>NC_040082.1:46279547-48779547 GCF_003369695.1 Bos indicus x Bos taurus
TTGCCATTTATTAGTCATGTGATGTTTTGACGAAGTCACTTAGATGATCTAAAGCTCAGTTTCCCTGAAATTCAAAGTAGGAATAAGTCAATAAAATAATACCTTACTGAATTCTTGTAGAGTGCAAACGACGTATTGCATGGGAAGATACTTAAACTTTTTTGTGTTTTTCATGGTAGCAAAACATGGTAGAAATAGTAGCAGTAAGTAGTAGTATTCAAGTGATTGTGATATCAACTTATGTTATTGAGCACTAGTTATATACTGTCTATGGGGTTGCACAGAGTCGGACACGACTGAGGCGACTTGGCAGCAGCAGCAGCAATTATATACCATATACTGATTTGAACATTATATGTGCACTGTCCCATTTCATCCCCATAACAAGCCTTTCAGAAAAGTACCTTAATTTACCTACTTTGTAGTGGGTAAAGGGCAAAGAGCTTATAAAACCAAAGTTAACTTGCTCGAAGACACAGTGAAAATGGTGGTACTCAGATGCAAACCTGGGGCCGTCTGAGCCTGGAATGTGAGCTTTTACCTACTGTGTTATACTGATTTATTCCTCCAGTATAAAATAGATTCAGGTTTATATGTGGAAATTTCTTCTTCCAGCAATGTTCTTACTTGAAATGAAGAGTTCCATTGAGAATACCAGAAAAGCTATACCCCCAAAAGATCTGTTTAAATGTTGGGGAAGTAGTAAGGCAGAGAGCAATTAACAGACAAGCCACCAGAGAGAAAAGGAGCTCAGAGAAGTGAAACTGACATTCAGCACATTTTTTTTAAATTGAGTCACTGACCAATTAAAAAACTTTAAATTTTTTAAAACTGAAAAACTGAGCAGAATTTTCACGAGTTTCATTGGACTAGGGGCCATAATACATTGTACTTTAAACCCACCAAAAGGAGGGTCCTTGGTAAATAATCCAGGTTTTAATCATGGACTTATTCTAATAGCAGAGGTGAACTGGAAATAGATGAATCCTCATAAAGTACTGAGGTCTCCCTCTAAATTAACCCAATCCACAACAGTGTTAAAATAACTGTTCCTGTTCAAACTGCCTTGTTGCTTAGTTGCTCAGTGATGTACGACTGTTTGTGACCTCATGGACTGCAGCACGCCAGGCTTCCCTGTCCTTCTCTATTTCCTGGAGTTTGCTCAAACTCATATCCATTGAGTCAGTGATGCCATTCAACCATCTCATCCTCTGTCATGCCCTCCTCCTGCCCTCAATCTTGCCCAGCATCAGGGTCTTTTCCAATGAATCGGCTCTCATCATCAGGTGGCCAAAGTATTGGAGCTTCAGCTTCAGCATCAGGGGTGATTTCCTTTAGGATTGACTGGTTTGATCTTGCAATCCAACGAACTTTCAAGAGTCTTCTCCAACACCACAGTTCAAAAGCACCAATTCTCCAATGCTTAGCCTTCTTTATAGTCAACTCTCACATCCATACCTGGCTACTGGAAAAACCATAGCTTTGACTATATGGATGTTTGTTGGCAAAGTAACATTTCTGTTTTTTAATATACTGTCTAGGTTTGTCATACTAGACAAATGTATATTTTGTCTATAGTGTAATACACTGTCTAGCTTTTCTACCAAGAAGCAAGTGTCTTTTAATTTCATGAGTGTTGTCATCGTCCACAGTGATTTTGGAGCCCAATGCCTGCTAGAAACAGAAGCCAGTCTCTGCGGGCATCCAGAGCCTCAAATATCCTCTGAAACTGTTCATATAATGAAAATAAAGAATTGAATAAAAAATATCACTGGTTGTAAAAAAGACAAACAACTTGGGTGACTCAGCATAGAACTGACCGATGATGATGAGAACACAATAGGACTTCAAGAGACTCAAATGTTAAGAGTTAGGAATTTTAATTAGTTGTAACTAGCATGTTCAAAATATTAAATAACAAGATGGAGAATGTTCATAGAAAACTGATGTATTCAAAAACTAGGAATCATAATATCTCAAGTTAGTAATAACAGATAAGTATAAGAGCATATTTGCAGAGTAGAGAACTAGAAGAAAGGTCAGAAGAAAATACATAGTCTGAATCACAGACAACAGTATGCAAATGTAGAAAAGGACAGAATGGACATGGAAAGATTAAGCATAAGTATAATTAGAGGCCCAGAGGGAGAGATGGAGCAGAAGCAATACTTTAAGAAAAAGTGACTTGGATTTTCCAAATAATAATTATATGTATATGCACATGTGTATACATGAATGCCCTTATGTGTATATATATTTTTTTCCTCTTTTGTCATTGTATTATTAATACAAGTGCATAGTCTGTGATTCTTCTTCTCTCTTAAGGTAAATGAAAAATTCAAGCTATTGAAATAGTTGGAGGAATGTGGATGTTTAGGAGACTTGTACTTTAAGAGCAGAAGGGCCCTTTGATGATGTGAAATTTGTTTGAGTGAATGAGAAATGTTGGGGGAAAAAAATGAGTACCAGAGACATAATGAATCCGGCTTCAGAGTCCTTGCTTCCTTACATACAATGGAACAGCAGATCATGGTTGGGGGACCAGGAGGATGTGAGGCAGAATTGTTTTTGTTTTGAGAGTTGGGAGGTGCCTACTCCCTATCCACTCCCTCATCAGTCGTGTCATTCAGCCTCTTTAAGCTTCAGCATCCTCCTCTAAACGTGAGAATGACAGTGCATTTTTCCCAGAATTTTTATGGTCATACTGACAATGTATGCTAAGGACTGGCCCAGTGGCTGGCACATGCATGGTGCCCTGTTACTAGCAGTGCCCCCTACACACTTTTTTCTTTCTTTAATTAATTATGAAAGTAATTTCTGACTTTAACATAGAATTTCTTATGTCCTGTCAAGGCAGTGATGATTTTCTGCCCAGCAGAACCAGAAAACAAGGAATAACAAGCATTCAGGTGCAGTATGGATTTTATTATCAGTAATATCAATACCTCTGAGAATATTTGGTTACCCAGATGCTGGGACAAAAGAGACACAGCAAATATTTAGAATTAACCAGTAAATTCTTGAAAAGTTAGCACCCAGTGAGCCAGGGAAGGGATCAGGTAAGAGAGAAATTACCTAGTCTTCAAGAACACTAACCAATGGTCACAGAACTATTTGGGGATAACCCGCCCATGTGTTTTACTTCCAGTGGAATGGTTTTATTCTATTAGTGTATTGTGGTTTCCTTTTCTGTTTTATCCCTTTAGATCTTTCCCTTTCCATAATAGTAGGTGATTTGATGTTTCTCTTGTATTCCAGTTTCTCTCTGCTGGCATAGTCCCAAAATTCTTATTAAACATATCTGTCCCATTTGGAGTTCATATTTTCTATAATATGCACCTACTTATAATGTGATATGAAGATAACAGGTAGTACACATTTTTTACCCCAATGATTAACAAAAGCAAAACGTTTAAGAGTTGGAAAGTGGGATACGTCTAGTATCTGTCCTGTGGTGATATCAAGGTCTTAGAGTTGCCCAAAATCATACTTCCAAAGGTCCTAAACCATTAAAATCATTTGTCATTCTCCCATTTTATTAATAGTAAATATTGTCTTGAGAACTGGATGAGGTATCACAGGTAAAGTTATACATAGAAAACTTTCCTAATAATTATTAAGTTGTTATAATGGTGAGTTTCAGTTCAGTTCAGTCACTCAGGTTGTGTCTGATTCTTTGTACCCCCATGAAACCACAGCACGCCTCCCTGTCCATCACTAACTCCCGGAGTCCACCCAACCTCATGTCCATTGAGTCAGTGATGGCCATCCAACCATCTCATCTTCTGTCATCCCCTTATCAATCTTGCCATTCAATCTTTCCCAGCAACAGGGTCTTTTCAAATGAGTCAGCTCTTCGCATCAGGTGGCTAAAGCATTAGAGTTTTAAGCTCAACATCAATGAACACCCAAAGACTGATTCTCTTATGGTTTGGAGGACTGGATATGGAGATCTCCTTGCACGTCCAAGGGACTCTCAAGAGTATCTTCCTTGCCAACAATCACAGTCTCAAAAGCATTCAATTCTTCGGCCCCCACCTCAGCCTTCTTCACAGTCCAACTCTCACATCCCATGACTACTGGAAAAACCAAACCTTGACTAGACAGACCTTTTTTGACAAAGTAATGTCTCTGCTTTTGAATATTGCTATCTAGGTTGGTCATAACTTTCCTTCCAAGGAGTAAGCGTCTTTTAATTTCATGGCTGCAATCACCATCTGCAGTGATTGGAGCCCAGAAAAATAAAGTCTGAAAACTGTTTCCACTGTTTCCCCATCTATTTCCCATGAAGTGGTGGGACCAGATGCCATGATCTTAGTTTTCTGAATGTTGAGCTATAAGCCAACTTTTTTCAGTCTCCTCTTTCACTTTCATCAAGAGGCTCTTTAGTTCTTTTTGCTTTCTGCCATAAAGGTGGTGTCGTTTGCATATCTGAGGTTATTGATATTTCTCCTCGCAATCTTGATTCCAGCTTGTGCTTCATCCAGCCCAGCCATTTCTCATGATGTACTCTGCATATAAGTTAAAGAAGCAGGGTGACAATATACAGCCTTGATGTACTCCTTTTTCTGTTTTGGAACCAGTCTGTTGTTCCATGTCCAGTTCTAACTGTTGCTTCCTGACCTGCATATAGATTTCTCAAGAGGCAGGTCAGGTGGTCTGGTATTCCCATCTCTTTCAGAATTTTCCACAGTTTCTTGTGATCCACACAGTCAAAGGCTTTGGCATAGTCAATAAAGCAGAAATAGATGTTTTTCTGGAACCTCTCTTGCTTTTTCAATGATCCAGCAAATGTTGGCAATTTGATCTCTGATTCCTCTGCCTTTTCTAAAACCAGCTTGGACATCTGGAAGTTCACGGTGGTGAAGCTGATGATAATGATGGCTGCCAGGGTTTTCTAGCAGGAGTTGCAGAAGAGTGTAAGATGAATAAAAGGAAGTATTCCTCTTCTGTATAAAATCTATAAAGCATGCTGGATAAAGAGATTCTATAGTTTGAAACTATAGGTTGTGGAAGATGAAACTAAATGAGATTAACCACTGAATCTACCACAGGTTATCTAAGGGATGAGATAACTTTGTCTTGTGATCATGGATTTAAGTCCTGCGAAAAGCCTTCATAGTTGACTGCCCTTAACTCTTTGGGACAAATACTCACTCTCTAACAAATGCAAACAAGCCAGGTAATTTGTCACATGAGGATGACTGAGAGTCATTCCCTGTGTGTGTGTGTTTGTTTTTTTAATGGCAATGTAGCTGATTTACAATATTGTGCTATGTTCTTAAATGAGAGCTTTTCTTTCTACCTCTAGTAAATTTTGGCTTAAAAGGAAGAGCCAGGATGATAAAATTAGGTCCATGTTTCCTTAGATTTCCACCCATACCAATTTGTGCTTCAGAGACATGCTTCTACAGACAAGTTTAATAATATTAGGTTGGCTAAGAAGTTTATTCACTTTTTCTGTAACATATTATGGAAAAACCTGAACATACTTTTTGGCCAATTTAATATTTAGGAAGCAACAGGGCATCCCTGTTAGAAAGTTAGGAAGATGAGAAAAATGTCATTTAGCTCTGCTGATCATTGATAAGACTGATGATGAAAGGGAAATGTACTATTCAGTTTGCCCTTCAAAGAGGACTGGAGCTTCAGGCTGCTGGGAACTCTTCATCAAAGAGCCTTCAGCTGGTAACATCTTCATGTTGTCAAGGGTCAACCTCATCCAGCGTCATGGGCTTCCTAGATGGCCCACATCCAATAACTGATCAAGGTTGGGATATAAAAGCCCAGCCACTTGGGGATAATGTGGGCCATTTAGTTCTGGAATTTTCTGTGGGTTGGCTAAGAATGTTGTTGGGTCTGCTTCACAGCCCTCTGTTGAATCCTGATTTCCTCTCTTCCCTTCTATAGGTGTTAATTCAAAGGGCACCCACCCCCAATAAAATGCTGCATCTTTAAAATGTTTCAGAGTCTGTTCCCCGTAAAACTCAACTTGTGACAGATTTCTACTACATGCGGTAAGTATAAAAAACTCTGAATTTAAAGTCTAAATATTAGGAATTCTAGTACTGTCTATGTCACTTGTTTTCAGACCTCTCACATCTCTCAATGGTAGGTTTTGTCTGTGTGTTTATGTATGTCTGTGTGTGTAAAATACAGATAGAAATACCTTCCTCACCATGTCAAATAAGAAATAAAAGAAAAAATGGTGGTAAAATTGCTATAAATATAAGACAATTTGTAAATCCCAAAGCATGATGATGATGATAATTACTGAATCCTCGTTGTGTGTTTATTTAACCTCTGAACAAGACCTTTGCAGATTATTGTTCCTATATTAATACATAAACATAAATATTAACACATTACATTCTTGAATGCTCTTGGAAAACCTTTCAAAGAAGTTCTTAAATAGTTATGAGCTTAGAAAATACAGAAATATATGTTTTTCTCCAAATGAATAGGTAAAAATATAATGGTAAAAACTGATGGCTAGAACTTTATTGTAATTACCCATATTTGTATTCATGTAACACAACTGTATATACTTTCATCTCAAAATTGAGATTTCTATGAAAGATAAATACAGGGAGCTTCTGTTTGATATTTAGTTTGAATTGTATGCTTTTTTCCATTTTCCTCCATAGTAAAGTTTTAATGTTTTATATACTGAAGATGCCATAAAGAACATAAAAGAGAACATTTAATTAATTAGGTAACCATGCATCTTATACTCCTATAAGGAGATCAGAATCCAAAAATTCAATTCCAGTACAGAAAACTAGACATTTACAACTTGTTTCAGGGAGGCTATAGTTATGCCTATAGATTGCAAATAAAAAGAAAAAGTCTATTAATTAACCAGACTTTCAAGCCTTAAATATTGCTTTATATTTATTCATACATTCATTCACCCATGATAATTTAATGTGGTACAATATACAAAGCTCATGGCTCCTTGAAAGCAGCATTTACTTCTCATTTTTGTTCATTGTTACATCCCAAAGGGTCTTGTCCAGTGGTTGGCGCAGGGTCCATGTTCAAGAGTATTTGTTGAATTGGTGCACGAATAAATGAACAGCTGAAAGCCCAAATGAATTCAACCTACGTCATATGCCCTTGTCTCCTCCTACCACTTGTACCATGTCTCCTCCGGCCAGACTATAAATACTGCTGACTGTCCACATTTTCACTTTTACCTCTGCCAGTTCATCAAGCTCAGTATTCATTTTCTTTGATTAACTGGAAAGAAACATTTGAAAAATATACAGATCATAAGTAGAATTGTGAATTTGTACAAGATGAATACACTCATAAAACCAGCACCCAGGTCAGAATGTATATGACCAGCCATCCAGAAACCTTCCTCAAGCCTAGTCTATCATGATTCCCTATATTTCACAATTTTAGTTTTCATAAGCTTTTAGTTTTAGCTGAACTTGAATTTATAACAAATGGAAATACACGGAATGTATTCTTTCATATCTGGCTTCTTTTGCTTCATACTGTATTTGAGATTGATCTCTGTTGGGTATTTTCATTTCTTCATCTTCATTTCTGGACACTAGCCATTGTGTGAATATACTATGATTTATTTATTTATTCTTCTGTAAACAGACAAGTGGCGCTTGAGTTGTTTTCAGTTTTGACTACTAGGGTTAACGCTGCTGTCAGTGATCTCATGTATCCTTTGGTGCACATATTAAGCATTGTGTTGAGCATGCATTTGGGAGGGTAACAGGGTATGTACTTTTCAGTATATATATTACCGAAGAGTTCTCCAAAATGATTGTATTGGATAACCCTCAGTGTATGACTGTTCTAACTCCCCCACATTCCTGCCAATACTTGCTATTTTTGTTTTTTTCATCCCAGTATGTGTAATGGTATGACATTGTGATTTTAATTTGCATTTCCTTAATTAAATTGAGCTCTTTTTCATATGTTTATGGGTCATTTGGAAATCCTCTTTGGTAAAGTGGCTGCTTGACCATTTTTCTGTTTCTCTAAAAAAATAGGAGTTTTAGTATATGCTGGTTGTGAATTCTTGGTAGATGAATGTATTGCAAGCATATTTTCCCACTGTATTCCTTATCTTTTACTCTTTCTATGTTGTTTTCATTTTTTTCTGATGAAAGACATTTCTAAATTTGAAATAGTCCTGTATAAGAAATCTGTCTTTTCCCCTCAGTTCATAAAGATAATCTCCTATGGTGTCTTCTAAAAGCTTATTGTTTTCCTTTCTCTGTTTAGATGAACATTCTACCTAGAGTTTTGCATACAGTTTGAAATAGGACTTAAAATCTGTATATATTTTCATATGGATATCTAATGTATCTAGCATAATTTATTGAAGAGACAATGGTTTTCCTTCTTCTCTGTAGTGTCTGTCACCATCAATCATGTGACTGTATGTATGAGTCTATTTCTAGACTCTGTGAAAGTGAAATCACTCAGTTGTGTCTGAGTCTTTGCAACCCCATGGACTATACAGTCCATGGAATTCTCCAGGCCAGAATACTGGAGTGGGTAGCCTTTCCCTTCTCCAGGGGATCTTCCTAACCCAGGGATCGAACCCAGGTCTCCCACATTGCAGGCAGATTCTTTACAAGCTGAGCCACAAGGAAAGCCCATCTAGACTCTTTATTCCATTTTATTTCGTCAGTCTTTTTATTTCTATCCTTGTGCTAATATAGCACTACCATTATTGTTGTTACTTTGTAATCAAATCTGATACTTGGTAAGTCTTCCAACTTTGTTCTTCTTTCTAAATAGTTTTAACTCTTTTCCTTTGAATTTCTGTAACATTTTGTAACCTGCATATAAATTATCTCCTCTCTCCTGTCCTTCCATCTACTCTCCTCTTCCCTTGCTTAACAAAACAAAAGAAAATAACTAAAACAAAAACTCTTGAGTAAGATTGGCTGAAAATTTGAGCATCAATAAATGCAACTTACAAGACTACCAGAAAAAGGGGAAAAACAAATATTTGAATTCCACATATACTTTGAACTCCACAATACACTGTTCTGTATGTTTTGATTATGTTTAAATTTTCATGCTATTGTTATTCATTTTTGTTATTCTCTATTGCCATTGCTTATTGCACTTCATGCTTACGTGTAGTATCATGTTCTTTGTCCCTGAGGAATAACATGTACCTATATATCTGAATTCATATGTATGTATATAGTCTTACCAATTTTGGCCATTTTATAGTAGTTCATCAGCTACTTTCTTCCTGAGACATGTGCTACCTTTGTGTCTGTGACAAATCTTCTGATTTTCTTCATTCCACACTGGCTGCAGCTTCTCTGTCCCTTATATGCTCACTTCCCTGTGTCTGACCCTTCAGTATTAATATCTTACAGGGTTCTGGACTGTCATCATTCACTGACTTCACCTTGTCGTGCTAAGGCCCAAGGCAAACAGATGAGCAGAGAAACCCTGGTGGAAGGAAGTAAGTCATGAAGCTTGTGTCTTTATCAAAAGTAGAAGTGTGTTAAACATAAGTCAATAATACTGCTTTTCATCTCTTTCTGGTGATTGAAGGAAGGAGGTATCCACTTCTGACTTTTAAATGCTAACTCCTAAACTTGTGGATGGAGAAGGCAATGGCATCCCACTCCAGTACTTTTGCTTGGAAAATCCCATGGATGGAGGAGCCTGTTAGGCTGCAGTCCATGGGGTCTCTAAGAGTCGGACACGGCTGAGCGACTTCACATTCACTTTTCACTTTCATGCATTGGAGAAGGAAATGGCAGCCCACTCCAGTGTTCTTGCCTGGAGAATCCCAGGGACAGGGGAGCCTGGTGGGCTGCCGTCTATGGGGTCGCACAGAGTCAGACACGATTGAAGTGACTTAGCATAGCATAGCATAAACTTGTGGAACTTGCTCAGATTTTCACCAGAGCATTTTCAATTATTGAATGAATGGTCACATTTAAATATTCTGCAAATACTAAACACTCAATAAGTCCAGAATAAACGTATAACTCAGACCTATCCTACCCTACTGGCTACCAATGCTTTGTGAATAGTACCCTCATTGACCCAACTGCTTAACCCAGAATCCTCGGAGTACTCTATATTTCCTTCCTGTCAATACTTAGCTCAGAAGTTGCAACCTCCCAACTCCCTGTCCCAGGGATTTTAGCTGCACCGTGTGTGTGTGTGTGTGTGTGTGTGTGTGTGTGAAAGAGAGAGAGAGAGAGAGTGAAAGAGAGAGATTGTATATATCATATTTTATCTTTGACATGTCTGTACTCTCTAACTGTAATAAGACAGGCAGACCTGTGTCTTATTCATCTCTGAGTACCTAGTGCCTCACTACATTGCAAATATTTTTAGCCAATTTGCATACTTCAAGGTAAAGTGGGAAATGTGTCATGGAAGTAGAGCAGCTCTAGTGGTCACCAGTAGAAAAGGATCCTTGAGACTGTAGACATCAAAAAAGGCTTCATTGAGCAAGTGGCAGATAGGATTGGATGCTAGACTGACACTTAATATCGATGTTTCCTAGGACAATTTACATAACATGTATAATCCTATGTTGCCTCATATGTAAATTGGGGATCGTCATTTTTTTTTTTTTGCTATATCTCTGAGAATGAAATGAGATGGTCCATGTAATACACTAAGGAAAATGCCTGGCATACACAATAACCACCCAATAAATCTTGGTTGTTTATACTAATAAAATAACTCAAGCATTGACAGTTGGGAGAGTACAGGGCACAGATGGAGGATAGGGAATCTGTGTGGTTTATAAAACAAGACATGAAGGAGAATATTACAAATTTAGGTTAGAAAGGGAAATGAGATTTAATTCAACAGAAATGAGTCAATGTCCTCCTAAATGGTCTTAATTCTAAAATATATAATAGTCTGTATAATAGGACTTAATTAATGGGAAAAAGACAGAGTGGGCATATGGCTGGCATGTAAACTTTTACTTCCTCAATTCTGTGATCATGTCAGACAGCACTAACTGATGCTACATCCAGATATGGCTTCCAAATTCTCAATAGATTGGTCCAGATAGGCTTTGTCAATCAATCAGGAACTGACTTACCTTCTCTGAGTAGCAAGTGTCTCTGTGGCTCCATTTAATTTTGTGTGTGCTGACATAGCTAAAGCAAGGGAAGAAGCTCAAAGATCACTAAGTAAATAATACGAGAATAATTGAAAGATTAATTGTTAGTACAAAAAGAACATTTCTAGTCTATACCCTGAAATTCTCAGGCTGTTCCTTTTTTAATCTCTTGCATTAGTATGACCCATCAGAGCTTTCAAAATCCATACATATGATTTCACCCTCAGAACAATCCAGGAGGGTTTGAAACTAAATTTACAGAATCCACTTCACACATAAGCAAACTGATGCTTTGTGATACCTTAAAATTCTCAAAGTGAATTAACGTTAGCACCAAGGTTTGAAGCACTGACCTTGGACACCTCCTTCAGAGCTGGGAGAAGTAGGGGTTGATTGTTGTTAGTAGGTTTGGCCCTTTAGCTCAGTATTCTAGTTTGGATCCAGTTTCTAATTAACAGACATAAGCTTTATTAGAAGCACATTTTCCTTTTCTTTTATTACAGTTCTCTCTGAGTTTCTTTAGTTCAGCCAGTGAGCTTTAGAAGTGATCTATGAAAAGAATAGGTGTTTAATTAATTGCATGTTCCCTCCTGTCTCCTATAAGTGGGCTTGTATCTGAGGTGGAGCTGAGAAGATATGTTCTGCACTCCTCGCCTTGACCTCATCCGTGAAGTACTTGGGGCAACCATAAATTGAGCAGAGGTCAACAGGTTTCTTCCTTGCAAGACTCAGAGCCTTTATATCTCCAAGAGAATAAAATAGTATGCAGTGCTTCATCTTTTCCATGCATTTTGACTTCGGCTCACATTTTATTTCACTTTTCATTTTGTAGTGAAATTTATCTGTCTCCTTTTTTTTTTATAGTAAGTGAAAAACTTACTATAAACTATAGTAAGTTTAAAATTAGACTGTAAGCTTCTTGATACTTAAGATTACAGTAGATTTATATTCTAGATCCCATAATACTCAGTATAGTACTGAGATTATGTTATTAATCCCATGTTTCAGGTATAGAAATTGAAATTAAGAGAATAAAGAGAGTTTTTTAGGGTTTCTAATCTTGGCACAAAGACTCTTACTGTCTTATCTCGGTTTTCTTATCTGCAAAAATGGAATGTTAATAGTATGTACCTCATTTTTAAAAATTGGAGGATAGTTGATTTACAGTGTTATGTTAGTTTCAGTTGTACAGCAAAATGATTCAGTTATACATACGTATTTATATTTTTTCATAAATATATATATATAATGTATATATATTTATATTATTTTCTCATAGATTATTTCAAAATATTGAGTATAGTTCCTTGTGCTATACAGTAGATCCTTGTTGGCTCTTACATAGTGGTTTTTGTAAAATAAGGGTTAATTAAGTTAATTTATGAAAATTCTTTGATATAGTGATTAGCAAAGAGTAACTACTCAAGATTAGGTATATTATTATATGCAGATTAATACATGAAACAAAATAGAATATGTTGTGGTCACCCAGCAAAGAACTATCGCAAATTAAGTCTTCAGTCAAGTTGTCTGTAATTCAACAACTGTCCTTGTGCTTTATCTGACATAGAAGTAACTTTTTCTCTTGGTAACTTCCATGGAGTTCAGCCAGTCACGGAAAGACAGAACAGCTTGACTATGGGAGATATTCTATTCTGAAGTGCTGGGATATAATAGGATTCAACCCCAGGCTCACTGTGTTCTAATCTGGAAATCTCTGTTCCTGCTTTTTATGACCTTCTTTTAGAAAGAAAATACTCTACTTTAGTTCAGGGCATTTAGGATGGAAGAACCTGATCAGTTGTAGCATATCTTAGTTTTACTGTTTTTACAGACCAGAAAACATCAAATGAAAGAAAGAAGGGAATGGGAAAAAAATCAAATAGACATAAAACTTGTATCCTTTGACAAGATTACAAGTGTTCGAATATTTTGAATTTGGGATGATGAGTGGTGAGATGGGATAGAATAGGATGTGGAATTGGAGAACCAAGATTTCTGTCTTGGCTAGATCGTTTGTTCGTGTGTGACAGTGTGAATTGGTTTTCTCATCTGAAAATGGGTACAGTAACTACCCCACAGGATTGTGGTGAGGGTAAAGTGAAATAATGTATGGGAATGCATCCAGTGAGCATTCACTAATGTCATTAGAAATGAAGGGCTGATGTTGTCATCATTCAGCCACCCAGAAAATGCGACACACTCAGCACTGTTCTAGCTTGTTGTTCAGATGGAACATAAAGCAATATGCTGCTTCTGCAAAAAGACATAATCCTAGGACGCAAAAAATTAGGACCCGTGATTTTACTAGAGTATGCTTCCAAATCTTTATTTGAACTTTTCTATTATTTCCTTTGAAGATAGCTACATCTTCCTGAGTATACACTTTTTAAAAGTGTATATAAGAGAAGGGCATTGAGGAAACTTTAAACTTGATTGTTGCTTATTGAGGGTCAATCATAGACAGTGATTAAAATAGAATATAGTCTGTTCAAGCTGTGGAAAATAGCACTTGATTTGCCAACATTAATTACATTTTTTAAGCTTAGGGGTACTGAACGAAGGCTGTGTGTAGAGTGGTTAAGTGTTGAGTGGTTAAGAACACAGAGTTTGGTTTCAGACCAGGAAGTAGTTTGCAAGCTGACCATTGTATGCTGCAAACATTTGGATGAAAGTATGTGATTTTTAGTCTTAGTTTCCTCATTAGAAAAACTGGAGTATTCGTTCATATGGGCTGTAAAGAAAACTGAATGAGGTAACACATCTATAGATCATCCCAAGGACTTATTAAGTATCTCATTTACTTTGCTGCTACTGCTAAGTCGCTTCAGTTGTGTCTGACTCTGTGTGACCCCAGAGATGGCAGCCCACCAGGCTCCCCCACCCCTGGGATTCTCCAGGCGAGAACACTGGAGTGGGTTGCCATTTCCTTCTCCAATGCATGAAAGTGAAAAGTGAAAGTGAAGTCGCTCAGTCGTATCTGACTCTTACGACCCCATGGACTGCAGCCTACCAGGCTCCTCCGTCCATGGATTTTCCAAGCAAGAGTACTGGAGTGGGTTGCCATTGCCTTCTCCGCTCATCTATTTTATTTATTTATTTATTTTTTTGTGTAATAAAGTTTTATTGAAGTATAAAGGAGATAGAGAAAGCTTCTGACATAGGCATCAGAAGGGGGCAGAAAGAGTACCCGCCTGCTAGTCTTCAGCTGGATGTTGTATAGTCACTAGCAGTCTGTTAATGAAAGAAAGGAATGTCTTAAAATTCAGAATGGCACCAGGCCCCTCACCCATAAGATGCATTTTGGGATAGTCTTGGCGCCAAATGGTTTATCCTGGGCCATAAAATTGATTAACTTGAATCTTGAAGAAGGGCAGATCACCGTACAAATAGTTTCATTTACATAGATTAGGGGAACTATCCATACTGGTTTGTCAGGTAGGTTCTGGGCCAAGAGGCGAACCGACTTGGAGACAGAGTTTGGGGTAAAGGCATAGTACATTAGCATAGCTTAAGACGAACATTTCCATAAGAAAAAGGCATTGGTCATCTCTAGGCTCAAGAATAGCTAACTTCAGGCGAAACCAGGTGTCATTATGGCAACACAGTATTTTAAGAGAAACCTCCCTTTACTAACTGTTGAACCTAGGGTACTGTTGTACCATACTGAGAGGTGGATTGTATAGAATCCTTTCCATATCCATTGCAAACTGCTTGAGCTATAGAAGTATACAGAATGTACAAGCTAGTCAGGACAATAGAGAGCATCTAATTTCAAGCCATCATTTCCCAAAATGTTCCTGATGCTCAATCTATGTACTGTTTAGAACCCAGATCACTGTACCTTCTTCCCCAAAGTTCATCCTCTTCATTCCAAAGAGACATTAGACAGTGCAATGGGGGTATAGGTTGGGAAAGGGGCCTGGAGACATGAAGAGGCTTAAAGGGAGATGAGAGGAAATTTAACCTGTTGGAAAGGAAACTTGGAATAAGTTTAGACTTATATCAGAGGAGAAATATGCCCCTAAGCCCTTTTCACAAAAGCCCATAGCCAAAGGCAATCACTTGGAGCAAAAGAAAAAGTTGAGTGAGATGAATTAAAAGTTGTGTGTGCCAAGGCGGAACAGACTTGCTAACAGTGAAAGACTCATTTAATGAATACCAGCCAAGATATAGATTTATGCACAATAAAATTCTGCATTTGACAGATTTTTACTATTCTACATTTCAAGCTTATACAAAGAGCTAACAATTTTTCTCAATAGGGTCATTCTTCCCAAATGCGTTTAATCAGTGATAAGAACAACAAAAAGGCCTCATTCTGTGCCTCAGCCTTTATAGTTCTCTGTATGCTTTTTCTGTTTTTAAAATAAAATTACTCTTTGGGGGGAAAAAAAACTGACAGACCTAGGCAGTGCTCAAAGCATTCAAAACGTGGGTGAGTTTTCAAGAATATCAAAGCTAGAAGTGTCCTTAGGGGTCATATTAGAAGTCATTTTCAGTACAGGAAACTAAGACACCAAGATGATTTAGAGACAAGTTCTTCTGTAGAAATGCTTTATAAATTTCCAGATTCTGAAATCTTATGCTTGGGGAAAGTAAAGTAGGTGTTCATCTACTTGTTATGATTGAGATGCTTCATCTCTACCACCCCTATAAGGTCTTGATGCTTGAAAAGCCAGTGCTCTTTGTGTCAGACTTTACTTTTGTCATCCAAAGGGTATAATGGTCCTATGCTACTTGCACCCAGCAGAGCAAATATAACATGGGGTTAGTCAAGAAAAAAATTATAGGAGAAGTGGTAGAGTGCATAGGCCAGGCTTAACTGCTCTGCAGGCATTATGGCCAACCATTTGGAAGAGAGGCCCTGGTGAATGCTCTACATACTTACAGGGGCAGAGGGACAAGGAACATCCATTGACTATTTCAGTAGTGCAATGGGGCAGGCTTCCACTGCATTGTAAAGCTGGTTGTGCTCACCTTTTCTCAGCTGAGCCTTTGTGACTTCACACCACTAGCTTGGTGTTGGCCATGGTGAGAGCACTTGCATGTAAGACATTGATGAACTTTGCAAAGTGGGAATTTTTTTATTTTTTGGAGGTGGTGGGGAGCTACTCTAGGAACATACAGCTGCAACTATGTGATAACGGAAGCACTCTGGTTAGAGGTGTACCCTTGTTAGAAAGATGAAGACTTGAGTACTCAGACCTCCTGAGCTCACTTTTGTAAAGCTACTCAGAAGATGTGTGGGCATGTGTGTGTATGTGAACTGGGGGTGGGGAGGTGGGGATGAACCTTATAGGGCCATCCAGGTCTGTGCCTCACCAGCTCTCTTGTAAAAGCTCCAAAGAGTGAACATAATTATAATAATACTAGCTGATATCAAAAAGCCCTTACCATGTGCCAGTTACTTGGCTAATTTGCCACTTAGTTCTCAAAGCAATAGTTGAGTTGATAGTTACCACTGTTTTGTAGATGAGAAAACCAAGACCTATAACATACTAATAACTTGCTTGAGAAATAGGAGTTTTATAAGAGGCAATGGGAAAGGTCTGTCAGGTTCTAGACCTGCAACTTCTTTTTTTTAATTTTTAAAAATTAATTTATTTATTTTAATTGGAGGCTAATTACTTTACAATATTGTAGTGGTTTTTGCCATACATTGACATGAATCACAGCTATTTGTAAGGCCTCCCCAGACAAAGAAATAGAGGAAAACAACAGAATGGGAAAGACTAGGGATCTCTTCAAGAAAATGAGAGATACCAAAGGAACATTTCATGCAAAGATGGGCTCAATAAAGGACAGAAATGGTATGGACCTAACAGAAGCAGAAGATATCAAGAAGAGATGGCAAGAATACACAGAAGAACTGTACAAAAAGAGCTTCATGATGCAAATAATCACGATGGTGTGATCACTGACCTAGAGCCAGACATCTTGGAATGTGAAGTCAAGTGGGCCTTAGAAAGCATCACTACGAACAAAGCTAGTGGAGGTGATGGAATTCCAGTTGAGCTATTCCAAATCCTGAAAGATGATGCTGTGAAAGGTGCTGCACTCAATATGCCAGCAAATTTGGAAAACTCAGCGGTGGCCACAGGACTGAAAAAAGGTCCGTTTTCATTCCAATCCCAAAGAAAGGCAATGCCAAAGAATGCTCAAACTACCACACAATTGCACTCATCTCACACGCTAGTAAAGTAATGCTCAAAATTCTCCAAGCCAGGTTTCAGCAATATGCGAACCGTGAACTTCCTGATGTTCAAGCTGGTTTTAGAAAAGGCAGAGGAACCAGAGATCAAATTGCCAACATCCGCTGGATCATGGAAAAAGCAAGAGTTCCAGAAAACATCTATTTCTGCTTTATTGACTATGCGAAAGCCTTTGACCATGTGGATCACAATTAACTGTGGGAAATTCTTCAAGAGATGGGAATACCAGACCACCTGATCTGCCTCTTGAGAAATTTGTATTCAGGTCAGGAAGCAATATTTAAACTGGACACGGAACAACAGACTGGTTCCAAATAGGAAAAGGAGTCCGTCAAGGCTGTATATTGTCACCCTGTTTATTTAACTTATATGCAGAGTACATCATGAGAAACGCTGGACTGGAAGAAGCACAAGCTGGAGTTAAGATTGCCAGGAGAAATATCAATAACCTCAGATATGCAGATGACACCACCCTTATGGCAGAAAGTGAAGAGGAACTCAAAAGCCTCTTGATGAAAGTGAAAGAGGAGAGTGAAAAAGTTGGCTTAAAGCTCAACATTCAGAAAACGAAGATCATGGCATACGGTCCCATCACTTCATGGGAAATAGATGGGGAAACAGTGGAAACAGTGTCAGACTTTATTTTTCTGGGCTCCAAAATCACTGCAGGTGGTGACTGCAGCCATGAAATTAAAAGATGCTTACTCCTTGGAAGGAAAGTTATGACCAACTTAGATAGCATATTCAAAAGCAGAGACATTACTTTGCCAACAAAGGTCCGTCTAGTCAAGGCTATGGTTTTTCCTGTGGTCATGTATGGATGTGAGAGTTGGACTGTGAAGAAGGCTGAGTGCTGAAGAATTGATGCTTTTGAACTGTGGTGTTGGAGAAGACTCTTGAGAGTCCCTTGGACTGCAAGGAGATCCAACCAGTCCAGTCTGAAGGAGATCAGCCCTGGGATTTCTTTGGAAGGAATGATGCTAAAGCTGAAACTACAATACTTTGGCCACCTCATGTGAAGAGTTGACTCATTGGAAAAGACTCTGATGCTGGGAGGGATTGGGGGCAAGAGGAGAAGGGGATGACAGAGGATGAAATGGCTGTATGGTATCACTGACTCGATGGACGTGAGTCTGAGTGAACTCTGGGAGTTGGTGATGGACAGGGAGGCCTGGTGTGCTGCGATTCATGGGGTCGCAAAAAGTTGGACATGACTGAGCGACTGATCTGATCTGATCTGGTCTGACATGAATCAGCCAAGGGTGTACATGTGTCCCCCTTCCTGAACCCCGCTCCCACCTCCCTCCCTATCACATCCCTCAGAGTCATCCCAGTGCACTGGCCCTGAGAACCCTGTCTCATGCATCGAACCTGGACTGGCGATCTGTTTCACATATGATAATATACATGTTTCAATGCTATTCTTTCAAATCATCTTACCCTCGCCTTCTCTCACAAAGTCTAAAAGTCTGTTCTTTACATCTTTGTGTTTTTTGCTGTCTCGTGTATAGGGTCATCATTCAGTTCAGTTCAGATCAGTCGCTCAGTTGTGTCTGACTCTTTCCGACTCCATGAACCACAGCACGCCAGGCCTCCTGTCCATCACCAACTCCTGGAGTTCACCCAAACCCATGTCCATTGAGTCAGTGATGCCATCCAACCATCTCATCCTCTGTTGTCCCCTTCTCCTCCTGCCCTCAATCTTGCCTCACATCTGGGTCTTTTCAAATGAGTCAGCTCTTTGCATCAGGTGGCCAAAGTGTTGGAGTTTCAGCTTCAGAATCAGTCCTACCAATGAACACCCAGGGCTGATCTACTTTAGGATGGACTGGTTGGATCTGCTTGCAGTCCAAGGGACTCTCAAGAGTCTTCTCCAACACCACAGTTCAAAAGCATCACTACGATCTTTCTAAATTCCATATATATGCGTTAATATACCGTATTGGTGTTTTTCTTTCTGACTTACTTCACTCTGTATAATAGGCTCAATTTTCATCCATCTCATTAGAACTGATTCAAATGTGTTCTTTTTAATAGCTGAGTAATATTCCATTGTGTATATGTACCACTGCTTTCTTATCCATTCATCTGCTGATGGGCATCTAGGTTGCTTCCATGTCCTGGCTATTATAAACAGTGCTGTGATGAATGTTGTGGTGCACATGTCTCTTTCAACTCTGGTTTCCTAGGTGTGTATGCCCAGTGTTGGGGTTGCTGGGTCATATGACAGTACTATTTCCAGTTTTTTAAGGAATCTCCACAGTGTTCTCCATAGCGGCTGTACTCGTTTGCATTCCCACCAACAGTGTAAGAGGGTTCGCTTTTCTCTGCAGCCTCTCCAGCATTTATTGTTGGCAGACTTTTTAATAGCAGCCATTCTGACTGGTGTGAGATGGTACCTCATTGTGGTTTTGATTTGCATTTCTCTGGTAATGAGTGATGTTGAGTATCTTTTCATGTGTTGGTTAGCCATTTGTATGTCTTCTTTGGAGAAATGTCTGTTTAGTTCTTTGGCCCATTTTTTGATTGGATTGTTTATTTTTCTGGAATTGAGCTGCAGGAGATGGTTGTATATTTTTGAGATTAATTCTTTGTCAGTTGCTTCATTTGCTATTATTTTCTCCCATTCTGAAGGCCGTCTTTTCACCTTGCTTATAGTTTCCTTCATTGTGCAAAAGCTTTTAATTTTTATTAGGTCCCATTTGTTTATTTTTGCTTTTATTTCCATTACTCTGGGAGGTGGGTCATAGAGGATCTTGCTGTAATTTATGTCAGAGAGTATTTTGCCTATGTTTTCCTCTAAGAGTTTTATAGTTTCTGGTATTATATTTAGATCTTGAATCTATTTTGAGTTAATTTTTGTGTATGGTGTTAGAAAGTGTTCTAGTTTCATTCTTTTACAAGTGGTTGACCAGTTTTCCCAGCACTGCTTGTTAAAGTGATTGTCTTTTCTCCATTGTATATTCTTCCCTCCTTTGTCAAAGATAAGGTGTCCATAGGTGCATGGATTTAGCTCTGGGCTTTCTACTTTGTTCCATTAATCTATATTTCCATCTTTGTGCCAGCACCATACTCTCTTGATGACTGTAGCTTTGTAGTATAGTCTGAAGTCAGGCAGGTTGATTCCTCCAGTTCCATTCTTCTTTCTCAAGATGGCTTTGGCTATTTGAGGTTTTTTGTATTTCCATGCAAACTGTGAAATTATTTGTTCTAGCTCTGTGAAAAATACCGTTGGTAGCTTGATAGGGATTGCATTGAATCTATAAATTGCTTTGGGTAGTATACTCCTTTTTACTATATTGATTCCTTCAGCCCAAGAACATGGTGTATTTCTCCATCTATTTGTGTCCTCTTTGATTTCTCACATCAGTGTTTTATAGTTTTCTATATATAGGTCTTTTGTTTCTTTAGGTAGATTTATTTCTAAGTATTTTATTCTTTTCATTGCAATGGTGAATGGAATTGTTTCCTTAATTTCTCTTTCTGTTATCTCATTGCTAGTGTATAAGAATGCAAGGGATTTCTGAGTGTTAATTTTATATCCTGCAACTTAACTATGTTCATTGATTAGCTCTAGTAATTTTCTGGTAGAATCTTTAGGGTTTTCTATGTAGAGGATCATGTCATCTGCAGACAGTGAGAGTTTTGCTTTTTCTTTTCCAATCTGGATTCCTTTTATTTCTTTTCTTCTCTGATTGCTGTGGCTAAAACTTCCAAAGCTATGTTGAATAGTAGTGGTGAGAATGGGCACCCTTGTCTTGTTCCTGATATTAGGGAAATGCTTTCAATTTTTCACCATTGAGGATAATGTTTGCTGTGGGTTTATTATACGTGGCTTTTATTATGTTGAGGTATGTTCCTTCTATTCCTGCTTTCTGGAAGGTTTTTATCATAAAATGTTGAACTTTGTCAAAGGCTTTCTCTGCATCTGTTGAGATAATCATATGGTTTTTATCTTTCAATTTGTTAATGTGGTGTATCACATTAATTGATTTGTGAATATTGAAGAATCCTTGCATCCCTGGGATAAAGCCCACTTGGTCATGATGTATGATCTTTTTAATATGTTGTTGGATTCTGTTTGCTAGAACTTTGTTAAAGACTTTTGCATCTATGTTCATCAGTGATACTGGTCTGTAGTTTTCTTTTGTGTGTGTGTGTGTGGCATCTTTGTCTGTTTTTGGTATTAGGGTGATAGTGGCCTCATAGAATGAGTTTGGAAGTTTACCTTCCTCAGCAATTTTCTGGAAGAGTTTGAGTAGCATAGGTGTTAGCGCTTCTCTA
Source organism: Bos indicus x Bos taurus (assembly GCF_003369695.1). Taxonomy (NCBI): domain Eukaryota; kingdom Metazoa; phylum Chordata; class Mammalia; order Artiodactyla; family Bovidae; genus Bos; species Bos indicus x Bos taurus. The sequence goes on from NC_040082.1 coordinate 46,301,142, forward strand.
AATTTTTGGTAGAATTCAGCTGTGAAGCCATCTGTAGACCTGGAACTTCTAAGCATTGCTCTTTTTCACTTTCCTGCATTGGAGAAGGAAATATCAACCCACTCCAGTGTTCTTGCCTGGAGAATTCCAGGGACAATGGAGCCTAGTGGGCTGCTGTCTGTAGCATCGCACAGAGTCGGACACAACTGAAGTGACTTAGCAGTAGCAGTTTCTGTAGATTATTCTTAAGATAGTGGTTCCCAGCTTATGGACAGTGGATCCCAGGGATAGAGAGGTATACAATGAGCTGTAGAAGACTTGAAGGGGTTGTTTAATCTATCTACACAGAAGTCATTATGTATGAACCAAGAATAATTATCTCACATGCATCTATACTACTGTATTCAAATTTATGTGAATATTGTTCAGATGAATACATATTTACTCTTTGAATTTATATTCATATTCATTAAATGTCTACTATGTTCTAGACATTTCACCATATACAGGGCATGCAACAACAAAATAGATAGATATGGTCTGTGAACTAATATAGTTTCTTTAAAAATTAATGCTAAATTCTATGATGTGTTGGAGAAGACTCTTGAGAGTCCCTTGGACTGTGAGGAGATCCAACCAGTCCATCCTAAAGGAAATCAATCCTGAATATTCATTGGAAGGACTGATGCTGAAGCTGAAGCTGAAACTTCAGTACTTTGGCCACTTTATGCAAAGAACCAATTCATTTGAAAAGACCCTGATGCTGGGAAAGATTGAAGGGGGGAGGAGAAGGGGACAACAGAGGATGAGATGGTTGGATGGCATCACTGACTCGATGGACGTGAGTTTGAGTAAACTCCGGAAGTTGGTGATGGACATGGAAGCCTGACGTGCTTCAGTCCATGGGGTTGCAAAGAGTCAGACACAACTGAGTGACCGAACTGAACTATGATGTGAAGGCTTCCCTGGTGGCTCAGACAGTAACAAATGCCTGAAATGTGAGAGACCCAGGTTCAATCCCTGGTTCAGGAAGATCCCCTGGAGAAGGAAATGGCAACTTACTCCAGTATTCTTCCCTGGAGAATTTTGTGGACAGAGGGGCCTGGCAGGCTACAGTCCATGGGGTTACAAGGAGTTGGACGTGGCTGAGCAACTAACACTTTCACTTTCTTTTCACATAATATAAGATGATAAAAATTTTTGGTAATACAAGAAATACCTTGTTTTGTACATGTTTAGGAATTCCTGCCTCTGAAGAGAGTGTCCCTTGCCCCAGCAGTCTTGCCCCTAAAACTCACTGCCACTTGTGCTATATGTGCTGCTAGTATCCCATCATCAGGACTCCTGTAACAGCTCCTAACTGATCTGTAACCCTCCATTTCCTCTTTAACCCAATCGCCCCTCCATGCACTGTCCTGTTCTTCTTCCTAATGCTTAGATATGATAAAATCATTTTTTTAACTGAATGATAGCCAAGTCTGACCAACAGAATATGGATCTGAGAATCAATGTATTTTTCTCCAGATTTGGTATAAGTCCCAAGTGGCTCAGTGGTAAAGAATCCGCCTGCCAACACAGGAGATGCAGGAGACATGAGTTCGATCCCTGGGCCAGGAAGGTCCTTTGGAGCAGAAAATGACAACCCACTCCAGTATTCTTGCCTGGGAAATCCCATGGACAGAGGAGCCTGGTGGGCTACCGTCCAAAGGGTCACAAAGAGTCAGATATGACTGAGCTTGCACACATAGGTGCGCTGTATAAGTGAACTATACTCATGTCAAACTCAATATTCAGAAAACTAAGATCATGGCATCTGGCCCCATCATTTCATGGCAAACAGATGGGGAAACAATGGAAACAGTGAGAGACTTTACTTTTTTGGGCTCCAAAATACTGCAGATGGTGACTGCATCTATGAAATTAAAAGACGCTTGCTCCTTGAAAGAAAAGCTATGACCAACCTGGACAGTATATTAAAAAGCAGAGACATTATTTTGCTGAAAAAGTCTGTCTAGTCAAAGCTATGGTTTTTCGAGTAGTCGTGTATGGATGTGAAAGTTGGACTATAAAGAATGCTGAGCACTGAAGAACCGATGCTTTTGAACTGTGGTGTTGAAGAAGACTCTTGAGAGTCCCTTAGACTGCAAGGAGATCCAACCAGTCCATCCTGAAGGAAATCAATCCTGAATATTCATCAGAAGGACTGATGCTGAAGCTGAAACTCCAATTCTTATGCAAAGAACTGACTCATTGGAAAAGACCCTGAAGTTGGGAAAGATTGAAAACAGAAGGAGAAGGGGATGACAAAGGATGATATGGTTGGATGGCATCACCGACTTCATGGACATGATTTTGAGTAAACTCCAGGAGTTGGTAATGGACACGGAAGCCTGGTGTGCTGCACTCCATGGCCACGACTGAGCAACTGAACTGAATTGACTGACGTCATTTTAATGTTTAGTATTTAGTGATGGTGCTTCCTTCATCCTCCTCAAGATCTCTCTTTTCTATTCTCTCTTCGGTTTCCTCTCTCTCGCCTCTTCTCTTGTACTGTCTCTCTCTACCTCTCTCACCTATGTGCATACACCAAAAGAAAAAACAAAACAAGATAAAACAGCACCCAAATAACAAACAACATTTTTAAACGATATTAAAGGCTTTGACTGAAACAAAGACCTCATTTGACTAAAAGTTTAGGTACTGATAACCTTTGCAAATATTCGGCCAGCAAGTCATAAGACTTTCCTCTGTCAAATCTAAAATCTGTACCTTTTTCTAATCCACCTGCACTTTTCTTTTCACTTAGGTTATTTTCAAACATAATTGATGACTGAAAAATACTGTATATTAAGCATCAGATAACAGATATGGATATATTACCAGGTTGTTATTGCTCAACTAATGTGCTTTTGAAAATCAATTGGTATTTAACCTGAGAAAACCACCTTTTGAAATCTTAATGAAAACTTATTATGAGAAAGTAAAAAGATGGTAACAATAACCCTGTGTACGAGACAGCAAAAGAGACACTGATGTATAGATCAGTCTTATGGACTCTGTGGAAGAGGGAGAGGGTGGGGAGATTTGGGAGAATGGCATTGAAACATGTATAATATCATGTATGAAACGAGTCGCCAGTCCAGGTTCTATGCACGATACTGGATGCTGGGGCTGGTGCACTGGGATGACCCAGAGGGAGGGTATGGGGAGGGAGGAGGGAGGAGGGTTCAGGATGGGGAACACAGGTATACCTGTGGTGGATTCATTTCGATATTTGGCAAAACTAATACAATATTGTAAAGTTTAAAAAAAAAATATTGTCACTCTTTCCTATCCCCCAAATATAAGGTCTTGCTTTATATCATGTAATCGTGATCTGCAAGGGGAAGTTTTCCATATTTATTTTCAAAGACTGCTGTTTGAAATGAATGCACACAATATCATTTTAAGAAACATGATCAATATATTCCTCCACATGGTGTAGAGAATGCCAGAATGAATCAAGCATGATTGTGGGGCTGATTTCTAATTTCACTGGGCCAGTGTAGAGATGCTTAAACTGTCTTGGTGACAAAAGCCAAGGACATCATGGATAAGTGGCAGAGGTAGGGCATCCTTTCCATTCCCCTCCCTCCCATCAAGTCTCCAACATTGTGCGTTTGTAGAAATGTTCCTGGACTGGGATACTTCCTGCATGGCCTCCTGCTTGTAAAACCACATGCTAACACTCTACAATTTCATTAATGAAAGAAGGCTAATTGGGAGATCTCCGTTAAATTTCAAAGTGAACATCTGGTTTGGAACATTTGTTAATTTTTTTTCTTTTCTTTTTTTTTGTCTTCCAAGGAGGTCCTCACATTCAATATCAGGATGGGAGTATAATTGAGACCTTCCCTGCTGTCAGTATAACTGCCTTTCATTGCTAAAGCACAAATAATTACTTATAAAACAGAAGGTGGTCTGCTTAAAAAATTCAAGTAAATGTTCTGGGTATTTTTAGATGTCCTTTGCTACAGACCTTTTTCATTCTGTCCTGGATCAAGTGGCCACTCTTAAAAGAGCCGGTTAGCATGATGTATACTCTGACATCTGTTTGCTATAGGTGCATTTGCCTTTCATTTCTCTTTTATTTTCCCACTTGTTGAAGATTGATCTTGTTTCATCCCTAAAGTTGTCTCTGTCTGAAGTATATGGGGATCTGTGTTTTTATTTATACAGTTAAATCATCCAAGGATCCAATCATGAACTTAGCACCTCACTGTATTTGCCTATTTTCATCACCAAGTGAGTGCAGAGAAGTGAAGTTGTTTGTTGAGAGAACATGATGGAGCTTAAAATTTAGTATATCAAGTTGGATTGAGGTGTGGTGCCAAATCCAACCATATCTCAAAACTGAATTTTCTACCCATATTCTTAAGTATGTTTTTTTTTTCTGTCCTTCTGTCTATAAAAGCTCCCCAAATTGTTGGTTATTTGGAAAGCTACTATTATCAGAGTGATATCATGCACTATAAGCAAGATAAACCTATGTTTCTAATTTAACACATTTTTAAAGGACACTAGCAACACACAGAACCAGTAGGAAGGCTGGAAGACCAGTCGTGGACATATGGAGAAACTAATTCATATTCTGTCTTTGTTTTTTAAGACTGGTAGTTGCCTAAATTAGGGTGTATGCCCACTATCAAGTTTACCTAGATGATAGAAGAATGAATCTGGTGTAAGATACCTCAAGGAAGTCCTTAACCATGGCAGAGTATCTCAAACAGCTTCCTCAACTAAGTCATAGAACAGAGAAGATGATTTTTATGACCATTTTCTTAGTTCCTCTAAGAATGGTATATAACTACTACCATTCTACATGTGTGGGGAGAGAAATAATTATGTACAATGGCTGCTTAGACATCAAAACTTTATTCTTTTCTGAAATACAGTTTGCTTCATTAGATAAAATAGACATCTTAGTTTACTGCCCTGCATTCAAGAGGAGATACACTTCCTCAAAAGGAAATCAGAGTGCTATTAGAAAGTAGAAGCTGAGCAGACAAAAAAACATTTCTACTCTGCTACATATACAATCTATTTTTGACACAAGTCAGTGCTTTTTGAAGTATTTTGTGTGGAATACTAATAACACTCTAGCCACTGATAGGTATTTCTAGGCAAAGGTGTTCCTTAAAAATGTTTCAGAAATACTCTATACAATAATCTTTTTCTAGGAGATTAATAATATGAAAGGCTCTAAGAATCCCTACAATAAGTAGTCAAGAGATCTGTTTAACTGTGTTTCCCAAACTTCCATAACTTTTTAAATCTTTTGATAGAATATCCCATAGAGTTACTATTGTAAAGAATTTAATTTAGAAAAATAGTCTTAAAGAAGTATGTTCCGATACTTTTAGGGATTCTCCAATTTGCTAATACTACTCTAGGGCTTAAATTCCCTAATGATGGAAATGATAATAGCCAAAGGTGAGGATATTGAAATAATGTCTAAATAATTTATTTGTTGTTTCTTGCCTAATTATCCACTATTTTCCTACCTCCTGTCATATGGCTGTGCCTATAAAGAATGAGAATTTTTTTTTAATGTGGTCTTCTCTTCCCTTGGATGTACATTGGAGAATTACTGGAGAACTTTAAAAACTATTGTCTTCCATCTTGAGCTGTGAACTTAGCCTAATGTGTAAATAGTACCTTGACAGAATATCCAGGGATGGTGGGAAGCCATCATGACTGGAAGAAAACTAAGTTTATATTACATGAAGGCACATTGGAACTTAAGATTCTAAAACTTTAGTATGTGCCAGAAACATCTGGCAGGCTAGAGGTCACACCTCAGAGTTTCTGATTCAGTAGATCTGTGATGGGCCCTGAACATTTAACACTTCTACTGAGTTTCTGGGTGATGTTGTTGCTCTTGGTCTCAGGGGCGTACTGTGAGAAGCATTTTTCTAGAATATGAAAATGTACAGTCAAATGTGTTTTTAGCCCAGTGGTCCTGTTTGCTTCCCAAGTTGGCACATGAATTTGTTTATATGAGATCATACTATTTTTTGTCAAGTGCTATGTACACCTCCGGGAATCCCTGGTGGTTTAGATGGTAAGGAATCTGCCTGCAATGCAGGAGACCCACGATCAATCCCTAGCTTAGGAAGATCCCCTGGAGAAGGGAATGTCTACCTACTCCAGTGTTCTTGCCTAGAGAATTCCATGGACAGAGGAGCCTGGCAGGGCACAGTCTGTGGGGTCACAGAGTAGGACACGACTGAGCAACTAACACACACACCTGCGAGTTCATTACTTTATTTTCACTGTAGCTTGTATCGTATCTTGAACTGGTATTGTGTTGTTCAGACTTGTGCACCATAAAATGAAGGAAAGCTATATTCTCAGAATTGATTTTTTTGATTTGCCTCAAAATCCTTTATTTGACCATGCATTGGGATTATTTCTGCTGATTAATCAGACTAATTATTCTGATTATTAATCAATAATAAGAATTGATTTTTATGAAGAACATAGATTTTTGTTCACTGGGTATTGGAAGCAACAAAAAATATATGAAGTATGTCTCATAGGTGATGAGCATCAGGGGTAGAGATCAAGAGGAATTTTTCTATATTCATTTTCAGAGACTGTTTCTTCAAAGAAACAAGCAAGTAAACTCTTACTTTGAAAACACTGATAGTTCCTGTGTTTGTGGAGGTAACCCAAAATAAAATCAGGAGTGGTTTAAATTATTTTCTCAATGAAGTTCTGAAAAATCACATCTTTGTGAGAATCTTCTTCAGCTCTTAAAGTATTACATTAATAGAAACATGACCTGAAACTTAAAACCAAAGCTTCAAATTGGTTTACCACAAAATGTTAAATCAGTATTTTTAAGAAATAATAAATTATTGTCACAAATATACCAATAATAAATGGTATAGAATTAAATTTTCTTTTAATATTTTATAATCTATTTTAATATTATTTTATTCTCTAAAACATATACATTGTTTTATGACATAATATATTAAAATAGTAGGGCTTATATATACTTTATAGTTAAATGAATATGTATATGCCAGAGTATAAGCATATTTATGTATGAAAAAGGCAAAATGATAGGATACTGAAAGAGGAACTCCCCAGGTCAGTAGGTGCCCAATATGCTACTGGAGATCAGTGGAGAAATAACTCCAGAAAGAATGAAGGGATAAAGCCAAAGCAAAAAGAATACCCAGCTGTGGATGTGACTGGTGATAGAAGCAAGGTCCGATGCTATAAAGAGCAATATTGCATAGGAACCTGGAATGTCAGGTCCATGAATCAAGGCAAATTGAAAGTGGTCAAACAAGAGATGGCAAGAGTGAATGTCGACATTCTAGGAATCAGCGAACTCAAATGGACTGGAATGGGTGAATTTAACTTAGATAACCATTATATCTACTACTGCGGGCAGGAATCCCTCAGAAGAAATGGAGTAGCCATCATGGTCAACAAAAGAGTCCAAAATGCAGTACTTGGATGCAATCTCAAAAACGACAGAATGATCTCTGTTCATTCCCAAGGCAAACCATTCAATACCACAGTAATCCAAGTCTATGCCCCAACAGGTAATGCTGAAGAAGCTGAAGTTGAACAGTTCTATGAAGACCTACAAGACCTTTTAGAACTAACACCCCAAAAAGATGTCCTTTTCATTATAGGGGACTGGAATGCAAAAGTAGGAAATCAAGAAATACCTGGAGTAACAGGCAAATTTGGCCTTGGAATACGGAATGAAGCAGGGCAAAGACTAATAGAGTTTTGCCAAGAAAATGCACTGGTCATAACAAACACCCTCTTCCAACAACACAAGAGAAAACTCTACACATGGACATCACCAGATGGTCAACACCGAAATAGGATAGATTATATTCTTTGCAGCCAAAGATGGAGAAGCTCTATACAGTCAGCAAAAACAAGACCAGGAGCTGACTGTGGCTCAGATCATGAACTCCTTATTGCCAAATTCAGACTGAAATTGAAGAAAGTAGGGAAAACCACTAGACCATTCAGATATGACCTAAATCAAATCCCTTATGATTATACAGTGAAAGTGAGAAATAGATTTAAGGGCCTAGATCTGATAGATAGAGTGCCTGATGAACTATGGAATGAGGTTTGTGACATTGTACGGGAGACAGGGATCAAGACCATCCCCATGGAAAAGAAATGCAAAAAAGCAAAATGGCTGTCTGGGGAGGCCTTACAAATAGCTGTGAAAAGAAGAGAAGTGAAAAGCAAAGGAGAAAAGGAAAGATATAAGCATCTGAATGCAGAGTAACCAAAGAATAGCAAGAAGAGATAAGAAAGCCTTCCTCAGCAGTCAATGTAAAGAAATAGAGGAAAACAACAGAATGGGAAAGACTTGAGATCTCTTCAAGAAAACTAGAGATACCGAGAGAACATTTCATGCAAAGATGGGCTCGATAAAGGACAGAAATGGTATGGACCTAACAGAAGCAGAAGATATTAAGAAGAGATGGCAAGAATACACAGAAGAACTGTACAAAAAAGAGCTTCACGACGCAAATAATCATGATGGTGTGATCACTGACCTAGAGCCAGACATCCTGGAATGTGAAGTCAAGTGGGCCTTAGAAAGCATCACTACGAACAAAGCTAGTGGAGGTGATGGAATTCCAGTTGAGCTATTCCAAATCCTGAAAGATGATGCTGTGAAAGTGCTGCACTCAATATGTCAGCAAATTTGGAAAACTCAGCAGTGGCCACAGGACTGGAAAAGGTCCGTTTTCATTCCAATCCCAAAGAAAAGCAATGCCAAAGAATGCTCAAACTACTGCACAATTGCACTCATCTCACACGCTAGTAAAGTAATGCTCAAAATTCTCCAAGCCAGGTTTCAGCAATATGTGAACCGTGAAGTTTCTGATGTTCAAGCTGGTTTTAGAAAAGGCAGAGGAACCAGAGATCAAATTGCCAACATCCGCTGGATCATGGAAAAAGCAAGAGAGTTCCAGAAAAACATCTGTTTCTGCTTTACTGACTATGCCAAAGCCTTTGACCATGTGGATCACAATAAACTGTGGAAAATTCTGAAAGAGATGGGAATACCAGACCACCTGATCTGCCTCTTGAGAAATTTGTATGCAGGTCGGTAAACAACAGTTAGAACTAGACATGGAAGAACAGACTGGTTCCAAATAGGAAAATGAATATGTCAAGGCTGTATATTGTCACCCTGCTTATTTAACTTATATGCAGAGTACATCATGAGAAACACTGGACTGGAAGAAGCACAAGCTGGAATCAAGATTGCTGGGAGAAATATCAAAAACCTCAGATATGCAGATGACACCACCCTTATGGCAGAAAGTGAAGAGGAACTCAAAAGCCTCTTGATGAAAGTGAAAGAGGAGAGTGAAAAAGTTGGCTTATAGCTCAACATTCAGAAAACGAAGATCATGGCATCTGGTCCCATCACTTCATGGGAAATAGATGGGGAAACAGTGGTAGACTTTATTTTTCTGGGCTCCAAAATCACTGCAGATGGTGACTGCAGCCACGAAATTAAAAGATGCTTACTCCTTGGAAGGAAAGTTATGACCAACCTAGATAGCATATTCAAAAGCAGAGACATTACTTTGCCAACAAAGGTTCTAGTCAAGGCTATGGTTTTTCCTGTGGTCATGTATGGATGTGAGAGTTGGACTGTGAAGAAGGCTGAGCACCGAAGAATTGATACTTTTGAACTGTGGTGTTGGAGAAGACTCTTGAGAGTCCCTTGGACTGCAAGGAGATCCCACCAGTCCATTCTGAAGGAGATCAGCCCTGGGATTTCTTTGGAAGGAATGATGATAAAGCTGAAACTCCAGTACTTTAGCCACCTCATGCGAAGTGTTGACTCATTGGAAAAGACTAATGCTGAGAGGAATTGGGGGCAGGAGGAGACAGGGACGACAGAGGATGAGATGGCTGGATGGCATCACTGACTCGATGGATGTGAGTCTGGGAGAACTCCGGAAGTTGGTGATGGATAGGGAGGCCTGGCGTGGTGTGATTCATGGGGTCGCGAAGAGTCAGACACGACTGAGAGACTGAACTGAACTGAACTGAAACTTTTTCCTGATATAATATACAGAAAAAACATTTTTGAAATTAATTTTTAAAGAAATTCTTAGAGATGCTATTTGAAATTGAGACTCTTGTGTGCATGGATCAATTTTCTAAATTTTATCTGTCAACATACCAGCCCTAGTACCCAGCAGCTAATATTAAATAATCTCTATATGTTGTCATTAAGTTAATAAGTTAACTTGCATTTGAATAGCCACTAAATACTAAAATCTTAGACTGGGTTTTGGTGAAGAGGGGATTTCTTTGAACCTTAGCTATTAGCTGGCTTTTAAGTCATGAGAACAGCGATCCTATAAGAGTTTATTACCACATGTTAAATTAGCACGGCATCAGTGGCAAAAGGTGAGTAGTCCACTAAAGTGCTGGTCATGATCCATGGTCGCTAAGCAAATGCTTATCCATAAGAAGGCCATTACCTTCCATTATCCAACTAGCCAACTCTAAGCATAATTGACAGGAGAAAAAGCATAAAGGGAAACATGGTGGACTTGTTAATTCTATGGGATGAGGAAAGTGCCAGAGTTCATTTGTGGTGTATTTCTGATTCCTTGAGTACTAGAATATTAGAGTGCATCCCAAGCTGTGCAGACTCTATATATTCCACAGGCCTTTAGGACAGGTCCTTGATGAACTCCTAGAAGATAACCTCTAAGTCATCAGAATATACTGCCCAGTAAAAGCATCTTTGTACATGTCAAGACTTGGGCCATGCCAGATAGTTTTGCTAATACTGTAATTTATAGTGAACATGTGTTATTATGGGCTTCCCAGATGACTCAGTGTTAAGGAATCCACCTGCCAATGCAGGAGATGTGGGTTCAATCCCTGGGTCAAGAAGATTCCTTGGAGAAGGAAATGGCAACCCACTCCAGTATTCTTGCTTGGGAAATCCCATGGATAGAGGAACTTGGTGGGCTACAGTCCACAGGGCCACAAAGAGTCAGACACAGTCTAGCAAGGAAACAACAACAGCCTGTTTTTGTTCATCTGGGGCCCTGGACCATGCTGCATCAGTTTGACCTCCGGGGTCAATGCTGAAGATTGAGTAACTAAGGTCAGTGAGTCCTACAGGTGTCCCATGCCTGTATGACTAACTTCCACTGTGGATACCAAGGCTCAGGTGAGCTTCCTTGCTGGGCATGTTTTGTACATGTTGTCACACATTATTGTTGGGAGAATTAAGCATTGCTGTGTGCCGCCACTGGGAAAAGATAGCTGGAAGCTTGCACCTGGTTTCTCTTAGACTCTGTCCTATTGCATTTTACCTTTACTGATTATCACCTGAAGGTGGTCTTGAGGATTCCTGGTGCCTCACCCAAGCCTCCACCTGCCCATAATTTTATCTCCATGAGGTCAGGGATCATACTCATTTTTATGCATATTTTTTGTGTATAGTGTATTAGGTCTTCATTTTTATTTGTTGACTAAATAAGATGCTTCTGTAATAAGGGAAGAGATCTTTACATGGTAAGTCTTCAAGCTGTTCATCATCATTGTCAGAGGCCAAGCTGGGTCCTGTCTTGACCCCACCCTTCCTTGCTACACTGTGGATTCCTCATTGCCCCTAATCATGGATTGTGGCTTTTGGTAGCACTGTCTCTGTCCTCTTTCTCAAAGTTTGGGGTAAATGCCAAGGGGCTTACAGAAAGTCTGTGGCCTGTAAATAGTGAAATTTCCCCCTAAACAAGCATCACAGAAGTATGTAGTACATAGCAAAGGGGCATCTGAAAAGGGAGAATTCACTTCCTTTCATGGGTTCCCGAAAAGTACATTGAAATTAGATATTAGAAAAGAAAGTGAAACTTAGTCATACTGTTATGTCCAGATCTTTGTGATCCCATGGATTGTAGCCTCCCTAGCTCCTCTGTTCATGGAATTCTCCAGGAAAGGGGGTACTGGAGTGGGTTGCCATCTCCAGGGAATCTTCCAGGCCCAGGGATCAAACCCAGATCTCTGGCATTTCAGGTAGATTCTTTACCAACTGAGCTACCAGGGAAGATGTTAGAAGGGGCAGAGAAAAAGGGCCTTTCTGGAAGGTGGGAAAAATAGGAATCAATATCAAGTTAGGAAAAAGTTTGTCATAAATTAAAAATGTTAGGTACTCAGGGTGTGCATTAATTTCCTAGCAGAAACTTAACCAAGCTGCATGTTCATCATTCAGCAGAATTCTAATTAATTTTCCAGTTCTAAGGAAAATGACTAAAATCAATTAGGGAAACATCTTTCTATACAATCCTTAGGGAAAGCTCCAGTGAAGCAGATGTAAAAGAGACTCTAGAAGAAATGGTTATTCTCCACCAGACTTCTGTAAATAAATGATCAGACTAGGTTTAATGAAAGGAAACTGATTTTGGAAACCAGCAAGTCTCCACTTGGCGATCTTTGGTAGAAATGGAGAGAGAGACAGAAACTGTCTCCGCAGAAACTCATACACAGTTATGAATGTTAGAATGCTTGGATGGTAAGGAGTCCACCTGCAATGCAAGAGACCTGGGTTAGATCCCTGGGTCAGCAAGATTCCCTGGAGAAGGGCATGGCAACCTACTCCAGTATTCTTTCCTGAAGAATCCTGTGGACAGAGGAGCCTGGCAGGCTATAGTCCATTGGTCACAAAGAGTCAGTCAGACACAACTGAGCAACTAACACTAGTTTGGATGAAATCTAGGTATATTGAGTAATTACTTTTTTAAAAAGACATGGATTCAGTCAATGGTCTTAAGTAAGTGCCAAACTAAGACATTCAGATTTTACCCTTAATTCACTGGGAGCTTTTGAAAGATTCAGAAGTAGGAAATCAAATGGTAAACTGCATCTTGAGAAGTTGCAAGCTAGATTGGTTTCAACAAGAAAGAAACTACAGAAGGATAAACCAGTTAGGAGGCTTTTGCGAAATAAGTTGAGGAGGAAACAGCAAAATCTGCTTTTTAGTCTTAACACCAGTTTGCAACAGAACTGTGAGTTCCTGAATTATCAAAAGCAGCCGCATGTTCATTCTTTTGGAACCTTGGAACTGGCTTCCTCTTCAAAGGAAGCATTTTGAACCCATTGTAAAAATCATATGTCAGCTGGGAACCACAGAGTTCCCCTAACAATTTTCTAAGATCATTAGAGGTAATAGGAATGACTTAGGTTAAAATCAGCATGAAATCCCAATGACAAATAAGATTCCCTCCCATATATTACAATTTAACTTTGGTTCGTATAGACGTGTTAGTAGCTTTGCTGATTTATATTGAATCTAAACATGCAGAATGGACACAGGCCAGAATGGAGGCAATTATTAGGAAAATCAAAGCCAGTGACCATTAAAAGTGAATGAACTGATTTCTGGAATTATATTCCTAAATTCATTTCATGATCAATAACTCGAAACCCTGAATTATTTTCATTTCATATATCCCTTTCCCTGACAATCCCTTCTCTCTAACTCTGCCTGTAGCACCTCAACAATCCTTTAATCTTACAAGGTCCTCCATTCCATGACCCTACAGGATTCTCACTGTCCCTCTTCCTCTTGTTACCCTTGCTGCTGCTGCTGCTGCTAGGTTGCTTCAGTCGTGTCTGACTCTCTGTGACCCCAGAGACAGCAGCCCACCAGGCTTCCCCGTCCCTGGGATTCTCCAGGCAAGAACACTGGAATGGGTTGCCATTTCCTTCTCCAGTGCATGAAAGTGAAAAGTGAAAGTGAAGTCGCTCAGTCGTGTCCGACTCCTAGCGACCCCATGGACTGCAGCCTACCAGGCTCCTCCGTCCATGGGATTTTCTAGGCAAGAGTACTGGAGTGGGGTGCCATTGCCTTCTCCCTTTATACCCTTACTATCTCCTTATCCTGCATCAGTTGTTGCATTCAGTTCCTTGATTCTCTTCTCCCTTTCATGGACTGGCAAAACTTCATCTGGTTGTAGGGAGCTCAGCTCAGTGCTCTGTGATGACCTAGATGGCTGGTATTGTAGGGGGAGGTCCAAGAGGGAGAGGATATGTATATATATATATATACATACATACATATATACATATATATATATATACACACATATAGCTGATTCACTTCATTATACAGCAGAAACTAACACAATATTGTAAAACAACTATACCCCCAATTTTAAAAAAGTGAAAAAAAAATACCCACTGTCTGGTTCAATCCAGTTTTCCTTGTACTCTCAGTCACATGGGTCCCTAAACTCTAGCATCTAATGCCTGATGAACTGAGGTGGAGCTGATCTAATAATAATAGAAATGAAGTACACAATGCATGTAAATGCATGTAAATCATCCCCAAACCATCCCCCTACCCCCAGTTCAGTTCAGCCGCTCAGCCATGTCCAACTCTTTGTGATTCTTTGGAGTGCAGCACTCCAAGCTTCCCTGTCCATCACCAACTCCTGGAGCTTGATAAAACTCCTGTCTGTTGAGTTGGTAATGCCACCAACCATCTTATTCTCTGTAATCTCCTTCTCCTCCTGCCTTCAGTCTTTCCCAGCTTCAGGGTCTTTTCCAATGAGTTAGTTCTTTGCATCAGGTGGTCAAAGTGTTGGAGTTTCAGCTTCGGTATCAGTCCTTCCAATGAGTATTCAGGGTTGATTTCCTTTGAGATTGACTGGTTTGATCTCCTTGCAGTCAAAGGGACTCCCCAACACCACAGTTCAAAAGCATATACCATACAACCCAGCAATCCCACTGCTGGGCATACACACTGAGAAAACCAGAATTGAGAGACACATGTACCCCAATGTTCATCGCAGCACTGTTTATAATAGCCAGGACATGGAAGCAACTTAGATGTCCGTCAGCAGACAAATGGATAAGAAAGCTGTGGTACATATACACGATGGAGTATTACTCAGTCATTAAAAAGAATGCATTTGAATCAGTTCTAATGAGGTGGATGAAACTGGAGCCTATTATACAGAGTGAAGTAAGCCAGAAAGAAAAATACCAATACAGTATACTAATGCATATATATGCAATTTAGAAAGATGGTAACGATAACCCTGTATGCGAGACAGCAAAAGAGACACAAATGTATAGAACAGTCTTTTAGACTCCATGGGAGAGTAGGAGGGTGGGATGATTTGGGAGCATGGCGTTGAAACATGTATATTATCATATGTGAAATGAAACGCCAGTCCAGGTTTGATGCATGATACAGGAAGCTTGGGGCTGGTGCACTGGGGTGACCCAGAGGGATGGTATAGGGAGGGAGGTGGGAGGAGGGTTCAGGATGGGGAACACGTGTATACCTGTGGCAGATTCATGTTGATGTATGGCAAAACCAATACAATATTGTAAAGTAATTAGCCTCCAATTAAAAAATTTTTATATAAAAAAAGATTAACATAAAAAAAAAGCATCAGTTCTTCAGTGCTCAACTTTCTTTATGGTCCAACTCTCACATCCATACATGACTGCTGGTAAAACCATAGCTTTGACTATATGGACCTTTGTTGACAAAGTAATGTCTCTGCTTTTTGTCCCTGGTGCCAAAGAAGTATGGATCTCTGCTCTAGGACACAACCTTCTCTTGTTTTTTTCTTCTGTTTCCCTGACTGATTGCTCTTCTTCCCATCCTCTTAGTGATTGGGGTTGCTCATTCTATGTACACTCTACTCTCTCTATTCATGCTTCTTTATTGATTTCACCCCAACTAGGCTTTGAATACCACCCCAATTCATGCATGCCTCCATCTGAGATCTCCTAATTTGCATATCCAGTGTTTACTCAGCATCTCCACTTGGATATTATATGGGTTTACCTAATGACTCTTAGCCTCAAATCTGCTCTCTGAAACTCTGCTCATTGATCCAGTCTTGGGACTGAGGTACATTTTCCAGATTCCCTTGTCACTGACTTTATCTTAGATGCTCCTAAATGAAGTCCTGAGAGAAAATTGGTCGCTTGCCTTATCTGCTCTTGATGTGTCTTTTATTTCAGCTGCAGTGTGGGGAGCAGTGTCATGCAAGTTCAGTGTTCTACCTCAAGGGCTTGCCATTTTCTTTCAGCTCTTATGCCTCAGAGTTTTCTCCTGAGCTAGAGAACTCATTTAACCTGTATACAGGTACAGTACAGAATTTCAAAAGTGTTAACATCCTTGCATAAAACCCTCAGCCAGTGGGACTGGCTAAATATCCCGCCCTTTTGGCCTTCACATGAACAGTCCTGGAAGGGATTCTGGATATGTGAGTGTGTGCTCGGTCAAGTCTGACTCTGTGACCACATGGACCGTACTCCACCAGGCACCTCTGTCCCTGGAATTTCCCGGGCAAGAATACTGGAATAGGTTGCCATTCCCTCCTTCAGGGAATCTTCCCAACCCAGGGATTGAACCTGCATCTCCTGTGCCTCCTGCATTGCAAGCAGATTCTTTACTGTTGAGCCACTAGGGAAGCCCTGAGATTCTGGATACTTATTAAAAGAATCCACTTCTTGTTGCTTAAAATCAACAACCTTCATAATATATTCATTTGTGTTGCTTTTTCTTTTGCAAATTGTTTTCACTTCCTCGCTCCTGCTTTCTGGGATCATATTTCAATAAACTGCCTGTACCCAAGTCCTTGTGATTTATTGTCAGAGAACTCAGACTAAGACACGGAATTCAAAGGGGGTTCTCTTTGATTGTTTTATTTTCTAGATCTTTCAGGGTCATTCCCAAGTGGCAACAGTTAGCCCAGCCTCTGGCTCCCATCAGCATGCTAGATAGATCCCCTTCAATCTACTCTAGCACTTATCACCTTCTCATATGCTATTTGGTTTACTTGTTTATTATTACTTAAAGTTTCTTTATTACAACTCTAAGTCCTTTGAGGACAGAGATCTTGCTTACTTATTCACTGATGTGTCTCAGCTGCCAAAAAGGATGTCTGAGCACATGGTAAGCGTTCAATAAGTATTTATTAAAACAAAGACTGGACTAAAGTACCATGCCTGGTACTTAGTGAGTCGTTGCTACATATTTAGTTATTAGTGTTGATACTTCCTCCAATGCATTGTAGAAATTGGACAATCAGACACACCATTCACATTTTCTCAGGCAAAACATAGCAACTAGACAGATTTGCTGCTTAATCATAGGCCATCAGCATGGTTTATGCACACCCAACCCAACTCTGTCACCTCCTGTTACCTGAGGTTGACTCCATATTACCTAGGGCCACACACTGCCTTCCTTGGAGTTCAATTGAGAATTTATAACTAGGTACACTCAGGTTTTTCATGATTAAAATTGAACCTTCGATTCACTTTGCCTTCAGGAGAAATTGGTTTATAAATAAAGGCTCCATACCCAGAAGCCAGATAAGAAGTTAATTAATAGAGTGTTCAGTGTGTACTACTACCAGAAATTCAGTGTTTTATAGAATGTGTTTTTCCTTTTGATCCAAAAAAATTTTTTTTTCCAAACTGCCATAGCATAGAATGTATTTTTTTTCCCCCTCTGCCTAAGTCATGGAGCCACTGGATATTTGAAGTTGACCTTCAAGATACCTTGGTGGAGCAGTGTTATATACTGGTGTGAAAGGCAACAGTGGTACATCAGAAATAAATCCAGCTCCCTGCAAAGGCACAGCCAAATAACATACAGAATAAGAGAACAGGCTATTAGAGGGAGACTTAGTTTCTCAACATTCCCAAGCAGGTCAGTGGCACAGGAAGAACTGAACACCTAGTTACCCTACCCTTGGTTAACAACCACCTGGTTAATTTGCTCACCTTTATAGAAATACCACATGTAGTTCTTGAAAAATCAAAATCGCACATAAAGGGAAAAATCTGTTTTATCCCCTTTTAAAAAGTCTTGAATTTTGTCTTTATTATGCAGGGAGAATTAGGTTTTCATCTTCCTCTTCCCTCTTCATTGGGCTTGGATTCTTTTATATGTTTTAAATGCTGTATAAAGAGGGGGAAGAAAAATCTCCCAAATGGGCCACATGCTGACAAGCTCGTGGTGTTACCACATGGATCTAGGGCATTATGTTTCACAATTTCCTGGGTGAGAACCCTGCCTTCTACATTGGTGCTTTCAACTGGGGGACTAAATGTTCTCTGGAGAAGGAGATAGGGAGGAAACACTGGCCAAATGGAATTAAAAGTCAAGAGCCTCTTTGTTAGGAAATGATGCCTTTGATAACCTAGATTCTTGGAAACCAGACTCCAATGTAAAAGTATTTTGGTATCCCAAACTCCTGCCCATTAAGAACAGAAAAATAATTTTCCTAGGCACATCAGCAGATGGAATTAAGCTGAAACTGGTGTCCCATCATCTGTTCCCATCTGACAGTGAAGCTCTCCAAGCACTTAGTAGGAAAAAAAAAAAAAAAAAACAACAACAACAAAGCATATTAAGCCCTATAAGCTCTCAATTTTGTACCCAAGTTGAATATCAAACTGTGCTTCAAAACTTTCTCTTGTCAGATCCAGGCATGTTAGACTTGAAAAAAAAAAATCCCTGCTGTGGGTCATATCATCTTAACTCCATGCCTATACATATGAGATTCCCTCCATCTAGAACACTCATTGCCCTCCTCCTGCCCACCATCCTCTTGCCCAGTGTTAAAGAACAGTCCTCCTTGAGTTCCAGTCCTAGGTCTACACTAACTAGTTGGGTAACACTATAGGAAAAGTGCTGAATCTCTGTGAGCCTTACTGTCTTCATCCAGAAAATGGAAACAATAACAGTATCTCAGAAGATTTTCATGAGATTTTCTAACGTGAGGAATAAACCCATATTAGAACATTTAGAAAAGTGATGGACACATGGTGAATGCTCCATAAACATCAATCTAATAATTGTTATGACCGTGCTTGAATTTTGGAGTCAGACACACTTGAATCAAATCTAATTGATTCCTAGCTTGGCTACTAGCTGGCTGTGTTTCTTACACTTACGTTTCCTCATCTGTAAAAGGTGAGGTGATCATCATCACATCATCATCATCTAACTTATTCATAACATGTTAAAGCATTAAATGAGTTAGCAGTATGCCTGCAATATGATTAAAACTAATAATACCTAATAATTCCATAGTTAGTAATTCTCTCATAAAAGTCTCAGCTGTACTGCTACTTTTCTCAGAAAAAATTCTATATTCGTTAAGTTCAAATGATATGCCACCTTGACTAAGCCTCACACCCTGAACGGCTGTGACTAGCCTTACCATAGTGTAATTTCTGTTTGTTTGCCTGTTTACCGTTCTAGACTCTGAACTTCACTAAGACAGGAATATTGCCTGGCTTATTCCCCATTGTATCCCAATCAACCAGCACATGGCCTGGTACATGGTAGATTCAATAAAAAAAATGAAAGCCTTATTTCTATCAGTCTCTCCTCATCCTGTTTTTTTCTCATTCCCCCTATGGTAAAGGCATCCATGTGTATTTCTTTAAAGACTATGCCATGACCTGGCAAAACATGGGATTGAATGATTTTTTGCTAGACAATATAGAATTTAAACATTTTTAACTTAGGAAGCAACAGTTAGAACTGGACATGGAACAACAGACTTGTTCCAAATAGGAAAATGAATACGTCAAGGCTGTATATTGTCACCCTGCTTCTTTAACTTATATGCAGAGTACATCATGAGAAACACTGGACTGGAAGAAGCACAAGCTGGAATCAATATTGCCAGGAGAAATATCAATAACCTCAGACATGCAGATGACACCACCCTTATGGCAGAAAGTGAAGAGGAACTCAAAAGCCTCTTGATGAAAGTGAAAGTGGAGAGTGAACAAGTTGGCTTAAAGCTCAACATTCAGAAAATGAAGATCATGGCATCTGGTCCCATCACTTCATGGGAAATAGATGGAGAAACAGTAGAAACAGTGTCAGACTTTATTTTTTTGGGCTCCAAAATCACTGCAGATGGTGACTGCAGCCACGAAATTAAAAGACGCTCAGTCCTTGGAAGGAAAGTTATGACCAACTTAGATAGCATATTCAAAAGCAGAGACATTATTTTGCCAACAAAGGTTTGTCTAGTCAAGGCTATGGTTTTTCCTGTGGTCATGTATGGATGTGAGAGTTGGACTGTGAAGAAGGCTGAGCGCCAAAGAATTGATGCTTTTGAACTGTGGTGTTGGAGAAGACTCTTGAGAGTCCCCTGGACTGCAAGGAGATCCAACCAGTCCATTCTGAAGGAGATCAGCCCTGGGATTTCTTTGGAAGGAATGATGCTAAAGCTGAGACTCCAGTACTTTGGCCACCTCATGCGAAGAGTTGACTCATTGGAAAAGACTCTAATGCTGAGAGGAATTGGGGGCAGGAGGAGAAGGGGACAACAGAGTATGAGATGGCTGGATGGCATCACCGACTCGATGGATGTGAGTCTGAGTGAATTCCGGGAGTTGGTTATGGACAGGGAGGCCTGGCATGCTGCGATTCATGGGGTCACAAAGAGTCAGACACGACTGAGCGACTGAACTGAACTGAACTGAACTTAGTTGTCATTCATCTGAAAACTGAAGATTTAATAATCAAATCTGGTTTTCTGGATTCTCATGAAAAAAAATTTGAGATTTGACAAGACTGAGGCTCATATGTAATTTTCTCTTAAATATGTTCAGAGTTTAAGGATCCATTTTCCAAAACTAGGCTATAGCTTGTGGACTGCAAACAAGTGCACAACCTAAGAGTTGAGATTTATGTTTTACTTGGCAGACTGCTGAAGACTTAAGCTCAGAAAACAGCCCCTCATGTAGCTCTGAGGGACTGCTCTGCAGATCCAGGGGAGGAGCCAGGATATGCAGAACTTTTACAACAAAAACTAGACAGTCAGAACATCAAAAGATTAATGTTAATTAAAGAAAACCACATATCTCAAGTTAGTGAATTTAGTATTTTTCTATGGATGATGCACGAGTCTGGGCTCATTGGAATCATTCCTTTGATGTATATCTTGACTATCTAGGCCAGATGACATTCTTTGTCCACAAGCCAAATAGTATATGCTTCTTTGGGGATGGTTTGAACTCTTCACTCAGTCTATTTCACTCGTTTGTGTACTCCTTCTGACCATAAAACCTTTGACTTTAAAATCCTTTGGCTAAGATGAACAAACAAACTGACAATGGGTATGAGGGGAGGGGAGTAAAAAATTGATAAGATCCCATGATCAAGAAGGATATTTTTTCTTCACTTTTTATTAAAATAGGTTTGATATATGTGAAAGTCAGTCATGTCCGACTCTTTGCAACCCCATGGACTGTGTACAGTCCATGGAATTCTCCAGGCCAGAATACTGGAGTGGGTAGCCGTTTCCTTCTAACAATGTATAAATTTAAGGTATGTGTGTGTGTGAGATCCTCAGTCATGTCTGACTCTTTGTGACCCCACAGACTGTAGCTCACCAGGTTCCTCTGTCTGTGGAATTCTCCAGGCAAGAATACTGGAGTGGGTTGCTATTCCCTTCTCTGGGGGATCTTCCCAACCCAGGGATCAAACCCACGTCTCCTGCATTGCAGGAGATGCTCTTCCATCTGAGCTACCAGGGAAGCCAAATTTAAGGTATACAGCATGTTCATTTGATACACATAAATTTTAATAGCCATTGTAGTGATAATTAATACCTTTATCACATTAGATAAGTGTCCTTTCCTCTTAGTGGTTGGAAACGTGCATTTCTTGTCTCTTAGAAAGTTTGATGATTGTAATATAGTATTGTTGTCTATATTCATTATACTGTGCATTAGATCCTAGGGCTTATTTACTACTCATTATAATGTACCATTAAAAAAGTACATGTCCTATCCCTCCACTCCTCAGCCCCTGGTAACCACAATTTTACACTGTTTTACAAGTTTGACTTTTTTTAAGACTATACTTATAAGTGATATCATACAGTAGTTATGGGCTTCCCTTATGGCTCAGCAGTACAGAATCTGCCTGCAATACAGGAAATGCAGGTTTGATCCCTGAGTTGGGAAGATCCCTTGAAGAAGGAAATGGCAACCCACTCCCGTATTCTGGCCTGGGAAATCCCATGGATGGAGGAGCCTGGCAGACTGTATTCCACAGGGTTGCAAAGAGTCGGACATGACCCAAGCAACTAAACAATAGCGTAGTACAGTACTTGCCTCTGTCTGTCTGACTTCTCATTTAATATGATGCACTTAGGGTCCATCCATGTTGTTATAAATGGGTTCATTTTATATGTGTATATATATTAATATATACAAATACACACACACATATATACATGACATATATATATATATATGGATAAATATGTATACATTTAAATGTATGTATATTTATGTGTGTGTGTGTGTGTGTTTAAGTGTATATACATTTTTATCCATTCATCTGTGATGGGCTCTTAAATTGTTTCTGTATCTTGGCAACTGTGAATAATGCTGGAATAAATATGACAGTGCACATGTCTCTTTGATATCTTGCTTGAAGGGTATTTTTTCTTAACCTAAAAAAACTACCTTTTTATGTTCTTTAAATGAGTATTTATTGAGCTGCTGTACTCTATGGCAGGCAAAGTTATGTTGCTGTTGTTTAGTTGCTAAGTCATGTCCAACACTTTTGTAACCTCGTGATTGTAGCCTGTCAGGCTCCTCTGTCCATGGGGTTTCCCAGACAAGAATACTAGAGTAGGTTGCCATTTCCTTTTCTAGGGGATCTTCCTGACTCAGGAATTGAACCTGTGTTTCCTGCACTGGCAAGTGGATGCTTTACTGACAAGCCACCTGGGAAGGCCAGGTGACATGATAGTAAGCCTCTAAAAATCCAAATGCATCTACTTCCTCACATAGTTCTCTCTGACTGGGTGAATGGCATCAGTTGCACGGGCTAGTATTTTCATCTGAAAACACGGCTAATGCTATGTCACCACAAACACATTGCCACCATTTTATACCACACCAGGTCAGTTTAATGCGAGCATTAAAAGATGTGATTATGGAACCCAAAAGAGTAAGGTTCTAACTAGTTACTAGGAACATGATCTGGGGTGATTTTTAAAACCTCTGTGAATTCAGTTTCCTCTTTATCAAACTGGGATAGTTATATTACCTGCCTTCTTGTGTTGTTACAGATTAAATGGGATGATTCAACTAAAGAACTGATGGGCTCACACGTGTAGTAAACTTCAGATGATAGTATTTGCAGCAGTTGAAACATTATAAAGGAATTTGTTGCTAAAGAGGTTGTGGAATAATGAACAAAGACTTCTGAAGGATAAGAAGTCTTCAGAAGCCATCCACTTTATAGAAGAAATACTTTTTGAAGTAAATACAATGACTATTAGACAATAATAATGTTCCACACACATAAAACGTCTCCTCTGATCCCTGACTTATGGGAATTAATAGAGTAGTTTTTATATTATAATCAAAGAATAGAAGTCAGGGAGGCATGGGGATTTTAATGGCCTGTTTATAACTGACTTGTTGGAATAAATAGAGGACACTGACTGCTTTTAAAATGATACCTTCCCAGAAAAAAGATTTACATATTAATTAAGATAATGAGCTTTGGGTTAAGATTACTTGAGTTTGAGTTCTGGCATTACTACTTAACAACTGTAGATCATGGGCAAGTTGTTTAAATTCTCTGTGCCTCAGTTTCTATATGGATAAAATAATAAACATGAGCATGTCCTAAAGAGTATTGTGTGGATAAATTAGTTAAAATGTATAAAACACTTAGGACATATAATGTGCATAATATTATAAATGCTCAGTAATTTTTTCTCATGTATTTAAGATGACTTGAACCAGAGTTAGCTTACAGATATTGACATAAAATTGTAATTTTATGTAATTACTAATTCCTGCACATGAGAATTGAATTCCTTCATTTGTGTTGTACTCTTTATTGTTTTTTTAATTATTTTTTTCAAAGATCATAGTTTCCCTTATGGTTCATTCTCAGCGGTGTGGTATACATTTTGTGGGTTTGGACAAATGCCCAATGACAAGAATACATCATTATATGATTATACAGATTATTTTCATTGTCCTGAGAATTATCTAGACTCAAGCTCTTGCCTGGAAAATCCCATGGACGGAGGAGCCTGGTGGGCCACAGTCCATGGGGTCGCTAAGAGTCGGACACGACTAAGTGACTTCACTTTCACTTTTCACTTTCATGCATTGGAGAAAGAAATGGAAACCCACTCCAGTGTTCTTGCCTGGAGAATCCCAGGGACGGGGGAGCCTGGTGGGCTTCCGTCTATGCGGTCGCACAGAATCGGACACGACTGAAGTGACTTAGCAGCAGCAGCAGAAGCAAGCTATTTACTAGGGGGCTTCCCAGGTGATACTAATGGTAAACAATCCGCCTGCCAATTCAGGAGACATAAGAGATGTGGATTTGATTCCTGGGTCAGGAAGATCCCCTGGAAAAGAGAATGGCTACCTACTCCAGTATTCTTGCCTAAAGAATCCCATGGACAGAGGAGGCTGGTGGGCTACAATCCATAGGGTGGCAAAGAGTCGGACATGACCAAAGCAACTTAGCACACACAAGCTATTTATTGCCCCATCTCTGTCACCCCAGGAAAGCGCTGATAACCTGGTTTTTGTTGTTGTTTAGTAGCTAAGTTGTGTCCAACTCCTGTGACCCCATCATATGCTAGCTTTCAGTTTTTTTTTTAAGGAGTCTCCAAACTATTTTCCATAATGGCTGGAATTCTTAAATACATATTACTAAGTGTAAGAAACCAGTATGAAAAGGGTGCATGATAAATGATTCTGAAGATATATGTTAAAAACATATGTTTTCTTGATATGCTTCCCTCATATGACCTAACCAGGAAAATTGACTACTTATACTAGAATGTAGAATAAGGCCCTCAATTTATTTATAACCTAAAAGATGTCTTTTATTCAGTCCAGACTTTTGCCAATAAAATTAGTTTCCCAGAAGGCTGGCAAACCATTAGGTATAAAAAGGAATTTGTAGAAAGATAAAATATGGAGGGAAAAAATGGATTCTGATTCTGAGGATTTTCACAGTCCTAAGATTGCACACAAGGATCTATTGCCAACATGGTAAAGAATTATCAGATATTGTATTTCTAGATGATTTAAAATTTTACTGAAGAAAATTATAATGATGGTGTACTTTTAAGAATTTCTTCAAACTTTTCTGTAGAAACAGAGAACTAGGATAGTAAAACAATGTTCATCAATCATATCTATAATAAACCCACAATTTGGAAAGTTGGAGACAAACCACACACACCAGCTATGTGTGTGCCATGTTGGAATCTATGTGGAAGAAAGCAGGGGGAAGTAATGGGGTGTTGGATAAGACTGAGACTAGGAGAATTCTAATATCACAGGAAACCATGGTGGGTTAATTTTGGAAGAGCAGATCAGATCAGTCGCTCAGTCGTGTCCGACTCTTTACGACCCCATGAATCACAGCACGTCAGGCCTCCCTGTCCATCACCAACTCCTGGAGTTCACTCAGACTCATGTCCATCGAGTCAGTCATGCCATCCTGCCATCTCATCCTCTGTCGTCCCCTTTTCCTTTTGCCCCCAATCCCTCCCAGCATCAGAGTCTTTTCCAATGAGTCAACTCTTTGCATGAGGTGGCCACAGTACTGGAGTTTCAGCTTTAGCATCATTCCTTCCTAAGAAATCCCAGGGCTGATCTCCTTCAGAATGGACAGGTTGGATCTCCTTGCAGTCCAAGGGACTCTCAAGAGTCTTCTCCAACACCACAGTTCAAAAGCATCAATTCTTCGGCGCTTAGCCTTCTTCACAGTCCAACTCTCACATCCATGAATGACCATAGGAAAAACCATAGCCTTGACTAGATGAACCTTTGTTGGCAAAGTAATGTCTCTGCCTTTTTTTTTTTTTTTGTGAAAGCATTTTTTTTTTAATTTTATTTTATTTTTAAACTTTACAATATTGTATTGGTTTTGCCAAATATCGAAATGAATCTGCCACAGGTATACCCATGTTCCCCATCCTGAACCCTCCTCCCTCCTCCCTCCCCTCCCCTCCCTCTGGGTCGTCCCAGTGCACAGCCCCAAGCATCCAGTACCATGCATCGAACCTGGACTGGCGACTCGTTTCATACATGATATTATACACGTTTCAATGCTATTCTCCCAAATCTCCCCACCCTCTCCCTCTCCCACAGAGTCCATAAGACTGATCTATACATCGGTGTCTCTTTTGCTGTCTCGTATACAGGGTTATTGTTACCATCTTTCTAAATTCCATATATATGCGTTAGTATACTGTATTGGTGTTTTTCTTTCTGGCTTACTTCACTCTGTATAATAGGTTCCAGTTTCATCCATCTCATTAGAACAGATTCAAATGTATTCTTTTTAATGGCTGAGTAATACTCCATTGTGTATATGTACCACAGCTTTCTTATCCATTCATCTGCTGATGGGCATCTAGGTTGCTTCCATGTCCTGGCTATTATAAACAGTGCTGCGATGAACATTGGGGTACACGTGTCTCTTTCCCTTCTGGTTTCCTCAGTGTGTATGCCCAGCAGTGGGATTGCTGCTTTTTAATATGCTATCAAGGTTGGTCATAACTTTCCTTCCAAGGAGTAAGCGCTATCTAGGTTAGTCATAACTTTCCTTCCAAGGAGTAAGCATCTTTTAATTTCATGGCTGCAGTCACCATCTGCAGTGATTTTGGAGCCCAGAAAAATAAAGTCTGACACTGTTTCTACTGTTTCCCATCTATTTCCCATGAATTGATGGGACCAGATGCCATGATCTTCGTTTTCTGAATGTTGAGCTTTAAGCCAACTTTTTCACTCTCCACTTTCACCTTCATCAAGAGGCTTTTGAGTTCCTCTTCACTTTCTGCCATAACGGTGGTGTCCTCTGCATATCTGAGGTTATTGATATTTCTCCTGGCAATCTTGATTCCAGCTTGTGTTTCTTCCAGTCCAGCATTTCTCATGATGTACTCTACATATAAGTTAAATAAACAGGGTGACAATATACAGCCTTGACGTACTCCTTTTCCTATTTAGAACCAATCTGTTGTTCCATGTCCAGTTCTAACTGTTGCTTCCTGACCTGCATACACATTTCTCAAGAGGCAGATCAGGTGGTCTGGTATTCCCATCTCTTGAAGAATTTTCCACAGTTTCTTGTGATCCACACAGTCAAAGGCTTTGGCATAGTCAATAAAGCAGAAATAGATGTTTTTCTGGAACTCTCTTGCTTTTTCCACGATCCAGTGGATGTTGACAATTTGATCTCTGGTTCCTCTGCCTTTTCTAAAACCAGCTTGAACATCAGAAAGTTCACGGTTCACATACTGCTGAAGCCTGTCTTGGAGAATTTTAAGCATTACTTTACTAGCGTGTGAAATGAGTGCAATTGTGTGGTAGTTTGAGCATTCTTTGGCATTGCCTTTCTTTGGAATTGGAATGAAAACGGACCTTTTCCAGTCCTGTGGCCACTGCTGAGTTTTCCAAATTTGCTGACATATTGAGTGCAGCACTTTCACAGCATCATCTTTCAGGATTTGAAATAGCTCTACTAGAATTCTATTACCTACACTAGCTTTGTTCATAGTTATGCTTTCTAAGGCCCATCTGACTTCACATTCCAGGATGTCTGGCTCTAGGTCAGTGATCACACCATTGTGATTATCTGGGTCGTGAAGATCTTTTTTGTACAGTTCTGTGTATTCTTGCCACCTCTTCTTAATATCTTCTGCTTCTGTTAGGTCCATACCATTTCTGTCCTTTATCGAGCCCGTCTTTGCATGAAATATTCCTTTGGTATCTCTGATTTTCTTGAAGAGATCTCTAGTCTTTCCCATTCTGTTGTTTTTCTCTATTTCTTTGCATTGATCACTGAAGAAGGCTTTCTTATCTCCTCTTGCTATTCTTTGGAACTCTGCATTCAGATGTTTATATCTCCTTTTCTCCTTTGCTTTTTGCTTCTCTTCTTTTCACAGCTATTTGTAAGGCCTCCCCAGACAGCCATTTTGCTTTTTTGCATTTCTTTTCCATGGGGATGGTCTTGATCCCTGTCTCCTGTACAATGTCATGAACCTCAGTCCGTAGTTCATCAGGCACTCTATCTATCAGATCTAGTCCCTTAAATCTATTTCTCACTTCCACTGTATAATCATAAGGGATTTGATTTAGGTCATACCTGAATGGTCTAGTGGTTTTCCCTACTTTCTTCAATTTAAGGCTGAATTTGCCAATAAGGAATTCATGGTCTGAGCCACAGTCAGCTCCTGGTCTTGTTTTTGCTGACTGTATAGAGCTTCTCCATCTTTGGCTGCAAAGAATATAATCAATCTGATTTCGGTGTTGACCATCTGGTGATGTCCATGTATAGAGTCTTCTCTTGTGTTGTTGGAAGAGGGTGTTTGTTATGATCAGTGCATTTTCTTGGCAAAACTCTATTAGTCTTTGCCCTGCTTCATTCCATATTCCAAGGCCAAATTTAAGAAGAGCAGTAGACATCTAAGGACTCTTTGCATATTCTAGCTCAAGAGTGAGCACAAGGCATTGATAGTAAGGTATAAGGTGTCCAAAATATGATGCACCCAAATACTTGTCAAAGCTGACTAACTGAGGCTCCCTTCCAGGACTGAAAGAAATTACTGAAAGTAGAATCCAAATTGAGTAGAACAGGCATGATAGGATTAAAGGAAAAAGAAGGCTCAGGTGAACTTGGTGAAACAGAAGATC
Source organism: Bos indicus x Bos taurus (assembly GCF_003369695.1). Taxonomy (NCBI): domain Eukaryota; kingdom Metazoa; phylum Chordata; class Mammalia; order Artiodactyla; family Bovidae; genus Bos; species Bos indicus x Bos taurus. The sequence continues at coordinate 46,329,903 of NC_040082.1, forward strand.
TTGGAAAATGAAAGATTGTATTGGAGAAGAAAGGGGTGTGTGTATGTGTGTGTCTGTGTGTGTGTGTGTACATTCACATGCTACAGATACTGCATAAGGAGCTCTACATCAATAAGTTAAGAAAGGAGTCTATTCTTTCTTACAAGCTTAGGAAAACTACTCTTTGTAGAAGCGAGCAACAGTGAAGACTAGCATTCATGTCCTGTAGAAAGTTATAAGAATAAAGGATAAGAGGGATCAGGAAAAGCACCCCTATTCTCAATCAGCTAAAAGAAATAAAATGACACAATAAATATGAGAACCACAGAAAGAAGAGTAAAAATTTGAAAAATCAGGAATGAGATAATATATGACAGAATATGACTAAAAAAAAAATCATTTCAGAAATGAAGACTAAACCAGAAGGTCGGTCAGTCAGTTCAGTCACTCAGTCATGTCCAACTCATTGCGACCCCATGAACCACAGCATGCCAGGCCTCCCTGTCCATCACCAGCTCCCAGAGTTTCCCCAAACTCATGTCCATTGAGTTGGTGATGCCATCCAACCATCTCATCCTCTGTCATCCCCTTCCCCTCCTGCTCTCAATCTTTCCCAGCATCAAGATCTTTTCAAATGAGTCAGTTGTTTACATCAGGTGGCCAAAATATGAAGTTTCAGCTTCAACATCAGTCCTTCCAATAAACACCCAGGACTGATTTCCTTTAGGATGGACTGGTTGGATCTCCTTGAAGTACAAGGGACTCTCAAGAGTCTTCTGCAGCAGCACAGTTCAAAAGCATCAATTCTTCTGCACTGAGCTTTCTTTATAGTTCAACTCTCACATCCATAATGACTACTAGAAAAACCATAGCCTTGACTAGATGGACCTTTGTTGGCAAAGTAATGTCTCTGCTTTTTAATATGCTGTCTAGGTTGGTCATAATTTTCCTTCCAAGGAGTAAGTGTCTTTTAATTTCATGGCTGCAGTCACCATTTGAAGTGATTTTGAAGCCCCCCAAAGTAAAAGTCTGTCACTGTTTCCACTGTTTCCCCTATATTTGCCATGAAGTGATGGGACTGGATGCCATGATCTTAGTTTTCTGAATGTTGAGTTTTAAGTCAACTTTTTCACTCTCCTCTTTCACTTTCATCAAGAGACTCTTTAGTTCTTCTCTGCCATAAGGGTAGTGTCATCTGTATATCTGAGGTTATTGATATTTCTCCTGGCAATCTTGATTCCTGCTTGTGCTTCATCCAGCCCAGCATTTCTCATGATGTACTCTGTATATAAGTTAAATAAGCAAGATGACAATATAGAGCCTTGACGTACTCCTTTTCCTATTTGGAACCAGTCTGTTGTTCCATGTCCAGTTCTAACTGTTGCTTCCTTACCTGCATACAGATTTCTCAAGAGGCAGTTCAGGTGGTCTGGTATTCTCGTCTCTTTCAGAATTTTCCACACTTTGTTGTGATCCACACAGTCAAAGGCTTTGGCATTGTCAATAAAGCAGAAATAGATGTTTTTCTGGAACCCTTCTTGCTTTTTTGATAATCCAACAGATGTTGGCAATTTGATCTCTGGTTCCTCTGCCTTTTCTAAATCCAGCATGAAAATCTGGAAGTTCACAGTTCATGTACTGTTGAAGTCTGGCTTGGAGAATTTTGAGCATTACTTTACTAGCGTGTGAAATGAGTGCAATTGTATGGTAGTTTGAGCATTCTTTGGCATTGCCTTTCTTTGGGATTGGAATGAAAACTGACCTTATCCAGTCCTGTGGCCACTGCTGAGTTTTCCAAATTTGCTGGCATGTTGAGTGCAGCACCTTTCACAGCATCATCTTTTAGGACTTGAAAGAGCTCAACATGATTTCCATCACCTCCACTAGCTTTGTTTGTAGTGATGCTTCCTATTACCCACCTGACTTCGCATTACAGGATGTCTGGCTCTAGGTGAGTGATCATACCATCATGATTATCTGGGTTTTGAAGATCTTTTTTGTACAGCTCTTCTGTGTATTCTTGCCACCTCTTCTTAATATCTTCTGCTTCTGTTAGGTCCATACCATTTCTGTCCTTTATTGAGCCCATCTTTGCATAAAATGTTCCCCTGGTATCTCTAGTTTTCTTGAAGAGATCTCTAGTTTTCATTTTCTATTGTTTTCCTTTATTTCTTTGCAATGATAACTGAGGAAGGCTTTCTTATCTATCCTTGCTATTTGTTGGAACTCTGCATTCACATGGGTATATCTTTCGTTTTCTCCTTTGCTTTTCATTTCTCTTCTTTTCACAGCTATTTGTAAGGCCTCCTCAGAGAGCCATTTTGCTTTTTGCATTTCTTTTTCTCGGGTATGGTCTTGATCACTACCCTCTGTCCTTAGTTCATCAGGCACTCTGTCTATCAGATCTATATCCTTGAATCTATTTTTCACTTCTGCTATATAATACATTTTACATAACTTAAGTGACTATGAATGCACTTATAGAACTAATAATATAGATTTTTATAGAACTAATAATAAATGATGATTCTATGGAAGAGAGTATAATATGCAAAATAGCTATATACTTAGATATTATAAACACATAACTAAAAAATGGGATGAAAATTTGGAAAGTACATGAAAAGTATGTTTGCTAATTCCCTTCTTGTTATTAATTAGAAGAAAAGAATAGTACTTCATATTAGATACTAGGTAAGTGAGTAGAGCAGAGGATGAGCTGGTTATATAGCATCACTGACTTGATGGACATGAGTTTGAACAAACTCCAGGAGATAGTGAGTGACAGGGGAGCCTGGCGTGTTGCAGTCCATGGGGTCGTAAACAGTCAGACATGACTTAGTGACTGAATTTAGTGACAAATGAGTAGAGGGGAAAGAAGTTACTAGCTAACTTAGTATTCCTCACTGTTGTGAACCAGCAGTAAGTAACTAAAATGAATAAACAAAAATACAAAGAAAATAAAATAAGCATCATATTTTTAAATACAAAATAATTGCACTAAACAATATGGTGGAAAGGAAGCCAGACATATCTATCATCAAGAAATTTAATTGGACTTACCAACCTATTAAGAGGAAAAAAAAAACAATTTTCTGACTTGTTAGCAAAGAAAAATGTTGCTATATACAATGTGAATACCTAAAATAATGAGATTGAAGGGGAGGGGAAGTTTGGACCAGAGAAATGCACATAAAAAGAAAGAGAAAGTCATGATATTGCTACCATAACAAGCAAAATATAAAGAAAAGGCATAACAGAGACAGGAGGAAAACTAGAGGCTCTGCTTCACAATGAAGGTATGCCAGTTATCAATATTTATATACTCAGTAACACAGTATTTTCATTAAGCAGAAACAAAAACAAGGTGCAAAGATAAATTGACATAGACACACCAATTATAAGGAAATGTTCATACATTTTTCTCAATCTATGACAAAGAACATGAACTAAAAGTGAGTTGAAATTTAGAAGACTTAAATAATATAACCAATAAAATAAATCTTGATATCAAACTGTAAGCCCAGATAATAGAGAATATACTTTCTTTCCAAGTGTACATGCATTGTCCAGAGGAATTAATGATATTGACCAAAAAGAAAAAGTTAATTTGAAATAATGAAGATGATACTAAGAGCATTCTCTGGTGGCTGTGCACTAAAATTAGCTATAATGAAATCAAAACTGTTAATGCCCTTAGCCTGGAAATGAAAAAAAAAAGAAAAAAGAAAAAATCCTGCTACTAAACAACTCTTGGGTCACCGTATTTCTTAAAAATTAACAGGAATGACCCCCGCCACCAACTCCTCCGACACACCCACATACACCAGAATCAATGGTATATAGCTAAAGTAGTACTAGAGAAAATTTGAGAACACTGAATATCCCTAACACTAAAAATCAAACTGTGAATGTAAGTAGATTAAAAACAAAAATCAAAAGGTAGAAAACCACAGTAATGGGAAAGAGACCAGATGAAATTCATAAAAGCAGAATTTAGTTAGAAAACAAAGAATTAATAAGTCCAAAAGCTGATTCTTTGAAAGCAAAAGTAAATATAGACAAGCTCCTAGGTAACATAAACAGAAAAAAGAACACACGCCTATATAAAATTAGCAATGACAAGGAAGAAATAATCTTCAAAACAGAAGAAATTTAAAGTCATCAGAGACTATTTTGTACAACTCTGCATTTAAATTTGAAAACCTAAATGAACTGGGTGATTTTAAAGAATATAACTTATCAAAATTGGCCTCATTAAAGACACAAAGTCTAAAAAGATTAGACATGCATAGAAGAAATAGATAAAATGGTCAAAGAACTCACCCCCAAAAAGCATCATGCTTTGTATACCCCATTCTCTGCCACCAACACTGAAAAGGGACCTAAGCCAACTTGAAGATGCTCTCCCTGGCCATTTGAACATAAACAAAGAGTAGCTGTCAAAGACTGAAGCATGCAAAATGTCTCATCTATGATGACAACAAAACAAATCCAAACTGGTTACCATGGAAGGATACTAATATACCAGCATGGTATTTTGAAAACTACTGAATAACAAGAAAGAATCATGCATTTATCCTATTTTCCTATATGAACCATATTGCTTGGTATCCAAATAGATGGTGAAGGCAAGTTTCTCTTTATAGAAGTATTACAGCTAATAAATGAATATCATCATTTTGCAATCTGTAATGAATTAATGGATCAAGGTATATATCTTAAAGTTCTGCTAACATCACAAAAAGAGAGACAACCAGATCTCATATGCCTCCTGATACAACAATATAGTGTCACTTGTGAATTAGTCCTGCCAAAACAAAACCAAAAAGAAATCAATCCTCAATCTGATTATGACTTTAGATCAAGTAATTTACAAATAGCCCAGGGATACAAGCATAAAGCCTATACTTCAGGAACCTCTACAGGACAAACAATCTGGTTTCTTTATTAAATAAATTGAAAGAAAAAAAAAAGAGAGAGATGGAGAGGAACTTATAGATTAAAACAATATTAAGGCATATATCATCTAATATATAGACTTTATTTGGATCATCATTAAAGTGGTGAAAAAGTGAACATGACATAATTGGAAATGGGATCATGGATTGGATATTTGTTAGCATTAAAGAATAGTGATTATTAACTTTTGATTGAGGAGTCATAATGATCTTACTTTTGTTAAAAAAAAGAAAAAAGTCTTTACCTTACCAAGTTCAACACTGCAATATTTACAGATAAAATATGTCTGGAATTTTATTCAAATAAGGAGAAAATAGAAGAAATAAGTAAAGCAAGATTGGCCATTAGTTGAAAATTGTTAAAGCTGGTTTATGTATATATGAGAGTTCATGTTACTATTCTGCCTATTTTTGTGCATGTTTGAAGTTTTTCATAATATAAAAATTAATTTTAAAAATTGCATTGCTAAAATTAGGGCATAACCCTCATGAATATCACATCGTTATGATTAACAGAAATGGGAGATAGTGTTCCATTATCTCTGCTTTAACATATTTGAGATCACTCCAACTTCAATAGCAAAGAAAGTATCGAAACGCTAACAGGGGCAATAGATTTTGTCATTGTTCCTCTGATTCTTTCTCCAATTCCAGACATTCATTCAGCTTGCAGTTATAGAGCTGCTGATATTGTAAAAATGTTGCTTAGCAACATGTTAATGGGGAAAAACACTCCTTAAACCATTAGGGTTTTTGTCTTTCGAAATGTACTAGTTCAGCATATGATACCTCCCACAGCTCAATTTAACAAGAGGAAAAGTATCAACTCTCTGAATATAGTTTTTTGTTTTTGTTGTTTAATCTTCATAGCTGGGTCTGAATTTAATAAGACTATAAGAAATGGAGTCTGACATTGACTCTGAACTACATACAGTTCTATTGGTCTCTTTGGCAAGAGTAGTTTAGAGATGATAGACTATAGCACTCTGCCCCTTACCTAATATCTGGGGTGAGGATGGAGGTGGTGAGGCCCGGAGGATATATAGAGAAAATGCCCTATTCTTTATCATCCACTTGGTATCACTGCCTAAGAAAATGAATCGACTACTTAACCATCTAGAAGGTGGGCCCAGGGAGTCACTCTTGAAGCCTTCCTTCCTTTTTCCAGGAAATCAGGGTATTTGACCAAATGCTCTTAAAGAGCTTTTCTGTTATGCTGTGTTTCTTTATGGAAGAACCCCTAGTCCAGCCCTTCTCAAACTTCAGTGTGTCAGCTGCGCCTTTCCTGGGCATCCTATGAACATGTGGATCCTGATTTAGCAGGCCTGGGTGGGGCTTTGAGTTTCTGCATTTCTCACACCTCTCAGGAGATGCTAATTATGCTGGTTGGGGAAGGGAAGGGGAGGGAATCATGCTCTTATAGCCAGTCTCGCCAGCACTTTGAATGAGCAGAGAAATTAGAATATGTGATTTGTTAGTCTTGGCATGGTATATGGCTAAGAGGACAGCTTGAGCATTGAAGAGATTTAGGTTCAAATCTTGGCTGTCTTTAGAAGTGTGACTGAGCCATGCTGGCCTTCAAATCCTTCATCTGCAAAATGAGCATTTTGGAGAAGATTGAAGATTGAATAAGATAACAATATCACTTGTAACGGTCTTAACCAGGCACATGGTAAGCACTCTGTAAGTGTTAACTATTGTTGGAATAAAGAAAGACACAAGAGCCCTGATGAAGGGTCATGTTGCAGTATGAGTCTTTGTCCCCTTATTTATAAGTGGGGCAGTATGAAAAACTGGAAAGAGCTTGGGCTGACTCAGAGTGGAGCTTCTCTTCACTGCTGCAAATATGGCTGTCATATCCTTCACTGGGCCTCAGTTTACACACCTGCCCAGTGGAAAGGCTGAACTCATTCCTACCTGGTCCGAACAGCTCAAGGATGTGTTTTAGCTCCTCGAGTGACATGGTCCCTGGGCTGCACCAAGGAGTTCAAGGAATCCGCTCTGTATTTAATAAATTGAGGGGAGAGGAGAGTTAGGTGGCAAAAAGCTTATCAGAATTGAATGAAAATCCCAGACCCACAAGAATTTGCTAAGCAATAGATTTATTTTAAAATCCAGTTCTTTTTAGCAACAGAGAGCCAGGGCCGTGATTTAATTACCGATGGGCTACATCAGAAACAGAGTTGGAGCCAGTATCCCTGAACTGGGTTGAAGCACAGGTTAATCAGTTCTGGGAAGAACAGGTTAACTTCTGAACCTTCCTACTACTTTCCTGTTCGTACATCTTCTAGGTCTCTAATGTGCCAAGCTTTAGATTTTTAATCAAATATCTTTGGGACTATAAAATTGTGTCCATTCTCTAAAGGATTTTCTAAGCATCTGTCAGCTTCTGTCTGAATCATACATAAATGTGCATATGAATCACTTCCTGTTTCACACCATGATCCCCACCCCTACTCTTTCACAGACATCTTTCTCCTTCCCCGCCATCCCCCACCATTTGAATAGAATAAATGAGGAAACTGATTGTGTTGTAGATAGCATGGTTTCTCTTTCAAAACCACCAGGGCTCAGAAACTCTTGGGGGAGACTTCCTCATGAGAGAGATTTTAAGGGATCTGTAAGAGTGGGGTTGGCACTGAGAGCAAACAGCTCATTCTACGGAGGGTTTAGTGACTGACACGGCTGCTCTGAACTAGAAAAGAGCTTGAGGATCCTGTGAGCATCAACGTAGTGATAAAGGAAATCCTGAATTCTTAAGGAAGCAGCATAAACATGACATAATGAAACCTAAGGAATTTCGTAGCAAGCACAAGGTTTTGAATGAGATAACTTTGGCTCAGATTCCTGCTTCATCACAGGACAAATTTGCCTAACTCAATAGGCAAGGTCAACTAAACAGGTGACCTTGAACAAGTTACCTTACCTTTCTCATCCTCCTTTCCCTCTATTGTAAAAAGGATAGCAAAATACCTTTGTCTCAGGGTTCTTGTAAAGATAAAATGAGATTTCACATTTAAAGTACTTGGGATGGTGTCTTAAACAATAATAGTATAATAATAGAATATCGTCCAATTGAGTAGATTTTCCAAGTGCTTTCCTAAGTTCTTGGATTTAGGATGTAGAGTGAAGGTGTCACCCAGAGAGCATATGGGCTGGACTTTACCTGCAGATTTACTTTAGACTGTCCTTTGCAGCAGTGGTCAAGGAGTTTTTTTGTTGTTGTTGCTAGTCTTTAAATTGAGAGATTTTATAATTTTGCATCCTCATCTACATTTCTTGAAAGCTTTTGACTTATCAGAAGATCTGGCAAACACAAACCCCACATTCCTGCATGATAGTTATCAGCCAGAGGTGAGAAGGGGTTGCCTCCCCCCTTTTTTTTTAAATTGGAGGTTAATTGCTTTATAGCGTTGTGTTGGTTTCTGTCATACAGCAATGTGAATCAGTCATAAGTACATACATATCCCTTCCGTCTTGAGCCTCCCTTCCACCCTGCCTCCCCCATCCCACCCCTCTCGGTCATCACAGAGTGCCACACTGGGCTCCCTATTCTATACAGCAGCTTTCCGATAGCCGTCTGTTCTGCACATGGTAGTGTATATGTCAGTGCTACTCTCTCAAGATTCCATACTTATGTATTAATATACTTTTTTCTTCTTGACCACAGTCTCCACCATCCCTTGCCCCTTGCTATAATATCGTTAGGTAGTTAGAATAGAAAAAGGACTCCAAAATAGTGTTGGCTAAAAGGAAGGAAAAAGCCCACAGAAATAGAACAAAGGAATGTCCGAAGACCAGAGTGAGAACTTCAAGTGAAACAAATCGCCCTCCTGGCTAGCCCAGTTTACATAGGGCAGGCTTAGTGGGAGGAGAAAAAACATAAAAAGATAAGCCAAAATTGAACCTCTCTCTTTTTGCATTTTTTGGGTCGGCCTGCCTTCATGCCTCGAGGATGCGTTTTCTTTGCTTGCCAAATAAAACTGAGCTGTAACCAAGCTGTAACACTGGCCCAGCATTTAAACTGAACTGTAACTGAGCAGTAACACTGGTCATATTTTTGCTGCAGTGAGACAGAACTGAGGAAATTACACACTCCCCCAACATTACTGTTGCACTATTTTACTTCATGTTCATTGCATTCTGTGTTTGAATTGATATTTGTGTCTGCCTTCCCTTGACTTCCCCGGTGGCTCAGGTGGTAAAGCGTCTGTCTACAATGTTGGAGACCTGGGTTCGATCCCTGGGTTGGGAAGATCCCCTGGAGAAGGAAATGGCAATCCACTCCAGTACTATTGCCTGGAAAATCCCATGGACAGAGGAGCCTGGTAGGCTACAGTCCATGGGGTCGCAAACAGTCAGACACAACTGAGCGACTTCACTTTCACTTCACTTCACTTCCCTTGATATGGTACCTAAAATGTAACACCATGCTTTAGTGTGGTTTGCTTGACAAGGACAACTGTGAGCAGAGGCATCTGCTAGTGATTTAAGGGAATGCCATGTATCAAGGTACATTATTAGAGTAGCCCATTTTGGGGTAGCTTCCCACATCACTCTTCTTTAAAATTATTTTCTCTTTCCACCCACAACCCTGCTGAAGGGTTGTGGGGATTAGCTTTAAAACACCAGATACCTTGTGAGACGACCCTCACCTTGGTCAGAGAAGGGTGGAACAAAAAGTCAACTCCTGATCTGAGACAGACCAATCAGATTCTCTCTCCCAGAAGTTCTGAACTGCAACAGTGTGAAGCTGGCTCTATGGCTGATGATGATGACACTGAAACTAACAGTTCATGTAGAATTGGTTCTGGATGGGGGTGATAGGAGATATAGCCAAAGGCTGTGCAAACCAAAGTTCTGGAGGAGCATATGGTAGCCAGGAGTCACTAAAGAAGTAAGTCTGTTAAGAGAAATAGAAAGGCAGAGACTTAATGGATGTGAGCAGTGGAAGTAACCTTGTGGCCTTCCAGAAAGAAAAAAAAAGGTATCCATTACTGACCTTCCAGTCTGGGCTGGAAATGCCTCACCATGTTCAATCACTTTTTCCTTGACCTTTCTTTCTTATCTCTATGACACCTCTCTTATTACTCTCCTACCTCTCAGAATCCTTCTGCCAGCCCCTGGTTTTGGCTTCTTTTCTAATATTGAACTCAAGATGTGGAGTTTCCTGGACTCCATTCTAAGTTCTCTCCTCTTCTCAATTCACATTTGCTCTGCTATGGGCTGAAAGTCTGTGTCCCCCTTGCCCCAGATTCACATGTTGAAATTTTGGAGTTGGGACTTTTGGGATGATCAGGTCTTGAGAATGGAATCCTCAGAAATAGGATTGGTCCTCTTATATAAGAGACCTGGAGAGCACCCTTACCACTTTTACCTTGCAACGATACATCAAGAGAACAGCTGTCTATGAGCCAGGAAGCAGGCTCTCACCAGATACTGAATCTGCTGGCACATTGATCTTGGATTTCCCAGCCTTTACAACTGTGAGAAATAAATGGCTGTTGTTTATAAGCCACCCAGCCTGTGGTATTCTGTTGTAGCAGTTTGAACAAAGACATCTTTCACAGATGATCTCAGTGTAATACTAGTTATATGTTGATGTAGCCTGTGTTTTTCTGTATATACTCTTTTTTTTTTTTTTTTTTTTATTGTCTTTCTCCTCATTAGAGTGTGAGTTCAGTCACCTTGGGCAAACTTCACGTGTCTGGTTTATAGGAGTACTTGACACAAAGCAGATACTTAATGAATGTGTGCTAAATGAATGGGTGGATGAATAAATGAACTGGATTTGTGTTTTCTGCCTGGACCCGAGCTATCTTCCCTGTTTTGTACTAAGCCCCTCATACTGGATGCCTCTCCAGTTCTCTAATTTGCCAAGATTTTTCCTCCTTAAAGTCTTAAAAATTACTTTACTTTTGCCTACAAAGTTTTCCTTGGGTTCTTCCTTCAAGTGTGGCCATAAAAGCTTTCTCCTCCATGGTATCCTGCCATTTCCCTCATGCTTTCTGTAATGATATACTATTCATTACATGCATAGCCTCACATTGTTTTCTTAATTTGTAAATATGTGTGAGCTTTTGGTTGCCATATATTTGCCTGCTTCCCACTGTACTTTTCATTTCTTTTCTCCAATATACTGTTAACTTCTTGATGCATCTTAATATATTGAATACCAAGCACAATTTCTAGAACAGAGTAAATATTCAATAATATGTTTTTAATGGATGAATGGATACTCATGATATGTTATGTTATTCTCTACACAAACCTCCTTTTTACATGAGCAGTTTGATTTGATTTTGGTTTTTTGTAATCAGAGAGCTTTGACTATTGCAATTATTAGTGATGAGCAGAAATTTATACAATTTTAGGTGCTTTTGTAATTACCCTCTTATAGACTTGAAAAATACAAAAACATTACAGATGAGTTTCTAATGACATTAATCATATATGTTTCTATAGTCTAAAAAGTGAATTTACATCTATTCTCACAGTTTATTCTCACAACAGTATTGCACAGTAGAGGGTAATTGAGACAGGTCAAAAAAATCTAAGAGAAGACACAACCAGAGCCCAAGTTTTCTGTTTATCTGCCTCTTGTGGTGTTGCTATATCACAATACAGCAATGTGCCTAAATTGTTAAATTTATACTGCTGTCACTACTGCTACTAAGACTACTACTAGCTATGATTTATTGAGTGTTTACTACAAACTAGGCACTGAGCTATGTGGCTTCCTTTAATTACATCAGTTAATATTCACAATGACCTCATGAGTTTGATACTTTTAAGACAGATCTTTTAAGACAGATAAAGAAAGTGAGGCAGAGAGATGTCAGGGATCAAAGTGGATAAACCAAGATGTGAGCCCAGATTTTTCTGATCTCTGAAACCACACGACAAGTTACTAAAGTCTTCCTTGCTACAAAGAGAAGTAGAAGAACATCTGGGACTTTGGAAGTCATTCATGCAGGATAATCTCGTCACTCATGTTTTTGGTAATAAACCCAAAGCCTTTAAGGTATAATGAAAAGTTATTCAAATCCTTATGGGAAGAGGAAGCACAGAAAGATGGGACTGAATATGAGTGGCTTCATCAACATCCCCTTTGAAATGGGGACTTAATGTACTTAATTGTTGAGAGATACGTAATGAGATTATTCAGAGCCTTGGCTGTGCACGTCTTTCCTATTGTTAACTGTTTTAATTTGCAAAGACGCTGGTTGAATGGAAACAGGTTAAATGGAAACTCTGTTTTTTTCAGAGTGGGAGAAAAGGTAATCACACTGAGTAATTTGATTTTGATGCACGGTTTTCTCCTCTTTTTAAATACACATACTCTTTATAAATAGGTGAAAGAGTGTGATCATCTGGTGAGCACTGAAAGGCTGATTATCACAAATGTGACAAAGGGAATGCTGTCAAGCCTTCCTCCATGAGGAGGATTCCTGGCTCATTTTCCATTCAAGTAGAACAGAAAGGAAGGAGGGAGGGATAAAGAGAATATATTCAAAGAGTGTGCCTCTGTAGAAAGCATTGTCTCAGGATCTCTCAGACCCATTCTTTAGCTTAATCATGGGATGAGTTGAGAGAGTAGCATTGACATATATACACTGCTGCTGCTGCTGCTAAGTCACTTCAGTCGTGTCTGACTCTGTGTGACCCCATAGACGGCAGCCCACCAGGCTCCCCAGTCCTTGGGATTCTCCAGGCAAGAACACTGGAGTGGGTTGCCATTTCCTTCTCCAATGCATGAAAGTGAAAAGTGAAAGTGAAGTTGTTCAGTTGTGTCCGACCCTCAGCGACTCCATGGACTGCAGCCTTCCAGGATCCTCCATCCATGGGATTTTCCAGGCAAGAGTACTAGAGTGGGGTGCCATTGCCTTCTCTGGTATATACACTGCTGCTGTTGCTGCTGCTAAGTCACTTCAGTCGTGTCCGACTCTGTGTGACCCCATAGACGGCAGCCCACCAGGCTCCCCCGTCCCTGGGATTCTCCAGGCAAGAACACTGGAGTGGGTTGCCATTTCCTTCTCCAATGCATGAAAGTGAAAAGTGAAACTGAAGTTGCTCAGTTGTGTCCGACCCTCAGTGACCCCATGGACTGCAGCCTTCCAAGATCTTCCATCCATGGGATTTTCCAGGCAAGAGTACTAGATTGGGGTGCCATTGCCTTCTCTGGTATATACACTGCTGCTGCTGCTGCTGCTAAGTCACTTCAGTTGTGTCCAATTCCGTGGGACCCCATAGACAGCAGTCCACCAGGCTACCCCATCCCTGGGATTCTCCAGGCAAGAACACGAGTGGGTTGCCATTTCTTTCTCCAATGCATGAAAGTAAAAAGTGAAGTCACTCAGTCATGTCCAACTCTTCGTGACCCCATGGACTGCAGCCTACCAGGCTTCTCTGTCCATGGGATTTTCCAGGCAAGAGTACTGGAGAGGGGTGCCATCGCCTTCTCCGATATATACATTACCATGTGTTAAATGGATATCTAGTGGTAAGCTTCTGTATAGCACAGGAAGCTCAGCTTGCTGCTTTATGAGGTCCTAGAGGGACTGGATGGGGAAGGTGGGGTGGGAGGAAAGCTCAAGAGGGAGGGGATATATGTATACATATAGCTGATTCACTTTGTTGTATAGCAGAAACTCATGCAACATTGTAAAGTGATTATAGCCTAATTTAACTTAAAAAAAATTTTTTTAAAAGTAAAGTTGGATGATTCTAAGACCCCATCAGTTACAAGGCCTGTAGACATGGAGTTTCCAGGATTAAGGCATTAAATGAGACCCTAAAAGTACTTAGAGTTTAAATAGAATATGTCCATGTATAAGCATTTAGAAATAAACTGACATTTTCCTTTCCTTCAGTGTATGTGTCCAGTTTTCTTATTGGATGAAAATAAGTGTGTTGTCATTCCTTGTATTAGTAAATGAAAAAAAAAAAAAAAAAAGGAAAGAAAAAAAAGCTCCTGTATACAGATTGAAAGGCGCCCATTTTGAAGATGAAAGGAGTCCTTGACATGATTCCTCTTATGCCAAGAACTAAGGAAATAGTTAAAACACCCAACTATCACATCTAAGATTATACCAAGGGGACACATTAAGAGATGTGGGGAAAAATAGAAAAGAGGGATGGGGACAGAGGTGGGGCTGTGGAATTGGGATTATATATTAGCATCAAAGAACCCCAAGTACCTATATTCCCAAACTTGATTTGATATGCATTGAATTAGATAGTCAAACACATGCAGTTTAAAAATATATTCAGTTACCTAATTGAAACTTATAATAATAGTAATGATAATAAAAATTTTATTTTAAATGTATTTTTTATTTTATTCCCATACTCCCCTGCCCAAATGACTTAATCACATTTGAGTCCTTATGTTGCCCTTTTTTCAACCTTCCAAATCCAAGGTTTGGTTAAAAAGTAAATTATCACTATAAACAGCCCAACCCTCTGGTCTCTGGACCTCACAGAGAATGGTTTTTGAAATCATTTTTCACTCAGTTCACACTCTGAAAGATCAAAGAACTCTTCTCTGTGCCTATTCCAGAAGCCCCTCTGGGATTAGCCAATCATGAATATAAATCACTGTGTTTGTTATGTTTCCAAAATACCCATTCATAATCCATCTTCACATTGTTCAAAGAGATGTGAGGTCAGTTCAGCTATCACCTTCACAAGGCTTTGTGCTTCTGTTTGTGCAGCCAAAGGAGCACTGCACTTGAGACAATTAGCTACTTGCTGCTGCAGCTGCAGCCAAAGGTCTTCCCAAGGGAGCTGAGAGGAGACCTCCTCAGGAGGCTGCTCCATTCAGGCATCAAGTGTGGCTCTTAGCCAAGAAGACAGCACCTCTTTCTACCCTCTGACTCAGTGCCTTTTGTGTGCAGCCAGATAAAAGTGAACAATGGCCACCTCCTCTCTCCTGGAGGGGACAAGCAGAGGAAAGTAGAAAGCTAGCTTTTGAAAACTCAGCCATTAAACTCCATGCCACCCCAAGAGCCTGACCTGAATCCACTTTCTGAAAACCACAGGAAGCTATTGTACCTTTCTTTAAGAAGCTCTCAGCCTGGAAAAAGACCACCAGGAGGGAAAGGGAGTGCCTTCCCAAAGGGTCTTAGAGAACATCAAAGCTGGAAGGTCTCAGTGACTTTTGAGACCCACCTCCTTAATTTATAAATGAAACCCTGAGGACAAGAAGGATTTAATTTAAACCATACAGCCCAATGCAGGCTCCTCCATAAGTCATCAGAACAACCTGTTGATAAGTCAGAGCTGACTCTTTCACTGTGGGAAGAGGAAACACTACCTACATAGCCAGTCTTGATTGCATCTAGCTGGGGAGAAGCACTCAGGGTGATTGTTGAAGTCTGGCTTAAGGTGGGTCCTTTAGGGCAGGAGGGGCGTCTTGTTAGGATTGGATGGGATCATGATATGATAGTTTAGAGTTGGTAGACACAACAAGCGGAGGACGCAATGGCACCCCACTCCAGTGCTCTTGCCTGGAAAATCCCATGGACAGAGGAGCCTGGTAGGCTGCAGTCAATGGGGTCACTCAGAGTGGCACACGACTGAGCGACTTCACTTTCACTTCTCACTTTCATGCATTGGAGAAGTAAATGGCAACCCACTCCAGTATTCTTGCCTGGAGAATACCAGGGACGGGGGAGCCTGGTGGGCTGCCATCTATGGGGTCGCACAGAGTCGGACACGACTGAAGTGACTTAGCAGCAGCAGCAGCAGCAGACACAACAAGGCAAGGACTTTGAGGTAAACAGTTCAAAGAATCTGAGGGTATAAACAGTCAGCTAGTATTTTCTGTTGAAGAATTGATGGATCTTTCAGATAAGTTCTTGGAATGTACAATAGAGTTGTTTTCTCTTCCTGGGAAAAATTTCCTGGAATAGTGAATCTATGCTGATGAAGACAGAGGACTGGCAAAGTCATATCACAGTAGACAGGAAGCTGAGTGGGGATAGATAGTTCAGGGTCTCAGAATTCAAGCCCGCAATTTATAAATGAAACCTTGCTTCAAGCCATACAGCCCTTTAATGCAGAAACATGAATTGGAAACCAGGGACCAAACTCTCCTCCTACTGCCCATTTTATGACCCAATGATGGATTATGTGAACCAAATGAATAAAATCAATTTCTGGACTTAAAAACTTTTTTTTGAAAGGTTGGAGAAAGAAAGGAAAGAAATTAAGAGTACTGTGTGTGGGAGAAATTCTGAAAATCTTTCTGAGGAGCTGACATTTGAGATGTGACCAGAAGATGCAAAGAACTTGGGAGTTCTTCAAGCTCAAAGAGAGAAGGCTGGTGTTTGAGGAAAAGAAAGAGTATGTGTGACTCGAGCCCAGTGAGCAAAAGAAGAGAGGTAGGAGATGAGGTGAGCTGGAAGATAGGACCGGATTCCTGGAGGACTTTTGGGTGCTCTCAGAATGCCTGGCCAGGATAGATGGTACTAATGTTACATATGCAAAATGTGCTCTGCCTGTTTACCTCATGAACACTCACAGTAGAAGCCATTCCACCATAAGTGTTGGATACTTGATCCACATTTTCTAAGGAGAGGGTCTGGAAGATACTCAGATATTCACTTGTTCATTTTTGCATGAACAAAGTGAGAAATACATCAATTAAGCCAGCTGTGGGGCTTCACAGAGCAATAAATTATCTTTTTTGGGGGAGTTTGTTTGCAAGAAATGCTTATGATTCCAGGATATTCTCCTCTTATTCTTTGCCATTATCACGCTCCAGCATTCATTTTCAATTTCTAATGTTGAGCTGCATGGTTTTTATGGCATCTCAGCTAGAGAAAAATTAAAATGAATGTACAAAATGAAAGGCAAGATTTATTTGAGGGTGAGGGGTACTCTTTGTAGTTCATTCTCAAGCAAAAAAGAACCTTTTTGTAGGATTTAATTATGCCCACTATTTTCTTTTAAAATGCAGATGCAGGCACTAATTGGACAATTCACATCTTCTACGCCCAGTATTATCAACAGATGATGATTTAAAAAGTTTAAGAGCATTGCTTGATGCTTTCATGAAACCACTCAATAGTTTATATGCAGGCTTATCAAGGCTGTGTAACAGATCTGAAAAGCCAGAAAATCAGTGAGTAATAGAAAATAGCAAAGTACTCAATTTATCAACTGGAATACTCATTTTTATTTCATGAATTCAGATGCAGAAAAGTATTTGTGTACTGACATTTGGGTGTGTGAGAGCTGTTTTAATATTCATTCTATTTTCATTATTACTTCTCAGGAAATGAATACCACCATTGCAGATAAATTCATTGGGCAGTCTGGGAAGTTCAAAGGTGTTAGTTTCAGGGTACATCTTCCCTCAGGACAGGGCAGGACATTGTAAATGATCTGGGAGGAAGAATGGCTCAGCAGTTAAGGGTGTGAATTTTCAGTTTTGAATCTCACTTTTATTCTGGAATATTCTGTCCGTGAACTTCAAGATGTTCAAGAAAAGGCAGAGGAACCAGAGATCAAATTGCCAACATCCGCTGGATCATCGAAAAAGGAAGAGAGTTCCAGAAAAACATCTACTTCTGCTTTATTGACTATCCCAAAGCCTTTGACTATGTGGATCAGAACAAACTGTGAAAATTCTGAAAGAGATGGAAATACCAGACCACCTGACCTGCCTCTTGAGGAATCTGTACGCAGGTCAAGAAGCAACAGTTAGAACTGAACATGGAACAACAGACTGGTTCCAAATCAAGAAAGGAGTATATCAAGACTGCATATTGTCACCCTGCTTATTCAACTTACATGCAGAGTATATCATGTGAAATACCGGGCTGAATGAAGCACAAGCTGGAATGAAGATTGCCAGGAGAAATATCAATAACCTTAGATATGCAGATGACACCACCCTTTTGGCAGAAAGTGAAGAAGAACTAAAGAGCCTCTTGGTGAAAGTGAAAGAGAAGAGTGAAAAAGTTGGCTTAAAGCTCAACAATCAGAAAACTAAGATCATGGCATATGGTCCCATCACTTCATGGCAAATAGATGGGGAAACAGTGGAAACAGTGACAGACTTTATCTTTTTGGGCTCCAAAATCACTGCAAATGGTGACTGAAGCCATGAAATTTAAAAATGCTTGCTCCTTGGAAGAAAAGTCATGACAACCTGGAAAGCATATTAAAAAGCAGAGACATTACTTTGCCAATAAAAATCCTTCTAGTCAAAGCTATGGTTTTTCCAGTAGTCATGTATGGTTGTGAGAGTTGGACTATAAAGAAAGCTGAGCACCAAAAAATTCATGCTTTTTAACTGTGGTGTTGGAGAAGACTCTTGAGAGTCCCTTGGACAGCAAGGAGATCCAACCAGTCCATCCTGAAGGAAATCAGTCCTGAGTATTCATTGGAAGGACTGATGTTGAAGGTAAAACTCTAATACTTTGGCCACCTGATGTGAAGAGCTGACTCATCTGAAAAGACCCTGGTGCTGGGAAAGATTGAAGGCAGGAGGAAAAGGGGATGACAGAGGATGAGATGGTTGGGTGGCATCACTGACTCAATGGACATGAGTTTGAGTAAACTCTGGGAGTTGGTGATGGACAGGGAGGCCTGGAATGCTGCAGTCCATGAAGGCACAAAGAGTCAGACACGACTGAGAGACTGAACTGAACTGAACTGAATCTTACTTTTTTTTCTGAAAATCTACTCCATGACCTTGAGAAAGTTATTTAACCTCTATGATCCTTAGTCTTCCAGCTTTTTTTTTTTTTTTTAGTCTTCCAGCTTTTAATATGGGAATAATAATAGTAATTAACTCATAGTATGTCTCTAAGGATTAAATCAGACTATCTAAAGCTTTTTTACTTCTTCCAGCTTTATTGACGTATAATTGACATACAGCACTATATAAGTGTAAGGTGTATAGCATAATGATTTTACTTATATGTATCATGAAATAATTATAATAAATTTACTGAACATCTATCATCTATAGATACAGAATTAAATAAATAGAAATATTTGTCCTTGTGATGAGAATTTCTAGGACTTAATCTCTTAAAAACTTTCATGTATAACATACAGTAGTGTTAATTTCTTGGGTTGATTTATGTGTCTTATCACTGGAAGTTAGTGCATTTTGGCCATCTTAGTCTAAGTTCTCTCCCCCTCCTCCCCTCACTCCCCACCACTGGTAACCACAAATGCAATCTATTTTTCTATGAGTTTCTTTACTTCTGAAGTATGATTGACCTATGTTAGTTCCTATTACACAGAATAGTGATTCTATATTTCTCTACTTTTTGAAATGATCATCTCAGTGAATGAAGTTATGATCTGTCACCAAAGCAAGATATTATATAGTTGTTCATTGTATTCCCCACATTGTACATTACATGTTCATGACTCATTTATTTTACAGCTGGCACTTTGTACCTTCGTCTCCTCACCTCCTCCCCTCTGGCTAACTCTGGTTTGTTCTCCGTATCTTTATGTCTGTTTCTGTTTTGTTACGTTTTTCCATTTGTTTTTTTAGATTCCACATATAAGTGAAATCAAACCGTATTTGTCATTCTCTGATTTACTTCACTGATGATAATACCTTTAACTCAAGACCTAAAATTTTTAATATTTTGACTTATTATCATGTAGAATGATTAAGATATATTAATATGCTACAGTCAATTCCAGAGAAAAAGGGTTGCTACCTTTGAATGTGTGTATATGACTACGTATCTGTGTTCCTTTCTGTACATAGGGATTCATGTATACGGCAAAATATAGAGTTTACAGTGAAAAACTACAGTCCCCCTGCTTGCCTTTTTCTATTCTTTGTCATGTTCCTCAGATATAAACTCTCTTAACTATTTCTATTTTTCTTTTTTTCCTGAAGATACCCCCATGTATCTAAATAGTCTGTCTGCACACCATTTTTTGATTCATCTGCTTTAGGCAATATCTTTTTACTCCATTGGATAAGAACTTAAGATTTATTCATTCTATTATTTTCCCCTCTTATCTTCCCCAAATGTTTGATGATTATAGTAGTATTTTTATTTCTTCTATTGCTCATTTTTATAACTTTAAACAGTTAAGTTGTATGTATATATTTTTATTCTATCCATTTTAGAAACTGTCTGGACTTCCCTCTATAACTTGAAAGTTTTAGTTCCTCAGTCCTTTCTTCTTTAATTTCTTTTTTTTTAAATTTTTTATCGTGTATTGGGGTATAGTCAATTAATAATATTGTGATAATTTTGATATGTATACATGTATCCATTCTCCTAACCTCCCCTCTCCTCTAGGCTGCCACATAACATTGAAGAGTTTAATGTTCTATACAGTAGTTCCTTGTTGGTTATTCATTTTAAATATAGCAGTGTGTCCATGTCCATCCCAAACTCCCTAATTATCCCTTCCTGGCCCAGCAACCATAAGTTCATTCTCTGTCTGTGAGTTTCTTTCTGTTTTGTAAGTAGGTTCATTTGTATCATTTCTTTTCAGATTCCACACACAAGGGATGTCATATGATGTCTCTACTCCCTAATTTCTGAATGCTGTCTCTGTGTGTGTCTGGAAGACGTCTTAGGAAAGAGTTTCTCTAAGTAGAACTTGCCATTGGGATTCCTGTGCCTGTGGTTGATGAAGAGCGTGCTTCCAGGGGGAACCTGTAAAGGAAGGCGGGAGTCCAAGCAGGGAAAGGGCAGAACTGGGGAAGGATATGGTTTTAAGCTAGAGTCTGGTTTCTGCATCCTCCCATGAGGAACTCTAGATTGTAAATTGTACCCCAGAATAAGGCCACCCTTTGGAGATCCCTTGGGATTCCCTGGTGGCTCAGAAGGTAAGGAGTCTGCCTGCAATGCAGGAGACCTGAGTTTGATCCCTGAGTCAGGAAGATTCCCTGGAGAAGAAAGTGGCAACCCACTCCAGTATTCTTGCCTGGAAAATCCCATGGGTTGGGATGGCTGGCTATCATCCATAGCATCGCAAAGAGTCAGACAGGACTATGGGACTTCACTTTATTTCTTATTGGAGATCCCTTATTTGGCAGTCAATGTCTGTAGGCTCCCTGCAGGAGGAAGAGCATGGCTTCCTTCAGGGAGTATTACACTGTGGGGCTGAGGGCAGTGCTCTGAGAAGGGGGCAGCTGTGAGCTCTTATCAGCCAGCAGTCTCAGCAGCTATAAGATGGGCACGCAGGCCAGATAAGGGGATCTGGGTAGAGTACTAACAATTCAACAGTCCCTAACATGTAGGTGATGACAAGGAGGGTGTGATGAAGACAATGTTCTCTCAACTTTTACATTATTTGAGATTTGCTGTTTACAAAGCATTTTCGCTTACTTTTCATTTGGTCTTCATTCAAACACACACACCATCACCACACTACCATCACCATCACCAATACCAATAACATCAACAAATCAGTAGGAGGTAATGTTGGTGTTATTTTCTCTATTTTAAAAATTAAATACATTATCCCATGTGGCTTGTCCAATACACATAGTATCTAGGGAAAATCGGGCCTAATTCCAGTTTCAGAATCTAGTTTCTATATCAACATCTTTGATTTCTATCTTCATAGTTCTTTCAAATAGTATTAAATCTATTTGATGTATATTTATGTTCCTCTATGTTTACCCTGACTTTGAAGACTCGCTTTTATTTTTCTCAAAACACGTATTTCTTCTTCTGCATTTCAGATTGATCTCTCAGTCTTCCTGGTCATTTTGTTCATTTCCATCATATTACATCTTTCTCAGCCAGGGCACCTTGAAGCCGCAGAGGACAGACTAACTAGCCATGGCCTAAACAATAAGGATGTTCACTATTTCTTGTAAAAAGTCCAGAGTCCCAGTAGTTCCATATCAATCCTGTCATCAGTGTCATTAGGACCAAGCTTTCTCCTTCTTCCTCAGCCTCCTCTGGGTGGTGGCTTCCCCTCTCAGGTCAGTCATGCCAGGATGACCAGGAGGCTGGTACAGCTCCAGGCTTCACATTCTTGCAAAGGGTCTCATGTTCAGAAAAGAGGCTGTTTTTCTTAGTCATCCTCCCTCTTTCAGAGAAGAGAGGGGACATTTCTCAGAACCCCCAGTTTTCCTCATACCCCATTGGCCAAAGTTAGCCATAGAATCTTTCCTTCTAGCAAAGTAAGCTGGGAAATTAAAGACCTGGCATTTAATTCTGTGTGTGTGTGTGTGTGTGTGTGTGTGTGTGTAGGGGCTCTCAGTCAGCAAGGAAGGAGTGGCAAGCGTTTTTGGATAGGCAACTAATAGCCTTTCTGTCTAGAATCTCTTTCCACCATTAATATACACATATACATGCATGCATGTGGAGGGAGGGGAGATAAAGATAGGTAGATAGATGGATCAATAGATAGATTCATTTCGATTACTTCCTTTTTGTATGTAGCTGAATAGTTCCCTGATGGTGAAGTACCAATTAATGAGGCTTTTGTTGCTTTCTTTTTATATTGAAGTTCTGCTAATAGAGCACAGTGTGATCTGGTAACTTTGTAACTTTTTAATGAAACTAGGGAATACTTGTCTGAGACCTGTCTTACTCTAGCACACTGTCTACCTGTGGTCTGTGAATGGACTGTTCTGAGGCAGACCTTGGGAAATACACCATCAACAGCTGTGAGTGTCTGTCACCTAGATTACTCTCTCTGGAGAATCGTGGGTTGGGATGTATGCACATTTGAAAGAGTTATGAGGAAAGCAGAAGCAAATGACAGTAAGCATTTACTTCTGGGAGGGCAAGAGTTGATGCACACAATTCTGAAACAACTATGTTTCAGACAACTATGTCACAGTTCAATGACAGGAGAGAGAAGCGTCCAGTGTGCATTCCTCAGATATTACTTGCAATGTTAGAAGAAAGATTATGGTCAAGAAATGGACTTCTGGAGATCTGCAGGATGATGGTTTAGTTCCGAGTATAAGAAAACCCAATCGGCAGTTGCTTATAATAAAAGGGCCTTTATTGACTCCGATAAATAGGAATAGCTCAACACAGGGTTTAACTGATGTCAAGTTCTGCTGGATAAAGCAGTGTTCATCAGCGCTGTCATCAGGGCCTGGTCATCTGTCATTCTCACTCTGTTAACAAGCTTTGCAGATCCATATAGTGGCAAGATGGCACACCAGATCTGGGTTCACATCCTTTTATGTTCGAATAGGACAAGGAGAAGGAGCTTCTTTTTTAATACCTTCATCAAAGGGCCTGAGATGCACTGTTTAGTCAGTTCAAATGAGCCTAAGGAAGGAGCTACTTTGAACTTCAACCTAAGTCACTCTCAAATTAGGGGTGGTGTCTCAACCGAATCGTATAGTCTATAAATGAGGTTGAGGGTGACTTGCCAGAAGTAGTATGTAGTCAGAAGAATGAACATTGGGCTTTAGACATCTGTCCATTCCAATGTTTTAAAGGAAAGACTGACCTCTAAAGTCTGGAAAAACTGAAGATCAGCTGGGTTATACTTTTTTGAAAGGGAATTTCACCAGCAAAAGAAAAATTCTCTTGTGCTGGTTTGAATACTTCTCTGAAAGTGGTTGTATTGGGATTCTCACAAGCCAAATGGTTTTGTCCCCATGAGCTTTATAGCATGGCAAATAAAAGACCGCACTGCAGCCCACAAGACTCGGGAAAGTAAACCTAAGCTCTCTTAAACCCATCTCCCTGCCGGAGCAAGTGGTAAATAAAACATAAACCACTTTTGTATATGTTTCAAATTTTGGTGTAGATGAAAGGCAATTTACTCATGGCTCAAAACAGAATTCCTGGCAAAAAGCAAAGCCTATTAACAAATGGAACAGTCCCCTGGTGACAAGATGGAGGCGTGCAACTGGGTACATTTGTCACTTTAACTCCAGAGACAGACTTGAGGTATTTTAATCATGTTGAAGTAGAATTATAGGTAGAAACAGCATCCTATTTGACATAGGAAAAACTGCCAGCATTGCTCCTCTGAACAGGTTTCCTTCTACATTTGAGTGATTTGATAAGAGAACTTAATATTCTGCATTTACTTAATTCCTCAGTATCTAAAAACGCATAAATGTCAAATCTATTTTTTTTTCAAATTCATCTTTCCATCCATATGCTTGCAAGTTACTCCTTTGAATGTACTCTTGTAACCAAGCTATCCTTCTGCTCAAAGACCTTCAGAAGCTTCATTGTCCACAAAAGAGCTGTGATTCAGTAGCTAGGTATATGAGGCCTTCTGAAGGAGACACCTGAAGTATAGACGTAGTTTCCACCTTTTCTGTATGAACAAGGAGAGGCTAGTTTCTGTAGTGTCTCTTAGCTGTGTACTGTTGTGTAGCAAACAATGACAGACCTCAGAGTTGAAAGCAATGTTCATTTCTTCTCTCCTGCTTTCTGTGGGTCAAGAATCTGGGCACAGCTTGCTTGTGTCCTCTGCTCAGGGTCTCACAGGCTACAGTCTAGGTACAGGCTAGACTGCTATTCTTTCTGGAGTTTGAGGGCATCTTCCAAGTTTACCTGATTGCTGGCAGAATTCAGTTCCTTGCAGATGTACGTGGATGAAGGTGTTCTATTCCTGTCTTTCCTGTGACTGTCAGCTAGAGGTCACTCTTAGCTCCTAAAGGCCCACCATTCTTTGTCACATGATCTTTTCAGACCACGGTCCTTTACATCTTCACAGCCAGAGTGGGATCTGTTAAGACGGAGTCTAATGTTACATAAGGTGATCACAGAGATACTTTGCCACCACCTTCGCCATATGTGGTTGGTTAGAAGAGGGAGTGAACTCCGGGAGTTGGTGATGGACAGGGAGGCCTGGCGAGCTGCGATTCATGGGGTCGCAAAGAGTCGGACACGACTGAGTGACTGAACTGAACTGAACTGAAAGAGGAGGGGATTACACAAAAGTGAGGATACCATGGGTGGAAATCATGCAGACTATCTGAGAATTCTGTCTACCACAATGTGGTAACAAGCAGCCTTAAAACAGTAATGCCCTGTGTCTGTCAAGGGCTGGCTGAGGGCCTTGGCTCTGTGTCTTTGACAGGGAACCAATCTGAAGGAGGCTCTGACTCCACACTCCATTGCTGCCCAGCTAGAGTAAATGCCATGGAGCAACACTTGAAAAAAGTGAAAGTGTTAGTTGCTTAGTCATGTCTGACTGCGACCCCATGGACTGTAGCCCACCAGGCTCCTCTGTCCATGGGATTCTCCAGGCAAGAATTCTGCAGTGGGTTGCCATTCCCTTCTCCAGGGGCATCTTCCTGACCCAGGGATTGAACCCAGGTTTCCTGCATTGCAAGCAGATTCTTTACCATCTGAGTCACCAAGGAAGCAGCAAATCTTGCTTCTTCTCAAATCTCTATCAAGTGGCTTCTTCTAGTTTTAAGGGGTTGGGGAAGGTGCCCCCGCATAGCACTGGAACTGTTTGGTGCATAGCACAAATGAGGACCGACTTCTCCGCCAACAAAATCTCTTCTTGCTGTGTCCTGGATAGAGCCTACTATTTCTCTTCAGGGCATGGTTCATTATCTTTTCTCAACCAGAGTGACCTTTCTGCCACCTTTTGTTTCCAAATTCCTCTGGGTTCAGTGCAAAAGTTACTTCCTCAGTTAAGTAATTTCTGATCTTTCCCATCAAAATTAATTTTCTCTTCTTGGATCTCCCATAACACTCCTCTGTGCTTTCTCCATCTGTCTTCTATGGCTTTTATTTTATTCTATCTGGAGAAAATTATAATTTGAAAAGGTACATGCACTTTTGTTCACAGCAGCACTGCTTACAGTGGCCAAGACATGGAAGCAGCCTGACTCTTCATGAACAGATGAATGGATAAAGAAAGTATATATCTCTCTCTATATATATAGGCTCTCTCTCTCGATAAATATAAGCTTTATCCATATATATAGGCTTCCCAAGTGGCACAGTGATGAAGAATCTGCTTGCCAATACAGAGGGCACAGGAGATGCAAGTTTGATCTCTGGGTTGGGAAGATCCCCTAGAGTAGGTAATGGCAACCCACTCTAGTATTCTTGCCTGGAAAGTTTCATGGACAGAGGAGCCTGGCAGGCTAGGGTCCATGGGGTCACAAAGAGTCAGACACAACTGAGCATGCAGGCATATGTATGTATGTGTGTGTGTCTGTGTGGGTATGTGCGTGTATGAATTATATGGCATTTACAATTTCTTAATTTTATCTTAGCTGAATATTTTAGATGCCTTAGCTCCCTATTGGATTGTGAACACTTTGAGGGTAGAAAATTTGTCTGAGTCACAGATCTTTACTCTTAAGGGTCCAGTATGCAATCCAGGGCTATGCTTAATGTGGTGATACTGTTGTTGGTTGAGTGAAATTGGTCTTGCTTCCCCAGAATGTCTATTTACAATGATAGCCAAACTTTGAATTATTTAGGGAAAAGATTTGCCCAATTTCCTTATTCTATCATAAACTCTTAATTTTTTCCAGTTGAACTCTTTTCTGAATATAACCTAAATCTCTCCTTAAAGCAGAAAAGCAGTGTTTTTTGTTGTTTTTTTTCTTTCCTTCTCATTTCCTCTTGTTTATCCATAATGAAGATCATAGATCACACCACACAGTTGGAAGAACATTAAAGATTGTCTAGGTCAGTGATTTGAAAGTTTTTGTTTATTTTAAGAAGCTGACTCCTCAATTCACATGAAACTTAAGCAGAGCACAAAACTATAAAATAGCCACAATAACAACAAAAAGCTGATTATCTGGTTGAAATGAGAATGACAAGTTCAGAATCCTGGTCACCAATCACCAGTCCCAAGTGGGCTTTGGGACAACCTATGAAATATTAGACATTTAGTTTGAAACCCCTTGGTGTTGATTCAGCTTTTCATATTGCAGATAGGAAAACTGAAGCTGGAGACACAAAGGCCTTTTCAAGACATGAAGCTGGAGAATCTATTTCCATAAACATTTATGGAACACCTACGAAGAGTTTGGCTAATAACAAAAATACAGCAAGCTTCTTGATATAGGTACTAATGGAAGCCTCATTTCCTAACTCTCTGCCTCATGACTTAGATGGGTCCATTGGTCAAGACTTCTGTTTCCTTTGAGTCCACTTTGGTGACTTAGCAAATTCAAGGTCAAAGAATAAATGGTTAATTTCAAAGTCAGTTTCTACAGTAGATTTGAGAATTGAGTTCATGCTGAGTTCAAAGCCAAATGAGATCCTAGCTCACAGTCAGAGCCTCCTGTGAAGGCGTGTGGCAGCGCCATTTATTCACCTTGAATTCCTGGAACTCTTCCCTCTCGTCAAACACAGGAGAAAGGTCAGTCTCTTAGAGAAGCTCACTCTTGCTGGGAATTCATTTATATTTTATGCAGATTGGCATCCATGTGCATGAACAAGATCAGAAGGAATAAGATGATCTTATCCATCCAGCTGATTTTGCACAGGGTGGTCCTGTGGCTACTTAGCCATAATTAGAAATTGACTTTTCCTCCCACTTGTGGGTGGCTTCAATCTATTGGCATCCATTCAACATCAGTTGTTGCCCATAACAATATATCCTCCCCTTATCATCATGGAATTTGTATACTGTTAGGAAGTTTGAAGAATTGCACAGACAAATGGAAAATATGTTAATATATGAATAAGTTCTAAATTATACAGTATGAGCTCTAACTTCTGCTGGAGTTTGAAAATGGCACTAATCAGTATATATAAGAATAACCGGTAGAAATCTTCCTTGGGGAGGAAGTGTCAATGAGGATCCTGAGAGATAAGTCAGATTTGAATTCAATAGTTGGGTGCTGGTTAGCAGAGATGAGTGTTATTTTAGGCTCTGGCTATGTCATGGGAAGAGACATGAAAGGTGAAATGAGTATATTTTCCTGTAACTAAAATAAATTGAGAACATAAAATGTATGATGCTTGTATTTCTCATTTGACTGTGATAATCTTCTGAATAGTCTCATGAGGAAGAGAGTTGTTTTACAAATGAAGAACCAAAAGTGATTGAGTAATTTTAGATTTTACAGTTAGTGAACTATGGAGCTAGAATAACCCAGGCTTGTGTTTCTGATGCCAGAAATGGCATTATGAAACAAATCTCCTCTGGTCTTTTGGCACATGTAGGAAGTAGTGAGGACAAGAATGTGATGGTCCAGGGTAGGGTACATTGGAGAAAGAACGATAAGAAGATGTGTAGATAACGTGGAATCAGAACAGGTTTATACTCTTCAAGAGGGAAAATGTTGCCCTCCAGAGACATTTTTGGCTGTCAAAACTTGGGCAGGCAGAACTGCTTCTGGCTTCTAGTGGCTAGACACCAGGGATGCTGATCATCATTGTAAAGTGCACAGGAATTGAAAAAAAGTAAAAGTGTTAATTGCTAAGTTGTGTCTGACTCTTTAAGACCACATGGATTGTAGCCCATCAGGCTCCTCTGTCCATGGAATTCTCCAGGCAAGAATATTGGAGTGGGTAGCCATTCCCTTCTCCAGGGGATCTTCGCAACCCTAGGCTTGAAGCCAGGTCTCTTGTGACTCCTGCATTGGCAGGTGGGTTCTTTACTGTCTGAATCACCAGGGAAGCCAAGTATCAGTAGTGCTGAGAACATTCCTTTTAGATAGAATGAGAAAACTGAACTTGTCTCTTTAAGTAATAGATTCTTGGCTGCTGCTGCTGCTGCTGCTAAGTCACTTCAGTCGTGTCTGACTCTGTGCGACCCCATAGACGGCAGCCCACCAGGCTCCCCCATCCCTGGGATTCTCCAGGCAAGAACACTGGAGTGGGTTGCCATTTCCTTCTCCAATCCATGAAAGTGAAAACTGAAAGTGAAGTCGCTCAGTCATGTCCGACTCTTATCGACCCCATGGACTGCAGCCCACCAGGATCCTCCATCCATGGTATTTTCCAGGCAACAGTACTGGAGTGGGGTGCCATTGCCTTCTCCAGATTCTTGGCTAGAGAACTGAAAAGGCTGATGTGACCTTCTAGGTTTGATATCTCACGTCAGTGCTCATTCATCACTGAGTTCTCTGAAGCAGACTCACCATCCCTCACCCCCAGGTGGTCTGTTTTCACTGTTTCCTTACACCTCTCTTTCATCTTTCCACTCATCTCCCGGTCCATGTCCCGCACTCTGTGGAGCCCCCATCTTCTCCTACCTGGAGTATGGCACTGACCTTCTCCTTCCTTGAAGTTCTCTACAGAGTAGTTGGAATCATTCTCATCAAAAACCAAATCTGGGCAAATTACCTTAGTGCATAAAGCTCTCCAAGAGGCTCAATCTAGAGGGCCTAGCATGATCTTTTCATCACAATTCTTTCACTCCTGACCTTTTTCTTTCAGTTCCTTGAAGGTGCTCTCCACCCACCCTCTTATTTTTCTCTAGGGCTTATATCACATCTTCTTTGCTTTGCAGCTCCGCCCTTACCCCATCCCATATTCTTTATTCTTTCAGTCTGGATCGTGTGTCCTCATCCTTCAGATTTCAGCTTAAATATCACTTTCTTAGAACTAAATCATGATGTTGTTGTTGTTTAGTCGCTAAGTCATGTCTGACTCTTTGCAACCACATGGACTGTAGCCCACTGTCCATAGCATTTTCCAGGCAAGAATACTGAGTTACCATTTCCTTCTCCAGGGGATCTTTCCGATACAGAGATCAAACCCACATCCCCTACATTGGTGGTGGATTCTTTATCATTGAGCAGTCCCCAGGGAAGCCCCAAATCATGACCTACCACCTGTATTTCCCCTTTCAAAATACTTCTCACAGGACTATTAGATCAACATCTAGGATCTCTGATAGACTATAAACTTCACATAGGTGGGAACCATTTCTGTCAATACCATATCCTCAGCACTTAGTAGGGACTCAGTAAATATTTGTTGAATTAGCTAATAATTGAGCACAGTCAAGGGCACTGAATAGGAGAAGAAAGATATGCTTGATTCTCCATCCATTTAAAGCTCTTGTATTTCAAACTGTGTACAGCATGGGCAGGAATAGAAGTCAGCACAGATGTTTCTCATTCAAAGAAAAGGAATACTAGGCAAATGAGAAATTCAAGTGGACACAGGATTTGGCTAATTTGATGACAAAAACCTTTTTAGAGACACAGTGAAAGCTATAATATCCTGAACAAGCAAAGCCTTTCTTTTCTCTTCAGCATCATCACCATGGCTTGGTAAAATAAGGACTTTTTGTTGGCTAGGGACATTACAGCCATGCAGAATGCAGACAATTCATACAGTTATTTATACCTTAAGCTGCTGCTTTCCTCTCAACCCGAGAAGACACAGGCAAGGTACAGAACATTCTCCCTCAGAGCAGCCAGCCACTAAAATATCATTTTTAATGGGAGAACAAGTGCTTCCCACATTTTCTCTATGAAAATGTCAAATCTTTCCTCCTTTTTTATTGCTACTAATCCCTAGCCTTCCATCAGAAAGTAGATTCATTACAGGACTAAAGCTGCCACAACTTAACAAAAAGAAACTGGTAACACCCTAGGCAGAAATTTACTGCCATCTGGCACACTAGATCCCCTAAGTGGTATAAGGAAAATTACTTTCTTCATATTTATTTATTTATTGAGCAGTAAAGAGATAGCCCACTACAGTTTGATTTTTCTTCTTTGCATAATTGTTTATAATGATCTTTAATTTTACTCTTGCAGTGAAAATTCAAGTCTCATTACTGGGAACTTGATTAATTGGACTTTAGCTATGAATGACAAATTACATGAAGAAAGCACCTTGTTTGAAGACAATGTCTATTCTGTTCTATAGAAGATAATCAATAGCACAATTCCCTACTCTTTGCTGTTTTTGAAGGGTGATTGTAACTTTATGAGTACAAATTTGGTGTCAGAGAGTTATTGTTTTCAATGGAATCAAGCATGTAGCCAGTTCTAAAGGCTTTTTTTTTTTTTTTACAGGCAATTTCTATTTGTCTTTCCTCCCCCCTTTCTTCTTTCCTGCCTCCTTCCTGCTTCCTTTTCTTCCTTTCTTCTTTCCTTCCTTCCTCTGTCCCTTCCTCCCTTCCATTTCCCCTCACTCTCTTCCTACAAATGCACATTAAATTCCACTCTGGACATTATTCTGTCTAGACTTTGGGAATTCAGTAGAGAATTACATACAGATAACTAGCTCTTATAGACCTTCTGTTCTAATAAGAGGGAGAAAATAAAGACACAATAGAAAATTAAATGAAATACAAAAACCAGTATAGTTGCTGTAAATAACACAGAAAAAGAAAAAAAAATGATGAGGTTAGGCTGGTCATGTAAAGATTTGAGAGACATGTGTTCTAGACAGCAGCAAAGTCCAAGACCTTGACCTAGAATTCAACATGGCATATTTGCAAAAGGAAGGCTAGTGTGGCTGGATCAGAGGGAACTCTGTGTGTGGGAAGGGGGTAACTGAAGTGGTCAGAGAGATAACAGAGAGGCCTGATGTTGTGGGGCTTTAAGAGTCATGATCAAGATTAAAAAAACTAATATTGAGTAAATATGGGAAGAATTTTAAGAAGAAATGATACAGACATTTTTTACATATATAGCAAAAGTTTATTTTACATTTGAGAAGTTTAGTCTGGCTTATCTGTGGAGGAGAAGTTTTAGTGGGCGATCATATTGGAGAGAGGAGATGTTTCATGGGCTATTGCAGTGTCGTAGGAGAGAGATAATGGTGATCTGTACCAGTGATAGTAGTGGAGACAGAGAGAGTGGATGGACATGCCATACTTCAGGGCTGCTGTGCTGTGTAGTGGGGAGGAAGGTAAAGAGCCTCCATTCTGCAGTGTCAGTGAATAACACCTCCTGAACCACAACTCCATTGTGTTTGAGGATACCCAACCCATCTGGGCCTTCCCAGGTGGCACTAGCACTAAAGAACCCTTCTGCCAATGCAGGAGACATAAGAGATGTAGATTCGATCCCTGGGTCTGGAAGATACCATGGAGGAGGAAATGGCAACCCACTCCAGACAGTATTCTTGTCTGGAAAATCCAAAGGACAGAGGAGCCTTGTGGGTTACAATCCATGGGGTCACAAAGAGTTGGACACGACTGAAGCGACTTGGCAAAGCATAGCACAACCCCATTTAGAGGGCTTCCAAGGTGGCTCAGTTGTAAAGAATCCACCTGCCAATGCAGGAGACCTAAGAGATGCAGGTTCTATCCCTGGGTTGGGAAGATTCCCTGGAGTAGGAAATGGCAACCTTCTCCAGTGTTCTTGCCTGGAAAATCCCGTGGACAGGGGAATCTGGTGGGCTGCAGTCCATGGTGTCGCAAAGAGTCGGACATAACTAAGCATGCACACACAACCCCTTTTGGAATCAAACAGTAGTATTTCAGGGTTTGAGAGACACCTAAGTTATTAACTAGTCAGTTCCCTAGGAATCTCTATTTATCCTGAATAAATTTCAACTTTTAAAATTCTTCTTATCGTAACACATTGAGAACTTTTAGGATCCTAAAATGATTATATACATTTTTATTGCTTCTTCCAGCTTTGCAGCATCTGCAAATTTGATTCAAATGCAATCAATGTCCTTATCTAACTCAGATATAAAAATATTTACTGGAACTTGATTGAGGATGAGTCTGTGTGGCAAGAAGACTAGAGTCTGATCTTCTATTTAACATCAGTACACTAATCCACACTCTAATTAGGGTGATTTACTTGTTTTAAAATCCAGTTAAATACACCATTGTTAGTCTTTCCAACTGATGGAAATTTTAATATTACAGTTCATTTACAGGGTAGATATATTTAATCACATGAGTCTTTTATGCTCCTCATTTTAAACCGTGCAGACACCCCTTTCAATCTTATACAGCAATATCTAAACTTGTGGTTTTGCCTGTAATTTCTATTCTAGAGCTAGGGTGAGACAAAAGGAAATCGAATTTTAGAAGTGATGAGGTTAAATGAAAATTTGCTTTATTTTACTTTACAGAAAAACCTTTTTTGCACACTGTGAGAATATCATGTTATCTCCTTTTTGATTGCCTGCTAAGAAGCTCAAAAACTATATTAATTTAGATTTTTAGAATGTAAATTCTATTTTATGTGTATGGTGTTTGCTAACCCGTTTTCTATGTTATAAACATCTTTTCTCATTAGTGCCTTTTATTGTAAACCACTTCAAGATATTTTATACTTATCTGATACTTTTAAGTACTAAGTAAGTAAGTGTGTTAGTCACTCAGTTGTGTCTGATTCTTTGTGACCCATGGACTGTAGCCCACCAGGCTCCTCTGTCCTTGGAATTCTCCAGGCAAGAATACTGGAGTGGGTTGTCATTCCCCTCTCCAGAGGATTTTCCTGACCCAGGGATCAAACCCAGGTCTCCTGCATTGCAGGCAGATTCTTTACTGTCGGAGCCACCAGCAAAGCACCACTTCAAGATATTTCATATTTATCTAATACTTTTAAGTAGACTCCTACTTTTATAACTAATGTATTGCTCAAAATGTGTGTGTGTATAAACAATAAAAAATGCATATGCATGATGTAATCATGATTTCATTCCCCAGAACTAAAATTGATAAAACTTTAATCTTACTATAATTTTAGATATTACGTAATCCCAATATCTCCCCAATATTTTTGAAGGTTGGATTTAGTAGTCCTAGTTTTCGATCAGCTACAGTATTGGGCAAGGTGGCTTTCCAAATAGCCAGTGGTAGTTGTGCATTTGTGCGTGTGTGTGTGTGTCTGCACACCATGTGTTGAAACAGGCTTCAGCAATGATGGCATTATTTTGAAATGTTATTCATTATCTGATGTATGAAGTTGAGACGTGGCACTCAAGAGGAGGGTTAGAGCTGTCAGCATATAATGCTTAAAACTGTGGACCGTTGGAAAGTTGAACTAATAAAAGACAAGAGCCGTCTGTTAAATACAGTTAAAATATGCTTATAATGAGTGACAGTGCTTCAAACATTGGAAGAGTGATGATTCACCTCTGAGTGTTCTTTGGTTTAGACAGCTACAGCCTAACAGAGAGGCTTGCAGCTCTGTAGGGTTAACGAGTTGTACAATCCCAAGTCTCACCTACCTTATGGACAGGCATCTGCTTCCAGCCTCTCGTCAGTAACTCTAGACTCTGAAAGTTCAGGCTCTCTCCCATTGGGAGGATTTGATGAGGTGGTGAATATAGAGCACTTAGATGGGTGGTGGTGGTGTTCAGTTGCCAAGTTGTGTCTGACTCTTTGCAACTCCATGGACTGCAGCAGGCCAGGCTTCTTTGTCCCTCACCATCTCCTGGAGTTTGCCCAAGTTCATGTCCCATTGAATCAGCAATGCCATCCAATCATCTCATCCTCTGTCACCTTCTTCTCCTTCCAGCTTCAATCTTTCCCAGAATCAGGGTCTTTTCCAATGAGTCAGAACTTTGCATCAGGTGGCCAAAGTATTGGAGCTTCAGCTTCAGTCCTTCCAGTGAGGATTCAGTGTTGGTTTTCTTTAGGATTGACTGGTTTTATCTCCTTGCTGTCCAAGGGATTCTCAAAAGTCTTCTCCAGCACTATATTTGGAGATGGGTGGTGCAGTGATAAAGAACCTACTTGCCAGTGCAGGAGACGCAAGAGATGTAGGTTCATATCCTGGGTTGGGAAGATCCTCTGGAGTAGGAAATGGCAACCCACTCCAGTATTCTTGCCTGGAAAATTCCATGGACAGGGGAGCCTGGTGGGCTACAGTCCATGGGATCGCAAAGAGTCAGACATGACTGAGACTGAGCACACACACAGATGGGTGAATGGCACGTAGTCAGCAATGGTTACACACTGGCTCTTATTGTTCCTCTGATTCCACAGTCTCCATTCCTCTGATGAAGTGGTTTGGAAAGTGCCCTCATCACCCTGACTTGCTCTTCTCTGCATGAGCTCTGTTTCTGAAATGAGCACTTCAACTTGACATCAGTCAACCTCTTGGACTTACCTTGCACTCCAGCCATGGTGACCACACCCAGTTCTGCTCAGACTTTGACTCACTTTCTGCTGACAGAACCTCATCTCAGTGTTGCACTGTGTCTCTGCCTTCCTTTTGGAGGCTTCTCTCACACTACTGAATCCCCAGGAACCTACTTGCCACCCACATAATGTGCAATCCAGAAGTATAGGGCTGATAAGTGTCTGGCACCACCTGTGACTGGTGGGGAGATAGGTGATGGTAGGAAGTAAAGTTTGTCCCTTTTCTCTCTCAGGTGAGGGTTCTG
This sequence comes from Bos indicus x Bos taurus, assembly GCF_003369695.1. Classification (NCBI taxonomy): domain Eukaryota; kingdom Metazoa; phylum Chordata; class Mammalia; order Artiodactyla; family Bovidae; genus Bos; species Bos indicus x Bos taurus. The sequence continues at coordinate 46,365,037 of NC_040082.1, forward strand.
AAAGCTGCTCATAAGAGCTGATCCAGTAGTTGGTTGCTTGCACTGGTGACCAGGTTGGTAACCCTTCTTCCTCTGAGTGGTTTTTCCTCTTTCCCTCTTCACTCCCATGTGCCTCAAAAAATATCTTATTTGCAAGTCTTTGTCTCAAATGCTCCTTTCAGATGACACCCAGGAGAATATAATTATGTGCAGCACACTTTTAGGCAGATTATCCCAAAAAGCATTCATTCACTCACTCATACAAAATATGTTTAGTGAGCAGTTACTCCTTGAAATAAACTAAGACAAGTATGATCTTTGGGTCTTCTCATTTTTGACAACAGACATAATCAATGGTACAGTTTCAGTTCAGTTCAGTTCAGTCGCTCAGTCATGTCCGACTATTTGCGATCCCATGAATTGCAGCACATCAGGCCTCCCTGTCCATCACCACTTCCAGGAGTTCACCCAGACTCACATCCATCGAGTCGGTGATGCCATTCGGCCATCTCATCCTCTGTCGTCCCCTTCTCCTCCTGCCCCCAATCCCTCCCAGCATCAGAGTCTTTTCCAATGAGTCAACTCTTCAAATGAAGTGGCCAAAGTACTGGAGTTTCAGCTTTAGCATCATTCCTTCCAAAGAACACCCAGGGCTGATCTCCTTCAGAATGGACTGGTTGGATCTCCTGCAGTCCAAGAGACTCTCAAGAGTCTTCTCCAACACCACAGTTCAAAAGCATCAGTTCTTCGGCGCTTTAGGAGGTAGCTATAAACAGTCCTCTGTAACTGATGTTATTTCATATTTGTCAGTTATGTAACAATATAATAGTTAATTTGTTGAACACTGATCATGTTCTGAAGTCCTTTTTGTGAATCATCTTGTTTAATCCTAAAACCTGCCCTATGAACTAGGTTCTATTATCCCAATATTAGAGATTATGGAAAAGAGGCTAAAGAGACTACGTAACTTCATAGAATCTCTAGTAAAGTAGCTGGCCTGAGACCAAAGAAACACTTTTAGTCACTACTTTGTTCTATATGCAGCAACTTGATCTTCTCTTTCTCTCTTACACACATTTACTTAACACTTAACTTATTTAAAGAGTATATAATCAAGAATTACAGCATATGAACCATGAGAAATATAATGGTAACTTCAACATTTCTTCTCATTTTATGGCTGGAAAAACTAATGCTAAAAACATGATGCAATTTGACCAACATGGTAATGGACAAAAGGAAAGTGAATTAGTAGAGCCTCAGGAACACATCTGACTCACCATCTCTCCTAGCACCTTACACTTAGATTCCTTTTTCATTTTCATTTTATTGGTTTATATTTGATTTACAGTGTTATATTAGTTTCACATGTACAGCAAAGTGATTCAGTTATATGTGCATATATGTACATATATTCATCTTTTTAAGATTCCTTTCTCATACAGGTTATCACAGAATAGTGAGTAGCATTTCCTGTGCTATGCAGTATGTGCTTGTCAGGCTTCTCAGGTAGGGCTAGTGGTAAAGAACCCACCTGCCAATGCAGGAGACAAAAGAGACTAGGGTTTGATCCCTAGAGGAGGGCATGGCAAGTCACTCCAGTACTCTTGCCTGGAGAATCCCCTGGACAGTGTTGCCTGGTGGGCTACAGTCCATGAGGTCGCAGAGATTGAGACACGACTGATGTGACTTAGCACAGCACGGCACATACAGAATGTCCTTGATGGTGATCTAGATTCCTTTTAAACTAAAAAAATCATGGTGAGAACATTTAAGATCTGCTCTCTTAGCAAATGTCAGTCATATGATGATGCAGTATTGTTAACAATGGTCACCATGCTGTACATTAGATTCCCTGGCATTTATCTCTCTTGACTGAAACTGTGTCCTCTTTGGCCAACATCACTCATTTCCCCTTTCCCCTAGCTCCTGGAAGTCACTATTCTACTCTATTTCTATGAATTTGGTTGTTTTAGATTCTGTGTATAAGTGAGATCTTGCACTGTTTGTCTTCCTGTGTCTGACTTATTTCACTTAGTGTAATGTGTCCAGGTTATTGTGTATTATTACAAATGGCAGAGTTCCCTCATTACGTATGTGTGTATGTGTGTGTATATGTATACTTCTTTACTTGTTCATTCATTGACATTTAGATTATTGTCATATCTTAGCTATTGTGAATAATGCTGCACTGAATATGCAAGATTTGCACTTAGATTCTTAATAATTATTTGGAAGATGAATAGGTAGAGGTGTTGATAAGATAGAATATTCACTAAAATAATTATTATAGTCATAAAATAGTATTTTTGTCATTGACCATTTAATATTCTTTTTTTACAGACTGCATTCTGAGTGCGAGAAGTGAGAGTTTGAAAATATTCAGTAACATTGTATTATATGTTAAATTGTTCGTGATGATACATATAGGGAAATGAGTTGTCTTTTACACTGTTGGTGGGAGTGAAAATTAATGAAATGAACTGAAAAGCCATTTGGTGGACTATTGCCCCAGGAAAAAGTAGCACATTTTGGTCTTTTTCTTCCCTTGTGATAAATGATAATTTATAATTAAAGTGAAAACATATATTTTTTTTGTTTGCTTTCAGTTTAGAGAGAGATGTTCTGTTGTCCTTTAAACCTATGAAAGAAATTGTGGTAGAATTTCTCTATTCAAATCTTTATCTATATTGTCTTGGAATTTTTATTTCTTTTTTGTTCTCTGGACTCAAACCTTTCCATATTTTCGGAAACTTAAGGAAGATTAAAATGTTTATCTCTTATGCCTCCAAGCATTTTCTGAGTATTTCTTAGGCAAAATTTTCAGGGGGAGGGAGTCAACAGATATTTGGGGGATAGAGTATTGCAATTTTACAGTGTTACTTGCCGAGGAAAATGTCTGAGTAAATGCCATGTAAATATAACCAGAGAATCAGTTTACCTCATTTCAGGTCTTGGTCCATATGGCTGTTAGAGTTCCCAGGGGTCTCTCTAAACTTTGTAGAGGGAGATAATCAAAATGTGCTAGTAATATCCTTCTAACACAATAAGCCAAAATGTCCAAAATTATGAATGATCTGTTAATTTCTAGAATGTAGGAACTGCTGTTCTGGGACTCTGGTCCCAGTCTCTCAGCATCCCTAAGCAACATTAAATCAGTTTGAGAATTAAATCAGGCAGGAGTATATTCAGCTACAAGAAAAGGGAAAACCCACTTTATTGGCTTTAAGAAATAAGAGTGCTATAAGCAGTTAGGAGGTAGGCAATCCAGGGCTGCTATAGTCGTTTTGTGATCCTTTGTCATCTCATGGTTATAAGATGGCTGCTGTATCTCTAGGTCTCATTTCCACTTTCCAGGAAGACGGAATTAAAGGCCTATTTCTAGCAGGTCTCTGTCTTTATGTGCAGAAAATAGATCCCTTCTCAGAAACATTTTCCCAATCTCATTGTTTATCTCTGTGTGACAGGGCCATTCTTATATGCGAGTAACAGCAGGAAATCAAAAAATTTAGCTTTTCTATCTTTTGTAGTATAGAAGGGTAAGAGAAACGTGGGTTGTGCATAAACTTGGGGTAGCATTCTGTAGGAATCTCAACTTGATAACCAAAATAGCACAAGTTTTTATGCACAGAGCCATGGAAGATATGAATCTAACCATCATGATTTGTTTCTATGCCCAAGTGCTAGACTGGTTTTGCCAACTCACTCCTCAAAATTAATTTATTTCAAGGCATGCAAAATAATTGAATGACTAATTTCTGCTGAGATTATTTCCCAATAAATGGATACTGATTAATATAGAGTTTATGTTTTGTCCTTCCATAGCGAACATCTGTTCTATTCGCTGCCAAAATCCATTCCTCCTTCCTCTGGCAATAGAAAATCCAACTTTCCTTTTTGGAGCCAAACCACCCACACTTTCAGTCTGTATGATTGGAATGAGGCTGATTCTATCTCTGCGGGGGCCAGTGAGTCATGCATAAGCCAATTGGGCACATGACTTTCACTAGGATTGATTGGACTGGTTGATTTCTTAGCGATGGACATGTGACCCAATTTAGGTCAATGAGAGAGAAGCCTAAGCCCAAGCTGATACTGCTGAGGAAGAGAGACTTCCTTTTCTGCTAGCATAGAGCGCTGAGGGTCTAAACCTGGAAATATTGTAGGACGCTACATGGAGAGGCCGTGTAGTGAAGGCGATACTGACCTGGAGGACAGCAGAACAGACAGAGGTGGAAAGTAAGGCTGTACTGGGTCCAGCCGTGTCTGATGCCAGTATATCCCTAAACTTTCTAGTTACGTTAACCAGTAAATTCCTGTTCTTTTTATTTTGCTCGAGTCACTTTGAGTGTTGGTCTCCTTCTCTGACATTGCCCTGAAAAATACACCATCTAAAGGAAATTTTAAAGTAGACTATATTCTTAGTCAGAGAAATAAATTTCTATTGTGAAAATCTGAGCACAAGTTCATACCAGTGTGGGAGGTATATTTCTAGCCTTTGAATCACATTATATATGTGACCAAATACTTCCACATGAGTAGATACAAAGATAACAGGAAATGTTGGCTTACCAGCAGGCAGAATATGTGTTTAGGGACCAAAGTTCTAGTTCTGACTTGCAAAAAAAATGACTGTTTTATGATCCAGTTCAAGTGGCTTCAGCTTTCTGCACCTTAACACTTGAATTTCTAAAATTGGGTTCAGAACACCTGCTATGTCAAACTGCCAGTTGAGGCACCAAGGAGACAATATATTTCATGGCCCTATATAAAACCCACAGCAGCAAACAAGCAAAACACATCATCTCAAACAAGGATCACCAAACTTTGCCCACAAGCCAAATTCTGTCTGCCACCTGTTTTGTAAATAAAATTTTATTGGAATACAGCCGTGTTTCATCATATAAGCATTGTCTATGGTTACTTTGTTCTAAAGTGAGGAGTTTCACCAGAAATTATACAGCCTAATTATTTACTGTCTTGTTCAATTGTTCAGTTGCTAAGTCATGTCCAACTCTTTGTGAGTCCATGGACTGAAGATGTCCATTGAATCGGTGATGCTATTTAACCACCTCATCCTCTGCTGTCCCATTCTCCTATTGCCTTCAACCTTTCCCTGCATCAGGGTCTTTTCCATGAGTCAGCATTTTGCATCATATGGCCAAAGTATTGGAGCTTCACCAATGAGTATTCTGGGTTGATCTCCTTTAAGATTGACTACTTGTGCCACATAGATCTATCTACTATTTAGACCTTTGCAATAAAAGTTTGCTGTCTTTCAGTCTAGAATTAGGAAACCCTTTTAGCACTAAAGAGAAATACTCTCATGTCTAATCAGCATCCTCTGAGAGATTAGTGGGTATTCACTGTGCTCCTTCCTTCTTCTTTTCAACTCTTCTCAACTATAGTTTTAATAGCATCAATATAGAAACACTGAGCTGCATGGAAAAATGGAAATGGGAATAATTCACACAAAAAAGTTCTTTTTAAATATGCATTGCACACAGCTGTTGAACTATAATTTGATTATTATTCTGTTGGAACAAAGGCATTTTGGATGGCTAGATTGGTGCTTTAAAATACAAGCAAAAAATGTCTCAAGTTGGAATCCAAAGAAAAGCTTCTGCTTCATCAGCTTGTGTGTATCACATCAGCATATGGTTGAAAAAGTTGAATCAATTGCTCAAAGAGCCTTGTCTTCAGGTTTTATAAAGGTGAGGACAGAATGGAAGTACTGCTGTTTAGAATGGGTCACTGAGCACAGCTCTGCATCATGCATATATTCACTGATGCAAAGTACGTATGCTGAGAACCTGATATGGGCCCGTCACAGTGTGGAACACTGCAGTTAAGACTTTGGGCAAGACAGGGTGATTGCTCATGGTCTCTGCCCTCATGAACTTCACTTCTACTGAAGATGCAGTTTTCATTTAGTTTCTTCTTGATTTTTTTTTTTTTGGCTATACTGACTCCTTGTTGCTGTGCATGGGCTTTCTGCTGCTCTACTAGTTGAGGTGTGCCATCCTCTTACTGTGGTGCCTTCTCCTGTAGTGGAGCACAGGCTCCAGAGCGTGGGCTCAGTAGCTGTGGCCCAGGGGCTAGGTTGCCCTGCAGCATGTGGAATCCTAGTTCCTGGACCAGGGATCAAACCCGTGGCCCCTGCATTTCAAGCAAATTCTCAACCACTGGACCACCAGGGAAGTCCCAGTTTCTTCTTGATTCTGATATGTCAGTGTTTAGCTTTTGCTTGAACACACTAGAAATGCAGAGTACATTTCTTAATTGAGTATATGTATTCATTAGAGAATTCACTATTATTATTGCTCTTAGTGTTAATCTGAAATAAAGTTTCTTGTACCACCCCTTTTTGTCCTGGCAGTATGCTCAGGACATCACAGATCACATTTGCTCTCATTTTCACATAGCAGTCTTCAGATAAAGTGTTCTCATGATCCATTGCTTAGCTCCAAGCTAAAAGATCCATAATTCTTGCAAATGTAGATTGCAGAAATTTGATATTCTGTGCTGTGCTTTGTCGCTTGGTTGTGTCCGACTCTGCGACCCCATGAACTGTCACCCACCAGCCTCCTATTTTCCAGGTGAGAATACTGGAGTGGGTTGCCATTTCCTTCTCCAGGGGATCTTCCCAACCCAGGGATCCAACCAGAATCTCCTATGTCTCCTGCATTTCAGGCAGATTCTTTACCTGCTGAACCATTGGTGTAGCCCAGTGTCACTTTAATGCCAAATTATCCTCAGTGTATTAAGATACACCTGTTGAAATTTGTAATGCAAGTCCCATTAGACTGAGTTTAATTTATTTTGCTCCTGAATACAATAATAATAAAACCTAACAACTCCTTATTAGGGCTATTTCTAATGCTATGAAATTAATCTTGTTACTCACATTAGTTGTGAGAATGGATGCCAGTTACTAGCTTGAAAATTGAATTGGGGGCATATTAGAAGTTTTGGTTTCCAGAAATTTTTAATTAATGAAATGTCAGGTAACATATCTTTTTACTAGTTTTAGGTTTAGCTTAAAAGTGTTTTCAGTTGCTTTGTAAATGACCTTTTGTGTCAGCAAATGAATTCATTCTTAGTTACATTATTGCACAAGAAGAAAAGTCATGGGTTCCCAACAGTCTGAGTATATACTGAAATCTTACTCTTCTTGGCCTTTGCCTTATTTAAAACAACTTATTGATTTTTAAAATAGCACACATTTAAAAACTGTACCATTGCATCCAGGAGAAGATCAAATAGTTCCTTTATTCCCACATTGCCCACCAGGATTATTTCTTCCTCTGTTTAATTTTTGACTGATAGGGCCAGAGTAGAATCACTGGTTTGAACCAAATCTCAAAAGCACTTATGGTTAAATGTGCTATGAGATTATGTAACCTGGTTAATCTCATAGTCTCAGTGGTGAGTAGGGTGTCTCAGAATGACCATCCCATCATTCCGATCATCACAATCACCCCAAAAAATCACTGAGTTTGTCCACTGCTATTTTGCCAAACAAGTAGCAGATGGAATAGTGTTCCAGTTACCTAATTAACCAGCACAAAACTTGATAACTTAAAGCAACATTTATTTTTCTCACAATTCAACAATATGAGCAGGGCTCAGTGAAAGTTGCTCATCTCTGCCCCACTTGGAATCAGCTGGAAGCTCAAAATATGAGAGGTGGAAGCAGCTAAAGGCTTGCTCACTCTTCTGTCTGGTGGCTGGGCTAGAATGAGGCAAGGAACAGGGGCCTGGAACACTTGGGGCCCTTTTATCCTTTTATCACTGCATAGTCTCACCATGTTATCTTTCCAGCCTGGAAGCCTCATGAAAGTCAGACTTCTTACCTGTTGTCTTAGAGTTCCCAAGGTACATGTTTCCAAAGGGTAAGCCAGGCAGAAGCTGTAATACCCTTCATAGGCCAGCTTCAGAAATCATGTAGCATCACTTCCTCTGTAGTCACAAGCCTGCCCAAATTCAAGGAGGAATTCCTAAAGGTGGAATGTCAAGATCACCTTGCAAGACGATCATGTGGATGGGAGATATTTGTGTGTATACCTTTGGAAAATGCAGTCTATTACAGGTAATGACAGAAGCCTACCCCCAACTCTTGCTGTTGAGAACATTTTGCATTGGGAAAGCTTACTTAAAGGTCGATATAAAGGTAAGAGGAGTCTGCTGCTGCTAAGTCGCTTCAGCCGTGTCCGACTCTGTGCGACCACGTAGACGGCAGCCCACTAGGCTCCGCCGTCCTTGGGATTCTCCAGGCAAGAACATTGGAGTGGGTTGCCATTTCCTTCTCCAATGAATGAAAGTGAAAGTGAAGTCGCTCAATCGTGTCTGACTCTTAGCGAACCCGTGCACTGCAGCCTACCAGGCTCCTCCGTCCATGGGATTTTCCAGGCAAGAGTTCTCAGCATCACTTTACACAATCACTGGCTCTCTCTGGGTCTATCGGTTTGTAAGGTAAGGGGAACACACTCTCCTCAGCCTCCACCCATCTTTCAGCAATCTGTAACTTGTTTCTTTTAATCTTCAGTGCTCAATCTGATCTGTAGCCTCTACTTCCACCTGCCATCAGCCTCCCCTTTTGTCTTCTCTTAAGTGCCGCCTTTCCTTATTCTCAGTCCCAGTTCTGTTCCTCCTTTAGCTTTGAAGGTGCTTGGCCACAGTCCCACCCATGACCCAGTGCTCCTGTTCAGGCTCCACAGAGGATTTCCTAGTCATAGCATCACTTCCAGCTACCTCTTGCACTCAAATATTGACTCGTTTCTGTTCTCTAGTTCCATCCTTCTGTACTTCTTTCCCTAGACCAGATTCGTCTTTCCAGGCTGCCACTTCCAACTTTCCCATGAATTCTGTCACATGCCCCCAAATCCAGCACTCCTTCCACTCTTCACATTAACATCTTTCCTTCTATTGTTTTAATAGCTTAGAACCTTGATCAGTGAACTAGACCCACTCTTTTCTACCTGGCTGTGGCATTCCTGGTCTCAGCCCTCTAATGTGAGGTAAGAGCCTGGTCTTCCTTATTATCACTGTGGTCATTGTTTATATGTTTTTGCCCTGTTTTGTCTTCCTTACCTACTAATTTTTCTTCTTTCTTTAAATTTCAAGAGGTCTACCATTGTTGTTTCCAAATAGTTGCACAGTATTTTATTTAACCTAACTAGTTAACTATTGTTGGGCATCTAGGTTGCTTTCAATTTAGTGAAATAATAAATGATGCTGCAATAAACATTTGTCTTAGGTCCTGTTCCTGGGAAACAGACTCAGAGAGCTTTGCATTCAGATGGTTTACTGGGAGAATTCTTGGGAATATCACCTGTAAGGTAATGAGTTACATGATACACTTAAAACAGAGACCTCAGCCAGTTCCATAGGAATATTTGAAACTGAGATGACCCTTGCATTTGCTAGTTACTGGACATGAGATATCCTTTGGGGAGGGGATGTACACTTATATGAAGCAGCTCCCTTTGGCTCAGGGCAATTCCTGGGGAAAGACATAGTGTGATTCCATCAGGCAGCACTTCTGGCATCTGGAAAAATGAATGCCTCCATATTACAAGGGGGATATGGGCAAAATAACACAGTATCTAGTATAATGTTCCACTACCCACAGGTCAATGGAAAGGTACATTTTCAAGTACCATTTAGTCAAAAAAACATGCTCTGTATAACTTGAAAAAATTTAAATTTTAAAAAATTTATGGAGTCTTGTTTTAAGTCCTAAAATACAGTCTGCCTTGTTCAGTACTTGTGTACACTTGAAAAGAATGTGTACTCAGTTGACGTTGAGTGGAGTGTACCAAACATGCCATATAGATCATTTAGTAGTAGTTTGAGAGTCTTAGTAAAGGCTTATATCATGAATGATTTTTCTGACTTCTTGATGTATCATTTATTGAGAGGGGGTATCACAATCTCCACCTGTAATTATAAATTTGTCTGTTTTCCTTTTAGTTCTCAAGTTTTGCTGAGTGAATTTTGAAACTTTTACTGTCAAGAAGCTTTTAAGATTGCTATATATTTTTGATAAATTGACCTGTTTATCATCATGAAATTACTTTGTCTTTGGGACTGTTACTCTGGATTGTACTTTGTCTGATACTAATCAACTTTTCTTTTGATTAGCTATTATGGTATACACAATTTTACCTTATACTTTTCATCCATTTGTGCCTTTGCATTTAGAGTGTGTTTCCTGTGTGTGTAGCATACTTTTGAATCTTACATTTTTATTCACTTTGACAATCTATTATGTTTAATTGAGTTTTTTTAAAACAGTCTATATTTAATGTGGTTATTGATATAATTAGGTCTAAATCTATCATATTGCTGTTTTCTAATGCCCTATTTACTTTCTATTTTTCTTCCCTCTTATAAATTGAATATATATGATTTCATTTAACCTTTCTTGTTGACTTGTTATCTGTAACTCTGTTTTATTATTTACTGGATGCTTTAAGCTTTTTAGTTTACATCTTTATCATAATCTACTTTCCTGTGATATATATCACTTCACATATAATTTATAATCCTAATAGTGGTATGTACTTCTTTTTATCCTTTCTCTAATTTATGATCATAAATTTTACTTTTAAAAGTATTATAATCCCATAAAGGCTTGTTATTACTTTTATTTATGCATAACTTTGTATTTTAAAGAGATTTAAATAGGAAATCTTATATGTTTCCCTATGTATTTGCCATTTCTGTTCTCTTCTGTGCTTGTGTAGATCTATATTTATATCTGGTTCTGCTTTCCTTGTGCCTGAAGGACTCTCTCTAACATTTCTTTTAGTGTGAGTCTGCTTCAGATGCAGTCCTTATCTCATTTTGGTTTTGAAAGATATTCCACAAGGCATAAAATTATAAGTTGATGGAATTTTTTATGCCCATACATCAAAGATGTTTCATTGTTTTCTTGCTTGCATTGTTTCCAATAAGATGTCTGCTGTTAATTTTGTTTTCCTCTGTGTATAGCGTTTTTCCTTTCTGCAGCTGCTTTTCAGATTTTCTCTTTATCTAGTATTGAGCAATTTGGTTATGATATGCATTCGTTTAGTATTCTTCATGTTTCTTTTACTTGAGTTTCACTGAGCTTCTTGGACATTTGGTTTTACAGTTTTTCATCAAATTTGGAAATCTTTTCAGCCATTATTTCTTTAGATATTTTTTTCTTCTTCTGCCAGTATTTTCTTGTATATTCCAATTATGTATGTATTAAGCAATTTGAGGTTCACATAGTTCACTGTAGATGGGGAAACAGTGGAAATAATGACAGACTTTACTTTTTTGGGCTCCAAAATCACTGTAGATGGTGACTGCAGCCATAAAATTAAAAGACACTTACTCCTTGGAAGAAAAGTTATGACCAACCTAGACAGCATATTAAAAAGCAGACACATTACTTTGTCAAAAAAGGTCCATGTAGTCAAGGCTATGGTTTTCCCAGTAGTCATGTATGGATGTGAGAGTTGGACTATAAAGAAAGCTGAGTGCCAAAGAACTGATGCTTTTGAACTGTAGTGTTAGAGAAGACTCTTGAGAGTCCCTTGGACTGCAAGAAGATCCAACCAGTCCATCCTAAAGGAAATCAGTCCTGAATATTCATTGGAAGGAGTGATGCTGAAGCTGAAACTCCAATACTTTGGCCACCTGATGCAAAGAGCTGACTCATTGGAAAAGCCCCTGATGTTGGGAAAGACTGAAGGTGAGAGGAGAAGGGGATGACAGAGGATGAGATGGTTGGATGGCATCACCAACTCAATGGACATGAGTTTGTTAAACTCTGGGAGTTGGCGATGGACAGGGAGGCCTGGAGTGCTGAAGTCCATGGGGTCACAAAGAGTCAGACATGACTGAGCAACTGAACTGAACTGAACTGAACTGATAGTTCACTAGTATTCATCTCTTCTTTTTAATTGTTTTCCCCCATATGTTTCATTTGAACTATTTATATTGCTTTGAATTCAAATTTACTAATCTTTTCTTTTGAAATCCCTAAGCTGCTATTAATTCCATCAGTATATTTTTTCATCTGAGATATTGCATTTTTCTTCCCTAGAAGTTTTTTCAGGTCCTTTTTGTATCTTCAGCATTTCTGCTTAAATCTGATCATATATAATACAATTGTAATAACTGTCTTTATGTCATTGTTTACTAGTTCTAATTTTTGTGATCATTTTTTATTGGTTTTGATTGATTTTAATTGATTACTCTTCTTATAATGAGTTATGTTTTCCTGCTTCTTTGCATCTCTGGTAATCATTGATTGGATATATAATTTGTTGGGTAATGCATATTTCTTGAGGTTTAATATGGTATGTGGTTTAGTTATTTGAAAACAGTTTGAATTTTTTAGGCTCTTGATTTTATGATTCATTAGGTGGGACAGAGCAGTACTTCATCTAGAATTAATTTTTCCTCACTAATGAGGCAAGTCCTTCCTTAATATTTAGCCCAGTGCCCCATGGCTCTCCCATGAATTTTCATTTCCAGCTTGTGGGAACCAGTTATATTTCCAGCCTGGTTTGAGAGTCAGTTGCTGCTGCTGCTGCTAAGTCACTTCAGTTGTGTCTGACTCTGTGCAACCCCATAGACAGCAGCCTCCCAGGCTCCGCCATCCCTGGGGTTCTACAGGCAAGAACACTGGAGTGTGTTGCCATTTCCTTCTCCATAAGAGTCAGTTACTCCTCCCTTTAATAGCATCGGAGGTGTTTTTTTTCTTTTTCCCTCTGACCTTGAGTAGTTTACACACATATGCATACACACACATTCACCCACTCATTAATATTCTGCTGAATACCCAAGGGAGATACTCCTTAGGCCTCTTTGAATACTTTCTCCTTCCTGGTACTTTCTATGGATTTTAGTTACTTTGGTTTCCCCAAATTCTCAGCTGTTTCCTCAACTCAGGGGATTTAAGGTAGCTCTCAGATATCTCTCTCTGTCCAGAGCCTGAAAACCCTCCCAATACGGTAACCTGGGACAATCATGGGATTCACTTTGTTTATTTATTGTCTCATTGCCTGATGTCCAGTGTCCTGAAACCATTGTTTTATATATTTTGTTTGTATTTAGTAGTTTAATACAGGAGAACCAACTGGGTCTCTTTTATTCCGTCTTGGTCAGATATGAAAGTCAGAAACTCATGTTTAAAAGTCATTTTCATGGAATGGTTTCTGAGTGATCCTGCCCTAATGCAGATGAATGAATGAAATAACTTTCTCAAGTCTGTCCCCCTCTATGACCCCGAGTCCTGTATTCTGCAACTTGGATGCTATTCTGAGATGGAATTTCTCCAGTAATCTGGATTTCCTCTTGAGGTCCATGATTTGCCTAGCCTGAATCATATCAGGCTGTAACCATATTTAGCTCTTGGGAAGGAATTTTTAAGTGCTGTCACTCTCAGGTCTTCACAAGCTGACATCGTCATTATTACCTTTATCTGATTCAGTGTCATAGAAACCCAAGTCTCAGACACATCATCAATAGAGTGTTTAAAAAGGCTAACATCTGATAAATAATCGCCTACCTCTCTCACCCACACATACTTTTATGGACAAAAAATTGCTTCTGAGGCTTCCTGAAAAGTGAAGGCACTGTCATGATTATTATTGTTAAGAGGTGGTGAATATAGAGCTGGAGGTTTACCTCTCCCTGTGGTTCTTTGTCCATTTTAATTTTTAATCTAAAGTGCTATAGTCCTACCTATGGTATAGGCTTCTACTTCGGCAATTACAACTTGTTAGAAATACTGAATGGGCTTTGGTGGTAGAAGCAGAACTTGATTCTTAAAGCCAGGTATTATCCATGGGAGTCCATGGTATTTCTTAACAGTGGTGGTGGCCTGCTATTGTCTCTCTCTCTTCCCTCTGCGTCTCCTGGGCTTCCCAGCCAGGGCCTCAACTCCGTGGGAACTGATTACAGCACGTTGACTCTCTGACTCTAGAGTAGAGCCTCTTATTGTTCAGTTAGCTTTTAGTTGTGAAACATGAGATTGAAGCTGCAAAGACCTAATCCAATTCTCTTTTTAGAGATAGGGAAGTGGAAGTTTTGGAGAATATGGGAGATGCACGGGTCATATGATGATGCTGTGACTAAACCAGTGATAGAATACAGCATGCTCCGCTTGCTAGCAAAGTTAAATACCATAGTCACCAAGTCAAGTTCTCTAGAAATACCCACCCAAAATGGTGGATATTGCCTATAGTCCTTCATAAAATATTCACAGGATTAGAGCCTGTGGCAGCATTTCTTTGGATGACCTCATTATGTAGGAGGCGAATCAGGCCCCCAGTTTATATCTTTTTCAAATTCCTTGCTCAGACTTCTTTGCCAAAACTCTCCAGATCCTAATAATAATTTATATAATAGGAGGAGGACGCTATCTTCTGTTTTGGTATATGACTGTATACTTTAAAAAGCAGCAGCATTTAAGTTTTGTTTTGTTTTGTTTTCATTTTTTCTGTAATGGAGACTGGTCATATCGAGCCATCCACTAATCACCCACTCCCTCTTCCTGACAGAAAGGCATGTGTGTGATGGGTGTGAGAGGTTTCTTTTCCTGTAGATCCCCTGGAGTAGGAAGTGACAATCCACTCCAGTATTTTTGCTTGGAGAATCCCATGGACAGAGGACCTGGTGGGCTACAGTCTATAGGGTCTCAAGAGTCTGACACCACTGAGCCATGGAGCATGCATGCACGCATGTGGTCTCAGTGAGACTGCAAATCCAGTTGCCCTGACTTTTTACTGTAGCTATAAGTGTTACTAGGAGTTTTATTTCTTCAGATTTTTCCTTTTGCTGGCCTTATACAGACAAAGGATGTCATGTGACTCAAGCTTTTTCCAATCAGACTGTCTCTCCCAGGACTATAGATATTAAATACGTCACTTCAGGATGAGGACCAATTTAGAGGTCATTCATTAGGCTTGTAATAGATATAAAATTAATGTTGTGACAGATTTCACCATAAAGATCAGATAATCATTTTGTCATTAAAAGCTAACTAATATCTTACTTGCCTTCAAAAATATGGGCCCAGGGATGTGCCAAGATTGTGAATGATATTCAACAGCAATTATTTGGATAGAGCATTTCCATTTCCCCTGGTTTTCTTTGATTTTCCTCACTAAGTGAACCCAAATGTCAGCAGCTTGCTTGAGAGGAAACTCCATCAAATCTGAGGCACATACTTCATAAGTGAGAATCCTCCAAGCCTGATTGATGAAGGTACTTATCAAATTAGACAGTATCTAACTCAACAGTATATCTACTCAAAAGACTGTACTGGAAACATATATGATTTATTTACATATTTAGATAACTTCCCCTGTAGGGGCCATGGTCCTGGCTTTACTTTCATGTGACTTCTTGCTACACTAGCATCCTTTCATAGGCAGGGGGTCAAGGAGTGTCTGCTGACATGGAAAATGCTTGTTCCCATCAGTTTCCAATTCTGTAGGTGGTCTGATAACCTTCTAGTAAAGTCTTTCCTATTGCTTAAGCTATCTGGAATAACCTTCTTTTACTTGTAGTCAAAGAATTGTAAGTGATACACATCTTTACACTGCCTAAAGAAGTCAGTCATGGCTGAGATTGGTACATATATTTACTGTATAATGAAATTGAAGCTTCAGATCAGTTGCTCAGTCGTGTCCGACTCTTTGCGACCCCATGAATTGCAGCATGCCAGGCCTCCCTGTCCATCACCAACTCCCGGAGTTCACTGAGACTCATGTCCATCGAGTCAGTGATGCCATCCAGCTATCTCATCCTCTGTCGTCCCCTTCTCCTCCTGCCCCCAATCCCTCCCAGCATCAGAGTCTTTTCCAATGAGTCAACTTTTCACATGAGGTGGCCAAAGTACTGGAGTTTCAGCTTCAGCATGATTCCTTCCAAAGAAATCCCAAGGCTGATGTCCTTCAGAATGGACTGGTTGGATCTCCTGCAGTCCAAGGGACTCTCAAGAGTCTTCTCCAACACCACAGTTCAAAAGCATCAATTCTTTGGTGCTCAGCCTTCTTCACAGTCCAACTCTCACATCCATACTCAACATTTTAAGATTGTTGCTCATTATAAGTGAGTTAGCTGCTGCTGCTGCTGTGTCGCTTTAGTTGTGTCCGACTCTGTGTGACCCCATAGACAGCAGCCCACCAGGCTCCCCTGTCCCTGGGATTCTCCAGGCAAGAACACTGGAGTGGGTTGCCATTTCCTTCACCAGTGCTTGAAAGTGAAAAGTTAAAGTGAAGTCACTCAGTCGTGTCCAATTCTTAGCAACCCCATGGACTGCAGCCTATCAAGCTCCTCTGTCCACGGGATTTTCCAGCAAGAGTACTGGAGTGGGGCACCATTACCTTCTCCAAGTGAGTTGGCTGCAAAGCTGGAATTAGAGTTTATCTCTGGACTTTTAATTCTGTACCTTAATTTAACTATGTTGATTTAAGCACTGTATGCTTTTTATTTTATTTATTCATTTATTTTAGATTTTTTTAATGTGGACCATTTTTAAAGTCTTTATTGAATTTGTTACAATATTGCTTCTGTTGTATGTTTTTGTATTTTGGCAGCAAGGCCTGTGGGATCTTAGCTCCCTGACCAGGGAGTGAACCTGCACCCCTTGCATTGGAGAGCAAAGCCTTAACCAGTGGACCACCAGGGAAGTCCCTTGTGTGTTTTTTATTTTATTTTTTAATAAAATTATTTATTTTTAATTGGAGGTTAATTGCTTTACAGTATTGTATTAGTTTCTGCCATACATCAACATGAATCGGCCATAGGTATGCACATGTCCGTCTCTCTTGAACCTCCCTCCCACCACCGCCCCCCACCCCAGTCCAGCCCTCTAGATTTTCCAAGAGTACCAGCTTTGAGCTCCCTGTGGCATACAGCAAGTTCCTGCTGACTGTCTAATTTATGTATGGCAGTGGATATGTTCCAGTGCTACTCTTTCCATTCGTCCTTCTCTTTTCTTCTCTCACTGTGTCCACAAGTCTGTTCTCTAGTCTGTGTATCCATTACTTTCCTGCAAATAGCACCATCAATATTCTTTCTAGATTCCATATATATACATTAATATATAAAATTTGTTTTTCTCTTTCTGACTTACTTTGCTCTGTATATATGTTCTAGGTTCATCCATCTTATTAGTACTGACTCAAATGTGTTCCTTTTTATGGCTGAGTAATAAATACATCATGAGAAATGCTGAGCTGGAAGAAGCACAAGCTGGAATCAAGATTGCTGGGAGAAATATCAATAACCTCAGATATGCAGATGACACCACCCTTATGGCAGAAAGTGAAAGAGGAGAGTGAAAACAGTTGGCTTAAAGCTCAACATTCAGAAAACGAAGATCATGACATCTGGTCCCATCACTTCATGGAAAATAGATGGGGAAACAGTGGAAACAGTGTCAGACTTTATTTTGGGGGGCTCCAAAATCACTGCAGATGGTGACTGCAGCCATGGAATTAAAAGACGCTTACTCCTTGGAAGGAAAGTTAGGACCAACCTAGATAGCATATTCAAAAGCAGAGACATTACTTTGCCAAGAAAGGTCCGTCTAGTCAAGGCTATGGTTTTTCCAGTGGTCATGTATGGATGTGAGAGTTGGACTGTGAATAAAGCTGAGCACCGAAGAATTGATGCTTTTGAACTGTGGTGTTGGAGAAGACTCTTGAGAGTCCCTTGGACTGCAAGGAGATCCAACCAGTCCATTCTGAAGGAGATCAGCCCTAGGATTTCTTTGGAAGGAATGATGCTAAAGCTGAAACTCCAGTACTTTGGCCACCTCATGTGAAGAGTTGACTCATTGGAAAAGACTCTGATGCTGGGAGGGATTGGGGGCAGGAGGAGAAGGGGACGACAGAGGATGAGATGGCTGGATGGCATCACCGACTTGATGGACATGAGTCTGAGTGAACTCCGGGAGTTGGTGATGGACAGGGAGGCCTGGCATGCTGCGATTCATGCGGTTGCAAAGAGTCAGACACGACTGAGCGACTGAACTGAACTGAACTGAATATTCCATTGTATATATGTACAACAACTTCTTTATCCATTCGTCTGTCATTGGACATCTAGTTTGACACTTGATAGAAGAACACTCTCTGAATTCAGGCTGTCATAGACTTAGGTCATGAAATAAGGACTGGAACACAAATAGTTGATCTGGATCATGATTCCAAGAAATACCAATAAAGGAGTGAGCAACTGAGATATAAGGGAAGACCGATAAAGGGTGTGTTCTCAATATCTGTAGCTTATCCTCCTAGAGAGTTCTGAAAGCCTCTCTTATGGACTGACTTGTGTCCCTCTAAATTTATGTGGAAACCTCCACCTCCCATGCCTTTAGAGTGGTAATTAAGGTTAAATGAGGTCCTAAGGGCAGGACCCTAATTCAATTAGACTGGTCTTCTTGCAAGGAGAAGAAAAGGTACTAGGGAAATATATGTACAGAGAAAAGGCCACTTGAGGACATAGTGAGAAGGCAGCCATTTGAGGGATGTGGAGAGAGGTGCAGGCTGAAACCCTAATCTTGGACTTCTAGGCTCCAGAACTATGAGAAAAAACATTTCTGTTATTAAGCCACCCAATCTGTGGCAGCTTATTATAGCGGCCCAAACACTAATGTGGCCAGTGCACACCACATGCCTCAAAGTTATCCCACCTGAGGCATGACAGCAGCAGGATCTATACATCCTAGTGGTTCTCAGAGTGTGATGTCTGGGCCAGCAGAATCTCCATCATTTGGCAGCCTTTAGCCAAAGAAGACATACAGATGGCTAACAAACACATGAAAAGATGCTCAGCATCACTCATTATCAGAGAAATGCAAATCAAAACCACTATGAGGTACCATTTCACACCAGTCAGAATGGCTGCGATCCAAAAGTCTACAAATAATAAATGCTGGAGAGGGTGTGGAGAAAAGGGAACCCTCTTACACTATTGGTGGGAATGCAAACTAGTACAGCCGCTATGGAGAACAGTATGGAGATTCCTTTAAAAACTGGAAATAGAACTGCCTTATGATCCAGCAATCCCACTGCTTGGGCATACACACTGAGGAAACCAGAAGAGAAAGAGACACGTGTACCCCAATGTTCATCGCAGCACTGTTTATAATAGCCAGGACATGGAAGCAACCTAGATGCCCATCAGCAGATGAATGGATAAGAAAGCTGTGGTACATATACACAATGGAGTATTACTCAGCCATTAAAAAGAATACATTTGAATCAGTTCTAATGAGGTGGATGAAACTGGAGCCTATTATACAGAGTGAAGTAAGCCAGAAGGAAAAACATAAATACAGTATACTAATGCATATATATGGAATTTAGAAAGATGGTAACAATAACCCTGTGTACGAGACAGCAAAAGAGACACTGATGTATAGAACAGTCTTATGGACTCTGGGAGAGGGAGAGGGTGGGAAGATTTGGGAGAATGACATTGAAACATGTAAAATATCATGTAAGAAATGAGTTGCCAGTCCAGGTTTGATGCACGATACTGGATGCTTGGGGCTAGTGCACTGGGACGACCCAGAGGGATGGTATGGGGAGGGAGGAGGGAGGAGGGTTCAGGATGGGGAACACATGTATACCTGTGGCAGATTCATTTTGATATTTGGCAAAACTAATACAATTATATAAAGTTTAAAAATAAAATAAAATTTAAAACAAAACAAAACAAAACAAACAAAAAAAGAAATCCAGGTTTTCAGTCCCATCCCAGACATACTGAATCAGAAACTCTGGGACAGGCCCTGCAGTGCATGAACCAATCGAAGCCTCGCCACTTGTAAAAACACCTGATGTTTCCCACTGAAATTTGAGAACTTCTGTTATCGACCAGTTCTCATCAAGAATTAGTTAAGGACTGCTCCTGAAGGCTGCCTCTGCATCTCTGGCTGGCTAGGCAAGTGAACAGAGTGGGTTCTAGTGGCTCGTGAAAGCCACAGACAGACTCATGTCTGGAAGGTAAGCTGGTATGAGCTCAAATGAGAAGGGCCAAGAGAGACATGTGTGAAGTAGCACTGCTCAACTGATCACGATGACTGTTCTGAGGACGTATCTTCTATTGTTGGGCACTAGAAGTCAGCAGCACTTCTTTGCAACTTCTCTCTGGTCTTCCCTTTAGTTGAAATTTCCAAGAGACTAATGTTTGTCTCTCCACATACATGGTAATATTTTCGAGAACAGCAGAGCAAGAGAGAGAGGGGGGGGAAACAAAAACAAAAACCCTGTGTATTACATTTCAGGAACTGCAATCAGGACCTTAAATGTACTTAATCTTTGCAATAACCCTGAAGAGTAAATATCATTATCCTAATTTTACAGATGAGGAGGTTGATATATAGAAAAAAAACTTGGCCAAGATCCCATAGAAAAGGAAATGGTGAAGCTAGAATCTGAACCTGTGTGGGCCTGACTCTAAATATCCATGCTCTTTCCACTCGCTGAACCCCTAGGAGTTCATAGTGATTTCTCACATATGATATATTTTGACATTTTGTTGTGAGCATGTCTGGAAGAATGAAAATTTTAGCCTGCAGTTGGAAACTTTCATTTAATCTACATGAGCACTGAGGAGAGGAAGCCAAGCCTTAGACTGTAACTATCATGAACACTGGGATTTGCACAAAAGGCAAAAGAAAAGGGGTGGGGGTCTATTAAAAATGGTTGTTCCTAAGAGTTTCCTAGTCTCCTCTAATAAACTCTTTTAATGCAGCTTTCTTAGGAAGACTGGGCACCAGGCCAGCACCCCTAACTGTGGTCTTGTACTTCTCATCTGTTGAGTTTAATTGTGTTCACAATGTTCCTTTAATAAGAAAGCTGGGGCACCTCTGTTTTCACTGCTCTAGCAATGTGGGGAGCCCATAGAAAGATTCTTGTGCAGGAAAACTACTTAGAAAAAAATCTTCATTGCTACCAAATTCCTGGATAGGTGCAAATTAGAAGATTTTTGAGTGAAGAGAACTCTCTCGGTGTCATTCAGTCTAAACTTACTCTTAAGGATGAAATCCTCCTTGGAACAGATGGTAAGCATAGGCCTCCTTGGACCACCAAGCACACAAGCTGTGAGGCTCCACTTCCAGTGGAGAGCAATTGGAAAATCAAAATGAAACCCAGAGTTTTTCAGAGACTTATGACCTGAATGTGGCCTCCATTAGCGGGAACAAAGCATGACTCTTTGTACTGGGATATATTGCTATCAAGCCCCATCTTTCGTTATTTCTTCCAGTTAGCAGTAGGGAGATGGTGAAATAGGCAATATTTATCTCTAGGTGCCCAACCCTTCATCTTTTGATTTCACCTCCATTGTAGGGGACCAGGAGATCAGACAGTGACAGCTCACACGTCTCTGCTCATAAATGTATAGATGCCAGCTTCTCTCCACGCTGTTGTCCGGGAGATCTTTAACCATCATTAAGTGAAGCCATTCCTGCCAGACCTATTCCTGGGCACTTGCCCTTGTTAAAAGCAACTCAATGGCAAACAATGCTGCAATTTGGGCATCTATTCCTATGCCTAGACATAAGACTCTTACTTAAAATCATGGCTTGTTTTTTCTGTCCATGGTATCTTACTGTGTTTGGAATCCTGCTTGGAAGCAAGAGTCACTTGATCTTTCACTGAATCTTTTTTTCTAGTTTCTCTTGAAGTGGCCTGATTTTTCCCCCTGGAGTGCTCCCAAGAACCCCACAAAATCAGTATTTATAAGTTATACCCTTCTAAACTCATTATTCAAAAATTAATGAATGTCTTTCTAGTGTTTTTCATGTGATGTGGTATCATACAAAGAAATACATTGCAAAATATTTATAAAGGTATGAATATATAGTATACATATCAACATATATGACAGTATTCTTTTCACAGATGATTTTAAAATCAATAATTACGTCAGCTGGCATTTTTTCATCTTTTGAGAGACTTGGATAAAATTACTTTCAGGTGCCTAATTTCTTGTCCTTGTCCTTTTTTAAATAATTTTTTTAAAATTAAAGTATAATTAATTTGCAATGTGTGTTAGTGTCAGATGTATAGCAAAGTGACTCAATTATATGTATATATATGTATTTATATATATACTTTTTTTTTCAGACTCTTTTCCATTATAGGTCATTATAAGACATTGTATATAGTTTCTTGTACTATATGGTAGAATCCTTATTGTTTATTTTATACGTGGTGGTGCATATATGTTAATCCCAAACTCCCTATTTTTTCAGTTAATAATTTATTTTCAGTTCAGTTCAGTTCAGTCGCTCAGTCGTGTCTGACTGTTTGTAACCCCATAAATTGCAGCACGCCAGGCCTCCCTGTCCATCACCAATTCCCGGAGTTCACTGAGACTCATGTCCATCGAGTCAGTGATGCCATCCAGCCATCTCATCCTCTGTCACCCCCTTTTCCTCCTGCCCCCAATCCCTCCCAGCATCAGAGTCTTTTCCAGTGAGTCAACTCTTCGCATGAGGTGGCCAAAGTACTGGAGTTTCAGCTTTAGCATCATTCCTTTCAAAGAAATCCCAGGGCTGATCTCCTTCAGACTGGACTGGTTGGATCTCCTTGCAGTCCAAGGGACTCTCAAGAGTCTTCCCCAGCACCACAGTTCAAAAGCATCATTTCTTCAGCACTCAGCCTTCTTCACAGTCCAACTCTCACATCCATACATGACCACAGGAAAAACCAAAGCCTTGACTAGACAGACCTTTGTTGGCAAAGTAATGTCTCTGCTTTTGAATATGCTATCTAGATTGGTCATAACTTTCCTTCCAAGGACTAAGCATCTTATTTATTTTAATTGGAGGATAATTACTTTACAGTGTTGGGGGGTTTTTTGCCATACATCGACAGGAATAACCCATGGGTGCACATGTGTCCCCCCATTCTGAACCCCCTCCCACTTCCATCCCCATGCCATCCCTCTGGTTTGTCCCAGTGCACTGGCTTTGAGTGCCCTACGTCATGCATCAAACTTGCACTGATCACCTATTTTACGTATGGTAATATACATGTTTCAGTGGTCTTCTCTCATATCATCCCACCCTCATCTTCTCCCACATAATCTAAAAGTCTGTTCTTTACATCTGTGTCTCTTTTGCTGCCTTGCATATAGGATCATCTTTACCATCTTTCTAAATTCCATATATATGTGTCAATATCCTGCATTGGTGTTTCTCTTTCTGACTTACTTCACTCTGTATAATAGGCTCCAGCTTCATCCATCTCTTTAGAACTGACTCAAATGTGTTCTTTTTTTTATAGCTGAGTAATATACTGATGTGTACATGCACCACAACTTCCTTATCCATTCATCTGCAGATGGACATGTAGGTTGTTTCCATGTCCTTATTTAAGCCTCCTAATATTGATGCTTTTGAACTGTGGTGTTGGAGAAGACTCTTGAGAGTCCCTTGGACTACAAGGAGATCCAACCAGTCCATCCTAAAGGAGATCAGTCCTGGGTGTTCATTGGAAGGAATGATGCTAAAGCTGAAACTCCAGTACTTTGGCCACCTCATGCGAAGAGTTGACTCATTGGAAAAGACCCTGATGCTGGGAGGGATTGGGGGCAGGAGGAAAAGGGGACGACAGAGGATGAGATCGCTGGATGGCATCACCAACTCGATGCACATGAGTTTGGGTGAACTCCGGGAGTTGGTGAAGGACAGGGAGGCCTGGCGTGCTGTGATTCATGGGGTCACAAAGAGTTGGACACGACTGAGTGACTGAACTGAACTGAACTGAACTGAATACATATAACTGATTATAGGGGGCACTAAATTATATTCTCAGCAGCAGAGAATAAGAATTTTTGATTCTCTCTGTCCTAACTGTTACCATTCTTCTTGCTCTCAGGTAAAATTATACCCCTGTCCTGACTAGCCTTTGACACAAAATAGAGATTCTAGAGAAAGCAAACCACTAAAATAGAAAGAAGCAATAAATTCATACACACACACACACATTATCCCATGGTTGTATTTTTCTTAATTAACCTTGTAAATTAAATTCTTATGCATTGATGAAAATATATTTTCTTCTGCCTGACTCAATTTGGGCTGTGAAACATTATCCTTCAGACTGTTTCTGCTATTGGTCTCTTCTTGAATATAAGTTGTAGCTTTTATGACACACATAATATGCATGTTCAGTAATGTTTAACAGTCATTTGTCAAGTCTGTGCTAAGAGCAGGGCTATGCCAGACATGGAGAAGGAAATGGCAGCCCACTCCAGTATTCTTGCCTAGAGAATCCTGTGGACGGAGGAGCCTGGTGGGCTGCCGTGTATGGGATCGTGCAGACTCGGACATGACTGAAAAGACTTAGCAGCAGCAGCATGACTGACACTGGGCAGTGCTGGGGGAAGAAATGAATATGACATGGCCCTTGTGCATTGTGGGCTTTCTCACAACTGAGTGAATGATTGTAGTCATAACCCAAGGCCCACTGGGTATGCAGAGGCTGTATCAGAGGAATCAAACTCAGGGAGATAACAGATAAATTATAGTAATATGGTTGCTCCACTTAAAACTGCTTTAAATGCTCGTTGTGAAACATGTATTAATAATTTATTAAGTGCTTCAGATATCCTATTTCATTCAGTCATCATCACATCAATGTGAACTAGCTACTGTCATCGATTTTTGTATGAGGAAACAGGATGGGTCTTCCCAGGTGATACAGTGGTAAAGAATCCATCTGCCAATGTAGGAGATGCAGGTTTGATCCCTGGGTTAGGAAGATACCCTGGAGAAGGAAATGGCAACCTGCCCCAGTATTCTTGCCTAGGAAACCCCAGGGACAGAGGAGCCTGGCAGGCGACAGTCTATGGTGTCACAAAAGAGTTGGACATGACTTAGCGACTAGACAATGAAACAAAAACTGAGGATAAGCAAGTTGCCTGCAATTGCATTGTTAGAAAGCACCGGAGGCAATGGAAAGCCTTTTGGGAAAGGTAGGGTATGTGATCCAGAAGAAGGGTCAGGCTTCAGCAGACATCTTGGAGTAAGAGGGATCAGGCAGGAATAGAGCCTGAGAAAATCACTGCAGTAGGACAGGGCAGGCCATCTATAAAGAAACAGGATTAAGGAACAGAAGCCAGGAGAGGATAGAAGATAAAGGAAGATAGGATCTAGTATGGAAAGCCTAGAATGCCAGATTCAGGGTTGCAGATTTTATCATGTTGGCAGCCCAAAGGTCATGTTCTAGAGCCTGTGCAGAGGCTGAGAGATCTGATCAGAGCATCAGAAGGTAGGTATCATTTGATTGGATGAGACTAGGAGTTCTGTACAGAATGATAGATGAAATCATGGTATATTTATATATCTAAGTGTTATATTTGAGATCTTAGGGCTAGAGATGCGAACATAGAAACAATTATGATTCAGATTTCATCGTCATTTGTTCCTGAAATTGAACTGTCCCTAGGAACCCCACAGCATTCTCCATCTATCTCACTGAGCAGTTTCATCTCACCAGTTTGTAGCCCAAATGTGCACACTCATGTTCAACTCAAAAGAACAAAGGTAGATAAATTTGTAAGAAGCTTTCCACCACTCCCTTTTGTTATCTCTGTATATTTTAAAATCTAATTTCTAAATAGACTTGGTGCTTTTTGAATGTAGGATTAGCCTTCAATTTATGTTTTTCTAAGTACACAACACTTAGCAGAGTATTTTTATGTATTCAGTATTAAGCATGGAATGAATAAACCACAGATGAAACCCAGACTAGTATCCCATACTTTGTTGTCTATGCCTGAACACATATCTAGAGCTACATCTGGATCTCTACTGAGCTCGAGCCAATGTCCATTAACAGGGATAACATTTAGCACATTTAGACACGAGAAACCTATTTACATTTATATTGGTGTCTAAAATCATCTGTTGGGACTGAGCTCATTTTAATTTATTACAGTCTTTACCGCCTGCCAGGAAGCAATGAAGTACTCAAATTTCACTTGCATTTCTTAGTAGGAGCCCAGCCTCAATCAATATTTGGGGGGATGACAGTTTTGGGGGAGGCTCAGGATCTGATTCTAGCTGATACGTTATGATCATTCATAATAGAACTATCATGAGGATTCTGATGAAAGAATTTGCCAACAGCTGTTCCCTGTAGTTAGAATTGTTTCTGAATCCCATGGATAATCAGTGAGCACATTTCTCTGAGGATAGATCTTGGTCGCCAGAAGCTACTTGTAAAAAGAGCACTGGATGGGGAGTCTGGAGATCAACTTTCTCTCTAGAGCTTAGTTACCAGTGAGCTCTGTGAAATTGATAATTGGTTTTCTGAAAGACGGAGGTGATTATTCAGCCTCAGTTCAGTTCAGTTCAGTCGCTCAGTTGTGTCTGACTCTTTGCGACCCCATGAATCCCAGCACTCCAGGCCTCCCTGTCCATCACCAACTCCCGGAGTTCACTCAGACTCACGTCCATTGAGTTGGTGATGCCATCCAGCCATCTCATCCTCTGTCATCCCCTTCTCCTCCTGCCCCCAATCCCTCCCAGCATCAGAGTCTTTTCCAATGAGTCAACTCTTCACATGAGGTGGCCAAAGTATTAGAGTTTCAGCTTTAGCATCATTCCTTCCAAAGAACACCCAGGGCTGATCTCCTTTAGAATGGACTGGTTGGATCTCCTTGCAGTCCAAGGGACTCTCAAGAGTCTTCTCCAACACCACAGTTCAAAAGCATCAATTCTTCGGCACTCAGCTTTCTTCACAGTCCAACTCTCACATCCATACATGACCACTGGAAAAACCATAGCCTTGACTAGACAGACCTTTGTTGGCAAAGTAATGTCTCTGCTTTTCAATATGCTATCCAGGTTGGTCATAAATTTCCTTCCAAGGAGTAAGCATCTTTTAATTCCGTGGCTGCAGTCACCATCTGCAGTGATTTTGGAGCCCAGAAAAATAAAGTCTGACACTGTTTCCACTGTTTCCCCATCTATTTCCCATGAAGTGATGGGACCAGATGCCATGATCTTCGTTTCTGAATGTTGAGCTTTAAGCCAACCTTTTCATTCTCCTCTTTCACTTTCATCAAGAGGCTGTTTAGTTCCTCTTCACTGTCTGCCATAAGGGTGGTGTCATCTGCATATCTGAGGCTATTGACATTTCTCCTGGCAATCTTGACTCCAGCTTGTGCTTCTTCCAGGCCAGCGTTTCTCATGATGTACTCTGCATATAAGTTAAATAAGCAGGGTGACAATATACAGCCTTGATGTACTCCTTTTCCTATTTGAAACCAGTCTGTTGTTCCATGTCCAGTTCTAACTGTTGCTTCCTGACCTGCATATAGGTTTCTCAAGAGGCAGGTCAGGTGGTCTGGTATTCCCATCTCTTTCAGAATTTTCCACAGTTTATTGTGATCCACACAGTCAAAGGCTTTGGCATAGTCAATAAAGCAGAAATAGATGTTTTTCTGGAACTCTCTTGCTTTTTCCATGATCCAGCGGATGTTGGCAATTTGATCTCCAGTTCCTCTGCCTTTTCTAAAACCAGCTTGAACATCTGGAAGTTCACAGTTCAC
Organism: Bos indicus x Bos taurus; assembly: GCF_003369695.1. Classification (NCBI taxonomy): domain Eukaryota; kingdom Metazoa; phylum Chordata; class Mammalia; order Artiodactyla; family Bovidae; genus Bos; species Bos indicus x Bos taurus. Next base: position 46,392,592 of record NC_040082.1, read on the forward strand.
GTATTGCTGAAACCTGGCTTGGAGAATTTTGAGCATTACTTTACTAGCGTGTGAGATGAGTGCAATTGTGCAGTAGTTTGAGCATTCTTTAGCATTGCCTTTCTTTGGGATTGGAATGAAAACTGACCTTTTCCAGTCCTGTGGCTACTGCTGAGTTTTCCAAATGTGCTGGCATATTGAGTGCAGTACTTTCACAGTGTCATCTTTCAGGATTTGAAATAGCTCAACTGGAATTCCATCACCTCCACTAGCTTTGTTTGTAGTGATGCTTTCTAAGGCCCACTTGACTTCACATTCCAGGATGTCTGGCTCTAGGTGAGTGATCATACCATCATGATTATCTTGGTTGTGAAGATCTTTTTTGTACTGTTCTTCTGTGTATTCTTGCCATCTCTTCTTAATATCTTCTGCTTCTGTTAGGTCCATACCATTTTTGTCCTTTATGGAGCCCATCTTTGCATGAAATGTTCCCTTGGTATCTCTAATTTTCTTGAAGAGATCTCTAGTCTTTCCCTCAGGAAAAGACTCAGCCTCAGGACTTTAGAATCATCTTAAGGCCAACTTGCTCTGGGCAAAGTCAATAAAGCCATCATAGTCAACTGAGAAGCAGGTGGGAAGAAACTGTACTGAGGAAATCTGATCAAAATTAGATCAAACCAAGGGTTTGGGCGTGAGAAGAAAATTTGGAACCACCCCATGGAAATCTCCCTGTTTGCTTTTAATCCATCAGATTTTATAATCTTTTAATGAGATCTTCTCTTTAGCTGGAGTCATATTTTACTTTACATCTCTCTCCTATAACTTTGTTGCCATTCCCTTCACATCTTTACAAGCCTTCATGCTTTGTAGAAAAATACTTGGGAGGTAAGGAAACAGGTCTACATTTTAGCCAAACAGGAAAAAGAAGAGGTTATCATGAGTGCATTTTCAGGACATTTAAAAAAAAAAATATTGGAGTACAGCTGCTTTACAATATTGTATTCTTTCTGCTCTACAGCAAAGTCAATCAGCTATAGTATACATATATTCCCTCTTTTAGGATTTCATTCCCATTTAGATCACCACAGAGCACTGAGTAGAATTCCCTGTGCTATACAGCAGGCTCTCATTAGCTATCTATTTGATACATAATCATTTATATATATCAATTCTAATCTCCCAGTTTATTCCACCCCTCTTTACCCTCTTTGTGTCCATAAATTTGTTCTCTACATCTGTGTCTCTATATAGGTTCATATGTAGAAGATGTGGTACATCTATACAATGGACCTCTTTCTTTGCTCTCTTGGAGTCAGAGGATGAGATAGTTGGATATCATCACTGATTCAATGGAGATGAGCTTGAGCAAGCTCTGGAAGATGGTGAAGGACAGGGAAGCCTGAAGTGCTGCAATCCATGGGGCTATAAAGAGTCAGACACAACTGAGTGACTGAACAATAACATGGAGTCAGACAGAATGGGTTTGAGTGTGAGCTGTATTGTAAGACGGTTTGCATAAACTTGTACAGACACTTGCTTAACTTCTCCCAGTCTTTGTGCCCTCATGTGTAAAAGTGGAAATGATAAATGTATGTGCTTTAAAGGGTTACTGGAAGATTAAGGCATTTAAAGTGCTCCTGGATAGGCCTATGTTGTTGAACAAAGCGGTTACCCTCAGAGGGTGTACTCTCCCTGATATTTTGGAGCATGCAAAGTTGAATGCGGTGAGGGCATCTTCTATAGCAGTCCATATGTTGTCTGATGGTTGACATATACCCTCCAGACTGAGCATCATGGAAATGCAGAGAAAGCATATATTTCAAGTGAAAAATGGAGAATCTGAAAATCATAGAGCAGGTGATGCTGGATCGGAGTAATGAAGGATGGAAGAATTGGGTTAAGGGGAGGGAGTAGGTAGCTGTATGTGTTATATGCTGTATGTACGAGGCAGGTACCACCATCCTCCAATCTACCCATCTTTCCCTCATTTACCTTCCAGTGAATTACATGATGCCTCTTGGTAATTTTGAATCTCCTTGAGGACAGTCAGTGATATTCTGTTTTAATATTCTTTCACCTACATATATATATACTGCAAGGCTCTTCCTATAACATTCTGAGCTCCTTACTACCCACATTCCAGTAGCATTCCCTAGTGTTCTTTCTCCTTTCCCCTAATCATTTATAATCTTTTATTTTATTTTATTTTATTTTTAAACTTTACATAATTGTATTGGTTTTGCCAAATATCAAAATGAATCCACCACAGGTATACATGTGTTCCCCATCCTGAACCCTCCTTTCTCCTCCCTCCCCATACTATCCCTCTGGGTTGTCCCAGTGCACTAACCCCAAGCATCCAGTATCGTGCATCGAACCTGGACTGGCAACTTGTTTCTTACATGATATTTAACCCTGTGTACGAGACAGCAAAAGAGACACTGATGTATAGAACAGTCTTATGGACTCTGTGGGAGAGGGAGAGGGTGGGAAGATTTGGGAGAATGACATTGAAACATTTATAATCTTTTTTGTAGGACTAGATTTCCAGCCAATGAAAGGAAGATGGTGGAGTTACTGAGCTCCCTCTATGAACTGGACTCTATAGGGAGCATTTTATATACCCTATCACAGGTGTATAGGTAGGTAGTATTATCTCATTACTGTTTAGGAAATTGCAGCTGAGAAAAATTAAGTATTCTGTCAGTAGAAGTCAGGATAAGAAATAAAAAGCATAGTAACGTAAAAAACCTTGAATTTCAGAGTTTTAAAATAACAACCATGTGTTTCTTTGCCTTTCTCATGTTCCTTTCCATCCTGGGTTGTCTGGTAGCTCCATTTGACATGTGTTCAGCCTGGCACTCAGGCCAGTAGAATGGACGTTCCCACTGATGATCTGCCCATGAGGCGGAGGGTCAGAGGAAGCATGGTGCGTGGTGTGCTGCTTCTGAAGCATTCCACCCAGAAATGACAGGTGTTACTTCTCATCTTCCAGTGGGCGTGGCAAGTCACAAGGCCACGTTTCCTCCCAAGGGGGAAGGGAAGTCCAATCTCATAATCTAATCCAGGAAGAATTTAGAATGTTAGTGAACAGACTAGTGACTGCCATATTGCCCAATGATGCCTTGTTATCCATCCAGTTTGTAAACGTGTGTGCTCTTAGAGACAGCAACCCCTGCCTCTTAGCTAGGGATCAGATAAGCCCCAGTAAGCTAATAATTGACCTTTAAGAACCAAATATTTGATTTCTAATGATGAAATTTCAGACCCTGCTTAAGGTAGAGATGAAAGATTTAAGCTGAGGGCCTTGAGGGGCTCTTCAAATTACACAGTATAGGACATTATTCTGTGGCTTATGAGATCTTTCCCTGCTTTTTTTTTTTAGCTCTCTTTTTTTAAATCTGTACCAATTCCTTATGGAGATGAGTCAGACTTGGGATTGTAAACAGAGAGAAGTGACAAGAGCATTAGACACCTACGCGAGAGCTAGATCTTGCCCACAGCTTTGCCATCGATAACCCATAAGCTGTATGAACTTGGACACATGCATTCCCCTTTCTGAGCCTCAGCTTTTCCTTCTGAAAGATGGAGCTATTTTAGATGGACTACTTCTCAAGCTGCGATGTGTTTATGAATGCCTTGGATAGTTCTTTAAAATGCAGATTCTGAATCAGTAGATCTGATGTGAGGACTGAGAGTCTTCATCTCAACAAACTTCTAGGTGATACTGAAACTAGACCCCTGGATGTACTTTGAGGATCAAGACCTAGTTTCAAAGGCCAATTCTTAGAAGTCAGCACACATTATTTGCTTCCTCTTATGTGCTGGGCACTCTGCTAAGGGCTGTTGACACTGAGATAAAGAAGGCACAGGTTCTACCAACTAGAAATACATTCCAATGAGGAAGCAAGACAAGTAGAGCATTTCAAAATAGTATGAGAAATAACAAAGTGGAAGTTTGTTACAAGGAAATGAGATGCCACAGAACCAGAGAGGAGTGACTGAATTGATGAGGGTGGGAGGGTGATGGTATAGATGTCGGAAAGTCACAGACCCTGTGAACAAGTGCTGAAAACTGTCAAATGTACATATAAAGGGAGTCTCTTTATCTCCATGGACATTCAAGAATTCCTTTGTCCAAGGGAGGCACAGCTGTGGGGACTGGAGAGGAATTATTTTGATCAGTAATCTTGACTACTTCATCTCTCTCCGTGATTGCTTTCTCTGTGGCTTCCCATACACAGCTGTCTGTGGGCACCACGCTGATGAAAGATTTACTCCCCTGGCGGAAAGCTGGGGTCTGTTTGGAAGCTCCGGCAAACAGGAAGCTGGTGAGTTTGCCGCAGAGGCAGCACCTTCGCCCCCGCTCAGCTCCCAACAGGCCAGAAGCAGTGAGTCAGGGAAGGAAAAGCAGGTGGGTGGAGAGAGGATGCAATCTACATCTGTACCAGGCAGGGATTAGGTTTCTGAAAAGAACACCTGAACACACAGCCAGCCACCCGGAAGGAGACAGGAGGTGTTCCCATCCCTGAATAACAAGGGGCTAAGCGGAAAGCAGCTTGATTCAAGGACTGTGGAAAAGGGGAGAGGGCAGGGGAAGGAGGAAACATCCAGGGGTGCAATCTTCCTCTGGCTGAGCATATGTTTATACTGAAATAGTTAATGTGATGCCAAAAGGTGGTCACACTAAAAAGGGGCCTCAGGTGTCAGTTGGGAGAAGTGGCTTCTGGCACCAGTTCATAGTGTGACCTTGGGGAGGTCAGCCTCTTTCTGAGACTCAGTTTTCCCAGCTATGTGGTGGGAGTGTTGGGCACGATTTCTTAGGTGACTTCTCACTTGAAGAGTCTCTGATTAAATTTTCATGTTGAAGTTCAGTTACCCTGTCCCATCGATATCTAACAGAGATCACCTCTTGCATCCTCAGCACCTCCACCTGCCACTTCTCCTGTACAATTAGATTTGTGGTTGAATTCGGTAGCCTCAGAATCCGTATGTTTGTTCCCACTGATCAGATAACTATCCAGATAAATATGTCTTTATTCAGGCTTTGAGCCTGAACTTTTATATATATATTTGGCTGTGCCAGGTCTTAGTTGCAGCCTGTGGGATCTAATTTTCTGACCAGGAATTGAACCCAAGCCCGCTGCATTGGTAGTGCAGAGTCTTAGCCACTGGACCCAAGGGAAGTCCCCTGAAACTTCATTGCTTTCAGAGAGGGAACTGTGCTTTGAAAACCACCATCATCCATGCTGGGTCTATTGTAGCAGTTTCCTGGCCACTCTGGAGGCACTCTTGTAACCCCGACACTTCCTTATCCAGGTGTAGTCCAAGAGATCTTCTGTCATGTAACTAAGACGGCGTCACTCCCTGCTTACATTGGCCTCCTTATGTGTCCAGTAAAATACAAACTCCCATGTGGCCTACAAAATCCTCTACCTTCTGACCCCCATTAGCCTCTGAAGTCCCAATGTTGTAGCCATGCGTTCCAGGAAACAAACTCACTCAGAAGGACAGTGCAGATAGTGGAGTGCAGCTTATTACACTGGCGGACCCAAGGCAGAGTCTCCTCTTAGCCAAGGACCCCGACTAGTTTTTGTGAAAACCTTATATACCCTAAGTGTACGTGCACAAACCCACTTCCCCAAATTCCCTGACAGTCAAAGTTAACCCGTGATTCATATGCCTTAAGCCTAGGTAGTTCACAGTGGACAATTATCAGTAGGCCTGTGGTCATACCCCAGTAGCATAATAGAATGTACGATTCTATTTGGTTACACAGATAATTAGGGTATTCTTTTAGCAACGGAGAGCCCTGAGGCTCTTCCTTCAGGGGGCCTGGTTTTCCAGTTGGTATGTCATTTCCATAGATCCTGGGCATATAGCTCAAAGTCCAGAGTCTTGCCCAAGATGGAGTCCTGCTTTCAAGATAGAGCCTGTTCTGTTTCCTCCTTTGCCAATACTTACCCTCATCCCAAGTCTACTGTGTCCTACCCATCCACATCTATCTTCTGTTCCTTGAAAACGCCAAGCTTGGTCCTACCCCTGGGCCTTTGATCTTGCTGTTACTGTTGCCTGAAATGTCCTCTCTCCAGACCTGTACACGTGAGGCTCATTCTTGTTCAGTTCTCAGTGCAAATGATGCCTCATCAGAGACCACCCTTGACCACACCAGCCCAGGCACTCCCCATACAATGTCATCCTCTGGCTCTTTGGTTTGTTGTCTTTATAGCATTAATCATGACCTGGTATTACACTACTTACCATTTCTTCCTGTGTGCTTTCTGCACCCCTAACATACAAGAGCTCTGAGACCAGGAACTTTGTTGTCTTGCCTCTAGAGTAGTGCATGTACCTCTAAAGTAGGTGCTCAGGGAATATGAGTTGGATAAATGGATGGAAAATGGAAGAAAGTGCGGGACAAAAGGCAACAAAGGGTAAAGGAGATATAGGTGAGAGAAAGTCACACTACTGACAAGGCATAGTCCTGAATGTTTTTCTTTATCAGTCTTGTGATATAACTTAATCTTTATACCACACCGCATAGAAATGGAGAAGCACTCTGTTTGAATCCAGTCTTTGGTGGCTTCAAAACCTAGAGAGGTTAGTTAAGCAAGTTGTTGGAGAGGCCTGAGCCCTAACAGGTGGAATGTGATGCCACCTAAGTAAAGAATTTCAGCCAGAGAAGAAAGGATGCAGTTTCAAAGAGATAGAAATGGCTTCCAGCTCCACAGTGCTTCCTGGACTCCCTGGATGGGGTCTTAACCACGCTCCATCAGAGCATCAGAGCCTGAGGGGGTAGCTTAAGACTTTGATCCTTATTTTTAAAGCAAATCCATCCGAGGGGAGTAAGGCTTGTAGCTCTTTTATTTTGTGACTAACATTAGTGTGAGTAGGTTTAAGTGTGTGTTGAGAGATGGGAGGTGAGGACAGAGGGGCAGACCCTGAAAGGCAGCATGAAGAGGGATCTCAAGCCTGGCTGCACATTACAGCCACTGGGAAGATTTTAAAGATATTCATACCCAAATTCATTCCAAGTTGCTCTAGGGGGAGGCCCAGGCTAAGATACTTTCTGAAATCTCCCTAGATGAATTATATAATGCAGCCAGAGTTGGGATGCCTAAAGAGAGGGATCCAGGAAGACACAGCTTGTTCCAAGACATGCCCTTCATCATCTGGGGATTTTGCAGTGAGATTGCCAGGCAATCAACAATCTCTGAAAGCCAGCCACATCTGAGATCTGGGGATAGAAGCTTTGGGGAAGATGGCAGAAAATTTTCTCAGACAGGTCTCTTAACCCCAGGACCTGGCAAAACTAAAAATATGGATTGCATACAATAACTGTCAAATAAATTAAGAGCAGGGTTTCTCAACCTTGTCACCATAGACAATTATTTGTAGTGGGGGTTGCCCTGGGCATCACAAAATATTTAACAGCATCCCTAGCCTCTACCCACTAGATGCCACCAGTGCCTGTTCCCAGTTTATAACAACCAAAAATGTTTCCAGACATTGCTATCTGGCCCCTGGGGAGTAAGATTGCCCCTGCTTGAAAACATTTGTGGTTTACAGAGATCAAAGCCTCTACAGTGAGGTGTCAATGTAATGAAATCTTCATTTCATTAGGGAGATGTCAATGAATAGAAAACTGAGGATAAGAATGCATTAAATTCTTAAAATGTATGCATAATGAAATTTTGGAGATAATAGTTGGCGATTTTTCTTTTATTTGAAGGATACAGTTAAGTAGCCTTTTGCAGATGATTTGAAATGATGGAAATGGTAGCAGAAGTGGAGGCAGAGAAGTTGTGCCTGACATCAGTAAGGCAAACACCAAAGAAACAACTGATTTTGAAGCTTTGAAAGGTTCCAGGAGATCTCTGAAGCTTTATTATCTGGGGAGAGGAGCAGATTCATGTTTCAAGAGCAGAACATAGGTGGCCCCTCTTCCAAAGATAGAGTTGATTGTACTCCTAGGGATTCTGACAGGGGACTTATGATTTTTGTGGGCTTCTGAGGCAGAAACCCTAATCTCTCAATGCAGCGCCCTTGAGGTGGTACCACTTCCCAATGTGGAAATACCTGAAATGGATGCTTACCAGGGTTGGGAATTTGTCCCCTTGACCTTGGCAGCTGGAACTTGTTTGCAAAATTGGGGAGATTGATAGCTCAATCACAGTTCAAGTTGCCTTCATTTTAAATTACTGTTGAACTGCCAGGCAACGTGTGGTATAAGGAAAGTGCACCAAAGGCACAAGGGACCACGAGCGGCCTCCAGGGTCCTTTGAGTCTGCAGGGAGTGAGGGACCCTCCAGGTTGGAGAAGCAAAGGAACCGTGGACTCCATGACTTTTGCCTCTGGTGTACTTTGAAGGGTAATTGACCTTCAGTCACATACTTTCATGTCATGGCTTGAGTGGGACCCCCAGAGTGGCTGCACCCTAAGCAGGTGGGAGACCCTAGTTGCTGACTGCAACAATGAAGGCGTGATGACAGCATTACTAAAGCTCTGAGGACTACACAGCCTTTGCTCCCGTTTTCCTGGAATACACGAGGCCCAGGGAGCTATGTAACTCAGGGGAGTGGTAGAGCCACAGGGAGGGTGATGAATATTAAAGCCACTGGTGACTCAGGGCTGGGTTGGTTTGATTCTAAGAAAATAAAACCATGTGTTATCTCTTGTACTTGAGTCGTATCTAGTAATTCATTCTTGTTATAATAATGAATCTATTTTAGACTTTTATCTTAATGAACTGAACACAGTTGTATGAAAGGGTTTAGCTACAGGGATGTTCATTACCCCACTTTCTGTTAGAGTGAAAAATTGACAAAGATGTAGATGTTTATCGATTTAATACCAGTTAAATACATTTTAGTTCATTTATACAAAGTGGTATGCAAACTATAAATATAATATTGTGGAAATCCCTTTAATTAATAGGGGGAATTGAGCATCTTTTAAATAGAAAATAGGTTGCGAACACCACACATTTTTGAAAAATGAAATGGAACCAGCTTAGGTACACATATATCTAAAGAGTCTGGAACATATATATTAAGGGCTAATAGGAATTCTCACTGGTGGAATAATATGTTATTTACTTTTTTTCTTTGTGTTTGTATTTATTCTGATTTCTCTACAGTGAGTATGTGTTGCATGTAAAACAAGAAAATACATTTTAAAAGATAAGGGAGTAGGTATTGGAGGAAAAAGAACAAATCTCACCTAACAGTACTTGGCAGTATTGAAGAAACATGGATTGGAAATGGTTTCACTCTTCTTTGGAGAATACCCCTTCTCTTACCTTTGTCCCCTTGATAAAACACTCTTGGTGGTGGATTGGCAATGGCTTCTTTCACTTCGTCTAAAACCCTGTCTTCTTTCAACTCCTGAAACGTCCCACTGTACGACTGAAGGGGAGCATTTTCATTAGAAGGTTGCCTCTGTTTCTCAAGGAGGAATAAGAGCAAGAAGTACAACTCTTCCTCCCCTTCCCCAAGGCAATTCCAGTGTGCTTTGTTCTTTTCCTCTTTAAACTCCCAGGGCATTTATTTTTATACTGTACGATTTAGATGGATTGCAGGACATTTTACGTTGTTTTCTAATGATGTATGAGTCTTTCCCTCAAACTTGATTAAACCTCGAATCCAGGATCCATCTTTTACATGATTTTTAGGTTGTTATTCTCTTTCTTATTGTCATTACCATCATTAACACAATTGTTGGGTGGCTGAGGGAGAATTTCTTAGAGAGATGGAGTTTGAGTTTTGATAAGATTTGACTTTGATGATATGTTGGTCAAACTATATTCCATAAACCCAAGGGAAAATGGAAAGTATTACTCAATATTTACAATAGTAAAAGAGTAATACTGTGTTTGTGAACACTGTATAAGTATTGTATTCTTCCAAATCATGTTCACTTATATTCGTCAATCCTCAGAATATTGAAGTGAGTAGGGTAAATGAGTAGGAACTTTCTCCATTTTTACAGATAAGAGAAATAAAATACAGAGAAATTAAGTGACCATCTAAAATGATTTTCAATGGATTAGTTGCAGATCTTAGACTAGAATGTTGGTTTCTTGATTTCATAACTGAAACTGGTTTCATATCAGCACAAAACCACAGCACTTGGCTGAACTTTAATATATGCTTATTTGTTTTTGGATTTTCAAGGCATATAAACAGTAGTCCTCTCCTCTAACATTTGTAAACTGTAGATCCTTTGTAATGAAGACCAGAGAACTTAAAGATGGAACAAATGTTGGAACTTAATTCTGAACCAAGGAAGAATATATACAAGGGGCATTAGTTCAGTGTAATAAATGTTGACAGTGTTTTTAACATCCATGGAAGCAACCCAATATTCCACCAAGGGTGGGGCAGTCTCAGAGGATGGACCGAGGGACTGACTAGGATCTTCTCCTTCCCAAACCATCCTTTCCACCAAGTCTTTGGCAGGACTGGGTCCACAGAGCAGACCTTGAGGCTAGCTGCAAGGGCAAATGGACCACTGTGCAGCTGGAGAATGGCCATCTTGCACACCACAGGGAGACCCCCTTAACCAGCTTGCCTAGGTATGCAGTGGAAAATGGGGCCTAGCCAGTTTCCTGACTTTAAATGGCAGAGGTCATTCTCATTTGTAAAACTTTGTCCAAGGGACAATGTTGGGATGCCAAGGTCGGGGAACATGATTCCTACCTTCTTCCTTGGGCAGAGGAGGAGCAGTGGATGTGCATTCCAGTCTTCTTTGTTTCAGGAAAAAACAAGAGTAATACAGAAGTCAATAGAGGTTATCTATTGATTACTCTGAGTTAAACCCAACTTCTTACTCTGACCCGAGACTGTGCTGTATTGACTCCCTGTTCTTTCTTTGGCTTCATTTCTTATTCTTCTTGCTTTCTTCTCCTCCATCCATCCCTACCCCACTTCCTTTGCTCTGCCCTGGTCTTCAGGCTGTTTTCCAACCATGTCTGACATATTCCTGTCTCAGGACTTTTGCAGTGGCTATTGCCTTTATTTAGAGCAGTCCTCACCCAATTACCCACATGATTCAGCCTTTTACCTTCTTCAAATAGTCATGCCAATATCATCCCCTCATTGAGAACTTCCATATCTACTGTCTATTGTATCCCATACACCCTTGCTATATCTTACTTCATAGCACTCAACACCATCTAACATACCATGTTTTTAGTTTGCTCTGCTTTGATCATTGCCTTCTCCCCTTACTAACATACACTTTGTGAGAGCAGACCCTTATCATCTGTCTTGGCCATTGCTATATTCACATGGCCTCTGTAACAGGCATAGACTATTTAATATGTATTGTTGAATGAATGAGTGAACAAATAACCTTATTGATATGATATATGGGTAGACGGAGGCCCAGAGAAATGAAGTCACTTTCCCAAGGTGACTGGAGAAGTGTCCTGGCAGAGAGAATTTATCACCTAATGGAGCCCAGGTCTTCTGACTTCAGTTCACATCTCACCACATTAGTATGTATTTCCAAATAGGGTGTCCTGATGTTATTCAATGGCTATGTACTTAAAGATTAAAGAGTGGCATTTTACTTTCACAGGTTAACATAGAGACAAAGTGGAAAAATTCAGTTCTCCAGGGAGACTGGGCAGCCCCTGCTGGTTGGACTTTTAGAATTGAGGTTTTCCATTCTTCTCCTCCCCAAGAACTGCTTTTGAACCAGGGAAATGTAACTTTCATGACAATGAAATTGGAAACACCAGAACTTTCTCATCTGGTGGAGAACTTCAATAGCTATTTCAGGAACAGAGTACAAACTCACAAACTAGGGTAGAGATTGCCACCCTTATGATTTGTGTTGGACTTCATGGTATTCCTTTTTTCCTACAGCCCTCCATAACATTCAGGAGTCATCAACTTACAGGAGCCTAGCCCTTTAGAACTGCAAGGCTCCAGGGAGGCTGTAGGGCTGCATAGTGAGTTACCCTTTAAGAAGCTGGGAGTTAAAGATGTACCTGTTCTCTTAGAACTCAGTACCTTTATCTATACATGATGGGTTAGTACAGAAATTAGAAAAGACCTCACTAGGGGATGGAATATTTCTTAAGCCCAAACATGATCTCATGACTTTTCTGGTCTGTGACATCCAGAGGTTTTCCCATCTGAGTTTCAGTTTCCTCTCACTATCATAGCACCAGATAAAGTCATACGTGTCATTTTCTTGCACAAACCAGTCTGATAGCTTCCCACGGACACACATGCCTCCTGTCACACCCCCTCACCTTTCATTTCCTGCTCGTTTTTTTTTTTTTTTCCTTTTCTATGTGTGGTGCCCTTCTTTTATGTATGGTGGTACTGGCCGTGTTCCCTCACATGTAGAGACTTCCCCACAAGACACCTCATGATGCTCTTGCTGAATAACTGATTCCCAGCTTTCAAATCTACACTGAGATGTGCTGCCTTCTCCAGGGAGCATCTCCTCCTCTGACCCTCCAATTGGGTGTTTAAGCACCATTATAAGAGCTCTCATAGAACCCTGGTCTATGTGCTGGGTATCTTTGGTTTGCCCCACTTCTGATCCAGATTGACCCTTCCCCCTCCTCCTATGTGTCAGAGAAGGCTGATCTTCAGGCTATACTGTAATAGGATCTTTGCCCTGCAGCTTCTGGTTCAGTTTTACTAGGCAGGAGATGAGAGGCAAGGGAAGAAGAGGGTGGGCTGCTGTGGGTTGTTCCTGTCTCTCCCCAGGCTATAGCTTCTATCATGCAGCTGCCTCTGCACAGCTCTCTCCTTGGTAATCACCCTTTCCACTGGCTTTTCAGACTCAGACATCATAAGAGCTCCCAGCTCCTCTAACTTCAGTTGTTCTGTCATTAAATTGTGTCCAACTCCTTGTAACCCCATGGACTGCAGCACACCAGGCTGCCCTGTCCTTCACTGTCTCCCAGAATTTGCTCAAACTCCTCTCCCTTGAGCCAGTAATATCATTCAACCAACTCATTCTCAGTTGCCCCCTTCTCCTGCCCTCAATCTTCCCCAACATCAGGGTCTTTTCCAATGAGTCAGCTCTTCACATCAGGTGGCCAAAGTTAGTGGAGATTCAGCTTCAGCATGAATATTCAGCTTCCAGTGAATATTCAGGGTTGATTTCCTTTAGGATTGACTGGTTTGATCTCCTTGCTGTCCAAAGGACTCTCAAGAGTCTTCTCCAATGCCACGATTCGAAAGCATCAATTCTCAAGCGCTCAGCCTTCTTAATCGTCGAACTCTCATATCTGTACATGGTTACTGGGAAAACCGTAGCTTTGATTATGTGAACTCAACTTTTGTCAGCAAGGTGATGTCTCTGCTTTTTAATATGCTGTCTAACTTCAGGGCACTGCACTATTCCTTGTGGGTTTCCTCTACTCATACCTTTAGGAAGCAGTCTCTCTATTACCCCAAAATACATACCATTTGTTCCTGTCAGACTAAACTGATGCATTTGTAAATTACATTTGTTAATTCCCCAGTTTTCTATCTTATCTCTATTCCCTCCCATTTTATCCATCCTCCCTCCAAGTAGAGAGTAGATTCCATTGGAGAAAGGAGCTTCCTTGTTCCCATTTGTGTTTAAGACACTTTTAGAATTATGATTGCACACTGTCAATATTAGATTTTTGAAATAAATTTAAAACAAAATATAGTGGATGTGTTTATGTGTTTTTATTTGCCCATAAATGAAAATCTTGGTTTTTGAGTTTGGTTTCATTTGCAAGATATAATGAGATTATCTTATAATAAAAGTCAAAAATTTAAGTGAATGGCAAGGAGAACTGTGGGTGGGAAGGGGTTTTTATTGTTGTTTAAAGGCCAACCAAACTGGGGAGGAATTGAAAAAATTCATATGACATGGACCTTGGGAAGCAGGCATAGACTATTAGTTAAAGAAACAAGATGAGAAAAAGTCATGGGTGTAAATATCTGACACAGACTTCAGACACCTGAGGGTTGTCTTGATTTAACCCTTCCTTTCAATGGCATTTATGAAATACTTCATTGTCAAATGCATTATCTCAGCCTATAGCTTTTTCCCCACAATAAAATATCTTTAGGAAAGTTGAATAAATATTTTTCTTAAAGTGATGTACTTAGTTTGCTAATAGAATGTGTGTTTCAGTCTTTGGAGAACCAAGGCCAGTTTTCTTTCTTCATTAGATCTTTTGTAAATTAACTTTTTTTTTTTCTTTTTTACAACAGCCACATTCTATAAAGTGAACTAATCAAAAAGCATGTTTAGGTAGATAGAAAATTATCAGGCTTTATTTAATTCCAACTATTGTATTTGAAATCTGCTAAGCCACTTTTCAATGGAAGTTTAAGAAACATAAACACACACACACACATATATATATACATATACACACATACACACACACATAAGCCATTCAGTCATATTTGACTCTTTGCAAACCAATGGACTGTAGCATGCCAGGCTCCTATGTCTATGGAATTATCCAGGCAAGAATATTGGAGTGGGTTGCCATTTCTTCCTCCAGAGGATATGTATATGTATGTGTGTGTGTGTGTATATATATATATATATATATGTATATATATGTGTGTGTGTGTGTGTATACACACATATATATCAAATAAAACATTATGATTTAGGGAAGCTATCCAAAAAAGAAAAAAAACAAAAACAAAAAGCATCTAGGTACTTACTTAATCCTCTAATGACTATAAGCAAGTAATAATATAATGTAATTATTTAAGCTATTTTGAGGTTAAGTAATTGAACTACATAATTTTTGAACTATAAAGTAAGTAGAATATTGTTGTAAAACACAATAAATCATCAGATAGTTTTGTAAATGACTTTTTATTCATTTATTTTATAAATAATTACTGAGCATATATTTTGAACCAAAGTGCCTGACTTTGTGAATTCAGCACTGATTCCTGCCACATTGACTGTCCAATATAATGTAAGTATCTCACTTTAGGTCCATGAATCACCTGCTGAATCTTTGGAGAGACTCTTGGAAATGTATTTTCCAAAAGCTTCCCAGGAGATATATAATAATCACTAATTGACCTCTGCAAAATTCGGGCAATCCATGGACTGAAAGCTGGCTTGGAGTTGGGGAGAAACATCTGTCTACCAAGGGTCCTCGATAAAATGCCGGAAGTTATTTAAATACACAGCTGACCTTGTTAGACCTTGAGGACATTTTCAGTTCAGTTCAGTTGCTCAGTCGTGTCTGACTCTTTGTGATCCCATGGACTGCAGCATGTTAGGCCTCCCTGTCCATCTCCAACTCCCGGAGTTTACCCAAACTCATGTCCATTGAGTCAGTGATGCCATCCCACCATCTCATCCTCTGTCGTTCCCTTCTCTGCTCGCCCTCAATCTTTCCCATTATCAAGGTCTTTTCAAATGAGTCATTTATTCGCATCAGGTGGCCAACGTATTGGAGTTTCAGCTTCAACATCAGTCCTTCCAATGAACATTCAGGACTGATTTGCTTTAGGATGAACTGGTTCGATCTCCTTGCAGTCCAAGGGACTCTCAAGAGTCCTCTCCAACACCACAGTTCAAAAGCATCAATTCTGGCTGGTGCACTGGGACGACCCACAGGGATGGTATGGGGAGGGTGGAGGGAGGGAGGTTCAGGATAGGGAACACGTGTATACCTGTGGCAGATTCGTGTTGATGTATGGCAAAACCAATACAATATTGTAAAGTAATTAACCTCCAATTAAAATAAATAAATTTATATTTTTTTAAAAAAAGTGCTCAACTTTGTTTATAATCTGACTCTCACATCCATACATGACCACTGGAAAGACCATAGCTTTGACTAGACGGACCTTTGTTGGCAAAGTAATAGCTCTGCTTTTTAATATGCTGTCTAGGTTGGTCGTAACTTTTCTTCCAAGGAGAAAGCGCCTTTTTATTTCATGGCTGCAGTCACCATCTGCAGTGATTTTGAAGCCCCCCAAAATAAAGCCTGCCAATATTTCCACTGTTTCTCTATCTATCTGCCATGAAATGATGGGACTGGATGCCATGATCTTTGTTTTCTGAATGTTGAGCTTTAAGCCAACTTTTTCACTCTCCTCTTTCACTATCATCAAGAGGCTCTTTAGTTCTTCTTCACTTTCTGCCATAAGGGTGGTGTCATATGCATATCTGAGGTTACTGATATTTCTCCTGGCAATCTTGATTCCAGCTTGTGCTTCATTCATCCAGCCCAGTGTTTCTCATGATGTACTCTGCATAAAAGTTAAATAAACAGGGTGACAATATACAGCCTTGACCTACTCCTTTCCCTGTTTGGAACCAGTCTGTTGTTCTATGTCCAGTTCTAACTGTTGCTTCCTGACCTACATATGGATTTCTCAAGAGGCAGGTCAGGTGGTCTGGTATTCCCATCGCTTTCAGAATTTTCCATAGTTTATTATGATACATGTAGTCAAAGGCTTTGGCATAGTCAATAAAGCAGAAGTAGATGTATTTCTGTAACTCTCTTGCTTTTTCAGTGATGTTGGCAATTTGATCTCTGGTTCCTCTGCCTTTTCTAAAACCAGCTTGAACATCTGGAAGTTTATGGTTCACATATTGTTGAAGCCTGCCTTGGAGAATTTTAAGCATTGCTTTACTAGCGTGTGAGATGAGTGCAATTGTGCGGTACTTTGAACATTCTTTGGCATTGCCTTTCTTAGGGATTGGAATAAAAACTGACCTTTTTCAGTCCTGTGGCCTCTGCTGTGTTTTCCAAATTTGCTGGCATATTGAGTGCAGCACTTTCACACCATCATCTTTTAGGATTTGAAATAGCTCAACTGGAATTCTATCACCTCCACTAGCTTTGTTCACAGTGATGCTTCCTAAGGCCCA
Source organism: Bos indicus x Bos taurus (assembly GCF_003369695.1). Taxonomy (NCBI): domain Eukaryota; kingdom Metazoa; phylum Chordata; class Mammalia; order Artiodactyla; family Bovidae; genus Bos; species Bos indicus x Bos taurus. Next base: position 46,409,440 of record NC_040082.1, read on the forward strand.
CTTGACTTCACATTCCAGGATGTCTGGCTCTAGGTGAGTGATCACACCATCATGATTATCTTGGTCATGAAGATCTTTTTTGTACAGTTCTTCTGTGTGTTCTTGCCACCTCTTCTTAATATCTTCTGCTTCTGTTAGGTCTGTACCATTTTTGTCCTTTATCGAGCCCATCTGTGCATGAACTGTTCCCTTGGTATCTCTAATTTTCTTGAAGAGATCTCTCGCCTTTACCATTCTATTGTTTTCCTCTATTTCTTTGCACTGATCACTGAGGAAGGCTCTCATATCTCTCCTTACTATTCTTTGGAACACTGCATTCAAATGGGTATATCTTTCCTTTTCTCCTTTGCTTCTTCTCTTCTATTCACAGCTATTTGTATGGCCTCCTCAGACAGCCATTTTACTTTTTTGCATTTCTTTTTCTGAGGATGGTCTTGCTCCCTGTCTCCTTTACAATGTCCATAGTTCATCAGGCACTCTATCAGATCTAGTCCCTTAAATCTGTCTCTCACTTTCACTGTATAATCGTTAGGGATTTAATTTAGGTCACACCTAAATAGTCTAATGGTTTTCCCTACTTTCTTCAATTTCAGTCTGAATTTGGCAATAAGGAGTTCATGATCTGAGCCATAGTCAGCTCCTGGTCTTGTTTTTGCTGACTGTATAGAGCTTCTCCATTTTGGGCTGCAAAGAATATAATCAATCTGATTTTAGTGTTGACCATCTGGTGACGTCCATGTGTAGAGTCCTCTCTTGTGTTGTTGGAAAAGGGTGTTTGCTATGACTAATGCATCCTCTTGGCAGAACGCTATTAGCCTTTGCCCTGCTTCATTCCGTACACCAAGGCCAAATTTTCCTATTACTCCAGGTGTTTCTTGACTTCCTACTTTTGCATTCCAGTCCCCTATAATGAAAAGGACATCTTTTGGGGGTATTAATTCTAGAAGGTCCTGTAGGTCTTCATAGAACCATTCAACTTCTACTTCTTCAGCATTACTGCTTGGGGCATAGACTTGGATTACTTTGATATTGACTGGTTTGCCTTGGAAATGAACAGAGATCATCCTGTCATTTTTGAGATTGCATCCAAGTACTGCATTTTGGATTCTTTTGTTGACTATGATGGCTACTCCATTTCTTCTAAGGGATTCCTGCCCACAGTAGTAGATATAACGATCATCTGAGTTAAATTCACCCATTCCAGTCCATTTTAGTTCGCTGATTCCTAAAATGTTAACGTTCACTCTTGCCACCTCCTGTTTGATCACTTCCGATTTGCCTTGATTCATAGACTTAGCATTCCAAGTTCCCTTGCAGTATTACTCGTTACATCATTGGCCCTTGCGTCCATCACCAGTCACATCCACAACTGGGTGTTGTTTTTGCTTTGGCTCTGTCTTTTCATTCTTTCTGGAGTAATTTATCCACTGATCTCCAGTAGCACATTGGGCACCTACCGAACTGAAGAGTTCATCTTTCAGTGTCCTATCTTTTTGCCCTTTTATACTGTTCATGGGGTTCTCAAAGAAGGAATACTGAAGTGGTTTACTGCTCCCTTCTCCATTTGATTGCATTTTGTCAGAACTCTCCACCATGACCAGTCTGTCTTGAGGGCCCTACATGGCATGGCTCATAGTTTCATTGAATTCGACAAGGCTGTGGTCCATGTGATTAAACTGAGGACAATTTACAGGATCCGAAAACAAAGATCAAGGGAATCCAGTCTACTAAAGCAACGAATTAAGCCTGAAAGAGTGGCTGCCTTGAGGGACACTAGGAACCTCAGCCTGGGGTTCCAGCAGTCACACAAGAGCAGGAGAACAAAGCCTGCATATGCAGCTGTTGGATGTTTGTGGATGAGATTCCACTCCAACCCTTGCCTGGTAGAGACTCTCTGGGAAAGGTGACCCCACATTCTTGCTTACCCTGGACATTCCTGGTTTATACCTGTTGTTTCTGTATTGCTACTAATAGTACTTGCCTCCCTTTCATCAATACCCAGGCTTGGACATGAATGACATTGTTCATCTACTGAAGGGCTCTTTAGTGGAAGAATGGGCAAGGAAAGACAGAAAGCATCCAGCTTCAGACAGAGCGATTGGGAGCTGCTGAAAAAGAAAGAAAATATCCATTTTGACCTTGACTATGGTAAAAGAGATTTGTGTGTTTATTTGCTCAGTCATGTCCAACACTTTTGTGAGCCCGTGGACTGTAGCCCGCCAGGCTCCTCTGTCCATGGGATTATTCAGGCAAGAATACTGGAATGGGTTGCCATTTCCTCCTTTAGATCTTCCCAAACCAGGGATCAAACCTCTATCTCCTGTGGCTCCTGTATTGCAGATAGATTTTTCACTCACTGAGCCATCAGGGAACACTAATAAAATATGTATCTCCTGAAAATTAACAAGTAGACTGCATCTTTACTTAGCATGCAGGTCAAAACATTGTATATATGCCTTGTACTTAAAACCTGAGACATTTTTAAAGAGGGACAATCACTCACAGTTTAACCAAATAAAAATAATGTTATACTGTCTTTTTTACCCTCTCTTCATTTTTTTAGACAAGTTTATTTTTTCTTCATTTTTATATTGGATAATATTTTATGAAGAAGCATTATGTACTGAATTTTCACTCAACATAATGAAGAGTTTTATTTACATGTTGTAAACGATATTTAGGATGCCTGTTTTATTCTACTGAGTAACTGCAATTCAAGGAAAACTGTTATATTGAACATTTAAACTGTTACCAATGTTTGCTCTTTGAACAAATATCATGATAGACATTTTGAATATAAATATTTCCTGACATTTAAAATAGATTCTCCATAGTGAAATTACTGGGTCAAATAAAAAGGTCACTGTTAAATTTCTTGATCCATGTTATCACCGATCGATTTCCAAAAGGCTGAATCAATTTTCACTCTGTTTCATTTTGACAGGATTGGACAGTCAGTTATTGAAACATCTTCCTGCACAAGTTATGAATATCTATAGCCCTTTGGAAGTGAGCACTGTTCCTCCTCCACTGAAGGCCCTGCCCAGGAATTATCCATAAATAACTGGCAAGTTCAGGGCCATGAATCTGAGATGAGGAAAGGAGAAGGGAAAGAAACCACAGGAGCCACAGCCTGTCACTGTGAATCTTGGCAGTAGGAATTCCGTAACTCAGACAGCCAAGATATAAAAGGAATATTAAAGCTGTAAATAATTTCCAATTAGCACCATTATCTATGTCCTGGGCTGCCTAGCACCGAGATTTCTGTTGGTAATGAGAGCTGGGATGTTCCTTCAGCATGTGGAAGAAAAGCCCTCACATCTTCTCTGGCAGAAGAGAGAGAATACCCATAGCACAGCCCAATGGTCTTCCTTGGGTTCTAAAGTACACAGACCTATTCAATGCCTAAATACATCCACTGTATTTGGAAGAATCCTGAGACTTACAAGTATTTCTGAAGATGGATGATTCATAATAGAAATGGAAAGAACATGGCATGTGAGGCATAAATGGATGGGGGTTGAAGTTTTGCTTTTTCCAAAATAACCATATGACATTGGATGAAGGTGAGGGGGATGATAATGTGATAAAGATCTATTCAGTAGACAGTTATAACATTTCTGCAGTGCATCAGATAGCATTCCTGACTCTGGAGACGTGTTAGTGAATGAAGCAGACAAACACTGCCCTGGTGGAGCCACTTACATGCTCTCAGTATATGACAGGGAAGAAACATAATAAGTATGCTATGTAGTGGGTTAGAGGGTGATATGATGGTTAGTTTTATACACTAACTTGGCTGGGCCACAGTGTCCAGATATTTAGTCAAATATTATTCTGGATGTTCCTATGAGGCTTGTTTTTTATTTTTTTTTTCTTTTTAAGATGAGATGAACATTAAAATGGGTGGACTTTGAGTAAAGCAGATTACCCTCCATAGTGTGGGTTGTCCATATCCAGTAAATTGAAGGCCTTAATAGAGCAAAGATTGACCTCACTCAAAAGAAAAAGAACTATATTGGGTTGGTCAAAAAGTTTGGGTGTTTCCACACAATAATATGGAAAAACCTGAATGAACATTTTGGCCAACCCAATATCAACGGAAGATCTTTGACCTTAAACTGCAACATCAGTGGCAGTTCCGTGGAACTCAGGCCTGCAGCCTGCGTATTTTGGTATTATCTGCCTCTATAATTTTCTAAGTCAATCCCTTCAAATAAAACTTTTATCTCTCTCTCCTCTCTCTATTTCTCTCTCCTCTCTCTCAGTATATCCTGTTGGCTCTGTGTTGCTGGACAGCCCTAACATAGGTAATAAACATTATGAGAAAAATAGGAAAATGAGAAAAGCGATTGAAAATCTATTGATCTCCTCCTTGAATCTTCTTACCTCTTTCTCCTCCACTCTGATTCCAAAAATGTGGATTTAATACTGGGAATCAGTGCATGTGTTTCTTTTATAAGCAATGCAGTGGATCTTAATAGACAGCCAATATTTGGTTTATTCTTGGGGCTGGTGCACTGGGATGACCTGGACGGATGGTACAGGGAGGGAGGTGGGAGTGGGGTTCAGGATGGGGAACACGTGTATGCCCGTGGTGGATTCATGTTGATGTGTGGCAGAACCAATACAATATGGTAAAGTAATTAGCCTCCAGTTAAAATAAATAAATTTAAATTAAAAACAAAAAAACAAAAAAAACCAAAATAATCTGTCTGGATTTGAATCCCCAAGGTTTACTTACCCATGGAGATGACGATTATTGTCTCCTCAGGAGCAGAAAATGACTTTTTTTTTTTTCTTCTATCAACAGAGTTTATGGCCTCTTTGAGCTAACAGATACAATAGAAGTTTTGGAGTTTAGCCATGTTCCAACTTTAATGATTATAAAAATCAGCTGGTATGATGGTGAAAATACATAATCTTAGGCACCAGTCCTAGAATTCTGATATAAACGGGCTTGGGTCCAGGCATCTGATTCAGTCGTTGATGAAAAGACACATTCTCTGAGAAGCATGATCTCATTCAGACGTCTCAGCTAAGGCCAGAAAGGGGAAGTAATGGACTTAAGGTTACCAAGTGTGCCAGGAGGATAGGTCCAATCTTTTTTCCCTTTCCAGCTCTGGCCTCTTACCCTCTGCCAGTGTCTTCCCTGAACCAGCAGCATTAGTATCCCCTGCAATCTTACAAGGAAAGCATCTACTGAGTCAGAAACTCCAGACCCTGAAATCTGTATTTTGTAACTTCTCCAGGTGATTCTGATGCATGCTAATTTGAGAATCCCTGCTTTACCCTCCATCTCTTGGTGAGCTGCTACTTTCAGTATGTAATAGTCAAAAGGTAACCATGTGGCCCTTATTAGAGGTGTTAGGCATCTCCATGGTTATGTGGCATGACCCAGCCCCCTTTAGCCAGGTGTTGTCCATGAGCATAATTGTGCTTCTACTTAACTGAAGCTTGAGTCGGGGTTCTGCTTTTTTCCAGTCTGCTCCTTGGGCCTTGGAGTCTGCTTGTCTGTCCAGCTTCTCCCTCGGTGCCCACAGCGTGCTTGCCTCTTCAGTGTCAACACCAGGGTGAGTCACTTCTAATTATTAGATTTTACAGTGTATCATTTCCTCAAGGAGGCAAGGACTTGGGTCAGAATCTGGCCTAAGAATTTCAAGGCATCTGTAAATGGAGAATAAGGTACATTGTCTGTTAAGGACCGTGAGCTGAAAAATCAGATGTGAAAATTTCCTCCTGTGCCACATTTTCTCCTGTCACTGGACAGGGACCAATTCAATCCTTTTCTTCACCCAAGAAGGGAAGGATGGGGAGGCCGAGTTGTGCTCATCTCACCCGAACAGTTGCTTAATGATAATGATAATGAGCTGCATTTTTACGGTGCCTTTCATCCAGATAACTTTACAGGCTGATTTTCTTTTCACCACTGCTTAAAACATACTTCATAGAGTCCCAAGGGTGTACTCTCGGAGCCCCGTAACCTCTGCATTTGTTAAGTCTTCCCTGCTCCCTCTGCTTACACAGTCTGCAAAGAAAGATGGGTAATGAGCAGCGGAGGTTCTGTAATTAAGTTTGCAGACTGACAGAAAGGAGATTGATCTATTCTGACTCTCTGGTGTGTCACCAGGTCCAATTCATTGATGTGTTCTTCCGATTTTACATCTTTGTCAGGGTTTCTCTGGGGAGGAATTGCGTTAGAGTGTGAGGGAGGTGCGGCTGAACTACTAAAAAGCCTGTCTGAATGCTGCAGACCATTTGTAGGAGAGCAGTGCTCTGGGATTGGCTCTCCTCTGATGAGTCCATTGCCAGGAATCAGCTTCCCAGCGTGTGGGGCCATGAGAGAAAGCTACATTGAAGTGTATGGACCCTTGTGGAGAATTAGCCAGTAGGGAAAGAGTGTATGACCACAAAGCAAGCTCCTTCCAAGTCTCTAAACCTGAAGGTAGCGTGTGATTGGGCTGTGATGTGCATGGCTTTTTGTTGAGGCACAAGGATGTGTATAATTGGGAGACCAGGTGAGCTTATGCGAGAAGACCTGTCCTAGATAATGGGCGGGTCCTCTCTTGATGGCCATTGGAATAGCCTATCGAGCAAACAGGAGGGCAAGAGTCTATGAGATTGTAATTCCTTTTAAAAAAAATCCTGGAATGAGTTGTTTCATCTGTAGATATACAGACAGAAATGTTTTTGTATGTCCTTTGTGTTTATCCTTAATTCCTTATATGCTCAAAAGTAAAAATGAAAGTGAAAGTGAAGTCGTTCAGTCGTGTCCTACTCTTTGCGACCCCATGGACTGTAGCCCACCAGGCTCCTCCGTCCATGGGATTCTCCAGGTGAGAATACTGGAGTGGGTTACCATTTCCTTCTCCAGGGGATCTTCCCAACCCAGGGATCAAAACCAGGTCTCCTGCATTGCAGGAGCTTTAACCTCTGAGCCACCAGGGAAGCCCATAAAAGTAAAAATAAGTCTCAGCAATTCCATTTAGACCTGTCACCGAACTAAACTTGAGTTTGCTCACCTGCAAGCAGTAAAGCCAATCTACTGACTCTGGGTTGTGATGAAACAAAATGCAGTGTTTACTGCAGGGCACCAAGCAAGGAGTCCAGGGCAGCTGGTGCTCAAAAGACCCAAAATTCTCAAAACCTTTCAGGGAAAAGTTTTTAAAGGTAGGGTAAAGGGGGATGTGGAGTATATAATCAGCTTGTAGATGTTCATCTGATTGGTTGGTGGTGAGGTAATCAGGAGTCAGCATCAACAACCTTCTAGCTTCAGCCCCTACGAGGTCCGTTACGTGCTTTGAGGCAGCATATAGTTAATTTCTTCCACCTGGTGTGGGTTTCAGTATCTGTAAAACATTAAGGACATGGCTCAAAATATTACCAATAGCCCTTGAGTAGATAAGGTTCTTGAGTTTGTTTTATTGAGTTTATTATTTTGTCTTGCTTGACTGTTGCCCTTTCTTTCTGCATTTGTTCACTTCTATAAGTTTAGTGTTGGACTAAAATTTTTCTACAGACAAAAGGCAGATGGAGGACATGGGACAGGTGGAATGGGCTGCGTATCTGTCCTGGGAAGGCCCCATAGGGTCCTGCTCAGTTACAGTCCTACTGTATGAGATCTGCTCTCCAAAGGTATGATCCAGGGAATCCTATTATTAAAAGCTGCTATAGAAATTGATGGATGCGCTTGGATACATTTGGCACTTAGTCCACGGGAAATGTCTAATTACAACTCAAATTTGGGATTTATCTACAAGTGTCCACTCAGTTTCCAGTTTTTGCTGTTCCAGGTCACCCGCAGTCTCTCTGTTATTCAGGTTTGATTCCTGACTTGGGCTGATTGATAGAGTTGTGACGATTTGGCTGCATTTCCTGAACATTTGCTGGTTGCCAGATCTGGACCATTTGTTCATGCATGACCTTCTTTGTTTCTCCCAATCATAGGTTTTGTGCTCGAGGCAACTGAAATTCAAAATTATTTGTTCCAGGTGACATAGTTAGAAAGTGATGAAGCCAATATTTAAACCCAAGTATATTTGACTATAGGTTCTACACTTTAGATAACCATGATGTATCATGACTCATCTATGATCTTTTAAGATTATATAGATAAAGCATTGAGTCTGGAAGAGTGGAAGAGAAGGCTCTAAGTCCAATAATGTTATAGACAGTGATAGAACCTTTCTATGACTCCTTTTTCAGCCTGGATTGTTTTCCAGGTGCTTGATCTGTACACATGTAAGCCACAGACTGCTTGCCATAGTCCATCCTGTCTCTAGTCTTGTCTTCTGTAAGAACACAAGGACTTCTCATATGTATGATATGTTGCTTTCATTCTCCATCCCAGTGTGGAAAGTTGCTCTCTTTTGATTCTACACCTCTAACTCATTCAATAAAGCATATGTTGCATTTGTCTTGGCATAACCTGTCTCTTTGCAGGTGTGTGATCAGCCTAGAGACTTAGGCTTTTCAGAACTGCCCAATTCACATTAAAGAGACTGACTGAGTTACAAACCTGATTGCTAGGTAGGGCATCATTAAGTGGGGGGTGAGGGTGGCGGGGAGCTGAAAAACTGACAAAGAATCTATGAGTCATGAGTTGATTTTGTGGAATCTTTTCCTTTTTTTAAATAGTTTTCCCAAGAGATGGGATATACACAGCTGTGTAATAGCCGATGTGTCCCAAATGACCCTTAAAGGCTGCTCTCCTCTTTTTCATGATTGGTGGATTCCTTTCATATCTGGGTCATACCTTTTAATCCCTCAGGGTTATTAAGAGACTTACTACTGGGATGTGAAACAGACTATGGTACACAGCAGGTACATATGGAATAGGTAAATGAATTAATGAAGGCAGTATTTCCCAAAGATTGAATTAATACCATAGGTATGCAAGACAATTTGGGTGGATTCATGGGAATTTTTCAAATTTTAGTAGTTACCTCTAATTGGTATTACAGAAAAACTAGCACATTGAGCTGTACACTAGGATATAAATTTCAGTAGACATGAGTAATGGTAATTAAATATGAGTTGTACAAGTATGGCATATATGCATGCTTTACATAGCAGTTCATCTTTAGAAACAATAGGTGAGTTTGTAGTAAGATACTAAATTTATTTGATCATTTAAAATGGGAATAGAAAAAAATGTGTGGCATGGGACTTCATTGGTAGTCCCATGGTTAGAACTCTGCATTTTCACTGCTGAGGGCCTGGGTTTGATGCCTGGCTGGGGAGCAAAGATCCCACAAACCTCATGGCATGACACCCCAAAAAGATGTGGTATGCAAAGGCAGGGAACACTAAAATGAAGAGGGGTGCCTTGAAAGGAGAAAGGCATCCAGAGGAACCACCTGACACTATGAATTTGTGTAACACTCATCTTTTCCATGTTTTATCTGTAGGTTTAACCTCTCTACTCTCTCTGTTGAGCTCTTATAATCATCCTGCCTTGGAAGCTCCCTTACCAATATTAGAAGGGTTTCACAGCTGTTAATTGTTGAGAGAAATCCCATCCTAGTTGCTTAGAACAAAATAAAACTGGTTCATTTTTCCTCTGAGTTGGAGCTAGATGGGGAAGGAATGATTGCAGGAAATCTGGAGGCATGTTTATTGATCCAGTAAAAGTCATGAAGTAGTCATCGTGGGCTGGGGACAGGTATCACTCCGTAATGATCTCTTAGTCTTGGGAGATACCAGGAAAGACCTTAGAAAATTGCTTCATTCAGGACTGTTTCACCTCTTTGGAGATGAGAGCATCTGAGGCTCAGAGATAAGCAGTGACATGAGTAAAGAAGCACAGTGACAGGCAAATTGCCCTTTTTGTTAGTTTGGGAGCTAATGGTGGATTCTATATAAGCTGTCCTGGAGTATCCCAGGGGTTCTTGGGGGAGAGAGAAGGAAGTAGGGGAGAGATGCAATGAAAGCTTTCAATAAATCTTGTATTGGCAATTGAGGAAGTTAGACTTTCTCAATATATTCTCCAAGTATTATTCAACCCCATCTTTTACTAAAGCAGTAATTAAAAAAAAATTTTTTTTAATCAAGAACATTTTGGGAATCTAATAAAAATGAAAAAACACCTGCACAAATAATTTTATATTTAAAGGAATATAGTCTCCCCCTAAATCTAAAGACCCCTGAATGGTGGCCCTCAAAAGTTGCATCAGTGTCCTAATTCTTGAAACCTGTGAATATTATTTATAAGAGTAAATATTACCTTATATGCCAAAAGATGTATTTAAGTTAAGGATTTTGAGAGAAAGATCTTATCCTGGATTATCTAGGTGGACCTTAGAATAGTAAGTGTTCTTACAGGTTGTGAAGCAGAGGGAGATTTGACCAACATAGTGGAGGAGACAATATGACCAGAGGAGCAGACGTGGATATGATATGGCCCTAAGTCAAGAATACTAACAAGTTACCAGAGGCTGGAAGAGGCAGAGAATGGGTTCTCTCCTAGCACCTTTGGAGGGAGTTTGGAGATGCTGGCACCATAATTTCAGACTTCTGCCTCCAAGACAGTGAAAGAAGAAATTTCTGTTGCTTTAACTTATCCAGCTTATGTTAATTTGTTACAGCACTCAAGGCAAACAAATACAGCCTCCTATTCCAGAAAGTAAATACAAGGCTCTTGAGAATCCATACTACCATGATTAAGAAACATGTGATGGGAAGGTGACAGTGTAGTTTTCACCGTATTGTTTATACCCACAAAAGCTCAGTGTGATGATCTTTAGTTTAAATTTTCCCATAAACCTGGTTCCTTTTCACCAAACTTAATTTCCTCTTGTCTTTGGATCCCTTGTGAATGGGAATCATGTCCTTAGCATATTTGGAAAGGATAAACATGAGTCATGATGGATACATTCTGGTTTAAACTGTCTGCTTCAGTAGTTGTTGACCATTTCAAACTATTTCTAACAAGGCAAACTATTTCTGCCAAGACATAATGTCTCTATATTAATGTTAATTTTGAAATCCCTAATTAAAATGAAGAGGATAAAGTGATAATTAGATTCAGTTTTGATAAAATGTTAAGAATAAAGAAATCTTAATTCTGGTGCATGATCAATAAGGAAACAAATCACAGAGAAACAGAATCTGTTTCTGCTGGACAGGACTTGAAGGAAAACCTTGTATAAGATCTAGTTTGTGTCTGGAAATGAAGTGGTACTTTTCCATGATGTGCTAAACTCACTTTGAGCCCATAGGTCACTGGTTCCCTAATGTAAAAGTGTTCTGGGACAACCCAGGTGACTTACTAAGGTTAAGATCCTGGGGCCTTCCACAGTAATCTATTGAAAAAAATCTTGGTAGAACTGGCCAGGGAATCTGAATTTGTAAGTAAGTTTCCCAGGATTATTTTCCAGGATGTTTATGTAGCATATTTTAAGATTCATCACCTTCAACTTTTCTCTAGAAGATTGTCTTGATGGGATCCAGAGATGGGATATTAAGATCCAAATGGAAAAAGTAATTGACTTTATATCATCTCCTAGCCTGTCCAACTAGATAGAATGATCTGATCATGTAATGGGATCAACTTGGGAGAACAACGAGAGATTGGTATCACTTCTTCATCCAAACTGGCAATATATTTTTTAAGTGCCTGGTGTTCACTGGTTAATTTGATCAGCCCATGTGAACTTGTCAGGTAGATTTAAGAAAAGGTGGTACTCCCTTTTCTGTTATTTTTCCCAAGCCTCCTTGTGCTAATGTGTCTCTGTATTATACCTAGTGTTCTGTTAAATACCTAGTGTTCCGTTATATGCCTTCATTCAGGGTTGTTAGTAGAAAACAATAGAAACCACCTCTGGTTAGTTTCAAAGGAAAACAATATTTATTAAAAGAATGGATAATAGCTTATAAAGAATATTCAGAAGAGCCAGAAAACCAAGCTTTGAGGTCATGAAGTTAAAAACAAAATGCCCCAAATTTGTCTCAAATTGATTTAGAGGATATCCTCTGCAGCTGGTTATGTGACAAATGGTCCTTACTTCAGCATCCAGCTTCTGATGAAGAGCTGGGATTAGATCATTTGATATGACAAACCCAGGTCATGTGTCCATGCCTAAACTGAAAGGGCTAACTGGAAATAATATCATGTGGTATTTTCAACTTCTGTATTGGCCAATTCTTTCTTACATAGTAGGGAACTCCTCAAACACAGGAAAAAGGTTCCTTTTCCATTGGTTGTCAAACATTTTGTTTTAATTCCAACTTCTTTATTTCCTTTTTTACAGTTTTTACCCATCCTTCAAGTGCCAATACACATTTAGCCTTTTCTAAAATTTTCTTAGTGACTCAAACTGCATTGATCTTTCTTTTCTGCTCTATCTCACTAATAGACTGAGTCACACAACACAAAATCTAATTGTAAACCATTTCGGTCTCTTTGCCTATCGTCTCTTGTGCATACATCTATTCTCCCAAAAATCAATCATCAGTAACTCTAGAATTGAGTCTCTATTGACTACTTACACAGTTGGGTATTGGGGAGCATGTGTGGCTCTGTTGGGGGTCATCTGCTAATGCTTGTTGATGGGCTTAAGCAATTATAAGCAGAAAAATATCAATTGCCTGCAGTGTGTAAAATGAATATGAACATAATAAATAAGAGAAGAAAGATCAGAAGGAAACATAGCATGGACTCAGTCATAAAAGAAATCAACTTTAGAGAGGGACCTAGGATAATGACACCTAATCTAATGATGAAATCACTTTCAAAATGACTGGAAGATAATATTTACATAAAAGAAATATGTTTCTGGCCCAGCAGCAGACTCATCTAGAATTTTTCCCCAAGAAGTTTCTTGTACTCCTGGGTAGTAATAGTTGGAGTAGAACATGTGGACACTTATTTAAAAAAATTGTGGGGCAGCGTCTTCTTGCAATTATGTTTTTTGCACAATGGCAGTGTCTATCAGATGGACTAATTAAAGAGATTAATTAGTTCCGATGGACCCCCAACCTCCAAACTCTAATGTCTGATGATCTGAGGTGGAGCAGATGTAAAAATAACAGAAATAAAGTGCGCAGTAAATGTAATGCACTTGAATCATCCCCAAATTGTCCCCTCCACCCCTCTCCCCCAGTCTGTGGAAAATTTGTCTTCCAAGAAACCAGCTCCTGGTGTCAAAAAGGTTGGGTTGGGGACTGCTGCTCTATAGTATCCTCAGTAGCTTTTTCCCATTTAAATATGTCACTAGTGAAGGTACTTGATATCTCAGTAACCTTGAGTTATTTGATCATCAGTCTGTGAGAATAAATGAGGTCAAACTAACTTTTAATTGACAAATTAAATTTCTAAGTGATCTGCCCTCTGGGAAGATTAATTTTAGCCACACCTCTGTCTTTTCCTCCTTCCCAACTATGTAGTTGATTTTCTCAAATCTCCAGGAAGGTATGCATGCTTGTGAGTGTGTCCACCCTGCAGAGCACCAAGCTTCAAGGGGTGTATTAACCAGTGTGCCGGAGCCTCCCTGGTGTCATGGCTATACAATGATGTATGGTCAAGTGACCAGAAGGCCCCTCAGTACTGCACCATTAGGTGGTCCCCAAAGCAGTGAGGCTTGGCTCACCCAAGTTTATTCCAGTAAACTAACTACACCATTCTTTCCTTTCTGAGTTAATCAAGAAATTTCTTCCTGCCCCCTATTTCCCTCCACGCCCCATCTTGATGTGTCTAGGGTCAGATTAAGTATGGATCTATAATAGCTGTCATAGTATGTGCAAGGTCTGGGCTTCCGCACTGTGGTTGACTGTCACTGTGTCAAGATGCTTCTGCTTGACATCTTTCTTTCATGGGATAGGCTGTTTTGCAGTAGGTCCCTTGGCCCTCTCATTTCTCTGTTTCTACTCAAAGGGATTTCCAGCATCAGCAAGCTGATGCGGGAGATTTGAATGTGGAGGCAGGAAGGAAAGTAGGGAGGATGGACACTTCCAACTAGTCTTGTCTTGAATAGATATCAGATTTTGAACCTCAAATGAAGATGTTCTTTGCTCCCAATCTTTCGCTTATTCATGACAGTAAATTTACTTCTAAACCTGATCAAAGATATTGTATAGAAAGAACTGCCAGTTAATAAACTTCAGTTCTTAAATTTTTTCAGCTTATTTTGTCCTGGTGCATGCATGCGTGCATGCTTAGTCACTTGGTCATGTCCAGCTCTTTGTGACCCCGTAGACTGTAGGCTGCTAGGCTCCTCTGTTGATGGGATTTTCCAGGCAAGAATATTGGAGTGCGTAGCCATTCCCTTCTCAAGGGGATCTTCCTGAACCAGGGATTGAACCTGGGTCTCCTGCATTGCAGGCGGATTCTAAGGACAGTCTAATGCTCAAATCCTGTCAGTATCTTTTTTCTCATTTAAATCTGTCACTAGTGAAGGCACTTGAATCTCAGTAACCTTGAGTTCTTTGATCATCAGCCTGTGAGAATAAATGAGGTCAAACTTTTAATTGACAAATTAAATGGGCTCCAGCACACTGGCTAATATACACCTTGAAGCTTGGTGCTCTGTAGCATGGACACACTCATGAGCACCCATGAACACCTTCCTGAAGATCTGAAACAATCCACTGCATAGTTGGGAAGGAGGAAAAGACAGACGTGTTGCTAAAATGAATCTTTCCAGAGGGCAGATCACTTAGGGCACTATCCATGAAGACCTTTGATACTATAGTCACAAAGAGAGCAAATGTAATCAGGAAAACATCAGATGTACCCACGTGGTTCCTCTTGCCTGAGCCATGTTGTCATTGAGTACTGATTCTTCAGGCTGAGGGTTTGTCATCTCTGGGTCCTGGTTCTTCCAGGGGCAACTATGCTCCAGGAGGAATCCAGTGGATTTGACATGGCTTAGGGGTTTTGGTGAGATAGGGAAGCAGAAAGAGTGAGCCTTGAATGCTCAGAGCAGTATGAGGAAAGGCACATTTGGGCTAAGGAAACTAAAACTTTATTGGTAAGCCTCTCTGAGCAGGCTGTGAGAAGTCAGGGGCAAAAATAAAGAGAAGGTAGACTGTTGCAAACTAAGTTCTATTTAACAAGCACTTACCATATTTTATGGTCCATAAAATAGTCACTATATTTTATGTGTGAACCTTGCATTATGTTTGAGTATATTAGTTATTGCTTAGAGCTGGACATTAGAATTGTCTGTAGAATTTGTTTTTGAAAAAGTGCACCTATGTCCTTTCTTGGTCTACATATACCTCATCGATTTCTTTGGGGACACAATTTGTAGATCTAAATGAAAATAATACAAAAACCAGGTCAAAAAGTCCTCTGCAGCTGATTCAATGCCCATGCCCATTTAAGACCTTCTCTGCCGTTGTGAAATGGAAAATTCACAATGCTTGCTCTTGAGATGCTAACAGCCTAGTAGGAGAATCTGGTATGTCAACAATTAAGACTTCTAAGGGGTTAGAATGTTCATGAGTAATGTAAAGATCCCAGCATACCCTATCCCCAGTCTTTTTACACTTGTGTAGACAAAGGAAATGGTCTAATTTTTCTTCTAAACTTCTTTGGTTTGGTGTCAAACTATACTATCTCATTTTTTCCTCTTGTTTTCCTACTTTCTGCATCTATTACATTATAAAAGAAGTATCTACTCCTTGCTGGTTAGTGTCATTGATGGTGGATTAAAAAAATTATTGAGGTGAAATTGAGTGGAATATTTCTGATTGCTGATTTTTGTTTTCTCTTATTCTGGGTGGTTTTGATAATTAGTATTTTTGTTTAAAAAACAGCCATTTTATTTGTTTTTGTATTTATCTTTTTAAAAAAAATTGGAATATAGTTGTTTAACAGTGCTGTTTCTGCTGTACAACAATGTGAATCAGCCATATGTATACGTATCTCCTCTCTCTCGAGCCTCCCTCTCACCACCCCCACGTTCCACTCCTCTGGGTCATCACGGAGCACCATGTGAAGCTTCCTGTGCTGTGCAGCAGCTTCCCACTAGCTGTTTTACACATTGTAGTGTATATATGGGAAAAGGCAAAGGCAGCCCACTCCAGTGTTCTTGCCTGGAGTATCCCAGAGTCGGGCACGACTGAAGCAACTTAGCAGCAGCAGCAGCAGCAGTGTATATATGTCAATGCTACTTTCCAAATTTGTCTCACCCTTGCCGTCCCCCTTTATACCCACGTGTCCATTCTCTACATCAGTGTCTCTGCCCTGCAAATAGGTTCATCTGTACCATTTTTTTCTAATATCCCATATATATACGTGTTACTATACAGTATTTGTTTTTCTCTTTCTTATTTGAATGAATGTGAAAGTCATTCAGTCGTGTCCAACTCTTTGTGACCCCACAGACTATACAGTCCATGGAATTCTCCAGGCCAGAATACTGAAAAAGGTAACCATTCCCTTTTCCAGGGGATCTTCCCAACCCAGGGATCTAACCCAGGTCTCCCACATTGCAGGCAGATTCTTTACCAGCTGAGCTACCAGAGAAGCCTTTCTGACTTACTTCACTCTGTATGTCAGACTCTAGGTTCATCTGTATCAGTACAAATGAGCTAGTTTCATAGACAAAATGTTTTTGTATATATTTTTGTCATTCAGATAACACATAGAAACTCTATCCTATCTCCAGTTATGTCATTTCTTTTTCTCAGTACTTTCCCTCCAGTAAGCTTAGCTGGAGCTTGTCTAGCTCATAAGATAGTGTTTTTTTACTTTATTTACCATTTTTTTAAATCACAATCGTGTTTTCTTTAAAAAGAAAAATATTTATTTTTGACTGTGCTCAGTCTTCTTGCTGCTTAGCAGGCTTTCTGTGGTGGTGGCGTGTGAGGATTGCTTTCTAGATGCAGTGCCTGGGCTTCTCTGGGGTGGCTTGCCTTGTGGAGCATGGGCTCTAGGCAAGCAGGCTTCTCTAGTGAGCTCAGTAGTTGAGGTGCAGTGGCTTAGTTGCCCCGCGGCTTGTGGAATCTTTCTGGACCAAGAATCAAACCTATGTCCCCTGCATTGGCAGGCAGATTCTACCAACAGGGAAGTTTGTTATCATCTTCTGTATTATGCTTTGATGATTACTTATTTATTCTTTCATCTTTTTTCATTTGGTTTATTATGTTCTGTTTCAGCTTTTGTAGGGAGATGCTTATTTAAAGTTCAAAAAAAATCAATTCAGTTTGGCTATAATTCTCAGCACCATTTTAGCTCAGTTGTAACATATGATATTTTGATTGTCATTCAGTTGTAAGAATACCCAATTCTTACAAGAATATTTCCAGTTTGATTTTCTTTATAGCACATGAATTATTCTAAGCTTCCACATCTCTAAGATTCTTCTTGTTGTTTTCTAACATAATACATTGTTGCCATTGGTCCTTTGTGGTGTAGAACCTTCCCACTTTCTATATGTTACATGAGTTTTGAAACATGTATATTTATTACTTACTGGGTGAAGGGATATATATGTCCCAGTTTGTTATAAATTTGTCTTATACATATGTAAGGCTTCAATTTTTTTTTTTTTTTACTTTTATTTGCATTTATTTTTTGCGGCATTTATTCCCGGGCCATGTTTTTGTTTCTTCAGTTTCTTCTGGGATATCTTTTTCTTCTGTGCAACCTCCTCTTCTGGTTTAGGAACGATCTGTTCTTTTCCAGTAAGGATCATCTCAATGTGGCAGGGAGAGCTCATGTAGGGGTTGATCTGACTGTGAGCTCTGTAAGTCCTGCACCGCATCATGGGGGCTTTGTTCACCTGGATGTGCTCAATGACCAGAGAATCTACATCTAAGCCCTTAAGTTCAGCATTACTGTCTGCATTTTTGAGCATGTGTAGTAAGAATTCAGCACTCTTTTTTGGGCCGCCGACCCTGCGTCCAGCCCCACTGTTTGGCCTGTGCACACCTACCAGCTCCACCGTTGTGACGACGGAATGGCACACATTGCTTCTTTAAAGTGACATCCTTCAGATACTTGGTGGCTTTTCAGATATGCATACCCTTTATGGCCTGGGCAGTTTCACGAGTGTTCTTAAAATGAACACGATTTGAACCTCTTGATTTGCATGGTTTTGTGGGGTTTTCTGGGTCAAGTGAATAGTGTACCACTTTTAGGGGTCACCTCAGGCTGCTTACTGGAAAAAAAAGAGGCATCAATTTTTTACTATACAAGTGGATTAAAAATCTGTCACCAAAGTTTTTCTTCTATTTCTCAAACTATGCATATGGAAGAACATGCAAGATGTTTCAACCTTTACTTTCAAAATAATTTTTTTGTTTCCAGAAAAGTGGTTTTAATAATAAAAAGAATATATATTCTTGCCCTAGATTCATGGATTGTTAATATTTTACTGACTTTGTGTTTTATCATTAATAAGTATAGTCTGTATGAGTGTACACACATGCGATTTTTTCTGAACTATTTGCGAGTGTTGCGTCATGGCCCTTTAAACTGAATACTTAAGTATATATTTCCTAAGAACAGGATACCTTCTTAAATAAAGGGCAGTTATCAACTTCAGTGGGCATCCTAGGTGACACAGTGGTAGAGAATCCACCTGCTAATGCAGAAGACACAAGAGATGAAGGTTCGATTCTGGGGTCAGAAAGATCCCTTGGAGGAGGAAATGGCAACCTGCTCCAGTATTCTTGCCTGGAGAATTCTATGGACAGAGGAGCCTGGCAGGCTACAGTCCATGGGGTCACAAAGAGTCAAGCATGGCTGAGCACATGTACAAACATCAACTTTAATAAATATAATATTAACATATTAGTTAAATGTATTATCTACATTCCATTTTTATCAGTTGACCCAGTGTCATTTATAGTATTTCTCCTTTTAATACAGACTCCAGTCTCGAGTCAGGTGCTGCATTTAGTTGTCATGTATTCTTTAATTTGGTACATTTCTCTAGCCCTCCCTGTTTTTAAGATATCGACACATTTGAAGAATAAAATCTGCGTTCTCCTCTCTCCTTTTTAATGGGCTCTTTCTTGTTTTTAATTTATCTTCCCTCAGGGTTGTTTTTAAATCATGTGTTCTGAGCTGGAAAACTGCACAGTGGCCTGTCATTCTTGGGGACTCGCGAGTATGTCTGCCCCTCATCAGTGATGTCAACTTTGATCACCCAGTCAAAGCGTTGTCTTATTTCTCCACAGTGTATGTTTTTACCTTACAACTTGGTACTTGAAAACTGATTAACAGGAATAATCTTGAATTCAACTCAATTCTGATTAAATTGAGATTGGATGGACTCAATGCAAAATTTGATTTAAATGATGACGCCACATACATAGAAAGGGAGCATGAAAAGATATATTACTCAAATGAAGATGTTTTATTTATTTATTTTTTTACTTCATTGGTAGACAGCAGGAGAGTCAGCTTCCCAAACAGGCCCTTGAGAGAGAGCAGGGAATGGAGACTGGCATTTTACAATGGTTAGGGGCTTGGACCTGGGTAAGACTTCCTATAGGTGGGCAGGAGCTTGATGGATTTGAAACTCCTGCCAATAAAAGGAGTTACGTGGCCTCCTTATCCTTTTACTCAGATGGGGACCAGAGAGGGAAAAGAGAGGAATGAGACTTAAAACCAGTCACTAGTTAAACGTCAAATACTGAAGTCAGGCTCTGTATTACAAAATATAGAGCCTTTCATGTCTTGATTCTCAGCATCATATCCCCCATTAATGATTTTTGCATGAATTGGTCTGTATTGTAATTCAATGAAGATACTGACTTTATTTTCCCAATTATTCTAGCTTCCTTTACACATTTTTCTGGTCAGCCTTCAATATTTTAACATAAACAGGAGTCCAACATTCTGAATGTTCCTTCCTAAATTGGTCTTCTTTCTTAAAACAGTGTAGTGATCCACTATTTCAAACAAAAAGTTTAAGTATAGTATACTATACAGCTTTTCCTATAGGTACCCCAAAATTTACCAATATTTTAAATCAAGATTTCTGTTCTTTGGTAACCTCTACACCTTCTAATTGAGTTCACCTTTCTTCTCTTAATAGTTGATTTGGATCAATGATCTTAGTTCTCATATACCTGTAAATAATTGTTTAATGGATTTTGAATGATTGAATGGATAACATTTCTTGGTTGTTGAGGTTTTTGTTGTTGCTTTTATTTTCACTTTTTTAGCACCACCCAGAATGGACAGTGATTAAAAATTGGCTTTCCGTTTATTTGAGGATAAAATATAATATAAAATGTCCTTCCTTTGAGAATAGCTGGTTTTTGATCCCTGGTAATTTGAGCTTTTTTTCCTTCCTGAAGGGTGATGATAATGTTTCCATATGTAGACTTACTGTATTTATCCTTGGCAGTAGCAGTTCTCTTTTAATCTAAAATGTGAGTTTTCTTTCATTTTGAGAAAAAAAAAAAAACAACTACTTTTATTCAAATTTTGCTTTTCCACCTTCCTCTTTTTGTTTGTTTAGAGCTTCTACCAAATACATGCTAGGATCCTCGATCTGTCATCTCTGTCACTGAATTGTTCTTCTATCTCACTCTCCCCTCTTTCTGTCATTGCCTGCTTGGGCAGTGTTTTGGGGTAAACATGTGGATAGTGTGGTAAGGTCTATTCCCTTCTTTAATGGTAAGGGTTTTTTGCTTGTTTACTTTTTATTCAACTCAACAGAAGGATGTCTTTTGGTTTTTATTATTCTCAGACTGTGATGGAGTATAAGATTTCATCTCTGCTGTTTATTAATAACAAACTCTGCAAGACAGCAAATGAATCAAATAGTTGTTCTTTTTTATTGTTTTCGTATGTTTTGTTGTTACGTCTTGTTTTGCTTTGCTTTTGCCCCTCCATAACACATTTTCTTCTTGAGCCTCCATACTCCATAGTTTAAGTATTTCTTCAAAATATACCCAATGGCACATTATATTTGGGGGGAGAGAAAAAATTCTGGTTCACAATCATTTTTGACCCTGAGTGTCATTTTGGATTCTCTGATTTGGCAGACATAAAGATCCATGAAATTGTTACTGTTTTATGTGCATATAAATGTCAAGTTACATGACTGATATATTGGCTACTTTGAGGTTTAGATAATTAGAATTTCAAGCTGAGTGTAAATAATGAATCCAGTCTGAGTATAAGCCAATAGTGATATCTGACACTATGAAAGACATTCTCCATTTTAGCTACTATTGAAAAAGTTAAACAAAACCCTGGATATGAATAAATACAAAGAACTCCTCTACATATAATGAGTTCAGATCAAGTGGTGTATAGGTAGCATGGGAAATACATTCATCTAGACATTTACATTTTCTCTGTGAGGACAAGGGTTAAACTAGTCTGATATGAGTGACAACTATTTCCATCAATCACTCAGTTTCTCATTGTTTTATGTGAAGTCTCTGTTCACAGTCAGGTTTTATTTTTTCAGTTTTCAATTAAGTGTTGTCCCTAAATTTAAACAGTTCTATATTTGTCTCCACAAAAATTTTTGGTATATAGACATAGTTAGTTGATGTTTTGACTTGTTAAATCATTGAGTCCAACTATTTCTGTCTGTCATCCCAACTATAAATGACAAGTGTTCGCCCAGTTTCGTGGAAGAACCACCAAACCATGACTATATATATTTGGTCAGGATGTTCTAAAGGAGAAATTCAGAATTACAAAATGCAAATGTATTAATTCCTGGAGCCCCCCTCCGTTGTTAACTCATTTTAAATCCAGTGTTCACTGCTAATTAGGATGTTAGACAGTAATTAACCTGTTACAAAATCAGATCTGTAGTCTTTTTCCCTTGAAAGGTGTTCTTTTTTTAAACTTGCATTCAAATTGCACCTGGCTTTGTTTACTCAGTTATTCTTGCTTATGTTTGCCCAGGCTGGTAGCACTTCTCAAAGTGGAAAGATGGCTTTTACAGGGGCGGCTGAAACCGCACTGGGGACTCCAGAGACCACAGGGAGCTCTGAAAGCAGGGCTCAGTGGCAGGTGAAAATGCGATTCTGAGAGGCATGACTGAGATTTTGAAGCCATAATGCGTCGTCATCTTCCCCCCAAGTGAACATGTGCACCTGCTCTCTCTCCATATATTTACATTTTCTCAGAATATCACGGTTTCAAAAAACAAAAACAAAACCAAAAAACAATACCATTGATTCTGTCATCTTGAATTGAATTTCCTAAGTGGCTAGGCCGAGGATAACAATGGTGATAAATATGCTGGGAAGAAAGCTAGATGCCTTTTTTGAAAAGATTCACACGGTTTTCAGTTGGAAGGTGTTAAAAAGGTTCTTTTTTTTTTTTTTTTTTTTAATTCCCCCACTGGGGAGGCGTAATATCCAAACAGAAAGCAGAATGAGGCTGCGTGGTGCAGATTCGCAGAAGCCTTTAGACTTTGCCCTCTCCCTCTAAGCTTAGGCTGATGAAGAATTTCATTTTCTTCTGGGTCTCATAGTTCTCCTGCCCTCCTGTTTTTATGATACACCCCTCTGATATCAGAGGAAACTTAGGGCTTTTTGTTTCCTTTTTGCTGTGATGAACATACAGATAAGTTTCAGGGAGGGGGAAAATCTCTGCAACTCTTGGTTCTTTTGGCTGTTGCAGTAATTAAATGGACACAATGGAGGAAAAAGATATTAACTCCTATGGGAGTTCATAGGAATATGAGACTCAAATGACCAAAGCAGGCAGCTTTTTTACTGTTTGGGGGGAAAAACAATACATTTGTAAAGAATTGACAAGACAGAGGGGTTCGGGTGAAGGGTAGTAAATTAGAAAGTAAAGCGGTAAAGAAATAGCAAGGTTTGTTGATAGAGCCTGCTCTGGGGATAAGGATGCCCTGGTACAGAGAGGGCTCCTTTGACCTGGGGGATTTATTGCCTGCTTTTGTTAACACAAGTTTATGTGTCTGGTGCACAGTGAGGTCAAACAAACATCAGAGTTTGGAGTGGAGAAAGGTTTATTGTAGGGTCAAGAAAGGAGAAGGGTGGCTCATGCTCTAAAGGCCCCAAACTCACTGAAGAGTTTTGGCAAAGCATTTTTAAAAGACAGGTGAGGGAGAGAGTTTGTAGGGTCTTTGATCATTTTGTGCACCGTTCTCTGACTGGCTGATGGTGAGGTAACAGGGTGGTGACACAGGGATGAACAGCATCAATCCTTAGGCTCCAGAAGGCCTGGGGTTATGTGCTCATGGTCATCAAGTAGTTAACATCTTCCCTTTGTTGGTGAGGGAGAGGTTTTTTACATCTGCTAAACAACTCAGGACATGCTTATCAAATACTGTTGT
Source organism: Bos indicus x Bos taurus (assembly GCF_003369695.1). Taxonomy (NCBI): domain Eukaryota; kingdom Metazoa; phylum Chordata; class Mammalia; order Artiodactyla; family Bovidae; genus Bos; species Bos indicus x Bos taurus. Next base: position 46,432,677 of record NC_040082.1, read on the forward strand.
CTAGGTACTTCAGAGAAGAGCTAAAGCAGAGGATATGAGGGAAGGCCCCATGGGATCCTGCTAGGTTCCAGTTTCCGGGACCAAGGAGGGTCAGTGTGTCCCTCTTGTATCAGTTGTTCAAGTAACTTTAACGGCAAATAATTGATATACCAAAGTGACATATTTGGGGTAGCCTTCCCTGAACTCCGTCATAAGGAAAAAAAATGAAGCAAAGTATCTTTCTATAATATCAGTAGTAGTAATGATTATAATGCTAATAGCAACAATTATTTGAGATAAATAAGGTTACCCTTTTTCCTGAGATTTTAATCACACTCTCACTGAATCATCAATAGAAGTCACCATTTTAGTTACCATATTTCATTTGAGAAAAATGACTCTCAACCAAGTGAGGTAGCTGCCTCAGATCACACTGCAAGGATGAGATGGTTTTGATGGCATTAACCAACTCAATGGACATGAGTTTGAGCAAGCCCCGGAAGACAGTGAAGGACAGGGAAACCTGGTGTGCTGCGGTCCATGGAGTCACAGAGTCAGACACGACTGAGCATCTGAACAACAACATAGGAAATGAACAGTTATCAAACAGCTAACAATTATCTTGTGATTACTACCGTTAAGTATAACAAAGAATAGGAAGTGCTTACGGCAAGAGAGTCTATCTTGCATGGATGTATCTTTTTCATAGCAGCCTCTGCCTCTCATGCTAGAAGCTACAAATATACTTTGTTTCTGCACTTCCTTTTCAATTAGAAAAAAAGAAATGTAGCCAATGCTGGCCACTTGGAGCTGGGACGCTGTTGAGTGCTTCTGGGAAATGTTTTATATCCTGATAAAGACAGACATGGAGGGAGGGACCTCTCCATTCTCTGGATGCTAAGGGTCTCCCTGTGATGGCTGGGACTCTTGTAGCTGTCTCAGGAACCTAAGAAAGAGCAGACCAGTGGGGAGAACCTAGGGACCTGATGAGCTGACTGAACAATGGAGTTAGCCCTGGAACTCTATCCCTAGGTGGATTTTTGTGTGAGGAAATACATTTATTTTTGTTTAAACTATTTAAATTATAGAGTGCTATTGTTTGCAGCTGAAGACTTCCTACATGGTAAGGAGGCTTCCCCAAAGAGGCATTCGTGGTGGCATATAAAGGATCAGTAGTTGTTAGCTGGATGAAGAAGGGGTAAGGAGAGTTGCACACACAGGCAGGACAGAAGAGCCCAAGGTTCAAGTGGCATGTCATGTTTGTAAAATGGAAATTAGAACAGTATGGAATAAAGTTTTAAAAATGAGAGGAAAAGCAGTGCATGATGAATTGAGAAGTGAGAAGATGCCAGATCATGTAAGGACTGCAGGCCATGGCAATGGGATGGAACATAAACCCAAGAGTGAGAAGTTTATTCTAAGGTTTGTTTTGTTAGCAAAAGCTCATGTGCCTGACACAGTGAAATCAAACAAACTGAAATGGCAGAGTTTGGAGCAGAGAAAGGTTTATTTTAGGGGCAAGCAAGGAAAACGAGTGTCTCATGCTCAAAAAACCTGAACTCCCTGATGGTTTGCGGGAGAAGTATTTATAGGCAAATTGTGGGCTGACACCTGCAGGACATACGATTTTCTTCTCATTGATTGGTGGTGGGTGACAGGATGGTGCTCCAGGAATCTTGTGCTCAGCCTGAAATGACCACCCTCCATCTGGATGAGAGCCTTGCTTCCTTCAGAAGAACTAAAACATGCTGTTTATATCCCTTGAAGAGGAATCAGGATTCTGTCTTAATAGCTGCAATATTGTTCCTTCTTTGCCCTTTTTCCTACTTCCCTGGTTAGGAACTGTTTAAATCTGTTCTATGGTAGGAGGCTGAAAGCTTTTATCCTGCAAATAAGAAAGGGGGACACAGAGAGGCTTCTGTGCCCAGGGTCTTGCTTGGTTTCAATTTTTAGCACAGAGTTCTATTCAGCAGAGTGACTTGATGTGTCCATGGTCCTGCTTGGATTCAATTTTTCAGCACAGAGTTCTATTAAGCACGGTGACTGGGAGTAGCTATAAGAACCAGTGAAAGTGGAAGGAAGCATGGGAGACTAGAGAACAGAAGACAAAGAAGAGAGGGACTGGCACTGTGGCTGTTGGGCGGAAGATCAAGCAGAAGTTTGCAGATTATGTCAAGAGTAACAACTGTTCTGCTCATGTGTAAGTGGGCTTGAGGTCAGTAACTCTGCCTGTGGACTTTCTATTCATCCTGGCCCACAGCCCCATGGGCATAGACGTGTGACCATGAGGGTCTTTAGAACACTTATGTAGTTATCATCCTTTCCATCCTTCTCCAAAACCTTACTTTGTTTCAGAAAAATGTGGCAACTAAGACTGGCCTCTCTCTGCTCAAATTCTCACCTGAATTAGAGGCATGTTTGGCCCTGGAGCCCTGGTCTTATGGCTCCCAGTCAAGTAATCTTCCCAAATTACCATTTTTCTCCAACGTTATTTCTAAAAGATATGTAAGACTTGAACAGGATCATCCAGAGTCTTATTTTGTTTATAAATCTGTGGCATTACTGTACTAATCCTTTGTCAGACACTCACAATGTCTAATTCTTCTCTCCCCACCCTCACCTCTCACGGACTTGCTGATGATCAGAGGGCAAAGAACAGAATGTGAGCTAAGAAAAATACAAGTGATTGGGGCAAGGATATAGGGACAGTTTGTCTCGGATTTGTTAAATAAGACAAGGAGGCAATGAGACTAAAGAGGCTCTACTGCCATGGAGGCCTGCTGCTAAGTCACTTCAGTCGTGTCAGACTCTGTGGGACCCCATAGAGGGCAGCCCCCGTCCCTGGGGTTCTCCAGGCAAGAACACTGGAGTGGGTTGCCATTTCCTTCTCTAATGCATGAAAGTGAAAAGTGAAAGTGAAATCGCTCAGTCGTGTCCGACTCTTTGCGACCCCATGGACTGCAGCCTACCAGGCTCCTCCATCCGTGGGATTTTCCAGGCTAGAGGCCATGGAAGCCTAATAAGCATTTTTCAGGCCATGGAGGCCTAATAAGCAGTAAATAAGGCTGGAAATAGGTCAAGGTTATGAAATTGAAAGCTATGGGCCACTGATCACCAACAGCAAAGTAGGGTTTAGGCTATAGCCATCAATAGTCATTTTCTTCTTCCTTTTCTCTGTAAATGTTCTTCACTGAGCTTCTGTTGGTGGAGCACTCCTAAACACTTGTGGTTTGGTGTTGTCTGGTTTGAAATCAATTTTTGCTAAAATAAACTGAAAAGTGAAGATGAAGGTCACTCAGTCGTGTCTGACTCTTTGCAACCCTATGTGCATGGCCTATGCACTCCATGGAATTCTCTGGGCCAGAATACAAAAGTAGCCTTTCTCTTCTCCAGGGGATCTTCCCAACCCAGGTATCAAACCCAGGTCTCCCACATTGAAGGCAGATTCTTTACCAGCTGAGCGACCAGGGAAGCCCAAGAATACTGGAGTGGGTAGCCTATCCCTTCTCCAGTGGATCTTCCCGACCCAAGAATTGAACCAGGGTCTCCTGCATTACAGGTGAATTCTTTACCAATTGAGTTATCAAGGAAGCCCTTAAACTGAAGCATACTTGAAAAAAAAATTTAAAAAAGGTCTTTTACCAGTTCAAAACTACTGATTTAGGGCTTGATTGGTTACTATTAAATCCTCATATTAATATTACTAATTTAGAAGCCTAGTATTAGAGCAGAATTTATTTCCTCTGGTCAGGAATAGACTGAAAGTCTTTTCTTTCACTAATTGTCTTTCATTGTTCTCTTTGTCTCCTTAGGAAATTGCTTTTGAATACTTGGCTAACTTTTTTTATTTTCTCAATTCGTGCCTTCTTATGGCTGCCTGATAAAAATCTAATTTCCTTCATCTGTTATATTTTAGATCTAGCTTCCTTTACCTGCTGTATAATATATTCATAACTTGAGTCTTTAAAGCACAGTGCCAGATTTGAATATGGCAAGAAAATGGGAAGGTCTAGAGTGGCTGGCAATGTCTCCCACCCTCAAGTCTAAATTAAACATTCTTTAAGTCATGGGATGTCACAAATAGCCCAGAAAGGGAAAACCATAGCTGTTATTCTGTTAATTACAAGACATTGGTTATGATGATGATGGAAGGAAACTGAAGTTTGGAGGAAATTTTTAAAAAAGACATAATGTATTGGCTAGTGACTTGTGTATGATTCCTCATGAATGTCCTTTGATTTAAGGAAGCCTTGGTGACTAGATGTTTTCTTCTATTCATGTTAATAAAGTCTCCTGAGATCCTCCATCTTCATCGTATAACATTGATTCCATTACCTAGAAGAGAGGGTGTTGGTGCAGGCACTTGATATAGATTCATGAAATAATTGATTATTTAAATGTCATCTATAGATGTCAGCTATTAGAATCCTGGGTTGCAGAGGAAGAAAACTATCCTTTTAGGTTCTTGTGTCTGGTCAAAGAATTAAGTTGACATGAGACTGATTTATAGGAAAAAGTCAAATTTAATTTCGTATGCATGGGAACCCCACTTACATGAGATCAGATCAGTCACTCAGTTGTGTCCGACTCTTTGCGACCCCATGAATCGCAGCACTCCAGGCTTCCCTGTCCATCACCAACTCCAGGAGTTCACTCAGACTCACGTCCATCGCGTCAGTGATGCCATCCAGCTATCTCATCCTCTGTCGTCCCCTTCTCCTCCTGCCCCCAATCCCTCCCAGCATCAGAGTCTTTTCCAATGAGTCAACTCTTCGCATGAGGTGGCCAAAGTATTGGAGTTTCAGCTTTAGCATCATTCCTTCCAAAGAAATCCTAGGGCTGATCTCCTTCAGAATGGACTGGTTGGATCTCCTTGCAGTCCAAGGGACTCTCAAGAGTCTTCTCCAACACCTCAGTTCAAAAGCATCAATTCTTTGGTGCTCAGCCTTCTTCACAGTCCAACTCTCACATCCATACATGACCACAGGAAAAACCATAGCCTTGACTAGATGGACCTTTGTTGGCAAAGTAATGTCTCTGCTTTTGAATATGCTATCTAGGTTGGTCCTAACTTTCCTTCCAAGGAGTAAGCGTCTTTTAATTTCATGGCTGCAGTCACCATCTGTAGTGATTTTGGAGCCCAGAAAAATAAAGTCTGACACTGTTTCCACTGTTTCCCCGTCTATTTCCCATGAAGTGATGGGACCGGATGCCATGATCTTCGTTTTCTGAATGTTGAGCTTTAAGCCAACTTTTTCACTCTCCACTTTCACCTTCATCAAGAGGCTTTTTAGTTCCTCTTCACTTTCTGCCATAAAGGGTGGTGTCATCTACATGTCTGAGGTTATTGATATTTCTCCCGGCAATCTTGATTCCAGCTTGTGTTTCTTCCAGTCCAGCGTTTCTCATGATGTACTCTGCATATAAGTTAAAGAAGCAGGGCGACAATATACAGCCTTGATGTACTCCTTTTCCTATTTGGAACCAGTCTGTTGTTCCATGTCCAGTTCTAACTGTTGCTTCCTGACCTGCATACAAATTTCTCAAGAGGCAGATCAGGTGGTCTGGTATTCCCATCTCTTTCAGAATTTTCCACAGTTTAGTGTGATCCACACAAAGAGAGGGCCCCCCAAAATATGAGATATTCAGGTACAGAAATGTAAAATGAAGTATATACAGTTGAACCTGCAAAATGTGGGAATTGGGGCACCAATCCCCAAACAGTTGAAAACTGGCATGTCATTTTACAGATTGGCCTCTACATTTGTGGTTCCACATTCCTGGAACACAATTTTTTGAACAACTATAGATCATGCAGTACTGCAGTGTGTGTCTATTGAAAAAAAAAATGCCTGTATAAATGGACCCACAGAGTTCAAACCTGTGGGTTTGACACAGTTCAGTAAGAGTCACCTGTACACCATCCTGAGCTAGGGAATGAGATAGGGCCCTGAGGCTTCCAAGAATAAGAGGGTTATTCACAGCAGAAGAGAAGACGTTTGTTGTGCCATACTGATGGGCCAACATCTAAATTTTACCTCTGGTCATAACTCTTTTTCTGGGGAAGATAACCCAATTTAAATTTTTCTCAGTAGTTAAGAGAAGCCATGGTTTGTCTCGAGCCCACATGGTCTCCCTTGCCATTAGCTCAAAAAAATCCGCATGCCAGAGTAGTATTGGGATGACCAAAAAGTTTACTGGGGCTTTTCTGTAACATCTTGTGGAAAAACCCAAATGAACTTTTTGGTCAACCCAGTACATCTTGGGAAGGCCTTTTTGAACAACTTCACTGGGTTTTATGTATGGAGAGTCTGTTCCCTGTCTTTCTCTGTTTCAGCACAAGTAGAAAAATGCCACATGCTAGTTTGAGGAGGAATAGCTGAAGTGTATGTGGAACAGAGGCTACAGCTAGTCAAGACACAAGGCAAGCAATTAATATGAGCTGGCAGGCTTCCTATTTTACCCAGCGAGGATGTTTGCAGCCTGCTATGTTTAGCCCTTTTCATAGTTAACACTTTGTGCTCCTGTGGGAAAGAAGACATTACCTACACGGCACCCTTCTGCCTTCTGTCTTATATTCTGATTCTATGGGAATTATTTTAAAATTCTGTAAATTGCAGATATCTTGTAGGCATGTGGATTCTGTCTGGTCTGGAAGAGGTTCAGTTCAGTTCAGTTGCGTCTAACTCTTTGAGACCCCGTGGACTGCAGCACGCCAGGCCTCCCTGTCCATCACCAACTCCCAGAGTTTACTCAAATTCAAGTCCATTGAGTCGGTGATGCCATCCAACCAGAATAAAATCTTTAACACATGTTAATTTTTATACCTATAGGAGAACCATGATTTTTACCTTTCCCTGATTTTTTCTTTTAAACGATAGATTTACCCTTTAAACGATAGATTGACTCTGTAGAGTTGGGAGGTCATGTTCTAGAGTTCATCAAAATCAACCTGATACTTCAATCTGAATATCAGTCCTGTTGATAGAATAAGAAATTAGGTTTTATTAACCCAACCCGCCCCCAACACACTATTTAGATATGGCCAGTTGCCTCTCTCTCACTGAAAATCTTCCTTTTTGCCTCAATCTACTTGGATATGCACAGTTTCTTTCTTGGAAATAATGAAGTGACAAGTTTTCTATAAATAGGAGAGAAATCATGAATATTGCCCCATTGTTTTGACAGTTCAAAGGACTTTAGTGCTTAAAATGATGGTTGGGAGATGTAGGTTTGATGATAGAACAGTTTGTTCCCTGGGATTACTCACTTGAATTGTTTTCTTTCTGCAGCATGGATGAAACCACCAGCTACAGATTAATAAATTCATCAGCCTAGGTGTTTGGCATAAAGGGAAGCCATAGGAAGTGATACAAAATAAATAATTTAAATCTAATGTTCTTCTGATTGACAGCTATTGTTCCCGAGAATATGACAGGATCAGTTACACCCATGAAAATCAAACATCTTTCTAGCCTCTTGCTTTGCAAGTGCAAAGCTCTCCTTCACTGCAGAAGCACACCTAAAGAAATAGATCTTTTTGGCAGGACCATTATCCTTCTTGATGAGGTATGAACATATTAGAGTTGATTCTCATGTGAAATTACTGATGGTGTTAGACTGAAAGATAAAATAAATGAATTCAGTTCAGACTAACAAGATGTGAAATCAGATATGAGAGATGGATGGATATACACCTTAAACCTTATTTTTAAAACATAAAGATCACAAACACCTGGGAGATGTTTTGTGTTCAGGTAGAAAGTAAAAGTGCAATATGTTTAGAAGTATCTGGAGGCCTGATTGCATTTATTTTTGGAAGGATGAGGTGCTGGTAATACAAACACGGGTACATCCCCAGAGTTTCAAAGCAAGCTTAAGGTGGTTTCACTTAGGAAGCATGTCCCACTTCTTGAAATATTCTTGCCTTGATAATAAATAGTAACCTGGAGAGAATCTTGTACTGAAATGTGAATGCCTTTGTAAATACATTTTTTTTTAATATTTAGTTTGAATTTCATACCTGGGCTGAAAATAAAATTTTTATCCTGTTGGGTCAGAATGCAAGTAGAGACTTCAATAGTGCTGTTATTTTAAGCACTCTCTTCCTTTTCCAGCTCTTAAATTCTAAAATTACTTTTTGAAAACTGTGTTATTATGAATATTGTTGGTTTGTGTAATGGATGGATCCTTGCATCAAGGTCTAGAGATGCACTTGCAAGGCTATGTATTCATCCCATGAGCTTAGGAAGGTTTGAATAAAGACAGATAGGAACATACTTGACTGTTAATTTTACTCTCCTAACAAGGAGGGTTGACAGTGAACAGGTAAGAATAGTCCTGGCAAACTAAGCTCCCTTCTTATCCATTACTTTGATGGATTTATCAATCACCTTATGTGAGTTTATTTATTTATTTTTTTAAAGCCGCTAGGTCAAGTCCAGCTATTTTGTGACCCCACGGACTGTAGCCCGCCAGGCTCCTCAGTCCATGGAATTCTCCAGGCAAGAATACTTGAGTGGTAGCCATTTCCTACTCCAGGGGATCTTCCCAACCCAGGGATTCAACTCACATCTCCTGCATTGGTAGGCAAATGCTTTACCATTCAGCCACCTGGGAAACCCTATGTGATAAATACTGACGGAAAAAAAACTGGAGATTCATTGGTGAATATTGAGACTCAGATCTTATTTTCATAGCTTAAGCTTAACAAACAAGTCAGATTTTAAAGGAATAACCTACAAATAAATCACTAAGTATTAAGTCACTAAATATTTACCTCTCTTCACATCAACACCAGTGCCGGCATTGAAAAAGTTCTTTCTCCTGATTGTTTCAAAGTCCTCTGTAGAAAGTTATTTTTCCCCATATTTTCAATTGAATGAGCCTTATATTAGCTGGAATGACTTTTATAATGTTCCCCTCCATTTCTCTTTGCCAACAGAACCACCAGCAATTAATGATGAGGATAAAGGGACAGTCATTAGGGAACGGGAGGTAGAACAGCAAACAGGACCTGGAGAGGAACTAATGTTGAGGGGAAAATTGTATAAAAAGGATGATAATCTGCAGTGTTGTTTTTCTTGACTTTGCTATTGTAAAGAAATAGGGAACTGACCTCTCTTAAGGCCGTCATGATGAATGATAACAAAATCGATAATGATTATATCAGTATCTCAAAGTGTTAGTGTTACCAATGAAAGAAAGAGAAGCATTTCTAGTAAAAAGAATTACAGTCACCTTTGGTGGCTCAGAGGTTACAGCGTCTCCCTCCAATGTGGGAGACCTGGGTTCAATACCTGGGTCGGGAAGATCCCCTGGAGAAGGAAATGGTAACCCACTCCAGTACTCTTGCCTGAAGAATCCCATGGACAGAGGAGCCTGGTGGGCTACAGTCCACAGGGTCGCAAAGAGTTGGACATGACTGAGCGATTTCACTTCACTTCACTTCACTTTAGGATAGATACAGAAATTTGAGCAAATGAATATTAACTTTGCTCTCTGCCAACCTTGGAGTTCTGCAGCACTAACATGAGCTTGATTTCCAAAGAGAAACTCACAAGATGATTCTTTGTGGGCTGCTGCTCCTGGTTTTCGTTTGTTTGTTCATTTGTTTCTGACCAATCCTCTTGATGGCTAAGTGAAATGGAAATTCCCTAAATCAGGAACACTGGTCTTCATCCTTTTGGAAGGCCCATTGGCAAGCTAATGTTAAGTGTTCTTATACAGGTGTAATTCTGGAATGAGTTTTCACCTCGAATGCCACCATATAAATCAGTCTTAATGCCCCATTAAAACAAATGAACATGTGCTAATGATACCAACTTATGCCTCTTTCCTGAACGACAATTGGGGCTGGGGATACAGAGCTCTTCTGTGTCCAGTAGAATGTGTCCATGGAGACGGAATTGCTTACTTTCATGGACAAGCTAATCAAACACAGCTCAAACAGAAATCCAAATAAATCTCTTAATCAGTGACTCATTCCAGCACATTTCAGCCCCTGCAATCAACCAGGTAATTGCTTCACCTGGCACTGCCTCGTGGGCGCTGGAAAGTGGTCTGCTGTGCTCTACAGAGCTTGGATTTCAGAGAAAACTGTTTTGCCTCATTGCCAAGAAATTTAACCGGCACTATAGGTTTCTATGATTTTTTTTTTCTTTCAGGTTTGGGTTCAGCCTTAGGAGCTAGAGGTTACCCCAGTTTTTCAGAGGAGATATGACAGAAGTAATTTTATCACACAGCCAGTATGTATCACAACCAGAATTCAAGCCAATTCTGGTTTACAGTGAAGTGTGCATTTTCTTTTTTTTTTTTTTTAATTTTATTTTATTTTTAAACTTTACATAATTGTATTAGTTTTGCCAAATATCAAAATGAATCCACCACAGGTATACATGTGTTCCCCATCCTGAACCCTCCTCCCTCCTCCCTCCCCATCCCATCCCTCTGGGTCGTCCCAGTGCACTAGCTCCAAGCATCCAGTATCGTGCATCAAAGCTGGACTGGCAACTCGTTTCTTACATGATATTTTACATGTTTCAATGTGATTCTCCCAAATCTTCCCACCCTCTCCCTCTCCCACAGAGTCCATAATACTGTTCTATACATCAGTGTCTCTTTTGCTGTCTCGTACACCGGGTTATTGTTACCATCTTTCTAAATTCCATATATATGCGTTAGTATACTGTATTGATGTTTTTCCTTCTGGCTTACTTCACTCTGTATAATAGGCTCCAGTTTCATCCACCTCATTAGAACTGATTCAAATGTATTCTTTTTAATGGCTGAGTAATACTCCATTGTGTATATGTACCACAGCTTTCTTATCTGCCGGGGTCCAGCCCTGGCTGATCCAGGGTATTCGAAGTGGGGACGGCGTCGGCGACCTATTTATTTAAATATTTTATCAAAGATATAAAGAGTAATAGGATGAGGATAGCTCAGTAGGAAAATTCAGTGTAGAAAAGAGGCTGAGTAGCTTGGTTTACGCGGGAGACCAATAAAACTTCAAGACAAGAAGTTTGCACCACTTACGTAGGCCGCAGGCGTCCTTCCGTTCTCCCGAAGGAGAGGAGACACTGAGGCCTCCCCGGTCGGATCTTAGAAGCCCAGGCATAATTAGTAAGCATGGTGGGTTCCGCGCTCCAGATGGAGACTCAGCCAGAGTGAGAGAGAGAGCGACATGGGGAGACCAGTATTTCGAGAAACTGATCCCAATTCTTTATTTTCCATGGTCTACTTTTATACACTGAGATGTTATGCAAAAGTCACGCGGGGTCAGCAGTCCTGACTTTTACCAAAGTCAGGTGCTTCATACAAATGTATACAGAGGTCTTAGGGGTGTTACATCATCTTCTGGCCAGGGGGGCCTGCTGACAATTTACGACCCTCTCCTTGTGACAGCGGTCAGTCAATCAGGACACTTATTTCTCCAGGGCTGATTATTCTCAAAACAGATGCCACCCAAGTAAAGTTACATTCCTACAGGGTGAGGGTGTAGTGGGTTTTAGTTAAGGAAAGAATTTACTTAGCCTAAGGTCTAACGTGATTAATATCAAAGGTTAATTCTATATATTCATTAATGTGTGTAAAGGCAGGGGATATGGAGACTTAGCAACAAACATTGGCTCAACAAATGAAAAACCCTTCACCAACACAATTTCTAATTAGCCCATTATACTTATACTAATAGTTTTCTAACTTCTCTAAAGAACCTGTTTTTAGAGGGTTTAAAGCATCTTGTGCCTCTCACGGTTGGGAGGCTGTGAGCAATCACATGTGGCTGGACGAGCCTGTCAGGCAAGCTAGAGAACCTTCAGAGGAGTTTGTAGGTTAAAACACTCTTGTCACACCCAAGAGTTTTTATTGACTGGAGCTCTAGGTTAACTCCTTCTCTGAAAGAGGTGGTGGGGGACAGCCCCCCATAAAGTCAGAGGTGTAGGTAAGAGCACAAAGTAGTAAAGTAGGCAGGCTCTGGTAATGGGGGTAGATGCTCGAGGAGTTCCAGGGGGACTCCTGAGGCTCGATCCCGCCTTTGCGTATGTCGAGCCTCCTTCCTCATGACCTTTGTCATGGGCAGAGTACCTCACTCTGGCCCCCAACACTTATCCATTCATCTGCTGATGGACATCTAGGTTGCTTCCATGTCCTGGCTATTATAAAGCGAAGTGTGCATTTTCAACCCATAATCCTATTGTCTGTGCTCATTGCTCAGAACAGAGCCTAGATGAACGGGCTTGTTGTGTGACTTCATAATCTTTGGTTAGGAGGAAACTCCAAAACCTGAAATCTATTCCTTGGCAAATATTTATAATTACTTGTTTCTATAACTTGTTTATAGAGATTGAGAATGTAAACTGCTTGTCATGAGACTGTCCTAGCATATTAAAATGAAAGTGAAGTTGCTCAACCGTGTCTGACTCTTTGCAGCCCCATGGACTGTAGCCTACCAGGATCCTCAGTCCATGGAATTTTCCAGGCAAGAGTACTGGAGTGGGGTGCCATTTCCTTCTCCAGGGGATCTTCCCAACCTAGGGATCAAACCCAGGTCTGCTGCATTGCAGGCAGTCACTTTACCATCTGAGCCACCAGGGAAGCCCTACCCCATCAGGATTTCCACTTTGTTTTGGTCATTTCTCTATGCTTTTTTCTCTTTTCTGTATTTTTTCCCCACTCCCCCAGCATCTACTCTGTGGTCAGTGTTCCTTTTTTATGTTAAATTTTCCTTATTTTTTTCTCCTCTGATCTGGCAGGATAATGGACTTCTAAATAAAAGCAAGTTAAATGATGCTTGCATTTGTTTGCACATTTTACTCTTCCCTTGTTCTGAGGAAATTTAATCATCTATTGAACAATAAAGTTTATTAAGTTTGTGAAGTCTGAGGGGTATTTGGAGACCTGATGTTTGAAGGGAACAACCTTAAACAGAAGAGCAAACACTAGACATGTCTTACAAAGAAACCGAAAACACCTGATAAATACCTGCCATGTGGGGCTTTGTGGTGGGTGGTCTTAGAAATTGCAAAAGGCAGTGAACCTTTGCCCTTTTAGATAAAGTTTCATCCTTCTGTTGTATGTGTGTCCACATGGCTGCATCCTGTGCTTTCCCCTTCATGACATTTCTCATAGTTGCAAAGACTCATTGGATTATCTTCTTGTAATAGACTATGAATCTATGAAGATGAGCTCCAGTCTGTCAGCTGCTATGCTTTGAGCAGTGTCAGGTATAGAATTGAACTTCATAATGTTTTAATTAATTGATTTCATCGCCATCTTAGTAGATTTCAGTGATTACTTGAACACTTACTTTGTCAAGGTTTGGGGCTCAGTGTTATGAGTTAGGAAGAAGCATAGCCAATCTTTTATTGAACTCACTAGTGGGAAAAGAATCAAGGGGACATATTTATGACATTTATTAAAGTGATAGTAGCTGACGTAGGGTGTTGAATGCTGTTGTTGATTAAGAGTCAGTTGTGTCTAATTCTTTGTGACTCCATGAATTTTAGCCCACCAGGCTCCTCTGTCCATGGGATTTTCCCGGCAAGAATACTGGTGTGGGTTGCCGTTTCCTCCTCTAGGGGATCTTCCTGACCCAGATTCTTTACCACTGAGCCACCTTAGGTAATTATTAATGATGATGTAGTCACCCTTGATTGAAAATTTACCTTGTCAAGTATGTTACACATGTTATCTTATGACAATTACATAGACTGCGCCAGGCTGAAGTCATCTTAGGTTTCAAATTAATGATGACTGAAACTGCTTGATTAGCTTTTATGCAGAGTACATCTTGAGAACTGCTGGGCTGGATGAAGCACAAGCTGGAATCAAGACTGCCGGGAGAAATATCAATAACCTCAGATATGTAGATGACACCACCCTTATGGCAGAAAGTGAAGAAAAACTAAAGAGCCTATTGATGAAAGTGAAAGAGGAGAGTGAAAAAGTTGGCTTAAAACTCAACATTCAGAAAACTAAGATCATGGCATCCAGTCCCATCACTTCATGGCAAAAACACGGAGAAACAGTGGAAACAGTGACTTTATCTTTTTGGACTCCAAAATCACTACAAATGGTGACTGGAGCCATGAGATTAAAAGAAACTTGCTCCTTGGAAGAAACGTTATGACCAACGTGGACAGCATATTCAAAAGCAGAGACACTGCTTTGCTGAAAAGGGTCCATCTAGTCAAAGCAATGGTTTTTCCAGTAGTCATGTGTGGATGTGAGAGTTGGACTATAAAGAAAGCTGAGCACCAAAGAATTGATGCTTTTGGACTTTGGTGTTGGAGAAGACTCTTGAGAGTCCCTTGGACTGCAAGGAGATCCAACCAGTCCATACTAAAGGTAATCAGTCCTGAATATTGGTTGGAAGTACTGATGTTGAAGCTGAAACTCCAAGACTTTGGCTACCTGATGTGAAGAACTGACTCCTTGGAAAAGACCCTGATGCTGGGAAAGATTGAAGGCAGGAGGAGAAGGGGATGACAGAGGATGAGATGGTTGGATGGCATCACCAACTTGATGGGCATGAGTTTGAGTAAACTCCAGGGGTTGGCAATGGACAGGGAAGCCTGGTGTGCTGCAGTCCATGGGGTCGCAAAGAGTCGGACGCAGCTTAACTGAACTGAAACTGCTCTCAGGCACATAATCATTTGGCATAATCAAGTGGCAGATCTGGGATCTAAACCTAAATTATCTGACTTTAAAGATGGAACACTCACTCCCAAAGTATGATGCTTTATGTAACAATCTCCATACCTCTGTAAGAAGAGACAACAAACACAGATTTTAGAGTTGAACTCCAGGAAGTCTTCTGGAGAAGGTGATGCCTTGGAGAGATTTTCAAGGAATTAGGATCTAGCCAGGTGATTTTGAAATGCACATGCAAATCAGAATAAAATATACATTTCAAGAAGCATGGGTAGTAGAGGCTAGATAAAAGGCCATGTCCCAAAAGAACGTATTTACTAGGGGATGGAATTTATTTTATAAGTATAGGAGTTTAAGATGTGACCAAAGCAAGGGGGTTTGAGGTAAGCTTTTTAGACAGGAGAAGTGGAAACTTTATTCACTTAA
Organism: Bos indicus x Bos taurus; assembly: GCF_003369695.1. NCBI lineage: Eukaryota > Metazoa > Chordata > Mammalia > Artiodactyla > Bovidae > Bos > Bos indicus x Bos taurus. Next base: position 46,447,737 of record NC_040082.1, read on the forward strand.
AATTGTGATAAATCTATCAGGTGAATGTTATATGCTTCCATAAAAAGCAAGGCTTCTATTCTGTGGAAACAGACAACTAATAAGTGAGTAAATGAGATAATTAAGGACTGCGATACACTCTCTGATGGGCGGGAGCAAGATAAAAGTGATGTTGAAAAGCTACTTTTTGTTGGGAAAGTTGAGAGTGCCCCTCAGAAGAACTGCTATTTGAGGCAATATCTGAAAAATGGGGACAGAATTAACCACACTGTCAAGGCATTGAGGCCAGTGAGTGTGAAGAGGAAAGCTTTAAAAAGTACAAAATAGTGTGAGGTACTGAAAGGCAGCCAGAGGGGTGGTGTGAAGGTAGTTTGGCTAGCGATTCATATGAAATCAGAGATGTGTAAGCCATGGCAAGAAGGTGAGAATCTGAACAATTTACTAAACTTCATAACTTGGTCTGATTTACTTTCTTAAGTGATCATTTTTTTTTCGCTTGAATAAAGAATATTATTGTCAATTCTAGTGACAATAAACATACTGGGGTTAGATACACAGGGGGAAAACTGTAGAGAACACATTCTGAGGCTGACATGGGAACTTGATGAAGTCATCAGGGACCTAGGCTCCTGCTTTTTTGCTCCACTGTCTTTAGACCTGGTGTGCATACTCACCCATACACAGTGGGCGCTAGAACTCCAGCATCCTTTCCATCATCCACATAGTGGGGAGACAGGGGAGGGGGTGATAGCTGTTGGACTGGTCCTGGTTCCATTTCCTGCAACTTTGGTTCATTGACTTCCAAATATTAATAATTAGCTCCTGCTAACCACAGGAGAGATCAGGAAATAGAGCTTTTTAAGCTGATTGTAGTGCTATTCATAAGAAAACCGAATTTCTGTTACTACACAAGGGTGCTTACTGGGAAGGCGAGCGCAGCTTCCACCACAAATGTAGTGTGGGCAGTGGCTTGGAGATGACAAAGTATAAATGAGAGGGACCATCGAAATCTAGAAGATTGAAGTTTTTGGCTCAAGCTACAAGGGAGAGTTGGGGTGATGATGGAGTAAAAAGTTAGAGATGAAGAAAAGGGTGAGCTTGAGAGCTATTTTAAAGTTGGAACAGACAGGGTTTACTGAGATTTCCCTCTCCATTATTCATGGAGTCAAGGCTTTGAGAACAATTTTTTTTTTTTTTAACATGTTTCTTTCTGTTATAAAGTAAGAAAGGAAAGACATGGAAACTTACTGGACAGGGTAGGGATAAATGTAAAATTTATATTTTGGTTTGAAGATAACACACACTATAAATATAGGCCACTAGATAACCAAGTTACCTACAGACCTAAGAATTTCTTCTGTGAGAGGGTCCTCAGGAGAATAAAGGAAACTCTTTCAATATTTTCTTCAAAAACTGAGATTCACACCACGCTGGGTTTTATGCATTTGACAGCTTCCCAATGTACATAAATTCTGTAAATACTTTGATAGCAGACTCACCAGAGTCAAAAAAGAAAAGGGGGAAAAATGCAATGCTTTGCAAATTTGGGAAGAGTGAGCATTTTAGCTGCTTTCAATCTATTTGATTAAATGTAATATAAGATTTCCTTATGTCAGGTACAGCCCAGCGCATACTAAACAATGTTGTCATGAAGCAGAGAAAATCAGGTTAAGCCAACTTATGAGTCTGGGTAGATTGACAGGCCTTCGTATTGGAATTCAAATATTTAGAAGCAATAAAACATATGCTTCCAGATCATGATGACTGTGAAGGGGCTTACAATGTAGTGAACTGAAATATTAGCCAAGAAATTAATGCGCACACAGTACAGCATAATTTGTTTTCAGCACAACACTTGTCAAATTTCCACCTGGGGACGTACAAGGATAAAATAGTCTTTTTCAAAAATGAAGATTGCACACAGATACTTACTAGATTTATGTTAACTTAAGGCAGATGATTTCCACAAGGTCCTAGACATAATTACGTAGTAGCCGAAGGGTGCTGGGTGTGTGTTTCAGGAGACAAGTTTCAGCCTTGGCTTCACTCCTTCTAGGCTTTGTGACCTGAGGTCATGTAAACTGTCTGATCCTCAGTTTTCTGTCGTGAAAGTGTAAGTGAGTTTTTATTACTGGTCTGAATAACTTTAAGCTTACCATGGATATTTTGACAATGTGGGACAACAATGAGTTATTGATGGTATTGAGAAGTCACAGGATAAAATAAGAGAAACATCCTCTGAAATAACTAATTTTTCCACCTCCCTTACTAGTAAGTTGTTTTGCCTTTCGGTTGGCTGATAAGAATAAAAATGATAATCTAGTCTCTTGATGGGTGAATGCAGCCTACAGGCAAACTCACATGTGTATATACACACATGTATACATGTGTGCATGTGGTCACTTCAGTTGTGTCCGACTCTGTGACCCCATGGACTGTAGCCTGCCAGGCTCCTCTGTCCATGGGATTCTCCAGGTAAGAATACGGGAGTGGGTTGCCATGCCCTCCTCCAGGGGATCTTCCTGACCCAAGGATCAAGCCTGCATCTCTTAAGTCTCCTGCATTGGCAGGCAGGTTCTTGACTAGTGCTACCTGAGAAGCCCTCATGTATACATACATACATACAAATATATACACACCATCTCTACCAACTGAGCCCTGCTTTTACTTACAGGCATGTACCTACACACACACATGCTTCTCCCTATGTGGTATTGTTTTGTAATGATTTTTCACAATTGAATTAATTGCCAGCTAATTTCATATACATATATGGACTCCTGGCTTCATAAAATTAAAAAAAAAAGTCACATTTTCCTAAATGACATCTCTAAGCAGAGTTTGTATACCATTTTAGGCGGGGGGAACAGACTTTCCAGTTTACTATAGTTGCTAAGAACCACTGTGCGTTTAACTTTTCCAATTGATCCCTGAAGATATTTGAGTTTTCTGCCCTTGAATTAGAGTATGATTTGACAAAAGGTAAGTTGTAACCACTTGAATCTTCTCTCTTGATAATGATATCTGGCACAGCTAGTCACTTTTGAAATAGGTGAAACTTCTACAGGGTGGGCCATTTAAGAGTACAAGATTGAGTCCAACCATTTTACTTAAGAAAAACATAATTTGCTTATAATAATGAAAGAGAATTTGAAATGGTCAAGAAAGACAATTCACTATTGAAAGAGTGTCATCTCTGTAGTGTTTTGTACCAAGGGAACTAGTTGTCAAACTTCTTGAAACAGGCATAGATTTGCCTTGGGCCATCTGTGAGCTGCTGCCTCCTTCCCCTTGCTGAGATAAAAGACAGGATCTTCTAAAGCTAACACATCCATAGTTTTTAACTAGTGACCTTGACCAACTGAGCCTTGCTATTAAGCTTTGACTCAAAGTCAACCAGACAGCATCTCTTCCAATGTAGTGAATTAATATTAGTAACTAAGCACACACACACAGGGAATTAAATATATAAGCAGCATAACATATAATCTAATTTCAGCTAGACCTGAGTTTACATAGCATCTTTGTTTTGGAATATTTAGTATCATTCAAAGCAGTAGTTCTCAACTGGAGGCAATTTTAGATCCCTGGGAAATAGTTGGCATTGTCTGAAGATATTTTTGATTGTGAGAACTCCATTTAATTTGTAGATACCAAGGTGCTGCTGAACACTCTATAATGCATAGGAAAGCCCCCTGTTAAAAAGATTTACCAAACATAAAATGCCAGTAGTGCTGAGGTTGAGAAACCCTTTTTAAAGAATATACCCTTTGCAGCTTTCTGATATTTAAGAGAAATTTATACCAGGGTATTTAATACAAGTTTCCATTTCTTGTTGATGTTCAGTTACTCAGTCATGTCCGGCTCTTTGAGACTCCATGGACTGTAACACGCCAGGCTTCCCAGTCCTTCACCAACTCCTGGAGCTTGCTCAAACTCTGTCCGTTGAGTCAGTGATACCATCCAACCATTTTGGTCTCTGTCGTCCCCTTCTCCTTCCACCTTCAATCTTTCCCTGCATCAGGGTCTTTCTAATGAGTCAGTTCTTTGCATCAGGTGGCCAAAGTCACCAGATGAATAGTCAGGATTGATTTCTTTCAGGATTAACTGGTTTGATTTCTTTGCAGTTCTAGGGACTCTCGAGAGTCTTCTCCAACACCACAGTTCAAAAGCATCAGTTCTTCGGTGTTCAGCTTTCTTTATGGTCCAACTTTCACATCCATACATGACTGCTGGAAAAACTGTATCTTTGACTATATGGACCTTTGTTGGCAAAAAAATAACTCTGCAGAAATACAATTTGTGTACTGAACACCATTCCCAAGTCACAAATTCTTTAATAATAATTGAAGTTAATTTTGTTATGCTAATCTAGCTAAACTGAAACGAAACTTCCAGGAGTTTCCTTTCGTACCTAGTTGTGGATTAGCATGGACCGCAGGACATTTTGAATGAGATTTGGAAGTCAGAAATAGAACTGTAACTATCTTACCTTTTTAGACTGAGCTGTTGCAGGTTGGCATGGAATAGCAGGTGAGCCTGTAGCAACTAAAATTACCTTTTCTTTCAGCTTTTTTGACTTCTGAGCAAGATGGGTATTGCTCCATATGTTTTACTCTCTTGGGTCTGTTTGTGTGTGTGTGTGTGTATGGATGAAACAGCTAAGTCTCTATGTTTAACTTTTTGAGGAGCTGCCAAACTTTTCCAAAGTGCCTATTTTGAGCTTCTCTACATCCTTACCAGCACTTATCTGTCCAATTGATAATTGCCATTCTGGTGGGTATGAATTGGTATCTCACTGTTGTTTTCATTTCCATTTTCCTGATAACTAATGGTGTTTAGCATCTTTTCAAGTGCTTACTGACCGTGTATCTTCTTTGGAGGATTGTCTATCCAGACCCTTGGTCACTTTTTTGTCTTTAATTCTGAGTTGTAATGGTTCTTTATATATTCTGGATATAAGGCCCTTATCAGGTTGTTTTACTTTCAGGTAGTATTGTTTTACTTTCTTAATGGTGCATGTTAAAGCACAAAAGTTTACAGTTTTGGTAATGTCAGGTTTATCTCTTTTTTCTTTCATTGCTTTTTCTGTCATATCTAAGAAACCATGGCTTAATCCAAGATCTTGAAGATTTAGACCTATGTTTTCTTCTAAGCATTTTATAGTTGTAGCTATAAAATAGTAGGCCTTTGATCCATTCTGAGTTACTTTTCATAAATGGTGTGAAGTTGGCACAACTTCAGTCTATTGTATGTGGATATCCAGTTGCCCCAGAACCATTCGTTAAAAAGACTGCCCTTTCCCTCATTGAGTTGTTTTGGCATCCTTATTAAGAATCAAATGACTGAGCTGGGAGATTTATGTCTAGACTCTCAGTTCTATTCCATTGATTTATATGGCTATCCTTATGCCAGTTTCAGACTTTTCTTGATTACTCTAGCTTTGTAGTAAGTTTTGTGATTGGAAATTGTGAATCCTCCAACTTCTTTTTCAAGATCATTTTGGCTATCTGTGTCCCTTGAGTTTCCATATGAATTCTAAAATAAGTTTGTTACTTTCTGCCAAAAATGAATGTTGTTTTAAGACACTAAGCTTTGGGATAATTTGTTACACAGCAGTAGATAACGACCACACAGCCAATCTAGGGTTTTTAGGTACAGTCTGTTGTAAAGGACACACTCAGCTAGATAGAAACTGTATCTGCAACATGTGAGGGCAGAAGATGCAGTGGGAATGAGAGGCTTCTGCTCTTCTACCTCCTGTTTTACATTTCTGTCTCTCTTAAAAATTTCTGTAAAAACTTCTGTAGCTATTGAACACATAGCAAGATGTAAGTGAATTATGGACTTTTGTTTATTATACATTTAAATAGGGGGTCAGAGGGCTTGAACAGGGATGTTCTTGAGCATAGCTGGTGATATATTGAAATGTTTTACAGGTCAGTGAGGGCTCAGAAAGTGATCACTCTATTTTACAGCCTTGTCAGTTTCCAGACATGTTCTAATGAAAAAATTTGCTTGATCTTTCTGAGAAGACAGAATATTCATGTTAAAAATTCAGGCTCTGGAGTCAGAGCTAGAAATTGAATTGAATCCTGTTGACAATATTTATCAGATATCTGATTTAGGCTATCTCCATCACCTCTCTAAATCTCAACTTCCTTTTCTATAAAAAAGGGAAACCTTAGAATACCAACTTCAGAGATACTTATAACGATTAAGCCAGATTGGATTCATAAGCACGTAGTAGATGCCTGGTCCATAAATAGTGATTAGGCCTATTAGTGGGATTCCCAGGTGGTGCAGTGGTAAAGAATCCACCTGCTGATACAGGAGACAAGGGTTCAATCCCTGGGTTGGGAGTATCCCCTGGAGAAGGAAATGGCAACCCACTCCAGTATTCTTGCCTGGGAAATTCCACAGACAGAGGAGTCTAGGGGGCTACAGTCCATGGGGTCACAAAGAATTAGACACGATTGAGCACACACACTCATCATGCACCTATTAATAATAACAGCTTATGCACCCAAACAGAGTTAAGCCCACTTTATAAACAAACACTGAGATGCAGTTAAATGATCTTGTGAAAGAAGAAAATTGGGAAATGATTTACCCAAAGAGGCCTCTAACCAGGTGACTCCACTTAGAATACAGCTGCTATATGATACCATATTCTGGGAGCACAAAAGTCTTATCTAGGCTCTGTTTCCAACTGTATTGTACATTGAGAAAGTCACTTCCCATTCTCTAGAAATCCTTTTACACTGATAGTATAAAGTCATGGCATTAAGCAACCATGTCTTAAAGCCCTTTCTAGATCTCGAATGCTGCAATAAAACCTGTGTTAGGACCTGGGGCCGGGCAGGGGGTGGGGGTGGTGGTTGGTGCAGAGGAGAGAACTAGCAGTGTTGGAAGATGTTGCCTACTGAAGATCCATGAGAAGTGAAAATCAAGTGGGTTGTGAATCCTAATGGAAGTCAGTTTGTTTCTGCACACACATTGATTTTATAAAACAAGGCATGCTGTGATGTTACTTAATTACTTGCCACACTATAGAGCAAGTATCATTTTAATATGAAAAGATGAGCTGACTAAATGAAGCATTGACCATGTAGCTTTTCCATGACATGGGTGAAAGATTGACAGATAACACTGCTTAAGAGAAAAGGACAGAGACGCAGAATCAGGATTCTACCATCCTTGACTTTTACCACTCAACATGTCTGTCATTCTGTGTGTATTTTTTGTTTTGTCTACATTGCACGTAGTGTCTTAGTTTCCCTGCCAGGGATCAAACCTGTGCCCCCTATACAGGAAGCATGGAGTTTTAACCACTGGATTGCCAGGGAAGTTCCTATCCTTCCATATTGATATGCAGAACATCACTGCTTATTCATGAGGCCAGGTACATATACAACAAATCAAAAGTCTGGAAATGAGGTCGAGGATCTGGAAGCATTTTAGTTCCTGAAAAAAGTGCGACAGGTCTCTTGGTTGTAGACTCAAACTGATGTTAGGGGAAAAAAGAAATACATGAATTCAGTTTCTTTAAAAAAAAAAAAAAAAAAAAAGGCCAGAAAGTACTTTACTTGAAGCACAGCTGTAAGCAGGGGTTGCAATAATGTGAATTGCATCATCAGGTCCTTCCCTCCACCCCAAAGTCTTGGAGTTCTGCTTCCCCTGTTAGCATCCTCCTACAGCAGGCTATCTCCATGTAATGCACTTGCCTCAGCTGAGTACTGTGCTGGTCACTGAACCAATTTCTGTGCCTCTGATTCTCCAATCCTGGCCTCAGTCTTCCCTGAAGCTGAGGGACAGGGTGAACCTACTCTTCCTCCCTCCAACAACTGAAAAATGGCACAGTTTGAAAGTGGAGAAGATGGGTTCTATTAGCAGGAGACATGAATGCTCAGCTATTAAAAATAAAGGTTCACTGTTGAGGTTGTATGTGGAACATTTTTTATTTATTTATTTTTTCTTTTTTCCTTCTAGTTTGGCTTCCCTGTTAAGTTCACTTTCATAAGCTTTTGCTCACAAGGTGAAATTACTTATAGAAGGTTGCACAGGGTGAGTGAGATGAGAAATAACTTATCTCTAACTTCTAATCTAAGGGTCATTTTACCATCATATACTGTTACCTCCAATGAGACAACTAGAAAAGTTGTGTTTTTTTTTTTTTTTTTTGAAGGAATGCTGATAATTGAGAAAATGTGTAGAGAAAAGCGATGGGGATCATTAGAGACCCAGAAAACATACTGTGCAAGGAATAATAAACTAATTGGAGGTATTTGCTTAGAACAAGGGAAGATTAGATGACCTGGGGAAAATGGAAGTGGGGGGAGATAAAAGATAGTTGAGGGTTACTGTTGGAAGAACGCCATAGAGCAGGGGTCCCCAACCTCTGGGATCTAATGCCTGATGATCTGAGGTGAATCTGATGTAACAATGATCGAAACAAACCGCACAAGAAATGTAATGAGCTTGAATCATCCTAAAATCATGCTTACCTGACACCCCCATGCCCTCCAGTCAGTGGAAAATTTGTTTTCCATGAAACCAGTGCCTGGTGCTAAAATGGCTCAGGACCACTGCCATAGAGCATCATGATTTTCAATGTATAAAATATGCAGAAAGACATTTTATGGTTAAAAAAATTATTTCTAATATGCAGCCTGAAGCCACAGAATGGATTTTCTCAAGGACAGGAGAATGTTCAGTCTGGAGAGATTTCAAGAAAGCCTAGTTGAACATTTATCAGGAATTCTACAGAACAGCATTGTCTGAAAGACACACAGTGAAGCCACATATGTTAATTGACATATTCTCAGTTCAGTTCGGAGAAGGCAACGGCAACCCACTCCAGTACTCTTGCCTGGAGAATCCCATAGATGGAGGAGCCTGGTAAGCTACAGTCCATGGGGTTGCAAAGAGTCGGACACTGCTGAGCAACTTCACTTTCACTTTTCACTTTTATGCATTGGAGAAGGAAATGGCAACCCACTCCAGTATTCTTGCCTGGAGAATCCCAGGGACAGAGGAGCCTGTTGGGCTGCTGTCTATGGGGTCACACAGAGTTGGACATGACTGACGTGACTTAGCAGCAGCAGCAGTTCAGTTCAGTTGCTCGGTCGTGTCCGACTCTTTGCAGCCCCATGAACTGCAGCATGCTAGGCTTCCCTGTCCATCCTAACTCCCAGAGCTTGCTCAGACTCATGTCCATTGAGTTGATGATGCCAACCAACCATCTCATCCTCTATCATCCCCTTCTACTCCCGCCTCCAATCTTTCCCAGCATCAGGGTCTTTTCCAAGGAGTCGGTTCTTCACATCAGATAGCCAAAGTATTGGAGCCTCAGCATCAGTCCTTCCAATGAATATTCAGCACTGATTTCCTTTAGGATGGACTGGTTAGATCTCCTTGCAGTCCGATGAGTTCTCAAGAGTCTTCTCCAACACCACAGTTCAAAAGCATCAGTTCTTCGGTGCTCAGCTTTCTTTATGGTCCAACTCTTACATGACTACTAGAAAAACCATAGCTCGGAGTAGATAGACATTTGTTGACAAAGTAATGTCTCTGCTTTTTAATATGCTGTCTAGTTTGGTCATAGCTTTTCTTCCAAGGAGCAAGCATGTTTTAATTTCATGGCTGCAGTCACCATCTGCAGTGATTTTGGAGCTCATAAAAATAGAATTTAGAAAGATGGTAACGATAACCCTGTATACAAGACAGCAAAAGAGACACTGATGTATAGAACAGGCTTATGGACTCTGTGGGAGAGGGAGAGGGTGGGAAGATTTGGGAGAATGGCATTGAAAAAAAAAAAAAGATACTATAACAAAAAGATTCATTTGCAGCTACCTTTATTTTATCTTACCCCATATGTGGCAGAACTTAAAATTCTTAAGGAATCACAGTCAATTCTGATCTTATAAGCATTACTTATGAAGTGTGTCTATTTAAAAATGATGAAACAATATACACAATTGAATATTAGCCATAAAAAGATTAAATATTGCTATTTGCAACAACATGGAGGGACCTGGAAGGTGTTATGCTTAGTGAAATAAGTCAGACAAAGAAAAACAAATACTGTGTATTTTCCTTTCAGTTCAGTTCAGTTCAGTCACTCAGTCGTGTCTGACTCTGCAACCCCATGGACTGCAGAACGCCAGGCCTCCCTGTCCATCACCAACTCCTGGAGTTTACTCAAACTCATGTCCATTGAGTCGGTGATGCCGTCCAATCACCTCATCCTCTATCGTCCTCTCCTCTTCCTGCTTTCAATCTTTCCCAACATCACTCACTTGACTCTAAAAAAATAAAAAATAAAAAAAATAAAATAAAAAAATAAAGTCGGTCGCTATTTCCATTGTTTCTCCATTTATTTGCCATGAAGTGATGGGATGGGATGCCATGATCTTAGTTTTCTGAATGTTGAGTTTTAAGCCAACTTTTTCACCATCCTCTTTCACTTTGATCAAGAGGCTCTTTAGTTTTTCTTCACTTTCTGCCATAAGGGTGGTGTCATCTGCATACCTGAGGTTATTGATATTTCTCCTGGCAGTCTTAATTCCAGCTCGTGCTTCATCCAGCCTGGCATTTTGGATGATGTACTCTGCATATAAGTTAAATAAGCAAGGTGACAGTATACAGCCTTGACGTACTCCTTTTCCTATTTGGAATTAGTCTGTTGTTCCATGTCCAGTTCTAACTGTTGCTTCTTGACCTGCATACAGATTTTTGTGGAGGCAGGAAAGGTGCTCTGGTATTCCCATCTCTCAAAGAATTTTCCAGTTTGTGATCCACACAGTCAAAGGCTTTGGCATAACTGAAGCAAAAGCAGAGGGTTTTCTGGAATTCTCTTGCTTTTTTGATGATCCAGTGGACATTGGCAATTTGATCTCTGGTTCCTCTGCCTTTTCTAAATCCAGCCTGAACATCTGAAAGTTCACAGTTCATGTACTGTTGAAGTCTGACTTGGAGATTTTTGAGCCTTAGTTTGCTAATACGTCAGATGAGTACAATTGTACAGTAGTTTGAACATTCTTTAGCATTGTCTTGCTTTGGAACTGGAATAAAAACTGACCTTTCCAGTCCTGTGGCCACTGCTGAGTTTTCCAAATTTGCTGGTATATGGAGTGCAACACTTTGACAACATCATCTTTTAGGATTTGAAATAGCTCTAACTAGAATCCCATCACCTCCACTAGCTTTGTTCATAGTGATCTCCTTAAGGCCCACTTGACTTTACATTCCAGGATGTCTGGCTCTAGGTGAGTGATCACACCATTGTGGTTGTCTGGGTTATGATCTTTTTTGTATAGTTCTTCTATGTATTCTTGCTACCTCTTCCTAATATCTTCTGCTTCTGTTAGGTCCATACCATTTCTGTCCTTTACTGCGCCCATCTTTGCATGAAATGTTCCCTTTGTATCTCTTATTTTCTTGAAGAGATCTCTAGTCTTGCCCATTCTATTGTTTTCTGCTATTTCTTTGCACTGATCACCGAGGAAGGCTTTCTTATCTGTCCTTGCTATTCTTTGAAACTGCATTCCAATGGTTATATCTTTCCTTTTCTAGTGGCCACATATTCTAGACATATTCTCATGGCCACATTAAAAAAATCAAACAGATAAAATTAATTTTAGTAATGTACTTAACCCCATACAGTCAGTCCTCTGAAACTCTGTGTTCAACATCCACATATTGAGCTAACCTCAGATCTTGAGCTGTGTTGAGCCACAATTGGTTGAATCTATGGATTTGGAATCTGTCAATATGGACAGCCAACTGGAGATTTGAGCCTGAGCAGATTTTGGCTTTCTGTACTGTTTTTGGTATCCCTCCATAGATAATGAGGGAGCACTGTGTACCAGAAATGCTACCATATCTATTGTTAATCGTTATTTTCAAAAGTTTTAATGATATCTTACCTTTTTGTTTATAACAAATCTTCAAAATCCAGTGTGCTTTTTACACTTAGAACACATCTCATCTGGGATTAGCTGCATATCAAGTGTTGAACAGCCATATGTGACTGCAGCTATGAACGCCAATGGGGAGGGTATTTATAACTTGTAAGTTTTTCAACTCAGAATTTCTGAGTCTGTGGAAGGAATAGCTGCCATCCAATCATTTCCTTCTTGGAAACCTTCAACAGCTTTCTAGCACCTGCAGAAAAAGAAGTGTAAACTGAGTTGTATATTCATGGTGTACTCGATGGTAAGGTTTTGGAGGTCAGGGACTATTTCTTTCATGTTCATCTTTGTTCCCAAGGACTAAACAGTTCTGGTCTTTTAGAAAGTAGTGATTTTTTTTTTTTTTTGGATGGATGGATGATTTGGAGTTAATCTTGCTCTGCATTTTATCTCCTGATTCTCTCTTGGTGGTGTTGATGGTTTAGTGGTTTGGTCATGTCTGACTCATTGTGACCCTATGAACTGTAGCCCACCAGGCTCCTCTGTCCATGGGATTTTCCAGACAAGAATACTGGAGTGGGTTGCCAGTTCCTTCTCTAGGGATCTTTGGACCCAGGGATCGAACCCACATCTCCTGTTTGGCAAGAAGATTCTTTACCATTGAGCCACCTGGAAAGCTGATTCTCTCTTGAATTAACCCTACATTCTACCCAAATGTAGCTCCAGTTAATTACACTCTTACTAATGAGAGCTGTTCTATTAACATTTTTCTTTGAAAGGGCAGGAGCTGTCAACCTCTTTCGATTGGCAAACTTTGACACATTGGTGAGACTCAAATTTCATTTAGAATAGGGGCTCCAGTACCTCTGAGGTGTTGGGTGGACCAGAGCATTCTGACTATAAATGTTCTACTTTCAGCTCTTACTTTTACCCAGAGTGCTGACAGTCTAGGTCCAGTATGAGGGGACTTCTCAATTCACCATGAAATGAAGCAGCCGTGTAGACCTGATGGTCTCTCTCCTTCTCTTTCAGTTGTGCATGGGTGAGAACCTTTGGTCGCGTGGAAAAGCGAGTTGAATTCACATCTTGGGAATTGAGATGCTACTTTAACTTCAACACTTTGAAATGTATGACCTTGAATGTGGCTCTAAACCTCTGTGCACCTCAGTACTCTATTTTTAAATTGACTCTACTAATAGTTGCTCCAATTAAAATAAGGGATATGACCAACTTATGCTGTGTTGTCGGTCAATTACTGGTTAAATGCCACATATAGTCACATTGCTTAGATTCGAATCTCTACTTCAATCCTTCTCTCTCTCTTTTTTTTTTTCCTGAATGACTTAAAAAAGTTATTCAACTTCTGAGCCTCTTTCCTTTGTTTTTTAAATTGGGAATCATAAATTTGTTGCAAGAATTCACTATGGTATTGTGTGAAAAAGCATTTATAAATGCTATTAAACATTTGCTTTTTTGTTGCTATTGGTGTAATGGAAAGAACATGACTGATGCGACTTATGGCCAGTTCTTCTGGGCTCTGAGCCTTCCTTTCATTTTAGAAAAGAAGGAAGTCTTAACATTCATGCTGTTCTTACACGGTTGTTGGATAAGGAAAAAAAAAAAGTGATATATCTGAGAGGATTTTGTGAAGCACAAAGTGCCATACTGCATGTGTTACAACAGCAAGGCAAACGTGTTTGTAATGTCTAAGCTGGACTGTGTTCATACGAGGCTGCCAGCTCCAGGGAAACAAGGCCTTTCTGTTTCTTCTCCATACTTTATGCCCTAGGACCAAGCACTGTGCCTGATACACTATCGGTGCTGGTTGAATAAGCACAGGGCCTGATTGCCCATTTGGCAACAGAAGTAGAAATTTCTGTCCCTACAAGGAAACCATTCAGGGTCTCCTGTTATTCTTTTCTCTGAAAGCACAATGGCACCATTGCAAGAGCTACCAAAATAGAAAATGAAATCATTTGAGTCAAACACTTTCTCTGTCATTAGAGACTTCGTTTCCAGTGAGCTGACATCCTATTGAAACTTTGTAGAGGGAACTATTTTAGAAGCCAGGTGGCATTATGCAGTCTGTGTTTGCTTATCTTTTCATTTCCTCTCTTTTTCAGTGTTTAAAGCAATTTGCATAACAATAGATTCTTTGTTTTCCTAAAGTTCAGGTTTCTGAGTTGGGCCCCACCTGAACTCAAATTCTGGAATGGTGATATCATAGTCATCAGGGTGGAAATGCCTTGGTGACTGAGCAGATTGGGGCCAGTCTGGTTCAGAGACTGTCTTGTTGCCAATACTGTTGGTAATTCATTTTGGTTTTCATTTTTTCTAACGGTCTCTGAGGACCTGGATCTCTGTGGCACTGGCTTTCCGATGGGTATTTGGAATAAAGAAGGAATGGATGTAAAACAAATGCATATGAGAACAAAGATATACATAACAAAACTCATAAAGTAGGGTAAAGTAGTTTTGAGGGTTGGGTGGGGGAGTACAGGCTAGTTTTCATTTTCCAAATGATGCCCGCTTTTTCTAAGTAGTGGGAAGTGATATGGCAAGCTAGTAACACAGGTCATGGTTGTAACTGGCAGTTTCTTCAGGGGTCATCTCATTACCTCAATCCTTAGGGCATTTCCTTAAGCACATTCCTGAATGAAGTTAATTGTACTAGTCCGCAAAAATTATTCGAGTTCTACAATTCCACAATATCTGAGACCCTGTGCTGTGGTTTGGGGATACCACCGTGAACTAGAGACAGGGTTCCAGTATATCTAGAGCTCACTGTCCAGTGATAGTAACCATATCTTTGTATGGCTATGTATTCAGAGATTTTCACAATCATGTGATAGAAAGGAAAAGTGCAAGATGTGACAGCAAAGAGGAAAGTATGGATCTGAATTACATCATGAGACCCAGAAAGATTTTTCTGAAGGTCAGAGTTGCCTGAAGTCAAGTGAAGAATGGAGGGCAGAATCTTCTATGGAGGGGAGATGGGACTGTGTGCCATTCCTGGGATGATGTGTGGCCTGACTGGGAAGAGCTGGACCTACACGGCTCTGCAGGCTAGAGTCAGGGTGAAGCTGTAGAACAGATAGGGGCTGGATGGTGCCAAGTCTTACAGGCCGTGGTGAAAAGTGAGAGTTTCATCCCGAGTACAGTGGGAATCCACAGCAGAGTATTAGGGGAGGGTGAGTGGGTAACATTCAAAGAGCACATCAGGTTGGTCCACCCCTCATAGTGAGGTTCCTTCCTCACAGAGAAGCTCAGCCCCTTCTTGAGCAGCTTTTCCATTATTAGAAAGCTGAATTGAACACCATACACATTATATATTCACTTTATACTCTTCTCTCCCTTGTGTTGCAGAATGACAGACATCTTTTTTTGAAGCCTCTTCTATCAGTTGGGTCAGGGTAGCATGATAGACGGAGCCCACCTTTGAAGACAGACAGACAGACATAGGCTCTGTTGCATTTTACCTGGGTCTCTTGAAGCAAGAACCTTCACCTTTCTGAGTCTCAAGTTTCCTCATGGGTAATATAAGTTCTTGTCAAGATTGATACAACAGTGTGTCAAAGGCACCTGGCATACATATCAGAGACTCAGTAAATCTTGGCTGCTACGATTAGATTTGACCTGCAGGCTCACAGAAATCATCTCACACATCAGCCTCTTGGCAGGTATCCTGCCAAGTGTCTGTCCGGTTAAACAGAATTGTAAACCCCCAGGAATTCTGGGACGCCTGAGGTGTGGGTTGGCCCCCTTCCCCAGGCCCCGCCCCTCCAGCTCATTTGCATTGCCGCCCCCTTCTCCCTCCCTAAGGTGAACTTGGAATCTCCAGGAGTCTCTTCTCTTTCCTCTTTGGATGTGGTCTCTCTTTATTTTTCCTTTTCTTAAATAGTCTGTCTGTCCCTCTTCCTCCCTCATTGCCTTCTTTCCCTCTGTTTTTCCTTCCTCTGCTTTTTCTCTCTCAGCTTCCTTATGCAGGGCAAATTCTGGCCCTCTAGTTGACATTCCTGCTTACCTGTTGCTCAGCTGTACACAGTGGGGGTGAAGAGGTACATGATTCCCACATCAAATCCTCTCTGCAATCCTTAAATGCATTTTTCCTTTGCTTTGATTCATACCATATCATACAATGGCTTCTCTAAAACCAAAACAGATTTATTTTTCCCACTTGTTTCACAACAGGTGACATAGATTTGTGTTTCCTTGGAGAAAATAAACTTTATTCCTATAAATGCACAAAGCAGAATTCATTTAGTTACTTGTTTCTGCTTCTCTTTTGGGCTGAAATATAAATATTCCCCTAATTTTTTTTATTCTTTCCAAAACACTGTGCTGGATGCTATCCATCCAGACATTGGTAAGATACAGTTTTTTAAGGAGTTTGCATTTTAATGGAGAGAGACATCAAATGTATAACCACCAAAATGATGTCATTAGAATTATGGGAATTGTTAGGAAGAAAACATAGCAAATATAACCTCATTTTGGCAGGTAAAGTAGTTTCCACTGTGAAAATGATGCCTATGGTTTAACATAAATTAAGAATGAGTATGAGATAGGAAGCTTAAAGAAATGACACTTTTAATGGCCCAAAGTAGGCAAGACTTCAGCTTGTAGGAATAAGAAAAAAAAATGCAACTGTTTCTAGATTTGGAATATAGTCATTCAGGGAGAGGGTTTGGGAAAGAGAGGCTTGGACCATAGTTCAGTGAGACTTCTATAAAGCTGGTGATGCCAATAGTACATTGATGAAGAGCTAGCCACCAAGGGAATTCTGAGATGACAAGTGTATATTCACAGGAGAAATGGTTAGTTTGGCATCAAAGCTTCTACTATCCTTCCTGTCAGCCACAGAAACACAATTAGGAAAGACTGTTGAGTGTAGAATGTGACAACTTATGTTCCTCAAGCTCTGATACTATTTCTTTGGTACCCAAAGAATAAAGTGCCCAAAAGCCAATGAAAGAAAAATAATGTGTATTTTAAAATAAAGGGATACACTACATGAGCAGCTGGAGAGAAAGTTTGGGTTTCTATGGAAACCTCTCCTAAAATGTCTCCTTTAGGCAACAGAGCCAACTTCCCAAATGCCAGCGAGAAGCAGAATATGGGCTGAGGCAGTGCTTATTGGACTGTCACACTGAGTGAAGCTCTGGTGGTTGGAAGGAGAGGACTTTGAAATGAGCCAAAGGGCTCCTCATCCAAGTTTCTCCCCTGGAGATGACAGGAAGGTTGGGGATGACAGCTCTGGATGTGACATCAGGTATTTTCTTGCGAGGTGCTGAGGCAAGGATGACCTAGATGACATCACATTACAAACAAAAATAAAAGGAAACAGAAAACTGATGTGCAGTTTAGCCATGAGGAAATGATGGTGAAATAAGAGGCACAGGATCTGAGCCCTCCCCTGCTTACAGCCCTATGACATACAGAGCCCACCCACCCCTCCAACATCATTTGGGGTAATTCTCCCCCAAACTCAGCTTCTTCATCCTCCCTGTTGTTCTTCAAAGACCCAGGGCGCATTCCTTCTTCTCTGTTTTTGCTTGGTTCCCTTTGCCTGTGTTCCCATTCAGATCTGTGTGTAGCTGGCTTCTCATGTGCCAGACCTTGTGGCTTCAAAAGCTCTCCTTCCCCCTCTATCAAATGTAGGTCCAGGGAATTCCCTCGTGGTCCAGAGGTTAAGACATCACCTTCCAGGATGTGAGTTTCATCCCTGGTCAGGGAGCCAAGATCCCACATGCCTTGGGGGAGAAAACCAAAGCATACAACAAAATCAATTTTGTAACATTCAATAAAGATTTGAAAAATGGACAGAGGAGGAGCTAAGATGGTGGAGGAATAGGACAGGGAGAACACTTTCTCCCCCACAAATTCACCAAAAGAACATTTAAACGCCAAGTAAATTCCACAAAACAACTTCTGATTGCTGGCAGAGGACATCAGGCACCCAGAAAAGCAACCCATTGTCTTCAAAAGGAGGTAGGAAAAAATATAAAAGACAAAAAAAAAGAGACAAAAGAGGGAGGGATGGAGCTCCATCCCGGGAAGGGAGTCTTAAAAAGAGAGAACTTTCCAAACACCAGGAAACCTTCTCACTGCTGAATCTGTGCCAAGCCTTGGAAGCACAGAGGGCAACATAACAGGGAGGAAAAATAAACAAACAATTAAAACCTGCAGATTACGAGCCCTGTGGTAACTCCCCCAGTGGAGAAGCAGCACAGATGCCTGCACACGCCACTAGTAAGCAGGGGCTGGGCAGGGAGACGCAGCACGGGCTGCATCGCTTAGAGTAAGGATCTGGCCTGAATACCCCGAGCGCTATCTGAGAGAAATAATTTGGGCTAGCAAACCAGACTGTGGGATATCTACCACGCAAAAAGCCAGCCCTAACTTAAGACACCGCCAGGCCCGTGCACAGAACAAAGGACTGAACAGAGACAGCCAGCTGCAGACCATCCCCCTCTGGTGACAGACAGCCAGAGCTGGAAGGGGGCAATCGCAGCTCCAGAGAGACATTATCTACAAAACTGTAAGCAGGCTTCTTTGCTAACTAAAACTTCTTGGAGGTCTGGACGGTAAACATCCGTCTGAGAAGGTGCGCTGGTTGTACACCTAGATAACCGAGCAGCAGGGAGGCGATAAGTCACAGCAACCGCGCTGGCCAAACACCTCATCACCTGAGCTGCTCGGACCTGGGAAGGGCACAAAACGCAGACCCAACCGAGTCTGCACCTCTGAGGACTACCCAAGTGCCTGAACCTGAGCACCTTAGACCTGGGAAGTGCAAGCAGCCCTGGCGGAGCAACCTAGAGCCTGAGCAGTGTGGGCAGGGAGGCTACAGGAGGTGTGAGCAGGGGCAGGCCCAGTGTGGCTGAGGCACTGCGAGCACACGCCAGTGTTATTTGTTTGCAGCGTCCCTCCCTCCCTCCCCACAGCTCGACTGAACAAGTGAGCCTTAAAAAAAAAAAAAAGTCCACCATCATTCTCTTTGTGTCAGGGTGGATCAGACACTGAAGAGACCAGCAAACGGAAGAAGCTATAACAGAGGGAATGACCTTGGAAGCTACAGGCAATAGATTAAAACCCTGTAGTTAGTACCAACTACATAGGAAGGGGCCTATAGTTATTGAGAAATATAAATCGGACCAAGGAACTAGCCGAAAATGAACTGACCCCACAATACCCACAACAAAACCAGAGAAAGTCCTAGATATACTTTTACTATTTTTACAATCATTCTTTCTTTTTTTTTAATTCTTAGAAAATTTTTAGTCCTCTATTACTCCTTTAATTTTCACTTTTATAACCTACTCAGATCAGATCAGATCAGTTGCTCAGTCGTGTCTGACTCTTTGCGACCCCATGAATCACAGCACGCCAGGCCTCGTTGTCCATCACCAACTCCTGGAGATCACTCAGACTCACGTCCATCGAGTCAATGATGCCATCCAGCCATCTCATCCTCTGTCGTCCCCTTCTCCTCCTGCCCCCAACCCCTCCCAGCATCAGAGTCTTTTCCAATGAGTCAACTCTTCACATGAGGTGGCCAAAGTACTGGAGTTTCAGCTTCAGCATCATTCCTTCCAAAGAAATCCCAGGGCTGATCTCCTTCAGAATGGACTGGTTGGATCTCCTTGCAGTCCAAGGGACTCTCAAGAGTCTTCCCCAACACCACAGTTCAAAAGCATCAATTCTTCGGCACTCAGCCTTCTTCACAGTCCAACTCTCACATCCATACATGACCACAGGAAAAACCATAGCCTTGACTAGATGGACCTTTGTTGGCAAAATAATGTCTCTGCTTTTGAATATGCTATCTAGGTTGGTCCTAACTTTCCTTCCAAGGAGTAAGCGTCTTTTAATTTCATGGCTGCAGTCGCCATCTGCAGCGATTTTGGAGCCCAGAAAAATAAAGTCTGACACTGTTTCCCCATCTATTTCCCATGAAGGGGTGGGACCGGATGCCATGATCTTCGTTTTCTGAATGTTGAGCTTTAAGCCAACTTTTTCACTCTCCACTTTCACTTTCATCAAGAGGCTTTTTAGTTCCTCTTCACTTTCTGCCATAAGGGTGGTGTCATCTGCAAATCTGAGGTTATTGATATTTCTCCCAGCAATCTTGATTCCAGCTTGTGTTTCTTCCAGTCCAGCGTTTCTCATGATGTACTCTGCATATAAGTTAAATAAACAGGGTGACAATATACAGCCTTGACGAACTCCTTTTCCTATTTGGAACCAGTCTGTTGTTCCATGTCCAGTTCTAACTGTTGCTTCCTGACCTGCATACAAATTTCTCAAGAGGCAGATCAGGTGGTCTGGTATTCCCACCTCTTTCAGAATTTTCCACAGTTTATTGTGATTCACACAGTCAAAGGCTTTGGCATAGTCAATAAAGCAGAAATAGATGTTTTTCTGGAACTCTCTTGCTTTTTCCATGATCCAGCAGATGTTGGCAATTTGATCTCTGGTTCCTCTGCCTCTTCTAAAACCAGCTTGAACATCAGGAAGTTCACGGTTCACATATTGCTGAAGCCTGGCTTGGAGAATTTGGAGCATTACTTTACTAGCATGTGAGATGAGTGCAATTGTGCGGTAGTTTGAACATTCTTTGGCATTGCCTTTCTTTGGGATTGGAATGAAAACTGACCTTTTCTAGTCCTGTGGCCACTCTGAGTTTTCCAAATTTGCTGGCATATTGAGCGCAGCACTTTCACAGCATCATCATTCAGGATTTGGAATAGCTCTACTGGAATTCCATCACCTTCCCTAGCTTTGTTCGTAGTGATGCTTTGTAAGGCCCCCTTGACTTCACATTCCAGGATGTCTGGCTGTAGGTCAGTGATCACACCATCATGAATATCTGGGTCGTGAAGCTCTTTTTTCTACAGTTCTTCTGTGTATTCTTGCCATCTCTTGTTAATACCTTCTGCTTCTGTTAGGTCTATACCATTTCTGTCCTTTATCGAGCTCATCTTTTCATGAAATGTTCCTTTGGTATCTCTGATTTTCTTGAAGAGATCCCTAGTCGTTCCCATTCTGTTGTTTTCCTCTATTTCTTTGCATTGATTGCTGAAGAAGGCTTTCTTATCTCTTCTTTGGAACTCTGAATTCAGGTGTTTATATCTTTCCTTTTCTCCTTTGCTTTTTGCTTCTCTTACTTTGCAAAAAAAATAAAAGACCCTATTTTTTTTTAAAAGCAAACTTCGAAAAAAAATAAAAAGCAAACTTCATATATATTTTTTTTATAATTTTTGTGACCTTGTTTTTTTTTTTTTCTTCTTTAACATTGTATTTTTGAAATTCCAAACTCTACCCTAGATTTTTAATTTTAGCTTTTTGGTATTTGTCGTCAATTTTTTACCTATATATATTTTTTTTTATAATTTTTGTGACTTTTTTTTCTCTTTCTTTCTCTTCTTCTTTTCTTTAAAATTGTATATCTGAAATTCCAAACTCTAGATTTTTAACTTTTGCTTTTTGCTATGTGTTATCAATTACGTACCTATATTTTCTTTATAATTTTTTTGACTTTTTTTTTCTTTTTCTCTCTTTCTTTTCCTTCTTCTCTTCTTTAACATTGTATTTTTGGAATTCCAAACTCTACTCTAGATTTTTAATTTTTGCTTTTATGTATTTGTTACCAATTTTGTACCTTTTAGAACCCAATCTTCAGTACCCATTTTTAACTAGGGAGTGAGATTATTGGCTTGACTGCTCTCTCCCCCTTTGGACCCTCCTTTTTCTCCACCCGGTCGCCTGTGTCTCCTCCCTAACCCATCTCTACTCTACCCAACTCTGTGAATTTCTGTGTGTTCCAGATGGTGGAGAACACTTAGGGAACTGATTACTGACTGGATCTGTCTCCCTCCTTTTCATTCCCCCCTTTTATCCTCCTGGCCACCTCTGTCTCCTTCCTCCTCCTTCTTTTCTCTGTATAACTCCGTGAACATCTCTGAGCAGTCCAGTTGTGGAGTGCACATAAGGAAGTGATTACTGGCTAGCCCACTCTCTCCTCTATTTATTCCACCTCAACTCATTCGGGTCACCTCTAACTCCCTCCTCCCTCTTCTCTTCTCCATGTAATGCTGTGAACCTCTCTGGGTGAGCCTCACGGTGGAGAAACTTTTCATCTTTAACCTAGATGTTTTATCAGTGGTGCTATATAGAAGGAGAAGTTTTGAAACTACTGTAAAAATAAGACCGATAACTGGAAGCAGGAGGCTTAAGTCCAAACTCTGACTCCAGGGAACTCCTGACTCCAGGGAACATTAATTGACAGGAGCTCATCAAATGCCTCCATACCTACACTGAAACCAAGCACCACACAAGGGCCAACAAGTTCCAAGGCAAGACATACCAAGCAAATTCTCCAGCAATACTGGAACACAGCCCTGAGCTCCAAGATACAGGCTGCCCAAAGTTACCCCCAAACCATAGACATCTCATAACTCATTACTGGACATGTCATTGCACTCCAGAGAGAAGAAATCCAGCCCCACCCACCAGAACACCGACACAAGCTTCCCTAACCAAGAAACCTTGACAAGCCACGTGTACAAACCCCCACACAGCAAAGAAACGCCACAATAAAGAGAACTCCACAAACTGCCAGAATACAGAAAGGACACCCCAAACTCAGCAATTTAAACAAGATGAAGAGACAGAGGAATACCCAGCAGGTAAAGGAACAGGATAAATGCCCACCAAACCAAACCAAAGAGGAAGAGATAGGGAATCTACCTGATAAAGAATTCCAAATAATGATAGTGAAATTGATCCAAAATCTTGA
Source organism: Bos indicus x Bos taurus (assembly GCF_003369695.1). Lineage (NCBI taxonomy): Eukaryota > Metazoa > Chordata > Mammalia > Artiodactyla > Bovidae > Bos > Bos indicus x Bos taurus. The sequence continues at coordinate 46,470,435 of NC_040082.1, forward strand.
AATCAAAATGGAATCACAGATAAATAGCCTGGAGACAAGGATTGAGAACATGCAAGAAAGGTTTAACAAGGACCTAGAAGAAATAAAAAAGAGTCAATATATAATGAATAATGCAATAAATGAGATCAAAAACACTCTGGAGGCAACAAATAGTAGAATAACAGAGGCAGAAAATAGGATTAGTGAATTAGAAGATAGAATGGTAGAAATAAATGAATCAGAGAGGAAAAAAGAAAAACGAATTAAAAGAAATGAGGACAATCTCAGAGACCTCCAGGACAATATTAAATGCTACAACATTAGAATCACAGGGGTCCCAGAAGAAGAAGACAAAAAGAAAGACCATGAATATAGTTGAAAACTTCCCTAAAATGGAGAAGGAAATAATCACTCAAGTCCAAGAAACCCAGAGAGTCCCAAACAGGATAAACCCAAGGTGAAACACCCCAAGACACATATTAATCAAATTAACAAAGATCAAACACAAAGAACAAATATTAAAAGCAGCAAGGGAAAAACAACAAATAACACACAAGGGAATTCCCATAAGGATAACAGCTGATCTTTCAATAGAAACTCTTCAAGCCAGGAGGGAATGGCAAGACACACTTAAAGTGATGAAAGAAAATAACCTACAGCCCACATTATTGTACCCAGCAAGGAGCTCATTCAAATATGAAGGGGAAATCAAAAGCTTTACAGACAAGCAAAAGCTGAGAGAACTCAGCACCACCAAACCAGGTCTCCAACAAATACTAAAGGATATTCTCTAGACAGGAAACACAAAAACGGTGTATAAATTTGAACCCAAAACAATAAAGTAAACGGCAACGGGATCATGCTTATCAGTAATTACCTTAAACATAAATGGGTTGAATGCCCCAACCAAAAGACAAAGACTGGCTGAATGGATACAAAAACAAGACCCCTACATATGCTGTCTACTCACCTCAAAACGGGACACATACAGACTGAAAGTCAAGGGCTGGAAAAAGATTTTCCATGCAAATAGGGCCAAAAGAAAGCAGGAGTAGCAATACTCATATCAGATAAAATAGACTTTAAAACAAAGACTGTGAAAAGAGACAAAGATGGTCACTACATAATGATCAAAAGATCAATCCAAGAAGAAGATATAACAATTATAAATATATATGCACCCAACATGGGAGCACCGCAGTATGTAAGACAAATGCTAACAAGTATGAAAGGAGAAATTAACAATAACACAATAATATTGGGAGACTTTAATACCCTACTCACACCTATGGATAGATCAACTAAACAGAAATTTAACAAGGAAACACAAACTTTAAACTATACAATAGACCAGTTAGACCTAATTGATATCTATAGGACATTTCATCCCAAAACAATGAATTTCACCTTTTTCTCAAGCACACATGGAACCTTCTCCAGGATAGATCACATCCTGGGCCATAAATCTAGCCTTGGTAAATTCAAAAAAATTGAAATCATTCCAAGCATCTTTTCTGACCACAATGCAGTAAGATTAGATCTCAATTACAGGAGAAAAACTATTAAAAATTCCAACATATGGAGGCTGAACAACAGGCTGCCGAATAACCAACAAATCACAGAAGAAATCAAAAAAGAAATCAAAATTTGCATAGAAACGAATGAAAATGAAAACACAACAACCCAAAACCTGTGGGACACTGTAAAAGCAGTTCTAAGGGGAAAGTTCATAACAATACAGGCATACCTCAAGAAACAAGAAAAAAGTGAAATAAATAACCTAACTCTACACCTGAAGCAACTAGAAAAGGAGGAAATGAAGAACCCCAGGGTTAGTAGAAGGAAAGAAATCTTAAAAATTAGGGCAGAAATAAATGCAAAAAAAAAAAACAAAAAAAAAACACACACAAAAGAGACCATGGCAAAAATCAACAAAGCCAAAAGCTGGTTCTTTGAAAGGATAAATAAAATTGACAAACCATTAGCCAGACTCATCAAGAAACAAAGGGAGAAAAATCAAATCAATAAAATTAGAGATGAAAATGGAAAGATCGCAACAGACAACACAGAAATACAAAGGATCATAAGAGACTACTATCAGCAATTATATGCCAATAAAATGGACAACGTGGAAGAAATGGACAAATTCTTAGAAAAGTACAACTTTCCAAAACTGGACCAGGAAGAAATAGAAAATCTTAACAGACCCATCACAAGCATGGAAATTGAAACTGTAATCAAAAATCTTCCAGCAAACAAAAGCCTAAGTCCAGACAGCTTCACAGCTGAATTCTACCAAAAATTTAGAGAAGAGCTAACACCTATCCTGCTCAAACTCTTCCAGAAAATTGCAGAGGAAGGAAAACTTCCAAACTCGTTCTATGAGGCCACCATGACCCTAATACCAAAACCTGACAAAGATGCCACAAAAAAATAAAACTACAGGCCAATATCACTGATGAACATAGATGCAAAAATCCTTAACAAAATTCTAGAAATCAGAATCCAACAACACATTAAAAAGATCATACACCATGACCAAGTGGGCTTTATCCCAGGGATGCAAGGATTCTTCAATATCCACAAATCAACCAATGTAATACACCACATTAGCAAATTGAAAAATAAAAACCATATGATTATCTCAATAGATGCAGAGAAAGCCTTTGACAAAATTCAACATCCATTTATGATAAAAACTCTCCAGAAAGCAGGAATAGAAGGAACATACCTCAACATAATAAAAGCTGTATATGACAAACACACAGCAAACATTATCCTCAATGGTGAAAAATTGAAAGCATTTCCTCTAAAGTCAGGAACAAGACAAGGGTGCCCACTTTCACTATTACTATTCAACATAGTTTTGGAAGTTTTGGCCACAGCAATCAGAGCAGAAAAAGAAATAAAAGGAATCCAAATTGGAAAAGAAGTAAAACTCTCACTATTTGCAGATGATATGATCCTCTACATAGAAAACCCTAAAGACTCCACCAGAAAATTACTAGAACTAATCAATGATTATAGTAAAGTTGCAGGATATAAAATCAACACACAGAAATCCCTTGCATTCCTATACACTAATAATGAGAAAACAGAAAGAGAAATTAAGGAAACAATTCCATTCACCATTGCAATGGAAAGAATAAAATACTTAGGAATATATCTACCTAAGGAAACTAAAGACCTATATATAGAAAACTATGAAACACTGGTGAAAGAAATCAAAGAGGACATTAATAGATGGAGAAATACACAATGTTCATGGATTGGAAGAATCAGTATAGTGAAAATGAGTATACTACCCAAAGCAATCTATAGATTCAATGCAATCCCTATCAAGCTACCAATGGTATTCTTCACAGAGCTAGAACAAATAATTTCACAATTTGTATGGAAATATAAAAAACCTTGAATAGCCAAAGCTCTCTTGAGAAAGAAGAATGGAACCGGAGGAATCAACCTGCCTGACTTCAGGTTCTACTACAAAGCCATAGTCATCAAGACAGTATGGTACTGGCACAAAGACAGAAATATAGATCAATGGAACAAAATAGAAAGCCCAGAGATAAATCTACGCACATATGGACACCTTACCTTTGACAAAGGAGGCAAGAATATACAATGAATTAAAGACAATCTCTTTAACAAGTCGTGCTGGGAAAACTGGTCAACCACTTGTAAAAGAATGAAACTAGAGCACTTTCTAACACCATACACAAAAATAAACTCAAAATGGATTAAAGATCTAAACCTAAGACCAGAAACTATAAAACTCCTAGAGGAGAACATAGGCAAAACACTCTCTGACATACATCACAGCAGAATCCTCTATGACCCACCTCCCAGAATATTGGAAATAAAAGCAAAAATAAACAAATGGGACCTAATTAAACTTAAAAGCTTCTGCACAACAAAGGAAACTATAAGCAAGGTGAAAAGACAGCCTTCAGAATGGGAGAAAATAATAAATGAAGCAACTGACAAACAACTAATCTCAGAAATATATAAGCAACTCCTACAGCTCAATTCCAGAAAAATGACCCAATCAAAAAATGGGCCAAAGAACTAAATAGACATTTCTCCAAAGAAGACATACAGATGGCTAACAAACACATGAAAAGATGCTCAACATCACTCATTATCAGAGAAATGCAAATCAAAACCACTATGAGGTACCATATCACGCCAGTCAGAATGGCTGCAATCCAAAAGTCTACAAGCAATAAATGCTGGAGAGGGTATGGAGAAAAGGGAACCCTCTTACACTATTGGTGGGAATGCAAACTAGTACAGCCACTATGGAGAACAGTATGGAGATTCCTTAAAAAACTGGAAATAGAACTGCCTTATGATCCAGCAATCCCACTGCTGGGCATGCACACTGAGGAAACCAGAAGGGAAAGAGACACGTGTACCCCAATGTTCATCGCAGCACTGTTTATAATAGCCAGGACATGGAAGCAACCTAGATGTACATCAGCAGATGAATGGATAAGAAAGCTGTGGTACATATACACAATGGAGTATTACTCAGCCACTGAAAAGAATACATTTGAATTGGTTCTAATGAGGTGGATGAAACTGGAGCCTATTATACAGAGTGAAGTAAGCCAGAAAGAAAAACACCAATACAGTATACTAACACATATATATATATGGAATTTAGAAAGATGGTAACAATAACCCTGTATACAAGACATCTAAAGAGACACTGATGTATAGAACAGTCTTTTGGACTCTGTGGGAGAGGGAGAGGGTGGGATGATTTGGGAGAATGGCATTTAAATATGTATAATATCATATATGAAACGAGTCTCCAGTCCAGGTTCGATACACGATACTGGATGCTTGGGGCTGGTACACTGGGATGACCCAGAGGGATGGTATGGGGAGGCAGGAGGGAGGAGGGTTCAGGATGGGGAACACGTGTAAACCTGTGGTGGATTCATTTCGATATATGGCAAAACCAATACAATATTGTAAAGTTAAAAAATAAAATAAAATTGAAAAATGGTCAATGTCAAAAAATTCTTAAAAAAGTAGGTCCATATATTTGCTACCTCAGGGGATATTGGTCACATGATTTCTTGTTGTTGTTCAGTCACTCACTGTGTCTGACTGTCTGCCTCCCCATGAACTTCAGCATGCCAGGTTTCCCTGTCCTTCACTATTTCCCAGAGTTTGTTCAAACTCATGTCCATTGAGTCGATGATGCCATCCAGCCATCTCATTCTCTGTCGTCCCCTTCTCCTCCTGCCCTCACTCTTTCCCAGCATCAGGGTCTTTGCCAGTGAGTCAGTTCTTCACATCAGGTGGCCAAAGTATTGGAGTTTCCGCTTTAGCATCAGTTCTTCCAATGAATATCAGGACTGATTTCCTTTAGGATTGACTGATTTGATCTCCTTGCAGTCCAAGGGACTCTCAAGAGTCTTCTCCAACACTACAAATCAAAAGAATCAATTCTGTGGTGCTCAGCTTTCTTTATGATCCAACTCTCACATCCATACCTGACTACTGGAAAGGTCATAGCTTTGACTAGATGGACATTTGTGGGCAAAGTGATGTCTCTGCTTTATAATTTGCTATCTAGTTTGTCATAGCTTTTCTTGCAAGGAGCAAGCATCTTTTAATTTCATGGCTGCAGTCACCATCTGCAGTGATTTTGAGTCCAAGAAAATAAAGTCTGTCATCGTTCCCCCCCACCCCCCCCCCATCTATTTGCCACGAAGGGGCTCCCCTTGTGCCTCAGCTGGTAAAGAATCTGCCTGCAGTGCAGGTGACTTGGGTTCAATCCCTGGGTTGGGAAGATCCCCTGGAGAAGGGAAAGGCTATCCCCTCCAGTATTCTGGCCTAGAGAATTCCATGGACTGCATAGTCCATGGGGTCAAAAAGAGTTGGACACAACTGCTCAAGTTTCACTTGCTTTAAAGTGATGGGATCAGATGCCATAATCTTTGTTTTTTGAATGTTGAGATTTAAGCCAACTGTTTCACTCTCTTTCACCTTCATCAAGAGGCTCTCTAGTTCTTCTTTACTTTCTGCCATAAGGGTGGCGTCATCTGCATATCTGAAGTTATTGATACTTCTCCCAGCAATCTTGATTCCAGCTTGTGCTTCATCCAGCATGGCATTTTGCATAATGTACTCTGCATATAAGTTAAATAAGCAGGGTGACAATATACAGCCTTGATGTACTCCTTTCCCGATTCGAAACCAGTCCTTTGTTCCATGTCCAGTTCTAACTGTTGCTTCTTGACCTGCATACAGGTTTCTCAGGAGACAGGTAAGGTAGTCTGGCATTCTCATCTCTTGAAGAATTTTCTACAGTTTGTTGTGATCCACACAAGTCAAAGGCTTTGGCATAATCAATAAAGCAGAAGTAGATGTTTTTATGAAATTCTTACCCCACCGTACTTTTTTTTTAATCCAGTGGATGTTGGCAATTTGATCTCTGGTTCTTCTGCCTTTTGTCAATCCTGCTTGAACATCTGGAAGTTCTCAGTTCACATACCATTGAAGCCTAGCTAGAAGGATTTTGAACATTATCTTACAAGCATGTAAAACAAGTGAAACTGTGTGGTAGTTTGAACATTTTTTGGCATTGCCTTTCTTTGGGATTGGTATGAAAATTGATCTTTTCCAGTCCTGTGGCCACTGCTGAGTTTTCCAAATTTGCTGTCACAGTGAGTGCAGCACTTTAAAAACATCATCTTTTAGGATCTGAAATAACTCAGCTAGATTTCCATCACCTCCGCTAGCTTTGTTGGTAGTAGTTCTTCCTAAGGCCCACTTGACTTCACACTGCATTGTGTCTGGCTCTAGGAGAATAACAATGCCATCGTGGTTATCTGGGTCATTAAGACCTTTTTTGTGCAGTTCTGTGTATTCTTGCCACCTCTGCTTAGTCTCTTCAGCTTCTTTCAGGTCCATACTGTTTCTGTCCTTTATTGTGTCCCTCTTTGTATGAAATAGTTCCTTGGTATCTCTGTCTTTCTTGAACACATCTCTAGTATTTCCCATTCTATTGTTTTCCTCTGTTTCTTTGCATTGTTCACTTAAAAAGTCTTTCTTGTCTCGCCTTGCTATTCTTTGAAACTCTGCATTCAGGTGGGTATATCTTTCCCTGTCTCCCATGTCTTTCTCTTCTCTTCCTTTCTCAGCTATTTGATTATTTCATTTATACCATTTGCTAGAAGCTTCTTTTTAATTTTTGTTTTATTATTTAATGTTTTATTTCAGTTCATTGTTGATCAGCAGCTTCTCCTCAGAATGTAAGATCCACAAGGGCAAAGAAAGCCAGTCTCCTTGAGAGTGCCAGGTCTGAGAAAAACTTCCAGCAGGGAAATGATACTTTAAAAAATATTGAATGAATGATCGGTATCCTCAGGAAGTGTGTGATGTGGTAACTGTGATGATGGTGAGGAGGCACACACATGATAGGAGATACTGTCACACAGCTCTGGGTGATCAAGGGTTAATGAATCTTGATGTCATGAGGGAAAAATGTCTGTGTAAAACCACCTCTTAAGTAAGCCTTAGGATTGCAATCTTCTAGTAAAGAAACAAGATCAGAGAAGCTAAGCTTGTCAAGTTGGAATTTGAGCTATATCTGGTTGGTCTAGATTTTATTTCCAGGGAAACAACTTTTTGTAGACTGAGAATTTTGGGGTTTAAGACTTGAGTTTTTTGAGACAGGAAGGATTTGGGTGGAGAACAGATAACATGCTAGAACTGAGTGGTGATGGAGGGGGAGAATAGTCCATGGGGGATTCCTGTAGGGGTTAGAGGCAAGAAGATATGTAGGGTTGGCTGAGAGAGACAACCAAGTGCTCAGCATGTGGGTTGAATCCCCAGGTATCCATGCATCTCCAGGCTCAGGAATTGGATGCTCCCATGGTTCCAGAGTATAATTGGTATCAGATGTGGTGGAAGGAGATGAGGTTGAGTGGGCTGATTTGGACCGGATGATACAGGATCCTTGAACTCCAACGTATGGAGTTTACATTTAATACAAAATATTTCTAATATGTTTACAGATTTTTCACTCATATTAGCCTACCCTACATTATATTTGTCTGAAATGCTTGTTTATTTGCAGAGAGTTCACCTACACCCAACTATTTTCACATACTCAGGTATTATTATACCCATTTGAAAAAAGAGGCAACTGAAACTTGAAAGATTGATGCCTGACTAAAGTCACATGCAGTGCTGGTTCTAGAGCCCAATATTCTCACTCTTGGTGCTGTATTTTCCATAGGTGAATAGTTCTTGATGTTGGGAAGTTTTTTTTATAGCTTTCTGAAATATTAGCTTATACAGTTTTCTTTCTTATAGGTAAAAGTTAAATATGAAAACCATGAATTCTTTACATGAAACAAATGTAGACATCAGCATTAATTCTTCAAAGCATGAGTAAAACAGAAAGTGTTAACCATTTTGTTCCCCCACAATCATTTATACTCTATTGACTTCAGTGCTTTTGTGAAAGTATTATTAGAACAAAAATAATTTATTGTGTTTTCTATAAATGATGCTCAGCATCAGTTTTCCTTTTATCATAAGTTAATGAGTCATGTCTTCCAGTGCATATTTTTATAATATTGGCAAGTCACTTAATCTCTGATCCACTATTCCTACTTAATTCTCTTTCCTTTGTTACTTCATTCCTATCAGTGGTATTAATAATGCCTTTCAGTCTGCCTTTGAAATTTGCTGTGGGTTCCAATGACAGAGTGGATGTGAAAATACCATGTAAATGAGAAAGCATTGTATAGCATTCTATATAATCTTTTATCACTGTGCTATACTGTGCTTAGGTGCTCAGTCATGTCTGACCCTTTGCACCCCCATGGACTGTAGCCTGCCAGGCACTATATCATGTCATATTGTTTGTCTTTTCCTAGACGTGTTCCCCAGTGCATTTAGTTTCAGGTTCCTTTCTTGTCCTTTGATCATAATTGAATTTGTCACTGCCTCCCTTAAGTGCTAGTTTTATGAGTTATATTTTTTTACAGTGTATAGGAGAAGGAAATCACAGATGTCCATCCCATTGGGTTCTGAGTGACTGTCAGCACAGCATGAAATCCAGAAAGACATGAGGCGATAGTCACAAATGGGCAGTTCATAGTACCTATGAGGGCGTAGAAATGTGTTTCATCGAATTTAAAAATAAACAAACATGTAAAATAGACAGCTAGTGGTAACATGCTAAATAGCACAGGGAGCTTAGCTCAGTGCTCTGTGATGACCTAGAGGGATGGGACAGGGACATGGTGGGAGGTCCAAGAGGGAGAGGATATATAGTTGATTCACATTGTTGTACAGCAGAAACGAACGTGGAATTGTAAAGCAATTATACTTCTATTTTAAAAAAAATCAATGCACAAGCCTTGAACTAACTTTAAAAGCCAGAAAAATGCATATAAGCATTTATGTTTCTGACTTCTCTGGGAAGCTTGTAATATCTGATAATGTTTATTTCTGATTGTTTTTATTCTTAATAGTTGGGACATAGCACTTTAGAATGGGATATGAGTTCCTCAGTCTGGTAGATTCACCACCACTTGCAATTGTCTGCCTGAAACCAAGACCTGTTGTCAATTTCCATGTATTATCCAAAGACCTACTGTCTTTTCTACTGTGAAGAAATCTCTCTCAAAAGTGTGAAAATGAAAAATAAATGAAGAAGACTGCCCTGTTTCCAAAAAGTGAGGCAGAATACTTGTTTGTAGAAATGAAAACTATGCCTGTGTGTTTAAGATTCCAGCAAAGCATCTCATTTTCCTCACACCTGGCCTACTTCATTCATTTGCATTACTTGCCTGCCTCCTGGAGCTATTTGAGTTTACCTCCCCCTGCCTCCACCCCATACTGTTTCAGCTTTGCTCAGCCTTTCCTTGGGGGTAAGGGGTGTGTCTCATCTACTACTTTTATTCTTGCAGCCCAGGAAGGTTACCCTTTTACCTGAATCATGCCTCATTGCCTCTGTATTTCCTTATTGGGGGGAGGGTGCCCGTGGGGAGAAGCGGGGGGATATCTCTTTCCATTTCTAGCTCTGGGGCACTTATTCCACATCACTGCATCCTTACCTCTGACAGCTAAGCTTCAGGGCTCTGTCCTTTCTGAAGACTGACAGAAGAACTTTGTCCCTCCCCTTCCTTCATCTCTGACTGTCCCAGAATTCTTCTGTGCCCAGGGAACCTCATCTGTCTGGAATCCAGGTCTGTGGATGCCTGCTTTTGACTTTAAGTAGTTCAGATCATCTGTTTCTATGTTTTGTAGGAGTTGAGCAGTGGGCAAAGTATAGTAGGACAAAACAAAAAAATGTAACTTTCTAGAGAACTTTATAATTTAAAACGCTTCAAGAGAGAATTCAAGATGATAGATATATCCTAACAATGAGAAATTGAGTGGTGTGTATGCAACTTCTTTTCTTGCCTTTTTACTTTCTAAGTTAACCACATAACACACATTACTTTGGCTATCGGAAAATGAAATTGATGGGAAAAAAAAATGAAAAGCATTCTGCATGATCTAATTTGAACTTTAGTTGAAAAGATTAGGCTAGTACCTAAGGAATAAAACATGAATCACAGGGACTTCCCTGCTGGTCCAGTGATTAAGAATCCACTCTCCAAAGTAGAGGACATGGGTTCAATCTCTGGTCCAGAAAGACCCCACATTCCATGGGGCAACTAAGCCTGTGCACCACAACTGCTGAAGCCTGTGTGCTCTAGAGCCTATGTTCCACAACAAGAGAAGCCTGAGCTTCTACCTCAACTAGAAAGTAGCCCTCACTTGCTGCAACTGGAGAAAGCCTATGCATCGCAACAAAGACAAAGCACAACCAAAAATAAATAAATCTTAAAACAGCAACAACATGAAGCACAGTTGAGGCATTTCCTCCCCCTGATTCTTTATCAGACCATAACCCATTGGTCAGAATCCTGGTTCTGTAAATTGCAATGTTTTGTTTTGAGCTTTTGCACTTTAGATCAAGAATATTGTCTTAAAATTGAAGCAGTAAGATGTGGATTCTTGTTTGTTTATTTGTTTATTTTTCTGTAAGGTAGAAGCGTACAGTTCAGGAGCCAGGCAGATGAGGTGAGTGAAGAAGGTAGGGTGTGAAAGAAAAGGGTGCCTGGAACTGTTAGGAGCTGGGCAGTGAGTGCTCTGTCCTTGGAGAGGAGGGCCAGCCTGGCTCTGGTAGGTCATTACCAGTAGGAGTGCAGGGCTAGTCTAACCTTATTTCATGACTTTGAAGCTGAACATCCAGTCTAGAAATAAGAGATGTCCTAATTATTATTTGTTGCCTTCGCAAACAGCATTCTGTGTCCTCTGGTACAGCTGCAAAGGGATATTTCACTGCCAGCGATGCAACTTTGTAAGTCATCGAACTTTTCCAGGCCTCCTTTCCCAGCTTTTGGGGAGGCAGAAGATAATACCTGCCTGGAAAAATTAACATGGGGGTTGTCAACAAGGATACTATGTTGAAGTAACTACTTGGTGGACAATTCTTCTGTTGGGGTTAGCTAGAAGACTAAAGCAAGAAGCAACCTCAGGGTTCATAAGTTGCAAACAGTGAAAGATAGCTCTCATTAAACAGAAAAGGAATTCAGTAAGTAGATAAGAATCTCCAGGAAGATAGGAGAAGTAGATTCAGAGACTGTGGACCCAGTAACATCTAAAATCATGCAACAGGATCAGCCAAGATACTACAATCTTTTGGCACCAGATACCTCACCATGTATTTTTTCTTTTCTTTTTAAAAATTAATTTATTTTAATTGGAGGATACTTACTTTACAATATCGTAATGGTTTTTGTCATACATCAACATGAATCAGCCACAGATATACATGTGCCCTATCATGAACCCGCCTCCCCACTGTGTATTGATGAAAGCAGCAATCTTGCATAACACACCCACAAACATGGAAACTGCTCATCATGTTTGGCTGCCATCACAGAAAAGCCCAGTGTTCCCATCACTCACATGTAGTTCAACACTCAGTGCTGATAGGTGTGGTTGGCAGAGCCCCGGAGCCATGCCCACACCCTAGACCCCAAAAGGCTCAATTTTATCCCCTATGGAAGCACGTAGATTGGGTTTTGTGAAACACTGGATTCCCTTATACAAGAAGGAGGTTTAGATACTCAAGGCCAACCAAGGAACCATATCCCCTAGAGTTCCTATTCTCCAGGAATTTATAGTCAAATTGGAAATACATAATCATGTTTTAAATATGTAACACAATTTTAATCTATGACTGGTTTCTATTAGTAGACATTTAGCTGTCTCACTACTCTGAATTTACCTAGAAAGATTACCCAGAGGAGGGGCTGTTGCTGGATTTTCTTTTGGGACACCCAGCTGCTTCCCAGCACCTGTGTCTCCAGAAGCCTGTATCTTCCCATTATTGCTGGCCTTTCTTCAGCTGGAAGTACTGAGCAGATTGGGATGCTGTGATCATCTCTAAGAATAGAAAGCTAAAAATACCTTGGGGAGAGGGCCGGCTCCTTCCGGGTTGAACAGGGCCAGCCAATCTGCAATCCATCTTCTCTGTCTACCTTCATTTCCACACCTTTGTCTTTTCCCAGAGCTTTGGGAGTGATGACAGTGTTTTGCAAATTTGCCCTCGGACTCTTCTGGCCTATGGATCTTACTCTGAGATTCTGTGCCTCTGTGAAAAGATGGGACTGAACTCTAGGTGATCTCGAAGCTTCCCTCTTACCCATTGCAGAAATCCCATTAGAACATCTCAATAATCCATATGAGACTTTAAACTGTGGAAGACAGGGACATCATCTTTGATTATTACACTTTATCCCTAGTGATTAATACCATGCATGGCTCATGATTGGCACTCAAATATTTGTGGAATGAATGATCATGCATCACTCAGTTTTTTGTTTTTGTTTTTTTAAATCACTTGGAAATGAAGGAAACTCAAGACCCAAGTAAAGTGAAGTGAGAGGGGGGTTTCTTAAGTAGAACATGTAACTGTGAAATCCCAGGGTACCTTTAGGCATGGGTGGATCCAGAAACTCTCTGTTCTTTCCTCATACTGAGTCTGCTCTACAGGGATACATTCTTTCAAGGCAGACCTTTCCTCTAACTTTGCCAACAGCTCTGGGAGAAAATGGTTTTACCCCTATTAACTTCGTGAAAATAACCCAAGATGGAATCTATTAATAAATGGACAGCTAGATTGCAGGCTGATCCAGAGAGACTTTGGAGATGGGTTATTGATTGGTTTGGTCTGTGTCATAGATTCACCCTCGGAGTCCAGGAGAGTCTAATCAAATTCTGTGGGTTGAGCAGGAAGTAATTGGAGTATCCTAAAGGAAAACTGAGGTGGTATTACCAGTAGACAGGACAATAGCTACTAGATGGAGTGACTTGAGTAGTGTCCCCCAAGAGACCAAGAGATATGTCTACCTGGCACCTGTGGATTTGACTTTATTTGGAAAAAGCATCTTCATATATGTAGTTAAGGATCTCAAAATGAATCATCTGGGATTTGTGTGGGCCCCTAAACCCAGCAATTGGTATCCTTGGAAGAGAAAGAAGATGAATGGAATAAACAATGTAAACATGGAAGTACATACTGGAGTGATGCATGGGTAAGCCAAGAAATCCTATGGATGGCCAGCATTCACTGAAGCTAGGAGACAGGCATGGGGACAATTTCTTACCCAGGACCTCCAGAAGGAACCAGCCCCAAGGACACCTGGATTTTTACATTTCTGGCCTCCAAATTTCCACTCTTTGAAGCTAGCAGTTGACGATAATTGGTAAAGCACATACATGGGGGAAACAAAAACAAGTGAGGTTTAGTACAGTCAGCAAGTATAGGCTACTCTGGTCTGCAGTGTTCCCTGAAAGTCAGGTGACCACAAGAGATTCGGTGGCGATTTGTACTGACTTCAGCCAGTGTTTACTTCACTCTCACTCCAGTCCATTAGGAACCCAGCTGTGCTGTCAGCCTCTAGGATAGACCTCCTTTAACAGAAGATGTGAAATTTAAGCTATGCATTGCACCACTAGAAAAAAGATAACAGATCCACAGGACTGTGACGTGTGTGTGGCAGACGGCCCAGAGCTAATGTCTGTGAGAGTGAGGAGGCTGCACGTGTCCTTGTTTGCCACATGGAGTTTCCCACTCATCCACTTTTGAGACTTAAAATGTAAAACCTCCTCTGAATAACTTAGACAGCAGGTTCTACTGTGTTGCTCCAGAGATGCTGTGCTCCAACTCTTGTAACATAGCATCTTCTGGTGCTTATGTTCATGGGAGAGACGGACAGATACTCAGAGACAAACACACTGACCCACATCATATACACAGTGAGACAGGGAGGAGAGAGACCAGACACCAGGGTATAACCTGGTGTGAGCGTTTGGTGGTGGGGAGATGTTTTTCTTTCTTTTTTTTTCTCGGACTCGATTTTCCATTTCCTGAGAATAGGGCACATCTAATCTCTATACTGATTCTTCCAAGTGCATTATTTTTCCAGTTCATTAGCTGCATTTGTTTCCCTTTTTTTGTTTTTGTTTTTGTTTTTGTTTTTGTTTTTTGTGGGCCACAAGCAACCCTAACGGAAGCAGCATCCTGGCATGATTTGTCAGAGGCTGACTGCCACTGTGCAGACCAGAGACCCCGTGAGAGCAGGGCCTCAGTGTGCCATGTGGGGCTGTCGGGTTAGGGAAAAGGCACTCAGGGGATGCTGGTCTTCGGTTTATGTGTTTTTAGAGGGTCAGGTGAGAGGATGTACTAAAAGACGGATTTAAAAAATCAAGTGAGTATCAGTCACACTCCTACCTTAAAGTCAACACAAGTGACTTTTCATTAGGCAGGTTAAAATGTTCAGTTTGTTTTAGATTCTCTAAAAGGAAGGGAAGGAAGGAGAGAGGCAAGGGGAAGGAGGGCAAAGGAAGAAGGAGAACAAAGAATATCTTTTTTTTTTTGGTTAAAATGGAAACAACTACAAGTTGACTAACCTGCTTTTTAGTGAAATTTAAATCTCAATGCCCTGACTGCATGTTATGAGAATTTGCACCAAAGACACCCATCAAGAACTTAATTACTTAAAGAATGTCCTTTATGGGTCTAGTTCCATCAGAGTTAAGAACTCAGAACAGATAGATACCTTAAATCTGTCAAGCAAAGGACAATTTAGTTGAAAAGTAAACAGTTATTTAAGTTTATATATATTTTAATTTTTTTTATTTTGGTAAAAATCACATAATATAGGTGATTCTATTTTAACCATATTTAACTGTATAGCTCAGTGGCACTAAGTACATTCACATTGTCAAACTCTCACCATCATCCATATCCCAGATTTTTCACTTTTCTAAACTGAAACTCAGTCTCAAAACACTAAGTCCCCATTCCCTATCCCTCCTTGGCTCCTGGCATTATATAAATATAATCAAACAGTATTTGTCTGCACCTAATGTATATTGGTAAACCTAATGAATATTAGCAAACACCCTCTTCCAACAACATAAGAGAAGACTCTACACATGGACATCACCAGATGGTCAACTCAAAAATCAGATTGATTATATTCTTTGCAGCCAAAGATGGAGAAGCTCTATACAGTCAGCCAAAAAAAAGACCGGGAGCTGACTGTGGCTCAGATCATGAACTCCGTATTGCCAAATTCAGACTTAAATTGAAGAAAGTGGGGAACACCACGAGGCCATTCAGGTATGACCTAAGTCAAATCCCTTATGATTATACAGTGGAAGTGAAAAATAGATTTAAGGGACTCGATCTGATAGAGTGCCTGATGAACTATGGACGGAGGTTCATGACATTGTACAGGAGGCAGGGATCAAGACCATCTCCAAGAAAAAGAAATGCAAAAAAGCAAAATGGTTGTCTGAGGAGGCCTTACAAATAGCTTTGAAAAGAAGGGAAATGAAAAGCAAAGGAGAAAAGGAAAGATATAAGCATCTGAATGCAGAGTTGCATAGAATAGCAAGGAGAGATAAGAAAACCTTCCTCAGTGATCAGTGCAAAGAAATAGAAGAAAACAAAAGAATGGGAAAGACGAGAGATCTCTTCAAGAAAATTAGAGATACCAAGGGAACATTTCATGCATAGATGGGCTCAATAAATGACAGAAATGGTATGGACCTAACAGAAGCAGAAGATATTAAGAAGAGATGGCAAGAATACACAGAAGAGCTATACAAAAAAGATCCTCATGACACAGATAATCACAACAGTGTGATCACTGACCTAGAGCCACACATCCTGGAATGTGAAGTCAAGTGGGCCTTAGGAAGCGTCACTATGAACAAAGCTAGTGGAGGTGATGGGATTCCAGTTGAGCTCTTTCAAATCCTAAAAGATGATGCTGTGAAAGTGCTGCACTCAATATGCCAGCAAATTTGGAAAACTCAGCAGTGGCCACAGGACTGGAAAAGGTCAGTTTTCATTCCAATCCCAAAGAAAGGCAATGCCAAACAATGCTCAAACTACTGCACAATTGCACTCATCTCACATGCTAGTAAAGTAATGCTCTAAATTCTCCAAGCCAGGCTTCAGCAATATGTCAACCATGAACTTCCTGATGTTCAAGCTGGTTTTAGAAAAGGCATAGGTACCAGAGATCAAATTGCCAATATCTGCTGGATCATCAAAAAAGCAAGAGAGTTCCAGAAAAACACTATTTCTGCTTTATTGACTATGCCAAAGCCTTTGACTGTGTGGATCACAATAACCTGTGGAAAATTCTGAAAAAGATGGGAATACCACACCACCTGGCCTGCCTCTTGAGAAACCTATATGCAGGTCGGAAAGCAACAGGTAGAACTGGACATGGAACAACAGACTGGTTCCAAATAGGAAAAGGAGTACGTCAAGGCTGTATATTGTCACCCTGCTTATTTAACTTATATGCAGAGTACATCATGAGAAATACCGGGCTGGAGGAAACACAAGCTGGAATCAAGATTGCCGGGAGAAATACCAATAACCTCAGATATGCAGATGACACCATTCTTATGGCAGAAAGTGAAGAACTAAAGAGCCTTTTGATGAAAGTGAAAGAGGAGAGTGAAAAAGTTTGCTTAAAGCTCAACATTCAGAAAATGAAGATCATGGCATCCGGTCCCATCACTTCATGGGAAATAGATGGGGAAACAGTGTCAGACTTTATTTTTGGGGGCTCCAAAATCACTGCAGATGGTGACTGCAGCCATGAAATTAAAAGACACTTACTCCTTGGAAGGAAAGTTATGACCAACCTAGATAGCATATTCAAAAGCAGAGACATTACTTTGCCAAGAAAGGTCTGTCTAGTCAAGGCTATGGTTTTTCCAGTGGCCATGTATGGATGTGAGAGTTGGATTATAAAGAAAGCTGAGCGCTGAAGAATTGAGGCTTTTGAACTGTGGTGTTAAAGAAGATTCTTGAGAGTCCCTTGGACTGCAAAGAGATCCAACCAGTCCATCCTAAAGGTGATCAGTCCTGGGTGTTCATTGGAAGTACTGATGCTGAAGCTGAAACTCCAATACTTTGGCCACCTGATGCAAACAGTGACTCATTGGAAAAGACCCTGATGCTGGGAAAAATTGAGGGCAGTAGGAGAAGGGGATGACAGAGGATGAGATGTTTGGATGGCATCACTGACTCAATGGACATGAGTTTGCATAAGCTCTGGGAGTTGGTGATGGACAGGGCAGCCTGGCTTGCTGCAGTTCTTGGGGTTCAAAAGAGTCAGACACGACTGAGCCACTGAACTGAACTGAGTGTATATTGGAATGCATTTTTAATATTAATATATATCCTACAAACAGATTTTACTCCCCCCCCCCCAACCTGGTTCTATACAATAGGTTCTCATTAGTTATCTGTTTTATACATGTGTGTGCGTGTGTCAATCTTGATCTCCCTTTTTTTCCCACCACCACTTTCCTGCTTGTCATCCATATGTTTTTTCTCTCCATCTCTGTGTCTATTTCTGCTTTGCAAATCGATTCATCTATAGCATTTTTTCTATACTCCGTATGTTTATATGCAATAGTTCTCTTTCTGCCTTATTTCGCATCATATGACAGTCTCTGGGTCTATCCACATCTCTGTAAATGGCACAATTTTATTCCTTTTAATGTCTGAGTAGTATTCCTTTGTATATATGTACCACATCTTCTTCATACGTTTTTGGACATTTAGGTTGCTTCCATTTCCTGACTACTGTAAATTGTGCTGCTATGAACGTTGGATGCATATCTTTTGAAGTTATGGTTTTCTCTGGATTAAGTTTATACTTTTAAATATAACTGCTTTGCCCTGATTTGGAATAGGGTGTTGAGTAGGAGCCTCAGGCACAGACCAAAGGAATAGTATACTCACCACAGGTCCTCAGTTTCCAGTGGTCATTCTAAGGTGGAATTCTTTACAAAGCCCTTTTGTTGATTTCTGTTTATCCTTGTCTCCATTCTTCATTTGCTTTTCTTCTACCTTCTCCTCTTACCTTCAACAAAAAGGGCTTCCTCTTATTTATTTATATATTTTAAATATTGGGTTACTTTTAATGGATAAAAGCTAAATACTTGGGTGGACTTTGAGAAGGAAAGATGTTTCTGGGTACCATCAAGTCTTAATTAGTGGGTTGCTTTGTTTGGGGCTTTTCTGTTCTATTTTAAAACAACTTTGATCTTTTAAGTACCATCCTACCTAGAATTAGCTGTTTATCAAGTACTTGTAAGTAGAGCTCTCTGTAGCTTCAATTTAATGAAGACATAAAGTTGTTTCTAAAGAGAGTTCCCTATTTGGCCATAGGTGCTAATGCCTGGTGACTCATGTGTGACAGAGGTTCCTGGATATGTTTTCCTAGAACACAGGAGGCATGAGTGGCTGGGTGACCTCACACAAGTCTCTGAGCCGGGCTGGGCTCCTTTGATTTTCTGCCAGTTGATGGCTAAGATCACTTAGGGCTCAGAAATTCTTCATTCTGTGACTTGAGTTATACTGATAATTAAAAATAATAGGTCAAATTTTTTGAGCACTAGCCTTCCCAGGTGGTACTAGTGGTAAACAATCTTCCTGCAAATGTCAGAGACATAAGAGATGTGGGTTTGATCCCTGGGTCAGGAAGATTCCTTGGAGAAGGAAATGGCAACCCATTCCAGTATCCTTGCCTGGAGAATCCCATGAACAGAAGGGCCTGGTGGGCTATAGTCCATGGAGTCCCAAGGAATCAGAAACGACTGAAGGGGGTTAGCATGCAGCTCCATTCTAATCCTTGTGCAAAGCTTCTGACAGCCCCTATTCCATGCGATCTTGGAATCACAGATCATGGAACCACACCAGCCTAATAATAAATAAGGTACTGTTAATATGCCCATTTTACATGTGAGAAGACTGAGGCTTAGGTTAATGGACAGGCCCTCCTTACTTGGACCTACTTACATGTTCTTCACAGCTGCACTCTATTGTAGATTTCATTCTAGCTTCTGTTCAACTCATCAAATAGGGTTTAAATTAATGAGATTTTACTGAACTAGGGAACATTTCTTGCTTAATGTCTTCCCATCCATCCTGCTAATTGGTCTGATAATTTTAGGCTCAGAGGCTTTCATCCTGCTCGACTTGGAAGGATGAGGGATGGAATAAAGGGCACAGTACCTGCAATGCTTGCTTTGACCTTCCACATCAGGGCCTTTACTCAGTTAAATTCCTCTGTATTATACAGGAATGAACACCAACCCCGTAAGACTCTGTGACTCACAAGATCATACTCTTGTTCCAAATCCTGATGGGCCCAGATTTAGTCTTGCCAATGCATTTGTTAATGACCAAACAAACTGACATCCCATTTCTGTCTCCTGTTCAGGACTCCTGAGCAACCACACTTCTATCTACTTACTGTGCTTTTCTTTTTGTGCAAAATAAAGGGGAGAATACATTATCAGTGCAGGTGATCCATTACTGATTTTGTCAGGAAAAAAGAGATACCCTGCAAGTTACCCTATTTAGACAGCAATCTTGGTGTTCAGCCTTCCTTGCTCTCAGTTGCTACTTTATTTCTCTCACTCTAAGCATCTCTCTTTGGAGAAGGAAATGGCAACCCACTCCAGTGTTCTTGCCTGGAGAATCCTAGGGATGGGGGAGCCTGGTGGGCTGCTGTCTATGGGGTCACACAGAGTCAGACATGACTGAAGTGACTTAGCAGCAGCAGCAAGCATCTCTCTCTCTGCTTCCTGGATTCCTCCCACTGGGTTTTAGGTGCTGGCATCCTCTGCTAACATTCTGGAGAGAGCACCTTTTTATTTATTTATTATTTTTTTTAATACTTGTGGCCTCTAGAGAAATGCTTTGCATTGGAGGTGTGTGGGAGCTTGTTCTGGGTATGTGAAGGACAATCAGTAGCCTCCCAGGGCTTCAGGAAAATGAGTAGGGGTTCCTTATAGGGTTCTTTGCTGCATGGAGTTCTCTGGGGAGTTTTTTTTTTTTTTTTAAGAGTTCCTATGATGTGTTCTTAGATTTTTGTTTTTAAACAGAGAAAGGAAGAAAGAACCCTTATGGAGTCTTGCAGCATGAATGCAGGACCTATTTCTGTTACTTTGAGTGTCACCCAAGCTCTGATACCCCTGAGGTTTTCCTTGACCCTTTTGTGAAACCTCAGTACATGGGCAAACCTTGGCAATTGTCTCTTTTTCATTAGTTTCTCATGATCTGTTCAGTTTCACATTGCCTGTGAAACCCCCAAAGCACTTTGGGATCTATAGCATAGAAGTCAACAATTAAATAAAAAAAAGACACTCATTCACTCACTGAGTGACCCAAAGGTAGTCAGGCACTATCCAGATGCTGTAACCACAACGTTTCCTTTAATTCTGACAGTTGCTCTAATAGGTGGTAGTGGTCTTGTCTTCATTGCACATACGGGGGCAAGAAGCTTAGAGAAACTGGTCACACTAGGAGTAATGGAAGAAACAGCAGCAGAATGTGTATCTCTGGAATTTCCCATACCGTGTCTGCACCAATCTGAAGCTAAATGGTCTCTTTGAGACTTCGTGTAGAAAATCCTTGGGTAAGGAGACAACATGGGTTGGAGCCTTATCTCCTCAGGGTAGGAGTGAATACTTGTTTGTGACTCAGAGAAATTGGTGTGTCATGCACTTTGTCAATATCTAATGAGGATGAATATTGGCATACCCTAATAGCCAGCTATTGTACATATATATTCAGGGTTATATTCTAGGAAAACTAGTATTCTGTGCCAAAGAAGACACATCTGAGAACATCTATTGCATCATTGTTGCCATGGTAAAAACTGGAAACAAATGTCCACTAATCAGTGAATGAGTTAATGAATTCTGGTAACTTTTTATGACAATAGGATAGGTTTACAGTGATAATAATATAGTACATTTACAATAAACTTATACTAGCCATTTACAATAAATGACTTTACATCAGTATGTCAGTAGAGACAAAACTAAAATCCACTGCATTTCAAAAGCCAATGGTGAAAATGTGACCCATATGAAAATGTTAAAAATGTACAAAATGTTATGTTGATTATGTAAATTAATATTATGAACATATGTAATAAACATAAGAACGTGAATGGGAGAGTTATGCACTTATTTCAAAGTAGTGGTTTCCTGCAAGGGTGGAAGAGAATGAGGTGGAGGCTAGTAGAGGGTGAAGAGGTTCCAGTGTATTCATGACACTTTTTTTTTTTTCCGGTAGAAATTCTGAAAAAAAGTGTGGGAGAATGCTTGATTATTAAATTCCAGGCAATATGAGCACACAGGTGCTGCTGACGTTTTTTGTTACTTCACTGTCAGGGTGATGCAGACCAGTGACTCGGAGTTGAGGTGCTCACTGCCAAGTAGGGTTGAGGGTGTTTCATGGCAACATCTCCTGTTCTTTCACTTAAAATTATACTCTGAGGAAGTGTACTGCTAGAGAATTCCTAAGAGAGGAGCCTTTTAGTTATGTACATACATATTTATATATGTGGGTGTGTATTAATGTGTGTATGTACATGTGTATGTATACATGTGCATGCAATATTTCTTTCTTTTCTTTGACATAAATAAGGAAGAATTTGGTTTATTCAAGGTTTATGAAGATCTTAATGCAAGGAAACCGTGTCTCACTAACAAGTCTGTAAGTGATGCTTTCCTGTTCATTTCCTATCCACTGAGACTTATTCAAGTAATAATCCCTACAACAGGGTGAAAAAATGAGGCAATAAATGCATAATGTGCTTGATTAAATGAAATCAGCCAGGCCATTCATGGAGCGTGAAGCACAGAATTGGAGAGGGTAGGGTGATGGCTTGAGGAGATGAGAGATTTTTCTTGGCTGTGGTTCGGGTGTGCTGGGTCAATGTCTGCATTCCTCAGAGCCCAGCTCAGCAGAAGATGGTCTCTGACAAGTCTCTGCTGTGGAGACCTCATGGGCTTTGTGTTCATACAACCATGTGTCTCACTGGCTTTATTTGTTGCCATTTAGTCTTCCAGGAGGTCCTATGGACTGCAAGCAAGGGATTAGGGTTCTTATTCACAGATCTGGAATGGTTTCAGGCTGTGATAATGGTCTTTGTCTTTTTAGGTCTCAAATTCTCAATTTTCAGAAAAGTCATTTTTTAAAGAAATCATTAAAGCTGAGAAAGATTGTGGCACTGTACTTTGTCTCATTGTCTGTTTTTTGTATGTACTTAAGATTGCCAGGAGAAATATCAATAACCTCACATATGCAGATGACACCACCCTTATGGCAGAAAGTGAAGAGGAACTAAAGAGCCTCTTGATGAAAGTGAAAGAGGAGAGTGAAAAAGTTAGCTTAAAGCTCAACATTCAGAAAACGAAGATCATGGCATCTGGTCCCATCACTTCATGGGAAATAGATGGGGAAACAGTGGAAACAGTGTCAGACTTTATTTTGGGGGGCTCCAAAATCACTGCAGATGGTGATTGTGGCCATGGAATTAAAAGACGCTTTCTCCTTGGAAGGAAAGTTATGACCAACCTAGATAGCATATTGAAAAGCAGAGACATTACTTTGCCAACAAAGGTCTGCCTAGTCAAGGCTATGGTTTTTCCAGTGGTCATGTATGGATGTGAGAGTTGGACTGTGAAGAAAGCTGAGCACCGAAGAATTGATGCTTTTGAACTGTGGTGTTGGAGAAGACTCTTGAGAGTCCCTTGGACTGCAAGGAGATCCAACCAGTCCATTCTGAAGGAGATCAGCCCTGGGTGTTCATTGGAAGGACTGACACTAAAGCTGAAACTCCAATACTTTGGCCACCTCATGGGAAGAGTTGACTCATTGGAAAAGACTCTGATGCTGGGAGGGATTGGGGGCAGGAGGAGAAGGGGATGATGGAGGATGAGATGGCTGGGTGGCATCACCGACTTGATGGACAAGAGTTTGAGTAACTCTGGGAGTTGGTGATGGACAGGGAGGCTTGGTGTGCTGCAATTCATGTGGTCACAAAGAGTTGGACACGACTGAGCTACTGAACTGAGGACCTTGGTTTAATAATGTACTGTGGTTAATATTTCCATCGGTCCCCATCCCCAAACTTTAAAGGGGATTTGGGTTAATTCATGGGAAGGGAATAATGGAGAAACCAGAAGATGGGGTGTATACCAGGCAAGAGGGAGATTGATTTAAGATACATACAGGCTGACAGAGAGGACCTCCAGCTGAAAGTAACATCAAGTGGTTTGGGACATCAGCTTATAAGTGTTGAAGTGAGGGACAGAGTAGAGTGTGGCACTTTTCAGAAGCTTTCTGTAAGTTACATTGCAGCATTGTTACATCACTCAGTTCTGTCCAACTCTTTGTGACTCCATGGACTTCATCACGCCAGGCTTCCCTGTCCTAACTATTTCCCAGAGTTTGCACAAACTCATGTCCATGGAGTCAATGATGCCATCCAACTATCTTATCCTCTGTCACTCCCTTCTCCTGCTGTCACTCTTTCCCAGTATCAGAGTTTTTTTCCAATGGTTTGGCTCTTTGCACCAGGTGGCCAAAGTGTTGGAGCTTCAGCTTCAGCATCAGTCCTTCCAATGAATATTCAGGGTTGATTTACTTTAGGATTGACTGGTTTGATCTCCTTGCTGTCCAAGGGACTCTCAAGAATATTCTCCAGCACCACAGTTTGAAAGCATTAATTCTTCACTGCTCAGCCTTGTTTATGGTCCAACTGTCACATCCATACTTGACTACTGCAAAATCATTTTACATTGTAGAACTCATTGAATAGTCCTTGTGAGGCTTGGGTTAATATTGGAAAGTTTATATCTTTGGCTGTACAAATATGCATGTTTAAAGGCAGTTCTGACCTTCTAAGGACTTACTGAATCCCTGGGATTTATGCAGGTTACATAGGCTAAATTTTCCCCAAGGGAAGCCTAATGTAGGTCCTTCTAGATCTAAATGGATTTAAATGTTAAATATCTTTTCCTTCCTTTACCTTTTTTTGTGATTAGCTGGTAAGAAATTCAACTTTGTCATCTAGAGGGAAAGAGCATTAGTAACAGAAATGTTGAAGATAAGGCTGATCTGTGGCTTAAACATTGACAAAGAGAATTATGGGGTCAATGTATTCAGATAAGTCAGAGCCAAAAAAAAAAAGCAAGATTTTTTGACAAAAGTTTTTAATGATTGGTTTTGAGAATCCCTGGGTTGGAAATATCCCCAGAGAAGGGATTGGCTACCCGCTACAATATGCTTGGGTAGAGAATTCCATGAACAGAGGAGCCAGGAGGGGTCACAAAGAATGGACATGACTGAGCAACTAACACTTAACACTTCAGGGGATTTTAGTATGAAGACTGTGTTTTATGAACACATTGATTTCTCAGATATTTTTGGTTTGGTTTTTGGTTGTTTACGTAGAAAGATACGGAGACAGGAATCAAGATCATCCCCCCAAAAAAATAATGCAAAAAAGCAAAATGGCTGTCTGAGGAGGCCTTATAAATAGCTGTGAAAATAAGGGAAATGAAAAGCAAAGGAGAAAAGGAGATATACTCATTTGAATACAGAGTTCCAAAGATTGGCAAGGAGAGATAAGAAAGCTTCCTCAGCGATCATTTAAAATAAATAGAGGAAAACATAGAATGGGAAAGACGAGAGATCTCTTCAAGAAAATCAGAGATACCAAGGGAACATTTCATGCAAAGATAGGCTCAGTAAAGGACAGAAATGGTAGGGACCTAACAGAAGCAGAAGATATTAAGAAGACGTGGCAAGAATACACAACAGAGCTATACAAAAAAGAGCTTCATGACCCAGATAATCACCATGGTGTGATCACTCATCTAGAGCCAGACATCCTGGAATGTGAAGTCAAGTGGGCCTTAGGAAGCATCACTATGAACAAAGCTAGTGGAGGTGATGGAATTCCAGTTGACCTATTTTAAATCCTGAAAGATGATGCTGTGAAAGTGCTGCACTCAATATGCCAGCACATTTGGAAAACTCAGCAGTGGCCACAGGACTGGAAAAGGTCAGTTTTCATTCCAATCCCAAAGAAAGGCAATGCCAAAGAATGCTCAAACTGCCGCACAATTGCACTCATCTCACACGCTAGTAAAGTAATGCTCAAAATTCTCCAAGCCAGGCTTCAGCAATACATGAACAGTGAACTACCAGATGTTCAAGCTGGTTTTAGAAAAGGCAGAGGAACCAGAGATCAAATTGCCGACATCTGCTGGATCATGGAAAAAGCAAGATAGTTCCAGAAAAACATCTATTTCTGCTTTATTGACTATGCCAAAGCCTTTGACTGTGTGGATCACAATAAACTGTGGAAAATTCTGAAAGAGATGGAATACCAGACCACTTGACCTGCCTCTTGAGACACCTGTATGCAGGTCAAGAAGCAACAGTTAGAACTGGACATGGAACAACAGACTGTTTCAATATAGGAAAGGAGTACGTCAAGGCTGTGTATTGTCACCCTGCTTATTTAACTTATATGCAGAGTACATCATGAGAAACGCTGGGCTGGAGGAAGCACAAGCTGGAATCAAAATTGCCAGGAGAAATATCAACCTCAGGATGACATCACCCTTATGGCAGAAAGAGAAGAAGAACTAAAGAGCCTCTTGATGAAAGTGAAAGAGGAGAGTGAAAAAGTTGGCTTAAAGCTCAACATTCAGAAAACTAAGATCATAGCATCCAGTCCCATCACTTCATGGGAAATAGATTAGGAAACAGTGGAAACAGTGTCAGGCTTTATTTTTGGGGGCTCCAAAATCACTGCAGATGGTGACTGCAGCCATGAAATTAAAAGACGCTTACTCCTTGGAAGGAAAGTTATGACCAACCTAGACACCATATAAAAAGCAGAGACATTTTTTGCCAACAAAGGTCTGTCTAGTCAAGGCTATGGTTTTTCCAGTAGTCATGTATGTATGTGAGAGTTGGACTGTGAAGAAAGCTGAGTGCCGAAGAATTGATGCTTTTGAACTGTGGTGTTGGAGAAGACTCTTGAGAGTCCCTTGGACTGCAAGGAGATCCAACCAGTCCATTCTAAAGGAGATCAGTCCTGGGTGTTCATTGGAAGGACTGATGTTGAAGCTGAAACTCCAGTACTTTGGCCATCTGATGTGAAGAGCTGACTCATTGGAAAAGACCCTGATGCTGGGAAAGATTGAGGGCAGGAAGAGAAGGGGATGGCAGAGGATGAGATGGTTGGTTGGCATCACCGTCTCAATGGACATTGTTTGGGTGGACTCCAGGACTTGGTGATGGCAGGGAGGCCTGGTGTGCTCCTGTTTATGGGGTTGCAGAGTCGGATACGACTGAATGACTGAAATGAACTAGAAAGATAAACACGATATGATATTTAAAAGCTTAGGCTTTTGATATGACAAACCTGTACTTGCTCCTTAACGTCACCATTTTACTTACTTGCTCTTGGTCTAGAGGACATTCCTTAAATTCTGAGCTTTATCTTCTCATCTCTAAAATGTGAGTCATAATTTAATGCGTATCTCATAGGATCATATGAGAACATATGTGATAAAAGCAATCTGCTTAAGACAGAATATATAAACATTCCATATGTTTGCTAGTTTTTATTATTTTCTATTTAAAATGTATTGTGTGTGTGTAAGGGATAAAGAGAGTTGAGTTTTTTGAAAATCTGATTCCTTTCTCTACCCAACTAAGGAAAAGTGGTATTTTTCAACATGTCTTGGGTGGCTCAAATGTGTATGGCTATGGAAATAAATGGATAATCGTTATTTGGTAAACATTAATTTTGAGCCCATGTTCTGAGCACTATGTTCAGGAGTTGAGAATCAGTGAAGAACAATATATAGTTCTTTTGTGAAAGACTTTAAGTTCCAGTGACAGAGGCCAGATCTGTGATAGGAAATTCAAACACAATGTGGTGAGCTAGAAGCAAAGTAATTTGTAAGATTATTTTTAAGAACTAAATGAGATAATAAATGTGAGATGCTTTAGAGTACTGGAGAGATCACTTTTTCTTTTTTTTTGCATCCGTGTACATCCAACACCTAGCACATGACCTGTTACATAGTAGGTATATAATTAATATGTGCCAATTGAATAATGAGTACTGACATAGAGCATATACAAGTGCTGCCATCATATGTATTACTGCCTGGGGACTGTAAGTATGACATTAGTTAGGGGAATCAGCAAAGAAGGAGATAATATTTAATCTGAGACCCAAGGAGGACAGGTTGGGATTAGTTAAGCAAAAGACAGGATTTTCTCAGCAGTGAGAGTGGCAGGTGTAAATATATCAGGATGAGAGAGAGCTGGGCATGTCGATGGAACTGCAAATGCTTTACTCCCCATGGCCAAAGCACAGTGGAAGGTGGGGATGGCTCAGTGGTGGCACTGAGGAGGAGAGAGGGATTGTCAAGCCTGTTTGCCCAGTCAAGAAATGTGGACTTGAATCTGGAGACCAGGGGACCACTGAGGGTTACAAGGCTGAAGTGACCTTTTAGGTGTCCAGATAATGCTGCCTTCAGTGCTCAGAAAACCCTAGTGATGGGCTACCTTGAAGAGAAAGAGTGGTTTAGGAATACAGGAGAGAGGCAGTGAGAGGCCTCATTAATTGCTAGGAGAGCAGAAAGGAGTTCAGACAAAGGACTGATAAAATCCGAAAGTTAGAAAAGAGTATCAGAAAAGGAAGACATGGTGCATATACACAGTGGAATATTAATCATTCCTGATGAAAGTGAAAGAGAGTGAAAAAGCTGGCTTAAAAGCCAACATTCAAAAAACAAATATCATGGCATCCAGTGCCATCACTTCATGGCAAATAGATGGGGAAACAATGGGAACAGTATAGAGTTTATTTTGGGGGGCTCCAAAATCACTGTAGATGGTGACTGCAGCCATGAATTTAATAAGACACTTGCTCCTTGGAAGAAAAGCTATGGCATACCCAAACTGCATATTAAATAGCAGAGACATTACTTGGCCAATAAAGGACTGTCTAGTCAAAGCTATGGTTTTTCCAGTAGTCATGTATGGATGTGAGAATTGGACTATAAAGAAAGCAGAGTGCTGAAAAATTGATGCATTTTTTTTCTTTTTTTAAAAAAAATTATTTTTTAATTGAAGGATAATTGCTTTATAGAATTTTGTTGTTTTCTGTCAAACCTCAACATGAATCAACCATTGGTATACATATATATGCCCCCCGCTCTTTAAACCTCCCTCCCATCTCCCTCCCCATCTCACCCTTCTAGGTTGATTCAGAGCCCCTGTTTGAATTTCCTGAGCCATATAGCAAATTCCCATTTGCTATATGGCTATCTATTTTACATATGGTAATGTAAGTTTCCATGTTACTCTTTCCATACATCTCACCCTCTCTTCCCCTCTCCCCATGTCCATCAGTCTATTCTCTATTTCTGTTTCTCCATTGCTGCCCTGTAAATAAATTCTTCAGTACCATTTTTCTAGATTCCATATATATGCATTAGAATACGATATTTATCTTTCTGACTTACTTCACTCTATATAATAGTCTCTAGGTTCATCCACCTCAGAACTGACTCAAATGCATTCTTTTTTATGGCTGATACATATCCATTGTGTATATGTACCACCACTTCTTTATCCATTTATCTGTCGATGCACATCTAGGTTGCTTCCATGTTCTAGCTATTGTAAATAGTGCTGCACTGAACAATGGGATACATGTGTCTTTTTCAATTTTGGTTTCCTCAGGGTATATGCCTAGGAGTGTGACTGCTGGGTCATATGATGGTTTTATTCCTAGTTTTTTAAGAAATCTCCATACGGTCTCCCATAGTGGCTGTATCAATTTACATTCCCACCGACAGTTCAAGAGCATTTCTTTTTCTCCACACCCTCTCCAGCATTTGTTTGTAGACTTTTTGACGATGGCCATTCTGATCAGTGTGAGGTGATATCTCATTGTAGTTTTGATTTGCATTTCTCTTATAATGAGCAATATTGAGCACCTTTTGATGTGTTTGTTAGCCATCTGTATTTCTTTGGAGAAATGTCTGTTTAGGTCTTTTCCCCACTTTTTGATTGGGTCGTTTGTTTTTCTGATATTGAGCTGTATGAGCTGCTTGTACATTTTGGGAATTAATCCTTTGTCAGTTTTTTCATTTGCTGTTATTTTCTCCCATTCTGAGGATTGTCTTTTCACCTTGCTTATAGTTTCCTTTGCTGTGCAAATGCTTTTAAGTTTAATCAGGTCCCACTTGTTTAGTTTTTATTTCCAATATTCTAGGAGGTGGGTCATGGAGGATCTTGCTTTGATTTATGTCATCAAGTGTTTTGCCTATGTTTTCCTCTTAAGAGTTTTATAGTTTCTGGTCTTACATGTAGGTCTTTAATCCATTTTGAGATTATCTTTGGATGTGGTATTAGGAAGTGTTCTGATTCCATTCTTTTACATATAGTTGCCCAGTTTTCCCAGCACCGTTATTGAAGAGGCTGTATTTGCCCATTGTAAATTCTTGCCTCCTTTGTCAAAATAAGGTACCCATAGGTGCATGCATGGGTTTATTTCTGGGCTTCCTATCTTGTTCCATTGGTCTGTATTTCTGTTTTTGTGCCAGTACCATATGGTCTTGATGACTGTAGCTTTGTAGTATAATCTGAAGTCAGGAAGGTTGATTCCTCCAGCTCCATTCTCCTTTTTCAAGACTGCTTTGGCTATTCAAAGTCTATAGTGTTTCCATATGACTTGTGAAATTTTTTGTTCTAGTTCTGTGAAAAATGCTGTTGGTAATTTGATAGGGATCACATTGAATCTGTAGATTGCATTTTGTAGTGCAGTCATTTTCACAATATTGATTCTTCCTACCCAGGAACATGGAATATCTCTCTATCTGTTTATGTTGTCTTTCATTTCTTTCATTATTGTCTTATAATTTTCTATGTACATTTCTTTTGTCTCTGTACATTAGTTTATTCCTAGATATTTTATTCTTTTTGTTGCACTGGTGAATTGGATTGATTCCTTAATTTCTCTTTCTGATTTTTCATTGTTAGTATATAGGAATGCAAGTGATTTTTTGTGTATGGATTTTATATCCTGCAACTTTGCTAAATTCACTGATTAGCTCTAGTAATTTTCTGATAGTATCTGTAGGGTTTTCTGTGTATAGTATCATGTCATCTGCAAACAGTGAGAGCTTTACTTCTTCTTTTCCAATGTTTTCTTTTTATTTCTTTTTCTTCTTTGATTGCTATAGCTAGGACTTCCAAAACTATGTTGAATAATAGTGGTGAAAGGGGACATCCTTGTCTTGTTCCTGATTAGGGGAAATGTTTTCAATTTTTCACCATTGAGAATAATGTTTGCTATAGGCTTATCATATATAGCCTTTACTATGTTGAGGTACACTCCTTCTATGCCCATTCTTTGAAGAGTTTTAATCATAAATGGGTGCTGAATTTTGTCAAAGACTTTTTCTGCATCTATTGAGATTAATGTATGGTTTTTATCTTTCAATTTTTTAATATGGTGTATCACATTGATTGATTTCTGTATATTGAAGAATCCTTGCATCCCTGGAATAAACCCAACTTGATCATGGTGTATGAGCTTTTTGATGTGTTGCTGAATTCTGTTTGCTAAAATTTTGTTGAGGATTTTTGCATCTATGTTCTTCAGTGATATTGATCTGTAGTTTTCTTTTTTGTGTGTTGTCTTTGTCTGGTTTTGATATCAGGGTGATGGTAGCCTCGTAGAATGAGTTTGAAAGTGTTCCTTCCTCTGCAATTTTTTGAAAGAGTTTTTGAAGGATAGGCATTAGTTTTTCTTTAAATGTTTGATAGAATTCTCCTGTGAAGCCATCTGGTCCTTGGCTTTTGTTTTTTGGGAGATTTTTGACCACAGCTTCGATTTCACTGCTTATAATTGTGTTGTTCATAATTTCTATTCCTTTCGGTTTCAGTCTTAGGAGATTAAACTTTTCTAAGAATCTGTCCATTTCTTCCAGGTTATCCATTTTATTGCCATATAGTTGTTCATAATAGTCTCCTATAATCCTTTGTATTTCTGCATTGTCTGTTGTAACCTCTCCTTTTTCATTTCTAATTTTGTTGATTTGATTCTTCTCTCTTTTTTTTGTGGTGAGTCTGGCTAAGGGTTTTTCAATTTTGTTTATCTTCTCAAAGAACAAGCTTTTAGTTTTATTAATCATTACTATTATTTCATTTTATTTTCACTTGTTTCTTTCCTTCTACTAATTTTGAGATTTTTTGATTCTTCTTTTTCCAGTTGTTTTAGGTATAAAGTTAGGTTGTCCATTCAATGTTTTTCTTGTCTCTTGAGGTAGGATTGTATTGCTATAAACTTCCCTCTTAGAACTACTTTTGACGCATCCCATAGGTTTTGAGTTGTCATGTTTTCATTGTCATTTGTTTCTAGAAAACTTTTGATTTCCTATTTGATTTCTTCAGTAATCAGTTCAGTCAGTTCAGTCGCTCAGTCATGTCCAACTCCCTGCAACCAGGGACAATGGAACCAGGGAACCACAGCACGCCAGCCCCCCTGTCCATCACCAACTCCCAGAGTCCACCCAAACCCACATCCATCAAGTTGATGATGCCATCCAACCATCTCATCCTCCGTCATCCCCTTCTCCTCCTGCCCTCAATCTTTCCCAGCATCAGGGTCTTTGCAAATGAGTCAACTCTTCACATCAGATGGCCAAAGTATTGGAGTTTCAACTTCAACATCAGTCCTTCCAATGAACACCCAGGACTGATCTCCTTTAGGATGGACTGATTGGATCTCCTTGCAGCCCAAGGGACTCTCAAGAGTCTTCTCCAACACCACAGTTCAAAAGCATCAATTCTTCGGTGCTCAGCTTTCTTTGTAGTCCAACTCTCATATCCATACATGACTACTGGAAAAACCACAGCCTTGACTAGGCGGACCTTTGTTGGCAAAGTAATGTCTCTGCTTTTCAATATGCTATCTAGGTTGGTCATAACTTTCCTTCCAAGGAGTAAGAGTCTTTTAATTTCATGGCTGCAATCACCATCTGTGGTGATTTTGGAGCCCCCCAAAATAAAGTCAGCCACTGTTTCCCCATCTATTTGCCATGAAGTGATGGGACTGGATGCCATGATCTTAGTTTCCTGAATATTGACCTTTAAATTAACTTTTTCACTTTCCTCTTTTACTTTCATCAAGAGGCTCTTTAGTTCTTCACTTTCTTCCATAAGGGTGGTGTCATCTGCATATTTGACCTAGATATTTACAATTGTCATGTCTTCCTCTTGGATTGATCCCTGATCATTATGTAGTGTCCTTCCTTATCTCATGTAATATTCTTTATTTCAATGCTGCTAAAGATGAAACTCTAATACTTTGGCCACCTCATGCAAAGAGTTGACTCATTGGAAAAGACCCTGATGCTGGGAGGGATTGGGGGCAGGAGGAAAAGGGGACAACAGAGGATGAGATGGCTGGATGGCATCACCGACTCGACGGACGTGTTTGAGTGAACTCCGGAGTTGGTGATGGACCGGGAGGCCTGGCATGCTGCGATTCATGGGGTCACAAAGAGTTGGACACAACTGAGCGAGTGAACTGAACTAAGGTCTATTTTGTCTGATATGAGAATTGCTACTCCAGCTTTCTTTTGCTTCCCATTTGCATGGGAAATATTTTTCCATCCTCTCACTTTCAGTCTATATGTGTTTTGAGGTCTGAAGTAGATTTCTTATATACAGCATATATGTGTGTCTTGTTTTTGTATCTATTTAGCCAGTCTGTGTCTTTTGGTTGGAGCATTTAATCCATTTACATTTAAAGTAATTATTGATATATATGTTCCTATCACCATTTTCTTAATTGTTTTGGGTTGATTTTTTAGATCATTTTCTTCTCTTGTATTTCTTGATTATATATGTCCCTTTAACATTTGTTGTAAAGCTGATTTGGTGGCACTGAATTCTCTTAACTTTTGCTTGTCTGAAAAGCTTTTTATTTCTCCATCAATTTTGAATGATGGGTACAGTAATCTTGGTTGTAGATTTTTCCCTTTCAGTACTTTAAATATATCCTTCCATCCCCTCCTGGCCTGCTGAGTTTCTGCTGAAAGATCAGCTGTTAAACATATGGGGGTTTCCCTTGTATGTTACTTGCTGCTTTTCCATTGCTGCTTTTAATATTCTTTCTTTGTGTTCAGTCTTTGTTAGTTTGATTAGTATGTGTCTTGGTCTCTTTCTCCTTGGGTATCCTGTGTGGGACTCTCTGTGCCTCTTGGACTTTATTGACTCTTTCCATGTTAGGGAAATTTTCAACTGTAATCTCTTCAAAAATTTTCTCATACCCTTTCTTTTTCTCTTCTTCTGGGACCTGTATAATTCTAATGCTGATGCATTTGATATTGTCCCAGAGGTCTCTGAGACTATCCTCAGTTCTTGTCATTCTTTTTACTTTATTCTGCTCTTCAGAAATTATTTCCACCATTTTATCTTCCAGCTCACTGATTCATTCTTCTGCTTCAGATATTCTGCTATTGATACCTTATAGAGTATTTTTAATTTCAGTAATTGTGTTGTTTGTCTCTTTATGTTTATTCTTTAATTCTTCTAGGTCTTTGTTAATTGATTCTTGCATTTTCCCCATTCTGTTTTCAAGGTTTTTGATCATCTTTACTATCATTATTCTGAATTCTTTTTCAGGTAGTTTGCCTATTTCCTCTTCATTTATTTGGACTTCTGTGTTTCTAGTTTGTTCCTTCATTTGTGTAGTATTTCTCTGCTTTTTCATTATTTATTTTAAACTTACTATATTTGAGGTCTCCTTTTCCCAGGCTTCAGGGTTGAATTCTTTCTTCCTTTTGGTTTCTGCCATCCTAAGTTTGGCCTGGTGGTTTGTGTAATGGGGAGATTTGTGCTGAGGTTTGTTTGTTTTTCCTCTGATGGGCAAGGTTAAGTGAGGTGATAATCCTGTTTGCTGATGACTGGGTTTGTATTTTGTTTTGCTTGTTGTTTAGATGAGGTATCCTTCACAGGCTGCTACTGGTGGTTAGGTGGTTCCAGGCCTTGTATTCAAGTGGTTTTCCTCTGTGTGCATTCTCATTATTCAATATCCCTAGAGTTAGTTCTCTGGTAGTCAGTGCTCCCACTCCAAAGGCTCAGGGCTTGATCTTGAGCTTTGTGTGGTTCTATATATTCTTTTCCACTGATCAGGTACTCCTGTCTGCTCTCAGCTGGTGTTCTACATGCACTTCTGTGTCTGAAATCACGTGTATTCCTGATGTATCTGTGCAGAGAGATGTACTCCATGTCCACCTACTCCTCCAACATCTTGTTCTCTGAATTGATGTTTTTGAACTGTGGTGTTGGAGGAGACTCTTGAGAGTCCCTTGGACTGCAAGGAGATCAGACTAGTCAATCCTAAAGGAAATCAGTCTTGAATATTCATTAGAAGGACTGGTACTGAAGCTGAAACTCAAATACTTTGGCCACCTGATGTGAAGAACTGACTTATTTGAAAAGACCCTGATGCTGGGAAAGATTGAAGGCAGGAGGAAAAGGGGATGACAGAGGATGAGATGGTTGAATGGCATCACCAACTCAATGCATATGAGTTTCAGCAAGCTCTGGGAGCTGGTGAAGGACAGGGAAGCCTGGCGTGCACAGGTCATGGGATCACAAAGAGTTAGCCACGACCAAGCAACTAACTGTACTGAAAAGCAATGAAATTGGGTCATTTTGCAGAGATGTGGATGGGCCTATATACTGTTATACAGAGTGAAGTAAGGCAGAGGAAATCAAATATTGTATGTTAACACATACATGCAGAATATAGAAAAATGATACCAATGAACCTATTTTTAGGGGGCAGGATTAGAGATACAGACATAAATGTATGGACATGGTCGGAGGGAAGGAGATGGGACAAATTGGGATATTGGGATTGACATGTATACACTACCATGTGTGCAGTAGATAGCTAGTGGGAAGCTGCTGTATAGCACAGGGAGCTCAAATCTGGTGCTCTGTGGTGACCTGTTGGGATGTGAATGGGGGTGGGTGGGAGGGAGGTCCAAAAGGAAGTGGGTAGTTACACACACAGACACATACACGAGTATGCATGCATGCTTCCCTGATAGCTCAGTTGGTAAAGAATCCGCATGCAATGCAGGAGACCCTGATTCAGTTCCTGGGTTGGGAAGATCTGCTGGAGAAGGGATAGACTACCCACTCCAGTATAGTTGGGCTTCCCTTGTGGCTCAGCTGGTAAAGAATCCACCTGCAGTGCGGGAGACCTGGGTTCGATCCCTGGATTGCAAAGATTCCCTGGAGAAGGGAAATGCTACCCACTCCAGTATTCTGGCCTGGAGAATTCCATGGGCTGTACAGTCCATGGGGTCGCAAAGAGTCAGACACAATTGAATGACTTTCACTTTCACACACACACACATTTCTGATTCACCTTGTACAGCAGAAACTAACACAATATTGGAAACCAACTATACTTCAGCTAAAAAAAAATTTTTTTTAAAGAGTAAAGGCAAGATGTTTGAGGATCAGTAGAAGTTGTCTAGGTACAAATAATTTTCATGGAAGAAAGAAATCCGATATTTTTCTAATACCTACAAAATAACTTTTTGCTCTGGGTTTCTCATGGCCACTATTCTTTTTGGCACTACAGACATCATTAACTGGAGGAATGCAGCACATGTGAGAGTTGTAACTTTATAAAGCTCTTTTATCAGGTTCAGTAACACTCTCTCTTATTTTTTTTTTAACCACTGGATTGAGTCACTCTATCAACATCAAAAACAAAACAGTCTTAGTCACTCTTGTATCTTTGAGTGATCCACTTGCAGCCTATAGACTGGCATCAAAATAGCAGTGGATTTAGACTGTCTTGTCTGTACTCTCCCCAGAATCCAAGGCAAGTAGCATCATCAGCTTCTTTATTTCTTTTTTCATTGATGTTTATGGCAATTTTGATAGTTATTATCAAAATATGTATTAAAGAAGTAAAATTTAACATGATGAAAACGCAAGCTTAGCTTCATTTCCCCCCTAATATTAGTCATTTCTTGGAAATGAGAAGGAAATAGAGAAAACTGGCATTAACGCCTTAGGATGCTAATCACTTCAAATCCTAGCCTATGTAAGATTGTACCATGATTCCCACTTGCCTAGATCTTCTCCCCTGAAAGGAATAAGTCAAATATCACAGGAACACTAGGTTTGTCACACCCTCTGAGATCTTGGAAAAGTGAGGTGCTCTGTGAGAGCAAG
The DNA here is from genome assembly GCF_003369695.1 of Bos indicus x Bos taurus. Lineage (NCBI taxonomy): Eukaryota > Metazoa > Chordata > Mammalia > Artiodactyla > Bovidae > Bos > Bos indicus x Bos taurus. Next base: position 46,507,171 of record NC_040082.1, read on the forward strand.
GTATTATTAGAAGGAAAAGTTCTCACAAACAAAGTACATTCTCACTTGCTTTATAAGCCTGTCAAAGTGAAGAATGTCAGAAAATGTCTTTATAACCCAGTATAACCCAAAGCAGGACTTCTCCCAACCCTTTTTTCCCCTATCTTGCCTCTTTTCCTTCTCTACCTCTACTCTAGTTAAGACTATCATATATGTTGGTTAATAGTCCTTAACATGTTGAATTTTCCAGATGCATCCTCTTGATGCTATTTTGCTCAAGTGATATAGAACCTAACAGCATAAGGAGACTCCAGCCAGCATGGCCTGAGGATGGCTTTCTTGAGAAGGACAAAAGTTGGGCAGGCAATCTGTGCTGTGTGTTAAACTGGACATGGTAGTTTCTGCCTTCTCAGAATCTCTTTCCTTGATAAATAATACATTCCTCTCCCCACTTTTAAGACACCCTTGCTCATATGCAGACTGACTTCCATACCAAATTCCAAGAATTGAATGGATGGGAGTCCTGGCCAGTGGCCCTGTTAAATTCTGGTCTTGGCGATAGGTCTGGGCATTTGGCCTGAGTCAGACCAATCAGATAAGCTACTGGAACTTCAGTTTGAAATATTCAGAAAGAAAAGCCAGCTTTGTCCAACGGTTACTGATCTGTGATGATGTGAGCCTGGTTCTGCTGGTGACTATCTTTGTCTTCATTTGGTAGGAAGCCTACTTGAGAATAAAGCCTTCACAGTGGACAAAGTGGAATTGAGATGGAAAGTACTGACAGTATTTGATTTTCTTAGCCCAGGAAGGGCTGAAATCTATTTTAACTATTGAGCTTGTTTGTGGCCCATTAGGATTACCCTGGCTTCTCCCTGTATCTAGATCTGCCAAATCCAACTTCCATGGCCAAATGTCTTCTCATTACATGTTTAAATCAGATCAATTGAGGGAGGACTCCTATTGTTTTTGCTCATCTTTTTGAGCCATAGGTTGCTGTCCGGGCCTTTGGTTGGCTGCCATTGGGCTTGGTGTCAAACTCTGAACATGGAACTCAGCAATGTGTATTTTAACAAATACAGGAGGTTGTGATGCATGTAACAATTTGAGAATACCTGCTGTAATATAAAATTTGATCACGTAATCTTTTATTGAGCCTTTCCTGTCCCAAGTTACTTTTCAATTTTATTTCACTTTTCTACATAGTATACTCTTTGTTCCAGGATTAACTGTTTTTATTTTTCATTGTCTTATCGGCGTGTATTTTTAAATAATAGTTTAAAGTAACAGAAAACCTAAGTAACATTGGCTGGAGCAGAAAGAATTTCTTGGCTCAAGCAAAGCAATCGGGAAGTTCAGGGAGTAACTCTGGTTGGTTTTAGACTTGGCTGGATCCAGGTGTTCAAATCACCAGAGATTGCTCTAATTTTTTCCATGTTGGTTTTCTCCTCAGGCCAGTTCTCACTGGAATTACAGTTCTTGGCATCTCCAGGCTTATTCCCTAAAAAAAACCTAGCAATCTCTGCAGAAAAGGGTGCTATTCTTTGCTAATAGTTCAGAATTGACCTCCTTTTTGAACTGAATCAAGTAGCTAATAGGGAGTATGTTGAGTTTTATTTTTATTTTTTAACTTTTATTTTATATTGAAGTATAGCTGATTAACATTGTTTCAGGTGAATAGCAAAGGGACTTAGCCATACATATATCTATTCTCCCCCAAACTCCCCTCCCATCCAGGTTACCATATAACATTGAGCAGAGTTCCCTGTGCTATACAGTAGGTTCTTATTGGTTATCCATCTTAAATACAACAGTGTGTACATGTTGATCCTAAACTCCCTAACTGTCCCTTCCCTCCAGGGAGGACGTCCAATTTTGATGAGCCACACCAAAACCAGATGCCATTCCTAACATCCTGAGCATAGTATCACCTGAGGGTGAGTGAGGGGGTAGCTCCCCAAAGGAAAATTGGGGCTCTGTACCAGAATAAAAACAATGACTATGTAGGCAAAAGAATAGATCCCCACTGTCATCAATGATCATTTTAGATTTGAAACATTGTGCATTTCTTCCTACCTGAATTGAATGATCTCAGATTATCTACCTTTTAAAAGTACACTTTTCCTTTAAAAACCCTATTACTTTCTACCTCCTGCCATGAACATTCTCTGATGCTTGCTGTCTACATAGTGTGCCAAATATACTTGTGTGCCATCCACGTGACCCTGCGTGTATGTCTGTGTAGTCATCCCCTCCAATCTATGAGCAACCCAATGGTAGGATAACTTCTACAAATGATGTCATTAACTCTTGAATTTTCATCTGCATTGAGTGAAGGAATGTGTGTGTGACAGTGAATGCATGACATCAGGAACAAATGAATGAGCAGAGAAGTCAAATGAATAATAAGTAGGTACATAAGTCTAGTATGATACATGGATTTTGTGAGTAAAGTCTGTCCTGGCTTGAATTCCAGTTCTGAGATTTCTTCCAGTGCTGAATCATGCATTGTGAGCATTTACCACTGAAGTGAAAGTTTCTCAAGTCATGTCTGACTCTTTGTGACCCCATGGACTAGAGTCCAAGGAATTCTCTAGGCCAGAAAACTGGAGTGGATACCCTTTCCCTTCTCCAGGGGACTTTGCCAACCCAGGGATTGAACCCAGGTCTCCTGAATTGCAGGCAGATTCTTTACCAGCTGAGCCACAAGGGAAGCCCAAGAATACTGGGGTGGGTAGCCTGTCTCTTCTCCAGCGGGTCTTCCTGACCCAGGAATTGAACTGGGGTCTCTTGTATTTCAGGAAGATTCTTTACCAACTGAGCTATCAGAGAACTACTTCTCTTCTCACTTAGGTTCAGCAGTAATAGTTCTTAAGCCTATAGGTAAGGGAGTCTTGAATTATCTGGTAAAATATACAAGACAGACTTCTCAACACCAGGATAAAATTAGAGGGATAAAAATTAGAGATAGAAGGAACTTGAAGTTTATTACAATTGAAGTCTGATTTCCTAAACTTTACATAAGAAAATTGGGTTCAAAAAAAAAAAAAGATACTTGGGTTCAGATATTAACATATTCCCTTTTCAAAATCTTCTCAAACCAGTGAGTCAATAATTGAACCCAATACCCCTTGTACTTCCCAAACAATCAAATGTACCATATACCGTTTGTTTATTTCCACCAGGATATAAAGCCATGAAGGTCAGAATTTTTGTTCTGACTTGCCTCCTCTTCTGTGGAAGAAACCAATTTTGCATTTATTTACAAACTGATTTAAATACTCATAATTATTAAATGTGCCTGTTCTTTGAACTTCCTGGTTTAATATCTCCCTGGTTCTTTATTAGTAATCAGTTAAATAAAACCCTTAATATATGGTCATGTCATATCTGTGTGAAAGTCCTGATTTTGCAGCTTTTTAAAAATTATCCTTTAAAAGTATATTGTTGTATCTAAAGACTCAGAATAGTACTTGTCACATCAGATCAGATCAGATCAGTCGCTCAGTCGTGTCTGACTCTTTGCGACCCCATGAATCGCAGCACGCCAGGCCTCCCTGTCCATCACTAACTCCCGGAGTTCACTCAGACTCACGTCCATTGAGTCAGTGATGCCATCCAGCCATTTCATCCTCTGTCGTCCCCTTCTCCTCCTGCTCCCAATCCCTCCCAGCATCAGAGTCTTCTCCAATGAGTCAACTCTTCGCATGAGGTGGCCAAAGTATTGGAGTTTGAGCTTTAGCATCAGTCCTTCCAATGAACACCCAGGGCTGATCTCCTTCAGAATGGACTGGTTGGATCTCCTTGCAGTCCAAGGTACTCTCAAGAGTCTTCTCCAACATCACAGTTCAAAAGCATCAATTCTTCAGCGCTCAGCCTTCTTCGCAGTCCAACTCTCACATCCATACATGACCACTGGAAAAACCATAGCCTTGACTAGACGAACCTTTGTTGGCAAAGTAATGTCTCTGCTTTTGAATATGCTATCTAGGTTGGTCATAACTTTCCTTCCAAGGAGTAAGCGTCTTTTAGTTTCATGGCTGCAGTCACCATCTGTAGTGATTTTGGAGCCCAGAAAAATAACGTCTGACACTGTTTCCCCATCTATCTCCCATGAAGTGGTAGGACCGGATGCCATGATTTTCGTTTTCTGAATGTTGAGCTTTAAGCCAACTTTTTCACTCTCCACTTTCACTTTCATCAAGAGGCTTTTGAGTTCCTCTTCACTTTCTGCCATAAGGGTGGTGTCATCTGCATATCTGAGGTTATTGATATTTCTCCTGGCAATCTTGATTCCAGCTTGTGTTTCTTAGGCACTAAATAAGTATTTGTAAAAGTATGAGAAGTTTTAGTGAGCACCATTGGCTAGAAATGCACATCAGTCCCAGGTAGTTTTAGGGCTGAATTGAGTCACATTGTCAAGTTCAGCAGATATTCTTCTGATAGTACTCTTCAAAAGCTCTTTTCCTACTTTCCATTGTTACCTTGCATCAGTGTCAAGGAAGAAAACTACTGTCTTGATCAATGATTCAAACCCTCCATTTAATTGCATGTAAACTTTATACCAAGATGTCAATAACTGTTTAAGAAATAATGTGTTAGCCCTTTAGAATTTTTATATTATTCACAAAAATGAGATAAAATATATTAATTTTTAAATATTCAGTACCTATCACCTTCCCCCACTCCCCTCACCTCCCCATTTTGAGCTGCTGATAAAAGGCAGAATTATTTCTGGACTTGGCCAGCCACTGCTAGAGAATGTGTTAGTTTCAGGTGTATAGCAAAATGGTTCAGTTATACACTGAATATATTTCAGTGTACACACAATAGATACACAATGGATATCTATTCTTTTTCAAATTATTTTCCCACTTAGATTTCTACAGAGTATTGGCCAGGTTCCTATTTTAGATAAATATCCATATATATATATATATATATATATATATATATATATAATCTCAAGACACTTGAGTGGTAGGTGGTATCAGCCCCATTTTTAGATAAAGGAAATAATATTGAGAAGTAAATTATTTTTCCAAGGTGATGCCACTAGTACTTAAATCTTGAAATCACTTTCCAGTTGTTAAATGGATGTCCAAGGATGTTTTACAGTTGTCTAAGTCTAACTCAATGAGACTAAGCCATGCCCGTGGGGCAACCCAAGACAGGCGGGTCATGGTGGAGAGATTTGACAGAATGTGGTCCACTGGAGAAGGGAATGGCAAACCACTTCAGTATTCTTCCCTTGAGAACCCCATGAACAGTATGAAAAGGCAAAATCATAGGATACTGAAAGAGAAACTCCCCAGGTCAGTAGGCGCCCAATATGCTACTGGAGATCAGTGGAGAAATAACTCCAGAAAGAATGAAGGGATGGAGCCAAAGCAAAAACAATACCCAGCTGTGGATGTGACTGGTGATAGAAAGAAGCAAGGTCCGATGCTATAAAGAGCAATATTGCATAGGAACCTGGAATGTCAGGTCCATGAATCAAGGCAAATTGGAAGTGGTCAAACAAGAGATGGCAAGAGTGAATGTCGACATTCTAGGAATCAGCGAACTGAAATGGACTGGACTGGGTGAATTTAACTCAGATGACCATTATATCTACTACTGCGGGCAGGAATCCCTCAGAAGAAATGGAGTAGCCATCATGGTCAACAAAAGAGTCCAAAATGCAGTACTTGGATGCAATCTCAAAAACGACAGAATGATCTCTGTTCATTTCCAAGGTAAACCATTCCATATCACAGTAATCCAAGTCTATGCCCCAACCAGTAACGCTAAAGAAGCTGAAGTTGAACAGTTCTATGAAGACCTACAAGACCTGCTAGAACTAACACCCCAAAAAGATGTCCTTTTCATTATAGGGGACTGGAATGCAAAAGTAGGAAGTCAAGAAACACCTGGAGTAACAGGCAGATTTGGCCTTGGAGTACAGAATGAAGCAGGGCAAAGACTAATAGAGTTTTGCCAAGAAAATGCACTGGTCATAACAAACACCTCTTCCAACAACACAAGAGAAGACTCTATACACGGACATCACCAGATGGTGAACACCGAAATCAGATTGATTATATTCTTTGCAGCCAAAGATGGAGAAGCTCTATACAGTCAGCAAAAACAAGACCAGGAGCTGACTGTGGCTCAGACCATGAACTCCTTATTGCCAAATTCAGACTTAAATTGAAGAAAGTAGGGAAAACCACTAGACCATTCAGGTAGGACCTAAATCAAATCCCTTATGATTATACAGTGGAAGTGAGAAATAGATTTAAGGGCCTAGATCTGATAGATAGAGTGCCTGATGAACTATGGAATGAGGTTCGTGACATTGTACAGGAGACAGGGATCAAGACCATTCCCATAGAAAAGAAATGCAAAAAAGCAAAATGGCTGTCTCGGGAGGCTTACAAATAGCTGTGAAAAGAAGAGAAGCGAAAAGCAAAGGAGAAAATGAAAGATATAAACATCTGAATCCAGAGTTCCAAAGAATAGCAAGAAGAGATAAGAAAGCCTTCTTCAGCGATCAATGCAAAGAAATAGAGGAAAACAACAGAATGGGAAAGACTAGGGATCTCGTCAAGAAAATCAGAGATACCAAAGGAACATTTCATGCAAAGATGAGCTTGATAAAGGACAAAAATGGTATGGCCCTAACAGAAGCAGAAGATATTAAGAAGAGATGGCAAGAATACACAGAACTGTACAAAAAAGAGCTTCACAACCCAGATAATCACGATGGTGTGATCACTGACCTAGAGCCAGACATCCTGGAATGTGAAGTCAAGTGGGCCTTAGAAAGCATCACTACGAACAAAGCTAGGGGAGGTGATGGAATTCCAGTTGAGCTATTCCAAATCCTGAAAGATGATGTGAAAGTGCTGCACTCAATATGCCAGCACATTTGGAAAACTCAGCAGTGGCCACAGGACTGGAAAAGGGCAGTTTTCATTCCAATTCCAAAGAAAGGCAATGCCAAAGAATGCTCAAACTACTGCACAATTGCACTCATCTCACACACTAGTAAAGTAATGCTCAAAATTCTCCAAGCCAGGCTTCAGCAATATGTGAACCGTGAACTTCCTGATGTTCAAGCTGGTTTTAGAAAAGGCAGAGGAACCAGAGATCAAATTGCCAACATCTGCTGGATCATCCAAAAAGCAAGAGAGTTCCAGAAAAACATCTATTTCTGCTTTATTGACTATGCCAAAGCCTTTGACTGTGTGGATCACAATAAACTGGAAAATTCTAAAAGAGATGGGAATACCAGACCACCTGACCTGCCTCTTGAGAAATTTGTACGCAGGTCAGGCAGCAACAGTTAGAACTGGACATGGAACAACAGACTGGTTCCAAATAGGAAAAGGAGTTCGTCAAGGCTGTATAGTGTCACCCTGTTTGTTTAATTTATATGCAGGGTACATCATGAGAAAAGCTGGACTGGAAGAAACACAAGCTGGAATCAAGATTGCCGAGAGAAATATCAATAACCTCAGATATGCAGATGACACCACCCTTATGGCAGAAAGTGAAGAGGAACTAAAAAGCCTCTTGATGAAAGTGAAAGTGGAGAGTGAAAAAGTTGGTTTAAAGCTCAACATTCAGAAAACGAAGATCATGGCATCCGGTCCCACCACTTCATGGGAAATAGATGGGGAAACAGTGGAAACAGTGTCAGACTTTATTTTTCTGGGCTCCAATATCACTACAGATGGTGACTGCAGCCATGAAATTAAAAGATGCTTACTCCTTGGAAGGAAAGTTATGACCAACCTAGATAGCATATTCAAAAGCAGAGACATTACTTTGCCAACAAAGGTTCGTCTAGTCAAGGCTATGGTTTTTCCAGTGGTCATGTATGGATGTGAGAGTTGGACTGTGAAGAAGGGTGCATGCCGAAGAATTGATGCTTTTGAACTGTGGTGTTGGAGAAGACTTTTGAGAGTCCCTTGGACCGCAAGGAGATCCAACCAGTCCATTCTGAAGGTGATCAGCCCTTGGTGTTCTTTGGAAGGAATGATGCTAAAGCTGAAACTCCAGTACTTTGGCCACCTCATGCGAAGAGTTGACTCATTGGAGAAGACTCTAATGCTGGGAGGGATTCGGGGCAGGAGGAGAAGGGGACGACAGAGGATGAGATGGCTGGATGGCATCACTGACTCGATGGATGTGAGTCTGAGTGAACTCCAGGAGTTAGTGATGGACAGGGAGGCCTGGCATGCTGCGATTCATGGGGTCACAAAGAGTCAGACACGACTGAGCGACTGATGTGATCTGATCTAATCTGAAAGTACTTTGGAAATCTTGACACTTCTTTTCAGTGTGGTGCTTTTGAAAAATGAAATTGAAGAATGTAATTTTGATCAAAGGCACACTTTGATAGTATAAACTTGGCAGAAATTAAGAAAATTTGAGAGTTTAACTAAAGGACTAAAAAATTATATAGTTATTTAAACATGAATTTCAAAGAGCTGTCTTAAGGCAATGTAGTAACATTTTCCTTCATTTTTGAGCATGCTGATAAATCTATGTATTCTCAAACTTACCACCTTTGTATGACCCTAAAATTCCATCCTGATGGAGATGTCTCTTGCCTGTTTCATTGCATTTGAAAGAGTGTTCTACACATAGTCATCCCAGTCTTAGTTCTGCCTAACTAAATGTTCATAAATACTTCTGCTTCCAGAAAAATAGAAGTTTCTCTCTTCCTCCCATATGTAAATTAAAAATCCCTGACATAAAATACATAAAACAAACATAAGACTCTAAGAAGTGGTGGGAAGAAAGCAGACCAGCTCCATAGTTTCATTAACAAATTATAATGGAGCAATGAGACATTCCATAGGCAAAGCAAACAACGACAAAACCCCAAAACACATTGCCCTAAGTGTCACACCTTACAGAAATATTAATTCAAGATGGGTCATGAACTTAATTGTAGTATATAAAACTATAACGCTTTACTTTAAAAAGAGAGAAAATCTTTGGGATCTAGGACTCCCTAAACAACTTCTCAGCCTTAACATCAACAATGCAACCCATAAAAATGAAAAAGTGGCACATGGGACTTCATTGAAATGAAAACTTGCTCTTTGAGAGACTCTAGTAACAGGATAAAAAGGAACAACAAATGGGGATAAAATATTTGCAAATCATACATCTAACAAGCCACTAGTCTCTAGAATATATAAAGAGCTCTTGAAGTGTGAATATAAAAGCAAACAATTAGAAAACAGGAAAAATATATGAAAGACTTTTCATTGAGGAGAGTATGCAGATTGCAGATAAGTCCATGAAAAGATATTTAAAATTATTAGCCATTAGGAAAGTGCAGAATAAAACTAATATATTGTCACACACTTAGCATAATGGCTAAGATTAAAAAAAGAATAAGAACAACACCAAATGGTGACAAAAATGTGAAGTAACTGGATCACTCATACGTTGTTGATAGGAATATAAAATAGTACAGCTACTCTGGAGATGAGATTGGCAGTGTTTGTCTTTTTTTTCAACTAATCAAGGTGCCATGTGATCCAGAAATTATACTCTGAAGCATTATCCCAGAGAAATAAATGTAAGTTCATATGAAAACCTGTACACAAATGTTTATAACAGCTTTATTTGTAATTACTCCAAACTGGAAACAATCCAAATTCAGTGGGGGGATAGTTAAACATACTCTGGTATATATGTACCAAGGACTACTGCTCAGCAAGAAAAATAAACCAGCAAAGCATACAACAACGTAGGTAAATCAACAGAGATTTATTCTGAGTGAAAAAAGTCAATCTCAAAAGGTCATCAACTAGGTGTTTCTGTTTATACATTAATAATCTTTAAAGGACAAAATTTTAGAAAGAGATTATTGGTTGATACTGGTTTAGGAGGAGTAAGTGTGGGAGAGACGTGGTGTGTCTATAAAAGTATAACAAGTGATCTTGTGTTGATGGAAATATTTTGTGTCTTGATTATATCAACATAAGTATCTTGAGAGACTGTGCTACATTTTTGTAAGATGGTACCTTTGGGGAGAACTACGTAAAAAATACATAGGATCCCTTCATAGTATTTCTTAAAATGCTTGTGAATTAACAATTACCTTAAAGTTTCATTAAAAATCTTAAAAACAACCAAAATATTCTAATGAACAGTATAAACAAAGGTTTCAAAAATCGTCAAAATGAATCACATAAAGCTCTAAGCGTAGTACTTGGCATGTAGTAAACTCTGGATAAGTACTTTTTCCAATAATTTTGTTTGTTTTTTACTATGCCGAGTCTTTGTTGCTATGCAGGCTTTTCTCTAGTTTTGGAGAACGGGGACTGTGGTCTAGTTGTGGTGCACAGGCTCCTCATTGCAGTGGCTTTTCTTGTCGCAGAGCGTGGACTCTGGGCGGCCAGGCTTCAATAGTTGCAGCACATGGGCTCTAGAGCCAATCAGCCACAACTACTGAACCCTTGTGCCACAACTATTGAAACCCACACGCCCTAGAGCCCGTGCTCTGCCATAAGAGAAGTCACTGCAATGAGACGTTTCCATGTTTCCTGCACTGGCAGGTGGATTCTTTATCACTGAGCCTCCAGGGAAGCCATGAATAAGTACTTTTTTTTTTTTTTTAATGGAAGTACAGTTGATTTACAATGTTATGTTAATTTCTGCTGCATAGCAAAGTGATTCAGTTATATATAAAATATACATTTATAAATATACATACATATATTTATACATTTATAAATATATATAAATCGATATATACAATTGAATCACTTTGCTATACAGCAGAAATTAACACAAGGTTGTAAATGTTTACATACATATGTGTGTACATTTTTTTTTAAGATTTATTTTAGTTTTGGCTGTGCTGGGCCTTCGTGGCTTTGCCCAAGTGTTTCTCTCACTGTGGCAAGTGGAGGCTACTCCTCGTTACGGTGTGCAGGCTTCTCACTGCAGTGGCTTCCGGTTGCAGAGCGCGGACCCTAGGCGTGTGGGCTTCAGTAGTTGCGGTGTGGGCTCAGTAGTTGTGGCTTCCCGGCTCTAGAGTTGTGGCTCAGCACTTGTGGCACAAGGGTTTGGCACTCCACAGCATGTGGAATCATCCCAGGCCCCGGGATCAGACTCACGTCCCTTGCACTGTAAGGCAGATTCTTAACCACTGGACCACCAGGGAAACCCTACATATTCTTTCTTGATATTCTTTTCCACTGTGGTTTATCACAGAATATTGATAATTATTTTAATGGTGATAATGATTCTGTTGTAGGAAGATAACACTGGTAGTGATGAAATAGGTATGAGGAATGAAGCTTGAAATAGGTGCAAAGACTGTGAGGACCCTCCTTATCTGTCTAGGCTCCCAAGAAAGTTAAATACTACCATCCATGAACCTCTGGTTCAAAGTTAGCAGAGAGAGTTTTGCATTCTTCTCACGCTTTATTTACCCTGTGTATCATCTGGGTTCCCAAAGGGCCATTTGATATGTTAGAGTGCAGATTTAACAGGAGTGAAGTCAATTGCATCTTTAAAAAAATCTATAGACTTACAACCTTTGCAATCCTGAAAGTATCATAATGACAGCTTATAGGTTAAGTGGATTTAGATGTAGAGGGAGGTTTTTCTTTGTCAGCGAATTAAGTTGAAACAGATTGACGCTTCTGGAATGCATTAGGACAACACTACCATGATTCCACAGTGAGATATTTTCTTGGGGCAAAATACCTGATCGTGTTTTTCAGCAGGGGTGCTGTTAACCTTCCTGAGGGACCCTTTGAACCTTGCAGGGCTGTATGAAGCATTGAGCTGTTTGGAGTCCTGGCTGTGTTCATTAAATGTCACAGTCCCCCCTTAGCCCTTGTGATAACCAAATATCACCCTCTCCACTACCACCATCACCCACAACATAAAGGGGTACATTTCCAAAGGTTCATACATAATGGCAGGTAGGTGCACACCTGATGAGACCCATTTGAAGAAGCTATATGTTAGAGGAAAGGCTGCTGCTGCTGCTAAGTCACTTCAGTCGTGTCCGACTCTGTTGGACCCCATAGACGGCAGCCCACCAGACTACCCCGTCCCTGGGATTCTCCAGGCAAGAACACTGGAGTGGGTTGCCATTTCCTTCTCCAATGCATGAAAGTGAAAAGTGAAAGTGAAGTCGCACAGTCATGTCCGACTCTTCGTGACCCCATGGACTGCAGCCCATCAGGCTCCTCCATCCGTGGGATTTTCCAGGCAAGGGTACTGGAGTGGGGTGCCATCGCCTTCTCTGGAGAAAAGGCTAGTTAGATGCTAATCCAGCCTGTCTACAGCTAATTTAGCAATTAAGAGTTGGAACTTAGCAGTCTGATCTTGAATAAGAAAGTTACCCCTTCTGATGCCTCAGTCTCTTCTGTAAAATGGATAAAAAATTGGTGATATTTAGTACAAATTTATAAAGTTCTTGCCATGTGAGGAGTAATAGTTGTATATCTGAAAGAGTTCTCTGAGAATTGGCTCTTTGGCATCTTGTCTGGTACAAGAAAAGTGCACAATAAAAAGCACTACTGCATTTAATCAAGCCTAAGTTGCTACAAAAACTTCTGCTTCATTGACTATGCTTAAAGCCTTTGGCCATGTGGATCACAACAAACTGCAGAAAATTCTTAGAGATGGCTTACCTGTCTCTTGAGAAACCTGTATGCTGATCAAGAAGCAACAGTTGGGGGATACTTTATGTGACCCCTCAAACTTAGATCGCCCCTGGACTTTCAAATGCTAACATCCCCAATGCTGTAATATGATTACTGTATAAAAATAAATCCCTTTAAAATAGAAGACAGAACAGTTGAAACTAGACATAGAACAACTGACTGGTTCAAAATTGGGAAAGAAGTATAGCAAAGATGTATGTTGTCACCCTGCTTATTTAACTTGTATGCAGGGTACATCATGCAAAATGCTGGGCTGAGTGAATCACAAGCTGGAATCAAGATTGCTGGGGAAAATATCAACAACCTCAGATATGTAGATAATACCACAGAAAGTGAAACAGAACTAAAGAGCCTCTTGATGAGTGTTGAGAGAGTGAAAAAGTTGATTTAAAACTAAACATTAAAAAGACTTAAGATTATGGCATCCAGTCCCATTACCTCATGGCAAATAGTTGGGGGAAAAATGAGACAGTGACAGATTTTATTTTCTTGGACTCCAAATGGTGGCTCCAACCTTGAAATTAAAAGACTCTTTAAAAAAAATAAAATACAAGACTCTTGCTCCTTGGAAGAGAAGTTATGACACGTCTAGACAGCATATCCAAAAGCAGAGACATCACTTTGCTGACAAAGGTCCATGTAGTCAAAGCTATGGTTTTTTCCAGTAGTCATGTGCAGATGTGAGAGTTGGACCATAAAGAAGGCTAAGCACTGAAGAATTGATGCTTTTGAACTGTGGTGCTAGAGAAGACTCTTGAGAGTTCCTGGGACTGCAGGGAGATTAAACCAGTCAGTCCTAAGGGAAATTGGCCCTTCCAATGAATATTCAGGACTGATGCTGAAACTGAAGCTCCACCAGTCAATCCTAAGGGAAATTGGCCCTTCCAGTGAATATTCAGGACTGATGCTGAAACTGAAGCTCCATACTTTGGCCATCTAATGCGAAGAGCTAACTCATTGGGAAAGACCCTGATGCTGGGAAAGACTAAAGGCAAAAGGAGAAGGAGATCACAGAGGATGCGATGGTTATATAAGCATCACTGACTCAGTAGACATGATTTGAGCAAACTCTGGGAGATAGCGAAGGACAGGGCAGCCTGGTGTGTTGTAGTCCACGGGGTTGCAAAGAGTCGGACACAACTTAGTGACTGAGCAACAACAACAATAAGATGCCATGGATTATAAAATTCACCATCACTTTTAAACTAAGGAGGAAGAAAAAGCTGCCAATTAAATGGTGACACACTGCTCTCTCATCATTTAGAATACCTGTGTATTTATACCATGATATAAATATATACTTTAGATTTATTTGGAGACTTTTTAATCCTTTATTACTGTTGTGCCTATTAAAAAAAAAATGAACAAATAAGCTGTTTCTAAAACTTTGTTCAGAATTGAACTCTGACACACTTTTAACTGGATTATCAGTAGTGTTTTAAAATCTGTCAGCCAAGCCAGGCTGGAGTTGAACCAATTTTTTGCAATACAAAATCCTCCTCTAGGTCATCCAGAGCACTTACAATGGAGCATTTTTAGAGTCTGCACCTGAATAAAAGCCAGGCTCTGAAGGTGGCTTTGCAGCATAGTAGACCAAGCCTACTTGTAGTGGCTACTTAAGGAACATTTGGAAACAACTGACTTACCTCTACCATCTCCACACATCATTTGCCTCCTCTATTGCCTTCAGGATTTTCTCTAAGCTACTGACACTCATTCTGCAGGTGTTTTGTTTTGTTTTACATATTTCTTGTTGTTTTTTAATTATTTTTAAATTTTATATTGGAATATCTCTCTTCTTTTTAAGCATTTTATTTTTTATCGAGGTATAGCAGATTAGCAATGTTGTGATAGTTTCAGGTGGACAGTGAAGGGCCACACATATACATGTATCCATTCTCCCCAAACCTCCCGTATTTCATTTATAATGCTGTGTTAGTTTTAGGTGTGCAACACAGTGATATATCCGGAGCTTCCCTGATGGCTCAAATGGTAAAGATTCCGCCTGCCAATGCAGGAGATTTGATCTCTGGGTTAGGAAGATCCCCTGGAGAAGGGAATGGCTACCTGCTCTAGTATTCTTGCCTGGAGAATTCCATAGACAGAGAAGCCTGGCAGGCTATGGTCCGTGGTGTCGCAAAGAGTAAGACATGACTGAGCAACTAACACTTTCACTTTTCATACATAGAGCCTTTCTTTTTCAGATTTTTTTCCCCCATACAGGTTGTTAGAGTATTCAGTAGAGTTCCTTGTGATCTAGAATATGTCCTTCTTGATTATCCATTTTATATATTAGTGTATATTTGTTAATCCGCACAATTTATCCTGATTTATCCCTAATTTACCCCTCCTAATTTATCCCTCTCTCCCCACTTTCCCCCTTGGCTAACCATAAGTTTGGTTTTTTCTGCATTTTTGATGCTTAAGCTTTTGATGTTTCCAGGTGCCCAGGCAGTGGTACCTTCAATATAACTCAAGTCCAGCACTTGGCTGACAGTTTATAGAATACTGTGAATTGCAGAGGGTATCCTCATTTCAGAGAAGTGAAAAGATTAAAAGGTAGAAAATTTTACTTCTGAGAAGATGAAAGCTGTTAATCAAAATATGCGTAGTTTTAGTGAAAGAAAAAGTGCGTGTGGACTACTTATGTATATGAAGTAAATCTTATCCTGAACCCTCTATCAAGTGACAATTTGTCATATGATTCCTTGTGACTCAAAGGATGCTCTATGGACTGGGATATGGGAACGTGTCAGAAATGCAGAATCTCAGTCTCCGGCACACACTTGTTAAAATGCAGATTCTCATTTAGTAAGATCTCCAAGTGACTGTTATGTCCGTTAAAGTTTCAGAAACACTTCTGCTTTTTTTTGGACTGTTGTTATAGAGCCAATGTATTTCTTGGCTGCTTTGCTTAAAAGGGGACTTCCTTGCATATGCAGTAACACACCCGCCCCCCTCTCCCCTTGCACCCTCTCCTTTTCTGCTAATTCAGGTCACAGGTAAGAAACTTATTTGGAACATCCTCTTGTGTTGGTTTCAAAACTGAGATGTTATCACATTTATCCTCTTCACCTTTCTCATCACACTTATAGGAGCAAACAGGCGGTATCGCTTTAGTGAAAATTCACCCACAAGTTATAGCCTTTTCTAGAAGGCACCAGGCTAGCAGGGGAGACTAAAATCTTACTAATAAAAATCCACATGCATTGAGACTGGCCCTTTTTCTTACTGGCGTTTCTCAAACCTGTTTGACACATAAACCCTAATGATGCTGGGATTATAAACTATCTTTTCCTGGCGTGGCTTTTTGAAACTCACTGATCGAGTTGGCTTCAAACCAGAGGCTGGGAAAGAGCAGCTCAGAAGAGGAGCAGAGGAAAGCCTAGCGGCACTGTTCTGGAAGCAGTGTGTGTCTTGACCTTTCAAACACCTTCTGTTTGGAAACTCACTATCTGCCCTGAAAACAGGCCCTGTCCTCTACCTGTACTCCTCTTGCTGTCTCAAGGCCAGTTTGCAGCTATATTAACAGAACTGGAAGACTCAGAATTTATTTTTGCAAATATAAAATGTCAGCTGGTGGTCCACTTAAAAAGTAAATAAATAAATAAATAAATAAAAGAAGCTTCACTCTGTGGTGCTGCTACAGGCTAAGTGTAAGGTCATTCTGGGTTAGAGACTGGTCCAGAAAGGGCCATTCTTAAGACTCCCTAAACCTGGGTTTCTTCCTCTGATGTGGGTCATAGTAGGCGGCCTCGAGGAGGATAGACCACTTGGAGATGGAGGGGATGCTGAAACCACAGGGAAAAGAGGTACCACGTGACCACAGGCCCTGCCTTAGCGTCCCTTGAGGCCAAAGAAACAGGAAGGAGGAGGTGTTGGGCGGAGACAGGGCTTATCTTTCAGTTTCTCCTAGCTGATTCTAAGGATTACAGCTGCCAGATAGTACAGGGCAAAATCAGCAGAGGATTTGCCGCTTCCAAACATAGATCTATGCAGTGGGAAACCACCAGGTACTGTAGAAACTGAGTTCCAGAGAGAGAATTGACTTGGCCAAGCTTACCCCACATCTTAATAGTGGACTACATAAATATATATATATATATATATTTTTTAAAAAAACAACTCTTATTCAGTGCTAAGTACTGTTTTAAACATTTGCTGTACATGTATTATTTGATGCAACTCTTTTAGTACCCTGGAGAAGGGAATGGCAATCCACTTCAGTATTCTTGCTTGGAGAATTCTGTGGACAGAGGAGCCTGGTGGGCTACAGTCTATGGGATGGCTAAGAATCAGACACGACTGAGCAACTAACACACACACAAACACACACACACACACAAACACAAACAACATTATTATTAATATTCTCCTCTTATAAGGAAATTTGGCACAGAGAAGTTAAGTAAATTTCCTAAGTCACATAGCTGACATATTGCTGGTATTCAATCCCAGGTCTTGTGGGCTAACTATATCCTTTGTACTGTGCTAAATTTCTTATGTGAATTATTATTTTAAAAGCCCTATTATTATCATTCTGCAAACTGTGGCTTAGAGAGTTTCTATAACTCCACTTCATGGTACAATCTGACCTTGAATGCTGACAGCCTGACTTCTGTGCTCATTCTCTTAACCACACTGTTTTGGAATCCAAGTCCCTAGACTCTTCACCAGTGCTAACTGCTCTCTAGCTTGCCATGGAACTGGGTGATTGGATGGGATCAATGGAAACAGGAAAACTGGTCCAAGAGATACTATTACTAGAGCTCAAATAGGGCTTAAAGTAGAGGTAATTTTTGTTTTGTTTTCCTCCCTTCTACATGCTTTAGTTATAAGTTTAAGGGTTCTATCAGCATCTCTGGTTATGTTTTATAATAACATTTTATGGAATAACTGCTATTGTACTAGATGCAGTACTAAATGTTCTGTGATAGCTATTATCTCTATTTTATAAATACAAAAATATCTAATATTTATCTACTGAACTCTACTTTTTAACTCTTTATCTGATAAAATCATTTGCACCTGAATTTCAAGCTCCCAAACTTAGTTAAGATTTGAACATAGATTCTGCCACTTACTGGCAAGTATAGTCTTGAAAATGTATTTAACTTCTCTAATATCCAGTATCTTATTATATATGAAGTCATTTACAATAGTAGTCACTGATAGGATAATTGAGATAACTGAAAGAGATGCTGCAATGTAAGCATTTAAGTGATGCCTAGTATACAGTAAGTCCTTCATAAATGATAGCCCACTATGCTTGACCTTCAGAGGCAGGTGGAATCTTATGACCTGTCTATTTTGATCTTCTCATATTCTAGATCTCTGGGTAAGGAAGAGGCTCGTTCAAGGTCACACAGCAGCTAGCAGTGCTGGACTCAAGGCTGTACGTAGTTTATCTTATGCAAAGTAGAAATTGTGATATTAACACAATAAATAATATTCTCCTTTGTAATGTTATGTATATATGTATCAACATGTAAGTAGGAGGACCGATCTAGATAGAGGGTTGTTTAGCAGTTGCTTTAAATTGTAGCCAAGAAAAGTGAAGGATTTTCTTGCTTCTAGATAAGACTGATTCTCATCTTTAACGATAAATGAAGATTAGCTATTAGGAAGGAATAAAACCAGAAAGAAGTCATGATCTTAGAAAAACATTTTAGATGCACTGTTTGACAAGCCATAATGTCCCTGAAGGGCTGTTGAGAATTTTGCTGTGATGTCATTAACACTTTTAGAAGCCAATGCTGATAATAGTTAGGTTAGAATGCACTTAGTATTAAATACTTTATCACAGTTTTTTCTACTCATGATTCTAGTTGAGATACTGGATTAGATCATCAGTTACCGTATATTTGAATTTAAGAAGTAATATTTTAAAAACAAGTAAAGGAAATCTCTGACATGGATTCGCCAAATATTTTTCCCCTTCAACTAGAAGTTTAAATGACAAGAACAAAACATACCACAACCAATCACTATGATTTTTTATAATAAGAGGAATATTTTAACTTTCCAAGTGTAGAAATACATGAACTCAGGATGAAGGGTATTGATTAAAAGGGAATATAATTTTTGTAAAAAAAAGAAGTCATTATTTTTCTAGTTTTATTCCAGGTGATGAAAACTTAGGGATGGACTAGCACTGTCCCTGAACTATTTTAGAAATTGTTAGACCAGAATCTCAGGAGTCTCAAAACCCCTCCCCCTTCCCTAGGTACATAAAACCATAACTTGCTGAAGGTTTTCCCAAGGCACATACTCCTCCCTCTGTGGAGGCCCTACCATGTGTGCCTCCTGGTTTCTCTAATCTATCCATATGCTATGGATTCTTGGTCATTATGAACTCCAGTTACTGCCGGAATATGTCACATCTCCTGAGTAGCGTGTTGTTGTAGGAAAACAAAACTCCCTAGATGAATCTGTTGATCATCTAATCCAGGGGTTATGGGTGAAAGTCCATTGCACTGGAGCCCATGATTTTCGTACCCATAGAATTTACCTGGTGCATTGGTTTGATGCTCTACACAAGAATAGAGAGGTGGTTTAGTTCACTTCAGTCGCTCAGTCGTGTCCGACTCTTTGCGACCCCATGAATTGCAGCACGCCAGGCCTCCCTGTCCATCACAAACTCCCGGAGTTCACTCAGACTCAAGTCCATCAAGTCAGTGATGCCATCCAGCCATCTCATCCTCTGTCGTGCCCTTCTCCTCCTGCTCCCAATCCCTCCCAGCATCAGAGTCTTCTCCAATGAGTCAACTCTTCGCATGAGGTGGCCAAAGTACTGGAGTTTCAGCTTCAGCATCATTCCCTCCAAAGAAATCCCAGGGCTAATCTCCTTCAGAATAGACTGGTTGGATCTCCTTGCAGTCCAAGGGACTCTCAAGAGTCTTCTCCAACACCACAGTTTAAAAGCATCAATTCTTCGGTGCTCAGCCTTCTTCATGTCCAACTCTCACATCCATACATGACCACAGGAAAAACCACAGCCTTGACTAGACGAACCTTTGTTGGCAAAGTAATGTCTCTGCTTTTGAATATGCTACCTAGATTGGTCATAACTTTCCTTCCAAGGAGTAAGCATCTTTTAATTTCATGGCTACAATAACCATCTGCAGTGATTTTGGAGCCCAAAATAATAAAGTCTGACACTGTTTCCACTGTTTCCCCATCTATTTCCCATGAAGTGATGGGACCGGATGCCATGATCTTCGTTTTATGAATGTTGAGCTTTAAGCCAACTTTTTCACTCTCCACTTTCACTTTCATCAAGAGGCTTTTTAGTTCCTCTTCACCTTCTGCCGTAAGGGTGGTGTCATCTGCATATCTGAGGTTATTGATGTTTCTCCTGGCAATCTTGATTCCAGCTTGTGTTTCTTCCAGTCCAGCATTTCTCATGATGTACTCTGCATATAAGTTAAATAAACAGGGTGACATTATACGGCCTTGATGTACTCCTTTTCCTATTTGGAACCAGTCTGTTGTTCCATGTCCAGTTCTAACTTGCTTCCTGACCTGCATACAGATTTCTCAAGAGGCAGGTCAGGTGGTCTGGTATTCCCATCTCTTTCAGAATTTTCCACAGTTTTTTGTGAGGCACACAGTCAAAGGCTTTGGCATAGTCAATAAAGCAGAATTAGATGTTTTTCTGGAACTCTCTTGCTTTTTCCATGATCCAGCGGATGTTGGCAATTTGATCTCTGGTTCCTCTGTCTTTTCTAAAACCAGCTTGAACATCAGGAAGTTCATGGTTCACGTGTTGCTGAAGCCTGGTTTGGAGAATTTTGAGCATTACTTTACTAGCATGTGAGATGAGTGCAATTGTGCGGTAGTTTGAGCATTCTTTGGCATTGCCTTTCTTCGGGATTGGAATGAAAACTGACCTTTTCCAGTCCTGTGGCCACTGTTGAGTTTTCCAAATGTGCTGGCATATTGAGTGCAGCACTTTCATAGCAGCATCTTTCAGGATTTGAAATAGCTCAACTGGAATTCCATCACCTCCACTAGCTTTGTTCGTAGTGATGCTTTCTAAGGCCCACTTGACTTTACATTCCAGGATGTCTGGCTCTAGGTCAGTGATCACACCATCGTGATTATCTGGGTTGTGAAGATCTTTTTTGTGCAGTTCTTCTATGTATTCTTGCCACCTCTTCTTAATATCTTCTGCTTCTGTTAGGTCCATACCATTTCTGTCCTTTATTAAGCCCATCTTTGCATGAAATGTTCCCTTGGTAGCTCTAATTTTCTTGAAGAGATCTCTAGTCTTTCCCATTCTGTTGTTTTCCTCTATTTCTTTGCACTGATCGCTGAGGAAGTCTTTCTTATCTCTTCTTGCTATTCTTTGGAACTCTGCATTCAGATACTTATATCTTTCCTTTTCTCCTTTGCTTTTCACTTCTCTCCTTTTCACAGCTATTTGTAAAGCCTCCCCAGACAGCCATTTTGCTTTTCTGCATTTCTTTTCCATAGGGATGGTCTTGATCCCTGTCTCCTGTATAATGTCATGAACCTCATTCCATAGTTCATCAGGCACTCTATCTATCTGACAGAATGTGGTCCACTGGAGAAGGGAATTGCCAACCACATCAGTATTCTTGCCTTGAGAACCCCATGAACAGTATGAAAAGGCAAAATCATAGGATACTGAAAGAGAAACTCCCCAGGTCAGTAGGTGCCCAATATGCTCCTGGAGATCAGTGGAGAAATAACTCCAGAAAGAATGAAGGGATGGAGCCAAAGCAAAAAGAATACCAGCTGTGGATGTGATTGGTGATAGAACCAAGGTCCGATATTGTAAAAGCAATATGCATAGGAACCTGGAATGTCAGGTCCATGAATCAAGGCAAATTGGAAGCGGTCAAACAAGAGATGGCAAGAGTGAATGTTGACATTCTAGGAATCAGCGAACTCAAATGGACTGGAATGGGTGAATTTAACTCAAATGACCATTATATCTGCTACTGCGGGCAGGAATCCCTCAGAAGAAATGGAGTAGCCATCATGGTCAACAAAAGAGTCTGAAATGCAGTACTTGGATGCAATCTCAAAAATGACAGAATGATCTCTGTTCGTTTCCAAGGCAAACCATTCAGTATCACAGTAATCCAAGTCTATACCCCAACCAGTAACGCTGAAGAAGCTGAAGTTGAACCATTCTATGAAGACCTACAAGACCTGCTACAACTAACACCCAAAAAAGATGTCCTTTTCATTATAGGGGACTTAATGCAAAAGTAGGAAGTCAAGAAACACCTGGAGTAACAGGCAAATTTTGCCTTGGAGTACAGAATGAAGCAGGGCAAAGACTAATAGAGTTTTGCCAAGAAAATGCACTGGTCATAGCAAACACCCTCTTTCAACAACACAAGAGAAGACTCTACACGTGGACATCACCAGATGGT
Source organism: Bos indicus x Bos taurus (assembly GCF_003369695.1). Taxonomy (NCBI): domain Eukaryota; kingdom Metazoa; phylum Chordata; class Mammalia; order Artiodactyla; family Bovidae; genus Bos; species Bos indicus x Bos taurus. The sequence goes on from NC_040082.1 coordinate 46,529,255, forward strand.
CAACACCGAAATCAGATTGATTATATTCTTTACAGCCAAAGATGGAGAAGCTCTATACAGTCAACAAAAACAAGACCAGGAGCTTACTGTGGCTCAGATCATGAACTCCTTATTACCAAATTCAGACTTAAATTAAAGAAAGTAGGGAAAACCATTCAACCATTCAGGTATGACCTAAATCAAATCCCTTATGATTATACAGTGGAAGTGAGAAATAGATTTAAGGGCCTAGATCTGATAGATAGAGTGGTGGTATGGGTGGAAAAAGCAGTGAAATTACCCAGTACTACCTTCCTTCCAGTGTACATGTTCCTTCTATCTTCAGGGACTAGACAGAATTTTAAAAAATCCACCCTTCAGATTTAGGCTAGATTGATTGACCAGTTACCTGTGTCAGGAGCTACGCTGGGCTTCCTCTGCGCTCTCTCTCTCACACACTTGGATCTGCTCTGGCCATCTCCTCCTCCTAGGTGAGGCAAGTGAGGCTCTGACAGGCTCAGTGCCTGTGTCACACAGTCAGTATCCACAGGCAGATGCTCTTAGCCTTCATTTTTCTTGTGGGGATGTTCATGGTTTGTAACCCAGGGGCCAACTTTAATATCTCACTCCTGTTTGTACTAAGCGTCTGTTTTCCTATTAAAGTAACATTTCTTTCTGTCTCTGCCAATCTTCCATCACCAGCACCAAGCACCTGGGTAGCAAACAGTATCATAATACAGTAGTCCCTGCTGTCGGCTTTGGAACAGCCTTGGGCAGTTTCCCTCTCTGCATTCTCGTTTGCTGTCTACAAAATGAACACCATGACAGTACCTACGTCATGGAGTTCTTGTTAGACCAAATGGGTATAAACACTGTCGACACATAAAGATGCATCCTGTGAGATCCATGAGTTTCAGTTTTATTTGGGGACGTCCTGACAGCTTCTCTGATAGTTCTGAGGAACTGCTCCAAAAAGGTAATGGAATAGGTCAGTACAGATGTGATTTTGATGAAGGGCACATGTGCAGCCAAGCACACATCTGGTTAGAAGCTTGCTGCCAGTCACTAGGAACAGATACCTCCGTTAATGATTTCAGTGCTTTTCTAAGTATGGGAAGAGGAAAGAATCCAAGAACAAAAAAAGATTTCTCCTGAAAATAACAACTATCTGAAGGCTTGTTCTGCCAGTTTTTCCAGAGCACAAAGTGCTTCATTCCTGGTTTCCTCCTTGACCTCCTTTCGGGATGTGTTGACGTTCCATGGCTGTAGTGACTAGTGACTGAATTCTTATACAACCACTTGTTGTTCAGTTGCTAAGATGTGTCTGACTCTTTGCAACCCTGTGAACTGCAGCACACCAGGCTTCCCTGTCCTTCACCATTTCCCGGAGTTTGCTCAAACTTATGTCCATTGATTTGGTGATACCATCCAACCATATCATCCTCTGTCTCTCCCTTCTTCGTTGGGCAAGTGACATTTTTTAAGTTGGTATTACTTAGCCCAAATCTTGACATGTCTTATCCACCATTGCTATTAGCTCTTAGTGTTATATAAATAGAATTTTAAAATATCAATTGTAGGTATTTAAATCAACACTGCATATTGCACAAAATTTCTTCAAAAAGTTTGGTAAATTGTGCTGTACTAGCCTGTCTGTCCTAAAACATCTGGTTGCTGTTGCTTTTCTCTTTCTATTTTCCTTATCACACAGTGATTTAGTAGCTGAAATCAGAAAGATGTCATAGTTTTCCTAAGGCATGGCTCTTTCAAAGTTGCTTGGGACAAGAGCAAAGAGGAAAAGTGAGTCTGGTGTGGTGAAGAAAGCCTCAAAGCTGTGTACTTAGCCCCTGGCCAGTGCCTTGAGGGTAGAAAGCACTCAGTCTTTAATTGAATGAACGTTTCAAAACATTATGCACACATGAGGATGTTTTAGATCAGTGGATTGTAATTGGGCCTCTGTGTATGTGACGGCAGGCTTTCGTTAGAACATATTTAATCATTAAAACTCTGGGATGATGGGACTTCCCTGGCGGTCTGTGGTTTGGTTAGCATGCATCCAGTGCAGAGTGTGTGGGTTCAATCCCTGGTCGGGGAACTGAGATCCCACATGCTGTGCAATGTGGCCAAAACAAACAAAGCGAAGCTCTTGAATGAGTGGCTAAAGGCAGACAGAGTGAGATACAGGGGTATTAGTCACAAAGAAAGAGTAGTAGATGCTCGTGCTATGCATTGCTTTGTATACATCTTTATTTTATTTTATTTTTTTATGGGAAACAGTACAAACTTGTAGAAATCAAATGTTACAGAACATATTTTGGGGGAGGAAATTTTTTCCTACCCTTCTAGGTCCTTCTGACTGGTTTAGAAATTACATTTGAATTAACATGAGATTGATTAACAGAGAAAACCAAAACTTAATAATATGTATACATCAGAGAATCCCAGAAAAACTGAGTAACTCACCAGAATGCCTGAAACTCTCACTTTAAGTACTATCTTTAGCTTAAGATAAAGGAAGCTGTTTGTTGAGAGTAAAGGTTTGGCACTTCAGAGGGAAGGCAAGCAATTTACCTGGAGATGGAAAAGCAAATTTTGGTGAATAAATGTTTGATGGACCATGCAGGGTCAATAGGACAAAAGTAGAATCTGATCCCTGGGCCTGATCCTCACCCCCACCCCTATTCCCCCTGCCACATCACACCTACCTGTATTCACTGCAGATATCTCTGGTGATAGAGAGACTATAGCAGAAATAGAATATCAAAATTCTTCAGGCAGTTAAAGGGAAGTAAACTTTTTCCCTGAGTCTTTATAAATGTATTTATTTGGCTGCATTGGGTCTTAGTTGTGGCATGTGGTTTCTAGCTCCCTAATCAGGAATCAAACCCAGGCCTTCTGAATTGGAAGCACAGAGTCTTAGCCAGTGCTCCACCAGGCAAGTCCCTCTTCTGAGCCTTGACTGCTTTCAGCTCAAAATAATCAGCATGCCAGAGAGACATTTTGAGGTGGCAAGTTTTGTTCCCCTGTAATATATGATGATCAGTGCATTTTCTTGGCAAAACTCGATTAGTCTTTGCCCTGCTTCATTCTGTACTCCAAGGCCAAATTTGCCTGTTACTCCAGGTGTTTCTTGACTTCCTACTTTTGCATTCCAGTCCCCTATAATGAAAGGACATCTTTTTTGGATGTTAGTTCTAAAAGGTCTTGTAGGTCTTCATAGAACCATTCAACTTCAGCTTCTTCAGCGTTACTGGTTGGGGCATAGACTTGGATTACTCCTTGGAAGGAAAGTTATGTCCAACCTAGATAATACTGAAGAGCAGAGACATTACTTTGCCAACAAAGGTCCGTCTAGTCAAGGCTATGGTTTTTCCTGTGGTCATGTATGGATGTGAGAGTTGGACTGTGAAGAAGGCTGAGCACCAAAGAATTGATCCTTTTGAACTGTGGTGTTAGATAAGACTCTTGAGAGTCCCTTGGACTGCAAGGAGATCCAACCAGTCTATTCTGAAGGAGATCAGCCCTGGGATTTCTTTGGAAGGAATGATGCTAAAGCTGAAACTCCAGTACTTTGGCCACCTCATGCAAAGAGTTGACTCATTGGAAAAGACTCTGATGCTGGGAGGGATTGGGGGCAGGAGGAGAAGGGGACGACAGAGGATGAGATGGCTGGATGGCATCACTTACTCAATGGATGTGAGTCTGAGTGAACTCTGGGAGTTGGTGATGGACAGGGAGGCCTGGCATGCTGCGACTCATGGGGTCGCAAAAAGTCAGACACGACCGAGCGACTGAACTGAATGTATGATGAATATGTACTTGTCTAAGTCATTTTCATTGCTTGACCCTTTAATAACATGTAAGATCTTTTTTTTAAATTTTATTTTATTTTTAAACTTTATAATATTGTATTAGTTTTGCCAAATATCGAAATGAATCCGCCACAGGTATACATGTGTTCCCCATCCTGAACCCTCCTCCCTCCTCCCTCCCCATACCATCCCTCTGGGCCGTCCCAGTGCACCAGCCCCAAGCATCCAGTATTGTGCATCGAACCTAGACTGGCAATTCATTTCATACATGATATTATACATGTTTCTTTAATACTATTTTTGCTTTTCCACAGCCTCCAAAATAGATCTGGGCCCAGAGTGGTAGCTTAGTATATGAATAGAGGGAAATTATCACTGAAAGATCATCTGTTCCTCCAAGTGGGAGACTTTGTATCAATTGTTAAATAGTTTGCTTAGGAGTGGAACAGAAACCCTGCTCTGAGGTACCCTGACTCATTTGTGATTGTGGCTCCAAATTCTTTGAGCCTCTTTTGTACCACTTGTAAAATGGGGATAATAATATCTGCTCTATAGCGCTGATATGAAGACCAAATGGGATGTGAAGATTTTTTGAAGCCCCTAGCGCAATGCCAGACACATAAAATTAAAGTACTTCAGAGCAGCTGGTGAAAGACATGCTTACCCATCATCCGCCAGATTTATTCTTTTCCTGTCCTTCTGAACCTGTAACCATGACCAGTGAGATTTAATGAGGTCTTAGCTCATCTTTTGTACAGTAGAGATGTTAATACTTAATACATCACAAATCTTGTAGAAATTCTCTAGATAAAATGAAAGAACATTCAGCAGAGAAAAGTTAATTTGGAAATAATTTAGAATTTTAGGCCAACTCATAATCACTGGCAGGTGACGTTCATTCTGTATCAGCTTAAAAAAACACTCAGAATTCTTTACTCAGCTTTTAATACGTATCTTGACTACCTTCCAGCTGTCCATTAGGTAGAAATTAATGTAATTTAAATGAAAAAGTTAAGTAACGGATAAAGACAGCAAACAGGTCCCTGGAATTCAATTCTTTGGCAACAAATTTGGGTTCAGTTTGAATTTAGAAGATGTTTGGAAGAAGAGATTCATGGACTGTATGAAATTGACAATGACTCCATTGAATGAATGAAGAAGTAAAAGGAATGTCTTCGCCCTTGATCTCATTGACATGTGAAGTCTCTCCTAAATCTGAGAACCAAAGACTTCACAAGTCTTAGTTTCTTTGCTTTTAGTTTAATGAAAAAAATACAAAAATCAAGAGATGAAATAAAGAACATGTAATTGCCTTTTCCGCCTTGCACCTGACAAAGCCACAGGAAGCAGAAGAAGTAGATTCACTGCAGGGAAAATTGCCCTCACTTTTCTCTGCTAATGCACATTAGTCCCCCACAGAGGAACTCTGATTTTTCCAGTGGTATACATTTGCGCAGCTGGGTTCATATTTTGCTCTCAAGTGCAATAGTGCTTACACCAAAGCTAATGCAATAAAGCTGGAACTGACATGAGGTTTCTGGGAACATCATTCCTGTGTTCTTGGCAGTTACCTCTAGGACCCTCAACCTGTTACCAGGGAGACACAGAGGAACACTGTGTCCACAGCTTACGAAAGGATGTTTTGCATCTGAAGATAGGGCTCTTGAATGTATCTCTCGTCTTAAGACATTCCTAAAGCCAGCCCAGCCTGTGAGTTTAAAATTGCTTTTTCTTGAGCAAGTTGGGATTGTGTTTTCAGTTACTTGCAACCAAAGTGTTTGATAAATGTGCCAACTCTGTGTTGGATCATGGCTGAGGCTTTGGAAATTCTATGGCAATCAACCACTGTTGCCTGTCCTTATATGGTATACATAATTTAGAGAAACAGACACATTAATTGGGGAAGCACCAATTTAGTAGATACTTCTAAAACATCTACTCAAAAAAATATAATACTTAGTTCAATGAAAATTTATAATGGGCTGAAAAAGAACAGTAGAAAAGGCTTTCCTGAGAAAGTAATTCTTAAACCTGCAGAATCACTAGAAATGAAGTAGGTGAGCAGAAAAGGCAAAGGCATTTCAAAGAGAGGAAATGGCATAGATGAAAACATGGCATAAATGCCCTGTGATAGGAGGAACAAGGCGTGGTCAGGGATGGGAAAAGGTCTGTACAGCAAGCTTTGAGAACAAGAAGCAGATTGGTTTGGGTAATGGTGGCTGGAGAGTTGAGTAGGGAGATTGTACAAGGCCTCGAAGGCTATTTTAAGGAGTTTTGTCTTTTATTATAAGAATCATGAAAAGCTGTGTAGTCCATGCTCTTATATTGTAAATTCAAGGCTCCTAGAGGAAAACTAGGTTTTTCCAAGGTTGGATGTCCCTCATTCAGCAAAGTTCAGCCCCCAACACAAGCCTCTCACTCTCAGGTGACCTACAGAAAGAACTGTGGATAGTCGCTAGTATTTGCAACATGCCTTTGGGTCAAAGACCTTGAATGGACTTGAGAAATCACAAAGTTTGCTTTGGATATACCAGTCAACATAAAACAGATTATTCCTGTCAAAATTTGTATATGAACTTAAAATTATACATATGTATCTACCAACAGTTTTACTTCACACATGCTGCTGCTAAGTCGCTTCAGTCGTGTCTGACTCTGTGCGACCCCAGAGACGGCAGCCCACCAGGCTCCCCTGTCCCTGGGATTCTCCAGGCAAGAACACTGGAGTGGGTTGCCATTTCCTGATGGTTATTGTTAAAAAAAATAAACAAACTAAAGTGCTGATAAAGATGCAGACAAATTAGAACTCCTGTGCATTGCTACTGGGAATGGAAAATATTGCAGCTATGGTGAAAAACAATATGGCGGCTCCTCAAAATTAAACATAGAAATACCATATGATCCAGTAATTCCACTTTTAGGCATATACCCCCAAAAACTGAAATCAGGGATTTGAACACGTACACACTAATGTTTATGGAAGCACTAGTCACTATAGCCAAAAAGTGGGAACAACCCAAAGTTCACCAACAGATGAATGGATAAACAGAATGAAGTCTGTACATGCAGTAGAGTATTTAGCCTTATAAAGAAACAAAATTCTGACCAGTGCTACAACATGGATGAACCTTGAAAATATTATGTTTTGTGGAATGAGGCACCTTAAAAAGACAAATATCGTATGATTTCACTTATGAGATAACTAGTCAAATTCATAGGAAGTAGAGTAATGGTTCCCAGGGGCTGAATGAAGGGATAAAGTTACTGTTTTTGTTTTAATTGGAGTATAATTGCCTTACGATGTTGTATTAGTTTCTTCTGCACAACAAAGTGAATAAGCAATATCTATACATATATTCCCTCCCTCTTGGACCTCTCCTACCACCCCTCATCCCACTCCTCCAAGTCATCACAGAGCGCTGAACTGAGCTCTGTGTGCTATACAGCACGTTCCCACTAGCTACCTATTTTACACGTAGCCGTGTAAATATCAGAGAAGGCAATGGCAACCCACTGCAGTACTCTTGCCTGGAAAATCCCATGGATGGAGGAGCCTGGTAGGCTGCAGTCCATGGGGTCGCAAAGAGTCGGACACGGCTGAAGTGACTTAGCAGCAGCAGCAGTGTATGTATGCCAATACTATTCAGATTGTCCACACTTCCCTACACACCACTGAGTCCACATGTCCTTTCTCTATGTCTGCATCTATATTACTGCTGTGGAAATAGGTTAATCTGGATCATTTTTCTAAATTCCACGTGTGTGTTAATTTGTGATATTTGTTTTTCTCTTTCTGACTTCATTCTGTATGCCAGACTCTAGGTTCATCTACCTTTCTACAGATAAGCTAATTTTGTTCCTTTTAATGGCTGAGTACTATTCCGTTGCAAATTTATTGTTTAATGGATAGAGTTTCTCTGTGGGGCAATGACAAAATTCTAGATATGGATAGTGGTGATGGTTTCACAAAAATGGGAATGTATTTAAGGCCACTTAAAATAGTTAATATCTAAACTTTATATTTTACTGCAACAAAAAATCTTAAAAAGATATATAATGTTACTTCTCTCTTTATATTCATACTGTAAGTACATTTATGCTGTAAGTAAAATAAGAATGCATTACTTGATAAAACTATAAAGAAAAATTACATACATTTCCTCCTGTTAGTTTACTCACATAAAGGATGTCCTTTCTCTAATACAGAAGGCAATACTACTAAAAGATTTTTTCTTAATAAAAAGAGATGGCTGGAAGGAATAAAAGCAGTCATGAACTTTTATTATTGTGTGTTTACTCCACCACAAGAAGATGCTCTGCCTAAGGAGTGCTTTTTATAGTTCTATTATATATTTGTTTGTTAGAGTCCATAAATAAATAGAGCATGTAGTTTTAGATTTCTGTAACACTGAGATTATCACTTCAGAACTAACTTAAAACTCAGTGTTTTTTTTTTTTTTTTTAATCACTTATCCTCTCCCGAGGTCAGAAGCCTGGTTCAGTTTAGCTTATTTAGATAGTTACATACAGTTTTAGAGTCTTTTCCTAGAGTGCTTTACACTGGAGTTCCCCAATCTTGTTTTCCTGTCCTTGATGTTCAGGTTCCTGGAAGGAAATAGACCAAAGAGAATAGCGAGGTGCACACTTGATATTTCTGGGAAGAGTATCTCCGTTGAGCTCATCTGCCCTATAAGATGACCAGATATGCGAATAGTCCTTCAAATTCTATAAGTTAATGATTGTGTTTCCCATGTACTATCTTCCTTAGGAAGTATCTCTTGTCTGTTCAAGTGTTTCTGAGAGGACCTGTGTTCTAAGCCTCATCAGAGTGGTAGCCCTGGTGGAGGTTCCCTTGAGATCTTGGCTCTTGGGAGTAAACACCATACTCCAAACTACTTAGATAAATGAAGAAATATAGGACTGTTGTTATCTCCTTAATTTTAGTCATTATATTTTACTTAACATTACCTTCAGCCTTTATGAAAACCTCTGTTAATTCTGCTTATTTCTTACTTAAGCTCGATCTTCTCGTTTTCCTGCTGAAATCCCTTCTGTGTCAGCCCATTGTTCTTAGGAAAACATTAAAAATTCCTAATATAGTCTCTCAGAGAAGGCAATGGCACCCCACTGCAGTACTCTTGCCTGGAAAATCCCATGGACGGAGGAGCCTGGTAGGCTGCAGTCCATGGGGTCGCTTGGAGTCGGACAGGACTGAGTGACTTCACTTTCACTTTTCACTTTCATGCATTGGAGAAGGAAATGGCAACCCACTCCAGTGTTCTTGCCTGGAGAATCCCAGGGACAGGGGAGCCTGGTGGGCTGCCATCTATGGGGTCACCCAGAGTTGGACACGACTGAAGCGACTTAGCAGCAGCAGCAATATATTCTCTAGGGAAAAACTTTGGGGTAATGGAAAAGGGAGTCCAAGGCTTTTTTGTTTTGTTTTGTTTTTTAATCTTCCTCTTTACTCCTCCTACCCAACTTGATGTGCTTGGCTTTTTTCAGCCTTCATTAGTCTTCCTAAATGTAGCACGTTAAGAGGTTCAAAATATACATTTTGAATCATCATAAAAATACACTTAGCTGTGCACTTTTACAGTTTAATTTTTCCCTTTGTGGGGTATTCCACCTCTGTAACTTAATTCTCTGTCTGGAGATTCTTACACCTGGGAAAAATAGAATGTCTAAGCAAGTACATTGCATTCTTCCCCCCCTCCTCTTTCCCTAAATAATAGTTAAATCCATTACTGTCTCTGGGGATACCATCTGATAATAATCATCTATGGTAATGAAAAGGTTATGTAAACCTTCCAGTGGAAGCCATATCACTTAAAAATTTTGAATCAAGTACTCATTTGTTTTTAGGGAGCCTGTTGTTCAGCCCTTTGCTAGATTCAGCAGTGAGATGGAGCTTCCAAAACTGTTCTTGCTTTTAAGTAATAACCTTTGCTGTTACATAAAGACAGTGCTATCACAGCTTTGAATATAGTTTAACAAGGACTTTTATGTACATTATCCCTCTAATCCATTCAATAATTCTTTCAAGGCTGTTTAAGAATCAACAGTTCAGTTTTACAGTTGACAAACTTGCATCTTAGAGAATTAAGTGGCTTACTCCAAGATTCACTACTGGTAAGAATAGAGGTGGGAACATAGACAGAGCTCTTCTGACTTCTAGTCTACTGTGACTTTGGGATGTAGTATTTCAAGCAGTGTTTCTACTGATTGTAAAAGTGACATCTTTTTTTGTAGAAAATAGTAAAATATGTAAAGGATAAAATTAGAAGTGCTTTCATTCCCACCATCCAGTGAGCCACTGTAAACATCTTAGTGTTTTTCCTTCCAAAGTCATCTACATGGATGTGTGTGAGCAGTTTTGTGTATGTATGCATGTGAATCCTCAGGAAATTTGACTCATGTTGTATTGTAACTGAATGAGAACAGGTGCACAGCAATGATGATGAGACTACCTCAGTGTGTGTCATATAAACTGGATCTGGTTTTCTTCTCTTTCTACCCGGTAAGAAGAACAGTACTGATTAGGGCCAGAGAAAGTGTTTGTCCCAGTTCAATCTGTTTTTGCTCTCTTCCAAGAGAGAAAATGTTCCTGGGAATCTAACACCACCAAGTTGTTAAGATGCTGTCATCTGGGTGAGATGTATGTCCAGCTCCGGCTATGCCTCGCTCCAAGAGTGTGTCTGAGTCCTTTTCTAATAGAAAATGACAACCTCAATGACAAAATAAGGAGGCCATAGGCAGGCTTGGATGTAAAATCTTTCAGGATGTAATTACCAGGGATTTCATTCTTAAACTAATATAAGAACCTGACTTTGTACTGAAGCCATTGGAAACAAACTAGAAAATAGCAGATTGTATCATTGTTCCTTGGTGATGGTCCAGAGGGGACTGATTTTTCCTATTGGGTGGGGTTAATTCTAGATTCCAATGGAAAATTAGCCGGATTATTATATCTGTGAGAATGACTCTAGCATTTGATAAATTAGATTGTGGAATCAAAATGTCTAGGAATGGATACAAGTCCTACTGGAACCTAGTAGTGATGCTCTATGTAGGTTACTGAACCTTCATTAGCAGGCCTATACAATGTAAATAAATTATTCCCTACAGTATTACTTTATTGTGACGTTTAAGAAAGGTGATGTGTCTAGAACAGGGCCTGTTATATACAAAGCCCCACATAAGGGGTAGTTGCAATGGAGGTAATTTTTCAGCTCCATTGGTTGAAAAGCTGTCTCTTAGGGGAGAAGTAGTCTCTTGGCACTAGATGTCAGGCCTCTGTGCCATGGAGTATTGACGCATCTCAGCTCTCCAAGTAGAGGAGTTTAAGTTTCTCTTTTTGTATTTATCCCTCCGTGACCCCAAAGTGAAAACACCAATACAGTATACTAATGCATATATGTGGAATTTAGAAAGATGGTAATAATAACCCCATATATGAGACAGCAAAAGAGACACTGATGTATGGAACAGTCTTTTGGACTCGGTGGGAGAGGAAGAGAGTGGGATGATTTCTGAGAATGGCATTGAAACATGTGTAATATCATGTATGAGATGAGTCGCCAGTCCAGGTTCGATGCACAATACTGGATGCTTGGGGCTGGTGCACTGGGACGACCCAGAGGGATGGTATGTGGAGGGAGGAGGAAGGAGGGTTCAGGATGGGGAACACATGTATACCTGTGGCAGATTCATTTTGATATATGGCAAAACCAATACAGTATTGTAAAGTTAAAAAAAAATAAAAATAAAAAATAAATTAAAAAAAAAAAGAAAAGTGACTCTTTGAATGGTCATGCTAAGAGTGTGTATCTTGGTACTTGAAAATAGCTCCCCAAATCCCCTCCTCCATTCTCCGCCCCCATTCTTAAGGGCAGCATTATGCATCTGTATGACTGTGTAATCAGCTCTTCTTTTTTAAACTGAAAAATAGTTGCTTTACAAGGTTGTATTAGTTTCTGCTATCCAATGTGGTAAATCAGCTATATGTATACCTCTATTCCCTCACTCTTGAACCTCCCTCCCTCACACCCACACCATGCCATCCATGTAGGCCATCACAGAGCACTGGGCTGAGCTCCCTGAGCTACACAACAAGTTCCCACTAGCTATGTATTTACACATGGCAGTGTAATATGTCAGTCTAAATCTTTCAGTGATAAGCCTCTTATCCTTCTCTATCAGAGGGCAGACAGATTGAAAACCACAGTCACAGAAAACTAACCAATCTGATCACATGGACCACAGCCTTGTCTAAGTCAATGAAACTATGAGCCATGCCATGTAGGGCCACCCAAGATGGATGGATTATGGTGGAGAGTTCTGAAAAAACAAGGTCCACTGCAGAAGGAAATGGCAAACAACTTCAATATTCTTGCTTTGAGCACCCCATGAACAGTATGAAAAGGCAAAAATATAGGACACTGAAAGATGAACTCCTCAGGTAAGTAGGTGTCCACTATGCTACTGAGATCAGTGGAGAAATAACTCCAGAAAGAATGAAGAGAGAAGAGATGGAACCAAAGCAAAAACAACACCCAGTTGTGGAGGTGACTGGAGACAGAAGTAAAGTCCAATGCTGTAAAGAGCAATATGGCATAGAAATCTGAAATGTGAGGTCCATGAATCAAGGCAAAATGGAAGTGGTCAAAGAGGAGATGGCAAGAGTGAACGTCAACATTTTAGGAGTCAGTGAGCTAAAATGGACTGGAGTGGGTGAATTTAATTCAGATGACCATTATATCTACTACTATGGGCAGGAATACTAAGGAATCTTCCCTTAGAAGAAATGGAATAGCCATAATAGTCAACAAAAGAGTCCAAAACGGAGTACTTGGATGCGATCTCAAAAATGACAGCATGATCTCTGTCCATTTCCAAGGCAAACCATTCAATATCACAGTAATCCAAGTCTATGCCCTGACCAGTAATGCTGAAGAAGCTGAAGTTGAACGGTTCTGTGAAGATCTACAAGACCTGCTAGAACTAACACCCAAAAAAGATGTCCTTTTCATTATAGGGGACTGGAAGGCAAAAGTAGGAAGTCAAGAAACACCTGGAGTAACAGGCAGATTTGGCCTTGGAGTACAGAATGAAGCAGGGCAAAGGCTAATAGCATTTTGCCAAGAGAACACACTGGTCAGAGCAGACACCGTCTTCCAACATCACAAGAGAAGACTCTACACATGGACATCTCCAGATGGTCAATACCAAAATCAGATTGATTATATTTTTTGCAGCCAAAGATGGAGAAGCTCTATACAGTCAGCAAAAACAAGACTGGGAGCTGACTGTGGCTCAGATCATGGACTTCTTATTGCCAAATTCAGACTTAAATTGAAGAAAGTAGGGAAAACCACTAGACCATTCAGGTATGACCTAAATCAAATCCTTTATGATTATACAGTGGAAATGAGAAATAGATTCAAGGGATTAGATCCGATAGACAGAGTGCCTGAAGAACTATGAATGGAGGTTCATGACATTGTATAGGAGGCAGTGATCAAGACCATTCCCAGGAAAAAGAAATCCAAAAAGGCAAAATGGTTGTCTGAAGAGGTCTTACAAATAGCTGTGAAAAGAAGAGAAGCAAAAGGCAAAGGACAAAGGGAAAGATATACCCATCTGAATGCAGAGTTCCAAAGAATAGCAAGGAGAGATAAGAAAGCCTTCCTCAGTATCAATGCAAAGAAATAGAGGAAAACAGTAGAATGGGAAAGACTAGAGATCTCTTGAAGAAAATTAGAGATACAGAGGGAACATTTCATGCAACGGTGGGCACAATAAAGGACAGAAGTGGTATGGACCTAACAGAAGAAGAAGATATAAGAAGAGGTGGTAAGAATACACAGAAGAACTATACGAAAAAGATCTTCATGACCCAGATAACCACGATGCTGTGATCACTCACCTAGAGCCAGACACCCTGGAATGTGAAGTCAAGTGGGCGTTAGGAAGCAACATTGCAAGCAAAGCTAGTGGAGGTGATGGAATTCCAGTTGTGCTCTTTCAAATCCTAAGAGATGATGCTGTGAAGGTGCTACACTCAATATGCCAGCAAATTTGGAAAACTCAGCACTGGCTGCAGGACTAGAAAATGTCAGTTTTCATTCCAATTGCAAAGAAACACAATGCCAAAGAATGTTCAAACTACCACACAGTTGCACTCATCTCACACTCTAGTAGAGTAATGCTCAAAATTCTCCAAGCCAGGCTTCAGCAGCACATGAACCGTGAATTTCCAGATGTTCAAGCTGGATTTAGAAAAGGCAGAGGAACCAAAGATCAAATTGCCAACATCCACTGGATCATCAAAAAAGTGAGAGAGTTCCTGAAAAACATCTACTTCTGTTTTATTGACTATGCCAAAGTCTTTGACTGTGTGGATCACAACAAACTGTGGAAAATTCTGAAAGAGATGGGAATGCCAGACCACCTGACCTGCCTCTTGATAAATCTGTATGCAGGTCAAGAAGCAACAGTTTGAACTGGACATGGAACAACAGACTGGTTCCAAATAGGAAAAGGAGTATGTCAAGGCTGTATATTGTCTCCTGCTTATTTAACTTATATGCAGAGTACATCATGAGAAACGCTGGGCTGGATGAAACACAAGCTGGAATTCAAGATTGCTGGGGGGAATATCAATAACCTCAGATATGCAGATGACACCACCCTTATGGCAGAAAGTGAAGAGGAACTCAAAAGCCTCTTGATGAAAGTGAAAGAGGAGAGTGAAAAAGTTGGCTTAAAGCTCAACATTCAGAAAACTAATATCATGGTATCTGGTCCCATCACTTCATGGCAAATAGATGAGGAAACAGTGGAAACCGTGACAGACTTTATTTTTTGGAGCTCCCAAATCACTCCAGATGGTGATTCCAGTCATGAAGTTAAAAGATGCTTGCTCCTTGGAAGGAAAGTTATGACCAACCTGGACAGCATATTAAAAAGCAGGGCATTACTTTGCCAACTAAGTTCTCTCTAGTCAAAGCTATGGTTTTTCCAGTGGTCATGTATGGATGTGAGAGTTGGACTGTGAAGAAAGCTGAGTGCTGAAGAATGGATGCTTTTGAACTGTGGTGTTGGAGAAGACTCTTGAGAGTCTCTTGGACAGCAAGGAGATCCAACCAGTCCATCCTAAAGGAAATCAGTCATGAGTATTCACTGGACGGACTGATGCTGAAGCTGAAACTCTAATTCTTTGGCCACCTCCAGTTCAGTAAGTCAGTGAAGAACTGACTTATTTGGAAAGTCCCTGATCCTGGGAAAGATTGAAGGCAGGAGGAGAAGGGGATGACAGAGGATGAGATGGTTGGATGGAATCACCGACTCAATGGACACGAGTTTGAGTAATCTCCAGGAGCTGGTGATGGACAGGGAGTCTTGGCATGGTGCAGTTCATGGGGTCTCAAAGAGTTGAACACAGCTGAGTGACTGAACTGAATCTCTCATTTTGTCCCACCCACCCCCCTACACCACTTCTGCATGTCCGTTTTCTACATCTGCATCTCTATTCCTTTCCTGCAAATAGATTCATCTTTACCATCTTTCTGTATTCCACATATGAGTTCTTGAAGAGCCACTCATTCATAGTCACACCAGGACACTGTTTACTTTCTTCACTGCATTGATGTGTTACTGATTTTCAAAAGCAATGGTAGTAAAATTCTATGGTGCCTTGGCACATTATTCAAGAATGGCTTCAAACCATCCTGTAAGTTGTCGTATTCCTCATTCGTGCACACTTGCAATGTATTTTCTTTAACATGCCAGTTTCACTTAGAGATGCCTTTCATAAAGCAGTAAAATTATTAGTTTTATTAAATCGAGACCTTTGAGTACACATCTTTTTAATATTCTATGTGATGGAATGGCAAGTATATGTAAAACACCGTGATGGTTGATGAGAGAAACTCATATTGCTGTTTGAACTACAAGCCAGACTAGCAAGTTTTTTCATGGAACTCCGTTTAAGTTTAAAATGAATGAAGCTATAGTCATGCAAACTTTGGTTTTTGATGGAAATTTTCTCCAAAGTGATCAAAGTGAGCTTGTCACTTCAAAGAAAACAACTCAATAGTATTTGTTGCCAGTAATATAAATTTTTGAAGCAAAATTTAGAATTTGAGGAAGCTCCTAACTCTACAGTGAGCCTAACGGTTTCTTTTAATTCAGATTGTTCTGAGATTGATGGTGATATAAACAAAGGTGTTCTTTTGATATTTTATAATCAAGTGTGTCAACATTGAGAAGATTTGCATTAGTCAGATGAATAATATTTTCTGGATATATGATGTTACAAAATCATGAGTGGGTAAAAGGTCCATTCAAAACACAAGATGACTGGTAGATTTTAATGTAATAAAGTATCAAATTTCATTAATATGATTAAATATTTCACATTGTAATAAGCCTTAAAAATATACCACTTATTAAATTTTAGTATAGTATCAAAGAATAACCATAATTACCTTGAAAGTCTATTAAAATATTCTTCCTTTTTACAACTGCATATACTATATGTGAGATGAGATTTTATTCATGTATTTCAAAATAGCATATCAAAACAAATATAAAAATGCAGCTATTTTATTATACCAACTATTAAAGAGATTTGCAAAATAAATGTAAAACAGTGCCATACTCACTTGTTTCTTATTTTGAAAATAATTTCTATATTAGTATATAATTGAGAATAATTTTAAATAAATTAATGCATAAATTTTTATGTTTATCTGTTTTAATTCCTTTTTCTTGTTCAGTCACTAAGTCGTGTCTGACTCTTTGAGTCCCCATGATCTGCAGCATGCCAGGCTTCCCTGTCTTTCACTATCTCCTGGAGTTTGCTCAAACTCATGTCCATCGAGTCAGTGATGCCATCCAACCATCTCATCCTCTGTCATCGCCTTCTCCTCCTGTCTTTAATCTTTCCCAGCATCGGGGTCTTTTCCAGTGAGTTTGCTCTTTGCATCAGGTGGCCAAAGTACTGGAGCTTCAGCATCAGTCTTTCCAATGAACACTCAGGGTTAATTTCCTTTAGGATTAACTGGTTTTAATTCCTAATGTGGACATATTGGTAGATAACAACCCATATATAAAAAAACTATTTGGAGTCCACAGTAATTTTTTAAGAGAATAAAGTGATTCTAAAAGTTCAAAAATTACTGGTGTAATCAAAGACACTTGCCTAGTTAAGAGAATTCATAAGAGGAGTTATTTTTCTTAAATGCATACTGGAAAGAGAATCAAAGAACAGAGGAGGAAGGAGAGAGGTGGGGGAGAGAAAGAGAAGTGTCAAATTTGTAGTTTTTTTGTTTGTTTGCTGCCTCTTATTCCAAATATGATATTCTAGAATTCTCAGGAATGTCTCGTTTTTATGCATGATGCTATGAAGAAAAGAGACAGACTTCAGAGTAGGAAAGAGGATTTGTATGTGTTTGGAGGGGAGGGGTGGAGATTGGATGATTATGGGGAAAACCACATCATTTTCTCAATCATAAATTTTCATTTTTTTAAAGAGGTTTAGTGTGAACAGTTTATAATTGTCTGCCGCAGCTTCAGAAAATTCTTTAGACCAATGAGACTGTTAATCTAAGAAGAAAGCCCCCAAAGCAAGATGATCCTCTAAATACCTTTGGGCAGATTAGAAAAGAAAAGTTGAACATCTGGACTGAAGCTTAAAACAGTCTTGTAAATGTTTATAAGCTTGGACTTAATGAAGCTCTTAGTTCACCAAATAATTTAACAACTTGCTGAGTTTTCCCCTGGAAAAAGATACTTCTGAATATAACCCTTTCTGTTTAAAACAAAACAAAACTTTATATAGGAGTTTAGCCAATTAACAATGTTCTGATAGTTTTAGGTGGATAGCAAAGGGACTCAGTTATACATATGCATGTATCCATACCCCCGAAATTCCCCTCCCATCCAGGCTGCCACATAACATTGAGCAGAGTTCCCTGTGCTGTACATTAGGCCCATGTTAGTTATCTAGTTTAAATACAGCAGTGTGTCTATTTGTCGGTCTCAAATTCCATTAACTATCCCTTCCTCTGGTAACCATGAGTTCTTCTATAAGTCTGGTGTCTATTACTCTTTTGTGAATAAGTTCATTTGTGGCAGTTCTTTTCAGATAAATAAAATCCTTTCTGGTTGAATTGGTTGTTAGCATATAAAAGGATCCCGAACTGGAATGATGACTTTCTGTGTACCCATTCTTTATGTTTTGTATTCTGAACACATTTTTGCATTCAGCATCTTTTTTCTTAAATTGAATATAGTTGATGTACAATATTGTGTTAGTTTTAGATATACACAGCAAGGTGATTTGGTTACACATATGAAAGTGAAAGTGTTAGTTACTCAGTTGTGTCTGCCTTCTGTGACCCCATGAACTGTAGCTGCCAGGCTCCTCTATTCATGGAATTCTCCAGGCAAGAATACTGGAGTGAGTTACCATTTCTTTCTCCAGGGGATCTTCCCAATCCAGGGATCAAACCTGGGTCTCCTGCATTGCAGGCAGATTCTTGACCATCTGAGCCACCAGGGAAGCCCTGGTAAATATCTATATTATTTTTTTTCAGTTCTTTTCCAAGTCATTGCAAAATATTTCACTTTCACATTTGTAAAACAACTCAAGAAATACGCCTCACGTACTGTTTTCTAGGGAGGTCAGAGGGTGCTGAAGTGGAGGATGTAGGGGAGGGGTCTGTCTGGGGAAGGCCTCATAGGGAACTACTTAGTTACATATCTATTTCCCTTTGTGTGTATCCAGGAGGATAGGATGTCTGTGTGTAAATGGCACAATGTGGATACTGGCACTCTTGCTTGGGAAACTTCTGTAGTTTTCTTTATTCTGTGTGTGTGTGTGTGTGTGTATTTAAAGGAAGTTTGATTCACTCATCTGCCCTTCCTAAGAGGTAATATTTTAAATCCTTACTGTCCAGTGGTTCCTTTACACATGTTCCCTCACTGAATCCCCACAGCCACCCTGTGACCTGGGTTCTATGACTCTCCTCATTTTCCATTGTATTCAAAGCCACACAGCTAGTTGAGTCACAGAATTAGGATTCAAACTTACATCTGTTTTACTCTAGAGCCTATTTTATTTTCAGATTTATTATACTCATGGAGCAAAATAATTCTACAATCAGCCCCCAGATTTATTACCTCTTTTAATGAATGTCTCTGTCTATACCACCTAAATAAATAATCATACTAGAAAATGCAGGGCAAAAGATGCAGCTTTCATAGGGAGGGGAAAAGGACCAGGCTCTTGCACATGCTCCTATTTTTTTTTTCTCCTTGGGCTGCCTGGTGCTAAATGGTTTTAAAATAGCAACTGAACCACCCACAGAGAGACCTTGATTTACAAATTTTTTTTCTGTACATCAGTGCTGTTACTCTTTGCCTGGTTTTGGAGGTTCGGTCGAGTTTGTGCTTAAAATAATGGATGGATACAACTTGTAAGCACAACGCAAGTGACTAAATTTGAAAAAGAAAAATGTGTTTATATACATATTTTCCTTTCAGTCTGTTTCTGTGGAGATTAAAAATATCTGGCACCTGAAGCTGCAGTTGTAGAAGAGAGAAATATTTTAAAATACTTAGAATCACAGAATGTTATAGCTGGAAGAGATCATGTCTGGTAGTTGGTGACAGAGAACACAGAGCCCATTCTATCTAAGATCACGTATCAAGGGAGTGGTTGTGGTGTGGGTTGTGAATCATAGTTTATTCATCAAGGGGAGAGGGGTGGCTTACCTTCTAAGCCTAATTTTCTTACATTTGTAAAAGGTAGGCAGTGAGAGTGCTTACCACAGACGGTGGTTCTTACACGCCTCATACACAGATTGCTTATCACTAGGCCTGACCTACATGGGCTCAAGAAATGCCAGCTGTCCTCCTTTTTCTGCTGCTTTCATTCTTCTATATTATCATTAAAACTTTAGTGACTTTTTTTTTTTTAAGACTTCTGTGTTTCGAATACTCTTTTCCCTTGATGCTAGAGATTTGTCATTTTTATCTGGAAAGTAAATGGTCATTGTTCTTTCTTTGTAGATTTCAATAGATGTCATTGCCCCCTTCATTTTCAAACAAAACCTAGTTCTGGTATCTTCACAATTTAGACCATTCTTCACTCCTGACATTCCCCTCTGGAGTGTTTCCTAGAGGTCAGTCAGTGAACCTGATGTTTACATACACATAATTATTTCATTCACCTTATGCAAAACAGCTAAAGTCAACATTACCTTGACTTTTTGGTTGAATAAGTTAATTGAGAGAGGTTATGCAACTTATCCCAAGTTATAGCTTGTAAGAGACCGAGTCAAGATTTGAAACCTGGGCTATTTTAAGTCCAAGCGTAGTATCTTACCTGCTGTGCCATGAAGCCAACAGGAACCAAGAACACTTAACCTTCTGTTGTACAAAACTGTCATGGAACTAGTTACTTGATTACAGCATTGTTTCCAACCCTTCCATGATTCAGGGTTAAGCTTCAGAGCCAGTGGAGAAGACCAAACCCACCATGGCTACTGTCCATCACTTTCATCTGAATATGTATGTCTATTAGAACTCTAGAAAAGCCTGTATTCATGTGAGTTTTAATTCCTAAACAAACCCCTGGATCATTTCTTCTACATTCGGCCTCTTGTATGGAGATCTCGCTGGACAGCAGCTGCCCCCTTGATGGCAGAGTCGAATGTGAGATCCACCTTTCGAGTTGTATAAGTCTCAAGTTCTCATACTTCCAATGAATAGGAGTTCTCTTATCTATGGCGGGGTGGGGGTGGGGGTCATACTTTTCTGTGTGAATATATTAAGTACTCTTCCGTGAGGTAGTTCATCCCTTTGGGCAGTTCTAATTACTGTTCATTTTTACCAGAACACTATCGTATTCCTTAGCAATTCATTCCATTTATACTGATGATGAATTTCACGAGACTTAATATTTTACTTTTTTTTTTACATCTTCCTTCTGAAGTATTATCTACCTACAACAAGGGCATCATGTTTGCCTCTTCAAATTTTACCCATCATTTAGATTTCATTTCAGAAGCTGTCTCAGGCACAAAATCTTCCTGATCTTTTTATCTGACTCTATCCTTCAAACCCTACCCCACCAGAGACAGACAAAAAACTAGACAAGACTACACCTGAACTTCCACAGAGTTTTAGGTTTTCCTCTCCTGTGACATTTAACACTGTATACCTTGTTTCTCCACACTTGTTCCATCCTCTAGTCTGTGCTTTAGCAATGTAGAGATTATTGTATAATTAGGATGTTTTGAATCTGTAAGAAACAGAATACCCAACTAAACTTGACTTACACAGTGACATATTTGTTATCTCATTTAACGGAAGTTCTAAATTAACAGAGTTCTAGAATTTCTTAATTCAACCTCTCCACAGTTCTGGGACTGCAGATTTTGTTCTATGAATTTCTTCATTTGTCCCTCATGGACTCAAGGTGGCTGCCACAGCAGCAAACACCACCTCCCTAGGGGTGAAGGGAGGAAAAGAGGAAGGAAGCAGGTCCATTGCCTCCGTAAACCTGGGAAACATTATGCCCAGTCATTCATCTGGGAAGAAGAGATTTCCCAAGAGTTCTCCATTGGAATTTCTCTATGTCTCATTAGCCAGAACTGCATCACAAGCCTGCCCTCAAACCAATGACCAGCAAAGGGGAATGAATGGATTATCACTATTGGCTAAGATCAGTCTAAATTTAGATCAGTCAAAATCTATCCCCTGGGGCTGAGGGAGGGGCCTGTCTTTGATGAACCCATTGCCATCTGTCTGCTGAATAAAACTGGAGTTCTATTAGCAATCACAGAGGAAATGGCTCTATTTAAATACACTGAATCTATGTTCTATAGATGAAATATTTGCCACAGCTTTGACTTAGCAATCTTTGCATTTCTCAAAATTGCTGCTCAGATCTCAATGAATGCTATTGGATGTAATTGTTTCATTAATTTATTTTATTCCACAAATATTCATTTAAAGATTTACTATATAATGAGACTATCCTAGGGATTATATATACAATGGTATATAAAATCTGATGGGGTCCCTGCCATTAATATCAAAATTAAAGCTATACTTACAATGTACCAGGGACTTCCCAGGTGGAACTAGTGGTAAAGAACTCACCAACCAATGCAGGAAATGTACGAGATGTGGGTTCAGTCCCTGGGTTGGAAGGATCCCCTGGAGTAGGGCATGGCAACCCACTCCAGTTTCTTGCCTGGAGAATCCCATGGACTGAGGAGCCTGCCTGGCTACAGTCCATGGAGTCACAAAGAGTAAAACACAACTGAAATGGCTTAGCACACATGGTGCTAAAACTTTATGCATTATTTCAATGAATCCTCAAACAACTCTACAGGATAAGTTCTATTAAAAATCACCATGTTTTTCTGACGAGAACACTGTGACCCAATGCAGTTAAGAATCTTGACAAAGGTGACAAAGATGAGTCAAGACAAGTTTTGCATAAATCCTTTTTACATGTGTGTGTACATGTATGTCATAGATAGACCTATCTTGCTGGTTGGAGTAGTGAGCTCCTGGATTTTAGTTTGATTTACAAGGGTATCTTTTTATGTTCTCATAAATTCTGTAAGAGCCCCTTGTATCTTACAGGGGTTTGGAGGAAGAACCTACAGAGTGTTTTTGATGATGCTCCTCACCTTATTTTGTGACTTCACTTTCTGAAGAGAAAGCTCTGGCTTTTGAGGAATCCACTTGTAGACTGGGCAAGTAATTTCAGTCATCATTTTACTCTTGGTTTGAACTACCTTCTGTTTTCATCAGTACCACGAAATAAACCTCATGGCTTAGTGCTAATTAAACACAATATAGACACCAGACCTATTTTATTCCCCCTGTATAATATCTTAGAAATTAAGCTACCCATGCTAAAAAGTGGAATTATTTCACATAGAAATGGGGATTTCCACCCAGTAATGAAAAGCAAACTGATAGCACTGAGTGTGCATGTTGGCAAGGGTGTGCAACAGGGCAACTGTTGGCAGGAAATGAGTAGCTGCTGCCTATCTTGGATGGGGCCAAGACACCAGTGTGCCACCATAGCAAACATTTTACAGCCCATTGCTTTACTCATTTTAGGTGTCTGCTGTATTAGTCAGCATCTGCTATAGCCAGCAGCTCCAAAACTTTACTAACAACATCAAAAATTGAGTGCAACAACAAGCATTGCTTGCCCAGGTTGTGTGAGACCTGGGGCTCAGCCGGAGCTCTGGCAAGCAGGGGGAAGATCTGTGGATGTGCCGCCTATAGGTAGGGTCACCAAGGGTCTTATGCTCAGAGGGTCCTGGATTTGATTGAAGCTTCTGTTGTCATGCTCTTTCAATTCACGAGGGGCCCTAGATTGCCATTTTTCACCAGGTCCTGAAAGCCATGGAGCCAGTTCTGGTGTCAGGACCATGTTGTCTCATGTAGGTCTCAGACTGGAGGAGCAGCCACTTCCAGCGCATGCTGTTCTCATGGCAGAGGCTGAAGGTCATGGGGTTAGACTCACCACAGCATGCCTCTTTTTAAAAGTATTTTATTGAAGTATAGTTGGTTAACAATGTGCTAGTTTCTGCCATATAGCAAAGTAACTCAGTTAAACATATCTATATTCTTTTCCATACAGTTGATCACAGAATACTGAGTATAGTTGGTTCCGTGTGCTGTACAGTAGGACCTTGCTGTTCATCCATCCCATGGATGGTAGTTTGCACCTGCGACTCCCAAACTCTCGATCCTTCCCTCCCCACCCTACCAAGCAACCACAAATTTGTTCTCTGTGCCTTTGAGTCTGTTTCTGTTTCATAGATACATTCACTTGTGTCATATTTCAGATTTCACATGTAAAAGTGAAGTTGCTCAGTCGTGTCTGACTCTTTACGACCCCAAGGCAATGGGGACCCACTCCAGTACTCTTGCCTGGAAAATCCCATGGACAGGGGAGCCTGGTAGGCTGTGGTCCATGGGGTCGCTAAGAGTCGGACACGACTGAGCAACTTCACTTTCACTTTTCACGTTCATGCATTGGAGAAGGAAATGGCAACCCACTCCAGTGTTCTTGCCTGGAGAATTCCAGGGACGGGGGAGCCTGGTGGGCTGCCGTCTATGGGGTGGCACAGAGTCGGACATGACTGAATCGACTTAGCAGCAGCAGCAGCAGCAGACTGTAGCCTACAAGGCCCCTCTGTCCATGGGATTTTCCAGGCAATAGTACTGGAGTGGATTGCCATTTCCTTCTCCAGGGGATCTTCCCAACACAGGGCTCGAACCCAGGGCTCCCACATTGTAGACAGACGCTTTACCATCTGAGCCACCAGGGAAGTCCTTTCACATGTAAGTGTTATCCTGTTTTCACTTTCTGACTTACTTTGCTTAGTTTGGTATTCTCTAGGTCCATCCATGGACTGCATGTTGCTGCAAATGGCGGCATTTTATTCTTTTTAATGGCTGAGTAATATTTCACTGTGTATATATACCACATTTTCTTTATCCATTCATCTGCTGATAGACATTTAGGTTGTTACCATGTCTTGGCTATTGTGAATAGTGCTGCTTTGAACGTAGGGGTGCATGTATTTCTTTTTGGACTATAGTTTTTTCTGGGTATATGCCTAGGAGCAGGATTGCTGGATCCTATGGTAGCTCTATTTTTAGGTTTTTGAGAAACCTCCATACTGTTCTCCATAGTGGCTGCACCAATTTACGTTCCCATCAACAATGTAAGAGGGCTATTTTTTCTCTGCACCTTCTCCAACATGTATTGTTTGTAGACTTTTGAATGATGGTCCTTCTGACTGGTGTAAGAAGCCTCTATGAGGAACTGGTACATGGCAACTTTCCGTGAGTCAGGCACATTGTCTTGTAACCTAGCCCACAGATATAGTTGTGAGGAAGAATACTTCAGTCAAGAACGCATCTATCCTGCCCTGGAATTCGTCACACTTGAAGCAGTGACAAATTCCATTCCTACACACCTGATATCCTGTCTTGAGCTGATGATCAAGGCTTAGTTGTATAGAGTGCCCAGTTGGTAATGTCATGGGATTTAAAAGGTAATATCAAATGGCAGGTAATCAGTTTACCTCGAGCTGATAGTCAAGCCTTTAAAAGGTATAAAACCAATTATGTTGGCTATAGTTTTTCTCACAAGTTATTCCTTGTTCAAATTAAAGACCAATTTGAGCCTTATTTAAAATGTGCCATGAGTCATTTTACTGTGTTTTAGTGCTAATTTGTCTTCATCATGGGTGTAGTTTTTTCCACTTGGTTTTTCAAGCAAAGATGATAAAATTAAATAAATTGACAGTCTATTTAGCTTTAATATCAAGATCTCTTGTGGAATATTAGTGCTCCCTAATTAATTGAGTTTTCAATTCTCTGATGACTTATAGAATCTTCAGTCATGATGTATAACCCATCTGCAATGTCAGGACCTAATTTTAGGCTACATTATCATGATTGAGCTGAGAATCGTGGCTTTATGAATCTTTATAAAAAGAACATATAGATGCTTTTAAAATTATGTCCCTGTTACATAAAAATTCTTTTTGACAATCCCCAGAGATTCCTTTGTTAACAGAGAAATCTGTAGTTCACACAGAAGACAGATTTCTGAATCTGAACTGAGGTTGCAGGGCTGTCAGTCACTACGCTCAGACTTGGGGGCTGTGGTTCAGGCTGTGCATCTGAAGTGGGAGTCCTCTGATCACAGGATAGAGTGGTACTGAGGGAGCTGTGGTCTCGAGGAAGGCAGTGCAATAGGGCTAGGTCTGTTGGATTGAAATGTTGGTTGGGAATTTGTACTGAACTACATGACAGTTTCAATATTCAGTTCCTAAAATGTTGCGAGGAGGCAATCTTACCACAAAATCTTAAGTAATTATGAAAACCCTGACCACTTTGTTGGTGTCAGACCATCAGGTTTTTCAAAGATTCCATCCATCCATTCTCTCGTGTGCTAATTACAACATTCAGGTGCCCAAGGTAGTCCCATATTGCTATATTTCTATTGTACATACAAGGAAATGATAATCCAGGAGTCAGTCTGCAACGGGAAGAAAGAAGGGAGATTTCCTAAATGCTGGCCATTGCTGTGGTTCTGCTGGGATCTAAGTTAATATATCCAGTAGAAATGAGTTCCCTCCATGATTTATCCATGTACAGCTAGCCAGATGTGCAGGTTTCAGATTTGGAAAGAACTGGGTTTGGCTCCCAACCTCCTTACTAGCTGAGAGACCTCAGGTAAGTTATACAAACTACCTCAGATTCCTCAAACGCATGTGTTTTTACCTTGATTACTTGAAATATAGCATTAAAAATATTAAGCATGGTTACTGGGACACATTAGTCATGGAGGTCTTGGAATAAACTTCCTGTAAAACTTTGATCAGAAAAATAAAAGAGAAACTAGAGACCAAAACATCACCTTATGTGATGATAGAGGGCAGGTTGGAGAATATAGCTTTAAGTTTAATTGCCAAATAGACTTGCTAATAAGCAAGCTCAGAATTAGTCCCCAGTCATGGCAGTTCTTTCCCGAGATAGGCCCCCTTCACAAAAGAGCCTCTTGTAGCACAGGTGACATGGATGAGCAGAGGAGGAGCTGTGTTCTCCAAAAAGGCAAAGGTATAGATGATGAAACATTCTTAGTTTCTCTAAACAAACTTGTCAATCAGAAAATCCTCTCCATTACACGAGGGACAAAGTGAATAAAAGAGTGGAGACTGGCTATTTAAGCTGCTGTCATAAGAAATGAATATTAAGAGTGCAGAAATATTCAGCACTAACAATTTTTTAATAAATCTTACCTATTAGTGTTATTGGAGTTAAAGTAGGAGATTTAAAAGTATACTCAAGTGTCCATGACTAGAATGTTTCCAAAGTTACACGAAGCCCCCAGTCCTCACTTGGGTTAATCCCACAATAATATTGCTTTTAGATGGGGCTGAAAACAATTTGTTATCAGAAGAAGGTTACATGAACAAGCTAATCTGTGCCCATGACTTAGCTCTATCAAAATTCTATATTCCTTTAGAAGTAGAAGCTATGCCTTGCTGCTGCTGCTGCTAAGTCGCTTCAGTCATGTCCGACTCTGTGCGACCCCATAGACAGCAGCCCACCAGGCTCCCCCGTCCCTGGGATTCTACAGGCAAGAACACTGGAGTGCGTTGCCATTTCCTTCTCCAATGCATGAAAGTGAAAAGTGAAAGTGAAGTCGCTCAGTCGTGTCTGACTCTTAGCAACCCCGTGGGCTGCAGCCTACCAGGCTCCTCCATCCATGGGATTTTCCAGGCAAGAGTACTGGAGTGGGGTGCCATTGCATTCTCCAAAGCTATGCCTTATGTATGTTTATCTTTCCCACAGTGCCTTGCAGACCATTCACCACTAATAATTACATTGATTGCTCATCTAGCTTGCAAAGCACTTTTGTGTTGATGATCTCATTTGGTCTTTTCACCAGTCCTGAGAGGGAGGGTGGGAGGAATGGGAAAGGTTACTCACCTCATTTCACATTTGAGGATGTTGAGACCCAGAGCAGCCCCACAAGCTGTGTGACCTGTCCAGCTTATGAAGCAGAATGCCAACGTTTGATTCTCCAAATGGAACATGGGTCACTGACTCTTAACACAGTGTGCTTTCCATTAATATTTTATTACTTTATCTGAATGGTATTGATTTCTTTGGAAATAGTTGACCTAGCATGTATGGTCCTAGGAATTCCAGCAGCATTCAAAAGACAAGGTAAACTTCTCAGACTGGGAGGGTTTGGAGACTTGATTTACTTAGGGTTTTTGATGAAAACTCTGTGTTGTTCATCTGTTCAAATGAATAGCACCAAATTTGGAGGTGAAAATGATTGTCATAAAGGGAGAAGGCATTATAGAGTCAGTAACATCTCTTCTAGGTCTGCTACCTGAGTTATTGTCTCCCAGAGATCCAAAAGCCCTTAAAAAGGCCATTTTAGCAGTAAGAACAAATTAAGTTATGTTTTGTCTTGAGCATCATTCATTAGAACCATATCACTGTGTCACTAGCCCCAGTCATACCCCACAGCACAGTGGAAAAAGACTATGGTAGGCAGAATAATAACCATCTCCAATGTCCACATTCTAATGCTTGGAGCATATGACTTCATTACCTTGCATAGCAAATGGACTTTGATGCTGTGATTAAGTTAAGAATCTTGAAATGGGGAAATTATCTTGGGTTATCTATGGGGCCCGATAAGATAACAGTTGTGTAAATGGAAGGAGACAGGAGAGTCAAAAAGAGTATTATAAATAAAGTACAGGTTGGAATGATACAGTTCATGGCGGGGGCCCGTGAACCAAGGAATTAGGCTACCTTTAGAAGGCAGAGGAGAAGGCAATGGCACCCCACTCCAGTACTTTTGCCTGGAAAATCCCATGGACAGAGGAGCTTGGTAGGCTGCAGCCCATGGGGTTGCTAAGAGTCAGACACGACTGAAGCGACTTAGCAGCAGCAGTAGAAGGCAGAAGAAGCAAGAGATTTCTTCTCTCAAGTCAACAGAAGAAAGAAAAGAATTGCAGCACTTCATCACCTTTATTTTAGCCTTGAGAGACACGTTTTGAAGATCTGACCTCTAGAACTGTGAGGTAATACATTTGTTTTTATGCCACTAAATGTTCAGTAATTTTTTACAGCAGCAAGAAAAAATAATGTAAACCACATAAAGTTTAAATTTTGGTTCCTGAGTTTAGTTGCCTCATACTTCAGGCAAGTTATAACTAAGCAGCAATTAACAGTATTTGCATCACTGTAATGATGATAGTGCTTTCTTCATCAAATTGTTGTTACTAGTTGAGATAATACATGAAAGACACTTGCACCCTGTGTCTCACATACTAGGACACTGGTTAATAATTAATACAATGTCATTAAATATTCCTTTGTGTTTTTTACTTTAATATTTCATCAGCTGCAAAATCATAGAAATTAACTTCTAAATCTAAGAATGGCAACAGGTCTATGTATACCAGAGTTGACCTCAGGAAAAAAAAAATTAGCCTGTTGTATTTCTTCTATGGGGTGTCCCTTGTGGCTCAGTGGTAAAGAATCCACCTGCAATGTGGGAGATCCAGGTTTGATCCCTGGGCTGGGAAGATCCCCTGGAGAAGGGAATGGCAACCCACTCCAGTATTATTACCTGGGACAGGTAATAAGATTACATGGACAGAGGAGCCTGGTGAGCTACAGTCCATGGGGTTTCAAAGAGTTGGACACAACTTAGGACTAAACAACAATTTATCCTATACACAAGAAAATAAGAAATCAGATCTAATTCACCTTAGGAATGGGAAATGGATTATAGAGAGGGTTATCTTAGAGGTTGCTTAAGAGAATGTTGAGAGGGGCTCAGAAATATAGTCAGTACTAACTACCGACTTGTAGCAAGTTGCTTCAAGTTTTCCAACAGAGTCTAGATTTTGAGGAAAATCTAAACTATGAATTTACATAAAGACAATATTAAAAAAAAAAAAAAAGATGACCTTTAGTTGGAACACTGCCCCCTTCACTCTTGAAACTAGTGGCAGTTCCTGTTCATCCATCAGGCTCGGCTTCTTACCCTTCTTGGTGGAAAGTTTCCTATCCCCCACCCTCCCACCCTCCTGCCATTCTCAAGACACAGCCACAGCACGGCTGTGTAACTGTGCATTCTGCTTTTCTGTCTTTCTCTTTGACGTTAAGTTCCTTGAAAGAAAGGACGGTGCCCTTCTTGTTCACTCATCTCTGGGCACACGCCTCACTAAGTACGTATTTGAGGAAAGGAAGGATGCTCCTTTGAGTCCTATCCTGGCTATTATGAGCCTTGTAAACTTGCCAATCTTCTAAGCCTCCACTTCTAAATGTGTCAACTACAGTGTTTTTCCCATCAGTCTTGTAGGGGCATAGCGGGGTCTAAGGAAAGTAACTCGAATCCAAGAGCGCATGGTGGGTTATGTAAGTGACACATCTCTGCTTCAGATCCACACAATGCTCCAGTTTCACCCAGTGTGCACACATGGGTGCCTTCCATCTGAGCATGGTATTAAGCCTTGAATGAAGTGTGCACAGAACAGACTGTCTTTGTTCTAACAAAGTATAAAGGTCTAGTGGCTAGTTCAACAAGAGCACAGGAAAGATTGCCTTCTTTATCTGAGTAAAAGGATCTTTTTTTCATTTTCCAAGAAGATTCAAAGAACTCGTGTTAGCCTATGTAAGGAATAAGGAAGTGAAAGAATGTTTTTACCCTGTGCTGTACTCAGTCACTTCAGTCGTATCTGACTGTTTGCAATCCTATGGACTGTAGCCCACAAGGCTCTGTCCATGGGATTCTCCAGGCAAGAATACTGGAGTGGGTTGCCATGCCCTCCTCCAGAGGTTCTTTCTGATCCAGGGATCAAACCTGGGCCTCCTGCATTTCAGGTGGATTCTTTACCTCTGAGCCACTAGGGAAACCCATTTTTACTCTACAGAAGGCCAAGTCTAACAGGGAGTAAATATATATGTAGACAGCTCAGAGATAAGGCAGCCCATGGCTTCATCTCTAATATCAATCCCACCAGGGTCATGAGGGATGACAAAACAGTGGTGCCTCACTTTTTGGAAGAAAGTAGAATCTGAGTTGAGTTGAGTTGTTGTTCAGTCTCACAGTCATGTCTGACTCTTTGTGACCCCATGGACTTCCAGGCTTCCCTGTCCATCACCAACTCCCAGAGCTTGTTTAAACTCATGTCCATCGAGTCAGTGAATGCCATCCAACCATCTCATCCTCTGTCATCCCCTTCTCCTCCTGCCCTCAATCTTTCCCAGCATCAGGGTCTGTTCTAATGAATTGATCTTAATCAATTGAATGTTTGTATATGCAGAGTAGATCATAATCTATGTAATTACTTGTATGGAGGGTGAAAAGGAGGGATTGATTACTAAGAAAACAGAAAAGCCTGATGTGACATGATGTAGAGTGTTTTAATTAGATAGCAGGGGAAGGACGATGGAAGATAAAACTGTAAAGTATATTGGGACCCATGATTTAGACCTTCTCCAAATAGCTGGTGAGATAAGGCTTGATTCTGATGATAGAGAATCATTACTAATTTGTGAACAGAGTATTGCCACAGAACAACAACAAAAAAAAATAGGGAATAGAGGGGGAATCATAATTTGTTGCTTCCTACTTCTGCCTGTTAGTGCCTTGAATTATGGTCCTATCACCATCTTCCCATATGATGAGAGAGAGGGAAAAAAGCATTTTATGGATTCCACCCTTTACCCCCACACTGAGATTTGTATCCCTGGGTAAGCCATATACATATTTTTTTCTTTTGCTGATGGTAGACTGTTATGTTGACTGTATGACGTAACATAGTTGTGATATTTCAGTTAACTCCTACCGTCTCCCTACTTTATTTCCCTTTCTTCCTTCATTGAGCTGTAATTGACATACAGTAAGCCACACATATTTAAAGTATACCATTTTGATACATGCATATACCTGCAATGTGTGCCTGCTTAGTTGTATCCGACTCTTTTACGACCCCATGGACTGTAGCCCACCAGGCTTCTCTGTCCATGGGATTCTCCAGTCAAGAATATTGGAATGGGTTACCATTTTCTTCTCCAGGGGATCTTCCCAGCCCAGGGATCAAACTTACATCTCCTGTGTCTCCTGCATTGGCAGGCAGATTCTTTACCACTGAGCCACTTGGGAAGCCCATATACCCGCAAAACCTTCATCAAAATCAAAATAGTTAATACATCCATTTTCTCAAAGTTTACTCCTGATTCTTTGTAATCTCTCCCTCCATTCCTTCATGATTTCCTAACACTGTGCAACTGGTGAACTGCCTGGTGTCACTATAGATTGGTTTGCATTTTCTAGAATCTTACATAAATGGAATAACACAGTATGTATTTTTTTTTTTTTTTTTTTTGCCTGGTTTCTTTCACTCAACATTGTCTTGAGGATCATATGTTCTATTGCACATATTAGATTCTTCCTTTTTATTGCTCAGTGGTATTCCATGGCATGAATATGCTACAGTTGGTTTATGCATTCACCTTCTGATATGGGTGTTTGGGCTGTTTCCAGTTTTGTGACTTTTAAAAACAAGCTGTTATGAACATTGGTGTGTAAGTCTTTGTGTGGTCATAGGCTTTATTTTCCCTTGGTTTTTTCATTTCTTTGTCTTCATTCCTTTTCCCTGAAGACTGAGAGTCCCCGAAGGAGTAGCCCCAGGTAGTGGGTAAACAGCAAAAGGACACACAGAGTATTGGATTCTGTTTCTGTGAATTTTCTTTCATGAGCAACTGAGTGTGGTAGGAAGATACCGTCAGGAGCTTGCTTGGAGGTCTGGGGAATTCTAAATAATGAAACATAAAGTAATGATTCATAAAGGTTGAAAATGTGCGCACCTAAAAAATGAAAATGAGGAAGAACTTCCTACATGCTTGAACTATTTAAGACTGGGATTGGGGTTTTATTAGAGCAGATGAACTTCAAGCTAGGAATGGCATGCAACAGGAACCTGGGCAAACACTCATGGGGGATATATTTATCTTTAGTTCATTTCAGTCCATAAGTGTATATTGAATGTGTATTGTTTGCCAGACACTGGGGCTATGATGACAGATAAATCACGACATGCTCACAACCTAGCAGGGGAGACTGGCAAGTGAGCTGGCGATTGCAATATAGTATAATAAGCATTTGTAATCAAGCATTTGCAGAGAGTGCCAGGGGAGCATCTTATCGGAAACATCTGGGCCATTGAGGGGGGTGGAGCAGTTAGCAGAGGACTCCAGGAAGAGGGCCTGCTGCTCTCAGTTAGGGAACGCTGGACAAGAGAGGGAGAGGGATGGCGAACCGAGGAGAGATAGAAGTTGCAGACAAGGAGAGCAGTGTGTGCAAAGATGGGAGGCCCGAAAAAGATGACATTGTTGGGAAAAGTAGGTTCTGAGTGCTGGGCACATGACATGAGGTGAGAATTTCTGATGAATGCCAATCCCATGTTGTTTACTTTCCATTTTTCTCCCTTTACTGTATCATACATAGATTTTTATATGCCCTTTAAGCATGAAGAGCTGGTGTGGCAAGCTGTGGAGTTTGGCAGTCAGGATCCATAGTAAGGGCTTTCAGTGGATCCAGACACAGATTGGCTTTAGAAAAATAAAGTCAGCAGGATGTCAAACATACCTGCATGGAGAAAGACCTCACACAGCATGGTAACATGGGAACCTGAACTAAGATGAGGATAGAAGAATAGAGAAAAGTAACAGTTTTGAGAGGTTTCTAACTTTAGGAAGGTGTCTGATAACCTCACACCAAATCTTTTACCTAGATGCAGGGGTCCCCAACCTCAGGGATTTAATTCCTGTTTATCTGAGGTGGAGCTGATGTAACAATAATAGAAATAAAGTGCACAATGAGTTGTAATGTTGAATCATTCCTAAACCATCACTCCAACCCCAGTCAATGGAAAAAAATATCCTCTACAAAACTGGTTCCTGATGCCAAAAAGATTGGGGACCACCGAGTCCTAGAGAGTCAATGAATCTATCAGAGTTTGCTGCAAGAAATACCCAAATGATAAATAGTCTCCCCCACCACACATACTAGCATAGAGGGACCATGACCAACCATGACCACCAGGGCATTTATAGATTGCAGTAGCCAGACCTGGGATTTCTAGTTGGAAGTGTTTCTTTCCTGAATCCCAAACTCGAGGAACATTGGTGGAGGTTGCCTCGCTGGGGACATTTTTGATGAATGCCAATCCCCTGTTTACTTTCCATTTTTCTCCCTTTAATGTTTCGAACATAGATTTTTATGTGCCCCTATTTCATCTGCGTAACTCTTTTGTTGCCATGGAAATCAGCTTCAATTTTCTCCCATTCTGGCAATTGTGTTTTTATAGTCTCCTGCTTTCAAAAAGATAAGCTGTCTTATATTTATTTCTTGTGGATGCCATAAGTTGACCTCGCTCGAGACACAGCCAACCTTTACTTCAAGAGTACACTGCAGTTATTTATTGTAGCTGATGTCATTTTGATTTCTGCCTGTGAGATTGGTTTCCAATAAAATTTCTTCTTGCTTTTGCATACCTCTTCTATCCAGGGGCTAGAGCTTGGCAAGTCTGTAAGATTAAATTCTAGGTGCACTCAGGCTCAGGACACTGAGATCGAGCTACAAACTCTCTATGAAAGATGAGGGAAACCAGTTTGGATCAAAAGAGGAAGTTGCAAGCAGTGAGTTCTATTCTCAGCTCATCTGCTAATTGGCTCTTTCAACTTAGTCTCACCACTTCTATCTGTATCTGCATTTCCCCATCTCTAAAACCAGGAGGATTGAGGAGATTAGATATAGTCATGAAGTGAAGCAGTGTGTGAAAAAGATTAAAGTGCAACAACTTGGTTAAAGTAGGGAGAAAATAATTATCTTGATTTGATAGATTTCTGACCATTTTTATCTTTTGGATTCAAGAGGATTTTCTGTAACTATGAAAAGCCTGCGGTTATGAGAGTTGTTTCTATTGTCTGATGTCTGGTTGTCATAGTCACAGCTTGAAATTAATTGTAATTAGCTCATTTCTCCTGGGGTTTTCTGATTTGGTGTATCCTGAGTTAAAGTCTGTGTGCGGTCACAGAACCCACCAATCCTACATGTATCTTGAGTTCAAACTACAGAGCACGCAACAGTATCAGGTTGGCCTATTTTTCACTGTTCAGGTGTTTTATTAGATATTGTAATGAAATATGAAACTTCTATGGAAATCTAAGATTTTGTAGGGCATGGTTACAGTAAGAATAATTCATTCAGTAAACACAGATTGAATGTGAGAGGCACGAACCATGTTAAACACTGATGATAAAGCTGCAAATGAAGAGGATCCCATCCTCAAGGAAGCTACAGTTGAGTAGGTGCATCAAGCATGTGGAAGACTAATGTTTACGGTGTGTTGAGTGCCTGTCTCATAGAGGGAGGCACACCTGCCTTGTCATCTAGGCACAGAGCTGGTGGTGGAGGTGGTGGCTGCAATGGCTGTATAAAGCTTCTCCTAAGAGATGAATGCTGAACTGAATCGATGTGAACCCAATAGGAAGGGGTGGAGTGGTAGTAGTAATATTAGTTGCTTAGTTGTGTCCAGCGCTTTGTGACCCCCATGGACCACAGCCCGCCTGGCTCCTCTGTCCATGGAAATTCTCCAGGCAAGAATACTGGAGTGGGCAACCATACCCTTCTCCAGGGTATCTTCCTGTTCCAGGGATCAAACCCAGGGTTTCTGCGTTGGAAGGCAGATTCTTTACCATCTGAGCCAGCAGACCCTAGGGCAGTGCAGGGAGGGAAAAAGTAAGGGAGTAAGAGGAGAATAGGATGCAGAGGCTGATGAGGGCCAAATCTTGAAATGTCTTGTCTATGGCTTTGTATACAGACAGTGACGCTCGGTGTTTATCACTGAAACAGTGGGGAAATGTATGGGTCAGAATCCTAAAGTATCTATTTAACAGAAACCATCTCAAAGTGACTAAATAATGTTAATTTTGTTACAATATAGAAGTATCTTAAAGAATCTAAGAGGGGATACAATGGGTCATCAAAAAGAGACTGAAAATACACAGATGTCAAGAGCCTTTAGTATCCCCTCTCTGCCTCTCATGGCTTCTAGGCTTCTCTCTGCTTGTCTTCCCCATCCTTCTTTCTCAAACAATTGCCTTGCCTTGTTACTCAGAGCCCACGGTAGATATCGATAACTCCTACATATGAAACTTATGATTCTGGCTCCATGGATACCAGTGTATAAACTTTCAAGTGCATACAAGTTCACATTTACAAGAGACAATCAGGTTGGCTTAGATGGTGTCAAGCATCTACCTCTGGTCAGATAAGCTACAGCTGAAGTTTAGTCCCAACATGATTTTTAGAGAAACCACTCTGTCTCTATGGATTAGAGAGAGGAATGGGATGAGATGGAATAATTATCAAAGAATTAAAACTATGGTTTTGACATTGAAAGGGGCTTAACAGCCTTTGAAGGGTAAATGAGTGTAATCATAAGATTTTTTAAAAAAATTCTGAATGTGGTCTGTATTCATGTTAACAGGTGCTACCAACAGAGAATACAAAAATACAAAAAAAAAAAAAAAATCCCCCTGACATTCCCCCCTTCTCATTTTTGTTCAATGACCTAGTCATTCAGTAAATACTGAAAAGCATATAATATACATAAGACAGCAGGCTGGGCACAGAACATAACTGAGAGAAGACAGATATATTCCCTGCCTTGACAAAGCTTATAGTCTAAAGTTATTTTTTAAAATATTATTTTTGTGCATCTTTCTAAAAATATTGCATGGGTTTATAGGAAATGTGTATATAGATATTTTAGTCTACAGATCATTTCATCTGCATTATGTATAATATATATTATATATGTGTATATACACACACACATATATATATATATAAAATTTCTGGCCTATTTAAATTTAAAGTATAAATCTGGGAGATAATCTTCTATCAGCATGTGCAGAACTTCTTCCCTCCTTACAGCACAGGACCCAGTCAGATAGATATTCTGGCTGTCTTGGACCATCTCCACCCTAAGGGTGCTATTAATATGAAATGTGGCCCTTATTCTCCATCTAGCAATGGCACCCCACTCCAGTAGTCTTGCCTGGAAAATCCCGTGGACGGAGGAGCCTGGTAGGCCGCAGTCCATGGGGTCGCTGAGGGTCGGACACGACTGAGCGACTTCATTTTCACTTTTAACTTTCATGCACTGGAGAAGGAAATGGCAACCCACTCCAGTGTTATTGCCTGGAGAATCCCAGGGACGGGGGAGCCTGGTGGGCTGCCGTCTATGGGGTCGCACAGAGTCGGACACGACTGAAGCAACTTAGCAGCAGTAGCAGTAGCAGCAGCCCTTGAAAAGGGCTGCCTTTTTACCCTCCACCTACCAAGTCTCAGTGGTGGGGTCTGTTCATCTCTTACACAGACCCCACAGGAAATAACTCTCAGCTCAGTGATGTTCTGTATTCCTACAGGATACTTGGAAACTTGTTCTTTTTTCTGTGCTGTGGTAGTTAGGTTCTACATAGTTGCCAGGAACACTGACTTCATGATAAAACCATTACCCCTAAGGGGAATAAAGATTTAATTTCCTACAGGCTCTGGTCACAGCATTTTCATCAACTGATCAATATAGAAGCTTGTTTGATGTGTGCTTCTGTTCAGAGACCTCATGTTTAATGTATATCGTTAATTGATCAGCATTGAATTCACAATCCACAGTGATGTAACTCATGGAAGTACAGAGCTTACCTTACGCACTTGCTTCCTCCATGAGGCACACCACAGCTCTCTTGTGCTTAGGAACACTAGACATACTTTAGCACTCTGCTCAGGGGGACTCTTTTAAACAGTGATAGCAGCAAATAGAAGCACAAAAATGTGGAAAACATAGGATTCAATAGACTGTGAAAGGACTCTTGTTTCTAGGATGAGAACTGACACAGGAAGGCAGAGTGTCCTTTTGTTCGACGTCACCTGGGGACATGCTTGCTCTCTGGTTCAGATTTTCAGTGCTCTATGCCTGTCTGCAAATGACTGCAAAAGCACCACGAGCATGGAGAGCAGCATGTGGGAGCAGAAGCGGTTATACACTGAGACCAGGAGTACTAAAGAGCCTGGAAGATGAAGAGTCTTCCATCTCCAGAATCATTCTGTTTATTCTTCTGAGGCCACTCTTTTTGGACCCCACCCAGCTTGGAAGTCTCCTTTGGATTCTAAATTAAAAGCTAATCACGAACTGATTTACAAAAAGCTGGTCACAACTTTTGTAAAATCATTTCTTTGGAATTTCTGTGCCAAGAAGGGGTTTAGTTGGGTATTTAGTATTAAATATTTAGTTTATGTATGAAAGAATTTATAGGTTATTTCCAGCTTTAAGCTATTGAGAATAATTTTTCATTACACATTCCTTTTTATATTTAGCATCTTTGTAAGAAGAGAGTCATAGGAAAATCACCAGCACTGTAATCTCTGGACAGAAGAATATGTGCATTTAAATTTTTGATAAATACTATATAATTGTCCTGTGTGTGTTGTGCCAAAATTTCTTATATTGAGATAAAAATACATAAAATGCAAAAAATGGACCAGCATTACCTATGGGTATTGTACTCTAGTGGTAAAGAATCTGCTTACCAATGCAGGAGATGTAAGAGAAGTGGGTTCGATCCTTGGGTCAGGAAGATCCTCTGGAGGAGGGCATGACAAGCCACTCCAGTATTCTTACCTGGAGAATCCCATGGACAGAGGAGCCTGGCAGGCTACAGTCCATAGTATCGCAAAGAGTTGGACACAACTGAAGTGACTAGCACACACATACACACAATATGTAGCGCACACACACTCAGCAGTAGTATATAACAAGTATCTCATAAATTTGTCAGTTGTGAGCATTACAATATTTTAAGGTATCTTATCAATTAGATAGGTAGAAAATGTTCAGTTCAGTTCAGTGGCTCAGTCAAGTCTGACTCTTTGTGACCCCATGAATTGCAGCACACCAGGCCTCCCTGTCCATCACCAACCCCTGGAGTTCACTCAGACTCACGTCCATTGAGTCAGTGATGCCATCCAGCCATCTCATCCTCTGTTGTCCCCTTCTCCTCCTGCCCCCAATTCCTCCCAGCATCAGAGTCTTTTCCAATGAGTCAACTCTTCGCACGAGGTGGCCAAAGTACTGGAGTTTCAGCTTTAGCATCATTCCTTCCAAAGAACACCCAGGGCTGATCTCCTTCAGAATGGACTGGTTGGATCTCCTTGCAGCCAGGGGACTCTCAAGAGTCTTCTCCAACACCACAGTTCAAAAGCATCAATTCTTCAGCACTCAGCTTTCTTCACAGTCCAACTCTCACATCCATATATGACCACAGGAAAAACCATAGCCTTGACTAGACAGACCTTTGTTGGCAAAGTAATGTCTCTGCTTTTGAATATGCTATCTAGGTTGGTCATAAGTTTCCTACCAAGGAGTAAGTGTCTTTTAACTTCATGGCTGCAGTCACCATCTGCAGTGATTTTGGAGCCCAGAAAAATAAAGTCAGCCACTGTTTCCACTGTTTCCCCATCTATTTCCCATGAAGTGATGGGACCAGATGCCATGATCTTCGTTTTCTGAATGTTGAGCTTTAAGCCAACCTTTTCACTCTCCTCTTTCACTTTCATCAGGAGGCTTTTTAGTTCCTCTTCACTTTCTGCCATAAGGGTGGTGTCATCTG
This sequence comes from Bos indicus x Bos taurus, assembly GCF_003369695.1. Taxonomy (NCBI): domain Eukaryota; kingdom Metazoa; phylum Chordata; class Mammalia; order Artiodactyla; family Bovidae; genus Bos; species Bos indicus x Bos taurus. The sequence continues at coordinate 46,568,389 of NC_040082.1, forward strand.
CATATCTGAGGTTATTGATATTTCTCCTGGCAATCTTGATTCCAGCTTGTTCTTCTTCCAGCCCAGCGTTTCTCATGATGTACTCTGCATATAAGGTAAATAAGCAGGGTGACAGAATACAGCCTTATCATACTCCTTTTCCTATTTGAAACCAGTCTGTTGTTCCACGTCCAGTTCTAACTGATGCTTCCTGACCTGTATACAGATTTCTCAAGAGGCAGGTTAGGTGGTCTGGTATTCCCATCTCTTTCAGAATTTTCCACAGTTTATTGTGGTCCACACAGTCAAAGGCTTTGGCATAGTCAATAAAGCAGAAATAGATGTTTTTCTGGAACTCTCTTGCTTTTTCCATGATCCAGCAAATGTTGGCAATTTGATCTCTGGTTCCTCTGCCTTTTCTAAAACAGCTTGAACATCTGGAAGACCATTCAGGTATGACCTAAATCAGATCCCTTATAATTATACAGTGGAAGTGAGAAATAGATTTAAGGGCCTAGTCTGATAGATAGAGTGCCTGATAAACTATGGACTGAGGTTCGTGACATTGTACAGGAGACAGGGATCAAGACCATCCCCATGGAAAAGAAATGCAAAAAAGCAAAATGGCTGTCTGGGGAGGCCTTACAAATAGCTGTGAAGAGCAGAGAAGTGGAAAAACAAAGGAGAAAAGGAAAGATATAAGCATGTGAATGCAGAATTCCAAAGAATAGCAAAAAGAGATAAGAAAGCCTTCCTCAGCGATCAGTGCAAAGAAATAGAGGAAAACAGACTGGGAAAAACTAGAGATCTCTTCAAGAAAATCAGAGATACCAAAGGAACATTTCATGCAAAGATGGGCTCGATAAAGGACAGAAATAGTATGGACCTAACAGAAGCAGAAGATATTAAGAAGAGGTGGCAAGAATACACAGAAGAACTGTACAAAAAAGATCTTCATGACCAAGATAATCACGATGGTGTGATCACTGACCTAGAGCCAGGCATCCTGGAATGTGAAGTCAAGTGGGCCTTAGAAAGCATCACTACGAACAAAGCTAGTGGAGGTGATGGAATTCCAGTTGAGCTATTTCAAATCCTGAAAGATGATGCTGTGAAAGTGCTGCACTCAATATGCCAGCAAATTTGGGAAACTCAGCAGTGGCCACAGGACTGGAAAAGGTCAGATCCCAAGGAAAATGTTAAACGTTTTTAAAATTTTCTTTTCTTTAAATACACTTGAGGCTGAGCATCTTGTGCTATTTGGCTTTCTCTAAATTGCCTTCGCATGTTTTCCAATTTGCCCAATTGTTTCATTGATTTCAAAGAGCCTTTTTAAAATTTTTGCATTAAAGAAATTATTCCTTTATTTCCTCGTTTACAACATGAGCTATGATATGAACACCTGGGGGAATGACAGCAACACAAGATAATGAGTGTAGGTGCCAATTGAGAGGTAGTGATAAAAAGAAAAATCGGGGACATTCCAGAGAAATTGGAGCACAGGGTAAGAATCTGAAAATGATTTTGCTACATCTGTCGTCTGAATTTGTGTGGCCTGTCCTCTGGCAGATTAGCAGCCTTATCGCCATTCTGTTCCAACACTGTCTTGCTCACTCATGTGGCCAATGGAGGTCCTGCCAGCTGGTGAACTTAGAAGCAGTACAGAGGTTAAGAACAAGAGCATCACTAAACTCCACACCACCACTGCTGGCTTCCATGGATACAGGTCAGACCATTGGGAGTGTGTTCACATCTTCCCCATTTTGCTGCAGATCAGGGCGATGAGTTGTATTATTGGTGCTACAGTTCAAAACTCTCATTGGACTGAATAGAGTTAGATCATGCTGGAATCAGCTGAGATGGGAGAGGAGAAACTGTACCAGAGGTGGAGGAGGGGGAGAATCACCTAGAGGTGGAAAATGGCAAATGTACATGGAAATATCCCATGACTTGAAGAATAGCAGTGTAAAAGTTATAAGCATGAAATAAATCTGTAAAGTGGTAGATTGTGGGACCTTCTCTTACCAGCCTACATATTTGATAGCAAGAAGGAGGTACTAAGGCTTGGGCAGGGCTGTGGAAGTCCCTGCTTTGAGAAAGAGTAGAAGGTGGTGGTTTCTGGATTCTAGAAGGTGGTGAATCTGTCTCCAGGATTCAGCTCCAGTGGCTGAATTTTGTAGACTGTGTCATTTTATGCAGTTTATTTAGTCTCTGAAAGTTGGTTTCATCCTGTATAAAATGGGGAAAAAACAATATGAACATCATAAGATTACTATGAGAATTATAGAAGTACTACATAAAAAAAGTGCCTAGTTCACATCCTAGAAAAGAGTAAGCTCTAAGTATTAGCAGTTATTGATGACTACTGCAAATAATTAACACTTTTTTTAGAAGGAAAATGTACTTCTATGTTGAGAATCTATATTTTAACATATTCTTTTACCACATGGCATTTAATTTTTTTTTTTTTTGCAGATTTCTAAAATTGTACTACTTGCTAACATAGCCTGCAGCCTCAAGTATAATAAATGAACACCACTTAAAATATTTTAAAAAATCTAAACAACAGCCCCCAAATATACAACAAGCAGAAGCATTTTATACATAACAATGAAGAATAAAAATAGCCTATCTGGCCAAGCTGATATATAGGTAGGTTGACTTTTTGCTTTGTTGCTGAAGTTTAGAAAGGGAGTGTGTGCTAAGTCACTTTAATCATGTCTGATTCTTTGCAACACCATGGACTGTAGCCTGCCAGGCTCCCCTGTCCATGAAATTTTTCCAGGCAAGAATACTGGAGTGGGTTGCCATGCCCTCCTCCAGGGTATCTTCCCCACCCAGGGTTCAAACCTGAGTCACCTACATTAAAGGCAGACTCTTTACCACTAGCACCACCCGAGAAGCCCAGAAAAGAAGTGAATGCAATCAACTGTGGCTACAGCACTATAGACAGCAAATAGTCTTTCTCCAAAATACTCTTCTACTTCCTTCACCAAGGGGAGAGCCAGCCCCTGTAAATATGACTCAAATATTGTGACAAAAAAAATACGAACAAGGTAAATCTCTGCCTTTATGAATTTATAGTGCAGTTAGGTATAAGAGATGCTGTAGTTAGGTTAAAGACACAAAATTTGAAGTTTCAAAAAAATGAAATTGAATCCAGGATCCATCCCTTATTAAATGACACCTTGTACACCCTACTCCCTCTGAGCATTTTCTCATTTGTAAAATAGAGATGATAAAACTATTCATAGAACAGTTCAGTTCAGTTCAGTCACTCAGTTGTGTCCGACTCTTTGTGACCCCATGAATCACAGCACGCCAGGCCATCCTGTCCATCACCAACTCCGGGAGTTCACTCAGACTCACGTCCATCGAGTCAGTGATGCCATCCAGCCATCTCATCCTCTGTCATCCCCTTCTCCTCCTGCCCCCAATCCCTCCCAGCGTCAGAGTCTTTTCCAATGAGTCAACTCTTCGCATGAGGTGGCCAAAGTACTGGAGTTTCAGCTTCAGCATCATTCCTTCCAAAGAAATCCCAGGGCTGATCTCCTTCAGAAAATATACAAGCAACTCCTACAGCTCAATTCCAGAAAAATAAATGACCCAATCAAAAAATGGGCCAAAGAACTAAATAGACATTTCTCCAAAGAAGACATACAGATGGCTAACAAACACATGAAAAGATGCTCAACATCACTCATTATCAGAGAAATGCAAATCAAAACCACTATGAGGTACCATTTTACACCAGTCAGAATGGCTGCGATCCAAAAGTCTACAAGCAATAAATGCTGGAGGGGGTGTGGAGAAAAGGGAACCCTCTTACACTGTTGGTGGGAATGCAAACTAGTACAGCCACTATGGAGAACAGTGTGGAGATTCCTTGAAAAACTGGAAATAGAACTGCCTTATGATCCAGCAATCCCACTGCTGGGCATATACACTGAGGAAACCAGAACTGAAAGAGACATGTGTACTCCAATGTTCATTGCAGCACTGTTTATAATAGCCAGGACATGGAAGCAACCTAGAAGTCCATCAGCAGATGAATGGATAAGAAAGCTGTGGTACATATATGCAATGCAGTATTACCCAGCCATTAAAAAGAATACATTTGAATCAGTTCTAATGAGGTGGATGAAACTGGAGCCTATTATACAGAGTGAAGTAAGCCAGAAAGAAAAACACCAATACAGTATACTAACACATACATATGGAATTTAGAAAGATGGTAACAATAACCCTGTATACGAGACAGCAAAAGAGACACTGATGTATCTTTTGGACTCTGTGGGAGAGGGAGTCTTTTGGACTCTGTGGGAGAGGGAGGGGGTGGGATGATTTGGGAGAATGGCATTGACATATGTATAATATCATATATGAAATGAGTCGCCAGTCCAGGTTCAATACACAATACTGGATGCTTGGGGCTGGTGCACTGGGACGACCCAGAGGGATGGTATGGGGAGGGAGGAGGGAGGAGGGTTCAGGATGGGGAACACATGTATACCTGTGGCAGATTCATTTTGATATATGGCAAAACCAATACAATATTGTAAATTAAAAAAAAAAAAAAAAAGAATGGACTGGTTGGATCTCCTTGCAGTCCAAGCGACTCTCAAGAGTCTTCTCCAACACCACAGTTCAAAAGCATCAATTCTTCGGCACTCAGCTTTCTTCACAGTCCAACTCTCACATCCATACATGACTACAGGAAAAACCATAGCCTTGACTAGACGGACCTTTGTTGGCAAAGTAATGTCTCTGCTTTTGAATATGTTATCTAGGTTGGTCATAAGTTTCCTACCAAGGAGTAAGCGTCTTTTAATTTCATGGCTGCAGTCACCATCTGCAGTGATTTTGGAGCCCAAGAAAATAAAGTCTAACACCGTTTCCCCATCTATTTCCCATGAAGTGATGGGACCGGATGCCATGATCTTCGTTTTCTGAATGTTGAGCTTTAAGCCAACTTTTTCACTCTCCACTTTCATCAAGAGGCTTTTTAGTTCCTCTTCACTTTCTGCCATAAGGGTGGTGTCATCTGCATATCTGAGGTTATTGATATTTCTCCTGGCAATCTTGATTCCAGTTTGTGTTTCTTTCAGCCCAGCATTTCTCATGATGTACTCTGCATAGAAGTTACGGCCTTGATGAACTCCTTTTCCTATTTGGAACCAGTCTGTTGTTCCATGTCCAGTTTTAACTGTTGCTTCCTGACCTGCATACAGATTTCTCAAGAGGCAGGTCAGGTGGTCTGGTATTCCCATCTCTTTCAGAATTTTCCACAGTTTATTGTGATCCACACAGTCAAAGGCTTTGGCATAGTCAATAAAGCAGAAATAGATGTTTTTCTGGAACTCTCTTGCTTTTTCCATGATCCAGCAGATGTTGGCAATTTGATCTCTGGTTCTTCTGCCTTTTCTAAAACCAGCTTGGACATTGGGAAGTTCATGGTTCACATATTGCTGAAGTCTGGCTTGGAGAATTCTGAGCATTACTTTACTAGCATGTGAGATGAGTGCAATTGTGTGGTAGTTTGAGCATTCTTTGACATTGCCTTTCTAAATGCACAGCAGACTTCGTGTGCCCCGTATAAATGGAGTATTTTAGAGTGCTATATACAGGGTGGAAGGAATGCTCCGTGAAATTAGAATACACATTGCCTGTTCTTGCAATTCAATAATTCCATCACATTTTCTTTCCTTGGCCCCTGTTGCTTCAATAATACAAGATTGGATTGAATCAATGGCTATTACACTTTAGCACGTTTAGCAAGTTTGTTAAAACATGGATCTCTGGGCTCTACTATAGAGTTTCTGAATCGGTAACCTATGAATTTCCATTTCTAATAAGTTTTAATAAGTTCCCAGGGTATGCTGTTGCTGTTGGTCTGGGGGCTTTTCTGATAATCACTGGACTGCATTATTTGTTCTTTTTTTCCGGTAAGAAGAGACTTTTTTCATGTCAAGAAATCCAAGGTCCTAATCCTGTCTCTGTTGTCACAATGACTGTACTTAGTGTCCTTTGATTGAATAACCCTACAATAACAACAAAAAAAAAAGAACCACACTGAACTGAATGAGTTTTTATTAATTTCAGCCCAGTCCACATGCTTGTTAAAAAGAGTAGCTAATGTCTTTGAATTTGTATAATCAGCTTCTTGCGGATTGTTGTATTTTTGAAATGTCAGATACCACATGAGAATACTTTAACAATTAATTGCAAAGCAAATTTTCAAGTCTTACAAAAGATGCAGGATTTTTTAAAGTTTAGGGACGTGACAGTGGAATATGATGCAAATTCATTGTCGAATAAGATGCTAACAGTGAATCAATTGAGGAAGATCAAATCATCAAGGATGATAAAACAAGAAGGACATAAGTGATGATTATTGAAGGTAAAGCAGAGTCCTCAAATAAACTGATAAGGCTCACAAATATGATGGCCAAAAACAACCTGCTTAACTATAATGTTGCAAGCATAAAATAAAAGATGTTGTTCTTGTGCTGCCATATGCTTTTGCTGTAAAAAACAACAACAAAAAACCACTATTCTCATCCCCAAATCTTTGATTCATGCCTTTGTTATTCTAAACATCAGTGCTTGGCTATAAAAACCTAAATCCTGTTAAATATATGCGATGGTAATTCTCAAGAAAAGTCTCAAATGTATTGTTTGTAATTTGTTATGAAACTTTCGTTTCCACTTTAATGGAGCCACTTTTAAGTATCCTTACTCTGAGAGTGGACTTTTTTTTTTTTTTTTTACAGATAGCTAAGTTAGTCAATGAATGAATGATGGATAAGCCTTAAAAGAATATAGAAGAATGAGGAGAGAAATCAAACCAAGTTAGGTAGTAAAGGAAAAATATGTCAGTAGAAAGTTAACTAGTCCTTAATGAATAAGTTTCAAGAGAAGGAGGTAAAACATAGCATGGATGCTTCATAAGGAATTTGACCTTGGAAAGTATCCCACCACAAAATTTTGATGCAGTGGCAACATCACTGGTTTTAGTGTGAATGCATTTCAGACAACTGAAAAGTTTTCATCTGTAGCAAATTGAATTAAGTGACTATGTTTCCTCAAATGTTGGACTGCCAAAGGATAGCCAAGTGACTGAATTGTCCAGTCCACTGAGACAAGGAGGTGACTCAGTCAAAACTCATTGTTCTTAGCTATGTGAATGTCCATGACTTGGTCACAATCAGATGGCTCAATTAGCACCTTTATGATCTGATCAGAAAGTTGAGCGAAGAGACCCTTTGGATCTTCCTCAGAAACACCCTTGGTACCCTTTGCTATTACCTTGCTTACAGTCAATCAGGTGACAAGGTGACTTGGTGGCACTTGTCTTGGTGGCAAAGTGAATCTTTAACTGAGGCTCTCTGGGAGGAAGGCCACATGTTACTTCTTCTGCCATGGAGGCAGGATTGGGACTACCTACCCTGACTCTGCTAATGCTTCTATTAATATACCCAAAGCTTGACTTGGCAGTTTTCATGGTGAACGATGGGTAAGCTTCCACCGATTAGACAGAATCTTATTTCTTACTTTATCTGTTGGCATGACAGGTGACATGAAAAAAGGACTATTCTATACATCAGTGTCTCTTTTGCTGTCTCATACACAGGGTTATTGTTACCATCTTTCTAAATTCCATATGGACTCTGTGGGAGAGGGAGAGGGAGAGGGTGGGGAGATTTGGGAGAATGGCATTGAAACATGTATAATATCATGTATGAAGCGAGTTGCCAGTCCAGGTTCGATGCACGATACTGGATGCTTGGGGCTGGTGCACTGGGACAACCCAGAGGGAGGGTATGGGGAGGGAGGAGGGAGGAGGGTTCAGGATGGGGAGCACGGGTATACCTGTGGTGGATTCATTTTGATGTTTGGCAAAACTGATACAATATTGTAAAGTTTAAAAATAAAATAAAATTAAAAAAATAAAAAAATATAAATACAGAGGTTAAAACTGAAAAAAAAATAAAAAAGGACTATTCTTAGACTTGAATGCATTTTAGAAACCTAAACAAGTGCTTGCATATATTTGGAGTACTTAATTAAGATCTGAAAATTCTATACAGTCAGCAAAAACAAGACCAGGAGCTGACTGTGATTCAGATCCTGAACTCCTTATTGCCAAATTCAGACTTAAAGAAAATAGGGAAAACCACTAGACCATTCAGGTATGACCTAAATCAAATCCCTTACAATTATACAGTGGAAGTGACAAATAGATTCAAGGAATTAGATCTGATAGACACAGTGCCTGAAGAACTATGGATGGAGGTACATGACATTGTACAGGAGACATTGATCAAGACCATCCCCAAGAAAAAGAAATGCAAAAAGGCAGAATGGTTGTCTGAGGAGGCCTGACAAATAGCTGTGAAAAGAAGAGGAAGCTAAAGGCAAAGGAGAAAAGGAAAAATATACCCATTTGAATGCAGAGTTCCAAAGAATAGCAAGGAGAGATAAGAAAGCCTTCCTCAGTGATGAGTGCTAAGAAATAGAGGAAAACAATAGAATGGGAAAGAATAGAGATCTCTTGAAGAAAATTAGAGATACCAAGGGAACATTTCATGCAAAGATGAGCACAATAAAGGACAGAAATGGTATGGACCTAACAGAAGCAGAAGATGGGGTGGTAAGAGTACACAGAAGAACTATACAAGAAAAAAAAAAAAAAAATCTTCATGACTCAATAACCATGATGGTGTGATCACTCACCTAGAGCCAAACATCCTGGAATGAGAAGTCAAGTGGGCCTTAGGAAGCATCACTACAAACAAAGCTAGTGGAGCTGATAGAATTCCAGTTGAGCTCTTTCAAATCCTAAAAGATGATGCTGTGAAAGTGCTGCACTCAATATGCCAGCAAATTTGGAAAACTCAGCAGTGGCCACAGGACTGGAAAAGGTCAGTTTTCATTCTAATCCCAACAAAGAATATTCAAACTACCACATAGTTCCACTCATCTCACATGCTAGCAAAATAATGCTCAAAATTCTCCAAGCCAAGCTTCAACAGTATGCGAACCGTGAACTTCCAGATGTTCAAGCTGGTTTTAGAAAAGGCAGAGGAACCAGAAATCAAATTGCCAACATCCACTGGATCATTGAAAAAGCAAGAGAGTTCCAGAAAGAATCTACTTCTGCTTTATTGCTTACACCAAAGCCTTTGACTGTGTGGAGCAGGATAAACTGTGGAAAATTCTGAAAGAGATGGGAATACCAGACCACCTTACCTGCCTCTTGAGAAATCTGTATGCAGGTCAAGAAGCAACAGTTAGAACTGGACACGGAACAACAGATTGGTACCAAATAGGGAAAGCAGTACATCAAGGCTGTATATTGTCAACCTGCTTATTTAACTTATATACAGAGTACATCATGTGAATTGCTGGGCTGGATGAAGCACAAGCTGGAATGAAGATTGCTGGGAGAAATATCAATAACCTCAGATACACAGATGACGCCATCCTTATGGCAGAAAGCAAAGAAGAACTAAAGAGCCTCTTGATGAAAGTGAAAGAGGAGAGTGAAAAAGTTGGCTTAAAACCAAACATTCAGAAAACTAAAATCCTGGCCTCTGGTCCCATCACTTCATGTCATATAGATAGGGAAACATTGGAAACAGTGACAGACTTTATTTTCTTGGGCTCCAAAATCACTGAAGATGGTAACTGTATCCATGAAATCAAAAGATGCTTGCTCCTTGGAAGGAAAGTTATGACCAACCTAGACAGCATATTAAAAAGCAGAGACATTACTTTGCCAACAAAGGTCCGTCTAGTCAAACCTATGTTTTTTCCAGTAGTCATGTATGGATGTGAGAGTTGGACTATAATGAAAGCTGAGTGCCGAAGAATTGATGCTTTTGAACTATGGTGTTGGTGAAGACTCTTGAGAGTCCCTTGGACAGCAAAGAGATCAAGCCAGTCAATCCTAAAGGAAATCAGTCCTGAATATTCATTGGAAGGACTGATGCTGAAGCTGAAGCCCCAATACTTTGGCTACCTGATGTGATGAACCAACACATTGGAAAAGACCTTGATGCTGGAAAAATTAAAGGTGGGAGGAGAAGGGGACAACAGAAGATGAAATGGTTGGATGGCATCGCTGATGGGATTGACATGAGTTTGAATAGGCTCTGGAAGTTGGTGATGGACAGGGAAGCCTGGTGTGTTGCAGTCCATGGGGTCGCAAAGAGTCGGACATGACTGAGCAACTGAACTTAACTGAGAAGTTTCAAAGAATGCAGATTTAAGTGAACATTTGTAAGAACCCCTGAGAAACCTGGAAAAGATGCTAAAGAAATGTCCAGTATGAATCACATAGATAAGAGATCAAAATAGAGGGTCATGATTATTACAGACAAAGGGTTTTGATGGGTGAGAGGCATTTAAAACGTCCCAGGACTAATTGAATAAAAGTCCTAGGTGCAAATAGTCTAGCAGCCTTAATCAAAATATAAAAGCCTAGTATAGAAAATCGTGAGTTACCATGAGAGTGTTATTAATGTCACTGGAGATGTTAGGGAAAAATTCACACACCCAATACATAACAGTGTTTTATGAATGCATAAACTCTGCCTGAATAGGGGATGTTTTGCCTGGTGTAGCTACTTACTGCTATTCCAGGATCACAAACTCCAAAACTTCCTAGGTTCAGACAGTTAACCAGGTTGATGCCTATAGACATTTGTGGACTGGAGTGAACCACAGCGCACACAACTCGTAACGCTGGGAAGCCACTGGAGAGCTCCCACAGGTTTCATATAGTATCAGTAATCCAGTTGGTTAGGTCTTCTCGTTTTTAGGGGAGTCAGGATATTTACATTAAAATTATTATTTAATAATTTTAGCATGAAATAAAAGCAAAAACCAACATTGTGTAGTAAGAAAATACTCTCTCTAGACAATAAAACTGAGGCTCAGAAAGAAGGGGTTCGCTCAAAATGACCTGGTCAACCAGGGTTGGCAGAGCCAGGCTTAGAATGTGGCATCCTAAAGCTCTAAGTTGCTTCTTATGACAGAATCTGCATTCAGGTCTTTGCACTTTCCCATCAAAAAAGAGGAGAGATGTTTAGGTACCAGATTGGGCCATTTAAAAGCCTACAGGTTCAAGAGTAGTTGATAGCAGACTGGTAGTAGTGAAAATATTAGTCTCTCAGTTGTTTCTGACTCTTGGCAATCCCATTGACTATAGTAAGCTGGTAGCTAGCATTATATACACACAACTTTCAGCCCAAGGAAAAGTTGACTCAGTCTCCTCTTAAAATGTCTTTAAAGAAGGGGTGCCACTCTTGTTGCCTGAACTTTTCAAGAATCAGAATGTCTCAGAGGTTGCTTGTCAAGGCAAAGAGCCTCATTTTCTGTACTGTAAAAGGGCACAGAGAGGTTCAGGGGAAAACATTAGAGAACTCTCCTAAAAGGGATGGGGGAGAATGATCCTCTGAGGCACTGACTGAGTTCTGAAAGGCATCTCAGTGGAAGAAAGCAGCAGCCAGCAAGAAACACTTAAAGCCTTGATGATCCTGAGTCCCAGACACTGTCTGAGAGATGAAACTGCTCTCACTGCTTGTTATCAGTGGGTTCTTCATGTCAGAGATTTCGAGAGGCATGGATAAACCTGCTGGGAAGTGACCAATTCCAGGGAAAGTTTCTAATTCTTCTGAGTGCTTTGTTCTTCTTATTCCATAAACCACCAACTCCTAAACTGTGTAATTTCCCTATTGTCCAATCATGGAAAAATAACATGGGGAAATACAAAGATTTTCTGAATGTGGATTCACAGATGGAATGTCCAGGAGAGGAAATTATACTTAAGAAATCTGGGTTCTGGTCTTATATCTGTCCCTGCCAGGTTGTGTGACCTTGAAGATTTCACTCCATGTTTTTGGATCTGAATGGTCTCAAAGAGAGGAGGAGTTCAGAATAGGTCAAACAAATGTCTGATTCATTTTAAATAAAGAACAATGCCTCTGCGTATATGATTGTGGAGTGCTTCATGTCAGTTGCCAGGTATTTATGAGACAGCTCTCCTTGAACCAAAGAACCAGTTATCCATGGTGCCATTTGGGGCATCAGTTGGGGTGAACAGCCTGGCCAGAGAAGACTTTTCTACACATCACTCTCATCCTTTAGAAAGAACAATCTTTTGCTTGTTTCTGGATTTTGTGTATGTCTTCCCTACCACTGGCCCCAGCACTCAAAATCACTGACTTTCTGGGAACCTCAGAGACCATGTTAACTGTTGCCAAGTGGAGGATGAACATCTTAGATGTAGCCCTGCTGGCAGTCCTTGAGCCCTTCCATTCATGGAACACCCAGGACCTTTTGAGGGGCTTCCCTGGTGGCTCAGACGGTAAAGCATCTGTCTGCAATGCAGGAGACCTGGGTTCAATCTCTGGATTGGGAAGATCCTCTGGAGAAGGAAATGCAGCCCACTCCAGTACTCTTGCCTGGAAAATCCCATGGACGGAGGAGCCTGGTAGGCTACAGTCCATGGGGTGGCAAAGAGTCGGACACAACTGAGCAACGTCACTTCCAGGTGGCTCAGTGGGTAAGGAATCCACTTACAATGCAGGAGACAGGAAACATAAATTTAATCCCTAGCTGGGGAAGATCCCCTGGAGGAGGGCATGGCAACCCACTCCAGTATTGTTGCCTGGAGAAACCCAAGGACAGGGGAGCCTGGTGGGCTATGGTTTATAGGGTCGCAAAGAGTTGGACGTGTCTGAAGCACCTGAGTGTGCACACCTGCAGAAACTTTTGGAGGTAGGCCCCTCTGTCATTGTTCACTTGAAGAGATGAGAGACCAAGTTCACCACTTCACAGACCTGGTGCCAAATCCCTCCTTTACTAGGTGGTCGATTCTAAGGGAAGACTGAACCATAAACAGGTGCTTCAAATTCTAATATGAATCCCAAACACGTTCTTTTGCGAAAACAGACATTTTTAGGAAAACGTTTTTTTTAAGTGAGGAGGGGGCTGTTTTTTTTCTTCCAAGTAAGCCGCAAGAATGGTTACAGAGAATTGCCTTGAATAAGCAGAGTTTATTTTCCCCTGGGGACATGTATTGCTTCTCTTCTAGTTATTGTCATTGCTGCATGGATCTTAATTACTGTTTTCCATAGATGGAAAGTTGCATTTGTGCCGTGTGTTGTGCTCAATGGTTTAAATGTTTTTTCTTCCTTATTCTTTGCCTAATATGAGCAACACACAATCTGAAATGATCTGTCTTGTCACCTCTACATTGTCAGGGCCTGGAGGACAGGCTGTCCTCTTACTTGTTCAGCGGGGTGGTGGTACATGTTGCCCTGTCTGTCTGACATTCTCCATTCTATTCTTTGCTACGTCTGTTCATTGTTAAGATCTAAGCTTAAATGTCATTCATTTTGAAAGTTGTTCCCTGACTTCCTAATCCACATTAAACTCTCACTTAACAGACTTTGAGAATGAATTTATAGCTACCTAGGGAGAAGGAGTAGTTAGGGAGTTTGGGATTGATGTGTATATACTACTGTACTTAAAATAGATAATCAATAAGGACCTACTGTATAGAACAGGGAGTCCTGCTCAATACTAGGTAACAATCTAAATGGAAAAAAAATTGAAAAAGAATAGATGCATGTATATGTATAACTGAATCACTTTGTTGTGCTCCTGAAACTAACATAACATTGTTAATCAACTATACTGTGATATAAAATAAAAAGTTAAATATAAATTCTCCCTTTATAGTCTCTAGACCATCTCTTACTGTGTCACACCTAACTAGTTATCCTATATTTACTCTTACCAAAAGCTTCTCTTTCCTTGTACTTTAGTTCCATTAGGGAAAGGGCAGAGCTTTTACTATTTATCATTGTGTTCCTTTTAATTATCACTGTGCCTGCTACAGAGAAGATGCCCCATAAATATTGGCTAAAATTGGTGAAAAAAAATCCACAAGATAGATTATATTAACCCTATGGTCTTAAGGGTGAAATTGTGCTTGTGTGTGCTTCTTTGCTCAGTAGTGTTCAACTCTTTGAGACCCCATGGACTGTAGCCCGCCAGTCTCCTCTGTCCATGGAGATTCTCCAGGCAAGAATACTGGAGTGGGTTGCCATGCCCTCCTCCAGGGGATCTTCCCAACCCTGGGATTGAACCCAGTCTCCTGCATTGCAGATGGATTCTTTACCATCTGAGCCACCAGGGAAGCCCCAACTAAATGACTTAACGTCACATAAAAAATTACAGGCCTCATTTAAAAATTTATAGTATTCAACTAGCTATAACCATATGTTGATTGTCAATTCTGGCTAGGTGTCTAAATATTCCATCTTTCAGTCATGCCACCATCCTCCCAGGTAGATTTAATTATTCTTACTTAAGTGAAACATTTGAGGCACATGAGGACCCAGTGACTTATCTAAATTCATAAAGCTGTTGAGTATTGGAATCTGGAGTTGAATTTGACATCAGAGCCCACATTCTCTCTACTATGCCATGCTGTCTAGCATGTTGCCCTGTGTGAGCTTATGCACACATATACGTAGTACAACACGTGTGTTGGATGTAAACTCCAAAGGCTAAATTTCCAATCTGTAAACTGGCCAGCCTACAGCTCAGCAGCAAGTGTCTTCTCTCTCCATAAACCTAATCAGGGGAGTGAAATCACACAGAAGAGTCTCTCTGCCAATATGTTTCTGTCCCAAATGCTATTGCTCAGCCATATGGCTTTTTAAAAGTCACTTGCAAATATAAGGTGAGGCTTGAGAACAATAATTAAAAGTCATAGATCACAGGTTAATTAATCCCCAGCTTCACTTAGCACCTGGGCACCAAAATATCCAACACCATGAATGACCTGCAAATCACAGGCCAAATAAACAGACATTAACTGGCTTCTTCGACTGGGTAGCCATCCTGACAACCTGCAGTATATACAGTGAAGTCTAGTGCATCAGAGTCATTTTAATTAAAAAAATTTTTTTTTTAAATTTTCAAAGAGCTGTGTGAGCTTGGCCAGGCAGGTATTAGCATCTTTGCTGGATTTGTTTTCATCAGGTGACATTTAATGACCCATTAATAAATGCCCAGAATCTTTGCTAAGTACTTTATCTTCTCTTAGGTCATTTCATCCTCACAGAAGCTCTGAAAGCTAGGGAATATTATTATTCCTGTTTACAGCTGAATGAGCTGAGGTTTTGAGGATTCAGTGCCTTGCACAGAGTCATCTGGCTGATTGTGGTTAGAACAGACTCATTGCCACATCACTTGTATTAGCATCATTTTCTTCTTTTATCAACAAGTGCTTTCTGTTACCAAGGACTCTTGTGAATGCTTGGCACAAATAGTTCTGGTCCCTGTGGACCATGTAATCCCATGAAATGCATAATAGCATCATTCCTATTTCACTAAGTGAAATAATTGTAACTAAAAAGGATCTTATAACTTGTCCATGGCCATAAAGCTGGTAAGTGGCAGAGCAGGACTTGAACTCAGCAAGCAGTGTTTTTATTTCTGCAGTTCTGGACTAACTGCAGCCCTGGACTAACTCAGACTTCTGATCCTTAGTCTACTGTCCCTGGTGATGCATCATTTTGTCTTTAATGTATGCAGGATCTGAGAATCTTTTCTCCTTGCTAAAGTTTCCCAATATGCATGTAGGAGTCCATGTGATGGAGTAGGTTGAAGACTTACATTTAGTAAGTTTCCAGAGGTCATAATGTTGTGTCTATGGGACTTCCAGTGATTGCTGGCTGGGAATGAGCATTAACAAACAAGCTTCCCCTGTATCTTCCCAGAACTGAACAGACCTGTGGATGTGCAAGAGCAGGTGGTCCAGCAAAAGTAGTGCCATATGGTGATTAATTAGGACCATGGGTCAGAGTCAGCAGAGGCCTGAGGTTTGGCTGAAGCTCTGCTAAAGGTTAGGAAAGAAGTCACACTTCATACATTAGGTTTGGTGTGGGCTGTCGGAAAGTGGGGTACTCCAGATTTGAACTCACCTGTGGCATCTTGGTAAAAGAAAGAGAATGGAACTTGGAATTATGAGACACATGGTTTTCAGATTTAATCTATTTAAAGTTTTTCATTCCTTTGTCTATAAAGTGAGGAAGACCTTCTTAGGTATATTATGTGAAAACCCCTCTGAGACATACAATTCATTCATTCACATTCAAGCAGGATGGAATGGGTGCCAAGCACACGCCTTTAGATACACTCTAAGTTTTGGAGAAAGATCGAGGTGGTTGTCACTGGACTTCTGTGCTACTCATAGGCTTTCCAGTAGTACCCACCTCCACAAATGTGCTTGAGGGCCCAACAGTGTTACTTATTTAAATGTGCTTTGCATTCACTAAATCAGGACTTGGGAAGCTTCTTCTGTAAAGGGTCAGATGGTAAATATTTTGTGTGTTGTGGGCTAGATGATGAGTCTCTGTCTAAACCATTCATTCAGCTCTATCATTATTGAGTAAAAACAGTCATACACACACAAATGGAAATGAATTTAAGTTCCTCTGATGCCTTGTTGGAAAAGACTCTGATGCTGGGATGGATTGGGGGCAGGAGGAGAAGGGGAAGACAGAGGATGAGATGGCTGGATGGCATCACTGACTCGATGGACATGAGTCTTGGTGAACTCCGGGACTTGGTGATGGACAGGGAGGCCTGGCGTGCTGAGATTCATGGGGTCGCGAAGAGTCGGACACTACTGAGCGACTGATCTGATCTGATCTGATCTGATGCCTTGTTTAAAGGGTTGTGTGAGTGTCTAGTGCTAGGGTGAGTGTGTGTGTGTGTGTGTGTGTGTGTGTGTGTGTGTGTGTTCATTACAGATTTTTTAGCTGGGGTATAGTTGCTGTACCATGTTGTGTTAGTTTCTGCTGTACAACCAAGTGAATCAGCTATATGTATAACATATATCTCCACCCTCTTGGACCTCCCTCCCACCCCCCATCCCACCCCCGAGAGCACCAGGCTGAGCTCTCGGGTAATCAGAGAGCACAGAGGTAATCAGAGAGCACTGAGCTGAGCTCCCTGTGCTACACAGCGGTTCCTACTAGCTGTCTGTTTTACACGTGGTAGTGTGTATATGTCAGTCCCAGTCTCCCAAGTCATCCTATTCTCCTCCCCCACCCCATGTCCACAGATCAATTCTCTATGTCTGCATGTCTATTCCTGTCCTGCAAATAGGTTCATCTGTACTATTTTTCTAGATTCCACATATGTGTGTTAAAATACAATACTTGTTTCTATCTTCTGACTTTATCTGCTTTTGTGTGAAAATCACTGAAGATGGTGATTGCAGCCATGAAATTAAAAGATGCTTGCTCCTTGGAAGAAAAGTTATGATCAACCATTGCAGTTTATTAAAAAGCACAGGCATTACTTTTCCAACAAAGGTCTGTCTAGTCAAAGCTATGGTTTCTCCAATAGTCATTATGGACGTGAGAGTTGGACTACAAAGAAAGCTGAGTAGTGAAGAACTGATGCTTTTGAACTGTGGTGTTGAAGACTCTTGAGAGTCCCTTGGACTGTAAGGAAATCCAACCAGTCCATCCTAAAGGAAATCAGTCCTGAATGTTCATTGGAAGGGCTGGTGTTGAAGCTGAAACTCCAGTACTTTGGCCACCTGATGCGAAGAACTGACTCATTGGAAAAGACCCTGATGCTGGGAAAAATTGAAGGCAGGAGGAGAAGGGGACAACAGACGATGAGATGGATGGATGGCATTACTGACTCAGTGGACATGAGTTTGGGTAAACTTCGGGAGTTGGTGATGGACAGGGAGGCCTGGTATGTTGCAGTCCATGGGGTCGCAAAGAGTCGGACATGATTGAGTGGCTGAACTGATGCTAAGTATCACTCAGTCTCAACATTCAGCTGATACCCTTCTTTCCCCAGAACTTCCTGTTCTCTCCATCCCAAATACCACTGTTCCCAAGATCAGATACTTAATAGAGCAGCTCTTCTCCTTTTCTTCATAAATCTCACTGATAGGAAAATAGTGAGAGCACCTGGTTACTCGCTTTATTGTTGTACTTGGCACAGAGTAAGATCTTACGTGATGTTGAGTGTTAGCATCTTCTTCCAACTCATTTGCTCCTTCTAGAATATAAGCTGCATGAAAGCTGGAACTGTATCTGTCTTTTTCGCAGCATCTAACAATTCCTTACACCATGCACATATTAAATATTGGCGGAGGGAATGGACACACTGAGTGCCTTGTGTGTGCCAGCCATGACACTAGAGCATTTTACATGTCTTTTCTTATCAAGTACTTATAATACTGACCTGGAGTAGACCCTGCTGTTAGCAGATGGGGAAACTGAAAAACAGGTAGGGGAAGTATTGCCCAAAGTCATACTGCTGAGCCAGACTCAAAGGCCGTTCCATCTGGATCCTAGATTCCATGTTCTTTTACTATTTGCAGTGTTTCTTTCTTGGTTGAAAATACCCGCTATCTCATTTGCTTCCAGATACATTTTGTGTACCCTAATGGTGGATAAGATTTTGTGTACCCTAATGGTGGCCCCTGAAGGAGGGGCCATGTCTCATTTCATTTTATGGTGTACATACACCCTAGCATTATTCTTAGAACAGAATGGAAGATTAATATCATTATTTTGCACATGACTTGACTGGCACTGAAGGAATTCCCTGTGTGTTTTAGTGCTGCCTGGGATTTGATCTTTCTCCAGGTGGAGTTGCTTGCAGTTTTATTATAACACTATTTTCTGCATCCTCGGGGACCAGATGCACTCTGTATACCCTAAATGCAAAGACTTGACATCTCTAAATAGTAGAGTTATTACAGGTGGTGCCTCAAGGGCTTACAAGAAGCAGCGAGGCTTCCCATTTAATTAACTTAGAGCAGGAACGAACTGGGGCCCGGCTGGTAAAGAGAGGTAGAAGAGATTTTACAGCGCATTACTGGGGTAAGGCAAATGTGTTTTTATGCTTGTGGTGCTGCTGACAGAGAGACAGCATGGACATTTGGTGCTTTACCCTGAAGGTCACTGGATCTGCTCCCACTGTCCAAGGTGCTCTGTTGAATTTATGGTGAGGAGGAGAACAGTGTGAACCTAAGCTAAGGTACTGGATGTTTCCCCTCCACCTGCCATTAAGCATCTGTCCCAGACTTGGGAGGTGATATGTCACCTTCCTGGTTAGGGATTTTCTTAACCTGGGTTAGGCTATATTCAGACATGAGCTTAGGCCTCCAACAAATCTCTCAAAGTGCTGCTCCATCTTTTGCCAAGACCCTGTTAAACTAGGAGAAAGATGACTCATGTTTTTTAAGTGTGTCATTACAAACAATAAATGCTTATATATCATAGCAACTCACTGCTTTAGCCTTGGGAACAAAATTTATCTGCTTTTATTTAATAGCTATTTTTGTTACCTACTATGTCTAAGACTTAGCATTTAGTTCTAGGTGTTAAAACATTCTCCTCCTCCTTATCATCATCATCATCATCATCACCACCATGATTTTACAAAAGCAACTAATATTTTTTAGCATTTGTTGTGGCCTGGATGCTGTCTCAGAGAAGAGAATGTATTATCTCCTATCATTTTCCTATTACAATTTGAAGATTTCATTTTTCTGTTTTGGGAAACTAAAACACAGATACATAATTCCTGGCTTTAAAAAGCCGCCCAACAGCTGGAGCCTGGGTACCTATTGTCAAAGTCAAAGCAAAGGCTGATGAATCATATAAAAGGTTAAACTGAATACCTATGTGAAGATGAAAGAGTCACAGCAGATAGGTCACCTCTCCTCCCCCGCACACGATAGACATTGCTAATTAATCATGACACTCTTTCCTACTGGTCTCAAATATGGCCTGAAAATTTCTTTCCACAAAGCTTTCCAGATATCCATGCCAGCTGATCAGTTTTTATCTAATGTGACTACTTGTCATCTATGACCAATGAGCTTAAGAAATGAGAGAACCTTTAATGGGGACATAAAAAAATCTCAGTGGTCATTTGAAATGCATTCATTCAAGAAGTAATAATTGAGGAATTATTCTAGGCTGCCTTAGGATGATGGTAATGCCTAAAATAAGGAGCTGCTGCTCTTGAGAAGGGGGAGTAGATCATAACTTTTAAAATATATATGGATGTTGTTATATCTGATAATATGTTCTATTAAGAAAAACAATGCAGAATAATTTTTTAATTTTTAAAATTTAATTATTTTTTTATTTAATTTTTATTTTATATTAAAAAGTATAGTTTTGATTTACAATGTATTAGTTTTAGGTATATTAGCAAAGTAATTCAAATTTATATAGTGATTCAAATATATATATACACATATGTATATATGGTTTGTGGAAACACATTCTCAGGCCATATTTAGGACCAGTAGGAAAGAGTGTTATTAATTAGCTATATATAAATATATAAAACCTATATATAGGTATTATATATATAGCCTATATATAGGTAATATATATATTACCCGTGGAATGTAAATATATATTTATATTTCCATTCTTTTTCAGATTCTTTTCTCATATAGATTACTTCAGGATATTGAGTAGAGTTCCTTCTGAAATCTGGTTAAAGTGAGGAGGGGAGTGTGAATACCTACGATAGCATTTCAGACAGAGAAATCTGGCTGACTGTAGAAGAGCAAGGACAGACAGGGTGATCCTTTTAAAAGAAGCCATACTGTGTTTTTCTCCATGTGTGAACTCTCCACTGTCTTCCATTACACTGGAAAACATCCAGTGTCCTAACCTGTATTACAGGTCCAAGCAGGTCTGGCTCCTGGCTGCCTCTCTGAACTCTTCCACCACCCGCTTCATTTGTCTGCAACTATCCTGTCTTCCTGTTTTCTAATTAGTGTTTTCTAATACTTTTGCCTCACGGGCTTTGTAGTTTTTGGATGCTATCAGGTCTTTCTTGGGCTTCCCTAGTGGCTCAGTGGTAAAGAATCCACCTGCCAATGTAGGAGACATAGGTTCAATCCTGAAGAAAGAAATGGTGACCCACTTCAGTATTTTCACCTGGGAAATCCCATAGACAGAGAAGCCTGGCAGGCCACAGTCCATGGGGTCTGCAAAGGAGTCAGACACGACTTAGTGGCCAAACAGCAAGGTCTCTCTTATCTTTGAGTCATTTCAGGCAGAGGCAGATCTGTAACTCATCTTCTGGTTCTAAATCTCCAAGTTTTTGTAAAGAGATGCACATACAAAGTTCACTACCAGGTGTTCTGAGCTAAGAAACATCAAAGTCTCAAGTCTTGGTAAGTATGACCCCTCCTCCTTGGCTCTGCCCCCTACAGTTGTGGTGGCCAGTTAGAATCAATAGGATGAGTGAGTGACTTAGCCCTGTACAGTAGGCTAATTCCATGCATCAAATTCTGGTGACTCTTAAAGACAAAAAATAATTTAAGAGCTGTCTCAATCCCCGCATGTCCCTGTGAAAAGATTTAAAGATTGTAACTTGCAGATGTCTCCTAAAGTTGTAGTTCCATCCATAGAAGTCAACTTGTGGAAAGCTATACTAATTGACTCATCTGTTTACCTCTGTGACCAGCAACTTTCTTTAGTGAGTTAGTACTGGAATTTGGAGGGACATCTGTGGTAGCCAGCCTCCGAGATGGTCCCCAATGATTGCCATTTCCTGGGGTTTGTGCCCTTGCATAGTCCTGTTACACACCAAATCAAGGCTGATATCTAAAGAATACCTTGGACAGTCTGGGGCAGCATGTGATTTCTGAATCCAGTGTTACAAGATAATGGAGCTTCTACTTTGAGCTCTTGGGTCACTCACTCTGCAGGAAGCCAGCAACCATATTGTAAAAGGATATTCAAGTAGCCTTGTGGAGGGGCCTGCATAGACAGGCACTGAGGTTTTCCAAATGGCCAGCACCAATCTGGCAGCCATGTGAGTCAGCCACTTTGGAAGCAGATCCTCCAGCCCAGTGAAGCCTTCAGATGACTGCTGTCTTGGCTGACATCTGACTGTAGCCCATGAGATACCCAAGCTATAATTGTCTGGTCAAACCATTCTTGAATTCTTGACTTATAAACATTTTGAGTTAAATGATTCTTGTTTTGTACATAACTATGTTTTGGGGGGAATTGTCATGTATAGCAGTAGGTAACTAAAACTGGTGGCTCAGACGGTAAAGCGTCTGCCTACAATGTGGGAGACCTGGGTTCGATCCCTGGGTCGGGAAGATCCCCTGCAGTAGGAAATGGCAACCCACTCCAGTATTCTTGCCTGGAAAATCCCATGGACGGAGGAGCTTGGTTGGCTACTGTCCATGGGGTCGCAAAGAGTCGGACACGACTGAGCAACTTCACTATCACTACTATCTAATGCTTTAGGGTTATACCCTTCTGTTCTTTGAATTAAGTCCAGAATTGTTGCCATGACTCACAAAGCCCTGGTGATCTGACTCCTGACTTCCTCTTCAGACCCATCTTTTGAGAAACGTTGGTGTGGACAATAGGATTATGTATAGAATCCTAGCCTTGGGGTGAGCAGAGAAGCTTTTCTCAATAGGGTGGCCAACTGTCCTTGTTGGCCTGGGACTGAGAGGCATTCTGGGAAGTAAGAGTTTCAGTGTTGATACTGGGCAAGTCCTAGGAAATCCAAAATAAGTTGGTCATGCTGTTCCTAGAGGATATCAGAAAGGGTCAGGATCCTCAAGGATGAACAAAGAAATAAAGCAGGACTTTTTATGTTAGCATAAGTTTAGCATCCTTATTAAAGGGGGCAAAGTAGGAAGGAGTATGTGAAGGAAAAATTTATCTTATGTTCAGTATGGCTTCCCAGTGGCACTAGTGATAAAGAACCCATCTGCCAATGCAGTAGGCATAAGAGATGTAGGTTTGATCCCTGCATTGGGAAGATCCCCTGGAGAAGGAAATGGCAACCCACTCCAGTATTCTTGCCTGGAGAATCCAATGGACAGAGAAGCCTGACAAGCTACAGTCCATAGGGCTGCAGAGTCAGACACAACTGAAGCAATTTAGCATACACACATGTTCAATTCTTTATTATCAGCACTTAAAAAGAGACATTGCTTAGAATGACTTCTCCAGTCCAAACCCATATTCCTATCCTTTCTTCATTACCTTGAAGCTACTGCTATATTCCTTCTGTTCCTTTAACACACCAGGTTCTTTGTATAATTCATGGCTTTTGCCCTTGCTATTCCATTTGCCTGGAATATTCTTTATCCAGATTTTCATGTAGTTGTCTTATCTCTAATATCTCTTTTTTCACTAAGAGAAAAACATCCCTACATGCCCTGCCTCAGTCTACATTGCATTGTTCCATTTTATTATCCTCAAAGTACGTATAATGATCAGAAATTATCTCATGAGTGCATGTGTTATTTTTCATGCTTGGTGAGAACATGGGCCTTTTATGTTTGTTTTTCACTAAATCTCTTGGCTGATAGCTGTGCTGTCAAATAGAAGATGCACTGTTAATCTTTGTTGAATGAATAATAAATGAATGCATTAAGGCAAAGTGTGGCCAAATAATGGGCCTCATCTTATTATTCTCAGATTTAAGATCCTTCAGGGTCTTCCTATTGCTATAGGGAGGAAAGGCCAGCTCCATAACATAGTCTGAAGTATTTATTATCCAGATTCTAAGTACCCTTTTTAGCTTTAACTCTTGACTGTCCATCTTTGATTCGGGGCTTCAGGCATATTGACATTGTTAGGTATATTTGGGTTTTTTCAGACAAGGTTCCTACTTCATACCAGCTAACTCACACCCATCCTTTGGGTCCTTAAAAGAAAAAAAAATTCTGAAAAATTCTTTCCTGACTCTTCCAAAAAGCAGTACTTCCTATGGGCCTACAAAGCACCTTTTATTATTCCTGTTGTAATACTTATAACACTGTCAGTTACCGATTCACTTTTTTCCGTGCTGGACTGTATGCTTCATGAGAGCAGAGAACCCTGGGACTTAGTCACAACTATAGTTGTTGTCATTCAGTCACAGTCATGTCCAACCCTTTGCAACCCCATGGATTGAAGCATACCAGGCTCCCCTGTCCTTCACTGTCTCCCAGAGTTTGCTCAGATTCATGTCCATTGAGTCAGTTATGCCATCCAACCATTTCATCCTTTGTTGCCCCCTCTCCTCCTGCCCTCAGTCTTTCCCAGCATCAGGGTCTTTTCCAATGAGTCAGTTCTTTGCACCAGGTGGCCTAAGTATTGGAGCTACAGCATCAGTCTTTCCAATGAATATTCAGGGTTGATTTCCTTTAGGATTGACTGGTTTGATCTTGCTGTCCAAGGGACTCTCAAGAGTCGTCTGAAGCATCAGAATTCAAAAGCATCAATTCTTTAGCTCTCAGCCTTCTCTATGGTCCAACTCTCACATCCATTTATGACTACTGGAAAAACCATAGCTTTGACTTTACGGACCTTTGTCAGCGAAATGACTACAGAAGAGTTGACAAAAAAGTTAGTAAATTACTCTCAGCAAATCTTAGGCCTAAAGTACAAAAGCTTGAAGAAAGTGTAAAGGATGAAAAAATATGTAAGAATGCTGAATTCTCACCATGATATGGTTCTCCAGAAGCATTGGTAGAGTACCTAGGAGTCATGTCTTTGACCCCAGCTAGCTAAGCAAGTCCTCTCTAGCTTCACAAATCCTTTTCAGTGTAATCACACCACCAGAATATTGGAGCCCCACCCTCAAGTCTACTGTGATGTGTTACCTCTTTTAGCTCATTGCCTTGGGGAAATAGGCAATGTTTATCTATTGCCAGTGCAAAGCTGAGCAGATGGTAAATGTCTTGTGATCTGCCAACAAGAGTTAAGAAGAATAACTAGAATTCCTTTACTTGAGACAAACTCTAGCCAGGGATTTAACTGAGAGTTGGCAAAGATAAGGTGTTAGCTTATGATTGATTTCTCAGTTCCAAGAAGGGTGTCTGTTTGGTGGCCCTTGAAATTATCATGGATTATACAGAAATCCTTCATTAGAATTCCTATAGCATCTCCCCATCCCCCGAATACCAACCATCCTTTTCTGTGATCCATCATTTGATTTTCTTTCCTGTCTTTTTGCCTTGTCTTCTCCACTATGGAAATTTCAGTTGATCTTGCAAAGGCTCCTTTAACAAGGAGGAGTCATAGAGACACAGAATCACAGAATAAACTTTCCTTTTGTTCTGTGATTTCCAAAGGGCAACTGGTTCATGAAGTTGTATCAGGTTGGCTTTTTGAGAACCACCGGTGGAACTCTGAAAAATATGGATGTCCAGGTCTCATCCTTAGAAATCCTAATTCAGTAGTTCTGGAGCTCTGCTCTCACTTGTGCTTGTTTGTTTATTTTGGCCATCAGAAGAGATAATTTAGTTGCATGACTCCAAAACTAAAATAAATCTAAATATGGAATGCATTTCACAGGGAAAATTTCTTTACTCTCCCTTTTTATTTTTTTTCCTTCTACCTGATTTCTACAAATCAAAGTGAAGATATCTATAATTTTTAGTTTTAAATGATATCTGTTTATTGATATGCAGGTTACTTTAAACATTTTCTAGAATAAACACTGTAATCACTTTAGTTCTATGGTTGCTATTACTTTATTGTGATTATGA
The DNA here is from genome assembly GCF_003369695.1 of Bos indicus x Bos taurus. NCBI lineage: Eukaryota > Metazoa > Chordata > Mammalia > Artiodactyla > Bovidae > Bos > Bos indicus x Bos taurus. Next base: position 46,593,971 of record NC_040082.1, read on the forward strand.
CAGTCCTCAGGCCTATATTGTAATAAAAATCTGGAGCTATTACTCTGTATTGATGGAATCCAGATCCAAAAAAATAACATGGAGAATAAAACCAATAGGAGATAATTTTCAATGGACACTCCACAGTCACCTGTGTTTTTAAACCTTTTTGAGGAAACATTGAATTAGGGCCTATTTAACAATTTGATTTTGTATCTGACCCCAAAATATCCTGATGGTGCTTGAATAACCCCGGTTCAAAAAAACGAAGTATTTCAAAGAAGGTTCTTGCCAACTGACCTCTGCTCTTGCAAACTGACCTGACCTAATGAGTCATTTGTAATTATATGATGATTCTGGTTAATATGGGTAGCCTCCATGATTTAGGAGTAGATGCACATTTTTAAATGTACTCCTTCATGAGTTTACAACCGATTTATATGCTATAAAAATGTAATTCACAAACTAATATCTACCACAAATATAAGCAAGTAGGCAGACAAGTCCTGGCCATATGAGAAGTTAAATGTAAGTGGACAAGTTTACTTAAATTGTGGAAGCCTCTAACTGGAGCAAAGTGACACAATATTCCGCATTAATATCTAAACTAACAAACTTATGAATCCTAATCCTAGGCACCATTCTGAAGGATGTCTCTAGGCTTGCCACATTCTTATACCTTTTCATATAACAGTGTTTATAATATTTCTTAAGCTAATTAAGCAAACATTTGATTTTGGTTAGAGAGAAAGGTAGCTAATCTTGTGTAAGCCTGTGTTTGTAGAATGAACATTTTCTATCAAAGTAGGGAAAATACTAAAAGAAAAGAAAAATGGAAAAATGCTAGCTATCTATTCTCAGGTTGTATACTGAAACTAAATCATACATGCATATATAAAACCATACCAAAATATGTTAAATTATAGTCACAATAAGAGCTGGAGACTGTGGGGAAATAATATATTAAGTCTTTGATGACAAAAATGTTGGAGAACATAATAAGAAGAACATGCCAAACATTTACACTTGTACAGAGAAGGTGAGAGAATCAGAGCAATTGCTTCTACATAGCTTTGCCAAAATTTGCTATCCTTTGAGTTAGATAAATTTCACTTTTTGATACATTGTTTGTAAGTATTAAGTTCAAGAATGCCTTTACTTTTCTTGCCTTAACTTTTCTCATTTGGAATAAAAGAAATTGGACATTTCTCACATGGAAATAAAAGAGATTGAACATTTAATATAGTTTTTCATTTGCACTTAATATTTTATAAATCATGAGCATTTTCTCATTTTTTTGCATTTTCTCATTCTTTATAAATGCATGTCCACACATGCAGAAATTAACTCATTAACATAGAGGATAAATTTCCAAATCAGTTGATAAAATATGCCTAAAGTGACAGAGTAAGTAAATTGGATACATGTAATACAATCTGTTGAATAAGGTGAATTTGATCAAATTCAGAACAATGATACTTTTAAATTAATTTCACTTAGTTAAGATAATTTAAAAAAAGCCCAATAAGTTGAATGCAACATTAGTTTTATTATTTATATTCATTTTAAGAAGTCTGTTTTCTAACTCAAAAAATGAGGTATATGTATGTTTTTGTGTTTGTTGTATTTTTAGTAGTAGAACCCAAAGGTTTCTAGTCTCAAACTAAGTTGATACCCATCCTGGAATTTTGGAATGTCTACACTAATTGTAAATAGTTTTATTCATACATATGAATTGTTGACAAGGATGTGGGTCCTGCATGGGAGAGTAATATTGAATTGGTGATAAACAATATGGAATTGTGGTTATGTCAAAAACTTATTCTACGGTATTCTCATGACCACACTCAAACTTTGACACCAGATGGCTGGGTCTTTTTCTCATACCAAGCAATTCTCTGTGACACCATCCATGCCCTACAATTCAATTCAATTCTGACACTAACCAGCTAAGGACTCAGTCCCATGAGACTGCCCCTCACTTCAAATGCCAATCTCAAGTAGGTTACCATACAATTTCTGTCCAACTTGACTACAAACTGGAAATTCTCATGACTCCCATCATAGTTGTCTTTTTATTGTGTCCTCATGTGGCAGAAAGGCAAGGGAGGTCTCTGGGAGCCCTTTCCCATTTGTAGGAGAACAATTCATGAAGGCTCTAGTCATATTTGGAATTACTCCCGAGGGGTCCTACCCCCAAATATAACATGAACTGGGAGGACACAAACATTCAGTATATACCATTCTGCCCCTGATGCCCCGATTCACATCCTTCTCTCATGAAAAGTACATTCATTTCATCCTTGTGCCCCTGTCAACTAAAAAATATATAATTAAGTAATACATGCAACCTAAAAGTTGAGAGTTACTTTTATTTGGTGGAAATTTTTAGGGCTTAAGCCTGGGAGGCAGCATCTCAAGGAAACCGGAGAGAACTGCTCTAAGAAGATGAGGGAAGGAGCCAGGTTACACAAAAGTTTTGCAAAAATGAACAGGTAGTCTGAACATCAAAAGATTATTGTTATTTAAATCTAATATCCTAAGTTAAGGTATTTGGCAGTTTTCTATATATGTGCTCAGTTGCTTCAGTTGTGTCTGACTCATTGTGACCCTATGGACTGTATCCTGCCAGGCTGCTCTGTCCATGGGATTCTCCAGGCAAGAATACTGGAGTGGGTTGTCATGCCCTTCTCTAGAGGATCTTCCCAACCCAGGGATCGACCCTGCATCTCGTATGCCTCCTACATTGGCAGGCAGGTTCTTTACCACTAGCACCATCTGGGAAGCCCTTTGTATAGGAAGAAGTAAGAGTCTGTGGTAACTGAAACCATTCCTTTGATTTGCACCTCAGATATCTGGAGCCAGTTTCCTGTGTTTTTGACATGCTAAACTTCCTCAGAGCTCACCATAGAGCATGGCTACAGTTGGATGGCTGCTAGATGGCAGATACTCTTTCTTTCCTGAGTTCCTTCAGGGCTCACCATGTGTGGTGGGGCTGCAACTGCTGGTGAATGTGACATGCTTGTTTACTGATATGGCAGGAAATATTTCCTTCCTCACTCCCAAAGTCTTACCTCAATCCAGTATCCACTTTAAAGTCTAAGTCCAGCATCACATGTAAGTATCATTTAAATCAGATATGAGTGAGACTTTGATTTATTCTGAGGAAAATTTCTTCTCTACCTGTGAACCTGTTAGAGCAAATAAATTACATATTTTCAAACTATAATGATGGGACAAGTACAGGATAGGCATTCTATTTCCCAAAGGGAAATAGACTAAAGAAGGAGGGAGTGACTGGTCCCAAGGACATTGAAAACCCAATGGTGCAAATTTCATGAGCCCTTAAGACTTGAGAATAATCTTTGCCTTGGCGTTCTTCTTTCCAAGCCCAGTGGGGTATAACCATGACCCCCATGATTTTCTGGGACTGCCCCACAGCAGTGACTTTCTGCTTGGGTCCTGTCTTGTCTCCACTGTGGTTCTCTGCTAGGGCCCCACCCCTGCAGCTCTTCCAGGCTGGGTTCCACGATCCATGGCTCTTCTGTGTGGCCTCACCTCATAGCTCCAGTAGACACAGCGCATGCTGCAAACTTCTGTGAGAGCCTTACCCCTGATGCACTAGGCAGGGGAATCCTGAAACTTCTCTGCCCTAGTCCCTTGCACTCTGATCCTGTGGTGAGAGTGTGGGGTTCCCTGAATCACCTTCAGTGTCATTCTTCCATTGTCTTGAAGAATAGCATCTGACCTCTGTCAAGGTGGCTGATATACACTAATATACTAATATATATACATATAAGATATTATTTATATATAATTATATATATTTTATAATTTCATATTATAAATTTATAAAATTATTTTAAATTTTATATTATATGATATCTATTATATATATATATATATATATATATATAAGGTATATATATATTTTTATTTATTTATTGGCCGTGCTAGGTCTTTGTTGCCGTCTGGGCTTTTCTCCAGTTGTGAGGAGGGTGTCTACTCTCTGGTTGTAGTACATGAGTTCTCATTGCACTTGCAGAACAACTCTCGTGGAGCACAGGCTCTAGGGCACATAGACTTCAGTAGTTGCTGAGCGAGGGTCCAATAGTTGTGCTCCTGGGCTCTAGAGCACAGGCTCGGTGGTTGTAGTGCATGGGCTCAGTCTCTCCATGGCACGTGGGATCTTCCCAGACCAGGGATAGAACCTGTGTCTCCTGCATTGGCAAATACTTGGGCTCCCCTGTGGCTCAACTGGTAAAGAATCTGCCTGCCATGAGACTTGGGTTCAATCCCTGGGTTGGGAAGATCCCCTGGAGAAGGGAAAGGCTACCCACTCCAGTATTCTGGCCTGGAGAATTCCATGGACTGTACAGTCCATGGGATCGCAAAGAGTTGGTACACGACTGAATGACTTTCACTTTTCTTTCAACATATTGCTTAAAAACTTCCTCAGCTAAATATCCAGTTTCATCTCTTGCAGGTTCTACCTTCCATGAAGCACTAGACACAAACACAGTTCAGCTGATTGATTTGACATGTTTTAACAAGGACTGCCTGGCTTTCAGTTTCCAATAACATTTTCTTCATTTCAGCCTGAGATTTTACCAAAATGCCCTTTATTATCCATATTTCCATAAATATTCTGTCCAGGGTTACTTAGGTATTCTCTAAGAAGATTGAAGCTTTCTATGAGCTCTTCTCTTTTCCTTCTGAGCTCTTACCAGATCAGATCAGATCAGTTGCTCAGTCGTGTCCGACTCTTTGCGACCCCATGAATCGCAGCACGCCAGGCCTCCCTGTCCATCACCAACTCCCGCAGTTCACTGAGACTCATGTCCATTGAGTCAGTGATGCCATCCAACCATCTCATCCTCTGTCGTCCCCTTCTCCTCCTGCCCCTAATCCCTCCCAGCATCAGAGTCTTTTCCAATGAGTCAACTCTTCCCATGAGGTGGCCACGCGAAGAGTTTCTTTAGCATCATTCCTTCCAAAGAAATCCCAGGGCTGATCTCCTTCACAATGGACTGGTTGGATCTCCTTGCAGTCCAAGGGACTCTCAAGAGTCTTCTCCAACACCACAGTTCAAAAGCATCAATTATTTGGTGCACAGCCTTCTTCACAGTCCAACTCTCACATCCATACATGACCACAGGAAAAACCATAGCCTTGACTAGACGAAACTTTGTTGGCAAAGTAATGTTTCTGCTTTTGAATATGCTATCTAGGTTGGTCATAACTTTCCTTCCAAGGAGTAAGAATGTTTTAATTTCATGGCTGCAGTCACCATCTGTAGTGATTTTGGAGCCCAGAAAAAATAAAGTCTGACACTGTTTCCACTGTTTCCCCATCTATTTCCCATGAAGTGATGGGACCGGATGCCATGATCTTCATTTTCTGAATGTTGAGCTTTAAGGCAACTTTTTCCACTCTCCACTTTCACTTTCTTCAAGAGGCTTTTTAGTTCCTCTTCACCTTCTGCCATAAGGGTGGTGTCATCTGCATATCTGAGGTTATTGATATTGCTCCTGGCAATGTTGACTCCAGCTTGTGCTTCTTCCAGGCCAGCATTTCTCATGATGTACTCTGCATATAAGTTAAATAAACAGGGTGACAATATACAGCCTTGACGTACTCCTTTTCCTATTTGGAACCAGTCTGTTGTTCCATGTCCAGTTCTAACTGTTGCTTCCTGACCTGCATACAAATTTCTCAAGAGGCAGATCAGGTGGTCTGGTATTCCCATCTCTTTCAGAATTTTCCACAGTTTTTTGTGAGGCACACAGTCAAAGGCTTTGGCATAGTCAATAAAGCAGAAATGGATGTTTTTCTGGAACTCTCTTGCTTTTTCTATGATCCAGCAGATGTTGGCAATTTGATCTCTGGTTCCTCTGCCTTTTCTAAAACCAGCTTGAACATCAGGAAGTTCACGGTTCACATATTGCTGAAGCCTGGCTTGGAGAATTTTGAGCATTACTTTACTAGCGTGTGAGATGAGTGCAATTGTGCGGTAGTTTGAGCATTCTTTGGCATTGCCTTTCTTTGGAATTGGAATGAAAACTGACCTTTACCAGTCTGGTGGCCACTGCTGAGTTTTCCAAATTTGCTGGCATATTGAGTGCAGCACTTTCACAGCAGCATCTTTCAGGATTTGGAATTGCTCAAACGGAATTACCAGAATCACCTTTAAAGATTCTTTCATAGCCATGTAGGCTCTTTCTAGCATGCACCTCGAAACTCTGTCAGCCTCTATTTCTTAACTAGTTCCAAAGCCACTTTTATTACCTTTTTAGGTATTTGTTACAGCAGCCGGCTCTTGGTATCAGTTTAAGTGTTAGTCAAGATTCCCTAGAGACAGATCCACAAGGATACACACACACACTCACACACACATATGAAGAGATTTATTCTAAGAAATTGACTCACACAATTATGAAAGCTGAAAAAGTCCCATGAACTTCCATCTGTCAGCTGGAGACCCAAGAAGCCTGCTGGAGAAGTTCAGTCTAAGTCTGAAAGCCTAAGAACCGGGGATGTTGAAGATTAGGTTCCAGTTTGGATCTGAAGGTTTAAGAACCAGGATTGTAGAGGGGCAGATCGATATCCTAGCTCAAGCATTCAAGCAAGAATGGCTGAATCCTTTGTTCTTCAGCCTGTTTGTTCCCTTCTGGATTGGATAATGATCACCCACTTTGGGGAGGGCAAACCACTGTATGGCAGTTCTCTGATTGAAATGTTCAGGTCATCTACAAACACCCTCACTCACACAGAAATAATGTGTAACCAAATATCTGAGCACGTGTGGTCCAGTTAAATTGACACATAAAATTAATCATCACATGGATGACTTTCTCTCTCCTATAACAGCAATGATACTCATTCATATTTTTGACATGCGATCTCAGGATGGCCAAGGTTATTGGATAAAGCCATATAACTAACTAAATCACACAAGACAGAGAATGGGCAGATCTTTCTTAAGTATCTCAGAGACAAGAACAAAATTTAAGGTAGAACGTAATGGATAAAACAACCGTACGAAATGTAGAGTTTTGTCGCAGTGGGGAGACAGATTTAAGCCCAATTTATTGATGATGATATTAGTAAAATCTACGCTAGAAAACATGCTAATTTTTTTACATAAGAAATCGTATGTAAACTTCACAAGGACCTGTGAGTTGTGACAACTGTTGATAATTTATAATTGAGGAACTTGAAATATAAAAAAGTTAGTCATTTAAAAGTTTACAGCTAATAAGGGGCAGAGTCAGCATTTAAAATCCGATCAGTATGAATTCATGGCCTATGTTCTCACATTCTCTTGTCTCTTTCCTGTAATCTTGAATTTCTTGGGCAAATCCCTTTTCCTTTTCTAAACCACTTTTACTTATCATGAAGAGATATGCTTTTTACAGCATTTAAGCATTTACCTTGCTGGAAAAAATAAGAAATGTGACTGTAAATATTTAGAGTAGAAGAGATTATCTCTGCCTTAATCCTATCCCCTTAAAAAATATTCTTTCAAGTGTTGGGCTTAATAAGATGTTGCTATATTATATAGGCCAAGGTCAATTTATGAATTAGTCATCTGTTCCAACCAGAATTTTTAGGAAATCTGCAAGACTGTGGCATAGAATGAGTATGAGATAAATATCTTCCCAGTGAATGAATTCAGTTCAGTGATGCTGTTATTTCATGCTCATAAAGGCAGGAGTCCTGAGTTAGTCAGGAGTCCTGATTTAGCCTGAAAAAAGACTTGAAGGTGAAGGTGAAGGTGAAATCGCTCAGTCGTGTCCGACTCTTTGCAACCCCATGGACTGTAGCCTACCAGGCTTCTCCGCCCATGGGATTCTCCAGGCAGGAATACTGGAGTGGGTTACCATTTCCTTCTTCAGAGATCTTCCCGACCCAGGGATCAAACCCAGGTCTCCTGCATTGGAGGCAGATGCTTTAACCTCTGAGCCACCAGGGAAGGTCCCAGCTTAAACTGTCTTACAAAAAGTAGAAATGTATTGGCTTATATCAGTGAAAAATCACATAGTCAATAGCTTCAGGTACAAACAGATTTCAGTTCAGTTCAGTTCAGTCGCTCAGTCGTGTCTGACTCTTTGCGACCGCATGAATCGCAGCACACCAGACCTCCCTGTCCATCACCAACTCCCGGAGTTCACTCAGACTCACGTCCATTGAGTAAGTGATGCCATCCAGCCATCTCATCCTCTGTCATCCCTTTCTCCTCCTGCCCCCAATCCCTCCCAGCATCAGAGTCTTTTCCAATGAGTCAGCTCTTCCCATGAGGTGGCCAGAGTACTGGAGTTTCAGCTTTAGCATCATTCCTTCCAAAGAAATCCCAGGGCTGATCTCCTTCGGAATGGACTGTTTGGATCTCCTTGCAGTCCAAGGGACTCTCAAGAGTCTTCTCCAAAACCACAGTTCAAAAGGATCAATTCTTTGGCGCTCAGCCTTCTTCACAGTCCAACTCTCACATCCATATATGACCACAGGGAAAACCATAGCCTTGACTAGACAAACCTTTGTTGGCAAAGTAATGTCTCTGCTTTTGAATATGCTATCTAGGTTGGTCATAACTTTCCTTCCAAGGAGTAAGCATCTTTCAATTTCATGGCTGCAGTCACCATCTGCAGTGATTTTGGAGCCCAGAAAAATAAAGTCTGACACTGTTTCCACTGTTTCCCCATCTATTTCCCATGAAGTGATGGGACCGGATGCCATGATCTTCCTTTTCTGAATGTTGAGCTTTAAGCCAACTTTTTCACTCTCCACTTTCACTTTCATCAAGAGGCTTTTGAGTTCCTCTTCACTTTCTGCCATAAGGGTGGTGTCATCTGCATATCTGAGGTTATTGATATTTCTCCTGGCAATCTTGATTCCAGCTTGTGTTTCTTCCAGTCCAGCATTTCTCATGATGTACTCTGCATATAAGTTAAATAAACAGGGTGACAATATACAGCCTTGATGTACTCCTTTTCCTATCTGGAACCAGTCTGTTCCATGTCCAGTTCTAACTGTTGGTTCCTGACCTGCATACAGATTTCTCAAGAGGCAGGTCAGGTGGTCTGGTATTCCCATCACTTTCAGAATTTTCCACAGTTTATTGTAATGCACACAGTCAAAGGCTTTGGCATAGTCAATAAAGCAGAAGTAGCTGTTTTTCTGGAACTCTCTTGCTTTTTCCATGATCCAGCAGATGTCGGCAATTTGATCTCTGGTTCCTCTGCCTTTTCTAAAACCAGCTTGAACATCAGGATGTTCATTGTTCACATATTGCTGAAGCCTGGCTTGGAGAATTTTGAACATTACTTTACTAGCATGTGAGATGAGTGCAATTGTGCGGTAGTTTGAGCATTCTTTGGCATTGCCTTTCTTTGGGATTGGAATGAAAACTGACCTTTTCCAGTCCTGTGGCCACTGCTGAGTTTTCCAAATTTGCTGGCATATTGAGTGCAGCACTTTCACAACATCATCTTTCAGGATTTGAAATAGCTCAACTGGAATTCCATCACCTCCAGTAGCTTTGTTCGTAGTGATGCTCTCTAAGGCCCACTTGGCTTCACATTCCAGGATGTCTGGCTCTAGATGAGTGATCACACCATCGTGATTATCTGGGTCATGAAGATCTTTTTTGTACAGTTCTTCTGTGTATTCTTGCCCCCTCTTCTTAATATCTTCTGCTTCTGTTAAGTCCATACCATTTCTGTCCTTTATCGAGCCCATTTTTGTATGAAATGTTCCCTTAGTATCTCTAATTTTCTTGAAGAGATCTCTAGTCTTTCCCATTCTGTTGTTTTCCTCTATTTCTTTGCATTGGTCGCTGAGGAAGGCTTTCTTATTTCTTCTTGCTATTCTTTGGAACTCTACAAACAGATTTAGGGTGGGTGTTTTTGGTAATCCATTTCTGTCCTTCTCTCTGCTTGTCTTTCTTCTGTGTTGTCTTCTTAGTCAGGCAAGATTTCATAGCATGACTTTTCCAATAGATCCCGGAGAATCTCAGAATTGATGTCAATTTTATTGAGCATTAGTCCAGTTATGAACCTTTCAATGAAACAAGGAAATCCAGTGCCCTGTGTGGACTGGTTGTGTGTATCCTCCACTCCTGGAGCTAAGAGAGTCAGTCCCTTTTGAACACCTTAGATTCAGAGTAAGGGAAGAATGGTTTTTCCAAGGAAAATTATAAAGTTACTGCCAATTGAAGGGAATTGGGGGATACACAGCCAAGGATAAAACAATGACCTCTGCACTGAGTCATATCTTCTCTGGTATAAGGAGCTCTAGTTTTTCAAATATTCTTCAAATGGCAGGATTCAGGGTCCTCCTAATAATGTGGCTATTCTCCCCTGATAACTTCTAGAGGATTTATCCTCAGAAAATGGTAGGCAAGAACTGAGTAATGTGTAGATGAAGTAAGAAATGGCTGAAGGGCATTTTCTCAGGGTGTGGATTGGGTGGTGAGATTCATTGTTTGGGAGACAAAAGGGAGAGTGCTTCTTTCTGGTTTTAAACTGAGTGTGTGAGTATGAGAAGGTAGGGAGATGAAGTTTTTAGAAATCTGGGACTGGAGATGCCCATAATTGTTTAACTATATATCATTTACAATGTGTCAGGTGGTGTTTCTTTGTTGTTGTTTTTGATTTTTATGTTTAACTTTGTATTTGTTTTCATGTATAGCCAATTAACAATGTTGTTGATAATTTCAGGTAGATGGCAATGGGACTCAGCCACACATACACATGTATCCATTCTCCCCCACACTCCCCTCTCATCCAGCCTGCCACATAACATTGAGTAGAGTTCCCTGTGCTATACAGTAGGACCTTGTTATCCATTTAAAATATAGTAGAGTGTACATGTCAATCCCAAACTCCCTAGCTATCTCTTTCCCTCACTCGCCTGAAACCATATATTTGTTCTCTAAGACTGCTTGTTTTTCATAAATAAGTTTATTTGTATCATTTCTTTTTGGATTCTGCATGTAAGGATGTCATGATATTTCTCTTCTGTCTGTTTTACTTAACTCAGTATAACAATCCCTGGGTCCATCCATCCAGTGCTTCAAATGTCATTATTTCATTATTTTAAATGGCTGAGTGACATTCCATTGTATATATGTACCACATCTTCTTTATCCATTCCTCTGCCAATGGACATTTAGGTTGCTTCCATGTCTTGGCTATTGCAAACAGTGCTGCAATGAACATTGGGGGTGCATGTATCCTTTCAGATCATGTTACTCTCTGGGTATATGCTCAGGAGTGGGATTGCAGGCTTACATAGCTCCATTCTTAGTTTTTAAAGGAACCTCCATACTGTTCTCCAGAGTGGCTGTCCCAGTTTACATCCCCACCAACTGTTAGGAAGGATTCCTTCTCTCCACACACTCTCCATCATTTATTGTTTGTAGATTTTTAAACGATAGCCATTTTTACTGACAGGCAGTGTTTTAAAATATAAATGTTGGGATTTCCCAGATGGTCCAGTGGTTAATACCACACTTCCTTTGCAGGGGGCACAGGTTTTATCCCTTCTTAGTGTTCTAGAATTCCACATGCTGTGCAGTGTGGCTGAAAAATAAAATAAAATATAAATGTTAACTCATATAATCTTGAGAATCACATAGTTTGATAACCCCCACTTTCCAAGAGTGGAAACTGAGGTTAGACAAGTTAAATAACTTGCTAAAACCCACTCAAATACTAAGTGGTAGAGTCAGAGCTAGAACCCGGAGAGTTTGTGCTTTTAATCATTTCTGTATATTTGGGGGTAAAAAGAACCAGTAGACAATTGAAAGTAGAATCAAGAAAATCTATAAAATAGAACAAAAATATAAAGAGTTAGAAAATTAGAGAACAAATAAAATGAAAGAATCATTACAAGATGACCACCACTGCACAAATGAAGAGGAAGAAATGTTAAAGGGTTAGTACAGAGAAAAAGATTCATTCACCTGAAGAAGGTGTTTCTACATTGAACAGACCAAACCATCACATCTTTACCATGAAATTTAAAACCAATAAGATAAAAATAGCTCATAAGTGTATGAAGATGTGAAAGGAATAGGGAAATAAGGAACAGATATCAGAATAACACTAGATATTAGATAAAACTAGAATAGAATTTAAAAAATTTTGAGGACAGATTAGTTTCAACCTAGATTTCCTTACCAAGCTAAATTACCAGTCAACTGTTAAGATATATATATATACTTTCTAATTTCCCTGGAAGAAACAATATGCTGTTGACATAAGAGCAATGCCAGGGTTAGGGATGCTGAACCTCCAAGCAGTAGAAAATCCTCATATAACTTTATAGAGGGCCCTCTCTAGCCATGATTCTGCATCCATGAATCATGTAGTACCATATTATGTTTTTGTGGAGACAATCCTCATATTGTGCACTTGTGTACCTCAAACCCCTGTTGAAGAGTCAACTGTACTTATTATTTACATTAATCCTTATGAAGGTATTTTGTAGATGTGGTTCACATTATAATCAAGATGATTATCTATCCTTGATAATGTGTTGAGTCTCATTCATTAAGTTGAAAAGTTTCTAAGAGCAAAATAGAGGTTTACCTGAAGAAGAAATTCTGATTGTGGAGTGCAGATTCAGCTCCTTCCCTAGAGTTTAGAGATTATGGACTTGCCAGCCCCTGCAACTGGGTAAACTAGTTCCCTGAAATAAATCTCCATGTACAAGCCTGTGTTTATCTGCATAATATGCACATTGAAGGTGTTATGCTGCTGGCTAAGAAGACAGATTGATACTGAAGCTCCAATACTTTGGCCACTTGATGAGAGGAGCTGACTCATTAGAAAAGACCCTGATTCTGGGGAAGATTGAAGGCAGGAGGAGCAGGGGATGACAGAGGATGAGATGGTTGGATGGTATCACTGACTCAATGGACATGAGTTTGAGCAAGCTCCAGAAGACGGTGAAGGACAGGGAAGCCTGGCGTGTTGCAGTCCATGTGGTCACAAAGAGTCAGGCACAACTGAGTGACTGAACAACAAAGAAAATGGAGGAAGGGGCAAGTAGCCAAGGAATGCATTTAGCCTCTTAAAGCTGGAAAACTCAGAAATGGATTCTTCCCTTCCAGAAGAATTGCAACTCTTGATTTTAGTCCAGTGAGAATCATTTTTGACTTCTGAATTCCAGAACTGTAAGATAAGAAGTCTGTTTTAAGCCACTAAGTTTATGCTTGTCAGTGCATCTATTGTGCATTATCTGCTGTGCACCTTAAAACCATCCCTGCCATCAAGTCAGGCTTTAGACATGAGAGACCTGAAATTCAGAGGCATATTGTAACTTAGGCCAGACCAGAGAGTAACCATCACAGCTAGGACTTGGACCTAGTTCTTAAAATTTACAAGTTCAGTGTTCCCTCTTTGTCTAGCATATATTCTCATGGTATATCTGCAAGTTGACTCCATGGACTAGTTGGATCTCCTTGCAGTCCAAGACATTTCTACCTGTTATGAGTTAATAACAAAAAGAAAGATAAAGAGAGAAAGAATTTAGGAAAACCAAAGTATTTGGCTTTCTAGTTGATGTTTGCTTTGTTGGTGAGTAAACCATCTGTCTGAATGCCTTGTTAGGTAGCACTGAGTGATTAATTGTATAGCTCATCTCTGTGAACCAAGATGATGACTTCTCCAAGATGTGCCAGGCTGTAAACACGAGTAACTGATCAATGCTGCTTTAATGAAGTGCTGAGACTCATTTTTTATACAAAGCCTTTTAATGATCCTTTCTAACACTTCAGTTCAGTTCATTTCAGTTCAGTTGCTCAGTCGTGTCCGACTCTTTGCGACCCCATGAATCGCAGCACGCCAGGCCTCCCTGTCCATCACCAACTCCTGCAGTTCACTGAGACATGTCCATCGAGTCAGTGATGCCATCCAGCCATCTCATCCTCTGTCGTCCCCTTCTCCTTCTGCCCCCAATCCCTCCCAGCATCAGAGCCTTTTCCAATGAGTCAACTCTTCCCATGAGGTGGCCAAAGTACTGGAGTTTCAGCTTTAGCATCAGTCCTTCCAAAGAAATCCGAGGGCTGATCTTCAGAATGGACTGGTTGGATCTCCTTGCAGTCCAAGGGACTCTCAAGAGTCTTCTCCAACACCACAGTTCAAAAGCATCAATTCTTCGGCACTCAGCTTTCTTCACAGTCCAATTCTCACATCCATACAGGACCAATGGAAAAACCATAGCCTTGACTAGGCGGACCTTCATTGGCAAAGTAATGTCTCTGCTTTTGAATATGCTGTCTAGGTTGGTCATAACTTTCCTTCCAAGGAGTAAGAGTCTTTTAATTTCATGGCCGCAATCACCATCTGCAGTGATTTTGGACCCCAAAAAAATAAAGTCTGACACTGTTTCCCCATCTATTTCCCATGAAGTGATGGGACCAGATGCCATGATCTTTGTTGTCTGAATGTTGAGCTTTAAGCCAACTTTTTCACTCTCCTCTTTCACTTTCATCAAGAGGCTCTTTAGTTCCTCTTCACTTTCTGCCATAAGGGTGGTGTCATCTGCATATCTGAGGTTATTGATATTTCTCCCGGCAATCTTGATTCCAGCTTCTGCTTCTTCCAGTCCAGCGTTTCTCATAATGTACCCTGCATAGAAGTTAAATAAGCAAGGTGACAGTATACAGCCTTGATGTACTCCTTTTCCTATTTGGAACCAGTCTGTTGTTCCATGTCCAGTTCTAACTGTTGCTTCCTGACCTGCATATAGGTTTCTCAAGAGGCAGTTCAGGTCATCTGGTATTCTCATCTCTTTCAGAATTTTCCAGTTTATTGTGATCCACATGTCAAAGGCTTTGGCATAGTCAATAAAGCAGAAATAGATGTTTTTCTGGAACTCTCTTGCTTTTTGGATGATCCAGCAGATGTTGGCAATTTGATCTCTGGTTCCTCTGCCTTTTCTAAAAGCAGCTTGAACATCAGGAAGTTCACGGTTCACATATTGCTGAAGCCTGACAAACCACTAATCATCGAAAAGCCATTTCAAATTCCTCAGCCACGGAGAGGATTGTATTTGCCTCTTCTCCAATTTTACCCCATGCAGACTTTCTTCTGAACGCTGTAGTTGTTTCTTTTCTTTTTTTTTTGGAATAGTGCTTTCTTTTCCCACTTTTCCATAACATTTACCCAAATTATATTTTTTCTTTTTTACAGTTTGCATAATTTTGATTAATCATGAATAGCACAATTTCAGAAATTATAATTAAGGCAAAGCAAGATGTGTAACTTTTAAATTGTAGTTTTAAGGTATACATTTTCAATTGATCCTGCATTTAAATGCCTAGTTTTTCAAACCCAAAGTAATTCTCCTTATAGAATGCTGTTTTAAATGGAGTGTATAGGAAAGCAGTGGGAGTGTAAACTGTTGCAGACTTTCACTTTGTTTTTCCTGTTGTAAATTCTTACCTTTTGTAAAACTTATCATCATGGAAAATTTCAAACATATAGAGAAGCATATCATATAATATTCAACTAAACTCCCATGTACCTATCATCCAGCTTGAATAATTATTAACTTGGAGCTAATCTTGTTTAATTTATTTCGATTCATTTATACAAATTGGATTATTTTGAAGCAGAGTTCTAGTTTCAAAATGTTGTTTGGACAAGGGTTTGGAGGTGAGGGGTGAGCTGTTATCTATTCATCAAGGGGAACCATTTGTATCAAAGCAATATTTTGATGACTTTTTTTCACAATTTAATTTCTGAGAATTAAATGCTTCTGGAGTTCTTCATTTCTAAAGTATACTGTCTTATTAATTAATTTGGCAAATTGAATTCTCAATGTGTGTCAGAAAGAATACTAGACTTTGGTGATACAGTGATGACTAAGAAGAAAACATTAGTGCTCAAAACATTATGATCTCATAGGGTGAGTAAGTAGATTAATGAGTGATGAGAATAATGATATGCTTATGTGAGATTATAAAACAGAAACATCTAATGCAGTCTTGCAGGGTCTGGACATCTAAAGAGGGACCGGAAATAAACAACATTGAGAGGTAAGGAGAGTAGGGGTGGGGCATAGTTGACATCTACTGAGAGGGAGAATCTATCTGCAGGTCTGTGAGTAGGGACATGTGTCTTTCTCCCATGGGTACAGGTTTGAATATGAAGGGAGAGTTGTAAGAGGTAAGACTGGAGAGGTAAGCAAGGAGTTTGGTTTTTATCTAAGAGGATTTTTTTTGGGAAGCTGACAAGATGTATCAGAAAAAGTGTTACTTCAGTCTAGTAGTGAGAGGAATTGATCTGAGAGGTTAACCACTAATTTAAAGACATCAGAAAAATAGTCATCCCCATGCCTGGGTCTCTAGTCTTCTGACTTGAGTTCCAAGATACTGCATATTATTCTGTTCTTTGATTTGTGATTTTTATTTAAAATTTTGGTCAGTGAAATCAGCCAGTAATTCCCCTTAGTTGCAATCATCTAGCCTTGATTATTAACCCATAGTATAAGACAGAAAGCTAAGGAGTAAGACTCCTGAGTACAGTTTCCTCAGTAGTAATCATTGTGCTGCTGCTGCTAAGTCACGTCAGTCATGTCCGACTCTGTGCGACCTCATAGACGGCAGCCCACCAGGCTCCTCTGTCCCTGGGATTCTCCAGGCAAGAACACTGGAGTGGGTTGCCATTTCCTTCTCCAATGCACAAAAGTGAAAAGTGAAAGTGAAGTCCCTCAGTTATGTCCGACTCTTAGTGACCCCATGGACTAGAGCCTACCAGGCTCCTCCCTCCACGGGATTCTCCAGGCCTAAGTACTGGAGTGGGTTGCCGTTGCCCTCTCCAAGTAATCATTGTAGAGATATTCAAACCATTGATTATCTGCTGGTTAGTCTAGTCTCTCTTGTCCCTTAGTCTTTATTCCTGCTATCTGACTTCCTGACATTAAAAACATATGTGACTAAACCCACAGATCTGTGCCCAGTGAAGTTTTGCTGGGGGAAGAAGGTTAGGTGGAAATAAATGACTTATGGGCATAGGGAAGGCAATCCAACTCTTTGAATCTGGGGACTTCGGCGACCTTGCCAACTGGAATACTAGGTTTGAGCAAATCAGAAGAAGGGGTAGTATTGGTTGCTGGAACAGCTGGAGAGCAGGGGTTAGTAAACTTCAATTGATGGATCAAATTCATATTATTGCCTACCTTTGTCAATAAAGTTTTATTGGAACACTGCCATGTTTATTTATATATCTCCTGTGGCTACCACTATACTACAATGGCAGAGTTGAGTAGTTGCAAGACAGGGAATATGACCTGCAAAGCTTTAAGTATTTACTTTGTGACATTTTACAGAGCTAGATGGCCAGCTTGTCCTACAGAGGGAGAGTCAGTGAGGGTGGATCTTGGACTTGATTGTTCTCTGAAATCCAAAGAGTCATGAGGCTAGGGTCTTTAGGGGGCTCACAGAGGTGGATCTGGGGCCTTCATTTATTTCTATGAGGCTGAGAGGTCCCTTGGATCCTATAAGACTTTGCTTCTGGTAGGATGCTTGAGGAGGCTGCTTTTCAATTCATTGAACCCCAGAGGGGCTTTCACTTGAGACTACCTAACATAAGCTCAGTGGTGGTACAAGGGCACTTGTACCATCTGGAGGCTGGTGAATTTCCACTCCTGTGTCACATTTGTTTTATGACATTAGAGCAATGAACAGCACTTTCACTTCCAGCTGTGAGGCATCTGGCTCAGATCCCTCCTCTCCTCTTAGCTACAGTGTTCTTGATGATCCCGCTATGTGTTCCGAACCAGATTGGCATATATCTTCCCCTTTGCAGTGTCCTTTAGGCTTTGCCCAATCCATCTTATGCTGACTCAGCAGGCCTGCCCACTGGAAGCCTTCCTACCCTTGGGGAAACAGCAGAGTTTCTGTTTTGACTACAAAGACTCACAGAGCTATACACAAACTGGATTTTGTTAATTCACTTATAATTATGCCTCTTTTCAGCATCAACCTTGTGTATAGATAGGGGCCTGCGTGAAACACCACTTGAATCACTGAAAAATCTTCCCTGATCCAAAATATTTTATCCACTGACCTTGCTGTGGCACTTGAGCTATTCCAGTTTGGATGAAGAAAGCTGAACACTTATTGCAATAATGGTTCCCTGTGCAGAGTAACTCACCCAGTCACCAGCTGCCCCTAAAGCTAAATAGGAAGGAGTTGAATGCAGTCACTAAAGGAGAAATCTAAATCTCCAAGTAAATGGAAAAAGTCAGATTTGGAAAGGGCGAGGAATCTAGGTGATACTGGGACAGACAGGCCCACTGGCACATTCAGAAGGAAATACCTAGATACTGCATATCAGGGAGATAAGACATCAAATTGGAGCAAAGGGCATGAAAGGTGCTATAACATAGAAATGATAGACTAGTAGAGTTGGAAAAGACCAACTTGTTGACAGATGAGACCACTGAAGGACAGGGAGGGTCTAAGACTTCCCTGAGGTACTGCAGAAAGTCATTGGCAGAGAATCTAGTGTTGCTGACACCTGCCTCTGTACTCTTTCTTAGCCTTTCCCAAAGTGTGCTCTGGAAAATTCTACATCTGCAAAAAATAACCATATTTTACCTAGAGAAAAAAATATAGTGATTAAATAAATTTAATAAACATGATTAGAAAGAGGCCTATCAGGGCAAAGTACTCCTCTACA
Organism: Bos indicus x Bos taurus; assembly: GCF_003369695.1. Taxonomy (NCBI): domain Eukaryota; kingdom Metazoa; phylum Chordata; class Mammalia; order Artiodactyla; family Bovidae; genus Bos; species Bos indicus x Bos taurus. The sequence continues at coordinate 46,612,645 of NC_040082.1, forward strand.
GTCTTGGGACTTGAGCTCCAACCATTTAGACAATAGATATTTAATGAGAACCTATTATGAAAGGATATACTTAAAATAAATACTGTGCTGATGGCTAGAGGTTAATCATGAACAAGAAAGAGAGACGATTTTTGGTTTCATCATTTGTCAGCCTATTCCATTACTGAAAGGTATTAATAGATATTGATCAAATATTCATACAGGCACATAATGTTGTGTTTGCATGTTGAGTAGGGCCCTGCAGAGAGGCAGTTAAGTTCTCCAGGAGCATATGTCAAAGGGTTCTGATGATGCAGTGGTTCAGGGATAACTGCAAGTTTCTTCAGCTGGTCAATGAAGGATAAGTATGAGCTAACTAGGAGAGGGACAGCATGGACAGGGAAAGCCTGGGGCGTTAGAGTCAAGGCCCACCCATAGCCAGAGGAGGGGGCGGGTGGACTGGGACCCTAGTCTTCATTCTCTGGACACAACAGGTGTTGTATATTTCTCCCACTGGGTCTTACAAATATTGTTATTCTCTATGTTGTGAAACAATTGGGAAGTACAACATCAAGGTGACAAAAGGTGGAATTTGGTGAGTTAGGACAATAGTGAGAAATGAGCATGGAAGATCAAGGAGGAGCCCTAAAATTTGGACTTTAATCCTAAAGGCAATTGTTCCACCACTAACTCCCAAGTCCCATACTCTTTACAGACTTCAGTATATTCTTCCAAAATTGGACAAGATCATTTTGCTTGCTTTATGAATTTATTTTTTTAACTCAAGCAAAGGTAGTTGGCTCTGGAGAAAACTGTACCAGACTGGTCCTAAAGGGGTTCTGAGTCACTTACTGTCTTTGCCTAAGATGATGTAGAGACTGAGTAGTCTGCATGATGATAGTGAGTTGTGATTTCTCATAATTCATTATTGCTGCTACTCACCCACCTGCTGCCCGGGGTCAGGAGCCTAAGATACTCATGGCTTTCTATTTTAAACGTGGCAGCCTCCCTCTTCACAGAGTTACATCTTCTGTGGGAGGAAGGGAGGTGGCAAAACCCAGCCCAACTGGTGGGCAGGGAGCTCGAGCTCCGTCTAGCACTAACACTTCCCTCAGGTACTTTTAAGCCATTATTGACAAACACACATTCCCACAAAAAATGAACAAACAAAGTAAAAGCCCTCTTTCCAGAGTTGGCATTTCTCCCCAGACTCCAAGCATGTGTGACGGTTGTCTCACTACCCCCATTAGCCCTCTGCGACTGTGCGGCATTCCTATTTCACACATCATATGTAGGCAACTGAAGTTGGGTACTTAGGGATGCGATGCTAGAGTTCTTAACAAAACATGTGCTGTAACCAGGAACTTTCTGGGCTGAAGCTATAAATGTAAATGGACAGAAAGAATCTGCCTTCTAGGAACTCCTGAGAACTGAGAGATGCCTGCTTAATGAACAGAGGGTTTATCCCTGAACTGGCCTAGACAGAGAACCTCAAATGAAGGGAATGAAGGACAGGGGAGAAGTGGCAGCACTTGAGCTCTGTGGTAGAGACACAGGCTTCAAGCCCCAATTCTGTTATTTCCTGGTTTTGTGCCTTGAGTGAGTTATGTTCTGTGTATCCCAGTTTTTTCATCCTTTAAATGCAGATTTTAATAAAGTTGCAATATAAATTAAATGGAGCAATGTATGAAAGCATTTAGCATAGTGTCAGGCATGTAGTAAACATTTCAAAAGTTTATAGAAACACTTTATACACAAGCATTTGTATAAATAATAAAATTAAATATACAATAACTATCTCATAGTCTTAAGTGTGTATTCTATTTATTCCTTTTAAAAAACAGTTTTAAAATTTTTATATAATTTTTCAAAAGTTACACTTATTTTACAGTTATTACAAAATATTGCCTATACTTCTTGTGATATAAAATGTATCCCTGTAGCCTGTCTTAGGCCCAGCAGTTTGTACCTCTCACTCCCCCACCCCTATATTTCCCCTCTCCTGCTCCTTACTGGTAACCACCAGTTTGTTCTCTACATCTATGAGTCTACTTCTGTCTTATTACATTTACTACTTTGTTGTATTTTTTAGATTCCTCATAAAAGCAATAACATACAATATTTGATAAGTCTTTCTGACTTATTTCACTTAGCGTAATACTCTTTTAGGTCCATCCTTATTGCTGAAAATGGCAAAAATTCATTCTTTTTTATGGCTGAGTAGTATTCCATTGTGTGTGTGTGTGTGTGTGTGTGTACCACACCTTACTACCCATTCATATATTGATGGACACTTAGGTTGCTTTCTTGCCTTGGCAATTGTAAATAATGCTGCTATGAAAACTAGGGTGTATGTATACTTTCAAATTGGTGGTTTGTTTTGTTTTTTTTTCAGCTATATATCTAGGAATGGAATCGGTAGGTCATATTGGAGAAGGAAATGGCAACCCACTCCAGTATTCTTGCCTGGGAAATCCCATGGACAGAGGAACCTGGTGAGCTGCAGTCTCTGGGACTGCACAGAGTCGGACATGACTGAGCATGCACGCACATGTGGTGGTTCCATTTTCAGATTTTTTGAGAAGCTGCCATACTGTTTTCCACAGTGGCCACTATTTCTTTTTTTCTTTCCTTCTTTCTTCCTTCCTTTCTTTGTACTGTTACTTTTAGAGAACCAAATTTTTCTTCTTGCAAGTACTTCTTTAAAAGATCCATCTGTGTCTCCTTTTTAGGCTTGATTGACATCAGGGTCTCTGTTGCCAAGACTCCTGTTCAGTGTCATGGGAAACTGTTAACAGGAAGACACCTTCCAGAACTGAGTTGTCCACATGTTCCTTATGAATTCTTTCATCTGTGCAGCACATGAACATTTATCAAATGCCAGTGGTTCATGAGACCAGCTTAACAAAGAGCAGAAAAAGCTGATGAGTAGTCAGAACCAAAGGGAGAGGATCAGGTGTAAATCTCTTAAAGGGCATTGGACGCCCTCAGGCAGCAGATGCTTCCCACAGACTTCCTGGACCTGTTCTGGCCACAGTTTCTGTGAGTTTTGTATAAATTATTCTTTAGCCCCAGAGGATTGTTATTCCTGCCCTCAGGTTGTGTGGCCGTTGGCCCAGCCAAACTGCCTATCTGTGTGCCTGTCTTGTCATCACTGCCTTAGACCCTGAGACCTTATATGTAGCCTTGACCCTGAATGCTTCTGAGGCACAATTCTGGTTGCTTTCAGTCCACAGGTACCGGGTATTCCCTGATGGCCACACATCCTGTGTGCTGATTCTTTGCTGCCTCATTAGTCTGTCATTAATTCTTGATTCTTTCTCTCCATGTCATCCATGTGACCCAGCAATAGACAGGACATGCTAAGGAGGATCAGTGGCTCTTCCTTTGGTGGCCATATAAAAGGGAAAGTAGAGGGACTTCCCAGATGGTCCAGTGGTTATGAATCTACCTTCAAATGGAAGAGATGTGGGTTAGATCCCCGGTTGGGGAACTAAGATCCCATGTCCAATGGGGCAACTAAGCCCAGGCACCACAGCTACTGAGCCTGTGTGCTCTGGAGCCCATGCGCCACAAGTGAATCTGCATTGAAATGAAAGACCCCACATGACTCAACAAAGATCCCATGTGCTGCAGCTAAGACCCAACACAGCCAAGTAGAAAAAAAAAATATATATATTGCACTCTAGGAGAAATTGGTATTTATCACTCAAGGGGCTTTAGAAGTAACCTTCTATGGCAGGATGTTCTTCATGATTTAATCTTCCTGCATAATTTTTATCAATTGGCTTCTCTACCCCACCGTCTCATTCATCCAAGAACTCTTGTTGCTTACTTACCCTCTAGGAAACTGTTCTATATGCTGGGAATACAGTGAAGGGTAAGCAGGTGGTCCTGCCTTTATGGACTTAAAATCGAGAGAGAGAGAGAGAGAAATCACAAGAGTTTATAAAACTACATGTCTGATGAGGGTAATTGAAGGTGTTAGGCGAGCACTTACACAGCACAGAAATGAAAGATGAGTAAATGTTTGTTGTCTAGGCAAGAAGGGATTATGGGGATCTGTGTGTGTGTGAGAAGAAAAAATACAGATGCCAAATTATACTTGTAAGTTTGATCTTTGTTGTTAGGGTAACAGCAATCTCTTGAAGATTATTGAGCAGGAGAATGCTATGATAAGAGAGACATTTTAGAATTATCAGTCTGAATGCAATGAATAAGAGGGCACGAGCCTTGAGGAGGGAGCATTGTTGTGGAAGGTCCTAAAGCACTCATAGGATTTGCAGTGGAAGCCAGGGACTTGGTGGTTGATTGGATGTGAGGGTAAGGGTGGGTAGCGGGAGGAAGAGTGGAGAATCACAGTTGATTTCTGTGTTTCTGGGTTGATTAACTGGGTGAATGATAATGCTTTTCTAATAAGACAGGGATCCTGAAGAAGAAACAAGTTATTAAAATGTTAATAGGGGATAGTTTCCTTTTAGGATGAATGATCCAGCTGGGTATATTGTAACAATTCATGGGTCTAAATCTAGAAATACCTCCTGGTCTTTCAGCAGCAGATCTTGTTCTTTGGGTAGAGAAGATAGCAACCTCAGCCCAGAGCCACTCTAATCTTACAGCTGTAGTCAAGGGCAAATGTGAGTACCAAGGCCTTCAAGGTCAATTAACTGGATAGTTTGGGCTACATTTATATGGTTATATGCTGACATTAATTTCCATAACAGCTTAGCATCTTTTATGGTCCAACCTTCCTCATTTCCTAATTGGTAAGTTGATGCTTATAACAGGCAACCTTCCACCCCAACTTTGAGTTTGGGAATATGTTTTCTTCATCATTTTATTAAGTATAGGGTCATATCAATCCAGAGACAGGTACAAACATTTGTTAAAGATGTATCGAATGTGGAGAAGAGATGAGGCTCTGAAGTGTTAGGAAAAATGAAACTGAAATTCAGAGAATAGTTTTGTATTCTGACTGCCAATGTCTCTTATTTGCTCTGTGATGGAAGGGTGACTCTCCTGGTCTCACTTTCGCTATCTATAAATGAAGGAAGCTGGACCCAAATATGGCTTTTGTCATTAATATTTCATAACGTGCTTATGTTACACAGTGCAGATTGAGAAGGCAGTATATTTAGATTTCCATGTCTGTCTCTATCTGAGGCTTACAGCTGTCATTCATAGGCATTGTTTATTAGCATATTCATTCATTACCCTATAAACTTCTGGATCCTGGAGGTAATACATTTTTTAATTGCTTTTTAAAACAGTAAAGTCATTTTAGGTTATAGAAAGAGTATATTTCTCAAGTAAAAGGAAGAGATAAATCCCAGTTACTCCATGAAATATGTCTTTCTTTCCCCCTAATTTGTTTTCTTCAAATAAACAAACATATATACCTAATATGTATCACGTACTATTTTAGGCATAAAAATGTTATGATTAAAACATGGCTCTTCTCTTCAGAAATTGCAGTTTGCTGATGACAGAAAAAAATTAACCAATAATTATAATACAGCATAAATGTTCTGGCAGATATATAAATTACAGTGCTGTGGAAAACATGGGCTATTCATCCATCCATCTGTCTATCTAACAAGTATTTGAGTGGCTGCCATATCTTATTATACAAAGCCTGATCCAATTGCTATCAAAATAGACAAAGTTCCTCCCTTAACAGAACTTAAAGTCTTGTAGAAGAAGAGAGAAAAAGAATCTATAAGAAACATAAAGACTTTCAGATAGTTAGAAATACTGTATGGAGAAATTCAAAATAGGGAATGGGGAATGGTGGTAAGGACAGTAATTTTCTACAGAGTGGTCAGAAAGTTGTGTTGATAAGACATTTGATCAGCAAGCTAAGGTAAGTGGAGGAATGAGACAAAATCTAGAGGAACAGTGGTTCAGATAGAAGGAATGGCAGGTACACAGACCCTGTGACAAGTGTGTGCTTGACCTGTTTGAGAAATAGTGGGGAGGCCAGTCTGGGTAAAATGAGTCTGAACAACTCAAAGAGTGGCTTATCCATTGACTGAGTGAGGGAAGACTGCAGGAGGAGCAGTTGTGTCCAGAAAGGGGCATCTGAGGTTTGATTTTGGACATATTAAATTTGCAATGTCTCTTAAGCATCTAAGGATGACATGGGGACAGATAGACTCTTGGTTCTGGAGTTCACATGGTATGTCCAGGCTACAGATGTCGATGTGGGTGTTATCACCATATAAATGCACTTAAAATTTAAATATTTAATATGGTTGGAAGATATCTCTCCCAGGGAATAACTGTCAGTAGACATCTAGGTGAAGCAAAACAGCCAGCAAAGGAAAACTGAGAGAGTTTGGTCAGAAAATGTAGGAGGAAAATTGATACTGGTGACCTAAAAGTTAAGAAAGAGAAAGGGTTTCAAGAAGGTGGAAACAATCAGTTGTGCCAACGCTTCTGATAGTTCAACAACTGACGCACAGGGAAGAGAATTGCCGAGGACCAGTGGGAGATAGACTGGAGGGATTCAAGGCTAAAGGCTGGAAGGGTGAGAGAAAGGTGGCCTAAGACACATTAGTAGTGTGGTGGAGCAAAAATGAGGAAGCCAATGAGATGGACTGACTGGATTGGATACTGAAGGAGTGGTTTATAGCACTCCTTCATAGGAAAATAGGAAAAGGGGGCTGATTTCTAGAATTCAGATCTGAATCACTGGAGGAATTAAATTGTGATGCTATGCACTAACAGTGGGAACACTGGAGGAGGGGGTGTGTTTAGGGAGAGGAAGATGGTAAGTGTTTTGGGCAAATTGATTTTGAAATTCATGAGCTACCAAAGTGAATATTGGGAAATTGCCTGTGAAGTTGAAGCATGGGGGACAGCTCTAAGGTATTTCGTCTGTGGCGTGTGTTTTCATATTTTTACTGATGTAAAGGTAAGTGAGTACATGTTCAGAGAAAAGCAGCAGGAGAATACATGATCTAGAAACCTTATTTAAAGGAGGAAAATGTGGAGAAGCTGGTTGTCAGCCATCCTGGATTCTAAGCTGAGCACGTTATGGGCCAGTTGTACGAGTTTTGGCAACAATCTGGTCAGAGTTCTCTACTCTGTAAAATATATCCAATAACAACTACAAGGTAACTTGACAATCCAGGCTGCTAGTAAAGGGAGAGAGTATTCAAATTTATTCCACGTGTTTATATCATTATAGCTACTTCTGCCATTACTACTACTACTATTATACCTACAAGAATTAATTTATTACTAATGAAATCTCCTCGTCTCCATCATAATGAGGACAACCAGTTTTTTAAAGATTACATTTATAAAAGGGACCCCTTCTACTTTCTGCCATTAAAATAGACTTTTTTCTCTGTCAAACTCTCATTAGTTTCTGATTTAAACTCAAGGGAGGCTATTATTTCCATGTATCTGGGAAACTAAGTCCATGCCCATCAACTAGACTCAATCATTTGGGGAAAGAAACAAGACAGTTTTAAGATTGCTTTAATAAGAACCCACTAGGGTAAATTTCCATTTGCCTGTATCTGTCTTTGTCGTATATAACACCTTTTCAACTTCTGCTTTTGACAAACACCTGATTTCAGGTTGCTTAACTTGGCTAACAGCATCACCTCCCTGATGTGCGCTGTCTTGCTGTGGCTGGGAGAGAGGAGGCAGGTGGTTGTGCCTTTCAGCACTTAGCGGCCTGTCCTTACATCACCGTCACTTGTCATCCTACCATGGCCAGCCTGGCCTGTACATCCTTAGCAGCTACTAAGAGTACTGAGCATGACTGCCCTGCCGGGAAAATGAAGGCTGGGCCAGTCCTCTTGTAGTGATGGTGTGGGTCTCATTCATTGATTGGTTTCACTCATTTGTTCAATGGACAAAGGTAATCGGACACCAACAATGAGGATGAGGATAATGATCACTAGCATTTAGCACCCATGCCAGGCACTGTACTGAGGTTTAAATATGTTTTATCCACTAAAGTTCCTAAGAATAATAGATGTTGAGCACATATCTATTCTTTTAGCTGAAAAAAATAAGAATTTAGAAAATCAAGTCATTTTCTCAGGTTCCTCCTGAGGTTGGTTAGAGCTGAATCATACATTAAGGTCTTTAATTTTTTTCTTTGTTTTTCTTTGTTTTTATTTTTTACAAAAGCAGTAAATGTGGATGTAGAAAATGTAGAGCTGGGGACTCCCAAGAACCTTTTAGAAGAATCTAAAAGATCAATACACTTTTCATTATAGTACTAAGACATTATTTGCTTTTGACACTCTTGATCTTTCACAAGTGTACAGTGGAGTTTCCCAGAGGTTACATGATATACGATACAAATTACATACAGAAACATATGTAAGAATCCAGCTGTGTTTTATTAAGCCAGATGTCAGAGATTTGTTTCCAGTATTCTTTCTTGCCTGGAGAATTCCATGGACAGAGGAGCCTGGTGAGCTCCTTTGTCCATGTGATTACAAAGAGTCGGACATGACTGAGCACTAACACAGAGTTTTTTTTTTTTTTTTAACATGAAACAATGCCACTCTTCTCACTAACTTTATTTTGGAATAAATAAAAATATTTTATGATAATAAACATTTTCATAAAATATGTTATTTATGTTAACATGAAATGGATTTGTTGTTATTTGAAATGAAATAGACATCTTTTACAATTCCAGTTTTATGGAGAAATCAACAATCCTGGCTTCAGACTATATTACAAAGCTACAGTCATCAAAACAGTATAGTACTGGCACAAAGACAGAAATATAGATCAATGGAACAAAATAGAAAGTCCAGAGATAAATCCACACATCTATGGACACCTTATCTTTGACAAAGGAGGCAAAATATATAATAGAGAATAGACAGTCTCTTTAACAAGTGGTGCTGGGAAAACTGGTCAACTACATGTAAAGGAATGAAACTAGAACACTTCCTAACACCATATACAAAAATAAACTCAAAATGGATTAAAGACCTAAATGTGAAACCAGAAACTATAAAATTCTTAAAGAAAAACATAGGCAAAACACTTTCCAACATAAATAACAGCAAGATCCTCTATGACCCACCTCCCAAAGTAATGGAAATAAAAATTAAAAAGTGGGACCTAATTCAATTTAAAAACTTTTGCACAATAAAGGAACTATAAGCAAGGTGAAAAGACAGCCTTCAGAATGGGAGAAAATAACAGCAAATGAAACAACCGACAAAGAATTAATCTCAAAAATATACAAGCAACACACGCAGATCAATACCAGAAAAATGAACAATCCAATCAAAAGTGGGCAGAAGACCTAAACAGACATTTCTCCAAAGAAGACATATAGATGGCTAATAAACACATGAAAAGATGCTCAACATCACTTATTAGACAAATACAAATCAATACTACAATGAGGTATTGTCTCACACCGGTCAGAATGGCCATCATCGAAAAGTCTATAAACAATAAATGCTGGAGAGGGTGTGGAGAAAAGGGAACCCTCTTACACTGTTGGTGGAAATGCAAACTGGTACAGCCACTATGGAGAACAGTGTGGAGATGTCTTGAAAAACTGGGAATAGAACTGCCACACCATCCAGCAATCCTACTGCTGAGCATATGGGCTGAGGAAACCAGAATTTAGAGAGACACATGTAACCCCAATGTTCATTGCAACACTACTTATAATAGCTAAGACATGGGAGCAACCAAATATCCATTGCCAGATGAATGGATAAGGAAGTTATGGTACATATACACAAAGGAATATTACTCAGTTATAACCAAAAAATGCATTTGAGTCAGTTCTAAAGATGTGGACGAACCTAGAGCCTGTTATACAGAGTGGTGTAAGTCAGAGAATGAAAAATATTATATATTAATGCACATATATGGAATTTAGAAAGACGGTACCAATGATCATACGTGTGGGGCAGCACAGGAGACACAGACTTATAGGACAGACTTTTGGACTCAGTGAAAGGTGAGGGTGGGATAGCATTGAAAGAATAGCATTAAAACATGTACATTACCGTATGTAAAATAGATGACCAATGCAAGTTTGATGCATGAAGCAGGGCACACAAAGCCAGTGCTCTGGGACAACCCAGAAGGATAGGGTAGGGAGGGAGGTGGGAGGGGGTTCAGGATGGGGGTACACATGTATACCTGGGACTGATTCATGTTGATGTATGGCAAAACACATCACAATGTTGTAAAGTAATCATCCTGCAATTAAATTTTTTAAATCCCCCCCAAAAAAGAAAATATAGAGCTAAAATAAGTAAATAAAACACCACATCTTTGCTATGGAGAAATCACCATTATGTTTTCTTAGGCTAGGTATCCATCCATATCATTACATCTTACATGCACATATGTAGAGATTTCCAACTGCTTCTAAAAAACTGACCCCTGTGCTTTGACACCTCTGTATGAAAAAGTTCATCTTAGTCATTGAATTCCATCCACTTACTACCTTACAGACAGGAGAGTGCTGTCTGAGGCAAAATCCTACAAATGGAGAACTTACCAAATGAACTTGTTGTTTTCAACTTGTTGTCTTCAACTTCTTCCTGCTCGTGTTTGCACTCTTGTGCTTTTATTTTGGAGAAGGCAATGGCACCCCGCTCCAGTACTCTTGCCTGGAAAATCCCATGGATGGAGGAGTCTGGTGGGCTGCAGTCCATGGGGTCGCTAAGAGTCAGACATGACTGAGGGACTTCACTTTCACTTTTCACTTTCATGCATTGGAGAAGGAAATGGCAACCCACTCCAGTGTTCTTGCCTGGAGAATCCCAGGGACCGGGGAGCCTGGTGGGCTGCCATCTATGGGGTCACACAGAATCAGACATGACTGAAGCAACTTAGCAGCAGCAGCAGCAGCTTTTATTTTACTTTTAAAGTTTTTATTTGAATTGGGGTATAGTCAATTAACAATGTTGTGTTAGTTTCAGGCAACACACTCTAGTGTTTTTAAATAGTCAAGGGGTACATATTGTCCTGTGTTTAAAGATTATTATTCACAGGAGGGCTAATCCAGTACACACTTTTCTGCCCTTGCTGGCACCAAAACTACCTCATGTTGCTTTAGTTTGTGTTTCTCTTGGGACTGAAGTTGAGTGTCTGTTTCAGAGAGTCATGGTCTTTATTTTATGCGGATTCTCTGTTCATGTACTTTGCCTATTTTTTTTCTACTGTGTTTTTTGTCTTTCTCTTATTTTCTGATTGTTCTTTTTTATTTGGGGAGAGTAACTTTTTGTCTATGATATGAATTACAAATATTTTCCCACTTATTTTCAGATATTATTTCATATATTTGAAATTTTTTGTTGTGATAGTTATTTTAGTTACCTTTAAAAACTTATCTTTTATATTATTGATTCTGTGTTTTGAATCTTTGTTACAAAAATCTCATCCATTCTGATTTTAAAGGAGTATAGTCCATGTTTTCTTCATACAGATTCCCCTTTCCTCCCTTACACTGTGATCTTTAATCCATTTGAACTTTTCCTTGGTATATGATGTGAAGTAAGGATCCAAGCTTGTCATTTTTCTAAAAGGTATGCATCTAAGAAGTATCATTTAAAAATACATCCTAGGCCCACTCATTAGAATGCCTCCTTTTTAGCCTATCCTAAACTTTCATGTATTTGAGGGGTAATTCTAGATTTCTTACTCTCTTCTATGGATATTTCTATCCATTTATGCACCAATATAATCCTAACTAAAGTAGCTTAATAGTGGGTTTTAATATAAGACTAATAAGACTGTCCCCACTTATTTCTTATTCTTGCTTGTCATACCAAGTCTTTCTGCCACAAAATTTCATACTTTTGTCTAGTGTGTTATACTGGCCAGTACTGTGGCTGTTCATATACCACATCATTAGAGAAAATTGCAAACCTGTTTGTGCTGGTCTTTGTGTTAGAGAGCCCTGTCTTCAGTGAGCTTGAGTAGAATCCTAGTAGGTTTTTTTTTTTAATTTATTTATTTGGAGGCTAATTACTTTATAATATTGTGGTGGTTTCTGCCATCACTGACGTGAATCAATCATGAGTATATATGTGTCCACTAGCCTGAACCCCCCCTCCCACATCGCTCTGCATCCCATCCCTCTAGGTTGTCCCAGTGCACCAGCTTTGAGTGCTCTGTTTCATGCGTCAAACTTGGACTGGTCATCTATTTTACATATGATGTATGTATCAATGCTATTGTCTCAAATGATCCTACCCTCTCCTTCTCCCACAGAGTCCAAAAGTCTGTTCTTTATATCTGCGTCTCTTTTGCTGTCTAGTATATAGAGACGTTACCATCTTTCCAAATTCTATATATATGCATTAACATACTGTATTGGTGTTTTTCTTTCTGATTTAATTAACTCTGTATAATAGGCTCCAGTTTCATCCACCTCATTAGAACTGAATCAAATGTGTTATTTTTCATAGCTGAGTAATGTTCTACTGTGTATATGTACCACAGCTGTCTTATACATTTGTCTGCCGATAGACATCTAGGTTGCTTCCATGTCCTAGCTATTGTAAACAGTGCTACAATGAACACTGGGTAAACATGTTTCTTTCAATTCTGATTTCCTCAGTGTGTATGCCCAGCAGTGGGATTGCTGGGTCCTATGGCAGTTGTATTTCCAGTTCTTAAAGGAATCTCCACACTGTTCTTCATAGTGACTGTACTAGTTTGCAGTCCCACCAACAGAGTGAGAGGGTTCACTTTTCTCCACACCCTTTCCAGCATTTATTGTTTTTAGACTTTTTGATAGTAGCATTCTGACCAATGTGAAATGGTACCTCATTGTGGTTTGATTTGCATTTCTCTGATAATGAGTGATGTTCAGCATCTTTTAATGTGTTTGTTAGCCATCTGTATGTCTTCTTTGGAAAAATGTCTGTTTAGTTCTTTGGCCCATTTTTTGATTGGGTTGTTTATTTTTCTGATATTGAGCTGCAGGAGCTACTTGTATATTTTTGAGATTAGTTGTTTGTCAGTTGCTTCATTTGCTATTATTTTCTCCCACTCTGAAGGCTGTCTTTTCATCTTGCTCATAGTTTCCTTTGTTGTGCAAAAGCTTTTAAGTTTAATTAGGTCCCATTTCTTGCTGTGATTTATGTCAGAGAGTGTTTTGCCTATGTTTTCCTCTAGCAGTTTTATAGTTTCTGGTCTTAAATTTAGATCTTTAATCCATTTTGAGTTTATTTTTCTGTATGGTGTTAGAAAGCATTCTAGTTTCATTCTTTTACAGGTGGTTAACCAGTTTTCCCAGCAGCACTTGTTAAAGAGATTGTCTTTTCTCCATTGTATATGCTTGCCTCCTTTGTCAAAGATAAGGTGTCCATGGGTGCATGGATTTATCTCTGGGCTTTCTATTTTGTTCCATTGATCTATATTTCTGTCTTTGTGCCAGTACCATACTGTCTTGATGACTGTAGCTTTGTAGTACAGTCTGAAATAAGGCAGATTGATTCCTCCAGTTCCATTCTTCTCTTCTCAAGATTGCTTTGGCTATTTAAAGTTTTTTGTATTTCCATACAAATTGTGAAATTATTTGTTCTAGTTCTGTGAAAAATACCATTGGTAGCTTGATAGGGATTGTATTGAATCTATAGATTGCTTTGGGTAGTATACTTATTTTCCCTATGTTTCTTCTGATCCATGAACATGGTATATTTCTCCATCTATTTGTGTCATCTTTGATTTCTTTCATCAGTGTTTTATAGTTTTCTATATATAGGTCTTTTGTTTCTTTAGGTATATTTATTCCTAAGTATTTTATTCTTTGCATCACAATGGTGAATGGGATTGTTTCCTTAATTTCTCTTTCTGTTTTCTCATTGTTACTGTATAGGAATGCAAGGGATTTCTGTGTATTAATTTTGTATCCTGCAACTTTACTATATTCATTGATTAGCTCTAGTAATTTTCTGGTGGAGTGTTTAGGGTTTTCTGTGTAGAGGATCATGTCATCTGCAAACAGAGTTTTGTTTCTTCTTTTCCAATCTGGATTCTTTTTATTTCTTTTTCTTCTCTGATTGCTGTGGCTAAAACGTCCAAAACTATGTTGAATAGTAGTGGTGAGAGTGGGCATCCTTGTCTTATTCCTGACTTTAGGGGCAATGCTTTCAATTTTTCACCATTTAGGGTAATGTTTGTTGTGGGTTTATCATCTATGGCTTTTATTATATTGAGGTATGTTCCTTCTTTGCCTGATTTTTGGAGAGTTTTATCATAAATAGATGTTGAATTTTGTCAAAGGCTTTCTCTGCATCTATTGAGATAATCATATGGTTTTTATCTTTCAAATTGTTAATGTGGTGTATCTCATTGCTTGATCTGTGAATATTGAAGAATCCTTGCATCCCTTGGATAAAGCCCACTTGGTCATGATGTATGATCTTTTCAATATGTTGCTGGATTTAGTTTGCTAGAATTTTGTTAAGGATTTTTGCATCTATGTTCATCAGTGATATTGGCCTGTGGTTTTCTTTTTTGTGTGTCATCGTTGCCTGGTTTTGGTATTAGGGTGATGGTGGCCTCATAGAATGAGTTTGGGAGTTTACCTTCCTTGGCAACTTTCTGGAAGAGTTTGAGTAGGATAGGTATTAGCTCTTCTGTAAATTTTTGGTAGAATTTAGCTGTGAAGCCATCTGGTCCTGGGCTTTTTTTGTTGTTGGAAAATTTTTGATTACAGTTTTTATTTCTGTGCTTGTGATGGGTCTGTTAAGATTTTCTGTTTCTTCCTGGTTCAGTTTTGGAAGCTTATACTTTTATAAGAATTTATCCATTTCTTCCAAGTTGTCTACTTTATTGGCATATAGTTGCTGATAGTAATGTTTTATGATCCTTTGTATTTCTGTGTTGTCTGTTATGATTTCTCCATTTTCATTCCTAATTTTATTGATTTTATTCTTCTCCCTTTTTTTCTTGATAAGTCTGGCTAATAGTTTGTCTATTTTATTTATCTTCTCAAAGAAACAGCTTTTAGTTTTGTTGATCTTTGCCATAGTCTCATTTGTTTCTTTTTCATTTATTTCTGCCCTAATTTTTATGATTTCTTTCCTTCTACTAATCCTGGGGTTCTTCATTTCTTCTTTTTCTAGATGTTTATTTATTTGATTTTTCTCTTGTGTCTTGAGGTAAGCTTGTAATGCTATGAACCTTTCCCTTAGCACTGCTTTTTCTGAATCCCATAGGTTTTGGGTTGTCATGTTTTCCTTTTCATTTGTTTCTATGTATATTTTGATTTCCTTTTTTTATTTCTTTCATGATTTGTTGGTTATTCAGAAGCAACTGGAACACACATGGGATACAGTGTTGTGAGTACTAATCTATGCATCTGTTTTTGAAAATCCCATGGGTGATTTCTGAAGAGCCATCAGATTTTAGAATAAATAGATTCTTAGGAGAAACGACAACCCAAGGCCTCAATCTGGTCATTTCCTTATTTCCTGTCATATCATAAATATGATATGTAGTTCAAAACTGGAAGGGATTGCAAAGACCCAAATTCAGTCTGCTTATTTAACTTATGTGGAAATAGGTCTAGCTATAATGTAATCTACTTAAAATTCAGTGTCTTTTTTTGGCCAGGAAATGAACATGTATTTCAGTTTTGTTTTTCTTCTTCATTACGCCATGCTGAGACCTCATTGAACAACACAGTATCTCATGCCTGAAAGGTGTGAAATTAATTTAATTCATATGTAAAAATTGCTAAAGCATTCATTAGGCCAGGGTTGCTTTCATTCAATATTTTGAACACGACTTCTAAATTTATTCATTATCTATTTGTTCATACATTTATTCATTTACTGATTAAACACATTTCCTGAGAGTTGTGCATCTTGGTTGATGAGATGAAATAGCAAACATTGAATATGTATTCAATTTTTTTTAAATTAACTGTATATGTAAGATACATGTACAAGAGATATTAACAAACAATCTATAATTTGGATAGAATACAATACAAATGATTCAAGGAATGTTGCAAAGCATTTAGATGCCACCTGAGTAGAATAAAGAGATGTCAGTGTGGGCTGGGAGTTGTTAGAGAATGTGCTGAGGAGGAGGTGATTGTTTTGTTTGGTTAGATATTGGGGAAATGTGAAATGTATTTGATACCAGAAAATACAGATACATGTGCATATAGCAATTGAGTCTCCCTGGTGGCTCAGCAGGAAATAATCCACCTGCCAATGCAGAAGACCTGGGTTTAATCTCTGGGTCAGGAAGATCCCCTGGAGAAGGAAATGGCAACCCACTCCAGTATTCTTGCCTAGAAAATCCCATGGACAGAGGAGACTGGTGGGCTACAGTCCATGGGGTCTGAAAGAATTGGACACAACTTAGAGACTAAACAATAACAAGCCTAGCAATTATGAGAAGCAATGAGAGACTTTTTATCTTTGCCTGACCTTTAGCAGAGCATTTTTTCCCTCCTTCTAGCCATGTACCTCTGTTCTACAACATTTGTCTTTTCAAACAATAGGAATGATTTGAATGAAAGCAATCAATAAATATACTACACAAATAGAAAATCCTCCCCAAAGAGCTAACTTCATTGAGGCATGTAGTGTTTGATAAAAACTGAATTTTCCAGATTACTGAAGATTACCCTCTACAAGTCAAAATTGTTTATTTTTTAAATATATTTTACCCATTTTGTATATAAATACAGAATAGTTTTTTGGCCATCTTAACTTTTTATAAAAATTTATGATACACCTTCTGAACTCCTCCTCAAGACGAGTTATCATAAGGAATGTGTTCTTTCTCTCTGCACAATTGAATAGCTCTGTTTGTCATTTAACTAAAATTTTTGTTAATGGCAATACATGTGAATTTATTTTGTCTTTTTAGTTTCCTTATTTCCTGTCTCATGGTGTCTTGTTATGTATTCCTGTATTTCGGGTATCTATTTTGCACAGTCTAGTTTCCCTTCTGAAAGTAACTTATGTTCATTACTTATAAAAGAATAAATGAGAAATGAATTTGGGGAGGGCTTGCAGTGTAAGGAAAGGAGCTGGACTGGGAGTTCAGGGAACTGGGTTTTATGAATGGCTTTGCCGACAGCCAGCCTGATAACCTTAGGAAAGTTGCTTTCTTTCATTCCTGGGTTTCTCAGTTGAAAAGGCAGCATGATGATGTGGATATGATGATGTATTGGACAGGAACCTAGGGGCTTAGTGAAAGCTCTTTGTCATTCCTTTCCTCCCCCCGATACTTTAACTCAACTATCCTAGCTTCTCCTCTGTATCTCAGATATTTTCATAGAAAATGTTCCATAACCTTTTTTTTTTTTTTCATTGTGAATGACACTGAATTAGAGTTGTAATGGCTGTGTTTTATTCATATATTAAATATCTCTGTGTTCCCAAATTTATCCTAGGCTTTTTATACATATCACCTCTAATGTTCACAAATTCTTAAAAGATGGTGGAGCACTATTATCCTCACTTCACATTTAAAAAATGAGCCTTGGGTGTTTAAGAAACTTTCCAAAGAATAGATAGCCGATAAAAGTATAGGAATATGATTCTAGCTCTGTCTGACAAGACTCAAGAACTGGTGAAAGTTTCATATTGTCTCGTGGTATGATACCCTTCACTTCCACATGACAACCGTGGCCAGACATTGTATAGTTGCATCTAAACCAATTGCAAGAAAAACCTCAGAGTGAAGTGCTTTTCTGTTAGGAAATTGTGTTACAATGTGAATTAGTGACATTTATCCTTGCTTCTCTTGACCATTGTGCTCCCCTTTTTTTTCTGGCTCATGATCATGTTCTGAATATAGCTTCACCCTTAGAGCTTTTAAATGGCATCATATTTACCATTTAAAACACTTAAAGATGCATCAATTGACTGTACAGGAGAACATGGACAAAAGAGAAATACAGGTTTGAAGGAGGAGCAATCCCAAGGTATATTCCTAAAACAATATGAGTACTAAATTTGGAAAATATCATTTTTCAATTTGGAGAACAGATCTTCTATGTATTTGGTAAATTTCCACCCCAAAGTGAACTTCAGTGTCTTCTGTGCTTTAACTTCCCTTTGCCAAGGTCACAGGAGAAAGCTGTCTCTGTTGGCAGGAATAAAGAAATTAAATAATGAACTGAAACCAGAGAATGGCGAACACATAAGTCCATGCACACATGCACACACACACACACACGCCTTTGTCTCCGAATAGCAGTAATTACTAGTTCCCTGCACCTCTTATTCTTTCTACTCTAAGCTGTCAAACTTCTCACCTACCTTTAAAAAAATATTAACAAAGGTTAATGTTCTTGCTTTTTCAATGAAAAAGCTCCAATTTAAGAGAGCAACCAAGAAACGCCCAAAGATTTTTCCCCAGTTGCCTGGTTTTCATCCTAAAGCTACATTTTCCCCCCTCCTTGTTAGCAGATAGTGTGAGGGCAGAGCTTGACCTTCAGTATTTAATAGAGTACCTCACTGCTCTTTCCTAGGTTTTTGAACTCTGATTTCCGTAGCCAAGGCTGAGTGTGGTCTCTGTCCTGAGGTTTCTTGACTTCTCAGAGGGAAAATATACCCTTGAACAAGCCATATCCCCTTTCTTCTGGTTTGTGTTTCAGGGAGACATGACTTGGAATCCCTGAACATCTTTTACAATTCTCTGAAGCTCCTGTCCTCTATAAAACATTTTTTTTTCCTTTAGGAGTGCATGAAAGCTGAAAGTAAAGTATAGTGTGACCAAACACTATGCACTTTATCTTACTCAAGTAGGTAGAGTTAACCTTAGGCAGAGTTAACCTAGCAAGTACTATGGAATAATTATCACAGGATTTAAGGGAGTACAGATTTATTTCAAATTCATCATTAATCTTTACTTCTATTTGTATGTTCTTGAGAAAATCTTTTCTTTTTTAAATTTTTAAAATTTTGACCACACTGAGTCTTTGTTGTGGCACACAGGCTTTTCTCTAGTCGCAACGCACAGGTTTCTCTTGTTGCTGCACACGGGCTCTAGAGCACACAAGCTCTCTAGCTGC
Source organism: Bos indicus x Bos taurus (assembly GCF_003369695.1). Lineage (NCBI taxonomy): Eukaryota > Metazoa > Chordata > Mammalia > Artiodactyla > Bovidae > Bos > Bos indicus x Bos taurus. Next base: position 46,631,636 of record NC_040082.1, read on the forward strand.
AGTGTGCAGGCTCAGTTTCCCCAAAGCACGTGGGGTCTTAGTTCCCCAGCCAGGGATTGAACCTGCATCCTCTGCATCAGAAGGTAGATTCTTAATCCCTAGAACACCAGGGAAATCTTTTAAGACTTTTCTTACAGAACAGTTTACCTGAGATATAATTTGTATGCCATAAATTTACCTTTTAAAAGCATGTCATTCATTGGCCTTTAAAAACCTCAGAGATATGCTTCTGTCACCACCACCTATTTCCAGACTGTTTGCATCATCTCAAAAAAAAAAAAAACGCTACTCATTTGTAGCCACTCCCTATTCTCTCTCCTTTACCTCCACCCCTGGTAACTCCTAATCTATGATTCGTCTATTCTGGACACTTCATATAAATGGAATCATAATATATGGCTTTTGGGGTTTACATTTTTTCACTTAGCATAATATTTGCAAGGTTCCTCTACTTTGTAATGTATTAGTGCATCATTTCTTCATATAACAGAATATTTCCCTCAATACCATATTTTGTTTATCTCTTCATCCGCTGATGGAAATTGAGATTGTTTCCACTTTTGGCCGTTATGTATGGCATCCTACTCCAGTATTTTGCCTGGAAAATCCCATGGACAGAGGGCCTGGCAGGCTGCAGTCCATGGGGTCACTACAGTCGGACATGACTGAGCGACTTCACTTTCACTTTTCACTTTCCTGCATTGGAGAAGGAAATGGCAACCCACTCCAGTGTTCTTGCCTGGAGAGTCCCAGGGACGGGGCAGCCTGGTGGGCTGCTGTCTATGGGGTCACACAGAGTCGGACACGACTGAAGCGACTTAGCAGCAGCAACAGCATAATGCTAGTATGAATGTACATGTACAACTTTTCATGTGGATATGTTTTCAATTCTCTTTATTATGAACCTAGAAATGGAATTGCTGAGTCATATGGAGAGATTTGACAGAATGTGGCCAACTGGAGAAGGGAATGGCAAACCATTTCAGTATTCTTGCCTTGAGAACCCCAAGAACAGTATGAAAAGGCAAAATGATAAGATACTGAAAGAGAAACTCCCCAGGTCAGTAGGTTCCCAATATGCTATTGGAGATCAGTGGAGAAATAACTCCAGAAAGAATGAAGGGATGGAGCCAAAGCAAAAAGAATACCAGCTGTGGATGTGACTGGTGATAGAAGCAAGGTCCAATGCTGTAAAGAGCAATATTGCATAGGAACCTGGAATGTCAGGTCCATGAATCAAGGCAAATTGGAAGTGGTCAAACAAGAGGTGGCAAGAGTGAACGTCGACATTCTAGGAATCAACGAACTGAAATGGACTGGGTGAATTTAACTCAGATGACCATTATATCTACTACTGCGAGAAGGAATCCCTCAGAAGAAATGGAGTGGCCATCATGGTCAACAAAAGAGTCTGAAATGCAGTACTTGGACGAATTTCAAAAACGACAGAATGATCTCTGTTTGTTTCCAAGGCAAACCATTCCATATCACAGTAATCCAAGTCTATGCCGAAGAAGCTGAAGTTGAATGGTTCCATGAAGACCTACAAGACCTTTTAGAACTAACACCCAAAAAAGATGTCCTTTTCATTATAGGGGACTGGAATGCAAAAGTAGGAAGTCAAGAAACACCTGGAGTAACAGGCAAATTTGGCCTTGGAATACGGAATGAAGCAGGGCAAAGACTAATGAGTTTTGCCAAGAAAATGCACTGGTCATAACAAACACCCTCTTGCAACAACACAAGAGAAGACTCTATACATGGACATCACCAGATGGTCAACACCGAAATCAGATGGATGATATTCTTTGCAGCCAAAGGTGGAGAAGCTCTATACAGTCAGCAAAAACAAGACCAGGAGCTGACTGTGGCTCAGACCATGAACTCCTTATTTCCAAATTCAGACTTAAATTGAAGAAAGTAGGGAAAACCACTAGACCATTCAGGTATGACCTAAATCAAATCCCTTATGATTATACAGTGGAAGTGAGAAATAGATTTAAGGGCCTAGATCTGATAGATAGAGTGCCTGATGAACTATGGAATGAGGTTCGTGACATTGTACAGGACACAGGGAAAAGACCATTCCCATAGAAAAGAAATGCAAAAAAAGCAAAATGGCTGTCTGGGGAGGCCTTACAAATAGCTGTGAAAAGAAGAGAAGTGAAAAGCAAAGGAGAAAAGGAAAGATATAAACATCTGAATGCAGAGTTCCAAAGAATAGCAAGAAGAGATAAGAAAGCCTTCCTCAGCGATCAATGCAAAGAAATAGAGGAAAACAACAGAATGGGAAAGACTAGGGATCTCTTCAAGAAAATCAGAGATACCAAAGGAACATTTCATGCAAAGATGAGCTCGATAAAGGACAGAAATGGTATGGACCTAACAGAAGCAGAAGACATTAAGAAGAGATGGCAAGAATACACAGAAGAACTGCACAAAAAAGATCTTCACGACCCAGATAATCACGATGGTGTGATCACTGGCCTAGAGCCAGACATCCTAGAATGTGAAGTCAAGGGGGCCTTAAAGCATCACTACGAACAAAGCTAGTGGAGGTGATGGAATTCCAGTTGAGCTATTCCAAATCCTGAAAGATGATGTTGTAAAAGTGTTGCACTCAATATGCCAGCAAATTTGGAAAACTCAGCAGTGGCCACAGGACTGGAAAAGGTCAGTTTTCATTCCAATCCCAAAGAAAGGCAATGCCAAAGAATGCTCAAACGACCCCACAATTGCACTCATCTCACACGCTAGTAAAGTAATGCTCAAAATTCTCCAAGCCAGGCTTCAGCAACGTGTGAATCGTGAACTTCCAGATGTTCAAGCTGGTTTTAGAAAAGGCAGAGGAACCAGAGATCAAATTGCCGACATCTGCTGGATCATGGAAAAAGCAAGAGAGTTCCAGAAAAACAGCTACTTCTGCTTTATTGACTATGCCAAAGCCTTTGACTGTGTGGATCACAATAAACTGGAAAATTCTGAAAGAGATGGGAATACCAGACCACCTGACCTGCCTCTTGAGAAATTTGTATGCAGGTCAGGAAACAACAGTTAGAACTGGACATGGAACAACAGACTGTTTCCAAATAGGAAAAGGAGTACGTCAAGGCTGTATATTGTCACCCTGTTTATTTAACTTATATGCAGAGTACATCATGAGAAACGCTGGACTGGAAGAAACACAAACTGGAATCAGGATTGCTGGGAGAAATATCAATAACCTCAGATATGCAGATAACCCCACCCTTATGGCAGAAAGTGAAGAGGAACTCAAAAGCCTCTTGATGAAAGTGAAAGAGGAGAGTGAAAAAGTTGGCTTAAAGCTCAACATTCAGAAAAATGAAGATCATGGCATCCGGCCCCATCACTTCATGGGAAATAGATGGGGAAACAGTGGAAACAGTGTCAGACTTTATCTTTCTGGGCTGCAAAATCATTACAGATGGTGATTGCAGCCATGAAATTAAAAGACGCTTACTCCTTGGAAGGAAAGTTATGACCAACCTAGATAGAATATTCAAAAGCAGAGACATTACTTTGCCAACAAAGGTTTGTCTAGTCAAGGCTATGGTTTTTCCTGTGATCATGTATGGATGTGAGAGTTGGACTGTGAAGAAGGCTGTGCGCCAAATAATTGATGCTTTTGAACTGTGGTATTGGAGAAGACTCTTGAGAGTCCCTTGGACTGCAAGGAGATCCAACCAGTCCATTCTGAAGGAGATCAGCCCTGGGATTTCTTTCGAAGGAATGATGTTAAAGCTGAAACTCCAGTACTTTGGCCACCTCATGCGAAGAGTTGACTCATTGGAAAAGACTCTGATGCTGGGAGGGACTGGGGGCAGGAGGAGAAGGGGATGACAGAGGATGAGATGCCTGGATGGCATCACCGACTCAATGGACATGGGTTTGTGTAAACTCCTGGAGTTGGTGATGGGCAGGGAGGCCTGGCCTGCTGCGATTCATGGGGTCACAAAGAGTGGGACACGACTGAGCAAATGAACTGAACTGAACTGAACACAAAGTATGCACTGAGTGAGGTCAAACAAAGATAACCCTTGAAAATAGAACTTTTCATTTTAGTAGCTGACAGAAACGTCAAGTAGTGACAATTCTTTTGAGGATACACTTTTTAGGAAACTCCACATCCGTTCTAGTGCCTCTTGTGGTTTCTATGCTGCTTTTATTCCTAACCTCTATACTTCCAAGTTGGTTTTTCAGGCTACCATGGTACTGAGAAGACAGAAATGGGATAAGGGCAAGTTAAATTGCCACAAAGCTTGCTGTCTAACAAGATACTTGAATAAACACTCCAGATTGTTGCAAGCCTTTAGTTAATTTCCCAAGTTCTTAAATACTGATTTTTGACAGTTTTTACTCATGTCTTCCCTACTTTTATGGAGCAACAGGTTTTACAGAGGTCTTCATTCTACCATTATGAAAGTCACTTCTTTAGGAAAGTCTTCTGAATTCATTGAGACTTATGATCTCCTCCACCCATTTCTCAAGCCTGCTTATACCTGGAAAACTTTTTAAAATCCTGTTGTTTCAACTTTATCTCTAGAATTCAAGTTTAACTGATCTGCTATAGGGCTATTCATTTTTTTAGTAATTTCAACGTGCATATAGAATGGAGAACAGCTAGTCCGTTTCTGATACAGATACAAAAGCTCAGAATAAACAAGAGAAAGAAAGTTTCCCTAAATCATATGGCCCAGTGGTGGCAGAGCCAGGACCTGAGCCTGAGTTTTCCTGTCTCCTTGCTGAAGATTTTTCATTAAAACTGTCTCACATCATGTCATTTCCCTGAAATGATCTTTCTCTCTGCCTTGTCCCCACATTCATGCAGACATGTGTGACGTGATTGATGCCCCCAGACCTTCAGTTCAGTTGCTCAGTCATGTCCGACTCTTTGGGATGCCATGAATCGCAGCATGCCAGGCCTCCCTGTCCATCACCAACTCCCGGAGTTTACTCAAACTCATGTTCATCGAGTCAGTGATTCCATCCAGCCATCTCATCCTCTGTCATCCCCTTCTCCTCCTGCCTCCAATCCCTCCCAGCAATAGAGTCTTTTCCAATGAGTCAACTCTTCGCATAAGGTGGCCAAAGTATTGGAGTTTCAGCATTAGCATCAGTCCTTCCAATGAACACCCAGGGCTGATCTCCTTTAGAATGGACTGGTTGGATCTCCTTGCAGTCCAAGGGACTCTCAAGAGTCTTCTCCAACACCACAGTTCAAATGCATCAATTCTTTGGCACTCAGTTTTCTTCACAGTCCAACTCTCACATCCATACATGACCACTGGAAAAACCATAGCCTTGACTAGATGGACCTTTGTTGGCAAAGTAATGTCTGATTTTGAATACGTTGTCTAGGTTGGTCATAACTTTCCTTGCAAGGCCTCAGCAGAGCTCAATTCTAGCAGAGGGGAGAGAGAAGCCTCTTAAAATATATCTGAGTCAGCTGAGGCTGTCAAAGTAGAGATTCTTGCTGGCTAAACCTCAACACTCAGTTTTAACTTTATCCCCTCAAGTCTTTGCCAAGTTCTTCTCTCCTCCCTAAGAAGTAGTTTGACAGGCACCGTCTCTTTAAATCCTGTTCTTTGTCTTAGCCACTATGCTAGCTTAGCTGATTATCTCTAGATATCCATGAATAATTTTAAAAATCTTTGATTTTATTGTGTTTTCCATACATATTTTACTTTTATGAACTTGGACTCTCCTAAACCAGTCTGTGGCTCTGTCCAACTGCTGAAGTGTCTTGTACTCCGAACCGCTGTAGTCCATACTGTGTGCTTCTCAGTTATGGAAGAAAAAAAGAAGCCTCTCTTACTGCCATTTAAAATACTCTCTTCTTCATGGGTAAAACAAATGGTGGTCTTAGATAAGAGGAGGAGAACCCTGTGCTGTTTATTGGGTAGTCTGTAGAACTTAGTTTTGCTTGCTTGTGGAGTGGAAAAGGGAACAGATGAGACTCAAGAAAGATCTTGTTATCTTCTTTCAGCTCCTAGACTTATGATGAATCTTTCCTTCCGAAAGCCTTGTTTCTGCCTTGAGATGGGAGTGGCTATGAAGCAACATGGGGATGGCAAGTTGGTAGTGAATGGCAAAGGAAGAAAGACATAACATTCATAGTCATGTCAAGCATTTATTAATTTTTTCAAGCAAAATATTTCAGAAAGACTGTTATGGATAACAGATCACAGAGATATGGATAACAGATCACAGAGATGTGCAAATCAATAGGTAGTGTCAGATGAGGGGAAGATAGAATGTGAATCTAAGTCATGGGGTAAAAGTAGAGCAGAAGACTGCCAGTTGGAAGACCCAGATTCATCTACTGTGTGAACTTCCAGTCCCAGAGAAGTAACTGCATTCACTAGTTTCTTATCTTTAGAGTGAGGAACAACTTTAACTCTCAATTCCTCCCTGGCTAGATAACCAGTGATTTGGGATATAATATATACTCTCAAAACACTTCTGATAGATCTCATGTCCTCAGTTGCATCCAGTGATGGACAAGTGATGACCTTGGGTGGGTCATGATGAGAAGGCGACTGAGATTAGGCACTCTGTATACATTTTCTTATTAAATACTCATATCCTGAAAACAAAGTGGTATTATCCCATTTTCTAGGTGAAAAAACAAACAAACAAACAATCAGGCTCAGAAAGATTTAGGCAGGTACAAATTACCCTGAGGATACCAAAATTAGTGAAAGAAAATGAAGTAATGCAAGTTTCTCTCAGGAGGTATCAGAATGAAACAAAATAAATGAAAAATCATTCTGGATATACCAGCAATACTTAATGATGTCTTCAGAGCAATTGTATGTATACTCAAAGCATGCATTAACAAAAAATAATGGGAATACAATAATGAGGAGAAGGAGAAAAAGCGGAACAACCAACTTACTGAATATGTATTTCTTGCCAGGCGTTATGTATAAGTCCTCCAGTGGACCAAGTCCTTTAATCTCTAATTCACAAGAATTCTATAAAGTTGGTTCTATTATGGACCCCATTTTCAGGTGAAAAACAAACAGGTTTAAAGTGCCAGGAAGTGAATGGTTCAGCTTATACAACAGATTGACAATAGAGCTGAATCAACACCAAAGAGTCTGACTCTGAAAAGTGTACACTTTGCCACTGTACTATATAAAAGCCAGAATGCTTTTATTAGCAGGAAGAATCAAGTAAAGGTTCATGAAGGAGATGGTATTTGAGATGTTGCTAAAGATGAATAGGATTTTGTTTGGAGAAAATGAGCCAGGACTGCCCATTAAAGGAGAGGCATGAGCTAAAATACAGAAGATAGTAATTTCAGATGAAGGTACAGTGGTCTTCATAGGAGGAACAAATGTGTGTGTGAGAAAGTAATAGGGATAAAAGGCTAAAAAATAATTTGAACCTTGATATTAACTATTTCTTGAATGACAGTTTAAAGCCTTTGATCATTTTCCTACAGGAATTGGAAAATGAGCAAATGACCATGATGAAATCCATATCCATATCTGTGTTTAGAGAAGACTCTGACTTCAAGGTGATAAATTCTGACCAGCCTCTACTTGTGTTCCCAACCTCAGTGGGGCTTCTGGATAGTCTGTAACCCATCTGTGAAAAATCTAAATACTGGCCATATTCTCCAGTTTGAATGGACACCTGTGGTTCTGACCTCCACTTGCTATCAGAGCCTGCATAAAAGTGTGTTTCTCCAACATGATCATTAATTCATCCATAGGTTTACCCGGCTATTGACTCACTGACTTGTTCATTTCTACAGTGATTCAGTCACCAACATTTAATGGACAACCAGTCTATGTTAGGTACTGTGCTATGTATTGGAATTCAAAATTGAATGAAATACAACTTCTGCTCTAAGCTGTCTCATTGTACCAGAGTGGAGATAAACATTTCAGCAAACAATTGCAATATAAATGATAAGCACAATCAGAGAGATGTGTAAAGAGAACACACTAGGCAAGACCAGTAAACTTTGAGTCATATCAAAGGATATGCTATTGAGAAGGTTCTTTAAGAAAAATAATGGAAATGAAACAAGAAAAGAGCATGCTTAGAATACTTGAACTAAGATTTGAGTGGTATGAGGAAAGGGGCAAAAAGAAAGTCATCCCAAGCAACAGAATTAACATTTTTATACCTAGAGTATTAACATGTTTTAGACTGCCTTATAGTTTATTCTTCTACATAACAGAATTTTAAAGAGTTCTTAGGTAAGACTAAATAATGTATTAGACACTAGGTTCAAACAGATGTGATTCTACACATGAGATTTAAGTGAAGTGTGACCTTAATTGTCATTGCTTAACAATATAATTTCACATGGTGGTTTAATGAGAGGACAGGATTGTGGAGCTATGAGTGAGATTCCTGAGACTGGGTATAAATGTCTGTTCATGGATCAGAGTGAAGGGTGGAGGGTGAGTACCATTTGGGGTAGAATGAAAAACTAGGGGCAGATCACAGAGGGTTTTGTACCCCAGGAATAGAAATGTGCACGTTATCCTTAATGGGTGAGAAATCATAAATGAAATATAAAACCAGGAAGAGACATGCTTAGTTATGTATATTTGAGGTACTTTATAACAGTTTAAAATACTCGTTTGAGGTAGGTAAGACTAAAGGCAACGAGAGTAATAAGCAGATTCTTCTTAAATTTCTAATGAGAGATGGAATAGCCTAATGCTGTGACTGTGAGGAGGGACAGAAGATTAAAGAAGAATTAGTGATGTTAGAGATGTAAAAGCAACAGGACTTGCTGATCAGTTGGTTATGGTTTTATTTCTCATGGAGTAGCTGGGAACCTACTTTCATTAAAAATCCCACCCTAGAGACAGAGTCCAACTCCCAGAAGCAGAGTTCGGCACGTTTAAGTCACTCTCCTCCCACTCCCACCCGCTGATGCCGATATACGTAGTGTTCAGTACCCTCCAATGTCAGGGATGGGGCGGACACACCGAGGACGGCCTGTGGTTTCCGACAGATTTTGGAAGAAAGCAGGATGATTGGTTCGCAGACTCTAATGTGCTCACGAATCCGCCGAGATATTTGTTATAATGCAGATCCCCAGGCTGTCCTGTGAGAGACTGTTTTCCCCTGGACTAGATGTGGGTCTTGGGAATCTCATTCCCCAGGTTATCACAGGTAATACTACAGCAAGAGGAATCATTTAAAGAGAACTCATGGCTGGACCACTGACCTAGCTCACCTCACCATTTCGCCCCCTCTCCCTGCTTCCAGTCATCTCAAATTCCTTACTGATGTAAATACTAAGAAATGAAACCAAAGTAGAAGCATTGTCCCTCAAGGGTTTTTTGTTTGTTTGTTGTTTTCTCTCTCACTGGACTCTAAGCCTGTTGAGTGCAGGTCTTTCTCTGTTTCATCCTAAATATAACACAATGCTCTGCACATAATAGGCTTGTAACATGTTTCCCGAAATTCCAACATGGAGAAAATTCCATTAGGAAAAGCAAAGCCCCATATGAGAGAAGTTTTAAATTCAGTACCCATGAATAAAGTAGCAATAGAACTTTAGAGAATGCCATTCATGAATGTAACATTTCCTCTATAAATGGCTGTGTTCTGGTCCCCACTCCCCAACCCCATACAAACTAAAATTAATGCTGCCTAAAACTGACATCAAGTACCACTGTGAAGGTAGCTTGAGCTGCTAGCATGTTTTTGGAGTCTTCAAAATTGTCCCTGTAATTATTCATATAAAATACCTGCTTGGCATGAGGTACTGCACTAACTTAAATTTACACATTATGGCAAGTCTTGCAAAGTAGACATTATGGCTGCCTGTCAGTTATAAAAGCCCTGACTTAATATTGTCCTCATGAGGTTGAATATCATTTTTTAAAACAGCTTTCATTGGAAGTTGCATCTATCTTTTCATTTTATCTCCTCTCCCTGCAAGAAAATATTATATAATCACATGTAACTTACTTGATGGCTGGATCAAAAAATATTTATGATGTGATACATCACTTCCATTTCCTTTTCCTGCTGCTTCTGGAAGCTGCAGAATCTGTTGTTCAATTAACTAAAGGTCAGAGAGCTGTCAGCCTTTTCTAACTGTTCCCTGTCAGTTCAGTGAGAGTGAGAAGAGCAAAAGCCCCCAGGATGGGTGAGGACTACTGGAAGTAGTCTCCCGTGAGCTGTGTGTGGCCATCTCTCTACACAGACGTCCAATCCCTGTGACACCAAGCCTCCAGGCATGTAGGAATCACACTTTTTCATTAAAGTTTGAAAAGAACCAAAGATAAGTAGATAAAATAGTCAGGATGTCAAAGCTGTCACATTTATTCACAAAAGCAGCAGCAACTAGAGTTGAGCTTCCCTGATGGCTCAGTGGTAAAGCATCCACTTACCAATGCAGGAGATGCAGTTTCAATCCCGGGGTCAGGGATATCCCCTGGAGTAGGAAATGGCAACCCACTCCAGTATTTTTGCCTTGAAGATCCCATGTACAGAGTAGCCTGGCAGCCTATACAGTCCATGGGGTCACAAAAGAGTTAGACACGACTTAGTAACTAAAACAAACTAAGGTTAGCTTAGAGACCAAATGCCCCCACTGAGAAAATCCAGATTCCAAGATTCAGTTTCCATCTCTGTGACCTTGATGAGACAGTCTCACCTGCTTCAGATCAGGGTATTCTGAATTAATCTTCAAAAGTTCATTTATTTGCTTGTTCATTTATTCATTCATCTTTCTGTTTTTCTATCAGTCAGGTGGGGCTTAATGTTCTTTAAAGGGGATCATCTGCCTTTGTTCATTCCAGTTAACTGAGAAAGTAGGCATCTACATTTTTTTGGTAAAGAGTCACATAGTAAATATTTAAGTCTATGTAACCATATGCTTCCCATTGTAGCTATTCCAATCTTTCCTATGCAAACCAGCTGTGGGCAATATATAAACAAATGAACATGACTTTTCTTTATAAAATCTTTATTTTCAGAAGCAGGTGGTGACCTACATGCTCTAGTTTTCTGTTTCCTGAACTAGGACCATCCTAGAGTTGATGCAAACATCCAGTATTTCAGAAAATCCTGGTTAAAGTTGGCATGAGTGGCTTGATACCCACAGGGTGTGAAATGAAGACAAAAGAAACTACTAAATACGGGTAGGGTTGCATTTTAGCACTGAAGCTGCCTTCAAGGATAATTCTTCACTTCTCTCTACTCCTATATCTTAACCTAGGTTTCTTCTCCTGGACTTAGAGACTAATGAGGGCCTCTTCAATGAATGGTCAAGATGAGAGATATTTAAACCCTAGTTGTAGGGTGAGCAGCAGAGTAATAATTCAGTGAAAGCCAACAAATAATGTGTGATCACTGAGATACAAATCACAACGACTAAAGGCTTTACTTACAGCCGACGTGCACAAGATAAAATTGATGTGTCTTTCTCAGGAAAAGAGCCTGTCTCTGTTGAAAGCACAGATCATGAGAAATGCTTTTCAGTAAGCATGGGAGCTAGAGAAAATGTAAGAATACAAATTGGCCCTGGAACTACGCTCTTGTTTTTCAGTTCAATAGAAAAGTGAAATAAGCAAAAGCTATTTCGTAATCATAGCACTCATTCATTTGAAAACGTTCTTGATAATGATCAAAGAAATCCTTCCTGCATTACTAAGAAGCTGTCCATGGGATGTGACTTGGGTGAGTTTCTGGCAACTGTCCAATGAATCTATCCATCACCAAGATCCTGCTTTCTAGATATGATTGTTCTCTGTTTCATGGATGATATGTGGCTAAAACTAGTCCAGATCAGAAAAGCAGACACAGATTGCCCAATTTGTATATGGATCAATACACAGAAATTGGTTGAACATTATCTTCTGTTTTATAAGGAACACAGCATTATTAGGCTAAGCATTACCAAGCATCAGAACACCCACAGCAGGTATTTCATAGTTGTCAGATGAAAGATCTGGATGCTAGCTTCCTACCAAAATGGAGGAAGAAGAGTTGACTTTTGCAGGTGGTCAGGAAAACTCAGAGGACAAAGTAAAAACTTGATGTATGAAAGGTAAGGGTTCTCTTCAAGACATGAAGACAGAATATGGGATGAAGAGTGAAGCGAAAGTGACGTTGCTCAGTCATGTCTGATTCTTTGCCACCCCATGGACTGTAGCTTTCTAGGTTCCTCCGTGTATGGGATTTTCCAGGCAAGAGTACTGGAGTGGGCTGCCATTTCCTTCTCTAGGGATCTTCCTGACCCAGGGACCGAACCCGGGTCTCCTGCATTGCAGACAGACGCTTTACCATCTGAGCCACCAGGGAAGACCAGCATATGGGGTATGGAAAAGAGAAAAGCATATTGAAAGTACACAAAATAGACAGGTAAATGAAGGAGCCAATGAGTGAGTCTGGAAAACAGGTTAGGTTACATTGGAAAGGACTTCAAGTTACACCATGGAAGGCTAGTAATTCTATACCTGCAGTGACAAAATAGGGAATATAAATAAGTGGAACAAACAAAGAGCAGAGGGAGGGAGAGAAGGAGAGAGCAAGAGGAAGCAGGCAGGAAGGAAAGCAGGTCACCAAGGCCCCTGCTAACGGGGTTTCAGTTCAAGGATATTTTGTGTCCCAGGGGTGTGAGTTCAATGTCGTCCATCACATAACTTTTCAGGTTGAGTGGAGGATCTAGGACTTTATGTGAAATATTCTGCATATTAGACTAACCAACTAAACACTTTTAAAGTGCTGTGTGAAGCAAAATAACAGCAATAACAAACCCCCAAACATGTAAGGGCATAATCTGCTGGTGACGTTTGTAGTCTCTGGGCTGGCCAGAAAGCCCTGGGGAGCACCTGTTGCTGTTAAGGAGTCTGGAAAGGATGGCATTTATGAGGGACTGAGAGGGAGAAGCTTGAGAGCTCCTATGAGACTGTCAGAGTGGTCCAGGTGGGGACAGTTAGATGGACTTGACTGTGGTTGTGGAAAGTGAGAGGGAATGAAGATGGTAAATGGGACATGGTGTGTGGCTGCAGAGGGAGGTCCAGTAAGATGGAATCTTTCTGGGAAAGCCAAGAGATAGGCTGTGCTCCGTTTCTCCACAAATAGCCCTGCCTGTGTTTTGTCCTGCGTGGGACACACCCTCAGTGGACCTTTCGCTGAGCTGATAATGTTTGAATTGCTGTGCTATTATTTATTGACTTTCCCAGTTCAACACTTCCATCCCCCTCCTCCCCAGGTAAACTTGAATGCAGGTCCAACTGAAGGCTATAATCTTTAAAATTGCCAAATAGGGACTCATCTTACAGGCATATTTTGATGTTTTTTTTCTCTTTCATTTCAAGTTGAAGAAGATCAAGGGCTTGCAACTAAATGATTTTAGAGATAAATGATCATAGGAAAGTATAGTACTTTTGAAGAAGAAGATTCTGTTTTCTCTTCTTGTGGCAATGCTCTTCTCTTTGAAGAAACTTCTCCTAACCACTGCAGCACATCATAACCCTTTATTTATATATTTTAGACCTTTTAAAACTTTCCAGGGTATAGTTCATTTTCACAATGTAGAGATTTACTTTGTTCTCTGGTTTAAGGATTGTATACTTACTAAAATAATGTTTTCCAAAAAATACAAAACAGAAATTTAAACATCCCCACTGCTATATGTTCGTTTTAAATGGTATTTTTTATATATTGTTCCAAAGCCTGCAGTTTCTCATTTAATAATAAATGTGTATATGATAAGTGAAAGCTGCTCAGTCATGTTCAACTCTATGACCCTGCCAGGCTACTCTGTCCGTGGAATTCTCCAGACCAGAATACTGGAGTGGGTAGCCATTTCCTTCTTCAGGGGATCTTCCCAACCCAGGGATGGAACCCTGTCTCCCACATGGCAGGTGGATTCTTTACTGTCTAAGCCACCAGGGAAGCCAAATACATATATACATTTCAATAAATATGAAATTGCATTGGCATTTTTAATAGCTGTATTCTACTAGATATATCTGTGTGTATATCTACATAAATGTGACAATATATCATTGCCTTTTCAGTGGCTATTTAGATTGTTTCCAAATTTTCAAAAGTCTTATCAGTGAAGTAGACATCCTTTATGCTCATTTTTATGTGATTATCCAGTAATTCCCTTAAGATACATAATTAAAATAGTTGTATCAAAAGTAAAAATTTTTAAGGATATTTGTCTGGTTTTCCTTATAAGTGTTGTCACATTTACTTCCAGTAACAAATGGAAGTGTGGCCCCTTCCCGTTTCTATAAAATGTATTGTTTGTTTCTCTCATTTTGGGATTTAGATGCTTAGTGAGTTTATTGACATTTAAAGACCTTGAAAATATTTGTCTTCCCTGTTAAAATATGAAGACTTAAGATGCTTTTTCAATTTATGACAGCCATTTCTAACATGGCTCTATCACTTTCATTTCTTCATGTGGCCTTCTGGCCTTATTTCACCTTGCATCAGTTCAGTTCAGTTCAGTCACTCAGCCGTGTCCGACTGTTTGCAACCCCATGCATGGCAGCATGCCAGGCCTCCCTGTCCATCACCAACTCCTGGAGTTCACTGAGATTCATGTTCATGGAGTCAGTGATGCCATCCAGCCATCTCATCCTCTGTCATCCCCTTCTCCTCCTGCCCCCAATCCCTCCCAGCATCAGAGTCTTTTCCAATGAGTCAACTCTTCGCATGAGGTGGCCAAAGTATTGGAGTTTCAGCTTTAGCATCATTCCTTCCAAAGAACACCCAGGACTGGTCTCCTTTAGAATGGACTGGTTGGATCTCCTTTCAGCCCAAGGGACTCTCAAGAGTCTTCTCCAACACCACAGTTCAAAAGCATCAGTTCTTTGGCGCTCAGCTTTCTTCACAGTCCAACTTTCACATCCATACATGACCACTGGAAAAACCATAGCCTTGACTAGACAGACCTTTGTTGGCAAAGTAATGTCTCTTCTTTTTAATGTGCTATCTAGATTGGTCATAACTTTTCTTCCAAGGAGCAAGCCTCATTTAATTTCATGGCCACAGTCACCATCTGCAGTGACTTTGGAGCCCCCAAAAATAAAGTCTGCCACTGTTTCCACTGTTTCCCCATCTATTTGCCATGAAGTGGTGGGACCAGATGCCATGATCTTCGTTTTCTGAATGTTGAGCTTTAAGCCAACTTTTTCACTCTCCTCTTTCACTTTCATCAAGAGGCTCTTTAGTTCCTCTTTACTTTCTGCCATAAGGTTGATGTCATCTGCATATCTGAGGTTATTGATATTTCTCCCGGCAATCTTGATTCCAGCTTGTGCTTCTTCCAGCCCAGCGTTTCTCATGATGTACTCTGCATATAAGTTAAATAAGCAGGGTGACAATATACAGCCTTGATGAACTCCTTTTCCTATTTGGAACCAGTCTGTTTTTCCATGTCCACTTTTAACTGTTGCTTTCTGACCTGCATATAGGTTTCTCAAGAGGCAGATCAGGTGGTCTGGTATTCCCATCTCTTTCAGAATTTTCCACAATCTATTGTGATCCACACAGTCAAAGGCTTTGGCATAGTCAATAAAGCAGAAATAGATGTTTTTCTGGAACTCTTTTCCTTTTTTGATGATCCAGCGCATGTTCGTAATTTGATTTCTGGTTCCTCTGCCTCTTCTAAAACGAGCTTGAACATCTGGAAGTTCACGGTTCACAGATTGCTGGAGCCTGGCTTGGAGAATTTTGAGCATTACTTTACTAGTGTGTGAGATGAGTGCAATTGTGCAGTAGTTTGAGCATTCTTTGGCATTGCCTTTCTTCACCTTGCATACCCCTCCCCCAAATAAGGAATCATGAGATCAAAAAATAAATTATTAATATGCTTTTTCATCTCCAAAGCAGCAAACATTTATTAATAGCCTATTCTGTGTTAATTTTTCATTCCTGCTGGGGAAAAAAGCCCCTGTAAACCCTACTAGTGACATATATGTTAAATATACAAATGCAGCCAAGGTTTAGAGCTACACTGTCCAATAAAACAGCCAATTGTTACATGGATCTAGTGAGTATTTGAATAATGGCTAGTCTGAATTGAGATATGCTGTAAGTATGAAATACACATTGATTTTGTAGGCTTAGGAAAAAAATCCTACAAATAATTCTATATTGATTGCATTTTGAACTGATAGTATTGTGGATATGTTGAACTCAATATAATAGGCTAATTCATTTCACCTGTCTCTAACACTGTGTTTTTTTGTTTTTTTTTTTTTTTTTTTAGTGTAGCTACTAGAAAAATTGTAATAACGTGGCTTGCATGTGTGATTCACATTTCGTTATCTCTCTCTCTCTCTTTTTTTTTTTTGGCCATGCTGGGTCTTCATTGCTACCAGGCTTTTCTCTAGTTGTGGAGAGTGGTGGCTACTCTCTAGTTGCGGTGCAAGCTTGTTGCAGTGGCTTCTCTTGTTGCAAAGAACAGACTCAAGAGCACTTAGACTTCAGAAGCTGTGGCATGTGAGCTCATTAGTTGCAGATCCCAGGCTCTGGAGCACAAGCTCAGCTGTTGTGGCACACAGGCTTAGTTGTTCCGGGACATGTGGGATCTTCCTGGACCAGGAATCAAACCTGTGTCTCATGCATTGGCAGGCAGATTCTTTACCACTGAGCCACCAGGGAAGCCCTCTCTAATTTTTTTTTTTTTTTAATTTCATTTTATTGGTTAACTTTTTTCATTTTTATTTTATTTTGGAGTACAGTTGATTAGCAATGTTATGTCAATTTCAGTTGTACAACAAAGTGACTCAGTTATACATACACATGTATCTAGTCTTTTTCAAATTCTTTTCCCATTTAGATTGTCACAGAATACTAAGCAGGGTTCCCTGTGCTATATTGTAGGTCCTTGTTGGTTATGTTTTAAATATAGCAGTGTGTACATGTCAGTCCCAAACTCCTGATCTATCCACCCACCCCTTGACCGTTGGTAACTGTAAGTTCATTCTTTAAGTTTGCGTTTCTGCTTCTGTTTTGTAAATAAATTAATTTGTACCATTTTTTTAAAGATTCTGCATATAAGTGATATCATATGATATTTGTCTTTCTCTGACTTACTTTACTTAGTATGATAATATTTCTATCTAATGGTGCTGCTCTAGACATTTTTGCAGTATAAATAAATATTAAGACCAAAAAAGGCCAGGCCTGAATGTACTACCAGATGGTCTTCAGGTCAGAATTTCATCATTCGTTTGCAATAAGAAAGAAAGCAAAGCCCTCCAATACCATTGTCATACTGGCTAATGTTTGCCTTGTCTTTCATCTGAGGGAGCTTTGATGAAAGGAAACAGCTTCAACCAGAATAGTTTATAGCTGCTTTGGAAAGAAGCTTATATTGAAAAGGAAGAGATAAATTGAAATAGTTCTGACTTTGAACAACTGCTCATGTCACCACAAAGCCAAGGCCACTGTGTGATCTGTCAGCTGGCTGCAGAAAGAGGGCAAATCACTTGTCTCCTCAAAATGTTGGGTATTGCAAAATCCTGAAGGCGGCACAGAACTGATGAAAGCTCAGCCTGCGCTGTGAGGAGGGATCTTTATCTGGCTCGCTGATCCTTCTGTCTGTGGGAGCGGAGGAAAGAGAATGGCTCCTCACACAGGGTCCCGATGATCTTCCCAATAATGATGTTTCTTTAGGGGCAATGTGGCCTCCCTCCCATTAAAATGGACGCTTGCAGCACTTTGCAGTTGGCTTTCTCATTTTGTACATGAGGTACATGACTAGTGAAGTAAATGACCCAGACCCTAGAATGGAAGTGTCTGTTGAAGTAGAAGTCAAATTCAAGTTTTCACATTTATGATGCAAAGCTCCTTTTGTAGCAGTTTCAACTGCCTATAATAGTTCTTTTAAGAGGGATATATCTTAGCTTTTTCTCCACAAAGGTTTCAATTCTCATTTCTCCTTGAATGAGCTTCATCAGTTGGCTCTGGACAAAGCCTGTTCTATACTGGATATTTTGAATACAAGTTATCTTTATTATCTAACTTCTTTCCTCTATCCTCCTAACATTTGGCTTTATTGTTTGTTTTTCATTTTTTGTTGTTATTTTTGCTGTTTTTTTCTGTTATTGTACAGACAGATTTGTGTGTAAAATATTGTTATTTTTATTGTGTTTTTCTGTTATTATTGTTATTTTATTTATTCATTTTTTTCCTGTGTTAATATATGCCTTTGGATTGGCAGGAATATAGTTTGAACTCATCAAAATCAGAGTGGGTCTCAAACCCCTAACCCTGCAAATGAACACAACTTCTTCATTCATTCATCTGTTGATAGACATCTAGATTGCTTCCATGTCCTAGCTATTGTAAATAGTGCTTCAGTGAACATTGGGATACATGTGTCTTTTTCAGTTACAATTTTCTCAGGGTATAGTGGGATTGCTGGGTCATATGGTCATATAGATTTTATCCCTAGTTTTTTAAGGAATCTCCATACAGTTCTCCATAATGACTATACCAGATTACATTCCCATCAACAACACAAGAGGGTTTCCTTTTCTCCGTAGCCTCTCCACCATTTATCATTTGCAGATTTTTTTGATAATGGCCATTCTGACTGGTGATAGCTGATTGTATTTTTGATGTGCATTTTTCTAATAATGAGCGATGTTGAGCATCTTTTCATGTGTTGTTAGCCATCTGTATGTCTTCTTTGGAGAAATGTCTGCTTAGGTCTTCTGAGATGCAGGCATAGGCTTGTGGACACAGTCTTGGTAGGAGAAGGGAGGGATGAATTGAAAGAGTAACACTGAAACATATACATCACCATATGTAAATTAGATAGCCAGTGGAAATTTGCTATATGATGCAGGGAGCTCAATCCTGGTGCTCTGTGACAACCTATAGGAGTGGGATGCGGTGGGAAGTGGGAGGAAGGACATATGTATGTATTGAGGACGTATGTATGTAAGGGGATATATGTATGCCTATGGCTGATTCATGTTGATATATTGCAGAAACTAACACAATATTGTAAAGCAATTATCCTCCAGTTAAAAATAAATAAAAAATAAAACAAAACAAAATCCTACCCTTAACTTTCATCTTTGCATATTAAAAGAAGATACTTAGATATCACATATCCAGATCGTACGAAATGTGTGTAGTATGTGGCTGTCCCTAGGTGTTGAAGGATATGAAAAAGGCATTTGTCTCGCATATCTTGTATAGAAATACTACATTTGGAAAAAAAATTAATATCCTACTAAAATGAAAGGACCAGGGAGCAAGCTACTATATTATCTATAAGTTATTTTGTGTAGCTTCTTTCATTCTTGCATTTAATGAATTTCTTCATTTTTCTACCCATCCACAACCTACCAAATACAGATGTCTTTTGCCTGTGTATTGGGTTGACCAAAAAGTTCGTTCAGGTTTTACTTCGTACAGAAAAACCTGAATGAAATTTTGGCCAACCCAATATGTTACATTTGCTATTCTAGGAGAGAGAGTCCTAAGACAAGACCCCACTGTCCAGGATCTTATGGTAAAGTTGTGATTCTCATATTAAGAGTATCAGGATGTTGAGAAAAGATGGTGAATGTTGAACTCTAGGAACCTGGGTTGGGTAGGGGATTGTCCTCTAGAAAAGGCCTTGGGCATCCATGGAGTGGTATGTGGCCTGTTGATAAATGATGAAAAAATGATGAATAAAAGATGAGAGGACAGCAGAGATCGTTCATAGATAGGGGATGATAAACTTGATTGGCTTCCTAATTTTGTTAATGGTGGTCCATAAAAGAAGAGTTATACATTTAAACTGTACAACTCCAAGGGATTCATCAGACTCTGTGTCTTTGGACTTTAAAGAGAAGACATTTACCATGGTCTAGCAGTCTGGGGAAAATTTGTCTTTCTTGATAAGAGAAATTTTGAGAAAGAGAAATGATTTTATTCTCTCCAATGTTCATTTTCTTTGAAACTAGAAACATAGGCTTAGCAAGCCTGGGATTAGGGAAACAAAGTCCCTTCATCTCTCAGTAAATAGCCATTTCCTGTAACAAGTATGATTCCTTCCCCAGATGCTTGGAATTTGCAAGCCTTGTGATTCTATTTCTAGAATTGTTTATAATGGGCCTCTCTTTCCTCATTTCCTCACCCTTTCTTTTTCCTGCATTCTGAATATACTGTTACTACTCTCTAGCTCTATTCTCAATCTCAAAGATAGCCAAGGTCATGGCAGAGAAAAATAGGGCTGAATGTTAAGATTTGGCTGAATAAAATCTTTTGGAAACTGGAATTCATTATTTGGAAAACATATAATGTGTACTTGTTTAGGAGTAAAGAAGAATATTACAGAAGAGTAAGTAAGTGTTTCTACCATGTAGTTACACATGCTTGTCAGCTAGAAATAGCTTCATAAACACCTGCACTTCCCAAGTGGTGCTAGTGGTGAAGAATCCACCTGCCAAAGCCAGAGATACAAGAGATGGGGGTTTGATCCCTGGGTTGGGAAGATCCCCTGGAGAAGGAAATGGCAACCCACTCGAGGATTCTTGCCTGAAAAGTTCCATGGACAGAGAAGCCTGGTAGGCTACAGTCCATGGGGTCAAAGAGTCAGACATGACTGAGCAAGTGAGTACACGCACATTAAACTATTGCTTGAGGTTTGGAAATCATGCCATCTTAGATGTGATTCTTGAGTAGTGTGACTGAATCAGTAGCTTACCCATCTTGGCCCATTTCTCCATTTGTAAACTCAATGATTAGCCCAGTTTAGTATTGGTGACCTCTTATCTGTTGAGATAATAATATGACGTAATATATATCTCTTGAGCCCTTAATATGAAACAGCAGCTGTGCTAAAGACAGAAGTGAATTCTCTGTTTTAATTCTTACAGGCTGTTCTACAGCCTGTTAGGTTAGGTAATAATGCTGCCCTCATTTTACAGAAAAGGAAACTGTGATTTAAATATGAGCCCAAAATTAAAGGGGCTAGTACTTGAACTAAGGTTGTTGAACTCTGGAGCTGAACTCTAGGCAGCTGATAGCTTCCTATATCATCTATTGCTTGACTGAATATTAAAGATGGAACAAGATTCATGACTAGATAGTAATCTCAAAGTTAAAAAAAAGTTTGCTATATTTTTCAATTTGAGGTTCTACAATATGAACTTAAAGAAAACTAAAAGAAAAAAAATGTACTTGGAGTTTGGGGGGATATTTGTACAGAAAAGGAAGAAGAATGCCAAGCTTTCAGGTTGAGCCAATAGAGACATGTGTCAGAAGTGAACTGAGTGAGTGAGTCTGGGTTGGCTTTTAAGCAAGTCTCTGGATAGATGAGATTGAATAGATAATAACATTGGCTTATGGACAGCATCAAATATCATGCTTAGTAAACAGCAATAAATTCACTCATTCAAAAGATATTGACAGAAATGAAACATAGATACTTTCATGAGTGCCTAACCTAATACAGAATGAGTGTTCCTTTTGGGTTCAAATCTTGGCTCTGCCGTTTGTTAGTTCTTTGGCTTGAGTTAGTGATTTAACATCTCTGGACTTTAGTTTTTCATCTGTGGAATGGAAATAATGATGCACCTTACATAATTTGATGAGAATTCAAAGTTGTATCTGAGATACCTCCAAAATCGTGTACTCAATGGAGCAAAGGATATACTCAATCTATAGCACTGCTTTTATTTCCTGAATTAAAGAATAATACATGCAAAGTATCTGATACAAGGTCTAACCCTTTGTAAGCCCAGAATACATGTGCACTCTTTCTGCTGCTACTTCTAGTGTAAGACAGATAAGCAGCTTCAAATTGTAATCTAGTAGAGAGAAAAGCCAAATACAATTCATTAAAATGCAATGTAATCGTTATGGAGACGTTACAAGGTACACTGTAAATATGAGTGAAGAGACACCAAGGTTGGCCAAGAAAATGTGGATGATCCGTGAAAGCTTTACAGAGTAAACCACATTTAGGGAAAGCATCTTAAAAATAAAGAGGAATTAGAGTAGATGAAGAAGTAGGTGAAGGGTATTTTGACAGGAAACCCAAGCAGGAAGATGTTAGAGATCACGGAGCACTACCTGAAAGCAAGTAGAAAGTGAATTGCTGAGACATGATGTGAGAAGGGGGAATGGCAGGAAATGGGGATGAAGAAGTAGGCAACAACCAGATGAGGCTGGACTTTATACACTGTGTAAGTCATTTAAGATTCCACGTGGAACACAATAGGAGAACAGCATCTGACTGACATGGTCATGATCGTGAAAAGGAGACTTTTCATGATCGTGTAAAGGAGTCTGCAAATGTCAGACTGTCCAAAGGCAGGGAGCTGCTTTTTGCATTTTTAAAAACGCTAACTGAAGCTGTGAGTCCTCTCCAAATAGAGGTGTTAGACTCCAGACTGTGGTGGGGAATTAATGGTATCAATCTTCACTTGGAATTCTGTCCTCTCACAATTGGAGGATGACCATCTTTAGCTTGCATCAAAGGAAGCAAAGTTACATGGGAACAGTATGTCAGATTGGTGGTGAAAATGACAGCTTGACACAAAAAGTATTGATTCTAACTGTAAGCAAGATACTTTTAAAAGGTCAGACCTGGGACCTTGTCAAAAAGAGGTTGATGTACATTAAAATTTTATGATGAAATGAAACAAGCATGGACTTTGGAGCTCTTTCTCCTGGGTGGATCTATCCCTCTCTACCTGCCCACTTGCCTGTCTACTTGTCTTCCTTCCAAAATATTTATTGAACACTTGCTGTGTAACCTTAGACAAATTACTTTACCCCTCTGAGACTTATTCCTCACTTGCAAATTGGAAATTAGCTCCCCAAAGGCTGAGCTGTAAAGAACCTACCTGCAATGCAGGAGACACAGGTTCAATCCCTGGGTCAGGAAGATCCCCTGGAGAAGGAAATGGCTACCCACTCCAGCTGCTTTCCTGGACAATACCAAGGACAGAGGTGCCTGGCAGGCTACAGTCCATGGGATCACAAAGAGTCAGACATAACTGAGTGACAGATCACACACAAAAAAACAAACAATGCCTCCTTCAAAACTGAGAATCAATAAGGCAATGCATTTGTTCTTTTAACAATTTTTGTTGGAGTATAGTTGCCTTACAGGGTTACATTAGTTTCTGCTGTACAGTGAAGTGAATCAGCTATATGTATACATATTGTTATTGTTGTTCAGTCACTAAGTTGTGTCGGATTCCCTGCAACCCCTGGGCTACAGCACGTCAGATTTCCCTGTCCTTCACTATCTCCCAGAGTTTGCTCAAACTTCTGTCCACTGAGTTGGTGATGCCATCCAACCATCTCATCCTCTGTCACCCCCTTCTCCACCTGCCTTCAATCATTCCCAGCATCAGGGTCTTTTCTAATGAGTTGGCTGTTGGCATCAGGTGGCCAGAGTATTGGAGCTTCAGCATCAGTTCTTCCAATGAATATTCAGGGTTGATTTCCTTTAGAATTGACTGGTGTGATCTCCTTGCTGTCCAAAGGACTCTCAAGAGTCTTTTCCAGCAACCGCAGTTAGCAATATATATATATATATATATATATATATATCTCCACTCTCTTTTGGACTTCCTTCCCTTTTAGGTCACCACAGAGCATTGAGTAGAGCTCCCTATGCTATTAGAAAATATTCACTCCAGGTCTAATCACATGGTAGATGCTCAGCAAGCACTTCTCCTTTGTACTCACTGTTCCATAGATATTCACTCAGTACCGTTTGTGTTCCAGGCATGAGTGTGAACACTGGCCAGGAACAGAACAGGCAGACTCTCCTGAAGCTTTCAGTGGAGAAACAGGAAATAAATGAGTTTAAAAAAAAAAGCAATTTCTGATAATGTTAAATGTGACAGTTAAAACCGTGATGTAAAAGGCAGCATGCACTGGAGAGAATGCTAATTTTGTAGGGTCGTAAGTTGTATTCTCCTGGAGGAATGGTATTTTGAAGCTGAAACATGAATAAAAATTGGAGCCTAATGTGCCCAGTTCTGGGAACATGCTTTCCAGGCAGAGAGATGTCTAAATTGGTTGGTGCTGAAGTACAAACTTGGGGCATCAGTGAAGCAGAGCAGAGGCCAGAACCTGACCCATGAGGGGGAAAGTAACCTTAGCAAGTTTGGGGATAGTAGTCAGCAGCCACTGTAAACCAGCAATCCTCACTAGCAGAGTAAGGTGCTGCTGTCAGAGATGATACAGTTAGACCAGCATCCTCTAAAGCAGCCTTCTTCCTATACTTGAATCCCTCCTACACGACCTTGCCAAGTGCATTTAAGAGGGGCTTGGACATCTGGACTAGACAGATAATTTTCCTATTTCCTTTAAGCCAGCAGTTTTCAAAAGCACAAACTCAGACCTTCAATCTTTCTTTAATCTCTCAGTTTGTGGCATATGTCACTTTTGAAGATACACATTTTATGATAAAATCATAGCGCTTACAAGGTTATGGTAGAGATAAGTGCACACAGTAGAGGTAATACTATAGAAGAATTACAGAAGCTCTGTGAGAATGCAGAAGATAGGCAAATCTACATGTGTGGTCTGAGAAGGCTTCACAGAGGAAGTTTTAAGTCCAATGTTGCTGGTCTCCAAAGGTGGAAGGTGTAGTCTTCTTCCCTCGTTTTTTAATTTTGTTGTTGTTCTTTGTAAATATGTCCAGATTTTTACCAACCTAAATAATTCTAGATTTCTTCTAATTCATTTCTTTCTGCTTTTATTTAGAATTGCCTTTAACATAGAGAGGTTTTTTTTTATTTGTCCCAGTTCAGGATGAGGTGTTCCCACATCTTAGATGTGACCGTTCTGGTTTATATTTTCTTTTATAACCTCCAGTAAGCTGATATGATTTAGTTTACAGTGAAAAATGTCAGTTCCCAAACACTTTCAATAATTAAACATTATCAAAATTATAGCTTTGTCAGAACCCAGAAGGCTCTAGCATCTTTTCCAGTTGCCACTCCAAAATTACATGATCACCCTCGTTACAAGCGAAGACACATAAGAGAAGATGTTTTCTCATTTTGCAAAGCACAAGCAACATTTTCCTCTTTTTCTCCTTCATGTATTTATTATGCACTAATTAGATGTCAAGCTTGGCAGTAAGGATTCTGGCTTAGAACATACAGTTTGGTGGGGAGAGGGAATGGAGCAAAGGTTATAGAATTGGGAAGAACAGTGTGGTCATTTCTGGGTTCTTGAAGAAACTTCTGAGAAGGCGATATACAAGGCTTTTTTTCTGAATAGAGAAGCCATTTCCTGGAAGGAGATATGTAAGTAGATCCTGGGTCCCAATATCCAAAGAAAGGATGTTTATTTATTTATTTATTTAAATTCAACTGTAGATTGAGTGGTCACAACTATTTGTGCTGGAGAAAGAGGCCGGGAATAATCACATACCCAGAGATATATGCATTTTTTTTCAGACAATCATTACCATAATTCTAAGTCTTTAGTTCAGTAGCTCAGTCATGTCCGACTCTTTGCAACCCCATGAACTGCAGCACCCCAAGCCTCCCTGTCCATCACCAACTCCTGGAGTTCACCCAAACTCACGTCCATAGAGTCAGTGATGCCATCCAGCCATCTCATCCTCTGTTGTCCCCTTCTCCTCCTGCCCCCAATCCCTCCCAACATCAGAGTCTTTTCCAATGAGTCAACTCTTCACATGAGGTGGCCAAAGTATTGGAGTGTCAGCTTCAGCATCAGTCCCTCCAAAGAACACCCAAGACTGATCTCCTCTAGAATGGACTGCTTGGATCTCCTTGCAGTCCAAGGGACTCTCAAGAGTCTTATCCAACACCACAGTTCAAAAGCATCAATTCTTCAGTGCTCAGCTTTCTTCACAGTCCAACTCTCACATCCATACATGACCACTAGAAAAACCATAGCCTTGACTAGATGGACCTTTGTTGGCAAAATAATGTCTCTGCTTTTGAATATGCTATCTAGGTTGGTCATAACTTTCCTTCCAAGGAGTAAGCGTCTTTTAATTTCATGGCTGCAGTCACCATCTGCAGTGATTTTGGAGCCCAAATACTGATACAGGTCATATTTATAGTTCGCCTTCCTCCAAACCATTTGATACCTGAAGAAAAATAGACTCATGAAATCTAGCCAACTTTTGTAGTGATCTGTGGGTAGGTGATTTGCTGGTTAGTCTCCAGCACACTCAGAATGGAGAGGCATAGGTGAATTATTCTTCTTATCTGTAGCTGCAATAATATTTTGTTGAATGTAGCTTATTTTCTCTGATAACAGTAAAAGCTCATTGAACAAAATTTGGGAAATTGAGCATAAATAATAGGAGACAGATGAGCTATAACTTTAGATCTCAAGGAAAATTCACTTTATCATTTGTATCTTGCTTCTATTGCACGCATGTTTGTGCTAAGGGCAGCTTGCTCTCCATAAACTTTTAATAATGTGAGGTACCTAAATGGCCTAGCATAAAAATGAGCCATACTGCTTTTTTTTTGTTTTAAAGCTTTTAATTTTATACTGAAGTGTAGGTGATTAACAATGTTGTGATACTTTCAGGTGAACAGCAAGGGACTCGACCACACACACACACACACACACACACACACACACACACACGTGTATATTGCTGTATCCATTAACCCCCAAGCCCCTCTCCCATCTAGGTTGCCATGTAACATTGAGCAGGGTTCCCCTGATCCTTGTTGGTTATCCATTTCATACTGATTTAAATGGCAGGGATATGTCCAGTGTTCACTGTGATTGTTTCTCTTTCCGTTCTCATTGGGTTGCTATGATAGAAGCAGTATATTGGAGAGGTTCTGACTCAATTCTGGAGCCAGAATATCTGGGTTTGAGCCCAAGGCCACAACAGCTGTGTGACCTTGATTAAGTTTCCTAATATCTTAGTGCCTTGGTTTCTTCATCTGCAAACTGGAGATAAAAGGAGTACTGAGTAGCGGCTAAGTACTTTGTTGAATGATTTAATATGTAGAGACCAGAAGAATTCCTGGCACATACAGAGTGTGGAATAATGTAAGCTGTTAACCACAGGGGGACACAAACTCTAATGCCTATAAAGGGATCATGCGGATGATGTAATAAAGTCAGGTGTAAAAAAATGCAGCTCTTTTGGTCTTTCATTTTCTAGCAGTGTATTCAAAATAAAAGGATAGAGGACACATCTCAAACATGAAGGGGAAAAAAGCCCCTTGAAAGCATAATAAATGCAGATAAGTCTTATTTATTGTTGGAAAACAGTAATAAATAATCAGGACCATAGACAGAGGACTTGGAAGCTAGGTGTACTAAGATTCACACAACTTCTGCCAAGAGAAGCTGGAACACTAGATTAATATGTGAAATTTCCCAGTGTTTAAATGCTAGCACCCAATGCACACTTGAAAGAAAAAAAGTGTGTGTGTGTAACCTAAGCAACTTATGCCCTCAAGCTACATTTGACCCCGAAGTTGGCAGTTTAAGAACTCTGAACTTCGACTTAGTAGTATATTTTGAGTTCTAGCCAAAGAGATCTCTCTCTGATTCCTGGACTCCTTCTATGACAGCTGGCTGTAGTATCACACATTTATTGACCACTTTAACTCTTGGATTGAAAGGACCAAAAGATGTGACCCACACTGGTACTCTGCCCATTGCTAGCACTGGTATATATGGATCCGGGGGCTGCAATAAGGAATGATCAGTCAGAGAAAATAGCACTGTCTCTAGTTCCTGTCCCTGTCCCTTGGCCACACAATAACTATTTTGTCTTAGCTGGGAATCCCAGCCTCTGCCTAAATCACGGTCTACTTACTGGCTGATGATGGAGGCTTTCCAAATCTTCCGTCTGACTTTGGAAATGTCATTGTGCTACTCATTCTGTTTAATTGCTCCCTCCTGTGGAAACACTGTGATGTCCCTGCTGCTCCTTCGAGTGGAGAATAACAGGTCTTTAGGTTTTTCTTGGCTCTTTCTTGCTGAGGAAGGAGATGATAAATGCTCGGTGCTGAGGGGGCTGCTTTCTGAACCACCCTGAGGCGACAATTGCTTATTCAGACTTAAGAAAAGGAGGCAGGCATGCAGGGAGTAGCTTTTGAATAAAACAGTTTATGATCAGGGAAGGCAAAGGAGAAAGGCAGACTTGACTTGACCTCTGGGGATGTCCTCTCACCATGACAAAGAGCAGACTGAAAGGAGAAGGACTGCAGGGGACCAGAGCAGCAGCATTTAGAACTAGCCAAAGGGCTGCCTCGAAGCAGTCTGGTTGGCTTTATGATAACTGTCTCTAACAGCTGGTCAAATAGAATGAAATAGGGAAACTCTGACAACCCTGTTGCTCTCCAAATCTTAGACTCTCCTCCACCCCCAGCCCCAACAAACTTCCAATTATATTTGTAGAGAGAAATCTTACATTGTCATTTCTTTAACTAGTCTTATCTAGTGAGACTCCATTCTTTTTATTTCTGTCTTATCTAATCCCACGACCCTCTACCTACGCTCTAGTCTTCTCACTTGCTGTACACTGTCTTTGCCTTTGCACATTGACTTTTCTGTCTGGAATACCCATCTCTCATCTCAACCTACAGAAATCCTGGGCTCGCTTCAAACTTTGTCTCTACCAATAAATCTGTCTGGATTTCTCCCAGTGGGACAGAAATCACGAGCCTCTAGGAAGGAAAAGACATTCTTCGTTTTTCTTCCCACCCATTCTTCCATCCTGCATCCTAGTCCCAGGAAAATATATAATTATCTGATGGGCCAAATTCTAATACTTTTATGAAGCGACTTAGCAGCAGCAGCAGCAGCAGCAGCAGAATCATTTTACTTCTAAAGCTATGTGTCAAGATGTTTCTCTCTCTCTCTACACTGTGTTTTGTTCTTATAGTGAGAGGACTGATTGCAATTAGGGACTGGCCTCCTAGAAATGACACAACCAGCTTTCCAGGAAACCCTTCTCTTTTGTCTTGAATCTTTGCTTTCCTACACTGATATTGTGGAACTGAGGTAGTAATGAGATAGGAATCTGAGTTCTTGTCCATGGAGCTGAAGAATGGAATCCACAAACAAACACTCATGGTAGCAAGTGAAGAGGATTTATTAAAGAGAGGAAAGTACAAAGCTCTCAGCATAGACACTGAGAGGGAGTAGAGAGTCCCCCCCAAGGTGGGACTTAGAACAGTTTTTATATCCTTCCTTAAATCACATTATTTCTTACCAACCAATTTAAAGGTCAAGATACTACATCTTTATGGCTTCTCTAGATCCTTGGATTAAGTCACCACCCTTTCTCATGCCCTCTGGCCATTTTACCATGGACCAAATGTATGGGCTTAAGATTAATGATTACCAGTTTTTGTTTTTCCCTCAAGCACATGGACGGAGAAGGCAATGGCACCCTACTCCAGTACTCTTGCCTGGGAAATCCCATGGATGGAGGAGTCTGGTAGGCTGCAGTCCATGGGGTAACTAAGAGCCGGACACGACTGAGCGACTTCACTTTCACTTTTCACTTTCATGCATTGGAGAAGGAAATGGCAACCCACTCCGGTGTTCTTGCCTGCTGGAGAATCCCAGGGACGGGGAGCCTGGTGGGCTGCTGGCAGATGGGGTCGCACAGAATCGGACACAACTGAATCGACTTAGCAGCAGCAGCAGCAAGCACATGGAACAGAATTTAATTACTGCCCTTCCTTGGATCTGAGTGCTGATAATTTATCAGACCAAAGACACATTCCAGGAATTCAGGACAATGGAGTGGGATGTTTACTGAAAACAAAACTGATGTCTCAGAGTTCTACACTGCCTGCCTAGTAATTTCTACCTCAGTAAGGAATCCAGGGTACAATTTGGGAGTAGTGGGAGATTCTTAAGCCTTCATATTAGTGTATATGTTCTAGCTCCTTTCATCAGAGCTTCCTTGCACTATGGTTAGGTTTACAAGTTCACTAAATGGGAAAAAGAATATTTGCTTTAAATTTACTGATATTCTTATCTCCTTTGGGGACTCTTTAGGCATGGTTTCAAACCCACTCCCTTTTCAAGAGGCAGGAAATTGGCCTGAAGAGAACAGTGTTTGAAGCTAGACTCCCTGGATTCAAATCCAAGTTCTGTCACTGAACAGATGTGTGATTTTAAGACAGTTATCTAACTTCTGTGCTTCAGTTTCCTCATCTGTATTATGAGGGTGGTTATAGTGTTAGCCTCTTAGGATAGTCTGGGAAATCAATTAAAATATTATCTTCAAAATGCTAAGAGCAGCTCCCTGGAGCATAGTAAATTATCAAATATTAGTCTTCATCCTCATCATCATTTGTACGCCTAAGTGTTGTTGTTTGGTCACCAAGTCATGTCCAACTCTTTGTGATACCTTGGGCTGCAGCATGCCAGGTTCCTCTGTCCTCTACTATCTCTTGGAGTTTGCTCAAACTCATGTCCATTGAGTCAGTGAGGCTATCTAACCCTCTCATCTTCTGTTGTCCCCTTCTCCTGCCCTTAGCTTTCCTAGCATCAGGGTCTTTTCCAATGAATCAGCTCTTCACATCAGGTGGCCAAAGTATTGGAGCTTCAGCATCAGTCCTTCCAGTGAAAATTCAGGGTTGATTTCCTTTAGGATTAACTGGTTTGCTCTCCTTGCAGTCCAAGGGACTCTCAAGAGTCTTCTTCAACACTACAGTCAGAAGGTATAAATTCTTTGGTGCTCAGCCTTCTTTATGGTTCAACTCTCACATCCATACATGACTACTGGAAAAACCATAGCTTTTACTATATGGACCTTGTGGGCAAAGTGATGCCTCTGCCTTTTAATATGCTGTCTATGTTTGTCATAGCTTTCCTTCCAAGGAGCAAGTGTCTTTTAATTTTCTGGTTGCAGTCACCATCCACAATAATTTTGGAGCCCAAGAAAATAAAATATGTCACTCTTTCCACTTTTTCCCTTTGTATTTGCCATGAAGTGATGGGACCAAATGCCATGATCTTCATTTTTTGAATGTTGAGTTTTAAGCCAACTTTTTCACTCTCCTCTTTCACTTTAATCAAGAGGCTCTTTAGTTCCTCTTCACTTTCTGCCATTAGAGTGGTATCATCTGTAAATCTGAGGTTGTTGATATTTCTCCTGGCAATCTTGATTCCAGCTTGTGATTCATCCAGCCCAGCTTAATTCTGTAACAGTCCTCAACAGTTTTCCTGGTCATATTATAGTTTGTATCTTATGCATTTGTCTCTCCACATTTTAAGCTGTGTATGAAAGCTGTTTACTTAGTCACAAAAGGGGTCTGAAGTTTACTTTATAAGAAGAGCAGCAACAGAACCACCTGCTGATGAAAATGTGCCATGTAAAATGTCATCACAAATTTTAGAACTGAATTGAACTTTAGAGATTATTGAGTCCAAATTCTTCTTTTTAAAGATAAGAAATCTAAGGCCCAGAATGTAGAAGAAACCCCTGAACCTCCCAATCTGCAGAAGGCTCATCCGTGCAGCCTAGTTGTCAGAGCACATCATTGGGCACCTTTGTCTCTGCAGTGCAACTGTGGGGAGCGTACAAACCCTTCAGTGCTCCAGAGTCTCACTGGGGGCTTTAAAAATTAAGGGTGGTGGTTATCTTTGCATCCAAGATAAGAAATATTGTGTTTAAATGTCTCTCCAGATGGCTATATTTCCAGTTTAATAGGCACATTGCTCTCATATGTTAATTAGACACGAAGTTATTGTTTGAAAGGATACCTCATAAGGTTTTATAAGTAAGTTTAGAGGCCAGTGCTTTGTGACTCCCTACTGAGTAATTAGTTTCACCTGTTTATGATGAGCATTACCAGCAGGATTAACATAATCATGTATATAGTGTAACAAGTATAGCAGCACATACTGATCTTTCTACACTTCTCCTAGTCTATGCCTTTACCTGCATTCATTCCCAATTTACTTGTAAACTATGTGATTTCTTTCAGCATTTGGACAGTTGCCAAACACTTTTTAAAGACTTTAAATTGATAACTAATTGATATGTGAAAGGATGACCTTAAATTTTTTCCCCACTATTCATTAAACACTGGCAATTTTCTTTTAAGTTTCACGGGCTCTTTCCAAGTGCCCTGTAACCAGTAACAGTCTTTGTAATTTATAGATCATTGTTTGCTAATCAGGGCTTATCTCACAATCAGTAATTAAAAAACCAGTGAAGGTCCTTTCAGAAATCTGCAGACATCAATCTAATATGGAACATCTCACCAAGGGTAATAAAGTAGTTATGCACAGGAGATATTAAACATCGATGAAAACTCTAAACAACAACAACAAAAAACAATTTTAAGTCATTGGAGAAATAATCCTCCTTGTATTCAACAGTCTATCCAGCTACCAAAAGACAGATTGTGCTTGTACACTTTCTATGTATAAATATTATCCTAGTCTTACTATAAGATAGAATCCTATGTCCCAAGGTGTTTATTGTACGGTGAGAAAGATAAGGCATCTCCTGAAAGAATGTTGCTTCAAGGTATAAAGTGGAAAGAAACCTCAGGAAGTTCATACAAAGGGCATTTATATTAGAATACAGGAGATACACACAGGATAAGGGTTAGAGACACAGGCTTTGGGAGGCAAAGAGATAAGGAATCAATCATGCCTGACAGTATGCCAGTTTTGGGATAACCAAGTTGTTTAAATCATCACAACGTCAATTTCTTCACTTTAAAAATAAAACTGGCACAGTAATGAAACTGCCCATGTCTGATGTTTTATGCACTGAGAGTCTTAGAGAGGTGGTGTTTATATTAGTACTTGAAGAATGAAAATATTTGGATAGGTGATGATGAGTGAGGTATAATGTGTCCAAGGAGAAGAAACTAAAGCGGATACCAGACAGCCATGGCATTGAAAGGAAAAGAGTGTTAAAAATACATAGTTTGTCAAGGGAATATTTAAAGATAAAACTAAAAAGGTTAGGGCCAGGTAATAGAGTGATGTATCAAGAGATTCTGTGTAACAAAGTAATTTCCATATCATTGCATGGATGGAGCCAAAAATTACCATGCTTTTGTCATGGTTAAGAATGTGAGCTCAGTGGATAGTCTGTGTGGCTTTTTATCTTAGCTTTACTTTTTGCCATCTGGGTGATTTCAGAAAGTTAGCTTAACTTCTCTGCTTAGTGCCTCATTCATAAAATAGAGCTTATACTAGTAAATATGCTTTCTATGGTCACTCTTATTATTGTGTTTGTCTCAAAAATGAGTCTTTTGGATAGGATGAAGAAAAAAAAATCTTCTCTGAACAGAAATAATGTGTAGCTCCCTTATCCTTCTATCATCTACTTCTAGGAATAATGAGCTAGATTCTCCAAACTGTTTTGCTCACATTGCCCAAAAATCTGCTAATAACACTGGACCAAATAAATATTTTAATTCACCCTAAAAAAAAAAAAAACTATAGAGCTAAAAGATAATGGGGCATTACCATGCCAAGAGAAAGGCTGTAGAAAAAGATAACCCTGGGCATACAATAAGGAAGTATGGCCCTTCCCCATGACATATGGTTCAAACTGGAACTCTCCCACCCTGTCTGGATATGGGTAGTGAAAATGTGTACAACATGTGCTGGGGACTGTCAAAAAGTATTAGAAACATGAATGTAGGTGAATCTCCTTAGATGACAAACTTTACTCCCATTGGAATGCGTAAACCCTCTCCCATATATACTACTTGGGTACTGTTCTTAAATATTCAGTTCAGCTTGTCACTCAGTCATGTCTGATTCTTTGCAACACCTTGGACTGAAGCATGTCAGGGTTCCATGTCCATCGCCATGTCCATCCCGGAGATTGCTCAGTGTCATGTCCATTGAGTCAGTGAAGCAACCCAACTATCTCATCCTTTGTTGTCCCCTTCTCTTCTTGCCTTCAATCTTTCCCAGGATCAGGGTCTTTTCCAATGAGTCAGTTCTTCACATCAGGTGGCCAAAGTATTGGAACTTCAGTGTCAGTCCTCCCAATGAATATTAAGGATTGATTTCCTTTAGGTTTGACTAGTTTGATCTCTTTGCTGTCTAAGGGACTCTCAAGAGTCTTCTCCAACACCACAGTTCAAAAGCGTCAATTCTTCAGCACTCAGCTTTCTTTATGGTCCAAATCTCACATCCATACATGACTACTGGAAAAACCATAACTTTGACTAGACAGAAATTTGTCAGCAAAGTAATGTCTCTGGCTTTTAATATGCTGTCTAGGTTGGTCATAGCTTTTCTTCCAAGGAGCAAGTGTCTTTTAATTTCATGACTGTCGTCACCATCTGCAGTGATTTTGGAACCCAAGAAAGTAAAGTCTGACCCTGTTTCTGTTGTTTCCCCATGTATTTGCCATGAAGTGATGGGACCAGATGCCATGATCTTAGTTTTCTGAATGTTGAGCTTTGAGCCAACTTTTTCACTCTCCTGTTTCACTTTCATCAAGAAGCTCTTTAGTTTCTCTTCACTTTCTGCCATAAGGGTGGTGTCATCTGCATATCTGAGGTTATTGATATTTCTCCCAGCAATCTTGATTTCACCTTGTACTTCATCCAGCCTGGCATTTCACATGATGTACTCTGCAATTAAGCAGGGTGACAAGATACAGCCTTGACATACCCGTTTCCCCATTTGGAACCAGTCTGTTGTTCCTTGCTTGGCTCTAACTTCTTGACCTGCATACAGATTTTCTCAGGATGCAGGTCAAGTGGTCTGGTATTCCCATCTCTTTGAGAATTTTCCATAGTATATTGTGATCCACACAGTCAAAGGTTTGGTGTAGTTAATAAAGCAGAAGTAGAAGTTTTTATGGAACTCTCTTACTTTTTTTAATGATCCAATGGACATTGGCAATTTGATCTCTGGTTCCTCTGCCTCTTCTAAATCCAGCTTGAACATCTGGAATTTCATGGTTCACATACTGTTAAAGCCTGGCTTGGAGAATTTTGAGCATTCTTTGCTAGTGTGTGAGATGAGTCCAACTGTGCAATGGTTTGAACATTCTTTGGCATTGCCATTCTTTGGGATTGGAATGAAAACTGACTATTTCCAGTCCTGTGGCCACTGCTGAGTTTTCCAAATTTACTGTTATATTGAGTGCAGCACTTTCAAAGCATCGTATTTTAGGACTTGAAATAACTCAGCTGGAATTCCATCACCTCCACTAACTTTGTTTGTAGTGATGCTTCCTAAGGCCCACTTGACTTCTTATTCTAGGATGTCTGGCTCTAGGTGAGTGATCACACCATCATGGTTATCTGAGTTATGCAGATCTTTTATTTTGCATAGTTCTTCTGTGTACTCTTGGCACCTCTTCTTAATATCTTCTGCTTCTGTTAGGTCCATACCATTTCTGTCCTTTACTGTGCCCATCTTTGCATGAAATGTTCACTTGGTTTCTCTAATTTTCTTGAAGAGATCTCTAGTCTTTCTCAATCTGTTGTTTTCCTCTATTTCTTTATATCGATCACTGAGGAAGGCTTTCTTATCTCTCCTTGCTATTTTTGGAACTCTGCATTCAAATGGGTATATCTTTCCTTTTGTCCTTTGCCTTTAGCTTCTCTTCTTTTCCCAGCCATTTGTAAGGCCTCCTCAGACAACCATTTTGCCTTTTTGCATTTCTTTTTCTTGGGGGTGGTCTTGATCACTGCCTCCTATACAGTGTCATGAACCTCTGTCCATAGTTCTTCAGGCACTCTATCAGATCTAATCCCTTGAATCTATTTCTCACTTCCACTGTATTATCATAAAGAATTTGATTTAGGTCATACTGAGTGATCTAGTGGTTTCCCATACTTTCTTAAATTTAAGTCTGTATTTTTCAATAAGAATATATATATATTTTTGCGATTACTTGCGAAACTACCGAAAATGAGAAGGGCTCACTTTTTGTTTGTTAATGCTGTATGCTTCTTAACCGGCCTTAGAGTTAAGGGTTAGGGCTAGAATCTGTTTTACCTACTCAGAAAATATACATTCTATGATGACTGATACAAACACTGTGCAAGACATTTTTACATTTCTTAGCCTATCGTTGATCACTGTATTTTGTAGGTAGTATTGTCATCTTTATAAATGAGGAAACAAGGATGTAGAGAGGTTAAAGATCTTGTCCGTATTTGCTCTGCCAGTGGATGGCAGATGAGGAATATGAACTCAGAGCCTGTGGTTTTTCTAGGATACCCAATTGCTCTACTAGAAATTTCATTTTCAGTCTGTAGGAACTAGATGTATTAAAAGCCCTTTTTAAAAATTTCAAAGCTTTTGGATTCTTTCTTATATGTAGGATAGGTTTTTTTGTTTTTGACAAGTGTAGTTGATTAACAGTGTTTCAAGTGTACAGCATAGTCATTCATTATCTTTACAGATTATACTCCATTTAAATTTACTACAAAATAATGGGTGCATTTTCCTGTGCTGTACAATATACTCTTGTCATTTATCTATTTTAGTAGATAGTATTTTTTATCTTTTAGTTCCCTACCTGGGGAAGGAGCATGTTTTCTTTTCCTATGTTCAGAGATATCTTATCTGCAGCCATGTCCTTGAATTTACTTACCTAGGAGTGCACAAGCCTAGAATTGGACAAAAGAATAAGAGATGGGTTTAGAGATTCACTTGTATTTTACAAGGTGAAAATAAGTGGGAGAAAGAGTGGTGAGATGGTAAAAAGTGACTGTACAAATTCTTCAAAAATGTTAACAAATGGAAAACTCAAAGTAATGGAATTATTGGTCCATGCACAGTCAGGTCTGAAAGGACCCCAAGAAACAGAGGATTCAGCCCCAGTGTAAAATCACGAGGAGTAGAAAGGGCCATTTCCCGAGTGAAGGAGCAAAGCATGCTTGCTGGAGACTCGGTTCTCTCCCAACTTGCAGGACTGGCCACACATGGGGAAGTTGAGGGTGAAGGCTGCTTTGGGGCAGACAGTGTTTAGTGCTTTTGCTCCCAGAGACACACAGATTTGCTTTGGTGATATTTCAGGTGAGTTAGAGACACATTTTGTAGTTCCAAATTTGAAACTAAGAGTAAACTCTTTAAATAACTGAGTGGGCTCTCACGGGGAATACAGCATTCTCTAGGTAAGAATTTTTTAAAAATAAATCTTAATGACACTTCTTGCCACTCCAGAGCCAGTGGAAGGAAAAGGAGGACGTTGAACTCAGGGGAGAATAAGGATCATGTTCTTACCTCCCCAGACAGGGTGATGTGTCCAATGAACCAATGATGGGAAGAAGTAGGCGTCATTCCACAAAAGTCAGGTCTCCTATGATTCTGGGTCACCTGTCCACTTGTGGCAAAGACAGCAGTTCTGGCCACAAGTTCTATTCATTGTTTTGGCACAGACTTAAGTGTATGTACCCCCCTCCATCAGGGTGTCACATGTGTACTCAGTGACTCAGTCACGTCTTAACTCTTTACAGCCCCATGAACTGTACCCCAACAGGCTTCTCTGTCCATGGAACTTTTGAGGCAAGAATACTGGAGTGGGTTACCATTTCCTCCTCCAGGGAATCTTTCTGATCCAGGGATCAAACCTGCATCTGCTGCGTCTTCTGCATTGGTAGGCACCTGGGAAGTCTCATCAGGATGTTCAGTTCAGTTCAGTTGCTCAGTTGTGTCTGACTCTTTGTGACCCCATGAGCCGCAGCATGCCAGGCCTCCCTGTCCGTCACCAACTCCCGGAGCCCACCCAAACCCATGTCCATCAAGTCGATGATGCCATCGAACTGTCTCATCCTCTGTCGTCCCCTTCTCCTCCTGCCCTCAATCTTTCCCAGCATCAGGGTCTTTTCCAGTGAGTCAGCTCTCTGCATCAGGTGGCCAAAGTATTGGAGTTTCAGCTTCAACATCAGTCCTTCCAATGAACACCCAGGACTGATCTCCTTTAGGATGGACTGGTTGGATCTCCTTGCAGTCCAAGGGACTCTCAAGAGTCTTCTCCAACACCAGAGTTCAAAGACATCAATTCTTCGGCACTCAGCTTTCTTTATAGTCCAACCCTCACATTCATACATGACCACTGGAAAAACCATAGCCTTGACTAGATGGACCTTTGTTGGCAAAATAATGTCTCTGCTTTTGAATATGCTGTCTAGGTTGGTCATAATTTTCCTTCCAAGGAGTAAGTGTCTTTTAATTTCATGGCTGCAGTCACCATCTGCAGTGATTTTGGAACCCAGAAAAATAAAGTCAGCCAGTGTTTTCACTGTTTCCCTATCTATCTGCCATGAAGTGATGGGACCAGACGCCATGATCTTAGTTTTCTGAATGTTGATCAGGATGTTAGAGAGCCAAAATGCTTTCTCTCATGAGGCTGAAAGGTACACCCACAGCTCTTAACAGAAGAAGTCAGGCACTATAGACCTCATATATACAAGTTCCCTGCACCTCTCCTCAAGCATTAAAAACCAAGCCTACTCTTAGAGTCACATGAAATTTGTACCTAAAGTCAAACTGTCCTATGAAATATCTTGCATAATTCAAGGACTAGAGGACTATTCTCTGGTCCAGGGCAGGAAGCCTCTTTACAAAACAGCACTTATTTGGAGGGGCTGGGTACCTTACATGAGAGAGATCCTCCCATTTTCCCACCACTGTAGCCAAAAGGGAGAATTTGAAAGATGACACTTGCTGAATGGTTACCGTGTGCCAAGTGCTATGTTGATTATTTTACATAAGCTACCTGTGAAGCTCAAAACATTTGAGGAAAAACTATTATTCTAAACTCCCAGAGGAGTTAAGGAAATCACCTAAGTGTATAAATAGTTAATATTTAGGTGCTAGAAACGAGGTTTAATAGAGGTCTATCTTTTAATTTTTTTTTTCTGTTTTTTTCCACTGTACCTATTTCCAATAGGAAGTTATTCAGAGTAATGGTGTTGTTGATCCTGTCCTGTTAAGACAAGAAAAGATAACATTTATCTAGAGAGATACAGTCTTCCTTTGAGTAGAAAATGATACTAGTCGTTAAGTGGTGATTACTTAGAATATTAAATCACTGTTCATTTCTAAAATATATTAGGTATTAACATATTCTTCCTCCATTCATGAAGTATTTCAGCATAATACACTGAACTGCTTTGTGCACTTATGGCTTCAAACTGACTATATTGTTAAGTTCATAGGAAGTTTCATTTTTTTCTTCATTCGTGTATTAATACATCTCAGCAGACAGAATTCAAAGACTATAGCTATCTTTCCATGTATATTTGTTGCCTAATTTCTGCCTAATGAGCTTTTTGAGAATAAAGAAAGCTAGAAAAATGAAAGCAACTCTATTTGTCTTTTTTTTTTTTTTTTTTGATAGCTAATGCACTTAAGAATGTGTTTTTCTTGAGAAATTGTTTGGCTCTGTATGCTTATTTTTATTTTTACTTTTGTTGCCATTATTATTCAAAGCACCTCCTGCTTCTCTACAAGAAGATAAAAGTATTTCACATTCTTAAAGTGCCTCATAATATCCCCAGGGAATAACAAGGCATAATTAACCCCATTTTTCAGCTAAAGAGGCATGGAGCTGTGGACTAGTTTTCCTGGGTCAAATGATTGATTTCATTGAAAATCTAGGATCTGGGGGTCCTTCTGAGTTCCACTATTAAGTTTTGGGATTGAGGGAAATCTAACCTTTATCCTTGTGTGTGCTTTCGACTGTTCAAAACCCATGGACGGATATGGGGAGATCTATTAGCTATGTTATGGGCTTCTCTGGTGGCTCAGTGGTGAAGAACCTGCTTGCAATACAGGAGACAAAAGAGACACAGGTTTGATCTCTGGGTTGGGAAGATCCTCTGGAGGAGGGCAATGCAAACGACTCCATTATTCTTGCATGGAGATTCCCATGGACAGAGGAGCCTGGCGGGCTACAGTCCATAGGATCGCAGGGTCAAACATGACTAAAGTGACTGAGCATACATTATCTATGTTATATATCTCATTCTCTTTTCCCACACTTGTGTTAAATTATATCAGAGGAAGCGCAGAATAATAATCTTTCCCGAATATCAAGAAACTTTTCAAAATATGCATGTTTTCCACCCCTTCCTGGCCCCCAACCTAACTATAACATACTACCCAGTACTGAGTCTCTAGAATCTACATTTTTACAAAAGCATTTACAATGGCTCTGGGACTCAGCAAGGAAGGTTTGGGAAGTGTTAAGTTGTCCCTGGTTTATCTGATACATGAAGACTCTTCTGAATCTCTAGTTTCAGTGATCATTGTGAAGGTATGACTTGGATTTGAATGCTAATTCTGCCCCTTGCTAACTAGTTAATCTTAGATAAATTACTTTACATCTCTGAATTTCATGTGGGTTTACAAGTTTAAATGGTTAGATATATAAAGATAATGTACCTAGGAACAAAAACAACTAAACAGAATAAGGATGCAGTTAATTTCTGCTAGTTGAAATAGTGTGGGGGTAAT
Organism: Bos indicus x Bos taurus; assembly: GCF_003369695.1. Lineage (NCBI taxonomy): Eukaryota > Metazoa > Chordata > Mammalia > Artiodactyla > Bovidae > Bos > Bos indicus x Bos taurus. Next base: position 46,672,031 of record NC_040082.1, read on the forward strand.
AGAAGTAACATTGGCCCTCTGACAGACTATTCCATTTGTACCTATTTATCAGATGATCTTACTTATGAAATTAAAAGATACTTGCTCCTTGGAAGAAAACCTATGACCAACCTAGACAGCATATTAAAAAGCAGAGACATTACTTTGCCAACAAAGGTCCGTCTAGTCAAGGCTATGGTTTTTCCAGTAGTTGTGTATGGATGTGAGAATTGGACTGTGAAGACGGCCGAGTGCCGAAGAATTGATACTTTTGAACTGTGGTGCTGGAGAAGACTCTTGAGAGTCCCTTGGACTGCAAGGAGATCCAACCAGTCCATCTTAAAGGAGATCAGTCCTGAGTGTTCATTGGAAGGATTGATGTTGAAGCTGAAACTCCAAGACTTTGGCCACCTGATGCGAAGAGCTGACTCATTGGAAAAGACCCTGATGTTGAAGATAGGAGGAGGAGGGGATGACAGAGGATGAGATGGCTGGATGGCATCACCAACTCAATGGAGATGAGTTTGAGTAAACTCTCAGAGTTGGTGATGGACAGGGAGGCCTGGCATGCTGCAGTCCATGGGGTCACAAAGAGTTGAACATGGCTGAGCAACTGAACTGAACTCAACTCAGATCGAGGGGATGTTTGATGTTACTTCAGTTTCTGGCAATCATTGTTAGGCATACTTTCTTAATGGCGAACAACTTGTATTTCTTATTCCCCATGAGAGGCCTACTCAACTATTTGCTAAAATCTCTTCTACCCTCATCCATTTCTTTTCTCTAGATCTGTTCCTTCAACAGCAGCACATAAGAAATGATCCTGGTCCTGGTGTGCAGTTTGAGAACTATAGAATATCCCTGACTGATCTCTACTAAGGAACCCCTCTGACCCGTAGTGGACCAGTATTTCCATACCATTGTAAAACCAGAGCTGAAGACGGTGTGTCTACTACGTCAATGCTTCGCCAATTTGAATATGCTTATGAGTCACCTGGGGATCTGGTTAGGATAAGGACACTGATTCAAGAGGTCTGGAATGAGGCCCAATATTGTGCATGTCTTACCCCTCCCCAGGTGAAGCTGATGCTGCTGGTCCCTGGGCTTCACCTTGAGGAAAGATGCACTACACCACTAAGTGTTCTTTATGCATAGCTTTATGTGGTAAAATCTTTCTTTACTCATACAGAAAATAAAATAGTCTGTGCATATGAATTTATATAATGTCTACTGTCAGAAAATGGCATCCCTACAACTCAGTCACTGTTTCCTTTTGGAAAAAAACTTGACAAAAATTGCTGTCCACCTGTTAGGTCCTCTGTGCTGGTTCCTACAACCATCTATCATGTCAGATATTTTTATTTAAATTTATTTATATTTAAATGAAGTATAATTGCTTTACAATATTGTGTTGGTTTCTGCCACACATCAACATGAATTGACCATAGGTATACATATGTCCCCTCCCTCTTGAACCTCCCTCCCACCTCTCACCCCATCCCACCCCTCTAGGTTGTCACCAGCTGAGCCATCAGGGAAGCACAAGAATACTGGAGTGGGTAGCCTATCCGTTCCCCAGCAGATCGTCCCGACCCAGGAATTGAACCAGGTCTCCTGCATTGCAGGCAGATTCTTTACCAGCTGAGCTACCAGAGAGGCACATTTAGGTTGTCACAGAGCACCAAATTTGAGCTCCCTGCATCATAAAGCAAGTTTCCACTGCATGCTAGGTAGTTTTAGATGAGCATTCTCTCCATTAATGCTCTCTCTTGAAAGTTTCTGTGTTAGGTCATGTTTAATTCTCCTTAGCAATAAGACTTTTACTCTTTCAGGATTAACAGTGGCAACCTGTGCGTGTGTTTGTGTGTGTGTGTGTGTGTGTGTGTGTGTGTGTGTGTGTTGAGGGAATCGGGTGGGACCTAATTTTGACATCCAAGATGTGCTGTTACCCTGGCTACTTGTGTTCTGTTACAGTGAAAGGACCAGCTAAACAGCCTGGAGCTGATGCCACAGTTGACAAAAACAGCCCCCTTCGACTTCACATGGTGTTAGTTAGGCTGGGGATCAGTGTAAGAAATGGACAATGTGGGAGTTTTGTTTCAATCCAAGAATTTGGGCAGGGAGGGTAATGGAGATATTTTTCTATTACCTGTCTTTCCTTGTTTACTTTAAAACTATTTTAAGATGAGATTAAAACGTATAGAAAAATTTAAGCTACATGGGGGAAAAAAAAAAGAAAGGGAGAAAAGTTCCATATGCCAACCAGAGCCATATACTGTTGATTTTTTTCATTCCAGAACTTTGTGTTCAGTGTATCTATGTGTAGTTTACCAAAAAACAAAACACAAAAATGAGTACAGTAAGGCATATAAAATTGACAGGTGTGTATCCCCGAAGAGTTGAACATGTTCCCAGTCCCATGTTCCATATTTCAGACTGTATATATTTTGGCTTATGGCAACCCACTCCAGTGTTCTTGCCTGGAGAATCCCAGGGACGGCGGACCCTGGTGGGCTGCCCTCTGGGGGGTCGCACAGAGTCGGACACGACTGAAGTGACTTAGCAATATGGTTTTAAAGCTTAAAAGTATCCTGTAAACATTCCCCTGTTCTATGTTCTACAGCATCATTAATAATGGTAATATTAATGCATCAGTGTATATTTTGCATATTGTTCAGTAGTATCCAGCTCTTTGCAACCCCATGGACTCCTCTGTCCATGGGAATTCTCCAGGCAAGAATACTGCAGTGGGTAGCCGTTCCATTCTCCAGGAGATCTTCCCTACTCAGGGATCGAACCTAGGTCTCCCACATTGCAGGCAAATTCTTTACAGTCTGAGCCATCAGGGAAGCCCCAGTTCTCTATTATTGGAGGGTTTGTTTCCATTGTTTCTAGTTTTTTTCACTATTTTAAGTTTTGCTCAAAAAATAGTACTCCAAAACTTTGACCACCTGATGTGAAGAACTGACTTATTTGAAAAGACCTTGATGCTGGGAAAGATTGAAGGTGGGAGGACGAGGGGATGACAGAGGATGAGATGGTTGGATGGCATCACCAACTTAACGGATATGAGTTTGAGTAAACTCAGGAGTCAGAGAAGGCAATAGCACCCCACTCCAGTACTCTTGCCTGGAAAATCCCATGGATGGAGGAGCCTGGTGGGCTGCAGTCCATGGGGTCTGGAAGAGTCAGACACGACTGAGCGACTTCGCTTTCACTTTTCACTTTCGCGTATTGGAGAAGGAAATGGCAACCCACTCCAGTATTCTTGCCTGGAGAATCCCAGGGATGGGGGAGCCTGGTGGGCTGCCGTCAATGGGGTCGCACAGAGTCAGACATGACTGAAGCAACTTAGCAGCAGCAGCAAACTCAGGAGTTGGTGATGGACAGGGAGGCCTGATGTGATGCGGTCCATGGGGTCACAAAGAGTTGGACACGACTGGGTAACCGAACTGAACTAAGCGTTGTTCAGTAAATGTCCTTACAAAAAACTGCTTGTGTATTGTATATACTCATAATGATTTTTTAAAATCCCCTCAATTGGATTAATGAGTTAAATATTTACACATATTTTAGATACTTTTGATGCATTTTTAAATGCCAACATCTGGATATGAGCATGCACCTTTCACTGTATCTCTGCCAGCTCACAATCTTAATGTATTTTAATCCTTTCTAGTTTGATAGATGAAAATGGTATTTTATTATTTGCTTTATGTTATTAAGGTGAATGATGTTTGTACTGTTAGCATGTTTTATCTTTTGTAAACTGTATACAATATAATCTTCTTTGGTATATTTTACTAGTTTGGCTGTCTGATTTCCAGGTTAGAAGAATCTCTAATTTATAATGTTGCCTTTTCCTGTCACTGATATTGCAAATATCCCACATTTTCAGTTACTTTTTAACACTCTTCAAGATAGATTTCTTTTATTCTGTTATTTTAAATGCCTGTGTAGCCTTTTTTTTTTTTTTTACTCTTTTCATTTGTGGTTTGTGCATTCAATGTTTAAAAATGTCTCATGCTCTCTAATTATTTGGGGGGGAAAATCCCTAGCTTTTCTTTGCCTAGTTCTTTTTAGCAATTATTTATTCAGTTAATCCAAGATTATTTTAGGACGTTACATGAAACAAAAGTCCAGCTCTCCTTTCCTCTGAGCACAATTTATTGAACAATCCATCCTTTAATTGGAAATTTTAAACTCACATTTATCCTAAACTGAATTTTGTTATGTGTGTGTGCATTTCATATTTCACTTCTTTTTTATTCATCAGAATGCCTATTCTGTAGCCATTACCAGTAATAACTAAATTATTATACATATTTTGAATGGTTGGAAATATGCTACTCAGTGTTGTTTATCTTCTAAAGTTTTCTTCACTCTTTCTCATTTACTTCTTTGCTACTCATTTTGTTCAGTTATGAATAAAGCATAATTTGCCAGCTCACAATCTTGATGTATTGATTGAGAATTGATTGAAAATCAATGAGAATTACACAGAATTTTAAAATAGGGGAAAATGAAGATACATAAAATTGTGAAATTTTCTCCGAAAATGGCACTTACTTTCAGTTCTACAAATCATCTTTTATGCCACTAACTAAAGATTTATTTTGAATGGATCCTACACATTTTTAGTTAAATTTAGTGAAATGAATATTCTGTCTTTGATTGCTGTATGAATAAGATTGTTAAAAATCACATTTCTGACTGGTTTTTGTAGGATTCTAGGCATTGTTCCTTTTTTTTTTTTTATAGTGATAGATTATCTTACCAAACTCTAGAGATTTAATAAATTATTCCATTTCCCCTTAGGCTCATTATATGAATCATCTTATCCCCAGTACGTCAGCAGTTAATGAAATTTTGGCATTGACTTTTTTAATAAATTTCATATTTGTATTCATTTATCTTATGTGATTTTTACCCTATCTTAACGTCTAGAATTTCCAGAATCTAGTGAGGATAGCGTTGTTTTCTTTTTTCAGGTTTTAGTTGGAAAGCCAGTGTAGGTTTACCTTGAGTACAGTGTTGACAGGTAATTTTACATACACTTTTCCCATGTTAATTTAGTGACATTCTTTTTTTATAAATTGGTGGGAGGTTGTTTTTTTTTTTTTTCAGCTCTAATGTCTGTTGAATTCTGTCAGTTGAATCCTGGCCTCATTTGAGATAATGCTATTTCTCCTTTGTTCTGTTTATCAATAAATTACACTGATAGGTTTCCTTGTATTGTACCATTATTGTCTGCCTAAATAGTACCTTTTTGTTCATGATATGTTATGCTTTTTAAATGACTTTAACTCAGATCCATTTTATTAGAGGTATACACATATACACATCTTTGTTAGGTTTTATTTTCAGAATTATGTTAGTTTGGTGAGAATAGTCAGGAAGATTCCCTACTTGTTAAAGCCTTTGAGCAGGTTGTGGGAGGTAACATATCTTGGGCCCAGTTTCATCCCCTCCCCATAAAGAATACAAATATGTTATTAGCTGTCTGTATACTCCTTATTTTTAGAGCCATCTAAAAAGTTTGTACCTCTGAAACAGCCCTTATGAAATGGTGGGAACACTTAATGTTTTATCGTTAATTTGTTTTTTATTTGAACCATGGCTGCTTTCCAGTTGTTCAGAAATTTCTCTCTTCTCTTATCTTTCCAAATGAGTTTTTTTTTTTTTTTTTAAACTTTACAATATTGTATTAGTTCTGCTTAATATCGAAATGAATCCGCCACAGGTATACATGTGTTAGACGTAGCTACTTGATTTTAACTCTCTTACACTGTATGCTTCTGAAGTCCAACCTTTTAAACTCAGGTTTAAAAACTAAACCAACAAACACTGCAAAAAAAACTGGGTGGGCAGTGGTTGAGCAAGAGAATTTGGACATAGTCAAAAATTCCTTCTTTACATTCACTACAATAGCTGCAAATTAGCTGGGGTAACCTGTCTCTAACCTAGGAGTGGTCTTTGGGGGGAGATTCAACTACTGTGCTCATATTCTTTGGGTAAAATAAGCACAAATATGCCAAATGGGTGCTTCCTAAATACATTACTAGAATGAAAATATGTTGTTTGTTAATTATTTTTTTCCTTTGATCCCTTTATAATTTAGAAAATATAGATAAGTGGATGTTCATTAGAGATTCATTTTATCAGCCAGCACGTCAATTGTCCGTTTTGGGGCCAGCTTGTCCATTTTTGAGTTTAGTGTTTTCTGTATCTTTTCTTTCAAAATATTTCCCTTTTTCTGTAGCAGAAGCAGCTCCTTTCTCCAGTACCATTCCTAGTTTGAATTTCTCCCCTCATTGTATTCTTTTGGTCATGTGAGTGGGAAAGCAGAATGAAAAGAAAGATGTGCATAAAGATAAAACTGTGTCCTCACTTCCCAAAATTTCCTCATAGGTACGTGTTGCCCTTTGACTTCACCCTGAGGACACTTGTCCAAGGAAATCAACAAGAAAAGTTTTCCCATGTAGATTTCATGTGAATCTAAGGGTAGGCTTCTCTTGTGGTAGAAACTTGGGGAAAAGTTGGTTGTAGGAGTTTAGGGAGCAAAGAGCTAGCTCAGACCTTTGTGTGAGAGGGTTTTCAGCATCAGTGACCCCATGGCATATGTAGATGGGGGGTAACTATCAACAATAGGACACATGGTCCCCCAGTTATGTATGTGAGAGTCAGACATTCTTCGCATGGGCACCTGAAGCACAAGTATTTTACTACCTTTATATGCTTTATAAAGACTCATCTCTTGATTCCTTGTAAATTTAAGAATCAATTTATTCTTGACAGTGCCCACCTAGGGAGTGAGGCCTGAAAAACTAGGGTTATATTTCACATAGATAGCTAGGAAAATGCCTGCCATTTTGTAAACAAGGAAACTGAAGTCCACTAAGGTAGGCAATGTCACCAAGCTAGTCAATGATATGACACAGGACCAGAAACCCAGGTCCTTAGACAACTAGTGTGTGGTCTTTTCCATGCTACCTTTTTTTTTTTTTTTTAAGTCATTTCAGGATTTTGGTGCCACATCTTTACAGGGAAATTTCACAGAGGCCATTTCTATTTCTGACCCAGATTGTAAAACCCAAACCTGAAGCAATTCACTCTTTATAAACTGAAGTGTTTTCCCTTAGATTCTTCAGAGGAGTTAGCCAAAGGAAAATTCAATAATGCACCTAGAAAATTGAATACTACTGTACTATTCTATAGGCAGTTCATTCTCTGACCCCAGCTGGAGCTCACTGCATACCCTGACACCAGGGGATTAATTGGCCATGTAATTATTATTCTTGCTAGTAACTGCACAAGCTGTTCTTATTCATATAAGCACCTAATCCTTTTCCAAATTCTTTTTGCTTCAATTTGCCTCAATAATATCCTGCAGTAGTGGATAATTGCACATTGTGTAGAGAAGGATTTCCTTTGATCGTCTCTAAATTTAGGCCCTGCTAATTTCATTTGCTGTCCCCTTCTGGGTAGGCAACAGGACCAGGTAGCAAGGAACACCCGATTAGATGCCCTGTGGCATATCATTTAGATTCCTCTGTCGTATCAAGTAGCACTTAGTTCTCTCCATCTCCCTGCTGAAGAGACTGACTCTTTTTGTCCCTGCCTGAAATATTTCCCTCTTACACTTCCTCAGCCATTCTAATTATTTTTCCTGCAATCTGATAGACCTGGCAGCATTGCTCAGGTTCAAAGGAAGAATAAATGGAGATAAAATCATTGATTTCAAGTGTCTGGAGGGATATCACAAGGATAAAGGATGAGACTTAGCCTGTAGAGTTTAAGATTCTGAAATAACAATTATATAAGTTGTTGAAAAACAGACTTTAGCTGAATGAGAAGTGGGGGTTATATATTTAATAGAGTTATCCAGCTAGGAAATGGTTACCTCAGAACAAGCTTTCCTATGGGAGACTTTGAAGCTGGTAAACGGTGAGCTAAGGATCTGTTGATTCTAGGGCACTTAACTTCTTTCTGTCCTTCTAACTTCCCCTATGTAAATGGATATGAACACCTATTTGGAAACACTTGTATAACCATTAATTACCATCATAATTATTCATCTCAGTGAAGGTCAAGAGCCAAGACAGCAGGATTTGAGATATGTGTCAGAGACAAAGTCAGAAGTACTTTGAATTGTTTTGAGGATGAAAGAGATTTCAGGCACAACTTTCTTGCTTTTAAGGATCTCACATTTGTGGAGAAAAAAACACATATGAAATATAAGATATTTTGCATGCATATTTTTATTTGTATGTTTTTCCCTACAAATACTTTTGTGGACAGAAAGATACATGCAAGAAATGTATGTATAAAGTATCACTTTGCATGTGTTGAATGTTACAATAACTTTAATAAAGGTGAAGGGAGGAAAGGGGCTTTCCAGGTGGCTCAGTGGTACAGAACCCACCTGCCAATGCAGGAGATGTGGGTTTGATCCCTAGATCAGGAAGGTCCCCTGGAAAAGGAAATGGCCACCCAATCCAATATTCTTGCCTGGGAAATCCCATGGACAGAGGAGCCTGTCTGGTTACAATCCATGAGGTTGCAAAATAGTCAGACATGACTTAGTGACTACACAGCAAAGTAGGAAAGGTCAAGGAATGCTCCACAGAGGTAGAGATGGAGCTGTGTTGTAACCTGGAAGAAGCATTAGAAGCAGGGCAAAGGCATGCTGAGCCAAGGATGGTGATGATAATGATGGCACGAATGATGACATTTGTTGACTATTGTATCTGAGGATCTGTGCAAAGGAAGTTTATGTAGGATCTGATAGAACTTTCTTTTTCATATGAAGGAACTGAGTTTCAGAAAGATTAAGTAATGTCTCCACAGCTGCATATCCAATAATTGATGGAGGAGGGGATTCCAACCCACAGCCACTGTCTTTAAAAATTTTGGAAAACTACTTGAGATAGATACATTAAGAGAGATTCTTAGAAATGTGTCTGTCTTTAGGAGACATTGTGAGTACATGGAGGGCTAAGTTTGCATTGATAAATTTTGCAGAGAAAGGGTTCTAGGATAGAGCAGCAGAGATGGAAAAGAGGAAGGCATAGAGGAAGCTGATGATGCTGGGAAAACTGCAACCAAAGGGAGCCCCAAAATGGACATTGAGATGAGGGGTCACACAACATTCAATTATATGCTAAAATAAAAAGAGGAATGGCCAAGAAGGATGAGGCTGTGGGCAAAGAAAATTCCCAAAAGAAACTTGTTGTGTGACATCAAGTTAGATTCAGGGTCAAAATAGGATTCATGCTAATGAAAATAAACAAGTATAAATTCATGAACATGATTTCAGAGATCTCTTAGTTCAAGCTACTCCATCCTGCTTTCCTCATTAAACAGAATGTGATTAGGCAGCCAGGAGCAGGCTAAAATAAAGGACACTGTGTGATATGGTTGCAGAGAATTGAGAGTATCCAGAAATGGGTAATGAAACCCCTCAGAGCCTCAGTTAAGCTAGAAATGAAAGCTATACAGTTAGAACCTAGGCAAATAGTTCAATGTTTTAAGTGGCCTCTGTTTTGTGCTTACCTGGACATTTATCTTTGCCTTGATTGTTGGGAGAATATCATAACCTCAGATATGCAGATGACACCAGCCTATGGCAGAAGGGAAGAGGAACTAAAGAGCCTCTTGTTGAAGGTAAAAAAAGGGAGTGAAAAAGCTGGCTTAAAACTCAACATTCAAAAAATGAAGATCATGGCATCTTGTCCCATCACTTCATGGCAAATAGATGGGGGAACAATGGAAACAGTGACAGACTTTATTTTCTTGGGCTCCAAAATCACTGTAGATGGTGACTGCGGCCGTGAAATTAAAAAAACACCTGCTCCTTGGAAGAAAAGCTATGACAATCCTAGACAGTGTATTAAAAAACAGAGACATTACTTTACCAACAAAGGTCCATTTAGTCAAACCTATGGTTTTTCCAGTAGTCATGTGTGGATGTGAGAGTTGGACCATAAAGAAGGCTGAGCACTAAATAATTGATACTTTTGAACTGTGGTGTTGGAGAAGACTCTTGAGAGTCTCTTGGACTGCAAGGAGGTCAAACCAGTCAATCCTAAAGGAAATCAACCCTGAGTATTTATTAGAAGGACTGATGTTGCAGCCTCAATACTCTGGCCACCTGATGCAAAGAACTGACTTTAGAAATGGATGTTGGGAAAGATTGAGGACAGGAGAAGGGGATGACAGGGAACAAAATGGTTGGATGACATCACTGACTCAATGGACACAAGTCTGAGCTCTGGGAGTTGGTGACTGACAGGGAAGCCCAGCATGCTGCAGTCCAGGGGGCCGCAAAGACTCGGACATGACTGAGCAACTGAACAATAACCTCATCTTGAACATGAAGCAACATCACTGCCCAAATCCCATCTCTGTGTAACCTCTCACCAAAAAGACTTCCATGGATTGGCTTCCAGTTTCCATGAATCATACTTTAGATTTACAAGAGAAAAATAATCTGGTTGTCATTGATTCCACAGTATACTCTAGTGTTCTTTTTAAGATCTGAGAGCACAGAACACAGGGATAGACATGTCTGTAATAGGTAGTATCCTAGAGGAGAAGCTATTTTAACAAAGTTACACAACGCAGGCTTCAAGATTTGCTCAGGATCCATTGCATCATTCTGAGGTGCCCCCAAGGAATTCTCTTAGCAGTGCTGCAATGGCTAGAGTTAAACAAGCTACAATAGGAAAGAAAGCAAGTGGTAATAATTTGAGATGACATTGTTGCACTTTTTTTTGACTGTGAATTTACAAAAGTAACAGGGAAACACTCCCTGCCACTCACATCGTTTCCATCAGTGGCTTAGCAAGCCAACTAATATATAAGATCCCTTCTGGGACAGGGGGAAAACGAAGTTCGGTGATTCTAGCATAGGCAATAAATATCGACAGTTGTGACCTCAGGGGGGTGCTGATACCCAGAAAAGGGAAGAAATTAGTCCATAGTACAGAGTAGATCAGTGGCTAAGCTAGATCTAGAACATTGGTATCTTAATTTCCAGTCTGAGACTAGAATCTAGCTTTCTGCAGATTGGTATTATCTCATATGTCAAGTCCAGTTGGCCACTGTAGTAGTCTGGATTGTTTTTGCAGAAGGATTCCAACACCAATTCTTAACAGAAAAGAGCTCTGTGATTAATTTATAATGTCTGTATCAATGTGGGAAAAGGGGACGGTGGGCTGTGTGTTTACCATCATACATTTGTTTGGTCCTCTTTTCCTCCCTGCCTCATTGTGGCTGGGCTACTCCTCACAAAAGCAATAAACTACATTTCATATGCAGTGTTTTGTTTTGTTTTTGTTTTTTCTATACATGATGGTATCTTTTACTAGCATTCTGATTTCTAATCTGTTCTGTCTGAACAGGAGGGGACTGATTAGAGTTAAATTTATTTTAGCTAAAGTGATAATGTGGAAAACTTGTTCAGTTGTTTCCAATAAACATCCATCTTCTAATTTATTTGCCTTGAAAGGAAATCAGAATTTTAAAGATACACTGAAACCACTAATGGTAATAATCACTTATGTTTATAGTACTTTAAATTATAAATAATTCTTTTTATTTTTTTCCATTTTTATGTTTAAAGAAATGATATAAATCAGCAGGCCTAAGAGGAAAATATTTTTGTGTGTTCTGTACTATAATAGGTCCCTCTATAAAATACACTTAAATTCAAGCAAGTGACATTAAACAGAATCATATCATATAACATTATTGCCACTTGTTTTATTTCTTATAGCTGTTCTACCCTGTTTTCACTATAGACCATTGGATCATTGTTAGATAGAATTCCTAAAAGCATTGCACTGTAGTGCAAGGGACATTGAACCACAGAAATAGTAGCCTGGGTTTTGTGTCAGATTGTGTGAAATAGAAAGTGTTAGTTGCCCAGTCATGTTGGACTCTTTGAAACCCCATGGACTGTAGCCCACCGGGCTCCTCTGCCCATGGGATTCTACAGGCAGGAATACTAGAGTGGGTTGCCATTCCCTCCTCTAGGGGATCTTCCCAACCTAAGGATAAAATTCGGGTCTCCTGCATTGCAGGCAGATTCTTTACCATCTGAGGCACAAGGGAAGCCCTGGTGTGACTTTATTAAAATATCACCAACTTGGATACCTCTTATTGTACACATATTTGACCTTATGTTTTTACAGGAGGATATACTTGGAAAGTATTTGATTCCTGAACATTAGGCCATATTAAAAATCACTTCCTCTCCCTGAGGAGTCTGTGTGCAGTGACAGAAAATATTTCTGGTCTCTTAAGATAGCTCTAATCTATTGGCTATGGTTTGAGCATTCTTTGGCATTGCCTTTCTTTGGGATTGGAATGAAAACTGACCTTTTCCAGTCCTGTGGCCACTGCTGAGTTTTCCAAATTTGCTGGCATATTGAGTGCAGCACTTTCACAGCATCATCTTCCAGGATTTGAAATAGCTCAACTGGAATTCCATTACCTCCACTAGTTTTGTTCAGAGTGATGCTTTTTAAGGCCCACTTGACTTCACATTCCAGGAGTCATTGGAAAAGACTCTGATGCTGGGAGGGATTGGGGGCAGGAGGAGAAGGGGATGACAGAGGATGAGATGGCTGGATGGCATCACTGACTCGATGGATGTGAGTCTGAGTGAACTCTGGGAGTTGGTGATGGACAGGGAGGCCTGGCGTGCTGCAATTCATGGGGTCGCAGAGTCGGACACGACTGAGCGACTGAACTGAACTGAACTGATTGGCTATTGTTGTGCTTGGATTAGAAAGATATGGAGAATACATATAACATTAGCCAAATGAATGTCAGGGAACTCTAAACAATACATGGCAGAGAGGTAAGCTGAGCTGTTTGCTTAATAAAATTTTAAATATAGCCCCCCTTACCATATTCTTAGTTCTTTTTCCCAGAATGTGATTCTTCCATGTTCAGATGGGTCCAAACCATAGCAATTAATAAGTCTACAAGTTAAGACTACCACTCTACCTACTCCTACTCATCATGAGAATGATCTTTCCCAGGAATTCTTTTTTTAGTCTCTAGAATTCTCATCTAGTCATACTCAAAGATCTATTCTCAGTGAACAGTCTCACAGACATTCCAAAGGTAGATGTGCTCACACCCCTCATACCTGGCTGTCTGTGCTTCCCCTCTTTCAGAACCTGATACCTCTGCTGAGTGATGTATGAGATGTGCAGTTGGGTGCTTGGGCAACACTATGACACTTGGATTACAAATCGGGAGACCCATGATCCTATGCTATTTCCATTTTCTATTCTGTGTGCCCTGGGAAAACACACCTCATTTCCTAATGAAGAGCAGAGAGGAATCACCATCCTCCTCCTCAACAGCAGAAGGTCAGAGTGGTGACTGCTCAAGGCTTCCCAGCTTCGGGGATAGCCCCCAGACCCAGTAATCTTTCTACCACATTTTTGCTGCTGCCATAGTCCCATCCTCTGAGTTCTGAAGTCAGTTCTGTAGAAAGAAACAGGAAAATGGTTTAGTTAGAAAATGGGAGCCTTCAGAAGCCATTTGTTTGCAGCTTCTTCCTATCTCCCATCTAGTTAACCCATCTGTCCATTGAGCCCTTCATCCCGATGTGCTTTGACTTTAAATACACAGACATAGTATCCTTGGGAATATAGAGATTCAAGAAAGTCAATCAATTGTAAAATTATCAAATTGCTTCCTCCTCCCTTTCATGCTGAGAACTCTAAGGAGCACACCCTTTTAAGCTCATTTTAATGCCCAGAGAATTCAGAGCCCCTAACTCTGGCTGTTTATCTTTTTCATTATTGTTGAAACCCTTAGTTTTCACTTATAGACTAAGAATTCAGTGGCAAGTACCTAAGAGTTAAACTAGTCAGATCACCTCAATGTACATAGAAGGGACTTGAGACCTATAGGTGAGATTTCCTAAGGTTAGATAATATATTAGTAATGGAACTTGGACTAGAACCCAGGTCCCTGGAGGAGTGTTCCTACAAGGTAGCTGGTCAACCTCATTCAACAAATATTTTTCAAAATTTGGTGGGCTTTTCTCTAGATGCCTATTATTATCTTGGAAAACATCCTAATGTTAAAAGACATTCTGAGATGTTAATGGCATAAAACAGTCATTTTCTTATGTTTATTGATTACACATATCAGGAATCAGAACATGCACCACCAGAACAGCTCTCCTTTGCTCTGTGATTTTATAATTTCCAGGGCTTTTCCTGGGATGACTTAAATGAGAACTGAATCACCTGACGCTGAAGGATATACTTGCAAGATAGACTCTTTACTCACATACCTGAATCTTGGGTTGGGATAGCTAAAGAAAGGGATCGGCTTAGATAATTTACCAACACACCCATGAGTGGCCCCTCCAGCATGGTAGTTCATAAGTAATGGACTTCTTATGTGGCAGCACAAGGATCTGTGTGTATGAACATTCCCAGCAAACAAGGCAGAAGCTGCATGTCCTTTCATGACTTACTCTCCAAAGTCACAAAGCATCTCTTCTACTGTATCTTATTTATTAAAGCTTTCCCAGATTTAAGAGCCAGGAACATAGATCTTACCTCTCAGTGGAAAGAGTATCAAAGAATTTATAGCCAGGTTCTAAACCTGCCATAGCCAGTTGTCTTCTATAATAAGTCAGTGTCTTAGGTAGACATAACCACTAAGATTCCTCTCTTAATGGAGCTGATCTCTTTAAGAAATGGACAGACCAAAATAAGCAAATAAAATCATATAAATAAGAAAATAATGAGATTTGGATACATGCAGTAAAAGAAATACATGGGATGCGCTGATCAGTGTTTAATACATCAGGGTAGAATCATGGGCTGAAACATGAAGGGATCAAGGATTATTTCTTGAAAGAGATGATATTTAAACAAAAACTTGGAGGATGAGAAGGAGCTAGCCATGTAAAGCCATGGAAAAAGCATTCTAGGGAGAGAAGAGAGTGTAAAGGCCCTAGGGAAGGAATGAATTTAAGCAAACCAGTGATGAGGCCAGATGCTGAGACAGAACAAATGTTGGGAAAAGAAAAGAGGTTGCAGGTCATGAAAAGAATCTGTGTGTCCTGATTTATTTTAAAAAATACAACTTTTATCTCAAGTGTGATGGGAAGCCATGAAAAGGTTTTGAAATTATTTTAGTGGTATGGATGAGAACGATTGGATTGGGTTATTGTTGGTGGTGGGAGACCATCTACGTGCATGTGGTAATGTTCCAGGAACAAACTGCAGGATACTTGTGATGAAATGGATTTTAAGAAAAGTAGATAGAATGCAGGATATGTTGGAGGCAAAGAGACACACGTTTCTAATAGATTTGAAGTGAGAAATTCTTTTTTAAAAGCCAAAGGTAATTTCTAGATTTTGGGCTTGACCAACTGGGCTGATATTGCTGCCACTTGCTAAGACGGTTTCATCTTCCATGTTAGCTCCGATCAGTCATGTATGCCTCCTCAAACATTGTGTTCATGTGCGTGCTTTTGAATGCAAGTAACAAAATCTTTGCTTCAAATCTCTTTAAACTAGAGTGTGTTTATTATGTCTATAACTGAAAGTTCAGAAGTGGATAAGTCTTAATAATGTTACTGTGGACCCAGTTTTTTCCATGTCTCCATTCTGTCTTCCTCAGTATTCATTTTATTATAATGCTGATTCCTTTATGGGAGCAATGTGATGTCTTCTGATATTTGTAACCATGTGGTGTTTTGTTCACTTTCTGTAGAAAAGAGAGAGACAGCTACATAAACCGACTGACATTGAAGCCAGTCAACCAAGCATAGTCAGTGATGTTCCATTTGTACTAAATGAGGTCATCTCTGAACCCTGTAAGTCATCCAGAAAAGACCACAGGCTGCTAGCTTGGACCAATCAAAATCTGTATGTGGATTAGATGGTAAGGTCATCTTTCCTTGAATCATATTTGAAAAATTTAGCAACCTGAATGTATGCAGAGTTCTAAAAAGAATAAACAAAGGAGAAAGGAATGTTGAGTGCCTATTAAAAACTGTTGAAGACTCTGACCACGCCATAGCTGGACTTAGAGGAGAAAACTGACTTTGTCCAAAGAAATTACTTTGTTGTATAAATTTCAGATATTTAAATTGGACAGAAGCATGTCTCTCATGCTTCTGATGAGGGACATTTTGTTGATAGCTAAACAGTTTCTAAGCATCATCTCTCATGAATTATGGCCCATCCCATTCTCCTTTCAAGAAACCTGGTGCAGAGGAAAGTGATGGTTGTAATACATTTTTGTGGGCCAAACAAGCAGGCACTCTCAGAAAGAGGAACTCTGATTAGAAAGAGGTAACCATCACCTTATACTTACCTTTTAACTTCTGAAACTCCATGGTGCTACTTCTTTTTTAAGTTAACTATGAAGCAATTTCTACTATTTCATACAAGTAAACTGCCTTATAGAAGAATATGAAGAGTAAAAAGATTTTATGGTTTATAATAGGCAAGTTTAGAGTAAAAAATCAAGGTTCTTGAGTATTATTAGTGTGACCATATAATTTACTGTCCAAATTGGGACAATTCTGAGGATGTTGACAATTGCTTGGAGACATCAGCATGAGCCAGGACCATCTTGGGCAAATGGAGACTCGTTTGCTCTAAAGTATGTATGGTTGAGATTATTTTATGGCTGCAGGAGATAAGTGACTTACAGTTAGTTTAATATACCATAGGAATATTAGTCAATTATTGCTTCTTGAGTCTATGTTTAGAGAGTTTTTTTCCTGTGTCATAACAATTATATTATTTACTGTTTTTTACCCTAGCAAATTTTCATAGTTTGCATTTATATCCATGGATATAAATATGGATAAACATATATCCATAGTTTTTAAAAGATGAAACAGTCATGTTTTGAATTGTGGTTCCAACAAAATAGTTTCCACTATAGACTATCAGTTCAGTGCAGTTCAGTCACTCAGTCACGTCCGACTCTTTAGGGCCCCATGAACTATAACATACCAGGCTTCCCTGTCCGTAAGCAACTACTGGAGCTTACTCAAACTCATGTCTAATGAGTCGGTGATACCTTCCAACCATCTCATCCTCTGTCGTCCCTTTCTCCTCCTGACTTCAATTTTTCCCACCATCAGAGTCTTTTCCAGTGAGTCAGTTCTTCACATCAGGTGGCCAAAGTATTGGAGTTTCAGCTTCAGCATCAGTCCTTCCAATGAATATTCAGGACTGATTTCCTTTAGGACAGACTGATTTGATCTCCTTACTGTCCAAGGGATACTCAAGAGTCTTCTCCAACAACACAGTTCAAAAGCATCAATTCTTTGGTGCTCAGCTTTCTTTACAGTCCAACTCTCACATCCACACACGACTACTAGAAAAACCATAGCTTTGTCTAGATGGCCCTTTGTAGGCAAAGTAATGTCTCTGCTTTTTAATATGCTGTCTAGGTTGGTCATAGCTTTTCTTCCAAGGGGCAAGTGTCTTTTAATTTCATGACTGCAGTCACCATCTGCAGTGATTTTGGAGCCCAACAAAATAAAGTCTGTCATTGTGTCCCCTTCTATTTGCCATGAAGTGATGGGACCAGATGCCATGATCTTAGTTTTTTGAATGTTGAGTTTTAAGCCAGCATTTTCACTCTCCTCTTTCAGTTTCATCAAGAGGCTCTTTAGTTCCTGTTTGCTTTCTGTCTTAAGGATGATGTCATCTGCATATCTGAGGTTATTGATATTTCTCCATGCAATCGTGATTCCAGCTTGTGCTTCATCCAGTTCAGCATTTCACATGGTGTACTCTGCATATAAGTTAAAAAAGCAAGGTGACAATATGCAGCCTTGACATACTCCTATTGATTTTACTGAATTATTATTTTTAAAATGAAAAAATATAGGGAATAGGCATTAAGTATACTCAGTCTTGTTTTCCCTTGCACATTATTTTGCATTGTACTTAAAGTACATCTTCAAAATATATAGTGTGAACTGATGTAAAATTACACACGAAGACACACCATTTGTAGTTTGATTTTGATAATTTTGTTTCCGCAGTGCTACTTGGATAGCCCTCTCCTCTGCTTTCCCCTAGGCCCTAAGTCTGAGGTTATTCTTATGGGAACTTGGATTATTACTTCGAGTGCTGAAATCATTTTCTTATAATCAAGGAATTCCAGTCATGGTTAAGAATCCCAGCTTGGGAGTCACACCTGAACATGACCCATATCTCAGCTACTGTGAACTAGGGCCATGCTTACTTGTCTGCACCTCAGTTTTCTCTTCAAAGCCTCAATATCTTCATCTTTCATTTCACCTTAGGGCTGTGTGCAGTAAAATAAAATATTTATAAGGCATTTTGCAGTGTACTTGGGACATAGCAAGTAATCAGAAACAGTAGGTTGAAGAAGGGGATGGCAATAAAGAATCAATGTGGGAGACTCAAGGACATATAAAAAATTCAAAGACAAAGTTTGGTGACACTTGATAGTCAACTAGGTCTTTCAGACATCTGAGAGGATAGCTCTGGTTATTTATTAAAGGGGATGATTCATTTTTCATAATGCTATTTTACTTAATTATATAATTAAAACACTATTGATTATAAGACACTTATTTCAATACAATATTTTAAGAGAAAATAGCTATAGCTGCTGCTACTGCTAAGTTGCTTCAGTCGTGTCCGACTCTGTGCGACCCCAGAGACGGCAGCCCACCAGGCTCCTCTGTCCCTGGGATTCTCCAGGCAAGAATACTGGAGTGGGTTGCCATTTCCTTCTCCAATGCATGAAAGTGAAAGTGAAGTCGCTCAGTCATGTCCGACTCCTAGGGACCCCATGGAATGCAGCCTACCAGGCTCCTCCGTCCATGGGATTTTCTAGGCAAGAGTACTGGAGTGGGTTGCAAATAGCTATAGGTATCACATTAAATGTATGCATCAATTTTAAGACTCATCCTAATTTCAGAAATAGTTTTAAAAAATTACAAAAACTATTACCATAGAATTGAGAAAATAGGGGATTTATAGAGTGTAAGAGAAATGTTAAGCATTTACCTTTATTATATCCATAATATTTGAGAACCACTGTGATTCTCCTCATATGTCTAATGTCTTTGACACTCTTGGTTACCAAGAGAAACTTGTCTCTTTATTTGGAGTTGTATGTTGATAGAATTTGGAAAAAATTGATTACATAATTGCTTTGGGCCAAACAATGTTCTGATAAGCCTACTTTTGTTACCTCATTTAACTTGGCACCAGTGCAGTGATAAGTAATTACCAATGCCCCTGCGTACAAGAAGAACCAGAATTGGCCAACATCCTTGGACTAGATGGTGGCAGGAGTCAGTTTGGAATCCAGGCTTGTATGACTAAAAAGCCTCTACTCCTGTTTTACTAAATCAGCTCTCTGCATAATTTGCCTGCCTTAGTATCTAACAAATACATCACCACTTTCAGCCTGGGTAGTAGGAAGAAGTGGCAGAGCTCAAAGAAGCCAATCACTAAGTCTCAGGGCTCTCCACCGCAATTCCTCTTCTAGATCCCTCTGACAGCCATAATTAAATGGACTCTGAGGAGTGCGGGAAACCAGCAGGGGTGATTTCTTCACTGCTGGCATGCTCTGGTTAAAGATATTGCCCACATTTAGGGTTTCAGGAGAAGAGCATCCCCAGAAAAAGAGTCAGAGGGAAGGATAATGGGAGTACGGGAAGGGGAAAAAAAACAGTTTGATTATAGTGGATGCTGCTAATTTTGGAGTTGTGACAATATGCTAACTTTTTTCTTCTTCTAACTAGGTTTGTAAAGTTTGTGTTCAGTTCAGTTCAGTCGCTCAGTCATGTCTGACTCTTTGCGACCCCATGAACCACAGCACGCCAGGCCTCCCTGTTTATCACCAGTTCCCAACTTGCCTCTTGATGAAAGTGAAAGAGGAGAGTGAAAAAGTTGGCTTAAAACTCAACTTTCAGAAAACTAAAACCATGTTATCTGGTCCCATCACTTCATGGCAAATAGGTGGAGAAGTAGTGGAAACAGTGACAGACTTTATTTTGGGGGGCTCCAAAATCACTGCAGATGATGACCGCAGTCATGAAATTAAAAGACACTTGCTCCTTGGAAGAGAAGCTATGACCAATCTCTACAGCTTATTAAAAAGCAGAGACATTACTTTGCCTACAAAGGTCCGTCTAATCCAAGCTATGGTTTTTCCAGTAGTCATGTCTGGAGGTGAGAGTTGGACTATAAAGAAAGCTGAGCACTAAAGAATTGATTCTTTTGAACTATGGCATTGGAGAAGACTCTTGAGAGTCCCTTGGACTGCAAGGAGATCCAACCAGTCCATCCTAAAGGAAATCAGTCCTGAATATTAATTGGAAGGACTGATGCTGAAGCTGAAACTCCAATACTTTGGCCACCTGATGTGAAGAACTGACTCACTGGAAAAGACCTTGATACTGGGAAAGATTGAAGGCGGGAAGGGAAGGGGATGACACAGGATGAGATGGTTGGATGGCATCACCAACTCAATGGACATGAACTTGAGTAAACTCCGAGAGTTGGCGATGGACAGGGAGGCCTGGTGTACTGCAGTCCATGGGGTTGCAGAGAGTCGGACATGACTGAGTGACTGAACTGAACTGAAAGATACAAAACATGTCTGTGTTGCGATCCTGACTTCCTCAAATTATCTGAGTCATTCTACCAGCTTTGGGTACATTGATGGCAATTTGCTGAATTTTCTAATTAAATTAGTAGTTGATGAATGTATTAAGTTTGTTAATTGAATTCTGCTTGCATAAAATCCTTTTCAGTAATTAGTATTTTGGAAAAAAGCAATGGATTTTTCATCCTGGTACTGAAAATCAATTTTGAACAATTGGAGAAAGAAATATATAATATACATAGTGTAGCACAGACTTTAACCTAAAAAGATTTCTTCGGCTGCTTGCACAATTATTATCTTAAAAACAAAATGCATCTTTCATGAACACATTCACTACTCTTCACCTCTGACTTCTTCCCCCTAAAAACATGGTAGGGTCTTTTATGAGCTGGAAGATGATTTTAGGAAAACTAGTTCTGTTTTTAGTGATGGAACTTTTCAAACAAAAGAGAAACAAAATTCAAACATATAAAATAGAGAAAAGTGGGACTCCTTTCATTGGCAGGGTGAGTAGAGGACACAGAATCCAGCCCCCTAGACCCTTTTCAACCCCATAGGCCCTTTTGGCAGAGTATTTGAGCCTCCTGATCCTAACCAACCCCTCAATACACGAAAAAGGAATTGCTATTCATGTGGTGACTTACTCAAGATCACACGCTGAGATAATGACAAAGTCAAAGCTTCTTCCTGGGTATCTGACCCCCAAATCAGTGCCACGAGATAGAACTCTTGCCATATGGCTGAATTTTAGTGTTATTTGCAATTGTATTAGTTCTAACAATATTTTTGTTAAATTATTTGTTTATATATATGTATTTTCTGTATTACAGTTTCCTTTAGGGTAAAGCCTCAGTGTCCAGGATATCTTTTTAATAAGCATGTCTTAACATAATGAATATGTAACAATAACCTGGAGCATATATTTATAGAAACTTTTTTATTAAAAAAAAAAAAAAACAATACACACACACAAAAATCAGGCATATAGAATGCTTCCACTTCAACATCCTGGTACCAATTTTTTGTGACATTTGAACACCACAAACACTTACATTTGAACACCAGAAGCACTTATTGACTGGAGTCCTAATTGGAAATATTTTTATGACTGTTCTTCCTAGGTAGCTTTTTCTGTTGATATATCTCATGTTCTAAATTAATCTGTGCACATTTCTTCTTGACTTATCATATTGTGCTATCATATGTATTCTATCACGTTATTACTAGAGACACAAAAATTATTTAGCAACTGGTAAACAACACAGACCCTGACCAAGCAGAATGGATACTAGCTATTAACAACAAAAAGCCGTCACAGCCCTCTCTGCGCTGTCTGCAGAGTATTTATGTCATGCACTCCAAATGGAGCAAGGAGCAGGCTCCCGTGGGAATCTTCTTTCCTGTCCTCACCAGCCTCCCCCTTGCTCAGCAAATCTGTCCATCTTCTACTCTCAATCTGCTCTACTAGACATTAATGAAGCTAGTTATCTTCCCGAAGGGTCTGTGCAAACATGAAAGGATGTTATAGTACATAAAATTTCACTTTCCAAATACACATCACACTTCTGTGCCTTTTTTCAGCAAATGTTAATTAAATGCCATAAACCATAAGGTATCTTCTTCTCCATTACCTTCTTTTCCGCTTCTGTGCCTCCAGATCTCTCAGTTTCCCTCCCGTCCTTCCCCATGGGCAGCCATCAGCCCAGTCCTCCTCCCAAATCTTCCTCCCAAGCTCTCTGTATCCTTGTTTTCTTTTCCAGAATGATTCTAGTCAGCCACCGGCCAGCCATATCCATCATTAATATATGGTTCAATATGAGGATGTTTGCAGAAAGATGATGTGAGCTCGCTGAACAAATGCTGCTCAGTTGTTAGGGCTTAGTCTCCTTAGAAACAGGAAGAGGAAAAATAACTATTTGTGTCAGAAGATAACAGTTTTTAAGATAACAATTTCTATTATCATCTATACAGTGAAGTGCATATAATGGATGCTCTGATAATATATATTGAAAGAAAAATCATGGAAATAAGTTAATTCAGCAATCTTCTTTTCTCATTTTTAAAGTATCTACTAAAATATGTACGATGTTGGATGCTGATACTAAATGGAAGGCATTTATTCAACCATCAATGCATCAATTTTTGACAGCTTCCTTTTTTGATGTGAGAGAATGGGGATCTGAAGGACAATAACAAGAAACCCTTGCTTTTCAGTGGAGGAAACAGACAGTGGGGGTAGTGTGGCCAGAATTATGGCAGAGGAATGCACAGTCCATTCTATGGGAGAGGCATTCAAGGCAAGTGAGGTGGGCTGGAGACCACCAGAAAAGGATCCACAGAACACAGGATACCTTCCAGGACTTTGAAAGGAGGAGTAGGAATTACTCAGGTGAAAGGGGTCCACACATTCCAGATAGTTGAAGCAGGTCTTGTATAAACCACAAAGAGCATGGTGACTTCAGGGCGCAGCGCAGGCTCAGTAGAGGGTAACTGGAGGTGTGAATTAGGGGGTCTGGGAAAGCAGAGGGTACAGAGGTAGGCACCTTCTGTTTTCTTTTGTTTGCCTGATTTTAATCACTGTATTTTGATAAAATTTCAAACCTAGGGAAACATCGTCAGAAGAGTACAAAGTACTCTTTTTAAAATTGGAGTATAATTGTTACACAATGTTGTGTTAGTTTCTGCTATACAACACAGTGGATTAGCTGTAGATATTTGTGTGTGTATATATGTATATACACACACACATACACATACATACATATACACGTACATATATATATATATATATATATATATATACACATACACACACACACACATATATCCCCTCCCTCTTGAGCCTCCCTCCCCACCCACCCTCTAAGTTACCACAGAGCAAAGTACTCTTATTTCCATTGTGTCCTATTGACCTTCCACGTCTCCCTCTCCCCTCCCCATCTGTGTCTCTCTGTAATTGTGTTTTAGCTAAAGGTTGCTGATATGTTGCCTTTTGGGGCTTCCCAGTTGGCTCTAGTGGTAAAGAATTCACCTGCCAATGCAGGAGTCTTGGGAGACGCAGGTTCAGTCCCTGGGTTGGGAAGATCCCTGAAGGAGGAAATGGCAACCCACTCCAGCGTTCTTATTGGGAGAATCTCATGGACAGAGGAGCCTGGAGGGCTACAGTCCATGGGGTCACAAAGAGTCAGACATGACTGAATTGACTTAGCATAGCACACAGTATACAAAACGTGTTGTCCTTTTGATATTTCACACACTGAAGTGTGTATTCCTAAGAACAAGAATATTCTCTTACATATGACCACAATACAGTTCTTAAACTTACATATTTTAGCATAGATGTAATGCTGATATTTCTTGATACTCATACTTTGCCACTGACCCAATACCGTTCTTTATAGGTAGGGGAACTCATAGGTGGGGGAGGGAGATCCCCCCTCCCCTCAATTCAATACCCAGTCCAGGAACAGTCATTGCATCTGCTGTCAGATATCTTTAGTCTCCTTTAATTTAGGACAGTTTCTCTGTTTTTCTTGACATTTTTGGAGAGTATATACTAGTTATTTTGCAGAATGTCTCACACTTTGGGTTCCTCTGACTTTTTCTTATGATTAGATTTAAATGTTACATTTTTTGGCAGGAATTTTGCAAAAGTGATACTGTGTCCTTCTCAGAACATCACATCCAGAGGCACAAGATGTCCTTTTATTGGTGACCTTAACTGTGATCACTTTGTTGTGATGATGTCAGTCAGGTCCAACCATTATAAAGTTACTATTTTTATCTATTGTACAAAATAGGTTAAATTTTGTAAATTTCTTAAAAAAATACAATAGGTAAAGATTCTATAAGTAGTGTATGGGAGATACTTTGAGGCTGTCAATATTAAGTTCTCACAAGACTTTCACCCACTGATCTTAGAATCTCTGGATTTTTTTTGTCTGAGTCACTTATTAGTGTGGTGGTTGAAAATACTGATCTAACTCCATCGTCCAGATTTATTGGCATTCTATTGTTGAGAGGTTTTCCCTCTTCTTCTTTTATTTGGTTATCATCAGTGTGTAATCCTGGGTTCTTAATTTAAGCAATGGGTTATTATTTAGTGCTGCCATTTATTTATTTATTTTGTTAAAAAAAAATGTCATTTATTTTGAGGCTGAAATTGGCCAGGGGGAATCCCTTCAGGTTGTCTCCTGTGAACTTTTAGCATGCCTTCATCATTTTCCTATAGTATTTTTTCTTTCTGGCACTAGATATTCTGAGCTCAATTTATCTTTCCCCTGCCCCAGACCCTGAATCGGTTATTTTGATTCTTCTCTTTGAGCAGGGCTTTTTGCAGGTCTGAAGTTTAGACTATGGGACACTCTGTAGGTTGGCAACATCCAAGGCTTTCGGGTGGTCAAGTGACATGTTTGTGTTTGTTTTTGAAATCAATGATCTTAGCTCCAGAGTAAGAATGGATTGGAGACAGTACAATTCTCCAGACCAAACTCAGATAAACCAGTGACTCTAAGCTTTGCTGCCAGTTAGTTAAACCCTAACCCTAACCCTTTGACAAATCTTCATGCTTAACAGGACTCCATGACTTATTAATCAGAATCTCTAAGAATGAAACAGAGATATAGGTACGTTAAAAAAAATTCAGATAATTCTCATATGTAACCAAGACTGAGCATCAGTGTGTTAGGGGCCCTTGCAATATCCAGGGATAAGATGATAATGGTCTCTGAAGTAATAGCTGTGGATTACTGCGAACGACCTTTGTGTCAAATCTTTGGGTTTAGAACTTATTTCCATTTTCTTGCTTGTTTCTGTGCCATCTTGAGTTCCAGGTTCTTTCCTTAAAGGACATACTTTATTTTGCCTTTTTTACAAAATTTTTATAAAAATCAAATAAAACCGTAGATGAGAGGAGTGTCTGTTCACATGCAAATGCTTTAACTGTAAAGTTGTAGTATTATAATTATTTCACTGATTGAATAAGTAAACTAGATTAATAAATAAAGCCTTTTTCACCCTTTACCAGATCCTTAATTTTGCTGTCAGATTCTTTTATCCTTTCAACCAGTATTAATTATGCATATGTACCAAACACTGAGACTACTGTAATAACGAGGAGCAACAAGATTCTAAGGTTCGTGTTTCTTACAGTCTCACTGAGTGAGGTAGACATTAATTCAGTGGAAATAAATGCAAATATACAATGTGATAAGTCCTGAAAAAAAGAGGATTGCAGTGCTAAAAGCAAATGTAGATAAAGGAAATTTAATTGGGAATAATTCAGAATGAGTTATTTGAAGGAACGAGAGATGCAGATTAACCTAAATGTCAGAAGGATATTAAAAATTAACAATGCAGGCCGGTGTGTATGTCTGTAAAGTACACCATACCTCTTGGTTTGCTTAGGGAAATCTTGGTTTATACCATCTGACATAGCATTTAACTAGAGTTTTTTCTCTTTTGTTCCCCCTGCCTTCAGTAAGGTACAATCAAAGTGCAATAAACAGTACATGTTTACTGTATGAAATTTGATGCATGTGTACACTTGTGAAACTATCACCCCAAACAAGATAATGGGTATGTCCATCTTCCCAGAAGTTTTCTTGAGCACTTTTGCAACCTGGCCCTTCCTTACCCACCACCAAGTCTCACTTTGTCCCAGGGGAACCATTGAACTACCTTCTGTCACTATATGTCTGTCTGCATTTTCAGCAGATTTATATGATAGAATCATCAAGTATATACTGTTGTTGGTATGTGAGATGAGGGTCTGGCTTCTTTCACTGAGTGTAATTATTTGAGATTCATCCATGTTGCATGTGCCAGTCATCTCTTTTTTTTTTTTTTTTTTAATTGCTAAGTAGTGCTCTTTCGTATGGATATACTACAATGGTTTTACCCTTTCTACAGATGAACATGTGAGTCATTTCCAGTTTGGGGCTATAACAAAAAAGCTGTTAATGAACATTGGTGTACAAGTAAATATTTGGGTAAATATTTGTTTTCATTTCTCTTGAATAAATACATAGGAGTGGAGGAGTTGTGTTATGGTAGAATATGTTCAAGAAAGTCCCAAACTTTACTCTTTTCCAAAGAATCTAATCTGTCATGTATGAGACTTCCCATTCCTCCTTATCTCTGGCAGCATTTGATATGATCAGTTTTTTAAATTGTAGCCATTCTAATGGGTGTGCAGTGCTATCTTACATTATTAATTTACATTTTCTTAATGACATGATGGTAAGCATCTTTTCATATGGTTATTTGCCATCTTTATCTCTTCTTTGAAGTGTTTGTTCAAATTTTGACCAATATTTCTAAGTCAAGTTATTTATAAAAACAAAGATATTAAAACAAAACAAAGGTTTTTTGTTGTTCTATTTTACTTTACTTTTAGAGATCATTCTTGCAAAATTATTTTCTCTCAGGCTGTGGATTGCCTTTACTTTTTCTTCACCATTTTATGAGGAGCATAGGTTTAAATTTTGATGAAATTTAATTGATTTCTTTTATCATTTATTCTGTTTGTGTCTTGTTTAAAAATATTTTCCACACTCTGTGTCACAGAGTTCTTCTCGTATTCTTTTCTATTCTAGAAGGCTTATAGTCTTAGCACTTACTTTTAGGTCAATTTTGAGTTGATTTTTTATGTATGGTATGATGTGGATTGAGGTGTTTTTTCTGTTTTGTTTTGCATATGACCATCCAGTTGTTGAGGCAACATTTATTGATAGCTTGCCCTTTCTCTATTGAGTTGCCTTGGCACCTTTGTTGAAAAATCAATTAAAAATATATGTGTGGGTCTATTTCTGAACTCAACAGTCAATAATTGTTTCATGAAGACTTTCTCCAAAACAAAGATTTAATGCTTCTGACTGCAGAGGTACATTTGCAGAGCACCCTGTGAAAAGTCACTTTTCATATGAGATAACAGTCTCATATTTACATGTGCATCTGTGTATCCTGGGAGCCTTGTTAAAACAAAGACAGCTGAGATCTACCTCCAGAGTTTTTGCTTCAAGAAGGTTTG
Source organism: Bos indicus x Bos taurus (assembly GCF_003369695.1). Classification (NCBI taxonomy): domain Eukaryota; kingdom Metazoa; phylum Chordata; class Mammalia; order Artiodactyla; family Bovidae; genus Bos; species Bos indicus x Bos taurus. The sequence goes on from NC_040082.1 coordinate 46,699,707, forward strand.
GGTTGGGGGTCAAAGAATTTGAATTTTTTTAACAAATGTCTAATCAAAAATCAAATTAATACTCTTCTACGTTTAATTTTGCTCATTCGTATTTCTCAGTTTTCTATGAATGCACAGGAAATGAAACAATAACTGATAATACATGGCTTCAGTTTAGCAGAAAAAGGACTTTGCAAGTTGCTAATGATGCCTATTTTCCATTGTTACCATCAAATGCTTCTATTATAAAATTAATTCATTCCAGTCATGAATCACTGTTAACCATTTCATGGAATCAATGTAAAACTTTGGAAACTTCATCTGTCAGTGGTGAAATATGACATTATTTTGATTGTTAATATAAATTCAATTTAAAATTTCATCATTGAAAATAATTTTTATGGTGGTAAAAAGAATGCACAATTTGCTGTGATGTAATATTATATTCGTTCTAAATTAAGTGTTCTTACTAAATTAAATTTATGAAGCTGAAATGTACTTGGCACTATTTGTTAGACATCCATATTTATAACTGCCTCCAAGCAACATAAGAGGGTTTTTTTTTGTTATTGTTTTTAACCAATCAAAGTAGACACAGCAGTTGTCAAAATTTACAACCATTTTTATGCAGGAAAAATTAGGATAATTAAAGCACGACATTTGTTTAACAAAGATAGGATTGAATGTATTTTTTTTTTAATCTTCATTGTGGTGATACTCACTTTTTCTCTTTGTTGCCCAAATTCAGTTGATTTTCAGAAATGTTTAAGTTTTTATTAAAGTCATCTAATGGAGTCTATTGTATTACTGATTTTTGTAAATGAACCCTCTACATTTTTTTTTGTTTGTTTTCATAAGAATTTGCAGACATTCTTTATTCAGATATTAGAACAGTGGAGTACAAAGTACATCCACCTTTTTTTTTTTCAACCTCTTAAGGTGTATTTGTTTGTTTTCTGGCCTGAGTTTTATATTAATTACCTGAGTATTAATTACTTTGGGAAAATATTTGTAATTTTGACATGAGTTTCCAATATTCATATTAATTAGAGCTACCACATAATTCCAACCTTGAATTAATTTTTTTTGGGGGGGTCTGTTTGTTTTCAAGAGCTTTTTTTGGAAATAATTTCACTGTGGTATGATTTACTTACCTTAAAATTCACTCCCTCTGTTGTACATTTTTATTTATTTTGATAAGCTTCTTTAGTCTTATAACTACCACCACAATCAAGGTATATGATGGTTCTATCAAAGTCTCCTTATGTCCTCTATACTCAGTCGCCTTCCTGCTGCTGCTAAGTCGCTTCAGTCGTGTCCGACTCTGTGCGACCCCATAGATGGCAGCCCACCAGGCTCCCCCGTCCCTGGGATTCTCCAGGCAAGAACACTGGAGTGGGTTGCCATTTCCTTCTCCAACGCATGAAAGTAAAAAGTGAAAGTGAAGTCGCTCAGTCGTGTCTGACTCTTAGTGACCCCATGGACTGCAGCCTACTAGGCTCCTCTGTCCATGGGATTTTCCAGGCAAGAGTACTGGAGTGGGGTGCCATTTCCTTCTCCAATGCATGAAGGTGAAAAGTGAAAGTGAAGTCGCTCAGTCGTGTCCGACTCTTAGCAACCCCATGGACTGCAGCCCGCCAGGCTACTCCGTCCATGGGATTTTCCAGGCAAGAGTAGTGGAGTGGGGTACCATTGCCTTCTCCAAGTCCCCTTCCTACTCTCACTCTATTCCTATATTTTTTCCCTTTTCCAGACTGGAATGTAAATTGAACCATACAGCAGTCATCCTATGAGTTTGGACTCGCTCACTCTGTAGTGCAGTACTTCATGGTTTGGATGCACCAGAGTTCTTTTACCCATTAACAATTTGGAGGACACTTGGACTATATTCTGCTTTTGGCAATTATGGGCATAGTTGCTATAAACATTCACATACACATTTTTGTGTGAACATAACTTCTTATTTCTCTTGGGTAAATACCCAGGAGAGGAATTACTGGATGATTTAGTGAGTGTATGTTTTTCCAACTGTATAAGAAACTACCATACCATTTTCTAAAATGGCTGCCACTGCTGTAACAAAGCTTGCAAACTAAACAATAGTAAAAATCTTTTCCTATAAAATGAGGAGGAGCCAGTCACATTAAATCATGAGAGTGCAAATGCAATGCTGAATTTTAAACTTGAAATTCTACAATTGGGGTATTATCTTGATGTATAAGGAAAACCTTTTGATGAAGCTCATATTCTGAATGGATAGATTTTTGCTCCCTACTGAAGTAGAATGAAATTGAAATGATATATGATTGTGCTTTATCAACTTAAAAATATCAAATCAATCATAGAGGTAAGTTACTTGGAAGAATTTTTTTCCCATAAAAATATTTAATGAAGAAATGAACTCTTAAGTCAAAGCTAAAAAAGTATGAAAACATTTGTATACAAGAGACTATTTTCCATTTAGCAGAATGGACATCTAATAAGCATATGCCATATCTAGAGAAGTTTAATAATTTAAAAAATTTTTGTAGAAAGGTTACTTTTAAGTTGTCAAATTTTTCAAATTTATTAAACACAAAATGCAACTTTGAAGAAACTTCCAAGTAATTTTAAAGAAAAAGTGGTAATAATAACAAACCATACTATTGGGGAATACATACATTCCTCAGAAAAAAAAAAATAATATATTTGATAAAAGACAAATATGGCTGGGAAACTGACTAAAGTACTCAGTTATCTCTTTCTGATCATTTTATTTTTAATATTTGAGCAATCAATATAAAGTTTTATAAAATTTGCATGCAAATATATGTTGCTTTTATATTTTAAGAAATACTTCTTTTATTTTTGAGGATAGTTTAGGAATAGGACAGTAAATATAAAACAATAAAAAATATAAAATAAAATAAAAATAAAACCACTTTAAGAGTGCATAATCATTTCAGTGGGGCTTCCCTGATGGCACAGATGATAAAGAATCTGCTTGCAATGTCAGATACCTGGATTCAGTTCCTGGGTTGGGAAGATCCCCTGGCGAAGGAAATTGCTACCGACTCCAGTACTCTGGCCTGGAAAATCCCATGGATGGAGGAGCCTGGTAGGCTACAGTCCATGGAGTCACTAAGAGTCGGACATGACTGAGCAACTTCACATTCACTTTCCACTTTCATGTGTTGGAGAAGGAAATGGCAACCCACTCCAGTATTCTTGCCTGGAGAATCCCAGGGATGGGGGAGCCTGGTGGGCTGCCATCTATGGGGTCGCACAGAGTCAGACAGGACTGAAGTGACTTAGCAGCAGCAGCAGCCAGTACTCTTGCCTGGAGAATTTCATGAATAGAGGAACCTGGCAGGCAGCAGTCCATGTGGTCACAAAGAGTTGGATATGACTGAGCAACTAACACTTTCACTTTTCTTTGTGCTATCAAAACTGTTCTGTCTTGAAGCATAATTTCTATTGTCATCCAGCTTGAAGAAATAGTAGTTTTGACTAAATGATCAGTATGTTAATATTAGTGCAATTTTGTGTGCCCAATGCACAGCGAGCTAAACAACCTGAAACATCAGAATTTGGAGCAAAGAAAGATTTATTGCAGGGCCATGCAAAGAGATGGGTGGCTCATGCTTTAAAAAACCCCTGAATTCCTGGAAAGGTTTCTGCAAAGCATTTTTAAAAACAAGTAAGGAAGGAGGATGGCAGCGTGTGTGTTCAGCTCATGGGCAATCCTCTGATTGGCTGATGGTGAGGTAATAGAGTGGTGTCACAGGGGTTAACATTATGAGTCCTTGGGTTCCAGGAGCCCTAGGGCTATGTATTTATGGTCATCAAATTGTTAAAGTCTTCCATTGATTGGGTGGGTGGGGGGTGGTTTAACATCTATAAAACAACTTGGGAAACGTGCCTCAGATGCAGAGGATATGGGGGAGGACCTGTCCCAGGAAGGCCCCCTGGAGTCCTGCTCAGTTACACTAAGAGACAAGAACTTAGGATATTTGTAAATTGAAAAGAAGGCTTCCCCGGTGGCAGGCACAGTGCTTAAAGAAGCCACCTGCCAATGCAGGAGACTTCATCCCTGGGTTGGGAAGATCTCCTGAAGTAGGAAGTGGCAAACCACTGCGGTATTCCTGCCTGGAGAATCCCATGGACAGAGAAGCCTGGCAGGCTACAGTCCATGGGGTCACAGAGAGACACGACTAGAACACAAATTGAAAAGAAGACTGGTGAAGACTTTCCGTGCTACAAGATTTCAGATCAGCCGCATTATTGACTCTCTTTTTCCTGATAGATAGAAATGACAGTCTTATAGCCAAGGATGTGCTTTCTAGTAAGTGAGAATCTGCAAAGACCTGCCACTTGTACAAGATCCAGCCACTCATTTAGAATAAATACAGGCTGCTATTTAATAACTGAATTAGCATTCATCTGGCTGTGCTTCAGCTTCGAACTGGGTGTAATCGGACCCTATTGTATTATTCTTTCTTACTCTATTTCAGTTAACAGATGCTAATTTTGTTGGAGACTAAAGAGAACAATAACAAAAACAAAGATAAAAATTCTTCCTTGAGGTGCTTCCTCTGAGGACAGTTTAGGAACATTGAGCTGTCATCTTGCCTGATGACTTCTTTAAAAATTGCCTCTGCCTAAGAGAAGATTCTCAGGGTAGATGCCCACTTGCTGAGAAGGTATTAAAAGGGACCTCAGTGATCAAACATGGAAGCTCTTTTTTTTATTTTTATGGCAGCCATGCAATATTGCTGCAGGAAGGGGGACCCCTTTCAGGGCCTGAGAGTTGTCTCTTGTGTAATGTTCATAAATAGTCTGAGGAGACATACAAACTAACAAAGCAAGAGACTTTATTGGGAAGGGGTGCCTGGATGGAGAGCAGCACGGTAAGGGAACCCAGCAGAACTGCTCTGCCGTGTGGCTTGCAGCCTCAGGTTTTATGATGATGGGGTTAATTTCCAGGTTATCTCTGGCATGTCATTCTCACATGGAGTCCTGGTGCTGTGTGTATCACTCAGCCAAGATGGATTCCAGAAAAGGTTCTGGAAGGTTGGTAGGACATATGGGCTGGTGTCTTCTCTCTCCTTTGACCTTTCCCAAATTCTCTGTTTGGTAGTAGCTTGTTTCACGTTCCTTTACCAGAAGTGTCTGTTGTTAAGATAACTCAAGTAAGTGATTACTCTGGTGCCTGGTCATGGCAGATGGATTCAGTCAGTTTCCCCAATAATATCATGAAAAAAAAAGTGTATGTATATATAGACATAAATATACATTTGACATATATGTATATGAGCAAAAGTATTAGTTACTCAGTCATGTCCAACTCTTTGCAACCCCATGGACTGTGTAGCCCACCAAGCTCCTCTGTCTATGGAATTCTCCAGGCAAGAATACTGTAGGTGGTTGCCATTTGCTTTTCCAGGGGATTTTCCCAACCCAGGAACTGAAGACAGATCTTTCACATTGCAGGCAGTTTCTTTACAGTCTGAGCCACCAGGGAAGTCCATATATATATATATATGAAGTCTTCCTGGTAGCCTAGCAAGGTTCCATTAAGAATCATTAAAGTTTAGTGCTCTTCTTCCTCCTCAGCTACTTAGACTATCACTTATATTGTTGACTGAGCTCTAAATATATATGTTTTTAACCAGGGACTCTACACATTCATTGACAACATTGAAAAATCTCTTTCATTCCCTCCACACATCAGCTTCTTGCTTTTTCCAGTAACATCCTTGATGAGCTGGCTGTAGTTTTCAATTGCTGCACTTCTATTAGGTTAGACTTCTTTGGGTTATTTTGTGCTTTCATGATAAACAATCTTATACCCTTATGACTATTTTGATTCTCATGATTTCTTATCACCAAATTCTATCCCTCTACACACATCCCAAAGGCTAGTAGTGGATTAAGTAGGTAAACCAAGGGATTTTCTTCATTTAGAGAAACTGTGGTACAATTAAAAATTAGTGCTGTACCTGAAGGTACATCTTCAAGTAATTTAAACCTGACTGGGTTTTGATGGCTAGTAGGTTGGAGTACTGGAGAAGGCAATGGCACCCCACTCCAGTCCTTTTGCCTGGAAAATCCCATGGATGGAGGAGCCTGGTAGGCTGCAGTCCATGGGGTCGCTAGGAGTCGGATACGACTGAGCGGCTTCACTTTCACTTTTCACTTTCATTCACTGGAGAAGGAAATGGCAACCCACTCCAGTGTTCTTGCCTGGAGAATCCCAGGGACGGGGGAGCCTGGTGGGCTGCCATCTCTGGGGTCACACAGAGTTGGACACGACTGAAGTGACTTAGCAGCAGCAGCAGCAGGTTGGAGTACTCTTGATTGGCCATGGAGGATCAAAGGGAATTGGCATTAGTTCATTTATTAATTTGAATTACATGAAACACTTTAATTGTGCTGTTCTAGGAACTAAGGAAAAGGTAAAATATATTGCTCAGGTGCTCAGTCCAGCTTGGGAAGTAAGCCATGACATAGAAAAGTGAAGGTGAAAGTTGCTCAGTCATGTCTGACTTTTTGCAACTCCATGGACTGTATAGTCCCTAGAATTCTCCAGGCCAGAATACTGGAGTCGGTAACCTTTCCCTTCTCCAGGGGATCTTCCCAACCCAGGGATCGAACCCAGGTCTCCCACATTGCAGGCAGATTCTTTACCAGCTGAGCCACAGGGGAAGCCCAGGAATATTAGAGTGGGTAGCCTATCCCTTCTCCAGTGGATCTTCCTGACCCAGGAATCAACATAGAAATCAGTTCAGTGACTATATTAGGCAGCATATGTTTAAGCATCCAAAAACTTTGCTAATAGTATGTTACAAGGACTCATAGAAAGGTTAATGTCAGTGCAGGAGACTTCAAAGAAAGCTTTGTAGATGAACACAGGATTAGGCAACATATTAAAAAGCAGACAGCATGTTAAAAAAAAAAGAGACATTACTTTGCTGACAAAAGGTCTGTCTATTCAAAGCTATGGTTTTTCTAGTAGTCGTGTATGGATGTGAGAATTGGACTGTAATGAAAGCTGAGAGCCAAAGAATGGATGCTTCTGAACTGTGGTGTTGGAGAAGACTCTTGAGAGTCCCTTGGACTGCAAGGATATTCAGTCAGTCAATCCTAAAGGAAATCAGTCCTGAATATTCATTGCAAGTACTGATGCTGAGGCTGAAACTCCAATACTTTGGCTACCTGATGAGAATTGACTCATTGGAAAAGACCCCGATGCTGAGAAATATTGAAGGCAGGAGGAGAAAGGGATGACAGAGGATGAGATGGTTGGATGGCATCACCAACTTGATGGACATGAGTTTGAGTAAGTTCCGGGAGTTGGTGATGGACAGGGAAGCCTGGCATGGTGCAGTCCGTGGGGTCGCAAAGAGTTGAACACAACTGAGCAACTGAAATGAATAGAATTAGGATAGATTTTGAAGATGAGTAGTGTTTGAAAAACTAAAGGGAGAAAGAGGTAAGACACTTAAGGTCATAATTCAAGATTTTCAAATGTTCATCCAAACATAGTATTTACCTCTTCAGGTCAGTGTGGTCTACTCTGTTCTAGAGACAAAGACTGTTCCCCATGATTGTAGTAGGGAGGATGAGGTCAATATAGTACTACATTTATTGTTAGTTAACACTGAAAAATACATATCTTAGGGACTTCCTCAGAGTTTGTAAACTTCTTCAGAGCAGGCACCATCTATTTCCCACCCACCTCCACACCTTCTGCCTTCATGACATATGCAACATATTCAACACAGTGCTTTGTCTAAAATGTTTGGTAAATATGTATCTTCATGAATACTTGAGCACCTTGACTCTGATAGAATTTTCCTTGGTTCATAGAATTTCATTTGAATTAGATTACATTTAGATTAGAAATATAGGCAGAATGAAGGTGAAATTCCTGGCTAAATCTCAGCCATTGACAAACTCACAGATTGCTTATCAAATCCACCTCTTCTATTAGGGGTTGAGGGGGAAATCCCTGATTATGATTATCTCTTTCTTCCAAATTCAATGCACCTGCAATCCAATGCACTTGCTATCTAATTTAATTGACAGTTGATCATACGCTGTTGAGTGAAATTTGACATAATCAAAACAGAAGGGATGTAAAGGTCTGAAGACCTGAGATTCATTCCTGTCTCTTTCTGACTTTGTGAAAGTCTCCTGTATTCTGTGGAACCCATGCATAAATTTTAACATCTTGCTGATTTTACCACTGTTTATGATTATTTTTTCAAGGGTTTGGAAGCATATACTTCCTGCTTTGAAAGGGTTTCCTTGCAACTTCTTTATGTCTTGCCCTAGATGTTTATGAGACATTTAGCAGCTGTTCCCATTCCATGAAAAATGAAGTGAGTAGGTTTGACAGCTGTTTGCATGTTGTTTGGGGATACATGAGCCTACACTATTCTGTGTAAATGGAATGTATTAATCATTCTCCATTCAAGTGTTTACATTTTATAGGCAGCTTCAGAACTGAAAAAGAAAAAAGTTCAACTTGTGCACAGACACCTAAAGATAATTTAATGTTAATTCCAACAATTGTTCATAATAGCAAATACAGTGATTTTTAGATGTCCTTTATTAAACTATTTTATGGATTAGACAAGCTTAAAGTTTAGGTTTGAAATCTCAGTGTGTAAGAAACTTTGGGCAGGGGATGGGCAGAGAGTGGGTGAAGAAGATGGAATGGGTGAGGAGGAGGGATAGTATTATACACAAATATCTATGTGCCTATGTGAAGAAACAGACATCTGACTCCAAATTAAAGGATAGGAGAAATAGGTGTAGCATAGGAGACAAATTTTAACTAAACATAGGACCTTTCCAAAGTCAGCCCAGGGATGGAGCTCACACTAGGACCTTTCTAAAGTCAGCCCAAGGATGCAGCTCACGTATGGCTATAAATTCTCAGTCTCTTGGGGCATTTGGGTGTATGACAACATTGAGAACTACTTGATTTGGATATCTTTCAGTTTCAAGTGAAAAATAGCAACAACAACAAAAAATCAAAACTCCAGTCTATTTCAAGGAAAGAGAGAATTTATTATTTCAGGTGGCTAAATAGTATAATCCCAGCAGAATCCAGGGGTTCAATTAATGTCATGGGACCTAGTGTCTATCTCAGAGAAGGCAATGGCACCCCACTCCAGTATTCTTGCCTGGAAAATCCCATGGACGGAGGAGCCTGGTAGGCTGCAGTTCATGGGGTCACTAGGAGTCAGACAGGACTGAGCAGCTTCACTTTGACTTTTCACTTTCATGCATTGGAGAAGGAAATGGCAACCCACTCCAGTGTTCTTGCCTGGAGAATCCCAGGGACGGGGGAGCCTGGTGGGCTGCCGTCTCTGGGGTGGCACAGAGTCGGACATGACTGAAGCGACTTAGCAGCAGCAGTGTCTGTCTATGTCCTGACTCTGCTCTCTGCTATGATGGATCGATATGTCTTCATCGGTCAGGTCAGCTCCATTGCTCCAGGCAAGTCCTGGCCCCTCATATAGGCAAGATGGCTTCTAGAAGAGTCAGATTTACATGCTATGGATCAGTTCTGAGTTTGATGAAAATAAAAAATCCTCTCTGTCTAGTGCTCATGTTGGTCTCAGCACTGGCTCAGGGTTGGTGTAAGTTCCCAGACCTTCATCGTGGCTTCATCATAGCCCAGGTCTGGATAAGAATTGTTTCTCTTACCCAGAGTTATCTTTACTCCTATCTTGGCAGACAGTATCCAGTGTGTGAAGTGTATTCTGTGAAGCAAAATCAAGTCTCTAGCTGCATGAGAGGAAATGAAAGGTCAGTAGCAAAAGTGACAAGTTTCCATCAGAGTACTGGAGCCCTTGAGAAGTGATAAGATCAGATCAACCATTTTTAGTAAATTTATAGCAGTGAATTAATATTCAGTTCAGTTCAGTTGCTCAGTCATATCCAACTCTTTGCCACCCCATGGACTGCAGCACGCCAGACTTCCCTCTCCATCACCTACTCCCAGAGCCTGTTCAAACTCATGTCCATCACGTCAGTGATCCATCCAACCATCTCATCCTCTCTTGTCCACTTCTCTTTTGCCTTCAGTCTTTCCCAGCATCAGGGTCTTTTCCAGTGAGTCAGTTCTTCACATCAGGTGGCCCAAGTATTGGAGTTTCAGTTTCAGCAATGCATTATTTCATGAAATATCTCTGTGTGTGTGTGTGTGTGTGTGTGTAAAACATAAAGAATGCTCTTCTGGTTGAAGCAGGATGAATGCCTAATTAAACAAGATGAGTGACAAATTAAACAGTGACTTCACCCCTATTTATATCCCCCTCTGAAATCTGCTGAGCGGGATAAATAGTAAGACCCCATAGAATCTTGAGTCTGTGATCATAGTATCAATTTGGTCCTTCTGTCTGATGGAATCTTACTGTGCTTAATCAATATTTGTTGGGTTGAATTTTAGTAAGATGAATTTAGCCAGGGGGGATACCAATGTGCCCTTCGTGTATCATTTGCATTTTCCAAGGCACTTTTGCTTATGTGGTCATTTGTTTTTAATGACATCCTTGTGAGCTAGGTTATTTTCATTTTTCAAATCTTTATTTTGATATACTTATATGAACACTAAGGAGGAATAATATAATGAACCACTTTGAACTCACTAGCTCACATTTTTCAAGTTTTAATATAACATCTACTCCAGTTCTCTTTCTCCATTTTTATGAATAAAATTTTACAGTTAAAATTTCCTATATTCTACCTACATTCATTTCCCTCCCTCTCTGTCCAGAAAAAAACATTATCATGAATTTGAGTGTTTACAATCTCAATGAATATTTTATTATTTTTCTGCTACCTATTTGATTATCCAAAAATATGAATACATATATTTTGCATTTAATGTAAATAATATTAACCATATGTATCTTTTTTTTTTTTTTTAAGCTAAATGATTTTGAAACTTGTACTGATACATATTGGAGTTAGAAATGGCAACCCAGTCTAGAACTCTTGCCTGGAAATTTTCATGCAAAAAAAGTCCATGGGTTCACAAAGAAGTGGACATGACTGAATGACTCAGCATGCACACACCAATACGTATAGATATAGCTTGTTTTTACTGTTGGAAGGAGTTAAAATGATCAGTTTAATCCAAATGATATAATTGTTAACTCAGTATGGTTAGGTGGTTTTTTTCCCTGTGTTTTTTGTTTGTTTGTTTTTCAATGAACATTGATCATGAATCAAGGGATTTGACAAGCATGAGAAACCATCACACTGTGCAAAGCTAGATTTAATCTACAGAACACAGACCCGTGGCTGTATCTCCATAGTAATTGTTCCTGCTCTGGGATCTCTGTTTAAGATCCAGGAACTCCATGAACATCCTGAAGCAGATTGTGGAAACTTAATGTTTGTATTAGAATTTCTCAGAGAAGGATCTGCTTTTATCTTTGGAATCTCAGAGAGTACTATAACCTGCAAAATTTAAGAACACTGCCTTAGATGTTTTATAAAACATTTACAAGTCATCTCCAACTTATAGAATTAAAACCGACTTCTAGCAGGTAGAATAGGGGTACTTTGTAGTCCCTTTCTCAGCAGTCTACAGAAATGGCATTCATTATTTTTTATTCCCTCTATGTCTCAAAAAGCAGGCGGTGAAGTTTAGCAAGTGAATAATCATGGCAAAACTGGATCAATCTATTCATTTCATATACTTCCATATCACAAGACTTGTGGAACCAAAAGCCAGCCTGACATTTTGTTGTTTTGTGGTCAGCATGTTATGATAACATATCATTGTTTCTAAACCCACTGAGCTCAACACAGTAAGAACCAAGTCAGCACGCTCATTGAGAACTTAGAGGAAACTGTGCTTCTCAGCACATGGAAACTAAGGTGAAGAAAGAACCTTCTTGCCCATTCTGCCCAAACTTCTGACCAGAGAAGCTTGAATTTTAGAGAATATCCTAAATATTAGATCCATGTCTGTGTCTCAGGCTAGAGACCCTTCAACCCATGGGTCCAGGTTGAACAAATGATACAGTTGGGTTTCTTTTCAGCTGCCTTATAAATTTCTTATTCTCTACTAAGCTTGGAGAACTGCTCTAAACCTTATCATCCTGTATTTGATACCCTACATTTAACACCCTATACTTTTCTTAACCTCCCTATCCCTTTCTTCTCAACCACTACAGAAGTCAATACCAAAAAACAGTAACAGCAAGTGTAACAGTATCCAGTGGTTACTGAGTGCTGGCTCTAAGTCAGATACCATGCTAAGCACTTGATTCATGATTCATTTGCCAGTTCATTTATCTATTCAAGTAATATTTGATGTATGCATACCATGCTATCTGCCAGGGATAATCAATGCTGAACATAGATGCTTTTCCTTGATGTCATGAAGCTTACAGTCTAATGGGGAGGTAGATATGAACCAAAAATCAGCTAACGAATGTGAACTTGCAGTTGTGATCAGAACTACAAAGGAGAATTGTATAATTGTACAAGAACAGGTAATGAAGGAACTTGAACTGGCTAGGAAGGAAAAGGAATGGATTTCCTCAATAAATGATTATGGCTTTGACATAAGAAGGATCAGTAAGAGTTAACTAGGCAAAGGAGATGGAATGGAATTCTAAATAGAACAAACCTCATGTGTAAATGTTCTAGATGATGAGAAGGAATATGCTGGATTCTAGGCAAGATTTCATTTTACTGTTGAATTTAGGCTAAGTGAATTTAGGTTGGGAAGTAGCAGGACCAAATCAAATTTATGTCTAGCCTCAAAAGGTGTACACTTAAACCCATATCCCTCCTTTGCCTCATGAAAGGAGCCACAGACCCAGATGATTCACAGAGGAATTCTAACAAAGATAGAAAGATCACATAGTCTCAGTACTTATTTTAGATAATAAAAAAAGAACAATTCTCAAATTTTTTCTTTTTTATGAGACATCTCATGGCCAATCTCATTTCTTTTGTATGTGTGATTTTTAATCAAATCCTGTCATGTCATTTCATTCATAAATATACCAGAGTATATCTCTAAAAATATTCTTTAAAGATATAACTCCTATAATATTATCATGCCTAAGTAGATACAAATGTTAATAATAATGATTAAAGTATTCAAATCTTCTCAATTGTCTCAGAAGCTCTGTGTCCCTGTGTCTCTCTTATTTTCTGCTTTTCACTAATGGTTCCAAAAATAAAACTTAGGTCTGTAAGTTTTTAATTGATTGACAAGTCTTTTAAGTTCCTTAGTCTTTAGGTTCTCTTTCCATCTCGTACCATTTTCTTCTAATATATTTGTTGAAGAAACAATTTTAAAAAGAAAAAAGTTTTTTTTATATAGTTTCTCATATTCTTGATTCCCATTATTTCGTATTTTTCTCTCAAAATTTTCTGCAATTTGGGAATTACATCAGTAGCTTTTTTTTTTCTTTGCATGAGAATCTTCATAAGTGGAATGTACACAATAGCTATTTTATTTGTTGAATGCATCAATGGTTGAACTGCAAATGGTTGGCTGGAAACTTCCATTCATGTATCCCAAGTTACTATTCACATAAAATAAGTAGGATAAATACTTGACTCAGTTCCTCTGTTACCAGCTTTCAAACTGATAAACTCTGTCTTCTGTCATATGCTAACATTGACCAATATGTTTTTCTCACATGCTGTTACTTGGTTTTATTATGAACTAATACATTTATTAAATGTTTATAAAATTATTAGATATATTTTAAGTCACTGCAATTATTTTTCTTATTGAACAAAGCCCTGTAACATTCCTAGCTGAGCCTACTCAAACTGGCTTCTGAGTCTCTTTGACATGATATTGTTTTGGTGCAGTCACTAAGGCATGTCCTGCTCTTTGCAACCCCGTGGACTGCAGCATGCCAGGTTTCCCTGTCCATCACCATCTCTGGAATTTGCTCAAACTCATGTCAGTTGAGTCAGTGGTTCCATCCAACCATCTCATCCTCTGTCATGCCCTTCTCCTCCTGCCTTCCATCTTTCCCAGCATCAGAGTCTTTTTCAATGAATCAACTCTTCTCATCAAGTGGCCAAAGTATTGGAGCTTTAGCATCAGTCCTTCCAATGAATATTCAGGGTGATTTCCTTTAGGATTGACTTTTTTTTTAATTTATTTTAATTGGAGGCTAATTATTTTACAACAATGTGGTGGTTTTTGCCATACATTCACATGAATCAGCCATGGGTGTGACTGCTTTGATCTCCTTGCTATCCAAGAGACTCTTAAGAGTCTACTCCAATACCACAGTTTGAAAGCATCAGTTCTTTAGAGTTCAGCCTTCTTTATGGGCAAAGTCTCACATCCGTACATGACAACTGGAAAAATCATAGCTTTGACCATATGGTCCTTTGTTGGCAAAGTGATGTCTCTGCTTTTTAATGTGCTGTCTTGGCTTGTCATTCCTTTTTTTCTGAGGAGCAAATGTCTTTTAATTTCGTGGCTGAAGTCACTGTCCATAGTAATTTTGGAAACCAAGAAAATAAAGTCTGTCACTGCTTCCACGTTTCCCCCATATATTTGCCATGAAATGGTGGGGCTGGATGCCATGATCTTAGTTTTTTGAGTTTTAAGCCATCTTTTTCATTCTCCTCTTTCATCTTCTTCAAGAGGCTTTTTAGTTCTTCTTCACTTTCTGCAATTAGGGTGGTGTCATCAGCATATCTGAGGTTGTTGATATTTCTCCCAGCAGTCTTCATTCCGGCTTGTGATTCACCCAGCTTGACTTTTCATGTGGTATACTCTGCATTTAAGTTAAATAAGGAGGGTGACAACATACAGCCTTGAGGTACTCCTTTCCCAACTGGGAACCAGTCCATTGTTTCATGTCTGGTTCTAACTGTTGCTTCTTGACCTGCATACAGGTTTCTCAGGAGGCAGGTAGGTGGTCTGGTATTCCTAACTCTTTAAGAATTTTCCACACTTTATTATGATCCACACAGCCAAGGACCTTAGTGTAGTCAATGAAGCAGAAGTAGATGTTTTGCTGGATGGCTCTTGCTTTTTCTGTGACCCAGTGGATGTTGGCAATTTGATATCTGGTTCTCCTGCCTTTTCTAAATCTAGCTTGTACATCTGGAAGTTGTTGGTTCACATACTATTGAACCCTAGCTTAAAGGATTTTGAGCATTACCTCGCTAACATGTGAAATGAGTATACTGACATGATACTAGTAATAACTGATAACTTCTTTGATGCCTGATATGACAGAATTCTAGGGTTCTCTTATTACCTATCTCAAACTTTAAATCATTCTTCCTTTAAAATCCCTGGTGCCTTTAAGTTAGGAAGTTACATTTGGAGGTAAAATGTGTATACTCAGAGTATTCACTGCTACCAGGTTGCTGCTGCTGCTGCTAAGTTGCTTCAGTCGTGTCTGAATCTGTGCGACCCCATAGATGGCAGCCCACCAGGCTCCCCCGTCCTTGGGATTCTCTAGGCAAGAACACTGGAGTGGGTTGCCATTTCCTTCTTCAATAAGTGAAAGTGAAAAGTGAAAGCAAAGTCGCTCAGTCGTGTCCGACTCTTCACAACCCCATGGACTGCAGCCAACCAGGTTCCTCTGTCCATGGGATTTTCCAGGCAAGAGTACTGGAGTGGGGTTAAAGTATCATTTATAGTCCTTCTCAGTGGACAGGTAGGAAAGAAGCAGTGAAAAAAATAAATAAAAGAAGAAAAACACATACTTCTTGAATATATATTATTATTTACAATTGAAATTTGTGATTATAAGACTTTGACATTCTTTGATTTTATATCACATTACTCTTATATTAAAATTCTTATTTTCTAAAGCTAAGTCTAGATGTTTTGCTCTATCCTCTAACTTATTCGTAATTACATCAAAAGTACATTGTCAATAGTATTTTTATTAATAATATTGTAACTGAAGGCTGCTAAAACTTCTTTTCATTTACCTCTGTCTTTGGGATATATAGCCCTAAAAAGAAAGTATTTCTAAATTACGGTGCTTCAAAAATCACTTAAAATAATTCTTTTCTCTGTGGATATGCACATTTGATATGTGCTTGAATTCTTTCATCCCCACCTTCATTTTGGAAATTAAAAAAAAAAAATTATCTTGTTTTCTAATTATGTAAAATACTAACAGGGTATTTAAATAAGTAGGGCACAATAAGGAAGAAGTACTATCCTTTCTTGGTGGTTAAAATATGACCAAGAGCAATTAATGCAGTGGTACAGTGAATATATGGATTGGAAAGTACTGGATCCATAGCAACCTTTGTACTCCACAGCAGCAGGCTTGATTTTCTGGGTTTATTAATTTAACTTCTGACCTACAGGGTGAGGAACAGTACCACTTGTATTGGTTACCGGAAACAAAACTTAGTTTCCATGTTTATGAAAAACACTTTAAAAAAAAAGAAAAAAAAATCTCTATTTCAGATCAGATCAGATCAGTCGCTCAGTCATGTCTGACTCTTTGCCACCCCATGAATCATAGCACGCCAGGCCTCCCTGTCCATCACCAACTCCCAGAGTTCACCCAGACTCACGTCCATTAAGTCAGCGATGCCATCCATCCCTCTCATCCTCTGTCATCCCCTTCTCCTCCTGCCCCCAATCCCTCCCAGCATCAGAGTCTTTTCCAATGAGTCAACTCTTCCCATGAGGTGGCCAAAGTACTGGAGTTTCAGCTTTAGCATCATTCCTTCCAAAGAAATCCCAGGGCTGATCTCCTTCAGACTGGACTGGTTGGATCTCCTTGCAGTCCAAGGGACTCTCAAGAGCCTTCTCCAACACCACAGTTCAAAAGCATCAATTCTTCAGCGCTCAGCCTTCTTCACAGTCCAACTCTCACATCCATACATGACCACAGGAAAAACCATAGCCTTGACTAGACGAACCTTTGTTGGCAAAGTAATGTCTCTGCTTTTGAATATGCCATCTAGGTTGGTCATAACTTTCCTTCCAAGGAGTAAGCGTCTTTTAATTTCATGACTGCGGTCACCACCTGTAGTGATTTTGGAGCCCAGAAAAATAAAGTCTGACACTGTTTCCACTGTTTGCCCATCTATTTCCCATGAAGTGGTGGGACCGGATGCCATGATCTTCGTTTTCTGAATGTTGAACTTTAAGCCAACTTTTTCACTCTCCACTTTCACTTTCATCAAGAGGCTTTTGAGTTCCTCTTCACTTTCTGCCATAAGGGTGGTGTCATCTGCATATCTGAGGTTATTGATATTTCTCCCGGCAACCTTGATTCCAGTTTGTGTTTCTTCCAGTCCAGCGTTTCTCATGATGTACTCTGCATATAAGTTAAACAAACAGGGTGACAATATACAGCCTTGAAGTACTCCTTTTCCTATTTGATCCAGTCTATTGTTCTATGTCCAGTTCTAACTGTTGCATCCTGACCTGCATACAAATTTTTCAAGAGGCAGATCAGGTGGTCTGGTATTCCCATCTCTTTCAGAATTTTCCTGTTTATTGTGATATTGTTATATTAGAGGCACAAAACAAAACCTGAGCAAAACTGACTCAGTCATTAGATTTTTGGACTTCCTTCTGTTTTTGAATTCACTTTTAGATTGGGTTCTTTTCATGTCATAGCCAAGTGAGGATTTTCTGACTCATACAGACCATTGTTCAAATTCTGGCTTTATACCTGAAGACTTGTTTATCTCTAGAAAATTCATATAATCTCTTTGCCTCAGTTTCCTTGTCCATAAAATGAGGATTCTACTTTAGGAATCTTGTGAAGATTAAATGAGATAATGCATGTAAAGTACCTAGTGCTATGTCTGGCACATACTAAGATTCCAATTGCTGTTGGGTTTTGCTATGGATATTGGTTTTTTATGTGTCTCTGGTTAAAATTGGTGCAAACCATATTTTTTTTTGTTCTCCTTTCTTTGTCATGTTCTTCCTTGAAAATTGCAGAGACTTTGTGCCCTATAATTTTTCGTTCAGTTCTACTCGTCAACCAAAACTTAGCTAAAGATAGCTCTCTAAACTTAGACTTCTTAAAAGAGAAAAGGGGGAAAGATGTTTGAGCCTTTCTTTAATCTGAGCTAGCTTGGTTCTATATTTCAAATTCTCAGCACCAAGCCAGGAATCAGACCCGTGTGGTTCCTCTTTCCTCCTGGAGGAAGGCGCTATGTGGATTTCAAGGTAAATGATGCAATAATATGGGAAACATGGTGGTTCTCTGAGCCCCTGATCCCTGCGTTAGCCAGTTCATGATTTAGGTGATCTTGGGAAATTTGCTTCTCTGTGCCCAAGTGTCTCTGTGAAATTAGGTCACTCAAAGAGATCTGAATTTGCTTCCAGTTTTTGAAGTGTGTGGTTCTATTATATCAACTCTCTCCTTGATGTATTTCATGTAATCGGTTTTGTGACTTCTGTAATGCATGCTTCTCTTGCTCAATGTTTGGTATCCTTCCTTTTCTAAATGATAAACCTTACAGAGTCTGTAGGTTTTCCTTTTTCCTTCTTGGCTGCCAATAAGCCTGGAGTTAATTTTCATATAAAATTGTAGTAACTCTAGTTAGAGTTTTTTTCATACAATAATACCCTTCTCCATGTCTTAACTGTGTGGATTTTATTCTTTTGACATGCCTCTCAGTTCAAGTAATATCTGTCTTATTTTATACCACCATCTTAACCACATTGTTGCTATTATGAGACCCTTTATGGATTATAAATATTATTTCTGTGTCCAAATTGTTTCATGACTATTTAGGAGGAAATAATCCCACTCCAACCTATCCTATTATGAGATAAAAGAGAGTGATATAAAAATTAAGGGAATTGACAATTTTTATAAATATAAAATTAAGGAAATTATGTAGTTCATGCTGAAGGCCTGTTTCCTCAGCTATACACAGAGGACTAGTTCCTTATTGGATTTAAACCATGACTCAGATGGTAAAGAACCTGCCTGCCAATACAGGGTTATATCGCTGGGTTATATACGCGGGTTATATCGCTGGGTTGGGAAGGTTCCCTAGAGAAGGAAGTGACAACACACTCAGTATTCTTGCCTGGAGAATTCCACAGACAGAGAAGCCTGGTGAGCTACAGTCCATGGGGACATAAAGAGTCTAAAACAACTGAGCGACGGACCCTTTCAAGGAGATTATAGTTTTTGGATATAGTTTTCAGTTACTACTATAAAGGAGTTAAACATAACTCCAAAGGGATAATGATTAATTGTTAAATTAGTATGTGTCTCTGAGTTAAAAACATTATCTAAAATCCAGTATTTTAGTCTTATACAATGATTCTAGGAATGAAACTGCTGTCCCCTGAGTGGTGATCAAAATGTTCTTCTCCTCAGAGTAAGAAGCTGTTGTTTAGTCATTGAGTTGTGTCTGACTCTTGTGAACCCATGGACTGTAGTCCATCAGGCTCCTCTGTCCATGGAATTTCCCAGACAAGAATGCTGGAGTGGGTTGCCATTTCCTTCTCCAGGGAATCTTCCCAGACCAGGGACCGAACTCTCATCTCCTGCATTGGCAGGTGGGTTCTTTACCACTGAGTCACAGGGAAGCCCAGGAAGTTGTTTCACTATGTGAAGCAAATTATAGGACTCCATTTCTATAGCTTTCTTGGAAACACTGACAAGTAATTTGCCAGGTGGTATGATAAGGTATCAATTGACTTTTCAAATGTTCTCATGGATTCTAGGATGGACAAAGAGCCCAATCCTTGGTAAAAAGAAAAAGCACATAAAAACTAACAATGTTATTTCCTCAGCCTAGTTCTATTGATCAATTCTGTTAGTAACTTAAGCTTAAATGACCTTTAGCTATATTGTTGGTTCTAGAACAAATAGGAAATGGTAAAGATCAAGAGTTTTTATTATGTATTTAAATTCTGAACTTGTAAACTCTGAATTAGAGTATTGGAACTTTTTTTTTTATTTGACTGCACAAAGTCGTAGTGGGATCTTTGGTCTTCACTGCAGTATGTGGGATCTTTAGTTGTAGCATGCAGGATCCTTTGTTGTGGCTTGTGAGATCTAGTTCCCTCACCCAGGACCCCAGACGCCCTGCATTGGGAGTGCAGTCTTAGCAACTGGATCACCAGGAAGTCCTCTGAATTAGAGTATTAATTGCTGTTGTGACAATGGCAGTGGACGATGGTTGATGAATGGGACGGATGACATTGTTGGCCCTGTCGCACTTAGGATTTATAAGATCACACCTGTATTCCACTTCTGGGGATAAGAAGAACGTCGCTGAATTCTAATGAATAGGGAGCTACAAGACCAAGCAGAGATGACTATGAAGCCAGAATGAAGGAAATGGGGATATTTAATGAGATGTTTAGTTTTGGGAACATATCTTTAATGTCATGTACAGGGTACCTTTTATGATGGTTCAGACAGTAGAATAAGAGCTAGTGGTTGACGCTCCAGAGGAACTGACTTCAGTTCAATACAAAAAATTACAGAGAAATAATTTGGATATTAGATTGCCTTGGGTTTGAGTTCCAGCTTGGCCATTTACTGTGTTACACTTTAATGTCACTTCACTGCCCTGAGCCTCAGTAATCTCACCGTGAAGTGGAGGTGGTATTAGACTTTAACCTCGCAGGACATTTATACAGATTAAAATGAGATATTACGTGCGGATGAATAACACACTGTCCAACACACAGCGCATGCATCCTCGGTCGTGTCTGACTCTGTGACTCCATGGCTATAGCCCGCCAGGCTCCTCTGTCCATTGCATTTCCCAGGAGAGAACACTGGAGCAGACTGCCATTTCCTACTCCAGAGATCTTCCCAACTGAGGGATCAAAACTGCATCTCTTGTGTCTCCTGCATTGGTAGGCAGATTCTTTACCACTGTGACACCTGGGGGTACATACTTATAATTGTTCTTATAGTTGTGGCTGGTAATCTTGTTAATATTACTAGTGGTTAGGTCTAAAATATAATAAAAGTTTGCATGCTTCAAGGGGAGGCAACAAGGTAGTTGTCATTGGGTATTATTTTTAAAACGTGGGGAACAAAATGTTTGGAGATGATTTGACATGAGATGGACATGTCCATGACCCATTCATTCTCGAAGTGCCTTTCTGGCATCATACTGTGGGTATCCATGGTACATTTTCACTGATGCCAAGTTTTCCTGGGTTCTTCTATCCTAGGTCCCCTATCCCTATGATCTACTTAGGCATCTGCTGGACCAGATTTAGCAGTCTCCCTACCATATAATTATCTGTAACTGCTTGAGCACTTACATGCCTAAATTTTTCATAAACCACTTTATGCTTTAATACCAATGGCTAATCATAGAGCCTTTGATTATAATCTCTCCAACATCAGTCTTTCTTTCTTGTTTACAACTGATTGGCCAGAGTTTATAATAGTAGTAGACACTGAATACATGATGGCTAAATGAATGGATGCATGCTTGAATGCATGAATAAATGGAGAAAGATGCAAGTAAACTGGTAGAATTTCATATGTATATGAGCAGTCATTGTGTTTAATATTCCATTCAATGCCTAAATATTTATATTTGATACTTCTTCCAGGTGGCTATTTGGCCTCTACTTGAGAACCTTCTACAGTAGGGAATTCATCACCTCTTTAGGTGTCTCATTTTTCCTTTGGACAAGTTTATTAGCATAGGCTTGCAGTGTTTCACCATATATTGAACCAAATTGCATCACTCAGCTAATAAATGAATATATTGCCTCTCCTAGTAGTATTTGAATTTTAACAGGAGATTCCTAGAAGCACATTCTTTAAATAAAATAATTTAATTTTGAGGACAGAATTTTAGATACCAGGGCTTGCAAAAAGAAACTATGCTAATTTGCTTGTTCACAAATACGAGATCTATTGTTGTATAGTTGTGGGGGATATAGGATGACAGATGTTTGCAGTATTTCCATGTTACAATAAGAAATGGATTTTGCACATCAGTAGGTATGTGGGAGATGAAATGTAAACTATTATAGAACTAAATACATAGTAGTCATGCTTCATGAATATATAAACAGTTGTATAAACTTTCTTAAATTTAAAAGAAAAATATAACTCATAGTTTTCATAAATGCTATAGAAGTGCTTTGTATTTTTTTTTTAACTCAACAGCTCTTTTAACTTAGAGAACCATGAGAGTCACTGTATTTGAGTCAAACATTTTAAAAAATGGTTTATTCTGAGGAGCAATTAAGACTTAAATGTCATTATTTGATGTCTCCCGAGAAAGCATTTGTTTGCCATCCTCTGACTGAGCAGCAAAATTGGCCACATCTGGAGACAAAACAAAGACAATGCTATATCATATCTAATTTTCAGAGGGAACAGCTGCTTCTTGAGGGGGAAAAAAAATAAGACAACCAAAGATAAACCGAAGAAGCATAGTAAATATGTGAGGGTGAGTGATAAACAAGTTATACCATGGAGAGATGTTGGATTAATTTGTGTCCCACTTAACAGTGTGTCTCTGTAGTATGATGATGCCTCTTGACGGGGCAGAGACTTCTAGAAAGAAAGATATCTCAGGACAAAGCTCTAGGTAGACTGATAGACATGTGATCAGACTATAATGATCCTGTTCCTCTGACAGCTGCCAGAAAGAGTTACTCAGAGGGGTAAGCTCCAGAAGCCAGGTTTATATGATGTGATCCTATCTCCCTCTCATGGCCATAACTGAAAGGACCTGTGTAGACACTTGGCTTGAAGTTGATCAGTCTTTGTCAGGTATTTGGCACTTGGTTTGAGATACCTCTCACTCTGACCTGTTTGCTTGAATAGAGGAAATGTTAATCTTAGAGCTTTGAGGAAGCTGTGTTTGTCCAAGTGCTGGGGAGGAGAGAGTAGATGAAAGATGGAAGTAAATTACTGCCATAGTTCTGAATGGATTTCCAGGCTCTGGTTCTGGACCTTTCCTTATCCTTGGCTTCTAAGATATTACCCAATAACTCTAGCATATTTGTCTTAATTGGTTGAAATATTTGAAGTCAGTTTCTGTAAATCGGAAGATAAGAATACCACCTTAAAAGGTGTACAAATTGATGCCATTATCTTGGTTTCTCAGTGGTCAGTGACTAAGTTTTTTAGAATATTCAAGCCAGGGAGACTTTCTTTAGTACTTCCTCTGTACTAGATGATGAAGAAACATAGAGAAATTATAAATTACTATATCATCCTCTTCTTTTTCTCTTTTTAAAAGATATTTCACTGAAGCATATTTGATTTACAACATTGTGTTAATTTCTGCCATACAGCGAAGTGACTCAGTTATATGTATATAGATTATTTTTCATATTCCTTTCCATTGCAGTTTATCACAGTATGCTGAATACAGTTTCCTGTTTTGTACACTAAATCCTTGTTGTTTACCCATCCTATGCATACTAGTTTGCCTCTGCTAATCCCAAACTCCCAATGCTTCCCTCTGCCCTCCTACCTTGGCAACCACAAGTCTACTCTCCGTCTGGGAGTCTGTTTCTATTTCATAGATGTGTTTATTTGTGTTGTATTTTAGATTCCACATGCAAGTGATATCACGCGGTATTTGTCTTTCTTTTCTGATATACTTAGTATGATAATCTTTAGGTCCATCCGTGTTGCTGAAAATGACATTATTTCACTCTTCTTATTCTCCTTTCACTGCTTGATATGTCAATATCATATCCATACTAGGCTTTTCTAGGGAAAGTGAAACTCCGTGGAAATAGATGTTCATATTTCTTTAAGGTTAAAAACAAGCCTGAAAGGCCATTATACTTCCAGTGTTCTCATTTTAGCATTGACTAAAAGGTAATGTTCCTCTTAATAAATGACCACCTCCATCTCCTAAGATGGGAGCAGTGATTACTCTTTTAATTAGATGGCAACTTCTCCTCAGCTTAAGAGGAGTGAGTTGTATTAATTTTACATTATTAGTAAAATTAATAATTCATTGATTAATTTTCCATTTCTCTCTGGAATGGGAGGAGGGGAATATGAGATTTCCTCAGCTGGGAAAGCCTGAGAGACTTGAATTTATCAGGAAGTCTCCTTGTAGGACCACAGGGTTATAGACACTGAAATGAATCAGTGGGTTGGAGTAAAAGAATAGATTTCATGGAGACTATTCACCATTACTTCATAATGGGCTTTCCTTTTTTGTTTTTTCTTTTTAAATTAATTTTAATTGGAATACAGTTGCTTTACAATGTGTTGTTAGTTTTGACTGTAGCAAAATGAATCAGCCATACATACAGATATATCCCCTCTGATTTCCTTCTCATCTGGGTCACCACAGGACATTACGTAGAGTTCTTGTGCTATACAGCATGTTCTCCTTAGTTATCTATTTTATATGTAGTATCAATAGTATATATATGTCTCTCCCATACCCCCACACCCTCTTTCTTTCACATATGTGTGTATGGTTATTTACCTCCAGTACTTTCAAATCGAAATTCCATGTTTATTAAATATTCAGTTAGTAAATAAGAACTTGAAGTGTCTGTTAATTTTGGAAATTAAGATCCAGTCAGTAATTTAGAATACTGTACCCTCCAAAATTAACCTTCAAAAGTGAAGAACAAATAGACTTTCTCAGACAAATAGAAACTGAGGAAATGTGTTGCCAGTAGAACTGCCTTATAAGAAATGTTTAAAAAATTGAGAAAGAAAATGATACACATCAGAAACACAAATCTATATAAGAAAGGACATCAAAATATGAATACGTAAAAATAAAATACAAGATTTTAATTTTTTATTCCTAATTGATATGGTATAATGATTTGTTAAAAATAATAATAGCAACAATGTATGCTTAGGCTTATGTATCAGTGAAATGAATGATGATAATGATACAGTGGACAAGAGGAGGGAATTAGAAATGCTATGTTGTTGTAAGTTGCACTGCTCAGGAAGTGGATAGTGTTACTTGAAAATGGATTTGAATTAGTTGGAAATACATATTGTAAACTCTAGGTCAATGTCTTAAAAATGTTAGAGATAGATAGGAAAATAAATAAAACTAATTTTCTAAGAAGAGAAAATGGATCATCTAAAATGCTCAGAATGACACAAATCATTAAAAGTGTGGGAGGTAAAAAAAAAAATGTAACAAAGGATAGGTTAATACTTTTTTTAAAGTAATCAGTATGGTAGATATTAATATAACTAGCAAAGGAGAAGCCTCAACAAGATGGTAGGGTGGGTGCAATAGCATTTAAAATCAAATCTCAGACCTGCCAGAGATGCTCAGAGGGTGCTAACAAAATTGTGTGCACACCAAGACTCACAAGAGACTGAGCCAGACCTGCCTTTGAGTGTTTGAGTGTCTCCTGCGGAGGCAAGGGCCAGCAGTGACCTGCCTCAGGGACAGGGGCTCTGGCTGCAGCATGCCTGGGAGGCCCGGTGTGCAACATAAGTGCCCTTGGAGGAGGTCGCCATTAGTTCCACAATAGAGCCACCAAGCAGATGAGCTACACACTGGAGAACAATTATACCAAAGAAGTTCTTGTACTACTACAGAGTTTCTAGGGCTAACAACAGATTTCCCAACCTGGGTATCTGGCAAAGAGGCTGAGAACCCTCAGGGAATTTGTTTGAAGGCCAGTGGAATATGATTACAGAACTTCCAGAGGACTGGGAAAAAGACTCTTGGAGTGTGCACCTTGTGCTCACCAGGACCCGGCAGAAAGGAGCAGTGACCCCACGAGAGACTGTGCCAGACTTGCCTCTGAGTGTCAGAGGGTCTCCAGCGGAGGCATGGGTCAACAGTGGCCTGCCGTGGGATGAGAGGCACTAACTACAACGGTCCTGGAAGCTGTGGCATGCTGTAATTAGTCCTTTTGAAGGCAGTCACCATTACTGCCATTGCCCCTACCATACTTTGGCCTCAGACTAAACTTCAGGTAGGGAACACAGCCCAACCCATCAACAGAAAATTGGATTGAAGATTTACTCTGCATGGCCTTGCCCACCAGAACAAGACTCAGTCATACAGATGATAGATGAAATGAAAATCAGACAGAATGAAAATCACCATCACAGGAAACTAATCAGACTAATCATATGGATGACAGCCTAGTATAACTCAATGAAACTATGAACAATGCTGTGTAGGGCCACCCAAGACAACTGGGTCATGGTGGAGAGTTCTGACAAAATGCAGCCCATTGGAGAAGGGAATGGCAGACACTTCATCATTCTTGCTTTGAGAACCCCATGAACAGTATGAAAAGGCAAAAGATGTGACACTGAAAGAAGAACTCTCCAGGTTGGTAGGTGCCCAAGATGCTACTGAAGAACAGTGGAGAAATAGCTCCACAAGGAATGAAGAGGCTGAGCCAAAGCAGAAACAATGCCTAGTTGAGGATGTGACTGGTGATGGAAATAAAGTTACTGTTAGAACAAAATTTCATAGGAACCTGGAATGTTAGGTCCTTGAATCGAGGTAAATTAGAAGTGGTCAAATAGGAGATAGCAAGAGTGAACATCAACATTTTAGGAATCAGTGAACTAAAATAGACCAGAATGGGTGAATTTAATTCAGATGACCATTATATATATCCTACTATGGGCAAGAAACCTTAGAAGAAGTGGAGTGGTCCTCAGAGTCCACAAGAGAGTCTGAAATGCAGTACTTGAATGCAATCTCAAAAATGACAGAGTGATCTCTGTTTGTTTCCAAGGGAAACCATTCAATACCACAGTAATTCAAGTCTATGCCTCAACCACTAATGCCAAAGAAGCTGAAGTTGACAGTTCTATGAAGACCTACAAGACCTTCTAGAACTAACACCAAAAATAGATGTCCTTTTCATCATAGGGACTGAAATGCAAAAGTAGGAAGTCAAGAGATACCTCGAGTAACAGGCAGTTTGGCCTTGGAGAACAAAATGAAGCAGGGAAAAGGCTAACAGGGTTTTTACAAGAGAATGCACTGGTCATAGCACACACCCTTTCCAACAAACACAAGAGAAGACTCTACACCAGGACATCACCAGATGGTCAATACTGAAATCAGCTTGATTATATTCTTTGCAGCCAAAGATGGAGAAGCTCTAGACAGTCAGCAAAAACATGGACTCTGTGGGAGAGGGAGAGGGTGGGAAGATTTGGGAGAATGGCATTGAAACATGTAAAATATCATGTAAGAAACGAGTTGCCAGTCCAGGTTCGATGCACTATACTGGATGCTTGGGGATAGTGCACTGGGATGACCCAGAGGGATGGTATGGGGAGGGAGGAGGGAGGAGGGTTCAGGATAGGGAACACATGTATACCTGTGGCGGATTCATTTTTATATATGGCAAAACTAATACAATTATGTAAAGTTTAAAAATAAAATAAAATTAAAAAAAAAAAAGAAATGTACAAAGAAACTGAAATTAAAAAAAAAAAAAGTCTGGTAGCTCTGTCTGTGGCTCAGATCATGAACTCCTTATTGCAAAATTCAGAGTCAAATGGAAGAAAGTTGGGAAAACCATTAGGCCATTCAGATATGACCTAAATCAAATCTCTTATGATTATACAGTGGAAGTGAGAAATAGATTCAAGGGATTAGATCTGATACACAGAGTTCCTGAAGAACTATGAACAGAGGTTCATGACATTGTACAGGGGGCAGTGATCAAAACCATCCCAAGAAAAAGAAATGCAAAAAGACAAATGGTTGTCTGAGAAGGTCTTACAAATTGTTGAGAAAAGAAGAAAAGATAAAGGCAAAAAAGAAAAGGAAAGATATACCCATCTGAATGCAGAGTTCCAAAGAATAGCAAGGAGAGATAAGAAAGTGTTCCTAAGTGAACAATGCAAAGAAATAAAGGAAAATAGAATGGGAAATACTAGAGATCTCTTCAAGAAAATTAGAGATACCAAGGGAACATCTCATGCAAAGATGATTGCAATAAAGGCCAGAAACAGTATGGACCTAACAGAAGCAAAAGATATTAAGAAGAGGTGGCAGGAATACACAGAACTATATAAAAAAGATCTTGATGACTCAAATAACCACAGTGGTGTGATCACACACCTAGAACCAGACATCCTGGAATGCAAAGTCAAGTGGGCCTTAGGAAGCATCACTATGAACAAAGCTAGTGGAGGTGATGGAATTCCAGTTGGGTTATTTCAAATCCTAAAAGATGATGCTGTGAAAGTGCTGCACTCCCTATGCCAGCAAATTTGGAAAACTCAGCAGTGGCCACAGAACTGGAAAAGGTCAGTTTTCATTCTAGTCCCAAACAAGGGCAGTGCTAAATAATGCCCAAACTACCATACAATTGCACTCATTTGACATGCTAGCAAAGTAATGCTCGAAATTGTCCAAGCCAGGCTTCAACAGTATGTGAACCAAGAACTTCCAGGTGTTCAAGTTGGATTTAGTAAAGGCAGAGGAACCAGAGATGAAATTTTCAACATCCATTGCATCATAGAAAAAGTAAGAGCATTCCAGATAAACATCTACTTCTTCTTGATTGATTACACTAAAGCCTTTGACTATGTGGATTGCTACAAACTGTGGGAAATTCTTAAAGAGATGGGAATATCAGACCATCTTACCTGCCTCCTCAGAAATCTGTACGCAGGTCAAGAAGCAACAGTTAGAAGCAGAGATGGAACAATGGACTGGTTCTAAATGGGGAAAGGAATACATCAAGGCTTATATTGTCACCCTGCTTATTTAACTTATATGCAGAGTACATCATGAGAAATTCAGGGCTGGATGAAGCACAAGCTGGAATCAAGATGGCAGGGAGAAATAACCTCAGATATGCAGATGATACCACTCTCACTGCAGAAAGCAAAGAGCAACTAAAGAGCCT
Organism: Bos indicus x Bos taurus; assembly: GCF_003369695.1. Lineage (NCBI taxonomy): Eukaryota > Metazoa > Chordata > Mammalia > Artiodactyla > Bovidae > Bos > Bos indicus x Bos taurus. The sequence goes on from NC_040082.1 coordinate 46,728,484, forward strand.
CTTGATGAAAGTGAAAGAAGAGAGTGAAAAAGCTGGCTTAAAATTCAACATTCAAAAACAAAGATCATGGCTTCTGATTCCATCATTTCATGGCAAATAGATGGGGAAACAATGAAAACAGTGACAGATTTTGTTTTCTTGGGTTCTAAAATCACTGCAGATGGTGACTGCAGCCATGAAATTAAAAGACGCTTGCTCCTTGGAAGAAAAGCTATGACAACCCTAGACAGTGTATTAAAAAGCAGAGACATTATTTTATCAACAAAGGTCCATATATTCAAAGCTGTGATTTTTCCTTTAGTCATCTATGGATGTGTGAGAATTGGACTGTAAATAAGGCTGAGTGCCGAAGAATTGGTGCTTTTGAACTGTGGTGTTGGAGGAGACTCTTGAAAGTCCCTTGGACTGCAAGGAGATCAAACCAGTCAATCCTAAAAGTAATCAACCCTGACTGTTCTTTTGAAGGATTTTGCTGAAGCTCCAATACTTTGGCCACTTGATGCAAAGAGCTGACTCATTGGAAAGTCCCCAATCCTGGGAAAGATTGAAGGCAGGAGGAGAAGGGGACAAAGGAGGATGAGATGGTTGGATGCCATCACAGACTCACTGGACATGAGTTTGAGTAAGCCTCGGAAGACGGTGAAAGACAGGGAAGCCTGGCGTGCTGCAGTCCACAGGGTCACAAAGAGTTGGTCATGACTGAGTGACTGAACAACAATAATAATCACTTTAAACATCAGTAGTGTAAGAACAGCAGTTTAAATAATTGAAATTTTGAGAATTAATCAAAAACACAGCTATATGCTGTCTACAAGAAACCCACTTTGAATACATAGAAACGTATAGAATAAAAGTGTGTGGATGGAGAAAAAATATATCAGGGTAACACTAATCAAAGAAAAGTAGGAGTGTATAATTTTCAGATGGAGCAGATTTCAGAGCAAGAAAAATTAACAGGCATAGAGAAAGGCTTTGCAAAATGAAGGAGTCTATACTTCAAAGAAGATATAACAATCTTTACTGTGTGAAAAAAGAATATAAAATATGCAAGGCAAAAACTGTTAGAACTGCAAGTAGTAATGGATGAATCCACTATTATAGTTGGAGACTTTACCATCTCTTTATCAGAAATGGACCAATATACCAGACAGAAAATCAGTAAGGACATATTTGAACTCAACAGCACCATCAACCAACTGGATATAATTAATATTTATTGACTACTTCACCCAGCCACAGCAGAATATATGCTCTTCTCACAGTCACAAGGACTATTTACCAAGAGAGACAACAATCTGACCCATAAAACACAGTCCAAAGAAACCAAAAAAAAGACAAATTATAAAATGTCTGTTCTTGAGGGAAAATTATATTTTAAACTACAAATCAATAACAAAAGAAAACTGGAAAATCTTCCAAATACTTGGTGATTAAAAACACACTTTTAATAACACATAAATCAAAGCAGAAATTTCATGAGGGATTTTAAAATATTTTGAACTTAATAAAAATGAAAATACAGCTTATCAAAATTTGTAGGAATCTGTGAAAGTAGTGCTTAGAGGAAATTTATAGCATTAAATACACATACTTGAAAAAGAGAAAGATCTGAAATCAGTCATATAAATTTCCACCTTTAAGAAATAAAAAAGCAATCCAATATTAGCAGGAGAAAGGAAATAATAAAAAGTAATACAAAAATCAATGAAATTCAAGACAGAAAATCAATAGGAAAAATCAATAAAACTTAAAGATGGTTTCCAGAAAAGACAAATAAAATGTATTAACCTTTAGCCAGGCTAAGTAAGGAAAAAGAGAAGACAGAATTACTAGTATCAGGAATGAAAGAGTGGCCATCACTACAGATCCCATAGAAAGTAAAAGGATAATATAGGAGTATTCTGAATGCCTTGTGCTCACATATTTGATATCCTAGATTAAATGGATGAATTCCCTGGAAAACACAATCTACCAAAACTCACATAAGAAGAAATATACAAAAAGTACTCTCTGTACTTTCCACTCAACTTTTCTATGAACTTAAAAACAATTCTGAAAATAGTTTCTTTAAAAAAAGAAAAAAAAATCCTGGACCCCAACAGGCAGGAAAAAAAATCAAAGTAGAAATTAACTTTTGTAGTTAGTATATTTTTAAAGGAATGCTTTTATAAATGTTAGGAATGAGCAAAATAAAACCATTTATATTGTTTTGATCATTATTATTTAACTCCATGTGAACAAGGGCAAAATATATCTTCCCCAATACTTCCTCCATCTCTCACACTGAAGTCTTCTCAATTATTTCTGGAATTCACTGTCTTAAGGCAAGCTCTAAGTCATAGTAGGTAAGAGCACAACTTTAGAGTTCAGCTATTCACCATATGACCATGGACAAATAATAAAAACTCCGAGAACCCCTGTGTTTTCCTAAATACAATGAGGGAAATTATAGAACTTCGCTGCTAGGATTGCTATAAGCATTCAAGGAGACAATGCATGCCAAATTCTTATGCAGGGCTTGGTACATGTGAGTGTTCAACACTTGATCATTTCTATTCTAATCCTTTGTTCTTAGTCAGCCTATTACATTAACCCTTTCATCCTGCCCTGCTTGGAATACTTAACCCAAAGTCATACGGTCATGTCTTGTTGCTACAGGCAAGATTTTAACTGATGGTCCCTCAAATTCATGAAGTAGTTACTCACTACAGATATTGTTCTCAATCTCTCTTGAGCAAGATTCACTCTCATTAATCCACCAAAAAATATTCTTATTAAGTTCACCAATGACCACCTTCACATTGATAAATTTGTTGTTAATTCTCTGTCTTCATCTTACTTGACCTATTAGTTGTACTGAACATAGCAAATAATAATTTTTGATCACCTTTTTCTTTAACCTTTTTTTTGTACTGGAGAATAGACAGTTAACAATGTTGTGATACTTTCAGGTTCATGGTGAAGGGGTTCAGCCATATGTGTACATGTATTCATTCTCTCCCAAACTCCCCTCCCATCCAGGCTGCCACATAACATTGAACAGAATTACCTGTGCTATACAGTAGGTCTTTGTTGGTTATCCATTTTAAATATAGCAATGTGTACATGTTGATCCCAAACTCCCTAACTGTCTCTTCCTGATGTCCTTACCCACTGGCAACCAAAAGTTAATTTTCTTAAGTCTGTGAATCTATTACTATGTTGTAAATAAGATCATTTGTATCATTTCTTTTTAGATTCTGCACATAGGGGATGTCTTAGGATATTTATTATTCTCTGTCTGACTTACTTCACTTAGTATGACAATTTCTAGGTTCATCATCTTGCTGCAAATGGCTTTATTTCATTCTTTTTAATGGCTAAGTAATATTCCATTATATATATACATCATATCTTCTTTATCCATTCCTCTATTAATGGAAATTAGGTTCCTTCCATGTCTTGGCTGTTGTAAACAGTGCTGAAATGCCCCCCTCTCTTTTTGTTGTAATGTGTATGTTCCCCATCAGGAAGTCTCCTGTCATCAAAATGTATCCAAAGTCACACCAGTTGTCATTATCTATACTGTTAGTGCCTCTTATCCTTCTCCATCAGAGGGCAGACATACTGAAAACCACAATCACAAAAAACTAGCCAATCTGATCACATGGACCACAGCCTTGTCTAACTCAATGAAACTATTAGCCATGCCATACGGGGCCACCCAAGAAGGACGGGTCATGGTGGGAGTTCTGACAAAATGTGGTCCACTGGAGAAGGAAATGGCAAACCACTTCAGTATTCTTGCCTTGAGAACCCAGTGAAGATTATAAAAAGGCAAAAAGATAGGACACTGAAAGATGAACTCCCCAGGTTGGTAGGTGCCCAATATACTACTGGAGATCAGTGGAGAAATAACTGCAAAAAGAATAAAGAGACGGAGCCAAAGCAAAAACAGCACCCAGTTGTGGAGGTGACTGGTGATGGAAGTAAAGTCTGATGCTGTAAAGAGCAATATTGCATAGGAACCTGGAATGTCAGGTCCATGAATCAAGGCAAATTGAAAGTGGTCAAACAGGAGATGACAAGAGTAAACATCGACATTTTAGGAATCAGCGAACTAAAATGGATTGGAATGGGTGAATTTAACTCAGACGACCATTATATCTACTACTGTGGGCAGGAATCCCTCAGAAGAAATGGAATAGCCATCATGGTCAACAAAAGAGTCCTAAATGCAGTACTTGGATGCAATCTCAAAAATGACAGCATGATCTCTGTCCGTTTCCAAGGCAAATCATTCAATATCATGGTAATCGAAGCCTATGCCCCAACCAGTAACACTGAAGAAGCTGAAGCTGAATGGTTCTATGAAGACCTACAAGACCTTTTAGAACTAACACCCCAAAAAGATATCCTCTTCATTATAGGGGACTGGAATGCAAAAGTAGGGAGTCAAGAGACACCTGGAATAACAGGGATATTTAGCCCTGGAGTACAGAATGAAGCAGGGGAAAGGCTAATAGAGTTTTGCCAAGAGAACACACTGGTCATAGCAAACACCCTCTTCCAACAACATAAGAGAAGACTCTATATGGACATCACCAGATGGTCAATACTGAAATAAGATTGATTATATTCTTTGCAGCCAAAGATGGAGAAGCTCTATATAGTCAGCAAAAACAAGACTGGGAGCTAACTATGACTCAGATTATGAATTCCTTATTGCCAAATTTAGACTTGAAGAAAGTGGGGAAAACCACTAGACCATTCAGGTATGACCTAAATCAAATCTCTTATGATTATACAGTGGCAGTGAGAAACAGATTCAACAGATTAGATCTGGTAGACAGAGTGCCTGAAGAACTATGTACAGAGATTTGTGACATTGTACAGGAGGCAGGGATCAAGAACATCCCCAAGAAAAAGAAATGAAAAATGCCAAAAAGGTTGTCTGAGGAGGCCTTAAAAATAACTGTGAAAAGAAGAAAAGTGAAAGGCAAAGTAGAAAAGGAAAGATATACCCATTTGAATGCAGAGTTCCAAAGAACAGCAAGGAGAGATAAGAAAGCCTTTTTCAGTGATCAGTGCAAAGAAATAGTGGAAAACAATAGAATGGGAAAGACTAGAGATCTCTTCAAGAAAATTAGAGCTATCAAGGGAACATTTCATGGAAAGATGGGCACAATAAAGGATAGAAATGGTATGGACTTAACAGAAGCAGGAGATATTAAGAACAGGTGGCAAGAATACACAGAAGAACTATACAAAAAAGATCTTCATGACTCAGATAATCACAATGGTGTGATTATTCACCTAGAACCAGACATCCTGGAATGCGAAGTCAAGTGGGCCTTAGGAAGCACCGCTAGGGACAAAGCTAGGTGGAGGTGATGGAGTTCCAGTTGTGCTCTTTCAAATCCTAAGAGATGATGCTGTGAAAGTGCTGCATTCACTATGTCAGCAAATTTGGAAAACTCAGCAGTGGCTGAGAAAAGGTCATAGGAATGGAAAAGGTCAGTTTTAATTCCAATCCCAAAGAAAGGCAATGCCAAAGAATGCTCAAACTACCACACAATTGTACTCATTTGACATGATAGCAAAGTAATGCTCAAAATTCTGCAAGTCAGGCTTCAACAGTACGTGAACCATGAACTTCCAGAAGTTCATGCTGGATTAAGCAAAATCAGTGATCCAATTGCCAATATCCATTGGATCATCAAAAAAGCAAGAGAGTTCCAGAAAAACATCTACTTCTGCTTTATTGGCTATGCCAATGCCTTTGACTGTGTGGATCACAAAAAGCTATAGAACATTCTTCAAGAGATGGGAATAACAGACCACCTTACCTGCCTCTTGAGAAATCTGTTTGCAGTTCAGGAAGCAACAGTTAGAACTGGACATGGAACAACAGACTGGTTCCAAATCGGGAAAGGAGTATGTCAAAGCTGTATATTGTCACCCTGCTTATTTAACTTATATGCAGAGTACATCAATTGAAACACTGGGCTGGATGAAGCACAAGCTGGATCAGGATTCTCAGAGAAATATCAATAACCTCAGATATGCAGATGACACCACCCTTGTGGCAGAAAGTGAAGAAGAACTAAAGAGCCTCTTGATGAAATGAAAGAGAAGAGTGAAAAAGTTGGCTTAAAGCTCAACATTCAGAAAGCTAAGATCATGGCATCTGGTCCCATCACTTCATGGGAAATTGATGGGAAAACAATGGAAACAGTGTCAGACTTTATTTTTGGGGGCTCCAAAATCACTGCAGATGGTGACTGCAGCCATGAAATTAAAAGAGGCTTGCTCCTTGGAAAAAAACAACATAGACAGCATATTCAAAAGCAGAGACATTACTTTGCCCACAAAGTTCCATCTAGTCAAAGCTATGGTTTTTCCAGTAGTCATGTATGGATGTGAGAGTTGGACTATAAAAATGCTGAGTTCCAAAGAATTGATGCTTTTGAATAGTGGTGTTGGAGAAGACTCTTGAGAGTCCCTTGGACTGCAAGGAGATCCAACCAGTCCATCCTAAAGCACATCAGTCCTGAATATTCACTGGAAAGAGTGATACTAAAGCTGAAACTCCAATACTTTGGCCACCTGATGTGAAGAACTGACTCATTTGAAAGGATTCTTATGCTGGGAAAAATTGGAGGCAGGAGGAGAAGGGAATGACAGAGGATGAGATGGTTGGATGGCATACTGACTCAATGGGCATGAGTTAAAGTAAGTTCCGGGAGTTGGTGATTGACAGGGAAGCCTGACATGCTGCAGTCCATGTGGTCACAAAGATTTGGACATGACCGAGCAACTGAACTGAACTGAAGTAGTGTCCTAGTGTGAGCCACTTACATCTCTGCAGTAGCCTCCTGATTAATCCTAGCTGCAATTACAGTTAATATACCATGAACTGTTTATATTCTGCTAAAATGTGATTGAGTGAGTTTCTTTCTCTTCCTATCCCCTAATTTGTTTCCATTTGCAGTCTGATACTAACATCTCTTACAGTGATCTCAAAAGAAGAGTTTCCTTTGCTCCCACATTTCAGGACAATGTTGTACATGAGATACTTTTTCCTTTCCCAGACCCGCCAGTCATGAACCTGTAATGCACAGTGTCTGAGATGCTTATTGACACTCATTACTTGTCCACACTCTCCATCTTCCTTTACTACTCAAGCCATCCTTTTATTCACCCCCTCCCCTCACCTTCTGATGATCTACACTCCCCTATTGTCTGTAAAGTAGTGCTCTTTATTTTTATTCAGGCTTTGCTATAAAAACTGAGAAGCTAGCAGTCTTCATTTACATATGTCATAGCCATGCCCATGGCATTCTGTGTAATAGACATGTATATAGCTGCCAAACTACAGAAGAGAAGAAGCACAGAAAGTGGGAAGGATAAATGATGCATTGTACGGTTGATCAAAATGTGTTAGCATCACATTTTTTAAATGGAGTTTTTCTGTATTGTGTCTTAGGAAGCTTTGCATAAATTTTCTTGTGAAATAGAAAAGAAGCTATAGTGATAAATGATGACATCCATGGGGTACAAGTTAGTTAAGTAGCAGAGCACTTTGGAAGGTGGAGTGAGAAAACACTCTTTTATGAGCTAACGTGATTCTTGTGCTCAGGAGGAAATTACAAGAAGGCACGGGATCTACCTTCTTTGTTCAGAAGCCCAGGAACATATGCATAGTTTATACTTGATCCCTTCAGCCATGTGAAGATGTCTTGAAGAGAAATAAGTTGTTTCCAAGTTTCCAGAGAAACAGCACACTTCGCTTTCTGATTAGCTTTTCTAGGGAACTGCTCAATTTCAAATTCAGCAGACTTTTATTAGGGGCAAAGCTGTGTACAAAGCACAGTAGAAAATATTTTAACAAAAATTTTTATAACAAGCCTGTGAAGCAGGTGTTCAGTCATCTAATCTTCTTACCTCTGTCCTCTCTTTCCATCATCTATAGTTCACCTCTTATGTACCACGTCCCTAACGCCAAGAATCATAAGGCATTGTCCTTGCCCTCAGGTTCACAGTGTGAGATTGGTTACATCAGCTGAGTATGTATTCTACTCTATGGATGATTTGAAGAATGTTTAAGTGTCCCTTTGTTTATATGTGGCTTTCTCATTATCCCTAATTGAGATCTACATGTTCTGTTAAAAGTAATTCCATTGTATGTCCTATATATCACCACCCCACTACCTTGTCTCAGGTTACTCTAGATGGGATACACATTTTCTTCTACATTAATCAAGTGTTTCTGAGCCTTCAAGGCTAAGTTTCCATAAAACACTGTTAGTTCCCCTAGCCTCAAATATCACTCCTCTTCTGTTTATCCCCCAGCATCTGTGTTGGCATCTAATTATACGTCTCATTCTACCTTGCCTCAGCTGATAACAGTTGTGATGTCTTGCTTTTCCACTGGATCAGAAAGGTCCTTGAGGGCACTGGCAAACCGTGGTTCTCCTTTACTTTCCTTAGGATGGTCAACACTGGACTATCCCTGAATATATGTTTATTGAGCTAAAACACACACACACACACACACACACACACACAGGAATGGGAGAATATCCTAGCTCTTCTAAGTTCAGGCTTATTGTTGTTGTTTAGTTGCTAAGTCATGCCTGATTCTTTGCAATCAGGCTATTCCCATGTAAATAATCTATGGGTGTTTATTATTATTATTATTATTAATAAAGTACTTTCTTCAATGGTTTAGCCTTGAGGTCCATTTTCTAATTAGCCATGGTGTAACTAATGTCTATAAAACTGACATTGGTCAGTTACAAGTGTTGCAAAGATAAATTTAGTTAGAAAAACACTGCATAAACATTAGGAGATCTGCATTCTACTTTAAGCTCTGACAATAATGTGCTTTGTCACCTGAGTGAGTTCCTTCCTATTTCTGAGCCTTAGCTGCCTTAAGTATAAAAAGAAAATAATAATCTGTGCAGTACTTTTTCTATAGTTCTACTAAAGTACCTTCTAAATCAGTGCTTCCCAATTCTGGTTTCCCATCAGAGTGTCTAAGGAGTTTTATTTTAAAAAACAAAATGAATAACAACGAAAGTAAAACCCAGATGCCTAGGTTCTTTGTCCAGAGATTCTGATTTCAGCATGTTTGAAGTGGGGGCTGGGACTCATGTGCACCAGAGCACTATCATTTAAAAAGCACCCCAGGTTGTTGTAGTATACAAACAAATTTGGAAACACTTGTCACAAATGAAGAGGGAGCAAATATATACTGCAATAATTGTAGGGGGATGGGCTTCCCAGGTGGCTTAGTGGTTAAGAATCTGCCTTCCAATGCAGGAGATACGTGTTCAATTCCTGGGTGTGGAGGATCCCTGGGGAAGGAAATGGCAACCCACTCCAGTATTCTTGCCTGGGAAATCTCATGGACAGTGGAGCCTGGCAGGCTACAGTCCATGGGGTCACAAAAGAATCAGACACGACTGAGGGATTGATCACACACAGAAGTATAGGGAGATAGTCTGAAGCAGTACAAAATCTCAATTTCTTTGAAGTGTCACAATATGTCTTAAGAGTAGTTTGCAACTGTTTTATTGTTTAAAATATATGCTTGTTTTACTCTAAAATGTATGTTTTCATTTACTCACAATTGAATACAATTGCTTTTCTAAAATGGTGTGCAGTTGCTTTATGGCTTTGCAGATCCTCTGGTGCACCACTGAAATACATACACTCCAGGTTCAGAAGCACAGGGTTTAATCATCTTCTGAGCTCATTTCCAGTTCATACAGCTATTGAGAAATATTTAGAGCTGGATACATATCGTCCAGCTTTAAATGTGCTGTTTCCACCCTCTGGATCTTGCATACAAAATGACATGAACATTGTCCTCGCCTACACAGTGAAATGAGGCTTTGAGAAATTCTTTTAATGAGATCTAATTAACTCAGAGATGCTGGCAGATGAAATAATGTTGATTTTTATTACATTAGGTATCATTCTTTAAAAAGCTAAGTCTATAAAAAGCATTGGCAGCTATGATGGAATCAAGAAGTGTCTTCACAGTTTCTCCCCAGTTCGTTCTGAACCTCTCTGGAAGAATGTCTTGCCTTTATAGATGTATTCTCAAAGTTTTTTAATATAGAAATTAGTGCATAGACTAATAAAGATAAAACCAAAAAGGAGAAAGAGGAGAAAATAAGATTTAATAAAACATGTTAGGTTCACTGACATAATATTCAAGAAAAAAAGAGAAAAGTACATAGATTCTAAAAAGCATTGCATGCAACATTGCATACAAGAGGCTTGGAAAGGAGAAAAAAGTCATATGAGGACTGTCTCTTGAAAAACATAAAATATTGTAAGATTTAAAAATTAATTTTGACTCTTTGGATTGTATTTCCATTTAAGCTATTTAGGGGCATAGACTAATTTTTAAAGCATTTCACAACCTTACAAATTTCAGGGTATTAAAATGAAAATAATGTAATTCAAAGCTAGTGAGACACACTCTGAGTGTGCAAGGGAATTCACAATGTTAACTCTAGGGAGTTTACAACTATGAAGATAAATTCTAGTTCTCTGTGTAAAATATTGTTCTTTTTCCTGCTTGAGTCACAGGCCCTGATTCAGTGAGATGGGCAGTTTGTATGAAATCAGCACACTATTTCAGTCAAGCAAGCAGGTGTTCTTGAAAGTAGGTTATCACACCAGCTCTCCTGAGGTGGCAACTGCCTACTGTCATTGAAGGTTTAATGGCAGCTGTATGTGATAGACTTGTCAAAACAAACAAACAGAAAGCAGAGCAAAGAAATGACATCTGGGCCACCTATGGTTGCCAATCATGAACTCTGCCGTGTGTTTCCTTAAAGAATACTTGCCTCTAGTAATTCCATATTCTTATCTGCCCTAGACATGTTTTATTTTTATAGTCTTTTGAAGATTCACAATGAATGCCAAAATGCAATAAAATTATAATAGAAAAATGAGCAGGGACTAAGGAAATAATGTATTATGATTTTAAAAAAAATAGTATTATGAAGTAGAGTAAAACATCAATTCTCAGAGAGAAATCACTGAGTTTCATATCAAACAATAGACTACTTACTCATGTTGAGGAAACTAGCTTCTGCCCTATTATTATGATATGCTGATGATTTTTCTTTTATACCAGTCACCCCAAGTCTGTAGTCTTATGATACTCAAAATATCCACGTTTAAATTGAAAATAAGTTATTATGGCAAGAAATGGGAAGATCTAAAACTGAATGATGAAAGGTAACATTGAATGCCAGCACCAAGATAAAAGAAATGTTAGAATCATTTGACAAAGACTTGAAAGCAACCATCTTGAAAAATGAAAGACAAACAATTATGAACATCCTTAGAACAAGTAAAAAGAAAATTTCAGCAAAAAAATAAAAAATAAAAAGTAGAACTAAATGGAAAGTTTTAACCATAAAAATACAGTAACCAAATCAAACTTAATGGGTGAATAAAGAGCAAATACAGAAGACAGAGAAAAGAATCAGGAAGCTTGATACTAATGATACAGTGTGAAGCACAGAGAGAAAGTAGACTAGGAAAAAAAAAAAGAGAGCTTCAGGACATGTGAGAAGAAAAGATAGAACATTCTTATTACTGAAGTCTTAGGAGGAGAGGATGAAAAAAGCATGGCTAATAAAGTAATTAAAGCTTCTAAAATTGGGCAAAAGATTAAACACAGATTCAAGGATATTAGCAAATAGTATAAACTTCAAAAAATACACTTCAAGACTCACTATACACAAACTTGTGAAAACTAGAGACAAAGGAAAAATCATGGGAAGAAGGGAATTAAGAGGAAGGAGAGCTTAACTATTGAGATACACTCCAAATGACAGCAGATTTCTCCCCAGAAACCATAGATGCCAGGAGGGATTAGCACCACATTTTCAAGTTACTGAAAGAAATGTCAACTCAAAATTCTAAAGCCAACAAAAATGTCCTTTCTCCAAAAAAAAAAAAAAAAAAGAGAGATTCTCAGATGAAATAAAACAAACAATTTATTCCAGCAAATTTACCTTAAAAGAATGGCAAAAAAAAAAAAAAAAAGAAAGTTGTCTGAACAGAAAGGACACAATAAAAGAAGGATTCTTGGAACATTAGAAAGGAAGAACAGGTAAGCCAAAAATAAGGATAAATATAGTAAGTGTCTTTCTCAAGTTTTCTTCATTGTTTAAAGGGGCTTCCCTTATGGCTCAGCACTAAGGAATCTGCTTGTAATGCAGGAAATGTGGGTTTGATTCCTGGATCAGGAAAATTCCCTGGAGGAGGAAATAGCAACCCACTCCAGTATTCTTGCCTGACAAATTCCATGGACAGAGAAGCCTGGCAGGCTACAGTCCATGGGACCACAAAGAATCAGACAGGACTGAGCAGCTGAGCACACACACACATGCCAAAATTAAGACCCAAAGGCAATGGCAACCCACTCCAGTACTCTTGCCTGGAAAATCCCATGGACGGAGGAGCCTGGAGGGCTGCAGTCCATGGGGTCGCTGAGGGTCGGACACGACTGAGCGACTTCACTTTCACTTTTCACTTTCATGCATTGGAGAAGGCAATGGCAACCCACTCCAGTGTTCTTGCCTGGAGAATCCCAGGGACGGGGGAGCCTGGTGGGCTGCCATCTATGGGGTCAGACAGAGTTGGACATGATTGAAGTGACTTAGCAGTAGCACAGCCAAATAAATAGACAAATATTAAAAAGAAGAAGAAGAAGAGGATTGCAATACAAGATTGAGGCACTCCAGGAGTGCGGAGGAGAAAATACATGGCTCTACTGGCCAAAGTCCATGAGCACCTACTTACTATGTGCTCGGCTCTGTGAGTGAGTCGTCTTCTGAGTCTTCATTGTTTGGCAATAGAAGCAAAAGTTTTAGTACTCTTTCATGTGATTCTAAATGTGTTTGAAAATATAAATAAGACAACTATACTTTTTTAAATGCTATGAGCTGAATTGTACTCCCCCAGATTCAGATGTTGAAACCTTCCCCTAATGTGATGATATTTGGAGATGGGACTTTTGGGAGATAGTTAAGCTTAGATGAGGTCGTGAGGGTAGTGCCCTCGTGATGAAATTAGTACCCTTATGTAATAAGAAGAGACTACAAACTGCATACTTTCTCTCTCTTCCTGTCTCCTTGTTCCCCTCTCTTACTCCTTCCCCACACCATGAGAGAAAATAGTGTGAAGATGGCCTTCTGCAAGTCAGAAACAGAATGCTTACCAGAACCAGATCATGCTGGCATCCTCATCTTGGACTTCCAGCCTCAAGAATTGTGAGGAATGAATTTCTGTTGTCTATGTCCTAAGTCTGTGGCATTTTTGCTACAGTGGCCTGAACTAAGCCACAAATGGAAGAAGAAAAAAAGGACATAAAAGTAGGAAAAATTTGTATCTTTCATTTAAACTATTAACAGATGACATTGTAGCCTATTAAGTTGTATATATACAGAGAACCCACTATAAAAGTTATACAAAAATATACTACAAAGCACTGGAGATTATCAATCAAACTGGAATTCTAAAACTATTCAATCCATCTACAGAAAAACAGAAGGAAAAAACAAAGAAATAAAAAAGGGAGAGCAAACAGAAGTCAAAAAATACAATGGCAGACTTAAGCCCTATTACATCAATAATTGCATTAAATTAAAATGGTCTAAACATACCTATTTGAAGACATAGATGGACAGAATGAAAAAATATCAACATGCTGTCTATAAGAAAATCACTTTGTAAAGTAATTAGCCTCCAATTAAAATAAATAAATTTAAATTAAAAATAAATTATTTAATTAAAAAAAATAAAATCACTTCAAGTATGATATAGGCAGAGACAGTAAAATGTCTCATTCAAGTAGTCATCAAAAGAAAGAAGGAGTGCCTATATTGATATCTGATGAAGCAGATTTCCCCACAGAGAACATTACCAAGAGTAGAATGGACTATTAAGAACCTATGGAACTCTAAATAACAAAACTGCAAATTACACAAAGCCAAACAGTTTATAACTGCAAGGACAGATAGACAAATCCACTCTTACAGAACAAACTTATGGCTACCAGGGGATGAAGCAGGGGAGGAATAAATTGGGAGATTGGGATTGATATATACACACTGCTATGTATAAAATAGATAACTAATAAAGACCTGCCACTACATAGAACAGGGAACTCTATTCAGTACTCTGTAATGGCCTATAAGGGAAAAGAATCTGAAAGAGTAGACATGTATGTATATAACTGATTTGTTTTGTGGTACACCTGAAATTAACACAACATTATGAATCAACTATACTCCAATAAAAATTACAACAACACACACACACACAATCGAATCTGCACTTAGAGCTGAAAACTTTAACATACATGTGTCAACAACCAATGAAACAACTAGACAGAAAATCACGAAGGATACAGAAGAATCTACTAAGCCCATCCACTGACAAAATCTAGTCAATATCTAAAGAAGGCTCCACCCAACACAAGTAAAATATACATTCTTTTCAAGTGCCCAGAGAACATATTGCAAGACAGACCATATACTGAGCATGAAACAAACCTCAACAAATTTAAATGAACTGAAATAACTACAAAAGAATCAAATTAGAAATCATTAACTGAAAGGTAACTGCAGTGTCTTCAAAGACTTGGAAACTAAATCGAGTATGTCTAAACAACTCAAAAAAGTTTCAAGAGAAAAAATTTTAGCTAAAGCACAGCTGAGAGGAGCAGCTAAAACACTACATACATACATAAGAAACTAGGAAAACTCTCACATCAATAATCCAAGGTCCAACCACAGAAACTCAGAAGAAGAATAGCAAATTAAAGGCAAAGCAAGCAGACAGATGGAAATAATAAATAGAAGAACAATAACAAATGAAATGAAAAACAAAGCACTTACCTCATAATATTCATTCAAAAATAGTAATTATCATCATTATTCAATGGTTTTCAAACTCTTTTGACCATATTTTTCTTAGAACATTTTTGAGTGTACTCAAATATATGAATATTTACTGTTTATAGATTATGTAGATTAGTCTACACCTATCTGCACATGCTAAGCATACACAAAATTTTAAGTAGGATGAGATAAAATTAATTATAGTATCCTCATTGTTTGCCAGTGAATTGTCTTGGATACCTTAATTGGGGATCACTAGTTGAATATCATCGTCAAGGATAAGGACTCTCCCTTCTTTAAATTTAGCTGAAGTAGCATCATTTCCAGGAGGCTTCTGCTAATCCTATGAGTCCTCATGAAAACTTCCTTTCTCCAAAATCATATGTTAATTTTGACTGTGCCTTTGATTTTATGCATATACTATCTTAACTGTCATAGTTCAATTCAGTTCAGTCGCTCAGTCATGTCTGACTCTCTGCAACCCCATGTACTGCAGCAGGCTAGGCCTCCCTGTCCATCGCCAACTCCCTGAGTTTACTCAAACTCACGTCCATTGAGTCAGTGATGCCATCCAACCATCTCATCCTCTGTCGTCCCCTTCTCCTCCCGCCTTCAATCTTTCCCAGCATCAGGGTCTTTTCCATTGAGTCAGTTCTTCGCATCAGGTGGCCTAAGTATTGGAGTTTCAGCTTTAGTATCAGTCCTTCCAATGAATATTCAGGACTGATTTCCTTTAGGATAGACTGGCTGGATCTCCTTGCAGTCCAAGGGACTCTCAAGAATCTTCTCCAATACAACAGTTCAAAAGCATCAATTCTTCGGCGCTCAGCTTTCTTTATAGTCCAACTCTCTCATCCAAACATGACTACTGGAAAAACCATAGCTTTGACTAGATGGACCTTTGTTGGCAAAGTAATGTCTCCACTTTTTAATATACTATCTAGGTTTGTCATAACTTTTCTTTCAAGGAGCAAGTGTCTTTCAATTTCATGGCTGCAGTCACCATCTGCAGTGATTTTGGAGCCCCCCCAAAAAAGTTTGTCACTGTTTCCACTGTTTCCCCATCTATTTGCCATGAAGTGATAAGACCAGATGCCGTGATCTTAGTTTTCTAAATGTTGAGTTTTGAGTCAACTTTTTCACTCTCTTTCACTCTCATCAAGAGGCTCTTTAGTTCTTCCTTGCTTTCTGCCATCAGGGTGGTGTCATCTGCGTATATGAGGTTATTGATATTTCTCCCAGCAAGCTTTATTCCAGCTTGTGCTTCATCCAGCCTGGCATTTCACGTGATGTACTCTGCATATGAGTTAAATAAGCAGGGTGACAACATACAGCCTTGATATACTCCTTTCCCCATTTGGAACCAGTCTGTTCCATGTCCAGTTCTAACTGTTGCTTCCTGACCTGCATACAGATTTCTCAAGAGGCAGGTTAGGTGGTCTGGGATTCCCATCTCTTGAAGAATTTTCCAGTTTGTTATAATCATTTGCCTAATAAATTTCCTGATATAAATATGATACTAAAAAACACATATAAAAATCTGAGGGATTGAGCACTTGGCAAAAAATATGGAAAGGAAAATGTCCAACATTCTCACAAAGATACATAAAATATTAAAAATCTAGAGGTTGATGGAACGAGAACTGTGTAATCATTTTTTCCATATATATATTGAAGGATCATAACCTGGCTTCCCAAAGACCAGGCTACACAGACATGTGGTATGTTTGGCACAGTGCTTTGGATTATGTTTCTTTTTCTGCTTTTATACTGGGCATGCACTCTCCCTTTCAGCCATCATTCCATTATTCCCAACTTTTAATACCTGAGTGCTTCCAGTATTTTTACTCATAAGTCACCTGATGTTAACTTTGACAACCCTCTGAGAGTGTTTATACTTTATAGACCAGCACACTAAAGTACAAAAGAATCAAAAGATCTGAGTTTCTGGCTCATGTGCCACTTGCTAGCTATGTCATCTTGAGAAAATCATGTTACTTTCTAAAGCACAATTCCTTCAACTATGGAATAGAGATGGCAATTCCTGCCCAGTGTGTCTCATGGGGCAAATGAGAAGCCTGGTTAAAAACTATAAAACTGTTGAATAAATATTACAGTTATTGTCATATGACCTTGGTTCCCTTCCTACTGTGAAATATTTTGTTCCTATCATTTCTGGGAAATCGTGGGTAATTACAACTTCATTTCCTAACAAAGTCATCAATCCCATAGCTATAAATATGCTACTTAGAGTTATGAGGATAAAAATGTTAGAAATCCTTGGCTGGTTTTCTGATAGAATTATAATTATAATACATGAAAAGAATGCATTGGGTGTTAAATGTTGACATCTCAGGAAATTGTGTGATACAGTTTGATAAGAGCCTGCCTGTAAGATTAATTGTAAATTGGCTTGGATATGAACACTGTCATCAGAATTGAACATTGTCAAAAAAACGTAATGACAAGGATGACAATGGGTAGCATCATAGGCTTCAAGAAGGTCAGGGTGTCTACAAGAGGGGTTTCTGGGATCAGAGTTCAGTGAAATCTCATTACCATCTTCATTAACTACTCCAGAAAAGGGCTGCATGTTTTCCTAGAGAAATTTGCACAGGATTCTTAGTTGGCAGGGGCTGTAAACAGAGATGCAAAATTATCACAAGAAATCAGACAGATTACAGTGGAATTTTAGGCACGCATAAAAACCAGATTCTTCTGGGGACATAGACGTTTGAGATCATGATCTCTGAAGTGCTTTCCTCAACTCTGTCTACTGAATTAAAGCTGTACTCTTTTGAAAATTTAGAGACCCCTCTTTCCTGAGGTTTCCTTGATCCCTTCAAAGAGAACTACTTCTCTGTCTTGTGAAATTCTACAGCTTCTCCTATCTTATGCTACTTATTTGGGCTTATAGATATGAAACCAAGTTTTACCCCATCTAAGTCATGAATACCTTGAGAGAGAGGATCACTGTATTAATTCTTAATGAATATCATGGTAATCAGCATGATGGCACATTCACATAACTTTAGAATTTGAATCTGCTTTTCTTCCCTATCTCCACTGACCTGTTTCCAACCCTTTATGTCTTTCTCGGAATATGTGGCATTGCCTCCTAATTGTTCTCCCTCTGTTTAATCACTTCTACACTCTTTGACTCTGCCCTTTAATCCATCTTTTATAAGCAGTCATGAGAATCTTCCTGATGTTCTTACTTAGTCATGCACTTCCTCTTTTCTGAAGCTTTTTTGGCTCCCACTTGCTACTGGATTATGCATAAACACCTTAGCCTGGATCCTGAGACTCATTGATCTGTTCCCAGCTTGTTTTCCCTACCTAGTTTCTTACTATTTATCTTAACAAGTGGCTTCTGCCAACTTTCTGCTTACCCAAACCACCCCTCCCTATTGGCCTGCCTCCTTCCTTTTGATTACTTTTGATTACACTTGCCTCACCTCCTATTTGCATTCCCCAATTCTCCTACTGAAACATTTACCCTACTTTTCTGCTTTCCTATTACCTTTTGTTTGTTTTGAGATAACTGCACAAACTTGCCTTTGATCCTAATACTTCCCTTTCTCATCCCAACCTCCTACATCCAATCCAAACCTCCTATTATGACTAAGTACCTCTGAATTTATCCCCTGGTAATCACTCTAATGGGCTTCCCTGGTGGCACAGACAGTACAGAATCTGCTTGGAATGCAGGAGACCTAGGTTTGATCCCTAGGTCAGGAAGATCCCCTGGAGAAGGAAATGGCAACCCAAACCAGTATTCTTGCCTGGAGAATTGTACGGACAGAGAAGCCTGGTGGGATACAGTCCATGGGGTCGAAAGAGTCAGACACAACTGAAGGATTAACACTTTGAATCACTCTAAAAGTCAGTTTCTCAAACCTCTATTGCTAACAGCACAGCAGATTATCTCCTGGACTTTACTATGCATTCCTAGCTGGTCTCCCCCTAGCTTCTTGCTTGCTCTGCAGTACAGTCGAATAAAGTTACTCCTATCCTATGCTCAAAATCCCACAAGTGTTTGCTATTGTTTGTCCTTGTCATTTAGTTGCTTAGTCGTGTCTGACTATTTGAGGCCACATGGACTGTAGTCTGCCAGGCTCTTCTGTCCATGGGATTCTCCAGGCAAGAATACTTGAGTGGGTTGTCATTTTTTTTCTCCAGGGGATCTTTCTGACCCAGGGATTGAACCTACATCTCTTAGTATCTGCATTGCAGGTGGATTTTTTTACCACTGAGCCATTGGTGAAATGTTCCTAGTGTTCTGGTTACTATAAAATCAGAATACATGCCATAGCCCATCAAAGCCCTATAAGTTTGGCCACTATCTCCACAGTTTGATTCCATGCTAGCCTATCCAAAAGACAGACTAATTCTCAGTATCCTAACCACTCTGTCCTTCCAGATTCTCAAATAGACCATGCTTCTTTGTCCCTGAAAACAATTGACCATACTATGTCCTCTGTATGAAATATTCCTCTTTTTTCCATCTTCTTAACCTGAGATCTTTCCCCAGAGTCTTAAATGAAACATAACTTTTCCAGAAGAAGCTTTATTGATGCCTCAGTGATGCCCTGTTATGTGTTGTCATAGTACCCTGTGCTCCTTCACTATAAGCCATTCTGTATGTAATGTGATCCTGATGCACATGATTATTTGAATAATGTCTTTCTCCCCTGCTAAGGCTGTATCTCTCTATAAGGGCAATGCATTTTGGCATTTTGTACATAATTATATTCTCATCTCTTGGCATGGTGGATTCATATTTTCATACATTCATATATTAAAATGGTGAAAGACTGAAAACGATTAGCTTAAAGCTAATAAGCTTTTTTCCTATCTGTACCTTATTATATTGTCATGCAATTTAAATGCAAAATGTTAGTAAAGTCTTCAGCAAAGTATCTGCAACATAATAAGTATTTTTTAATGATGTTTTAATTATAGTCATGTTTGACACTTACCACCCAGTTTCTTGGATATAGACCATATCTCCCTTTTTAAAGTCTAATTTTGTGTATTCCTTGTGATGCTTTCATCAGAGAAAGCCACAAACAATATGCATATATATATGTATGCATATATACATACAAACACATATATATATAGCATATACATGCATATATGCTTAGTGACTCAGTCGTGTCCAACTCTGTGAGCCTTTACATTGTAGCCTGCCAGGCTTCTTTGTCCATGGACTTTTCCAGGTAAGAATACTGGAGTGGGGCTACCATTTCCTCCTCAAGGGGATCTTCCCAACCCAGGGATCAAGCCTGCATCTCCTGCATTGCATGTGGACTCTTGACTGCTGAGCCATCAGGGAAGCACATATGCATATATAGTGCATACATATATAATGTATATGTGTGTGCATGTGTGCTCACCTGTGTCCCATTCTTTGTGACCCCATGGATTATAGCCTGCCAGACTCTGCTGTCCATTGAATTTTCCAGGCAAGAATACTGTAGTGAGTTGCCATGCCCTCTTTTAAGGGATCTTCCCAACCCAGGGATTGGACCCACCTCTCCTGAGTCTCTTGCATTAGCAGGTGGTTTCTTTACTGCTGTGCCTCCTGAGAAGCCCATATATATACATGTGTGTATAAACATATACAACATTAACATATACACATATGTCTGTGTGTGTGTATACACACACACACACACACACACACATATACACATATTTATATAACATCTTTACAGGTAAGCCTCTTACAGATTCTCTCATCCTTATCACCATGTCTCTACCATTTCTCCATCTCACCTGCCACAGTGAATTTCTAAGCATATAGTAGATACAGGTTTGTAAGTTTCTCTTAGAGCTAAAGGAAAGCAGGATTGCATCTTGGAATAAAGTGGTTCTCAAGGTACACACAGTTCAACAAGACTATCATGTGATTAGGCATGATAACATGCCTGAAAACACTCATGTGTCAAGAATGGTCATGAGATGCAATTCCAACCAATGAGAAACAATAGCACCTTTCTCTGAGATTTGTAGGAACACATTCTTGTTTTCCCTGTGGTGTGAAACCAATAGGCCATGTAGTTGTTATTCAGTTGCTCAGTCATGTCTGACTCTTTGTGACCCCATGCACTGTAGCACACCAGGCCTCCTCGTCCCTCACCAGCTTCCAGAGTTTGCCCAAGTTCATGTTCATTGCATTGGTAATGCCATCCGGCCATCTTATCCTTTGACACCTCTTTTCCTTCTGCCTTGATCTTTCCCAGCATCAGAGACTTTTCCAATGAGTTATCTGTTCTGATCAGATGACCAAAATCAGATCAGATGAGCTTCAGCTTCAGCATCAGTCCTTCCAGTGACTGATATTCAGGGTTGATCTCCCTTAAGATTAATTGGTTTGATCTCCTTGCTTTCCAAGGAACTTTCAGGAGTCTTATCCAGCACCACAGTTTGAAGGCATCACTTCTTTGGCATTCTACCTTCTTTACAGTCCAACTGTCACAACCATACATGACCATTGGGAAGACCATAGCCTTGACTATATGGACATTTGTCAACAGAGTAATGTCTCTACTTTTCAACACATTGTCTATATTTGCTATCGCTTTCCTGCCAAGAAGCAACTGTCTTCTGATTTCATGGCTTCAGTCAACATCCACAGTGATTTTGGAGCCCAGGAAAAGGAAATCTGTCATTACTTCCACCTTTTCCCCTTCTATTGGCCATGCAGTAGTAGGGCCAGATGCCATGATCTTAGTTTTTTTTTTTTTTTTTTTAATATTTAGTCTCAAGCTAACTCTTTTCACTCTCCTCTTTCACCCTCATCAAGAGACTCTTTAGTTCCTCTTCACTTTCTGCCATTCAGGTAGTATCATTGCATATTTGAGGTTGATGTTTTCCCCACCTATCTTGATTCCAATTTGTAACTCATCCAGCCTGGCATTTCTCATAATGTGCTCAGTGTATAGATTAAGCAAATATGATGACAGCAGACAGCCCTGTCATAGACCTTTCTTGATCTTGAACCAATCAATTGTTCCTTTCAGGGTTCTAACTGTTGCTTCTTGACCTGCATACAGGTTTCTCAGGAGACAGGTAAGATGGTCTGGTATTCCCATCTCTCTAAGAGTTTTCCAGTTTGCCATAATCCATGCAGTCAAAGACTTTAGCATAGTCCATGAAACAGAGATAGATATAAACAGAGATAGATAAATAGACCACAGGGTCTGTTTATAGGGTCTAGAGTTCATGGAGAAGAACAAAAGTTTGAAACAAATAGACCTGGAACTTGGTGATATTTTCTTGAAACAAGCTATTTTTAAAATTTTATTTATTTTTAATTGAAGGATAATTGATTTACAGAATTTTGTTGTTTTCTGTCAAGCATCAACATGAATCAGCCATAGGTATACCTATGTCCTCTTCTCTTGAACCTCCCTCCCATCTCCCTCCCCAAGCAAGCTATTCTTAAAGCTAGATTTCCCTTAGAAATGCTAAGGGAAATATACATAAGCTACAATAAATGTCCTTTTAAAATATAAGCCAGTTAGAATTGAGTTTTCTGTCAGTTTCAATCAAAATAATCAAGAGTGATTCATGGCTTGTGATTCATGGCTTCAAAGATGAAGATTAAGCCAAATCTTAAAGATGGCCAGGTCTATTACAAAAGACCCAGGCAAAGGGAATAACAGGTCCAAGACATGAAGACTGGAATAACATCATGGGCTTAGGGAACTGCAAATATGGGTCGATTCTTGTTTCAGGGTAAAAAAAAAGAGATTGCTTAGTTTGTGAGCATGCCTCGTTCCTGAGAGGCACTTCCCACCATAGTTTCTGCCATGGTCTCTGCTCATAGTCACCTAAACAAATGTTAAATTAATAAGAAAATTAATGGACATATGAAAAATGCACAGAAATCCCCAGAGGAAAGAGAAATGTTAGGGACAAGGAGGGGGGGAAAACTAATTTCTTCCCATGCTGCATTTAAAGATTGGAGAGAAAGACAGACTTTAAAAGCTATCTACTGGCTACTGTACAAATATTAGTGTCATAAAGCATGCAAATTAAAATCCTGCTGAAGACAGATAAAATTGCATTAGCCATTCAGTGTTTATTCTGAGACTAATAATAATTCTAGCTCAAAGAATGGTTATTAATTGGTACCCCGATGCTGTCAGGCCACTTGTCCTCATATATCCAGGAGCCCTACTTGAATGTCAGGGACATGTAAGCTGTCTGGAGACCACCCATCACCAATTATATTGTTTTGTTTATCCTTAAAATCATTGCATTATGATGTAGATCAGACAGGAAGTCTAATCATAGTAAAGAAAAGGAAACTGAGACTTACTGCTGTCAAGTCACTCACCCATGATCACTCCTTAAGGAAGTATCAAGCTGAAATTAAACCCCAGATTGTCTGTTTCTAGTGGTTTTTTCCTTCTACAAGAAATGATAAAAATGTTTATTTCTGATGTTTTTCTTAAGTTGACTGGATCAGTTAGATCCATTCATTGCAGTATCTTTTGATAAGGAAAGGAATATTGAGTGCCTAAGAGATAGAGGGAAGATAGGTGGTGATGGAAAACAGAGAGGAGCAACAAAGAGGATCAGGGGAATACAGTGAAAGAATCAAATGGTACAGCCTGATGTTGGTCTGAGGTACCAGATAACATACTGCTGCTGCTGCTAAGTCACTTCAGTCATGTCCGACTCTGCGGCCCCATAGACGGCAGCCCACCAGGCTCCCCTGTCCCTGGGATTCTCCAGGCAAGAACACTGGAGTGGGTTGCCATTTCCTTCTCCAATGCATGAAAGTGAAAAGTGAAAGTGAAGTCGCTCAGTCGTGTCCGACTCTTCGCGACCCCACGAACTGCAGCCTACCAGGCTCCTCCGTCCATGGGATTTTTTCAGGCAAGAGTACCAGAGTGGCTTGCCATTGCCTTCTCCGAGATAACATACTGCCGCTAAGTCGTGTCCAACTCTGTGTGACCCCATAGACGGCAGCCCACTAGGCTCTCCCAACCCTAGGATTCTCCAGGCAAGAACACTGGAGTGGGTTGCCATTTCCTTCTCCAATGCATGAAAGTGAAAAATGAAAGAGAAGTCTCTCAGTCGTGTCCAACTCTTAGCGACCCCATGGACTGCAGCCCACCAGGCTCCTCCGTCCATGGGATTTTCCAGGCAAGAGTACTGGAGTGGGGTGCCATTGCCTTCTCCAGAGATAACATTAGTAGGACAGGAGTTGCGTTGTAGATTGCTTCAAATATAGAAGCGATTGCTGTACAACTCATTTACTTTTATCTAAAAATACACCCCTCTTTCTCCTCCATACCACTTAATATGTAATTTTTTTTTTTAATTTTTAGAGAATCATAGCTTGATGCGCCATTTCAAGAAATAATACAGAAGGCTTCTACTTATTATTTACTCAGATCAGAGATCAGATTAGTCGCTCAGTCATGTCCGACTCTTTGCGACCCCATGAATCGCAGCACACCAGGCCTCCCTGTCCATCACCAACTCCCGGAGTTCACTCAGACTCAAGTCCATCAAGTCAGTGATGCCATTCAGCCATCTCATCCTCTGTCGTCCCCTTCTCCTCCTGCCCCCAATCCCTCCCAGCATCAGAGTCTTTTCCAATGAGTCAACTCTTCCCATGAGGTGGCCAAAGTACTGGAGTTTCAGCTTCAGCATCATTCCTTCCAAAGAAATCCCAGGCCTGATCTCCTTCACAATGGACTGGTTGGATCTCCTTGCAGTCCAAGGGACTCTCAAGAGTCTTCTCCAACACCACAGTTCAAAAGCATCAATTCTTCGGCACTCAGCTTTCTTCACAGTCCAATTCTCACATCCATACAGGACCAATGGAAAAACCATAGCCTTGACTAGACGAACCTTTGTTGGCAAAGTAATGGCTCTGCTTTTGAATATGCTATCTAGGTTGGTCGTAACTTTCCTTCCAAGGAGTAAGCGTCTTTTAATTTCATGGCTGCAGTCACCATCTGTAGTGATTTTGGAGCCCAGAAAAATAAAGTCTGACACTGTTTCCACTGTTTCCCCATCTATTTCCCATGAAGTGGTGGGACTGGATGCCATGATCTTTGTTTTCTGAATGTTGAGCTTTAAGCCAACTTTTTCACTCTCCACTTTCACTTTCATCAAGAGGCTTTTGAGTTCCTCTTCACTTTCTGCCATAAGGGTGGTGTCATCTGCATATCTGAGGTGATTGATATTTCTCCCGGCAATCTTGATTCCAGCTTGTGTTTCTTCCAGTCCAGCATTTCTCATGATGTACTCTGCATATAAGTTAAATAAACAGGGTGACAATATACAGCCTTGAAGAACTCCTTTTCCTATTTGGAACCAGTCTGTTGTTCCATGTCCAGTTCTAACTGTTGCTTCCTGACCTGCGTACAAATTTCTCAAGAGGCAGATCAGGTGGTCGGTATTCCCATCTCTTTCAGAATTTTCCACAGTTTCTTGTGATCCACACAGTCAGAGGCTTTGGCATAGTCAGTTTACCACAATATATCATTTTGGAAACTATAGGACAATGTTACCACCTGGGATGATGACAGTGATACAGTCAAGATACAGAAAAATTCCACCACTTCAAAAGTGGTGCAGCTCTTTTTTTAACAGCAGTATAATTGCTTTACAATGTTGTGTTACTCTTGCGGTATAGCACAGCGAATCAGCTATGCACATACATATATCCCCTCTCTTTGGGGCCTCCTTCCCACCCCCTAGAGTGGTGGAATATACCAGTTTTTTTTTTTTTTTTAAATAATTCACATGTTGAAGGGCATCTAGATTGTTTTGGATGGAATAGTTTGGGGAAATTATGAATAAAGGTGCTATAAACATTCATGTACAGGTTAGGTGTGAACATAAATTTTCATTTCTCTGGGACAAAGCTCAGGATTATAATTTTTGGGTCCCATCATATTCATGTTTTATATTTTTTTAAGAAACCACCAAATTGTTTTCCTGAGTGGCTGTATCATTTTACATTTCCCAGTAATATGATCAAGTGATCAAAAATTTCTGGCTACTTTCAAACATTTGGAGGTTCTGTTTCATTTTTCTTTTCTTTTTTTTTATTGTAGCTATTCTTCTAGGTGTGTAATGATATCTCACTGTGGTTTTGACCTGCACTTCCCAAAGGCTAATGGTATGAACCATTTTTCATGTGCTTGTCATCTGTTTATCCTTTTTTGTGAAATACTTATTCATGTCTTTTGCCTATTTTCTAATTTGAACGTTTGATTTTTCAGTATTACATTTTGAGAATTTTTTTATATTTTGTAGATACTAGTCATTTGTCAGATACATGTTTTATAAATGTAT
Source organism: Bos indicus x Bos taurus (assembly GCF_003369695.1). Taxonomy (NCBI): domain Eukaryota; kingdom Metazoa; phylum Chordata; class Mammalia; order Artiodactyla; family Bovidae; genus Bos; species Bos indicus x Bos taurus. The sequence continues at coordinate 46,754,742 of NC_040082.1, forward strand.
TCTCCCACACTGTAACTTGTCTTTTCATCTCTCAACACAGTCTCTCATAGAGCAAGTTTTTTAGTGTAAATGGAGTTCAGTTTCTTTCTTTTATGGCTTATGCTTTTAATGTCAAGACTAAAGACTCTTTGTCTAGAACTAGATTCTAAAGTTTTTATCTTACTTTTCTCTAAAATATATATACATTTTCAAAGTCATATTTAAATCTATGATTTGTTTTGAGTTAATTTTTTATAAGAAGTGATATTTAGAGCTTTTTACTTGTTTGTTTTGGCTACTGATGTCCAGTGATTCCAGCATCTTTTGTTAAAAAGGGTCTCTTACCTCTGTCAAATTGCTTTTGTATGTTTATCCAAATATTTGTGTGCATCTATTTCTGAGTTCTCTCTTTTGTTCCATTGATCTATATGGCTATACCTTGGCCACTATATTAGTCTTGATTACTAAAAGGCTATATTTTAAAGCTAGAAATCAAGTAGAAATTTTTCCTGTATTATTTTTTTTAATGGTAGTACCTATTAAAGTTCCTTTGCATTCCATATATTATTAATATATAGTTCCTTTGCCTTGCCTGGAAAATCCCATGGACGGAGGAGCCTGGTAGGCTGCAGTCCATGGGGTCACTAGGAGTTGGACACGACTGAGCGACTTCACTTTCACTTTTCACTTTCATGCATTGGAGAAGGAAATGGCAACTCACTTCAGTGTTCTTGCCTGGAGAATCCCAGGGACGGGGGAGCCTGGTGGGCTGCCGTCTATGGGGTCGCAGAGTTGGACATGACTGAAGTGACTTAGCAGCAGCAGCAGCATTTCCTTTGCGGTACATTTGTGTAAAAAAAAAAAAATCTTTCTGCAATTTTTTTTTTTCAGGATATAAACCATGTTTTTATTTTTAAAAAACTTCACCATTACGGATGAATTCAACTTCCTTTAAAACCAGTCACTTTCCTGTTAATGACAAAACAACAGGCAAAAGAGCAGACACGTCACTCTTAGAGAAGCTGTGCAGTTTACAGAATTTAGACAGACCCGCTCTTTTGTCAGCCAGTGAACAAAATAAAGTTGCTTTGGTAAATTCCATCAAGAAAAAAATATCTTTCCCCCAAAGCACACCAATAAATATTTATATTAAAATCCACAGAGTTATTTTAATCAGATACAACAGAAGAAAAATTCATTTTTACATTAATGTTTGTAGATAAGAAAAGTATTATTCACGTGCGTAATCCAACCCCACTCTGGCTTGCATTCGGTTGTGAGGAATGAGGGGTATGAGGGGCCGTTCTGCCAGCTGTGCATCACGTGTGTCCCCAAGGGGATCACAGGCACTTAGCATCATAGCACACCGGCACAGGCTCCCCAAGCTGGAGGCTGTCCCACCTGCCCCCCACCCCGATCACTCTGCCCAGAACCTCAAACACACAAGTCCCTTCCCTGCACATCATCACAGGATTAGCCCAAGATGAGCCCGAAGCTCCTGCTTCAGACAGCTCATCTCAGTCACAGCAAGTGTCTCTAGGGAGAAGGACTCCAGTCAATGAGCTGAACTGTTTACCTGAGGAAACACGGTTTTCAACTCCGCTATTAACCACTTCAAGGTTCTAACACAAACAGGATTTTGTGCAATTTTAATGGCAATTATGTTAAATCTATATATCAATGTGAGGAGAATTGATGTCCTTACTGTATTGAGTGTTCTAATCCATGAACACAGTATGTCTATTCAGGTATGCTGATTTTTTTCATGAGCAGATTTTAATTTTCAGCATACAACTCTTATAAATATTTTGTTAGATATACATTTAAGTATATATCACTACTCAATGGACAAGAATTTGAGCAGACTCCAGGAGACAGTGTAGGGCAGAGGAGCCTGAAGTGCTACAGCGCATGGGGTTACAAAGAATTGGACATGACTTAGCTACTGAAAACAACAGAAATACATTTAAGTATTTGAGTCCTTATAAATCATTATCTTCTTAATTTTTATGTCCACATTCTCACTTGCTTTATATAGAAGTGGAGTGGATTTTAGTATGTTTATTTTATATCTTCTGAACTTGCTGAACCCCTGTATGTGATTTTTATTTTTGGGAGGGTGGATACTCTGGAATTTTATTTTTAGGCAATCATGTAATCTGCAAATATGTATAATTTTATTTCTTCCTTTCTGATCTGTATGCCCTTTATTTCCTTTCCTTGGTGGTGGTGGTAGGTAAAACTTTAGCACTATGTTGAATTAGGGGAAAACAACATTCTTGCCTGTTTTTGATCTTAGGGAAAAGCATTCAGTCTTTTACCACTAAGTGCTTTGTTATAAGTTTTTTTTAATAGATGTTCTTTATCAACTTGAGGAAATTCCTCTTTATCCCTATGTTTCTGAGATCATTTTTAAATATCTTGAATTGATACTGAATTTTGTCAAATGCTTTCTCTGTATTTATTGATAGGATCATGTATTTTTCACCCCTAATCCATTAACATGGTGAGATACATTGAGAGTTTTTTTTAATTATGTAAGTTTCTGATGTACAGCATTATAATTCAACATCTGCATATGTTACAAAGTGCTCACCAATGCAAGTCTAGTCGCCATTCATCACTATGCATTGATCTCCTTCACCCATTTTACGTACCCCCCCTTTTCCTCTGGTACCCACTAATTTGTTCTCTGTATTTAACTTCCACACATGAGTGAAATTTGTCTTTTTCTGTCTTACTTATTTTACTTAGAATAATAGTTTCAGTCTTCACATAGGGTATTGAAAATGCAGGACTTCTAGTATTTTTTTTAACTACAGAAAGTTTATTGGTACATATCTTTGCATACTTTTTCCTATGTATATATTTTTAATTTTTAAGAAAAAACCTGTGATAATATTCTACATATTATTTTGGTTAAACAGATGATAGTTATCCACTCAATGGAATATCCTGGCCATTTGTGCACTTTGTTAAATATGCAACATTATTTTTCAGTTCAGTCGCTCAGTTGTGTCCAACTCTTTGTGACCTCATGGACTGCGATGATCAACCACAAATTGATATTTACCTTTTTTGTGGAGGCTCTATTCATCCAATTTTCAGGTCCCTTTCTGAGAGAATTACTCTATATTTAGTTATAGATTTGTTATGTCTGTGGGAGGAAGTAAGTTCGGGGTCTTCCTACATGACCACCAAGAAACTTCTGAATGTCGAAGCGACCTTGCATCTCTGGAACAAATTCTACTTTATAATTCTTTTTATATATTATTTATTTTGCTAATATTTTGTTAAGGATTTTTGTGGTCATATTCATAAAAGATAGTGGTCTGTAGTTTCTTTCTTTATACTGTCTTTGATTTGGTATCACCTTGATGCTATCTTCATAAATGAATCAGAAAGTATTTCTTCCTCTTCTGCATTCCAGAAGAGATTATGTAGAATTGGTGTTACTGCTTTTTAATAATTTGATACAATTTTTCAGTGAAACCTCCTGGGCTTGGAGATTTTACTTTGATGGGAGTTTTTAAATTATAAGCCTCATTTCCTTAATAGTTAAAAGGCTAGTCTTAATATTTCATATTGAGTAGATTATGGTAGCTTCCAGGAATTGGTCCATTTCATCTGTTTTCCAAGTTATGTGTGTAAAATTGATCATAGTATTCCTTTATTATCTCTTTTATGTCTCAGGGTTTGTGATAATAACCCTTGTCATTACTGATAATAGTAATTTACATCTTTTCCCTTTTTGTGCTTGTCAGTCTTGCTAGAGGTTTGTGAATTTTATTGATCTTTTCAAAGAGCCACTTGTTTATCTCATTGATTTTTCTCTGTATTTTTGTTTACATTTTTATCTTTTTCAGCTCTTACATTTATTGATGTGATAATTTTATTCTTTTCTAATGTATGTATTTTGGGGATTCCCTTGTAGCTCAGCTGGTAAAGAATCAACTTGAAATGCAGGAGACCCCAGTTTGGTTCCTGGTTTGGGGAAGATCTGCTGGAGAAGGGTTAGGCCACCCACTCCAGTATTTTGGGGCTTCCCTGGTGGTTCAGGTGGTAAAGAATGCACGTGCAATGTGGGAGATCTGGTTCAATCCCTGGCTTGGGATGATCCTCTGGAGAAGGGAATGACTGCCCACTCCAGTATCCTGAGAATTCCATGGACAGAGGAACCTGAGCTATAGTCCATGGTTGCAAAGAGTCAGATACGACTGAGTGACTTTCACTCTCACTTTCAACGTATGTTAGTACTCTAAGTTTTTCTCATAGCAATGTGTTAGCTGTGCCACATGATTTTTATATAGTGTGTGTTTCTTTGTTTATTTACAACTATTTTTAAGTAGTTTAAGATTCATAACAAAATTAAAGAGAAGGTAGAGATTTCCTAAATACCCCTTGCCTCTGTATAGATATAAGCCTTTGTCTTTATCAACATCCCCACCTAAGTGGTACATTTATTAAAATTGATTGAGCCTCCATTGACACATCATAATCACCCAAAATCCATAGTTTGTATTACAATTCATTCTAGGTGTTCTACATTCTATGTGTTTTGATAAACATATAATGACAATTGTCCATCATTTTACTATCATATTCAATAGTTTTGCTGTCCTAAAAACCCTCTGTGCTCTGCTTATTCATCCTGCCCTCCCCCTTAACCCCTGGGAATCACTGGTTCTTTTATTGTGTCCATGGTTTGCCTTTTCTGGTATGTCATATTACTTAAAATTATTTTATAGTATGTAACCTTTTCAGGTTGGGTTCCTTCCCTCAGTAATAGCCATTTAAGATTCTTCCATGTCTTTTCCAGCTGTAATCCCTTATTTCTTTTTGGTGCTACATAGTATTCCATTGTCTGGATGTACCACTGCTTATCTGTTTATTCACCTACTGAAGGTACTTTGCTTTAAAGTTCTGGCAGTTATAAATATAAAGCTGCTGTAAACATGTGTGTGTACATTTTTGTGTGGACACAAGTTTTCAACACCTTTGTGTAAATACAAAGGAGCACGATTACTGGGTCAGGAGGTAAGAGAATGTTTAGTTGTTTTGTAGTTGTTGTCCAGTCACCAAGTCGTGTCTAGCTCTTTGCAACCCCGTGGACTGCCACACGTCAGGCCTCTCTGTCCCTCACCATCTCCCAGAGTTTGCCCAAGTTCATGTCCATTGATTTGGTGGTGCCATCCATTCATCTCAGTGTCTGTTGCCCTCTTCTCCTTCTGCTTTCAATCTTTCCCAGCATCAGGGTCTTTTCCAGTGAGTCGCCTGTTTGCATCAGGTGGCCAAATACTGGAGCTTAATCATATAAGAAACCACAAAACTGTCTTCCAAAGTGGCTGCACCATTTTGTATTCCTGCCATCAGTGAGCGAGAGTTCCTGCTGTTCCACATCCTAACCAGCATTTGATGGATTCAGTGTTTTGGATTTTGACCATTCTAATAATTGTTAATTTGCATTTTTCTCATGACACATGATGTGCAGCATTTTTTCATAGGTCTGTCATTTGTATGTCATCTTCTTTGATATGTCATATTTTTATTGTCACTTATTTCAGTACATTTTTTCCATTACTCTTGAGCCTTCCTCTTTGATCCATGGATTATTTGGAAGAATATTGTTTAGTTTTGGCATAATTAGAGATGTCTCTGTTATCTTTTTGTTATTGATTTATGATTTGATTCCATTGTAGTCAGACAAAGCACTATAATTTCAATTCTTACCAGGATTTGGATGACAAGAATGTTAAATCTTTTTTTTTTCCATAAACATACAAATATCTGAGGCTCTTTATTTTTTGTTCATTTTCTCTTTGTTCATATTGGGTAATTTCTATTCTTTCTTTTCCCTACATTTTCTTTTGAGCTTATTCATTGACTTTTTTTGGAGGCGGGTAGCTACTATATTTGAAGATGTATACTTTCTATTTATTTCTTCTTTATACCCATTTCTTTGTTGAGACTTTTTCTATTTTGTTTCAAATATGTTCTTAATTACTTGGTGATGCATTTTTATGATAGTTGCTATAAAACCTTTTTCAGAAAAGCCTAGCCTCTCTTTCAATTCAATGCTGGCATCTATTAATTGTTTCTTTCATTCGGTTTGAGGTCTTTGTGGTGCTTCCTTCATATGTTGAGTGATTTTTAATTAAAACCTAGATATATGGGATAGTGTTATTCTGGATCATATTTATACCTTGTGTTTTTACTGGCACTTTCTGACTTCATCTGGCAATGCAAGTGTAGGAGGGTTTTACCTTGTTATGGCCAGTTAGGAGCAGAAGTCCAGGGTTCCCACTTGGCCTCCATTTACACTTTAGGGTAAGGAGTTCCTCATGACTGAGCATTGTTGGGACTTAATGTTTCCCGTTAGGCTTCCTCTGGAATCTCCCCTGCTATAGGAAGAGCCTGCCGTACTTCTCTGTGGCCCCCACTGACACGAAGGAGGAGCAGTGGCCTTATTACCACTGGTGGTGTGAGGACCTGACTCTTCGTTAGGTCTCTTGTTATACCACTCAGAGGGGAGAAGAGTAATGCCCGTTTTGTTTCCCTTTGGTAGCAATTTTTGTGCCTTTTGTTGTTCTTATGCCCATTGGCCCTTCCCAGTTACTGGCTTCTGCAGCACCCAGGCTGGGGTATATGAGGCAAGAAGAAAAACAAGGGAATTCGTTGTTCAGGGCACAGTTTCTTCTTTAGGCTGCCACCTCCACCTCACCTTTCAGAATTTCTTATATTTGTTTGATATAAGAAGTTTCATTTGTAGTTAGCAGGAAAAATAGGGAAATATTTGTTCTTTTCTCCTACCATCAGAAGACTATTGTCCTTTTAATGGCAGGTATGTACTTAGAAGCAGGTCTAATGTTAAAATGGTTTACACATGTAGACCTTTTAATATGTCTGTAGAACCTGAGGATTCAGAGAAATCAACCAAGGATCAGAGAAGGAAAAGTTGATCAAGTTTTCAGTGACTGGCAAGTAATCATATGTAGCTGTGAAGTAGTAGGTATGTGGTAATGCCAAAGGAGAGTGGCTAGAGATAAGGACTTTGAAGAATTTGGAATTCTTTTCCATGGGCAGTCATGGAAGCCTATTTCTTAGAGAAGAACAAAGCTCAAGGGCACTTTCAAAGTTCCCTTCTTCCATCCCCAGTAACATCGTCATCTGAGCCAATGAGCTAGAGGCAGGTCCAAATTTCCTGGAGGTGGAGGTGGGGACAGAAATATAACACTGAATGGATTACACAGGTCATTGAAACACTTAGCATGGCAACTGGAATATAGTTGTACATGGTCAAAATGAAGACTGGCTTATGTATTGAACAAAAAATGCCAACTGTGATTTATACAAAAGCTAGTAACACATCCTGCTGATTACCATGTTTACCTGAAATCTCTACAGTTTATTTCAAAATAATAAATTACGCAATTAGGCTTCTGTCAGTATAGATACAAACACTACAGAAAAACCGATTATGGCTTTGTATTCCCTTGGTGCATTTGTCAAATCAATTATGCTGTATTTTCAATATAACAAACTACTGGAGAAATTGCCTGTGATTTTTTTCTTCCTCATTTTTGTATTGTAATTCAACAGGCAAAAAGCACTGTTACTGACAGTAAGAAACATTTTTTTTTTTCAAGTTTGCTTTTACTCTCCTGTCTTTCAGGACTGTGTGTTGTCAGCCACTTTCTGCTAGCTTGGAGCAAATGTGTGGACATTCTGTTTTGGAGACAAGCTGTTGATGGAGTCAAAGAACTTAGGACGAAGGTATATCTTCTAAGTATTGTATTTTAATGACTATTTAATTTTTCCAGTGAATCATTTTTCAGTATCTGTTACATTATTTATCACTGGGTCTTTGTTGCTGCAAATGATCTTTCTCTAGTTGTGGTGAGCAGGGACTACTCTTTGTTGAGGTGCTCAGACTTCTTGTGGCGGCTTCTCTCATTGCAGCGCACAGGCTCAGTGGACGTGGCATTGGGCTTAGTTGCCACGGCAGGTAGGATCTTCCCAGACCAGGGGTCGAATTCATGTCCCCTGCACTGACAGGTGGATTCTTAACCACTGGACCACCAGGGAAGGCCCCAGTGAATCATTTTTAGATGAAATTTTATCTTAACCTCAGTGCAGAAAAAAAAGAATGGCAAGGAAGTTCTTTGGTTGAAGCATTATGGGTGTGTCTAGATCTCTCTGCCTGCCTCTGACCCCTTCTTCTTCTAAGATAACCCCAGAGATACATCTTGAGATACTTAGACATCAGATCAGATCAGATCAGTCGCTCAGTCATGTCCGACCCTTTGCGACCCCATGAATTGCAGCACACTAGGCCTCCCTGTCCATCACCAACTCCCGGAGTTCACTCAGACTCAACGTCCATCGAGTCAGTGATGCCATCCAGCCATCTCATCCTCTGTCATCCCCTTCTCCTCCTGCCCCCAATCCCTCCCAGCATCAGAGTCTTTTCCAATGAGTCAACTCTTCCCATGAGGTGACCAAAGCATGAGTTTCAGCTTTAGCATCATTCCTTCCAAAGAAATCCCAGGCCTGATCTCCTTCACAATGGACTGGTTGGATCTCCTTGCAGTCCAAGGGACTCTCAAGAGTCTTTTCCAACACCACAGTTCAAAAGCATCAATTCTTCGGTGCTCAGCCTTCTTCACAGTCCAACTCTCACATCCATACATGACCACAGGAAAAACCATAGCCTTGACTAGACGAACCTTTGTTGGCAAAGTAATGGCTCTGCTTTTGAATATGCTATCTAGGTTGGTCATAACTTTCCTTCCAAGGAGTAAGCGTCTTTTAATTTCATGGCTGCAGTCACCACCTGTAGTGATTTTGGAGCCCAGAAAAATAAAGTCTGACACTGTTTCCACTGTTTGCCCATCTATTTCCCATGAAGTGGTGGGACCGGATGCCATGACATAGTTTGAAATATTAGAGTTTCTATATGACCTCTTTTCATCCTTTGATTTTAGCAATGGGAAAGTCCATTCATTCATTTATTCCACAAATATTTATTGAGTACCCGCAGCATCAAGCACAATGTTTAGAATTGAGAATACAATACTAAATGAAATATAGGATGAAATACACAGACTACTGACTCTCAGTCTGCATCCTTCCCTAGTATACTGTGCCCCCTTTTACCCATACATGTATCAGGCTGCTCTTATTCCTCAGTGTTTGCCCTTTTCTTCTCCCGTACAAGTGGGCAGTAACCTCATATTCTCTGCCTTCCTGTTAAGTCCCCCAAATAAAATATATATACCATACACCTTCTAAGCATACTTAATTCCTCCAAAATATGATTGAAAGTAGGCAGGAGCTTCTGGCAGAGCACCACTAGAGTCATGTGTATAAAAGCCATGATCATGTTCCTTATGTAATTGTAGTGGTGAGCCTTTCTTTTCTGAGACCAATATTGATGAAATTTCTGCTATTCTAGCCTGTTCTTATTCTAGATGTTTTCTTCTTTGAAAGAAAAATTGCGTAGCCCACAAACTGTAGTTCTTGTCTCATTTATCTAGTTTGGAGAGGCAATAGAACTAGCTTGTCAGATTTAGGGAAAAATACAGAATATCCAGTTAAACTTTTATTTTAATTGACACGTAATTGATCTATAGCCTTATATTAGGTTTAGGTGGACAGCATAATTATTCAGTATTTGCATACATTGCAAAATGACCACCACAATAAGACTAATTAATATTTATCACTATATATAGTTACAAGTGTTTTTCTTGTGGTGAGAACTTGTAAGATCTATTCTCTTAGCCACTTTCAAATGTGCAATACAGTATTATTAGTTACCATGCTTTATGTTACATCTCTGTAATGTATTCTATGACTGGTTAAAATTTAAATTTGAATTACAGATAAACAACAAATACATTTTAATATATGCAGATGCCAAAAATTGCATGGCACATGCTTGTACTAAAAAGAAAATTTTAAATACTATTTTTAGTATAAACGTGACCTCAAGTACTGCATGGGTTATACTTATACTAAAATATTATTTGTTGTTAATCTGAAATTTATACTTAACTGAATGTCATGTATGTGTTCTCTCTCCATATATGTGTGGAAATATATACATATGTATATATACACACACATATACTTGTATATATATGCATATACTAGATATAGTATATACATACTAGACATGTCATGTGTGTGTTCTGCTTCATAGAGCAATCTTGCTATAAGTACAGAAGGGAAAAATTATTACTCTGCTAATAGCATTTCAGGATTATTGAGCAGGGGAAAGCAGAACTATAGAAATGGGAGCTGTTATGCAGTTAGTTTTCCTGACCCATTGGAGGGGGAAAAAAAAAATCTGTGCTTAATTTAAAAGTTATTTTCATTGCTTATAGAATACCACACATACAATTTCAGTCTGTCAAATCCCTTTTCAAGGATCTGTAAAGCTTAAATGAATTTTGTCAGCCATGTTCCCATATTGAGAAAATCAAGACATATGCTTCTGATTCATTTACACTGAATCAATCAAATTAATCTTTTTTTCTTTCCCAACTCATAAATGTGCGCAAGGTTTTCAGTAAATATTTTATTTTGATGTTCTAGAGTTGGCTGCTGTTAACTGAGATACTGGTGATAATTCCTCCACCTCCTTCTTTTCCGTAGTTTAATTACTGATCACACAGGAGGTGGAATTATAAAGCAGCAGTTCTCTGTGCTGGATTGTTTCCATCTGGAAAATTGAATGAATGCTAATGGCATCAGTCTTTTGGAAAATAAGAATTTCAAGAACACCAGCAATCAAGTTTGTGTCTGAGACTGCTAGGAGGAGGATATCTAACACGTTCAGTTCCCTAATAACTTATACTGATTTATAGCAGATAGCTGAAGCTTTTGCTGTTTAGTTTTGTGCCTGTAGAAAAAAGCAGAGTCATCTGAGGTTTAAGTGTGGTAAGGAGCACTTCATCTGTCCGTTTGTCTATTTTAAATAACCCCAAACACCAAAAAGAAAAAGAACTTCATTTCATTGTGGTAGATTCAAACCAAGGTTATAAAAGCCCCAGAATAATGACTAGTAAACTCTGTGAAAAGATTCTGTTAACTGCTTGACAATGACCTGCAAGACAGGAACTATAATTACCTTTGTTTTCTTGAAAATATCAAAATGACAACTGAATAGAAAAATTTCCTATAATTCACATGGATGCATGTTCTCAGAATATGATATAAGTTGACCAAAAAGTGAAACCTTAGAGGTAGACCATCCCATTTACCCACTTAATCTTATACCAGAGGATAAGACTTTGTGGCTGAGTTCAAGGTTGCTGTTGATTCATGACTGAATGATTATTTTGTGATTCAATTTAGTCTTAAAGGATACTGGAGGCTTATAGGATTAACACTATACCTAATTTACTTTAGTGATGTGGTATTGGGAATCTTAAGGGGTAAAGTTAAAAAAGGTAGGCTGTACTTAGGAATAGCCAGTCTTTCCTTTACTAAACCCTCAAAAGCTGTTTTTTGTTGATTTCCCCAAATAATTAAGCTACCCTGCATTTTAGTTATGTAGGCACAGGGATTCTACCTGCTAGACTATGAGCAGAATTAGGACATCTCTCTACAGAGTCTGATTCAACTTTGTTTCCCTTTAATCCTTTGTGAAGTATGTTTACTGTATTAAGTTCTCAGTAAATATTATCCTTAATCCATGTTTAAGGATTGGGGATCTTTCTACAGGCATGGATAAAAAGCAGGGTTGGCTGGCTTTGGATGTCCAGTTTATAGTTAGGCCTAACAGGCCCATCTGTAGCCACAGCTAATAAATCTATTATGGTTTTTAACATGAACAACACTGTAGGCTATAGAGTTTATCAGACCTACCCAGGGAGCTGGGGTTTGGTATCAGAAGACCTGAGTATTTGCCTTACCTCCACTATGTGCTCTAAGTCCTCTCTGTGAAATGTTAGGGAAATTCCTAAATTTCTGGAATTTAATCTCTTTTGTGGCACTCAGTTACCCTGTTTCCCCTTAGAGTTTCTGCAAAATACAGCCGAGAGGATCTTGCACTTCTCAGAATCTGTCCTGTAGAGAAACTCTGGAATGTGCAAAGAGACTGACAAGGAAGTTAAACAAGTGTTAGCCCGCCCATGTTCAAGACTATGTGATTATTAATGGTGCAGATCTATATATTGATAAGGAGAATCTCTATGATGTATTTTTTATTTAAAAAGAAAATTTTAAAAAATTGTTGTAGCTTATAGTCTTATTTAAATAAAATAGAGATAAAATGTTCATAAGTAGATGAATGTTTAGATTGAGAACTGTAGGGTACCCACCAGGTGTGGCTGGCTTTGGAGTGGAGGAGTAATGAAATGGATAAAAAAAATAGCTGATATTGATGAAGCTCTTATATGTACCAGGCACTGTTCTAAATTGTACAGTCATAAAGTGATCCCTATCATAACTCTTTTACAGAGGTTCTACTGTTATTGCCATTTAACAGAGATGAGGTAAAGAGAATTGAAATAACATGTCTGGAGTTAGAACAGAAAATTATCCTAAGAGGTGAAAACAGGGTACGAGTTCATTTAGTCGGACTACGTAGAGTCTTACCTAAGTCACTGCATAATACAGGGTAAACTGGGCATTCATTTCAGAAATACTTTTTTTTCAATTTTGTATGCTTCTGTGCGGTTTGAATATCTTCATCAAACACATATTACTTAATAACTCTAATATAATGCATTTGCAAAATGAAATCCTATATGTGAAAGCACTGTTTTATAGCCTGTCACTTGCTGTACTTACAGAAATTCAAAGCTCTAAGAGAGGCTCATTATATTTTAAAAAAAAAAAGTTGGCTCACACATCAATACGTCTTTACTCTGTCTTTGCTAGGATAAGGGAAGTCAGAAATAAGTCAGTTGCATCCCCAGTTCTACTTGCATTTTCTTCATAATGTGGCTCATGATTGCTTTGCAGATGCACTCTGATTATCAAATTGTGCCTCCTTCTAAACCCACTCGTGTCAATTGCACATCAGACAATAACTAGCAAGTGGTGTCAGCGCCCCATCGTCAGAGCTACTGTCTGCCACAAAGCATCTGGGCCAAGAATAAGAATGACAAGTGTATACATTTCCAGCTTTGCAATCAACATGGAAATTAGTCAGCTTATAGATGCTGAGTGGTCTTATAGAGAGGGCCCCAGCTGCAGACAAAATGCCAAACTGATGCTGATAAACAGAGCAGAGACATTCAGCAGCTTTTCTTTTCAGCTGCTTGAAGTTTGAAAGCGTTGGCAGTAGGGCGGGGCTGGCAGGAGTTACTGAATTATTTCAGAACTGGAGGGGATCTTCAAGGAGGATTGTTCTGTGAGGATCCTGAGGCTCAGGAAGGGACTAATGGGAGGTCACGTGGCCAAGTAGGAAAGGGGGGAGGTGAGGTGTGAGTCCAGCATAAGGGTGCAGCGCTTGGCATTTTCTTTTTTTTTTTTTGCATCATTGAATTCATAGATTTATTCATTCATTCATGCATGAATGTATTTGGGCACTTAATTATTAAATAAGTATCTTTTGAATGCTGGGGATTCATTCTCCTAATTGTAGTTAGAGCTAGAGTCATCTTTTAAAATTCTTACATCTCTTCTCCCTAAAACATTCCAGTAGCCTCACATTGCTCTTCAAATATAATCCCAATGCTATTACTAAGACCTGTGAAGCCAAATAGGATGTGTTCCTTGCTTGCCTCTGTTAACTCATCTTGGACCACTTTCATCCCTCATCATCTCCATCACTACTCTTGGGGAAGAAAAATAACTTTCCCTCTCCCCTTCTAAGTTCTTGTTGCTGTTCATTCACTCAGTTGTGTCTGACTCTTTGCAACCCCATGGACTGCAGCACCCTAGGCTTCCCTGTCCTTCACCATCTCCTGGAGGTTGCTCAAACTCATGTACATTGAGTCAGTGATGCCATCCAACCATCTCGTGCTCTGTCGTCCCCTTCTCCTCCTGCCTTCAGTATTTCCCATCAGGGTGTTTTCTAATGAATCATCTCTTTGCATCAGGTGGTCAAAGTATTTCAGCTTTAGCATCAGTCCTTTCAATGAATATTCAGGGTTGATTTCCTTTAGAATTTACTGGTGTGATTTTCTTGCAGTCCATGTTACTCTCCAGAGTCTTCTCCAACACCACAGTTCAAAAGCATCAGTTCTCCAGTACTCAGCCTTCTATATGGCCCAACTCTCACATTCATACCTGACTACTAGAAAAACCACAGCTTTGACTATAGGGATCTTTGTTGGAAAAGTAATGTCTCTGCTTTTTAATACACTTTCTAGGTTTGTCATAGCTTTTCTTCCAAGGCAAAAGCTGCAGTCACCATCTGCAGTGATTTTAGAGCCCAAGAAAATAGTCTTGTCACTGTTTCTATTGTTTCCCCATGTATTTGCATGAAGTGATGGAACTGGATGCCATGACTTTGCTTTTTGAACGTTGAGTTTTAAGCCAGCTTTTTCACTCTCCTCTTTCACCTTCATCAAGAGGCTCTTTAGTTCCTCTTCACTTTCTGCCATAAGAGTGGTGTCATCTGCATATCTGAGGTTATTGATACTTCCCCCTCAGCAATCTTGAATCCATCTTGTGCTTCATCCAGCCCGGCATTTCACATGATGTATTCTGCCTATAAGTTAAATAATCAGGGTGACAATATACAGCCTTGACATACTCCTTTTCCTATTTGGAACCAGTCTGTTGTTCCATGTCCAGTTCTAACTTTTGCTTCCTGACCTGCATATAGATTTGTCAAGAGGCAGGTCAGGTGGTCTGGTATTCCCATCTCTTTCAGAATTTTCCACAGTTTATTGTGATCCACACAGTCAAAGGCTTTGGCATAGTCAATAAAGCAGAAATAGATGTTTTTCTGGAACTCTCTTGCTTTTTTGATGATCCAGCAGATGTTGGCAATTTGATCCCTGGTTCCTCTGCCTTTTCTAAAATCAGCTTGAACGTCTGGAAGTTCACGGTTCACATATTGCTGAAGCCTGGCTTGGAGAACTTTGAGCATTACTTTACTAGGAAGTGAGATGAGTGCACTTGGGTGGTAGTTTGAACATTCTTTGGCATTGCTCTTCTTTGTGTTGTGTCCTTGGGCTATGTCATTCTTCAAAAGTTGTGCCCTGCCCTTTTCTCTCCTGTTACAGAAGTTTTTGTTACACAAGTTTTTGATTCATATACTGTTGAAGCATAGCTTGGAGAATTTTCAGCATTACTTTGCTAACATGAGAAATGAGTGCAATTGTATGGTAGTTTGAATATTCTTTGGCATTGCTCTTTTTTGAGATTGAAATGAAAACTGACCATTTCCAGTCCTGTGGCCACTGCTGCATTTTCCAAATTTGCTGACATATTGAGTGCAGCACTTTCAGAGAATCATCTTTTAGGATTTGAAATAGCTCAGCTGGAATATCAATGATGAAAAGGATAACTTCCTAGGTTCTTGATTGAGAATTAAAAGACCCAGCCATAATCCATAAAGGCTCATGGTAGAAGATACTAGCAAGAGAAAAAAACAAGCTACTTGGGAAACTGAGTGACTCCCTTAAGTGGTCCATGTGTTACTGTTAGTCGCTCAGTCATGTGATTCTTTGCGACCACATGGGCTGTAACCTGCCAGGTTCCTTGTCCATGGGATTTTTCCAGGCAGGAATACTGGAGTAGGTCACCATTCCTTTCTCCAGGGGATCTTCCTGACTCAGGGATTGAACTGAAGTGTCCTGCATTGCAGGCATATTCTTTACCATCTGAGCCACAAGGGAAACCAGAAGTGGTCCAAGCCACCACATTAAATACCATCTCCAGTTAAAGACCACAGACATTGGGGGATGGGAAGACACTTGTGGGGGTTTTCAGACAAAGCATAGTAAACAAGGGTGTGGTGTTATGCAGAATTTCAGTCTCTGTCTTCTCTGTTGATAAGAGATGAGTTTATAAAGTTTAGTCCTCTCCTTTCTGGTACACAGAGGGAGACATCCTTACATATGGAGATTTCCTTACAAATGTAAATATCTCTTACAAATGGGTAACTTCTGCTTGATTGTCAGAGCTTCACCTACATCTGCTATTCGTTATAAAATAATTAGCCTAAAATAATCTTATGCCAGTAAGGTATATTTGTTGTTGCTATTGTTGTTGTTTGTTCCCAGGTCTTGTCTGACTCTTTGCAACTCCATGGACTGCAGCATGCCAGGCCTCCCTGTCCCTCACCAACTCCCAAACTATGCCCAAATTCATGTCCATTGCAAGGTGATACCATCAAGCCATCTCATCCTTTGTCATCCACCCCCTTCTCCTTCTGCCCTCAATCTTTCCCAGCATCAGGGACTTTTCCAATGAGTCAACTATTCACATCAGATGACTACAATACTGGAGTTTCAGCTTCAGCATCAGTCTTTCCAATGAGAAGTCAGGGTTGATTTCCTTTAAGATTGACTAGTTTGATCTCCTTGCTGTTCAAAGGGCTTTCATGAGTCTTCTTCAGCACTACGGTTTGAAGGCATCCATTCTTTGGTGCTCTGACTTCTTTACAGTCCAGCTCTCAAAACTGTACATGACCACTTGCAAGACCATACCCTTGACTATAGGGACCTTTGTCAGCAGAGTAATGTCTCTACTTTCCAATACACTGTCTAGACTTGTCATAGCCTTCCTGCCAAGAAGCAATCATCTTTCTGATTTCATGGTTGCAGTTACCATCACAGTGATCTTAGAACCCAAGAGGAATCTGTCACTGTTTTCACCTTTTCCCCCTCTATTTGCCATAAAGTAGGTCAGGAAGTAAGTTAGAACTGGACATGGAACAACAGACTGGTTCCAAGTAGGAAAAGGAGTATGTCAAGGCTGTATATTGTCACTGCAGAGTACATCATGAGAAATGCTGGGCTGGAAGAAGCACAGGCTGGAGTCAAGATTGCTGGAAGAAATATCAATAACCTCAGATAGGCAGATGATACCACCCTGATGGCAGAAAGTGAAGAGGAAATAAAAAGCCCCTTGATGAAAGTGAAAGAGGAGAGGGAAAAAGTTGGCTTAAAGCTCAACATTCAGAAAACAAAGATCATGGCATCTGGTCCCATCACTTCATGGGAAATAGATGGGGAAACAGTGGAAACAGTTGGTGACTTTATCTTTTGGGGCTCCAAAATCACTGCAGATGGTGATTGCAGCCATGAGATTAAAAGATGCTTACTCCTTGGAAGGAAAGTTATGACCAACCTAGATAGCATATTCAAAAGCAGAGACATTACTTTGCCAACAAAGTTCACTCTAGTCCAAACTGTGGTTTTACCAGTGGTCACGTATGGATGTGAGATTTGGACTGTGAAGAAAGCTGAGCACTGAAGAATTGATGCTTTTGAACTGTGGTGTTGGAGAAGACTCTTGAGAGTCCTTTGGACTGCCAGGAGATCCAATCAGTCCATTCTAAAGGAGATCAGTCCTGGGTGTTCATTGGAAGGAATGATGTTGAAGCTGAAGCTCCAATACTTTGGCTACCTCATGCGAAGAGTTGACTCATTGGAAAAGACCCTGATGCTGGGAGGGATTGGGAGCAGAAGGAAAAGGGGGCGAAAGAGGATGAGATGGCTGGATGGCATCACTGACTCGATGGACATGAATTTGAGTTAACTCTGGGAATTGGTGATGGACAGGGAGGCCTGACGTGCTGCCATTCATGGGGTCGCAAAGATTCGGATGCGACTGAGTGACTGAACTGAACTGAATGAGTCCAGATGCCATGATATTAGGTTTTTTTTTTTTTTTTAGTATTTAGTTTTAAGCTGGCTTTTGCTCTCTCCTCCTTCACCCTCATCAAGAGGTTCTTTAGGTCCCCTTCACTTTCTGCCTTTAGATTGGTATCATCCACTTATTTGAGGTTGTTAAAGTTTCTCCTGCCTGTCTTGATTCCAGCTTATAACTCATCCAGCCTGGCATTTCTCATGATGTGTTCAACATATAGGTTAAAGAAACAAGGTGACTTGGGTATACTTGGGGAGGGAGGTGACAAATTCTGCTCCCTGTCACCAACATACAGCCACATGTCAGGTGTTCTGCCCTCAGGTCATACTAAGTCCTACCTACCAAGTCTCAGGTCTTTGTATTTTCTGTTTCCTCTGCCTAAAATATTCTTTCTGGGTCTTACATGGCTGGCTTCTCATGTTTTAGCCTTAGTATAAAAGCTAACTTCCCAGAGAGGTCTGCCTTTAGCATCCTATCTAAATTACCCTACCATTGATTTTGGGTCGCCTCACCTGCAACAGCTGAAAATAAGATTTTGGTACCTGGCCAGAGATTGAGGTCAGGTCACTGCAGGGAGGGCACCAAATCCTAGCCACTAGACCACAGTGGCCAGTGACAAGGCCCTAGTTTATCAGCTGTGTAGAAATGAATTTCCACATAGAGACAGAAAGTAGTGAAACAAAGTGTTTATTAAGAGGAAAAGGAGAACAGGATATGTGGATAGACACAGGAGGGGTGAGAGGCACAACTTTGTGGTAGTTTGAATCACTTTTATGGGGCATTCCTTTTGGGTTTCCTTTCACCAGTCATCTGCTTTGCCAGGTTCAGGGTCCGTCTTTGGTATATCTCAGGGTCCTCCCACGTGTGTGTGCACATCCCTTAGCTAAGATGGATTCTAGCAAAGACGTCTGTGGGCAGGTTGACTGCACTTACTATGAGGTGACACCCCCTCTCTTTTGACCTCCAAAGAGCCCTTCTGTTCATGTATAGTTGGGAAGGTCTCCTTTGCTTGAAGAATGAGGAATATGTGGTCTTTTATCTCTTATCTGGGCAAGGCTCAGCTCCTCTCTCACTCCTGCTATTCTAGAGTATCTGTCCACAGGGGAAGATCTCTGGCTACTTAGCCTGGGGCCCATCCATCTCTTGCCTCACCAGAATTCATATTCTGGCCCCTGCTTCTCTCTCTTGGTGCTTCCCTGCTGTATGTGTGTATCTTTATCTGTCACTCTTCTTGTACATGGTCATAATCCTGGTTGTGCCTGACCGAGAGCAAGTGTTAGAAGTATTTATGAAGGGGGTAGGTTATCCACTAGAGCTGAGATGCTCTGTCCTAGGTGTCAGGGCTGCCATGGTGAACAAAAAAGATCCCTGGCTTGTGGCACTGATAATCTTAAGAAGGTTGAAAATAGAAAACAAACAAATATTAAAACATTACAATCTGTTGATCTGTATGGCAACCTTACTAAACCTAACCCCCCCCACACACTTAAAAAAATATATTTGTAATATTCTCCTTTCATATCCGCATACAGAGTTTATAGTTAATGTAACCAACTTGGATGGATACTTTTATAAAATCAAAGTAATGCTATAAATAAAATATGAAAGAGAAATGAGAGAAAACCAATTTATAGTAAACTGATATTATTCAGCACCCAGATACCATTATACTAGAACACACATCTACTTATAAGGACTGTGTTTGCATTTGAGAGAAGCAAGACAATATCTAAATGAGTATAATCAACACTTTTCTTACAGCTACTGTTTTGAAATTGGGGCTTATACACACAGACGCACACATTTAGAATCACAATGACTGTCACAGCTACAAATGCAAACTGACACAAGTGTGTTGTAGCAGCAAGCCAAATACTGGGGACAGCAATACTGTTGATCACATGGCTTACCAAAGTGGTGAATGATGCTTGGCAAAGTTGTGGACAAAATAAAATATACTCATCCCATGACTTACCTTGAAGTTATAGGCCTAGAAAATTCATTTTAAAAAGCCATGCCAAAGTACAATTTTTTGCATAGGTAAAATGGAATTAGGTTCTAGGTATAAGTGAATTATAAACTGTTTTTTTTTGTTTTTTTTTTTTACTTCCATAGGAACGTGTCAACGTGTTAGAATATTCAAGAATTTGGGTGGAAAGGACAATTATTCTTATGGGATCTTATACAGTATAATTTGTAAAGTTTCTGATTTAGGGGAGGAAAAACCTTCCTATATTCTATTAATTAGATTGGTCTATTAATTACATTGACTTAAGACATTAGCAGGAGGAAAACAGATTTGATTGTATATGTATGGGGTCCCTATAAGAATATGAGACCCAAGGTCAAATCAGGCAGTTGGGATGTATAGACCATCCTGAGCTAAGGAAAGTGATAAAAACTTGGAGTTCAGAGGGTAGGAGGGTAATTCAAAGGATAGTAAGAGCAGACCCTTGGTAATTAGATATTTGCCCTGCTGTATAGAGAGGTCACTCAAGTAAAAGTTATCTCTAGGAATAGCTTTCTCTTTGAGCCAGGATCACCATCTAAATTCTTTTAGGTAGTTAAGGGAGAGGTAAAAACTTTTAGTTGGCTGTGTCTTGATTGTCTTAAGCTGAAAATGAGCTTCAGTTCAGTTCAGTCATTTAGTTGTATCTGACTCTTTGTGACCCTATGAACCACAGCACACCAGGCCCTCCCTGTCCATCACCAACTCCCAGAGTTTACCCAAACTCATGTCCACTGAGTCAGTGATGCCATCCATCTCATGCCAACATCTCATGCCACCATCTCATCCTCTGTCATCCCCTTCTTCTCCTGCCCTCAATCTTTCCCAGCATCAGGGTCTTTTCCAATGAGTCAGCTCGTTGCATCAGGTGGCCAAAGTATTGAAGTTTCAGGCTCAACATCAGTCCTTCCAATGAACACCCAGAACTGATCTCCTTTAGAATGGACTGGTTGGATCTCCTGGCAGTCCAAGGGACTCTCAAGAGTCTTCTCCAACACCACAGTTCAAAAGCATCAATTCTTCTGCACTCAATTTTCTTTATAGTCCAACTCTCACATCCATACATGACTACTGGAAAAACCATAGCCTTGACTAGATGGACCTTTGTTGACAAAGTAATGTCTCTGCTTTTTAATATACTGTCTAGGTTGGTCATAACTTTCCTTCCAAGAAGTAAGTGTCTTTTAATTTCATGGCTGCAATCACCATCTGCAGTGATTTTGGAGCCCCCCAAAATAAAGTCAGCCACTGTTTGTACTGTTTCCCCATCTATTTGCCATGAAGTGATGGGACTGGATGCCATGATCTTCATTTTCTGAATGTTGAGTTTTAAACCAACTTTTTCCCTCTCCTCTTTCACTTTCATCAAGAGGCTCTTTAGTTCTTCTTCACTTTCTGCCATAAGGGTGGTGTCATCTGCATATCTGAGGTGATTGATATTTCTCCCGGCAATCTTGATTCTAGCTTGTGCTTCTTCCAGCCCAGCGTTTCTCATGATGTACTCTGCATATAAGTTAAATAAACAGGAGTGACATATTTGGGGTCACATCTTCTTCCTTTCACTGAACTTATCCAGTAAATACTAGTAGTACCAATCAGCTATTGTGACAATGAAAAGTGCTCTCTTGTGGGTGACCCTACCCTTGCTGAGAACCACTGATTAAATTAAGCAGACTTATGTATTGATATTCTACAAGATGCTAATTAGGTTGTTTAAAAAATCATATTTCTAAAATGATGACCTGACAATGTGAATAATAATGCCAAGGCATTTGGAGAACAGAGTCAAAATCACACTGAGTACTTTAGATGGATCACAACGTGTGACCTGTGGACACTCGTTCCCATTTCAGCTTCCACCACTGTGTGATATTGGGAAACAGAACTTAGCTCCCAGATTTGAAGACATATCCTTCTCTAATGGAAAATCTGAAAATCAAAATAAAACACAGGTACTTAAAGCATGTTTATGCCATCCAAACATTAGAAGTACATAGAAGACTGGGAAATACAGATATGATGTTATCTGAAGGTGAAATATTTTTGGTAAATATAAACTATTGCCCAAACTTTAATATGTATGCATAAGGGAACCAAAAATAATGTGGAAAATTCAAATCCACAAAATCAGCCTATGATTTGAATCTATTTTGAATTAATGAGTAAATATTTATTAAATACATAGCATGTACATTTCTGTACATTACTCATTTTTATAATTTTTATCTTTTTAAATCAAACTTTCCAGCAGAAGCCAAGCTTTTCCATTCTCTTAGAATCTACACTGTGCCAAGCATAATACTTGACACAGAATGAACATGTATCATTGTCTTAAGAGAAGGGGTTCTCAGAGTGCACTAAAATCACCTGGAAGGTGGAGTTTGTGATTCAATAGTGTGGGGTGGTGTCTGAGAATTTACAGTGCTAACAAGTTCCCAGGTAATGCTGATACTGATGATTTAGGAAACACATCTGGAGGATCATTGGCTTAAAGCATAATATTGTTGTGAAGAGTCAGGCTTTAGAACCAGGTAGGCATAGTTTTGTGGAGAAGGCAATGGCACCCCACTCCAGTACTCTTGCCTGGAAAATCCCATGGATGGAGGAGTCTGGTAGGGTGCAGTCCATGGGGTCGCTAAGAGTCAGACATGACTGAGCGACTTCACTTTCACTTTTCAATTTTCACTTTCATGCATTGGAGGAGGACATGGCAACCCACTCCAGTGCTCTTGCCTGGAGAATCCCAGGGACAGGGGAGCCTGGTGGGCTGCTGTCTCTGGGGTTGCACAGAGTCAGACACGACTGAAGTGACTTAGCAGCCGCAGCAGCAGCACTACCTGTAGCTGTATCTTCTTGGATTACCTCCTGATCTTTTAGAGATCAGGTAATGAGATTATGTAATGAGATTATGAAGATAATAATCCCTATTTCATCAGTTGTGAGGATAAAATTAAATAGTAAATAGAAGGCATTGTGTAACTACCACACAGTACGTGCTCAGCAGACATTAGTTATTTTTATGAAAGTTTCTCCTTTTCTTAAAGGCATGGGGTCACTTGCATAAGATATTAATTTGAAATGTATATGATAAATATTATAATAGAGGGATTTTAGGAAATGTTTCAACTTTGTGTTTAATGATTTTCCTCTGGGTCTATCTGAAACAGGGAGGTCATTCAGAGGATTTTGATGTGGCGGAAAAAAAAAAAAAAAAAAGCCAGTCAAGTACCCATTCAAGTTGGTAATTAAAACATTGTCGAAGCATCGGCTGTATTTATATGAAAACAGCTCAATTTGCCTACAGCAGAAAGTAGCTGTCTGGGAAGAAATGTAATATTCAAACAGCCTGTAATCAAAACAGCTACCCCACACCTGGGAAGAGCATCTTAGTAATTTTTTTGAGTAGGACAAGGGTGGAAATTAAATGCTTTTCTTTGCAGCAGCAGTAATAACAGTAATTGTAAAAAGACTTTTTTTTTTTTTTTCCTGCAATGTGATGATTCCTTTGATTGTCACTGAGCACAGGAAGTAGCAAGGTTTGAGAGTTTAGCTTGTGTCCTCATGAAGGAAAAGGGATCGGGCACTTCAGAGAATAGCCTATACTGTTTGAATATGATGCTCTCAGTGAATTATCCATGCAGCCCTGGGTGAACCATCTGAATTATAATCTCCTGGGGCTGGAGAAGAACTTAATGATGATCTGGTCTCCCCCTGCTCCATTTGAAGTTTGAATTTCTTCTAACAATTCCTTTCCAAGCTGTGAGATGTATTCTTCAATACCTCTGGTAGCATGGGACACAACTCCAAAGGCAGTGTGCTCTGACCTTGATCAGCATTTACTGTAAGAACTGTCTTCTTTACATGGAGCTGAAAGCCCATCCTTTTTTCACTTATATGAAATCAGTGACCTGGGCTCACCTAAGTCTGCTTTTGTCTTGGCAAATATTTCCATGTCCAAGGGACCAATAAGAAATAATAATTCTAAGAATTCAGATATAGGAAAACTTATGGGTTTAATCCTATAATAAATTACTCAGCATTAATAATAATGAAAAAAAATCCACAGTTGTTCAGAGCTCAGATGTGAGCCAGGCATGACTTAAGGCTTCTGTCCCACCTAGGTCTTCACTTTCATCTGACTTTTCCATTTAAGGTTCCACTGGGCTCTGAGATGTGGACTATGGCACTCACAGAGACATCCACATTAGATAGATACATTCATCTGTTTGTTTACCAAAGAAATACTTATCCCTGAGCATAGTCTGTCTCTCAAGCTTCTTCATTGTTCAGTAGGATTGCAGCGACTTGACTATGGATGACTGGCATGAGCAAAGAGAGCCTCCGGCCTCAGTTTGTTGCAGTATATTTGTGGATTCTATTCTGGCTCATTGGAGTGCATAAATATATACCAAATTAGTATTACAGGTAAGAAATGCTGCCAGGAGAAAGAAGAAATAGATTACCATGGACTGGAACCACCTAAAGAAATGTGCCTTGAACTTGTTTGGATAGAAAGGAGTAAAATATTCCAGGCAAGAGGAGGAACAGATGTAAAAATAGAGAGAAAGGAATAGACACGTTGTATTTGGGGACACAGATGAAATCAACAGACACTTGTCCCATAAAAAAAGAACAAGGAGAGGTTTAATAAATATAAGTGTTGCCAAAGTCGAATCAGGAAGTCCAGAAAGATTCATGTGTAGTTCTTGTATCTGAATACTAGTAACTGAGAACTAGAAATAAAACATAAGAGGTGCTTCTATTTTTGCCAATGACTTTCAGCCGAGAGACAAGCTTAGATCAGATGAGTTGATTTGGCCAAATCATGAGCCCACATATTCAAGTTCACATTTGTAAATGTAGAAAATAGTTTATTCTTCACAAAGGAAATGAATGTAGTTTCATAGCTGTTTTGACAGTGTCACTGTAATGCATGCATGTGTGCACACTCAGTTGTGTCTGACTCTTCGTGACTCTGTGGACTGTAGCCTTTCAGGCTCCTCTCTCCATGGGATTTTCCATGCAAGAATACTGGAGTGGGTTGCCATTTCCTTCTCCAGGGGATCTTTCTGACCCAGGGATCAAACCCATATCTCCTGCGTTGGCAGACAGATTCTTTACCACTGAGTCACTTGGAGATCCCCATCACTCTGACAGTACCCTTTAAAATCATCGTGCAGATACATGAAACCAAACTGGAATTTTTGAAAAATCTCTTGTACACCACTGAGGTTGAATTGCAAGACAGAAAGCAAGTTTGCAATATTCCAAGAGCCTGTATTCTCAAATGGGACAGTATTGACATCAAGGAGGTAAAAGTTGATCCTTAAAAGGTAGGGCAAAATAATATACTCCTTATGCATGAAGTGCAGATATATACAGTATATAAACTGATATGCAACATATGTGTGACATTAAAATTTCATAGGGCAGCAGTTAGGTTAAAAAAAAAAATCCCAAATTAGTGTAAAAGGCTCCTTGAAGGAGTAATAATGGAAAAAAAGGTTGTCTAATGGTGCTTTAATGGAAGAACAATTGGTCAAGAAGAACAAGATCCAGGCTGGAAAGTTTAGAAACCTTATTTTTGTTAGTAAATACAGTGGAGACTCAGCTTTCAAGAGCATTGTCATCATTTATCACAATCATAGAAACTGATAAAGGCTCCAGAATACTTACAGTGTTTCTCATTGTAAATGGATAAAGGGTGACATGAGTTTAAATATCTATGTAGCTGGCTTAACATCACAACCTAAACACCTGGAGTAACAGGCAAATTTGGCCTTGGAATGCGGAATGAAGCTGGGCAAAGACTAATACAGTTTTGCCAAGAAAATGCACTGGTCATAACAAGCACCCTCTTCCAACAACACAAGAGAAGACTCTATATATGGACATCACCAGATGGTCAACACTGAAATCAGATTGATTATATTCTTTGCAGCCAAAGATGGAGAAGCTCTATACAGTCAGCAAAAACAAGACCAGGAGCTGACTGTGGCTCAGACCATGAACTCCTTATTGCCAAATTCAGACTTAAATTGAAGAAAGTAGGGAAAATCACTAAACCATTCAGGTATGACCTAAGTCAAATCTCTTATGATTATACAGTGGAAGTGAGAAATAGATTTAAGGGCCTAGATCTGATAGATAGAGTGCCTGATGAACTATGGAATGAGGTTCGTGACATTGTACAGGAGACAGGGATCAAGACCAACTCCATGGAAAAGAAATGCAAAAAAGCAAAATGGCTGTCTGGGGAGGCCTTACAAATATCTGTGAAAAGAAAAGAAGCAAAAAGCAAAGGAGAAAAGGAAAGATATAAACATCTGAATGCAGAGTTCCAAAGAACAGCAAGAAGAGATAAGAAAGCCTTCTTCAGCGATCAATGCAAAGAAATAGAGGAAAACAACAGAATGGGAAAGACTAGAGATCTCTTCAAGAAAATCAGAGATACCAAAGGAACATTTCATGAAAAGATAGGCTCAATAAAGGACAGAAATGGTATGGACCTAAGAGAAGCAGAAGATATTAAGAAGAGATGGCAAGAATACACAGAAGAACTGTACAAAAAAGATCTTCATGACCCAGATAATCACGATGGTGTGATCACTGACCTAGAGCCAGACATCCTGGAATGTGAAGTCAAGAGGGCCTTAGAAAGCATCACTACGAACAAAGTTAGTGGAGGTGATAGAATTCCAGTTGAACTATTCCAAATCCTGAAAGATGATGCTGTGAAAGTGCTGCACTCAATATGCCAGCAAATTTGGGAAACTCAGCAGTGGCCACAGGATTGGAAAAGGTCAGTTTTCATTCCAATCCCAAAGAAAGGCAATGCCAAACAATGCTCAAACTACCGCACAATTATACTCATCTCACACACTAGTAAAGTAATGCTCAAAATTCTCCAAGCCAGGCTTCAGCAATATGTGAACCGTGAACTTCCTGATGTTCAAGCTGGTTTTAGAAAAGGCAGAGGTACCAGAGATCAAATTGCCAACATCCGCTGGATCATAGAAAAAGCAAGAGAGTTCCAGAAAAACATCCATTTCTGCTTTAATGACTATGCCAAAGCCTTTGACTGTGTGGATCACAGTAAACTGTGGAAAATTCTGAAAGAGATGGGAATACCAGACCACCTGATCTGCCTCTTGAGAAATCTGTATGCAGGTCAAGAAGCAACAGTTAGAACTGGACATGGAACAACAGACTGGTTCCAAATAGGAAAAGGAGTTCGTCAAGGCTATATATTGTCACCCTGTTTATTTAACTTATATGCAGAGTACATCATGAGAAACACTGGACTGGAAGAAACACAAGCTGGAATCAAGATTGCCAGGAGAAATATCAATAACCTCAGATATGCAGATGACACCACCCTTATGGCAGAAAGTGAAGAGGAACTAAAAAGCCTCTTGATGAAGGTGAAAGTGGAGAGTGAAAAAGTTGGCTTAAAGCTCAACATTCAGAAAACGAAGATCATGGCATCTGGTCCCATCATTTCATGGGAAATAGATGGGGAAACAGTGGAAACAGTGTCAGACTTTATTTTTTTGGGCTCCAAAATCACTACAGATGGTGACTGCAGCCATGAAATTAAAAGACACTTACTTCTTGGAAGGAAAGTTATGACCAACCTAGATAGCATATTCAAAAGCAGAGACATCACTTTGCCAACAAAAGTTCATCTAGTCAAGGCTATGGTTTTTCCTGTGGTCATGTATGGATGTGAGAGTTGGACTGTGAGGAAGGCTGATCACCGAAGAATTGATGCTTTTGAACTGTGGTGTTGGAGAAGACTCTTGAGAGTCCCTTGGACTGCAAGGAGATCCAACCAGTCCATTGTGAAGGAGATCAGCCCTGGGATTTCTTTGGAAGGAATGATGCTAAAGCTGAAACTCTAGTACTTTGGCCACCTCATGTGAAGAATTGACTCTTTGGAAAAGACTCTGATTCTGGGAGGGATTGGGGGCAAGAAGAAAAGGGGACGACAGAGGATGAGATGGCTAAATGGCATCACTGACTCGATGGACGTGAGTCTGAGTGAACTCCGGGAGTTGGTGATGAACAGGGAGGCCTAGCGTGCTGCGATTCATAGGGTCGCAAAGAGTTGGACATGACTGAGTGACTGATCTGATCTGATCTGATGTGAGAAACCAAATACTCACACACATACACACACGCGCAATCAAGACTTCAATTCAACAGCATGAACCAGATAAGGAATTTACATATTTGATTTCAAATGTGTGATAGCAGAATTTAGCAGACCCTTCACAGCTAATTTCCTTTTTAGGAATAAACCTGCCATGGGAACTGGGAGCTCCCACGAGTGAGTCAGAGACCTAATTTCCTTGGATGGTTGTTGCTACTTTTTGCTACCGGCAGACTGTTTTCTTATGCTTTTATACCTGACTGCTCAGGTTAGTTATTTCTTATTTAAATTGTAGTATCATATCTGGTTGTCTGTATTGTTTAAGGTGACTTTACATACCTCTAATCTCATCAGTTTCTGTTGCTGAACTCTGAGCAGGCAGTAGTGTGCATATCTGGGTTGGAACAGCTTTTCACACTGCTCCTATACAAATCTTGCTATGCGGACGTCACTTCAGAACCTGCCTGAATAGTATGGTTCAGGGAGCTTTTTGTTCTCAAGTATGACCTAGGCACTAAAAACAGATTACAGGGCTCCATCCACACCCACTGTGAAAGTATTTCTGAAGGTAGGCCTGAGGAATTTGCATTTTTATAAGTGCAAGGCGAGTGCAGAGAAAAAGAGAGTGAGCCTGGCAGTCAGGCAAGAAAAGGAAATTTATTAGAGGGAGAAGAGAGGGTGACTGGCTCTTAAGGAGAACCAGTGTTCTCCCTTCTGACAGAGTCATTCTTATACCTCACCAATGAAAAAATTCTCTGCAGGAATGGTCACGTAGCCAGAGGTCTGGAATCTGGTGGTCTTGCAGGTCTGAAAAGATAAGCGCCAGTGAGATAACAGGATGCCATTTGGGCAATTTGGTCAGTCTCACAGATCACTGTGATTTTATTTTTCATTTACAAGGTCAACATAACAAACTGTCTTATCAGTGAGACCCCACATGGGCCCTATCAATAAGTACTCTGTATGATTGATTCTGACGTCTCTGGAAGCTTGAGCAACACTGTTCTGGTTGCTCTGAGATATCTCTGTGGCAAGATTGTCCTGTTGTGGGAAGGGTGACAAGACCTTCTTTCCTAGGTCAATGTCAAACCGGTGACTCTGGTATGAGCTGCCTTTCTATATTGAGTATAAATACTTGGGTATGTCAGTCTTAACCCTCAAGCACCACTGGTAAGTTTATAGGATAAAATTTGCTGTCACAAATTTTATCATCACATTTTATCCCAAAGCATATAAATGTCCCTAAGTGAATTTATTCTTCACTTCGATGGAACAGTCCTCTTTCAACTCTCTAATTTCTTAGAAGAATTATTTGGAATTATGGAAAGATTTCTGGGGCATAATCTGAAATTTGGAGTTAAAGCCTAGCCCTGTAATAATCATGTCTTTTCTTGGTAAGTGACTAGCTTAGCATCTTTGGGCTGTAGTCATCTAATTGGCTAAAACAGGATCAAAGATTTCCTAGGTATTTAACAAGATATGTGGAAAATCAAAGAAGGGAATGATTGTTATGGCACCATGAAAAAAATGTAAAAGAATACATAAGAATTTAAGGTATCATTATTGAAAACTTATTCCAAAATGCAGACATGCTTGTGATGGCTATAATTATTTTTTTCCTATATTATGTTAAGATAATGGTGATGGGTTTGAGGAATATTGAGTTAAAGACAATTTCAAGGAAACGAGATTAAATTTATACATAATCACTGAAAATGAACATATGTTCATGAACGTGAAATTACACCCCCAGAATTTCCCAGGAACCAAGAGTGACATTTAAGCAATTGAAAACATCAGTGGAACAAATCAACTCACAGAGCACAAATTTATGTCAAGAATGAAATAGAGGTGCGGTGTTGCAGCTGGAAAAAAAGAGAGACTTTTAAGAACATTAATAACATGTCTATCACATGGCCTTCTTTACCCAAGAGAAAAAATCCTTTCCCTATAAATCCACCCTAGAGACAATGTCCTTCTTACTCTTTCTAAAGCACAGCTCTGCTTGTGCCAAAAGTTTCTTTAAAGTCTGTGGTGTTTCCTATTTCTGCTCTAAGCTCAGCTCTTTGGTATAAGATTGAAGACTTTCCCAAATATAAGCCTATCCTGCATTTCCAAACTCATTCTCTCACTACGTCCCTTCACTCATTATAGTTGGAACCAACATCATGCTTTGTATTTCTCAGACTAATCTGTATTTTTCATATCTCTACCCTCTTTCTAGAGCTCCACCTTCTCTTTCTCATGCACACACATCTAATATCTGCCAGTCTATCAAGACCAAGTTAAAATATCACTGCTCTCAGTTATAAATTAAAATCCCACATTAAACTGGTTTAATTTATACCATAAAAGTGAAAAGATCAGACATTGCATTCACTTAAGGTGTAACTTCTAGCTGCTAAAAGGATATTGTCAGTAAATCGGTATGTTCCTACCTCTTAGCTCTGATTTCTTTTGTACTGAACAGATTTTTCATCAAGATCTCCTTTTGGAGTAAAAAAAAAAAAAAAAAGGCTTCCAATAACTCCAAGTTCTACTACTTTACCAGCTCTACTAAAGTGAGAAAATCTGTAAAATTTATTTATTGTTATCGTGTCCAAAAAATGTTCTGGGTAGGGTCCTCGTAGCTGCCATTGGATCATGTGTCCATCTCTAAGGTGACTGCCATGGCTGGGGAATGTGGTACTCTCATTGACAAAGTCATATGCTGAACCTGGTCCTGAGGGTGAGGTTAT
The DNA here is from genome assembly GCF_003369695.1 of Bos indicus x Bos taurus. Taxonomy (NCBI): domain Eukaryota; kingdom Metazoa; phylum Chordata; class Mammalia; order Artiodactyla; family Bovidae; genus Bos; species Bos indicus x Bos taurus. The sequence continues at coordinate 46,785,406 of NC_040082.1, forward strand.
GTCCATCTATACAATAGGGACTAAGAGTAATGGAGGATGAATCCTGGGAGCAAAATATGAATTCTACTAACAGAATAAAGGGGAATGGATGCTGGGATGGCACAGACATGATATTTTACTTCAACTATTTCTTCTAGATGGAAGTAGCATCTTATTCTATTAAAATCCCCATAACATTTTACAGCTTTCTATCTTGCATTCCAGTTATTTGTGCATCCATATAATTTTCCCGTTAAACTTTTGAAGATCCTGGAGATGAAGTGGAAGCTCCGAATCATCATTTTCTTCCCGACACTGCTTTGCAGGATGCTTTGCTCTTCTTTGTTTTCTGTGGAACACTGTGGAATTACAGACAAGGCACTTAACCTCCTTGGACCTCTTTCTTGAAAAAGAGTCATTGTAATCATTTCTAAGCTCCTTTCTAGCATCACAATTCTTTGATTCTACTATATAATCAAATAGTGATTGAGTGAATGACTGAGTATAACACAGGGAAAATGCAAATACTGTCATACCTTAGATTTGTTTAGATATGCTTCAGGAATGTCAATTTGGACTGAATTAAAAACCCAAATCCAGGAACCCAGCATGTTCAGTATAAAAAATGATCTGACAGAGTTTTTTGCCCACCCCCTGCTCTGATTTTTTACACATGTAATGTATAGGATTAAGAATTGTTTTCCTGTTTGTTACATTCCCAAAGGTAGATGTGAAGGCTCAGTGTTCCATGGAAGGGAAGTGAATCAGAGTTTGTTTTGTTAGCTGATGTGAGAATTACTGGGTTACTAAGCCCAAGAACCTGAGTAAAAATAAAGATGCAAGAGGTAAATAACTGAAAGTGAATAGATTCTATAATACTTAAGTTAGTATAATATAATAACCTTAAAGTCCTTGCTAAGTGTGAAGCAGTATACTGATTATATATTTTGTATTATCTGATTTTTACAACGATCCTATGAACTAGGTCTGGTATTTGCATTATAAAAAAGGAAAAATAAGAATTAAGTTTCAGACTAAACATCTTGTAAGAACTGACTCAGCAGCAGAGATGTTAACCCCAAGTGGCTCTCTTCTGAATCCAGAACCCAAACGTTCACATCAGCATATCCTACTGTGTTAAGGGTCATCCTGCATCAAGATGTAATTTTGTACTCAGTGTAATTTTGTTAAACGATGAACTAACCACAGCAGATAACTTAAGGTGTTTTCATCATCAGCCTTCCTATGGCTTTCTTAAAAGAAGCAAATTTGTAGGCTTCTCTGTGATAACAGCAAAATGTATGAAATGTGGCATGAATAATTAGGGTCCAACTTGAAACCAGAGCTCACCTCTGTCCCCTGTTCTCATATCTGTCCCTCTGATGAGATTTCTCGAACCAGTAGTAGTGTCCCGGTATTTTCCACATCTGCTCTTAAGTGTGTGCAAGATATAGGGCAAGCCCATTGCTAAGCACTTTTTCTTATGACCCTTGTAGCCAAATGGGTAGCCAAGCTGTCTTGTGAATGTCCAGACACATCAGATGTTGTATCTGACTTCTTAGCTTTCCCATCATCTATTCCGCGTGACCCCCAATAGCTGTGTTTCTTTAAAGCAGAGAACATAGAAGGAAGTCATTGATCTTTTTCTAATTATAATTCCACAGAAAGTGGTAGACAAAATAAACATAATGGAACAAAGCATGTCATCATGTAGATTCCCCTTATGTTTGCCCCAAATTCATTGATGCTGAGTCTTATTAGAGATGACAGGAGAAAAACCTGAAGAGTCAGTTTCTGTTTGAAGATGCCAACCTCCTCAGCAGGCCTGGTCAACTCAGCTGTCACTTCATTAGCCAGGAATTGGACAGTCTTTATGAAGTGATTCTTAATTCATTAGTGCTAAGTGACACGATTGATTTACAAGTATTAATGATTTGACACTTTTATCACAAGGTCACTGGAGAGGGGCATTGCATGGAGAATGTCTAAGTTCTCCAGAGCTCAGTAGCCAGTTTTTTTTAATGAGCATTTAACTCCAGTTGGTTGCCTTATTTTTTTGATTGTAGGGTACCATCATTTTAATAATAGCTTTCCAAGGAAAACTCTATTGTTTGAAATGGGATTGATATATTCAGTGTACAGTAAAGGTAATGTAGATGATATACATATTTATTATTTTGCATAGTATATATTATTTTCTAGATACTGTATTACATATTATCTAGAGCTCTGTAGGTAAGTGGAAAGATGTTATCCTAGTTTAAATTTAAAAATAAACAAGAAGTAGATTTAGATCATTTTATGTGAGTTGTGTGAGTATTCTTGCCTGGAGAATCCCAGGGATGGGGAAGCCTGGTAGGCAACAGTCCATGGGGTCACAGAGGTGGACATAACTGAAGCGACTTAGTACACATGCACATGTGTGCACACCTGTTCACATATATGATATTTATGTTTCCTTTCCACTGTTATCAGTAGGATAACAGTGTGTATGTGCATGCTCAGTCATGTCCACCTCTTTGGATGCCCTGGACCTTTATCCATGGAATTTTTCAGTCAAGAATACTGGAATGGGTTGCCATTTCCTTCTCCAGGGGATCTTTGGAACCCAGGGATCAAACCTGGGTCTCCTGCATAGCAGGCAGTTTATTTACCACTGTGCTGTCTGGGAAGCTATGGTGCTAACAGAAAGCCACCCACTAAAGATACTTCTGAGTTGACAGGAAATATTCTGAGTACCTCCAGATCAAGCCTAGGTGGCCTAGGTTTAATGTCAGCCTTTCAGCAAGATATAATGGTATTTGTGATTTGTAATGAAGAGAATACTATATCCAAATAATGACACCATGCTGTCTGAAAAATAAATGAGCTATCCCAAGCAAGATTAATCTGCATTTCTATAAAAGTGGAGAGAAGAGGAGTAAAGTTTAATGACATCTCTGAAACATATCCAGGAAAGACGATTCTGTACCCCACCCAGAAGTTTCTAGTATCTGTGTCACAGTATTTATAGATTTATTCATCATTCCTTTGGCAAATGACAGAGTAGTATATTTTGTGCCATACACTGTGTTGAGCTTTAAAGATATGACTGTAAAGAAACAAAAAAAATTTTTTATACCTTTCCCAAACCGACAAAAGAGAAGGTAATAAATAATGAATATAAATTAAGTCATGGATTACAGACTATGAAAAGTACAAAGAAAGAAATGAACAGAGGTATGCCAGGTGCATCAAGTTCAGTTCAGTCCAGTCTCTCAGTAACGTCCACCTCTTTGCGACCCCATGGATTGCAGCACGCCAGACTTCCCTGTCCATCACCAACTCCCAGAGTTTATTCAAACTCATGTCCATTGAGTCAGTGATGCCATCCAACCATCTCATCCTCTGCCATCCCTTCTCCTCCTGCCTTCAGTCTTTTCCAGCATCAGGGTCTTTCCCAATGAGTCAGTTTTTGCATCAGATGGCCAAAGTATTGGAGTTTCAGATTCAGCATCAGACCTTCCAATGAATATTCAGGACTGATATCTTTAAGATGGACTGGTTGGATCTCCTTGCAGTCCAAGGGACTCTCCAGAGTCTTCTCCAACACCACAGTTCAAAAGCATCAATTCTTCGGTGCTCAGCTTTCTTTATGGTCCAACTCTTACATCTATACATGACTACTGGAAAAACCATAGCTTTGACTATTTGGACCTTTGTTGACAAAGTAATGTCCCTGCTTTTTAATGTGCTGTCTAGGTTGGTCATAGCTTTTCTTCCAGGAGCAAGGGTCTTTTAATTTCATGGCTGCAGTCACGATCTGCAGTGATTTTGGAGCCCAAAAATTAGTCTCTAACTGTTCCCATTGTTTCTACATTTATTGCCATGAAGTGATGGGACTGGATGCCATGATCTTAGTTTTCTGAATGTTGAGTTTGAAGCTGATTTTTTCACTCTCCTCTTTCACTTTCATCAAGAGGCTCTTTAGTTCTTCACTTTGTGCCATAGGGGTGGTGTCATCTGCATATCTGAGGTTATTGATATTTCTCCCAGAAATCTTGATTCTAGCTTATGCTTCATCCAGTACAGCATTTTGCATAATGTACTCTGCATGTAAGTTAAATAGGCAAGGTGACAATATACAGCCTTGATGTACTCCTCTCTCAGTTTGGAACCAGTGTGTTCTTCCATGTCCAGTTCTAACTGTTGCTTCTTGACCTGCATACAGATTTCTCAGGAGGCAGATCAGGTGCTCTGGTATTCCCATCTCTTGAAGAATTTTCCACAGTTTGTTGTGATCCACACCATCAAATGCTTTGGCATAGTCAATAAAGCAGAAAAGGAAAAGTCGATGTTTTTCTGGAACTCTCTTGCTTTTTCAATGATCCAGCAGAATTTGACAATTTGATCTCTGGTCCCTCTGCCTTTTTTAAATCCAGCTTGAACATCTGGAAGTTCACGATTCATGTATTGTTGAAACCTGGCTTTGATAATGTTGAGCATTACTTTGCTAGCATGTGAGATGAGTGCAATTGTGTGGCACTTTGAACATTCTTTGGCATTGCCTTTCTTAGGGATTGAAATGAAAACTGATCTTTTCCAGTCCTGTGGCCACTGCTGAGTTTTCCAAATTGGTTGGCATATTGAGTGCAGCACTTTACCACCATCATCTTTTAGGAATTGAAATAGCTCAACTGGAATTCCATCACCTCCACTAGCTTTGTTCATAGTGATGCTTCCTAATGCCCATTTGACTTCACATTCCAGGATGTCTGGCTCTAGGTGACTGAACACATCGTCATGGTTATCTGAGTCATGAAAATCTTTATGTATAGTCCTTCTGTGTATTCTTGCCACCTCTTCTTAATATCTTCTGCTTCTGTTAGGTCCATACCATTTCTATCATTTATTGAGCCCATCTTTGCATGAAATGTTGCCTTGTTATCTAATTTTCTTGAAGAAATCTCTAGTCTTTCCCATTCTATTGTTTTCTTCTATTTCTTGGCCTTGATCCCTGAGGAAGGCTTTCTTATCTCTCTTTGCTATTCTTTGGAATTCTACATTCAAATGGATATATTTTTCCTTTTCTCCTTTGCCTTATACTTCTATTCTTTTCTCAGTCATTTGTAAGGCCTCCTCAGGCAACCATTTTATCTTTTTACATTTCTTTATCTTGGGGATGGTCTTGATCACTGCCTCCTGTAAGATGTCATGAACCTCCATCCATAGTTCTCCAGGTACTCTGTTTATCCAATCTAATCCCTTGAATCTATTTCTCACTTCCACTGTATAATTATAAGGGATTTGATTTAGGTCATACATGAATGGTCCAGTGGTTTTCCCTACTTTCTTCAATTTAAGTCTGAATTTGGCAATTAGGAGTTCATGATCTGAGCCATAGTCAGCTCCCAGTCTTGTTTTCACTGACTATATAGAGCTTCTTCATGTTTGGCTTCAAAGAATACGATCAGTCTGATTTAGGCATTGACCATCTGGTGGTGTTCATGTGTAAATTCTTCTCTTTCAACAGGAAGAGGGTGTTTGCTATGTCCAGTGCATTCTCTTGGCAAAACTCTGTTAGCCTTTGACCTGCTTTGTTTTGTACTCCAAGGCCAAATTCGCCTGTTACTCCAGGTATTTCTTGACTTCCTACTTTTGCATTCCAGTCCCCTATAATGAAAAACTGGGACTAAATTCCAGGGAGCTGGTCATAAATAGAATGTAGGGGAAAACATTCTAGAAAAAGGGGAAAAAGAGTTAAAGACCCTAAATAAAAATCTCATAATAAGCAAATGTAGCCAGAGGACAGAGCAGGAAGGAGTGTAATGAAAGGAACTTGGGTACATAGGTTGGGTCACACAGTGCTGTGTAGAGTTCTGCATGAAGTTTTCTTATTAATCTAGTTCAAATATCCTGTTCAATGCCTGTATTGCTTCTCTCTCTCTCTCTCTCTTTCTCTCTCTCTTTTGTTTCATGTGGCTGGATCCTCTGGTACATGTTAAGGAGAAGAAATAGAGACTACTCTTATCTTTTTTTATTAATTTTCAGGATTGCATCTAAAATATAGTCACTAAATATATTTGCTCTAGTTTTCTCATGGATATCCTTTGTCAGGCTAAGAAAATCGTCTTCTGTTTTTAAATGAGAATGATTTTCTTCATAAAAAATGTTTGACTCTTGAATGCTTGATCTGTCTCTGATAAGATGATCACGTTTTGATTTTTGTATCTATTAAAGTGGTATATTTTATAGACTTTATTATTTTAAATAATCTTACAATCTTGACAAAGCCTACTTATTCTACATATCTCTATCTATATATTTATTGTATTTATTATAATATGCTGCTACATTCAGCCAGCATTTATTTTCTTTAGTCTTTTTGATCTGTGTGCTTAGAAGAGAGTGGTTTGTGATTGTCCCTTTCTTATTTAGAATTGAGGTTGTATGCACCTCATACAATGAGTTGAGTAGTTCCCCTCCTTTTCTATGTTCTGACATGTTTTTAAAATTTGACATAATAACTGTATGGATTTGGGGTCTCCTGTGAAGGGACACTTTTACTTGCATTCAGTTTTTCAATGTCCATTGGTTCATACTGGTTTGGGTTATTCATAGTTTTCTGGAAAACAATCCTGTTTTCTTTTCAAAATTATTGACATAAAATTATTCATTAATAATGATTAAAGACTCTTCTCTGAATTGCGGTATGCTGGTAAATTGTATCCCCCAAAGTAACTTTAGTCTGTAGCATTTGTCAGTTTCCATGGTGTAAATCCTTTGCCACAGTAGATTTCAAGCCATCAGCATGGCATCAGTGAACAAGGACCTGGCCCATTATCAGCTCTCTAGTGTCTTCTACCTTCTGCATACCAGTAACTTATACTTTTTTCTTTTCTCCTTTCTGGTTTTATTTATTTGTGCTCTTTCTCTGCTCCCTCCCCCAGCCACACCAATTTGTAAATTAGTCTTGTTAGAGAATTTTGTATTTTATTAGACTATCTTAAAAGAATGCATTTCCAGTTTTGTAAAGTCCCTCTTTTGTTCCTTTGTTTTCTGTCTTATAAATTTTCAGTCTTTAATGTCACCTTCCTGTTCTTAGGGTTGGTCTTTACTTAAAAAAAAAATTTTAAACTAGAAATTTAAAAGCACTTATTTTCTATTTGTTTAGTAACAAATGAACTTAAACATACAGATTTATAAATACTTTTTAGCTGCATGACACAAATTTTCATTTAGTATTCTCATATGTTAATCCTACAGATACAGCAATCTATAAAATGTCTTACTTCAGGTGTCTAAAATGTATTCCTTTGCTTTTTGATAAGGACGGCTTCCCTTTCATGAATAATTCCTAACTACCTGTAGGGCAAAGAAGATTAGATGATAGCACTTTGAAATCTGAAACCAAATGTGTGACTTTGCTTCAGTTTACGCATGCCTGAATGAGTGTATTGTCTTTAAAATCATTTCTACCTTATGAAATATTTAACTCCAGTGTTTGTAATACAGATATGTGTTTACTATTTGTTTTGGTAGAAAGCATTTTAAAACATCCCTGAGGCACGCCTCCCCAACACAACCACTGTATTAATACATATCTCAACAAACACAACTCCTTAAAAAGTTAAATGTAATTATCAAAAACTGTAGAACAGTGTCGTCAAATAAATTACTCCGTAATGTCTCTCTTCCACAGTATTCCATGTAGCAGTCTTTTAGTTTTTAAACACTGATCACTTAGAACTTTGCTAACAAAGCCTACATATTGCTACTCATTGTTTATATAACTGAACTTCAAAAAAAATTTTACTAAAGACAATGAAAGCAGTGCAAATGATGCATTACATTATCATTGCCACCAACTAAAAAACCAGGAATGCAAATGCAAAGATGATTGATAGCTCTCATTTCTTGTTGCTCAAAAGATACTCAAAATTCAAATTCAACTCAGTAAGAAGCAATAGGGAGTTACATTCAATTCCTTTAAATCGTTGTAATTCTTGTACTCTTAAGAGAATATCTTAGAGTATTACTTTAGCAGATGTAGAGATAAATGTATAGATTTATAGACATAATATGCCTATTTTTCTGTGAGTATGGTTTCAGTGTGTCTGCCCTCTGATGCCCTCTTGCAACACCTACCATCTTACTTGGGTTTCTCTTACCTTGGGCGTGGGGTATCTCTTCACGGCTGCTCCAGCAAGGCGCAGCCAATGCTCCTTACCTTGGACGAGGGGTATCTACCTCCTCACCACCGCCCTTCCTGACCTTCAACGTGGTATAGCTTCTCTAGGCCCTCCTGTGCCTGCGCAGCGTGGGGTTGCTCCTCCTTCCCACCGCCCCTGGCCTCAGGCTTAAGGGCGTGGGGTATCTCCTCTGGGCCGCCCCCGCTGATCTCAGACGTTTATTTAACTGTTTATTGACCCTGTTTAACTTATATGCAGAGTACATCATGAGAAACGCTGGACTGGAAGAAACACAAACTGGAATCAAGTTTGCCGGGAGAAATATCAATAACCTCAGATATGCAGATGACACCACCTTATGGCAGAAAGTGAAGAGGAACTCAAAAGCCTCTTGATGAAGGTGAAAGTGGAGAGTGAAAAAGTTGGCTTAAAGCTCAACATTCAGAAAATGAAGACAATGGCATCCGGTCCCATCACTTCATGGGAAATACATGGGGAAACAGTGGAAACAGTGTCAGACTTTGTTTTTCTGGGCTCCAAAATCACTACAGATGGTGATTGCAGCCATGAAATTAAAAGACGCTTACTCCTTGGAAGGAAAGTTATGACCAACCTAGATAGCATATTCAAAAGCAGAGCCATTACTTTGCCAACAAAGGTTCGTCTAGTCAAGGCTATGGTTTTTCCTGTGGTTATGTATGGATGTGAGAGTTGGACTGTGAAGAAGGCTGAGTGCCAAAGAATTGATGCTTTTGAACTGTGGTGTTGGAGAAGACTCTTGAGAGTCCCTTGGACTGCAAGGAGATCCAACCAGTCCATTGTGAAGGAGATCAGACCTGGGATTTCTTTGGAAGGAATGATGCTAAAGCTGAAACTCCAGTACTTTGGCCACCGCATGCGAAGAGTTGACTCATTGGAAAAGACTCTGATGCTGGGAGGGATTGGGGGCAAAAGGAGAAGGGGATGACAGAGGATGAGATGGCTGGATGGCATCACTGACTCAATGGACGTGAGTCTGAGTGAACTCTGGGAGTTGGTGATGGACAGGGAGGCCTGGCGTGCCACAGTTCATGGGGTGGCAAAGAGTTGGACATGACTGAGCGACTGATCTGATCTGATCTGATGCCTATTTTTATTCATTTAAGATTCTTAGTCTTGCTAATTTTTTCTTCTCCTTCATCTGTCAATTTCTCATAAAGGTGTTTTAAAATATCCCAGTACAATTGTGGATTTGTCAATTCCCTTTTATGCTGTTGGATTTTACTTCACATACTTAAAGCCAGGATGATGTGAACATTCAGAGTTCACAGGTTTTATATCTGCTCAGTGAATTATTCTTTTTTATTACCATGTAGTGTTCCTCTTTATTCCTGTTAATGAGATCTGCCCTGTATTATGAGTTATTCCCATTTTTAATATTGCTATCCAGCTCATTTTTATTTCAACTTCATTTCAGGAGTGTTGCAGATGTGTTTCTTATAAATAGGTCGTTGCTTTATATTGCTATCTTTCTGTAATATGGTAATATTTGTCTTCTAATCAGTGAGTTCAATTTCATTATATTCACTACAATTATTGATGTATTTGGACTTATTTCTACTACATGGTTACCATCTTTTTTCTGTGTTTCTTATCCTCTCCTCTGCCTCTTGTTACATTGACAAAAAATTTAATCTTTAAATATATAAAAACTTTATAGCTATTCAGGATTTCTATCCTTTTCCAAGCCAAGAAAGAACCCATGGCATATTTTAACTAACCATTTTACCTTGTTACTTTTGTTTTACTAAACAAATAAAAATAGTTGTCATATTAATTTGATTATTAACACAACCTGACAATAACGAAAACAAATCCTGAAATCTCAGTGGCATGACAAAACACACTTTAAAAAGTTTCTTTTCATGCAAAGTCCACATTAAGCAGACTTGGAAACCCTCTTAGCTTCTACCTTGCAAGAGGTCACAGTGACCTATTAGGCTTCCAATTAGAAGTTTAGAATTAGTGCCTCTTCCATGATGTCAGGATGGTGTCAGATCCAAAGCTAGTGCACCGCTTGGCCTTGTTCCCAAGACTGAGTCCACATCTGTGTTCCTTGCCTCCTGGGCCCTTAGATCTGACAAAGCTTTCCCAGTTAAAGATTGACAACCTTTATCGGAATATTGTGGGAAAATGATCTTCCAGAATTAGACATTTTTTATCCCAGACTCTGGCTAGAAGCTGTGAACCTTCCTCTAGGTCACTAACTTTAAAGTGTTCCCACTGCCTGCTTTACTCCCTGACCCAGGGGACCTTTCCCTTCTGCCTTGGCCATGTGTATTCTGAATCTGGTCCACTGAGCCAAAAGAGGATTATAATCATAAACTCACCACTACACAGATATCCAATTGCTTCTTTTATACCTACCTCTCATTTCATTTCTTTCATTCTATGGTTGTGATTCATTTTAGTATGTTAATAAAAGTGACTTACCTACATTTTGAACATCATAAATATACACTAGTATACATTTTGAAGTCTATTACAAATCATCCCCTAAGATTAATTCTATGTGTTCCTTCTTGCAGAGACATTTTAGCTACTGTTACTTTCACTCAAGAGATGAACTACATCCACCATCATCTGTGATGGGCCCAGAGCAGTTCATGGCTTTGGTTCTTCTCTTGCTTTGTTGAAATCCATTTCTCTTTATCTTGTTTGGGGACCTTGTTGTGTATTTGTTCATTTGTGTTTTGCATATCATTGTGATAAATGTGAACCGTGAACTTCCTGATGTTCAAGCTGCTTTTAGAAAAGGCAGAGGAACCAGAGATCAAATTGCCAACATCCGCTGGATCATAGAAAAAGCAAGAGAGTTCCAGAAAAACATCCATTTCTGCTTTATTGACTATGCCAAAGCCTTTGACTGTGTGGATCACAAGAAACTGTGGAAAATTCTGAAAGAGATGGGAATACCAGACCACCTGATCTGCCTCTTGAGAAATTTGTATGCAGGTCAGGAAGCAACAGTTAGAACTGGACATGGAACAACAGACTGGTTCCAAAGAGGAAAAGGAGTTCGTCAAGGCTGTATATTATCACCCTGTTTATTTAACTTATATGCAGAGTACATCATGAGAAATGCTGGACTGGAAGAAACACAAACTGGAATCAAGATTGCCGGGAGAAATATCAATAACCTCAGATATGCAGATGATACCACCCTTATGGCAGAAAGTAAAGAGGAACTACAAAGCCTCTTGATGAAGGTGAAAGTGGAGAGTGAAAAAGTTGGCTTAAAGCTCAACATTCAGAAAATGAAGATCATGGCATCCGGTCCCACCACTTCATGGGAAATAGATGGGGAAACAGTGTCAGACTTTATTTTTCTGGGCTCCAAAATCACCGCAGATGGTGACTGCAGCCATGAAATTAAAAGACGCTTACTCCTTGGAAGGAAAGTTATGACCAACCTAGATAGCATATTCAAAAGCAGAAACATTACTTTGCCAACAAAGGTTCATCTAGTCAAGGCTATGGTTTTTCCTGTGGTCATGTATGGATGTGAGAGTTGGACTGTGAAGAAGGCTGAGTGCCGAAGAATTGATGCTTTTGAACTGTGGTGTTGGAGAAGACTCTTGAGAGTCCCTTGGACTGCAAGGAGATCCAACCAGTCCATTGTGAAGGAGATCAGCCCTGGGATTTCTTTGGAAGGAATGATGCTAATGATCCAGTACTTTGGCCACCTCATGTGAAGGGTTGACTCATTGGAAAAGACTCTGATGCTGGGAGGGATTGGGGGCAGGAGGAGAAGGGGACGACAGAGGATGAGATGGCTGAATGGCATCACTGACTCGATGGACGTGAGTCTCAGTGAACTCCGGGAGTTGGTGATGGACAGGAAGGCCTGGCATGCTGTGGTTCATGGGATCCCAAAGAGTCGGACATGGCTGAGCGACTGATCTGATCTGTGATGTATTTAGAGTGGAATGAGCAAATCAAAGCATGAAATTACTGTTACCTAGATCAGAATTATCATTTCAATGTATTTCATTATTCTAAGGAAATGGGAGATTGAGTTTAAACAAAGGAGTTTTCCCCAATATGTTTGATTTACTTTTTATTATTTATTTTTGAATTTAAAATAGCATTTGTTTTTTTAAAATATTTAGCATATGGCCACATGGATTAAAATAAACTGTTGTGATGTATTTCTCTCAACCTTGTTACTCCTACGTGCTCTGTCACAGATCCATAAATGCACACTACAGCGTGTTTTTAGACCCTGTGAACAACACATAATAACATGATCTGCTTCAGCTCAGGTGGGAGGACTGTTATGAACCCCTTTGACTTCAGTGAAGAATAGAGAAAACCTTAGGTTGAGAGCTCTTAAAAACTTTCCCATTACTTGAAGAGCTTTTCAAGGATGGGAGCTGTGGACGTAAGTCTCAAATATATTTGCCTCCTTTTCTGTTACTGCAGACAAGATAAAAAATGGTCTGTGCTCTGCTCACAAGAGAGTCAATGCTGAAATGATTCATTTCTGCTTCATGTGAACTAAAAAATACAGGGAACATCACTAAAAAAAACCACAAAGGCTTAAGCTGTCTATTGATCATGTTGTCAACAAACAGTTGTTGAGTCACCAGTATGTTCTGGGTATTGTCCTTTGTTGTTCAGTCACTCGGTCTTGTCTGACTCTTTGCAACCTCATAAACTGCATCACACCAGGATCCTCTGTCCTCCACTGTCTCCCAGAATTTGCTCAGATTCATGTCCATTGAGTTGGTAATGATATCTAACCATCTCATCCTCTGTTTTCTTTTGCCTTCAGTCTTTCCAAGCATCATAGTCTTTCCCAGTGAGTCAACTCCTTCCATCAGATGGCCAATTTATTCCAATGAATATTCAGGGTTGATTTCCTTTAGGAGGCATTTTTCAAGGTACTGGCAATATAAACGTACACACAACATAGTTTAAAAAATCCCTGCCTATATAGATATAGAAACAAGTAATATATGTAAAATGTTGGACAGATGATATACACTATATTATAAAACAAAGCAGGGAAGTCATGTTTACAATTGTCATTTTAAACTGAGTGGTAATTGAGGAGGTGATACTGCTACAAAACATAAGGGCATGTGAGCAAGTCACATGGACTGTGTGAGGGACAGCTTTGGGGCAGGGGCTACTGAAGCAGCTAAATAGGTGTGAGAGTACTCAGAGAAGTGATCAGAGAGCACTTAAAAGTAGGATTTCTGGATTATATGGGAGCTATTGTTAATCTTTTGAGGAACCTCTCTATACTATTTTATTTAGAGGCTGTATCAATTCACATTCCCACCAACAGTGCACCAGAGTTCCCTTTTCTCCATGTCCTCACAAACATTTTTAATCTCTTGTCTTTTTGAAAACAGCCATATTCTAATAGGAATGTGGTGGTATCTCACTGTGGTTTTGATTTGCATTTCCCTGATGATTAGTGCTGTTGAATATCTTTTAATGTACTTATTAGCTATTTGGGTGTCAACTTCAGAAAACTGTGACCAAGTCCTTTGCCCAGTTTTTCACACTGCTCCTTCATTAATTTATTTATTTAACACTTTTGAGTTGTATGAGTTGCTTATATATTTTGGATATAGATCCCTTTTCAGATACATGATATGCAAATATTTTCTTCCATTCTCTATTGATTATTTCTTTTCCTGTGTATTTAGTTTGATGTAATTCCACTTTTTTTTTTTAATGGCTAAATGCTTTTCATGTCATATCCAAAAAATTGTTGCCAAAACCTACGTCAAGAAGCTTTTATCCCTATGTTTTCTTCTAAGAGGTTTATGGTTTCAAGTCTTATATATATGTCTTTGATTCACTTTAAGTTAATTTATGTAAGTGATATAAGATAGGGATCCAATTTAATTTTTCTGCATGAATTTATCTAGGTTTCTCAACGTCATTTTTTAAAGAGACTTTGCTTTCAACATTGAGTATTCTTGGCTCCATTTTCAAATATTAGTTGATCATATATGTGAGAGTTTATTTCAGGGATCTTGATTCTCTCTCATTGGTATACATGTCTTTTAATGCTAGCCTCACACAGCTTTAATTACTGTAGCTTTGAAATATAGATTGAAATCAGGAAGTGTGATCCCTCTAGCCTTGTTCTTCTTCCTCAGAATTGCTTTAGCTATTTGGAATCTTCTATGGGTCCATACGGAGAAGGCAATGGCACCCTACTCCAGTATTCTTGCCTGGAAAATCCCATGGATGGAGGAGCCTGGTAGGCTGCAGTCCATGGGGTCGCTAAGAGTCAGACATGACTGAGCGACTTCACTTTCACTTTTCACTTTCATGCATTGGAGAAGGACACGGCAACCCACTCCAGTGTTCTTGCCTGGATAATCCCAGGGATTGGGGAGCCTGGTGGGCTGTCATCTATGGGGTCGCACAGAGTTGGACATGACTGAAGTGACTTAGCAGTATGGGTCCATATAAATGTTAAGTTTTTTTTTTTTTTTTTGTGAAATATGTCATTGGAATTATGACAGGAATTGAATTAAATCTATAGGTGACTTTGGATAGTATAGACATTTTAACAATATTAACTTTTCTGAACCATGAACATGAGATTTTTTTTTTATTTATTTGTGTCTTCTTTATTTTTATTCATCATTGTATAGATCTTTCACTTCCTTGGTTTAATTTATTCTTATGTATTTTATTATTTTGATGCTATTATAAATAGGATCGCTTTCATACATCTTATTATCAGAATATAGAAGTACAACTGATTTTTATATATTGATATTGTATCCTGAAACTTTACTGAGTTTATTTGTTCTAACAATTTTTTGCTAATATTTTCTATATAAAAGATGTCATCAGCAAACAGCAGTTTTACTTCTTCCTTTCCAATTTGGATAACTTTTATTTCTTTTCCTTGCCTAATTACATAGCTAGGACTTTCTGAATTATATTAAATAGAATTGGTGGGGGTAGACATCCTTGTTTTGTTCCTGGCCTTGAAGCCAAAGATATTAAACTTTAATTCTTGAGTATAATATTAACTGTGGATTTGCCATATATGACCTTGATTATATTGAGGTATGAGCCAGGCTTCAGCAATATGTGAACCGTGAACTTCCTGATGTTCAAGCTGGTTTTAGAAAAGGCAGAGGAACCAGAGATCAAATTGCCAACATCCACTGGATCATAGAAAAAGCAAGAGAGTTCCAGAAAAACATCTATTTCTGCTTTATTGACTATGCCAAAGCCTTTGACTGTGTGGATCACAATAAACTGTGGGAAATTCTGAAAGAGATGGGAATACCAGACCACCTGATCTGCCTCTTGAGAAATTTGTATGCAGGTCAGGAAGCAACAGTTAGAACTGGACATGGAACAACAGACTGGTTCCAAATAGGAAAAGGAGTTCGTCAAGGCTGTATAGTGTCACCCTGTTTATTTAACTTATATGCAGAGTACATCATGAGAAACGCTGGACTGGAAGAAACACAAGCTGGAATCAAGATTGCCAGGAGAAATATCAATCACCTCAGATATGCAGATGACACCACCCTTATGGCAGAAAGTGAAGAGGAACTTAAAAGCCTCTTGATGAAGGTGAAAGTGGAGAGTGAAAAAGTAGGCTTAAAGCTCAACATTCAGAAAACGAAGATCATGGCATCTGGTCCCATCACTTCATGGGAAATAGATGGGGAAACAGTGGAAACAGTGTCAGACTTTATTTTTCTGGGCTCCAAAATCACTACAGATGGTGACTGCAGCCATGAAATTAAAAGACGCTTACTCCTTGGAAGGAAAGTTATGACCAACCTAGATAGCATATTCAAAAGCAGAGCCATTACTTTGCCAACAAAGTTTCGTCTAGTCAAGGCTATGGTTTTTCCTGTGGTCATGTATGGATGTGAGAGTTGGACTGTGAAGAAGGCTGAGTGCCGAAGAATTGATGCTTTTGAACTATGGTGTTGGAGAAGACTCTTGAGAGTCCCTTGGACTGAAAGGAGATCCAACCAGTCCATTCTAAAGGAGATCAGCCCTGGGATTTCTTTGGAAGGAATGATGCTAAAGCTGAAACTCCAGTACTTTGGCCACCTCATGTGAAGGGTTGACTCATTGGAAAAGACCCTGATGCTGGGAGGGATTGGGGGCAAGTGTAAAAGGGGAGGACAGAGGATGAGATGGCTGGATGGCATCACTGACTCGATGGACGTGAGTCTGAGTGAACTCTGGGAGTTGGTGATGGACAGGGAGGCCTGGCGTGCTGCGATTCATGGGGTCACAAAGAGTTGGACACGACTGAGCGACTGATCTGATCTGATCTGATAGTGTCTTCTTTTTCATTTAAAATTTCATAATAATTTATAGTTTTTTAAAATATAAATTTATTTATTTTAATTGGAGGCTAATTACTTTACAATATTGTATTGATTTTGCCATACATCAACATTAATCCACCACGGGTATACACATGTTCCCCATCCTGAATCCTCCTCCCACCTCCCTCCCCGTACCATCTCTCTGGGTCATCCCAGTGCACCAGGCCTGAGCATCCTGTATCATGCATCAAACCTAGACTGGTGATTAATTTCACATATGATATTATACATGTTTCAATGCCATTCTCTCAAATCATCCCACCCTCTCCCTGTACCACAGAGTCCAAAAGACTGTTCTATACACTTGTGTCTCTTTTGCTGTCTCGCATACAGGGTTATCATTACCATCTTTCTAAATTCCATTTATATGTGTTAGTATAGTGTATTGGTGTTTTTCTTTGTGGCTTACTTCACACTGTATAATAGGCTCCAATTTCATCCACCTCATTAGAACTGATTCAAATGTATTCTCTTCAATGGCTGAGTAATACTCCATTGTGTATATGTACCACAGCTTTCTTATCCATTCATCTGCTGATGGACATCTAGGTTGCTTCCATGTCCTGGCTATTATCATAATTAATAATAATTTATAGTTTTAACATTCTAAAAATTGTATCTTATTTTTGTTTGTTCTATTGTTTTCCTGTTTTCTATTTCATTTATTTCTGCTATGCTCTTTATTTCCTTCCTTCTGCTAACTTTAGGATTCACTTTGTTGTTCTTTTTATAGTACTTTAATGTGTAAAGTTAGGCTGTTTGAGATTTTCTTTTTTAACGTAGGCATTATTAGTATAAATTTCCCTCAGCAATAATTTTGCTCTATTCAATGTGTTTTGGTATGTTGTGTTTCCATTTTTATTTGTTTCAAAATATTTTATTTCCCTTTTTAGTTTTTCATGGACCAGTTAGAGGTTTAGAAGTGTGTAGTTTAATTTCCACAGTTTGTGAATATTCCAGTTTTTCTTCTATGACTGATTTAAGTTTTATACCATTGTGGTCAGAAATATTTTGTAAAATATTGATTTCAATATTTTTTAAAAATTATTATAGTTCTGAAGAATGTTCTCTGTGCACTTGAGAAGACTGCATTCTACTGTTGTTGGACAGAATGTTCTGTGTATTTCTGTTATGTCCACTGGGATTAAAGTATAGTTCAAAAGAAATGTTTTCTTATCCATTTTCGGTATGGATGATATAAATGGGGTATTGAAGTCTTTAACTCATAGTGAGTGTTGACTTATACTCCCTTCAGATCTGTTAGTATTTGCTTACAATATTTAGGTATTCCAATGTGTGTTCTGTTCAGTTCAGTCACTCACTCGTGTCAGACTCTTTGCAACCCCATGGACTGCAGCATGCCAGGCCTCCCTCTCCATCACCAAATCTCAGAGTTTACTCAAACACATGTCCATTGAGTCGGTGATGCCATCCAACCCTCTCATCCTCTTTCGTCCCCTTCTCCTCCTGCTGTTAAATTTTCCCAGCATCAGGGTCTTTTCAAATGAGTCAGTTCTTTGCATCAGGTGACCAAAGTATTGTAGTTACAGCTTCAACATCAGTCCTTCCAATGAATATTCAGGACTGCTTTCCCTTAGGATGGACTGGTTGGATCTCCTTGAAGTCCAAGGGACTCTCAAAAGTCTTCTCCAACACCACAGTTCAGAAGTATCAATTCTTCTGCACTCAGCTTTCTTTATAGTCCAACTCTCACATCCATACATGACTACTGGAAAAACCATAGCTTTGACTAGACAGACATTTGTGGGCAAAGTAATGTCTCTGCTTTTTAATATGCCATCTAGTTGGTCATAACTTTTCTTCCAAGGAGTAAGTGTCTTTTAATTTCATGGCTAGAATTGTCATCTGCAGTGATTTTGGTGCCCAAGACAATAAAGTCTGTAACTGTTTCCACTGTTTCCCATTCTATTTCTTCTGTGTCATGAAGTGATGGGATCAGATGTCATGATCTTAGTTTTCTGAATGTTGAGTTTTAAGCCAACTTTTTCACTCTCCACTTTCACTTTAATCAATAGGATCTTTAGTTCTTCTTTGCTTTCTGTCATAAGTGTGGTGTCATCTGAGTATCTGAGGTTATTAATATTTCTCCCAGCAATCTTAATTCCAGCTTCTGCTTCTTCCAGCCCAGTGTTTCTAATGATGTACTCTGCATATAAGTTAAATAAACAGGGTGACAATATACAGCCCTGATGTACTCCTTTCCCTATTTGGAACCAGTCTGTTGTTCCATGTCAGTTCTAACTGCTGCTTCTTGACCTGCATACAGTTTTCTCAAGAGGTATGTGGTCTGGTATTCCCATCTGTTTCAGAATTTTCCACAGTTTGTGGTGATCCACACAGTCAAAGGCTTTGGCATAGTCAATAAAGCAGAAATAGATGTTTTTCTGGAACTCTCTTGCTTTATCAATAATCCAATGCATGTTGGCAATTTGATCTCTGGTTCCTTTGCCTTTCCTAAATCCAGCTTGAACATCTGGAAGTTCACAGTTCACTATTGCTGAAGACTGGCTGGAGAATTTTTGAGCATTACTTTACTAAGGTGTGAGATGAGTGCAACTGTATGGTAGTTTGAACATTCTTTGGAATTGCCTTTCTTTGGGATTGGAATGAACTGACCATTTCCAGTCCTGTGGCCACTGCTGAGTTTTCCAAATTTGCTGGCATATTGAGTGTAGCACTTTCACAGCATCATCTTTTAGGATTTGAAAGAACTCAACTGGAATTACATCACCTCCACTAGCTTTGTTCATAGTGATGGTTCCTAAGTACCTCTTGACTTCTCATTCCAGGATGTCTGGCTCTAGGTGAGTGATCACACCATTGTGATTATCTGGGTCATGAAGATCTTTTTTGTATAGTTCTTCTGTGTATTCTTGCCATCTCTTCTTAATATCTTCTGCTTCTGTTAGATCCATACCATATCTGTCATTTATTGAGCCCATCATTGCTTGAAATGTTCCCTCTGTATGTCTAATTTTCTTGAAGAGATCTCTAGTCTTTCCCATTCTATTATTTTTCTTTATTTCTTTGCACTGATCGCTGAGGAAGGCTTTCTTATCTCTCCTTGCTATTCTTTGGAACTCTGCATTCAAATGGGTATATCTTTCCTTTTCTTCTTTGCTTTTTGCTTCTCTTCTTTTCACAGCTATTTGTAAGGCCTCCCCAGACAGCATTTTTATTTTTTGCATTTCTTTTTCTTGGGGATGGTCTTGATCCTTGTCTCCTGTACAATGTCATGAACCTCTATCCATAGTTCATCAGGCACTCTGTCTATCAGATCTAATCCCTTGAATCTATTTGTCACTTTCACTGTATAGTTGTAAGGGATTTGATTGAGGTCATACCTGAATGGTCTAGTGGTTTTCCCTACTTTCTTCAATTTAAGTCTGAATTTGGCAAAAAGGAGTTCATAATCTGAGCCACAGTCAGCTCCCAGCTTTGTTTTTGCTGACTGTATAGACCTTCTCCATCTTTGGCTTCAAAGAATATAATCAATCTAATTTCAGTATTGACCATCTGGTGATGTCCATGAGTAGAGTCCTCTCTTGTATTGTTGGAAGAGAGTATTTGCTATGACCAGTGCATTCTCTTGGCAAATGTCTATTATCTTTGCCCTGCTTCATTCTGTACTCCAAAGCCAAATTTGCCCATTACTCCAGGTGTTTCTTCACTTCCTACTTTTGCATTCCAGTCCCCTATAATGGAAAGGACATCTTTTAGTTCTAGAAGATCTTGTAGATCTTCATAAAACCATTCAACTTCAGCTTCTTCAGCATTATTGGTTGGGGCATAGGCTTCGATGACCATGATATTGAATGTTTTGCCTTGGAAACGAACAGAGATTATTCTGTCATTTTTGAGATTGCATGCAAGTACTGCATTTCAGACTCTTGTTGACTATGATGGCTACTCCATTTTTCTAAGGGACTCTTTTCTACACTAGTAGATATAATGGTCATCTGAGTTAAATTCACCCATTCCAGTCCATTTTAGTTTGCTGATTCCTAAAATGTCTATGTTCACTCTTGCCATCTCCTGTTGACCACTTTCAATTTGCCTTGATTCGTGGTCCTAGCATTCCAGGTTCCTATGCAATATTGCTCTTTACAGCATCAGACTTTACTTCCATCACCAGTCACATCCACAACCGGGTATTGTTTTTGCTTTGGCTCCATCTCTTCATCCTTTCTGGAGTTATTTCTCCACTGATCTCCAGTAGCATGTTGGGCACCTACTGACCTGGGGAGTTCATCTTTCAGTGTCCTACTTTTTGCATTTTCATACTGTTCATGGAGTTCTCAAGAAAGGAATAGTGAAGTGGTTTGCCATTCCCTTCTCCAGTGGACCACATATTTGTCAGAACTCTCCACCATGACTCATCCTTCTTGGGTGGCTCTACATGGCATGGCTCATAGTTTCATTGAGTTAGACAAGGCTGTGGTCCATGTGATCAGATTGGCTAGTTTTCTGTGATTGTGATTTTCAGTCTGTCTACCCTCTGATGGAGAAGGATAAGAGGCTTATGGAAGCTTCCTGATGGGAGAGACTGACTGGGGGTGGGGGGTGGGGGGGAACTGGGTCTTGTTTTAATGGGCGGGGCCATGCCCAGTAAATTTTTAATCCAATATTCTGTTGATGGGTGGAGCTGTGTTCCCTCCCTGCTATTTACCTGTAGCCATACTATAGTGCTAATGAAGATAATGGCAACCTCCTTCAAAAGATCCCATGCATGTACTTCTACCACTGCCCCCAACCCTGCAGCAGGCCACCACCCACCCATGCCTCTGCTGGAGACTCCTGGACACTCCCAGGCAAGTCTGGGTCAGTCTTTCGTGCAGTCACTGCTCCTTTCTCTTGGGTTCTGGTGCACATAAGGTTCTGTTTTTGCCCTGCAAGAGACTGTTTCCCCAGTCCTGTGTAAGTTCTGGCAGTGCTATGGTGGGGTTAATGATGACTTCCTCCAAGAGGGTTTATGCCATACCCAAGTCTGCTTTACCCAGAGCTCCTGCCCCTGTGGCAGGCCACTGCTGACCCATACCTCCACAGAAGATGCTCAAACACAGTTCTGTCTCAGTCTCTGTAGGGTCCCTGGTTCCTGGTGCACACAAGGTTTGTTTGAGCCCTCTGAGTGTCTCCAGCAGGATTGGGGTTTGATTCTAAACATGAATTCGCACCCCCCCCCCCTTGCTGGGGCTTCTCCTTTGCTCTTGGGCATGGGGTATCTCCTCACAGCCGCTCCAGTGCCTACGATCTTGCTGGGCTTTCTCTGACCTTGATTGTGGTGTATCTCCTCATAGCTGCTCCAGCACCACATATGTAAGTTTAAAATTGTTATATCCTCCTGACGATTTGATCCTTTTATCAATATATAGCAACCATCTTGTCCCTTATTATGGTTTTTGACTTAAAGTTTATTTTGTCTGATATAAACATAGCTATTTCTTCTTTCTTTCAGTTTCCATTTGTATGGAATATCTTTTTCTCTGCCTTCACTTTTGAGTTTGTGTGTTCCTGAAACTGCATAGTATCTTATAGACTGCATATAGTTGGGTCTTTTGTTTCTTTGAATTCAGTGGTCCACTCTTGTGTCTTTCAATTAGAGGATTGGATACATTTATATTTAAAGTAACTATTGACTGATAAAGACTTACTATTGCTGTCTTGGGCTTCCTTGGTGGCTCAGAGGTTAAAGTGTCTGCATGCAATGCGGGAGACCTGGGTTTAATCCCTGGGTAGGGAAGATCCCCTGGAGAAGGAAATGGCAACCCACTCTAGCATTCTTGCCTGGAGAATCCCATGGGCGGATGAGCCTGGTGGGCTACGGTCCATGGGGTCGCAAAGAGTTGGACACGACTGAGAGACTTCACTTTCACTTTATTGCCATCTTATTTAGGTCTTTTTGGCTCTTTTGTCATGCTTTTTTTTTTTTTTTTCTTTCTTCCCTTCTTCCTGCCCACCTTTGTGAATAGATGATTTTCTATAATAGTATACTTTCTCTTCTTTTTATTTCGTATGTATCAACTACTGGTTTTTGTTTTGTAGTTACTTTGAGGCTTTCTGACATATCATATCAATGTAATGGTCTATTTTAAACTGCTAATGCTCCACTGTCCTTTACGTATTTTGAAAACTGGGAGGTGAATGCAAAGACTTGGTTAGACTCAGGTTTGACCTCTTATGAATGATGAATGATTTTTTTTGTGGTACTAAGTTCTTTCATCTGGAGATACCTAACATCTAGTTTTTGTTCTTTGTGATGTTAACACCTATTTCTGCTTAAAACCAGCATACATTATTTCATTGGAGGTTGTAAAATATAATATCTTAATACTGTTTTGTGATCTACTTGGAGAAAAATTTTATGACAGAATATTTCCCCTCATCCCCTGTTTGGTTGCAAATAATAGAATCCATATAGGAAAGACAAGATGCATGCATATTTCTTTTCTTTTATAAATCTATATTTCAAAACAAAATGTCACCTGTCAGTCTCAGAGTGAATATTACCATTACAGACAGTCCCTGACTTTTGCTGGTTTCACTTAGGATTTTTTGAGTTTACGATGGTGCAAAAGAGATGCAATTTCAGTAGAAATCACATTTTGAGTTTTGAATTTGATCTCTTCCTGGGCTCTCAGTATGAGGTACTATTCTCTCTCATGGTGCTAGGCAGTAACAGTGAGCCACAGCTCTCAGCCAGCCATGCAGTTACAACCTGAATACTTAGACCCATTCTGTACTCAGACAGTTATTTTTTTTCACTTTTAGTACAGAATTCAATAAATTGCATGAGATATTCAAGAACTGTATAATAAAATAGGCTTCTTCTTATATGATTTTACCCAAGAGTAGGCTAATGTAAGTATTCTAAGAATACTTAAGGTTCAGTTCAGTTCAGTTCAATTGCTCAGTCGTGTCTGACTCTGTGACCCCATGAATCGCAGCATGCCAGGCCTCCCTGTCCATCACCAACCCCCGGAGTTCACTCAGACTCACGTCCATTGAGTCAGTGATGCCATCCAGCCATCTCATCCTCTGTTGTCCCCTTCTCCTCCTGCCCCCAATCCCTCCCAGCATCAGAGTCTTTTCCAATGAGTCAACTCTTCACATGAGGTGGCCAAAGTATTGGAGTTTCATCTTCAACATCAGTCCTTCCAATGAACACCCAGGACTGATCTCCTTTAGAATGGACTGGTTGGATCTCCTTGCAGTCCAAGGGTCTCTCAAGAGTCTTCTCCAACACCACAGTTCAAAAGCATCAATTCTTTGGTGCTCAGCTTTCTTCACAGTCCAACTCTCATCCATACAAAATTCTCAAAGCCAGGCTTCAGCAATACATGAACCGTGAACTTCCAGATGTCCAAGAATACTTAAGATAGGTGTGGTTAAATGTATTAACTGCATTTTTTATTTATATTTTCAGTTTGTGATGAATTTATTGGGATATAATGATATCATAAGTTAAGGAAGATTTGTATAAAATTGTGAACACAACATTTTTGGAAGTCTGCAAAAAAATGTCTAATTTTCTAGGAAATATAACTTGCCCAAACAGGTCTTGTGAAGATAGATGGTGTTAAGCAGATACTTTTCCACTGGGGATGATAGTGAGAAATAACAGTGAAATTCCCATAGAAAACAAAATAAAGTAAAACATTAGCACAAATGATTTTACATAATTTTAATAACCATTTGGATAACACTAAAACCTGAACTATTTCTGACCATAATAAATATAAGTGCTTTTAATGAGCAAAGTTTATCATTGATAATAAAGCCTGATTTTTTTCAAGTTCACAAGATACTATAAACCCCTTGCTTAAAATATTGATGCAAAATCATAAATAAGAATATCAAGCAAAATTTAATTAGAAATCATATATCATGACCTGGTGAGGTTTATTTTAAGGAATGCAGGAATAATGTGATGTTAGGAAACCCTGACCTTTAATCCATCATTGTAAGAGAAATAAAAGTAAAAATTATATGATCATCACCATAGATGCTAAAAACATATTTTTACAAAATTTAATATCAAGTTCTGATAGTTGAAGCTTATCAGAAGAAGATATTAGTTTCCTTATCATGATAAAAATGTATACATTACATTCTCAAAGTCACCATGTATACACAATTTGTATCTCAATAAAGTTTAAAGATAGCATCTGAATTTATAATTTTGTCATACACACACACAGAAAAAACAAGGAACATATTTAGCAAGACACATATAAGACTACTGCAGTGTAAACTATAAAATGCTGTTGAGTGAAATAAAAGAATATCTAAATAAATGGAGAGTTATTTGATGTTCATGAATTAAAAGTTTCAGTGTTTTTTAAAGTGTTAAGTCTCCCTAGAATGACCTACGGCAAGCTTTCTTAATCTCAGCACTCTTGACATTTTGAACTAAATAATTTTTTATTGCCAGGGGAGTGGCTTTGATGTTCTGTGAGTTGTTGGATATTTAGCAATATACATGACCTCTACTTACTGATACTTCCCCCAGTTATGACAATAAAAACTGTCCTTAGGCATTGTCAAATGTCCCCGGGGGAAGGAAATCACCCCAGCTGAAAAACACTATCTCTAAGTCAATGTAATTTCAAACATAATCCCAGCAGGACTTCTGTAGAAGTTAACATAATTTAGAAATTTGTGTGGATAAGCAAAGCACCTAAGCTACCAAAGCACTCCCCCATCCAGCCCCTCTCAATAATACTAGTTAACACCCGTCACCATACGTGGTGCACTTCCCTGGTGATTCAGAAAGTCCTGCAGTGCAGAGACCTGTGTTTGATCCCTGGGTCAAGAAGACCCCCTGGAAGAAGGGAATGGCTACTCCCTCCATGTGACAATATACAGCCTTGATGTACTCCTTTTCCTATTTGGAACCATATAGGTTATTGCAGAATATTGAGTAAAATTTCCTGTGCTATACAGTAGGTCCTTATTAATTATCAATTTTATATATAGTACTGTGGATATGTTAATCCAAATCTCCTAATTTATCACTTCCCCTCATGTTTCCCCTTTTGTAACCTTAAGTTTCATTTTGAGATCTGTGAGTCTGTTTCTGATTTGTTGATAAGTCCATTTGTATCATTTTTATTAGATTCCACATATAAATGATATCATATGTTTATCTTTCTCTGTCTGACTTACATCACTTAGCTGTAGTCTCTAGGTCAATCCTTGTTGCTCCAAATGGCATTATTTCATCATTTTTTTTTTACAGCTGAGTAATATTCCATTGTGTGTGTGTATATATATATATATATATAAAACATCTTCTGTATCCATTTGTCTGTTGATAGACCTTTGTGCTGTGTGCTCAGTCGTGTCCAACTCTTTGTGATCCCATGGACCATAGCCCACCAGGCTCCCCTGTCCGTGGAATTCTCCAGGCAAGAATACTGGGGTAGGTTTCCATTTCCTTCTCCAGTTGATAAACCTTTAGGTTGCTTCCATGTCTTATCTACAGTAAATAGTCCTGCATTGAACATTGGGGTGTATGTATCATTTCAATTTTTTTTTTTCCCAGATATATGCCCAGGAGTGGCATTGCTAGATCATATGGACATTTAGTTTTAAGGAACTTCCATACTGTTGTCTACATTCCCACCAACAGTGTAACAGTGGTCCCTTTTCTCCACACCCTCTCCAGTATTTATTGTTTGTGGATTTTTTAATGATGGCCATTCTGACCAGTGTGAGGAAATATCTCATTGTACTTTTGATTTGCATTTCTCTAATAATTAGTGATGTTGAGGATCTTTCCGTGTGCTCTTTGGCCATCTGTATGTCTTCTGTGGAGAAATGTCTATTTAGATCTTCTGCCCTTTCTTTGATTGGGTTATGTTTTTTGTTGTTGTTTGTTTTTGTTTTTTGATGTTGAGCTGCATGAGCTGTTTGTATATTTTGAGATTAATCCCTTGTTGTTCACTTCATTTGTGAATATTTTCTCCCATTCTTTGGGTTGTCTTTTCATTTTGTTCATGGTTTCCTTTGCTGTGCAAAAGTTTATAAGTTTACTTAGGTCCCATTTGTTTTCGTTTTATTTTCATTACTCTAGGAGGAAGATCAAAAAAGACATGCTGCAATTTATGTCAGAGAGTGTTCTGCCTACTTTTTCCTCTGAGTTTTATACTATCCAGTCTTATAGTTAGGTCTTTAATCCATTTTGAGTTTACTTTTATGTATAGTGTTAAGGAATCTTCTAATTTCATTCTTTTACATATAGCTGTCAAATTGTCCCAGGACCAATTATTGAAGAGTGTGTCCTTTCTCCAATATATTTTCTTGCCTCCTTTATCTTAGATAAGTTGACTATAGGTGCTGGAGGAACCAGACTCCTTGACTTCAGACTGTATACTACAAGGCTATAATAATCAAAACAGTATTATATTGACACAAAAATAGAAATATAAATTATTGGAATACGACAGAAAGTCCTGAAATATGTCTTTTTTATTGTATCTAAAATTTTGACTTTATGTACTCTCTTAGTGGTGAAAATTTAAATCACTGGATGTCTGATATTACCTATTTTATTGAACTTTTTTAATTTCTAAGATTTGATTAAAATAATTTGTGAAGGTGAAGGTGAAGTCGCTCAGTCGTGTCTGACTCTTTGCGACCCTGTGGACTGTAGCCTACCAGGCTACTCCATCCATGGGATTCTCCAGGCAAGAATACTGGAGTGGGTTACCATTTCCTTCTCCAGGGGAACTTCCCAACCCAGGGATCGAACTCGGGTCTCCCACATTGGAGGCAGACACTTTAACCTCTGAGCCACCAGGGAAGCCCTTTTACATGCATTATAAATGGTGTCTGTCATCAAGTAGAATGTTAAGTACTTTAAATATTTTATCTCAAAGCAACCCCAAGTGACATAATAACCCTTAGTTAGCAGAGGATATAATAGAAGTTTAGAAAAATTAACTGAATTATTTCAACTCAAACTACTAGTAAGAAGTGAAACTAGAATTTATTCAAAGGAGTTTTATTGCCAAACTGAAACTGAAATTCTTGTTTGTTATGCTATGCTGCAGCAGTTTTTATTGACCTAATTGTGGGTTGTGAGCTCCATGAAGGCAGGAACCATATTGTACGTGCTCAATTTATAAACTATACTCACCTTCAAGGAGCCAGTACTAAATAAAGATATATTAAGTTCATAAATGAGCTAACAAGCCCACTCTTGGCAAAATGCATTTAATCAATAAGATATTAACTTTCAGAGGTGCTTTGGCATCATTTAGAGGAGGAGTAAGTCTGTATCCTTTGATGATGATTTATGTAGTAAAACTTGGCAGGTAGGAGTTATTTGGAGGAACAAGGATCAAGTATTTCAAGAGCTTCTAATGTCTTTCCACATACACAGTCACCACCTATGCTCAGGCCGTTACCTTTTCTTCCTCTAGGTAAGAGTTATGTATACATGAAGTTGTGTGTCCATTAACAGTTAACCATCTGATATAACTTGAAATTCACTGTGGACACCTAAAGTAAGACAACACTGAGATACGACTATCATGAAGCTTAAAATCCAGGAAATTTTTTGGAATTTTCATAAGAAAACCTATTCAGAGTTCTTCTGTACCTGATAGACATTCTGTACATTGTATTTAGACATAAAATGCATGATTAAAACAATAACCAGATTATATATTTATTTTTTAAAGTGTAGACAAAAGGGGCAAGCCTACCACTGTAGTTTAGTTAAACTTATTATTATTCAGTAGTTATCAGTGGCTCACACAATGTTGCATTTGATTTAATTAGTGGTGATACAAATAGAGTAGGTAATTTATATTTTTAAGAAATTTATAATGTATCTGAGTGAAGAAGTCATATTACCATTGCCTAAATTGTGACTATCTTATTGGGGAGCATCTTAGTATTCAATACTTCAATACCATCTGTTCCTGCTGATGTGACCCCTGAGTTGTGGTAGACCTAGGTTTCAATTACTGACTGCTTCAGGGACCTTGTGTTTCTCTACCATTTCTTTCTTCCTAGCATGTATCATATTCTCATTTTGCTCCAGAATCTCTCTGTATTTCACCTTATAATATTGCTTTCTAAATAGCACAATTTCAGGAATCAGAAAAATAAGCATAGCCTCACCATTCACTGGTGTGACCTTAAATGTTAGATAACTTTTTTAGAACCAATTTTCTAAAATTAGAGTAATAACAAACATGTTATAGAATAATATATGAGGTAATGAAAGAAAGAATTCTACTTTGGGTTATGATGGAACAGCTTAAAAGCTTAACCTTCCTGCTAAGAACAATTACATAAATTAAGGGAAATAAGAAGAAACAGCATATGAAGACACTGAAGAGCAACACAAGGCACCCAGGACTGAGAGGCCCAGTTTTCAGAGAAAGTATAGCTCTGCAAAGAAATGTGTTCAGTACTGTGTGTGACTTCCCCTCAATGAGTTTGCCTCTTCCTAAATCGCACAAAACAACAGTATGAAAATCAAGGGAAAAGGAGAAACTGGGAAGGCAAGTTGAGATGTCAGCCCAATAAGTGGAATTCAGATTTCCCAAGAAGAGGGGCTGTGTAGAGACTCCGGCTTTCAGTTGAAGACTCTGAAGAACTAAGCCATAGGTTACATCAAAATAGAGCAGGGCTTTACAAGAGTAAAGCTCAGCCATGAAAAATTGCCATTCCTGGTTGAATTCAGGTGCTTGCACCTCTAGTCTAACTTCCTGTCGAGAACAAAACTAATTCATGTCTGGAAATAGATTCCCCCATCCTGCATCTCTCTCATTTTCAATATGAAATGTCTGGCATTCAATAAAACGTTGCCAGGTTCACAATGAAACAAAGGAATATCTTCAGGGGAAACAAAAATAAACTCAGAAGTGTGAAAATACAGGAGGAGACGAAGAACACAAGAAAGGGCAAATATAGAAAAACACTAAATGAATACTGGAAACTTAAAACAACAATAATAATGTGTTTTGGAGTTTTAAATATGTAAATTTTAAATATGATAGGCATACCACAAAAGGTATGAAGGGCTAAATGGTATATGAGTTTTTAAGGTATTTTGTCTGGAAAGTGGAAAAACATGAATTTATGATAAATGCTAATAAGTTAATAATGCATAGTAGCATATTTAGAGTAATTTAAAATACTTTATAATGTGTAACAAGTGACAAAATGAAAATGGAAAAATCAGTGAGTAAAACAATAATAGAGTAATTTTCAAATGGCAAGAAAAGTAACATGAGATAGTTGACTTAAATAGAAAATAGTGAGTAGAATGATTTATTTAAGCCCAAATATTTAAGTGGTCATATGCATCTCAATGGACTGAATATTCCATTTAAAATATTAAGTTTGTCAGGTCAGAGTTAAATCATGCAATGCTACTTACAAGAGACACAGTTTAAATAACAGGAACACAGATAAAAATGCAATACATTAGAAAGTATACTGTGTAAATCCTAAATAAATGAGAACTAATATCAAACAATGTAAAATTTAAAAAAAGAATTACCAGAGCTTAAGTGGAAAATGACAATCTACATACATACGTCCACAAAATTAACATAACTCCAAAGTACAGAATGAGCAAAAGAACCAGGCAAAAGGAAAGAGGAACTAGTCAGATCAATTATCATTATTAAAGATTTTTAATATATCTCAATAGTAGAAGAAAAGCAGTAATAATAGCAAAGCTTTTTACAACACATCTCACAAAATCGATCACACGCACATAAACAGCACTGAAACATGTTTTAAGTCTACATGGAATATTTATCAGTATTTACCAACTGATGTCATTTAATCAATATCAAACAAATATCAAGTTTTAAATCATGCAGAATAGTTTTTTTTTTAAGCTAGGCAGAATTATACAAAAATTAGCAAAACCAAAAATTTTAAATTAACTTTAAAATCCTTAAATATTTAGAAATTAATCAGAACACATCTGAATAACTGAAACTTCCAAAAAGAAATAAAAATAGAAATTAGGAATTATTTTTAAATACTTTGTGATAACAGTACACATCAAATCTTTGGGGATGTGGTTTTAAAAGCCCTTAACAGAAAATTAGAGTCTTAAATGCATAAATTAGAAAAGAACACCTCAGCATATGAAAAAAGATCTCACACAATAATCCAATGGGATTTATACCTGGAATGCAAGATTAGTTCAACATATGAAAATCAATCAAAGCGATATATCACATTAATAAAGGAAAAGATATTTTACGTGATCATTTCAAAAGATTTATACAAAATATTTGCTAAAATTCAATTCCCTTTCATGATTTAAAAAAAAAAAAACTCAACGATTGTGGGGGAAAATGGAATTTCTTTGACTCAAAAATTGACTTCTATGAAAAATCCATGCTATCATCAGACTTAAGTGTGAATATCTGAAAGCTTTCCTTCTGGAATCAGAAACAGGACACAGATGTTTATTCTCACTGCTTCTATTCAGCTGGGAACTGGAGGTTCTAACCACATCAGTTAGCAAGGGGATAAAAGGTGATTCAGACTGAAAAAGAAGAAGTAAAAATCACTATTTGCAAATAACATCATTTCATTCATAGAGAACCCCAGAAGAATCCACAAAAAACTATTCGTGCTAATAAATGATTCAGAAAAGATTCAGATACAGATCAATAGACAAAAAGTAGTTATATTCTTATGGAAATAATGAATCTGGAACTTGCATTAAAATATATAAAGAACTCTTACAAGTCAATAATAAAAAGACAGTAGCCCAGAAATGATCAAAGTCAATTCTTTAGAGAAGATATATAAATGGCCAATCAACACACACAAAAAAACTGAAAGGCAAAAGTATCAAACTAGAAGAAATAAAACTATTTGTTCAGACAACATAATAGCATACATACAAAATCAAAATGAACCTACAGATAAATTATAAGAATAAGTTCAGTTAGCAACATTCAAGATACAAGGTAAATAAAGCTTTCAAGTTTTTTTAAAGGGCTGCAATTTATAATTGCATTAAAAAATCAAGTGCTGTGCTCAGTCGCATTCAACCCTTTGCGACCTATGGACTATAGCCAGCCGTAATCCTCTGTCCATGGCATTCTCCAGGCAAGAATACTGGAGTGGGTTGCCATGCCCTCCTCCAGAGGATCTTCCCAACCCAGGAAACCAAGTACCTAAGAACAAATTTAACAAAAGTTGTGAATAGCCTTTGCACAGAGAATACAAAACATTACCGAGGTGAGAAAACGGCTTCCTTCCCCAAATATGGGAGGTATCGTGCACATGCAGTGGAAAAATTGATGTAACAACGTCAGCTTTTCCTTAATGAATTATCATTTCACTGCAATCTGAAGCAGTATCAGTTTGTCAAGATCAATAAGCTGATTTGAAAATGTATATGAAAAGACAAAGAGCTGAGACAGTCTTTAAGAAAAATTAAATTGGAGGCCCTAATTGCTGATACACTTTTTATAAAACACAGCAATTGACCCCAATGTATTAACAAAAATGTACAAAGAGACTATCAGAACAGAAAAATTAAAAACATTGGTGAACTTATAACAAAGAAAGCAGTTTACTGCAGTGGGAGAAAGACTAAACTGAATACTTTAATAGACAGGAAAATGCCTCCCCAAATATGTTCATATCCTAATATCCAGAATTTGTGACTAGGTTATTATGCATGGCAAAGAGGAATTAATGTTTTGGATGAGATCAGCTTGCTAGTCAGCTGATCTTAAAATAGGGAGATTATCCCAAATTTTACGGACGGACTCAAAGTAATTGTGGTGGTCATTTAGTCACTGAGTTGTGTCCAACTCTTGCGATCCCATGGACTGTAGCCAGCTAGGCTCCTCTGTCCATGGGATTTCCCAGACAAGAATACTGGAGTGGGTTGCCATTTCCTTTTCCAGGGGATCTTCCAGACTCAGAAATCAAAACCGGGTCTTCTGCATTGCAGGCAGATTCTTTACTGACTGAACTACGGGGGGAAGCCCCCAGAGTAATTGAAACAGTTCTTAAAAGTAGGAGGAGGAGGAAGAGGAGGTCAGAGTCAGAGTATGATTCAGCTACAAAAGAATTTGTTTCATTATTGCTGGCTTTGAAAAGGGAAGAAGTGGGTGAACCAAGGAATGTGAATGACCTCTAGAGATGAAAAAGGCAAGAAAATGGATTTTCCCCTAGAGTGTCCAGAAGGAAATACCACCCTGCAATCACTTGATTTTAGCTGGGTGAGACTCATGTCAGTCTTCCGACCTAGGTAATTACAAGATAATAAGCTGCATTGTTCTAAGCCATCAAGCTTGTGGCAATGTATTAAAGTAGCAATATAAAAGTAACACAAGTTCTAGTATGGAAAAGTTCCAGAAATTTGCCTACCTAAATGAGAAAAGGTGGATGAATGGAGATAAAGAAATAGAAAAGGAAGGAAGAACGCTTCCAAAGGAAATACAGCAAAACATCTTCATAACGTTGGTGTATACAAAATTTCTTAAACAGGGAAGAACTACACAAAGCATAGATAGTAGCCAATGGTTCTACTTCTAACGTAATGAAGCATTACATAAAATAAACATGTAATAGGAATTCTACTTTCTTAATGATAATAGATACCAAGAGCAAAATGAAATGCAAGCTATGATGTAAAAAAAAAAAAATTCCCTGGGCTCTATAAATCATCATGTAACAGACAGACAACTCAATACAAAAATCAGAGACTTGGGCAGACACTTCATCAGAGAGGCCACATTTGTCCAGCAATAAAATGAACATATGGCAACTGCATACAAAGTCACAGATGACTGTCACACACAAGATGGAAAAGCAGCCAGGCACCAGAGAGTGCGTACTGTGTGCTTGCATTTATATCGTGTTCAGAAGCAAGTCTAATTACCCCCATGGTTTTAGAAGTCAGGACAGTGCTTACCCAGGGCACAGGGCTGTGACTGGAAGGGTGACTGAGGAAGGCTTCTTGGAGTAAATGTCTGCTTGTTTCTCTAGACGCTTGTTCCACACCAGGTGTGTTCAAAGTATAAAAATGTGTCAAGGTGAACACTTACAATTTGTGCATTTAATGATACGTATATTATCCTTTGATAGAAAATTTGACCATAAACAAGAGCAAACAAACCAACAGAAATACTAGTCCTTAGTATAAGGAAAACACTTACCTGTCTCTTATTAATCCCTTGATAGGTGGTGGCTATTAAATTACTTTTTTTGACCTTTTTTTCCTCCTACTTTTTGCTAATATATTGGGGGGAGGGGAAACCCTCTCTCATTTTGCTACTCCACATTCATCCAGACATGAAAAAAACTAGTGTTATGCATAATTAGGAATGTATGCTGTAAGGTTCTAAAATGCGTTTAAGTGTTTAGATATCCCCTTCAGAATCTCTATAAAAGGTATCTCTTTCCTGCACTTCCTCTAATCAAATTCATTTTTCTTCAAGTATCAGTAATCAGTATTTAAAAAAAATATTCTGATTACATTTCATTGTATTTTCTTTCAACTTCTAGTGCCTACTTGTGTAACAGTGTTTTCTACAATTTTACTGTATAGATAAGTTACTATACTATACATATATACACAGTCACACATGCACACACATGCCTTTAATACATATATTATTATGTAAACATGTATATATACTGTGTGTGTATAGTATTCCTAATACAGTTCAGATTAGATATGTTTTTATCAGAATGTACCTTCTAAAATTGTAGTATTGAAATATATATTCTATGTTTTAAAGTATAGACTATAAAATGATCTTTATGAACTTATGAACATAACCATATATCTAAAAAAAAAACAAGTTCTAGAAGGCACATACAAATGTGGTTGATTGTTCTCAGTTATTTACTATGTATACTATTTTACTATATATCCATAATTTTTCTTTAAAAATTGTTCCATGAAGGACCAGGGCAAGTCTTATTCTTTATGTTTTACATATGTGGGAAGTGAGGCTCACTAAAGTTACCTGATTGTCTCAAGTTAAATTAGCTTCAGATTCAAGGAAAAAACAAAAACCAGAAAGCCCAGGTCTTCTTTTTCTAATTAAATCTATTCTTTTTGTCTCCTGGACTCCAGTCTCCTCCCTCTCCCACTCAACTTCAACCAGCTCCTCTCTACTCTTTTGGGCACATCTTGTACTCAGAATAAGGAAGGCTCATGTGGGTGCTAAGACTATATAGAGAAGTTGATAACAATACAGGGAATCTTAAGAATATAAGCTCTGGAGTATAGTTAGGGTCTGGATTGGTGTTGAGCAGAGAGAAGAGCCATGTTGACAGGGAAACGGTACCACCAAACAGGTGATTAGCAGCTGGTGACGAGCAAACTGAACTTAGAATGGACTGACAGTGTTGAGATGGGAAGAGAGAGGTGAAGTTAGAAACAATTAGAAATAATTCAACCTGCACTGCAGTATTTCTACCCAGAGAATCAGAATTAATGAAATACTCAGCAGTCTGTTGGACTTTAAGGTCTTTACAGGTTTTTGTTTCCTGTTTAGCTCAATTAGGAATAAAGGAGAAGGAAGTCTCCCCAGATGGAAATTTGCCTCATAGAGCAAACTCTTAAGCATATTTCAAATGATAGATGTTTATCTTGACCCACTCAAATCTCTTTAGTGCAGTTTGCCTTAGTAAATATATTTTCATATATTTTAAAAACACTATTGGAATATAGTTGCTTTAATTTTTTAAATTCTTCTGTACAGCAAAGTGAATCAGACATATGTATACACATATTCCCTCTTTTTTGAATCTCCTTCTCATTTAGGTCACCCCAAAACACTGAGTTCCCTGTGCTATACAGTAGAGTCTCATTAATTATCTATTTTATAATAGTAGTGTGTATCCCAGTCTCCCGATTCATCCCACACCCCATTCCGCCCTTGAGGTACAGACATTTGTTCTCGATTTCTATGTCTCTGTTTTTGCTTTGCAAATAGCTTTCTCTGTACCATTTTTCTAGATTCCACATATATGCATTAATATATAATATTTGTTTTTTTCTTTCTGATTTAAGTCACTGTATGACAGTTTCTAGGTCCATCCATGTCTCTTGCAAATATATTTTTAAAACTTTCATTCAAAAGAGTTTCATGATTAAGACTGTTCTATGTAGAGAGAGGGAAGCATACAAAAATTGTTCTTTACAGGGCAGGATGGGAGAGGAAAATACAAGAAAAATACCCTTACTTTGTTACAGTTCTTTTAAAAGTCATTCTGTTATTCCCTTTCTTCTACTTCTGAATTTGAACTTACACTCAATCCTGTCATTTTCCATCCTGAATATACTGTGACTCCAGTTTTGTTCCAGTTATCACTTTGACTATATCTTTCTATTGGTCCAGAGTTTGCTTTCTTACCACTCTCCAATCTGTTGAAATAGTTGATAGATTACTTCCCTTTTAGATTGGCAAAGATCCAAAAATCAGACATTTTTTTTCTTCAAAAAAAAAAAGAAAAAGAAAATAAAACCAATTTATGTTATATATTGTTAGAATGCAAACTGTTACATTACCTATGGAGAACTTAGTGGCAATATCTAGGAACACCTCTTATACATGTTTTTAGCCTCTATTATTCTATCCTTGGAGAAGGCGATGGCACCCCACTCCAGTACTCTTGCCTGGAAAATCCCATGGATGGAGGAGCCTGGTAGGCTGCAGTCCATGGGGTTGCGAAGAGTCGGACACGACTGAGTGACTTCGCATTCTATCCTTAAGTTATTCAAGCCAAAAAGATGAAAAAATATATACATCAGGCTGTGAATTGTAGTACTATACAATTGCAAGACTGGAAACCACCCATGTGTCCATCTGTACAGGACTTATTAAATAAACAGTGATTCATTCACCTTGAGGATACTGTAAAAAGGATGACATATCTCTGTATACTACCATACCATGATCATTACCACTTATCCAAGGGAAGAGGGAGATACAAATGCACACTTGCTGATAAATTTTCCAAACGTGTAGCTGAGGACTTGATAAAACGCCTCTGGTTGAGTTGTTGAAGCTAGGTGATAGATACATTAGAAGTTCACTATGGTGAACTTGGTATTTTCTCTTTTCACTATGGTATTTTCTCTTTTTTCATATGTATTAATTTCCTGTAATACTTAAAAAGATAGAAATGGAAACCCTGACTGAATTGGCCTTACTATCTTGCAGCCTACTTCACTTTGGACCCTTG
Source organism: Bos indicus x Bos taurus (assembly GCF_003369695.1). Lineage (NCBI taxonomy): Eukaryota > Metazoa > Chordata > Mammalia > Artiodactyla > Bovidae > Bos > Bos indicus x Bos taurus. The sequence goes on from NC_040082.1 coordinate 46,822,172, forward strand.
CATTCATGCTTGAGCCACCTTATCCACTCTTAACTTTTATATCCTTTCTAAGCACCTCTCCTAAGCAAGTCTTGTTTGTGCTATTTCCTGTGTTTGGGATATTTTTCCTTAGGCCTTTGTATCTCCTTAACTCCTACCTTAAGACTCCAGCACAGTTTTTCACTTCCTCAAGGATACCTCTGATTTCTCTGATTTCATCAGATCTCCATGCTGTAGGCTGTTGAGGTACCAGCTACCACTTCTTTCTAGCAATCATCACACTTGTGATTTTACACTCATTTACATGATATATATATATATATATATTTTTTTTTTTTTTCCGGTCAGCCCTCAAAGAGTCTTGGGCACCTAAGGATATAGGCCACATCTATTTTGTTTAACATAGTACCCCAGTATTTGTCTCAGTATATAGTACTCTTGTTAAAGAAAAATAATTGCATGGGTCATTTTTTTTTTTTTTTAATTTCAAGACAGATTTTATTCAGTACTGCTGCAGTAGGAGGGGCTTCCCTGGTGGCTTAGTGATAAAGTATCTGCCTGCAATGCAGGGGACTTGTGTTTGACCCCTGGGCCAGGAAGATCCCTTGGAAAAGGAAATGGCAACCCCACTCCAGTATTCTTGCCTGAGAAATCCCATGGGCAGAGGAACCTGGTGGGCTACAGTCAATGGGGTTGCAGTCAGACACGACTGAGGGACTTAAACACAACACACTGCGGGAGGACAGAGAGCCTTCAGGTGACAGCTTTGTAGAGGGACAAGTGAAGTTACATGGAGGAAGAATGAGCAAGGCTTAAGAAGAGAAAGGAAATTAGAAAAATTGCAAAAAGCAGGTGTAGGATCGTTCAGCTTAGGATGATTCTGTGTCAGCTAACCAGTGCTTACTGAGGTTAGGCTGCTGTTCTCCTTCAGAGGTGGGAAGACAGGATTCCTGTCTGTACTGATGATTACATTTCAAGGGGATGGCTCTCAGGTTCTTGAGAAAGACATTCCTGGGTTAAAGAAGATGCAACACATCTCAGAGACAGAGAAAAGAATTTACAATTTCCAAAGTAAATGCTCCAGGGAAAGGGGCCTGTAGTGGGGGTTTCAGTTGGAACGAACAGCAAATTGTTTTTGAACCTTCTCAGGTAGACGTTGGAGAAAGCTGAGGTAATCATCATAAGAATGTGGCCTTGAGCTGATAGAGGTGTTGGTAGTACCTGTTGCCTTTTAATGTGAGGGTGGGAGAAATCATTTTTGCTGTGGGTTGCAGTTCTTACAGGTGTAGACTGAAGACTAGTTGAGCAGAGGGCTTAGAGGAGCTTGCCTAGACTTTGGTCAAGGAGAGAGTCTTGGTCACTCTATAAACACTTGCTGAATGTTTTACTATATTGGTAAGAAACAAATGTACAGGAAATAAGAAGCCAGAGTTGTTTACATTGGGGATAAAAAGAGCTCAACTTTTAATGAGTGTAGAAGAGAAAAAAAGTGCCTATTCTATAATAGGTGGAAAAAATTGGAGCAAGGTTTTCTGATTTTATCCATTGATATAAAAATTTAAAAAAACGTCCTATGTTACGAGATCTATTTCCAGTACTAACGATAGACATGATTTTAAGTAGAGAAGATAAAGTGAGATGTAGTTCTCTGTGTCCGTCTCTGCTTTAGGCTTTAAAACAAAAAGAATATATTTTTGTAATATGACTATAAACTTCTGTGAAGTTACCAAAACTGAATTCACAGATGGCTATAATTTTCTATAGGTTGAAGTGACCTCTAAGCGACCTCCAAGTTGAAAGTGCTGGCTGGATTCTGCTTCATAGTTCTCACAGGCAGAAGAAACTGATACGTGGTCAACAAGCCCTGAGTCATTTACCTCAGTGTTTTTTTTTTTTTTTCTCTCTCTTTTCTGGAAGGCTCCGCAATTTGCCTTTATTATTGCAGCATAAGGAATGTGATGTGGCCTTCTCAAAAATTCATAATTCAGAGCACAGAATGTAGCTAATTACAGAAATAATGAATACATGCAGCTTCCTATCTCTTTAATTATTTTATGTTTCCTTTTTTTGCAAAACACAAGCCAGTTGCCTGCTGAGATGCAATTCCTCATTCACAGAGGAAACCAAATTGTAAGCTACAGCTAGTTGGGATCAGTAAATCTTCCTAGGCTAATTCTTGGAAAGGATAAGTCTTAGTCACTCAGCTGTGTCCGACTCTTTGTGACCTCATGGACTGTGGCCGTCCAGGCTACTCTCTCCATGGGATTCTCCAGGTAAGAATAGAGAAGTGGGTTGTCATTCCCTTCTCCAAGCTATCTTCCTGACCCAGGTCTCTTGCCTTGCAGGCAGATCCTTTACCATCTGAGCCACCAGGGAAACCCCTTGGAAAGGAATCATGCTGTAAAAATTAAGGTATATGTGTTTTCTTTGGGGGAAGAGGGTTACTTTTATTCTTTTACTTTAAAAGGAGATCCAACCAGTCCATCCTAAGGGAAGTCTGTCCTGAATATTCATTGGAAGGACTGATATTGAAGCTGAAACTCCAATACTTTGGCCACCTGATACAAAGAACTGACTCACTTGAAAAGACCCTGATGCTGGGAAAGATTGAAGGCGGGAAGAGAAGGGGACAACAGAGTATGAGATGGTTGAGTGGCGTCACTGGCTCAATGGACATGAGTTTGAATAAACTCTGGAAACTGGTGATGGACAGGGAGGCCTGGCGTGCTGCAGTCTAGGGGTCGCAAAGAGTCAGACAGGACAAAGCAACTGAACTGAAAGATCAGCTTCACTATGGACTAGTCCCGTGGAGCAAGCTGTAGAAACTTGGAAATTCTTAAAGAAACATAAAAATATAAAAACTGAATATTCTGTTGTATATATAGGCTACATTTTCTTAATCTAATTATCCATCAATGGACACTTAGATTCTTTCCATATCTTATTTTGTGTAAATAATACTGCAGGGATCATGGAGGTGCATATACAATTTTGAGGCAGTGTTTTTCCTTTCTTCAGTAAATTCCCAGAAGTGGAATTGCTGGATCACATATTAGTTCTCATTTAACTTATTACAAGCCCCCATACTGTTTTCGAGGGTAGCTGCATGAATTTATATTATTATCAACAGTACACAAGAATTCCCTTTTATCTACATTCTCACCAACACTTACTATCACTTGTCTTTTGGTAACAGCTATTCTAACAGGTATGAGGTGAAATCTTATTGTGGTTTTGATTTACATTTACCTGACGTGCTGCAATTTATGGGGTCACAAAGAGTCGGACACGACTGAGTGACTGAACTGAACTGACTGATGATCAGCAATGCTAAGTATCTCTTCCTATGTCTGTTGGCCACCTGTATGTCTTCTTCAGAAAAATCAATATTTAGATCCTCTTCTCATTTAAAAAATTTTATTTATGTATTTTATTTTTTGGCTGTGTTGGGTCTTCATTGCTGTGCGGGCTTTTCTCTAGTTGCAGTGAGTGGGGCTCCTCTCCAGCTGAGAAATGCAGGCTTCTCATTGTGGTGGCTTCTCTGGCTACAGAGTATGGCCTCCAGGGTGCGAGGGCTTCGGAAGCTGCAGCATGAGGACTCTGGAGTTGTGGCATGAGGACGCAGTAGTTTCTGTGCCCGGGCTCTAGAGCGCAGGCTGAATACTTGTGGCACATGGGCTTAGTTGTTTCATGGCATGTGGGATCTTCCCAGACTACAGATTGAACCCCTTTCTCCTGCCCTGGCAGGCAGGTTCCTTACCATGAAGCTACAAGGGAAGCCCCTCTTCCCATGATTTTAATTGGATTGTTTAGTTTTTATTTAATTGTAAGAGTTCTTTCTTTATTAAGGGTATAAACCTCTTATCTGATATATGGTTTGCAAATATCTTCTCCCATTCAGTAGGCTGGCTTTTTATTTTGTTGATGGTTTTTAGATTGATATAATCAAACTTCTGATTATTTATATTATCCTGCAAACTGTGCAGAAGCTCTTTAGTTTGATATAATCCCATTTGTTTATTTTGGCTTTTGTTGCCATTGCCTTTGGATTCTGGTCAGAAAAAAAAAAAAAAAAGACTCTATAAGACTAAGAATACACAGATGAATACAAGAATACACAGAAGAACTGTACAAAAAAGATTTTCACAACCCAGATAATCATGATGGTGTGATCACTCACCTAGAGCCAGACATCCTGGAATATGAAGTCAAATGGGCCTTAGGAAATCAAATGGGCCTTAGGAAGCATCACTACAAACAAAGCTAAGGAGGTGATGAAATTCCAGTTGAACTATTTCAACTCCTAAAAGATAATGCTGTGAAAGTGCTGCACTCCATATGCCAGCAAATTTGGAAAACTCAGCAGTGGCCATGGAACTGGAAAAGGTCAGTTTTCATTCCAATTCCAAAGAAAGGCAATGCCAAATAATGCTCAAACTACCGCACAATTGCACTCATCTCACACGCTAGTAAAGCAATGTTCAAAATTCTCCAAGCCAGGCTTCAAAAATATGTAAACCATGAACTTCCAGATGTTCAAGCTGGTTTTAGAAAAGGCAGAGGAACCAGAGATCAAATTGCCAACATCCATTGCATCATCACAGAAACAAGAGAGTTCCAGAAAAACATCTATTTCTGCTTTATTGACTATGCCAAAGCCTTTGACTGTGTGGATCACAGTACACTGTGGAAAATTCTTCAAGAGATGGGAATACCAGACCACCTGACCTGCCTCTTGAGAAACCTATATGCAGGTCAGGAAGCAACAGTTAGAACTGGCCATGGAAAAACAGACTGGTTCCAAATAGGAAAGGGAGTATGTCAAGGCTGTATATTGTCACCCTGCTTATTTAACTTATATGCGGAGTACATCATGAGAAACGTTGGGCTGGAAAAAGCAGAAGCTGGAATCAAAATTGCCAGGAGAAATATCAATAACCTCAGATATGCAGATGACACCACACTTATGGCAGAAAGTGAAGAAGAACTAAAGAGCCTCTTGATGAAAGTGGAAGAGGAGAGTGAAAAAGATGGCTTAAAACTGAACATTCAGAAAACTAAGATCATGGCCTCTGGTCCCATCACTTCATGGCAAATAGATGGAACCAGTGGAACAGTGTCAGACATTATTTTTTGCGGCTCCAAAATCACTGCAGATGGTGACTGCAGCCATGAAATTAAAAGATGCTTACTCCTTGGAAGAAAAGTTATGACCAACCTAGACAGCATATTCAAAAGCAGAGACATTACTTTGTCAACAAAGGTCTGTCTTGTCAAGGCTATGGTTTTTCCAGCTGTCATGTATGGATGTGAGAGTTGGACGGTAAAGAAAGCTAAGCGCCAAAGAATTGATGCTTTTGAACTGTGGTGTTGGATAAGACTCTTGAGAGTCCCTGGGACTGCAAGAAGATCCAACCAGTCCATCCTACAGGAGATCAGTCCTGGGTGTTCATGCTGAAGCTGAAACTGTAATATTTTGGCCACCTGATGTGAAGAACTGACACATTGGAGAAGACCCTGATGCCAGCAAAGATTTAAGGCGGAAGGAGAAGGGATGACAGAGGATGAGATGGTTGGATGGCATCACCGATCAATGGACATGAATTTGAGTAAACTCTGGGATTTGGTGATAGACAGGAAAGCCTGGCATGCTGCAGTCCATTGGGTCGCAGAGTCAGACACAACTTAGCAACTGAACTGAACTGATAAGACTAATGTCAAGGAGGTTTCCACCAGTTTTTTATGTAAGAGTTGTATAGTTTCTGCTCTTACATTCAAATTTTTAATCCATTTTCAGTTAATTTTTGTGTATGATGTAAAATAGATTTCCAGTTTCATTATTCTATGCATGACTGTCAAGATTTTCCAACATCATTTATTGAAGAGATTGTTATGTACCCTTGTATACGCTTGCCTCTTCTGTTGCAGATTAATTGACCATAAATGCATGGGTTTGTTTCTGGATTCTTGGTTCAGTTCCACTAATCTATGTGTCTCTTTTTAATGCCAAAACAATGCTGTTTTAATTACTATAGCTTTGTAGTAGTCGGAATCAGGGTGCATGATGCCTTCAACTTTGTTTTTGTTTTTCATAGTTTTACTTCTTCTTTTTCTAGATTGCTCTGACTATTCAGGATTTTTTGTGTTTCCATATAGATTTTAGGACTCTTCTAGTTCTTTGAAAAATGCCATTGGAACTTTGATATGGATTGCACAGAATCTGTAGATTGTTTTTGGTATAATGGACATTTTAACTGTATTCCTTCTTGGAATCCATGAGCATTAGATATCTTTGTATTTACTTTCATCTTTTTGATTTCTTTTCATTAGTATCTTACAATTTTTAGTATATAGTTCTTTTACCTCCTTGGTTTAATTCATTTCTTGGTGTCTTTCAAATGTAAGTGGGATTGTTTTCTTAATCTCTCTGATATTTTGTTGTTAGTGTATAAAAATGGAAATGATTTTGTATATTTAATTTATACCCTGAAAATTTACTGAATTCATTTATTCTAACAGATTTTTATGTAGTCTTTAGGATTTTCTATATATAAAAGCATCACATCCACAGGTGATAGTTTTACTTCTTCCTTTCCAACTTGAACGCATTTTACTTACTTTTCTTGATTAACTGCTGTGGCTAGGACTTCCAATACTTTGATGAATAAAAGTAGCAAGAATGAACATCCTTGTCTTCTTCCTGATCTTTAAAGTTTTTAGATTTTCACCGTTGAGAATGACACTAGCTCTGGGCTTGTCATATATGACCTTTATAATGTTAAGGTACACTTCCTCTATACCTATTTTGTTGAGAGGCTTTATTCTCAATGAATATTGAATTTGGTAAAAATGATATTTCTGTATTTATTGAGATGATAATATTTTTGTCAAGGTGAATCATCAGATTTACTTTTAGATGTTAAACCATCTTTGCTTCCTGGAATAAATTCTACTTGATCAAGGTATATGATCCTTTTAATGTATTATTTAATATGGTTTGCTAATAAGTTGTTGATAATTTTTGTGTCTGTGTTCATCAGGGATATTGGCCTGTAATTTTCTTCTCTTTGTAGGATCCTTGTCTGGTTTTGTGATCAGAGTAATGCTGGCCTCATAAATGAGTTTAAAAGTGTTCCTCCCTGTTCTATTTTCTGAAGAGTTGAAAAGGACTGGCATTAATTCTTTTTAAATGTTTTGATATAATTCATTAGTGAAGCTGTTTGGCCTGGATTTTTGTTTGTTGGGAGGTTTTTGATTGCTGATTCAGTATCCTTACTAGCAATCAGTCTGTTCAGCTTTTCTGTTTCTTCATGATTCAGTATTGGTAGATATCATGTTTCTAGGAATTTATCTATTTCTGCTAGTTTGTCCAATTTGTTGGCATTTAATTGTTCTTAATAGTCTCTTATTATTGTTTGTATTTGTGTGGAGTTAGTTGTAATGTCTCCTCTTTCATTTCTGATTATATTTAAGTTCTTTCCTTTTTTTTTTTTTTTTTTGTTGACACTAGGTAAAGTTTTGTTAATTTTGTTTACCTCTTTAAAGATCTAATTTTTAGATTCATTGATTTTCTGTTGTCTTTTTCTTCTCTATTTCATTTATTTATTATAATTTATTTTTTATTCACTCTGATTTATGTTATTTCCTTTCTTCTACTAACTTTGGGTTTCATTTGCTCTTGTTTTTCTAGTTATTTGAAGTGTGAAGTTAGGTTGTTTATCTGAGAATGTCCTTGTTTAGGAAGTCATACTCTTAGATGATGGCTTGTTAATAGCAAATATAAACAGTCTTGTGTGACTGTAAGTGTAAATCCTGCTAACCATCAAAGCCAGGTAATCTAGAAGTATCCCCTGGGCATCAGTTGTAAAAATCAGGGGGCCAGATGACTGTGCAAGATTGTTTCCAGGAAATACCAGCAATTGGAGTGAGGGAGAAGGAGAATGTAAACATGCAAGCAACCATCCTCCCTGCCCAGAGTTTATCTCAGTAGGCTCCTGAATGTGCCAGACCAGAAGCCTTCGCCTCAGGTTAGAGCTCCAGGACAAGCCAGCAGACACCCTTCACAAGAAACCTGGAGCGATATTTCAGTCTGTTCTCTGTGCAGTGTCTTGGGATCTCTAACTGGTGAAGAATTGTCTCTCTTATTATTACCATCCCCAGGGACCCAGGAATGAAAGCCCATTAGCCACCAGAGCCAGTACATTATGAAGTGTCCCCTGGGTGACAATCACAAAAATTGGGGCACTAGATATGATAATTGCAGCACCAAATGTGTAAAAGCTCCCCTCCAGAAGATACTGGCTCTCTGGAATACAGCAGATATATATAGAGCGATTATTTAGTCGCTCAGCCATGTCTGACTCTTGCGACCCCATGGACATAGCCCACCAGGCTCTTTTGTCCATAGTATTTTCCAGGCAAGAACACTGGAGTGGACTGCCATTTCTGTCTCCAGGGAATCTTCCTGACCCAGGGATCAAACCCATGTCTCCTGCATCCCCAGGTTCTTTACCACTAGCGCCACCTTGGAGGTCCAGGAGTACAGCAGGTGGAGTGTGCAAAGAGCATCCACACTCGGAGTTTCTGAAAAGGATTACAGTGAGCTCTTAGAAGCTATGAAGATAAGTTAATAGGACTCTTTTGAGGAAAGATTGTACCACTGGGACTGTTGCCTCTTGCTTTGCCCTGGGAGTAGTAGCTGCTCAAGAATTCTCTCTATTGGTTATGGTCCTGTGGAATCCACAGGCATAACCCTCACTGGCTACCAGAGCCAGGCAATATACAAGTGTCCTATGGGTGGCAGGCAGCCACAAAACTCAGGGTGACAGAAAAGGGTACAAGCCTCTTTCTAGGAGATCCTGGGAAGCTGGAATGAAGTAGAAGGAGAGCACAAAGATGGTACCCACTAGCCTTCATTCCCAGAGCGTACTTCAGCCAGTACCCAGATGTATGTTAGGTTAGATGTCTGCCTCTCAGGAAACACTTTAAACAAATAACACTCTTTTGCATGAATGGTCCAAACAGGGTTTTATCAGAGAGGAGGTGGCCTCACCTTGAGGCCTGTAGCCCATGGGAGGCTTTGTTCAATCTCTTCCTCATCTTGTGCTTAGAACAAGAAGATTTATTTTTTGTCCATAAAGAACAATATGTGAGTCTCTGCCAATTTCCTTGTGTCTGCATTTTCAGTTCAGTCAGTTCAGTTCAGTCACGTCTGATTCTTTGCGACCCCATGAATCACAGCACACCAGGCCTCCCTGTCCATCACCAACTCCCGGAGTTCACCCAGACTCACATCCATCGAGTCAGTGATGCCATCCAGCCATCTCATCCTCTGTTGTCCCCTTCTCCTCTTGCCCCCAATCCCTCCCAGCATCAGAGTCTTTTCCAATGAGTCAACACTTCGCATGAGGTGGCCAAAGTACTGGAGTTTCAGCTTTAGCATCAGTCCTTCCAAAGAAATCCCAGGGCTGATCTCCTTCAGAATGGACTGGTTGGATCTCCTTGCAGTCCGAGGGACTCTCAAGAGTCTTCTCCAACACCACAGTTCAAAAGCATCAATTCTTCAGTGCTCAGCCTTCTTCACAGTCCAACTCTCACATCCATACATGACCACAGGAAAAACCATTAGGGGCTTCTAAATTCTAATAATAGTCCACTCAGCCTTGGCAATTAGCCAGAAATATTGGCTAAACTATACTCACCCACTTGAATGGTGGGTCTGTCTTCTTCTATGCTCTTAGGAAAGCCAGTGCCTACATCTCCTTGTAGGTGCCTGTCTCTCGCTGTATTTCAAAATAGCTGGTTGCCCTGAGACCTCAGTTTCTGAAGGATTCAGGGAAATTTATTCTTTCAGAAATTATGCCATTTTTTTCCTTAATGTTCAAGTGAAAGCAACACCTTCTAGCTTTTGACATCTTGAGTAGAACCCAGAAATCCACTTTAACTTCTTAAGCATATGTTTAGAGTTTTTCCTCAGTAATATAATCCTAGTCTAAAATATTATTAATCCATTAATTATTATTGATTATATCTGATTTAAAACTACTAGAAGATTTTCTTACTTTACCTGTGTCTGATTTTGAGGTCTCTAAAAGCAATTGATCTCATTTTAATCTTCACTGAATATTGTATTAAAAAAAACCTTTGCTAAAATTGTATCTGTTGCTTATCACATGTTCAAATTTTGACAAATAACAGAGTTCTCAATCTCCTAGAGAAATTGTCTCATCAGCTGCTATTCCCTCCTCTGATCATAATGTCCCTCCAACATTTTAATATATTCTGGTTTAATGCCCATCTCAAAAATCCTTACTGATCTCTAGTTTCCTCAAGACCTTAAAAATATGAGAATTCTGAAATTTAATTAGTGATGGCTAATCACTAAATTGCTAGGTGGCATTGAGCTCTGGTCCTTTGTATCTCAGCAGAGAAAAAATTCAGTGAGAGGCAAAGTGATAGATAAGAAGTGATTCATTAGAATTGGATGCTTGTGAGGCTTACAAGTTGGTGGGCGAGAGGGTGCCATGCCCCAAGACTTAGTGGGCTACAATTTTATAGTCAAAAGAAAAGTGGGGAGGGGGAAAGATCAGTTTTCTTTCTCATTCTTGAATAGACATCAAGCTTCTCTCCTCCAGGTTGAGGGGGTGGGTAGTTTTCTTGTCCCTACATGATCAAGCTAGGACTGTCATGGCACTATGGAAAAATTATTTCAGGTGTCAGTACAGTGAGTGTCTTTCAGTTTGAAATGTTACATTTCCATAATTTTTTTTTAACTGTGTGCAGAGAGCATGTCCTAGGGATCATTAACTTACTGAGCTCACTGGGCAGGGTGTGGGTCTCATGTCACCATATTTTTTTATTGTTTAGGGGCATGTCTCATGCTTCTGTTGCATGATTTTGCTGCTAAGCACATCTGCTTGGTTTTGTGGTTAAGCAAACCTGCTTTCTTGAGTAATCATTAACATACAGGATCGCCTATACTTTTTTCTTTACTTACACTCCCCTAGTGGGATTAACTATTTAATCACTTATTTTGCCTCTTTACTCTGTCCTTATCAGAACCAAAGCTGCTTCACGAAAACTAGAAATTCACAGGAAGTAAGTACATTGATAAGCCCTTCCATGATAAACATCTATCTCAAGAAATATCGATTGTACACAATGTGTTCTGCTTGGCCTGTTCTGTTTCCAATAGTTAGGAAGATGTTGGGAAGGGAAATTTCTAAAGATGTATATTGTTTACTGCATACATCCTTGGCATTTTATGGTAGCATTTGACAAGTGCCCCCTAACACAAAATTGATTTAGATCCTGAAGAAAAGTCGTTTTAACCAAAATCTTTATCCAAGATCTTAATCCACCTGTATTCAAATAAACCATTGCCAAGGTTTAAATAATTCTAAAGTGGTACATTTTTTAAGAATTAGCATGTATTAGTTAGCTACTGCCACCAGGCACTCTTCTAAGAATAGTATATGTATAATTTTATTTAATTTTTTTCAATATAATGAGATAATATTTATCTCCATTTTGCAAATGAACAAATTGAGGCTTTGAGAAGACAAGAAATATTCCTAGGTTCCCAAAGCTAGTGAGTAGAGAAGCCAAATCTATTTGTCTCTACATGCTGCTCAACTATACGTTATGCTGTGCCTATAATGGCATTTCTACATTTTAATACGTGGAACAGCATGGTATTGAAAGGAAGAGCACTGTATTGAGGTTCCTCCTTTTTTGAGTTCCAAAGCTGTATAAAACTAGCTGTGGATTCCTGATCAAACCATCCCCGTCTCCCACCCTCAATGACTTAGTCTGATTGTGAGAGATTGAATTAGGTGATCTTTCAGACTCTTCTAATTCAGGAATTTGCCCAGAAGGCAGAAAGGAAACTGAATAACCTAATTCCTACTAAGCTATGAATGACCATCTTGTGACCCTTCAGAGGCATTTGCATTTTCAAAGAGGAAGTAAAAGATGTCAGGCAACTAGGATTTTTGCCATCCCTTATTTCACCTATAGTGCCTTTCCAGTTTTCCTCAATCTTTACCACCCTTTCTTTTTCATTTCCTTCTGTTTATTGTTCAGCTGAAGATTCTATTAGCCATATGCTGAAATCCAGGAGAGGTATAAGATCATTTTAAAATATAAGATTCCAAAACACCAAAATTGAAAACAAGCCCAGTGAAGGAGTAGGGGAAAAGACCCTTCTGTGAGTCCATAGAAAGAGATGTATTTGAGTAAACTTATGTATCACTATTAGTTGGGGTTACCCATTTCTTAGCACCTGTTTTCATCCCAATGTCCAAATGACACTAGAAATGGTCAAGGCTGTACTTCTCCATAGTACGCAGTCAATACAGTAGAACTTACTATTTTTCAGCATCATTACAAACAGGCTGAAAAACCTGGATGGGACAGTTGAAGAGTTGTGAATACCTCTTTTCTCTCTTAGACAACGAAAAAAGTACTCTCATTGTGGTGCATACCTAAGTCACTGATCTTTCACAAACAGTATTCTAGGGTAAATTTACCTGCTCCAATTGTCTCTTAACTAAATCTCAGGTTTAGCAGAGTCATTTCTCTAATAAGTCAAAGAGAAATAATATAGAATATTTAAGTTCTTCGGCTTGAGCAAGAGACATACCTAGATTTGAAATTGCAATGTCCTTTACAAGTTGTGTGTCCTTGAGATGTTTATTTAATTTAGTTAAAGTTCAATTCTCTCCTCTGTAAAAGAATGGAAGCAGGATGGTGTTAAAAAAAAAAAAAATTAACTGAATAAATTTTAAACACCTTACTGGCTGTATTCAGCAATTCATGAATTGGGCAGCATCCAATCTAGCAGATAATAAAATGGAGCTCTGAGGAGCTGTTCCAAATAGCAGACTTTTATAGGGAGAAGGGAGCAGGAATAAGGAAGTTATATACTAAGCAAAAAATGCAGATTGGTTGTTCCAAGGTCACTCTCCTTTCTGTGTTTGCAGGGGTCTACCAGGAAGATTACTAACTAATGCCGATCAGGTGATTCCCGATGGACTGGTTTAAGATTGCATTTTTGAAGGAGATGAAACTCTAAGTCTCAGTTTGGTGATGTGGGGTTTGGCATAAATGATTCCCTGTCGGGCGTGTTGCCTTGTTTCCTACCAACGCATAATAGATGACAATGCCGCTTCGTACTGATTGTGAGGGTCAAGTAGAATATTGCATTTAAAGCAGTCTCTGTTGAACAACAAGAATTATTTGGTATTTTAAAGTTGGTTTTGGTAATATCTAAAGATGTTCAACCTTTTTTTACTCGCTATATAATAATTTCAGAATTTTATTTTTTTAAAAAAATTATTGGAATGTAATTACTTTACAATGTCTTGTTAGTTTCTGCTGTACAGAAAAGTGAATCAGCTATATGTATACATATATTCCCTCTTTTCTGAATTTCCTTCCCATTTAGGTCACCATAGAGCACTGAGTAGAGTTCCCTAAGTTATACAGTAGGTTCTCACTAGTTATCTTAGAGCTTGGTGGACTAACTAATTTAAATGCTTCCCCTTAAAGATCAAAAGAGACACGTGACATTTCTTTGACGTCACAAATTGAATGGTGGTTCCTAGACTATATTTTACTTAACCTCTTCCTGGACCAATGCTCGCTCTTCCTTTGTCACCTTCTAGTAATGGAAAAGTTGGTATTCAAAAATACTGTTTTATGGCTATGGAACAGTTAAACTTATTAATCCTGGAAATAGAGCTGAGTTCAAATATCCCACCCCACTCCCCTAACCGTACGACCATATGGAGGTTATTTTATCTCTCTTTGCCTCAGTCTTTGCACATGTAAAATAATAAAGACCAATAAGGCAATATCTCTAGCCAACTTTCACAAGCTCTGAAGTGAGTAAGACAGTAAACAGTTATTATGATGTGTGATCTGAGTGATAGAGGATAGTCTGGCTGCTAAGAGATCAGGTCCATGACAGGTTGAAGAACATCACCCTGAGAGCAAAGAAAGTAACTGCTGACAGTTGGGATTGAAAGGCTGTCTTCACCCCTTATGGCCTGTGTAACCTTGGGCAAGGTGCTCAAACTTTCTATCCCTCAGTATCCTCATCTTTGAAATGGAAATTACAAGGATATCTACCCCATAGAATTGACATGAGGATGGAATAAGTCAAAGCATTTAAAACTGAGGCTGCCACTTAGTTATAACAGCTGTCATTAATTGGATTTTATTAAATTCTGTGCCATTTTATTTATTAAATAAAAGAGCCTATGCTACTTTTCCAAAGTATATGCAAAATTTCTGACTTGAAACTCTTATCAAAGCCTCAAAATTCTATAGCCTACTGCCCACTGACATTTCTGTTTTTATATCTTGCATTACGGTTTGGATGCCTTAAATTGGTCTTGTTTTACTTTTAAACTCTGTGTTTCTTCTATAGATTTCTCTGCTTCAATCACTGGTAACTCCACCTACCCAGGTACCCAAGCCAGAAATATGGGGACCGTCCTAGACTTTTCCTTCTTTCTCACCATCACTCCCCACTTGTGAACAGTCACTGGATTCTGCCACTTTTCCCTCCTAATATCATATTCATCTATCCATACTCCAAGGAGTGAGTCCTACAAGGGCAGGAATTAAAGGTCAGTTCAGTCACTCAGTCGTGTCCAACTCTTTGTGACCCATGGATGACAGCACGCCAGGCTTCCCTGTCCATCACCAACTCCAGGAGACTACTCAAACTCATGTCCATTGAGGCAGTGATGCCATCCATGCATCTCATCCTCTGTCATTTCCTTCTCCTCCTGCATTCAGTCTTTCCCAGCATCAGGGTCTTTTCCAATGAGTCAGTTCTTTACATCAGGTGGCCAAAGTATTGGAGTTTCAGCTTCAGTGCTTCCAATGAATATTCAGGATTGATCTCCTTTAGGATGGACTGGTTGGATCTCCTTGTAGTCCAAGGAACTCTCAAAAGTCTTCTCCAACACCACAGTTCAAACCATCAATTCTTCAGTGCTCAGCTTTCTTTATAGTCCAACTCTCACATCCATACATGACTACTGGAAAAACCATAGTCTTGATTAGATGGACCTTTGTTCGCAAAGTAATGTGTCTTCTTTTGAATATGCTATCTAGGTTGGTCATAACTTTCCTTCCAAGGAGTAAGTGTCTTTTAATTTCATGGCTGCAGTCAGCATCTGCAGTGATTTTGGAGCCCAGAAAAATAAAGTCAGCCACTGTTTCCCCATCTATTTGCCATGAAGTGATGGGACCGGATGCCATGATCTTCGTTTTCTGAATGTTGAGCTTTAAGACAACTTTCACTTTCCTCTTTCACTTTCAAGAGGCTCTTTAGTTCTTCTTCACTTTCTATCATAAGGGTGGTGTCATCTGCATATCTGAGATTATTGATATTTCTCCAGCAATCTTAATTCCAGCTTGTGCTTCATCCAACCGAGCGTTTCTCATCATGTACTCTGCATATAAGTTAAATAAACAAGGGTGACAATATACAGCCTTGATGTACTCCTTTTCCTCTTTGGAACCAGTCTGTTGTTCCATATCCAGTTCTAACTGTTGCTTCCTGACCTGCATAAAAATTTCTCAAGAGACAGGTCAGGTGGTCTGGCATTCCCATATCTTTCAGAATTATCCACAATTTATTGTTATCTACATAGTCAAGGGCTTTGGCATAGTCAATAAAGCAGAAATAGATGTTTTTCTGGAATTCTCTTGCTTTTTGGATGATGCAATGGACGTTGGCAATTTGACCTCTGGTTCCTCTGCCTTTTCTAAAACCAACTTAAACATCTGGAAGTTCATGGTTCACGTATTGCTGAAGCCTGGCTTGGAGAATTTTAAGCATTACTTTGATAGCGTGTGAGATGAGTGCAATTGTGTGGTGGTTTGAGCATTCTTTGGCATTGCCTTTCTTTGGGATTGGAATGAAAACTGTCCTTTTCCAGTCCTGTGGCCCTGGCTGACTTTTCCAAATTTGCTTGCATATTGAGTGCAGCACTTTCATAGCATCATCTTTAGGATTTGAAATAACCCAACTGGAATTCCATCACCTCCACTAGCTTTGTTCATAGTGATGCTTCCTAAGGCTCCCTTAACTTCACATTCCAGGATGTCTGGCTCTAGGTGAGTGATCATACCATTGCGATTATCTGGACCATGAAGATCTTTTTTGTACAGTTCTTCTGTGTATTGTTGCTACCTCTTCTTAATATCTTCTGCTTCTGGTAGGTCCATACTATTTCTGTCCTTTATTGTGTCCATCTTTGCATGAAATGTTCTCTTGGTATCTAATTTTATTGAAGAGAGTTATAGTCTTTCCCATTCTATTGTTTCTTCTGTTTCTCTGGATTGCTCACTGAGGAAGGCTTTCTTATCTCTCCTTTCTATTCTTTGGAACTCAGTATTCAAATGGGTGTATCTTTCCTTTTCTCCTTTGCTTTTTGCTTCCTTTCATTCACAGCTATTTGTAAGGCCTTCTCAGACAACCTGGAGAAGGAAATGGCAACCCACTCCAGTATTCTTGCCTGGAGAATCCCATGGATGGAGGAGCCTGAGCGGCTACAGTCCACGGGGTCGCAAAGAGTCGGACACGACTGAGAGACTTCACTCACTCACTCAGACAACCATTTTGCCTTTTTGCATTTCCTTTACTTCGGGATGATCTTGACCACTGCCTACTGTACAATGTCAGGAACCTCTGTCCACAGGCACTCTGTCTTTCAGATCTAATCCCTGAATCTACTTGTCACTTTCACAGTATAATCGTAAGGGATTTGATTTAGGTCATACCTGAATGGTCTAGTGGTTTTCCCTACTTTCTTCAATTTAAGTCTGAATTTGGCAATAAGGAGTTCATAATCTGAGCCACAGTCAGCTCCTGGTCTTGTTTTTGCTGACTGTATAGAGCTTCTCCATCTTTGGCTGCAAAGAATATAATCAATCTGATTTTGGTATTGACCATCTGATGATGTCCATGAGTTGAGTCTTCTCTTGTGTTTTGGAAGAGGGTGTTTGCTATGACCAGTGTGTTCTCTTGGCAAAAGTCTATTATCTTTGCCTTGCTTCATTCTGTACTCCAAGGCCAAATTTGCCTGTTACTCCAGGTGTTTCCTGACTTCCTACTTTTGCATTCCAGTCCCCTATAATGAAAAGGTCATCTTTTTTGGGTGTTAGTTCTAAAAGGTCTTGTAGATCTTCATAGAACCATTCAACTTCAGCTTCTTCAGCATTATTGGTCAGGGCATAGATTTGGATTACTATGATATTGAATGGTTTGCCTTGGAAATGAGCAGAGATCATCCTGTCATTTTTGAGATTGCATCCAAGTACTCCTTTTCAGACTCTTTTGTTGACTATGATGGCTACTCCATTTCTTCTAAGGGATTCCTGCCCACAGTAGTAGATATAATGGTCATCTGAGTTAAATTCACCCATTCCAATACATTTTAGTTTGCTGATTCCTAAAATGTTGATCTTCACTCTTGCCATCTCCTGTTTGATCACTTCCAGTTTGCCTTGATTCATGAACCTAAATTCCTGGTTCCTATGCAATATTGCTCTTTACAGCATTGGACTTTACTTCCAACACCAGTTCCATCCACAACTGGGTATTGTTTTTGCTTTGGCTCTATCTCTTGATTCTTTCTGGAGTTATTTCTCCACTGATCTCCAGTAGCATTTTGGGCATCTACTGACCTGAAGAGTTCATCTTTTTGTGTCCTATCTTTTTGTCTTTTCATGCTGTTCGTGGGGTTCTTGTGGAAAGAATATTGAAGTGGTTTGCCATTCCCTTCTCCAGTGATCCTTGTTTTTTCAGAATTCTCCACTATGACCAATCTGTAGGTAGCCCTACATGGCATGGCTCATAGTTTCATTGAGTTAGACAAGGCTGTGGTCTATGTGATCAGATTGGCTAGTTTTCTGTGTTTGTGGTTTTCAGTCTCTCTGCCCTCTGATGGAAAAGGATAAGAGGCTTATGGAAGCTTCCCGTTGGGAGAGACTGACTGAGGGGGAAAGTGAGTCTTGTTCTGATGGGCAGGGCCATACTCAGTAAATCTTTAATCCAATTCTCTTTATGGGCAGTCCTGTATTCCCTCCCTGTTTTTTGACCTGAGGCCACACTATTGTGGAGGTAATGAAGATAACTGCAACATCCTTCAAAATATTCAGTGTTTGCACTGGTACGTGTGTAATGCCCCCAACCCTGCAGTAGGCCACTCACGCCTCCACTGAAGACTCCTGGACACTCATGGGCTAGTCTGGGTCAGTCTCTTGTGGGGTCACTGCTCCTTCTCCTGGGTCCTGCTGCACACAAAGTATTGTTTGTACCCTCCAAGAGTCTGTTTCCCCAGACCTGTGTAAGTTCTGGTGGTTCTATGATGGGATTAATGGCGACTTCCTCCAAGAGGGCTCATGCCATACCCAGGTCTACTGCACCCAGAGCCCCTGCCCCTGCATCAGTCCACTGCTGACCTGTACGTCTGCAGGAGACACTCAAACACAGTTCTCTCTCAGTTTCTGTGGGGTCTTTGAGTCCTGGTGCACACAAGGTTTGTTTGAGCCCTCTTTGAGCATCTCTGGCAGGTATGGTGTTTGATTCTAAATGCGATTTTGCCCCTCCTACCATCTTGCTGGGGCTTCTCCTTTTCCCTTGGATGTGGAGTATCTCCTCAGTTACAGTTTTATAGTTGTTTCATGTATACTCTTAGAGCTGGAGATAATGAGCCAGCCAGTAGAACTTATGATTAAATGGATGAGACAGTTATTTCACAAGTAACTGGAGGTATTTCTCACTTAATTTTAAGTCATTAGTGCTAAGGAGGAAAAGTATAGAAAGCAACGTGAGTGTATCAAAATGGCATGACATACGTGTGAGAAACCTGAGGCCCTGAATAGGTCCAAGGGATTTACTTTCAGAGTCTGGAGCCAACCGAATGTCTTCTGACCCTTTGAACTGGAGACTTTTACCCCAATCCCTTTTGTCTTATCCAAACAAAAGCACATCCCTGTCCACAGAGGAGCCTGGCAACAGGAGGTCTCCTCAAAGAATGTGTTCTCATCAAGGCAGCAAAGCCTCAGTTCAGTTCCTATCTTCAAAACCAGAGCAAGAGTTAACAGGGTAGTGATGGCATTTAGTGTCTGTAGGATTACTAAGCCCTGTTGATTGGACCTCCTTAATGCCTCTGGAATCCATCAATTTCTCTCCTTTCTCATTGCCTCTGATCTAATTCAAGGTAGCATTCCTAGGTGGAGCAGTGGTAAAGAACCTCATGTAGGAGACATGTGTTTGATCCCTGGTTCGGGAAGATTCCCTGGAGGATGCACTGACAAACCACCACAGTATTCTTGCCTGGACAAGCCCATGGACAGAGGGCCCTGGAGGGCTGTAGTCATGGGGTTGCACAAGTATAGGACACAGCTGAGCACACACATACACAGCATTTCTTATTACCAAATTATTGCCACAGTCACCTCCTCACTGCCCAATATCCTCTCTAGAGATCCCAATCCCTTCAATCTGTTTTAAATTTTTTAAAAATAAATATTTAACTATGCTCCTCCATAGGCTAAATTTCTTCAGTGGCTTATGAGCAAACCTGAAATCCTAAACAATACTGACATGCCCCTGCATCTGAAATCTTACCTTTCTCCATTGCTCTTCTTTTTCTCTACAAAGATTGTCTCCTTCCACTCACTTGGGATCTTCATGGCTCTTACTCCTACCTGGGAAACTCTCACCCAAGCCCCCTGACTTTAAGCCTCATCTTGCACAAAAGACCTTTGAATTCTTCCCTAACCATCACCACACATGCACACATATCAATGATTCCCAACGTCAGTGTGCAAAAGAAAGACCTAAGTAGTTTGTTAAAAATGTAGCTTCCCAGGGCCCATATCCAGAGTACCTCAGGTGTTAATCCAAGCATTTCACATTTTTACTAACAAATATCCTGGGGATTTCTGACCAGATAGCTCTCAGACCACACTTAGAGAAGCCCTGAGTGATGTTAACTTCTTTTACTAAATGATGTTAGAGTACCTTTGTTATAGGCTCCATGAAAGTCCTTCATTATTCATTTCAGGTCTGTGGTCCTTGCTAATGTGTGTGCACTGCTACGGCAGAAACCTGTGTTGTTTAGCCACAATCCATAGCAGAGTGGATGCTTCATAAATGTTTGTTGAATTGATGATAATCCCTTACTTTTGTAAACCACAGTAATTTATGAAGAACAATACATGTAAACCAGGAAACAGGTGCTGTGAGAAGAGGCGGGGTATCCCACTGTATAAGCACCAGGCTTGAAATCTTGGGAAGGCCCTGACTTCTGAAAGGTGGCTAATCTGCTTGTTAAAGCTCATTGATTTTAGCTGCTTCCACTCGGGCCTCTTTCTTCTCCTCCTCCATGTACTCTGGTGACACTCAAGCCTTAATTGAACAGTGAAGTTCCTGTCACCTTCCAGTGACTCTGCTGATGAGTTGTCAAAATAGAAAACACCAGGGACAATATGCTGCTGCCAGAAAAAAGTCTCCTGGTGAATCAAACATTCCACTGCAGCTCTATGCTCTAAGAGGTCAGTCTTTGGGGATGAAGGGTAGTTGATGAGGAAATTGAATTATCATTCCCATGGGCTTCTTTCCATTTCCACAGAAGCATTTAGCTAGGAAAGGACTGACTGATCCATAAAATCTCAAACCTGCCTCATGTGACTAAGAGGCAGCAATGATCCCAGGTCACATTGTCAACACGATGTGTAGAAAGTGTAACAGGCTCAACATACTCAAGTTAACAATCCTGAATGAACCAAAGCACCTGGGCACGTTGTTGTTTAGTGACTAAGTCACATCCAACTCTTTTAGAGACCCCATGGACTGTAGCCCACCAGGCTCCTCTGTCCGTGGAATTCTCCAGGCAAAAGTGCTGGAGTGGGTTGCCCTTTCTTTCTCCAGGGGATCTTCCTGACCCAGGGAACAAACCCGAGTCTCCTGAATTGGCATGTAGATTCTTTACCACTGAGCCACCAGGGAAGCCCAAGGTACTTGGTAGTAGTTTGTTAATGAAGAGTTAGGACTATCAAAAAATGAAAGTTCTAAGATGCACCCTTATAGATTGTGAACCAGGATATCTTGGGTTGGCGTTCTTAGTTCCATTTACAAAAGTACCTCTCCTAATTATCCTAGTGCAAGTGGTCCTCAGACTACACCTTGAAAACTAGTCTTTAGACTTAGATGAGTTAGATGTATTTTCTGAACCTCAGTTTCTTCAAGTGCAAAACAGAGCTGGAAACTCTAGCTGACTTATTTCATAGGTCTGTTTGAGGGGATTGTGAATTTTGTGACAATTCTAAAGTGCTATAAACATATAGAGATTTTTGTTACTAGCTTTGTTGATGGCAGTGTTATTATTATTTCTAGGAAATGTATGAATTGCAATAGAGGCTTTCTAAATGTAACTATGTAACCCAAAGGAATACCTAAAAACTGAAATTTAAAGGTTAAATGAATTAATGAGGTATAGGCCATATCTGTCTTGATTTAGGATCTATCTCCAGAGCTTGACACGGAATAAATGCTCAAAAAAAAAAAAAAAAGCTGTTGAAATTAGTAAAGGATGTGCTGGCTCTTTGATAGCTAGTATTTGTTGCTGTTCAGTTGCTAAGTCATGTCCAGCTCTTTGCAACCCAATATTTTTCACCATACCAGGCTTCCCTGTCCTTCACCATCTTCCAGAGTTTTCTCAAACTCATGTTCATTGAGTCAATGATGCCATCCAACCATCTCATCCTCTGTTGTCCCCTTCTCCTCCTGCCCTCAATCTTTCCCAGCATCAGGATCTTTTCCAACTAACTCCCCCAACTGCCTCCTGAGGTTTGCTCACTTTAGCTTCCTTCACCAGCCCTGGATATGCAAAGCATCAGGGACCCACAGGAACACTGATTTTATTGACTTAAGATCCCTCCTTCCTGAGCACCAACTTCCTGCTTAGCACTGTCCTAGGCCTAGACTGACAATCCTGTCACTTGTGGATTTGTTTTCTGGATAGACATCACAGGAGAGATCCACATTTTGGGGATGGAAGAGAATTTTCTTGAAAAGC
Source organism: Bos indicus x Bos taurus (assembly GCF_003369695.1). Classification (NCBI taxonomy): domain Eukaryota; kingdom Metazoa; phylum Chordata; class Mammalia; order Artiodactyla; family Bovidae; genus Bos; species Bos indicus x Bos taurus. The sequence goes on from NC_040082.1 coordinate 46,844,260, forward strand.
ACCTCCTTGTAAATGCCTTGCTCCTTCAAAGGAAGGGATGACGGGATCCCTATCTATGTGGCAGGAATAACCTTCCTGGATCCTCTAAGAATATCAGCCTCCCTTCCCCCACACCATCCTTTCATGCTTACCTATATTCTGGCATGTCTATTAGTCCTTAGCATAGACAGAATTTCTGAACCCCCCTTGTGTTCAATAAAAGGCAGTGTGCTAGGTAGAAAACAGAAAGAGCAGGTGGGTGGTTCCAGTCTGCAGGGGCAGTGCTGGGAGACCTGCCAACTGCAGCAAGGGTGGCTAAATCGCCATGGCAACAAGCGAGTTGATCACTTAGGCACCATAACCCACTCCATAGACACAGCCGTCACGGACAAAAGGAACACACATCCCTCCTGAGGGCTTTGATATTAATGCAGGGGCTGCCTTCTCTACAAGGTGCCTAAATTTCTGGTCTATTTTAGAGTTTTGTTATTCTCTTTCAGGCTTCTTTGAAATCTCAAGGAAGCAATTAAACTGCACATAATGCTTTTGTAAGAAAGAACAATCTTTTCCTTTTAAGCTCTATAGCACTATTTGTATTTGTTTATTTGATAACTATTTACTGAATATGAAATTAGAGAGATATTCTATCCTCAAGTCCTTTTAGTCTAGAAGGAAAATAAAGACGTAAGCAGAAATTCCTATAATTAAAAAAAAAAAGAGTAGGCCCTGGAAAAGGTTCTTCAGGTGCTTTGCATTCACAGGTTAAATATTCATGATTTTGATGATTCAAAAGTTATTGCAGTGACCCATGGCATGATAGAATTTTAGATGATTGAAATCTGTGTGGGGCAAGACTGGTATTTAAGAACAAATCACATCATTGGTAAATGAACTAAGCTGTCTTCCTCGTATCTCTGTAGTGTGGCTTGGTTGATTTCTCTTCATTGGCATCTGCACAGCAACTATTAGTAAGCATCTGGAGTGTTGATAAAGATTTTATTTTTAAGTGTCTGACTTTTTCTGGAAAGTGATATGGTGGTATTCTTGAAGATATTATTTGGTTTTCTTGAAGATATAAACACAGACTGAAGTGTTAAGTCTCTTCAGTCATGTCTGACTCTTGGTGACCCTATGAACTGTAGCCCGCCAGGCTCCTCTGTCCATGGAATTTTCCAGGCAAGATTACTGGAGTGGGTTGCCATGCCCTCCTCCAGGAGACCTTCCCTACCCAGGGATTGAACCTTCCTCTCTTATGTCTCCTGCATTGGCAGGCAGTTTCTTTACCACTAACACTACCTGGGAAGTCTCTTTCAAATATTAAGGATTTATTTTAGTGATAAAGGATATTAGAAATTTAAAAAAGAAAGTTCATTTGGTAGAGAAGATGGATATTTTGAGAGGAACTTTAAGAAGTGGCAATGAAATCAGCTTTGAATGGAAAGAGTTTTCCTATTTTGAGGGAAGGTATAGAAATCTGCACAGATTAAATCAACAATGAAATACCACTAACACATCTGGGCTTCCCTGGTGGCTCAGATGGTAAAGAATCTGCCTGCAATGCAGGAGACCTGGGTTCAATCCCTGGGTTGGAAAGATCCCCTGGAGAAGGGAAAGGCTATCCATTCTAGTATTCTGGCCTGGAGAATTCCATGGACTGTATAGTCCATGGGGTCACAAAGAGCCAGACATGACTGAGGGACTTTCACACTTCAACACATCTATGAAAATGACTTTAAATTGTCAATAACAAATGCTCACAAGAATGTGGAACCATAGGAACTCTCATTGATTGATGGTATGAATCCAAAATGGTCCAGCTACTTGGAAAGACACTTTGTCAGTTTCTTCCAAAGATAAATATAGTCAAAATCTTAGGTATCTTGTTTAAAGCAGTTTATTAATCATTAGTAATGAACGGAAGCACCCAAGATGCCCTTTAATAGGTGAATGGATAAACCATGATACAGCCATACAATGGAATGTTATTTAGTGATAAAAAGAGATGAGCTATTAAGCTAACAAAAAGACAAGGAAGAACCTTAAATGCATATTGCTAAGTAAAGAAACTATATGAAAAGGGTACATACTACATGATTCAAATTATATGACTTTCTGGAAAAGGTGAAACTATAGAGATAATGAAAGATCAGTGGTTGCCAGGATGTCAGGGGAATGGGACAGGGCAGAATAGATGAAACACATGGTTTTCTTTTATGGTAGTAAAAATATTCTATATGATACCATAATAGATACCATGTAGATGCATGATATTATGCATTTGTCAAAATCCATTGAAGTTTATAGCATAAAAATTATGAAGTGTAATGTATTGATAGATAAATCATTTAGGAGGTGGAGTGATCCCAGAAGTTTGTAGACTTTGACAAGAGAATCTGACTGTACTATGGATCTATGAAAACAACTTTACTGAAGAGGTTGGTGCAAAAAGGTGCTTACCTAAGTAACCTAGCAGATGAGTCAGAAAGTCTAAAGACAAAAGGAACTACATGCAATGACTATTCTCTAGTTGGTAAAATTGTATCTCATAGAGATAGAGGTTAACAATTATGATATTATACGTGTAAACTGGAACCAAATGACTAAGTAACTGGATGGCGGATGGTGGGAGCCAGGTCCCTCACTGTAGGTGTAGGAGTATGGATAAGGAGAGAAAGCTAGAATGATTCATCTGGTGATAGATTAAAGTTGGAGACATAAATCTGAACTCATAATGACTGTTGTAAAGGCATATACGATTTCATACAGAACCAGTGGTCTGTGTGTTTACAGGTTAGTAAACACACACGTAGTTCCTTGTTCTATCACCTAAGAAGACCTAGAAACAATGACACCTCAGTAAGTGTACATCGACACCCAGATCTTGATTTCAAATACCATTTTCCAGTAAAATAGACCAGGGCAGAAAATATACGAGATAAGCTGGGAGCACTTTTCAGTGCCAAAAAGAAAGTGCTTAAAAACTACAGACCCATGTTGTTGTGGGTATGTCAGAGGGACACAGAAGCTAACTGAGAGAGTTTCCAATGGACAAAGCAGAATTAATTTGACAAAAAAAAATAAGGTATTAGATTTTAATCCACAGTATAAAGTAAATATCAATGTATCTATGCTGATACACACACACACACACACACACACACACACACACACACACAGGTGAATAAATATACTGGGGAAAAGGGACACATCACCCATGCAGAAGAATTCCAAATAATTTATGTAGATAATCCACTTTCAAGGAGCAGAATAACTCTTTACTCAAGTGTCAGCTGTGCATAATGACTTCCTTCTAAAGAACCCAGTATGTGAAGGGTGAAAAGGTGTAATTTTATAATAGAGAAACTTGACAACACCTCATGTTGATAGTACAGTTTTGATATGATGCAAGTGGCACTTGACCCCTGGTCTTGTTCACCAAAACCCCTCGTAACTCCAATCTAACAATATAGAGAAAAAATATCAGTCAAATTACAGTAGAGAACATTCTATAAAGCATGACCAATACTCTTCAAAACTGTCAAAAGACATCACAAGCAAGGAAACTCTGAGAAACCGTCATGCCAAGAGAACTTAAAGAAACATAACACCTACATGTGTTTCCCAAAAGAAAAGGGACATTACATAAAAGCTTTCTTCAGAAGTCTGAATAAAGAATGGAATTTAATTGATAATAATTTATCAATACCAGTTTAATAGTTATAACAAATATACCAAATAAAGTTAGATGTTAACAATGGAGAAATTGTGTGTGGGATATATAATAACTTCCTGTCAGTTCAGTTCAGTTGCTCAGTCGTGTCCGACTCTTTGCGACCCCACGAATTGCAGCACGCCAGGCCTCCCTGTCCATCACCAACTCCCGGAGTTCACTCAGACTCACGTCCAGTGAGTCAGTGATGCCATCCAGCCATCTCATCCTCTGTCATCCCCTTCTCCTCCTGCCCCCAATCCCTCCCAGCATCAGAGTCTTTTCCAAGGAGTCAACTCTTCGCGTGAGGTGGCCAAAGTACTGGAGTTTCAGCTTTAGCATCATTCCTTCCAAAGAAATCCCAGGGCTGATCTCCTTCAGAATGGACTGGTTGGATCTCCTTGCTACCTTCTTATTTTCTTTTTCTGTAAATCTGAAATGGTTCTTAAAAATGTCTGTGTTTTTTGAAACTTAGAGGGCAGAATTGTTGGGGGAATAGTAACTAGTTGGGTTGGAAGAGGGACTGAACAGTACTGCAGTGGGAAATCAGGCAGGGATCATACAATGGAAGGCATCTCTGTCTACTGTGATAGACAGTAGAGGTTGGCTACATCAAAACCCTTTCACAATCTACTTTATTGCTCACTTTCACCTTAAAGACTGGGGAGAAAAAAAAACTCTCCTGCATTAAGAAATGAATAAATGGCACATTTTAATGAAGTCTCAAGATATCTGGAAAGCTCTTACTATCCAGAGAAATAGGGTAGATGTTTTTATTACTACCACTGCCATCTTCTCTGTCTTGAGTATATTCATGCTACCCAGTTCTACAGCCACCGTCCCATGACCATGCAGCTCCAAACCATTATGGTAAAAAGAGTAAGGATGAAGATAGAGATTATGTCTTTGATACATCTTTTAGCACCTATTAGGTCAAGACTGCTGACCCCCAGGCTTCTTACTGTAAAACCTAATTGAGTGTCTTTATTACTTAAACCACTGCTGATCATGTATGTTGTTAGTTGAATATGAACGTATTCCTAACAGAGTGACTTTGGAGTCCAGGATAGAGAGACGGGACTTCATTTGCCAGGCAGTGGGGAGCTCATCTTAGCATTTCATTCATTCATCTTCTAAAATAATTAAGCCATTTAGGTTTTCCAGTTCAGCCAAAGTATTAACATTTCCTATACGTCAGGCACAATTCTAGGTTTTATGGATATCCTTTTCTCATCAAGATTACATAGTTTGGTGGAGGGGGGCAGATAAATCAACCATTTTAGTGGTTCTTAAATGCTGAGAAAAGAAATAAATCAGGGGAAAAAGAGATGAGTGTATTCTAGATCGATGGGTCAGGGGCATTCTCATTGATAAGTCCACATTTAATAAGAAACCTAAATGAAGTGAAAGGGAACACCATGTGTGTGCCTAGGGAGAAAACAGTCCAGACACAGGGAAGAACAGGGTAAGTGCTTGAATCATTACCGCACTTGAGGAACAGCCAAGGGGCAGTGGAGTGGGGTGAGAATGAAAGGAGAGGCCAGGAGGTAGGATATAACGTCAGACCGAGAATGGGGCTGTCATAGATGGCCTTACAGGCCGTGGTGGACTTTGGCTCAGCATAAGGTGAGCATGAAGTCACTGGGGAATACGTAGGGAGAAAATGATGGCATGGAAATGATGTTTTAACAAAAAAGAGACAAAAGGATGTTGGTTAGGGTTACTGACACTGAAATAATATGGAGAAAAGGTAATGGTCATTTCATCAAGAGTGATAAATGAAAAGCAGTCAGATTCTAAAAAATTGCTTCTGTGTATATTCCCTCTTGTAAACTAAACTGCAAGACCAGAGGGAACAGGGAACATATTTTAAACTTCTTTCCTGATATCTTCTCTTGTCCTAACACATTGTGTATAGCAGGATAAAGAAATACACTCTTGAAATGAACACAATTTCTTGAAGGGTAAAAACAGAGAGTGAGAAGGAAGTGCAGGTTGGCTTGAAGCACAGTCAGGGTACCAGACGTAGGCATTGCTAACCCTTTTCTTCCTTTGAGCCCATGTGGCCAACCACTGAGAAGTAGCCCCTTCTTCTCAGAGCCCAGCGCAGACACAGCTGAGCCTCAGCATGTTCCACAAATCTGTTCCTACAAGAGGTGGGTGTCATCTCTAAGGCTATGTGGAAGAATCCTGGAGAAATCTTGTTTGAGAAGTGTCAGCAGACATATTATCCCAGTGCTTAGGGATTCACAAATTGCTTGAAAATGCAGCTGAGAAAACCTATGATCAATTTCCTTATAAGTGCTATTCATGAGGGCTATTTGGGGACAATCAACATATTATTCTGCAAGGCTTCCTTCTCAGGCACGACTCCAATTTTGTTTGATGAGAGTTTTTCTGAAGGCTCTTGCAACATGATCTCATATTATATAGATAATCAGCAGAACCTGCTCACCCCTTAATGCAAGCAACCGAGACCAAGAGCCAGAACGACAGAGATAAAATCACAGCTTTACTACATAGCCCATTAACTGGGTAGGGACTGCATCCTGAGGTCATAAATAGTTATTAGCCAGTTAATGATAGCTGTAGTCAAATCGTTACATTTACATCTGATGAACAGGGATGAGGCCTTTTATAGTTTTTCAGCACTAGACCATTTACTATAGGGTTTTAATATTCCAGGCAGTAGAATTTCTAAAATTAAAAAGCCCAGTCCTTCCACTGATCTTGAAGAAACACAGTAAATGAATATAAGAATTATGTAAATGTTCTTAGACTATTCCACCTGATATTAATTCCTATCATCTTTGTGTTCCTAAAGTTCTTATATCTCATTGGAGGGGAATTGAGGCTGGAACCAAGTCTCCTGTCCACGTTGTGTGACTCTGCTTGGGTCATTTAACATTTAACTCTGCTTCAGATCATCTCACCTGTGACACGAGGTTAGACTAGCTCATCTCCAAGCTCTTTCTTACAGAAAATCCATGTTATGACACTGAGACTTTGTTCCAAATGGCAAGAACACACTGAGTCTTGGTATGTTCTCTTGTGCTATTTTTAAAAGCCAATATTTTATCTTGTCCTATTTCCCTAAGTGGTTCCTGAAATTGAGAAATTTAAAATATTGGTTAAATCTAGCAAGAACCCTTCTCCAGCAGTAGATGCAAATTAATCCACAATATATTGTTTGTGGTTGATTTTACACCCAAAGATATGTAGTTTGAGCTTGTTTTCTACTTTTTTTAACTAAGGTTTTATGCTTTAATTGGAGCTATTTGGATAAGGGAAGAATATTTGCTCTGGCAGGCTCTCTGATAAGTACAGAAAACAAAATGTGATCCATTGGTATCACTGAAAGGTGAGCAGATTCAGAAGTCTTCAGTTTAGAATTTCTGAAAACAGCTCTAGGAATTGAAGGTTAAACATTATGTTAACTGTGATTGTGCAACTTCTCTTCCCTCATCAATAGTTACCATTAGTCCAAATTTGAAGTTATGTGCATAGGCTGAATGCTTGGATATATGAGAGATGTGTAGTTAGGGGATGAAGTTTTACATGTATATCACAGCTAACAAGCATTTATTAAGGTTCATTATCACTTACTGTGCATCCAGGCCCCAGTAAGTTACAGATGGCTTAAGATACAATAGGAAGAGGATGACAATGTGATCATTGTCCTCAAGGATTTTCAGATTTATTTAAGACTATAAGACTAAATACAGAATAATGGAAGTGTGTATAACCAATATTTGTTTGTTGAGTTCTGACACAAACTGCTATTGATGTTTTTCTGAACAGATAGAAGAATTAGGGAAGGCTTCCTTGATCTTAGGGGACCTTGAAGGAGGCTGGAGACTTGGAACGGTGATGACGAAGGGAAAGAAAGGGCATCCGCAGGTAGAGAAGCCTCCTCCCCAGACATCTCATTACAAAAAATGAGAAATGTCTCATTACAAAAAAAAAGTTATAAATAATGTAATTTCCTCAACTTTTTTCTTGCTCTGCTTTCCAGAATGAAAAGAAATATAACTGGACTGATAGTGCCAGTTTGCATGGCCGACTCAAGTTTGCCACCACAACTGTCACGTGTTCCTTCTTCCAGCATCCCACCCTGCCCCCTCCCCGCAAAATACCAACCGAGACAGTTCCAGGAACTGTGAGCATTCATCTTTCCCTTTATCTCCATCCCAAACTACTTCTCTTCTCTTCCTACTTAGCCTTCTCTCACCTTGCACTCCAGCTTGCCAGACCAAAAGGACCTCTCAACCAGTAGACACAATAGGATTCCACTGCACAGCACCCAAAGCAAAGGGACACACAAACACAATCATCCTGTGTTATTTCCTTCTAAGATTTCAGCTGCCCTTTGAAGTTGGTAACATTATTACATAGACTAACTGTGGGGATGGGGGTGGGCGGTGGGTGTGGAGGAAGGGATAAGATAATAAAAACGGTATTCTTCTTTAATATAGAAAGAATCCTATATTCTTACTAACATTTATTGACAGTTAACTGAAGTGGAATTATAACCATATTTCCATGGTTACCCCTTACCATATCTCTAATGTTTTAAGAAGCTACCTCTTTAGAGATTGCTGAGACTGTGTAGGTGAGACCCTACCATAGTCATGTAATATTTAGGGACAGAAACAAAACACCACGTGTGTGGATCAAACTAATTTTCCTGAGGGTAAGGCAGTTTTATTTGAATAGAGAAGGACAGGTTAGCATCATGTTTTAAAATTGCAATAGCCTGAAGACAGGGAAATAGAGGAGCTACACTCTTTCTAAGCCTCACTGTGCTGAAAGGGACAAGTGGGTACCCATCTCACAGAGTGTCTGTAATGATAATGTAGGAACAGGTTGCACACAGCACCTGAGAGAGAGTATTTCACTGAGTGTTAGCTTCTGCCTTTGGTGAAGGTAGTAGGTGTGAGCATCGTGCAGGGAAATGCAAAGAACACAGGGTTTGGAGTCACAGAATCCCACTTTGAATCTCGGCCTTGTCCATTACTGCATGGGATTGGACGAATAACTATCTGTGTGAACACAATTTTGAAAAACTAGAAAGTGGGTATTAGAAGATCTCCTTTTGGTTTTACCTCATAGACTTTTTTTAGGACCTCAGATGAAATAAGACACACGAATGTGTGAAGTAAAGTGTGAAGTACTCTAAAATTGAACTTGTTTTGTTCTCAGCCATACATCCAACCAAGCTGGGGCCCACACAGCCTTGGCTGCTTCTCATGAACGTTTCCTATGCCTTCTTTCTGGAAGGATGCCACTGCCCAGGGCCCCAGAAACTTCTCCGTGAAATGAGTGATTAAAAGGGCCCCGTGATTTGCTTGGCCGGCTGCATGCAGGATTGTATTTGGAAGGCATGGAAATCTAATCAGATTTTCTGACTCGTGAGACTGAGCAGCTCCAAATGCAATTTTTCGGAGTACCTCTCTTGAGCAGTTTATGGGCCAGTGGTGAGATGGTGTCAGCCTGGAGTCAGAAGCAGGTGGGGGTGGTCATGTGAAGCAGAGGAGGGAGCAATCAATAAAAAAACTCAGGGAAGCAGAGGCCTCGTGGTGGCCTGCTGACTGCTTTTATAGTTTCCTGGGCTCTGTGACACTAATCTCTGAAAAGGGACTCATTTTGGAAGAATGGTCAGCCACCTACCCAATTAGTAAGATAAAGAGAATGGAATTTAAATCCTCGCTACACAGTAAGGGGATTCAAAATGCAATATACATTTCAGCAGGTAATCGAATTCATTCCAAAGCCCTGCGCTTCTTGCCACCTTAGTGAGTGGACTGCCCATTACCGTCTCCAAAAAGAAGGAAAGGGGTTGACACGTGTAAATTGCTTTGTCGGTTGACTGATTTGCAGATCAACTGCTCCAGAGTGATAGCAGGTTTCCCTCCATATTAGTCTATGTGTCGAAATAAATTTCCTAAGCGTGGCCTGAGCCCCCTGGATATTTTCAAGTCAGTGACTGCTGTCAGGTTCAAATTTATAGCACAGGAGAGACAACCTTCAAAGCCTACGTTTTCTGTTTCTACACTTTCTGGGTTTTAAGAATAAAAGTCTCCTTCAGAGGTGTTGTTTTATCTGGGCTGGAATGGCAAGACCACTCATTTGACAACAAATCCATCTATATAACACTGGAAGTAGCTGTGCCCATTCTGTTCTGATACATCCCTCTTTTAAAATCATGTAATTTAGAGGTTGAGAGTTCTACTGAGGTATTGAGGAAACACTGTCGATTGGTCAGAAAAGAAGAAAGTCAAATAGTGTGGGAAGCCTTTGACTCCAACCAACCCCTGGCCCCTGTGGTAATCACAGTCACTGAGCATTCATTGGTTCAATGCACTGGGGCTGTGCACAAGGTTTTCTGTAAAAGAAAGGAAAATGTTTTGCTATTGATGCGGATGGTGATCTTTGATAGTTCTTCTTTGTCAGTAGTAGCTGCTGTGTGTCCTGCTCAATCATAGCAGCACCATGGCAGAGTGAAAAGAACACTGCCTAGGGAGTCAGAAGACTAGGCACTGGTCCTGTTCCTGCCCATGGTTAACATGTGACTTCAGTAAAGTCATCTGCACCACAATCTCTACCCAAGATTTGGGCCTACCTTTTGGCTGTAGTACTAAAAACATCTTTGGGGCTTCCCTGGTGGTCCAGTGGTTAAGACATTGTGCTTCCAATGCAGAGAGCATGGGTTCGATCCCTGGGGGAAAACTAAGATCCTACATTGTGTGTGGCCAAAAAAATAAAGACCTTTCTTTCCCTAGACTCCCTGCCTAGTATCAGTACATCCCTTATTCTTTTATGGCAGCATCAGTTGCTGTGAACTGATTTATGCCCTTTCTTCCTCTCCTCTGACTCATATATCCATCCATTAACAAATTTCCTTATTATCTAGAATGTACAAAGTGACATACTAACCAACATGTGGACAGAGCTCTCATTTAGACATCAATCTTGTCCTCAAGGAACTTACAGACATAATTTTGTTGTTCAGTTGCTCAGTCATGTCTGACTCTTTGTGACCCCATGGAATGCAGCACGCCAGGCTTCCCTGTCCTTCACCATCTCGCAGAGTTTGCTCAAACTCATGTTATTGAGTCGGTGATGCCATCCAACTATCTCATGCTCTGTCGTCCCCTTCTCCTGCCTTCAATCTTTCCAGCATCAGGGTCTTTTCTAAGCTTTGGCTCTTCACATAGGGTGGCCAAAGTATTAGAGCTTCAGCTTCAGTATCAGTCCTTCCAATAAATATTCAGGATTGATTTCTTTAGGATTGACTGCTTTGATCTCCTGTCTGTACAAGGGACCCTCAAGAGTTTTCTCTAGGACCACAGTTTGAAGGCATCAATTCTTCGGTGCTCAGCTTTTCTCATTGTCCAGCTCCCACATCTGTAAACGACTACTGTAGAACCATCAGTTCAGTTCAGTCGCTCAGTCATGTCCGACTCTTTGCAACCCCGTGAATTGCAGCACGCCAGGCCTCCCTGTCCATCACCAACTCCCGGAGTTCAGTCAGACTCACGTCCATCGAGTCAGTGATGCCATCCAGCCATCTCATCCTCTGTTGTCCCCTTCTCCTCCTGCCCCCAATCCCTCCCAGCATCAGAGTCTTTTCCAATGAGTCAACTCTTCGCATGAGGTGGCCAAAATACTGGAGTTTCAGCTTTAGCATCATTCCTTCCAAAGAAATCCCAGGGCTGATCTCCTTCAGGATGGACTGGTTGGATCTCCTTGCAGTCCAAGGGACTCTCAAAAGTCTTCTCCAACACCACAGTTCAAAAGCATCAATTCTTCGGCACTCAGCCTTCTTCACAGTCCAACTCTCACATCCATACATGACCACAGGAAAAACCATAGCCTTGACTAGATGGACCTTTGTTGGCAAAGTAATGTCTCTGCTTTTGAACATGCTATCTAGGTTGGTCATAACTTCCCTTCCAAGGAGTAAGCGTCTTTTAATTTCATGGCTGCAGTCACCATCTGCAGTGATTTTGGAGCCCCCAAAAATAAAGTCTGACACCGTTTCCACTGTTTTCCCATCTATTCCCCATGAAGTGATGGGACTGGATGCCGTGATCTTCGTTTTCTGAATGTTGAGCTTTAAGCCATCTTTTCCACTTTCCACTTTCACTTTCATCAAGAACCATAGCTTTGATTATACGGACCTTTATTGGCAAAGTAATGTCTCTGCTTTTTAATATGCTGTCTAGATTTGTCATAGCTTTTCTTCGAAGGAGCAAGCCTACAAATTACATTCTGCTCTTTCTTGTAGCTATAAATGCCTGTATTTAAAAGACTAAGCCTGTATTGAAGAGAATATAACTCTTTTCTATAGTTTTAAATACCTGTGTAAGAGAAGTTCAGATGTAGTATCATTAGCACACAGAGAAGCTAAAAAACAGAATTCCAAGAGGCAATATCAGGGGTAACTTCTGGGAGGACGTTGCAATTGCCATCAGGCTAAGGTATGAACAGTTATTATTAGAAACCTTATAAATGAGCTGATATACCATGAATTGCTGGATGAGTCCATTGTCTTTTCTTACTCGCTCTACCAGGGTGGCAGCTGAGGAAAGAAGCACAGATCACAGATGTGAAAAAAGGCTCATCAGAACCTTAATAGATGAAGCCAAAGAAGATGCAGATGCTGGGAAAGCATTCACTATCGTACACAGTTTTACTCGCACAGTTTCATCCTTTCTAGTTGCATAGGGTTATCCTCACAGACCATCAGTGGGGACAGCCTCCAGACCACTGAGTTATTATTATAAATCAGACATATGTTATTTTTTTCCATATGGTACTTTAAAAGGGACAGAATGAGGGTAGGAGCTGGAAAAATTGAATGAGTAAATATGGACAGTGAGGCATCCTAGAAGAGAAATTATCATAAACTTTCAAAAGTAGGAAAAAAGGAATTTTCAAAGCTGTACCCTTACTATAATGGTAAAAGTTTACTGAATGAATTTCAAGACACAGTGGGGGAAAGCCTCTTACGACTTTAACAGAGGAATCACATTGAGCCTTTAAACCAATTTGTATAGAATAGCCATCTTGGAAATATCTAGTTTTCCAACCCATAAATTTGGTATGTCTCTCCATTTACCTAGATCTTTTTTAACTATGGAGAAGGAAATGGCAACCCACTCCAGCTGATAAATCCCATGGACGGAGGAGCCTGGTGGGCTACAGTCTACGGGGTCGCAAAGAGTCGGACACAACTGAGTGACTTCACTCACTTACTCACTCTTTAACTATGGTTGACAACTTTTTGTAATTTTTTTAAAAATCACTTTATATTGTAGTTGATTAACAAAGATGTGTTACAAAAAAATGATTCAGTTACTTTTTAAATCATTTTATATTGTAGTTGATTAACACAGATGTGTTACAACAAAGTGATTCAGTTACACATACACATGTATCTATTCTTTTCCCATTTAGGCTATTAAACAGTATTGAGCACAGTTCTCTGTGCAATACACTAGGTCTTGTTGGTTATTTTAAATATACCAGTGTGTGTAAGTCAGTCCCAAACTCCCAATCTATCTCTCCCCTGAACACTTTCAACCTGGGAACTGTAAATTCATTTTCTAAGTCTGTGAGTCTGTTTCTCTTTTGTAAATAAGTTCAATTGTATCATTTTGTTTAGATTCCACATATAAATGATATTATGTGATATCTGCCTTTTTTCTGTCTTTCTTCACTGGGTGTGATAATCTCTACATCCATTCATGTAGCTGCAAATGGCATTACTTCATTCTTGTTTGTGGCTGAGTAATATTCCATTGTGTATGTATATGACTTTTTTATTAATTTATCTGTTGATGGACACTTAGTTTGCTTCCGTGTGCTAGCTATTATAAATACCACTGCAATGAACACTGGGATGCATGTGTTCTTTAGAACTATGTTTCTCTCTCTGATTATATGCCCAGGAGTGGGATTCCTGGATCATATTATAGTTCTATTTTTAGTTTTTAAAGGAATCTCCATACTGTTTTCCATAGTGGCTGCACCAATTTACATTTCCACCAATCGTAGGGGATACCCTTTTCTCCACACCCTCTCCAGCATTTACTGTCTGTAGACTTTTTGATGATGGCCATTCTGACTGCTGTGAGGTGATATCTCATTGTAGTTTTGATTGGCATTTCTCTAATAATTGCAGTGTTGAGCATCTTTTCTTGGTCACTTGTATGTCTTCTTTGGAGAAATGTCTACTTAACTCTTCTCATTTTTTAAATTTTTTTTGTTTTTTTGTGTGTTTGATATTCAGCCTGAAGAACTGTGTGTAAATTTTGGAGATTAATCAGTTGTCAGTCACATCATTTTCAAATATTTTCTCCCATTCTGGGGTTGTATTTTTGTTTTGTTTCTGGGTTTCTTTGCTTTGCAAAAAGTTTATGAGTTTAATTGGGTCTCATTTGTATTTTTTGTTTGTTTCCAGTACTCAAAAAGACAGAGCAAAAAAGATATTGCTGTGAATTATGTTGAAGAGAGTTGAGCTTGTTTTCCACAGAGTTTTACAGTATCCAGTTTTATATTCAGGTCTCTAATCCATTTTGAGTTCACTTTTGTGTATGCGGTTAAATAATATTTTAATTTCATTTTTTTACATGCAGATATCAAGTTTTCCCAGGACCATTTATTAAAGACTATCTTTTCTCCATTAAAAAAAAAAATTATTCTAGTGAAAAAAATTGTTCTATGAAAGAAAAATGCAATTAGTAATCTGATAGGGATTCCAATGAACCTGTAGATTGCCTTGGGTAGTATATTCATTTTGACTATATTGATTCTTCTGATCCAAGAACATGGTATATCTTTCCATCTGTTTCTTCCACCTTCATTTCTTTCATCAATATTTTTTAGTTTTTGGAATACAGGTCTTTTGGCTCTTTAGGTAGGTTTATTCCTAGGTGTTTTATTCTTTTTGATGTAATGGTAAATGAAATTGTTTAATTTATCTTTCTGATCTTTTGTTGTTAATGTATAGAAATGTTCATTTTCTGTGTATTGATTTTGTATCCTGCAACTTTACCAAACTCATTGATGAGCTCTAGTGTTTTTTCATAGCATCTTTAGGATGTTCTATATATAATATCATGTCATTTGCAAACAGGAACAATTTTACTTGTTTTCCGATCTGGATTCCTTTTCCTTATTTTTCTTTTCTAATTGCCATGGGTAGGCCTTCCAAAAACTATGTTGAATAAAAGTGGAGAGAGTGGACATCCTTGTCTTAGAGGATTTTTGATCTTAGAGGAAATGCTTTCAGCTTTACACTGTTGAGTATTATGTTAGCAGTAGGTTTGTCATATATGGCCCTTATTATGTTGACGTAGGGAGAAGGCAATGGCAACCCACTCCAGTACTCTTGCCTGGGAAAATCCCATGGACGGAGGAGCCTGGTAGGGTGCAGTCCATGGGGTCGCTAAGAATCGGACACGACTGAATGACTTCACTTTCACTTTTCACTTTCATGCATTGGAGAAGGAAATGGCAACCCACTCCAGTGTTCTTGCCTGGAGAATCCCAGGGACGGGGGAGCCTGGTGGGCTGCCATGTATGGGGTCTCACAGGATCAGACACGACTGAAGCGACTTAGCAGCAGCAGCATGTTGAGTTAGCTTCCGTGTATGCCAACTTTCTGGAGAGTTAATGGATGCTGATTTTTGTTAAAAATTTTTATGCATCTATTGAGATGTCATATGGTTTTTATTCTTCAATTTATTGATGTGGTGTATCACACTGATTGATTTGCAGATATTAAAAAAAATCCTTGTATCCCTGGGATAAATCCCACTTGATCATGGTGTATGATCATTTAAAAATATTGTTGGATTTGGATTGCTAGTATTTTGTTGAGAATTTTTGCGTCTATATTCATCAGTGATACTGGCTTGTAATTTTCTCTTTTTGTGCTGTCTAGTTTTGGAATCAGGATGGTGGAGGCCTCACAGAATAATTTTGGGGAGTGTTCCTTCCTTTGAAATTTTTTGGAAAATTTTCAGAAGGATAGGTATTCTCTAAATATTTAATAGAATTTGCCTGTGAAACCATCTGGTCTTGGAGTTTTGCTTTTGGGAGTTTTTAAATCACCATTTCAATTTCAGTACTTATAATTGGCTTATTCATATTTTTTATTTCTTGTGGGTCCAGTCTTAGAAGTTTATACATTTCTAAGAATTTGTCTGTTTCTTCTAGATTGTCTATATTTTGGGGCATAGAGTTACTTGTAGTAGTCTCTTATGATATTTTGCATTTCTGTGGTGTCTGTTGTAACTTCTTTTTCATTTCTAATTTTATTGATTTGAGCCTTCTCCCTCTTTTTCTTGATGAGTCTGATTTAAAGTTTATCAATTTTGTTTATTTTTTCCAAGAACGAGTTTTTAGTTTCATTGGTCTTTTCCAATGTTTTTTTCATCTCTATATTTCACTTATTTCTGCTCTTATCTTTATGATTTCTAACTTTGGGTTTTGTTTGTTTTTCTCTAGTTGTTTTGGTGTAAGATTAGGTTGTTTGAGATTTTTCTTTTCCCTGAGATAACACTGTATCACTATAAACTTCCCTGTTAGAACTGCTTCTGTTGAGTCCCACAGGTTTTGGATCATTGTGCTTTGGTTTTCATTTGTCTCTAGGTATTTTTTTTTTCCTTTTGATTTTCTTCAGTGATCCATTGGTTGTTTGCTAGCGTATTGTTTAGCCTCCACATATTTGTGTTTTTCACAGTTTTTTTTCCTTATTATTTATTTATTTAAGTTGAGAATTGTTTTATTCAGCAGACTTTTTGAGGGCTCAAGCCCAGGAGACAGCCTCTCAGATAGCTCTGAGGTACTGTTCTGATGGATATATAAGAATTTTGCAACAAAAGCAGGTAGTCAGAACATCAAAAGCTTACTATTAGAGAAAACTAAGCATCTCACATGAATGAATTTAGCTTTTTTCTTGTAGCGGAAGAAACAAAACAAGAATCTGGGCTTAATGAAATCATTCCTTTGCTATGCACCTTAGCTATCCAATGCCAGTATCTTGTTCTTTTCCATCCTGAATCCCCTCAGGATGCACCACTGGGAGTGTCTGCAGTGGCTGAAGGCTTGGCAATAGTCTACCCATTGGTCTCCATACTGGAGTCCCTCAGGGCTCACCAGCCAGGCCACAGTACTGGCTGATGGCTAGACAGCTGCAGCATCCTTTCTTGACAGGGCAGCACATTTTTCATTCTCAGCTGTAAAGGACATTGAGCCTCAGTTTTCTCCAAGCCAGCTTCCTCCAGGTGGTTCCTCTGCCCATCAAGAGGGTCAGTGGGCCTGTGGCCCTGGGTCTGGAAAAGTAAAAAGCAATCAAGTTTAGAGAAAATAATATATAGGAGATTCTTCATGACCTTGAGGTGAGCAGGTAGCAAAGAATTCTTAAACAGGACCCAAACAGGACTAATCATAATAAAAAATACATTGAACTTAATTAATATTTGGCTACAGGCTTTTAAAAATTATCTTTCTGTTTATAAAAAAATGAAAATTGCTCTTTAAAAAGGACATTGAAAATCAGATGGTAATGGTGTATTTTCTATCACGGCACACCCCACTTATACTCCTCTACCCTCTCTAATTCCCCATTGATTGCCCAGAAAAAAATTTTTCTACAACAACCATACTTGTCATTGACAGGTTAACTGGTTTGGTGATATTTTATAAGCAAAAGAATATTCACATTTATAAAAATAATTAGATTACACTTTCCTTGATGCCATGGAGTAGCTCAGACTTATCCCGGTAATTAATCTGACTTGATCATCAGTAACAGTCATACAGACTTAATCTGCAAGACTCCAGAGAGAAACAAGGCTCAATGAGAAATCAAAGTGAGTAGCACTAGAGTCTTAGAAGGGCCTGGAATCTAACGTAAAACAGCTCCCAAACCAATCAGTGTCATGTATGGTCATAGTTTAGAAGAGGTAAGGTAACTGGGAATAGAAGCAGCAGGATGAAACCTACTGGTAGAAAATCACATTTTCTCATAGTGTATAAAAAAGAAGTGGGATCACACAGTCACAAGACCAAGAATTAGGGAAGGGCATTTAAGGGCAGAGGAAACAGCACATCATGTGGCATGAATATTCCATCATGGAATACTCAATGTCCTGCATTATGAGGCGGAAAACAGTGTGAGTGATGATTTGAAAGTAATCAATGGTAATAGGAGAGATTAAAGGAGCAAATTGAATTGCTGGCTTAGAAAGGGTTTTGTAAAAACGTACTACTGTATTCAGATGTCTTTCTGTAGGTAAAGCTTTTTGAGTAGGCAATTAACACTTCTAATTTTCAGAATTTGATAACTCTAAAAATGCAAATATAAAATAAGTGGATACTGAATTTGGAGACTTTCTTTAATTGGAAAAAAGTACATGCTCATTGTAAATAATCAAACAAGATGTTGATGTATTAAGAAAAGAGGAACACGTGTACACCCGTGGTGGAGCCATGTTGATGTATGGCAAAACCAATACAATATTGTAATTAGCCTCCAATTAAAATAAATAAATTTATATTAAAAAAAAGAAAGAAAAGGGGATATTACCTACCATTCTCCCCTAACCCCAAGCAGTTCTTCTTGGATGTGTTGCTAATCACTCAATCATGTCCTACTCTTTGTGACCCCATGGATTGTAGCCTACCAGGCTCCTCTGTCTTCTGGCATTCTCCAGGCAAGAATACTGGAGTGGGTTGACATGCCCTTCTCTAGGGGGTATTCCCAACCCAGGGATAGGACCCTGGTCTCCCACATTGTAGGCGACTTCTTTACCATCTGAGACACCTAACCTGTGTTAATAGTTTGGTATTTATCATGTTATACTTTTATCTACAATCAAAACATAGAAAAACATATGCATGTGTACACATACAATTTTATAAAAATAGGATAATGCTATAGGCATTGCCCCTGAATTTTTTTCTAAATTCAAAAGTCATTACTTTATAGTAATTATAAAGAGTGATAATGTAAAAAAAGAAAAAAATTACCATATGTGCCTGGTCCTCTTTTAACAATTTTATTGGCAGTATTTCATTTAACCCTCATTATAATGATGTGGTACTATTATTTTCTATATTTAAAAATAAGAAAGTTGAAACTCAGGTTAAAGAACTCTCCTAAGGTCAGATCACCCAGCTGTGTTAAGACCAATGTCAATGAGTGTATTGCATCTATTTTATTCTAAGAGTTTTATAATTTCCAGTCTTACATTTAGGTCTTTAATCCACTTTGAGTTTATTTTTGTATGAGGAGTGAGAAAAGGTTCTAGTTTCACTCTTTTACATGTAGCTGACCATATTTCCCAATAGCACTTATTGAAGACCCTGTCTTTTCCCTATTGTATATTCATGCTCCCTTTGTAGTAGAGTAATTGGCCAAATGTGGGATTCTTTCTGGGTTCTGTTCTGTTCCATTGATCTGTGTGTGTCTCTTTGTGCCATTTCATACTGTGATGATTACTGTAGTTCTGTAGTATAGTCTGAAGTCAGGGAGTGTAATACCTCTGTCTCTGATCTTTTTTCTCAAGATTGCTTTGACTATTCAGGGTCTTTTGTGGTCCTACACAAATGTTAATATTATTGGTTCTAATTCTGTTAAAAATGTCATGAGTATTTTAATAGGGACTGCATTAAATCTATAGATAGTAAGGATAGTTTTTTAGCTTTTTAAATTTTTTAATCAGTGGAAAATTGCTTTACAATTTTGTGTTGGTTTCTGCAGTAAAACTATGTGAATTAGTTGTAATTACGTGTGTGTGTGTGTGTGCGTGTGTATCCCCTCTCTCCCTCATGTCCCGGGATATTTTAACAATATTAATTCTTCCAATCCATGAAAACAGAATATCTTTCCATTTATTTGTGTCATCTTCAATTTATTTTAGCAGTGTCTTACAGTTTTTGAGTATTCCTACATATACTCTTTTTTATTTGCTTATAATCAAATACTTTTGATTTGATTATAAATGAAATTGTTTTCTTTCTGATATTTCATTATTACTGTATAGAAAAGTAACAGATTTCTATATATTGTATCCTGAAACTTAGCTGAGTTTATTTATTCTAAAATTTTTTTGGTGGAGAATTTAGGGTTTTCTAAATATATTATAGCATCATGTCATCTGCAAAGAGTGACAATTTTACTTCTTCCCTTCCAATTTGTGTTTTATTTCTTTTACTTCCCTAGTTACTGTGACTAGGACTTTTATAATATTATGTTAAATAGAAGTGATGGTAATGGTCATCTTTGTTTTATTGCTGAATTTAGAGGAAAGGCTGGAAAGCCTTTCACCATTGAGTATGATGTTAGCTGTGGGTTTGTTTTAAAAGGATTTAATATATTGAGATATGTTCCCTCTATATGCACTTTGGTGAGAATTTTTAGCATGGATGGATGTTGAATTTTGTCAAATGCTTTTCCTCATACATTGAGGAAATTATGTGTTTTTATCTTTCCTTTTGTTACTGTAGTGTATTGCATTGATTGATTTTGCATATGTTTAAACATCCTTGTGGACCTGGAATAAATCCCACTTGATCGTGGTATAGGATCCTATTTATGCATTGTGGAATTCTGTTTGCTAATATTTTGCTGAGGATTTTTTTGTCTGTGTTCATCCAGGATTATTGTTGTTCAGTCCCCTCAGTTATCTCCAACTTT
This sequence comes from Bos indicus x Bos taurus, assembly GCF_003369695.1. NCBI lineage: Eukaryota > Metazoa > Chordata > Mammalia > Artiodactyla > Bovidae > Bos > Bos indicus x Bos taurus. The sequence continues at coordinate 46,864,662 of NC_040082.1, forward strand.
TGTGACTCCATGGCCTGAAGGACACCAAGCTTCTCTGTCCTTCACCAACTCCCAGAATTTGCTAAACTCATGTCCATTGAGTCAGTGATGCCATGCAACCATCTCATCCTCTGTCGTCTCCTTCTCCTCCTGCCTTCAATCTTTCCCAGCATCAGGGTCTTTTCCAATGAATTGGATCTTTGCATCAGGTGGCCAAAGTAATGGAGCTCCAGCTTCACCATCAGTCTTCCAATGAATATTCAGGGTTGATTTCTTTTAGGATTGACTGGTTTGATCTCCCTGCTGTCCAAAGGACTCTTAAGTGTCTTCTCCAGCATTACCATTCAAAGGCATCAATTGGGGCTCAGCCTTTTTTATGGTCCAACTCTCACATCCATACATGACTAATGGAAAAATCATAGCTTTGACTATAGAGGCCTTTGTCAGCAAAATAATGTCTTGGTTTTTAATATGCTGTCTAGGTTGGTCATAGCTTTTCTTCCAAAGAGCAAGCGTCTTTTAATTTCATGGCTGCAGTCACCATCTTCAGATGGTGAAAATGAAGAACATAAAGTCTGTCACTGTTTCCATTGTTATCCCATCTGTTTCTCATGAAGTAATGGGACTGGATACCATGATCTTGACTTTTTGAATGTTGAGTTTCATGCTAGCTCTTTCACTCTTCTGTTTTACCTTCATCAAGAGACTCTAGTTCCTCTTCAATGTCTGCCATTAGGGTACTGTCATTTGCATATCTGAGGTTATTGATATTTCTCTCAGCATCTTGACTTCAGCTTGTGCTTCATGCAGCCTGGCATTTCACATGATGCACTCTGCATATAAGTCAAATAAGCAGGGTAACAATATACAGCCTTGACTTACTCCTTTCCCCATTTGGAACCAGTCTGTTGTTTCATGTCCAATTCTAACTGTTGCTTCTTGACCTGCATACAAAATTTCTCAGGAGGTAAGTAAGGTGGTCTGGTATGCCCATTTCTTACAGAATTTTCCACATTCTCTTGTGATCCACACAGTCAAAGGCTTTAGCATAGTCAGTAAAGCAGATGTTTTTCTAGAATTCTCTTGCTTGTTCTATGATCCCATGGATGTTGGAAATTTGATCGCTGGTTCCTCTGCCTCTTCTAAATCCAGCTTGTACATCTGAAAGTTCTTGGTTGACATACTATTGAAACCTAGCTTGAAGGATTTTGAGCATGACCTTGCTAGTGTATGAAATGAGTGCAATGGTGTGGCAGTTTGAACATTCTTTGGCATTGCCTTTCTTTGGGATTGGAATGAAAACACCTTTTCCAGTCCTGTGGCCACTGCTGAGTTTTCCAAGTTTGCTGGCATATTGAGTGTGGCACTTTCACAGCATCATCTTTTAGGAGTTGAAATAGCTCAACTGGAATTCCATCACCTCCACTAGTTCTGTTCATAGTGATGCTTCCTAAGGTTCACTTGACTTTGCACTCCAGGAAGTCTGAGTGATCACACCATCATGGTTATCTGGTCATGATGATCATTTGTGTACAGTTCTTCTGTGTATTCTTGCCACCTCTTCTTAATATCGTTTGCTTCTGTTAGGTCCATACCATTCTGTCCTTTATTGTGCCAATCTTTGCATGAAATATTCCCTTGGTATCTATAATTTTCTTGAAGAGATCTCTAGGCTTTCCTATTCTTTTGTTTTCCTCTATTTTTTTGCATTGTTCTTTTAAAAGGTTTTCTTGTATCTCCTGGCTATTCTTTGGAACTCTGAATTCAAATGGGTATATTTTTCCTTTTCTTCTTTGCCTTTTGCTTGTCTTCTTTTCTCAACTATTTGTAAGGCCTCATCAGAGAACCATTTTGCCTTTTTGCATTTCTTTTTCTTGGGGATGTTCTTGATCACTGCCTCCTGTACAATTTTATGAACCTCTGTCCATAGTTCTTCAGGCACTCTGTCTATCATATCTAATCCCTTGAATCTATTTGTCACTTCCACTGTATAATCACAAGGGATTTAATTTAGGCCATACCTGAATGGCCTAGTGGTTTTCAATACTTTCTTCACGTACAAGTCAATTTTGAAATAAGTAGTTTATAATCAGAGAAGGCAATGGCAACCCACTCCAGTGTTCTTGCCTGGAGAATCCCAGGGACAGGGGAGCCTGGTGGGCTGCCATCTATGGGGTCACACAGAGTCGGACACAACTGAAGTGACTTAGCAGCAGCAGCAGCAGCAGCAATTTATAATCTGAGCCACAGTCAGCTCTCAGTCTTATTTGCTGACTATATAGAGTTTCATCTTTGGCTACAAAGAATATAATCAATCTGATTGTGTTATTGACCAGCTGATAATGTCCATGTATAGAGTCATCTCTAGTGTTGTTGGAAGAGGGTGTTCTTTTGGCAAAACTGTTGGCATATTGACCTATTATTTTCTTTGTAGTGTGTTGGTCTGGTTTTGATATTAGGATAATAATGCTGGGTTTGTAGAATGAGTTTGGACTTATTTCCTCCTCTTCAATTTCTTGGAATGGTTCATGAAGGATAGGTATTGACTCTTTAAATGTTTGCTAGAATTCCATTGTGAAGCCATCTGATCCTGAACTTTCATTTGTTGTGATTTTTTTTATTACTGATTCAATTTAAATACTACTAATTAGTCTATTGACATTTTCTATTTCTTTATGATTCAGTCTTAGAAAACTATGTTTCTAGGATTTATCTATTTCTTCTGGGCTGTCCAACATGTTGGTGTGTAACTGCTCATAGTTCTCTGTTATGATTGCTAATATATTTGTTATATTGGATATAACTTTAACTGTTTAATTTATATTTTTGTTTGAGACTTCTCTCTTTTTCGCTTAATGAGTCTAGCTAAAGATCTGTCAATTTTGTTTATCTTTTCCAAGACCAGCTGTAATTTCTATTGACCTTTTACCTTTTTTTTTTCTTTTGGGAGGGGAAAAATGGCATCTTATATTTTATTTCCTCTATAATTTTTATTATTTCCTTCCTTCTGTTGACTTTGGGCTTTGTTTGGTCTCCTTTTTCTCTTAATTCCTTTAAATGGAAAGGTGGGTTATTGAGATTTGTCTTGTTTCTTGAGGTAGCCCTTTGTCACTATAAACTTATGTCTTAGAACTACTTTGCTGAGTTCTATGGATTTGGGGAAATTTTGTTTCTATTTTCATTTGTCTCAGGGTATCTGATTTCCTCTTTATTTTTTCAGTGACCCATTTTTTTTTTTAGTGGCATGTTGTTTTAGTCTCCACATGCTTTGGGTTCCTTCCCTATTTTTATTCCTGTAATTGGTTTCTAGTTTCATATCATTATGGTCAACAAAGATGTTTAATATAATTTCAATCTTCTTAAATTTATTAAGACTTGATTTCTGGCCTAGCATGTGCTCTATCCTGGAGAAAATTCTATGTGCACTTGAAAAGAATGTATGTTCTACTGATTTGGGGTGTATTGTATATATATCTATTAAGTCTATTGGGGTTGCATATGTTTTTGAAGGCCACTGTTTCCTTATTGATTTTCTGTCTGGATGATCTATCCATTGATGTAAAAGTCCTGTACTACTAATGTGTTACTGTCAATTTCTCCCATTATGTAAGTTCACATTTGCTTTACATTTAGGCTCTTATATCAGGCGTATAGGTTCACGAAAGTAATACCTTCTTCGTGGACCAACTCCTTTCATTTCAGTTCAGTCGCTCAGTCATGTCTGACTCTTTGCGACCCCATGAATCACAGCACACCAGGCCTCCCTGTCCATCACCAATTCCCAGAGTTCACTGAGACTCATGTCCATTGAGTCAGGGATGCCATCCAGCCATCTCATCCTCTGTCGTCCCCTTCTCCGCCTGCCCCCAAGCCCTCCCAGCATCAGAGTCTTTTCCAATGAGTCAACTCTTCGCATGAGGTGGCCAAAGTACTGGAGTTTCAACTTTAGCATCATTCCTTCCAAAGAACACCCAGGGCTGATCTCCTTCAGAATGGACTGGTTGGATCTCCTTGCAGTCCAAGGGACTCTCAAGAGTCTTCTCCAACACCACAGTTCAAAAGCATCAATTCTTCAGCACTCAGCCTTCTTCACAGTCCAACTCTCACATCCATACATGACCACTGGAAAAAACATAGCCTTGACTGGATGGATGTTTGTTGGCAAAGTAATGTCTCTGCTTTTGAATATGCTATCTAAGTTGGTCATAACTTTCCTTCCAAGGAGTCAGCGTCTTTTAATTTCATGGCTGCAGTCACCATCTGCAGTGATTTTGGAGCCCAAAAAAATAAAGTCTGACACTGTTTCCACTGTTTCCCCATCTATTTCCCATGAAGTGATGGGACCAGATGCCATGATCTTTGTTTTCTGAATATTGAGCTTTAAGCCAACTTTTTCACTGTCCACTTTCACTTTCATCAAGAGTCTTTTTAGTTCCTCTTCACTTTCTGCCATAAGGGTGGTGTCATCTTCGTATCTGAGGTTATTGATATTTCTCCCAGAAATCTTGATTGCAGCTTGTGCTTCCTCCAGCCCAGCGTTTCTCATGATGTACTCTGCATATAAATTAAATAAGCAGGGTGACAATATACAGCCTTGACATACTCCTTTTCCTATTTGGAACTAGTCTGTTGTTCCATGTCCAGTTCTAACTGTTGCTTCCTGACCTGCATATAGGTTTCTCAAGAGGCAGATCAGGTGGTCTGGTATTCCCATCTCTTTCAGAATTTTCCACAGTTTATTGTGCTCCACACAGTCAAAGGCTTTGGCATAGTCAATAAAGCAGAAATAGATGCTTTTCTGGAACTCTCTTGCTTTTTCCATGATCTAGAAGATGTTGGCAATTTGATCTCTGGTTCCTCTTCCTTTTCTAAAACCAGCTTGAACATCTGGAAGTTCACGGTTCACGTACTGCTGAAGCCTGGCTTGGAGAATTTTGAGCATTACTTTACTAGCGTGTGAGATGCGTGCAATTGTGCGGTAGTTTGAGCATTCTTTGGCATTGCCTTTCTGTGGGATCGGAATGAAAACTGACCTTTTCCAGTCCTGTGGCCACTGCTGAGTTTTCCAAATTTGCTGGCATATTGAGTGCAGCACTTTCACAGCATCATCTTTCAGGATTTGAAATAGCTCAACTGGAATTCCATCACCTCCACTAGCTTTGTTCATAGTGATGCTTTCTAAGGTCCACTTGACTTCACATTCCAGGATGTCTGGCTCTAGGTGAGTGATCATACCATTGTGATTATCTTGGTTGTGAAGATCTTTTTTGTACAGTTCTTCTGTGTATTCTTGCCACCTCTTCTTAATATCTTCTGCTTCTGTTAGGTCCATACCATTTGTATCCTTTATTGAGCCCATCTTTGCATGAAATGTTCCCTTGGTATCTCTAATTTTCTTGAAGAGATCTCCTTTATCATTATATAAAATCTTCTTTGTCTTTTGTTATAGGCTTTGTTTTAAAGTCTGTTTTGTCTGACATAAATATTCATACTTCAGGTTTCTTTTTATTTCCATTTACGTGGAATATCTTTTTACATCTCTTCATTTTCATTCTGTGTGTCTTTAGCTGTAAAGTGAGCCTTTACAGACAATATACAACTGGGTGTTACTTTTTATCCATTCATGCACCCTCTACTTTTTGATTGGAGCATTTATTCCACTGACATTTAAAGTGATTGTTCGTAGTTATGTGATTTTGCTATTTTGTTACTTATTTTCCCACTGTTTTTGTGTGTGTGTGTGTGTGTGGTTCTTCTCTGTTCTTTCAGCCTCTTCCCTATGGATTGATGATTTTCTTTAGATTTGTATTTGGGTTCCTCTCTGTGTTTGTTGTGTGTGTGTCTGTGTGCATCTAGTGTAGGTTTTTGAATGGTACTGACAAAAAGGTTTATATATATATCAACCGGTTACTATCTGCTTGCTTTAAATAAGGTCAAACACATTCTAAAAGCACTACATCTTTACCGTGTTTTATGTTTTAGCATTATATTTTACATCTTTACAGATATCCTTTAAGTGTTTACTGGAGTTATATTTGATTTTACAGTTTTTTGTGTTTAACCCTTACAATAGCTTAACTGCCTTTACTATATATTTACCTTTACCAGTGAGATAACTGTCTTTCATATATTTTCTTACAGCCTCTTATAGCCTTTTCCTTTTTGCTTCAAGAAGACCTTTTCCATTTCCTGTAAGGCCTAAAAGTGGTGATGAACTCTTTTTGCTTGTCTGGGAAACTCTTTATCTTTCAATTCTGATTGAAAACCATGCTGAGCAGAGTATCTCGGTTGCAGATTTTTTCCTTTCATCCCTTTAAATATATCATGCCACTCCCGTCTGGCCCACAAAGTTTCTGCTGAAAAATCAGCCAATAGTCTTATGTTGGTTCCCTTGTATGTGGCTCTTTGCTCTTTCTTGACACCTTTAAAATTCTCTCTTTAACTTTTGCCCTTTCAATTATGCTATGTCTTGGTGTGGGTCTCTTTAGTTAACCTTGTTTCAGACTCTCTATGCTTCCTGAACCAGGATATCTGTTTCCTCCTTCAGGCTAGGGAAGTTTTCAGCCGTAATTTCATCAAATACATTTCCTGCCCCTTTCTTCTTCTGTGAGCCCTATGATACAGATGTTAGTATGATTGATGTTGTCCCCAGAGTCCCCTACACTATCTTTTTTCTCCCTCTTCTATTTGGGTGATTTCTGCTATTTTGTTTTTCCGGTTGTTCACGCATTCTTCTGCGTCATGTAATCCGCTGTGAAGTCCTTCTAGTATACTTTTCATTTTAATTCTTTTAGTCTTCTGCTCTGATTGCTTATTGTTTCAAGGTAAGTTTCCTAGTTCTTTAAGCTCTCATTGTGTGGTTCTATTCATTTCCTGAGTTCACTGTATATTTTTATGCCTCTTGAACTCTTTATTAGGTAAATTCAGTTTGGTTGCTCAGTTGTGTCCGACTCTTTGCGACCCCATGGACTGCAGCACACCAGGCCTCCCTGTCCATCACCAATTAAGTACATTATTTATCTCTAATTCATTAGGTTTTAGCTCTCATTTTATGATGGTTTTCCTCTGGAAGCTATTCCTCTGCTTCTCATGTTGTTGGACTTTCTCTGTCTGTATGATACCTCTGTCTGTAAGGTAAAACTCTTACCTATCCTGATCCTGAAGACGTGTCCTCGTATGGGAGTGTGCCTATGCAATCTCGTGAGCCTAGTGGTTTTTAGTGGGAAAGCTGTACCTGAAGTGAGCATGGGCTGTATTTCATTGCTGGGGGTGTGCTGATGACTGCCAACTTGGTAGGGGTGGTGCATGGCTGAGATCAGAGGAGCTAGCACAGGAGCCTGGTGTGAACCAGGGGTGTTTGATGGTGGTCACTGCCTGTTGGGGGCTGGGGTCAGGGCCCGAGGGGCTGGAATAGGGGCTGTGAGGGAGTCTGGCTTCTTCATAGGGTGGTGGAGGGGAGGGTCTCAGACTTGACTGAGGATGGGGCTGGAGATAAGCCATCCTTGTTTCTCCTCTATGTAGTGATGTCTCTGCCTTGATTAGGGGTGGGATTGGGACCTAAGGTATGAGAAGAGCAGTTCCCAGTAAGTTATGTTTCTCCTCAGTATGTGTGGTGCCCTTGGTTAGATCCTTGGGTTGGGAAGATCCCCTGGAAGAGGGCACAGCCACCCACCTGAGTATTCTTGCCTGGAGAATCCCATGGATAGAGGAGCCTGGCAGATTACAGTCCACGGGATCGCAAAGAGTTGGACATGACTAAGCAGCTAACACTTTCACTTTTCAGCGCCTGTGGTGGCAGCCTCTACCTTGGTCAGGAGCAGTGCCAGAGCAGGAGGGGCTGAAGCAGGACTGAGCCTGGTGCACACTGCAGGGTGTGCTGGGGGCTTCTGGAAGGACCACCGGGACAGTCAGGCAGTTTTCAGTCTGCTCCCTTTGTTCCAGGACTGGAAGCAACAAGTGTGTGTGTGCTCTCTTAGGAGCAAAGTCTTGGTTCCCTACATCCCTTTGGTAAGCCCCAGGGAGGCTCCTTCCCAGGGCTGGGATGCCCAATATGGGGCTTGAACCTCTTGCCTTTTATGGAGGATATGAGAGTCTGTGGTAACTCTCTCCTCTTCTAGGTCCCCCACCAGGGGTTTATTTCCTAGATCACTTCTCTCCTCCTGCCATACTCTATATGGTTCTTTCTTTACAATCTTGGTTGTGGGAGAGCTGTTCTGCTAGTCATCAGGTTGTTCTCAGAGAAAGCTGCTCTACAAGTAGTTGTAGTTTCGTTGTGTTCATGATGGGGAGGAGTTGTGTTGGTAAGCTCTGGATCCCCTATTCCACCACCTTGATCCTGCCTCAGTTTCAAGTCATCTCCTCTCCTATTGAGATAGGGGAAGAAATTTGGAAAGTGCTTGGCTGTCTTTCTTGATCTGTTGTCTTGAGATCTGCATGTGTGCATATATACGTACACATATGTACATTGCACATGTGCTACTCCTCCTGTGTAGGCTTTGGCTTTAACTCAAGCACGTTAGTGCTGTTGAAACAGCCTGCAGTGTTGGTGCTACTTGGCATGTGACTGGGTAGTAAAGAATCTGCCTGCAATGCAGGAGACCTGGGTTCCATCCCTGGGTCAGGAAGATCCCCTGCAGAAGGGAATGGCAACCCACTCCAGTATTCTTGCCTGGAGAATCCCCATGGACAGAGGAGCCTGGTGGGCTACAGTCCATGGGGTGTATGAAGGGGTTAGAAATTGCACTTTGCAGCCAGAACCTAGGGCTCCTTCTCCTATCCAACTTTATCAGGATTCTGCCAATATTCAGGGTCTAGTCTTGTATCTATGTTTTTTCCCCCACTGGTCCTGAACTTGATGTGGCAGGGGACCATCAGTTATTGAACAAAACCAGAGTGGCATACTGAATTTGATGCTCATTCAGTGCAGGAGATGTCCAATTAACCTTCCAGCACAGGTGAAAGCTGTTGGCCCATGAGGAGTAAGAACTATTCAGAAGAAATGCATGAATAGAGAAAGCACATAAAGAGACATAATAGAGGGTCTAAAATTCCTGATTAAATTGTTTTGAATATACTTTCTGAGCTACTAGAAGACAGAAAACCTCTAAACCAATGCATATTTTGAAATGCATATGCATTTATTGATGTATTATTATGCTAAACTGACAGCTACTGAAATTTGTAGGTAATATAGCAATGGTTGATTGTTGTCATCTCTCTCCTGTACCATGGGCCTTTTCTTGGGGCTCAAGGAAAGATATCTTGCTGTGGCATTTAGGGATGTGAAAGAGAGGGCATTGGTGCAGGAATCTGAAAATAAATTGCTGTGATCCTACAGCTGTATTAAACTATCTTAAGCAATATTCCCATTGGACCCATGGATAAAATACTGGCTTTAAACAGTGCCTCATGACTAGGTCCATGACTCTAAATTATGTCTGGGTTTAGCCACTTGTTACAGAGGTAAGATGGATGCCTAGGAATAAACCATGCCATCTGAAGCCCTCCGGAAAGTGGACAGAGATGAAACATGTTGATGGAGGGCTATACTTAAGACTGATACATTAAAAATGGGTTAGCTGGAGAGGTAGCGATTCTTGGTAGAACTTGGCCTGTGTTGATTCCCTTGTTGCCCTTGGAAAAAGAGAGACTCCCCAAGCTGTGGCGCAGAAATGATGAAGTTGAGCTAAGCTAGAAATATTAATATCATTCCTAGGCCCATCTCTGTAAATGGTAAATCAATAGCTTGTGATATAAAATATATATATATATAAAATACATCTTCTCACCAAGAATGAGGGTTTTAAAATTACATGATTTCTGTGAACACTTAGAGTCAGAACTCTGTGCTTGGGTTAAATGAAAGGGTTTCTTATCAAACCAATAGTGCTTAAAAAAAAATCTTTGTTCTATTACAGGCTTACTTTTCTCTGAGGCTCACTGAGCCTTTTATTTAATCCCCCAAAATATTACATTTTTTCAAACACTTAAGTATTCTTAATTTGCTTAAATGTGTTAACAGTATTGTGCTTACTTAGAAGATATTTTAATTATGCTGGACAACTTAGGAGTAAAGAGTTATAATGAGTGCAGCTTTCAGTATTTTAGGGTAGAAAATGTTGATTTTATTTGTAATGTAAACATATATTTATCTCATTGAATTTTGGCTTCCTAAAGCCTTTAAGATTAAGATTCTTAAAATACCTTCAAGGCTTTGTAGAATCTGGACCGACCCTAATTTGTCATTTTTCTCTTGTGCCAATCTCTCCTTTGACTAGAAAACTTTAGCCATTTGCAATCCACAATATATTATACATATACCATACCTTTTACTGCCTCAGAGTCTTTGAAAATGCAGTTCCTTTTTAGCCTACATCAAACTTTTCTATTCTTCCTCACAGTTCTTCTGTTACTTGAGGGTACTGCTAGTACTTGTAGAGGACTACTCAGCTTTTGCTTGGCTGTGTGTGTGCTCAGTTGTGTCTGACTCTTTGTGACCCCATGGCCGGGCTCCTCTGTCTGTGGGATCTTCCTGACCCAGGGGTTGAACCCACATTTCCTGCACTGGCCATCAGATTCTTCTCCACTGAGCCACCTGGGAAGCCTTTGCTTGGTTATGCCTCAATAACAAACATCCCCCCACCTCACATCACAGTGGCTAACAACAAGGATGGTTATATTCTCAGTCTTTCTTTGACTCTCATATTAGCCTGTTAAGAACCCTAGGAAATGTATTTGCTTCACTGGGATTTCACCTTCATCCATAAAACAGGTTATGGTATCCATCCTTCCCCTGTCATAGACCTTTCCACTGTACTAGGTGATAATCCAAAGCCCTTAAGTGCAGCCTGTGTGTCCTGAACACAGCCTCAAACTCTGACCTTATTGTGAATCCCTTTCCTTCTTCCTCACTTTGCTCCCTGGACAAGTGTCTCCTTCTGGCTGTTGGGAAGCAGACTACCGCTCATTCAGTGTCAAGCAATGTTCCCTGTCTTAGAAGGGTTTGACCCCTCTTGCACAACTGTCTTCTACTCTCCAGTTCTCAGCTAAAATATCTGTACTCAGAGAAGTCTTCAGAGTATTGTAACTTAAAAGGAAGAGCTTCATTGCTGGTTTATTTTTTTAATTCTGCCATACAACATGAATTGGCCTAAGTATACATATATCCCCTCCCTCTTGAGTCTCCCAGCTACCCACCCGCCATCTCACCCATCTAGGTTGTTCCAGAGCAACAGGCTGAGCTCTCTGTTATATGGCAGCTTCCCACTAGCTAGCTATTTTACACTCGGTAGTGAATATACGTCAGTGCTACAATCTCCTTCCTCTCTGTGCCCACAAGTCTCCTCTCTGTGCCTGCATTTGTATTCCTGCCCTGCAAACAGGCACATCATTTTACCATTTTTCTAGATTGCATATATATGCCTTAATACTGATATTTGTTTTTCTCTTTTTGACTTAACTCTGTATAACAGGCTCTTGTTACTCATTATTTTCTTTCATAGGCCAGGAGAATAAGTGGGGTGGTTAACAATGTAGGCTCTAGAGTCAGATGCTTGGGTTTGAATCTCAGCTCTGATACTTATCTTCCACATCTTTAAAAGGGGCATAAAAACAACTTCAGGAAATGGTGAAGAACAGGGAAGCCTGGCTTGTTGCAGTCCACAGGGTCACAAAGAGTGATACATGACAACACCTGAATAACAACAAATTAATTATACTTACTGTGATTTTAAATAATTTATCACAACATTTTAAATTATCATAGCTATGTATGTATACTTCTTCAGCAATTGGCCTATCAAGTTGAAAGAAATCTTAAAATCTTAAACGATCACTCCCACAATTCTGATTGTTTTTCTCTGTTATTGGTACCTAGACCTTGTTTGAACAATTCCTTGGCAGAATTCACTATATCATAAAGCAACCTTCAATGTCTGTAGATTTGTATTCTTGTAAATTCTACCACTTAACTCTTCCTTCTAGAACAGACCACCACAATCTATTCTCTTTTCTACCTCATAACGGCAGCTTTCCTGGCAGCTCAGGGAGCACCATTTCCAGTGCCAACAACCCAGGTCCCTACATCGCCACTCTTTCAGTCAACTTTCCAATCTGGAGCCTCTTCTCCATGCCATATGAGTTTGTCAACATTTGTTTTATGGAGCTCAGTGTTGAATATTCCAAAGCATTAAATCTATGATTTAGAGCTAATGTGAAAGGGTGAGGAAGTCCTATGCAAAAATAAAGGTTTAGTAGAGAGCGCTGATAACATGTTTGGACTGTAAACACTAAATATATGCTCTCAGCTGATAAGACTCTCCCAGATTCCTCCTTCTCATCTCTATACTCTCCTCCCTCCAGAACATTTCAAGAAATCATTTGGTCAATCATAACTTCCTTGGTACCAGTGATATGCCAGGCTCAGAGTACAGGAGGAGTGTGGATGCTCTGTGCACATGGGGAGATTAGAGTCATGGACATTTCCAGTCTAGACAGGAGGGGATTCATAAATGAACTCATAGTGGAGTTTTAGGCTTTTATAGGTATTGGACTTAATAAAATGACTGGTTGTGTCAACACCTTGAAGCATTTTGCAGTAATTATTGAGTACCTACTGTGTGTCTGCCACTGTAGATACCAAAGTGCAATAAACAAGAAGGCAAGGAGATAGAGCAATCACAAGTCAACAGAAAGGGTAAAGATGTGAAATCATGAGGACTATCCTGCAGGTGTTCCTGAGGCTACTAGAGTGGGGGCAAGTCATGGGCTTTGTAGAGGGGAAAGAACAGGACTATAAAAAGTGTAGACTTTAGAACCTTAAAATGAGAGGAACTGTTTATCAAGTTCCTTGTCCATCTCAGCATTCAGAAAGTTGAAAATCTGCTCATTTTGGAAGTGAAGAATGCATCCTGTCTTAGTCAAAATCTCTGGGGACAGACTTTAGACTTTTTGTGACTTAATTACAGCCATTTTTCCTCCTTTCTAATTGCAATATCTCTTGCCTCATTGAGGAGAAAATGGACTTATTTTGTCTGACAATCAGATAGACAATCTGATCAGCACCCTGCCCCGCCAAGTGATTTTCCCATTTCAATTGCAAAACTTCCTGGACCAGTTAGAAGCAGCAACATTATTTGGTTTGCAGCTCAGCTAGAAAGGCTGCTTCAGTAGAAATGCTTCTGACTTCATTCACTAAGATACTTGGTTCTGTTATTAACACTGGTCCAGAAAAGTTACTGGTAGTGAGAAAGATTCCTTTCTACCTTGGGCATAGAGATTCTACCACCAGAGAAAAGACAGTGATGATGGAAAAGCTCAAAGCCATCGATGCCCTGGAGAGATTTATGGAACAAGCAGAACAAGGATGCTTGTGCCATTGGGTTATATAAAATATGCAATTTTAATTCACTAAGCAGTTTATCTTTTTCACACAGCTTAGTTTGCTGGGATAATTACCTTCCTGAGCAGTGCGTGTCATGTACAAGGCAAAGAGTGTGCAAAATACACAAATCTGTGTGTGCCATTGGAAAATACAGCAGAGAGAGGAGTATTAAATTTTAGAAAAACATGCTGTAGGACAGTTAATCCAGGAAATCTGCTGAAAATTGTGCTGTTGTTGTTGTGAAACTAAGCTTAACTTTATCTTATCACAACGATGGGTAATTAAGCCCTGTGCTCAGTATTTTTCAAGCCCCCCAAAGGTTAAATAATTTACCCCAAACAGGCATTCAGTGACAACCTGTGGAGGCTGAGTTTGACCCCAGGAAATGTGCCCCAGAGCCCGGGTCATCTTCCCTGAAAGAAGCTCTCTCTACTTCCTCCAGTGACCAGCACCTCCACTGGTGGACTAGGCCCCATGCCCTCTTGCCTTGTGGGACACAGCTTCTGCACTTCTCCTCCACTCCCTCCTGGGACATGTGTTTTCCTTTCTCTTTTGCATCTTTTCCCATCAGCATATACAAGTTTATTTCATCCTAAGGAACTTCTGTTGATCTCATTTTTCCTTCCAGTTACCACTTCATAGCTATGCTTTCCTTGATAACAAAACTTCATAAAGACTTTATATTTAGTCTCCATTTCTGATTTTCTCCTGAACCCATTCTACTTAGGCTTTTGCTGCTGCTAAGTTGCCTCAGTTGTTTCTGACTTTTTGCAACCTGTAGACCATAGCCCTCCAGGCTTCTCTGTCCATGGACTTCTCCAGACAAAAATACTGAAGTGGTTTGCCATGCCCTCCTCCTCCAGGTGATCTTTCCAACCCAGGGATCGAACCTGCATCTCCTACTTTGGCAAGCAGGTTCTTTACCACTAGCGCCACCTGAGAAGCCCTACTTAGGCTTTTATCTCCATACTTCTGACACTGGGCTGCTTTAATGGTCCCCTGTCCATTGTAGCATGTGATATTGATTACTCTCTCTTAAAGCATTTTCTATGTTTGGCTTCCAAAAATACACTCTCCTCATTTCCTTCTGTCTTTGCCCTCCACTCCTTCACATATCCCTTCTTGGTTTCATCTCCATAAAGTTTTCACAGTGAAGTAGAAGTAGTATAGAGCTGTAGGACTTCTCTTTTCTACTTGTGCCATGACTCTAGGACTTTATTTCCATCATGACACCCTTCCAATACCCATATTCTTACTTAATGTTATTTGAATGTCTAATAGCCATCTCAAACTCAACATATCTTAAATGTACCTCGGGACTTTCCCCCAACACATGATTCATGGCCAAATAAGAGCCATCTAATTATCCATACCTCTGCTGATAAAAACTCCTTTCGAATTGCTCAAGCCAAAATCATGAGGTCCTCTTTGACTCCTCTGTTTCTCTCCCACTCTACATCTAATCTTTCAAGAAATCCTATTTGCCCCATCTTCAATATCTATCCACTCTTAGCACTACTCACCACCTACATGGATACCACCCTAATCCTCCTCTAACAAATTTATTTAAAATGGAACACCCCCACACATACTTATATTCATGCATAATCTTTTCCTCTTCCCTGCATTATAATTCCCATACTATTTTTGTCCTTTCACATACTACATAATTTACTTACCCATTTTTTTTTACTGTGTGCACCCCTCAACTCAATACCAGTTCCTGGAAAGTAATGGTTTTGTCTGTTTTCTTCATGGCTGTATCCAAGAGCTTAGGGGAGTGCTAGAAACATTGCTCGGAGAAGGCAATGGCACCCCACTCCAGTACTCTTGCCTGGAAAATCCCATGGACGGAGGAGCCTGGTGGGCTGCAGTCCATGGGGTCTCTAAGAGTCGGGCATGACTGAGCGACTTCACTTTCACTTTTCACTTTCATGCATTAGAGAAGGAAATGGCAACCCACTCCAGTGTTCTTGCCTGGAGAATCCCAGGGACGGTGGAACCTGGTGGGCTGCTATCTATGGGGTTGCACAGAGTCAGACACGACTAAAGCAACTTAGCAGCAGCAGAAACATTGCTAAGTGACTGTTTGTTGAACTAATCTGTCCTAATACTGCAAACCTAGAGAATGGTGGAAATGACATCCATCACAGCCACAGGCCCATCTTCCAAAAGGGTTGGTGTGCTGCCTGGATTAGTACCGGGAACACTACCTGTAACTCCATCAGTGTAATGTCTACATTTACTTGTGGGATGCAGTGGAGCATAGGTGTTATGTGTGCAGTCCTGAAGCCAGAACTCTTGGGTATGGATTCCACCTTGGGTACTTATTAGCATTTTGAGTAAGTTCCTAAAATTTATCGTGCCTCATTTTTTTTTCACATCTGTAAAATTAAGGTAATAATATCATTTGCCCCAGAGGGTTGTTGTAAGGATCCATTAAGTTAAAACACATAAAGTGCTTAGGCCAGCACCCTATAAAGTCATTTAATAATAACAGTAATAACAAGGATAAAGCTAACAGTCCCATTTCTGTTTATCAAGAGAGATCAAAGATGTTGATCAAAGAATACAAAACTTTTAATTACAAGATGAATAAATTCAGGGGATCTAATGCACAGCATGGTGACTACACTTAATGACTGTATTGTATCCTTCAAAGTTGATGGTGAGATGAGAGTTTTAATATTCTCACCATGAGAACAACAAAGTAGCAATTATTTGAGGTAAAGGACAAGGTAACTAACCTCACTGTGGTAAATATTTCACTATATATATAAACATGTATAAATATGTGTGTATATATAATCACATTGTAAACCTTAAATTTACACAATGTGACATGATATGCCAAGTATATCTCAATAAAGCCAGGGAAAATAGAGAGCAAATAAACACTATGGAAGATTCTATGAAACCCTTCCATTTCCAAAGAAAGCAAAATGCAAATGGTAGCCCATAAGAAATACATCTTAACCTTTTTTGAGCACTTACTCAGTAGTAGGTACTGTTCTAAGTACTTTGTATGTTTTAACTCACTTAATCCTCACAAGAAACCTATGATGTATGTACTAATCTTAAAGATGTGGAAAATGAGGGCAGAGAAACAAATAAATCTACTGAAGATGGATTCTCATAGCTGCCATAATAGAAGAAAATGTTTCATTTGATGTTTCTAAGGTAAAAAAGGATACTTGCTGCCTAGGGAATTTATTACTGATTACAGCAGGACAGGTCACAAATGGAAAAACTTCAATGGTAGGCTCTCAGATGTATCTCCCCAATTTTTCAAGCACAGTAGTTCTCAATGTATGGTCATAACACTAATATCCAGAAGCAGTTGTAAGTTAGGTCCTGAATAGTCTTCCCTCTAGCAAAGTACCAAAATTGGAAAATGATTTAAACAATAGAGCAGATACAAGTTTATCACTGCAATTATGCCACTCTTACTATGATATCATTTCTAAACAGAGAGAGAAAGAGATGGAGTTAGAGCTAGGATGTTGAGAATCACCCTGAATGGACATTACCTATGCCACAGCAACATTTAGTGGGGAACGATCACTGCTATGTAATTAATAGGTCAATTACTGTAGCACTTACAAGGTTTCTGAGGCCATATCAAGGTGCGATTGTGCCCATGGGAAACCGTCACTCATTGGAACACCACGTGTTGTGTATGCTGTAGCAGAAAAGGGTTGATACCGTCTAGGCCAGATGGTGAGGGTTAGTACTTATAAGAAATTGTTTAGTTAAGATTCCTCTCTGTACTTTAGAAGACTGATAATTAGTTGAAGACCTCTGGTCTTACATGCAAAGACTATACAAAAAGAGGTACTGATTGCAAGGCCAGTACAGCTCATAAAGGGGCAGGGGTCAGTAAAGATTTCTTCATCAAACCTTATGCTGAAGCCAGACACAGGAATGGGAATTGATGGGCAAAGGGAGGCTAGGTGCCTCCATCAGGGAAAGATGTTATTCTCTCATTAAGAGGTACTTCAACTAGTTCCTGCCTTCAGGAAGAGTAAAGCCTAAACCCTAGCTCTCTTCATACTCCTAGGAAACCCCATCACTCTCCACCCCTCATGTGCATCATCCTGTGACTACTGTCACCACAAGAAACCCAGGACTCCTTGGGAACCCATTTTCCTCCAGGCGCTAACACCTACATGTCTCTGTATATAGATCACTGTTACCCCAGTTCCTCTCCTCCCCGCTATCCTGCAACCATCTTACTGTGACCAGTGGGCTCCTTCCACAAACTCTCCATACTTTCTGTCTTCAATCTTGCCTTCAAGAACCTTCAGCCTTGGCAGGCAGATTCTTTACCACTGAGTCACCACGGAAGCCCCTTTGTGTCACTGCTGCTGCTAAGTCACTTCAGTCGTGCCCAACTCTATGCGACCCCATAGATGGCAGCCCACCAGGCTCCCCTGTCCCTGGGATTCTCCAGGCAAGAGTACTGGAGTGGGTCGCCAGTGCCTTCTTTGTGTCACTAGAAACCATTAAAATAGCTGTTATCAAACTGGAGAGGGGCAGGATAAGAAAACCTTGCTACAATTCTACTCCCTTTCTCTTTCTGTAATTCAGTGTAAATATAAATCCCCAAAGCCTTCAGTATTTATTAAAATATCTAAAACAAACAAAAATGTCCATCACCTTATTCTCATAGAAACCTGGCTCTTTCTTGAGGTCAGTGCTACTCTGATGCCTTATGGATTCTTCCCCCACATCTTTACCAGAGGCCTGGGGTGTCACTTCCTTGCTTTTCACTGCTACTTCCAACTGGGTTTTTTTTTTTTTTTTGAAATATCCCACTAGAGTCTCACATTATTTGGCTCAAATATATATTACCTCCTCCTTAATGCAGTTGTCAGGCGAATCTGTGTATCTATCCCTCATTTCTTAAAAACTTTGGTTCAATGTCTTTCCCTATTTGACCTTTCTCCTAAATTCAATTTTAGTGAATTTAAAAAAGTAACCATAGGGAATTTTTTAAATCCCTGGAGTTTCAATTCCCAAATGTTTCCTTTTTCAGTATTTTTCACTTTCCCTAGACCTCATGAGTAGCAATAACCACAAGTCCTCCATAATCTCATTTTCAAACTAATTTACAAGCTACCATCTTCTCTTTCTCCTGTTTATTCTGTTTTGTAATCTGACTTCTTCATTCTATGGTGCATGCAGTGAACTAAAGTCTCTGATCTTAGTAAAGGAGATTCTACTTATTATCTTTGAAAGCACACCTAACTTCACTAGTGCCAAAGAGGAGGAACATGAGAAGTAGAAGACTAAAGACAGCAAAGATGGCAGAGTAAGCATGTTCGACAATCTATCTTCTCTTCCATAAAAACAAGAAGAACACTGGTATAAATTGTCAGAATAGATGTTTTCATTATTTTGCAAATTAACTAAAAGCTTATAGAAACCCTAAGAATACTTAAGAACATAGGTAAGAACAGTGAGCATATGGCATTTACACTTGTCCCGTTTGTTTGCTCTCCCCAGCACTACAATAGCCTTAAAAATCAAAGGCCTGGCAACCACTCGAGCGAGCAGAATGAGACTGGAGCACGTTCAAAACCACATTATCAGAGAATCTGCCTGGTGATTTTCTGGACAAGCCTACTAGCAAGGCTATCTTTATTGACCTAACATGGAGCTCAACATCTGAGGCCCTAGAAAACAGGTGAGCTAAATAATAGGCTAATTAAAACGCTTTAAAGGAAATCAGAGGAATGAGATGTCCAAAGAGGGCTTTGAAAAATGATGACATACTCCACCATATCTAGGAAGCCATGCACACAAGTCTGTGCTCATGGTTAATATAAATGCTTAGGATACACTTGAGAAGACCCTATGTGCTTTTCTTGGGCTTACTTTGAGTTTCTGCAGAAGTAGAAGGGTAAGTTGGGGTCGTTAACTGCCTGGCAGAATGCTGACTTCAATATGCCAATTTATGTAATGGATAAAACTAGAGTATCAAGTAGAAAATAGAAAATTTGAAAACAGTATAAACTAAATATAACAGACACCTATAGAATATTCTAGCCAACAACACTTTGAATAAGTATTCTTCTCAAGAACAGACCCTATATTAAACCGCAAAACAATTTTCAATAAATTTTAAATGACTGAAACCATAAAAAGTATGTTTTCCAAGCACAATAGAATGAAATTGGGAATCAATAACAGAAGCAAATTTTGTACATTTATGAATATGAATAAATAAAGCAACACACTAATAACCAATGAGCCAAGGAAGAAATCACAAGGGAAATTTGAAAACACTTCAAAATGAATGTAAACAAACGAACAACATACAAAACTTAAAGATGCAACTAAAGTAATACTTACAAAGAAATTTGTAGCTCTAAGTGACTCAATTAAAAAAGAAAGACGTTTCTCTGAGGAAAAAAATAGATATACAAATGACCAACAAACTGCAAAAAATGCTCATAATCATCAAGGAAATTCAAAGCAAAATGACAATGAGATATAACTTCACAACCACTAGGATGGATACAACATTTGAAAAGTATTGGGAAGACTATGGAGAAATTAGAACATCATACATTGCTAGTGAGAAAGTAAAATGATAAAGCTACTTTGTAGAACATTTTGCAAGTTCCTCAGTGCAAATGAAAACAAAAGTCCATACAAAATCTATTACCTAAATGTTCATAGAAACAGTAATAAATGGTAAAAAGAATATGGTATATTGATATGATGGACTGTTATTCAGCCACATAAAATATTGAAGTGTTGCCCCATACTACCACATAGATGAATCTTGGAAAATTCTAAGTAAATGAAGCCAGAATTATAAGCCCATTCATTTTATTATTTCATTTTAAACAAATGTGTCAAATAAGCAAATCCACAGGGACAGAAAGTAGATTAGTGGCTTCTAGGAGCAGGTGGAATGGGGAATGAACACTGAGTATGGAAGTTTCTTTTGGGGTGATAAAAACATTCTAGAATTAGATAATGGTGTTATATGTACAACTGTACTATAAAAGCCATTGGATTGTATATTTTCAAGGGGTAAACTTTATGTCAAAGTAAAACTTAGGGCAGAAATATACATATTAATCCTGACTGGGAAAATTATAAAAGACTTCATGAGTAGTGCGCAGCATCTGCATTGGAGCAAGATCATGAATGCTCTGCAAATAGGGAAACACTGTCCCGAGAAGAGAGGGAAGGCAGCATGACTGAGAAATTAATGCTATTCTCTTTGATTACAAGATAATATTCTGGAATGACATTAGAGTATTATATGTGGCTAGATTTGAGAGTAGCAACACTAGACCTCTATGTATATAGCAGATCGGCTCTTATGACCTCTGGCTAAAATCAAATCATGGAAGATGTAAAGTGTGCTCCTTAAGGATCTCTAATTCTGCTTTTATTACTCTTGATTCTGCACATCTCAGATTGTCCCACTGGGAGTTTTCCAGGCTAAACAATAAAGGAATCCAAATCCAGATTTCTCTCAAAATCATAGAATGCAGGTCATCTCCTGCTCTACATAATTGTGGGGTTAAGTCTATATTTCACATTTCAAAATAGCTTTTTGGGGCTGAATGTAGGTGACTCTGGTCCAAGCCACATTCCCAAGAACTAGAAAGAAATCCAGAGTTAACAGAAGAGCACATTTCCCCAAAGAGAATTCAAGTTGTTTGGTTTATAGTTTAGAGAAACAAAATATTTTTCTACCTATAACAAGTTTTTTAGCTCCACTGGCTGCTTAAAAGCAGAGGGTTTGCCTGTGCCTATGGAAAGAGAGAGATTAGGGTAAGAGAAATAAGGAACCCAAGGCATATGGGGTTTTGCTTTTAGCTTTTACATATAATGGTAAATAATATACACATATGAATGTTATATTGGAGTAGGAAATAGCAACCCACTCCAGTATTCTTGCCTGGAAAATTCCATGGACAGAGGAGCCCGGTGGGCTACAGTCCACAGGGCCTAAAGGGTCAGACACAACTGAGGCACAGAGCACATAAAGGTTATATATAAAGATTAATAAAAAAGAATACCCATATAAATCCAAAGAATAGAAATAAGTCAAGAAATAAAACCTGTATTTGTGGTCATACCACGGCAACTCAAAGAGGAAAAGGATAATCTTTTCAACAAATGGTGCTGGAACAATTGGATATATCCATACACAGACAATGAACAAAAACCCTTAATTCACACTACATGCAGAACTTAACTTGAGATGCATCATAAGCCTAAATGTGAGAGCTACAAATGCATAACTTCTAAAAGAAAGTAGAAATCCCTTGTGATGTTATATTAGGCAAAGGTTTCTTAGATGTGACACCAAAAGCATAGCCTTAAAAGGAAAAAAAAAAAAAAAAGGTCAATCTTATTCAAATTTACATCTTTGGCTCTTTAAAATAGACCGTTAATTAAAGGAAAAGAAAAACTACAGAGTAGAAGAATAACCACAGACTATTTACCAATTGTGTGTGTGTGTGCATGTGTGATCAGTCATGTTTGACTCTTTGTGACGCCATGAACAGCAGCACAGCAGACTCTTCTGTCCATGGAATTTTCTTAAAAGCTTTTGCACACTAAAGGAAACTACAAACAAGGTGAAGAAAACCCTTAGGATGGGAGAAAATAATAGCAAATGAAACAACTGATAACGGATTAACCTCCACACTATACAAGCATCTCAATACCAGAAAAACAGAAAACCCAATCAAAACGTAGGCAGAAGACCTAAACAGACATTTCTCTAAGAAGACATACAGACAGTTAGTAAATACATAAAAAGATGCTCAACGTTGCTTATTATTAGAGAAGTGCAAGTCAAAACTACATTGAGGTATCACCTAACACAAGTCAGAATGGCCATCATCAAAAATCTACAAACCAGAAATGCCGGAGAGGGTTTGGAGAAAAGGGAACCCTCCTACACTGTTGGGGGGAATGTAAATTGATAAAGCCACTACGGAGTACAGTATGGAGATTCCTTAAAAAAAAACTAGGCATAAAACTACCTTATGACCCAACAATCCCACCACTGGGCACATACTCTGAGGAAACCATAACTGAAAAAGACACATGCACCCCCATGTTCATTGCAGCACTATTTACAATAGTGAGGACAGGGAGGGAACCTAGATGTCCATCAACAGACGAACAGATAAAGCAGCTGTGGTACATACATACAGTGGAATCTCACTCAGCTACAATGCATTTGAGTCAGTCCTAATGAGGTGGATGAACCTGGAGCCTGTTATACAGAATGAAGTAAGTCAGAAAGAGAAAAAAAAATCATACACTAATGAAAATATATGGAATCTAGAAAGATGGTACCGATGAACCTATTGGCAGGGCAGCAATGGAGACGCAGACGTAAATAACAAACTTGTGAACACAGTGGAGGAAGGAAAGGGTGGGGCAACTTGAGAGAGTAGCATGGAAACATATACATCACCATATGTATACTTAGATAGCCAGTGGGAATTTGCTGTATGACACAGGGTGCTCAGATCCAGTGCTTTGTGACAGCCTGGAGGGGTGGGAAGGGATAGAAGGGAGCTTCAAGAGGGAGGGGACATATGTATACTTATGGCTGATTCATGCTGATGTATGGCATGTACATCATATTTGTATAATACTGTCAAGCAATTATCCTCCAATTAAAAATAAACAAACTAAAAGAAGACTGGGTTGTCATTCCCTATTCCCGGGGATCTTTCCAACCCAGGGATCAAACTGGTGTCTCTTGTGTTTCCTGCATTGGCAGGCAGATTCTTTACCACTGGTGGCACCTGGGAAACCCAATTACAAATCTAATAAATGACTACTGTCCAGAATATTTAAAGAATTCTTACAAATGAAAGATAATTTTTTAATAGCTATATTTTTATTTGAGAACCTTTAGTAAGAAGAACTGTATAATTTCAACTGTGGTGCTGGAGAAGACTTGTAAGTGTCCCTTGGACAGCAAGGACATCAAACCAGTTAATTCTAAAGGAAATGAACCCTGAATATTCACTGGAAGGACTTATGCTGAAGCTGAAGCTCCAATACATTGGCCACCTGATGCGAAGAGCTGATTCATTTGAAAAGACCCTGATGCAGGGAAAGATTGAGGGCAGGAGGAGAAGGGGTCGACAGAGGATGAGATGGTTGGATGGCATCATTGACTCAATGGACATGAGTTTGAACAAAACTCCAGGAGATAGTGAAGAACAGGGAAGCCTGGTGTGCCACAGTTCATGAGGTCACAAAGAGTTGGACACAACTGAGCAAATAACAAAAATGTATTAAGACAAAATAAATCTTACCAGCTCATCCTCCAAACCTTAGGTTTTTTCATGTGCCAGAGAGAGAGAGAATCAATTTTGAGTAGATTTCATTTCTAAGAAAATCTAGGCTTTTCCTACATTATTAAGACATATATTTTGCATTTGTTAAGGGTACCTATTCAGAATTTTCCTCCTCTTGGAATACTGTTAATATGGGTATCTTTTCCACCATGACATTTTAGAAATCTCAGTCCTGTACAGCATGTTACAATGTTCTCATCCTCCATAACCTCAGTGAACATAGGGCCAGGGGTAGAGGCAGTCACTGGGGATGATAAAAAGAAATCCAGACTGTTTTGCCATGGTGAGTCCCAGCTAGGTGCTGTCTGTGGGTCTGGACATGTCACACAATTCCCATAGTGCTGGATTTACCCCCAAAACTGGAAGTCCCAGATCTAACTTTACCTAAGTCCTCAGTGTTGTGAAGGTCAAATGAGATGAATAAAGCTTTTCAAGATGCTTTCCCATGTATTCAGTGTCATCCAAGGCCACGTCTTGGTGTTATTAACAGCAGCAAGTACATAAGTTAGAAAATTTAACTTGCTTTCAGTTGCGCAGCTTTTAAAATTGAGGTTATAATGAGTTCCTTGAAAAGTGCCTTATCTGCAAATATTACGTTTCTCCATTTAGTATAGAAATGGGTTCTCTAACGATCTGCATACCAAGCTTGAATTTGAGATGATCCCAATGGCAGTATAATTCTGTAGAAGGAGACTGGCTGTAAATGTGGGAGTCTTCAACATCATTTCCACCCCCACCACACCTAAGATGGACAACATGTAGCATGGCCATTGATGACACTCCCCAGGCTGAGAGGGCAGTTATGGACAGAGGATGGGAAGAGCATTTTCCTAGAGAACTTGACTAGAAGCTTTGGGGGTTAAGAAGTTACTGGTTTGAGGCCCAGGTCCTGCTCATGGAAGATTATGACATGCCTTTATAGGGGTATACAGTCCTCTCTGAGAATGAAAAAAGTAATAGATGGATGGAAACAGCTAACACTTCTCAACTACTATAAACAATACATTGCACTAAGCACTCTCCTTTTATTTACTCCTAATTAGTCTTCTACATAGAAAGTAAAGAGATTTTTGGAGTAAAGTAAATTAGATTATGTCATACCAGTGCTTATAAAATCCTTTCATGGATCGCCTTTCCATATAAAGCAAAATCTTCCTAAATCTTGCCCTGTCTGCAAGATCAGATCTTGTGTGGTCTGCCTCTGCCTGTCTTTCTGACCTAGCATGTGCCCCTCTTTCGATGGCTCATTCACTCCAGCCACAACGGCTCATGCATGTGTACATCCTAAGTCACTTCAGTTGTGTCCGATTCTTTTGGACCCCATGGACTGTAGACTGCCAGGCTCCTCTGTCCATGGGATTTTCCAAGCAAGAATACTGGAGTGGGTTGCTATTTCCTACTCCAGGGAATCTTCCTGATCCAGGAATTGAACAGGCGTCTCTTACATCTCCTGCATTGACAGGCAGGCTCTCTACCACTAGCACCATCTGAGAAGTCCCTACCATGGCTCACAGCTTTTGCCTTTGCTCTTTCTTTTCCCAGGAGAGTCCTCACTCTTGATGATCATAGAGTGGGCTCCTTTAGCTTCCAGCTCAATAACATCTCTACAGAGAGGCCTTTCCTGACCTTCCCCTCTTGAAATAGACTCAAAGGGATTAATTCACCTGACACACAGAAGTGAAGCAATAATTTGCCTCTAAGACCTTCCAAAGCAGGGGTCAAAAAAAGCTATTGCTGAAAGAAGGAGAGTAGAGATTTATCTTTATCTTAAGAAAACAATTAAAACAAAATCTCTTATATTCCAAGTTGAAACAAAAATTCTTTTTGCCTGTGGGTTGGGTTTTAGTCCAGAAAGAACTAAAATCAATACAATTAAATAAGGCCACATTTCAGAATGACAGAGAAGGAGAAAGTTATAAAGGAGATGAAAGTGAAGGAAATTTCAGATCTTCTATCTCCCTTTAGGATAGCTTCATTATTTCTCCTCATCAAAGTAATTGTTGGTCTAACGCCAGATCTTTCCATCAGATAGGCCCAATAACACACTGGAAACTGAATAAACACACTGCCTAATGACAAGTGATAGAGGCAAAAGGTGAAATTTCTATTTAGAAATAGCTATTCCTTGTTGAAATTTCCCAAGGGCAAAGGGTCACCCAGTTGAGATAATTGCTAATTAAGATTGGACAGTCCAGGCAAGAAGCCAGACCAGTACCCCAATGTCACAATGGGTCAGCCATTGATTAGATTTCTGGCTCTTGATTAAATGTCACCAAATGATTAACTGGTTAATCCTCAGGCCTTTCTGGAAGAGACCCTAGTTCAGCATACTAAGCTATAGCCCAGTAATTCTTGTTCAGTTCTTTTCTTGGGCTTAGAATTATTTTGAAAAAAATGTATGAATCACTCTATTCTTCCCAGTAGCCTTGTTCAGCTTCTCTTTCACTTTGTAATGACTAATAAGTGTGCTCCCTTCTTCTCTAAAGGTACGGCTTGGTTGATTTAATATTCTCCTCTGTATCCTTACCTATCTGTACAAACCATCAAGTAAGAATGCCTAGGACCAAGAAAGCATAATGCAAATTGTAAGTGCTTATATATTGACTAATTTGGGAGGCAGTAAGCAAAATCCAGGAGATAGTAGAAGACAGATAAGCCTGGCATGCTAGAGTCCATGGGGTCACAAAAAGTCAGACATGACTTAGCGTCTAAACAACAACAAAATCTAACTGCCTGGGTTCACACTCAGCTCCAATGTCACCATGGTGAAGGTACTTCTCTAAATTTCAGGCTTGTTTCTATAGCAGGAGGAAAATAATACTGTTTATCTCAAACGGTTATTGAAAATTAAATAATATTATGTAAAAAGCAGTTAAAAATATACTGAATTATTTATAAACATTTATAGAATGAGGCTAATAAAGAACTAGCAGAAATATCAGACTGCAAACATAGACCTCTTACCTATCGGGCTTTCCCAGGGGAGTGACTAGGAATATCCCTGTTCCCCTCTTAGAGTTCAAAGAAAGTGCAGGTAAATCCTGCTAGCTCATAATAGAGTAAATCTAATAATAAATCCCATTATTGTCTTGGAAAATGTGATTTTTTATCAAATGATGAGAGCATTACATCAACGGCTGATTATTATTATTATTATTTTTAATGTTACAGGCACTATGCTGAGCACTTTATACCTGTGAGATCATGTAATCCTCCTAAGACCCAGTGAAGTCAGTATTAAGCATGGAAGAGTCAGCAGGCAAATTCAGAGACCACTGCCACGTGACTCCAGAGTGAGGCACTGTAAGCCCTCCCTTGCATGCTCTGAATTCCCATCTAGTCGGTTCCTGTACTTGTTCACTGAATGTCATCTTGAATCTTTTCAAAAACATCACTCCAGCAATTTGATCCATTCTCTAACACATCATCAAGAAATGTATTCCCTCACTATTTGATTTTTTCCATCAAATCATATTGGATTGGCTAAAAAGTCATTTGGGTTTTCCATAAGATAACCCCAATGACTTTTTAGCCAACTCACTACATATGCCATTGTCTTTCCCATCGTATGAACCAAAATGACAACAAAACAACTTTATCCTACTTTCTTCTCTAGCTGCCTCCCCACTGCTCTGCTTCTCTTCCCAGCATAGCTCCTGAAAGGATTTCTGTAACACTCATTCTTTCCAAAGTCCCTCTTCCAGTATTTTCTTGAACCAACTCCCATTTGACTTTCACCTACTCTCTATTAAGATTGGGCTTCCCAGGTGGCATAGTGGTAAAGAATCCTCTTGCTGATTCAGGAGATATGAGCTATTAAGATCACCATTGCTCTATACATGTTGCTAAATCCTTCCTTTCTCATGTTTATTGACCTATCAGTATTGTGTATAAGATCAGCTCCTCTTTGATACATTTACTCACTTTGTTTCCAGGATACAATTCTGTCCTGGTTTTGGTAGTCAAGGCTATGGTTTTTTCCAGTGGGCATGTATGGATGTGAGAGTTGGACTGTGAAGAAAGCTGAGCACTGAAGAATTGATGCTTTTGAACTGTGGTGTTGGAGAAGACTCTTGAGAGTCCCTTGGACTGCAAGGAGATCCAACCAGTCCATCCTGAAGGAGATCAGCCCTGGGATTTCTTTGGAAGGAATGATGCTGAAGCTGAAACTCCAGTACTTTGGCCACCTCATGTGAAGAGTTGACTCATTGGAAAAGACCCTGATGCTGGGAGGGATTGGGGGCAGGAGGAGAAGGGGACAACAGAGGATGAGATGGCTGGATGGCATCACTGACTCGATGGATGTGAGTCTGAGTGAAGTCCGGGAGTTGGTGATGGACAGGGAGGCCTGGCGTGCTGCGATTCATGGGGTCACAAAGAGTCGGACACGACTGAGCGACTGAATTGAACTGAAATTTCCTTCTTAACCCCTGTGCCACTTCCTCCTTTTCTCTCCAACCTCAAGATGTTGGAGCAACACACGCCTCCATCCTTGGTCCTCTTTTCTTCTCTGTCTGTACACATTCCCCTGTTCAGTCAGTTCAGTCGCTCAGTCGTGTCTGACTCTTTGCGACCCCATGAATCGCAGCACGCCAGGCCTCCCTGTCCATCACCAACTCCCGGAGTTCACTCAGACTCATGTCCATCAAGTCGGTGATGCCATCCAGCCATCTCATCCTCTGTCATCCCCTTCTCCTCCTGCTTCCAATCCCTCTCAGCATCAGAGTCTTTTCCAATGAGTCAACTCTTCGCATGAGGTGGCCAAAGTATTAGAGTTTCAGCTTCAACATCAGTCCTTCCAATGAACACCCAGGACTGATCTCCTTG
Source organism: Bos indicus x Bos taurus (assembly GCF_003369695.1). Lineage (NCBI taxonomy): Eukaryota > Metazoa > Chordata > Mammalia > Artiodactyla > Bovidae > Bos > Bos indicus x Bos taurus. Next base: position 46,893,210 of record NC_040082.1, read on the forward strand.
CAGTCCAAGGGACTCTCAAGAGTCTTCTCCAACACCATAGTTCAAAAGCATCAATTCTTCAGTGCTCAGCTTTCTTCACAGTCCAACTCTCACATCCATACACGACCACTGGAAAAACCATAGCCTTGACTAGACGGACCTTTGTTGGCAAAGTAACGTCTCTGCTTTTTAATATGTTGCCCAGGTTGGTCATAACTTTCCTTCCAAGGAGTGTCTTTTAATTTCATGGCTGCAATCACCATCTGCAGTGATTTAATTTCATCTCTTTGTAGTATGTAAATACAACCTAAAAGTTGATGACTACTAAAAGTGTAGTGTCTGCTGTCTAGAACTCTCTCCAAACTGTAAACTCGTTTAAATAACCGTAGGCTTCCCAGGTGACACAGTGGTAAAGAATCTGTCTGCCAGTGCAAGAGACCCCAGGGATGCAGGTTTGATCCCTGGATCAGGAAGATCCCCTGGAGTAGGACATGACAACCCAGTATTATTGCCTGGAAAATTCCATGAACAGAGGAGTCTGGTGGGTTGCAGTCCATGGGGAAGCAAAGAGTCTGACATGACTGAGCACGTGAACACACATACACACACAGCTCTTAAAATGTGCAAATCATCTTGCATTGTTTCTTCTTTTCTTTTAGAATACTTTACAGTCTTTACTTGTGCACCCCACATTGGTGGCATACAAGACAGGGCAGATTTCTTACACAACCGATACATTATGCTATAAATGTCTATATAGAAATTCTCTATAGTTTCCAAGCTTGTGTGGAGATCATTAATGAAGCAATAAGCTAAGGAAATCCTGGCCTAGTGAAGAGAGAACCTGTGATTTCACCAAGGACACAGGGGTTTGATTAAGGTACTATTAAAATTCAAGTATCTATTTGTACCATAAGTTTTATACCACCATGCTTTTTTTGTTGTTGTTGTTAGCCCTTTTATATCAATGGCTCCTTGATATCTATTGTGGATGTTGAAAGATTGGAAAGAACGCTTCACAGAAACAAATCTTTACTATTCACAGCAAATGTCCTATTAGTACTGGAATATTTCTGTCATCCTTGCATTATAATTGTGCCATACTGCTTTAATGAGTATTTCATTAATTTAATAGTTCTTAATGTTTCTCTTCTTTCCAAGAAGATAATGATAACCTCCATCCCAAAACTTCGGTTTATGAAATTAGAGTAGCCTCAATTTACTCATATATAAAGTAGTGATATAAACTCTGAATTTCAATGGGAAGAATAAAGACTGATTCAAAAAAATATGGTATTAGTTACTAAAGTGTTATAAACATATAAAAAGCAATTTGTTTAATTTTGATATGTATGAAATCCCATTTTTCACAGGGAACAATGTCCAACATGTAGCCTAAATTCAGAATGGTATTTGTAGGATTTTAACTATAAATGGGCAATTAGGCTGCCTAATTTCATAGCACAGCTAAAACCTAGGCTCTTAAATCTCAATTTACATCAAGAGTATTCATTTCCTGAAAACAATCTCTTTACTTAACGTAGTGTATAGTTCTTCCACAATTAAAGAGATGGTTCTATTTCCTTCTTATAGCTTCATTAAATCTCCCCTTAAAGTTTTAAGAAACAGAAAATGAGAATTGTCTTGTCTACAAAGATTGAAGATAAATTTCTCATGCTTCTTAGAACACATTCGCTTTCTCTTTCTCCTGTAAGTTCATGAGCCTTAAAAACCGAGGGCTAAGAATGAATGTCAAGACAACTGCTATAGTTATTTTAACCTCTTGATGATGAAGGTTTGAAGTATTATATTAAAGTTATTTTGTAGAAGTTGGTAACCAGTTTCTTTTTAGGCATGAGAGCAAAGAAAAAGCAAATGGACAGACACAAACTACTAATGGAATGTGGAGATTATGAGAAAATGCAAAGTATTTACTTGAGAGGTTATAGATTTCGCTTCTCTGGGAATTACAACCTACCCTCATTAATATACAATTTGGACCTTTTCTTGAATACTTACTGGGGGCCTGGCCTTGCACTCAGAACTTCTTATATAACTTTTAAAATCTTCCCAACAATCATTTTGGTAGTAGGGTAGGTTTTAGTGTTATGCCCAATTTACATAATAGCTAAGGGAGTTTAAGTACGTGGCCCAAGCTAACAAATTTCAGATGGTTTTCACAGTGCAAAAGTATTCTCCATTGAGATAATCAAGTACTGTTCTGGCTGGGATTCAAAACACATGAAAATTATCTCTGGACAAACTAACAGAAAGAAACATGTATCTTCAATATAAGGTGCAAACAAGTGTATGCCTAGGAGACATGAAGTTGTGACCTGGCAGGACTGGAATGAAATTTGAAGAAAATGTGGCATGCAGTTGATACTGTGATAACTGTGAGATGTAGGATTCCGATTAAGCGAGTGTGCAGTTTTTTCAGTACCATCCTCTAAGGAGGACACTATTGCCAAGTCAATGTTTTAAGAGAAAACTTGCCAAGAGAGAAAAAGATTCTTAAAGCTAGGTCTCATGGAGAATATTTCAACAACCTCAGGTATTTAACTGGGAAGAAAAGATTCTAATGCTTATGGTATCGAACGAAGAGACTGCCTTGCTGAGAAAAGATTCATCATGTACCTTGTGAGAGCAAGAATTGAATTTCTGGAAGTGGCAAGAAGTCAGAGATGTCTTTCTTACACTGAATTTAAATAGAACAGTTTGAGCTATCCAAGTCCAGATGAGAATAAACACTTTTGAATGGTAACAGGATTCCTATTCTGAGGTATGGAAGCAGAAACAGGAGGGCTAGTATAGGGAAAAGTCAAGCAGTGGGTTTGAAATAGATGAGATTACTCTTAAAGCTCTCCTAAGAGAATATTCACAATCTTTGATACAGTTTCTTCTGATTCTGATTGTGATAACAGAGTCTTTAAGAATTATCTAGTTTTCTAGGATTCTTATGGCAAAGGTGGAAAGTCAGTCATTAGTTGAGCAGCCTGTGGGTATTATACATGTTGTTCTCAATTTAAGGTCAACAACTTCATTGCTTTTCTTATTCACTGTTTCTCTCAGAATGCCAAGGACACTGCATCAATTTCTAAGTTATTTCTCAAAATAAATTTACTAAGCTTTTCCTTTCCAAATAAAATTATATTTTGTTAGCTATAGATATAAGAAGGGTCACAACTAACTTCTATAGGATTTTTCATGACTAGGTTTTGATGTAACTTGACTACAGTTTCTGCAACAAGGTTAAACTCAACAATCCTAAGCCTTTCACAAATGATAACTTTTCCAACCTTTGAGACTTAAACCATTGTGTTCTTCATTATATAGTCATGGAAACTGTGGCTTCAAGAAGTTAAATATCTCATCCAGTGTCTCACAGTCAGTCAGGTGGCACAATTGTGTGCCCATCTCAGATCTGAGTGACTTGACTTTCTAACCAGGCTAGAAGCAGGGGTCACCAAGCTTGGAACCCACATGTCTGCCAGTTGACAATGACTACACCACAGCAGAAGGCATGTAACTATTTGCATTAACTTGGCAAAAACTCAGGAACCAGGAAAATAAATAACAACAAAAGTACTGCCTGTTCCTTTGAAAAATAACTGTCTCAGAAAGTATCGGAGAAGGCAATGGCACCCCACTCCAGTACTCTTACATGGAAAATCCCATAGATGGAGGAGCCTGGTAGGCTGCAGTCCATGGGGTCGCTAAGAGTTGGACACGACTGAGTGACTTCACTTTCACTCCTCACTTTCATGAACTGGAGAAGGAAATGGCAACCCACTCCAGTGTTCTTGCCTGGAGAATCCCAGGGACGGGGGAGCCTGGTGGGCTGCCATCTATGGGGTCGCACAGTCGGACACAACTGAGGCGACTTAGCAGCAGCAGAAAGTATGGCCAGATGGCCTCAGTGCCTTAGAGTTTAGCTTCAAGGAAAGCATTGGTGTGATGGATATTCCCTTTGTAGAGGACTGTGAAGCACACATCTACCCATACAACTAATCTTAGAGGGGTTTGGGGGATGGTATGTGTGTTCAGTTGTCTGACTCTCTGCTATCCCATGGAATGTAGCCCAGCAGGCTCCTCTACCCATGGAATTCTCCAGGCAAGAATACTGGCGCAGGGTCCCATTCCCTTCTCCAGGGGATCCTCCCAACCCAGGAATCAAACTCACATCTCTTGGTCTCCTGCCAATCCAGGAGTGGTTCTTTACCACTAGCACCAGCTGGAGGTGCTATGAAACAGAAGCCTCCTCCAGAGCTTCCCTGGGTGGGTCAGCCTGCTCCCTCAGCCACAGGCTTTCAGCAAGGTTTGCACTGACCTCACTCACAGTGGGAATGACAACCTTGTCCACAGCTATCCAGGAAACCATCCTCCACTCTTGGGTCACAGCTTTGTACTTATGTGCATGTTAATATATTGATTTACCCTATTCCTTTACTATCAGAGTAGGTCACATATCTGGGTGATTTCTTACTCTCATCACACCATCTTATTTCTTTCCTGACTATTATTCTAATGAAAAATTGTTTCCACTTCAATAATGCCCCTCCCACACCTTCCCTTCTCAGCTTTCCCTCTCACAGGGCAGGCTTCCATTTTCTCTAACTTTCCTTATAACTTGACAGTTCAATCACACTTATTCCTTCCTATGGAATTTTGGAAGATCTGTATTTACAGAGTGCTTCCTCACCCCAAACCAGTGAAACATTTTGTTTTTCAGAACAAGTCTGAACAAGCTAAAGGGTTAAAAAAGGAAATTATGATTTAACTTAAAAAAAGAGTCACACCAATGAGAAAATAAACTGTATATGTTTTGTTTTCTTTTTGAAATCCCAGAGTTGAGACAGAAATATCAGACAACTGTAACCTACCTCTCTTGTGTATACAATTGTATATTCATACCGCCTGAGGTCATTTTCATACTATGGGGTCAGAAAGAAAATACTGAGTCGTATGGGGGTTAGGTGTGAACAGTGGTGGGCAGGCAAGTACTTCTGTCCCTAAGTCCCCTTGGTTGGAGAGATGGCAAAAAAAACAAAGAAAGATGACAGTTTCTGCACTCTGACAGACCTGGGCTATATTATTAATATCCACTCAAGATTTATTTGCACCATTGCCTTACTCACATCATCTCATTTCATTCTCAGAACAGTAAGGTCACTACTATGGCTACTGATTTTGAGGACAAGGAAGCTGAGACACAAGCAGCTGAATGGACTTACCCAAAGTGTTAGGGGAAGCCCAAACCACCTACCCTGACCAGGCACCAAAGTAACCATTGGCGTGAGTTAATTTAAAACAGGAGGTTCTAGTAAGGAACACGGAACTAACAAGCCACCACCCACCGGAAAAGTTTGAGAAAAGTCAAAAGGAGACACCACATTCCGACCACCTCCGAGAATCCTTCTTGCTGGCATCCATCCTTGCTGAGCAATGTGTGTGCCACCAGGAAGGACCCTGAGTCAGAGTGATTGGCCAAAGACAACGCAGAAACTAATCCCATCACCATAAAACCCAAGACTGGGAGCCACCAGGCAGAACAGTTCTCCTGGATTCCCTTACCCTACTGTTCTCCACCTGGGGTGGGGGGGGGGGGGGGGTCTTTCCCAATAAAGGCTCTTGCTTTGTCAGCATGTGTGTCTCCTCAGACAACTCATTTCCGAGTATTAGACAAGAGTCCACTCTCAGGCCCTGGAAGGAGTCTTTCTTCCTGCAGTAAAAGTCTATTAACCACAAAGCTTTTCCCTGTACATATATTATTGCCAGTTTCTAAATTATGAAGTCTGAGGGAAATTTGACTTACTTTTTTGATTACTATCAGATAATATATGTAAGGTTATGTATTGTTCATGAAAAAAGAAAGCCCAAACCAAAATATTAAGTCCTACTAATCCTCTCAAAAAAAAAAAAAAAGACTGACACAAGATCTCTAGCATTGTGATGGCTGAAATTCCTGATGTATGCAATTATTCATCTAGAATTGCTTACTAACAGGCAAACACAATAATAGCCATTAATAGCCATTTTAGAATGTCAGAGCAGGGATAAACGATGTTGAGTGGGAAGGGGAAACTGCTGAGACGTCAGACAAGTCTGCCCAGACTTGGGCTCTTTGTAGTATCCTGCAAGACTAGAGTGGAGGATGAGGCCTTGGTTACCTAGACAGCAAAGGTGAATTGGAAAGGAGTAAAGAGATGAAGACAAGGGATAGACCTAGTTCAAAGAAGAGAACTCGTAACAGGCCTGTTAGGAGTAACAGGCCTGGGTTTGGATCCCAAATCCTTCCCAGCCTCCTTTAAGTCACTGAGCTGAGTTCTCTTATTTGCATAAGAGAACTAAATAGTATTGTCTCTCTATGAGTTGTCCCGGGGATCAGATAAACATAAATAGGACACTGATTTACAAACTTTAAAGTACTAAGAAGTTATAAATGGGGGGCCAAGGACCAGTCAGGTTGATGGATGTTTTAAGTTTGGCCGGAAAGATTGGTCCTTCACAAAAGAGAAAAAGATGATGATAGTGATAAAGGAGAATAATTTTAGGCCAGGGAATGGACTCCTTTGTTGACCACTGGCTCCACCAGTCCTGGACACCTTATATTTTTGCTACCTGACTCTCCTTTCCTTTTTGCTAAATACTAATCATACTTTATGATCAAGATGGCATACAATGAATTTTACTTGTGTCACCAGTTAATTCAACCTTCTGTAAGATATAATGAAGCAAGTGAAAGTGATAGTCACTAAACTGTGTCCGACTTTTTGTGACCCCATGGACTTTAGCCAACCAGGCTCCTCTATCCATGGAATTCTCCAGCAATAATACTGGAGTGGGTTGACATTTCCTTCTCCAGAGGATCTTCCCAGCTCAGGGGTCAAACCCAGGTCTCCTGCATTGCAGGCAGATTCTTTACCTCTTGAGCCACCAGGGAAGCCCAAGTTGGAGCAAAGGTCTACACTATATGATTAAGAGGTGACAATTTGGGTAAGAGCATCTCCAAGAAATACTTTCAATGCAGAGGACAAAGAGCAGCAGAACAAAGAGCATGATTTTATGAGATCTCTCCTGACACTCTAGATCAGCTACCACTCTCCTAGTTCTTCAATTGATGCTGTTGAGGTTGGGAAGGAAGGTGGGGATATGATGATACCACTAACATACCCCTTTTTCACAGGTAGTCTTAGCGCCCAGGAATTTATAAATTTAACGGATGCTATATAGCATATTAAAAAGCAGAGACATTACTTTGCCAACAGAGATCCGTCTAGTCAAAGCTATGGTTTTTCCACTAGTCATGTATGGATGTGAAAGTTGGACCATAAAGAAAGCTGAACACCGAAGAATTGGTGCTTTTGAACTGTGGTGTTGGAGAAGACTCTTGAGAGTCCCTTGGACTGTAAGGAGATCCAACCAGTCCATCCTAAAGGAAATCAGTCCTGAATATTCGTTGGAAGGACTGATGCTGAAGCTGAAGCTCCAGTTGTTTGGCCACCAGATGCAAAGAACTGACTCATTGGAAAAGACCCTGATTCTGGGAAAGATCGAAGGCAGGAGGAAAAGGGGATGACAGAGGATGAGATGGTTGGATGACATCACCAACTCAATGGATATGAGTTTAAGCAAGCTCTGGGTGTTGGTGATGGACAGGGAAGCCTGGTGTGCTGCAGGCCATATGGTCACAAAGAGAGGACTGAGCGACTGAACTAAAATGAACTGACACCAGCCAGAGTAACAAGAAAATACAAAAGCACAAAAGATATGAGAGGAAAATGCATTTTGGCATCCAAAAGGGCCAATCGTTAAGCAGCAGTAAGAATTTAAAAGCCCATCTCTGAAAGGTCTCAAACAAGGGCCTCTGGAGTGTTCTGGCAGGCTGGTGAAGAGGACAAATTCAGGAATTGCAATTCACGTAGCAACTGCCCATTCACGCTGAAAATAAATCTACACTGGTCGCTATTTATCCAGCAGTTATCTTTGATTGCTAAATGAATCTGCAGTACCTTGTGTTTGTTCCCCAATTCTTTGATGTCTAGTGTCAACCAGGCGTTTAATAACTGTCAACCAAGATACTGTATTTGAGAGAATATATTCAGTGAAAGATTAAATTAGTCACTGTAGCCAGACCACCAACTGTGCAGGAAAGTATTCCGTGCTAGAAAATAACATTGTGGCATGAGGATAAAAAGAATTTCAAATGAGAGACTTAGGATTTTCCACCCCAAAATGCAAGGTGTGAGTGTTTATCCTCAAGCTAGGATGTGTGTGGCTTAGCCTGGTTTCAAATGCTCCCCTGGCTCAGCCATTGTCTATAAGGCCTTTGAGGCTCATTTCTGCCCAGAAGTTTTCCCTGATTATCCCTACCACATGCAACATTCTCTCATCTCAACTTCTCAAGTCAAAACATTCAGGCCAAAAGGAACAGAAACAACACTGAACTTACAGTCAGAACACTGGAGCTTGAAAAATAACTCCCTTCTTCTCAGCCACGTGACCTGGTCTTTCCTGGACCTCAGATCCCTCATCAATAGAATGTAATGTTATGTAAGCGTATGTACTATTAGAGCTTTAACATGTAAAACATGGCCTTGTAACAGTTGTCCTATTGTTTCAGTATGTGCCCTTTGTTAAACTTGATTAGCCCCTTAGCAACAGTTCCGAACCTTTTTGGCAACCAGGGACCGGTCTGGTGGGAAGCAATTTTTCCATGGACCTGGAAGGGGGGATGGTTTCAGGATGATTCCAGCACACTACATATATTATGTACTTTATTTGTATTATTTTTCTATGAGTTCCACCTCACATCATCAGGCATTAGATTCCAGAGGCCTTAGAGGACTATTAGAAGGAGTAGACTTAATATAATGAAATACTATAGCCAACATGTTGTATATATATGTTAGCAGTTCATTCATCTCTGACTCTTTGTGACTCTGTGGACTGTCGGGCATTTCTGTTGATGGGGTTTACCAGGCAAGAATACAATTTACCAGGGAAGGTAGCCATTCCCTTCAGAGGAGCTTCCTGACCCATGGATCAAACCAGGGTCTTCTGCATTGCAGGTGGGTTCTTTACTGTCTGAGCCACCAGGGAAGCCCTCAAAACATGTTGGATATGTTCAACTTCACAGAAGAAGAGGACAGATGCTAGTCATGCAGGGAAAAATGCAAATAGGAGAGTGGTGGTTGTTATGGGTTAAATAAGAACAACGGTAGTGACAGGTCTTAACTCTGCCCCATGGCAAAAACTGTCTTTAGTCGTGCCATCTTCTCACTCCCAGACTGAGCTCACCCAAAAATTAATCACGCAAACCTGAAAAGTCAGGGAGCTAAGGGTGAACCAACAGTGGGATAAGTCATCTTCCCTCTGTAGGTCCCATGACACTTTAAGACATATATCTGTCATCAAATGTGGCTTCAGTTTAGTTCAGTCACTCAGTCGTGTCCGACTATTTGCAACCCCATGAACCGCAGCACGCCAGGCCTCCCTGTCCATCACCAACTCCCGGAGTTTACCCAAACTCATGTCCATCGAGTCACTGATGCCATCCAACCATCTCATCCTCTATTTTCCCTTTCTCCTCCTGCCTTCAATCTTTCCCAGCATCGGAGTCTTTTCTAATGAGTCAGCTCTTCACATGGGGTGGCCAAAGTATTGGAGTTTCAGCTTCAGCATCAGTCCTTCCAATGAATATTTACAATTGATTTCCTTTAGGATGGACTGGTTGGATCTCCTTGCAGTCCAAGGGACTCTCAAGAGCCTTCTCCAACACCACAGTTCAAAAGCATCAATTCATTGGCACTCAGCTTTCTTTATAGTCCAACTCTCACATCCATACATGACTACTGGAAAAACCATAGCCTTGACTAGATGGACCTTTGTTGACAAAGTAATGTCTCTGCTTTTTAATATGCTGTCTAGGTTGGTTATAACTTTCCTTCCAAGGAGTAAGCATCTTTTAATCTCATGGCTGCAATCACCACCTGCAGTGATTTTGGAGCCAAATAAATAAATAAATAAATAAATAAAGTCAGCCACTGTTTTCACTATTTCCCCATCTATTTGCCATGAAGTGACGGGACTGGATGCCATGATCTTCATTTTCTGAATGTTGAGTTTTAGGCCAACTTTTTCACTCTCCTCTCTCACTTTCTTCAAGAGGCTCTTTACTTCTTCTTCACTTTCTGCCACAAGGGTGGTGTCATCTGCATATTTGAGGTTATTGATATTTCTCCCGGCAATCTTGATTCCAGCTTGTGCTTCTTCCAGCCCAGCATTTCTCATGATGTACTCTGCATATAAGTTAAATAAGTTGGGTGACAAAATATATCCTTGACGAATTCCTTTTCCTATTTGGAACCAGTCTGTTGTTCCATGTCCAGTTCTATCTGTTGCTTCATGACCTGCATACAGGTTTCTCAAGAGGCAGGTCAGGTGGTCTGGTATTCCCATCTCTTTCAGAATTTTCCACAGTTTCTTGTGATCCACACAGTCAAAGGCTTTGGCATAGTCAATAAAGCAGAAATAGATGTTTTTCTGGAACTCTCTTGCTTTTTCAATGATGTGGCTTAGTGCAAACATAAATATCAAGAGCTACTCCAAAAAGCCGCAGGCTATACACATTCAAAGAGTCACACCTTAGCTAATAGTAAGGGCCTTTCAACGTAATTTGATTCTCTACTTGAAGGAAATATAGCATTCTCAGAAACATGGTTGCTATACAATAGATAAAGCTAATATTTGCTTTCGTTATTGTTTTTCTTTATTTTTTGATTCATTCACTGTCTTTTTTCATTGATTATATTAAAAATAGCCACTGGAGGTTCAAGAGGGAGAGGACATATGTATACCTATGGCTTATTTATGTTGATATATGGCAGAAACCAACACAATATTGTAAAGCAATTATCCTATTAAAAATTTAAAAATTTTTTAAAAAATTAAAAATTCATATGGAGAGATATTCCATGTTCCTGGGTTTAAAGAATCAACATTGTGAAAATCCCTATACTATCAAATGCAACCTACAGATTCAGTGTGATCATTATCAAATTACCAATGGCATTTTTCACAGAACTAGAACAAAAAAAAACCATAAAAGACTCTGAATAGCCAAAGCAATCTTGAGAAAGAAAAATGAAGCTGAAGGAATCAAACTTCCTGACTTCAGACTATATTACAAAGCTACAGTCGGCAAGACAGTATGGTACTGGCACAAAAACAGACATATAGAGCAATGGAACAAGTTAGAGAATCTAGAGAATAAACCCACACACCTATGGGCACCTTATTTTTAACAAAGGAGGCAAGAATAGACAATGGGGCAAAGACAGTATCCAATAAGTATCCCAAAGCTGCTGGGAAAATTGACAGCTATGTGTAAAAGAATGAAATTAGAACACCTTCTAAGAGTATGTGTGCTAAGTCACTTCAATCATGTCCAACTCTTTGCATCCCTATGGTCTGTAGCCTAGCAGGCTCCTCTATCTATGGAATTCTCCAGGCAAGAATACTGGAGTCAGTTGCCTTTTCCTTCTCCAGGGGATCTTTCCTATTCAGGGAATTGAACCCATATCTCTTACATCTCCTGCATTGGCAGACAGGTTCTGTACCACTGGCACCACCTGGGAAGCCTCAAAGATAAACACAGAATGGATTAAAGACCTAAATGTAAGACCAGACCAGAAACTATACAACTCTTAGAAGAAAACATAGGCAGAACACTCTATGACATAAATCACAGCAAGCTCCTCTATGACTCATCTCCTAGAGTAATGGAAATAAAAATAAACAAGTGGGACCTAATTAAACCTAAAAGCTTTTGCACACTGAAGGAAACTATAAACAACATAAAAAGAGAACCCTTAGAATGGGAGAAAACAATAGCAAATGAAACAACTGACAAAGGATTAACCTCAAAAATATATAAACAGCTAATGCAACTCAATACTAGAAAAACAAACAGCCCAACCAAAAAATGGGCAAAAGACCTAAACAGACATTTCTCCAAAGAAGACATACAGATGTCTTCTAACAAACACATGAAAAGATGCTCAATGTTGCTCATTATTAGAGAAATGCAAATCAAAACTACAATGACATATCACCTAACACTGGTCAGAATAGCCTCATCAAAAAATCTACAAACAAATAATGTTGGAAATGGTGTGGAGATAAAGGAACCCTCTTGCACTTTTGGGGGGAATGTAAATTGATACAGCCACTATGGAAGATGGTAGGAGGATTCCTTAAAATCTAGGAATAAGACCACCATATGACCCAGCAATCCCACAACTAGGAATATACCCTGAGGAAACCAAAACTGAAACAGACACACATACCCCAATGTTCACTGCAGCACTATTTGCAATAATTAGCACACTGAAGCAACCTAGACGCCCACTGACAGATGAATGGATAAAGAAGTTGTGGTACATATATACAATGGAATATTACTCAGCCATTAAAAGGAATGCATTTGAGTCAGTTCTAATGAGGTGGATGAACCTAAAGCCTATTATACAGAATGAAGTAAGTCAGAAAGAGAAAAACAAATATCATATATTAATGCCTATATATGGAATCTAGAAAGGTGATACTGATGAACCTATTTGCAGGGTAGCAATAGAGATACAGATGTAAGAGAACAGACTTATGGACATGGTGGGGGAGAACAGAGAGGATAGGATGTAAGAAAGAATAACATGGAAACATATATAACCATATGTAAAACAGATAGCCAGTGGAAATTTGCTGTGTGACTCAGGGAACTCAAACTAGGCTTCTAACAACCTCGAGGGGTGGGATGGGGAGAAAGTGGAGGGAGGTTCAAGAGAGAGGGGACATGGGTATATCTATGGCTGATGCATGTTGATGTTTGGCAGAAACCAACACAATATTCTAGAGCTCAGTTCAGTTCAGTCGCTCAGTTGTGTCTGACTCTTTGCCACCCCATGAATCACAGCACACCAGGCCTCCCTGTCCATCACCAACTCCCAGAGTTCACCCAGACTCATGTCCATCGAGTCAGTGATGCCATCCAGCCATCTCATCCTCTGTCGTCCCCTTCTCCTCCTGCCCCCAATCACTCCCAGCATCAGGGTCTTTTCCAATGAGTCAACTCTTCACATGAGGTGGCCAAAGTATTGGAGTTTCAGCTTTAGCATCATTCCTTCCAAAGAAATCCCAGGGCTGATCTCCTTCAGAATGGACTGGTTGGATCTCCTTGCAGTCCAAGGGACTCTCAAGAGCCTTCTCCAACACCACAGTTCAAAAGCATCAATTCTTTCGCACTCAGCTTTCTTCACAGTCCAATGCTCACATCCATACATGACCACAGGAAAAACCATAGCCTTGACTAGATGGACCTTTGTTGGCAAAGTAACGTCTCTGCTTTTCAATATGCTATCTAGATTGGACATAACTTTCCTTCCAAGGAGTAAGCGTCTTTTAATTTCATGGCTGCAATCACCATCTGCAGTGATTTTGGAGCCAAAAAAAATAAAGTCTGACACTGTTTCCACTGTTTCCCCATCTATTTCCCATGAAGTGATGGGACCGGATGCCATGATCTTAATTTTCTGAATGTTGAGCTTTAAGCCAACTTTTTCACTCTCCTCTTTCACTTTCATCAAGAGGCTTTTGAGTTCCTCTTCACTTTCTGCCATAAGGGTGGTGTCATCTGCATATCTGAGGTTATTGATATTTCTCCCGGCAATCTTGATTCCAGCTTGTGTTTCTTCCAGCCCAGCGTTTCTCATGATGTACTCTGCATATAAGTTAAATAGGCAGGGTGACAATATACAGCCTTGATGTACTCCTTTTCCTATTTGGAACCAGTCTGTTGTTCCATGTCCAGTTCTAACTGTTGCTTCCTGACCTGCATACAGGTTTCTCAAGAGGCCGGTAAGGTGGTCTGGTATTCCCATCTCTTTCAGAATTTTCCACAGTTTATTGTGATCCACACAGTCAAAAGCTTTGGCATAGTCAATAAAGCAGAAATAGATGTTTTTCTGGAACTCTCTTGCTTTTTCCATGATCCAGCGGATGTTGGCAATTTGATCTCTGGTTCCTCTGCCTTTTCTAAGACCAGCTTGAACATCAGGAAGTTCACGGCTCACATATTGCTGAAGCCTGGCTTGGAGAATTTTGAGCATTACTTTACTAGCATGTGAGACGAGTGCAATTGTGAAAAAAAGAGAAGCAAAAAGGAAAGATATAAGCATCTGAATGTAGAGTTCCAAAGAATAGCAAGGAGAGATAAGAAAGCCTTCCTCAGTGATCAATGCAAAGAAATAGAGGAAAACAACAGAATGGCAAAGACTAGAGATCTCTTCAAGAAAATTAGAGATACCAAGGGAACATTTCATGCAAAGATGGGCTCGATAAAGGACAGAAATGGTATGGACCTAACAGAAGCAGAAGATATCAAGAAGAGGTGGCAAGAATACACAGAAGAACTGTACAAAAAAGATCTTCACAACCCAGATAATCACTATGGTGTGACCACTGACCTAGAGCCAGACATCCTGGAATGTGAAGTCAAGTGGGCCTTAGAAAGCATCACTATGAACAAAGCTAGTGGAAGTGATGGAATTCCAGTTGAGCTATTTCAAATCCTGAAGATGATGCTGTGAAAGTGCTGCACTCAATATGCCAGCAAATTTGGAAAACTCAGCAGTGGCCACAGGATGGAAAAGGTCAGTTTTCATTCCAATCCCAAAGAAAGGCAATGCCAAACAATGCTCTAACTACCGCACAATTGTAGAGCTACTATTCTTTAATTAAAAATAAATAAATTTAATTCTAAAACATATGTAAAAATTGCAAAATACCCATTGAACCTGCTTAGTTGGTCAAATGTTGTACAAATATTTTATATAGCCGTATCTTAATCTTCTTCACCAACCCTGTTTTAGGTAAGAAAATGGAAACAGAGAATGAAGTGCCAGGTTTGAAGAATTAATACTGGCTAAAGTCAGAACTTGCATTCAATTCTGTGTGATTCCACTGGCAGAGTTTTTATAACCTGAGATATCTTGTCTCTGACATTGCTCTTTCCTCTCCTATTTAGTCACTAAGTCCTGTCTGACTCTTGTGACCTCATGTAGCCTGCCAGGCTCCTCTGATCTTCTCCCAAAAGGAGACCAAGCTGAGTGGCTGTGGCCAATCTCTGGGCTTTTCTTTTCCGCATGTGAGGGCACCTCTGGATTATTTACAATCTCCAATTCATTCAGTCATACTCTTGGTTTTCCTTTCTCTGTGGAAACCAGATAGAAACATCTTAAGCCCCAGTGATTAACCTGACTTGTAGTCACTTCCTCAGCCTAGTGTCCATCTATTTTATTTGACTCATTTATTAGTAAGTTTAAACTCACTGGGAAATTTTTCAAAACCACTAAGATCTTATTATTAACAGGTCACATGAGCAGATTTGAACAGACAGGAAGGACATAATATCATGAATTCTAGTTACATAGCTGTCTCCAAGCCTGTATTTCATAATTATGGGATGAAATATGGTCCCTCTGAGTTGATAAGGTATTTTCTAAGTGAGATAGGAAAATAATTATAGGAAAACAATAATTTTACAGGGGATCTTCTCAATTCAGGGATCAAACCGAGGTCTCCTGCATTGCATATAGACTCCACCAGCTGAGCTACCAGCGAAGCCCCTGGTAAAGTTTTAATTTATAAAGCTAAAAACAGTTAAAATTTAGCTTTAACAGTCTAGTCTGCTAAAGAAAGCGAATATTTTGACTATGCACCCAAATATTTTTTAGACTGTTAAGATGACAAAACATTTTATAAATTCTCTCCTTCCCACTGGCAAATTGCTTCTTAAATAAGAACACTGAACACAATATTCTGAGAGATATTGCTGTTCAGTTCAATTCAGTTCAGTCGCTCAGTCGTATCCGACTCTTTGTGACTCCATGGACTGCAGTACACCAGGCTTCCCTGTCCATCACCAACTCCTGAAGCTTACTCAAACTCATGTCCATTGAGTGATGCCGTCCAACCATCTCATTCTCTGTTGTCCCCTTCTCCTCCCACCTTTAATCTTTCCCAGCATCAGCGTTTTTTCTAGTAAGTCAGTTCTTCACATCAGATAACAAAAGTATTGGAGTTTCAGCTTCAGCATCAGTCCTTCCAATGAATATTCAGGACTGATCTCCTTTAGGATCAACTGATTGGATCTCCTTGCAGTCCAAGGGACTCTCAACAATCTTCTCAACCACCACAGTTCAAAAGCATCAATCCTTCAGTGCTCAGCTTTCCTTATAGTCCAACTCTCACATTCATACATGACTATTGGAAAAACCATAGCTTTGACTAGATGGACCTTTGTTGGTAAAGTAATATCTCTGATTTTTAATATATTCTCTAGGTTGATCATAGCTTTCCTTCCAAGGAGCAAGTGTCTTAATTTCATGGGTGCAGTCACCGACTGCAGTGATTTTGGAGCCTCCCAAAATAAAGTCATTCACTGTTTACATTGTTTCCCCGTCTATTTGCCATGAAGTGATTGGGCCGGATGCCATGATCTTAGTTTTCCTAGTGTTGAGTTTTAAGCCAACTTTTTCACTTTCCTCTTTCACTTTCTTCAAAAGGCTCTTTAGTTCTTCGCTTTCTGCCATAAGGGTGGTATCATCTGCATATCTGAGGTTATTGATATTTCTCCTGGCAATCTTGATTCCAGCTTGTGCTTAATCCAGCCCAGCATTTCTCATGATGTACTCTGCATATAAATTAAATAAGCAGGGTGACATATGCAGCCTTGATGTACTCTTTCCCCGATTTGGAACCAGCCTGTTGTTCCATGTCCAGTTCTAACTGTTGCTTCCTGACCTGCATACATTTCTTGGGAGGCAGGTCAGGTGGTCTGGTATTCCCATCTCTTAAAGAATTTTCCACAGTTTGTTGTGATCCACACAGTCAAAGGCTTTGGCATAGTCAATAAAGCAGAAAGAGATGTTTTTCTGGAACTCTCATGCTTTTATGATGATCCAGTGGATGTTGGAAACTTCAATTCTGGTTCCTCTGCCTTTTCTAAGTCCATTTGCTGTTCAGACAATGTAAATTTTTTAAAAATGACAACAAATAATAAAATTGGATAAACATTAACGAAAGAAATATGTTAAATACCTGACCTTGGTTGAAGATGGGGGAACTTTTTCCTTATTAAACTCTACTCCTCCCTACTGCTTGACATTTTGTCCCTACCCTTTTAATTCTTGTGGTCTCTGAGCTTCTGTAATTGGCATCTCAGATTTACTATTTGCTTAAGAGTCTGGGATCTCCAGCATACAAATTTGTGGCATGTCTGAAATGCTCAGTTTGGCTGCTTCAAAGAGCCATCTGGATTGAGTCACCTGTGATGCATCTGGGTAGATTGGGTATAGGCCAGATTTAAACAACAACAACAACAACAAAAAATAGACTGGATGGAGTTACCTTTCAAGAGTCTGGTTATTCTTGCTTTAAATACTTGGCCATAGAATCATAAATTAGAAAGTAGCTTCAATGAGTGGAAACTCTTTCAAAGAATCACCTAGTCTAATCTTGCCTTTCTATTTTGGAAACTTTTCCTTACATTTAAACAAACTTTTTCTTGCTACAGTTAACAAAGAAGCCACATTGTTTGGTTTAACTTAGCACTGACTGGGAAGTCTTCCATGCCATCCCACAAAGTTATGAAAACTATCACAATGAAACCATAAATCACATAGATGATATGAGTTTAGACTACCTGGGGGTTTCAGATAACTGACAGCTATCTTGGCTAAAAAAATTTTAAACTTTCATCAGTGATTATTCACACTGAGGATGAGATGGTTAGATAACCTCACCAACTCAGTGGACATGAATTTGAGCAAACTCAAGGAGATAGTGAAGGACAAGGGAGCCTAGCATGCTGCAGTCCATGGGGTCACAAAGAGTCAGACACAACTTAGTGATTGAATAACAACAACAATAACATCATTGACAATCTGCCTCCAAAATGTCTGGTTTTACTTTCTAGACATAGTAAGTTTTACTCCTTTTTCTGTTCTTTAATGGTGTCTTTTTTATGCATGGTAAGTTGTTAGGTTTCATTTCTATGGATCATCTCAAGTGTTGACACTGACTTTCTAAAATGGAGAGGCTTAAGAGGCAACCGTTATTCCACAGAACCTCCTGTGCTATATAATTTATATTCTACTTTATCACCCCAGGTGATTTTTCAAGACATGCTGCCATTCATTTGTCCTCTGCTTCACAAGCCTTGATCTGAATAGAACACTAGGGAATGAAGGTAGCTCATCCAAGAATATTGGGGTCGTAGAATGGCTCACCTCCTTAGGGATGACCTATCACAAGGTATCTAGTCACTTCTTAACCTCCCTCTGAGACAGGTGCCCAAGCCAGACTTTTTTTTTTTTTTGCATCTCAGAAAAAGTCATTACTTTCCATCCATGTCTCAACTCAAACACCTAGGAGTCATTCTTGACTAATTTTTTTCCTCTTCTAGAATAGTCCATCTGTAAGTCTTAACTACCACTACCCCAAAATTATTTCTCTGATTTATCAACTTCTCACCAATTCCACTGTAATCAGCCTTGAGAGTGATTATTCTCTCAAGTGTAACAACTTCCCACCTGGACTCCCAATTTTCACTCTTTTTCTCTTTGCCATCCATTATTTTTATGCAAATTAGAACACCACAACCTTAATCTTACACTCAGGGATTACCACCAAGGTTAACACCTTGGTGTATGTCTTTATGGATCTTTTTTCCACATGTATCTGTGTCTGTATGTGTTGTTTTTTTAACCAAAGTGAGAACAAAGTGTCTCTACTGTTTCGTAACTTGTTCCTTGGTTGATAGTGTTGCATCTGCATTTCAGTAATCTTTAAGGATTGGGAACACGTGTACACCCGTGGCGGATTCATGTTGATGTATGGCAAAACCAATACAATATTGTAAAGTAATTAGCCTCCAATGAAAATAAATAAATTTAAATTAAAAAAAATTTTTTAATAAAAAATAAAAAATACTGTTAAAAAAAAAAAATCTCTCCAATGATCTTAAAATGTCTTGAGACACATTTTCCCTCTGTTCCAGGATCATAATTTCATCATACTCTTAATCTAGCATAGTCCCTTTTTTCTATTTCTGATTTATTGAAAAGATGGGGCCAATTTTCTTAAATTTTCTTCACAAAGAAGTCTGACTTTCGTTCCTATATATGTAAATCAGATCAGATTCTCTTTTTTAAGCATATGAATGACTTCTCACTTGCATGTGACAAAATAAAATCCAAGCTCCTACTATGGTCCTCTAGGCCTTAAGATATGGCCTCTGCCCAACCTCGCCGACTTGATCTTCTTATCACTGCTTCTCTCTTGCTCACCAAGTATGAGTTATCCAGGCCTAATCGCAGATCCTCAGGAATACCAAGCTTTTCTTACCTCAGCACCTCTGTTCTTATCCTCCTGTCTCTGATTTTCTTATACCCTTCTGGTCTAAGTTCAGATATCACTGTTTCTCAGAGGTTTCACCCACTTCCCATATAAAGCATTTACCACCAACTGAAAAAATCATTTTATCTACCTGATACAGTTTATCTCCTGTCATTGTAAACTCGATAACAGACATTTTGCTAGGATATGACCACTGTATGTATCTTTGGCGTCTATGGCAGTAACTGGCACCTAGTAGACACTCAATAAAATCTATTTGGTGAATAAACAGAAAGCTCCAAGACTCTTAAGAAAAAAATATAAAAAGATGAGATGGAGTAAATCCAAAGACCATTTAGGTCAATCTTTCTTGTTATTGGTGAGAAAGTGGAAGCCCAGGGCCAGGGTGGTGGAGGGTGGGCGCAGGAAGGACACACGACCTATAGCATCTGGATCTGGAGCTCTTTTCCTAAACTGCCTGGAGTAGGGCTCTCTAGTGCTTCGGAAGGCAGTCTTGGGCATGTGCCTGCTCTTTCAGTGCCAACTCCAACCTGTCACAATTGCACATCAGGGCTTGAAATGCCTAGTGATGACCTAGACCCTCACAGATGCCAGGTTTCCCAGCTTCTACTAGAGGACTTTTCCATTCCAACATCCTGCCCTGGAGCTTTGAGTTTTGTTTTTTCTCTCAAAAAATAATATTGCCCAGTTTTACTCTGTGACAGTGACCTAAGTACCTACATGGATCAGCTCACCAGTCTCTATTTAATCATTTACAATATATCAGGGCCTCTGCTAAGTGATTCCTTTGCATTATTCTACTTAAAGTTTGTAGAATCTCTTTTTTTAACTTTTTGTTTATATTATGGTCTAGTTGATGAACAAGGCTGTGTTGGTTTCAGGTGTATAGCAAAGAGATTCAGTTATAATGTATATTTATTCTTTTTTAGATTCTTTCCTCATATAAGTAATCACAGAATATTGAGTAGAGTCCCCTGCTCTATACACTAGATCCTTGTTGATTATCCATTTGATTATGTCTTATTTTTAATAGGAGGATAATCACTTTGCAGTATTGTGTTGGTTTTTGTTGTTGGTTGTACAACAATGTGAATCAACTATCAGATCAGATCAGATCAGACGCTCAGTTGTGTCTGACTCTTTGCGACCCCATGAATCACAGCACACCAGGCCTCCCTGTCCATCACCAACTCCCAGAGTTCACCCAGACTCACGTCCATCGAGTCAGTGATGCCATCCAGCCATCTCATCCTCTGTCGTCCCCGTCTCCTCCTGCCCCCAACCCCTCCCAGCATCAGAGTCTTTTTCAAGGAGTCAACTCTTCGTATGAGGTGGCGAAAGTATTGGAGTTTCAGCTTTAGCATCATTCCTTCCAAAGAAATCCCAGGGCTGATCTCCTTTAGAATGGACTGGTTGGATCTCCTTGCAGTCCAAGGGACTCTCAAGAGTCTTCTCCAACACCACAGTTCAAAAGCATCAATTCTTCTGCGCTCAGCTTTCTTCACAGTCCAACTCTCACATCCATACATGACCACAGGAAAAACCATAGCCTTGACTAGACGAACCTTTGTTGGCAAAGTAATGTCTCTGCTTTTGAATATGCTATCTAGGTTGGTCATAACCTTCCTTCCAAGGAGTAAGCATCTTTTAATTTCATGGCTACAGTCACCATCTGCAGTGATTTTGGAGCTCAGAAAAATAAAGTCTGACACTGTTTCCACTGTTTCCCCATCTATTTCCCATGAAGTGGTGGGACTGGATGCCATGATCTTTGTTTTCTGAATGTTGAGCTTTAAGCCAACTTTTTCACTCTCCACTTTCACTTTCATCAAGAGGCTTTTGAGTTCCTCTTCACACTCTGCCATAAGGGTGGTGTCATCTTCGTATCTGAGGTTATTGATATTTCTCCCGGCAATCTTGATTCCAATTTGTGTTTCTTCCAGTCCAGCGTTTCTCATGATGTACTCTGCATATAAGTTAAATAAACAGGGTGACAATATACAGCCTTGATGAACTCCTTTTCCTATTTGGAACCAGTCTGTTGTTCCATGTCCAGTTCTAACTGTTGTTTCCTGACCTGCATACAAATTTCTCAAGAGGCAGTATACTAACGCATATATATGGAATTTAGAAAGATGGTAACGATAACCCTGTATACGAGACAGCAAAAGAGACACTGACGTATAGAACAGTCTTATGGACTCTGTGGGAGAGGGAGAGGGTGGGAAGATTTGGGAGAATGGCATTGAAACATGTAAAATATCATGTATGAAACAAGATGCCGGTCCAGGTTCAATGCACGATACTGGATGCTTGGGGCTGGTGCACTGGGACGACCCAGAGGGATGGTATGGGGAGGGAGGAGGGCGGAGGGTTCAGGATGGGGAACACATGTATACCTGTGGTGGATTCATTTTGATATTTGGCAAAACTAATACAATTATGTAAAGTTTAAAAATAAAATAAAATTAATTTAAAAAAATTAAAAAAAAAAAAAGAATATACTCAGAGGTATTAATTACTGAATAAAGGAATGTGATTATTTTTAAATTCTTTAAATTTTTTTTCCTTAACTCTTGCAATAAACTGAAGATGCTAACAATGTTTGTAAAAAAAAAAAAAATTAAAAAAAAAAAAAAGAGACAGATCAGGTGGTCTGGTATTCCCGTCTCTTTCAGAATTTTCCACACTTTATTGTGATCCACACAGTCAAAGGCTTTGGCATAGTCAATAAAACAGAAATAGATGCTTTTCTGGAACTCTCTTCCTTTTTCCATGATCCAGCGGATGTTGGCAATTTGATCTCTGGTTCCTCTGCCTTTTCTAAATCCAGCTTGAACATCTGGAAGTTCACGGTTCACATATTGTTGAAGCCCGGCTTGGAGCATTTTGAGCATTACTTTACTAGCATGTGAGCTGAGTGCAATTGTGCAGTAGTATAAGCATTCTTTGGCATTGCCTTTCTTTGGGATTGGAATGAAAACTGACCTTTTCCAGTCCTGTGGCCACTGCTGAGTTTTCAAAATTTGCTGGCATATTGAGTGCAGCACCTTTCACAGCATCATCTTTCAGGATTTGAAAGAGCTCAACTGGAATTCCATCACCTCCACTAGCTTTGTTCGTAGTGATGCTTTCTAAGGCTCACTTGACTTCACATTCCAGGATGTCTGGCTCTAGGTCAGTGATCACACCATCGTGATTATCTGGGTCATGAAGATCTTTTTCTACGGTTCTTCTGTGTATTCTTGCCATCTCTTCTTAATATCTTCTGCTTCTTTTAGGTCCATATCATTTCTGTCCTTTATCGAGCTCATCTTTGCATGAAATGTTCCTTTTGTATCTCTGATTTTCTTGAAGAAATTCCTAGTCTTTCCCATTCTGTTGTTTTCCTTTATTTCTTTGCATTGATCACTGAGGAAGGCTTTCTTATCTCTTCTTGCTATTCTTTGGAACTCTGCATTCAGATGTTTATATCTTTCCTTTTGTCCTTTGCTTTTCACTTCTCTTCTTTTCACAGCTATTTGTAAGGCCCCCCCAGACAGCCATTTTGCTTTTTTGCATTTCTTTTCCATGGAGTTGGTCTTGATCCCTGTCTCCTGTACAATGTCACAAACCTCATTCCATAGTTCATCAGGCACTCTATCTGTCAGATCTAAGCCCTTAAATGTATTTCTCATTTCCACTGTATAATCATAAGGGATTTGATTTAGGTCATACCTGAATGGTCTAGTGGTTTTCCCTACTTTCTTCAATTTAAGTCTGAATTTGGCAATAAGGAGTTCATGGTCTGAGCCACAGTCAGCTCCTGGTCTTGTTTTTGCTGACTGTATAGAGCTTCTCCATCTTTGGCTGCAAAGAATATAATCAATCTGATTTCGGTGTTGACCATCTGATCATGTCCATGTGTAGAGTCTTCTCTTGTGTTGCTGAAAGAGGGTGTTTTTTATGACCAGTGCATTTTCTTGGCAAAACTCGATGAGTCTTTGCCCTCCTTCATTCCGTATTCCAAGGCCAAATCTGCCTGTTACTCCAGGTGTTTCTTGACTTCCTAATTTTGCATTCCAGTCCCCTATAATGAAAAGGACATCTTTTTTGGCTGTTAGTTCTAAAAGGGCTTGTAGGTCTGCATAGAACCGTTCAACTTCAGCTTCTTCAGCATTACTGGTTGGGGCATAGACTTGAATTACTGTGATATTGAATGGTTTGCCTTGGAAATGAACAGAGATCATTCTGTCATTTTTGAGATTACATCCAAGTACTGCATGTCAGACTCTTTTGTTGACCATGATGGCCACTCCATTTCTTCTGAGGGATTCCTGCCCGCAGTAGTGGATATAATGGTCATCTGAGTTAAATTCACCCATTCCAGTCCATTTCAGTTCGCTGATTCCTAGAATGTTGACATTCACTCTTGCTGTTTCTTGTTTGGCCACTTCTAATTTGCCTTGATTCATGGACCTGACATTCCAGGTTCCTATCAATATTGCTCTTTACAGCATTGGACCTTGCTTCTATCACCAGTCACATCCAAAGGTGGGTATTGTTTTTGCTTTGGCTCCATCCCTTCATTCTTTCTGGAGTTATTTCTCCACTGATCTCCAGTAGCATATTGGGCACCTACTGACCTGGGGAGTTTCTCTTTCAGTATCCTATCATTTTGCCTTTTCATACTGTTCATGGGGTTCTCAAGGCAAGAATACTAAAGTGGTTTGCCATTCCCTTCTCCAGTGGACCACATTCTGTCAAATCTCTCCACCATGACCCGCCCGTCTTGGGTATACATATATCCCTTCCCCCGTGAGCCTCCCCTCCTGCCACCTCCCACCTCTAGGTCACCACAGAGCACCAAGCTGAGCTCCCTGTGCTATACAGCTGCTTTCCATTAGCATCTGTTTTACACATGGCAATGTATATATGTCAATGCGTAGCATCTCTCAGAGGTGAATACTGTTCTTGTCCCCACTGTACTGGTGAATAAGGTCTGCATGAAAGAACTTAGGTAACATGTCCAAAGTTAACAACTAAAATAAGAGAAGTCCTGCTTCAAATGTCGATCTGTAATCTGCAAATCTTACCATCCAGTGCCTTCTCTCTGTAATGACTCAACCCTCAAGCACCTACACATGCCAACCCCAGCCCAGTTCTCAACCCTGGGTGCCTTTCATAGCAAATCTCACTAGAAGTTGCCTCATTCTTTTGTGTTCAAATAAGCTATCAGGTATAAGCTGAGAGTCAGTGAATGTTTACCTGATATGTCAGACTTCCTAAGTGGCTCAGGAGTAGTTTATGCCTTAACTCCCCCAAAAGTACTCAATCTTGCATCTTTCAAATGTGCTGGCAGCCTAGTGAGGAACATATTTGATGAGAAAGGAACTATAAGAGCTTGGCTATATGAAAGATAACTTACCCTGTATCTCCATTTTGGCATATTTTCTGTCCTATGTAAATATTTAGTGCTGTTTAGGAGTGGGAAATAGTCATTTAACTTAGAACCTTCAGCTTAAAAAATTACAAAGTGCATTTACTCTGGGGTGTTTAGTAATACAGCCTTTTGTATCCACCCTTTCATGCAAATACAGTATATAAGAGATCTGAATCTCATGTCTCCGATTGAAAGAGGTACATGCACATTTGGTGGCTGCAGTGGTAGAAATGAGAACTTAGTGATACCTGGCTCCTTGGCTTTCTGATTGGGTCACACAGCCTGAAGCAGGAGAAAGTCACCAACCCAAGGTCACACAGTTCTCCGATAATCGTAGTTACTTGTGGGCATTGGCACCTAACATGTCCAGTGCTAAAATGCACAATTTAGTTCAATGTGTGGACCTCATTTCTACCAGGGTAGTAGGCAGTGCTTTTTCTTTTCCTGCCTCAGCTGACTCTGAATAAGGAATCCCTTCTCCCTATTTTCCAGGCCCACCTCCCTGGAGTCCCTCGTGGTGCAAACTGTTTGCTGCCTTCAGACTGGGTTGCTTAGCAACCAAGCTCGGCAGGCTTCCTAATAGACAAAGGTTTTTCCTTCCAGTCCAACTGCTGTACTAATGCTCATTGTTGACAAGGGAACAGTTCCCTGCTGAGCATACTCTGTAATCTGGAGGCAGATTTGGGGGCTTATTGCCAGGAGCCGTGGACATCTCCCCTAAACAGGGAGGAGGAACAGAAGTTTGAGGACCAAATCATAATAAATGGACTGTTTCCTGTGTTGATAGATGATTACGCAGGCATTTCAACTTGGTCACTTACCAGAGATTGTATCACAGGAGACATTTGGTTACAGTGGTATCCAAATTCATAGAATAATTCACATTGCCATCTTCTTGTCCTATTCAACCCGCAAAGAAATCATCTATTTCCAAGTACACAGCCACAACATTTGACATTATTTCATAGGCATGAACTAAGCTATCAGATTGAAGCTCCATTAAACTAGAAAGGCTTGAATCCATGGAGTGCTTTCAAATCCATCTCACAGGATCTTAAAATTGGGTCATTCTCAAGGTAGGCAGAACATGGAAAAGCATTCCCACTTAGTAGAAGATGAGGTGACTCACCCAAAAGTAGACAGGGAAAAGGAGGCAAAGCTTCTTCAAAACCAGCTCCTTAGAGTCCTCTGGCTCCAGGTGCACGTTCAACTCTGGGACAGATACATCTTCATTGGAAAATGGCTTGATATTTGTGGTTCACCTGCAGAGAAAGGAGGGCAGAGGGTTAGTTTGTAAATTACTAAATAAGCTTGGAGAAATGTAACAACTTATTCTGGGTTACTCAGTAAAGCTGTGACCCTCTCACCTTTCTGAATCAAGGCAATCAGCCATTAAACTCTATACTACTTATGTCTCCATGGCTTTATTATGAGACAGCTACATATTGTAAAGTAATTAGCCTCCAATTAAAATAAATAAATTTATATAAAAAAAGAAACATATGCAAGCAACTAAACTTTAAGTATAGATGAATGACAAATTGCAGTTAATACATCCTACCATTGAATGTGGCAAGACTTCATAATCATTTTTCCCCCCCTAGGACAAAGCAAGATAATAAACTTAATGAGAATAGGCATTATGTTTCTTTCCCTTTCCTTGGGTCTGCAAAGAGCCTGTGTATCATAAATATTAATAGAAGTAAAGAATAAAAAGATGGTCAAGGTCAAGCCCAAGTTCAAAGATAAGTTCAAGGCCAAGATCAAAGTCAAGGGCAAGTCCAAGGCCCGTAACTAATCTAGTGCCGGACATATACAGGTATATTGAATATATTTATTACTTTCCAGATACTTAGTAGCATTCCACTCCTGTTTTCATTGCCTTATCTGTGAGGAGTTTCTCCCTTTTTCCTTTATTTTAATAACTATATCTTTCCCTCAGACTTGTATACATATTTAGATACCGCACAAACGAACTCTTTGTCTTCAACCACAAGAAATATAGGAGCAGAGTACAGCATATAGAAATATGAATTTTATATAGATAAGAAAATATGTACGATTCCAAAACTAATGGTCATGTCTGTTCAGAGATACAATGATACAGGAAGACAGTAGCAGAAAGTAGACACAAAGTGAGTAGAACCATACCAATTAATCAGAATGCCTCTAGAATGGAATCTGCCAAATATGTTACTTTCCTGGTTAATAGTAATTAAATTTACAGATTTTTTTTTTTAAAGAATTCATGTTATTTATTTCAGTCTTACAATGAGCCCAGTGGTAACTATTAGCCCGAGATCACAAATGACAAAACTAAGGCCTCGAGAGACTCAGTTACTTATTGTTTAAGATTACATAAGCAGGAACTGATTTTCAGATCTTCCAACTGAAAATTCCATAGCCTTTTCAGTATACTATATAACATCTGATCAGCCAAAAATTAACTTAGACCACTTTTTTTTTTTTTGGGGGGGGGTCCAGAAATTTTTGTTTTAATGATTGCTCCAGGTGATTTTGATACATCCTAAAATTAGAGAAGCACTGCTGTCATATACCAACTTTCTCTGTATTCTCTTTTTATTTTTGATTAGAGGATAATTGCTTTTCAATGTTGTGTTAGTTTCTGCTGTACAACAAATGAATCAGCTATAAGTAGACATATATCCCCTCCCTCTTGAGCCTCCTCCCATCCCATAGACCACTTATTTAGAAGTCTTGTTAAAATCATTCTAAAGCATTTTCATACACTTGACTCAAGAGGCAAGTATAATCCCAATTATATACAAATTCTATAAAATGCAAGCTAATTCATAATGACAGAGAGTAGTAGTAGTTACCTGGTGATGGGGAACAGAGGGCTGGATTACAAAGGGACAGAAGGAAACTTTTGGAAATGATGGATATGTTCATTATCTTAATTGTTTAGCTTAAAACCATTTAGAAAATGGTTTTCTAGATGTAATATATGTCAAAGCTCATCAAATTCCCCACCTTAAATATGTGCATATTACTGTATATCAATTATATTTAAATAAAGTTGCAAAAGACAAAAGAATGAAAAGAAAAATGAGAAAAAAAAGAAAAATGAGAAAGCACTCTATTAGCCAATATACCAAAAATAGCTTATATCTCAATAGTACTCATATTATCCAATTAGACTAAATAACACTACTTTAGATTCAAAATCAGGAAGAATTTTCTGGCATTTTCTTGCATTTTAGTATCACTAAAACCTTGGAATATTGTCCAGAGAAAACATAAAAGATCTTCCCTGTGAAACAAGACTGGCTACCCAACTGTAAGGCCAGTTCAGTTCAGTCGCTCAGTCATGTCCGACTCTTTGCAACCTCATGAATCACAGCACGCCAGGCCTCCCTGTCTATCACCAATTCCCGGAGTTCACTCAGACTCATGTCCATCGAGTCGGTGATGCAATTCAACCATCTCATCCTCTGTCGTCCCCTTCTCCTCCTGCCCCCAATCCCTCCCAGCATCAGGGTCTTTTCAAACAAGTCAACTCTTCATATGAGGTGACCAAAGTATTGGAGTTTCAGCTTCAGCATCAGTCCTTCCAATGAACACCCAGGACTGATCTCCTTTAGGATGGACTGGTTGGATCTCCTTGCAGTCCAAGGGACACTCAAGAGTCTTCTCCAACACCACAGTTCAAAAGCATCAATTCTTCTGCACTCAGCCTTCTTCACAGTCCAACTCTCATATCCATACATGATGACTGGAAAAACCATAGCCTTGACTAGACGAACCTTTGTTGGCAAAATAATATCTCTGCTTTTGAATATGCTATCTAGGTTGGTCATAACTTTCCTTCCAAGGAGTAAGCATCTGCCTTACATAAGTTAGATTGGGAAGAAGAAGAAAAGTCAGTCAAGCCAGAAATGCCCTTCTAGCCCTCAGTATTTTAATTCTTCTTCTATTCAATATTATTCCATCCTTCACCACAATGATCATTAAAGATATTTTGCTTAGCTAGGTCTTTAAAGGCAAGTTCATCATACAGCATAATAATCAAGAATGTAAAATTTGGACCCAAGTTTGCCCAGGTAAAAGGCCTTTCCTCCTAGTGGCTGTTTAGATCCTTAGGCCTCTTTGAACCAGTTTCCCTATACACAAAATGGGAATTATCATAGCACTTATGTCAGAATGCAGCCATAGACATTTAATGAGGCAATGCTTAGTAAAGCTTTTGACTCATATCTGACATATAGGACTCAATAAAGTTAGTCATTAATTTAAAAGATCATAGTAAGTACTATAAATTTAGTTTTATATCTGATTTTTTTCTTCAAAGAGCCCATATTCTTTGAACAAGGTCCCAAGATATCCCACACTTTTCAGTCAACTGGTGGAACGAGTGCCTAGTGCATTTCCAAGAGACATGTGTTCAAACAGCATTTAACCAAGGTGAATACCTTTCTAGGTCCAGAGAGAAATTCTAGAGAAGCAGCATTCTAGACCTTTTCCATGTAGGACTGTGCTGTTGGTATCCCACTATTTCCTTTTACTTCCCACCTTCACCACCAGAAGGAGGAATAATTCAGTACACATGGTTCTTGCCCCTTCCTGTGCTAGATGGGAACATACCATGTGTTTCCCTCACATGCTAGATTTTTCTAATGCCATCTGTTCTCCTAAGTCTACATCACACAGTTTGCCTTGCTGTCACAACTCTACTGGAAAATGTCGAGAAGACATGTGATGAATGATTCTAAGGAATGTTGTTTACCTACCAACCATCTCAGTGCTGAGTGCTGGGCTGGAGCTTGGTAGCAGTCCAGGACCTTACAGTACTGGGATTCTCTGTGCAGCCCTATCTTGCATGTCACAGAGGTTGAATGATAGAGACAGGGCTGATTCCAAACGTTTTTAACTCAGTCAGGACACACTGCTACAGATCCCAGGTTAACTCTCAACTACTGAGGTGTTAGTTTCCACTGGGAACTATGGTAGTCACCATCTACACATAATATAATCCTCACAAAACCCCAAGAAGGAAGACACCCTAATCATCTACATGTGTAACTGAGAAACTAGAGACTTAAATAGATGAGTTGCTCTTCTCCTGGTCACACTGCTAGTAATGGCAGAGTTGGGATATGAACCCAAGCTGTCTGTCTCCAGATTCTCTGTCCTTGCCTACAATGCCTCCAACAAGAGCAGTACACTACGGAGCAACTGCCTTGCAATCTCCAGTCCAAACTTTAAGAAGATTTTTTTGTCCCCTGGAGTTATAGTTCCATTTTTCAATATTACTTTCTTTCCTAAACTAGAAGGAAGTTCATTAAGAGCAGAGACCATGAACTACTTATATTTATACATCCAGCCATACAAATACACACCTCTCACACCACCTTTGATCACTTTGTTGGTTGTTGTTCAGTTGTTAAGTCGTGTCTGACTTTGCGACTCCATGGACTGGAGCACACCGAGTTTCACTGTCCTCCACTATCTCCCAGAGCTTGCTCAAACTCATGTCCATTGACTCGGTGATGCCATCTAGCCATCTCATCCTCTGCAATCCCCTTCTCTTCCTGTCCTAAGTCTTTCCCAGCATCATGCACAGTAGGTGCTCAGCAAATATCAGTGATGGATAGCACCTCAAATGTGATCACCTATTACAAGCATAATCAAGTAATTTATCATCCAAATCAGGGTATGTTTGAGAGGGAAATGGGTCCTACTAAAAATTATGCTGGGAAAATAGCTATCAAGATCATCCAAGAAAAACTGGACCAGGTGGTTACCCTAATTATAACCCCTCTCCTACTGTATCTATTCAACATTATAAGTTTCCTCTGAGATAAAACTAACAGACAGCCATCGAAACAGTTAAACTGAAACATGGAAAAATGGAGCCATCTATTCCAAACACAAACCCAAAAACAGAGACTATCAAAAAGACAACCTGGATGTCACCCTGATTCTGTTTTCCCTTTTATAAATGTGTTTATGATTTCTTTTTCCCTCTCCTCAGCAGATGCTACCTGATTTGTGCTCTGGCTAATGTCACTCACGTCAACAGCATTGCCAAATGCAATGAGGTGTGACTGACACCAGGAAAGATGATGAGCAAGGAGAATGGCAGCTGGCTGCGTTTCCTTCTTGTAGAATTTTAATGAATCAAGGAGCATCCTGATAGAGTACATCTGTACATGCTAGAAGCTAAGCTGAATGCTCTCGTCCCCAACTCTGAGATCTGAGAAACCCAAAGCGGGCTCCACCCTCATGATAGGGCTAGATGGGTCCTGAATAGAGGATGAGGACTGAGGAATATAAGAAACAGCTAAAGGAGAAAACTGCAGCTATGGGGAAAACTGCAGAGAGGTGGGAAAGAAACGTGAGTTCTCTCTCACTCTGTCCTCCCCATTAGTTTTGTGACTTAGGCTAATTATTTGTCTATTGGGACTCTATTTTTTAATAATAAACAAATGTGAAAGCTATCTTAAGTAAAGACAATAAAATAAGTTGTTTATTTCAAGGATGCGCAGGCATTTCGTGGAAGTCGAAGGGAGAAACACACAGTCTCAGGAGTACTGGGTAAAGGAGCTACAACGGCACTTTATGCCTAGGAGGAACACTGCTTTCCTTTCCTTATTGCTTCCTTCTGTGAATCTGCTGCTTTCTCACCCCAGTCAATCATTTTTTTGCTACCTAGTATGCCTGGTGGAATAACCCAAGTTTGAATGGTATAGGTCCAGCCACAAGGAATGACTGATTCTCAATTCTTATTTCTATGCTCGATTCCCAAAGATCTGAGCAGCCTAGTTAGTGCCAGGTGTCTTCCCCAGACCCCCAGAGCATTAATAGAGTATACATCAATTCTAGATACCATGCCTGAGGCCTAGTTCTATGGCCCAATAGAAGGTAGATCCATCCCTGTCACAAGGGGACTGTTTGTGAGCTGAGACAACATTTTCAAAGGTATCCCATTAGCTTATATAACTTTACTCCCTCAATATTCAAATCTGACTTTTCTATCCTCATGAGGTTTTTAAGTCTTAAATGATACCGTGTCTAGGGGGAAAATGTGGAAATCAAATGACATTCCATCTGTCAGGTACCAGCTTTAACCTTAAATCACCCCATGAGTCAGATGTAAAGCAGTCATACTTAAACCTATATCCTCTAGATCCCCAAGTTGTAGCCTTCCTTCCACAGATACCTGGAGGTCAATGTCATTGCCAGAAAAAAAGAAAAAGCTTTCCTAGTGTGAATGTTATAGGTCTTAGAGTTCACTGACAAGCCAGAACATTCTCCCTTTTCTAGGTTTGTAATTAATTCCCTTATTTGCATTATGTAAATAGTGCTTTGTATAATTTCATATCCATAATTGTTATCATCAATAAATTCAGTTGTCATTTCTCTAACTGAACTCTGTGATGCTTAATTATTAGAACTGTAAATAGAACATAAGGGGTGCAGAAAGCATGAATATTTAGTGATACTGACAGATTTTGTTCATGACCTGCCACAATTATTAATATTACTATTAATTTTTCCAGGGTAGGTTGTCAACATCAGTACAGAGTATGAAGCAAAGAAAACTCCTTTACCCAGAACTTAATAGTCCTAGGAATACTACTAAAAAGGAAAGGATACACATCTCACAGAAGCCCTGAGAAAATAATCAATTGATTAACAGACCTCTACTAAGGCCTGTGATGGATAATGACTCAATAATGTCAGGGGGCAGGAAAGGGCTGGAAGGTAAAATAATATTCTGTAATATTCTCCACATGTCTGATCTAAACACTCCCTCCTCCCCAATCCTCCACATAAATGATTTTGTGAAAAGAGCACCAAGTTCTAATCTGATTCTGTAAATTACTGGCCTGGAATTCCTCACCATTAAAAGGGGTATAATTCAAATATCCAATCTGCCTAGCTGGAACTAGCAGAAAGGAACTGCTTTGTCAAGGAGCAGCAGAGAAATGCTGAAATTCAAGATTTGAGGCATGTTTTTCTCAAGAAAGCCTAAAGTGATATACGCCCTGGGTAAACATGAGCTATCTTGCATAGAACTGTTGAGAAACCAAGCAGATCCAGCCTGTGAGTCCCTCTGCAGGTATACACACAGAGGCTCTAAGAGAATGAGGGTACAGTACAGATCACCAAGTGGTGGTAATCGCCCAAGAGGGCAAAACTTACAGAGATGAGTGAGGGAAAGTGATAGAGAGGAGCTAGAAAAAGGAGAGGGAAAGGGAGAAAAAAATATGGGATTAGGACCAGGTTGTTTAAAGAAAACATCAACTAGAGGAGTGACTGTTTTTTATAGTCTCAAGGGTGCACATGTGCAAACACCGAGACAGAGACACACATGGTTAAGTGTTCCCTCCACCCACAGACACTACATAGGCACACAGTATCTTTATAGTCCTCAACATGTACAACCTGTGTGTCCGTCCATTGACGTTTAGTCACTAAGTCATGTCCGACTCTTTTGCAACCCCATGGCTCAGGGGTTTCCTAGGCAAGAATACTGGAGTTTGTTGCCATTTTCTTCTCCCCGGGATCTTCCTGACCCAGGGATTCAAACCACACCTCCTGCATTGGCAGATAAATTCTTCACCATCTGAGCCACTAGGGAAGCCTTCATTTGTCCATGCACACACATAAATGCACACCTACAAATCACACCCCCCCCACACACATACACACTTTCCACCCTGCTTATATTCACAAGAGTAGCAGCAGCACCTCAGCAACAGATGCAGAAATGGAGCTCATAAATGCTTTAAAGACAGGCAGACAGTCATAGGGACAGAGGTTGCCATTGTCAATCAGAAAAACAGAGAGACCTATCCAAATGCCAACAGAAAGATCAGCATAACTGATACCTGCTTCCTTGAGCAAATGGTGAGTTTTCTGTACTTCTGTAAATAGAATTGAAGAGGGAAGAAATTCAGGTTAATGGCTAAGTGCTATCATTAGCCAGATCACTGCCCATTTTGGAAAGGATATTTTAGTGACATGTTTACCAAAGGGTCTAATTCAAATACTAAAATAGAAAATTATAAAAAATATAAATTATTCTCCATCTTGATTCATCTCCTCAAAGGTACAGAAGAATCAAGTATGACACAAACAAACACACACTTGAACATCTGTAATTATCAAATGTCACTCCTAATGCCCATTATCCAGCTGTGAGTTATCAAATAAGTTTTTAACTACTATATCTGAAGGTCATATTGCATGGGATGGAATGAGCTGAAGAAATGGGCTGTTGAGTTCACTTGAAAGCTACCATTTATTAAGAACTAACTGTGTGGACACTGCTCCAGCATCTTCACATTATCTCACTTAATCTTTTCAACAACTCTATGAAGTAGGTACTATTATAATCTCCATATTGTGGATGAAGAAACTGAGACAGATAAATCATGCTGAGGAAATATGTATAATATCATAAATAATATGCTGAAAAAGAGGCAGAGCTTGAACTTGAACTCAGGTGGTCTAGCTCTAGAGTGTTAGGCTAAAATGAGGATATTTCATCCCCATGTCAACTATCAACTATCAGTAACCATCTGTGATGCTATATGGAGAACTGTTTCTGACTGTATTCAAACCCGACAAGGAGTGCTACAGTCAATGGGGGAAGTGTACTACCCACAGGAAGATGGGAGAGATGTGCATAGTGAGTATTTACAACACAGACCTGAGATCCAAAGACTGAACAACCACCAACCACAAACGCAACCTTGCCCAAATATGACAGATAATAGTAAAATAATCAAAGATAAGGTCACAGGTTTAGCAATGTTGCTATGGGTTTGAACACTGGTGAGGACCTCTTAGCACAATGCTGGATGGCTCAAATAGCTTAATATACTAAGATCTTAGATCATTATTCTCTAGTTCAAAACATGATTTCACAATTCCAATCTTTGTTTTTTTAAACTCCATCCATCTCCATGTTTATTACTAAAAATAACAGAATACATTCAACAATAAAACTCCTCTGTGCTTCAAACTAGTGTGGACTGAAATGCATGTCTAAAAGTCAGGTAACAGTTAAAGAAAGTGAATTTCCATACTCAGAACAATTCCATGCAGAAGACAAAGGAAAGGACAGTTGAAATTCTCACACTTAAACAACATCCGAAAGGTTTGGCAGTTTGACTAGCTCTAAAAAAAAACAACAACAACGATATTTATTCCTGAACATTGATATGGGTAAGGGGAGTGCTCTGTGTCAATTTAATCCTTACAGCAACTTCCAAAAGCCCTGCTAGAACACTTATCCTAGGTCATCCAGCCATTCTGATCAAATGAGAACTATTGCTCCAAATAGCTAAAACTAGCTCATTTTTTTCTATGGCCTCAAGATTGCCATTTGAGGCAATTGGACAAATAAAGCATGTCTCAATTTCTCTTATAACCAAGGGTCTATAGACATGATGGGCAGGAAAGAGAGCTGTGGACTATGACTGCAGGACGGCCTGGCATTCAGCCTGCCTTCATTTGAATCACACTCTCAAGTGACAGAATTAACCAGCCATAGAGATTGAGTTCACTGAACAGGAAAAATGAGGCTGCCAAGAAAAAAAAAAAGCTAATGCAATCTAAGGCTGTGTTAAATAGAACAACAGCCATTTATTTATTCTCTCCCCTCCTCCAAGAAAGATTTAAAGGGGCAATAAACAATAGTGTCCTGAAACAAGTAAATGAAAATCTCATTCCATTTCTGGTTTTCAGGCAACACATTGCAGACAGTCCTAAATTCCAAGAAATACTTCACAGGGTCTTTGGAGAAACTAGAGTTCATTTATTTAGAGTGTCCAGGATGCAGATGGGCAAAAAATCATGGCACGTAGCAAATGACTGAACATCAAAGAACCTGAGGATATTTACTATAACGAAAAGACCTTGAAAACAGTTACCTTGTTTACCTAATACTTAAAATTCACTTCAGTCACTCAGTCATGCCCAACTCTTTGCGACCCCATGAACTGCAGCACACCAGGCTTCCCTGTCCATCACCAACTCCCAGAGCTTGCTCAAACTCATGTCCTTCGAGTCAGTGATGCCATTCAGTCATCTCATCCTCTGAAATCCCCTTCTCCTCCTGCCTTCAATCTTTCCCAGCATCAGGGTCTTTTCCAATGAGTCCGTTCTTCACATCAGGTAGCCAAAGTATTGGAGTTTCAGCTTCACATTCACTCCTTCTAATGAATATTCAGGACTGATTTCCTTTATGATGGACTAGTTGGACCTTCTTGCAGTCCAAGGCACTTTCAAGAGTCTTCTCCAACGCCACAGTTCAAAAGCATCAATTCTTCAGTGCTCAGCTTTCTTTATAGTCCATCTCTCACATCCATACATGACTACTGGAAAAACCATAGCTTTGACTAGATGGACCTTTGTTGACAAAGTAATGTCTCTGCTTTTTAATATGCTATCTCTGTTGCTCATAGCTTTCCTTCCAAGGAGTAAGCATCTTTTAACTTCATGGCTACAGTCACCATTTGCAGTGATTTTGGAGCCCAAAAACATAAAGTTGCTCACTGTTTGCATTGTTTCCCCATCTATTTGCCATGAAGTGATGGGACCAGATGCCACATCTCAGCTTTCTGAATGTTGAGTTTTAAGCCAACTTTTTCACTCTCCTCTTTCACTTTCATCAAGAGGCTCTTTAGTTCTTCTTTGCTTTCTGCCATAAGGGTGGTGCCATCTGCATATCTGAGGTTATTGATATTTCTCCCAGCAATCTTGATTCCAGTTTGTGCTTCATCCAACCCATCATTTTGCACAATGTATTCTGCATGTAAGTTAAGTAAGTAGGGTGACAAGATACAGCCTTGATGTACTCCTTTGCCGATTTGGAACCAATCTTTTTTTGCATGGACAGTTCTAACTGTTGCTTCTTGACCTGCATACAGATGTCTCAGGAGATAGGTAAGGTGGTCTGGTATTCCCATTTCTTTCATAATTTTCCAGTTTGTTGTAATCCACACAGAATAAGGCTTTGGGCTAGTCAGTAAAGCAGAAGTAGATGTTTTTATATGGAACTCTATTGCTTTTTCAATGATCTAATGGATGTTGGCAATTTGATCTCTGGTTCTTCTGCCTTTTCTAAATCCAGCTTGAACATCTCAAAGTTCATGGTTCATGTACTGTTGAAGCCTGGCTCGGAGAATTTTGATCATTACTTAGCTAGCATGTGAGATGAGTGCAATTGTGCAGTAGTTTGAGCATTCTTTGGCACTGGAATGAAAACTGACCTTTTCCAGTCCTGTGACCACTGCTGAGTTTTCCAAATTTACTGGCATATTGAGTGCAGCACCTTAACAGTATCATCTTTTTGGATTTGAAATAGCTCAACTGGAATTCCTTCACCTCCACTAGCTTTGATTGTAGTGATACTTTCTAAGGCCTACTTGACTTCCTATTCCAGGATGTCTGGCTCTAGGTGAGTGATCACACCATTGTGGTTATCTGGGTTGTATAACCCAGATATAGTTTTTTTGTATAGTTCTTCTTTGTATTTTTGCCACCTCTTCTTAATATCTTCTGCTTTGTTAGGTCCATACTGTTTCTGTCCTTTATTATGCCCATCTTTGCATGAAATGTTCCCTTGGTATCTCTAATTTTCTTGAAGCGATCTCTATTATTTCCCATTCTATTGTTTTCCTGTATTTCTTTGCATTAATCACTGAGGAAAGTTTTCTTATCCCTCCTTGCTATTCCTTGGAACCCTGCATTAAAATGGGTCTATCTTTCCTTTTCTCCTTTGCTTTCTGTCATATTGAAGAGTGCTTAGATTTTTAGAATATGGTTTCAGAGAACAGAATACAACTGATAGGTGGAAATACCAAAACCTATCCAAAAATGATAAACACAGCCTATGAAATAGTGAGAGTTACTAACATCTCAGGTATTGAAGAAGAGGCACGGTTATAAATCTCTCGACAAATGCTTCATGTCAGGTGGGAAGGAAGGACTTTTTAAAAAGTCATGATTTAACCAACTCATAGGTATGTACATTGAAAGATATCTTTTCCTCTTTACTAGGCACTGGTGTGAAAGATTTGGCATAGTTTCTGTGCTAAGCACAAGAAGTAAGGCGCTAGGAAGAAGAATGAAGGAATTTCTATGAAAAGGCATAGAATTTTTCAGTCAAAATTAAGTAGAAGTGAAATATGTCACATTACTGAATAGACCAAGATGGCTGGAGTGAGATATCACTGACTTCAATCATCATAGGATTTACTCTTTTAGTTTTCCCCATATAAGAGCAAAAAATGTCCCCTCTTTACAGACTTCTGAGCTGTAGATTATACCATCAGCCAGTCAAGAAAATTGGACAATAGCAAATCATTTATCACTGGTGGGGAGCATTAGCCCAGCTTCTTTGAACTGAAAGGGGCTTCACGAGCAATCCTGGGATCCCATTCTTTTCTCTCTTTAAAAATGTGACTAAGTCATCATCCTTGTAAGAATCAGCCCCCCTGACCAAGCTATTCGTAATGCAGTTGGTGACCTCATCGCCTCTACCCTAGTTGAATACCTTATTATACGTGGAAAGAAAAGAATGAAGCTGTTTTTTCATCTGCAATTTCCAGATTAAAAAGAAATATCTCTGCATTTTCAGAAGGTTTTATATCAGATTTCCTTTTCCTTACTTTGCTGATACAGCAGTACACACAATAGCTATGAGGGGCAAATTTCTAGCCAACTTTCTGCACTGAGCAATGAAGGATGAGAGATTGTGTTCAGAATTTCCAGTATCCCAGTTCTGTCTTTCCAGATGACTAAGATCATGGCTTGCATTCACGTACAAGGACAATAAAAATAACAGTAATTAAAAAAGAAAAAAACCAGATTTTAGGTTACTTATAAAGATATGCTAAGATAGTTTACCCATATGTACAAATGTGTTTGATAATTTGTTATGTAAGGGGGTGTTATGAAAATGAAACCTTTTTGGTTTGATCTGTTTTTCTCAAATAAAAAACAACTAGTAACATTTTACATCATTTACAAAGTTTGATATTTTTTTCTCCATGAATGCAACTAATTTTTATAAGTAAATGCTGGGTTTTATGAGCTTCCCCAGTGGCTCAAGGGTAAAGAATCCATCTGCAAAGCAGGAGACACAGAGACCAGGGTTTGATCTCTGGGTCAGGAAGATCTCCTGAAGAAGGAAATGGCAACCCAGTCTAGTATTCGTGCCTGGAAAATTCCATGGACAGAGGAACTTGGTGGGCTGAAGTCCATGGTATCACAAAGAGTCTGACACGACTGAGCAACTAAACAACAATGATAGTAGGTGAATATGTTTAGACTGAAGACCATAAATAAGATCATAAATTAAGAAGTCTAATATTTTAAAGGCCCAGAGAGATAATGCAGATATCTGAAAAGGATGGATATGAGGCAACAGAAAGCAGTGTTGATGTCCAGTTAGAAATTCTGTGCTCTAAGCATACTATAGTTCAATAATATAAATAGCAACAACATTTTAAAAATGTACCTTCACAAAATAATTGAATGTTCACAGCTTAGACTCCCATTTGAGCTGCAAAGGTCTTTTTCTTTTTTTTTAAACCAGAGGTCTTTAAAGATCACCTGATCTAGGTGTTTTCAACTCTGACACCACATTCAAACCCCTGGATCTAAAAAACACTAATGTCTGGCTCCCATACCAGATCAACTGGATGAGCATCTCTGAGGGTGGGAAACAAGCATCAGTGTGATTCGAAAATCTCACCCAGTGATTCTTAATATACAGCAAGGCATGAGAAACAAAATGAGAAAACTAAAGCTGAAAAAAGTAAAGGGATTTGTTCAAGATCATATTAGCACTTTGTAGGGAGCGAGCCTTTCCTTAATCATCAATGATTAAGTTCCAATAGAGAAGATGCCCAAAAGCAAATGCATAGGGGAGGTAATAAAAGGAGAATGTACAAAAGTTGTCAAGACTCTTATTTGATTGTAGCAAATATTTGGCTTTTTGGAAATTTAGTTGCATTGATGATGCAATGCATTTTCTCAGTGCCAATAATGTGCCCAAAATCACTAAACACTTGATGTATAGTTATAAGTTTTAACAATTCATTAAAGAGATGAAGACAGTAATGCACAGAAAGATAAATTATATTGCCAAGTATATAAAGCTAAGAAATATAGGATACATTTACACCTGCCTCTGAGAGAAAGTTTACATGAAACAAAATGTACAGATTTCAGCATACCATTACATGTGTTTGGCAAATATATACATACACCCATGTAACCAAACCTACAATCAAGATATTAAATATTCCCATTACCTTAAAAATTCCCCCATATCCACTTCTACTCACTCCACATCCCACAAGCAACTATGATTCCAATTTCTATCATTATGGACTAGAACGTTGATAAATGAAATTATATAGTGTGTTCTCATTTGTTTCTGTTTTTACATTTTTTTATGTAAAAAATGGTTTGTTTGTTTGTTTTTTTTAAGGGCTTCCCTGGTGGCTCAGAGGTTAAAGCATCTGCCTGGAATGTGGGAGACCAGGGTTCGATCCCTGGATCGGGAAGATCCCGTGGAGAAGGCAATGGCACCACACTCCAGTACTCTTGCCTGGAGAATCCCATGGAGGGAGGAGCCTGGTAGGCTACAGTCCATGGGGTCGCAAAGAGTCGGACACGACTGAGCGACTTCACTTTCACTTACATTTTTTAAAGATTTTCTTTATTTTTATTTTTGGTTGCTCTGGGTCTTTGTTGCTGCACTCGGGCTTTCTCTATTTGCAATACACGTGTTTCTCATTGCAATGACTTCTCTTGTCACGGAGCTCGGGCTCTAGAGCATGGCACAGTAGTTGCAGTGCATGCGCGTAGTCGCCCCGCGGAATATGGGATCTTCCTGGACCAGGGAATGAACCCGTGTGCCCTGTATTAACTGGCAGAATCTTTACCATTGGACCACGAGGGAAATCCCCTCATTTGTTTCTTACTGGTTTGTTCAACATCATTTTTTTTTTTATATGCATCTATATTATTCCTTGTATCAGTAGTGAGTTGCCTTTATGTAGCGGAGGAGTATTCTATGAATAAACCACAATTTGTTCACCAATTGTCTTGTTGATAATCATTTGTCTGTTTTTAACTAATGATTTTTGCCTGATTATTAATAAAGCTGCTATAAATGTGTTTAACTTTAGGAGAAACTACCAAACTATTTTCTAAAGTGCATGTCTTGTTACATACCTACTTCCCAGAGCAATACATGAGTTGTACGACTTCACACTGTCAACAGCATTTGTTGATGCAACAAGTGGTATTACATTATGGTTTTAATTTGCATTTCTCTGGTAACTAATGATATCAAGTTCTTTTTCATGTTCATATTCACCATTCATACATCTTTTCTGGTGAAGTGTTCGATCTTTTGCCTCATTGTATAAAAATTGCTTGTGATTTTATTATTGGCTTTTTCCTTATTTATTCTGGATCAAGTTTATTGTAAAATACATACTGTAAACATTCTCTCCCATATTGTAGCTAAACTTTTAATTTTCTTTTGCTGAGTAGAGGTAGTGTTTGGTGACATTCAAGGTATCTTTTTTCTGTAGCTTTTTCTTTCACTCCAAGAAACCTCTGCCTGTTCAAAGATCATAAATATATGCTTCCATGTTTATTTCAAAAAAGTTTTAATGTTTTAGTTTTTACAATTAGGTCTATAATTTATCTAAATTAATTTTGTGGATGATGTAAAGTTGAGATTCGTATTTCCATATGTTTATCCCATTATTCCAGCACCATTTGTTTACAAAGATTTTTTTTTCCTGAACTGCCTTGAAGTTTCTATGCAACTTATTATATGTGTACCATTCTAGTGCTGAACTCTACTTTGCCTCAACCTATGTATCTTTATATAACACAATACTGTCTTGATTACTGTGGCTTATATCAAGTAATACAATTCACCTGATTTGTTATTATTCAATACAATTTCAAATATTGTATATTCTCTACATTTTCATATAAATTTCAGAATAAGGTTTTCACACAAAAAAATTTGTGGAAAATGTTTTGCTTGAGATTGAGAAGGGAAAGTCACTCAGTTGTCTCCTTCGCAACCCCAGGGACTGTAGCCTGCCAGGTTCCACTGTTCATGGGATTCTCCAGGCCAGAATACTGGAGTGGGTAGCCATTCTCTTCTCCAGGGATCTTCCCAACCCAGGGATTGAACCCAGGTCTCCCACATTGCAGGCAGATTCTTTACCATCTGAG
This sequence comes from Bos indicus x Bos taurus, assembly GCF_003369695.1. Taxonomy (NCBI): domain Eukaryota; kingdom Metazoa; phylum Chordata; class Mammalia; order Artiodactyla; family Bovidae; genus Bos; species Bos indicus x Bos taurus. Next base: position 46,935,340 of record NC_040082.1, read on the forward strand.
CCATCAGGGAAGCCGAAGAATACTGGAGTGGGTAGCCTATCCCTTCTCCAGCAGATCTTCCCCACCCAGGAACTGAACCAGGGTCTTCTGCATTGCTGGCAGATTCTTTACCTGCTGAGCTACCAGGGAAGCCCCTGCTTGAGATTATGTTTAATCAAAACAACATTGAATCTTTTAGTTCATGATATCTCCACCAATTTAGGTCTTCTTTAAATCTTTTAGGAATATTTTAGAATTTTTAGTAGAGAAATCTCATGCATCTTTTTGCTAAATTTATCCCTAGATTTTTTGGGGTATCTTTTATGCTATTGTGCATGGTATATTTAAAGTTTATGTTCCAAATGTGTGCTGCTAGTATATATTGACAGTATATTAACCACTACCTACTGAGTAACTATAATGTGCCACAGACTATACTAAACATGCTCCACACTAAAATCTTTACAGAAATCTCTTTAAGAGACAAGTGAACTCATTTGTAGAGATGTGGATGGACCTAGAGACCATCATACAGAGCGAAGTAAGACTGAAAGAGAGAAACAAATACCATATATAAAAAATGGCATAGTTGAACTTATTTGCAAAACAGAAATAAAGACACTGATGTAGAAAACAAACATGGACACCAAGGGGGAAAGGGGGAGGAACGGGGTGATTTGGGAGACTGTGACTGACTTATATACACTATTGATACTATGCATAAAACATAACCGATGAGAACCTAGTGTGTAGCTCAGAGAACTCTACCCATTGTTCTATGATGACCTAAATGGAAAGGAAGTTCAAAAATAGAGGGATATGTATACATACAACTAATTCACTTTGATTATAGTAGAAACTAACACAACATTATAAAGCAACTATACTCCAATAAAAATTAATTTCTAAAACAGGGACAAGCAAACTAAGACAGAGATAAATTTAATTTTATATAGCTAAGCCTACAAAGCAATAAAGTTCCAAAGGTGAATTAGAACTTAATGTTAAAATCTATGTTCAAACCACTGTGCTTTGCTTATGTTATAATATGGGGGACCTTGAATACGGTGTCTTTGGGGATATAATCCTACCATTCATTGGGTTTCCACAGTAGATTCTTAAACAAGGAAATAACATTTTGAAAGAGCTGTTCTAAGAATCCTATACATATTGAGGTGGGAAGAATGAAATAGATGGGGTGATGAGAGACAGACTACATTTGTCCAACATCCCACACTCTGCCACCTCCAATTTGACTTCATTTCCGTAAGCTTGCCAAGACTGAAATTCCATGCCACATCTTTGGAAAATGAGGGCCTCCAGGTGGCTCAAATGGTAAAGAATCCATCCGCGAATGCATGAGATGCAGGTTCAATCCATGGGAATCCCCTGGAGGAGGAAAAGGCAACCCACCCCAGGATTCTTGCCAAGAAAATGTCATGAACAGAGGAGCCTGGTGGGCTACAGTCTATGGGGTTGCAAGAGTTGGACATGACTGAGTGTGTATGCAGGCACACGCACATGCACGCGCATGCGCACACGCACACACACACTTTGGAAAATAGTCTGCATGCATGCTGTCTCTTCAGTCATGTCTGACTATTTGCAACCCCATGGACTGTAGCCCTCTAGGCTCCTCTGTTCATGAGGTTTTCCCGGCAAGATTACTGGAGTGGGTTGCCATTTCCTTCTCCAAGGGATCTTCCCCAACTAAGGATGGAACCCATGTCTCCTGTGCCTCCTGCCTTACAGGAGGATTCTTTACTGCTGACTTAGGGGAGAGGCCTGAAAATAGTCTTCAAATGATTGAATATAGAGTTAACAACTCTACAACTAGTTATGTACCCAAGAAAAATGAAAACATGCCCTCACAAAAACATTTATGCACTAAAAAGAATGAATATCAGATCAGATCAGATCAGTCGCTCAGTCATGTCCGACTCTTTGCGACCCCATGAATCACAGCACGCCAAGCATCCCTGTCCATCACCAACTCCCGGAGTTCACTCAGACTCACGTCCATCGAGTCAGTGATGCCATCCAGCCATCTCATCCTCTGTCGTCCCCTTCTCCTCCTGCCCCCAATCCCTCCCAGCATCAGACTCTTTTCCAATGAGTCAACTCTTCGCATGAGGTAGCCAAAGTACTGGAGTTTCAGCTTTAGCATCATTCCTTCCAAAGAAATCCCAGGGCTGATCTCCTTCACAATGGACTGGTTGGATCTCCTTGCAGTCCAAGCGACTCTCAAGAGTCTTCTCCAACACCACGGTTCAAAAGCATCATTTCTTTGGTGCTCAGCCTTCTTCACAGTCCAACTCTCACATCCATACATGACCACAGGAAAAAACATAGCCTTGACTAGACGAACCTTTGTTGGCAAAGTAATGTCTCTGCTTTTGAACATGCTATCTAGGTTGGTCATAACTTTCCTTCCAAGGAGTAAGCGTCTTTTAATTTCATGGCTACAGTCACCATCTGCAGTGATTTTGGAGCCCAGAAAAATAAAGTCTGACACTGTTTCCACTGTTTCCCCATCTATTTCCCATGAAGTGGTGGGACCGGATGCCATGATCTTCATCTTCTGAATGTTGAGCTTTAAGCCAACTTTTTCACTCTCCACTTTCACTTTCATCAAGAGGCTTTTGAGTTCCTCTTCACTTTCTGCCATAAGGGTGGTGTCATCTGCATATCTGAGGTTTTTGATATTTCTCCCGGCAATTTTGATTCCAGTTTGTGTTTCTTTTAGTCCAGCGTTTCTCATGATGTACTCTGCATATAAGTTAAATAAACAGGGTGACAATATACAGCCTTGACGAACTCCTTTTCCTATTTGGAACCAGTCTGTTGTTCCATGTCCGTACATGTATAACTGAATCATTTTGCTGAATATCTGAACCTAACAGAAATCAACTACACACTAATGCTGCTGCTGCTGCTGCTAAGTCGCTTCAGTCATGTCCGACTCTGTGCGACCCCATAGACGGCAGCCCACCAGGCTTCCCTCTCCCTGGGATTCTCCAGGCAAGAACACTGGAATGGGTTGCCATTTCTTTCTCCAATGCATGAAAGTGAAAAGTGAAAGTGAAGTCACTAAGTCGTATCCAATTCTAGCGACCCCATGGACTGCAGCCTACCAGGCTCCTCTGTCCTTGGGATTTTTCAGGCAAAAGTACTGGAGTGGGTTGTCATTGCCTTCTCTGACACACCAATAAAATAATGTAAATGTTTACAGCAGTATTATTCATAGGAACCAAAAGGTATAAACAACACAAATGTAATCAACTAATGAATAGATAAGCAAAATGTGATATATACAAATAATGGAATATTTTGACCGTAAAAAGGAATAGAGTACTGATATATACTAGAACATGAATGGACCCTGAAAACATTATGAGAAATGAAAGAAGTCAATCACTAATGACTATGTATTATATTACTTTATTCTTATAAAATGTCCAGAATATAAAAGTAAATCACTGATTGGTTAGGGCTGGTAGGGGACAAATCTGGGGGAGGAGAGAATATCTAACTGGTATGGGGTTTCATTCTGAGATGATGAAAATGTTCTAAAATTAAACATCTGAAATATATTGCATATATTTGTAAAAATACTAAAAAATATTGAACTTCATTATTTAAATGCATGAACTATACAGTATGTGAATTATATCTCAGTAGAGCTATTAAAAAATAAAAGAGCAATATTCCTATTCTTTTTTATAGCACAATGCTGGACACCTACTAAGTACAAATCAATATTTGTTGGAAATATTAAAGAAAGAATAAATCCATTAGAAATAGGCCTCTCTCTTGTGTTCAGGTAAGCAGTTACAATAAGGGATAAATGTGTTAAAAATTTGAGGAAAGTATAATGCCATTCCCCTTACTTATACATGTACATAATAAATCACCTTGAACACTATTTACTATTCTAGGTTTCAATGGACTAAATACTTTTCATATTTAGATCTTTCTGGAGTATTGTTGCCATCCATTATTACTGGCATTTTCAGCACTGCCTTGTGGCATGACCTTTGATAGGTCTCTCTACTTTTCCTAGTTTGTTTCCATTAGAATTATTTAAAGCAGCCTGAGAAGCTGACTGATGCTAAGAGCCAGGGAATCTGAAAAGGATATAGCTGGAAACTACAACAGAGCTATAAGAATGACTAAACACAAGAACTCTTTGTATCCCTTGGCATTTTTGCCTCCATAATTTTGAACTAACAAGAAAGAAAATTTTTTGACTATGTCAGTAGGGAGCATTGCAATCTACACCACAAATATAGGTCATTCTTACTTCTCAGAGAGAATAAAACAGCATTGTCACTGAAGCTGCTTTGTTTTGTTTTTTACTTTTTTCTTTTAAGTCCTGTTAAGCATTAAACTTTACAATAGAAAGGGAACTTAGAGAGTCTTCTGTCCAATGCTTTCCAAACTTTAATGTGAACCATCAGAGGATTTTGAAAAAATGCAGAATCTGATACAATAGGTCTGAAGACAAGTAATCCCAGGCAATGTGGGTGCTGCTCTTTCATGGACCAGACTTAGAGTAGCAAAGTTCAGTTCCAAACTCTTCATGTTATGCATTTTTAAAAAATGAAGAGGTACAGAAGAAAAGGACACTTACTCAAGGTCACAAAGTTTTGCAGTAAAAAGATCAAGCCAGACATGGAGTCTCTAAAATACCAACTCAGAATTGTACCTATTACGTAGCTTCTATCAGAAACCCAAAACACATTCTTCCTTCATTCCCATGTCATTAAATCTTGGTCCTGAGATTATTACATTTAACAAGCAAAAATCTCTGTATGAGTTTGTTCTCTGCCCTACCAAATACTTAAGAACATTGGAACATGAGAAAACAAAATCAAACCTGTTTTTGGCCATCAAGGACCAACTGTTTTCCTCATCAACGGCCATTCTAACATCCCAGCTTAAGCTGAGCCTCTGTTTTGCCTCTGGCCATTATCAGAAAGCGATTAGAAATACAGATATAGTTTAGCTTAAGCAAACAATGCTTATGGCACATCTACTGAGAAAAAAAGATTTATAAAATCTTTTAATAGAGTAACTCCCTAAAGTTTGAGTGTTCTCTGATTTCTTATCCTACCAGTATGGATTAATGAGAAAGGATTTTATAACTCAAATATATATAGAGTTAATAGTATATAGTAGTATTTACATGTGTGTGTTGGTACATGCATATAATACCTCTGAAAGATTATCCAAAGCTAATAAGATAAATTACATCACTATTTAATAAACAGGAATGCAGAATTATTAGTAGGAAAAAGCAGCGGAGTCTTAATTTTCCCACTATCTTTTTTTGTCTTATCTTTATTTATTATATATATGTTTAATTTTTTAAGCCAGGAATGTTTTAGTAATGTAAATAAAAGATAGCATAGAAGATTGTAGTTTCTTAAAATGATCACAGTAATATTTTTAGTTCCACATGTTCCTCCAAAACCTTGCAACTCCACATTGAAAGTTGTAGTTGGGACTTGCCCGGGAGCGGAGCTTAAGAATCTGCCTTGCAAGGCAGAGGACTCAGGTTCAATCCCTGGTTGAGCAACTAATATCCCACATGCACAGAGCAACTCAGCCCACACTCTGTAGCGTGCACATGACATAACTACTCAGCCCTTGCCCTCCGGAGCCCACATGCCACAACCAGAGAACACGTGAAGATACCACAGTGAAGACCCCACGTGCCACGACTAACACCTGATGCAGCCAAATACATAATAATAAGTATTTAAAATTTTTTAAAATTGTAGTTTATTTTCATTCGCCTCAAACTTGGGAAGGCTTGTGACTTTTAACCAACCAAATGAGTGAAGCAATACTTTATTTTCTGGGGCTGGGTCTTTAAAAGAAATACAGCTTTCACGTGAGTCCCCTTTTTTGGGGGTGGGGGATGTTTGCTTTGAAAAACCAACCACCATGCTGTGAAGAGGTCCACATTCACCCACATAAAAAGATCACATGGAGAGAGATCCATGTGGAAAGAAGTCAAAACCTCAATCAACAGCCTTGATCAACCACCATACTGAATCAACATGCCTTCAGATGACTCCAGTCCTCAGAATGAATCATCTAGCTTAAACTCAGACATCACGGAGGAAAGACACAACATCCCCTATACACCCTGTCTAAACTCCTAACTCAGAGAATCCACGAACACAACAGATGATTATCCTATATCCTAAACTGCATAGCAATTTGTTGTGCAGCACCAGATAATGGAAACAGATTTTTATACCTGGAAGTAGGGAAATGCCATTACAAAAATACCTAAAACCAGTGGGTGACTTGGAGGTGGGCAGAGACTGGTGAAACATTGAGGAGGTTATTTCTCAAAACTGCAAGGGTCTTATAAAGTCCGTCAGGAAACCTTGATGGCTCTTCAGAAGACTGAAAGTGAGGGGTCAAAGGCATGGAAGAAAAGTGTCACTAGAAGCTGAAAGAAAGGCCCATGTTCATTTATCCAGAGCATTCAATCCATTTTCCAGATTCCATATTATCACAGGAGATAGTGTTCCTAAACTTTCCATCACCACATCACAAGTGTTTTCTTTCTTTCAGCTTCCAGGAACACTTCCAGAGTCAGCCATTGGTTGTGTGCGTGAATTCTATGAGTTAGGAATTTAGACAGACTGTAGGGGAGCTGGTTTCCTTTGCTGTGCAAAAACTTTTACATTTAATTAGCTCCCATCTTTAATGTTTACTCTTATTTTGATTACTCTGGGAAATGGATTCTCCCACAAATTGCTGTGATTTATGTAAAAGAGTGTTCTGCCTATGGTTTCCTCTAGGATTTTTATAGTTTCTGGTCTTACATTTAGGTATTTAATCTATTTTGAGTTTATTTTTGTATATAGTGTTAAGGAGTATTCTAATTTCATTCTTTTGCATGTAGCGATCCAGTAGCTTTCTTTTAGATGTAGCTTTCCCAGCACCACTTATTGAAGAGACTGTCTTTCCTCCACTGTGTATTCTTGCCTCCCTTGCTGTGGCTTAATTTACCACAAGTGTGCAGCTTTATTTCTGGGATCTCTATCTTGTTTCATTAATCTACGTGTCTGTTTTTCTGCTAGTACCACACGATTTTAACTACTGTAACTTTGCAGGATAGTCTGAAGCCAGGGAGCACGATTCCTCCAGCTGTTCTTTCTCAAGATTGTTTGGGTTCTTCAGTGTCCTTTGTGTTTCCATACAAATTTTAAAATTATTTGTTCTAGTTTTGTGAAAAATGCCATGGTGTTTTGATAGAGACTGCATTGAATCTATAGACTGTCTTGGCTAGTATGGTTATTTAACAATACTAATTCTTCCAATCCAAGAACATGGTTGTGTTGACTTCAGTTTCTTTCATCAGTGTCTTATAGTTTTCAGAGTACAATATTTTACCTCAAGTTGGTTTAACCCTACATATTTTATTCTTTTTCATGCAATGGTAAATGGGACTGATTCCATAATTTCTCTTTCAGATCTTTTGTTAGTGTTTAGAAATGCAACAGATTTCTGTATGTTAATTTTCTATCCTACAATTTTACCAAATTCATGGATGAGTTCTGGTACTCTCTGGTAGTATCTTTAGGGCTTTTTATGTATCATATCATGTCATTTGCAAACAGTGACAGTTTTACTTCAATCTTAACTAATGCAACTGTAAGGCTTTGGTCAGGAAAATTCCACATAAATGACAGACGATGGTTTAGAATCCTATACTCAGATCTTCAGATCTCTCGAGCACCTTATAATTCATCCAAGTAAGCCCCCCAGCCCCACCCTGCCATTTGACCACTGAGGAAAATTAACCTTTGTCTCAGGCCACATGACTACTTAACATCAAAGGACCACAGAGTCATTTCCCATTTCAAAGTTATTTTTTCTTTAAGTCTGGCAAATTCATTACTTCCAAATAGCTATGCAGAACTAAAAGACAGATTTAGGAAAACATATCATCAAAGGAGAACAGGATGTCTTCATCATGTCCCAAACCTTTGAAACTAGAATCTCCAAGGTCGGTTTCTTCCAACTCTGTCTGCTGAGTTATTGCTTGCAAGAAAATGTGACACGGAGATCTTTAGGAGATACTACTGATTGGTGTCTAGATTTCTTGCTGTATATAAGTGGAAAGATTAGGGATTTTCTTAATTTTCAGTTACAGAGACAGGATTACCCCATAATCTTACCTTCATTTAGTTAAAATTTGAAAGTGAAAATGAAAGTCGCTCAGTCATGCCCGATTCTTTGTGACCCCATGGGCTATACAGTCCATGGAATTCTCTAGGCCAGACAGTGGAGTGGGAAAACTTTGCCTTCTCCAGGGGATCTTCCCAACCCAGGGATCAAACCCAGGTCTCCTGCATTTCAGGCAGATTCTTTCCCAGCTGAGCCACTGGCAAAGCCCAAGAATACTAGAGTGGGTAGCTTATCCCTTCTCCAGCAGATCTTCCTGACCCAGGAATAGAACTGGTGTCTCCTGCATTGCAGGCAGATTCTTTACCAACTGAGCTATCAGGGAAGCCCCAAGTCAAAATTTATTGATTACTAAATGCCATATATTAGGCTAAGTGTTTTACCATCATCTATTTTAAATCACCTAACAATGATATGGTAGAAGCAATCAGAAACATCTCCAGTTAATAGATGAGAAAAATGTAGAATGTACATCATTTGCCTCAAATCAGTCAGCTAATTAGTTGCAGATCTGGATTTTAAACCCAAATACACCTGAATCGAAAGTCTATGACATAGGTTATAAAAAGAATCATTTCTGGTTAGGCGTGGAAGTATAGATTCTTTGACCCAGTGGGGTTACTCCCAGGCTCTCCTTCCTGTGAGTTTTGGTTTCTGTGATAAGAGATACATCTAATTAAAGGAGGTCTCTCTTAATAAAAGAGAAGTGCTTTTTGTAAAGAACACTTATTCCTACTGACCATTACTTTCCTGTCTCCCTTATTTCCTCCAAAATGTCTTCATCACTGTTGCACTTAATTTTCATCTCAGGGTCTCAGGTTTCATCATATCTCCTCCAGTGAAACCTCTTGTGTGTTCTCCTTCATTTGCTACGCTGAGGAGTAGGGTGGGGAGAAAGTCAGCTAGTCTTCATTGGACCAGCTGGTCTGCAGAAGCAGGAACATTAGCGCCAAGATGCAGGGCCAAAGCCTGCCGCATTCCATTTGTTTTCTTTCAAAGGCCACTGCACTGGCTGTAGACAGATGTCTGACAGGCTGTATCTGAGGACGTTTATTCCACGCCTACCCACAGATGGCTTTACCAACTTCCACAGCATAAGTTCGATTTCTTTCCAAGCTTCAACTTATAACTAGGGCATCACAAAGTTATAGCTGAAGAGATTATCCTTATGACTTATATGTGAATACCTCACATTTGAATACCCATGTGCTTGACAATGTAGAAAACACTCAACAATATCTCATTTAATCCTCATGCCAAGCTTATAAAGTAACCATTATCACTACTCCCATTCTACTAATGAATTAGCTAAGAATTAGAAGACCAAAGTCACTTGCCCAAGGTCACACAGCTAGTAAGGAACGAAGTTGCCTTTTAAATCCAAGTAGAGTTTCACTTCATAGTCTATATTCTTTCCTGTTCCATAAAAGCTAATAGAGATGATGATAGTGGTGGTGATGGTATTACTGTTGTTAAGGATAAAAGTATCAGCAACAACAAAAGACAACTGTGGTCCCTGCATTATGCCAAGTGCTTTACATGTACTGCTTCATTTAATGGTCACAATTCTTCATGTGGCATGGTATTAATATCTACTATTTACCTGAAGAATCTGAGCTAATTTAGAGAGGCTAGTAACATGCTCAGGGCTACAAACCAGTGACAGCACCCAAAGGGGCCCATTCTGTCTAACCCTAGCTCAAGCTCTTACCAATTATGACCACTGCCATCTTATTTCAAAGCTGGGGAAACTGAAGCTCAGAAAGGGAAAGTTCCAGGTCCCCTATTTCTAGAACATGGTAGCCTACCAGTCTAGCTGTGACATTCCTCCAGCTGGGATTACCAGCTCCCAGGAAAGGGCTATCTACTTAGCACCACATATGGGAAAACTCAACCAGTCTTCATTTTCAGGGGTAGAGGAGTATTGTGAGAAACAATGAGGGATACAGTGATTTGGGAGCCAGAAAGTAAGATATGAGCCGTGCATTAGGCTGCTTCACTTTGACCAAGATACTTAAGTTGTCTGAGTCCCCTCCTTTTCCACAAAGGAACTTATTATATGATTGGGAAGTTCTGCCATTAGGGACTATTCCAAGATGTCGTATAGGCAAGAGCTAAGTGAGTTTGTGAAAATATTAAGTGCTATCATTTGAGACTAAATAGATCACTATGGGTCAAAGTAATAAAAGTGTGTTAATTGAGAAGGTGGCACCCAAGGTTGATCTGAAACATATGAGAATAATGACTACGTTATTATTTTTTTTTTACTATGTTCTTACTACACATCAGATCCTGACATAAGTAATTTATATGTATGATTTCAGTTTATCCTTATGAAACTTTTTATGTTTACTGTTATTGTGCTTCCTATTCTAGAAGTGTAGAAACTGAAGCTCAAACAGGTGCAAAGTTAAAGAACTAGCAGGGGACACAATTGAGATTCAGGCTCAGGGGTCTAGCCTCAATCACTACATCACATTGCCTTTCTGGGTTGGTTAAACAGACAATTGTGGGGACAGCTTCAGTGAAAGCAAGAAGCATCCAGGGAGTTACATTCCGTGCAGCAACTATGCATGCATTCCACAATATGGAATTTGCATTTCAGATCCTAAAGTGGTAACCTGGTCATGCCCTGTGCTTTCAGGCAGGGCAAACATCACCACCACTGTGTACTTCAGAAGAGTTGAAGGATACTCCCATGGTCAGGCACCTAAGTTATCACCCCTTCCACATCAGTGTTTCTTCCTTAGTCTCTTGCCATGAAGCACTGTTTAAATTCATGGGCATCCAGGTTTCAGGTAATAATTTCTCTGTCTGCCTTACATGTATTGGTTTTATAGACCACAGATTACAAAGAAGGGTGCCGAGACGTACTAAATTTCCTTCAGAGACAGAAAACTTTATGTAAACACAAGATATGTGGAAATCTAGAATAAAAGGCCTTAGACAAGATCATAAACAGCTGGCCAAATGTAAACTGAATTAATGGGCTTTTCTTCTCAACAGAGTATTAAAGCTAGAAGAAGCCTTACAAGTCAGGTTATGCAAACCTGCCGTGTTACCGACAGGGAAACCGAGGGGCAAAGTCTACTATGATGTGCATGAGGGTCCATGGATTGCTGACGTTCAACCTAGGCCAGAACCGAGTTTCTAGATCTGCAGTTTGTCGCCCTTTTTTTTTTTTTTGCCATCCAGTCCTCTCCCTCACATTTCATCACTGTCAGGTCTAACCCACCGCTTCTCATTCTAATCACTTGCCAGTTTCTCTGAAGCCATGGCCCCAGGATCCATTGCTCCTTCAGTATCTGTCCCTCAGTAAGGCATTCTCTCTGCTAGCCTTTCCACCCTCTGCATGCTTTGTTCCCTCAGAGGGAGGCACTGGAAGGTTCTCACTAACTGAGAGGATGCTGATGGGACCCTTGCAGGTGCAAACGTGCCCATCCCACTGGGCAGGCCCTGGCTATGCCAAGCAGAAAGGGCCTTCCCTCTGATAGGAAGCCCAAGAGAATTCCGAATCAGGACAACTGTCAGTGTGGAGAGGGAATAGCCTGCTGTGAGCAGAAAAGATTTCTCTGTATAAAAACCCACATGACTGCACAAAATGGCAGCTGAGAGGACCTGGAGTGAATGATGGTGGAGATTCATTTACATTTTAAATGAACACAACATTTTCCTGGGGCATTGCTCCCTCCTAATGATCTAATCTATAAAATACACCATCCCTTTTTCTACTAGAAAAATCATTTTTCTTAAAGTCAATAAACAAATATATTTCGCTGCCCAAAGCTGTTACTATCTGTATATCTTTTAAGCACAAAATCAAAACTTTGCCTTTAACGAATGCTGATCTAAGCCATAGAGACATTTTCACATGAGTTAATAGATGGAATGACTCCTGAGATTCTCTTTATTTAAAATGCAAAGAATTCTCAATGGGGACAGGTTCCTCAGCCAGACTTCCAATCTCCCTTTTCCTTACAGAGGGAGAAAAAGAAATATTGCTTGGCAATAATGGCTTCACAGATGCTTAGGTGATTCCCAAGGTAATTCCACAGAGAGAAAAATTCATGCCTTTTAGGCACCCAGGTCACAGGAACTGAGTGTGTGCTTTACCACAAAGAGCATTTGTCATTCAATAAAATTACATTTTTGAAACAGAATCAACAGAGGATTCCAAGAGTCATGGAAGAGAACTCTGGCAGGGGAGAGAGTGATGAATTTTCTTAGCACTGGCTTCTCTAATACATGTTTATGGGGCCTGGGTGTAACTAAGATTTGCCAGCGTTATCTAGTAGAAAAAGACAAAAACTGAAACTAAAGACTGACTATGACCCCTCCAACTCCCATAACCACATCAAGGCACATACATGTTCCCATCACCCCAAGAAAAACAGTTGTTTCATGGGAGGCTCTGGTTCCCAGCTACATTTCTTCCTTTATTCTACTCGAGCAGTTGTTTCTGCTTTTTTAAGAATCTTGGGACCCAGGGTACACTGCCCCAAAATACACCTTAATGAAATATTGATTATTTTGAATTAAAGTTACTTAAGAAAGAACTGATGCAAAAGAAATACTTTGACCTTCCTCTCAGCCTCATTGAATGCAGGAAATTTACCTCCCATAAGAAAGGTAACCTTCCTGTGTCTGAAGGTAGAAAGATACCCTCATCTCCAGAGATAAGGAACTGGGCCCAGAAGCCTATATAGATAAACCTTGTCATTTCCTGAATTTACTATCCAGTTATATAATATTATAACACATATAAATGGGCTTCCCTGGTGGCTCAGAGGGTTAAGAGTCTGCCTGCAATGTGGGAGACCCAGGTTCAATCCCTGGGTCAGGAAGATCCCCTGGAGAAGGAAAAGGCAACCCACTCCAGTATCCCCATGGACAGAGGAGAATCCCCCTGGATAGAGGAGCCTGGTGGGCTATAGTCCATAGGGTCCCAAGGAGTTGGATATATAAATGTAAGATATATTCCCTCCCCTGCCTCTTGCTAGGCAGGCATTCCACTTTGAAAACCTCTGACCTAAATCAGCACTGAGTGACCCCTGCCTGTACACTTTGCCTCACGATTTCTCCACCTGGAATCAACCTGGAACCAGACAATAACCACAGAGAGAGCAACTATCAAGTTCAAGTGAGGAGCGGCTGGTGTGAGAGATCTCAGACCTTGAAGGCCCTGTGCTTATGAAAACTCAACTCTTCAACTATTGTTCTGGGGTTCTACCACTACAAGTTCTACCACCTCCATAACACTTTTCTGATTATTTGGATCTGAAATACTCTTTTTACTCCATCAAAGTCTATTGTCAATTTCTTGGGGACCAGGCATTTTGCTAAAGGCTTTTCATCTATTTATATAACTCCAACACTCTAAGAATGAAGAAGCTTAATTCCCTTTTTTCCAGATTATAAAAACAAAGTTGGTTGAAATATCACAGCTAAGTGAGAGGTAGACCTAGGGCATTCAAACACTGGTTTCATATGAAATTATGTCAACTACACTGGGCTTCCCTGTGGCTTAGCTGATAAAGAATCCAACTGCAATGCAGAAGACCTAAGTTCAATCCCTGGGCTGGGAAGATCCCCTGGAGAAGGGAAGGGCTACCCATTCCAGGATTCTAGCCTGGAAAATTCCATGGACTGTATAGTTCATGGAGTCACAAAGAATTGGACATGACTCAGAGACTTTCACTTTTACACTGCCTTTGGGCTTCCGATGGTTCAGATGGTAAAGAATCTGCCTGTAATGCAGGAGACCATGATTTGATCCCTGGGTCAGGAAGATCCCCTGCAGAAGGGAATAGCTATCCACTCCAGCATTCTTACCTGGAGAATTCCATGGACAGAGGGGCCTGGCAAGCTACAGTCCATGGGATCACAAAGAGTTGGACACGACTGAACAATTAACACTTTCACTTCTCATTTTCACACTGTCTTTACAATAATACATATCACCTGTGCCATTAATTTGACATTTCACACATATGTCTTTTTCAAAAATAATAATTAGCTTGACTTTAGGCTCCTTCAGTAAGCCATTTGTGAGAGCACCTGCTTTGAAGTTGTCTCTCTCAGCATTGAAATCCCTCCATGAACTTGCACTGAGAAAATGCTATGTGCTAGGAATAGTCCATGAGTTATCTCACTTGTCTTGGTCATTTTTCAGCATTTGTAACTATATCCATTTTAAAAATGAAAAACATATATCAGATTTGTTAAGGAAAAAAAAAAAAAACCTGCTAAACTAAAATCAGTAATTTTGTAAGGGATAGAGTCAGAAATTGAGCTGTGCTTAATTCCCAAATCCCATTACTGTATATTTTCACACATCCCTCATCATAGGTAAGTCCTTCACTGCACATTTCACTGATGGGATGCTACCTGTACATGTCATATGTTCTTGTTATATATAGCTAATGCCTCTCACAGTACCATTTACCATGGTAACTACTCAGCACATAATTTTTTTTTAATTCTTCAGATGGACTGCTTTTGAACAGGAATACTTGCTGTTGGATGCAAAAGAATGTGCTGGACTTCATTTCATATAAATGAATCTGACAATATGTTAACTGTGTGTGACTTTTTTCACTCAGCATATTGCTTTCAAGGTTCATCTATATAACATACAAGGTTCATGTATGTTCATCTAAGCATATGTATGTATATACTAGCACTTCATTCCTTATCATAGGAGAATAATATTTTACATTTCACTGCATAGATATACCACATTCTGTTTACCCATTCATCAGTTGATAGACATTTGTGTTGTTTCGTTTTCTGGCTATTATGAAAAATGTGGCTATGAACAATTGCATAGAAGTTTTTGTGTGGACATACATTTTCATTTTTCTTTGGTATATATCTAGGGAGAAAGGAAAAGAAAAAATATTTTAGAAAAATAATGGCTAAAAACTCTCCAAATTTGAGGATGCAAACAAAAGAAGAACAAAAAGCATTTCACTTGCCATCCAGGTCTACAAAGATTAAGACACTACAGTCACTGCCCAATAGGGCACCTTTACCTTTAGAAAGAAGAAATTAAAGACAATAACACAATGCTCTGTGCTTTGGACAGTTAGGCCTCATAGATAGTTAGGAACATTTCAGGAATAATTTTAATGAACCCAGGTTCTTGCTAACTAACACTTCTTAACTAACATCTTCCCATACATAGAAAAGCACTTTAATCATTAATTTGAGATAGCAGTTCTTTGTGACAAGCAGTAATCCTTACCAAGATGTATGCTTGACTACATGTATTCCCTAGATGAAGAAAAAATCATACATAAGCTATCCTGTTCCCCTACCTCTTTGGAGCAGAGCTATCTGAGAAGCTCTTTTAGGCTATAGTCCTCGGTAAAGCCATAAATGAAACAACTTGAAACTGATAGTTTGGGCATTTTCCTTTCAGTTGACAATGAAAAACAGTAACCTACACATCCAACTGTATCAATTAACTCCAAGTAAGATAACTCAAAGTGTTCTATATGTAGACACATCATGTTCAAACTATACAAAGTCAAAGAGAAAACCTGGAAAGCTGCAAGAGAAAAAGTATTCTTCACATTCAAAGAGTCCTCAGAAACATTAAGAGTATACTTTACATCAGAAAACATGGGGGCTGGAATGCAATGGTATAACACAGTCAAAATGCTGAAAGAAAGGGTATCAATAAAGAATTCTATATCCAGCAAAACCTAGGCAAATCTGCAAAGACAAAAAGAAGATTAATGAATGCCAGGGACTGAGAGGTGTGGAGAGAATTGCTAATAAGTACAAGGTTTTCTTGATGGGGTGATGAAACACATTCTAAAATTAGATAGTAGTACTGGTTACACAATTATGTGGATATACTAAAATCCAATTACTTGTGTACTTTAAAAGGTACATAATTCTATGATATGTCAATTATATATCAATAAAATTGTTTAAAAACAAAAACAGGATTCAGTTCAGTTCAGTCGCTCAGTCGTGTCTGACTCTTTGCGACCCCATAAATCGCAGCATGCCAGGCCTCCTGGTCCATCACCAACTCCCGGAGTTCAGTCAGACTCACGTCCATCGAGTCAGTGATGCCATCCAGCCATCTCATCCTCTGTCATCCCCTTCTCCTCCTGCCCCCAATCCCTCCCAGGATCAGACTCTTTTCCAATGAGTCAACTCTTCACATGAGGTGGCCAAAGTACTGGAGTTTCAGCTTTAGCATCATTCCTTCCAAAGAAATCCCAGGGCTGATCTCCTTCAGAATGGACTGGTTGAATCTCCTTGCAGTCCAAGGGACTCTCAAGAGTCTTCTCCAACACCACAGTTCAAAAGCATCAATTCTTTGGTGCTCAGCCTTCTTCACAGTCCAACTCTCACATCCGTACATGACCACTGGAAAAACCATAGCCTTGACTAGACGGACCTTTGTTGGCAAAGTAATGTCTCTGCTTTTCAATAAGCAATCTAGGTTGGTCATAACTTTCCTTCCAAGAAGTAAGCGTCTTTTAATTTCATGGCTACAGTCACCATCTGTAGTGATTTTGGAGCCCCAAAAAATAAAGTCTGACACTGTTTCCCCATCTATTTCCCATGAAGTGGTGGGACCGGATGCCATGATCTTCATTTTCTGAATGTTGAGCTTTAAGCCAACTTTTTCACTCTCCACTTTCACTTTCATCAAGAGGCTTTTGAGTTCCTCTTCACTTTCTGCCATAAGGGTGGTGTCATCTGCATATCTGAGGTTATTGATATTTCTCCTGGCAATCTTGATTCCAGCTTGTGTTTCTTCCAGTCCAGTGTTTCTCATGATGTACTCTGCATATAAGTTAAATAAACAGGGTGACAATATACAGCCTTGATGAACTCCTTTTCCTATTTGGAACCAGTCTGTTGTTCCATGTCCAGTTCTAACTGTTGCTTCCTGACCTGCATACAGATTTCTCAAGAGGCAGATCAGGTGGTCTGGTATTCCAATCTCTTTCAGAATTTTCCACAGTTTCTTGTGATCCACACAGTCAAAGGCTTTGGCATAGTCCTTCCTTTTTCCATGATCCAGCGGATGTTGGCAATTTGATCTCTGGTTCCTCTGCCTTTTCTAAAACCAGCTTGAACATCAGGAAGTTCACGGTTCACGTATTGCTGAAGCCTGGCTTGGATAATTTTGAGCATTACTTTACTAGTGTGTGAGATGAGTGCAATTATGCGGTAGTTTGAGCATTGTTTGGCATTGCCTTTCTTTGGGATTGGAATGAAAACTGACCTTTTCCAGTCCTGTGGCCACTGCTGAGTTTTCCAAATTTGCTGGCATATTGAGTGCAGCACTTTCACAGCAGCATCTTTCAGGATTTGGAATAGCTCAACTGGAATTCCATCACCTCCACTAGCTTTGTTCGTAGTGATGCTTTCTAAGGCCCACTGGACTTCACATTCCAGGATGTCTGGCTCTGGGTCAGTGATCACACTATCATGATTATCTGGGTCGTGAAAATCTTTTTTGTACAGTTTTCTGTGTATTCTTGCCACGTCTTCTTAATATCTTCTGCTTCTGTTAGGTCCATACCATTTCTGTCCTTTATCGAGCCCATCTTTGCATGAAATGTTCCCTTGGTATCTCTAATTCTTGAAGAGATCTCTAGTCCTTCCCATTCTGTTGTTTTCCTCTATTTCTTTGCATTGATCGCTGAGGAAGGCTTTCTTATCTCTTCTTGTTATTCTTTGGAACTCTGCATTCAGATGCTTATATCTTTCCTTTTCTCCTTTGCTTTTCACTGTATCAGGAATAGTCATCACTATTACTATTTTTCATTATTTTTCTTATTTCTATTTTTAAAACCATGGATCTTTCTGGTTATTGTGTGCAGAATGGGTTGCTTGAAGGCAACTGGGTAAAAAATAACTCTAGTACATTGATGAGGTGACTGTGAAGACTAAGGGAAGAGGCAGGATTCAGGATACATTTTGAGGTAGAGCACATCTTGTGTGAAAGAAAGAACTATTCTTGGATAGGATGTCTGAGTGACTGGATGCATGCAATAACCCTTAGTAAACAAACCTCCTCAGTAAATACAGTTGCTTTCAAAGGGACTTTTTGAGCATAGAGACTATTTTCTTTTCTTGCCTTGAAGACAACATTTCTTTAAGCAGATAGGTCTAAAGATTTTCCTGTGGCAAGTCTCAAGGACATCCACAATGATGAAATACAACCTGAAGGAAAGGATCCAGTTTGGACTCATGATCCAAAGAATGGGTGGTTTGCTTCTTGGTTCAGCAAATATTGATTGATTATACCTTGAAATTCAACTAAAGTGTCAAGGTGAGTAAGTTCTTGATTCATGCTGCAATAAGCAAGGAAACATTAAGCCCTCAATTGGTAAGGAGGAGCTGCCAAAAAGCATGGAATTCTAGGCCATTTCCTGTCACTCATTAATCTCAGGCATGGTATTGAAACCCTCAGTGATTTCCATGCAGAGCTCTAATTTAGCTAAAGTGGGCTGGTCAGGGAATAATTAAGACCACAGAGGTCTTATCCTCAGCTATAATAATTCTCAGGGGAAAATGCCTGAATTGGACTATTATGGAGAGTTGATTAATTCTGAAAATAATATATTGAAAAAGCCCCCTACCAAATTAGGCATTAAAAATAAAGTCATTCTATATTGGGACTCTTGAAGATAATATTAACATTTAATAAGTGCTAGTAACATTCTAAGAGTGCACAAACTACTTTAAATGCATTGTTTCATTTACTCTTTATAATTCCATGTGGTAGATACCATTATTGCCCATATTTTGAGAGACCTAACTTTATACCTATTAAGTACTAGAGCTGGGGTTGAAATTCAGAGTAGGCAGAAGACACATTGTTAAAGATAATCACTGTTTTCCTTTAGCCTAATGTGAAGATACTCAAGATGATGACATGCTGAGCCCCTTCATGTCTTTTGACCAACTTTAATCATCCCTTCAACTGGTATTTGTTGTTGTTTAGTTGCTAAGTTATGTCCAACTCTTTTGCAACCCCATGGACAGGCTCCTCTGTCTACGGGATTTCCCATGCAAGAATACTGGAGTGTATTGCTATTTCCTTCTCCAGGGGATGTTACTGACCCAGGGATCGAACCCAAGCCTCCTGCATTGGCAGGTGGATTCTTTACCACTGAGCCACCAAGGAAGCATCAGACTGGTATTTATTAATAGCTTAATATGTGTCAGGTATCTCATCAATTAAGAAACATGAACATGGTGTCCAACAAAATGTCAAGCAATGAAAATTTTTTTTAAATATATGCTTAGCTGTCTGTTAGACATTTTAAATGCAAAGGTCATATAGGATGTCGCACTAAAATATTTTTGAAACTATAGAAGTAACCAACCAGTCTTACAGAATACAATCCAAGGCAGCATTTAATTATATGCTCTACTGTGTGATCTATAAAATGTACACTGTGAGCATTAAGAAAATAAAACTAGTTATGAATGAATTGCATATGCCTTCAAAGATTGGTATTATTATAAAGCTCTGCATTTTAGTAAATGCCTTGACTGGCAGTGAAGGAATTTGATAGAGAGGAGGAATCATTTTTTACATTAAGAACAATTATATGGTCTATAGGACTCATATAAGAATCTCAAAAACTGTTTCTGTCTCCCTTTGAATTGCAAAATTATGGAATAGTAAGGTAATTCATAAGATGGCAAACAACCTTGAAATATGAGAAAAGAAGGATATAAAGAACCTATCTCTAAAGGCATGCATGACTATCCCAAAAACTAGCAGTAGAGAAGAAAAAAAAAAAAGAGCAGTAGAGAAAACATTCTCACTCACTTGCGTTTACTAATAGGACATTATAATAATGAAGCACTTTTGAATTGTCTGTAATTAGAAGCTGGACATTTTGTTGTCTTTAAAGTTATGATAAGAAATATCAGTGCACTCAGGGAGCTCAGCTGGGTGCTCTGTGATGACCTAGGAGGGTGGGATCAGGAGGTGGGAGACAGGCTCAAGAGGGAGGGGATATATGCCACGCATAGCTGACTTACTTTGAAAAAAAATAAAATAAAAATTTTTGCAAGGAAAAAAATCAGTGTAGTGAAAATCCAGTCATCTGGATCCATAATGGTTTGCTCTAACTTTAATATTATCCTATTATACCTATGATATGTTAGTCCAACATGATAGCATCCTTACACATATATGCATTATATTCCATGTCCCCTCTTAATAACATCCCACATTACTCATTGTCCCCTCTAGATAAAACCCAGTCAACTATTTGAAGTCTGCCCTATATTTCCACTCTCCTTGCTAGATTGCTCTCTTCTGTGAACTCATGTGACATGTTTTGCTTAAGCTTTATGATATAATAGCTTTATTATTCCCTTGAACTAATCTGATTTTCCATGCAGAAAAAAAGAAGCAAGTCTGTATCTTATACCTCTCAGGAATTTCTGGTGTAGCCCAGTAAAAATGTGGACACAGGATAGATGGGCAATGATAGGACAGATAATTTATGTTCCAACTAACTGGCTACCCTATTCAATTGAATTCTTACAACCACAGATATATAGTTGCTGAGGAAATAAAAATTGAGATATTGAGGTGATATGCTGGAAGTCTCACAAGTATCAAATAATGTGAGTTCTGCTTTCCCCAATCCAAGCCTGATGTGATAGGTTGGTTACGTGATTGGCTAGTACTCTTCTATTTCCTCTTCATGGAATAAATCTATTAGCAATTTTTTGTTGCTTTTAATTTCTTTCTTCCATAATAAGTCTGTAAACACCATAGGGGTAAGACTCTGGTTAACATGAGTGCTTTCTCGAGTCTCCATATAGAGACACAAACTAACTATGTGTGGAAGAAAGGGAAGAGGCTAGACAGAAGTGGGGTTGTTGAGAAACACCAGACTAGAACCAGAGTCAAAACCTGGGTTTTGGACTTGCCTGGTGTTCCAAGCATTGGTTAAAGATCCAACTTCCAATGCAGGGGATATGAGTTTGATCTCTGCTTCTGGAAGATTCCACATGCCTTGGGGCAACTAAGCCTGGGTACCACAACTACTGAAGCCCATGAGCCACAACACTGAGGCCTGTGCACTCTAGGGCTCATGTGAAGTGAAGCGAAGTGAAGTCGCTCAGTCGTGTCCGACTCTTTGCAACCCCATGGACTGTAGCCTACTACACTCTTCTGTCCATGGGATTTTCCAGGCAAGAGTACTGGAGTGGATTGCCATTTCCTTCTCCATCTAAGGCCCATACTCCACGACAGAGTAGCCCCAGCTCGCCACAACTAGAGAAAGCAGATGCAGTAATGAAGACCCAGTGAGGTGATAATTAATTAATTAAATTTTGAAAAAACACCTGGTTTTTAATTTCTTCTCCACCTGACCTGCCTCTTAAGAAACCTGTAATGCAGGTCAGGAAGCAACAGTTAGAACTGGACATGGAACAACAGACTGGTTCCAAACAGGAAAAGGAGTACGTCAAGGCTGTATATTGTCACCCTACTTATTTAACTTATGTGCAGAGTACATCATGAGAAATGCTGGACTGGAAGAAGCACAAGCGGGAATCAAGATTGCCGGGAGAAATATCAATAACCTCAGATATGCAGATGACACCACCCTTATGGCAGAAATTGAAGGGGAACTAAAAAGCCTCTTGATTAAAGTGAAAGAGGAGAGTGAAAAAGTTGGCTTAAAGCTCAACATTCAGAAAACGAAGATCATGGCATCTGGTCCCATCACTTCATGGGAAATAGATGGGGAAACAGTGGAAACAGTGTCAGACTTTATTTTTTTGGGTTCCAAAATCACTGCAGATGGTGATTGCAGCCATGAAATTAAAAGACACTTACTCCTTGGAAGGAAAGTTATGACCAACCTAGACAGCATATTAAAAAGCAGAGATATTACTTTGTCAACAAAAGTCCATCTAGTCCATCTAGTCAAGGTTTTTCCAGTGGTCATGTATGGATGTGAGAGTTGGACTATAAAGAAAGCTGAGCACCGAAGAATTGATGCTTTTGAACTGTGGTGTTGGAGAAGACTCTTGAGAGTCCCTTAGACTGCAAGGAGTTCCAACCCATCCATCCTAAAGGAGATCAGTCCTGGCTGTTCATTGGAAGGACTAATGTTGAAGCTGAAACTCCAATACTTTGGCCACCTGATGCGAAGATCTGACTCATTTGAAAAGATCCTGATGCTGGGAAAGATTGAGGGTGGGAGGAGAAGGGGATGACAGAAAATGAGATGGTTGGATGGCATCACTGACTCAATGGACATGGGTTTGGGTGGCCTCCAGGAGTTGGTGATGGACAGGGAGGCCTGGCGTGCTGTGGTTCATAGGGTCACAAAGAGTCAGACACAAGTGAGCGACTGAACTGAACTGAACTATCTGACATGCATTTAGGAATATTCAATTAGACTCATTCTTGGGCAGTGGGGAAGAACAATAAGTGAAAAGATGAGAGAGAGAACAGGAGAGTGTGATTCCACACACCATTCCCCTCAGTGGGGACTTAAAGTGACCTTTCCTCAGAAGGTCCCCTCCTCACCTGACTGCACCTTCCCTCCTGAGTGAGCATATTATACAGTTGTATGTGATTCATCTTTAAAGACATACTGCACTTTCTTCCATATAGCACAACCCTGAAAATACTTCGTATTCATGCAAATAAAGAGATTCTCTCGCTGGAAGTGACACTGGAAAATAAGCATCTCTTCTCTCTGGAGGAAAAACTGGAAGAAGTCCTGGTTGGACTTCTCAGGTTTTGTGCCACCTGCATAGGTATTTTCAAGGGTGGTTTTAATGAGACTACTTTTGCTTCACATACTGACTTGAGAGCCTAACTCTTCTCTGAGATGAGACCTGGCTGCCTTGTTAGTCTTCACTGATCCACTAGTTCTACTAAACTTTCCTTTTACATAACACCTTGAAATTATATAATTCTAGGACAGAATCTTCTATTGCCTTTGTCTTCTCTGACTCACAAAATACTTGTGCATCTAAACAGAAATCACCTTTCATTTAGAACACCTGTAACATACTGGAGGCTAAGCAGTTCAAATCTGACCCACAAATAAAAGCCTTTTGCACACCTTAGAGAACTGCACAAAGTGTTCTGTAGAATCAGTAGGACCACAATGCACTCAGTATTTAGCTGGCCGTGGAGAAAGGGTACTCACCTTAGAAAGCAGAGATTCTCTCCTACTGAAGCTATAAGGTTAAGTAATTGCTATATGGGAAAGGATTTGCTTTCCTCAGAAATTGAGACCTAGTTTTCAAACCCAACCCTTCTGTGACCTTGGAACATTTACTACCTGACCCCCATCTTTGAATTCAATGTCCTCATCAAATTAGAGAAAAGTCAAAGCAAGTAATATATATAGTTGTCTCCATTCTTGGCAAGGTGACTCTACTCTATCTACCTCAAGTGAGTATATTAAAGTCAAACAATGTGTCAATATCAAGACAAGCTTACAGGCCATTTAAGACTCTCCCATAGGGAAATTATGGTGTCACCACTATCTGTAACTATGGTCCTGGGATGAAAAGGAAGTAATATAGAAGAGAAAAAGCCAATTTGTGTCCATCATGTATTTCAAATCTAAGTAAAATTACCAAAATAACTCCTGGGGCTAATTTTAACTATATAGTGCAAAATAAATGTCCATTGTGTTGGCTTTGGGGGTATGTCCAGGTTAACTAACAATATATTTCACAATCCCAGATACCCCAAGTTCCACTGTTAGAAGGCAAATCCTATTGGCAGGACAACCCCTTAAGCCTATGTTTCTTACTTAAAGGCTGGACATGAAAGTCACACTTCACTTATCTACTAATTCACCAAGGTTGCCTCCCACACTTGGGTCTCTAGATTTGATAGATGAATGCTTCATATGGCTCTGCCAAAGAGACTACCCACTCTGCCAAATGTCTGTGATCTAAAACCTCACAGAAAAGAAAGCCTCTTCATTCTACTTGCTGAGAAACACTTCAGTCCTGGAAATTTAAGAAGTATAAGAATTCAGCCAAGACCCTAGAGCACAGCCACAGTTGGATGGAGAGCAGGAGAATATTTCTCCCTTAGTTATTATGACTTTAAAGGAATCAATAAAAACAAAGGCATGCATGAGATTGCACCCAACTCAGAGGAAACAGAGTTGGAGCAAGACATTGGGAATCATGGCCAACACAGGCAAAGGGTGATAGCCTTTCATGTGAATATACCCCCATCAATCCACACACAACAGGTAGGCTTAATCTACCAACTCCTTCCCATGGTAATCCCTCATGATGGATCAGTTCTCATTCTCTCATTTACATTTGGGCTGTGGCATAGCATCAAAAAAAAAAAAAAAAAGCAATTACTTGTGTATAGGCACAAAACTAGTTTTAGTGGTAAAAAATGGAATAGAATTCTCTCTCTCCCGTATGCACCTTTGTCGGTAGTTATGTGTGTGATGGGGTCTTAAATTATCCTGATTTCCTCCATAAACAATTTTTTTTCCAGAAACATGCCAAGTTGTGAGCAATGACAAGAGTCATAGGAGTCATTCATTTCATTCTCAGGACAAAGAAAGAGGTACCTAAATTAAAAACAAACAAACAAACCCTTAGAATTATCTAGTCTTTTCCACCAGGAACAGATATCCATGCTGATTTATGTCAGTTCCCTTCCCACACTCATGTCTCCCATTTATAATTGCTAAATAAGCCAGGTTCATGACGTTTCTCCATTTGGGTCCCCTGTTTGAATTTATTTATAAATACTCATTCCTCCAAATGTTCTAGTTGAATACACAAAATATTCACTTCAGCACAGAGTGTATAAATTCAGGGCCAGAGGAGGTGTGAGGCATATTGCATAAAGGCACTAATTCATGATCAGCTTGTAGAGGTATGGATAGAGCTCAGCGATATGCTTGCCATGGAACCTTGAGGACCTCAGTTTTTCCTCTTTGAATATGTTCCCTGATCATCAAATTGGGGGAAACTAGATTTCTCATGTTCCTCTCATGGATAAGTGGAAAACCATATGAAATCACAGATAGACTTTTTAAAAAACTTTTCATGATCCTCACTTTGAGAATAAAGGGAGGAAGCTATAATATCAGGCAAGTGCTTAAAGAAATTACAAGGAAATCCGGGGCCCAGTGAAATGGACTGTAGTTCCAATATTTCCATCAGCTTGCTCACACGTCTACCCTGGAAACTCTCCATAAAATCAGAGGCTGAATGGTCTTTTATGTCTCCCTCAGTTCTATTTCTGGGTTATTGAATCTCTGCACCATTATTAAGAATACTGTCATTGTAGCTTGAATTTAAATATACTTATATCAGTACTTCGGAGAAGGCGATGGCACCCCACTCCAGTACTCTTGCCTGGAAAATCCCATGGACGGAGGAGCCTGGTGGGCTGAAGTCCATGGGGTTGCGAAGAGTCGGACACGACTGAGTGACTTCACTTTCACTTTCCACTTTCATGCATTGGAGAAGGAAATGGCAACCCACTCCAGTGTTCTTGCCTGGAGAATCCCAGGGACGGGCGGGGGCCTCGTGGGCTGCCGTCTCTACTGGGGTCGCACAGAGTAGGACACAACTGAAGTGACTTAGCAGCAGCAGCAGCAGCATATCAGTACTTGAATTGGGCCTTTGGCTCCCTTCGGAGCCAGAATTCAGCCACTGTAGCTGTTACTGTTTAGTCACTAAGTCATGTCCGACTCATTGCAACCCCCTGGACTGTAGCCTGCTGGGCTCCTCTGTCCATGGGATTTCCCAGGCATGAATACAGGAGTAGGTTGCCATTTTCTTCTCTAGGGGATCTTCCCAACCCAGGAATTGAAGCTGGGTCCCCTGCAGTGCAGGCAGATTTTTTACCACTGAGTCACCTGGGGAACCCAAAATTTGGTATATATAACAACTTTGTTTGGTATATATAACAACATTGTTTTATATATAAAAACAATGTGGGACCCTAAATTGGATCTCAGAACAACAAAAAGATAATTAATGAAAAGAAATGGTGAAATATGAATAAAGTTCATGGTTGGTAAGAATAATGGTCCAATCATATGATTTTTGGATAGGTATACTGTATTATTTTTTTTTTTGGCTTTTTAATTTAAATTTATTTATTTTATTTATTTTATTTATTTTTTAATTTTATTTTTAAACTTTACAATATTGTATTAGTTTTGCCAAATATCTAAATGAATCCACCACAGGTATACCTGCGTTCCCCATCCTGAACCCTCCTCCCTCCTCCTTCCCCTACCCTCCCTCTGAGTCATCCCAGTGCACCAGCCCCACGGTACTGGATGCTTGGGAATTTATTTATTTTAATTAGAGGCTAATTATTTTACAATATTGTATTGGTTTTGCCATACATCAACATGAATCTGCCACGGGTGTACATGTGTTCCCAATCCTGAACCCCCCTCCCACCTCCCTCCCCATACCATCCCTCTAGACTTTTATTTATTTATTTTGTTGTTGTTGTTGACATGTATGGTTTTTATTTTTTTTTATTTTTTCTTCCAGTTTTATTGAGATATAATTGACATATAGCACTGTGTAAGTTTAAGGTATAATGATCTGACTTATATCATGAAATGATTATGACAATAAGTTTACTGAACATTCATCATCTCATATAGATATAAAATTAAACAAATAGAAAAAAATTATTGTCTTGTGATGAGAACTCTTAAGAGTTCTCATCACAAGGTATACTGTTTTATTAAGTAAAATGTTAACATTAAAAGCTGGATGAAATACTCATGAGAACTTTCTGTACTATCTTTGGAACTCTTCTATAAGTCTAACATTATTTCAAAATAAAAAGTAAAAACACTGTATTTCATAGGAGTCACCTCAGGTACATGTTGAAAATGCAGAATTCTCCAATTTCAGGGCATGAAAATAGTAGTCCTAGAGCAGGGTCCAAGAATCTGCATTCTAATTGGCACACAAGGAGATTCTAATGCAAATTTCTCAGGGATCACACTTGGAGAAACTCTGGTCTGAAACAAATACTGCTTCAGAGTAAAATAAGTGATGATTAGAGGTGAGTAAATGGAAAATACAACCTGAGACTCTTGTGTGAGATCTTGATTTTTTTTCATTTTTTGAACAGATTTTACTAAAGGTCTTTATAGACCAACATGCAGACTCTCCAGATCCAGCTGTCAAGGAGACCCTGTTATGCCAGGCACACTGCTGGGGTGGAGCAGGCAACCCTGGCTTCCTATCTTTCTGGTCTGAGACAGAGGTGGTTGGCAGTGTCTCAACTCTGGGTCCACAATGCTCACATGGTCAGGCAGGGCCTTCTTTAAGGCCAGTCTTACCAGTTAGGTCCCAGGACAGCATGATCTTCACTTGATGCCCAATGTACCCTGTCTTAGCATGACATGGTACATGATGACATCAACACAGCAGTTAACAAGGTCCCCATTGTGGATCATTAGGCCATCCACAGTCTTCATGGATTTAGCCCTCTGTCCACAGAATTTCCCAGACACCGTGACCTCAGAGTCTCTGGCCCTACTCTCCATGACGAACAGAGCACACCATAGCAGGCCCTCCAGATAGCACGTTTGTAATGCAGAGGCTTTGCCTGGGCAGCGGCACACAGACCTCTTGTGGCTGCCATTGTAGGATACCTCCACCAGCTTATGTATAAATTTTGGAAAGTTATTAATCTGCTGGGCCTCAGATTCCTCATTTATAAAAGGTGAACCTATGGAATTCTAATGATCATCCCTGTATAGTACATAAAAGGAAAGGACAAGGGTTTCTGCAGCATCACTCCCATGCATGCAAGAGTCTGATCCTGCAGTGAGTTAAACACAGTCACAAAGCAGACACAACCATGTTGAAAATACACAGTCACTGTGATAATGCCAGCAGCGAGGGACGTTAGGTTTTGCATTTGCTTTTGAATTTGCTTTATTGAATCGAGAAGCAGACACTGTAGTTGTGATAGCATGCCCTTTTGCTTTGTGAAACAGAAATTCTCTCTGCCATCTGTGAAGACTCTGGGGAAAGGAAGTGAGGTCTCTGGCTCCAGGCCTTTCATTAGAGAACTGTTTTGTACCAGATGAGGCCACAGACTCAGAACTACCATGTCTCTGCAGAGACCCTGCCTTGGATATGAAGAAAGATGGATTTCAGTCAGCTCAGAGCAACTGAATTTAGAAGTGGCAATGACTAGAATCTTGGGATTGCCTCTGGCTTCTTGCTAGAGTGGCTATCTCTGCTAAGTATATGTGCACATACACTTTAGCATGTGTGCAAACCTTTCAAGTCAGAGGGAATACGATATTTATCTGAACAAAAATTCCTATAGGGCAGGAAATATGCCAACCTCATCTCATTCCAATTCTGTTGACCTGACTCAACAGTTTAGAGGGGGCTCAAGTGGTAAAGAATCTGCTTGCAATGCAGGAGAACAGGGTTCAGTCCCTGGGATGGGAAGATTCCCTGGAGGAGGAAATGCAACCCCCTCCAGTATTCTTGCCTGGAAAATCCCATGGACAGAGGAGGCTGGTGGGCACAGTCCATGGGATTGCAAAAAGTCAGACACAACTGAGCGACTAACACACACATAACACACATGAATTAAATCTAAGTTTTGTTTTCCCATACAGAAAGGAGATCAAAAGAACATATGACACTAAAATCTTCTGAGTACAAATATGCTATGTGTTATTAAAGAACATGATTGTATAGCATACTTAACTTCATGTACCTTTTGTTTTTTTCATTTCTGAAAAAAGCTAATAACACCTACAAAATTTTGTTTGAATCTTGACAAAAATTCTATGAATTTTAATTTATGTTAAATTACCCATATATGTATATATATGAAAAAGGAAAGTGAGCTTAAACATCTAAATTTCTCAGTTTAGACATTAATCATAGCTAAGTGCAAGAGCTGACATTTGAATCCAGATTCAACAACTTGAAAACTCACACATCCATTAGGATGACTCCAGGCAAACAACTGTTAACTCCAGTCTCTTCATGAAAGCCAAAATGAATTTATGTCTCTAAAGCATAAAAAGAAGATAGCATTGGATAGGGGAGGACCGTTTATCTTTTACATATCTGTCCGTGGGTTTTTCAGTGTGATGATTTGTGATTAAGGCGATGGCACCCCACTCCAGTACTCTTGCCTGGAAAATCCCATGGACGGAGGGGCCTGGTAGGCTGCAGTCCATGGGGTCACTAAGAGTCGGACACGACTGAGCGACTTCACTTTCATTTTCACGCATTGGAGAAGGAAATGGCAACCCACTCCAGTGCTCTTGCCTGGAGAATCCCAGGGATAGGGGAGCCTGGTGGGAGGCCGTCTATGGGGTCGCAGAGAGTCGGACACGACCGAAGCAACTTAGCAGCAGCAGTAGTAGCATGGATTCCTATGAATGAAATGTATTTGCTGAGTAGAAACAGTTCCTATGACATCTGGAAATCAAGCTCTACCTCAAGGTAAAGTACAATGAACTGAAAAGATTTCTATTTATTCCAGATATATTGGTCTTCTGGATTAGGAATTAGAGATGACAAAGTAGGAAGAACTGAGCAAATTAACAAAGTGCAGGACAGGGGTATAACTGAATCAGGAGTTTGGTTTTCCTTTAGGTTTGCTCTGTTTTATTCTGTGTATATCAAAAAAAGAGCATGTTATTTGTTTTGCCAGGACCACTGCTTATTATTGTGCAAGTTTTCTGTCTCCCAACACTAGAGGGCACGTTCCTAATCCCTCTGTGTGTGTGTGTGTGTGTGTGTCAGTCACTCGGTCATGTCTGACTCTTTGAGACCCCGTGGCCTGTAACCCACCAGGCTTCTCTGTCCATGGAATTCTCCAGGCAAGAATACTGGAGTGGGTAGCCATCCCTTCTCCAGGAATCTTCCCAACCCAAGGATTAAACCCGGGCCCCCACCTGCATTGCAGACAGTCTTTACTGGTTGAGCCACCAGGGAAGCACCAATCCCTGTATTTATGTGCTGAGGTACTACTGTAATTTTCAAGCAGATGGCAATAAAATAACTTGAGAAAGTCTACATTGAAAATACTTGCTCAAGTTTACTTTCTTGACATCTGCTCTCAAATTAGTATACTACCATACTATTATTTGTGATGCTACATTTTTAAATGTAGACACTTCTGGATTTTAAGCTATATTACAAAGCTGTAGTAATCAAAACAATATGGTTCTGGCATAAAAACAGACAAATAGGTCATTGGGTCAGAACAGAGAGCCCAGACATAAATCCATGCATATATGGTCAGTTCATTTTGGACAGTGGTGCCAAGAACATCCAATAAGAAAGGGATAGCTTTCTTCAATAAAATGCTGTTGAGAAACTTGATAGTCACATGCAAAGAAACAAAACTGGACACTTACTTTATACTACTCACAAAACTTAACCCAAAATGGATCAAAGACTTAAATGTAAGACCTAGAACCATAAAAATTCTAGAAGAAAACAGAAAACAAACAAACAAAAACAAGTTTCCTTGGCAATGATTTCTTGGATAAGACACCAAAAGCGTAGGCAACTATTAAAATAAGTGAATGAGAGTGTATCAAACTAAAGTTTCTGCAGAGCAAAGTAAACAATTAATCAAAAGACAACCTACAGAAGGGGATATGATACTTGCAAAACATACATTTAAAAGGTTTTAATGGCCAAAATATATAAAGAACTCATACAACTCAATAGCAACAACAAACAAAAAATGGGCAAAGGACCCAGACATTTTTCCAAAGGCATTCAAATGGGCAATAGATATATAAAAAGGGGTTCAGCATCACAAATCATCAGTGAAATGTAACTCAAAAGCATCATTAGATATCACTTCATACCTGTTAAGATATAAAGTGAAAATGAAAGTGTTAGTCATTCAGTTGGGTCTGACTCTTTGTGACCCAAAAGGATGTAGCCCACCAGGCTCCTCTGTCCATGGGATTCTCCAGGCAAGAATACTGGGGTGGGTTGCCATTCCCTTCTCCAAGGGATCGTCCTGACCCAGGGATCAAACCCAGGTCTCCCACACTGCAGGAAGATTCTTTACCATCTAAGCCACCAGGGAAGCCAGCTATTTATCAAACAGACAAGACATAACAAATATTGGTGAGGATGTGGGGAAAAGAGGATCTTACATACTGTTGGTGGTAATGTAAATTGGTACAGCCATTTTGGAAAACAGTATGGCTACTCCTCAAAAACTTAAAGAACTACCATATTATCCATCAGTCTTGTTCCTCAGTATATATTGGGCTTCCCTCATAGCTCAGTCAGTAAATAATCTGCCTGCAATGCAGGAGACCCAGGTTTGATTCCTGGGTCAGGAAGATCCCCTGGAGAAGGAAATGGCAATCCACCTAGAGAATTCTTGCCTGGAGAATGCCATGGACAAAGGAGCCTCACAGGCTACAGTCCATGGGTTCATAAGAGTTGGACATGACTTAGCAACTAAGCCACCACCATATATCTAAAGGAATCGAAATCAGTATCTTGGAGAGATATCTGCACACCCATGTTCACTGCAGCATTATTCCTAACAGCTAAGATACTAAAGCAACCTAAATGTCCACTAAAAGATGAATAGATAAGAAAGATGTGAGATATATGTATACAGACAGTCCCCAACTTATAATGGTTCAGCTTGTATTTTTCAGTTTTATAGTGCCATGAAAGTAATATGCATTCACTGGAAACATACTCCAGATTTTGAATTTTAACCTTTTCCTGGGCTAGTAATATGCTGTAGGGTGCCTCTAGTGGTAGAGAACCCACCTGCTGATGCAGGAGACTTGAAAAGAAGTAGGTTGGATTCCTGGGTTGGGAAGATCCCTTGGAGGAAGGCACGTAGCCCACTCTGGTATTCTTGCCTGGAGAATCCCTTAGACAGAGGAGACTACTGTCCATGGGACTGCAAAGAGTCAGACATGACTGAAGCTACTTGGCATGCACGCATTCTTGTGATACTGGGCAGTGGCAGCGAGCCAGCCATGGGATGAGGAGGGTAAACACCCTCCTCGTATTTACAGTGGTTTTGTACTCTCACAACCATTCTGTTTTTCACTTTCATTATAGTGTTCAATAAACTACATAAGATATTCAACACTTTACTGTAGAAGAGACATTGTGTTAGGTGATTTTGCCCAGCTGTAGACTAATGTAAGTGTTCTGAGCACAGTTAATGTAGGCTAGGTTAAGCTGTGATGTTTGATAGGTTAGTTGTAACAAACATATTTTGACTTAAGATACTTTCAACTGATGATGGGTTTATCAGAATATAAACCGACTTTAAGTGGAGGAACACCTGCATATAATACATGATTTCTCTCTGTATATATATCCTATATCTTTCTGTATATATATCCTATATCTTATGTCTTATATTGCATATATCATATATATGTAGTAGAATATTATTCAGCCATAAAAACAGAAATTTTGTCATTTGCAACAATATGGATGGACCTGGCATACATTATGCTAAGTAAAATAAGCCACTCAAAGAAAGGCAAATACCTTATAATATCACTTACATGTGGAATCGAAAAGTATCACATACATGTGGAAACTGTAAAAAAAAAAAAAAAAAAAAAGAGAGAGAGAGAGAAAGAAAAGAAAAAAAAAAGTCAATTTCATAGAAACAGAAAATACCTTTGTGGTTGCCAAGGACTGAAGTAGAGGAAGAAATGTGGGGATGCAGATCAAAGGGTACAAACCTTAAATTATAAGAATAATTTCTGAGTACCTAATATACAGCATCTTGAATATAATTAATATAGCAGTTTATAATGAAAGTTGCTAAAAGTAGATTTTAAGCATTTTTAACACATACACACACAGAGTTAACTATGTGAGGTGATGAATTTATTAATTATCTTGATCTTGGTGATTATTCCACAATGTATATAAAATCATCACACTGTATACTTTGAATATGTACAATTATATTTGTCAATCATTGTTCACTAAAGATGGAAAATGTTTACCATCAGACACAGGTGTTCTGTTTTACCTTAAAATCACAAAGAGAGGAAAAGGAAAGAATCATCTGAAGGCTGTTGGAAGTCACAGCATAAAATCCAACATTGTTGTAAGTAAGATACTCAGTCAGGAAAAAAAAAAAAAAAATCCAGCGATAGCAGGGAAATGATTATGTGCTCAGCACACTTCTTGCTTTCTCCCCCTGTCTTCCATCTCACTTGAGTTCCACACACATTTATTTTTTTTAATTTTATTTTTAAACTTTACATAATTGTATTAGTTTTGCCAAATATCAAAATGAATCCGCCACAGGTATACATGTGTTCCCCATCCTGAACCCTCCACCCTCCTCCCTCCTCATACCATCCCTCTGGGTTGTCCCAGTGCATTAGCCCCAAGCATCCAGTATCGTGCATCGAACCTGGACTGGCATCTCGTTTCATACATGATATTTTACATGTTTCAATGCCATTCTCCCAAATCTTCCCACCCACTCCCTCTCCCACACATTTAGAAAGCTCATAATTTTGGATCAGTTCTACAGTGCTCTCTCTGCTTCTCAGATCAAGTAATCCAACATCACTGGAGAAATTAAATTTACTGGAGAATTCCTCAGTGTTTCCCTCCAGAAACTGCTTTCTCTTTATATCATGCTTCCTTTTTAACCTTTTATTTATGTATATTCAACCAGTTTGATCAACTTCACCTGCCTGAAACATAGCTTACCTAAATTCACATTCTCCCCCATGCAAATTGGTTTTTTTTTTTTTTCCTATAAATATTCTAGATGTCATATGGTGGTACCATGAAGTTGTAAATCTAAGATTCATCCCTTACTCTCATCATTCTCTCATCTTTATACAGCATAATTATTCTTCTAATCAGTCATTAGAAATCATAATGATTTTGTCTTCTAAATGTTTCTTGAATCTGATTTTTGTATGTCTAATGTCTTTCATGGCTACTCTATTTTTTATATCAATCCTCTTTTGAATAGCCTCCTAATAATGTGATTATCTCTTGTGCTGTTTTTTTTTTTTTTCTCCCCTAACCATTCTTCTACATGGTCCCAGAGGTATTTTTATAAAATGAAAACCTGAACACATTGAAGCTTTGCCTAACATGCTTTGCTGGATACCAAGTGACCAACTTTTCCAACTTCATCTCTCCCTTGAGCGCCACACCTACTTAAAACAACTCATTCTTGGCCTTTTCTTTAAAGCTTCAAAAAAATCCGAATCTATGGGTAATTCTTTACACATAGCTCCATAACTCTGCTCATGTTATCTCCTTTTAATGAAATGTACTTTAACTCTGCCCTTTTCTCTATGATAATTCTTCACCTAACTTTACTTTCACTTCAGAACTTATCTCAGCCATTACCTTTTCCAGGAAGACTTCTGTAAGCAGCACTGTTACCAGACTAAGTTAGTGGCTGTGAAAGAGACTTTACTGCCTGAAAAGTCAAAAACATTAAGTATATGGCCCTTTCAAGAAAGTCTGTCAACCTCTATCTTGGAGGAAAATAATTATTTCACTCATTTTTTTCATCCCATCACATTATCAAGAGATTTTCATACTGCAGGAGTCTGATATTTGTCTAATAAATTCTATCAAATTAATAAAGGTGGTTCTGAAGTTACTTGATCTATCCATTAATTATTCAGTTCAGTCGCTCAGTCATGTCCAACTCTTTGTGACCCCATGGACTGCAGCACACCAGGTTTTTCTGTCAATCACCAACTCCCTGAGCCTACTCAAACTCATGTCCATCATGTTGGCGATGCCAGCCAATTGTCTCATCCTCTGATCCCCTTCTCCTCCTGCCTTCAATCTTTCCCAGCATCAGGGTCTTTTCCAATGAGTCGGTTCTTCTCATCAGGTGGCCAAAGTTTTGGAGTTTCAGCTTCAGAATCAGTTCTTCCAATGAATATTCAGGACTGATTTCCTTTAGGATGGACTGGTTGGATCTCCTTGCCATCCAAGGGACTCTCAAGAGTCTCCTCCAACACCACAGTTCAAAAGCATCAATTCTTCAGCACTCAGCTTTCTTTATAGTCCAACTCTCATAACCATAAAAGACTACTGGCAAAAACCATAGCTTTGACTAGACGGACCTTTGTTGATAAAGTAATGTCTCTGCTTTTTAATATGATGTCTAGGTTGGTCATAGCTTGATTTACCAATGAAAATTGTGTAATAGTCAAATCATGATGTTAAAAAATTTAATGTAACTCTAATGACAGAAGGGCCCTCTGTAAGTATTTTAGCAGTTTCTCCTTAGGAAATCAATTTTAGACATTATTTTTAGTGACATTAAGTATCTTCTAACAATTGGTTATGTAGGTCCTTTCTTTAATTCCCTCTCTCTTTTCCTTCCTCCCTCACTCTCTTTCCTAGAAGAGGATTTAACTTAGGTGCAGGTCTTGTTCTTGATTTTCTGGTAAAGAGATGAATGCACAATGACTATTTCATTTTATTCATAACTGTATTCAAAACATCTGGATTTCCCCTAGACTGGCTTAATGGAAATGATTCAGAGGGGAAGTTAATTGATTTTATGTAATAACTGATTCAACAAGTAGTTTCTGAGTAACAGCGAATAACATAGACATCCTCCTAAGCATTGCTGGTTACACAACTCTTAGGAGGCAAGAAACTGTATCCTATTATCATATCTTGACTGTATCCAACTCTTACAGGCAAGAAACTGTACCCTATTATCATAAAGACTCTCTACCAGTGATGAAACTGATTCATACATACAAGCCCAGGAGGTTTCAAAAATATACCACATGCCCCTCAGCAAACAAAAGATCATATGGCTGTTAGGAGTCTCTGGTTCTTCATAAGAAAGTAATCACACACTACTCTATCTCTCCTACTAAATGTGGCTAAAAAATCTGGGCAAAATGCATGCAGCAGTTATTTCTTAACTGGGGGCTCAGCCGGTAAAGAACCTGCCTGCCAAAGCAGTAGACACAAAAGACATGGCTTCAATCCCTGGGTCAGGAAGATCCCCTGGATAATGAAATGGAAATCCACTCCAGTATTCTTGCCTGGAAAATCCATGGACAGAGGAGCCTGGTGGGCTATAGCCCATGTGGGTGCAAAGAGTCAGACACAACTGAGGGCACACGCATGCAATGAGGTATAATTGATATGCAAAAACACTGCACATATTTAATCCCATAATTAAATGAGTTTGCATATAAGCATACACCTATGAAACCATTTCCACAATCAAGGTAATGGACATATCCATTACCCCTAAAGTTTGTGTCCCCTCTTCTTTTTTGGAACACTTCACATGAGATCTACCCTTTTAACAAAATTTAAGTGGACAGCACAGTATTGCTAATTATGTACAGCAGGTCTCTAGAACTTACTCATCTTGAATAACTGAAATTTTACATCAACTGAACATCTCTTCACTTACCTCCCTTCTCAACCCTTGGTGAGCAGTTTTCTTTGTTTCATGCAGTGGTTACTGAAGATTCTAACCAGTCAATAGTGGCAGACAGACTGAGGAAGGAGAGTACAATTTCCAGTACCACCCAACTGGAAGTAAAACTGCCACACTCATTTTCTTCCTGCATCATCTCCATATCTAAATTCAACATGGCTCAAAATTGGGAAGTGGAAACTAATTGGATCAAGACAGATCCCAGAGAAGACCTCTAGGAGTGACTTAAGGAGTGGGAAAGGAGAGTAGAAATCTACTGTTTTTTCAATTCTCTGTTCTCTTTTGTCCTGGCCCCCCAACAATCTCACAGCAATTGGCAGCAGGGACAATAAGAGGAGCCACAGGACCCAAAACTCCAAGGGAAGACTATTGTCCTCTCTGGTTAAAGGAACTGTGGTCCTAAGAGCGAGTGATTGTTTTCCCCTCTATCCTTCCACTGCCTGGCCCTAAACTGATGCTTTTGCCAGAATTGCATGGTAGAATAGAAGAACTAGTCTCAGCTTTCTGGCCAGATTGAGAAGAAAACCCCAGGAAAACAAAAAGTACTGGGGAGGTTGTAGAGAGGAAAAATCTCAGAAAGAGACTTCATAATATGGGTGTTTATGAACTGCTAGACTTAACCTAGATTGAACATGTATGGATCTGACTCTAGACAGCAAAGACTTTGAGAACTAAATTAGAGTGGGACAAATGCCCTGCTAGGAAGCTGCTATAAAGCACAGGAAGCTCAGCTCAGTGCTCTGTGATGATCTAGAGGTGAGGGGGTGGGATGGGAGGGAGGTCCAAGGGGGAGGGAATATATGTGTACCTATGGCTGATTTACTTCATTGTACAGCAGAAACCAACCCAACATTGTAAAGCAATTACCTTCCAATAAAAATAAATTCCCCACTAGGTGGCACACATGAAGGACAGGTCCAAGTAACACTGCAGAGGCTTTGACCACAGAACTGACACTGAGATTCAGTTCAGTTGCTCAGTCATGTCCAACTCTTTGCAACCCCATGAACCACAGCACGACAGGCCTCCCTGTCCATCACCAACTCCCAGAGTTCACTCAAACTCATGTCTACTGAGTCAGTGATGCCATCCAACCATCTCAGCCTCTGTTGTCCCCTTTTCCTCCTGCCTTCAATCTTTCCCAGCACCAGGGTCTTTTCCAATGAGTTGGTTTTTTGCATCAGGTGGCCAAAATATTGGCGCTTCAGCTTCAGTCCTTCCAATGAATATTTACAATTGATTTCCTTAGGATGGACTGGTTGGATCTCCTTGCAGTCCAAGGGACTCTCAAGAGTCTTCTCCAACACCACAGTTCAAAAGCATCAATTCTTTAGCACTCAGCTTTCTTGATAGTCCATCTCTCACATCCATACATGACCACTGGAAAAACCACAGCCTTGACTAGATGGACCTTTGTTGATAATGTCTCTGCTTTTTTAATATGCGGTCTAGGTTGGTCATAACTTTTCTTCCAAGGAGCAAGCGTCTTTTAATTTCATGGCTGCAATCACTATCTGCAGTGATTTTGGAGCCCCCAAAAATAAAGTCTGACACTGTTTCCCCATCTATTTCCCATGAATTGATGGCACTGAGATGACTGTCTGTACATAACTGCTCAAGATTTGTGGCCTAAACCCAAGCAGACTGAATACATGCTACAACAAAAGTGATGAAATTCTTTGAAGGGTTTAAATAAGAACTAGACTCATAAAATAAAATTTAAGAAGTCTAGAATACTAGCCAAAATCACACGGCATTTAAATAATCAGGGGAACCTCACTTCATGTGGAAAAAGACAATTAAGAAATACCAATTCCAGATGACCCAGATATTGCAATTGTCTGACAGACTTTAACTCCAAGTAATTGTGAACACTCTTGAAATGACTGGAATGTTTAAAAGTTTAAGAAAAGAAATAGAAGATGTAAAGGAGAACAAAATAGAAATGAAAAACAGAATAAAGTATCATTAAATTCACCAAATGGCAAATAGCAGAATGAAGATGACAGATGGAATAGTTTTAAAATGTAAAGCCCAATAAAAATGATCTAATGTGAAAAATAGAGGAAAATGGGAAAAAGTTAAGAGAGCCTCAGTTACTTGTGGAACAATGCCAAAGAGTCAAATATTCATGTCAAAAAAACAGAATAAGATAAAAAAAGGTACAGCATAATAAAAATATTTGGAGACATAATGACCGAAAAGTTCCTAAATTTGAGGGAAAACTTATAAAACTACAAATTCAATAATTTCAGAATATACAAAACAGGATAAACATGAAGAAATCCATGCCAGGACAAATCACAATCAAACACTACAAACTAAACACAAAGAAAAATACGGAAAGCGGAGTAAAATTATACATTACTTATAGATGAACAAAAGTTCAAATAACTGCATGTTTCTCATTAGAAACCACAGAGCCAAGAAGAAAATAGAACAATGTATTTCAAGTGCTAAAATAAAATGACTTCAAAACCAGAATTCTGTATTCAGAAAAAAATATCCTCCATGAATAGAAAACAAAGAAATTCTCAGATGAAACAAAATTTTTAATAAACCATTGCTCTAAAATAATTGCTAGAGGAAGCCCTTCAAGGGACATGATATAAGGAAAGCTGGAATATCAGGCATGAATAGAGAGCAACAGAAGTGGTAAATATATGATTAATACATGATATTACTCTTCTATTGGTTTTTCATCTGTGTCCTCAGCCACTTATTTTTTATCAAAATATAGTTGATGTACAGTATTAGTTTCAGGTGTACAATGTAGTTTTTGACAATCAAATACACTGTGAAAAGATTGCCACAGTAAGTCTAATAGACATCTGTTAGCATACAAAAGTATTGTTGACTGCGTTCCTTATGCTATATCACACCCCCGTGACTTATTTATTTTATAACTGAAAACATGTACCACCATCTCTTCACCTCTTTTGCCAACCCTACCCCACTCCTCTGGCGACCACTAGTTTGGTCTGTGTATCTGTGAGTTTGTTTCCATTTTGCTTTGTTTGCTTTGTTTTCTTTTTCAGATTCCACATGTAACTGAAATCATACAATATTTGTCTTTCTCTGTCTGATTTATTTCACTTAGCATAATACCCCCTAGGTCAGCAATTCTACTTTCAGGTGTTTTTCCAAAGAAAACAAAAACATTAGTTTAAAAGTATATATACACTCACCCTATATTCATTGTAATATTATTTATGTCAAGAGATGGATGGACAAAGATGAGAGATACTTATATATAACTCAGGCATAAAAAAGAATGAAATCTTACCATTCACAACAATATGTATGGACCCAGAGGGTACTTTTAAATAATATGTTGAACTGCTGAACATTAAAATTATGGTTTAAAGAGGTTTTCAATGGTTGTATATATAATACATAAGAAAACTGCAACATAAAGGGAGTGGGAAAAACAAATCTATATGGTTTTAATATTTTACTTTAAGTGGTAAAATACTGATTCTACAAGGAAGCTAGTTATTTTCTTATAATCCCAAGTGAATTCACCACCAAAGGTATAGAATAAGGTAAAGTTTAAAAACACAGTAGATAGGGTATTTTTTTTTAATATTCAAATAACACCAGAGAAAACAAATAAACCAGAAAAAGAGATAATAGAACACAAATAATAAAATAAAAGTCCTAAATCCAAACATGGCGATAATGTTAAATTTAAATGGCCTAACCAAAGAAATTGAAAATCAAAGATTTTCAGAATGTATATAAGTGATCCAGCTATATCTCTGAGAAAAATCACTTCTAATGTTATGATATAATTAGGTTAAAAGCCAAAAGGATAAAAAAGAAATATATCATACACATATTAACCAAAATAGGGTTACATTAATGTAAGACAAATGAGACATCAGAGCAAAAAAAAGTAACAAGGAAAAAGAAGAACAATAATGATAACAGGATCAAGACATCCACAAAGAATAAAAATAAACTTAATTGCATGTACATCTAATAATAGAGCTTAAAAATGAAGCAAAAATTGATGGTATAGAGTCAAACCCACAATTATAGGTGGAGACTTCAACAGTCCTTTCTCAGTAATGGATAAAACAGGTAATAAATCAGTAAAAATATAGTAATAGAATAATGGTATGATATCATCAACCAATTGGATCTAATTGACAAGTTTAGAACACTGATCCAACAACAGTAGAGTACATATTTTTTCCAAGTGCACATCGGATATTCAACAAGATACATCGTATCTCCGTTTATAAAACAAACTTTAGCAAATTTTAAATAAGTGAAATCACTCACAGCAATTTATATGCCCATAATAAAAGTAAACTAGGACTAAGTTACAGAAGGACAGTAATAAAATCTTCAAATACTTGAAAATTAAACAAAACAGTTTTAAATAATCCACAGATTCAACAAGGAGTCTCCAAG
The DNA here is from genome assembly GCF_003369695.1 of Bos indicus x Bos taurus. Classification (NCBI taxonomy): domain Eukaryota; kingdom Metazoa; phylum Chordata; class Mammalia; order Artiodactyla; family Bovidae; genus Bos; species Bos indicus x Bos taurus. The sequence continues at coordinate 46,976,432 of NC_040082.1, forward strand.
AAAATTAGAAAATATTGTGATTTTAACAAAAATGAGAATACTACATTCCAATATTTGTGGAATTCAGCTAAAGTACTGCGAGCAGCTAAATGTATAGCATTAATGTTTCCATTAGAAAAGGAAAATGATCTCAAGTAAGTAATCCAAACTTTCATCTTAAGAACCTAGAAAAATAACAGCAAACATAAGGAAGGAAATAATGAAGGTAAGGGAAGTCAATAAAATATAAAGCACATGAAACAGAGAAAAATCAATGACACCAAAAGCTAGTTCTTCAGAAAGGTCTTTAAACTTTGTAAACCTCTGATGAAACTGGAAAAGAGAGAGAGAGAGAGAGAGAGAGGCAAACTACCATAGTAGGAATGAAAGAGGGGATTCCTGTACAGATTCTGCAGACATTAAAATAAGCATATATTATAAAAAATTCCATGCACATAAGTTTAACAGCTTGAACAAAATTGGCAACTTGCTAAAAAATACAAATACAAGAGAAATGAAATGGATAACATGAATAGTTATATAATCATTAAAGAAATTGAATTCATACTTAAAAATCTTTAGAAAAAAATTCCCAAGCCCAAATGGTTTCTCTGGTAAATTCTACCAGATATTAAAAGAAGAAATAACATCAATTCTACCAAATATATTTAGAAAACTTAAAATAAGGAAACAATTTCTCTATTCCTTGTATAAGATCTGTTACCCAAATACCAAAATCCAGCAGTGACATTGATCACCTCCCAGTGAACTCCACAATACCTGGGTCTATATGATTCAAAATTATGGAAATCATATTTCTGCCTATTTTGTTTGTATTAACTAACTTACTAATAAACACATAAAATAAAAATTTAAAAACAGATAATAGCTCTTGAAGTGAAACGTAAAAGCCAATGTCCCTATTAAAGAGAACATTTTTTACCAAATGTTAGCGAATATAATCCAGCACTCTCTGTAAAGAATGATACAACACAACAAAGTGTGGCTTATCACAGGAATGCATGGTTGGTTCAATATTTGAGAATCAATCTATTTAACCCAGTATATTAAGAATCTAAAGAATAAAAACTAAAGGATAATATAAATGGACACAGAAAAAGCTTTTTAACAAAACAATATCTTTTATGATAACACTATTAATATAAGCAAAGTAGGAATGGATGGGAACTTCCTCGACTGAAAGAGGGTATATCTTTATAAAGACTGCAACTTCCAGTCTTATATTTAAGTCTAATTTATTTTTGTATATGGTGTCAAGAGCCTAAATGTAAGACTGAAAACCATAAAATTCATAGAGGAAACCACAGGCAGAACACTCTTTGACAGAAGTAGCAATATTCTTATTTAAATCTGTCTCCTAAAACAAAGGAAATAAAACAAACAAACAAAAATAAGCAAATGGAACCTTATTACACTTAAAAGTGTTTGCCCAGTAAAGAAAACCATTGACAAATGAAAAGACAACCTACTGAAAGGGAGAAACATTTGTAAATGTTGTGACCGAAATAGAGTTAATATCCAACATACTTAAATAGCTCATACAACTCAACATCAAAAAAAAAAAAAAAAATCAAAAAATGGGCAGAAGAACTAAATAGACATTTTCCCGAACAAAAAGGAGATGACCAACAGGCACACGAAAAGCTGTTCAACATCACGAAGCATCAGGGAAAAGCAAATCAAAACCACAACAAGAAAACTTCACACTTGTCAGAATGGCTATTATCAAAAAGAACACAGATAAAAAATGTTGGTGAGGATGTGAAGAAAAGGAAACCCTCATACACTGTTGGTGCAACTGTAAATTGGTATAGCCACTGTGGAAAACAGTATGGCGGTTTCTCAAAAAGAACTTGGAACTACCAGATGACCCAGCAATTCCATTCCTGGGTATAAATCAGATAAAAAACAAAACCACTAATTCGAAAAGATACATGCACCTTAATGTTCAAAGCAACTTTATTTATAATAGCCGAGACACAGAAACAACCTGTGTGCATCAACAGATGGATGAATAAGAAAGATGTGGTATACAGATACAATGGCATACTACTCAGCATAAAAAGGAATGAATTTTCGCCACTTGCAGCAACATGATGGACTTAGAGCTTATTAAGCTAAGCAAAAGAAAATCAGAGAAAGACAAATACTGTATGGCATCACTTACACATGAAATCCAAAGAATACAAAAAACTAGAATCTAGAAAATAACAAAAAAGAAGCAGACTCAGATATAAAGAACAAACTAGAGGAAAGAGGTAAGTGACAATATAAGGGTAGGGGTTAAGAAGTGTATAATTAGCTATTAAAATATACTGTACAACAAGGGGAATATAATCAGTATAAGAATTACAAGCAGAGTATAACAATTAAAAGCTGTGAATCACTATATTGTACACCTATAACTTATATATTGTACAGTGACTATACTTCAATTTAAAAAAAAAAAAAGATTATGGTTAACATCATAGTCATATGATGTTGTGATGCTTCACTTTCATAAAAGTGAAAGACAGAATGCTTTCCCCCTAAGACTGTGAACATGGCATGGCTATGTACTCTCACCTCTTATTCAACACCATACTGGAAGTCTTGGCCAGGAAAGTAAGCCTAAAACAAGAAATATTAAGTGACACAGACTGAGAAGGAAAATGATGGGAGAAAATCCCAAAAGCCACAACAACTTCTTAGAACTAATCACTAATTTTACATTGATCATAGAATACAATGTTAACACACAAAACTCAATTGTATTTCTATATATTCACAATGAAAAACTGGAAACAGAATTTTTTTTAATGTGTAAGAGTTCCAAAATAATGAAATACATAACTATAAATCTAACAAAATGTTAATAGTGTCTGTATACTGAACACTACAAATGTTGATAACATAAAAACACTTGGATAAAATGGAGTGACATAGGATATTCATAAATTGAAAGACTTATTCTATTGATGATGCTTTTCAACTGTGGTGTTGGAGAAGAATCTTGAGAGTTCCTTGGAAGGCAAGGAGATCCAACCAGTCCACCCTAAAGGAAATCAGTCCTGAATATTCATTGGAAGATCTAATGCTGAAGCTGAAACTCCAATACTTTGGCCACCTCATGCGAAGAACTGACTCATTGGAAAAGACCCTGATGCTGGGAAAGATTGAGGGCAGGAGGAGAAGGGGAAGATAGAGGATGAGATGGCTGGATGGCATCACTGATGCGATGGACATGAGTTTGAGTAGGCTCTGGGAGTTGGTGATGGACAGGGAAACCTGGCATTCTGCAGTCCATGGGGTCTCAATGAGTTGGACACAACTGAGCAACTGAATTGAACTGAACTGTAATAGAGTCGGACACGACTGAAGTGACTTAGCAGCAGTAGCAGCAGCAGTACATAGCACTCAGGGCTTCCCAGGTGGCTCTAGTGGTAAAGAACCTGCACACCAATGCAGGAGATGCAAGAGACATGAGTTACTACATGAAGATGAAGGAGCTAGGAAAAAGGTTTGAAAAAAAATTTTAAGGAAAAAGTGACATATTTTGCAGAAGTTGGACTGTTGAGAAATCAAGCACCAAACTTGGAGAGTTGGAAAACTCGGGTTTTTTATGCCAGCAGGCCCAGAGGTGTTAACACTCCAAGCTCTGAGCCCTGAACTAAGGGGTTACAAAGTTTTACAGACTGTGAATGACATCAGACTATAGTGGGCAATGCTGTTAATAGGCTGGTTTAAACTAGGGATAACAGAGGTTAGGACAAGGCAGGAGAATGTCTGACCTTTATACAGACAAGCATGGTTAAGCAGGATTAGAGCGGCTGGGCAATTGAAAAAGCAGGGCAAGGGTGAGTGAGATAAGCTTTAGTTTCTAGCATTGTTGCAAGTCTCCATTTTCTTGAGACTATGTGATTTACGTGATCCAGGCTTTGCAAGGAGCAAGCTGAGTTACAGAAGCAGAACAAGCAAGAAGTTAATGTAAATTTTAACTTTTCCTCTTCAATATCACTAAATACTGAGAAAAATAATTTTAGTGAGAAGAGATGGAAGGAAAAAATCTAAACATCTCCCTGTCTGAAAGTAGAAAATAACCTGCCTCATTTGAGTAAAGTCCAGTTTGCTTAAATAGATAATTTGGAGATGGGGCAAACACTTTAGATTAGGGACTGATCATAAAACTTCAAATCCCAGGCAGAGGAGTTTGTTCCTAATTAATATCCTATGCAGCATCAGATCAGATCAGTCACTCAGTCGTGTCCGACTCTTTGCGACCCCATGAATCGCAGCACGCCAGGCCTCCCTAACCATCACCAACTCCCGGAGTTCCCTCAGACTCACGTCCATCAAGTCAGTGATGCCATTCAACCATCTCATCCTCTGTCGTCCCCTTCTCCTCCTGCCCCCAATCCCTCCCAGCATCATAGTCTTTTCCAATGAGTCAACTCTTCGCATGACGTGGCCAAAGTACTGGAGTTTCAGCTTTAGCATCATTCATTCCAAAGAAATCCCAGGGCTGATCTCCTTTAGAATGGACTGGTTGGATCTCCTTGCAGTCCAAGGGACTCTCAAGAGTCTTCTCCAACACCACAGTTCAAAAGCATCAATTCTTCAGTGCTCAGCCTTCTTCACAGTCCACCTCTCACATCCATACATGACCACAGGAGAAACCATAGCCTTGACTAGACAAACCTTCGTTGGCAAAGTAATGTCTCTGCTTTTGAATATGCTATCTAGGTTGGTCATAACTTTCCTTCCAAGGAGTAGGCGTCTTTTAATTTCATGGCTGCAGTCACCATCTGCAGTGATTTTGGAGCCCAGAAAAATAAAGTCTGACACTGTTTCCCCATCTATTTCCCATGAAGTGATGGGACCGGATGCCATGATCTTCGTTTTCTGAATGTTGAGCTTTAAGCCAACTTTTTCACTCTCCACTTTCACTTTCATCAAGAGGCTTTCTGCCATAAGGGTGGTGTTATCTGCATATCTGAGGTTATTGATATTTCTTCCGGCAATCTTGATTCCAGCTTGTGTTTCTTCCAGTCCAGCGTTTCTCATGATGAACTCTGCATATAAGTTAAATAAACAGGGTGACAATATACAGCCTTGACGAACTCCTTTTCCTATCTGGAACCAGTCTGTTGTTCCATGTCCAGTTCTAACTGTTGCTTCCTGACCTGCATACAAATTTCTCAAGAGGCAGATCAGGTGTTCTGGTATTCCCATCTCTTTCAGAATTTTCCACAGTTTCTTGTGATCCACACAGTCAAAGGCTTTGGCATAGTCAATAAAGCAGAAATAGATGTTTTTCTGGAACTCTCTTGCTTTTTCCATGATCCAGCGGATGTTGGCAATTTGATCTCTGGTTCCTCTGCCTTTTCTAAAACCAGCTTGAACATCAGGAAGTTCACGGTTCACATATTGCTGAAGCCTGGCTTGGTAATTTTGAGCATTACTTTACTAGCGTGTGAGATGAGTGCAATTGTGCGGTAGTTTGAGCATTCTTTGGCATTGCCTTTCTTTGGGATTGGAATGAAAACTGACCTTTTGCAGTCCTGTGGCCACTGCTGAGTTTTCCAAATTTCCTATGTAGCATACCTGACAATAAAATAATCTCATATCCTATCATTTGGCCTTATTGTGCACGCTAAGTCACTCAGTCGTGTCTGACTCTTTGTGACCCCATGGACTGTAGCCCACCAGACTCCTCTGTCCATGGGATTCTCCAAGCAAGAATACTGGAGTGGGTTGCCATTCTCTTCTCCAGAGGATCTTCCCAAACCAGGGATTGAACCTGGGTCTCCTGCATTGCAGGCAGATTCTTTAACCTATAAGCTACAGGGACTTATCAGTTGGATCCTATTTGGAAAAAAAAAAACAAAAACAAAAACAAAGGAATTTGGATCACTAAAGCCAACACTCAGAGTTAGAAGATGGATTCCATACTCTATCACCGATTTACCATATGAATAACATTGGCAAATTAACCTCAGCACCTGCTTTTTTCCATGCATAACATACAAGGAATTATGCCAACATTTCCTATTTTGTGAAGCTTAATGACAAATGAATCTGATGAAAATGTAAAATGGATTTTTAAAGAATAGTGTGAAGCATTTTCTCTAAGTGTGGTCCTTGAGTCAGCAACTTTAGGACAACCTGGTAACTTATTAGAAATGCAAATTCTTACACCCCACCCCAGACTTACTGAATCAGAAATGCTGGTGCATGCTCAAGCTTAAGAACCACTGACATAAGACATTATACAAATATACTCAAGTGCTATGAAACTCAAACTATGCATACCTTAGTCCATGCTGAACACCACAATCTCAGGAAGGGAAAATGTCTTATTTGAAACCAGAAAATCAGATATTTTGCATTGGCATTTTGCTTCTCACAACTCATGAAGCTATCAAACGCTGATTTTCCTAGAGGAATAATTACTTTCAGAAATATTCAGCACTCTGTATCAGAAGGTGCAGGAGTGATTTCTTTGAGGGAAGGAAAATAGGGAATTTTTCTTCACTGGTTTGTATTTTGATAAAGCAATTTTGCTTGAGAGAATTGATGTCAGCACACTGACCCTCAGTCACAATAAATCTGTGTCAGTTTACTCAATGAATTATCTCTCTAATGTCAACATTTTCCCCTATACCCAAGTGCTCTTAAATATTATAAATTCCTGCTGCAAAAAAGATAAACAATAAAGACTTACTAGTCGGAGGACAGAGCATAAATGACAAGGAGATAGTGAGGACACTTCTCTCCCTCAGTGCAAAATAATAAACAATACATTTCTATGTAATATATTTCAACACAAGATATGATCAGAATAAATAACTGAAATACACTGTCTAGTGCTTCACTCAATTGAACAATTAGGAAACAGTGACACTGTTAATGTTTTTTAATCTGTCTGCTTTCTTTCATTATGTATAATCTATGCAAGGTTATACATAACAAAGTGCTTAGACAAAAACCTGTGCTTGTTGTAAGACTTTGCAGTATCAGGTGGCATTCCTTGGCTTCATCCTTGGGTACTTCATACCCAAATCCCTGTCAAATTAAGCCCCTCTCTTCTCTTTTACAATTGAGATAGAAGATTATCAGTTAGGTAAAATGATGTGTGGCCATGACTCATTACTAGGAACTTAAACGTGACCTTCTTGTCAAAGATTCTTTCAAATGCCATCTTCTACATCTAGCCTTTCATTTACATGATATATGATCTCTTTGGGCTACATTTCTATTATACTTTCTGCAGCTCTGGGTAAAGGGTTTAACTTATTTCACCTTGTAATGAAGTGTATTGGGTATAGGACACCAGTTACACCATATATCATTTTACATTCTGATATCAGGGATTGTGCATTTTTGCTCTTTAACTGCAACATCACTTAGCACTGTGCCTGGAATATTTCTAAATCTGCCCCAAATGAGAAACTGCTAAAAGTGGACTTTAATTCATTGAATTAAAATAAGCATGCATACGTGACCATCTATTCTTGTCCCAGCATAAGCACTAAATGCAGTCACCTCCACTGTAATAGACTCCTACGCACACATGTCTATGAAGTAAACATCCTTGTGCCCTACAGATTCTAGTATTCTTTATCCTGTGGATTTTACTATGAAAAAAGGCAGACACTGGATAGGAAAAAGGCTGCCTGGGTTGGGAGACTAGAGAGGAAGCAAAGCACAAAAGTTTTCCCACACTATAAACATCGATTCATTTCTAAAATACTTTTCCTTCCTTAAAAGTGTATTTACTAGAAGTTGTTGTCAGGCTGTGATTAAATACATTGATCACCAACTCCTCCCTGTTAACAAGACTAGCAATCAGTCCTTGTAGAGGAGGTCTGATTGCCCCCATTGTGAAGGCCTAAATATTCCAGATGGCTTTGCACAGATTCTTGGGTTTTGTCCAGTCCCATGGACAGCTCCACTTATTCATCCACAATAGCCTGTGTACAAGTGCTCCCCAGAAGTGTTATTATGCATCTTTTGTCTAGCAGTTGTCACAACCCTGAGTATATATTTTTCTCCTCCACTGAGAGAGACAGTGGCATTTTAAGATGCAGCGTCCAACATTTCATGTGCATTAGACTTCTCTCTGAGCCATCACCAAGCTTTACAGCAAGTTTTTTGATAAAGTACATAAAGTGATGACAAAAAAGTAATTTCTGCCAAATCTCAAAAGAATCTTAAAATGCCATCTTTTTTCTTGTTGTTGTTTAGTGACTGAGAGTTTTATGAGTCATTATTGCTTTTTTTTTTTTTTTTAAATATCATCGCCAATATTAGGGTATCATTGCAGAGGAAAAGAAAGAAAAACATCTCAAACTATCATTGGCGAGGCATGAGATTTTAGATGAGGAAAGAACTGTTAGAGTTTTACTGAAAGTAAGTGTTTTGCTGATGACTGATTTGTTTCAATAGGAGGAAAAGTAATCCCAGAAACCATAGTTACACATAGAATGTTGGCATCCCGTTGTCAGATCACAAAGGCTTATACCCCAGTCACTCCCAAGAAACTCAGACTCTGTGAGGTCAATGAGACTCTGTCCCCTCTAGTGTCTCTAGTTTTTGATGGGAATCAGTTTCCCTGCTGGTTTCGACAAATCAATTTTTTCAAGTATACTTGCAAGACAATCCATTTGTATTGTACTTCTCAAAGTGTTAATAAAGAATCTTGATAAACCCTCAAATAGCTTCCTGTAATCCAATCTAACACTGCTCACACTGGAAATAATAGCAAGGATTTCCTCCGGTAACTAACCAATGGCCATATTTGCAGACACTGCAGGAGTTAAGATAGATTAGAAGATCTGTTAGTCATTCTAACGTTGTGAGAGTCAATTAATATCATATGACACGTAGCTGTACATAGTGGCCCTTACCTAGTCAATCTGTTCGTAAATGTGATTAAAAGACTGTGTGCTTTAACCCTGATGCTATTACTAGTGCAACATGTAACAATGAATAAATGATGCCTTCTCCCTACAAAAATTTCCTCTTTAAAATGACAGGTTTAAACAAGATGAGCTCAAGAGTTCTAGAATTCTGTGAAATAGCACAGTTTCTTGTCACATCATTTTAGGCCTCTAATCCTCAGTCTCTTCACTTATGAAGATAATAAAATATGTCTTCTCTACTTCACAGATCAAAGGCAGATGATTAACAGAGCATTCTAGAATTATTTAAGCTAGACAACTCTGTTATGTTTTCTTTTGGCAGAGTTACATGTCATCAAGAGCCAATACTTCATAGCCAAGAAGTATAGGTACTCTTGAGCAGCATCATTACGTATAAGCTATCTTAGTTTAAGGAATTTGATTATAACCTCTCTTGGTATAAATTCCCTCAGTTGTAAAATAAAAAGGACAAGAAAAAAAAGAGAGAGAGAAGGAAGAGGAGAAGAAAGAAGGTGCTATTAAAATCATTAAATGAGAAATCTATCCCAAACACTCAAGCATGGTAATAATTATTATGTCTATAAATGATATCATCTGCCTGGCAGAGTTAAATCAAGAAAACAGGCTACAACAACTAAAACAATAAGAGCAGAAACTGCTTTGGCTGCATTGAGCCATTTCCCATGAACTGGAAACCGTGCAACGTGCTTTCTATGTCTTGTGTCCTCCGTTTCCTTACGCGTGCCCCTCTGACTCCACTTCATTTTACTAATGCCCAGTCTGAAAAATTAGCTCATTTCAGCATTCTTTGGTGAATAACATCCTATGATTAGAGAACAGTCTCATACGTCCTCTCTCATTTGATTCTAGAGGCAATCAAGGGGTTATTTATCTAAGTAATTTTTATTCCCGTTTTGCAGAGGCAGAATATTCAGAGAGACCGCAAAGTCCAACCACATCTCCCGGTTTCAAGTCTGGTCTTCCTGTCGTCCTACCTCACTGTCTCCTGCTGCAAAGACTCTCCGGGTGAGCAAGGGGCATAGGTCTAATTGCTGATAGGCACTGAAGTGGAATGGTGCCCCACCGAGGAGGAAATCTGAGTACATGGAGAGCTCGTTTTCTGGCCAAGGAGTTGTTTTATTCATCAAATGCCAGAGGGTTGAATTTTTATGTAAGCTTAGGATTGGGATGGCTGGCCAGAAGAAGGCAAATGAAAACTGCATGAAGTCTGCAGCAGGCTGGGGGTGGGTGGCAGGAGTCTCCCTGCTGACTTGGCCTTTGCTGCACAAAAGAGTAAGCTGAACCTCAACAAGCCTTATGTGCCTCTTAGCAAATCTCATTTGACGAAAATCTAAGTCTTCCATATGAAGGGAAATTCACAAGGCTGCAAAAGCTAGACAAGCTGATCATTCAATTTTTTTTTTTTTTTTTAAGAAGGAAATACGAGAAGTAGCAGCTCTCCTTTTTGCTCATTGTTCTTGGAGATATATTTAACGTCCTCTTGTATCTGGACTTTTTCTAGGAACTTGAAAGCCAATATAAGATACACCATATCTTTATGCTCAAATAATTAAATACAATAAGGACCAATGCTGGGCTATGAAGAATAGAAAGAGATAGGCCCAGCTTCAAGGAACTCACATCTAATCAGAAAATAGACACTAATAGCAAACTACAATACCACAAGTACTACTGTGCTAGTAACAATACCACCAGAGACAGACTCTTAAGTATTATCACAGAACTGATTAAGTACCATAAGAGGGAAAAGGTGGGAAGCCTTCACAAAGGAGATGAGAATTAGGGAGATCAGTGATAATATTTGAATATCAGTATTTCCAGAAAAAATAAGACCGAGAAATGCTGAGGCATTCAAGGGAGGCTGAACAGTGGAGGCAGTCCTCCCACTCTAGAAATATCTTTTGTCTTTAAAATAACATCTTCATGGAAACTAATGGAAGCAGTGGAGTGGGAAGAAAGTGACTACTGCTAATGTGATACAGCAAAAGCAGAACAGGAAAGCATTTAAGAGCTGGCACTGGCAATTGACTGCTCCCAACTTCAAATATCAGCATTGCCATTTTTGAGGCTTGCTTAACTCAAGGCAAGTCTCCAAACCTCTGTTGCCTCAACTGCAAGAGAAGGTAACACAACTAACTTAGAGTTGATGTGGACATATTAGTAAGCTTGTTATTAATATGTAAAGTGTAAAAGTGTATAGTATTTAACGGAAGAGAAAGAAGACAGAGCCCTGACTGATGCCCAGGAATTGTGCCAGGAAATAGTGGATGATTAGGTTTATGGGAATAAAAAAGTGGGAAAGAAAAATAGAAATATCTCTATTGGAGTTGAATGGTTTTACTTGATATCCAGGCTTTCGGGATAAATAATGCACAGGTTGTGCATTATTACAGCTAAAGGCCAAGTAGAGAAGAACCGGAATCAGAGGGAAGCATCATCCTCTGCCTATTTTGAGCTCTTCAATGGATGGTTTTGCCTTTGGAACAAAAATGGGCAACGTCCAGAGGCATTTGCCTAAGGAGGCATGGATTTTTAACTGTCCTTTGCCACCTGGAGGAGTAAACTATATCGGGATGCTCTACAGAAGAAGCCCTGCAGATAAGGAAAATATGAAAGACTCAAGAAAGATGAAGATTTCAGTAAATCAAAACTTTATTATTCCTCATGCTCTTACCAATTCTTGAAAAGCTTGGGATTCTCTTGACTCCTAACTTTCTCTCTTAATGACCCCTGCTCCACCTGCTCTACTTTTAAAAGGTGTCCAGAATCTGATCCTAAAGCTGTCCCTTTAGTCCAAGCCACCATCATCTCTCACTGGACTGTGACAATGGTTTCTGAACCAGCCTCCATTTTCTATTCTTTTCCCCGCTACAATCTCTTTTCCATGTAATAGCCAGAGAGATGGTTCAAAATCCTATCAAATGATGTCATTCCTTTGCTCAGATTCCCTCAAAGTCCTCCCATTCACTCAGAGTTGTTTTTTTTTTTTTTTTTTTTTAAGGTTGCCTGTATGGTGGTTTAGTTGCTAGGTCATGTCTGACTCTTGCAACCCGTAGTCTATAGTCCGCCATGATCCTCTGTCCATGGGATTCTCCAGGCATCAATACTGGAGCGAGTTGCCATTTCCTTCTCCAGGGGCTCTTCCTGACCCAAGGATTGAACTTGGGTCTCCTGAACTGCAGACAGCTTCTTTCCCATCTGAGCCACAAGGGAAGCCCTAAATTCTCTCTTTTCTGTTCCGCCTTGTACTGCTATTCTGGCTTCTTCGCTCTTCCACAAACATGCCAAGCACCCACATCAAGACTCTTATACCTCTTTCTCTCCCTGGGTTGCTCTCCTCCTAAGTAACATCCTGAGTTACTAGCTCACCTTATTCATGCTATAATAAAATAGTAAGGTATTAAGATTAACATGTCCCAAATGAATAATTCTGAAAGAGTAACCAGTCCCTACTATCACTCTCTTCCCATCTTGCTATTTATTCCACAGCATTTATCACCCTTTGATAGATTAAGTATATTATTCTCAATTACCTGTTTCCCCCTACCAGACTGAAGGACTAACACTGTGGTTTGTTCTCTGCTATATCTTCAATGTCTATTATATATACTTAGTACAGTTTTGTTGAATAAATCAGCTTCAGGAAATGAAATGTAATAGACTCACCAACCATGTAATACAAAAATCCATTTTAAGATATTGCTGTTCATTGACTTAATGCTAAAATGAGATGCTAAAAACCTGAAATGTTTATTAATGCACACATCAATGTGGAATGAAATCTACAACATTAAACACATCCTAAGTTATTGGATTTTACAAACTCTATGTTGCTTTTTATTAAAGGTAGAAGATGAATTGCAAACACCAAGTTGAAATGAAAAAAAAAAGAAAAGAGAAGAAACTGAGCCCTGCTACTTTAAACAGCTACTTCATAAATGAAAAAAAAAAAAATTTTTTTTTCTCCTCATTAAAAGAAATGGTCAAAATTTAATATAGAGTTACGTTGGAGCTACTACTACTACTGCTACGTCACTTCAGTCGTGTCCGACTCTATTCAACCCCATAGACAGCAGCCCACCAGACTCCCCCATCCCTGGGATTCTCCAAGCAAGAACACTGGAGTGGGTTGCCATTTCCTTCTCCAACGCATGAAAGTGAAAAGTGAAAGTGAAGTCGCTCAGTCATGTCCAACCCTCAGCGACCCCATGGACTGCAGCCTTACAGGCTCCTCCGTCCATGGGATTTGCCAGGCAAGAGTACTAGAGTGGGGTGCCATTGCCTTCTCTGATGGAGAAGCATACTCATTCATCTCTCTTCATTCAGTACACTCACTCAGTCATGTCTGTCTCTCTATGACCCATGGACTGCAGCATGCCAGGCCTCCCTGTCCATCACCAACTCCCAAAATTTGCTCAAACTCATGTCCATTGAGTCGATGATGCCATCCAACCATCTCATCCTCTGTCATCCCCTTCTTCTCCTGCTTTCAATCTTTCCCAGCATCAGGGTCTTTTCCAAGGAGTCAGTTCTTCACATCAGGTGGCCAAAGTATTAGAGTTTCAGCTTCAACATCAGTCCTTCCAATGAACACCCAGGACTGATCTCCTTTAGGATGGACTGGTTGGATCTCCTTTCAGTCCAAGGGACTCTCAAGAGTCTTCTCCAACACCACAGTTCAAAAGCATCAATTTTTCAGCACTCAGCTTTTTTTATGGTCGAACTCTCACAACCATACATGACTACTGGAAAAACCATAGCTTTGACTAGACAAACCTTTGTCAGCAAAGTAATATCTTTGTTTTTTAATATGCTGTTTAGGTTGGTCATAACTTTCCTTCCAAGGAGTAAGCGTCTTTTAATTTCATGGCTGCAGTCACCATCTGCAGTGATTTTGGAGCCCAGGAAAATAAAATCTCTTACTGTTTCCATTGTTTCCCCATCTATTTGCCATGAAGTGATGGGACCAGATGCCATGATGTTAGTTTTTTGAACATTGAGTTTTAAGCCAGCTTTTTCACTCTACTCTTTTACTTTCGTCAAGAGGCTCTTTAGTACCTCTTAGCTTTCTGCCATAAGGGTTGTGTCATATGCGTATCTGAGGTTATTGATATTTCTCCCAGCAATCTTGATTCCAGCTTGTACTTCATCCAGTCTGGCGTTTCACATGATGCACTCTGCATATAAGTTAAATAAGCAGGGTGACAATATGCAGCCTTGACGTATTCCTTTCCCAATTTGGAACCATTCCACTGTTCCATGTCAGGTTCAAACTGTTGCTTTTAGACCTGCATACAGATTTCTCAGGAGGCGGGTAAGGTGGTATGGTATTCCCATCTTTTGAAGAATTTTCCACAGTTTGTCATGATCTGCACAGTCAAAGGCTTTAGCATAATCAATGAAGCAGATGTTTTTCTGGAATTCTCTTGCTTTTCTATGATGCAGCAGATGTTGGCCATTTGATCTATGGCTCCTCTGCCTTTTCTAAATCCAACTTGACATCTGGCAGTTCTCAGCTCATGTACTGTTGAAGCCTAGCTTAGAGAATTTTGAGCACTACTTTACTAGCATGTGAGTTGAGTCCAATTGTGCGGTAGTTTGAACATTCTTTGGCATTGCCTTTCTTTGGGACTGGGATGAAAACTGACCTTTTCCAGTCCTGTAGCCACAGTTGAGTTTTCCAAATTTGTTGGCATATTGGGTGCAGCAATTTCACATCATCATTCTTTAGGATTTGAAATAGCTCAGCTGGAATCCCATCACCTCCACTAGCTTTGTTCATAGCAATGCTTCTTAAGACCCACTTGACTTCACCCTGTGTTCTTTATTTGTAATTTATTTAACAAACATGTTAGTCTTATGAAAGCCCTGAAGATTTTGGAAGTGTGAAGTGGCACACAACCAAACTCTTTTAAAATGGTTTCAGATTTAATTTATCATGTGACTGGGGGAGGGGCTGTGATTGAACTCATGTTTCTATATATATTAATGTTTTGACTAAAAGCAACATAGATATTTTTAGATTTTTTAAAATGTGCCAAAAGAAAAATATTAAGGAAACAATAGTAGACGTATTACTTGGATGTGGCAAAAAGTGAAGGTTGTTTGTGAATTACTCAAGTTTGGAAAATGCTGACACACAGCCTTTCACTTTAGCCTTGCAGAAATTCTGTGAAGAAGAAACCATTAATCCCATCTCTCCTTTTAGATAAAATATTAATACTCAGAGAGATGAAGCAAATGACTCAAGGCCTCAGAGTTAACCAACTACAGAACTGAAACTAAAACCAAGCCTCCCTGACCACACAGTTAGTATCCTTTCCCGTAATCTACCAGAATCAGAGACCTCTTCCATCTCAAAACCAACAGTGGCTGTCAAAGACTAGACCAGGACTGTAAACTGGTAACCCATTATCTGCATCTGGCCCACAGAGGGGTTCTGTTTACCCTACCTGGTATTTTTGATAAATGTGAACTCAAAGGAGATATTTTTTTACAAATCAAGAAATTTCCTATTAAAAAGTATGTATCTTTCTGGCTTCATTTGAAAACTCCAGACAGACAACAAAAGGTTGTCCAAGTCAAAAGTCAACTGGAGTTGAGTCCCGTGGATATGCACATACTCTATAGAGAGAAGCAGAATCCCCAGCAGCACAGTTTTTGTCTCCGGCTGTCTGTTATTACAGGCATTTTTGAGCATTGAGACCACTGGATTATAGAAGAATTGTTTTATAATCAATGGGGTTCTAGGTTCTTCTGAAAGTTGAACAGAGACACTGGATGAAATTCAAACAAGCTCAATAACAGGACCACACATGTTTAGCTCAGGACCTGAGGCAGAATCAGTACTAAATAATCACGAGAATACTGCTTTCCAGTCTATTTTTATCCCCCTGCTATATTAAAAGGGATGTTCTAGGATGTTACAGTATTTCTCAAAGAGTGGTCCATTGATCACTTCCTTCACACTGATCTGGAATGCTTGTTTAAAATGAGCATTTTCTAGGTCCCAGGTTGAGATATGTTTGGTTAGATCTTACAAAAGAATAGGTCCTCGTCTCTGGACCATCACTGGAATCCAGTCACTTCCAGTTGGAACTGTGCTTCAAGGGCAACATGAATCGTGTCCTGAAATTACACAATATGCCAGCCCTAAGTCCCAGGACTGTTTTCCAGGATGCCAGAAAAACACTGGAACAAAAGTAAAAACATTTTCAGAAAAGTAAGAAAACTGTGGAAACACACAGATTTTCATGGAGACAGGGCAAAGTCAAATGGAGACAGGTCAGGTAAGTCAAACTAAGCAGTCTCCTGCAGCCACAGATAGCAACTTATCATGTACACCAGCAACTGTAAGCAAAGTCTTGGTCCATCAGTCTAATGATCTCATCACAAGGTTAATTCTTCACATCACTTCAAAATCCTGCCTGTGAAAGTCAATTCCCCAAACACCTCTGTCACATAAGTAGAATTATTCTCTATTTGGAAAGAATGGAAATAATTCCAAGGTCAATAATTCCAAATGTCAATTTCAGAATGGACAGTCAATCCTTCACCAACAAGGGAGGGGGCTCCTTCTCCACCATACCTCAAAAGCCCACGAATGGGCCATGGCAGAGCCGGGATGAAGCATTTTGGGATCAGCTGCTAGAAGAGCTGCTGCAAGACCATGAAATTAGACATACATTAAAGGTCCTTCATATCCCTGAGATTCTAGCCTTCCGTTTTCTATCTGAAAAATAATAGAAGTCATAACTCCTAGGATTGGGTGCTGCCAATGTGCTGGCCATGGAATAAATCCCGAACCGGCCTTTCATATACAGATGGAATTCACCCCCAGTAAGACGAGAGGACTAACAAAATGGGTAAGGCCCGTTACTTACTACCTTTCTGTCACATGGCTTTATATCAGTGTCAGCCCTATAGAAGCAGTGAACTTGCTTCTTACCATAGCTATTTAAATATTAAACAATAACAGCCACACGATTTGTTTGCAGTGCAGGGAGTTAGAAAGCAATCTTGTTCCGCACTTGTAAGCACCATGAAGACATCTCAGAGGAATACAACCACACAAAGACTGTCAGATAGCATTATGCACAAATTCAGCTTCTGGCTTGAGTGAACATGCACTGCCCCCTTGTGGTCACAAGAGGCCACAAGTGACTGTCCACACAGGACGCAACACCCAGGAAGCCTTGGAAATGGGGTTCAAAGTTGCGCATTTGGCATGATTGATGGTGCTGATTTAGGAAGACATGTTTTCCCTGCTTAGGTGGCAATTGCAGGAACTTGCTGCAGTGAATTTGTCTGATGACATAAAAATCCCCAAAACATACACAGCTCCTTTTAGACACGGAACAATCTTCTATGATACTAAATCTTTCATTGACTTATCAGTATTTACTCAATAAATATTTATTGCCTACTAAGAGTAAAGAATTTTTCTGGATATTGAGAATATCTATGGGAAAAAATAGTCTCTCCTCTCACCATGCTCACTGTTTTGTGCATACTGTGAATATATATATATAGATAGATAATAATCATGACCTTGAGTTTTCTGAATACAAAGTGCGTCAGGTTCACACTGAATCCTCCTCCCCCAGATGTAGAAAAGAAGACAAGAAGAAATGGTCTTGCCCTATGCCATTCTGCCATTCTAAATCATAGACTGTGTTGGAAGGGTTTCAAAAGACCACTCAGTAAATCCTTTCATTTGCAGTGGTAACAAGACAGAGTTGTGATCAAGACTACAGAGTTTAGGTTCCAATGTCAAGGACTCACATTCTGGATCTACAACGTGTGAAAGTCATGGTAAATCTTTCTGAATCGCCATACCCTATGGAGATATTTAACAGATACCATAAAGTTCAAAATGAACCTATTTTAAAGCAGAAATAGAGACACAGACAGAGAGAACAAACATATGGACACCAAAGAGGGAAGAGGGGGTATGAACTGGGAGACTGGGAATGACATATACACACTACCTTATATAAAACAGACAACCAGTGAAAACCTACTGTATAGCACCAGGAGCTCTACTCAATGCTCTGTGGTGACCTAAATGGGAAGGAAATCCAAAAAGGAGGGGATTGTATGTAAACATATGGCTGATTCACTTTGCTGTACAGCAGAAACACAACAATGTAAAGCAACTATACACCAATAAAATTTTTTAAAAAGAGAAAGATCAAGGAGTAAAGCGCCCAGCCAAGCACCTGACAGGGGTGTTTTAGGGAGGTGAAGGGGGTACCCCTTCAGAGGTGGCAGCAGAGAGCTGTTCCATAAGTGATTCCTCCCCTATCCTTGCTTTTCGTTTTTTTCTAAAGGGGAAAAAAATGTGATTTCCACACAGTTGCAGAACAAACAGAACTGTGAGTTTCATTTCACATTGTACTTTTATGTTTTTTTGAAAGGTTCAGATGCGCATGGTCACATCTTACCCTCCTCTCACATATCATGGGAGTGTGTCTAGATGTCGTGCCAGCTTGTTATGAGAGGATGTGAGAATGCTGATGCTGCCCTTAAGGTGACTTACTCAGAACTGGATTCAATAAGTGTTTAAAAAGTCATTCATGCTTTAATAATATTATAGACAATAATTATTTTGTTATTAATAATTGTGTGTGTGTGTGTGTGTGTGTACTCACTCACATCCGACTCTTTGCGACCCCATGAACTGTAGCTCAAAAGGCTCCTCTGTCCATGGGATTTTCCAGGCAAGAATATTGGAATGGATTGACATTTCCTTCTCTGGGGGATCTTCCCAACTCAGGGATCGACTCGCGTCTCCTGCGTCTCCTGTATGGCCAGGTGGATTATTTACCACTAGCACCACGTGGGAAGCCCTTATTAATAATTAGTAAGATTTTGATTATTATTACTACTACTACTTTAAACAGATCTAAAGTGGCCCTTAGGCAACGAAGAATAGACCTAAAATCTATGAGCTTAATTCAAAGCACGTTAGGCTTGCATCCTTTTGGACATCATCCCTGAGAAACTGATGGCTCATGGAGTCAGGACACAAAATAGAAGTAAAACTGCCAAGTCATCATGAATAGCAAGATCAAGACCACCACAGCTGTGCAGATTCATACTCCTCCTTAGCCTTTAAGGTGGGTGCTTCCATGGTGATATATCATACTATGATGATACAAGCAAAGAACTTCTCATCCATGATTGGCCCCTATGGTTTTTCAGAAATCAAATAATATGTTCAAGGTGGGTGGGAAACAGCATGCTGGTTTGGGTAAGAAATGCAACCTGGATGGAAAGAAAGCACTTGGAGAAAAGAAGGGTATATTTAAGCTGAATTCATCTCATTTTTTGTGCCTTTACAAGTAGTCTACATCAGGAAAGAGTTATCCAGCTAATGTAAAGAGATGTAGGGCCATAATCATCTTTAAATAGGAGAAGGGAATAATGGAAGAGCCTAATTACTAACCTAAAATTCCTACTGGGATTCAGTTAAGTTTTGGTTTTAGCCCCATTTTGAGATTTAACCAGCCAGTGACGTGGAAAAGTCCCTTTTTCTCTATAGCCCCCCTGGGATGATTAATCTCTCCCACCTTTATTTCCAAAGTTGTTCAGCTTTTTTTTTCTTTTGATGACTGAAACAAATGTCTAGGAATCTAGAACCTAGGAGGAACCACAGATGTTCAATCCCACATTGGAGGGAACCATGAAGGAGGTAATATAGGGCCCTTGACCTTGGGTTTTGGAATCTCTCTTCACTGCTCTCAAGAATCTGGCCCCAGGGCCAAAGCAGAGCCCACCATTACTGCTAGAAAGACGCTGTTGAAGGAAAGGAACAATTGGACAAGAGAGAACAGTGTGTAAAAACTTACTCCCACATTTAAATACATTGCTTAGGAAGCTGGCATCCTCTACATTTCTGGGTTCTGGGTCTCTAAATCTAGTTCATGGCTTAATCTAAAGAGAGCCTTTTTTCAGGTCCTATGAACAGTAGTCTGTTCCTCCAAAATTTATCTATTAAAGCCTCAGTATGGCTATATTGGGAGATATGGCTTTTAGGAGGTAATTGAAGTTCAGTGAGGTCATACGAGTGAGGTCCTAATACAATTTTTTAAAATTAGAACTTTCTAAGAAGAGAAAGAGAGAAATCTCCATACCCACATGCACACACAGAGAAAAGGTCTGTACAGACATATGGAAAAGGCAGTCAAGACCTTGAACTTGGACTTCCAAGCCTCTAGAACTATGAAAAATAAATGTCTGTTGCTTAAGCCACCCAGCCTGTGGTGTTTTGCTATGGTGGCCAAGATGATAAAGATATCAGGTTCATCTCATACACTTGGATGGTGCTTTGACTACTCTAAGCACGTTCACTTTTATTTTATGCTTTCATGGATACTGGGCAATAGGAAAGTTGGGAGTCCTTGACTCTGAAGTGTGGAGACATACAAAGAGATGTCAAGGGACTTACTCGAGTTGTGGAGCAGGTGGGAACCACTGGACCTTGAAGCCAGCTCCACACCCAGCTCTCCTTCCCAGAAGCAGATGCTCCTGTGTTGAGAATCAGCCTCCTTAAACAGTGAGCGTTCTCTCCTAACAAAGGGGCTGTGGTGACACGGTGCTAGCTTCACACTGGTCACCTTTCACCCTACAGCATGTTTCTAATTAGTACAAGAGGGAGGAGGGAAAAGAAATGACACTTTGAAGCTGGGCAAAGGAAGGGAGGGAGAGAGAAGGATTAATTGCTTCCCAACTGTCAGGACGGTAATTAAATTCAGGTTGTTGACTCCAACCTTGCTTAGATTATGTGAAATAAATCTACGAACGTGTCCACATTTCTGTTGCCTTTTACTTCTGTGCAGAAGGCAGGGTGGCTTGAACAACCTGTAACAGAGAGAGAGTGCATTGTCCTTGGCCAGCCACCAGGCCATGCAGCCTCTAGTTGCTGAGCAAGGTTAAGGCTTTCTAACTTAACTTTCAATGCTCTTTATCAAAGAGAACCACTCAAACTGTGTATGCATATAGGATTACCTTTGGAGGGAATTAAACCTATGTATTTTGGAAGTAGTTTTAGAAAAAGAGACCCATCTGCTATTCACAAGCTCGGGGAGTTTAAATCATTCCAAAGGGAAGGTGGGTTTTTTGATCAGTGATGTTGACCTGCAGGTCTGGAATCCCAGGCTCTTGGACTAGGAATCCTGGGTCCTGACATTCAGTCTCTCTGACTTGGAGTACAATGTATATTTACCTCTGGACCTCTGGACCTCAGGTTAAATCCCAACCCAATTCAATTCCTTCTGGAAGGATGAGAAGATTAGACTGATTCCCTCCCAGGGCTAATACTCCTTGATTCTAAGATATGATCTTCCCACTTTCCATGAAAATATGTTCATGTCTAAATATTCTAGGCTTCTTCCCTAATAAAATTGTAGCTGCTAAGTAGCCAGAACTTTCCTCTGGCCTACAGATACCTAGGAAAAGGGAATATTAGCCATGCAAGTAGAACATACCATGTACATCCTCAGCTGCTAAGTCCTGTCCAACTCTTTGTCACTCCATGGTCTACAGTCCACCAGGTTCCTCTGTCCATGGGATTTCCCAGGCAAGAATGCTGGAGTGGGTTGCCATTTCCTTCTCCAGGAGATCTTTCCAACCCAGGGATCAAACCTGTGTTTCCACCAGGAAAGCCCACATGTTGTGAACTTTAATGACCACAGATCTTACCTGTACCTGCTCTCTGATGCCTGGAATTGTTTGCTGAGAAAAGTCTTAGTGCCCTTGGAGTCAAAGTATTAAAACCCCCAGGAGAGGGAACTCAAAGGCCATCTCCCCAAAATGCAGTGGCCATTGGCAGATTCTTTACTTTGCCAAGTGAAGATACTGAGAAATATCTTGTCCTTTCTTGACATCTAGGATTGGAGGTGTCAGGAGGACCTGCTGCAAGGGGATAAGAAACAGGTGAGGTGTGCACTATTTTGTCCAACACCAAGCTTGTCTATCAAGCTTTGCTACCAAGATAAAATTGCATTTTTTTTGTCTGTAAGAGAAAGAGGAAGCACACAGAGAAACTAGCTTCTCATTGGAAGACTTATGACAATGATGATTCCTATCAGAACTATTACAAACATCTAAGGAGATAAGAATGCAAAATACTTTCAATGGTGCTATTTCAATGGAAAGATAGTGTTATACATTTGTAAGGTTGAACTGAAAAATTACTAACAAAGTGTACAGAGGACTGGATATGGGTCAGGGACCCTGATTAATGCTGTCCCTTCATTACCTCACTTAAACCCCCATCAGCCTTGTGATGTAAACACTATCTCCTCCCCACCATCAGCATTTTTCAGATGGAAGTTCAGAGACATTAAGTCATTTATTCAAGGAAAGCACTGCTGATAAATTGTGAGGCCAGTATTCAAGTAAGCTTTTCTGATTTCAGAAACTTCCTTGTTAATTAACTAAACCCTATAAAGTGAGAATGTTCCCCATCACTGGACAGGTCCAAGAGATTGGAGAAACAAGTATCATGAACCCTGAGTGTTTCATTTCTCTTTAAGTTTGGAGCCAATGTATAGAGACTTCTAAGGCTATTCTTAGAGCAGGCAGATTCTACAGACACAGCCAATGGTTTAAATGCCAGCTGAACTTTACTTCCAGAGCATTCCTTAACATCCGAGGTGTTAAACAGTCAAAGATGAGCTGATTTCTCCAAGAAGACTGTCTTTCTCCCAGCAAGAATGTACCTTCTATCTCCTTGGTTGGAAACTGCATAAGAAACCCTTGGTGTTTCAGAATGTGCATTTGCTCTTCCTTGTCCTATTACCTGAGCTTCTCTGATAGCTCAGTGGGTAAAGAATCCACCTCCACCTGCCATGGTTCTTTACCTTGCAGGAGACACATATTTGATCCCTGGGTTGGGAAGATCCCCTGGAGAATGAAATGGCAACCCACTTCATTATTCTTGCCTGAAAAATCCCATGGACAGAGGAGCTGATGGCCTCCAGCCCAAAGGGTCACAAAGAGTTGGACACGACGAAGCACTCAAGCATGCACATGTCTGCTCACAGTCAGATGCTCTTTATTTGGTGCGCTCCACCGTGGCTTATGGTTATCAATCCCCATGCCCTCTCATTAACCCAATTTTCTCTCCCACGACCTGTAACAAAACCATGACTAATATCACTTCCTTGGCTCTGTGCTATGGGCCCTGAATATCTGCCTCTAGTTAATGAGAACAAAAGGTAATTAAACCACCCAGGTACCATTACTTCTGTGTAAAAGGCTATTGTTAATATTTTTAGAAGCTCTAAGATTAATCTTTATAGAATAGGAAATGTGCCTTTGGATGGAATGAGAACATCCACACCCCCCTAGCTTCTGCTCATGGCCTGATTTTAATAAGCAGTCGTCCACCCAGTATCTACTGTGTGTGCAGGCCTGTGCTTAAATTAATAAACTGTAAAAATTACAGAGAGGACTCATTATTTCCCTTATATGGATGGGAAATAAACTATTATTCATAAGTGAATTCTCCTTAATTAAAATGTATTCCTTTGACTTCCCAACTTTTTTTTCAAAGTAGCCCCTTTTTTTCCTATAAAATTTCTTTAATGAGTTAAATATTTCTTTATCTACTGGAACAGAGTATATATGTAATTAGATAAGCTACTTGTAACTTAAGAGTCAGGCACAACAGTTAGTAAGCGATGCTAGGACACATGAATGCTCCTAGGGATCCGACAGGCTTTTGCCTTCATGTTAAATGTCCCACAGACTGCTATGATTTTGGAAATCTTGAGCCTTTTATGTGTTTTCTACCACCACCCACCTACACACACATACAGTCACACCAACACAAATATTGTTTAGCTGATCAACTGTTTGAGTCTCTGTCATTAACCATGCATTCTAAATTATACTTCGTATCATTTAAGTTCTGAGAACTAGGTATGGTAGTTTATCTCAACTGTGGCTGACAACAATTCCTCCCATTGACAGGCAGATCTGTTTGAATCTGAGTCAACCCTATTCTGCTTTGATGAACACAATTCTCCAGAGGTGATGATATGCTGGTTCGGACTCCAGGTCTGACAGTTTCTCTTTCACTCTAGGAAGCCAATCTCCATGCTGTAAAGAAATTCAGAACAGACGACCAAATGACAAGAGGCCAAGAGAAGAGTGAGGCCTACACAGTGGGAGGCCTTCCAGGGCACTGTTGCCACATTACGTGAGCTCAGCTGACATGAAACAGATCCGCCCAGCTGAGCTCAGGAAACCTCAGATTTATGAAAATAACTGTTCTTGACTTAAGTCATTTAGTTTTGGGTGGTAAGAAATATTTTGAAATCATATATGATGAGAATGAAGCAGCTCTGTTTATACATTTGGGCCACACTATACATTAAATGTATTATATTTAGTAATAGACTCTGATATCTATTTAAATAGTGAGAAAGCAAATTTTCTCATCTTTCTAGCTATGATTATAAAGGTGATGGTAGTAGATGAATGAAGAACTATTAAAAAGTGGAGGGAAGTCTTTTCTCAAAAGGTATCTAAGGAAAAGATGCAAAGGTAAGGCTGAATGTAGTATGAGGCAAAACTGGAAGAGGAGCCTTGTAACGACATCAAAACATTCATGTTAGGAACCAAAATAAAGGGTTAAAAGGGGTGCATAAGAAGATGTAAATAACAAAGGAGCATAGGAGGATTTACAAGGTAGCTGAGAACTTTCTCTGTTAGTGAAAGTTGATCAGCTGTGTTTGACCCCTTACGATCCCATGCAATAGTCCATGGAATTCTCCAGGCCAGAATACTGGAGTGAGTAGCTGTTCCCTTCTCCAGGGGATCTTCCCAACTCAGGGATCAAACCCAGGTTTCCTACATTGCAGGTAGATTCTTTACCAGCTGAGCCACCAGGTGTGTTTTTTAAACAATAGAATGTCACCTCTAACCCTGAGGTGAATTATACAAGAATAGCTGTTACATCCTTAGCTGGGACTAACTGAAAGTTTATAATTGTGCTGAAAGGGTTTTATAAACTCTCAAAAAGCTTTCAAATAAGCTGGAAAGAGTATAAAGTAGGTTACATTCCATTAATTCATTCAACCAATATTTATTGAGCACCTCTTCCAGATGATAGGAGTACATCATTGAAACGCACAGCCAAACAGCCCTGTGTTTTTGAAGATTGCATTCTAGCTGGGGGAGAGAGATACTAAGCCTAGTAAGTAGGTGAATTTTAGAAGAGCTATGGAAAGAAATAGAACAGTGATAGATCAAAAGAGCTGTGGGGAAGTGATGATTTAAAATGGGGTGATAAAGACAGACCTCACTGAGAAAGGGGCATGTGAGCACACACAGGAGGAGGTGAAGGAGGGAACCATGTGGAAGTTTGGTAGGAGAGTGCAGTGTGTCTAGCCAAGAAAAACAGCTCTTGAAGAGGTCATAAAGCAGGAGCAGGCCTGGCCTGAGTGAGGAGCACAGAGGACAGTGTGGCCAGAGTGGGATGGATGAGAGGCGGCAGCAGGGAGACAAAGCGGCAGGGTAGCAGGGGACACACCCTGTTCTTGAGACCATCCTAAGCACTTTGGCTTTTCCTCAGTAAAAGCAGCAGCCTTCAGAGGCTTGAACAGAGGATGGGTAGAACTACTTTTCCAAAACATCATTCAAGCTACCATGCAGTAGCTTGAATATAGTCACAGAAGAACAAGGGCTAAATCAGTGAACTTATTTAAGAGGTTGTTTACTTGATCCAGTGGAGAATCAATAGTCTCTTAGGTCAGGATGTACACACACACATATACACAGACCCAAGAATGATTAGAATTTTGAAAGACTTGGGGAAGAACTAGTCATGGGGTCATAAATATGAAGTTTCTTACCCTGAGACTTCTGGACCTTGGACAGATACTTGCAAGGTGAGATTCTGGGGGACTCAAGAGCCCTGCTCACCCCAATAGCCTTGTCCTTCTTCGGATGCTTCCTGAAACTTCAGGAAAAAGTTCCTTCTTCCTTAGGATCTTCTTCTTTTTCTTTAGGATTCAATTCCAATTTAGATGTGAATTACTCAGAGGACCTGAACACTATAGATCTTTGTCACTCACACATACATTTGAATGAAGAAACTGAGAAAACTGCTGCTAGATAAAGGGGTCAGGACTTGCTCTGCACATATTCTAAGAGAAACACTTCCTTTTATGCGGAAGCTAAAGAAAAAGTGATTATAAAAGAAAAAAAGTGTGACTAATAAATACAATTGCCATTGGCACATGTTGGGTCACAGAGAAGACTCTTCATTTTGGTCAGAAATGAAAGGGAGGTGAAAGGCAGGGCCTGAGAGAGGGAAAGCACCCTGTTGTGCAGTGCACACTGGAATCACAGAACAGTGACAGCAGATGTGTAGTGTGTGCATGTGTGTACAGAAAGGGATCAAGGGTGTGCAAACAAGTTGATATGGCAGAAAGCACATGAGTGGGGCTAAAATGCCAGAGGATGTTCTCAAGACAAGTAGTAGAGGCAGATAAGCCAGACTGAGAGATGAGAAAGAGGTTGTCAGGATGAGAGTCTCTAAACTGAGCTCTAAAGAATGAGCAGACATTTAATAGGAGGGAGTGGAGATGGGAAGGAATGTAACACTCTGAGCAAGGGCAAAGCCCTTGAGGTGAAAAAGGGAGATTCGGCTGTTTCAAAGAAATAGAAGAGGTCATTTGCAGAGACGTGGATGGACCTAAAGATTGTCATACGGAGTGAAGTAAATGAAAAAGAGAAAAATAAATATCATATATGAATGCATATACGTGGAATCTAGAAAAATGGTATATGCTCTTATTTGCAAAGCAGAAACAGAGACACAGACATAGAGAAAAATGTGACAGATGGACACAAAGAGGGCAAGGGGAGGGGTGGGATGAACTGGAAGATTGGGATTGACACATATACACCATTGATAATATGTATAAAATAGACAACTAATGCAACCTACTGTATAGTACAGGGAACTCTATATTCAGTGCTCTGCGGTGAACGAAATGGGAAGGAAATCCAAAGAGGAGGAGATATACATATACACGTAGCTGATTCACTTTGCTATACAGCAGAAACTAACACAACACTGTAAAGCAATTATATTCCAATTAAAAAAGAAAAAGAAAAGGTCACTGTGCCATGATGGAGCTGGGTCTGGGGATTGGGCAAGAGAAGTAGTGGGAGAAACATTGTCAAAGACTTAAAAGTTAGGGGCAAAGGCAATGGGGGCAATTGAAAAGCTTTCTCTAAGGGACAGTCAGGACTAGATTTATGGTTTATATGACTTTGTCCGTTGCTGTGAGCAGACAGTCCTCTACAGGTATTGACCTGCTGTCATCCAGGAAAAAGATGATGGTGGTCTACAGAGTGAAGACCCCCCAAAGTTAAGATATTTAGAAGTACTTAAGAATGTACTCACTCACTACATATGGCAGAGAAGTGGGAGAGGGAACTAGAGATGGTGGCCAAATTTCTTTCTGTAATAAATACATACCCTTTATCAAACTTCACTCAACTCATATTTTTAAAATGACATTTCAGATTTTAAAGATTAAGCAGTATACAGTGGAAAGAGCACAACACACAGAGTTAGGAAACCTGGATTCTATTCTCAATTCTGCCATAGGCTGTGTAACCTTACCCTGCTACATGAGCTAGGAAATACATTGATCTTTGAAAAATAGAAGGCTTCCGCTTGGCAATGGGAGCCAGGCTGCTGCTGCAGAGGAACCATCTCTCTCTCCCTGACATTCTGGCAGAGGGACATATAATACACTGATTCCATTTGGCAGCAGCAAAGTAGTTAATGAAAACTCCTCTTTCAAGATGTGACATGTTCCGCGTGAGCTGTCAGAAGGAAAGTTTACATAATGAAGAGTACTGGCATGGATCAAAGCCATCTGGAACAGCCCAATTTCCCTTGGGGCATCTTGTGACTGGGGAGTCCTTCTGAGGAAAAAGCAGGGATGAATTCTGGTTCTGTCAATGGCTAACCAAAGGGATTAGCTCATAGGACTCAAAAAGTTGAGATCAGAGGTTTGATTTTTAGGGGATCAGAGAATGTAATGTTTCCTGGTATGTTATTTTTTAGATAGAGGACACAGAATGCATTCATTGTAATTCCAGCAATAAACAGCCCACTGTTTCAAGTTTCTGTCTCTTCCATGGTTCAGGTAACACAAGTACAGAGGTGGCACTCCATTGCTCAAGTCCTCACGAGTGGTTCTGGGTGGGCATGAGACACATGTGAGTCCAAACAGAGAGCAATCTCTTTTCTGAAAATTCCACGGTCAAGGTGCTCCCCTCTCCAACCATCCTCTGCCCTCTCCTCACTCTAGATCTGCATCTGGAAAGATATTCTAAGAACCTACTGACACTTCTCCAATGACACTGACAGGTGAAGCTCATGCAGCCAGTGGTAGAATTGAGACTAGAATCCAGATTTCCTGACTGGCACACCTGCGTCCTTTCCTCTGTGTGTTACTTCATCTTTAAAATATGGAAGGGTCTTTTGTAGACATGAGTTGAGTAAGTACATGAGAAAGAGGGCTTATGTCATGATGGAACCAATCAAGGGAACAGGAGAGGAGTGACAGGTCATGACTTCATTATTTGAGCCCTGAAGCCAGCCCTCTCTGGACTTAGCAATAAGAGTCGATAAACTCATGTTGATCTTTAGACCATGATGTGTTACAGTTTGGTTGGTTTTAATACAAAGATTTCTGACTGACACATAGACTCTTTCTCTAAGTCCAAAGACTTTTCTCAAACTAATCCATGATTTTACTAGCACATGACACTGAATGTTAAATGTGGTGCTGTAATAGGCAAGTTGAAAAAGTTAAAGACATTGTTAAATGTTAAAACAGAGGTAGAGGAGAATCCATACTATTCTTGTCTCCATCAAGAAGAGGGGCAAATGGTACAACAGCCTGTATTCTGACTTCAAGATTTGTCCACATTTCATTCACGCTCCCAAGGCACAAAATATGTGGCCTCAGGGTTCCTGTAAGTAAGGGACAGGTAATGCCCCATTCCATAACTTCTCATGGGGCTGCTGGGGGTATGAAATTATATCATATTTGTGAAAGAATTCAGGTAGGTCTAAAGCCTGATACAATGATGGCTCAAAAGATGTGCTCTTATTTATATGCTTTTAGTATCACGATGAGTTACGAAAAACAACCTGCCAATGTAGAGTACATGAATATGCGTGATGCTGTAATAGGCAAGTTGAAAAAGTTAAAGACATTCAAGGGAATGTTAGCCATGAGATTAAAAATCAGCACATCTATAATGCACGCTGCTATTTTAATGAAAAGTACTATTTTTACAGAACAAAGCATATAATGACATTTTACTTTTTTTTTTTCCTTTATCAGTTAGAGGTGATTCCCTGGGCTCCAGAATCTAAACTAATGTACCATGATTGTACAGAGAAAAAAATGTGTATGAACATTGCCCCCAGAGGAATCTACATTCTATAATGCAAGTTCCTGACAATTTTTAAAATCAATGAAGCTGACAGAAGTGACAGCTGAAAAACACAGCTATTTGCCAGCACCCCCTACCATGGACATTTCATCTGCATAATGACTGCATCTGCCTTCATAAATCACTTATCTCTAAAGCCTGAATATCTATACACTCAGAAAAGAAAATCCAAACTAAGGACTGACAGCTTTAAAAACAGTCAAGTTATTTTTCAGTCAATTTCTTATCCTTGTCTTTATCTCCCTCATGTTTCCTCCCAAAAGCTTTCAGGAAGTGTTCCCCGACCTCATCAGCTAGCTTCTTTCTAGCACTATTAAAACAGAATAGTTTTCATCCTATTTTTAGTCATTTATAATTGTTTACTCTTTTTCACTTTCCTGCATTGGAGAAGGAAATGGCAGCCCACTCCAGTGTTCTTGCCTGGAGAATCCCAGGGACGGGGGAGCCTGGTGGCTGCTGTCTATGGGGTCACACAGAGTCGGACTGACTGAAGTGACTTAGCAGCAGCAGCAACTCAAGTAACATTTTGGGACTTGCCTGGTGGTCCAGTGGTTAAGACTCCCCACTTCCAGGGCAGTGGGGCATGGGTTCGACCCACAGTCAGGGAGTTAAGATTCCCTCATGCCTTGTAGCCAAAAAAGCAAAATATAAGGGGGAAAAAAAAAAAAGCAATACTGTAACAAATGAAATAAAGACTTAAAATTTTTTTCTTAAATAGTATTTAGTTTATTATATGTCTTGCAAGCATGGACCTTGCCTAACTGTTTCAAGAGAAGAAATATTTTCCTAGTGAATCACCTAGTAGAGACGGCAGATGATCAAATGTGATGGGGTGATACTGTGAGGTGCTCTGGCAATTTAATTCTATTAAAAGGCATGCATTAGGAAGTGACCACTGGACTGGAAAACAAAGACCAGGCATGCCTCAGGAGACAGCATGGTACACTTGATGGAACTGACATAGACACTGCCTGATTTCTGCATGACATGGCTCTTGCATCCCCCCAACCCCCAGCCTCCACTTATCCACATTATTCTCACTTAGAAAGCTCCAGCCACTCTTCTTTAGTCCCTTCCACATGCCAAGCAATTCCTTTCTTTATGGACTTTTTCTCTTCTCTATTCCCTAAGAACCTTTCTCTAACTGCTCTTTCCTGTCCTTCAGGTCTCAACTTAAAGGTGGTGATGAGTTTTATCACAGCATCCTTTAAAATGCATCCTCTCCCATTTTTTTTTTTTTTTCACTTAGGATCTCATGTATTTCTTTCACAGCATCCAAAATAATTCCCTATTTAAAATGTATTATTTGTTTATTTAAAGATATTTCTTAGTTGTTTATCACTTCTCCTAGAACTATGCTGTGCAACTCAAAAGCCACACTAATTTAAAGGAATTAAAAGTGTTGTTTGTTCAGTTGGTAAGTCATGTCCTACTCTTCATGACCACATGGGCTACAGCATGCCAGACTTCTCTATCCTCCACTACTCCCAGAGTTTGCTCAGATTCATGTCCATTGAGTTGGTAATGCTATCTAGCCATCTCGTTCTCTGCTGTCCCCTTCTCCTTTTGACTTCAATGTTTCCTAGCATAAATTAAAAACCCAGTTTCTTAGTCATGCTAGTCATGCTTCAATGCTCAGTAGCCACAAGTAGCTGGTGGTACCCCAATAGGAAGCAGATATAGGACAACAGAAAATTATGATATGGTTCTACAGTATAAGCTCTTTAAGACCGAGTTCACCATCCATCTTGCTTGCTGTGTCCTCTAGAGCCCATCACAATGCTTAGAATGTGGTAGGCACTCTAATATTTGTTGAATACTTGTATGAATTAAAGAAATAGAAGGATTATCCAATAATTACTAGTAAAGACGATCCTAAATTAAGACTAAGAACCAGAATAGATGGTTGGGGCAGATTATTTGGAAATGATTCAAGCCCCGCCTTAGACAGTGTTTGTCATAAAATGCGTCATATGTAATTACTGTTGATTTATGCCCTCCCCGCTCTAGAATATAAGCTCCCTCGGAGCAGGGACTTTTCCTTGTTTGCTGCTGTATTTTCAACACCCCGGACAGAGCTTCTCTATGGGGAAAAAACACAGACCATTTAGTTCCTTTTCACAGAGAGAAATGAAATGACAATTTTTAGAGAAGATTGCATGTATTCCCCAAATATCCCACTTGTATCACTGGTCTTCGTAACACCTGCCCAGTTTTGTCAATTCTTTTTGTTTTTAATCCACAGTTCTTCCTTGCTCTAGGTAGATGCTTTAAACCTCCCTGGAAGCAGATGCGGGACTCCCCAACCGAGTCCCACTGCCTGTCTCCATTCCACAGTGTGACCCGCATCTTCAGAGAGTGCCTTGTGCTCAGCCCTCCTCTTTCCATCTGCATCCATACTGGGGTATCCACTTCAATTAGCAATTTGTTAGCAATTCTAACAAATAGCTGTCACCGTCCATCTAAGCATGATGGCTGCCAATAGGTTTGAGTGTTCCTTCTCCAAGGTGATATGAGTCCTGAGCAGGATTCCTTGGAGTTGAATTAATTCTGAATCTTATTGATCTCTCAAGGGCCCAGCTTAGAACTCTTCTTCATGAAGCCTTCCCTTCCTTCCGGAATTTTGCCTTTAGTCTAAGCACATTTGAAGGAAATCATTCCTTTGGGTAGTCAAAACCTGCCCAAGTACAGCAAGCACTCTATAGCCCCTCTCCAACAAAGTAATTTCTTTATCCTCTCACCTCTCATGGCAATTTATCTATTCCTCTCCGATGACACATATTACTATCTATCTTGTATTGTAATGATTTATGTCCAGGTCTTATCTCTATCAGGCAGCAATTCATCTTTATATATCATCCAGCCTTACACAGAACAGCATTCAATAAGTGATTTTCACATGAATGAGATGGAGTGCCTAGTGCTGGGTCCATGGTTTGGATTTGAAATTCTTATCTAATAGTTTTGTATGAAATGTTTGCAAGATATAGAGAAGAAAGCAAGTCTTTTTACCTTAGAAATAGACAATATCAACAGCAACATAGAAAAATTACATGGAATAC
The DNA here is from genome assembly GCF_003369695.1 of Bos indicus x Bos taurus. NCBI lineage: Eukaryota > Metazoa > Chordata > Mammalia > Artiodactyla > Bovidae > Bos > Bos indicus x Bos taurus. Next base: position 47,008,923 of record NC_040082.1, read on the forward strand.
ACAAGGTCTAATATGCTATGATTTTTAAATTACCAAAAGCTCCACTCTAGTCTAAAATTTCACTCATACTGACATATCATTATAAAGGCAATATCTAGGGAAGGAGGAGAAGCCATGTCCTGAGAAAGTGGCATGTTTTCATCGTTTGATAATAGGTTAGAATGAAGATATTGTAGAGACTGTGAGGAAAACAAGCATGATAGCCAAGAAAACAGGAGCATGGCAAGGCAGACAGAAAAGCAGTCAAAGGCAGATAGATGTTTTTTCAGCTAATTACTCTATCCCCAGATGACGGCACCGACCCTGTCATCTCTCCAATGCTCCTTCAGTGTTATGACCCACTTCTGGTTAAAGTACCTCAAATTCCTGCATCGGAGACATATACATCTGAGTTATAACTTTTTATTTCTAAGAGATTCTCATAAATTGTAAAATCCTTTTCAATGGTTAACATACTGAGATTAATAGATGAATAAAGGAAAAAAGCTGTCCACTAAGAAATAAAGTTGAATAACTGGCTCTGTCACCTTTCTGGGGAGCCCTGGTGGCTTCTCCTCAGTTGCCTGGTATGCAAACTGAGTGCTATATGCACACACACACAGACACATGGACAGTCACACATTTATTTTATATAGCTACATTCAATATAAAATGTGTAATATATACAAATGAAGGCTACAAAAGACTGTTCTTTTCATAGAAAATTAAAATGATTAGGCAACATATAAAAACCAACTGATTTATATTTTCTATTTTACATATGGGGAATTTGTGACCCAAAGCACAGATATCTTTTCCTAGAAAATGGTTTTTTCCATTTCCTTTTCTTCTAGTGTAATTTTCCTCTGAGGAATACATCACTTTCACAATTCCAGATTTTGAGACTCAAGAGAAATCATATTTGTTCTCAACTCTCAGATTGGGGCTATCCAAGAACAGGGGGAGCATTCACAACATTTAACATCTGGATGGCATAAATATCAGCTGCAGACAACTGTAACTGCCCAGGCAAGAACTGAGCAGCATCTTCTGTGCTCGGGATAAACACATTAGCCTGCTCCATTCCCGCTGGTACAGTGACAGGTGACTGGCTTAGGAATGGTCAGGCCTTTCCTAAAGAGACAAGAGACAAGTCAGGCCAAAGAGTGGAGTGAAGGCCTTGTGGGACTTATCGAAGAAAGACATTCTCTCCCTCTTTGGAGATTCTTAAATGATCAGAGACAACTAATCATCAAGTGCTTGAGACTCGGAGAAAAGCACCAACACAGAAGGAAGAAGAGCTCAAGAGATGGAGAAATATATTTCCTAATAATACTGCTTGTACTCCAGCCAGAATAGACCTGGAACATTTTCAGTATGTGAGCCAACACCCCCCTCTTTTTTGCTGAGACCAGTTTAACTTGTTCTTGCAGACAAATAAGACCTGAATAATACCCAAGATTACCTAGGAAATGTAACAGGGCCAAGATTCAAATCTATGTCTCTTAAGTTTAAATTTTCTTTTCATTACATCAGAGGTTCTCATTAGGGGAGTGGGAGAAGATGTTAGGTGGAGGAACTTGAAAAAATGTACATTTGCTCTTAACACTTCCCTGCCCCCAAGGAAACCAGAAGAAAGAAAGAATGGGAGTGGGGGTAGCAGAAACATGGAGGTGAAAATATAAGCATATATATTTTGAGAAAGGCCCTCCGGTGATTGACAGATCCTTAGTTCTATAACAGCTCTACAATCTCAGGTTGCTTTGTTGCACTGAGTGCCAAGGGCTCAATTATAGTACAGAAGTCAAACTTTGATTTAAAGCACTTCCTTAAGCCTTATGAATCAAATAGCTGGTTTCTGAGTTAGTAACAATGAGCAATGTACAAGGAAATGACCTTCCTAAACGGAAATGATTGACTTCTCTGGGCACCTGAAATAAAATTAATTTTTAGAATTGTAGGAAATAAGTGCCCAACAGTCATGCTTTTGAAGCAGGAAATTCACCAATGACTACTGGAGGGCCGCTTTGTCTCCTCACAAGCAGAAATGACAAGATCCTCAAAGACATAGAACAAACAAAAGCACCGGGTTTGTCAGCTCCTGTACAAATTTCATGTTCTGGGGAATGTTTACATGATTTTGCTTGAATTGCAATAATGCAGGCTATCTTGTTAATAGTTTTCAGACATAATAAAGGAAGTGATAAATTCTCTTTGAGTATTACCTAGAAAAGAAAATGGGGTTTCGAATACAGACTGAAAGGCTGAGGCAGAGCTTCAGGCCAGTTCTGAATATTTCGCAGTGCCTGTTGGGGACGCAAAATTGAGAGCTGTGAAGCCCCGTCTGGATGCAGTAGGAAAGAGGTCATGAGGGATGACTGATGTCCATCACAGTCATAGAAAGGGAAGGCAGAGGTTGAGTGCAATTTACTTATCCTCTCTGATTTAAATCATCCACAACTAATAAAGGCCTGCAGTTGTATTTTTCAACTTGTGCAATCTCTTGTAGATACACTCTAATAAATAATCTCATTGGCATCTGGACATTATTTTTGAGCTAAATAGCAATTAATTGACGTATTTCGAGAAATAACCCTAAAGCTGTGTTGTCTGTGTCTGCCAACTGCATCTCTACTGCCCTTTCCAGGGAAACTTCTCTTTCACTATTTCCTACTACCGAGTATAAGTGAAAAGGATGGATGGCAACTGGTAACTTTCACTCTTAGGGAGAAACACATTCGGAGAAAAGCTGTTACATCAGTTAAAACTGTAGGTACCGATCCCGTTTCTTCTAAGTACTGGTTGTGCATCTTTGTGTTCATCGGTTGACCTTTCTGAGCTTTCGGTTCTTCATCTGTACCACAGAAGAAGATGTGGTATGTTATGCTGATGACCACTGGAATAATGTATATGAAAGTGATTTGGATATTGAGAAGTGCCATGTAATATACAAGTGCTATGAATAGGAGCTATTACTAACTGAAAATATTCTAGAGAGCTCACTCTGTAACATCAAGAGATCTTCCGCAATTACAGGCCCCTAAAGCTCTACGGATTTCAATTATGGTTAAGTAAACTCAATCCTAAGTTGGTGATGGACAAGGAGGCCTGGCATGCTGCGATTCATGGGGTCGCAAAGAGTCGGACACGACTGAGCGACTGATCTGATCTGATCTGAAACTCAATCCTCGGAGAAGGCAATGGCACCCCACTCCAGTACTCTTGCCTGCAAAATCCCATGGATAGAGGTACCTGGTGGGCTGCAGTCCATGGGGTCGCTAAGAGTCAGACTAGACTCAGCGACTTCACTTTCACTTTTCACTTTCATGCATTGGAGAAGGAAATGGCAACCCACTCCAGTGTTCTTGCCTGGAGAATCCCAAGGACAGGGGAGCCTCGTGGGCTGCCATCTATGGGGTCGCACAGAGTCGGACATGACTAAAGCGACTTAGCAGCAGCAGCAGCAGCAAACTCAATCCTACCACACAGGGTGATAACCCTGGGAAGCAAATATTATGCTGACTCACCTGATGCCTTCAGCCTTGTCACCCTGTTGAGCATTAGTCCAGTCTCCCTCCAGGCTAGTTAGAGCTCTCTTTATGAGCTCCACTTCTGTCTGCCTCCATCCCCTAATAGATTAGAACCTATTCATGTTATAAATTCCTGCCCCATTAATCTGATATTCTCCTCACTCCTTCCCAGCTTTCCACTGTTGCCTCAATCTTTGGCCTATAAACATAGGTTCCAAACTCCTCAAACCTCTAACTGTGCTCCTCTTCCACTGAATTATCTGAGCAAATTCAGCAGCCTCCATCTTAGCATCTAAACCAATATTTTTGTCATCATCATTTCATGATCTTTGCATTTCTATTCCTAAATACTTATGTCCTAACTTTGTATTCTCTTTTTCTCACTCATATCTTTTTCTAAGTCTTTTAAAGTATAAAAATAAGAGGTACTTCACAAGCATTATTTCATTTAATTCTCTTAACAAACCTGTGAGATTTGTAGATGAGAAAATGAATACACATAAAGACAAATGAAATTGTCCAAGGTTACAGAGATAATATGAGATGCAGACAAAATTTAAATCTAGGTCTACCTAACTCAGAAGTCATACTCCTCCCAGAGTATCAGGCTGTTTTCCAAATCCTCATCCATCTTGCAATTATCTCCATCCTGTTATTCAGATGATGATTGTGCCAGAAAGGTTTCTAATGCAATCTGTTCATGATCCAAGAAAGATATACCATTGTTGCAAACACCATCTAAATACCAGTCAGCATTACTAAAGTTGACCATCGGCCTCTATATCTCTCTGTGTATAGTACCTGTGGACTTTGAAAAACAATAAGGAGAAAATTATGGGGTCAGTATCACTGGTCATATAATTAGGACGAATAAGACTCTTGCTGGGAAAACCCCATGGACAGAGGAGCCTGCCAGGCTACAGTCCATAGGGTCACAAGGAGTTGGATACAACTAAGTGACTGAACGTACACACGAGACAACATTAAATGCTTCTGTTTTAAAGCTGGAAATGAAGATGCAGGTCAAACCCTTGTGTTTCTCATGGGTTATGTCAGGGGCTTAGAATAGACACTCAATTTGTTCCAAAACTCTGGGCTCCTGGGAAACTACCAGTTTTAAAATTAGAGAAATCAGTTTATTTTTCCAACCCCATCATTTGAGAGAGTGAAATTCAGATCAGAAAGGTCAAGTGGTTTACTTACAATCACTGCAGCTAACACTACTCAAAGTGTCAGACTTGTAATAGAATATAAATCAGCATATATGGCTTCCTGCATCAAGAAAGTTTTGCTACCCCCTGAAAAAAAATCATTTGAACCATATAGTACGCTGAGTGGTGTTACTGACTGATATCTGTGCAGGCTCATTATGTAATGCAGTCTAGCACTAAGAAGTTTGTAAACTTGCAGTCCCTTATTTTACTAGCATTGACTGCAGCTAAATTGTTTACACAGGATTGGCAATTCATATCCAGATACCAAACTTAATGCTCTTTCAATTCAACTAGCATTTCCTACTAGGCACTCCATGAAGCAGTGTTCCTAAAAGGCATTTGGTAATAGGTAATACTTTCAATAAGTTTGAAAACCATCCTTCAAGCCCATTTATTTCTTTTTTACACTCCTGAATTTTGGTGGTTTTACTATGTCCATATTCTCCATGACATTCAGGACAAAAGAAACTATATATAATTCTCCAAAACTCATTGCTCAAACACTCATTAGAATAATTGATCCACATTTTGGATTAAATGCTACACTCCCCAGGAAGGTTTCTGCTCTACTCTTTCACTCCTGTTTATGAATAAAAGGCTGAATAGCAGAAACCTCTATAACACAGCCAGAGTTCATACAGTTCCAGGGTCAAGATAAAAATGCTGGCAACAGACAAAGCAAGCAAGCACAAACAGCTCATTTCTCCTTTGGGTAGGCTAGAATCACTTCTTGTTGAGTGAGCTGAGAGTCTGTCTACTCTATGACAAGTACTTTGTTAGAAGACAAAAGCCAAAACACCTTGTTACAGGCCTTAAAAGGCTGTCAATGGCAACTACAGAATCTCTATACACAGGAACATTAGGGGAGCAGTTAGGATGAATGCGGGTTTGGGAAGAGTTCAGTGACTTACCCTGAATTTGAGTTTGCATAAAAAAATCATTGTGAGCTGGTATAATTTGTTGAAGGGTAAATTTGGTGGAGTTGAAAGAAATTTAAAGATGACATCTCCTGAGCAACACCTCAGTTCCATCATTAGAAACAGGTCTTTTGATGGAAGAGACAGATGACAAAACATTATAATAGGAAGAGGAGCTCTCTAAACAAGGAAAAGCATATTGAGCTCAGGGAGACCAGAAAAGGGAGTGACTCTGGGGACATTTTTATCTACATCCATAATAGAAAAAAAAAATACTTTGAATTACTGTCATACTGACATATGGGGGGAAAAAATAACATGGTATTCTCACTTATGCCCTAGTGAAGGAGACATTGTGTAACAGTCTCTTGGAATAATAATTTAAAAAAAAAAAACAATGTTCCAGATGGATGCTTTCTGTTCTTATTATCAAAACCTCACTATCAGAACTGGGAACAGAAAATGTAGGTTCTCATACTGTCACCCTTCAACCAAAATGACCTTGAACAAATCCTTTAATATCTATGTGACTCAGCTTATTCATCCATAATTTGGGAAACTTAAAGTACTCAGCTCAAAAATTTCATAATACTCTGAATATTATTTAATAATACTGAGGTAATTTCATAATACTCTTCAATGCCTCTGAGATATTCAGACAGTGATTAAATGATCAGGCTCTTTGCCACTTACTGTTTGTATGACTTTGAAGAAATTAATTAGTCTCTCTTGGTCTTATTTCTCTAATTAATAAAATAGAGATGATAATAGTAATGATAATGCCTATCCCATATGTTTGGAGAAGATTAAATGAAATAAAGTATTTAAACTGGTTAACTGAGTTGCTAAGCACCTGGTTATAGCTCAATACACAGCAGAAATTACCAGCCACACTACTAGTTTTTTTTTAATTTTTTTTTTTATTGAAGGATGATTGCTTTACAGAATTTTGTTGCTTTCTGTCAAACCTCAACATGAATCAGCGATAGGTATACATATATCCCCTCCCTTTTGAACCTCCCTTCCATCTCCCTTCCCATCCCACCCCTCTAGATTGATACAGAGCCCCTGTTTGAGTTTCCTGAGCCATGCAGCAAATTCCCGTTGGCTATTTATTTTACATATGGTAATGTCTGTTTTTCCATTGCCGCCCTGTAAACAGATTATTCAGTACCATTTTTCTAGATTCCGTATATATGTATTAGAATACCATACTTGTCTTTCTCTTTCTGACTTACTTCACTCTGTATAATAAGTTCAGGTTCATCCAACTCATCAGAACTGACGCAAATGTGTTCCTTTTTATGGCTGAGTAATATTCCATTGTGTATATGTACCACAACTTCTTGATCCATTCATCTGTTGATGGACATCTAGGTTGCTTCCATGTTCTAGCTATTGTAAAAGGTTCTGCAATAAACAATGGGATACATGTGTTTTTTTCAATTTTAGTTTCCTCAGGGTATATGCCTAATAGTGGGATTGCTGGGTCATATGGTGGTTTTATTCCTAGTTTTTTAAGGGATCCCCATGCTGTCTTCCATAGTGGCTGCATCAATTTACATTCCCACCAACAGTGCAACATTCCCTTTTCTCTACACCCTCTCCAGCATTTATTGCTTGTAGACTTTTTGATGATGGCCATTGTCTGACCAGTGTGGGGTGATGCCTCATTGCAGTTTTGATTTGCATTTCTCTAATAACGAGTGATGCTGAGCATCTTTTCATGTGTTTGTTAGCCATCTGTATGTCTTCTTTGGAGAAATGTCTGTTTAGGTCTTTTTCCCACTTTTTGATTGGGTTGTTTATTTTTCTGGCATTAAGTTATATGAGCTGCTTGTATATTTCACAAATTGATCCTTTGTCAGTTGCTTCATCTGTTGTTATTTTCTGCCATTCTGAGAGTTGTCTTTTCACCTTGCTATAGTTTCCTTTTCTGTAAAAAAGCTTTTAAGTTTAATCAGGTCCCACTTGTTTACTTTTGTTTTTATTTCCATTGCTCTAGGAGGTGGGTCAGAGAGGATCTTGCTTTGATTTATGTCATCGCGGGTTCTGCCTATGTTTTCCTCTAAGAGTTTTATAGTTTCTGATCTTACATTTAGGTCTGTAATCCATTTTGAGTTTATCTTTGTGTATGGTGTTAGGAAGTGTTCTAATTTCATTCTTTTCCATGTAGTTGTCCAGTTTTCCCAGCACCACTTATTGAAAAGGCGGTCTTTGCCCCACTGTGTATTCTTGCACCTTTGTTAAAAATAAGGTACCTGTAGGTGCATGGGTTTATTTCTGGGTTTTCTATCTTGTTCCTTTGGTCTATATTACTGTTTTTGTGCCAGTACCATACTGTCTTGATGACTGTAGCTTTGTAATATAATCTGATGTCAGGAAGGTTGTTTCTTCCAGCTCCAGTCTTCTTAGGACTGCTTTGGCTATTCAGGGTCTTTTGTGTTTCCATATGAACTGTGAAATATTTTGTTTCAGTTCTGTGAAAAATGCCATTGGTAATTTGATAGGAATTGCACTGAATCTGTAGATTGCATTTAGTAGTATAGTCATTTTCACAATATTGATTCTTCCTACCCAGCAACATGGAATAACTCTCTATATGTTTATGTCATCTTTGATTTCTTTCATTAGTTTCTTATAATTTTCTGTGCACAGTTATCTTGTCTTCTTAGGTAAGTTTATTAATAAATATTTAATTCTTTTTGTTGCAATGGTGAATGGGATTGATTCCCTAATTTCTCTGATCTTTCATTGTTAGTATATGGAAATGCAAGTCATTTCTGTGTATTGATTTTATATCCTGCAACTTTGTTAAATTCACTGATTAGCTCTAGTAATTTTCTGATACTATTTTTAGGGTCATCTATGTACAGTATCATGTCATCTGCAAACACTGACAGCTTTACTTCTTTTCTGATCTGGATTCCTTTCTTTTTCTTCGGATAGCTGTAGCTAGGACTTCCAGAACTATATTGAATAATAGTGGTGAAAGTGGACACCCTTGTCTGGTTCCTGATCTTATGGAAAATGCTTTCAGTTTTGCACCATTAAGAATAATGTTTGCTGTAGGCTTATCATATATGGCCTTTACTATGTTGAGGTACGTTCCCTCTATGCCCATATTTTAAAGAGTTTTAATCATAAATTTTGTCAAAGGCTTTTTCTGCATCTATTGAGATGATAATATGGTTTTTATCTTTCAATTTGTTAATATAGTGTATCACATTGATTGATTTGCATATATTGAAGAATCCCTGCATTCCTGGAATAAAACCAGCTTGATCATGATGTATGAGTTCTTTGATGTGCTGCTGAATTGTACTTGCTAAAATTTTGTTGAGGATTTTTGCATCTATGTTCATCAGTGATATTGGCCTGTAGTTTTCTTTTTTTTGTTTTGTCTTTGCCTGGTTTTAGTATCAGGGTGATGGTGGCCTCATAGAATGAGTTTCAAAGTGTTCCTTCCTCTGCAATTTTTTGAAAGAGTTTTAGAAGGATGGGCATTAGCTCTTCTCTAAATGTTTGACAGAATTCTCCTGTGAAGCCATCTGGTCCTGGGCTTTTGTTTTTGGGGATATTTTTGATCACAGCTTCAATTTCAGTGCTTTTAATTGGGTTGTTCATAATTTCTATTTCTTCCTGGTTCAGTCTTGAAGATTGAACTTTTCTAAAAATCTGTCCATATCTTCCAGGTTATCCATTTTATTGCCATATAGTTGTTCCTGGCCAAATAGATGGGGAAACAGTGGAAACAGTGCTGACTTTATTTTTCTGGGCTCCAAAATCAGTGCAGATGGTGACTGCAGCCATGAAATTAAAAGACGCTTACACCATGGAAGGAAAGTTATGACCAACCTAGACAGCATATGGCAACCCACTCCAGTGTTCTTGCCTGGAGAATCCCAGGGACAGGGGAGCCTGGTGGGCTGCCATCTATGGGGTTGCACAGAGTTGGACACGACTGAAGTGACTTAGCAGCAGCAGCAACAACAGTTCAGTTCAGTCGCTCAGTTGTGTCTGACTCTTTGTGACCCCATGAATTGCAGCACGCCAGGCCTCCCTGTCCATTACCAACTCCTGGAATTCACTCAAACTCACGTCCATCGAGTCCGTGATGCCATCCAGCCATCTCATCCCCTGTTGTCCCCTTCTCCTCCTGCCCCCAATCCCTCCCAGCATCAGAGTCTTTTCCAATGAGTCAACTCTTCTCATGAGGTGGGCAAAGTATTGGAGTTTCAGCTTTAGCATCATTCCTTCCAAAGAATACTCAGGGCTGATCTCCTTTACAACGGACTGGTTGGATCTCCTTGCAGTCCAAGGGACTCTCAAGAGTCTTCTCCAACACCACAGTTCAAAAGCATCAATTCTTCGGCACTCAGCTTTCTTCACAGTCCAACTCTCACATCCATACATGACCACTGGAAAAACCATAGCTTTGACTAGATAGACCTTTGTTGGCAAAGTAATATCTCTGCTTTTGAATATGCTATCTAGGTTGGTCATAACTTTCCTTCCAAGGAGTAAGCGTCTTTTAATTTCATGGCTGCAGTCACCATCTGCAGTGATTTTGGAGCCCCAAAAAACAAAGTCTGACACTGTTTCCACTGTTTCCCCATCTATTTCCCATGAAGCGATGGGACTGGATGCCATGATCTGTTTTCTGAATGTTGAGTTTAAGCCAACTTTTTCACTCTCCACTCTCACTTTCATCAAGAGGCTTTTGAGTTCCTCTTCACTTTCTGCCATAAGGGTGGTGTCATCTGCATATCTGAAGTTATTGATATTTCTCCCAGCAATCTTGATTCCAGCTTGTGCTTCTTCCAGCCCAGCATTTCTCGTGATGTACTCTGCATATAAGTTAAATAAGCAGGGTGACAATATACAGCCTTGACATACTCCTTTTCCTATATGGAACCAGTCTGTTGTTCCACCTCCAGTTCTAACTGTTGCTTCCTGATCTGCATATAGGTTTCTTAAGAGGCTGGTCAGGTGGTCTGGTATTCCCATTTCTTTCAGAATTTTCAGTTTATTGTGATCCACACAGGCTATGGCATAGTCAAAGGCTATGGCATAGTCAATAAAGCAGAAATAGATGTTTTTCTGGAACTCTCTTGCTTTTTCCATGATCCAGCAGATGCTGGCAATTTGATTTCTGGTTCCTCTGCCTTTTCTAAAACCAGCTTGAACATCTGGAAGTTCATGGTTCACATATTGCTGAAGCCTGGCTTGGAGAATTTTGAGCATTACTTTACTAGAGTGTGAGATGAGTGCAATTGTGTGGTAGTTTGAGCATTCTTTGGCATTGTCTTTCATTGGTATTGGAATGAAAATCCCTACTTTCTTTGATTTAAGTCTGAATTTGACAATAAGGAGTTCATGATCTGAGCCACAGTCAGCTCCTGGTCTTGTTTTTGCTGACTGTATAGAGCTTCTCCATCTTTGGCTGCAAAGAATATAATCCATCTGATTTCGGTGCTGACCGTCTGGTGATGTCCATGTATAGTCTTCTCTTGTGTTGTTGGAAGAGGGTGTTTGCTATGACCAGTGTGTTCTCTTGGCAAAACTCTATTAGCCTTTGCCCTGCTTCATTCCATATTTCAAGGCCAAATTTTCCTGTTACCCTAGGTATTTCTTGACTTCCTACTTTTACATTCCAATCCCTTATAATGAAAAGGACATCTTTTTTGGGTGTTAGTTCTAAAAGGTCTTGGAGGTCTTCATAGAACCATTCAACTTCAGCTTCTTCAGCAGACAGCATATTAAAAAGCAGAGACATTACTTTGACAACAAAGGTCCGTCTAGTCAAGGCTATGGTTTTTCCAGTAGTCATGTATGGATGTGAGAGTTGGACTATAAAGAAAGCTGAGTGCGAAAGAATTCATGGTTTTGAACTGTGGTGTTGGAGAAGACTCTTGAGAATCCCTTGGACTGCAAGGAGATCCAATGAGTCCATCCTAAAGGAGATCAGTCCTGGGTGTTCATTGGAAGGACTGATGTTGAACCTGAAACTCCAATACTTTGGTCACCTGATGCAAAGAACTGACTCATTTGAACATGCCCTGATGCTGGGAAAGATTGAGGCAGAAGGAGAAAGAGACAACAGAGGATGAGATGGTTGGATGGCATTATCGACTCAATGGACATGGATTTGGGTGGACTCCGGGAGTTGGTGATGGACAGGGAGGCCTGGCGTGCTGCGGTTCCTGATGTCACAAAGAGTTGGACATGACTGAGCGACTGAACTGAACTGTTCCTAACAGTCTCTTATAATCCTTTGTATATCTCTTACAATCCTTTGTATACTGCACTGTCTGTTGTTACCTCTCCTTTTTCATTTCTAATTTTGTTGATTCAATTCTTCTTTTTTTTTTTTTCTTGATGAGTCTGGCTAAAGTCTGTCAATTTTGTTTATCTTCTCAAAGAATAAGCTTTTAGCTTTATTAATCTTTACTATTGTTTCTCTCACTTCATTTTAATTTATTTCTGCTTGGATCTTTATGATTTCTTTCCTTCTACTAAGTTTGGGTTTTCTTTGTTCTTCGTTTTCCATTTGTTTTACGTATAAAGTTAGGTTGTATACTCATTTTTCTTGTTTCTTGAGGTTAGACTGTATTTCTGTAAACTTCCCTCTTAGAACTGCTTTTGCTACATCCCATGGGTTTTGAGTTGTTGTGTTTTCATTGTCACATGTTTCTAGAAAATTTTTTGATTTTCCTTTTGATTTCTCAGTAACCTGTTGGTTATTTAGAAACGTGTTGTTTACTTGCCATGTGTGTGTGTTTCTTACAGCTTTTTTCTTGTAATTGATATCTAGTTTCATAGTGTTGCGGTCAGAGAAGATGCTTGATATGATTTCAATTTTCTTAAATTTACTGAGATTTGATTTGTGACCCAAGATGTGGTCTATCCTGGAGAATGTTCCACGTGCACTTGAGAAGAAGGAGTATTCTTCTGCATTTAGATGGAATGTCCTGATGATATCAATGAGATCCAGCTCATCTAATGTATCATTTAAGACTTGTGTTTCCTTATTAATTTTCTGTTTTGATGATCTGTCCATCACCTGAGTAGGTGTTAAAGTCTCCCACTATCATTGTGTTACTGTCAATTTCTTCTTTTATGTCTGTTAGTGTCTCTCTTATGTATTGAGGTGCCCCTATGTTGGATGCATAGATATTTACAATTGTTACATCTTCCTCTTGGATTGATCCCTTGATCATTATATAGTGTTCTTCCTTATCTCTTGTAATCTTCTATAGTATAAGGTCTATTTGTCTGATATAAGGATTGCTACTCCAGCTTTCTTTTGCTTCCCATTTGCATGGAAAATATTTTTCCATCCTCTCGCTTTCAGTCTATATGTGTCTTTAGGTCTGAAGTGGGTTTCTTGTAGACAGCATATATATGGGTCTTGTGTTTGTATCCATTCAGCCTGTCATGTCTTTTGGTTGGAGCATTTAATCCATTTACATTTAAAGTAATTATTGATATATAAGTTTCTATTGTCATTTTCTTATGACAATGGGTTTGGTGTTGATTTTGTAGATCTTTTTTCTTCTCTTGTATTTCTTGACTATATAAGTCCCTTTAGCATTTGTTGTAAAACTGGTTTGGTGGTACTGAATTCTCTTAACTTTTGCTTCTCTGAAAAGCTTTTTATTTTTCCATCAATTTTGAATGAGATCCTTGCCAGGTACTGTAATCTTGGTTGTAGATTTTTCCCTTTCAATACTTTAAATATATCCTGCCATTCCCTTCTTGCCTACAGAGTTTCTGCTGAAAGATCAGCTATTAAGCATATGGGGTTTCCCTTGTATGTTACTTGTTGCTCCTCCCATGTTGCTTTTAATATTCCTTGTGTTTAGTTTTTGTTAGCTTGATTAGTATGTGTCTCGGCATGTTTCTCCTTGGGTTTATCCTGTATGAGACTTTGTGCCTTTTGGACTTGATTGACTATTACCTTTTCCATATTGGGGAAATTTTCAACTACAATCTCTTCAAAAATTTTCTCATACCCTTTTTTTTTTCCCTCTCTTCTTTTTCTGGGACCCCTATAATTCGAAAGTTGGTACATTTGATATTCTCCAAGAGGTCTCTGAGACTATCCTCAGTTCTTTTCATTTTTTTTACTTTACACTGCTCTTAAGAAGTTATTTCCACCATTTTACCTTCCAGCTCACTGATTCATTTTTCTGCTTCAGATATTCTGCTATTGATTCCTTCTAGAGTATTTTTTGGAGAAGGCAATGGCAATCCACTCCAGTACTCTTGCCTGGAGAATCCCATGGACGGAGGAGCCTGGTAGGCTGCAGTCCATGGGGTCGCTAGGAGTTGAACACGACTGAGCGACTTCACTTTCACTTTTCACTTTCATGCATTGGAGGAGGAAATGGCAACCCACTCCAGTGTTCTTGCCTGGAGAATCCCAGGGACAGGGGAGCCTGGTGGGCTGCCGTCTCTGGGGTCGCACAGAGTCGGACACGACTGAAGCGACTTAGCAGCAGCGGCAGAGTATTTTTAATTTCTGTAATTGTTTGTCTCTGTATGTTTATTTGTTAATTCTTCTAGGTCTTTTTTAATTGATTCTTGCATTTTCTCCATTTTGTTTTCAAGGTTTTTAATCACCTTTATTATCATTATTTTGAATTCTTTTTCAGGTAGTTTGCTTATTTCCTCCTCGTTCATTTGGACTTCTGTGTTTCCAGTTTGGTCCTTTATTTGTGTAGTATTTCTCTGCCTTTTCATTATTATTTTTTTTTAACTTATTGTGCTTGAGGTCTTCTTTTCCCAGGCTTCAAGGTTGAATTCTTTCTTCCTTTTGGTTTCTGCCCTACTAAGGTTGGTCCAGTGATTTGTGTAAGTTTCTTATAGGGTGAGATTTCTGCTGAGTTTTTGTTTTTCCTCTGATGGGCAAGGCTGAGTGAGGTAGTGATCCTGTCTGCTGATGATTGGGTTTGTATTTTTGTTTTGTTTGTTGTTTAGATGAGGCATCCTGCACAGGGTGCTACTGGTGGTTGGGTGACGCCAAGTCTTGCAGTCAAGTGATTTCCCTTGTGTGAGTTCTCACTATTTGATACTCCCTAGGGTTAGTTCTCTGGTAGTCTAGGGTCTTGGAGTCAATGCGCCCACCCAAAGGCTCAGGGCTTGATCTCTACTTAGGAACAAAGATTCCACAAGTGGTTTTTTATGGCATTAAGTGAGATTAAAACAAATATCCAAAAGTGAGAAACCAAAGATGAACCCCAGACAAATGGCAGTCACAAAATCAGGCAAATAATAATTAAAATAATGAATATACATATATACCTATACACCCATGAGCAAAGTGAAAACAGTCCAACAAAAATACAGTAGATTGATCCAGTGTACAAAGGAAATTAAAAGTTATATTTACCAGTTAAGAACAAAACTAACTAATACACAAACTGGAAAACAAAACTACAGCAAGGTGCCAAGTTGGGAATAAAGCAATGAAAAGGAAAAAAAAAAAAAAAAACTACTAACAAATATGTTGAGAGGAAAGGAAAGAAAGAAAAGAAAGAATAGATATGCAAAGTTAAATAGAGGTAGATGAAGATTTATATACATTAAAGATTAACTGCAAGGGGAAAAGAACAGTAGGAAAGGCAATCAAAGGAATAAATGTAGAAAAAAGTAATAGTTTCTTTTAAAAATTAAAACTTAGAATTATAAAAAAGAGAAAGAAAAAAAACAAACAGAAGAAGAAAGAAAACAGGGGTGGGGAAAGGAAAACTCCATAGAACTGCAAAAGCCCAACGTAGAGGCAAAGGTTTATAGCAACAATAAAAAAATGTGACTGAATATATACATATACATATACACCCATAAGCAAAATCAAAACAGTCCAACAAAAATATAGTACAATAGATTGGTCCAGCAAACAAACGAAACCAAAAATTATATCTATTAGAAGAAAACTAAAGCACAAACTGGAAAACAAAACTAAAGCAAGGTGCCAATTGGGAAATAAAGCAATAAAAATAATAAAATGTTATTAATAACAAAATGTTGAGAGGAAAAGAAAGAATAGATATGCAAAGTTAAATAGAGGTAGATAAAGATCTATATACATTAAAGAGTAACTGCAAGAGGAAAAGAAGAGTAGGAAAGGCAAACAAAGGAATAAATGTACAAAATATATAATTGGTTTAAAAAATTAAAATTATAAAAAAGAGAAAAGAAAAAAAAATGGAAGAAGAAAGAAAAAAAAAAGGAAAACTCCACAGCACTGCAAAATCCCAACATAAAGGCAAAGGTTTATAACAACAATAAAAAATGTGGCTGGAAAAAAAAAGGCTCAAATGCTGAATTAGATTTCATAGTGCCAATAAAATCGACAACTACAGCAGAGGGGGAAGAAAAGAAGAAAAAAAATAAAAGAAAAAACTCCAAAAGAATCTACAGAACAAGTCAAAACATAAGAATAATAAAGGTTTTTCTTGAGTCACTGCTATCAAAGTCCTTTCGCTCGCTGGGAGTCACAGATCACCTCACCTCCCTAGGATCCCCTCCAACACTGTGCTGATCTCTGGACCTGCTGTGGGAGCAGCTCAGATTCTAATCCAGTCCTACTCCTCTGTATTCTTGCCTCCGATGTCCACAGCTATCAGAATCAGTGAATTTTCTTTTGTGGGAGCTTTCAATAACATTTTATATATTCCATAGACTCAGAATCTGCATAATTGACTGTGTGGACTTAATCTGCAGCTTGTACAGCTGGTAGGAAGGTTTTGGGTCTTCTTCCTTAGTCACACTGCCCCTTGGTTTCAACTGTGGTTTTATTTCTACCTCTACATGTGGGTCGTCCACTGGGGGTTGCTCCTGAAGCTGCCCTAGTGAACTTGGGTTTGCCCCTGTGAGGGCCAGGTGTGGAGGTGCTGCAGCTGCTTGGTTTGCAGGGGTTCTGGCAGCACCAGGTACTCAGGGGAGTTGGCAGCTAGGGCAGCAGGAAATATAGTGCTCTAGAAGGGTATGGCAACCAGTATTGGCCAATACGCTCCAGTATTCTTGCTTGGAGAACCACCCCTCCCCCCCGCCCTCCGACAAAGAAGCCTGACAGGCCACAGTCTACAGGGTCACAAAGAGTCGGACAGGACTGAAGCGACCCTGTATGCATAGATGCAAGACTTTTTTGCCTGTGGCAACTCTGCCCCAGTGAGAGTTGAGTGTGAAGGTGGTGAAGCTGGTTTGCTTGCAGGGACCTGGCGGTGCCAAGTGTGCAGGGACACAGATTGCCTCCGGTGCAAGAGTTATGGCCCTATCAGAGTCTTTTTTCGAGCCTCTTGTAGCTGGTGATCAGAAGGCCTCTTTGGCCAGTCTTTCTCTGTAGCTACGCCCATTCAGGCACTTAGAGGGCTCCCTTGCCTGGGGTCCTTCTCTGCTGTTCAGCACATCAGGCACATAGATGGGGCCCTCTGACTGGGTTCCTACTCTGTAGATTGGTGGGTCAGGCACTTAAAGAGGCACCCTGGGTGGGGTCCTACTCTGTAGACTGGCCATCAGTCACTTAAAAGAGCACCCTAGGTGGGGTCCTACTCTGTAGTTCAGTGAGTGAGGCATTTGATGGGTCAACCTTTCTATTGTTCAGCTGCTGATGCTGGAGTGTAGGGAGAGTGAGGCTATGGACTCAGCAGCATTGCCTTGCCTCCATGGCTGCCTGGCTTTCCTCCATAGGCATTTTCCATCACAATCTCCTCCCTCACCTCCTCTCAATCCATCTCCCCAGCAGCCTTCGCCCTGGGATCGCTCCACACTCTGCAAGCTCTAGCTCCCAGCTGTTGTGCCTTCCAGGGGAGCCTTGTTCCTGTCCGGGGCATGTATGGCTGTGGCAAGGACTGTCTGATTCTCATTCCATTTAGGCTGCCACAGATCAGCTGTTTTACTCTCAGCCTTAAATGTTTCTCCTCTGACTCAGTTGCCTGGATGTGGGGATCGGACCCCTGCTTCAGTGCCCCCACCCGCCAAGGGCAGGTCCAGTCCTACTAACACTCCTATTTTCCCCTTAGTCCCTGCATCCTACCGAGTTTTGTGTGGTTCTTTACATTCTTTTCTGCTGGTCAGGTCTTTCTGTCAGCTCTCAGCTGGTGTTCTGCATGCACTTCTGTGTCTGAAGGTGTATTCCTGATGTATCCGTGGAGAGAAATGTGCTCCACGTCCACCTCCTCCTCCACCATCTTGTTCTCTCTGGTTGTTTTTTTTTTTTTTTTTTTTAACATTTTTCAGTGTTCATCATACTGTCTGGCATACAGTTTCCAGTGAACAGCTGCTGAGCAGGGCATGTCCCAGGTCTATATTCAGCCATTAACCTTATTTTGATTTCTTGAGCCTAGTTCTATATAGAAAATTTATTTGTTCAACAAATACTTGATGTATTACTTATTAAGTGCCAATGCATACTCCTCTGGGCACTTGAAAAATATTAGCATATTTAATCTTTCCACAACCTTAGGAATTAGATGTGATAATATCTTCTCACTTTATAATTGAGGAAACTGAGGCACAACAAGGATAACCAGCATGCCCCAAAACATGGGTCCCCAGCCTCTGGGATGTAATACCTGATGATCTGAGGTGGAGATGAAGTCATAACAATAACAGAGATAAAGTGCACAATACATGTAACGCACTTGAAATATCCCCAAACCAGCCCCAATCCTGTTGGTGGAAAAATTGTCTTCCACAAAATCAGTCCCTGGTGCCAGAAAGGTTGGGGGCCCTGCCCTAAAGCATGTGCCAACAGTTAGCTCCTGCTAGGGCTAGGCTTTGGACCCAGGGAGCCTGGCTCTGGAGTCCACACTCTTAACTACCATGCTACATTTCCAGTCTTATATTTGACTTCTGTGACTCACCCTTTCTAGATAGTTCACTGTCCTCCTCGCATCCCCCAAACAGTCCAAGCTGATTGGCTCAATCATAGCACTATGCTTCCAACCCCACCTCCCACCCCCTGCCAACTTCTTCCTAACCCATCGAGTGGCATCTCCCATTCCTACACTCTATTTACCTGAATCTAAGATGCCGTTCAAGATTTACAGTCCTCCCCACCCCCACGAAGAAGTCAGTTTTCCTTCTGCTCACTCTAATTTCTCCTCAGTCCATTCCACTTGCAAGTAAGGACGATAACTTGTCTTCTTTCCTCCTATCCCACTAAACTGTAATTACTGAGAGAGTAGGACCCAAAGGATTCTTTTGCATTTGTTTCTCGGGAATGACTCTCTTAATGCCTTAAGACAGCCCCAGAAAATTCCTCATGATTTGAAGCATTAGGATGCAAGGCACATACTCCGTCTCATTTTTCTTCCTCTGAGCGTATTTGGAAACAATGGATAAGGCAGTCTCATTTGACAAAAGCTAGTCTAGAGTGACATCTGGTGGTCATTTCTCAAAAGCTCACACATGCTCACCGTTCCTTAAATGTCACAACTGTGCTACCCATCAGGACAGCAGGAAGAATCCGGTGAGACCAGGTAAACAGAAAGCCCTCTATACTCAATCATAAAAGCACAGGGCACCTTCCCTCAAGATGGGAGACCTAGGGTGCTAAGGCCCAGATTTAGAGAAAGAAGGTAAAGTCTCATATTTCAGTCCTGTCTATTCACCCCTACAGAACAGGCAAGCTTCTTCCGCTCTCTGGGCCTCAGTTGCTTCTGTTTTTTTCCCAATTGGGATTAAACTCTAAGTACTTTTCTCTCTTAGGGCTTCCCTGGTGGTTCAATGATAAGGAACCTGCTTGCCAATGCAGCAGACATAGGTTTGACCCCTGGGTCAGGAAGACCCCCTGGAGAAGGAAATGGCAACCCACTCCAGTATTCTTGCCTGGGAAATCCCATGGACAGAGGAGCCTGGCAGGCTACAGTCCATGGGGTCACAAAACAGTTGGATAACACTTAGCAACTAAACAATAATAACAACACTTTTCTCTCTACAAAATAAGAGTATTGCCCATAAATAAAAACAAAATCCTCCTAAATTCCCAGGACCAAAGAAAGCTGGTAGTTACAATCTCCTATTTAAATACAACTTTGTTTTAAAAAAAATCATTGGAGTATGCTGCTGCTGCTAAGTCGCTTCAGTCATGTCCAACTCTGTGCGACCCCATAGACGGCAGCCCACCAGGCTCCCCCGTCCCTGGGATTCTCCAGGCAAGAACCCTGGAGTGGGTTGCCATTTCCTTCTCCAATGCAGGAAAGTGAAAAGTGAAAGTGAAGTCGCTCAGTGTTGTCCAACTCTTAGCGACCCCATGGACTGTGGCCCACCAGGCTCCTCCGTCCATGGGAGTTTCCAGGCAAGAGTACTGGAGTGGGGTGCCATTGCCTTCTCCAATTGGAGTATAGTGACTTTATAATGTTGTGTTACTTTCTGCTGTATAGCAAGGTGAATCAACCATACATGTACTTATACCCGCTCTGTTTTGGATTTCCTCCCCACTTAGGTCACCACAGCGCACCTAGTAGAGTTCCCAGCACTGTGCAGTAGGTCCTCATTCATTCTCCGTTTTGTGCATAGTAGTGTATATGTGTCAATCCCAGTCTCCCAATTCATCCCACCTCTCCTTTCCCCCTTTGCTGTCCATGTTTGTTCTCTATGTCTGTAAATACCACTTCTCTTAACACTAGTCCTTAAAAAAAAAAAAAAAATGAACCAAAAGAAAGAAGCTAAATGTATGCTCATAAAAGTAGTAAGAAGAGTACCACTCATACCCTTAAGAGTATAGGGCTCAACACAAGCTGTGCTAAGTGTTTTTCTTTGTGTTGCCTCACGCTGCTGGATACAGACAGAGTGCTTAGAACACACCACCAGCAGGCAGTAAGTCACAACCTACGTATTTTTTTTCCCCAGGAGCCACTGAGAAAGGGGCAGGGACCTCACAAAAGCCCCCACATTGAGACACACATCATAGGCATCAACATTGGATTAAGAACTCTGCCTGCCCTCACTTGACTGTGCTTCCCCTTCCCCACAGCCCTTCTGCTGCCATACAGGAGCGAGAAGCAGCCTTGTAAGTGAACGACCTGGAATGGAAAGACAGAGGAGCAGGTGGCAAAGCTAACCCACTGTTTCCCAACTTTTCCGCTGGAGGCACCACCCAAGAATGAATCAAGCTTAAACTGGAGGAGGGGTCAAGTCTGAAACTGGAAGGAACACTGATGCTCTGATGTTAGAATGAACGGATTTTTTTTTTTTTTAGCCTGGAAAATGAGACTATTTATTATTATTTTTGAAAGTGACAGAAAAACTATAAAACATACCCAATGTATTGTCAGGGACATCAAAAAGAGATCTGACATGATACAGAGGGACAGCGATGGAGAAAAAGATCAAAGTGGTTTTCTGTTTGAGAAGGACTTATCCTATCCAGTTCACTCACTAACCCATATTCACTCTCTGGACTCAGTAGAACAGTCCATTTTGAAAGACAACTAAGAAAAGCAAGAACCCACCACAAAACCTCCGAAAGAATGGAAGAGACATGAAATGCAAGAAAACAGCATGCTCCAGCTGCTTGTCTCTGTCAAGGAAATTAAATAAAACATAAAGGCTCTGAAACAGGAAATAAATTTATAACACACAGTGAAAAGAAAGCTAGCAGAGTAAAGGAATGCAGATACTACATGAACTCTCTAAAACGACAGGGAGTTATCCACAGCAGATTTGGCATTCACGAAAAATAATGAGTTGGTGACACGAGGGCAGGCTTGAGAAAAACCACATAATGCTGAAGTGAAAAAAAAACTAAGGTGGTAAGAGAAAATCTAATATATATTTTGTGAAAGATCATAGAGGGCTATTATATTAAAATTGCTCTCCCTGAAGAGGAGAAAAAAATAGTTGCAACAGAAAAAAATTATTCAAATATACTGGGGGGAAAAGTAATTTAAAAGATGAGTTTATCTGAAGGTCTAATGAGTTTCCTATTTTCCAGGAAATTTTAATAAATACTATCACAAGTATATTCTGATTGAGTTATATTTTAAAATTAAAAGTATCCTACAAGAATAGGGGACAGAAGGAGTGGCTATTTAAATAGGAAATATATATATATATATAATAGGCCCTGACTTCTCAGTCTACATGCAAGCAGTTAAGAGCTATGTCAACATAGTTTGGAAAGGGAACTACATATTTAAAGAATAGCCCATCCAACAAATTTTTCAATATATATTTTTATATATTGTATATATACATTCATATGTATTTCTATATACACACACACATATATACACATTCAGATTTATGTGTTTACCCTGAACTGGTCTCCTGAATTCCAAACTCATTCAAGTTCTATCCTGTATCTCCCCATGATCATCTGATAGATATTTCAAAAGTATAATTTCTAAAACCAAACTTCCAATCTTCTCCTGAAAACTAGGTTCCAGTTTTTCATTTAGGTAAATGAAAAATGCATTTTCTAGTTACTCAAACAAAAAGACAAAAATAGTGGAGTTATCTTATATTTCACACACACACACACACCCCTCTCTCTCTCTCTGAGTGTTTGGAAATTACACTGGATCTACTTTGAAAGCACAGCCCAAAGCAAACATTTCTTACTACCTCCCCTGCTATCACCAATTCCACGGCACTATCATTTCTCACTGGAATTATTAGAATAGCTTCCGACTGTCTCTCTGCTTTTATCCTTGCCCCCATACTGTCCATGCTTAGGGTGATCCCATGTTTCCTCATCTAACCTACGACATTGTGAATGTGAAAGAGGCCAGGACAACAGGCATAAACTAAGACTGTCCTGCACAAGCCAGTGTGTGTGGTCACCCTATCTAAACACTGCAGCCAATATGTCTTTTTAAAACAAAAGTCACTCTGTGAGTCCCCTGCTCAGAGATTTCTCAGCTCACTTGCTGTAGAAGCCACAGTGCTTCCAGTGTCCCAGAAAGCTTCCCATGATCCAGCTCCCTGAGGCTTCTCATTGCCTCCCTGCCTCCACATTGCCTCCTTTTCTCCTTCCCCATTTGTTCCAACCCCAAGTTCCTGCTTTTTCTAGAAATTGTCAGGCACATTCCTGCATCAGAGCCTCTGTCTTGGGGTTCCTACCTGGAACACTTTTTCCTCCTGCATTTCAGCTGTATATATTACTTTCTCAATCCCTTCCACTTTTTGCTCAGATATCACCTTTTCAGCAGAACATCCTGACAATCCTATTTAAAAATGGTAACCTCCTATGTTATTTCTTTCTCTATTTTGCTTCACTCAGTATGACAATCTCTAGGTCCATCCATGCTGCTGCAAATGGCATTATTTCATTCTTTTTATGGCCGAGTAATATTCCTTTGTATATATGTACCACATCTTCTTTATCCATTCCTCTGTTGATGGGTATATAGGGGTTACCATATCTTGGCTGTTGTAAATAGTGTTGCTATGAACATTGGGATACATTCTTTTGGACCATGTTTTTCTCTAGAAACATGCCTATGAGTGGGACTGTAGGATCACATGACTTCTTTAGTTTTTATTTTTTAAGGAACCTCCATACTGTTCTCTATAGTGGCTGTACCAATTTATATTCTCACCAACTGTGCAGGTGAGTTCTTTTGGAAGTAATGACATAAATATGAAAAGAATTTTAAAAAGAATAGATTATAACCGAATCACTTTGCTGTATATTCAGAACAATCACAACATTGTTAATTAACTATACTTCAAAATAAAAATTTTTTAAAAACATGGTAAACTCCTACCCCAGTCCCCCCATGTCTCTCCCCTTGCTCATTTTTATAGCACTCATAACCTACATATATCCTACATAATTTGTTTATCATGCTTTTTGTCTTCTCCCATCACTGTCCCATTAGTTCCATAACAGCAGAATTTTATATGTTTTTGTTCTTTCTCTGGTCTAATACTCATGATATGGAAGAACATGGAAATAAACAAACACTATTTACTCTGAGCTTGCTAAGCCAAGTGTCTTGGCCACCATCACTGAGTATTCACGGAGACTTAAAGGCGGGGAGAGGACTGGGGAGGCTTTATAGTGCCAAGAAAGAAGATCTGAGATGTGCCCTGATTGGAAGCTGTCAGCCTGGAGAAGCTAAAGTAGTCTAACTATTGATAGAAGTAGGCATCCACGTGATCAGTTAGGGATTTCTTTGGAAGGAATGATGCTAAAGCTGAAACTCCAGTACTTTGGCCACCTCATTCGAAGAGTTGACTCATTGGAAAAGACTCTGACGCTGGGAGGGATTGGGGGCAGGAGGAGAAGGGGACGACAGAGGATGAGATGGCTGGATGGCATCACTGACTCGATGGACGTGAGTCTGAGTGAACTCTGGGAGTTGGTGATGGACAGGGAGGCCTGGCGGGCTGCGATTCATGGGGTCGCAAAGAGTCGGACACGACTGAGCGACTGATCTGATCTGATCTGATCTGATTCAGCCTTCTGTGTGGATTCTAAGTTGGAAGAGGGACAAATACTAAGGATATTATGAGTTACTAATCAAATCCTTAGCATTTGGGGCCAGTTGTTACACAAATTTTTGTTTGCCTTTCTGGAGATAGCAGAACATGGCTTCCTATAAGTCTGACTCATAGCAGGCTGGCTTCTGGGCTGGTTAATGGAGACAGGAAGGCTGATTTCCTGGACAGATTGCTGTAGATGGTGGGTCAGAGTTCTGTTTTTGTATATGGTCAGGTCATTGCCCATTTGTGCATTCAGTCTGTCAAGCACCTAGCATAGGATAGGTGCTCAATTAATATTTGCTGAGTAAATGAATATCACCTTATTTCTATACAATTTCAAAATTTGTAAAACAAAATAATGCTTAAAAAGAGAAACATACATGATAGAAATATGACTAAACACAGTGATAATTATATATTATCTGAAATAAGGATAAACCAAAATATAATGAAGTTCTGATACTAAAGCAGTCAACATGCTATTTGTATCATAGATGTGATGATAAAAGAGAATTTCTTTATAATGATAAATATTCCAATCTACTAAAAAACTAAGCTGCCGTCAATCAATTGTCTAGCACTGAAAGATATAGTACTGACATACATAAAGCAACCTCTGGAGACACTGAAGGAAAATTTACAAAAAATCGTTGGAAACTACTTATCTCATAAAACTTGACATTTCAAGTGAATAAAAGTAAATTATTATTAAGGGAATTTTAACAATATAGTAAACAAGATGAAATACACTCCTTAAAGTATCAATATAGCATTTTTAAAAATTGACTGCCTAATATGGCACATGGAAAAACTTTTTTAAAAAGCTATAAAGCAGGAAAAGTACCAACTTTATTTTTTAATCTTTGCAATAAAAACGGATATAAATAATAAAAAGCAAAAGCCAAATAGGAAAAGCAGCAGCAGGAACACTGGAAGTTTATAAAATGTAACTGAACAACTTAGAAATGCAAATCTCTCTCCTAACAGCTCTTATATCACAAAAGAAATAAAACTTCAAGTATAGACTTTGCATCTAGCAATGTGGTGCACTGGATTTTTTAACAAGATCTGGATAAATTATAACCAACATGTTTGTTAGTTCATTGCTAAGCATTCAAGAAAATAAAGGGATGTAAACAGCAACAGCTTGCTGAAATCAGAGTCCTAAACTAATATAAGAGCCATGGCTGCCCTCAAAGCTAATGGAAAAAGACAATGGGAAACTCTAAACCCTTACATAGTTTGATGGTAAATTCTTGGCTTGGCTTCTTAGCCTGGAGAGGCTTTTCAAATCCTTGTGAAAAATCTAATTCCTTGTAAAAATCTAAGATTCCTTGTGAAAAGTTATAGCAGAGTGTATATGGTCAGTGACTATTTCTGCTGCTCTTAAGTAAACAAACAGGCCAAAGTTAATGAGACTAGACTAATTCTGCAACAAGTTCGTCTTAGTATGATTATCTTTGATAAAAATGAAGATGATCCCTAGAGAAAGAAACGGCAACTCATTCCAGTATTCTTGCCTGGGAAATCCCATGGACAGAGGAGCCTGGTGAGTTACAGTCCATGGGGTTGCAGGGTCGGACATGACTGAGCATGCATACAGGCCCTTGTAAAGTTCTGGAGTTGAACTTAGACTTCCCCATTAAGCCAAGAACCACAAAGCAGTGTTACATGCTGAAAGAGTCTGCCTACCAGCAAAGGGAAAGTTCTAGGAATCCTGGCTGCAATATCTCCACGTTCAAAATCCTTTGAGAATATTAACTCCTAGCCTGCTCTCACCTGGGTCTAGAGTTAAAGCAGATAGCATCCGCCTGGCCAGGAAAAGCCCAAGCCAAGAAAATAAAGGAGTCCCTGCTCCGCAGCACCTCCTGGTGTCTAACAGAAGCAAATACAAGTACGACATGAACCCAGACCCTATCTTAGGGTCTGTGATATTCTGTGATCAAGTTCAATGCTAAATGTGCTCATTAAAATATAAAACAAAAAAATATAGAAACCATAAATGAGAGTCAGCAGATTTTGACCCCAGAGGATTTCAAATATTGGAATTATCAATAGACAGAATACATAAATCTCAATATAATAATTTTTGAGAGCTATGAGATGAAATAAAAGTGAATAAGAAAATGCAAATTTAAGAAAAAGATTTTATGAGTAGAGTGGCAAAAGGATGCCATAGGAGCCCACGCAGGCATCTGGACAGAAGGGACACTGTTCCTTTTAGGTCAGAGGGTGGGATCACAGGTGTTTGGTTATTATTATGTACCATAACACACATCCAATATTACGAATAACCTTTGTTTCAAATACTGCATGAAATGCAACTTGAATACTTAAAAATTACTTTAAGAATATTTGTGCATATTTTGTTTCTTCCTGAAACCTCATAAAATATTTCAAATATTTTTAAAGGTGTAAATCAAGCCACAAGAACAAAAAGAACAGGAGAGGTAAAACAGGTATACAGAGGAGGGTGGATGCTTCCTGGAGTTCTCTAGTCTCCCACACCAGCCCCTCCAGCCCAGCAGTGCTTCTCCATCTGGCTGCTTCCAACTCCACTTTCATCTTCTACTCCCAGAAACATACCCCACAGCCTTTTAATGCTGGCTTCCCCTTATTCTGCCAGACTACACTCTTGCACAGCATCTTTTTAAAGAATAACTCTGTGCCTTGACATCTATCATGGGTTTTGTATTTAGACTGATGGATTCATGGCTTTGTGTCCTCTGAAGGGACTTCAATTAGATCTAGACTACTTGCTCTTTCCCAGGCACAACTCAAGCACCAGGGCCTATTTCCTCCGGCAAACAAATCAATCCCCTTTCTTACTGCACAAACTCAGGCAAATGCTTCTTCCCTTCATCCATTTTGGCAAAGTCCTAGAGGTTTATCCTTTGGGAGGGTAAACAGAAGGTTCCTAAACACTAGGCACAGTTCAAAGCAGCGATACCACAACATAACAGGAGGATTAAGCACCATGTCCATCAAAATATGAAAAATCACAAGACATGGCACCTCTAGGTACAATGCAATGTGAGTGGGTTGCCATTTTCTTCTCCAGGGGATCTTCCTGACCCAGAGATCAAACCCGGGTCTCTCACACTGCGGGCAAATTCTTTACTATCTGAGCTATCCAGGAAGTCAACTGCAGAGCACTAAATCAAAAAGAAGGATTTAAAAATTAGAGAGGAGAGATGGCTTTTCTGTTAAAAAGAACAATTCAACTACAGTAGGCTTCTTAACAGCAAAAATTGAAGCCGAGAGTACATGTCAATCTAGAAATATGCACCTGATAAAACTATCTAAAAATAATGTTTTCAGCAAATACTTCTGAGAGCTTGCCATCAGCAGAACCTTAAGAAATTCCCAAAGAGTAGTCCCAATTCAAGTCCCCAATTTCATGATTGTGAAAAATTACAAGAGGACCTAGATAGAAGTTCTGAAGTTTTTCTAAAGGGAGAAAACAAAGTTGATAAATGTCAACATATAAACTTTGTATTAAAATAATATCAGTTGTCAGCTTCAGAAAATGATAAACACTAGAAAAACTGCATTAAATTGGGTGTGGTCAGAGATAAAATACTCTAAGTCCCTTGCAATTTGAGTAGAAAAGATTAATAAGCTAGCTAACCTCAGATTTTTAATTATGTATTACTGAGACATTGAAATAAATAGAAACCATGGGGATTTATCATAAAGTTGTAATTTCCTCCTTTTTCCTGCTCAATGGGTAACCTTTCTCTATCTCTGAAGGAAAATTCTTCTGGTCGCCAAGACTTTTCTTGTCACTCTTAGATAACAAAAAGTCAGGCAATCCCTAAAACATAACAGTATATCATATATATATAATTTGTCTCAGTTCAATAACCAGCAGTTTCCAGTCACATGTAGTGGTGAACACCTTAATCTTTACATCAAAGTGGGTTTCCTTCCCCCTTCCTGATTCAACTCTAGATTGACTGCACTTTGGTTGTGAATGACAGGGTACTATGTTCTTCTCTTTCCTCTGTGGATCCTTCTTCTTTTCCAGACTGCCAATAGTTACTATTGAATAGTTATTGCCAATAGTTACTATGACTGTTGAGTTCCAGCATCCTCTGCCCCTTCTTGGTCTCAGAAAACTAACAGTCTGGCCTACTCTGTCAGGTAGAACATTACGAGCATCTCCTCTGGGAATCTGATGACTGTAAGAGGAAAAACCTTAAGATATTCACATTTTGGGGATACCCCCATGAAAACACTTCCTCCAGATTACCCTCAGTAAAACCCTCTTCGGAGGAACACCAATCTCACACCCAAAATTCCCCTCAATTTCAGGTGCCCTAGTCTTCAACAAGAAAAAAACACCAAGGAGCACAAACATCTTAGAAAATCATTTTTAGAAGCCCCCAATATAGAATTCAACCAACAGAAAGCCAAGAAATAAGAAGAAGCTTAAATAAAATGATAATGGTATCCACCCCCTGCCCCAGACTTCCAGCACATTAAAAGCAGATTTTTCATCGATGAAACATGAATAGTACATGAAAAGGGGTATGTTTCTGAAAACCAGAGTTCTTACATATTAAAAAAGATCAGCAGAAATTTCAGCCTCACCATAGGAATAGAGAATAAGTAAAGGGAAACTAGAAAATAGAGCAATAGAAATAGAAAATAGAGACAGGGAGAGAACTCAGAAAGCACTGACATGCATACACTGCTATATTTAAAACAGATAACCAACAAGGACCTACCTATAACACAAGGAACTCTGGTCGATATTATGTAACAATCAAAATGGGAACAAAATCTGAAAAAGAATAGACACTTGTATAACTGAGTCACTATACTGTACACCTGAAACTAACAGGACATTGCTAATCAACCATGCTCCAATACAAAATGAAAATTAAATGGATAAATAAAACCACTTTGGCAAAATTTACTTCTCAGATCCACAGATCAGTTCCTCTCCATCTTGAGCACCTTTTAAATGATCATGACATCCATCTAGTTGCTCAAATATTTATTCCTGATTCTCTATTTTCCCACTTCTAATCCATCAGAAAGTCCTACCAACTCCATCTGCAAAATTTATTTTGCCTTTGTCTCCTCTTCCATCTCCCTACTGCTGTCCTAATCCTAGCCCATCTCCACTCACCCAGATTGCAGCATCAGCCTCTCAACTGGTCTTGCTCCCCTCTTGGTCTTCTCCAACTAAGGCACCTTTTAGAATATAAGATTATGTCATCCCTCTGATTACAACCCTTCAATTACTTTCTGCTACTCTTAAGATAGGCCTTCCCTGGTGGCTCAGATGGTAAAGCGTCTGCCTGCAATGTGGGAGACCCTGGTTCGATCCCTGGGTCAGGAGGATCCCCTGGAGAAGGCAATGGCAATCCACTCCAGCACTCTTGTCTGGAAAATCCCATAGATGGAGGAGCCTGATAGGCTACAGTCCATGGGGTAGCAAAGAGTCGGACACGACTGAGTGACTTCACTTTCACTTCACTCTTAAGATAAAACTCAACCCCATTATAAAAACTGCAATGAGTTCAAGGGATTTTGTAGCTGATGATGGGGAGAAGTGACCACAAGATGGAGCAGCACAACAAGCTTTATTTGGGTGATGCTTGGACAGACAGTAGCTTCCCTTCTGGCTCAGACAGTAAAGAATCTGCCTGCAATGCAGGAGACCTGGGTTTGATCCCTAGGGAATGCAACCTGCTTTAGTATTCTTGCCTGGAGAATTCCATGGACAGAGGAGCCTGGTGGGCTACAGGACTGAGCGACTAACACGTTTACTTTCTGACAGTTTGAATGGGGGGAAGGGATGGGGGTAAGTCCCTCAAAGTATGAGACCATTCCAGTGGCCACCACATGGAGGAACACCAAACAGAGGGGAAGAAGACAAGATATTCTTGGGGGAGGGGACAGAAGGGGCTCACAGGTCTAGGTGATCTTGCTCAGCAGCTCAGAGGGGTCTGGGTCAGAACACTCCAAAGAACAGCAGAGGCTGAAGGTCTTGTATAGCTCAGGAGGTTATCATGCTTATGACCAGCTGATGTTGGGTGCAGTCAACAGCGTGTGCAAAGTAGGCAAGCTCTACATGGGAGTTTGGCTATATGATCCAAAGTCCCCATGTAACCTTGGTCTTCTGTAAACCTTCAAGGTATATTTAAGTGTTGATTTTTCAGTTGATTGTTCCTTTCTTGTGTTTGTTCATTCACTCATTAGGCATCTGCTTAGTAATAAGCATTTTTCTCAAGCAGGAAACACTGGTGTGAACAAGGCAGATACAGTACTTCCCTTTTAAGTTCGTATAGTCCAGTAGGCAATGAAGGTAACTATTCATCCTATACTAGGTGCTGGGACCAGTGTACTGCAGGATATCATGGCAACGTACAGAAGGGTCACCTACAGCAAGGCCAGAAGTCAGGGCTGCTTTTCAATGATAGTGAATCTCAGCTGAAACCCATGCCAGACACAGGGTGTAGGGGTGTTGCTGGGATGGGGGTTACAAAGGGGTCGATTCCAGAAGAGCCTGTACAGAAGCCTGGTCAAAGAATACATATAAAGAAATGGATAGAAGGTAAAAATTAACAGGGAGTGGTGTGGCCTGGTCTGGAAGGCAAGTGGTGGTTGGAATAGCAAATGCCTCTTAAACCCCATTAAAGAAATGAGAATTCTAGGTACTCAACCCAAGTGCACCGTGAAAAGCCACTGGAGGGGTGTCAGCAGGAGAATCGCATGGGATGGATTACTCATCCACGGTGTGAAAAATGGATGGGAAGGAGCCGTGCTAGAGGCTAGAAGACATGTTAGGAAGCTGTTGTAGCTATTCTCAAGGACAAAGATGATGTCCTGCGTTAGGGGTTCAGCATGGGGAACATGTGTACACCGGTGGCAGATTCATGCTGATGTATGGCAAAACCAATACAATATTGTAAAGTAAGTAGCCTCCAATTAAAATAAATACATTTACATTAAAAAAAAAAGGATGGTGAGAAGAAACGCTCTGAACAAACTCAGGAGAATTTTGTAGAGATTCAGTAGAGCTTCAGATTGATTCAAAGGAGCTTAGGGAGTTCTATCAATAGGACTCTGTAGACTTGAGTGGTGAGAGAGAAACAAATCCAGGATGGTAAGCCTTCCACAGCTGCCCTTCTCACTGAGCTGACTCCTCGACACTATTGCAACCCACAGATCACCTTCACCCCAACGCTAGCAACAGAGCTACCCACAGAGGGCAATCTTAAGCCCCACCTCACATGCAAATCAGGAAAGAGGTATGATCTGTTAGGCGTGCATTATATCATCCCCGTATGTTAACATACATTCTCAAGTGTTGGGATTCTATACGTTCAGGTGTTTTCATATTAGACAACTATCAGAACCAAACACTGAACACCCCAATTAAATATAATCAACATATTTTAGAACTTGGCTGAACCTCAGAGGCAACATGGTTTGATATTAACTGATTCCCAGGAACAGTATGTAAACCACAGAACAAGGTCTGCAACTCAGGTTCCTAAATCTGTCCATCCCAATTGCTTCACTCTATCTAGCAGAATTCAAGGGATAATAAGGCTTCAAAAACTGACTAATGGGTTTAAATCCAAACTCCTGTAATTACTAGCTTTGTGATTTAGTGAAAGTTATCAAAAACTTGATGTCTATTTACTCAAATTAAAATGAGAACTATAATACCTACCTCAAAGGATGGCTATGAAATTTAAATGAGATCATATGTAAAATTAATTAACACAGTGACTAGAACAGTAACTGCAATACATCAAGGTTAGCACCTACCATCACTGTAGTTGCTAATACTAACATCATCTTTTATTACTACTTTAATTACTCTTCATTAGTAGTTACTCTATGGCTCAATTAACTCTATCTCTTATAGAGATAGTTCAATTAATTCACTTATCCTTTCTACTTCCTCTTTAAGTCCAAATGAGTTCAAACAGATACTGGTATTCTGGATGAGCTCTATAATTCAAACTTTTTTTTTCTGTTGCTCTGAATTTATCCTCTTCTATGATATTCTTTCTGTTATCTATTCATATCTTCTTCATATTTGAAAACTCATGTCAGTTCATAGTGTTTTAGTGACAATTTCCCTGTGACCTCACCCTCTGGGTTTCCTTCTCCTTCCATTTACAATTTACAATTCAATATTGAGTCATTGCATCTTGCATTTTTTTTTCCTGAGGACAACAGCCATGTTTTATTCTTTAATATTCTCTCTCTTCTTCTCTCTCTTCCACTCCCATCCCTTCTCCATCCCTTCTTCCCTCCCTCCCTCCCTCTCTCTCTCTCTCTCTCTCACACACACATACTAGAAAATCTCCGTATATTTATGGCAATCTGAAATCACTTTGGTAAATAAATTCAGATATTCAGGATATTAACTTGCTGACTAATCTTTGCTAATTTATTTTCTCTACTCTGCCTCTCCTAGTTATGGACCCCACTGTAGTCTAAATATGTGGTCCACATTCAAAACATTGAAACGTTTTTCTTTTTAATGGCTGAGTAATACTCCATTGTGTATATGTACCACAGCTTTCTTATCCATTCACCTGCTGATGGACATCTAGGTTGCTTCCATGTCCTGGCTATTATAAACAGTGCTGCAATGAACATTGGGGTACACGTGTCTCTTTCCCTTCTGGTTTCATTTTGATATTTGGCAAAACTAATAAATTATGTAAAGTTTAAAAATAAAATAAAATTTAAAAAAAAAAGAAACGTTTTTCTTATTTAGGACAACTGAATAAGATTTCAATTTAGTTATTTTTAATCAATCTTTTCTGTGGTTGCTCTATCAAAACACATTTTCCTTACCTCCACTAGATGGCACCCACATCAGTCCATTAATCTTGGAAAACCAATAAATAAATAAATAAATAAGGCAATAAAAAGGACTGATGTAGAAATGGCAGTATCCCACAACCAATTAGATGAGACACATACATATGACATAGAGGAAGTAGTAAGAGGATGTGTGTATGGAATTTAATACAATAAAAATGGCTCCAAGTTTTTTTTTTTTTTTTCCCACAAAACTAGACACACTCATTCTGTACAATCCAGCAATTGTACTCCTCAGTTTTTACCCAAATGAGTTGGAAATTTATGTCTACACAAAAACCAGCACATGGGTGATTACAGTAGCTTAACTCACAATTGACAAAATTTGGAAGCCACCATGATATTTTTCAGTAGGTGATGGATAAACAAACTATGAGACATTCAGACAATGAACATGATTAATAAAAAAGTAATCAAGCCATAACAAGACATGGGATAAAGTTAAACACATATTACTAAAAGAAAAGCATCTTAAGAGTTGTATATTGTATGATTCCAACTATATGACACTCTGGAAAAGACAAAGATATGGAGACAGCAAAGGGTCAGTGGTTACCAAGTTTTGCAGGGAGAACGGATGAATATGGCAGAGCACAGAGCATATTAGGGCACTGGAACTATTCTGTGTGATACTGTGAAGTCGGATACGTGTCACTTTCATCTGTCAAAACCTATGGATTAGGTAACTCCACTGAACCCTAATGTAAACTGTGGACTTTGAGTGATAATCACATCATAGACTGTAACAAATCTACCAGGGGAGATTATGCATGTGTTTAGGAAAGTATATACAGGTACCTTCTCTTCAATTTTGCTGTGAACCTAAAATTTCCTGTAAAAAATTAAGTCTATTAAAAAGAAAATGCTCTAAGACATTGATTCTTTGTATCCATCTTCCCTCTTGTGCGGTTCATCCAAATGCTCAGCCCAATAGATTGATCACATCAGGACTTCTCTTGGTCACTCATTTCACCCATTAGGAAATCCCACAGCCCCTGTCCCCAACCATATACTCAGAATCTGATCAGTTTTCACTCAATCCACTCCCCTCATCTTGGTCTAAGCCACTGTCATCTCTCAACTGCATTATTGAAAGTGAAGTCAGTCAGTCGTGTCCAACTCTTTGCGACCCCATGGACTGTAGCCTACCAGGTTCCTCTGTCCATGGGATTTTCCAGGCAATATTACTGGAGTGGATTGCCATTTACAGCCTTAAACTAGTCCCCTTGCTTCCACTCTCTTGTTTCAGTCCATTCACAAAACAGGAGTCAGGATGAGTACTGTGTGAGCAGAAAATAGACCATGTTACTCTCCATGTTAACCCTGCCCCACTGGCTCCAAACTAATTAAATAAAATCCAAACTCTTTACTGCATGGCTCACAAGTCCCATACTGTCTTGTAACTGCCTCCCTCTTTAAAGAGGTTCATTTCAATGGTTCCTCTAGGCCTACTGGCCTCCTCCTATGATCAATTTATTTCTACTTCAGGGTCTTTGCACTTACTCTTTTGCTCATTGCATATATTCACACGACTAATCCTTTCTAATGATTCAGGTCTTAGCCAATTTGACCTCTCCACAGAGGTCTCATCTTTATACGCTAGGCAAGGTGCCCTATGGGGCTTTTCTACTGGCTCAATGGTAAGGAATCCGACCACAAGGCAGGAGCCACAGGAGACTGGGTTTTGATCCCTGGGTCTGGACGATCCCCTGGAGGAGAGCATGACAACCCACTCCAGTATTCTTCCCTGGGAGAATCCCACAGACAGAAGAGCCTGTGGGCTACTGTCCATGAAGTTGCAAAGAGTCAGACGCGACTGAAGCGACTTAGGACGCATGCATGCAAGGTGCCCCATCCAAGAGTTCTCCATCTTATCGCTTTGTTCATTTTCTTTATAAATTAATGACCACCTGACATTGTACTTCATATGTCAATCATCTGAATCTCCACAGTAGAACGTCACATCCATCCACGTGATGGACAGACTATAAGGGGGCTGTAGTAAGCCCCACTTTCTGTACTAATTCTTGTGTAATCCCCTCCCCTTGAATGTGAGTTGCACATATTCCTATTAGAATACAGCAAAGTTGGTTTGATGTCACTTGGGGATGATGTCGCAGTGGGCGGCTGCGACGGCACACAAGCGCGGCTGAGAGGCATTACCCCATGTCCAAGGTCAGGGGCAGCAGCCAACAGGAGCAACCCCACATCCAAGGAGCAGTGGCTGTGCAGGTGCAGGAGGGCCTAGAGGAGCTACTCCATGTTCAAGGTCAGGAGGGGCTGCGGTGAGGAGATACCCCTCATCCAAGGTAAGGAGCAGTGGCTGTGCTTTGCTGGAGCAGCCCTTAAGAGATACCCCAAGTCCAAGGTAAGAGAAACCCAAGTAAGATGGTAGGTGTGGCAAGAGGGCATCAGAGGGCAGACACACTGAAACCATAATCACAGAAAACTAGTCAGTCTAATCACACGGACCACAGCCTTGTCTAACTCAATGAAACTAAGCCATGCCATGTGGGGCCACTCAAGATGGGCAGGCATGGTGGAGAGGTCTGACAGAACGTGGTCCACTGGAGAAGGGAATGGCAAACCACTTCAGTATTCTTGCCTTGAGAACCTCATGAACAGTATAAAAAGGCAAAATCATAGGACACTGAAAGAGGAACTCCCCAGCTCAGTAGGTGCCCAATATGCTACTGAAGATCAGTGGAGAAATAACTCCAGAAAGAATGAAGGGATGGAGCCAAAGCAAAAACAATACCCAGCTGTGGATGTGACTGGTGATTGAAATAAAGTCGATGCTGTAAAGAGCAATATTGGATAGGAACATGGAATGTTAGCTCCATGAATCAAGGCAAATTGGAAAACGTCAAACAAGAGATAGCAAGAGTGAATGTCGACATTCTAGGAACCAGTGAACTAAAATGGACTGGAATGGGTGAATTTAAATCAGATGACCGTTATATCTACTACTGCAGGCAGAAATCCCTTAGAAGATATGGAATAGCCATCATGGTCAACAAAAGAGTCTGAAATGCAGTACTTGGATGCAATCTCAAAAACGACAGAATGATCTCTGTTCATTTCCAAGGCAAACTATTCAATATCACAGTAATCCAAGTCTACGCCCCAACCAGTAACGCTGAAGATGAAGTCGAATGGTTCTATGAAGACCTCCAAGACCTTTTAGAACTAACACCCAAAAAAGATGTCCTTTTCATTATAGGAGACTGGAATGCAAAAGTAGGAAGTCAAGAAACACCTGGAGTAACAGGCAAATTTGGCCTTGGAATACAGAATGAAGCAGGGCAAAGGCTAATAGACTTTTGCCAAGAGAATGCACTGGTCATAGCAAACACCCTCTTCCAACAACACAAGAGAAGACTCTACACATGGACATCACCAGATGGTCAACACCGAAATCAGATGGATTATATTCTTTGCAGCCAAAGATGAAGAAGCTCTATACAGTCAGCAAAAACAAGACCAGGAGCTGACTGTGGCTCAGACCATGAACTCCTTATTGCCAAATTCAGACTTAAATTGAAGAAAGTAGGGAAAACCACTAGACCATTCAGGTATGACCTAAATAAAATCCTTTATGATTATACAGTGGAAGTGAGAAATAGATTTAAGGGCCTAGATCTGATAGATAGAGTGCCTGATGAACTATGGAATGAGGTTCGTGACATTGTACAGGAGACAGGGATCAAGACCATCCCCATGGAAAAGAAATACAAAAAAGCAAGATGGCTGTCTGAGGAGGCCTTACAAATAGCTGTGAAAAGAAGAGAAGTGAAAAGCAAAGCAGAAAAGGGAAGATATAAGCATCTGAATAAAGAGTTCCAAAGAATAGCAAGAAGAGATGAGAGAGCCTTCCTCAGTGATCAATGCAAAGAAATAGAGGAAACAACAGAATGGGAAAGACTAGGGATCTCTTCAAGAAATTTAGAGATACCAAGGGAACATTTCATGCAAAGATGGGCTCGATAAAGGATAGAAATGGTATGGACCTAACAGAAGCAGAAGATATTAAGAAGAGGTGGCAAGAATACACAGAAGAACTGTACAAAAAAGATCTTCACGACCCAGATAATCACGATGGTGTGATCACTGACCTAGAGCCAGACATCCTGGAAGGTGAAGTCAAGTGGGCCTTAGAAAGCATCACTACAAACAAAGCTAGTGGAGGTGATGGAATTCCAGTTGAGCTATTCCAAATCCTAAAAGATGATGCTGTGAAAGTGCTGCACTCCATATGCCAGCAAATTTGGAAAACTCAGCAGTGGCCACAGGACTGGAAAAGGTCAGTTTTCATTCCAATTCCAAAGAAAGGCAATGCCAAAGAATGCTCAAACTACCGCACAATTGCACTCATCTCACACGCTAGTAAAGTAATGCTCAAAATTCTCCAAGCCAGGCTTCAGCAATACATGAACCAAGAACTTCCAGATGTTCAAGCTGGTTTTAGAAAAAGCAGAGGAACCAGAGATCAAACTGCCAACATCCGCTGGATCATCAAAAAAGCAAGAGAGTTCCAGAAAAACATCTATTTCTGCTTTATTGACTATGCCAAAGCCTTTGACTGTGTGGATCACAATAAACTGTGGAAAATTCTGAAAGAGATGGGAATACCAGAGCACCTGACCTGCCTCTTGAGAAACCTATATGCAGGTCTGGAAGCAACAGTTAGAACTGGACATGGAACAGACTGGTTCCAAATAGGAAAAGGACTACGTCAAGGTTGTATATTGTCACCCTGCTTATTTAACTTATATGCAGAGTACATCATGAGAAACTCTGGGCTAGAAGAAGCATAAGCTGGAATCAAGATTGCCCGAAGAAATATCAATAACCTCAGATATGCAGATGACACCACCCTTATGGCAGAAAGCAAAGAGGAACTGAAAAGCCTCTTGATGAAAGTGAAACAGGAGAGTTTAAAAGTTGGCTTAAAGCTCAACATTCAGAAAACAAAGATCATGGCATCTGGTCCCATCACTTCATGGCATATAGATGGGGAAACAGTGGAAACAGTGTCAGACTTTATTTTTGGGGGCTCCAAAATCACTGCAGATGGTGACTGCAGCCATGAAATTAAAAGACGCTTACTCCTTGGAAGGAAAGTTATGACCAACCTAGATAGCATATTGAAAAGCAGAGACATTACTTTGCCAACAAAGGTCCGTCTAGTCAAGGCTATAGTTTTTCGAGTGGTCATGTATGGATGTGAGAGTTGGACTGTGAAGAAAGCTGAGCGCCGAAGAATTGATGCTTTTGAACTGTGGTGTTGGAGAAGACTCTTGAGAGTCCCTTGGACTGCAAGGAGATACAACCAGTCCATTCTGAAGGAGATCAGCCCTGGGTGTTCTTTGGAAGGAATGATGCTAAAGCTGAAACTCCAGTACTTTGGCCACTTCATGAGAAGAGTTGACTCCTTGGAAAAGACTCTGATGCTGGGAGGGATTAGGGGCAGGAGGAAAATGGACGACAGAGGATGAGATGGCTGGATGGCATCACCGACTCAATGGACGTGAGTTTGAGTGAACTCTGGGAGTTGGTGATGGACAGGGAGGCCTGGCGTGCTGCGATTCATGGGGTCACAAAGAGTTGGACATGACTGAGCGACTGAACTGATCTGAACTAGGGATGACATGTTATATTGTACCTTACCCTCTTTTCCCTGCGAGTTGGAAGAAGTTGCCATGTGTTAAGATGCCTCCTGGAGAGCACCACATGGCAAGGAACTGAGGGTGGACTCTGGCCAATGGCCAGGGAGAGACTGAGGCCTGAGGGCTGATAGCCTGTGAGTAACTGAACCTGGCCAACAACGCAGAGGCTTAGAAGATTGCTTCCCTAGTTGAGTTTTCAGATGAGGTATATTTTCAATATTTAGAGACGTGATGAATATTGAGAAGTTTGGTGCTGTAAAGGCCTGTATGTTATAGGGAAATGAGCCTAATCCTGAGGGTCCTCAGACTTCCCTGGTATTCTCTGAGGAAACGATAATTAAAATAGATTGAGGGATGATTTAATCAGAGGGTTAATGGGACAAAGTTCACAAAGTCAGCTCCATTTTTTCTTGACATCTTATACTCATACCAGGGTTTTGAAAATATTTGCATACTGCTTCATCTAGTACTCTGATCTCAGTTTCTAAATATCATACTCTGTTTCTTTTCATGCTAATTCCAGGTTGGCGGAGGCAGAGTACAAGATGAGCCTGGGACAGCCTGTGCCAGGAAGTAAGGTGGTGATCAAGTACCTGCAAGAACAAAAGAGCCAGCTTCAAGGAGCTCTCATTGACCCAACGTGCAACATCTTGAGTTTCAGTAAAAGGGAAATGGTGGCAATGGGTTAAAATACTTTGGATTTTAAAAAATCCAAGTCCATAGTCACACCCAAGAGAGAGAAGGGGAAAACAGTTCTTTTGAAAAGAATGTGAAATAATGTATAAAAAATAAGAAAATTACCATTTTCCACTTCCACTGTAATAATGATGCTACAGTTCATCTATAGAGGCTTAAAACTTTGATGTCAAAATACATCTGAAAACTGAATGTTTACACAGGCTCAAAGTATCAACCCACACATATTTAATATAACCAGAAGAATGTGACTTTACAACAGAAATACCTAGGAATTTCCAACTTATATGATCAAACTTAGTAGCACCAATAGTTATAATCTACCTCCTGAAATCTTCAAAAAGTCAACATTATGTAAAACAAAATGTTAGTTTGAGGGGGTGTCATGCTAAATTATAAGAAACCGCAGGGATATAACAAACAAATGTAATACACTAACTTGGTTAGATCCTTATGGACTCTGTGGGAGAGGGAGAGGGTGGGGACATTTGGGAGAATAGCATTGAAATATGTATAATATCTATGAAACGAGTCGCCAGTCCAGGTCCGATGCACAATACTGGATGCTTGGGGCTGGTGCACTGGGACGACCCAGAGGGAGGGTATGGGGAGGGAGGAGGGAGGAGGGTTCAGGATGGGGAACACAGGTATACCTATGGCGGATTCATTTTGATATTTGGCAAAACTAATACAATATTGTAAAGTTTAAAAATAAAATAAAATAAAAAAATCTCAAGAGGACTCTGAGCTAAAGACCCTTCATTCAAGAGAGAAAAAAAGAAACCAACTTCATATTACTAATACACAGCCTAGAGGGAGCACAGCCATGACTCAAAATAGGGATACACTCGCCCTCTGTATCTTAAATATGACATGTGATGACGCTCTTTTTGTCATTTCTCTCCCCTGGCTGAATGGAGGTAGGATGAAAGTCAACAAAATCAAAACACAGCGCCATAAAATATCTTCAGATGCGTATACTTAGCGAATCCCTCAACAGCAGGTACAGACAAACACTTCTGACCTCTCAGGGAGCTACTGGGACGTTTCAGTACCATGCCATAAGTAGTGCTTTCATGGTATGCACAGAGGTGTTTCCAAAAGATCTGCGAGAACTTCTCCCTTATCACATCTATCTTGTTTTGTAAGTATGACTTAATAGTCTCTGATGGGGAGAACTTATACAACTTGCTGCTGCTGCTGCTGCTAAGTCACGTCAGTCATGTCCGACTCTGTGCGACCCCAAAGACGGCAGCCCACCAGGCTCCCCCGTCCCTGGGATTCTCCAGGCAAGAACACTGGAGTGGGTTGCCATTTCTTTCTCCAATGCATGAAAGTGAAAAGTGAAAGTGAAGTCGCTCAGTCATGTCCGACTCAGCGACCCCATGGACTGAAGCCTACCAGGCTCCTCCATCCATGGGATTTTCCAGGCAAGAGTACTGGAGTGGGGTGCCATTGCCTTCTCCGACTTGAGATGGATACAAAAGTCTGAGCACTGGACATGAAATGAAGAAGCCTGGTGACCCTAAATGAGTTGCTGTCCTTTCCTGGGCTGTAAAAGCAGGAGATTCAAGATGTTAATGTCAAGATGTCAAGATGTCAATTCAAGATGTCCTATGCTTCTGAACCCCTAAAATGCCCCTTAATCTCAGACTTTCTTTTGTGTTAACATCCTATACACATGAACCCCTAAAATCCCGCTTGGTCTTCTGATTTTGCCAACTCACAATTCAGCCTGAGTATTGTTCTGACTCAGTTTATATTTTTCCATTGTGTATCTAAAAAATGTATCCATTCGTGTTACTTATCACTTTAGATAAATCTCACTCAAACACTGCTAGTATATTTTGAGCTGAAGTTGACTCAGAATCCACTAGATGGCGATCTTATCCATTTTTCTTCCAAGACATAAAACTTCAATTCCTCTTGTCAACATTCCCTGAACATGTGCCACGCATCAAACGCAGAGGGCTAAGACCCTGCCTTCATGAGCGTCACAATGCAATAACGTCTCTGAGGGCTCAGTGCCATCCACTTTATTTTTTTAAATCAATAATCAGTACTTAAATTCTCTCTTTATGTTCAAGTTATGGCACTATCTTCTCAATTACAGTTAGACGTTTAAATAAATATTGCCATTGAGAAAGAAAAAAACCAGTAGGGAAATCTAAGTACTTCTAGAGCTTCCTTATCCCATCCACAGGTCTTTAATTTTGATTTGTAATGATTTGCTGATGAACTCTAAAGAGAATGCCAAGTTTGCTTCCTTCAGGGCCCTTACCATGGAGGGCAGGGTCAGGTTAGAAGGACACTGAACTTTGGAAGAGGTTAGGCTTAAAGCTTCTGACACTGGACTAAACAGAGGCCTATCTCACTGCTGTGCACTGATTGAGACTCTGAGTAACTTTAACTTTTACAAACCACAGCATCCATCTCCATAAAATGGAGATAATTAGATATCTACTTACAGGATTTTCTGAGAATTGAATACGATAATGAAAGTAAAGCTCTTAGACTAGTCCCTGGGGGAAAAGCGCTCAATAAACCATAACTACTCTGTTGTTACTACTGTTATCAGTGGGTTTTTTTTTTTTTTAATAGTAAGTTTAATAATTATAATCATTCTTGCTGCTAATTATAGTATTGCTACTATGATTTACCTAGTAAGTATTGACAGTATTATGATGATCATTAATTGTTTGATCTAACAACCTTATGAGATAAATATATCAATCACACCTAAGGATTAGCTCTGGTAAGTTTAGTAACTGGACCTAGTCCACAGCTTCAGGAAGTAGGGCCAGAAGACCAGTAAAGGTTCTCTGCCCATAGAGCCGGGACTTTAACATATACAGACTACAATCAAGTATACACAATCAAGTGATGGGTACAGCCCTCTCTTGCAGGGAAGACAAATAATGGACCTCTGTTTTATATTCCTACAGGGTGTTAGTGGCTTGCCAAGGACACACAAAGGGCTAAGTGCCTGCCTAAGAACTAGAAATCAAGTCCCTTCATGCTTAACCCAGTGTCATTTATCTTATACCAGCATTGCTTCAAGTGCGCATCAACTAGCTGGATGTGACTATGGAACCTTTTGGACAAACATCACCTTGCATGCGTGGTGTCCTACGGAACAGGTATGAAATGATTCCCTATGTGGATACTCTTCTTCAAGCAATACTGAACTTCTGCCAGTGTAACTGGTATGCTGGCCATCAGAGTTCTGGGGTGATTATTTCTGGCAGTGTACATCCCTGGTGGACATTGACATAAACAGAAACAGGATAACTATTTCATTATGTCCGGCCTCTTTGGACACAGCCTAGGAAATAAGACAGCAAGCGATGTGAAAAACATTGATGGAAAGCAGATGTCAGGAGGGCAAAGCCAGTGACAACAGTGTGTTGGCCTAAGGGTGGAGAACTAGTATTGACTATTTTAAAATTTGCTTCAAAGGTACTGAATCATCAAATCACAAATGCTAAGACTAGGAAATCTGTTCCACTTATTCTTCTCCCACAGAAGATGTGTTCTTACAGCAAGCCAGAAAGATTCCACAGTCAACATGTTCTTAAAAATGAGGAATCAGATTTGTCAAGTTGTGTGAATACCAAAAAAAATTTCTGAGTACACTGCTTCAATCAGAAGTACACATAGATCTAAATTTCTTGCTTAGAATTTTAAGTCTTTGGTGAAAATAGTCAACATTGCACAGTTCCCTTACTATGCACTTACTTAAATGTATATACTCGTCTCATCTTCCCCTTTCAGCTTTTCCACTGCCTTCTGTCTTTTGTGTAATCTTCATATATACAGTGACTGCCTGTCCCCTAGTCTTTGCTGTGTGTCATGTTCAAGAAACAGCAATCAGAAGCAATTACAACAATCACAGTCTCACTGGTGTCCCTCAATAACACACAAGGAACTCTAATTCACAGTCCATAGAAATATTGTTTCAAATCATCTTTTCCCTGTTGTCATTTCACACCTGCTCTGAAGCCTCTTTTCTGCGCCAATTCACTCTCAACCTCACTAAAACTCTTGGCATCATTAACCTGCTTCATGACTCCATTCTTCTACCCTTCATCTTTGCAGTCCTAATCTACTAGTCTCTCCTATCCCTCATGATGTTTTCTCCCTCAAACCCTCCAATCCATGCTTTATCCTCTCCTGCTTCTCATGGCATATCTACCTCCTTTCCCAAGATGAGTTACCATGATCTGAGGAAAAGCCCACACACTGAGCGACCCAAGACAAAATTCTCTTATATGGAGAAAGATTGTTTAATCCATTTTCTTCTAAGACTACCAATATGAGGTAATAAGGAAAGGTGGAGAGACCCCAGTAGACTTGGCTTAGCAGCCCTTATCTCTCTTTAAACTGAAAGTGTTAACACCAGTTTCACAATGCTTTTCCAAATTACCTTCTCTAAACTGAGTACAGTACTTGTCCATCAATCTTTCTTCTGACCTTTCTCACTCTCATCCTCTCTTCTACCTCCACACTTCATGGCTGTTTAACCCCCCTCGCTCTACCAGCCTCCTGATGTTTTTCCTCTCTTCTGCCTATTTCTCAGGCTTGCTGGTGGTTCTCAAAGGCATGGATAAGAATGTTCAAGGTCATGAGAAGTGGAAAATGATTACCCATTTCTCAAAATGAGAAAGGAAGAAGAAAAGCAAGGAAGGAAGAAGAGAAGGAAGGGAAGAAGGGAGGAAGGGATGAAGAGAGAAGGAAGATGGATCCTTTGGTAAACAGAGATAACTAAGTCTTCAATATGCAGAAACGTGGCTTGTATTTTCCTGTTTTCAGAAAATGTTCTGAACAACGAGAGAGTGATTTCTCAGTACTCAATCTTTTTTTGGCAAAGAAATGTAGCCCTTGAGATGTGAAGCAAATGGCTTGCGAGACATTGTCTGGGTATCAACATTCACTCCAGGCTGCCCTGTGCAGTTGCCTAATAACCACTGAGTGAGTGTACCAGCTGTACTCTAAATCCAGCTGGTCTCTGGCCCACCTTCCCAGTACTACAACTCTTCTCCTAGAAGAATCAGATCTTGGGCCAGCAGCAATTCTGATCCAGCTAGTAACTGTCTTCTTTCCAAATGAAGATGGTAAAAATGCTCAGATAGTATGAAGAGAGGAAGTCATGACCAGCTGAGGAATACAGAGGGTAGGCTGAAGCAATACCACCAAACTATCATTAAACTGAGTTGGAATCTTCACACAAAGCAACTGGCCTTTGAGGAGTTATATAAAAACAGCTTTACACACACACACACAAGCAACTTGATAAAAGAAAGAGACGTTAGTGATCAGTTGGTGTGACCTCTTATTTGACTGACAAGGAAATTGAGGTTCCAACAGGAAAAGTAATATGACCTCTCCTAGCACACAGCACAAAGGCACTGAGAGCAGTAGAGCATGCTGCTACTGCTGCTAAGTCACTTCAGTCGTGTCCGACTCTGTGCGACCCCACAGACAGCAGCCCACCAGGCTCCCCCGTCCCTGGGATTCTCCAGGCAAGAGTACTGGAGTGGGTTGCCATTGCCTTCTCCGAGCAGTAGAGCATAATGGTCTCTTATTCTGGTTCTCTCTCCACTGTATCACTTTGTTAAAAATCACGT
Organism: Bos indicus x Bos taurus; assembly: GCF_003369695.1. NCBI lineage: Eukaryota > Metazoa > Chordata > Mammalia > Artiodactyla > Bovidae > Bos > Bos indicus x Bos taurus. The sequence goes on from NC_040082.1 coordinate 47,053,864, forward strand.
CCCTCAGTTCACAAGTGAGTGTTCTGTGAGAAGGTGAAAAAGAAAAAAGCAACAGGGTTTCTTGATCAAAGGATCTTAGGAAGTATGGGAAGGACAACATTAATGTTTTTCTTTACTGCTACAATGGCACCCCACTCCAGTACTCTTGCCTGAAAAATCCCATGGACGGAGGAGCCTGGTAGGCTGCAGCCTGTAGGGTCACTAAGAGTTGGACACGACTGAGCGACTTCACTTTCACTTTTCACTTTCATGCATTGGAGAAGGAAATGGCAACCTGCTCCAGTGTTCTTGCCTGGAGAATCCCAGGGACGGTGGAGCCTGATGGGCTGCCGTCTATGGGGTCGCACAGAGTTGGACACAACTGAAGCGACTTAGCAGCAGTAGCAGCAGCAGACTCAGAATTTTCAGAATTTATGTACTGTGAATCTCTAAATGGGAATATTAATTATTGGGTTTGTTCCTTATACTTCTTTGGCCACAGAGCAATCCTATCTGCATCTTTTTTTTTTTTTTTTAAGTAACATCCTCTTAAACCAGTAGTCCAGGAAGTAAGCTAGATTTACAACACATGTATTCTCTTTTGATGCAACTGTCACAATGACCAGCCATTCCATCCTTGTCATACAGCAAGAGTTGGTATGCACCCAAGCACTTCACAGGATCTGCTTTGAAGCAGTGGTTAGTGTGGTGCCTACAGGTACATTATGTGATCTCTGCATCTCCATGGTAACCTCCATTCTCCAAGACCACTTCCTCTTGACTGATCTTTTTTCTGTAATCTCACTGGTTTCCCTTCTATTTTTTCCCCCTTCTGAGACATGTTCTCTATTCATTAACCATCACAGGATTTTAAAAATCTACAGCAGAGCACGTTACCCACCTTGAAATAATTTCCCATTATGGCTCCCCAAGATCTTCACCAGGAGTATGAGGTTCAATGATCAAGTTCTTGCTTTTTTTCCTGGCATCATCTAATACCAACTTTACTTTTGTTTGCAATGCCACAATCAACTTGTCCCTTTCTTCTCTTCCTTGAACATGAGGAGCCTCTCCTAAGCTTAAGGACCTCTGCTCTTGCTGGTGTCTTTCTATATCCTTTGTCCCTGAGTCATCAACTGGCTGATTGGTTCTTTCCCTTTAGGTCTCTTCCAATGTCAGCTTCCTAGAATATTTTCCTAATCTGATCTGTGCTGCATACCCCTAGTTTACTTTCTTCAAAGTGCATTACTGAAATTACTTTTGTTAACTGTTTACCATCTGTCTCCTCTACAAGGGTTTCAATTGTGTCATTTATTCCTAAAACGTCAGTTCCTAGGATAATTTCTGGCACACAGTAGGTATTCCACAGATACTTGTTAAATAAATGAATGAATACAATGACAACTCTTTCCCTTCTGGGGTTCTCAGCATATGGGCACCCTTCCAAAACAGAACATAGCTTATTATGTTTATATGTAGCAAAATATGTACATTAATATATATGAATATTTTAACAATTATTAGGTATTTTATGTGTGAAAAGCTAAGCAAGGTTTTGCTATCATCTGAAATATTTTTCTTTCAAGAATGATTATTATTTTAAGAACACCTCAGTTCAAAAGTTATCAGAAGGTGTTATTTTGTAAACAATAGACCAAGAAAGGCATGATTCACAGTGCCCTGTCCTGCAGCCCAGGTTACCAAGGTCTCCATCCACACATGCCACTCACTCTGCATGATCTGAGGCAAGTCCCTTCTTTGCTCTGAGGCTCAACCTCCTCATTTGCAAAATGCAAGAGTGGATGAAATGATAGTCAAGCCCCTTTGAAGCCTTTGCATTCTGATTGCTAAAGTCAGAGGTTTGATTATAATATTCAATCTTCTTTAACTCTCAGCAATGTACTCTCTTTTGGGGGGCTCTTAGGAAGAAAATTCTTTTCATTACATATGCAACATAAATCAAGAAATCCCTACATTAAAATGGAGAAGTAACAGAATGTGTAACAGCTTTTTTTCATTAATTCTAATAATCACTAAGCACCTAGAACCAGGCACTGTTCTGTCCCGTTAGAGCTTTCATTGTTCTAGTTGATGAGACAGAGAGTAAACATTATACAGAAGTAAAATATGCAGTAAATAGATGATGGTGAGTACTAAGGACACAAAATAGAGCGCAGAAAGTGAATAAAAAGTGTTTTGAATGGATTAAATTTTTACATAAAAAGGCCAAAGAAGACGTCACTGAGATGGTGATGGCTGAGGAAAGACCTGAAGGGATAGAAAGTGAGCCATGCAGACATCCAGGGAAAGAACACTTGAGACAGAGGAAAAGGCAAGGATAAACACCTGGGGTCAGGAACCTCCCTGGTACATACAATGAACAGAGAACCATGTAGAGATGAAATCCTGAGGTTGAGGTGTCTTCCTTGAGGAGGCATTCTAGTCTAAAACCAAGGGGACTGTAAACTGGTACAGCCATTGTGGAGAATAGTACGGAGGTTCCTTAAAAAAATAAAAATAGAGTTACCATATGACCCAAACATCCCACTACGGGGCATATATCTTGAGGAAATCGTAACTCAAAAAGACATATACCCCAGTGCTTTTTGAAGCACGATTTACAATAGCCAAGACATGGAAGCAACCTCAATGTCCAACGATAAATGAATTGGTGGGGAAGATGTAGTACATGTGCACAGTGGAATGTTGCTCAGCCATAAAAAGGAAGTTAAGTCAGTTGAAGTGATGTGGATGAATCTGGAGCCTGTTATACAAAGTGGAGTGAGTCAGAGAAAAACAAATATCATATATTAATGCATATAGGTGAAATCTGGAAAAGAAGTACTGATGAACCTATTTGCAGGGCAAGAATAAAGGCATGGATGCAGAAAACAGCTTTGGGGGTAGGGGTGAATTGAGAGAGTAGCTCTGTCATATACACACCCATGTGTAAAGGAGAGGAAAGCTGCTATATAGCACAGGGAACTCAGCTCAGAGCTCTGTGATGACCTGGACAGGAGGGATGGGAGAGTGTGAGGGAAGCTCAAGACAGAGAGGATATGTGTACACACATGGCTGATTCACATGTTGTAAAGCAGAGACTAAACGCAACGTTGTAAAGCAATCATATTCCAGTAAAAAAAGGAAAAAATCAATAGGCATTTTACGTAGGTTCATTCCACACACATCACTTGTGGAATAACATTGACTAAATTAACATTAAAATACTATACTGCTCAACAGGTTAAGAACCATTTTTATAGTTATAGCAGCATTCTGAATCAGCCGTTCTGTAAAACAGGCAAAAAAAAAAAAAGAATGCAGTGAATATCTGGTAACAAAGGAATGAAATTAGGAGTGGCCTCCTCACCATCATTCTGGTGATTGTGTAGGCAATCACCGTTCTCAGCAGGCAAATATGTGCTTCCTATATCAATACTTTAGGTTCTGTGGTTCTAGAGGTGCCGATTCTCAGAAGGGAGCAATTCTAGCAGCAGACATAGTATGAGAGCCACTGAATTTAAAGCAAAGATGCCACTTACTTACTTTAAGGTTCTGTGTCAATAGACCAGTATCCACAGACAAAAAGTTTTCATACTGTCAGGAAGAATTAATCCTAATGGTCATAAGTGAAAGTGAAGTCACTCAGTCGTGTCCGACTCTTAGCGACCCCATGGACTGCAGCCTACCAGGCTCCCCCGTCCCTGGGATTCTCCAGGCAAGAACACTGGAGTGGGTTGCCATTTCCTTCTCCAATGCGTGAAAGTGAAAAGTGAAAGTGAAGTCTCTCAGTCGTGTCCGACTCTTGGCGACCACATGGACTGCAGCCTACCAGGCTCCCCCGTCCATGGGATTTTCCAGGCAAGAGTACAGACCATTAAAGAGTATTAAAAAGAAGAGACATCACTTTGGCAACAAAGGTCCATATATTCAAAGTTATGGGTTTTCCAATAGTCATGTATGGATGTTAGAGTTAGACCATACAGAAGGCTGAATGCCAAAAAATTGATCCTTTTGAACTGTGTATGGTGTTGGCAGACTCTTGAGAGTGCCTTGGACTGCAAGGAGATCAAACCAGTTAATTTGAAAGGAAAGTCCTGAATATTCACTGGAAGGACTGAGGCTGAAGCTGAAGTTTCAATACTTGGGCCACTTGATGCAAAGAGCCACGTCATTGGAAAAGACACTGACTTCTGGGAAAGATTGAAGGCAGGAGAAGGGGATGACAGAGGATGAGATGGTTGGATGGCATCACCGACTCGATGGACATGAGTTTAAACAAACTCCAGGAGATGGTGAACGACAGGAAAGCCTGGCGTGCTGCAGTCCATGGGGTCACAGAGAGTCGGACACAACTGAGCAACCGAATAACAACATGAGGGGACAGGGAGGCTGTCACTTAAGAAGCAGGAGGGGAGTTATCTTACACTCAGATATCTAGTGGGGCATCTCTTGGTAGTCTCGTGTTCAATTTCAACTCTAAATGGCAAAGTATGGGAAAGAGCAGTCACAGCCTGATAAGGGCTTAATAACCAGGGTACTCAGACCTCTTAGGGATGAGGGTCTGGATCATCCAACACCTGAGAAGTACTGGCTGAGAGAGAATTGTCTAGAATGGGCTATAGAGAAAGGAGATGATAAGAACCAGTCACAACCTCAGGACCAAAAGTAATAGCTCTGGAGTTCATCCCACTAATCCTCCTCTTGAAAATTTCCCTAGGAAACGAACCTCGAACCCTAGAGAAAGCTATGGTTGGAGGGAATGAACATGTGAGAAGCAAGTGGTTATAAGCAATGCAAGAACTGGACTCCATAAGACACTGCAATGCTCTGCCTGGACAACTTTCCTGGGCTGGCACACGAAGACCCCAGACTCTCCAAGGCATCAGCTAGGGGGTTTATTCTGTCCTTCCTCCCTGGAGAACTGTCTTCAGTTGGCATGACTGATCTCATCCAAGAAATTATGCACACATCCCCTTCTAAGGGTAGCCCACAGCTGGTAGCTACCTTACACGTGGTACAAAAGGCTTCCCCTTTGCTTTAAAGTGGAACACCTCTACAGGGCAGCTTACACTTCAGAGATTCCCCACATCTCTGAAGAGCAGAGATCAGATTTTACCTGAGACCACAGTCTCACTCTCCTGCTTCACCTTTCCTTAACCTGCTACACTCCCTCCCTTGTAAGTTTGCCCCTGAATCCCTGTCTGGAGCTCTGTTTCTACAAAAACTCATCCTGAGACACTAGTAGTATGAACAGTTGGGGGCGGTGGTTCTCGTTTATGAAATCAGGGAACCAGGAGTCCCAGGATAGTACAACAGCTCCCAAGTCATCAGTGACTCAGGCTCTTTCTGTCTTTCTCTCCCTGCATCCTTAGCTTGTGGCTACTGTCATCGCATCCAAGTTGCAGGCAAAAGAGAAGAAATGATACCAACATAATAGTATATCCTATCATGCTTAGTCCTGCCTCAAGGCTCTCAGGCAGGAACTATTCAGTGACTTTTGTTCATGACTAGTGGCCCTACCTGTGTCTGTAAGAGACACTGGAAAAGGCAGAAGTTTGGCTGGGCACATTAACACACCCAGGAACAAAGTCTGTTAGGAAGAAGAAAAGGCAGAGATTGTAGCAGTCTCTGCTACAAGGCCTGACTGTGACAGTGGGTCTTAAAAAGGGGATTCAAACCTTCTAAAACAGGAGCCTCTCATAGAGCACTTCATTAGATGTAGTTCAAAACTGAACAAGAAGTATGTGAAGAGGAGTAGATATACCTGATAGGAGTAAAGTAGTGACAGTACACATGCTATTCAGGGCAGTCTGGGGCCTATTCTCGTGTTCATATATTCAAATTCTTGGGCTTCCCTTGTGGCTCAGCTGGTAAAGAATCTGCCTGCAATGTGGGAGACCTGGGTTCGATCCCTGGGTTGGGAAGACCACACTGGAGAAGGGAAAGGCTACCCACTCCAGTATTCTGGCCTTGAGAATTCCATGGACTATACAGTCCATGGGGTCGCAAAGAGTGGGACATGACTAAGAAATTTTCACTTTCACTTTTAGGGGATAAAGAATGGGCAGACATTTTTTTCTCTCTCTCTAGTCACACACTGTAATCTGCGAGTAGATGTCACTGTATTAAGGTTTAACAAAAATGCTCAGGGCTCCTGAGAGCTTACAGTTCATTTATCATGCAATTTCTAAATGCTTAGATTCATCTATGGTACAACCAATTATCATAGCAGTGAAATCTCTGGAAGAATTATCAGAATCAGTTTGTATCATCCAAAATCACTCAATGGGGGGAAATAATCACATTAAATTTCTGCTGAATATTACAAAGCAACAGTGTTAACTCTAAATTGTTTCTCCTCCCAAAAGGTATATTAAACCACAAGTAAACTAATTGCTGAAGAGCCTTAACATATAAAAAAGTTTTTCCAACTTTTTTTTTTGGCCACACCACATGGCATGTGGGATCTTAGTTCCCCAACCAGGGATCGAACTTGTATCCCCTGCTTTGGAAGCATGGAGTCTTAACCACTGGACCACCAGGGAAATCCTTAAAAGTGTTTTTCTGAAAAACTTCACTTTTTCAAAATAAGAAACATGCAATCAACTTGGAACTTATTGCATTTAAAGAAAGCACATCATTAAAACAGTAGGTATGATAAATACAGTAAGAAAATAACTTTAAATTTCAAATGAAACAAAGTAAATGAGGGACAGGATCCAGTCAGTAAGAATAAGCAATGTAAAGGCAATATAGTACTAAAATCAGTGCTTAATTAGATATAGGAAGAAGAAAAACTGATTCTATCTCATAACAGTTTCCCAGCTATATCTCAGTACTGAAGTTAACTTTAGAAAGTATGATTTCAACAATTAAAAATAATAAAGATGATTTTAACAATTAGAAATAATAAAGATGTAAATCAGGTTTATTAAAAGTTAAAATTATTTGTTTAATGGTACATAAAAGGCTTCAGAAAACTCAAGTTTGACAAAAAATGGAAGTATAATCAAAGAAAGTGCACTTAAAGCTATTTGCCAGCAATTAAAAAGTAGCCTACTATTACTATACTGCTTTTTATTAGATGATTTTTCAATAACAAAAAGAGTATAGTCACAAAAACAATTCTCTTTCAAAAGTAGCACAATAAATTTTTAAATAAAAGCAACCCCAAATGTTGGCCCTTTGCATTTCCATCTGTCTGCCATTTCTGGAATTTGGAAATGTTCTGTCTCCTATAATTCCACTTCACTAGGTCCTAATAATGTCTTCACTCCAAAGAGATCACTTAAAGAATAATCACATTGACTATGTTTCCATTGTAAAATCTTTTAATTCAACAAGTCAAATCAGTTTTATAATTAAATCACAGTATTTTTGTGAAACAAAAGGAATATAAATTATATTACTTTTAGAACTAAAAGTAGAGGTCAGCTTCCCAGGTGGCGCTAGTGGTAAAGAAGACAAGGGTTGGATCCCTGAGTCGGGAAGATTCCCCCAGAGAAGGCAACTCACTCCAGTATTCTTGCCTGGAGAATCTCATGGACAGCTGGCAGGCTATATAGTTCATAGGGTTGAACGGAGTCAGATATGACTGAAGTGACTGCATGCATGCAGAGGTCAGATAAATCAGAGAACTAAAACTTCCTGGTTCATATTTCCATGCTCTGACCAACTAGATACGTTGTCTTTTCTTTTCGTTTTTATCTTCACTTTACTCTAGGTGCAAGAACCTGCAAATGGTCCTCCAGGGTCTATTTTTCCTTTCCTCCTTTTAGTAATAGAACATCCCAAATTTTCACCAAGAACGTGGTTGTCCAGATTGAGGTGGCATTTTCTCATCTCCCTGACAGCTAGGTGTAGCCACCTAAATAATGCTGGAAGTGATATGCTAAACCTCCAACCATGCTCTTAGAGATGGAGCTGTTTCCCTGCATGCCCTTTGTTCCCCACACTGCTGGCTGGGAAATGGGGATTGTAGAAATGCTGGAAGCCTGTCCTGAAGATCATAGAGCAATGCCACTAGCCTCAGACCTGTCACCTCTGAACATCTACATGCTGCAGAAGGAAACTTACATATTATCTAAGCCACTGTATTGGATGATCTCTTTTTCCATCTCCAGTCAATAAGGAGCCCCACTTTAAGGCTCATTTAAAATGAAATGAGTTCACAACTGAGCACAGCAAGGTAACTAGAAATCATGTCCCAAGAGAGACTACTTGAAAGATGTAGAAATATATAACTTTAGGAAGAGTGGGAAAAGAAATACCAGAGGGATTTCCCTTCATATTCTTTAAAGATCATCATGTGAGAAAATTATCACCCTTGTACCCACATATATCAAGGTAATAAAGTTACCATGCAGAAGCCCAGTAGGAACAAATTTCAGCCTTGTTAAAGGATGAGCTTTCTTGTAATCACAGTAAAAGCCGAAGAGAATACCCTGAATACTAATGAGCCCCCTGTCATGGGAGGTATGCAAGGAAAACGATGTGAGAGAACATAGAATATAGAATACAGTAAGGATTCTAACTGAACCAAATCCTAATTCTTGCTGTGGTATTATCCATTGTTGATTCTTAATATTTATGAGCCAAGTCTTCATTTATAAAACAGGGTTAATGTTAATATTTATCTAATAGGGTTATAAATAACAAAAGAGAAACTACATGTGACTGTCCAGTGAAGATGCTAGAATATATATATGAAATATATAACCTATTTGGTGGAGTGAAGAATGGTCATGATAAACAGCCTTGCAATTCTGTGATTCTGAAATATTTATTTCCCTTTCAGCAGTGTATAAGCATGTTGCTTAATGAAAAAGCTTGGCTAACAAACAAAGTTAGCAAATCTTATCTCCCTGTGTGAGCACCAGATGTTTCATGGATAATTAAATTGAGTGGCCCTCACTCACAGCCACCTCCCATTCCACACCATAGTAAAGCCCAGAATACTGAAGCATCATTGTTGGATGGGAGCATTGCAACTCCTGAATGGCCTGGAAGTTCTCCCAGCAAAGTTTTCCTATTTAGACTCCTATTTGGTCCAAAACTTTTAGAGAATAAGGGGTATCTGTGAGACAAGTGGTACATGTGACACAGAGGGAATAACTAATACTTGGGAGTTAAGACAAGTGAGCTCTGGTCTAATGACTGACACTTACTGAATTTGAGATCTTGAACACGTTGGCACCTCTTTAGAATTTGTATACATGTCTAAAAGACAAAAGATTTAGGGAAGGTACTCTAAGGGTCCTTCCAGGTCAGAATTCTATTATTTTAATTCAAAGAAGTAAAACAATCCTATCCTTAGAAGCCTGGATCACTCCCGCAAGTTTAAAAGCTACTGAAGCCCAGGGCATAGAATCTAGGATAATATCCTGAGGAGTCCAGAATGTCCTTTGATTCTATAAAAATTTTTATAAGTCATTAGAATTAAGACATAGCCTCTCAACATACACCACCATTCCTCTTAGTACAGTCAGTTTGTAGGTACATTTTCTACCTAGTCAACCACCATTTGTGAAATTTTTATGCTAGTTTACAGAGCTGGAGTTTTACACAAGCCAATTTAGACACATTTTTGCCTTGGGAATCATGACAATTATAACTGTAATACTTTTTAAATAATCAACATCATTGTTATAATTATTTACCAACAAAAAGGGACACTTTCAAAGTAGAAGAGTTTTATAGCCAGGATATTATTAAATGCGAATCCCCAAAAGATAATTTCATAGAAGAGCCAACAATGTGTTCTATTAAAAATAACAATCTGTTAGCAAATTCTTCACATAAATAATTCACATTATGCAAACTGATTTGGCTTTGCTGTTTCTAAAATCTCTTTGCAAAACTTTAGAACTTATTTTATGTCACTGAAAATATTGACAAGGTCTACTTTTTAAATTTTTTCCAAAATACAAGTAATGGTATATATTATTTTTAATTCCTGTAAAATTGTATTTGTACTTATAGCTTCCATTAAGACTGATTCATTTAGTGAAAATACAGAAATAATTTATCATATAGATTTATGCATGCTGCTCAACATGACAGTCTTTAGTCAGTTGTAACCACTGAACACTTGACATGTGGCTAGTAAGACCAAGGAAATGAATTTTTATTTATCTATTTTTGTTTGGTTGGGTTTTACATTTTTAAACTGGAATACAGTTGATTTATAATATATTAGTTTCAGGTGTGCATCATAGTGACTGTATTTTTAAAGCTTCTGTTCAATTAAAAGTTATTACCAAGATGTGTGCTCAGTCACTCAGTCTTATCTGACTCTGCGACCCCATGGACCATGGCCCACCAGGCTCCTCTGTCCAAGGAATTTTCCAGGCAAGAATAATGGAGTGGGTAGCCATTTCCTCCTCCAGAGGATCTTTCTGACCCAGGGATTGAACCCACATCTCCTGTGTCTCCTGCATTGACAGGCAAATTCTCTACAACGGCACCACCTGGGAGTCCCTATTACAAGATAATTACAATTCCCAGGGCTATACACTATATCTTTGTTGCTTATTTTATACATAGTAGTTTATATTTTTTTAATTAAAAAATTTTTTTTATTATTATTTTTTAATTTTATTTTATTTAACTTTACAATATTGTATTGGTTTTGCCATATATCAAAATGAACCTGCCACAGGTATACATGTGTTCCCCATCCTGAACCCTCCTCCCTCCTCCCTCCCCATACCATCCCTCTGGGTCGTCCCAGTGCACCAGCCCCAAGCATCCAGTATTGTGCATCGAACCTGGACTGGTGACTCATTTCATATACGATATTATATATGTTTCAATGCCATTCTCCCAAATCATCCCACCCTTTCCCTCTCCCACAGAGTCCAAAAGACTGTTCTATACATCAGTGTCTCTTTTGCTGTCTCGTATACAGGGTTATTGTTACCATCTTTCTAAATTCCATATATATGCGTTAGTATACTGTATTGGTGTTTTTCCTTCTGGCTCACTTCACTCTGTATAATAGGCTCCAGTTTCATCCACCTCATTAGAACTGATTCAAATGTATTCTTTTTAATGGCTGAGTAATACTCCATTGTGTATATGTACCACAGCTTTCTTATCCATTCATCTGCTGATGGACATCTAGGTTGCTTCCATGTCCTGGCTATTATAAACAGTGCTGCAATGAACACTGGGGTACACGTGTCTCTTTCCCTTCTGGTTTCCTCAGTGTGTATGCCCAGCAGTGGGATTGCTGGATCATAAGGCAGTTCTATTTCCAGTTTTTTAAGGAATCTCCACACTGTTCTCCATAGTGGCTGTACTAGTTTGCATTCCCACCAACAGTGTAAGAGGGTTCCCTTTTCTCCACACCCTCTCCAGCATTTATTGCTTGTAGACTTATTTTACAAGGTTACTTTCCCTTTGGACTTATTTCAAAATATTGGTTATATATCCTATATACCCTCCTTGTAGCCTATCTTACACCCATTCTTCTATCCCTATATTGTCCCTCCCCACCCTCACTGGTAACCACTAGCCTGTTCTCTGTATCTGTGGGCCTGTATTTCTGTTATATTAACTACTTTGTTGTATTTTTTTTAGATTCCACATATAAGTGATATCATATAGTATATGTCATTCTCTGATTTATTTCACTTTATATTGCCCTCAAGTCTATCCATCCATGTTGCTATAAATGGCAAATTTTCATTCTTTTTTATGGCTGAGTAGTATCCCATTGTCTGTGTACACTACATCTTCTTTATCCATTTATCTGTTGGTGGACAGTTAGGTTGCTTCCCGATCTTGGCAATTGTATATAACACTGCTATGAACACTGAGGTACTTATATCCTTTTGAATTAGTGTTTTTTTTTTTTTTTTCAGATATATACCCAGGAGTGGAATTACTGGGTCATACGGTAGTTCTATTTTTAGTTTTTTGAGAAATCTCCATACTGTTTTCCACAGTGGCTGCACCAGTTTATGTTCCCACAAACGTGTACAATTTCATATTACTGATATAAATTTATAAAATAAGGTAATATAAATACTTTTACATTTAAAATAGTTATGAATTCAGTAATATTACATTCCTCTTTAGCTGGTATAAATTTAGCATCTATCTGAAAGAGGAGAGTGAAAAAGCTGACTTAAAATTCAACATTCAAAAAACTAAGATCATGGCATCCGGTCCCATCACTCCATGGCAAATAGATGGAGAAACAATGGAAACAGTGACAGACTTTATTTTCTTGGGCTCCAAAATCACTGCAGATGCTGACTGAAAGCCATGAAATAAAAATATGCTTGCTCCTTGGAAGAAAAGTTATGACCAACATAGCATATTAAAAAACAGAGACATTACTTTGCCAACAAAGGTCCATCTAGCCAAAGCTATGGTTTTTCCAGTAGTCATGTATGGATGTGAGAGTTGGACCATAAAGAAAGCTGAGTGCCAAACAACTGATGCTTTTGAACTGTGGTGATGGAGAAGACTCTTGAGAGTCCCTTGGACTGCAAGGAGATCAAACCAGTCAATCGTAAAAGAAATCAGTCCTGAATATTCATCAGAAGGACTGATGCTGAAGCTGAAGCTTCAAAACTTTGGCCACCTGATGTGAAGAACTGACTCACTGGAAAAGACCCTCATGCTGGGAAAGATTGAAGGTAAGAGGAGAAGGGGACAACAGAGGATGAGATGGTTGGATGGCATCACCAACTTGATGGATATGAGTCTGAGCAAGGTCTGGGAGTTGGTGAGGGATGGGGAAGCCTGGCATGCTGCAGTCCATGGGGTCGCAAGGAGCTGGACACGACTGAGCAACTGAACTGAACTGAAAGCATGTTCTTCAAACTAAAGGAAAATGATGATAGATTGTGATTCTATAAACTAATTTAGAGCATAGTCATAAATATATGGGTAAATATCTAGAGGGCATTGTGCTAAGTAAAATAAGTCAGAGAAAGACAAACACTGAATAATATAATTTACATGTTGAATCTAAAAATTGCACAAACTAGTGCATATAACGGAAAAGAAATAGACTCACAAAAAACAAACTAGTGGTTACCAGAGAGGAAAGTTGGAAGGGGCGTATAGGGGTAAGGGATTGAGAGGTACACGTATGATGTATAAAATAAGCTACAAGGATATATTTTACAACAAACAAGATATAGCCGATATTTTATAATTACATAAATGAAGTATAACCTCTAAAAATTGCAAATCATTATATTGTAACTTGTGTAATGTTGTACATCAACTGTATGTCAATAAAACAAAAATAAAAATACAGGAAAACCAGGAAAAAATGCAAATTATAATCTCTAAAACAATCAACAAAACAGAGTTAAAAAGCCAATAAAATAAACTACTAAAACTATCTGATTAACCTAAAATATGGAATAAAAGAAGATATGGGGAAACCATGAGTAAATAAACAATCCAGCCAATCTGAATAAAAACAAATAGCAAAACGATAGACTTAAACCTAACAGATTAATAACTACATTAAACAAAAATGGACTGAATACTTCAATGAAAAGTGAAAGATGACTGGACTGAAAATAAAAAACAAGAACTATATCCTTTCTAAAAATACTGCTATTTAAATTTAAAGATAATTTAAAGTAAAAGAATGAAAGATGATTTATCATACATATAATAAACATAATGAAACTGGAGTGACATATTAATAGTAAAGTAGAATTTAAGGCAAGGAGTATTTTAAGAGATAATAAAAATCAGCTCATAATGACAAAATTGGTTATTTCTTAGGAAGACAACAATTAGAAATTTATGTGCCTATCAAGAGATCTTTGAAAAACATCAAGCAAAATTGAAAGACATAAAGGGAGAGACAGACAAATCCACAGTACTCATTAACATCTTTAACATTCCTCTCTGAGCAACTTACAGAAGATCCAGAAAATAAAATCAGTAAGAACATAGAAAATCAGAGCATTATTAACTACCTTGACCTAGATAACATTTACAGAGCACTACACTCAGCAAAGAGCAATTACAAGAAGACACATATTCTTCAAGTGTACATAGGATGTTCAAAAAAGAGACAATGTGCTGAGCCATTAAAAAAAAATTCTCAAAATGTTTTAAAAGCTTGCTGTATTAGGGTCTGTATTCTTTGACACACTGGAATCAAACAGAAATCAATAAAAAATATTTGACAAAAAACAACAAAATCCTGTAAGACAATTATCCTTCAATTAAAAAATAAATATAGTTTAAAAAATCTATAAAACCCTATGTATTTGGAAATTAAACAGTACACATAGAAGCAATGCATGGATCAAAGTTACAGAGATTTTAAAAAGTATTTCAAACTGAGTGACAGTGAAAACACAACGTATAGAAATGTGCTGCATACAACTAAAAGAGTAGCCAATGAGAAATGTGTAGACTTAAGTGCTTATTTTAGAAGGGGAGATGCATGTTTTAATCAACAATCTGCTTCCATCCTAAAAACCTAGGCAAATTAAATTCAACACAAGTAGAAGAAAGGAAATTCTACAGAAAAGAGCTGAAATAAATGAGTTGAAAAACAAGTAGTAGATAAGATTAAAATCCAAGGCAGTTTCTTTGAAAAGATTAAAAAAAGATCAACCCCTTATACAAAATTATATGGAAAAAAAACAGGGAGAAAACACAAGTATCAACATCAGGAATGAAAGAAGGAACATCAGGGCAAATCTTACAGCTATTAGAAAGTATGATAAGACTACTGTGTTATGTGGAAAAATAATATCAAAGTGCAAAAAAGAAGCTACAGGTTGCCTTTAGGTAAGTAAGAAGGGGAAAAAAAAAACTTGTAGAAATCTCATTTGCACAAGAAGAAACATAGAAATGATAAACTAGAAATGGAAGAGATGATTACCTGTGGTGCAGGTACAGGGTTGGAGAAGTGACACTTTTGAGTATAATTTTTTGTACAGTACTGACTATTAAAATATATTTTTAGTGTACATAAAATATAAATAAAATCGACAAGGATTGGGGAAATAAAATGGAATAGAAACAGAAACAAATGAACATAATTAATTCAAATGAATAACATAATCCCAGTGAAGAAGAAAACTGAACCATTCCAAGTTAACTACTGAATACCTTACTTTTGCTCTCTACCCTCAAGCTAAAAACAAAAACAGTAACCACAGGGTAGACTCTAGACAGTAGATGTGTTTTTCAGTTTTAGCAAAACTAAATTGACCAAATTAAGCACTGCAAATTCAAATACTAGTTAGAAATACTAAAATTACATGTACTCTAGGACTAAGGAAATAATATATTTTGGATAATTAGAATTAAGTTTCTCAATGTCAGAGAAAAGAATGATAAATTTGGAAAAGGGGAGTGAAGAACTCTATAACATTGGAAATATCAGTATGAAGTCACAGTTCTAGATACAGGTGTGTATGCCTTTTGATGTACATACCCACAACTATCTACGGAGTTCTTATCTAAGTCTACTTAGGGGACTTATAAGCATCAACACCCAGTAACTTGTCATGTCCAGATCATAGTTTTTAACTATGGCCCTCAATGAAAGGACCTATGGTTCTTTAGAGAAAGGCTGACTCCAGGACTGGGGCAGACCAAGTGAAATATGAACCTGGAGCTTTCCACTAGTAAGAAAGTGCTCAAAGAATGACTGTGTATGTGTGCTGAGCTGCTTCAGTCACGTCCGGCTTTTTGTGACCCCATGGACTGGAGCCTGCCAGGTTCTTCTGTCCATGGGATTCTCCAGGCAAGAATACTCCAGGATGATTAGTATAGATCAAAGGACACAGAAACTAGTTGAAAGTGAGTCCTCCTGGCAAACTCTAGGAAAATCTGAGAAAAAATAATAAATAATATCAATAGATCTTGTCCAACAAATAAGAATCCAAGAGACAATAAATGAGAAAATTAGATGGGAGATACACACACACACACAAAAATCTTTCTACACTACAATGCCAACTAAAATGTAGAAAGGAATGATGAGATTTAAAAGTCACAATTTATGAATCACCACAGTAATAACTGTCTCAGGCTAGAACCATTGATTGATGCTAAAACTAATAGGTGAGTGCTTAACGAGAAACAGATTATTTTCATCCTCTCAAAGTATTAATACTTCCTAATTACAAGGGGCAAAGTAGCAACTTTAAGGTGGAGAAAACTTGTAGACACTGACAAACTCAAGTGATGAAAGTTGACAACACCATAAACAATTCCAATAGATATAATATGCCTACTGATTTGATTTGCTGGAAAGGATACAACATCATTTCTGAGATATTTCTGACAGAAACTTACAACTCAAATATAGTAACAAGAAGATTACTTTTCCAAAGACAGAAATTAAAGGACATTCTACAAAAGTGTCAAGGTTATGCGAGACAAAGACTTAGAAACTAGCAGACTAAAGGAGGCTAAAGAGACAACACTCAAACGAAGTGTGTGGACCGGAACTTGGAACAGAAAACTTTTGCTTTTGTTGATTTTTTTTTTTTCTTTTCCCTATGAAGGCTATTTAATTAAGCAATTGGTAAAATTTGAATAAAGTCTGTATATCAGGTAATAATATTGTACCAGTGTTAATTTCCTGATTTTGAAAATCAGGAAATTATAATTATAAAACAGAATATCTTTGTTTTTAGGAAAGACACACTGATGTGTTTAGTGGGTAAAGGATAATTATATCTGTAATTTACTCAGTACTCTGTACTGAGTCCAGAGATTTATATTTATTACATTATATAATATTTGTATACATTTAATAGATACACATGTATAAAAGGAAGCAAAAGAGAAAACAAAGCACATGTATTAAATGTTAACATTTGAGGAATTTGATTAAAGAGTACATTGTTTGTATTATTTTTGTGACTGTTGTTTAACTCTGGAATCAAGCCCACAATATCTCTGAGGTATGACTGCATATGCTTGAAATGATGTCTTTTTTTTCTGCAACCTCTAATGTATTAGAGAAGAGATCCTCAAAAGAACAGGAATGGCTATTACAAGCAGCATGTAATAACAACATAAAGGTCACTGAATACATGGATCCTCAGCTATTTTGCATTGAGTTACCCCAGGCAATGCTCCCTCACCTTCTGCCCTTTCTCCAATCCAGACCTCCGTTCCTGGAAGGAAATACTGGCAGATAGAACCCAAACAGATGCTATTTCACTCACCTAATATAAACGACAGTGCTATGCAGTGGTTTGATATGATTTCAAATGCATTTGTTTATAACAAACATGATGTTTTTAAGAGTGAAATTGTTTTCAAGAATGAATTTATCATTTTGATATAGTAAAAGGGAAATTGTGCATTAGGATGTCAACGTATCTCTGTTTTCTGATAAGTCCTCTAGCTCAGGTGCAGAGGGGTCCTGCTGGGGAATTATCAAACAACTATTAAAAAGCAACTATGGAGAGGGAACATTTAGACTATAAACACCCACATTTGTGATGACTATTCAGAGTGGCTTGTTTGGACAAGGCCAAAAAAGATCTTCATAATCCAGATAATCATGATGGTGTGATCACTAACCTAGAGCCAGACATCCTGGAATGTGAAGTCAAGTGGGCCTTAGAAAGCATCACTATGAACAAAGCTCATGATGGTGATGGAATTCCAGTTGAGCTATTTCAAATCCTGAAAGATGATGCTGTGAAAGTGCTGCACTCAATATGCCAGCAAATTTGGAAAACTCAGCAGTGGCCACAGGACTGGAAAAGGTCAGTTTTCATTCTAATCCCAAAGAAAGGCAATGACAAAGAATGCTCAAACTACCGCACAATTGCACTCATCTCACACGCTAGTAAAGTAATGCTCAAAATTCTCCAAGCCAGGCTTCAGCAATATGTGAACCATGAACTTCCTGATGTTCAAGCTGGTTTTAGAAAAGGCAGAGGAACCAGAGATCAAATTGCCAACATCCGCTGGATCATGGAAAAAGCAAGAGAGTTCCAGAAAAACATCTATTTCTGCTTTATTGACTATGCCAAAGCCTTTGACTGTGTGGATCACAATAAACTGTGGAAAATTCTGAAAGAGATGGGAATACCAGACCACCTTACCTGATCTTGAGAAACCTATATGCAGGTCAGGAAGCAACAATTAGAACTGGACATGGAACAACAGACTGGTTCCAAATAGGAAAAGGAGTATGTCAAGGTTGTACATTGTCACCCTGTTTATTTAACTTATATGCAGAGTACATCATGAGAAATGCTGGACTGAAAGAAGCACAAGCTGGAATCAAGATTGCCCAAAGAAATATCAATAACCTCAGATATGCAGATGACACCACCCTTATGGCAGAAAGTGAAGAGGAACTAAAAAGCCTCTTGATGAAAGTGAAAGTGGAGAGTAAAAAAGTCAGCTTAAAGCTCAACATTCAGAAAATGAAGATCATGGCATCCAGTCCCATCACGTCATGGGAAATAGATGGGGAAACAGTGGAAACAGTGTCAGACTTTATTTTGGGGGGCTCCAAAATCACTGCAGATGGTGATTGCTGCCATGAAATTAAAAGACGCTTACTCTTTGGAAGGAAAGTTATGTCCAACCTAAATAGCATATTCAAAAGCAGAGACATCACTTTGCCAACAAAGGTCCATCTAGTCAAGGCTATGGTTTTTCCTGTGGTCATGTATGGATGTGAGAGTTGGACTGTGAAGAAAGCTGAGCGCTGAAGAATTGATGCTTTTGAACTGTGGTGTTGGAGAAGACTCTTGAAAGTCCCTTGGACTGCAAGGAGATCCAACCAGTCCATTCTGAAGGAGATCAGCCCTGGGATTTCTTTGGAAGGAATGATGCTAAAGCTGAAACTCCAGTACTTTGGCCACCTCATGTGAAGAGTTGACTCATTTGGAAAGACCCTGATGCTGGGATGCCTGGGACCAGCCCCGGCTCATCCAGGGTATTTGAAGGAGAGACGGCGTAGGCGAAGATCAGGAAACAACTGCTTAATTAAACATTAATTAAGGATATAAAGAGTAATAGAATGAGGATAGCTCAGTGAGGAAATTCAGTGGAGAAAAGAGGCTGAAATAAGGATAGCTCAGTGAGGAAATTCAGTGTAGAAAAGAGGCTGAATAATTCAGCCAGAAGGTAAGAGAAAGAATGACATGGTGAGACCAAGTTTCGGTGAACAAGGCCCGCACTTTATTTTCCAAAGTAGTTTTTATACCTTAAGTTATGCATAGAGGATAATGGGGGAAGGGGTAGAGTCATGCAGCAAGCCAGGCTTTCTTCCTGCAGACTTATCGTATGCAAAAGCTTAGGTGATTTGCATCATCTTTTGGCCCGGAGGCCTGTTAACATTTTAAGACCTTTTCTTCAGAAAACTTATTTTTCTCTAAAGGTGATTGGTCAGGAGCCACCCTCCAAAAGCATTAGATAAAGTTGCATTCCTACAGAGCAAAGGTGTGGTGGGCTATAACAAGAAAAAGAATTAACTCAAGGGTCCCAGGTTACAAACATTAAAGCTACTACTTACACCAATTCTATTAATCAATACACTGCCAGGGACACAGCAGGTAAGGGATATGGAAACTTAGCAGCAAACATTGGCCCAACAAGTGAAAATCCCTTCACCAATACAATTTCTAATTAATCTTTTAACTACTCAAAAGAATCTGTGTTTAGACAGTTGAGAAGTCTCCTGCCTCTCACAGTTGGGAGGCTCTGAACAATCACATGTGGCCGGAAAAACCTATTCAGGCAGGCTAGAGGATTTCCAAAGGAGTTTGTAGGTTAAACACTGTCACACCCAGGAATTATTAACTAGAACTGTAAGCTAACTCTTTTTTCAGAGAGAGGTAGTGGGGGACAGCCCCCCGTAAAGTCAGAGGTGTAGGTGAAAGCACAAAGCAGAAAGTAGACAGACTCTGGTTTTGGGGGTAGATGGGGGACTCCTGAGGCTCGATCCCGCCTTTGCGTATGCCGAGCCTCTTTCCTCATGACCTTTGTCATGGGCGGAGTTCATCACGCTGGCTACTGGCAGTGCTAGAATTCCAGTTGAGCTATTCCAGATCCTGAAAGATGATGCTGTGGAAAGTGCTGCACTCAATACGCAATATGCAATATGCACTCAATATGCAATATGCCGGCTCCCGGCACTGGGAGGGATTGGGGGCAGGAGAAGAAGGGGACAACAGAGGATGAGATGGCTGGATGGCATCACTGACTCGATGGACGTGAGTCTGAGTGAACTCTGGGAGTTGGTGATGGACAGGGAGGCCTGGCATGCTGCGATTCATGGGGTCGCAAAGAGTCAGACACGACTGAGCGACTGAACTGAACTGAACCTTTGGCTGATCTAAATACCTCTCCAAAGACCTTGAGGCATTAGCTCCTGCCATGATAAAGGCTCTTCTTTTACTGGCATTGGTGAAAGCCTGTGTAGCAGCCCTGTGAAGACAATCATCTTGCCTGTCAACACCACCACATCATTCCCTAGCAACATGTTCTCGCAACTTGAAGGTTTTACTTTTGTTTGGCCAACAGATGGTTAAAACATTTATCTCTGAGAACCAACTCCATAAAGATAGTCCTCAAAGTACATTTGGACTTTATCCCCTCACCTCCCCTCTGGGGAACAATAATGTAATTAATCTATGTTTGTTTGGAGTATGTTATTTATTTGTTGGCTTGTTAAGCCATTATTCTGTAGCTACTAGCTGGTGAAATTCTTTAAGCCCCATAGTAAATTTGTGTTTAAAACGTTGGCAAAGACGGTCTCACTCTCTGAGCCTCATTTGCCACCCTCAAATCAGAGAGATGATAAATATAAGAAAAAGGGGAAAAAATGTAATTTGGGAATAAATAAAGGAACCACAATGTTTTAGTGGAAATGAGACATTTGAGTCATTTTTATAAAAGAATTTCTTTCACTTTTGGTGGGATAATCAACCAGGATGGCATTTACGAAGAGGCAATTTGGCAACCTTAAACAAAATGACATTGAGAATTTCTTTTTCTCAGCAATTTCACTTCTAGGAAGCCATTCTGTAGAAACAGGAAATGTTTTGCATCTGTAAACTCCATCAGCATGCCTGCTTCTGCACAGCCTAAGGATAATCAGATTAGGCATGAAAGGCTGGACCCAGCAACTCCACTACATCAACCAAGCTCAATACTCTAATTACATAAAATTAGACAAAAATAAATCTGCCAGATTACTATTAATTTTAATGGCATCATTCCTGTTGCTTTTAGTGGCATCTTAGCATCTTGGATCATCTTCTCAGATGATGATCTGAGAAGGCCTGTACCTTCATGAGAGCCTGGGTTCTTAAGACCATTTCTTTCTCCTACTGTAATCAGTGTGTGTATAGATTTTCTAATAGAACAGTATAAAAAGTTAGTGTTAGGGACATTTCTGTAGTTCAATATACTAAGAAATATAGGTTGCAGTGACGAGAATATAGCAAACATTGTGGGGATTTACAGTATCTTTGAGGAGATCCTCAAAAAAATATGCAGAGTCTCTTTGAATCTAGCAAATATCAGAGCTCTTAAACACTAGAATATGGCCTCACTTACGTGGATGTCACAATACACATAGAGAAGTTATCTTTCAGAGTCTAGACCTATGTTACAGCCCTCTCCTATATCCCCCTCCTGCTTTTCCTAATTCCTCATCTTTCACATAACAAACCCAAAATTTTCTAAATAATTTTTCTGGGGCCACTCTTTTTCCTCTCAGCTTAAGATGCCTGCTTTCCCTTGATACAAAAGAAATACTTCTAATGCACCATAAAAAATGGTTACAGCTAACTCAGATTCTAGAAAGAAAATTATCAGCTATCAGAGAAGGCAATGGCACCCCACTCCAGTACTCTTGCCTGGAAAATCCATGGACAGAGGAGCCTGGTAGGCTGCAGTCCATGGGGTCGCTAAGAGTCAGACACGACTGACCAACTTCACTTTCACTTTTTTCTTTCATGCATTGGAGAAGGAAATGGCAACCCGCTCCGGTATTCTTGCCTGGAGAATCCCAGGGATGGCGGAGCCTAGTGGGCTGCCGTCTATGGGGTCACACAGAGTCGGACACAACTGAAGTGACTTAGCATAGCATAGCATAGAATATTAAGCATATTAAACTTTCTGAGTCTTCGTATTGGTAAAATGGATAACTGAGGTATCTACCTCGTATATAAATCTGAGGATTAAATGAAGTCATCCACCCTTAATAGGCCTGCAGGAAGAACTGATTCTTTCTGTCATTTTTAGTAGTAATATATTAATAGCTTCACTTGGAGAAGGTTCCCGACTCTCTTTCTTGACTACCTTCTGATTTACTCAACCTGTAGAATAACTAAAAAGGAGAGGACTATAAACAATCCATATTCGTTTCTTCTTTCTTCTCCTCCCCCCATCCCCATAATATCTAAACAAATAAATTGCTTAAACATATTTTATTTCAGAAGTTGTGGAAGGGAAATTTCCTAAGTAGGTTCAGCACTGTTGGTAGAGAATGAATAGAAGGAGTTAAGGTTCATGCTAATGTCATGTTCATTTCAGACATCTAAAGACAGGCTTCAAGTCTGTAGATGGGAGGGTCACTTGCTTATCTCTTCAACATCCAGCTACTCTTTAACTAGGCACAAGCTGGGAAGCCATGAGACCCTATATAATCTCTCCAAACTACACCCCAAACTACCTGAGAAGTTGCTCCTTCTTTGCACAAACTGCTCACAAAAATTTAAACAAGGCAGAGTTGTATTCCAAGTTTCATAAGCACAACATTTATACTTTTAAATATGCTCAATATTCAGAAATATTTTATATGAGAAATACATACTCTTCCAAGAATGATTTTCTTTGACAGACTACAAAGGTCCAATGTAGATATTGTGTGTTTTTTTAATATTCATAGAATATAGTATACTAAGTTAAATCCTTAATGTCCTGTAAAATGCATTCATTTTTTTTCCCTACAGTTGAGTTCAATTGAATTTTTCCTCAATTCCTACTACAATTGAGGTAGTCCTCTGCTTATCTTCCTCCTAACTTTGAATTTAATCCCCATCTGTTCAGAAATGTTTGACTTGTAGAGTTATGAACCAATAACCATTTAAACCAATAACCAATGACCCCATAAAAGACTGACCCAGACATGCCTGTGAGTGTCCAAGAATCTCAGGTGGAGGCGTGGGCTGGCGGTGGCCTGCTGCAGGGTGGGGGCACTGAATGCAGCAGTGCGTGCATGGGGCCTTTTGAAGGAAGTCACCATTATCTTCATTACGTCCACCATAGTTGTGAGGTACAAACAACAGGAAGGGACCACAGTCCTGCCCATCAACAGAAAACTGGATTAAAGACTTACTGAGCATGGCCCACCCATCAGAAGATTCAGGTTCCCCCCTAGTCAGTCTCTCCAAACAGGAAGCTTCCATAAGCCTCTTATCCTTATCCACCAGAGGGCAGACAGAATGAGAACCACAATCACAGAAAACTAATCAAACCAATCACATGGACCACAGCCTTGTCTAACTCAATAAAACTATGAGCCATGCCATGTAGGGCCACCCAAGATGGACAGGTCAGGGTGGAAAGTTCTGACAAAATGTGGTCCACTGAAGAAGGGAATGGCAAACCACTTCGCTATTCTTGCCTTGAGAACCCCATGAACAATATGAAAAGGCAAAAAGATATGACACTGAAATATGAACTCACCAGGTCAGTAGGTGCCCAATATGCTACTGGAGAAGAATGGAGAAAGAATGAAGAGACAGAGCAAAACTGAAAACAACGTCCAGTTGTGGATGTGACTGGTGATGGAAGTACAGTCCAATGCTGTAAAGAACAATACTGCATAGGAATCTGGAACGTTAGGTCCATGAATCAAGGTAACTTAGAAGTGGTCAAACAGGAGATGGCAAGAGTGAATGTCGACATTTTAGGAGTCAGTGAACTAAATGGACTGGAAAGGGCAAATTTAATTCAGATTACCATTATATCTACTACTGTGGGCAAGAATCCCTTAGGAGAAATGGAGTAGCCATCATAGTCAACAAAAGAGTCCAAAATGCAGTACTTGGATGTAATCTCAAAAATGACAGAATGATCTCTCTTCGTTTCCAGGGCAAGCCATTCAATATCACAGTAATCCAAGTCAATGCCCCAACCAGTAACGCTGGAGAAGCTGAATTTGAACAGTTCTATGAAGACCTACAAGACCTTATAGAACTAACACCCAAAGAAGATGTCCTTCCATCACAGGGGACTGGAATGCAAAAGAAGGAGGTCAAGAGATACCTGGAGTAATGGGCAAATTTGGCCTTGGGTACAGAATGAAGCATGACAGAGGCTAACAGAGTTTTTTCAAGAGAACACTTTGGTCATAGCAAAAACCCTCTTCCAACTACACAAGAAAAGACTCTACACATGGACATCACCCAATGGTCAATACTGAAATCAGATTGATTATAATCTCTCAGCCAAAAATGGAGAAGCTCTATACAGTCAGCAAAAATACAACCAGGAGCTGACTGTGGATCACATCATGAACACCTTATTGCCAAATTCAGAATTAAATTGAAGAAAGTAGGGAAAACCACTAGACCATTCAGGTATGACCTAAATCAAATCCCTTACTATTATATAGTGAAAGTGACAAATAGATTCACAGGATTAGATCTGATAGACAGAGTGCCTGAAGAACTAAGGATAGAGATTTATAACACTGTACAGGAGGCAGTGATTAAGACTATCCCCAAGAAAAACAAATGCAAAAAGGCAAAATGGTTGTCTGAGGAGGCCTTACAAATAGCTGAGAAAAGAGAAGTGAAAGGCAAGGAGAAAAGGAAAGATATACCCATTCAAACACAGAGTTTCAAAGAATAGCAAGGAGAGATAAGAAAGCCTTCCTCAGAAATCAATGCAAAGAAATAGAGGAAAACAATAGAATGGGAAAGACTAGAGATCTTCTCAAGAAAATTGGAGATACCAAGGGAACATTTCATGCAAAGATGGTCACAATAAAGGCCAGAAACGTTATTTACCTAACAGAAGTAGAAGATATTAAGAAGAGGTGGCAAGAATACACAGAAGAATAGTACAAAAAAGATCTTAATGACCTGATAACCACAATGGTATGATCACTCTCCTAGAGCCAGACATCCTAAAGTGCAAAGTCAAGTGTTCCTTAGGAAGTATCACTACAAACAAAGCTAGTGGAGGTGAGGGAACTCCAGCAGAGCTATTTCAAATCCTAAAAGATAATGCTATGAAAGTGCTGCACTCAATATGACAGTAAATTTGAAAACTCAGCAGTGGCCACAGGACTGGAAAAGGTCTCTTTTCATTCCAATCCCAAAGAAAGGCAATACCAAAGAATGTTCAAACTACTGTATAATTGCACTCATCTCACACGTTAGCAAAGTAATGCTTAAAATTCTCCAAGCCAGACTTCAACAGTATGTGAACTGTGAAATTCCAGATGTTCCAGCTGGATTTAGAAAAGGCAGAGGAACCAGAGATCAAATTGCCAACATCCGTTGGATCATCGAAAAAGCAAGAGAATACCAGGAAAACATTTCTTTCTGCTTTATTGATTATGCCAAAGCCTTTGATTGTGTAGATCACAACAAACTATGGAAAATTCTTCAAGAAATAGGAATACCAGATCACTTTACCTGCCTCCTGAGAAATCTATTTGCAGGTCAAGAAGCACAGTTAAAACCTGACATGGAACAATGGACTGGTTCTAAATTGGGAAAGGAGTGTGTAAAGGCTGTATCTTGTCATCCTGCTTATTTAACTTATATGCAGAGTACATACATCATGTAAAATGCTGGGCTGGATGACACACAAGCTGGAATCAATTTCTGGTGAGAAATATTAATAAAGTCAGATACGTAGAAAGCATAGAAGAACTCAAGAGCCTCTTGATGAAAGTGAAAGAGGAGAGTGAAAAATCTGGCTTAAAACTCAACATTCAGAAAACTAAGATCATGGCATCTGGTCTCATTGCTGCTGCTGCTGCTGCTAATTCGTGTCAGTCATGTCTGACTCTGTGCGACCCCATAGACGGCAGCCTACCAGGCTCCTCCATCCCTGGGATTCTTCAGGCAAGAATACTGGAGTGGGTTGCCATTTCCTTCTCCAGTGCATGAAAGTGAAAAGTGAAGTCACTCAGTCATGTCTGACTCTTCGCAACCCCATGGACTGTAGCCCACCAGGTTCCTCTGTCCATGGGATTTTCCAGGCAAGAGTACTGGAGTGAGTTGCTATTGCCTTCTCTTTCCAGTCTCATTACTTCATGGCAAATAGATAGGGAAACAATGGAAATAGTGAGAGGCTTTAATTTTTGAGGCTCCAAAATTACTGCAGATGATGACTGCAGCCATGAAATTAAGACACTTGCCTCTTTGAAGAAAAACTATGATCAACCTAGACAGCATATTAAAAAACAGAGACATTACTTTGCCATCAAAGGTCCATCTAGTGAAAGCCAATATTCGTGTATGGATGTGAGAGTTGGACTATAAAGAAAGCTGAGTGCAGAAGAATTGATGATGCTTTTGAACTGTGGTGTTGGAGAAGACTCTTGAGAGTCCCCTGGACTGTTAGGAGATCCAACCATCCCATCCTAAAGGAAATCAGTCCTGAATATTCATTGGAAGGACTGATGCTAAAGCTGTAGCTGCAATACTTTGGCCACCTGATGCTTAGAACTTACTCCTTAGAAAAGACCCTGATGCTGGGAAAGATTGAAGGGAAGAGGAGAAGGGGATGACAGAGGAAAAGATGGTCGGATGGCATCACCGACTCAATGGACATGAGTTTGAGCAAGCTCTGGGAGTTTTTGATGTACAGGGAAGCCTGGTGTGCTATAGTCCATGGGGTCACAAAGAGTCGGACATAACTGAGAAACTGAAATGAACTGAACCATTTAAACAGCCAGTCTAGCAGTCTCCCATCTAGGGGAAGGGTCCTGAGTTTGGGGTGCAGAATGGAAAGTGGGCTCTGGAGTTACAAGTAGAAACCCTGCTTCTACTTCCTGATACTTTTCTCAACTTGTAGGAGTAACTTATAGTAGTAGGCCTTTTATGGACTGTAAGTAAGTGAAGTCGCTCAGTCGTGTCCAACTCTTTGCAATCCCATGGACTGTAGCCTACCAGGCTCTTCTGTCCATAGGATTTTCCAGGCAAGAGTACTGGAGTGGATTGCCATTTCCTTGGCCTGTACAACATGGATAATACCTGCATCAATGTTATCAGGTTGTTTTGGGGACTAAATGAGAAAGCAAATGTCAATCACTTAGCACCATGCTTAGTTTACAATAAAGACTCAATTTATTGTCATGTTCAGCAACTATCTCCTGGAAATAGCCTGAAATAAGATTTAAGAGATATTTATTTTTACCTAGGTTTACTGAGAAACCTGTATGCAGGTCAGGAAGCAACATTTAGAACTGGACATGGAACAACAGACTGGTTCCAAATAGGAAAAGGAGTACATCAAGGCTGTATAGTGTCACTCTGCTTATTTAACTTATATGCAGAGTACATCATGAGAAATGCTGGACTGGAAGAAGCACAAGCTGGAATCAAGATTGCCCAAAGAAATATCAATAACCAGATATGCAGATGACACCACCCTTATGGCAAAAAGTGAAGAGGAACTCAAAAGCCTCTTGATGAAGGTGAAAGTGGAGAGTGGAAAAGTTGGCTTAAAGCTCAACATTAAGAAAACTAAGATCATGGCATCTGGTCCCATCACTTTACGGGAAATACATGGGGAAACAGTGGAAACAGTGTCAGACTTTATCTTTTTGGGCTCCAAAATCACTGCAGATGGTGATTGCAGCCATGAAATTAAAAGACGCTTACTCCTTGGAAGGAAACTTATGACCAACCTAGATAGCATATTCAAAAGCAGAGACATTACTTTGCCAACAAAGGTCCGTCTAGTCAAGGCTATGGTTTTTCCAGTGGTCAGGTATGGACGCGAGAGTTGGACTGTGAAGAAGGCTGAGTGCCGAAGAATTGATGCTTTTGAACTGTGGTGTTGAAGACTCTTGAGAGTCCCTTGGACTGCAAGGAGATCCAACCAGTCCATTCTAAAGGAGATCAGCCCTGGGATTTCTTTGGAAGGAATGATGCTAAAGCTGAAACTCTGTACTTTGGTCACCTCATGCAAAAAGTTGACTCATTGGAAAAGACTCTGATGCTGGGAGGGATTGGGGGCAGGAGAAGAAGGGCACGACAGAGGATGAGATGGCTGGATGGCATCACCGACTCAACAGACATGAGTTTGAGTGAACTCTGGGAGATGGTGATGGACAGGGAGGCCTTGTGTACTGCGATTCATGGGGTCACAAAGAGTCAGACACGACTGAGCAACTGAACTGAACTGAGGTTTATCAATGACCACATTTTTGGTTAGCTACTTTCCTTTCCTAGTTTTCAATTTCCTCAGCTGTACATGTGAATGGATAGATCAATATTTTTTTTAGAATTTTTTAATTGAAGTATCTTTAACTACAATAAGCCAATGTTCCTGGGTTATTTTAGCTCTAAAATTCTTTTAGAATCTTTTCTTACTTATTCAGAGTCAATAAGGTGAATATCAGTAATCCTTTTATTCTTTTGACACAGTGATTATAACAAACACTTTCAAAGACTCAGAAAAGCACACT
The DNA here is from genome assembly GCF_003369695.1 of Bos indicus x Bos taurus. Lineage (NCBI taxonomy): Eukaryota > Metazoa > Chordata > Mammalia > Artiodactyla > Bovidae > Bos > Bos indicus x Bos taurus. The sequence goes on from NC_040082.1 coordinate 47,082,497, forward strand.
GGAAAGACTGTCATGTGCTTCTCAGTAATGTATCTGTGACAGCTGCAAATAACAGGAGATTATGATACAGTGCTATTCATACTCTAATAAGGGAAATTCAAGGTGCTGGTGGAGAGAGAGTGTAGAAAGAGTTCACAGTGATCCCCGAGCAGAAGTAACATCCAAACTGAGAACTGGTATGTAGCAATTACTCTCAAAACACAGGGATAACCTCAGTGTATTTAAAATATGAGTTTTAAAGAGAATGTATTTGGGGGGTGGGCAACAACTTTTTACTTTTTAAAAAATGTTTGTATTGTTAGTATACTATATCACTGATCTCCAGATAAGCAATTTTTTTTTTTTTTTAGGCTAGGTGGAAAGATAGGGAAAAGCAATTGGACATTTATCACAAGGGTTTTTCTTTTTAGGTAAAAATTGTATATTACAGAACCATACTTAATTTTCTTGAAAAAAATATTCCTTACACATATTCTTTAATATTTCATAACACTGCCTAGTGGAATTATTAGGAACTTAATATCTAAGTTAATACAAGAAAAAACACCTGATAAAAATTCTATCACATTAGGTAGAATTTTGTTTTTAAAGAGCATAGATGAGAAACATCTACTTGGCCTGTAAGAGAAGTAATTTTCACCAAAAATAGGGCAAGTAAGAATAGAAAGAAAGCCATGTAATTGATAGTAACAAGACAAAGCCAGCCTTGACTGCAAAGTGTACATCATACATTTAGGTTTGGAAAAAATAGTTACTTTAGGGACATTTGTGCTTTTTTTTTTTTTTTTTCCCAGCTTTAATTTGACTCAATTAACAGACTACCTACATTTCAGGTATTTCCTGCTAGATGAATTAGTGGGTTATAATTTTTGAAATAAGTATCCAGCATTTCTTCACTCACCTAAAAGAAAATGAGAATGTGGTTTGTTGAACTACTACATACTTGGCTTAAAAAAAAACCCACAAAATTAGTAAAATAAGATATATTGTAGCTATAAATTTCATGTTTACTTAGAACATACAGGACATTTTTAAAAGGAATAAAAATAAATCATTACAAGTTAATTATCTTGAAGATTTATGTAACTCCAGCTCTATCATGTAATTATTTTTAAGGGAACAGAGTTCAAGACAAACTGCTGCTGCTGCTGCTGCTTCTAAGTCTCTTCAGTCGTGTCTGACGCTGTGCAACCCCATAGACCACAGCCCACCAGGCTCCCCCGTCCCTGGGATTCTCCAGGTAAGAACACTGGAGTGGGTTGTCATTTCCTTCTCCAATGCATTAAAGTGAAAAGTGAAAAGGAAGTCGCTCAGTCCTGTCCAACTCTTAGCGACCCCATGGACTGCAGCCTACCAGGCTCCTCCATCCATGGGATTTTCCAGGCAAGGGTACTGGAGTGGGGTGCCTTTGCCTTCTCCTCAAGACACACTATTCTTTTTTAATTGGGATCAAAAATCTTTCAGAACTTCCTTTCAGAACAGACTTGGGACAACTGTAGGTAAATGATACATGCTCAATGAATATCTTTCTTTTTCTACAGCATTAAAGTTGTCTTGGCACCAAAACCTTAGATTTGAGGTTGAAACTTAATCAGTGTTTCTGAAACCCTCAGGTCAAGTAACTAATGTATAGTTGATCCCAGGCTGCTCAAGTGCCCATTCTTAGAGTGCTCACCAGAAGCCAGAGCAAAAACACTGTAGGCAGACATAGGAGCCTCAACTGCCCGAGATTCTATCAGATAAAACACCACTGAGAGAAGAACATAATTTAAAAAGTATTAAATACACAGGAAACTCTCCATCATTAATGAGAATTAAACATAATAGGATGATTAAAACCCCCAAGAACTTTGGATAACAAGAAATCTAAAGAGACTATACAATAACTCTAAGACAATTAAAAACAACAACCATTAAGAAATCGAAAAGAACAAAAAATTGAGAGAAATAGAACTTAAAATACTAAGTAATGGAAGACCTAAAGACAAGTAATAAAGTTACTGAAATTTAACAATTTTCTAACTACCAGGTCAGCAAGAATTAGAAAAGCTGCCAATAACAAGTGTTGGTAAGGATGTGGAAGAATGCAGAATGGAAATCATTGGAAATCATTCCTATAATTCCTATAATTCCAGTTAGAGATGCAAATTGGTACAACCACATGAAGCAAACTGCTATCACTCTAGGAAATGGAAGATATTCACATTCATTTATCCTCTACCCAATTCTGAAATTCTCTTCCTAATCAAATACCCTAGGGAAATTTTTGCCCTTCTGCAATAAAATTTGTACAAGAATTTCTGTAGAAGTATCAACCACAAGAAAATTGAAAAATTGCGGTGTGTTTACATAATACAATGCTATAAAATAGAGAAAAAGGAATAAATAGATATCAACATAAATGGATATCAGGAAAAAACACTTTAGAGGAAAAAGTCAAGTTGAAAACCAAAGTATGACTCCATCTTTATAAAAAGTCAAAAATGTGTAAGACTAGATACTATGTTATTTAGATAGTAATAATTATGCATTTTAAAAGGAAAAGGATGCTAAATTAAGAGATCAAACTTTGCCTGATTTCAAAATAAACAAACAAAAAATTTTATTTCAAGTAAGAAACAAGTTTATTAAGGTGTACTTAAATAGATCTAATTTCCATTTTTTCTTTATCTGTACCCATTGTCTCCTTTAGCTGATCTATTTTTTGTGGGTGGGGTAATTTCTAGTTTATTCTTCTGATATTTTACCTTATACACAAAAAGCAGCATACTATATCTTATATTTTATTTATCTACTGTAACAATCAGGGTTCTCCAAAGGAAAAGAACCAATAGGATACATAAAATTCACAGGCTAGAAATTCAGGAAAGAGCTGATGTTACAGTCTTGAGTCTGAAACCTGTAGAGCAGGCCAGCAGGCTGGAAACTCAGGCATGAATTCTGTGTTACAGTCTAGAGGCAGAATTCCTTCTCTGAGAAACCTGGATTGTGCTCCAGTGGCCTTCAGCTGATTGGTTGAGGCTCACCTACCTTGTGGATGCTAACTTGCTTTCCTGAAGGCCAACTACCCTGAGAGCTCAATTGGAAAAGATCCGCCTGCAATGCCGGAGACCTGGGTTCAATCCCTGGGTTGGGAAGATCCCCTGGAGAAGAGAAACGCTACTCACTCCAGTATTCTGGCCTGGAGAATTCCATGGACTGTGTAGTCCATGGGGTCGCAAAGAGTTGGACATGACAGAGTGACTCACTTTCACTAAGGCCAACTGATTGTAAACGTTAATCATATCTAGAAAACGCCTCCACAGCAACATCTAGATTAGTATTTGACTGAACAAGTGAGCACCACAGCCTAGCCAAGATATCATATAAAGTTAACCATCTCATCTACTTCCCTTCCTTTTGTTCTTACTTTTCCATTTGACCATCTAGCCTAGAGATGTCTCTATATATGTGGTCAAGTATAATATGTCAAATATTTTCCTTCATTTTTTTAAACGGCAGCTTAACACTCTATTGTATAGATACATTTATTTAACCAGATGATTCCATTGTTTTATAAATACGGCACAATAAAAAATCCTGCACATACATTGCTTCATATTTGTTCCAGCATATTTTAGGAATAGATTCCTAAAAGGCATATACATGCATAATTTTCTTTCATGTCATCAAATTTCCCCTCCATTGGGGTCAGATCTATTAGCACTCTGCCCAGCAACATTGAAGAAAGCCTGTTTTGCCATAATCTCATCAAAAACAAATTTTTTAAAAAATTTATAAAATGTATATTTTTCTCTCAGTTGGATAAGAATGGAATCTCAGTGGAATAAGAAAAATCTCCTTCTACAAAAGGGTGGGAAACTCTTACCTCCCAGGCCAGAGCCACCCTCCACTAAGGGGATGTCAGGAAACTCATCTGAAGTCCTAAATCAGCACCATTGAATGAGGGGTAGGAAACTTGCTCTCAAACAAGACTCCCTGATGCAAGACAGAATTTGGCAGCCCAGAGGGAGGAACAGGAATACTGAGAAAATCTCATCCCTGAGGCTAAATAAAGTACACAGAACCTAAGACAGAGGCTGGAAATGAGTAAGAACATCTCTTGCCCATCAAAAGGCTTACAGTGAATAATGATCAGTGTCAGGATTTTCTGAGGATCAGATCAGCTTCCCTGGAATAACATAGATCTCCAAACAAGAAATCAGAAGCTGATGGCAATGGTGCTCGCTTACTAGGGGGACAACGGCAAATGGCCAATGCAGACTGAACTCTTAAGTGAGCTTCTTCAAGTGCAAGAAGAAAACAGGTTTGGCATTTCCTTTTAAAGGAGGCAACTCTTTAAGTGGAGAGTCCTATACCTATTTGGTAGCTTGTATTTTTACAGGTCCTTCACTAGAGGCCCAGTGAAGGGTGAGGATGAAGTGGGAAAGGGGAACAGGTGAAGGTATTCAGGATCTAACTTGGCAGGTAAGATCTACCCTGTTGATTTGGTGGAAGAACAAAGCTTTTTAACAAATGGCAGTCTTGGACTATCTTCTCACTATTTTGCTCTTCTAGCAGTTAAATTGTGCTCTAACAACTGGTTATCACTGCACTGCTCAAGTTATGTGTCTTCAGTTATGTGTCTTAAATATTGAGAAGCAATACCATTAGACATGTTTGAGGGAAGAGTCTATTCTTCTGTTACCATTTTAGTGACACTTTCATCATTACTTAGGAGCTATCATAACCTGTCAGCAGGTTCATGCTCAGTCCCTAGTGGCAGTCACCCTCCACCAGTGAGTCATCAAGTTGGGACAGTGAGCTCCCTACATGACCATGGTGAGCTGAACTTCGTGAATGTTCTTTGGCCATGACCCGGAGAAGGCAATGGCACCCCACTCCAGTACTCTTGCCTGCAAAATCCCATGGATGGAGGAGCCTGGTGGGCTGCAGTCCAAGGGGTCGCTAAGAGTTGGACAGGACTGAGCGACTTCACTTTCACTTTTCACTTTAATGCATTGGAGAAGGAAACGGCAATCCACTCCAGTGTTCTTGCCTGGAGAATCCCAGGGACGGCGGAGCCTGGTGGGCTGCCGTCTACGGGGTCGCACAGAGTCGGACATGACTGAAGTGACTTAGCAGTAGCAGCAGCAGAGACATACAGGATAATCTGGCCCTTGAGTAAAATTAGGGAGAGGGAAGGTGCCTCAAAACTTAACAGATGGAATGGTAGGTCTCAGAGTTGAATTCGGTTTGATACAGAGAAATGAATTGATGTGGTATTTCTTTTACTAAGATATGTGGAATGAAATTTATACTCATTACACATAAATGAATTTCAACTATATATTAGGGAATAATTCATCTAATACCAAAAATAAAAGTTCCCAATTTTCTCCAAGCCGCATTTTTAAAAGAATTTTATTCTTTAAATATATGTTTGATTTCAGCAGAAAAGGTTTAAGCACAAGAGGACAATTTGTTTCACATATGTCATGACAATTACATCTCCGACCTGGCCAAGCAGCTGTTCCACTTAGAGTCGTGGAAGGACTAAATTATCTTTCAAAGTTCCCTGGAATACAAATACTGACATTTTTGCAAATATATTTCAGTGTAATGTTTTTGTACCAAATGCTGGAGGTAGACAGAATTGATAGAATCCTTTTCAGTAGACATTATTCCACCAATGCTTTCTATTTAAGAGGTCCACTGGAGACTGTGATAGTTATAGCAGTTTAAGGAGTGTTGGCAAGAGGGAGAAATCCAATAACCTAACTGCCATGAGAAATTAATCTAAATGTTAATACTTCCAAATCCCAGACTCCTCTGGGTGTGGGTTTGAAAGAATGGTAGCAAGGCAGAATGTTATTGGGGGACTTGCCAGAGGGACAGCACCAGAGGAAACATTGTACAATCTCTTTCATGATAAGATGGAATCCAATTAGAACCTGGCCACACAGGTAATGTTTTTCAAGTAAATCAATGCATGATCTTTCCAGATGTCTATATCCAGACTCCAACTGAAGGTAAGGAGGATTTTAGTCTAGGTGCTGCTAGAAATGGAATGTTTCTTAGCTGAGTGTCTCTAAATAAGAGAGTATGTTCATCTGTAGGCACTAATTAGGAACCAAGGACCTATTAAACCCTGCTACAGTCACTGCAGCTAAGTTACTTCAGTCGTGTCTGACTCTGTGCGACCCCATAGATGGCAGCCCACCAGGCTCCCCTGTCCCTGGGATTCTCCAGGCAAGAACACTGGAGTGGGTTGCCATTTCCTTCTCCAGTGCATGCAAGTGGAAAGTGAAAGTGAATTCGCTCAGTCACATCTGACTCTTATCGACCCCATGGACTGCAGCCCACCAGGCTCTTCTGTCCATGGGATTTTCCAGGCAAGAGTACTGGAGTGGGGTGCCATTGCCTAGAAAGTTGTAATTCATCACACATGGAGTATTTTTGGACACATTGCCATTTACAAGTCAGTTTCTCTCTCTCTCTTACACACACTTAAACAGACACATACACACACACCAAAATTCTATATTTGTACTTCAAGAAATTTATAGTTTAGATTGTGGATGAGAGAGTGAAAACAGATGCTGAATATTCCTTAAACAACTAAAAACACACAACTCTAATTTTATAGTTTAAACAACATAAAGTTAAACACTTACTGTTTCAGGAATTGTGTTGATGACATATTAAATGGATTTAAAATATATGGAAACAGGTGCTCTGTACAGTGCTAGGAGGCAAGGAGGGTGCAATGATTGGCTAAAAAAATAATAGACATCCTTGTTCTCCTGAAATCCACACTTGTTTGGTACCAAATACTGGAGGCAGACAGAACTGATACAATTGGTAAAATAGCTATTAATCCAACATAACCCTATCAGGTACAGGAGACATAAGAGACATGGGATCGATCCCTGGGCTTGGATGATCCCCTGGAAGACGGCATGGCAACCCACTCCAGTATTCTTGCCTGGAGAATTCCATGGGCAGAAGAACCTGGCAGGCTACAGTCCACAGGGTCACAAAGAATTGGACTTTACTGAAATTACTTAGCACACACATTTCTCATCAACTCACTTTCTTCCCCTCTTTTCAACTTTATGAGAAGCATCCTGCTATGATTCTCTTTTGAATTTTGTTGATCTTGGTCACTGTGGTTATCTATTCTCTCTTCTATGTTTTTCCTTCTTTCAAGATATCAAAGCCTCCCTTCTGCACCCAAGGAGCTGTGGGAGAAGATTACTCCATCCTTCTTAAGGGTAAAATATGTGACTCAGGTATAAACTGATTAGGATATTCTCATCTCTGATTAATCAAAATTGGATCAATAAGAGGTGAGGCATGGGTTTGCTGAAAGTTTAAGCTTCCTTGTTCTAGGAAAATGTCTTAAAGAGACATTTATTACACTGTATCTGGATTAAGAAGCTTGTTGCCCCAGGAACTGTTGGCAGTCTTATTCTGACCACAGAAAAAAAGCTGGTATGGAATAGGGCTAAGGCAAGAGATGATATAGACAGATCTTTGATGGTATCATTGAAATGCTGAATCCAACTAGCTCTGAAATTCACTTAATCTCTAGATTTACCAGTTATTTGAGCCAATAAATCTCCTTTATTGTTTAAGTCAATTTGAACTAAGCTTTTTCTTATTGTAGCTGTAATGTATCCTAAATGATATTGATCATCCCATTAAACAGGGCAATTTGGCAATGTTCAGAAGCCTCAAAAATGGATGTACCCTCTGAGCCAGCAGTTCCTAAGGAAATAGTTGAAAAGCTATGAAGATTTATAAGCACAAGACTCTTTGCAATACTCTTTAGAATAGTTGAATACTTAGAATGACTTAAATTTCTAATGTACAGCTAATCAAGTAAACTGGACTGTCACGATACTACTGAATACCAAGCAGCCACAGAACTTGATGAAGATAATGACACATACTTGGTAATAAAAACTGCACATCATATAGAAAAATAGAAATACAATGAGAGCATGTTTTATTAATTCATTTTCTTTTCAAAAACACAGTATAATAATGGTGCTCATGCCTTTCTGAGTTCTAAGTATTGAGAGCTTTGCACACATTACTGCAGTGCTTTCCAGTCCTGGCTGCATCACAGTCATCTAGAGAAGAGTTTAGAAAAAACAGGACAAGCCAGGGCAATGCAATGAAGTCAGTACTCTGAGGAAGTGGGGTGATCAGAATTTTTCAAGGATTTTGGGTGATTCTTATGCACAGTCAAGACTGAGAATCATAATATTTCTCTTCCTTGGGACAACATTCCTAGTATTATTTGCATAGTAGTTGTATTCCTCGTACAGTTGAGGAAATCTTAGAAAGGTTAAGTAACTAGGTTCCTGTAACATGGAAGAAATCAAACTCTACTCAGCGTTATCTAATTAGAAAATGACAATCTTGGTGATGATATCAAAATGTCTTTTAGTGAATGAGGGTGATTATGTGAGGAATTTGGGTGCCACAAAAAAAGACCAGAAGACACACAGAAGTGTTGTGTCTCTAGGAGGTGAGATTATCAATCACTTAGACTTTCTTTCTTATAGACTGAAATGTCATTGTTAATACTCAGGATGCCTTTGTATTATAAATATATACATATACAGGTACATGTGATAGCTTATGGTGAACGATGCCGGATTTGTCATCTCCGAAGAAGAAGATTTAGCTTCAGGACCAGGGACAAGCCTTGATCACTCAAGAGCTTTTGTGAAGCTGAATTTTTATTAAAGTAAGAAAAGGGACAAAGAAAGCTTCTGACATAGACAGCAGAAAGGGGATGGAGAATGCCCCCTTGCTAGTGTTATCAAGGCCTTATATACTTTTTTCAGACCCACTCCTGCAACATACATCTTAAATTAACAAGATTAGAATGAACAATAGAAAGATCTTACCAGACCCACTCCCATAATATACATTTTAAGATGACAGGATTGGTCAGAAGGTTCTTGTTAAGGAGAAACATGTCCTCAAGCAAGATACATTGTTATATTAACTAAGACAAAGCAATATAGAAAAGAACATTTGTCCTTTTCTCCTTGAGAGCCCCAGACAGCTTTCTCCTTCTTGAGGGCTCCAGACTCTTCTCATCAGGAACCCTGGACTTCTTATCAACCTAACTAGGAATGGACTCTCTCATATGTATGTATGCATATACATGTAAATGTGTGTATACATACACCTATGTATAGGGCTTCCCTGTTGGCTCAGATGGTAAAGAATCTGCCTGCAATGCAGGAGACCTGGGTTTGATCCCTGGGTCAAGAAGATCCCCTGGAGAAAGGAATGGCTAATTAGGATTCTCGCCTGGAGAATCTCGTGAACAGAGGAGCCTGTAGGCTACAGTCCATGGGGTCACAAAGAGTTGGATATGACTGAGTGACTAACACTTTCTTTTCCTCATATACTTACATATATGCCATGTCAGGGTCACTGCTGTGTCACCATAATTTCACTGATCTTCCAAACCTCTGCTCCATGTTACTAGCTCATCCGTAGCACTGCTGTCTAGAATAGCACCCCCTCTTCTCCTAGGAGAATCATGCTGCTGCTGCTGCTAAGTCACTTCAGTCATGTCTGACTCTGTGTGACCCCATAGACGGCAGCCCACTAGGCTCCCCCATCCCTGGGATTCTCCAGGCAAGAACACTGGAGTGGGTTGCCACTTCCTTCTCCAAAGCATGAAAGTGAAAAGTGAAAGTGAAGTCACTCAGTCGTGTCCGACACTCAGCAACCCTATGGACTGCAGCCTTCCAGGCTCCCCCATCCATGGGATTCTCCAGGGAGGAGTACTGGAGTGGGGTGCCATTGCCTTCTCCGAAGAGAATCATACTGTGTCTGAATATCAAATTGCCCCCTATCCTCAGTTTCTCAAATTCTCATTTTGAGTTGCAAGGTAACATTTCCATCTGTATTGAAAATAGCCATCAAAACAATAAATAAATAAACAAGAAGCATAATTATTAGAGAAATGCAAATCAAAACTACACTGAGGATATATGTGTATATATATATATACACACACACATATGTATGTATGTATACTTACATCTGATTCATGACATTATATGGCAAAAACCAACACAACTGTGTAAAGCAATTACTCTCCAATTTAAAAAAGGGATGGGGAACACATGTATACCTGTGGCGGATTCATTTTGATATTTGGCAAAACTAATACAATTATGTAAAGTTTAAAAATAAAATAAAATTTAAAAAAAATAAAAAACCAAAAAAAAAAAAAAAAGAAAGAAAAAAAAAAAAAGATTCTACTAAATTGGAAAAATAAATTAAAAAAAAATAAAAAAGCTACCAGGACATCAAGTTTTCTTTCCAAATCCATGTGAATTTATATACAAGGCAGTCCATCTCTTCCATTTATAAGCAGATCAAAGTCATAAAAATTGCTAAGCTCCACAGTCCTTGACAGTAGGGACTGGGTTTGATTTGTAACATATGATACAAAACAACCAGTTGTACCATAAAAACAATATAGTACAAAACAAAACCACTAGCTCATATATTCTATCACTCATAAACTATCAAACAATCATGTAGTACCAGCTCCGCCAGGGTGTGGATGACTCTGAAAGCCCTTCAGGGCATGTGCTGGCCTATAGTGTCAGAAGAAGATGTCCTGTTATTCAATGACTGCGGCAATGACTCCTTGGAAGGAAAGTTATGACCAACCTAGATAGCATATTCAAAAGCAGAGACATTACTTTGCCAACAAAGGTTCGTCTAGTCAAGGCTATGGTTTTTCCTGTGGTCATGTATGGATGTGAGAGTTGGACTGTGAAGAAAGCTGAGCACCGAAGAAATGATGCTTTTGAACTGTGGTGTTGGAGAAGACTCTTGAGAGTCCCTTGGACTGCAAGGAGATCCAACCAGTCCATTCTGAAGGAGATCAGCCCTGGGATTTCTTTGGAAGGAATGATGCTGAAGCTGAAACTCCAGTACTTTGGCCACCTCATGCAAAAAGTTGACTCATTGGAAAAGACTCTGGTGCTGGGAGGGATTGGGGGCAGGAGGAGAAGGGGACGACAGAGGATGAGATGGCTGGATGGCATCACTGACTTGATGGACGTGAGTTTGAGTGAACTCCGGGAGTTGGTGATGGACAGGGAGGCCTGGCGTGCTGTGATTCATGGGGTTGCAAAGAGTCGGACTTGACTGAGTGACTGATCTGACTGAACTGAACTGACAGTGTAAAAACAAAGACAGAAACATAAAGCCTAGACTCGACAGAATGAACTAAAAGTAAACTATTTTCTCATGAACAGCAGCAAAGAAACAGCAAGTCTGGAATCCAAATCCAGAAATTCTAACTTCTATGCTGTTTCTTTCCTTACTATCTTCACCATTTTATGATTTATAAATATGTCATAAAATCTTCAGAATGGTAAGATTTCACCCAAATGAAAGCAGCCCTAAATGTTGATAGTATGTAAAATAGATAGCTAGTGGGAAGCTACTATATAAAACAAGGAGCTCAGCTTGGTGCTTTGTGATGACCTAGAAGGTAGATAGCATATTAAAAAGCAGAGACATTACTTTGCAGCAAAGGTCCATCTAGTCAAAGCTATGGTTTTTCCAGTAGTCATGTATGGATGTGAGAGTTGGACTATAAAGAAAGCTGAGCGCCAAAGAATTGGTGCTTCTGAATTGTCGTGTTGGAGAAGACTCTTGAGAGTCCCTGGACTGCAAGGAGAACCAACCAGTCCATTCTAAAGGAAATCAGTCCTGAATGTTCATTGGAAGGACTGATGTTGAAGCTGAAACTCCAATACTTTGGCCACCTGATGCGAAGAGCTGACTCATTGGAAAAGACCCTGATGCTGGGAAAATTGAAGGCAGGAGAAGGGGATGACAGAAGATGAGATGGTTGGATGGCATCACTGATTCAACGGACGCAAATTTGAGTAAACTCCAGGAGTTGGTGATAGACAGGGAGGTCTGGTATGCTGCAGTCCATGGGGTCGCAAAGAGTCGGACACGACTGAGTGACTGGACTGAACTGAAAAGGGTGGGATGGGATGGAATGGGGGAAGGTGGGAGGGAGGTTCAAAAGGGAGGGGATTTATACCTATAGCTGATTTACCTCTTTGTACAGAAGAGACAAACACAACATTGTACAGCAGTTATACTCTAATTAAAAAAAAAAAAAGTTGATAACTTGCTCCCTGCCTAGAAGACAGCAATTCCAAAATGAGATCAATAACTTCATGCTTTACCATCACTTAATAAAGATCATTTTCTAAGCCATGCCCTTTCCAGGCTGGTTTGCTCCTTGTAGATCCTGAAGCTGAAATTTGAACCTTTCTCTCATTAGAAATCACTGAACCTGCAGTCTGTCTGCATGTTGTACTTCTTCATGCACAGATACAGAGAAAATAACTAACAAGTTACCTAGTTGGGGCTTTCTGTAAGAGTTCTGATGAAAAAGTATGTATGTTGTTTTAAAGCATTTAATCCACAGATCCCCATGTGGGTATTTAAAGCATGACAGGAATTGCTATTTGAAGCAAACTTGAAAGAGCAAAAATTCAAAGAAAAGTTGACTCTGATCTTTCAACTTGATTCAATCTCAGCTTAACCCTTAAGTTAATTCCCCAGGCTAAATAGAACCAGGCTAATTTTAACTTCAGAGTCTGAATTCTTTAATACAGTATACTGTCTCTAGCCTTCCTTTTATTCCTGGGCACAATTTCTGAGAGACAAACTGCTTGTTCCTGGCACATCGTAAGAACAGAAAAGATCATGACCTTTGCTCTCATCTTCATTTGTGAAACCTCAAGCTATATTCCTTATTTGCTGTATCTAACATACATGAAAAAGAAATTCAGTTGCAAAGAAAGCTTCACTGACTTTGCATCCGATCTTTATAAATGACCTTTCAGTCTTATTATGCTATTTCCTCTTTTCCTTAAGGAAGGAAAAGGAATGCACTTGACTAAGGAATGACCTACCTATCAGTTCAACGTTCCCTGGCTTAACTTAGCAGTTATTAATGAGGAGAAGCTCTTTCACATGTCTTTGACTTGGTCACTTAATGAGAATTCAGTTCAATAAATCTTTCCAAGGCTTGAGGACCATTCCACCATTATCTCCCCCCAAACCTGCATCTAGGTTCTTAAGAGGATTTATCTTTTTGCTCCTATTAACACAACACATTCACACATACACACACACACAAACAGTATTTATATCTAAAGATATATGTACATAATGTACAAGTCAAACAGTCCCATAAACAAGAATAAAAATGTAGACACCTTCTGCTTGGCTCTGCCACAAGCCAGGGAGAAGAGGTATTGTAAATTGCCTCATTAAACTAGGGTGAGGAGACTCTACGGAAGTTTTCTTGAAGAGGTATATTTGCTAATAAAGGTGTGATTCCCACAAGGAGGGAACAAACAAACAAAAAAAAACTTCTGAAAAGAGTCTGGTCAATATCTGGTAACCCAGCCTCTAAGGTTTCCCCCAGAGCACTGCAACCACCCACCTGCCCTTATAATCCCACTTCTGCAAACAACTTCTGCTGAATAGCCAACATGCCTGCACCTCCTGGGGTGGTGGTTTGAAGGTAGTGAAACTGACAGCAACTTGGTCTTTGCATTTATTCTTTAACTTCACTCTCCCTCTCAAACACAGTTGAGAAAGAGCAAGACCTCTTCTCCTCTGTCCTATAACCAAAGAGTGGGAGAAAGTCTATTCTTTTTCCCTTTCCCTCCCAAGAATAGAAACAGGAGAGTGAACACGAGTAACGTGAATTTGCATCAGTTATGCCCATTTGTTGGTCATAGTGTGGTCCTCCTTGGAACAAAGATACAACAATTTCTCTCCAACTTTCAGATATTCATAGGAACACATAGATTTGTGAGAATATTTCCAATTCATATTTCCTTATTCATTCAGGTCAGTCTTTCCACTTTTATCAGCTCACAATATCATTTTCTCAATCATCCTCTGTGTGGGTGGATGAATTATTACCTCCTCAGCATCCAGCCTCAGGATACCCCCCTTGTCACATCCTTCCTCCTCAGACACTGTTTAACTCTTCCTTGCCTGTTTCATTTTCAGCCACTTCAGCCTCTTTGTCTTTTCACAACTGCTGGCCCCTGTCCCAGATCCCCATCTCTGTTTGTCTCTCCCCAGGTCTCCCTCAAACATTTTCTGAAGCTTTGGTCCCCCATGCCCTCTGGCTATGCCACACAGATGGCCGGGTCTTCTGCCAACACAAAAGAGAATCTATTGGCTTCAATTGTTTATTGGTTCAAAAAGTGAAAATAGTTTCCCACAGAGACGGCAAGAACCTGACTCCCTTCACATCATGAAGCTGGATGAGCGTCTCTCCTCTGAATCTGAACACATGGGACCTTTTCCCTCAGAAATCCCAGGCCAGGTGATTCTTGCCCTCTGAGACAGGAGGGAAAGACGCAGGGCACAGCTGCTAGATAAATGCAGAAAGGGAACAGAGCTTAGAATGCAATAAAAACTGGCCGCAACCAGCTGAAATCAATGAGGACAGTGTGGTAACTGACCTTTAGCTCATTATGCCTTCATTATAATACTAAAAAATCACTGTCCCTTAACACCGTGACATTTTCAGGGCAGAACCAAAATAGGCCAAAAAGTAGGCAGTGGCCCACTTCCTAAGAATCTCTACCTTCCCCAAAACAGCAGGAATACAGCCATTTCTTCAAAGAAGACATACAGATGGCCAAAAAACACACGCGAAGAAGCTCAACATCGCTCATTGTTAGAGAAATGCAAATCAAAACTACAATGAGGTATCACCTCACACCAATCAGAATGGCCATAATCAAAAAATCTACAAACAATGAATGCTGGAGAGGATGTGGAGAAAAGTACCTCTTATACTACTGGTGGGAAAGTAAATCGATACAGCCATTATAGAGAACAGTATGGAGATTCTTTCTTAAAAAACAAGAACAAAAACAAAAACCTAGGAATAAAACTACCATATGACCCAGCAATCCCACTACTGGGTATATACCCTGAGAAAACCATAATTCAAAAAGACGCATGTACCCCAGTGTTCACTGTAGCACTGTTTTCAGTAGCTAAGACATGGACAAAACCTAGATATTCTTCGAGAGATGAATGGATAAAGAAGTTGTGGTACATATATACAATGAAATATTACTAAGCCATAAAAAGCAATGAATTTGAGTCAGCTGTAGTATGCTGGATGAACCCAGAACCTGTTATACAGAGATAAGTCAGTCAGAGAAAAATATCTTATATTAACACAAATATATGGAATCTAGAAAAATAGTACTGATGAACCAAATTGTAGGACAAGAATGGAGACCCAGACATAGAGAACAGACTTGTGGGCACAGCAAGGGAAGAGGAGGGTGCGACAAATTGAGAAAGTAGCATTGACATATATATACTATCAAATAGCTAGCTAGTGGAAGCTGCCATGTAACACAGGGAGCCCAGCCTGGTGCTCTGTGATGACTTAGAGGGGTGGGATAGAAGCAGCGGGGGAGGCTCAAGAGGGAGAGGGGATATACACACACACACACATACATACATGAGAGGGCTGACTTGTGTTGTTTTACCACAGAAACCAACATGTTGTAAAGCAATTATCCTCCAATTAAATTTTTTAAGTAAAAACTAAAGGATAACTCACTTCACTCAACTTTTTTCTTTTAAGAACTACCAATAAAAGGTCTGTCATCTTCCATTTCATTTATTCAACTTCAATAAATACGTTTGAACTAAAAAAAAAAAAAATAGCAGGAATATTCCTCCCACTCATCAGCGTATGAAATTACTCAGCCTATAAAAAAACCAACAACCCCAAGCCCCAGGGCTGCCTCTCACTCTCTGAGATAGTGGGCATTCTGCCTATGGAGTAGCATCTCTCTAAACTCGCTTTTGCTTTCCTTTGACTCATTGTTGCATTCTTTCCTTCAGAAAGCCAAGGACTCTCACTTGGCAGTTGGTCCCAGGGACTTGAGAATGACTGTTTCCCTTTCCTGCAGCACCTCTATCACAGTCAAAACACATGGGCCTCATAAGTTCAAGTGTTTGCAATACACAGGGGAACTAGGCAAGACACCTCCAAAGTGGAGAAATCAGAACAGTCATAGAGTTGGATACCACATAAGTCTTGTTCCTATTTTCATAGGTTTCTACTAGTGACTGAAAAGCAGCCATTGGAACTTACTGCATCTATGATGCCCCAGTTAAGCCCTCCCTCTCCCTCAGTCCCCTGTGGACTGTAAGTCTCAGCCCGAGTCCAAGCTTCAGTGGAGTGCAGAGTCCTCCTGCCAGTGGAACCCTGGATTAATAGACCAGGTTCTGTCTGAATGTCCTAGAGATATAGCTAGTTTTCAAAACTCACCTAACAAGCTTTCAGGCATATACCTCTAGGGAAAGAGGGTACCATTAAAGACGCAAAATAAAAGCCCTTGGATCATTCATGCTTGCCTTCTCTTCCCAGTCTCCCCAAACCGACACCAGACATCCCTCATCAATGAGAACTTCACCACGTGCCAGCACAAGGCAAGACCACTCCAACTCCTGCAAGGCTCTTGACTTTTCAAACAGGAGTGGAAGACCCAACAAACCCTAGGGAGACCCTCAAGTGCCAGAAACCCATAGAAATAGGCCCAAGCTAATGCTAAGCTCTAGACACCTGTTCCCCTGAGTCTAGATTCACCCGTGCTGCCTGGGACCCTGGAACAAAGCTGACAGGAGTCCAAGGACGTCAGACTCGGACATACCCCCGAAAGCCTCACTCTCTCCGTGAAGGCCAAAGGAGGCACTGCCTGCAGTGAGCTCTGCCCTCCTTGGTAGTAGTGGCCTTGTGCTCTAGACCTGACTAGCTCTCCAAATCTGAAGGACACACAGATATAAGCATTTTGAAGACTTCCCTGGTAGTCAAGTGGTTAAGAATCCACCTGCCAATGCAGGGGACATGCATTTGATCCCTGGTCTGGGAAGATTCCACGTGCTGCAGAGCAGCTAAGCCCTTGCACAACTACTGATCCTGTGCCCTAGAGCCTGTGCTTCACAACAGAAGAAATCACTGCCATGAGAAGCCCACGCACTGCAACTAGAGAAAGTCGGCAAACAGCAAGAAAGACCCCCATGCAGCCATAAATAAACAAATAATTTTTAAAAGATATAAGCATTTCGAAAATTCTGTCAGCTACCAAGTTTTCTCACTGAAAATTCATTCTGCTCCCAGAAACATTCAGTCTTTCCTTCGCCCGCCTGCCCAAAGTTGGGGAGGCTATCTTGGCAAAATCTGTCTATCAGCAAGCCCAGAACAGGACTGACCAACACTTACCTGTAAACCAGGAGAAGAGACGCCGACCTCCCGGTCAGAGGCCTGATCCTGTCCTCTTGGTGGACATCTCGCAGCCTCTCTACTCTGTAAAGGGAGAAGCATGCTGTGAGTTTCCTATAAGTTACAGCAGGTGTGAGGAGGTTGGAAGATTGCTTCAGAGAAACACGTGCGCACAGAGGGGACCAACAGGAGATTGTAGGGATGGTTTTCAAAGCCCTACTGTGTACAAAATCACCTGGAAATGGTAAACATGTATGGTTCTGGGCTTCAGTCACAAAGATTCTGTTCAATGATAAACACCTTGGCTACGCCTAGTGCATATACATTGCCAACACCAAAGAGACGGGTCTAGAATGATGATAACCCAAGAGGACAGACCTTTCTACTTTATGGGAGCTTTCTGTTTCCAGGGAAAGAGTGGCTTTGGCCTCTGGCTAAGTCCATGATAATAACAATAAAAAAGTTACCTTTTACACAGTGCTTACTCTCTGCCAGGTACTATGTGGGGTGCTCTATATGTATTATTTAGTTATCCTTCACTAAGAGATGGTAATGTCATCCCCATTTTATAAAAGAGGGCAAGATTGGCTGCTACGTGCCTGAGGCTACACAGCTGTAAGTAATTAACACTAAGCAGAACTCTTATTTTTCCAACTCAAATCCCTGATCTCTATTAACAGTGATTCTCATATCCTGGTAATGTCCCTCTGTGCCACTGAAAATACTGAGACATGTCATGACCAGCCCGCTGCAGGAAGCCACTTCCCATAAACTCTGTGCTTATCTGTGCTCTTAGAGAGTTTCGGAGCCTTTGGTGTAGCTGCCTGGGATCACAGCCTCTGGAGTAAGCGGTAGAGGACGAAAGTAGCACTTACTTACTCAGCACTCACTCTGTTAGTGAGATTCTAAGCTCTACATGAGTAACTCATTTTATCTTGACTACAGCCCTACCAACATCAGTATGTATCAGCCCTGGGATTTCTTTGGAAGGAATGATGCTAAAGCTGAAACTCCAGTACTTTGGCCACCTCATGCGAAGAGTTGACTCATTGGAAAAGACTCTGATGCTGGGAGGGATTGGGGGCAAGAGGAGAAGGGGACGACAGAGGATGAGATGGCTGGATGGCATCACTGACTCGATGGATGTGAGTCTGAGTGAACTCTGGGAGTTGGTGATGGACAGGGAGGCCTGGGATGCTGCGATTTATGGGGTCGCAAAGAGTCAGACACAACTGAGCAACTGATCTGATCTGATCTGATCTGAAGAGCTAAAGAAATTTAAAAGTTATGAGAGACTGATTATACACTTGGACAAGGCAGGACCATATATAAAAATAGAACTCTGATGCATAACATGCAGCAACCTGCCCAGGAAACCAATGCCCTTATCTATAGTAAACAGCCCAGGGAGCCAGTCTGCTGTAAGTCAGACTTGTAAGAGGTCTAATTACTATCTTTAGTAACAATCCAAGACGCTACATGATAACTTACATAATAATCAGGTGAACTTCATTAACTAAAGGTTTGGATCCAGTACTCTTTTCATTCTGATTCCAGAGCCTATTTTTGTTTCACCCCTATGTAACTTCCCCACTGCTCATGTATCTCACACACACACACGCACACATACGTATAGATACCCGCCCCCACACACACCGATACTCTGTGCTAGGCACAATACAATAGCCAGATAAAAAGAACCATGATTCTTACTCTCTATAAAGCTAATTTATAAGGGCACCAAGTATGATTTGCAAAGAGCCTTTTTAAGGTGGGGGTGAGGAAAAAAGACTAAGAGAAAAGTAGCCAGCTCCTCGGTAATAATGTATCAACCACCAGAGTTTTTCTTTTTACTGCTGTATCCCTACTGCCTGTAATAGTGCCTGACACATAGTAGGAACTCAATAAATGTTTGCAAAATGGATGCATGAATGAATTGGACCGTTCAGTGCTATGGATTTTCCCCATTTTCTTCATGTATTTGGATGACCTCGACATAAAAGTCCCAGAACTACCACAACACAGATATAATGCAAGAGTCGAAACTTAACCTTTATTTTCTATTTTGTTGATGACATTTCTCAACATTTTGTTCCTGAATTAACACAGCACTTGACAAAATGTCTCTGACATCCTTGTAGTATTTGAACTGAGATCTGGAATTTGATCCTTGAGATTCTAGGAGAGGTACTTGAGAAGTTTCTACGTAAAAAAGTTAGCAGGTAAACTATTACCAATTTGTCCTTAAGAAGCTAAGAAATCTTGCCAAAGAAAAGCATCCCTAATCGGAATAATTTGACTAAAACACCACGGCACACACCTTGCCTAAGGCCTGTGCTCTGTACAGTGAGCATTGAAAAGAGGGATGAGAAGTGGCTCATGCCACTGATGACTCTGGTATAGCAGGAGATGAGGAAATGATGGAAAGACGCGATGCCCACTTAACAGTCTTCACAGATGCTCACAGTCTTAGCCATCTTTGAAGATAAAATTGAATTACTATCACTTTGGAATTAATCTCTCCTTTTTTGCCACTTGATTGATCTCTTACATTGATCTCTATCTTACATTAAATTCATTTTTTAGTATATGTCATGTGCCAGGTCTGACTGTGACATCTTATAATTCTACAGTATTTTATGGAAGGAAGAAAGGAAAAAAAAGTAATTCCAGCCCCCAATTTCATTCTCTTTTTAGTCTTGGAAAAAACTGTCTGAGGCAGGAAGAAGTGATATAACCATAGCCAGTTTACAGATAAGGATATTAAGAGTGGAAAAGTTTGGGTTTCAACAGGCTGAGATTTGAATTCCAGCTCTGCTGTTCACTAAACATGTGACTCTGAATGCTCATTTTATTACTCTGAGCCTCAGCTTCCCGAAAATGGGAGATAATGTCATGTCTTACGTATAGTTGTGAAGACCAAGCATAATAAAGAGCTCAGCACAAAGTGATTGACAATGAGTTAATAAACCATAGCAATAAATCAGTAAAGAAAGTGTGTTACATGACTAATTAAAAGGCATATTTTGAACCCAAATCCCACCTCCAAGTCCAGAACTCTTTTGGATATACCCTACACTGACTATTTTACATAATAACCTTCTTCATGACAGAAAATTCACTTAAGGCATCTTTGTACCTATAGGAGGGTTTGGCACAGTAATTTTCAATTAATAAGGGTTCAAAATTATTAAAGAGAAATAATTATTTTACTGAATTGCCAGACATCTTTAGTCACTTTTTTAATGTTCCAGAGTACCTCATATATACTATCAAAGTATGTATTATAGTGTTTGGCTGTGAGCAACAGAAAGCAAGACAACAGTAGCTTAATGCATAGAATATTATTTATCCCATGAAAGAATGGACTCAGGGGGCCCAGGGCTTGTACCAGAGCACAACGATGCTGTCAGGGAATCAGGCTCTATCTTCTCGCTCTCCTTTTTGTTTCCATTATCTCAACATGGCTACTGAACCTTGAACTAACATGTACATCTCCAGGTCCATAATCCAGGCAGAGAGAAAAGCAAAGAAAGACATGTAAATAACCAAAGGACAAGAACTGCTTTACTGGCCACTCTTAGCTGCAAGGGAGGCATAGATCATACATAGACATAGATAAAGAATTTGGATATAGACAGAGATATACAAGCCTCTAGTGTTGTAAATCAGACGAAAAAGAGGAATCAGGATGGGGGGATCAGATAGGTGTAGAGAGAGCCAAAATATATTATCTGCCTCAGGAATATCTGATAAATTTATTTTATACTAAGTTACATCAAATATCAAATTATTACATTCATCTTTTAAGATGATTTTAGATGTGGCTTAAAATTCCTACTTTTCAAGATGGTGAAAACTTAAACATCAATCATATTTTTGAGTCTCTCCCCAGAATCATAAATGTTGAAATGTTGGGTAGGAATGTGCATATATGCTCAGTTGTTCAATCACGTCCAACTCTTTGTGACCTCCATGGACTGTAGCCCGCTAGGCTCCTCTATCCATGAGATTTCCTAGATGAGAATACTGGAGTGGGTTACCATTTCCTACTCCAGTGGATCTTCTTGACCCAGGGATCAAATCTGAGTCTCCTGTGTTTCCTGCATTGGTAGGCTGGGAAGTCCCTAAGGGTAGACATATTTGGTATCACAAAAAAAGAGGAAAAGTCTCAAGTCTTCCATCCACTATGGCTTCCACTAAATTGTTCATTGATATATTCAACAGCACAAATAAATATTAAGGGCATTTTGATAAGTGAAAAAAGGCAAACCCCAAAAATTGCATATTGCATGATTTCAACTTATAAGACATTTCAGGAAACACAAGACGATAAGAAAGGAAAACAGATCAGTGGCTGCTAAAAAATGGTGGAGGCAGAAATGGGTGAGTACAAAGGATAACTGAGACAGGGAGGGATTGGATAGGTCTACAGTGAGCTAACATACAGTATCTGTCTCAGGAAGATTTGATATATTTCTTTTACATTAGGTTGCATGAAATATTAAATTACTCGAGTCTTCAGAGGAAATTTTATGGAATTGTTCTATATGCTACTGTAGTGTTGGACATATGACACCATACTCCATGCATTTTTCAAAATTCATAGAATTTTACATCACAAAGAATAAACATTGATGTATGTAAGTTATAAAATAAAAATAAGTAACTAGAATGTCAAGAGATTCCCAAGATAAAGTACAGACTAAAAATGTTAGTCTAACTACGTATTATAAATATATAACATAACTGTAATATAAGAGGAAGGGAGAAATAGAGATGACCTAAGTCACTCTGAAAGTGTATTTAGACTGAAAACTATAAGGGCAAAGAAAAAAATTATGCATAGAGAGTGCATTCTAGTTGTCAAAGCTGTTTATTATGGGGACACATGAAACTTTTTTATATGTATACTGGGGTTGAAAAAATAAATAAATGGATGGTAAGTGCCAGAATTCTCATTACTGGAAAGAAAACTTACTGCATGAATAGAAGACTGAATAACCTTGTTGTACATCAATATACATTTATGTGTAGCTAAATATGCACATACAGTTGGATGGATAGAGAAATAGTTGTAGATAAGTGCATGGGTTAGTATGTGTACATATACCACCGAGCTCTACCAAGCAATGTCACTCTAGAAGCAACCATTATTCCCAAGGCCCAGATCTTGGTTTCAAAATACCATCCTCCAATAAAATAAACCAAGCTTCCTTGAATAAATGACTGATTGTAGGGCCATGGCAAGGAGATTAAGAGCTAAGCCTGACACATTTGGTAGTATCCGGAAGTTAAAATGCTCAAGAAATAAAACAATGACATCTTGAAGGGACATAAGAACTAAACTAATGGAACTCTCAGTGACCAAACCTGGAAAACAGGAAATATCAATAACAGCATACTGGATCATAACACAAAATATAAACTAAATATGCATAGTATCTTGGCCAGTTGGGGCTGTGACAACAAATACCACATACTGGGTGGTTTATATACAACAGTAATTTATTTCTCACACTTCTGGAGGCCAGAAGTCTAAGACCATCAGCACTGTCATGTTCTTTAGGTTAGGGATTATGGGCACTTTTGTACCCTCTTTGCAACTTTTTAGTAAATCTAAAGTCATTCCAAATCAAATATTCTTTTAAATGTTTACATTCTTACTTAATATTTACATTAAATTGTAGTTACATTTGATTTAATAAAATAATTTTACTTCAAATCCTCGAATGTCAGGATGGAAAAATATTTTTAAATTGTCACATTTGAGTACCTCAGTGGAATCATTTATTCACTGAGGTGGTGGTAAGTGAGAAGGGACTTACATACGACCAACAATATAGAGAAGAGAGATGTCTGGTCTTCAGTTCTTTACGGCTGCCATTACATTGCTTACTGTCCATGACCATCTGATCTATCTGAAGATGGGCCAGTGTTTAATGTAGGTGCATCTTGTCATGTTCACTGGACACCTCCCATCCCCACCCAAAGTACATCCTCAACAGAGAGCCTATCTCCTCTCTGGGTGCTTTGAGGAAAGATACAATGGTACAGTTTAGACATACATGGTTTCATTGCCCTATTGACTCATTCTAGGAGGAGCTAAACCTCTTTTCTTTGGGACAGGCCAGTTTTACTCTGTGTCTGCAACTTTCATTTGCAGTCCTGAAAAACAAGTGTTTTGTTTTTACCAAATCCTTGACAACTGAGATCCATATGTACACACTGTTAGATACAAAATGGATAACCAAAAAGGACCTACTGTATAGCACAGGGAACTCTGCTCAACATTATGTGGCAGCCTGGATGGGAGGGGCATTTTGGGGGGAATGGGCAAGAGACACAAGAAACATGTTCGATCCCTGGGTTGGGAAAGACTCCCTGGAATAGGAAACAGCAACCCACTCCAGTATTCTGTAAAAGTCCATGGACAGTTCAGGACAGTCCATGAAAAAGTCCATGGACAGAGGAGCCTGGCGGGCTACAGTCCATGGGGTCAGAGTCGAACACAACTGAGAAACATGCACACATCACATCTGTGTGATAACAACAGAAGCAGTACAAACAGTAAAAATATCCTGATGGTTTATTGTGCTGTTGCTATATGCCAGACATATGTATAGCTGAGTCGCTCTGCTTTGCACCTGAAACCATCACAGCATTGTTGCTCAGCTATACTTTAAATTAAAAGTTTTTTTAAAAAATCCTAGACAAAATGTCAGGCTCAAAAGCTCCTATGCATGTGGGAAGAAGTTGTGCTCCCCCACCTACCACAGACACACAGATATTTTTGGTCTCTTACAGCTGGAAAAGACCACGTTAAAACAATGCTTCAATAAGCTGATGTGGCCCTCCTTCATTAATTCATTCTATGACTTCACACATCAGTATATACTTGTCTATCTCAACCCCACACTGTGATTTCCTTGAGTTTAGAACTGTTTCATATTTTTCCTCCTGAACCCAGAAGAGAGTATGGTGTCTTACACCTAGTATAAGTCATCAGTAAAAATGTGTCAAATGGATAAACATGACTTTAATAAGCCCAGGACCTCAGTCTCTCCACTTAGGCTTGATCAACAGAGTCACATGTTAGAAACACTTGGCAAGTTCTGGAGTTCAATGATCATCACTGAGCTGAAACCCAGCTGGATTTCTGCACAGATACGGTACCAAGACACTGGGGTCCCACTTCTGAATTCCCCACTAGTACTGTCTTCATAATGCCGGTGATGCTGACTAGATCAGGATCCCAGAGGCAAACTTTTTTTGGTATAAATGGCCATCATCCTCATGCCCAGCACTATGCCAACATTCTTGCCAAGAAATATTTATTGGTTATTACATAAGATTCACTCTGCTAAACCATGCCAAGAGTTCTCTCTGGAAACCTCACAGTGCCAACTCAGGGTTGCCTGCAGGAACCTGTCTTTCATCTGATAAAAACAATCAGTGCTAAGGCTGAGGTTTTTCATTAGGGTGGAGATGGAGTACGAGTTAAAAAAAAAGAAAAAGTTGCTAGAGTCTGCTAATCTCTCTGCAGCCAGCAGCTAAGATTTTCAAATTGAACATGGACTTTAATGTAATTTAGTATATTTGCTCAGTGTGCCATTTTACCCCTGGGTTAACATGGGAAAATGAGGAAAGAACTAATTGCACCATTATCACTTTAACATAATGGGCCCGTGCCCCAGAGCAGCCGCTGTTCTTATTAGATGGTGTCACCAGGGGGACATACTATTTCCTCTTTCCTTAGGTTCAACTTCTTTTGTTCAGTAACTGTGTTTACAGGACACCCTTGTCTGGTTTTGCCACTCCAGGTCTGGTGGCATTGCCACACCCTCACTATACCTTTCTTGCTTCCATAAACTCAATTTCAGGCTTTTATCTCTGATACAGCTACTCTATTTTTGAAGGTACTGCATCTCTGGAAATCATTAATAAACTGTGGCAAACAGAATACTTGAACAGATGCCGAGTCCTACTCCTATCTCTTAGCCACTGCTTGTTCTTGGGCAAGTTAATTCCCTTGAACCTCAGTTTCTTCATCTGTAAAATGGGGATTATAATAGAAGCGATCTCTGATGGCTGCAAGGAATAAATGAAGAAAGTGAATGGCTTAGCCCTGTGTCTAGTATGCACTAAATGCATCACTGTTACATAGTATGCTTTTTAATTTAAAAATATGATTAATTTAAGTTATCTGTTTAAAACACATTCTATATACCATCCAAAATTATTGAAAGCAATGGCAAAGGATAATAAAAGGTAATGGCAAAAACATGAACAAAAGGTGCCTTGGCAGCATTCTCTAAGTAAGGCAATAAAATGAGAAGTAGCAAAAAATAGAGGTAATGTTTGTAGTTCTCTTTTTAATTTATACTACAGCAGATTACTCTTTAATTGTCTATGATTTGTGGGGGGTGGGGGATAGATACAGTGACAAAGACAATAAATAAGAACAACAACAAGCTCTGATTTAATAAAATAACTGTTTGGATGGTATATGAGCTTTTAATTATTTCCTCAAATAATGTACTGAAAGCTATAAAATATGTAAATTATGAATGAAGGACCAGAGATTTGGGGTTAGAAAGGGGTTATACCTTTAAGTCTCAGCTCTGCCTTTCACCAACTGTACAAATTGAGGCAAGAACCTCAATTTTTCTGAGTCTTTTTCAATGTATGACACAGATATGATGCTGTTTCGTTTATCGTACCCTCAGTTGGGTGGTGGTGAAGACTCTTGAAAGTCCCTTGGGCTGTAAGGAGATCAAACCAGTCAATCCTAAAGGAAATCAACCCTGAATATTCATTGGAAAGACTGGTGCTGAACCTGAAGCTCCAATACTTTGGCCACCTGATGCGAAGAGCCAACACTTCAGAAAAGACTCTGATGCTGGGAAAGAATGAAGGCAAAAGGAGAAGGGGCAGCAGAGGATCAGATGGTTAGATAGCACCACTGACTCAATGGACATGAATTTGAGCAAACTCTGGGAGATGGTCAAGGACAGGGGAGCAGCCTGGCATGCCGCAGTCCACGGGGTCACGAAGAATCAGACACAATTCAGCCAGTGAATAACAACAATAACAAATATTTTGAAAATAAAAATTAAAAAATGAAGTTAGAAATGCCTCAAACATTTAATTGCCCCCCCATACACATGCATACACATACATACACAAACCCTGCACATGAATGTTTACAGTAGCTTCATTTATAATCTCCACCAAAGGAGATTATGGAGGCCACCAAAATGTCCTTTATAAGTGAATGGATAAACTGGAACCGATCTTGTTTGCTAATGTCATTCTCCAGTAAAAGGATTCAGAGTTCACTGAAGAAAAGACAAATTCTATAACTGAGGCGGGAAATACGTAAGAGGAATGTGTGGCATCAAGGAGGATGGAAGGAAGGGAGGGAAGAAGGGACAGAAGAAAGAGAAGAAACCCATGGTGACTGGGTATGCCAAAGGAACACAACCATCAACCAATGACCAAAGCTAAAACAGCCTGAGTAATGAAATACTATAGTATTGGAGAGTAACTGAAATGAGAAAGTAAATATTCACGAGTTCATACTGATACAAATAAGTGACTGGATAAACAGATGGGAAAAAGAGACAAATCTCCCATGTAGAAAAATTTCAAATGCTTTATATAAATACTCAAAGAGGTGAAAGATACCTCCCTATACCTTAAGTGTGGGTGTGTATAGTGACATCTTTCCAATGAGGTGGGGATAAACAACTTTATAAAGTGCAGAAATCTGACAAACAGTGCCTCAGCCAGGTCATTGAGGGCAACATCAACAGTCATGAATCATACTCACAGTCTGCAGTCTGAAAGTGATGTGATAAAAGTGTAGTTTTATGGCTGTGATCTTCTAAAAAACCCATGATCGTAGTCTAATCTTGAGAAAAGCAACAGACAAATTCCAAAAGAGAGACACCATATAATATACCTGGCCAGTACTGCTCAGAATTCTCAAGGTTATAAAAAAAATAGTCTGAGAAATGTTCACAACTTTACAACCAAGAGCTTAACGAATGACAACAGCTATACATAATGTGACATTCTGGATGGATGAGCATCCAAAGGACATTATTGTCATTGCTATTTAGTTGCAAAGTCATGTCCAACTCCTTGGGACCTTATAGATTGCAGCCTGCCGGGCTCCTCTGTCCATGAATTTCCCAGGTAAGTATACTGGAATGGGTTGCCATTTCTCTTCTCCAGGGGATCTCCCTGGCTCAGAGATCAAAACCACATCTCCTGCACTGGCAGACAGATTCTTTATTGCTGATCCACAAATAAATTATAAACTTCAGTTAATAATATCAGTTATAGCAATTCATTAATATAACAAATTTACCATACTAATATAAGATGTTAATTGTAGGGGAAGCTGTGTGCAGAAGAATACAGGATCCCTCTGGATAATCTTCTCAGTTTTCCTATAAATCAAAAACTTCCAAAAAGGTTTATTTAAAATCAAAATAAAACCAATAACAATCTAATGTGCTGCACAGTTGTAATAACTTATTACTTCATATGACTCCTGCAACCACCCCAGTGGCAGCAGGGGAGTTCTTAATATTCCTGTTTAACTGATGAGAAGCTTAGAATGAAAAAAGAGGAATTTGCCCAGAGCACTACAGCTATGAAGTTCTGAATGCAGGTGTCCTGCTCAGCCTTTCTTATCCCTTCCTTAATTCCACACTCTTTCCATTCTACCAAATACTAAGGCTCATGAGCAGAGACATTCAGGTCATCACCACTGTATCCTCATCATCTAGATCAGAGGTTGGCCCATGACAGCCACTTAATAGGTAATTCATGATAGAGTAAATGATCACTTCTCTGAGATATAAACTCATTAAGGGTTTAATCCCCAGACCTGACCCACACCCTCAGGGCATACTACTTGTGTCCTTTGGGCATCTGCCATTACTGTAATTACAAAGGTTTGTTCATGTAGTTCAGTTCAGTTCAGTCACTCAGTCATGTCCGACTGTTTGTGACCCCATGAATCACAGCACGCCAGGCCTCCCTGTCCATCACCAACTCCCGGAGTTCACTCAGACTCACGTCCATCGAGTCAGTGATGCCATCCAGCCATCTCATCCTCTGTCGTCCCCTTCTCCTCCTGCCCCCAATCCCTCCCAGCATCAGAGTCTTTTCCAATGAGTCAACTCTTCACATGAGGTGGCCAAAGTATTGGAGTTTCAGCTTTAGCATCAGTCCTTCCAAAGAACACCCAGGGCTGATCTCCTTCAGAATGGACCGGTTGGATCTCCTTGCAGTCCAAGGGACTCTCAAGAGTCTTCTCCAACACCACAGTTCAAAAGCATCAATTCTTTGGCACTCAGCTTTCTTCACAGTCCAACGCTCACATCTATACATGACCACAGGAAAAACCATAGCCTTGACTAGATGAACCTTTGTTGGCAAAGTAATGTCTCTGCTATTCAGTATGCTGTCTAGGTTGGTGATAACTTTCCTTCCAAGGAGTAAGCGTCTTTTAATTTCATGGCTGCAATCACCATCTGCAGTGATCTTGGAGCCCAAAAAAATAAAGTCTGACACTGTTTCCACTGTTTCCCCATCTATTTCCCATGAACTGATGGGACCAGATGCCATGATCTTAGTTTTCTGAATGTTGAGATTTAAGCCAACTTTTCCACTCTCCTCTTTCACTTTCATCAAGAGGCTTTTTAGTTCCTCTTCACTTTCTGCCATAAGGGTGGTGTCATCTGCATACCTGAGGTTATTGATATTTCTCCCAGCAATCTTGATTTCAGCTTGTGCTTCTTCCAGCCCAGTGTTTCTCATGATGTACTCTGCATATAAGTTAAATAAGCAGGGTGACAATATACAGCCTTGACGTACTCCTTTTCCTATTTGGAACCAGTCTCTTGTTCCATGTCCAGTTCTAACTGTTGCTTCCTGACCTGCATACAGGTTTCTCAAGAGGCAGGTCAGGTGGTCTGGTATTCCCATCACTTTCAGTATTTTCCACAGTTTATTGTTATCCACACAGTCAAAGGCTTTGGCATAGTCAATAATTGTTCATGTAAGCATGTCCTTAAGAGTTGGCAAATCCTGTCAATAGAGTATTAAGTGACCAATGTTCAATTACATTTGTTAAAAATCACAAAGAATCTCTTGTGTACATGAAAGAAAGCCTTGTATCAGGAAAAGGGGTATAGACAACCCAAAGTCCTCTCTGGACAAATGAAATGAGAATCAAAGAGTACTTTGTGCAGATAGTTTGTGCAAGAGAAGAAGAAAAGACCTAAAATCCCAAATTTGGCAAATGTGAAGAGAGATGGGGGGAAGAGGGGTTGTTAAATAAAACCTCAGACCCAAAGAGAATTTGTAACGATTAAAGATTTTCTAATAGTAATCAGACTGACCGATCTGAAACTGTACTCCCTAATTTGATCTCAAGAAGAGAAAAATCAAAGATATAAAATCTTTGGATTAAGTCAGTATGGTATGCTTTTCTCAATTCTGTCAGTTGTCAATGGTCAAAACTTAACTTCTTCCATCCCCTTCTCAGACTGAAGAAGGAAAGGGAAGAAGAGGTGATGAAGGCTGAGGCACATGTAGGATCCACCTGAGAAAAACTCAGAAGACAGGCACCCGCTATCTTCTATGTCAAACAGGACTACATGTTTGCAGAAAATATGGCTGTAGAAAATACTTTCTCTCTCAGACCATCTCACTCAGCAGCTCAAAATGCTCCAGCAGCTTCGCATCATACTTAACATAAAACCCAATTTTATTAACATCACCTGTAAGATCCTACATGATTTGATCCCGCTTTCCTTTCTAACCCTCTGTCCTAATGTTCCTTTCCTCACTATCCACATTTCAGCTTGCTGTCCTTTTCCCTCTTTCTTGAACATGCCAAGCATATCCCTGCCTTATAACGTTTGCACTTGACGTTCTGTTTTCCTAAAATGCTCTTCCTCTAGATGTCACCTCAACCATCTTCTCTTCCAATAGGCATTGCCTGACACACACTGAAATGAGCAGTTCCTCCCCTGAATTAGTTGAAGTCCTCTGAGAAGCAGGCACCAAGTGATATTAGACATGTAAGAGACATATTGGGAGACAACGCCTGTGAGGGAGTTGGGGGTGGGGGCATCACTGTGATGTAAGTTTGACACCTGTGAAGAGAGAGAAAAGGAAGAGGGTTTGGGTAAGAAGCATCTTAAACTATGCTACAGTCCTAATGACATTTCCGCAAGGCTGATATCCAGTCCTCAAGTCACAGTCACCATTGGAAGAGTCCTTCATCCCACAGCAATGAGCCAGCGTTAGAACTCCATCCTCCCACATGCTGAGTGACTGGTGGGGAGCAGCCCTTGATAAGGGCAACTTCAGCATGAACGTGGCCATGGATTCTGGGTGCAACGAACGAGGCCATCAGTCAGTGATATTCTTCACAGTAAGAGATTTTTCATGGTCACCACACCCCCTACTGGACCTATGCTCCATCACATTCATTTGTTTGTTTCCTCATAGCATATTTGATAGGATCTTATTAATTTAATATCCCCTCTCTTTCTCATTATCACTGAAAAGCATATGAAAGTTTTATTTGTCTTGTTCACCACTGTATCCTAGCATCCAACACTTCCTGGCATACAGTAGGTGTTCAAAAAAAGCGTTAAACAGATTTTTAGGTCCTTGACAAGGGGAAAAGGAAAGAAGGGCTATTTCGTGTTTCTTCTCTTCACTGGTACACTCTAACAGATAGTGCGTGGGTGCGTGTTAAGCCACTTCAGTCGTGTCCGACTCTGTGACTCTATGGACTAGAGCCCACCAGGCTTCTCTGTCCATGGGGATTCTCCAAGCAAGAATATGGGTTGCCATGCCCTCCTCCTGGGGATCTTCCCAACCCAGGGATCGAACACAAATTGTATTCTGCTATAAAACTGTTCAACTTCATATAGGTTAGAAAAGAAATCTGTTAACTGTAAGTTTCTCTCTCCCCCTTCACACTTAACTAGATTGTCCATTATAACTACTATTTTCCCTGATTTTTTCTATGTTTTCCTACATGGAGATATTCTATTTAATCTACAATCAAATGAGAAAAGTTATAATAATATAGTTATACAGTATTTTATATTCTTAGTTTATAAAGCACATCCATATACATTATCTCATTGAATTCTCTCAACAATCCTATAGGGCACTTATTATTATTATCCTTACATTCTAGAGGAGGAAACTGAACTTAAACAAAACAGAAGCAAAGTGGACACATTAGGAATCCTATGCTAATGTGCTCAATAGAAAAGAAGAGAGAGTACATTTAGTCTACATGGAATTCTTTAATTATTCCTCCAGAGGTCCAGCCTGAGTCAATGCAGCAATTCTTTGTAAGATCAGAAAATGAATTTTGAAGCAAAATCTGTTATCTGACCTACTTCTATTTCAAGTATTTTGCTTTCCTGACTCCAGTTTTTGAACACAAAAACTGATTACACAATGGTAATTTTCTGGGTGTCCACATTTCTGTGCTAAGAGACTCCTACTCAGACCTCTAAATGGCATATTGGCTACCTAGCAAACTCTAGGCACCGGCATCTCATGACAAGATTCGGGAAAGTCCTCCTTCATCCCTCTTTGTGACGTTATTTCTCTTTCACAGACTATGGACTTATTTTAGGAGTCAAGAAAAATAAACCTATTTGGCCAGCAATCTGGTCCTTCTGCTTGCCCACTTTTCTCTATATTCTCTTTAACAATAAACTCAATTGAAAATAAAATTAATATCACCCATCTTTATAAAACTGCTTATGATGTTAGCATATTTACATGTTACATATAAACATATACTATTTCTTGTATATGATTCATATATTGCTTGACGGGATCATTATTTATTGATGACTTACTGTGTGAATATCCCTGTGCAAGATGTCGAGACATCTTGCCTGCGTAGGAAAGTTAAGCTATGATCTCCTTTAAGAGCTTCATGGAAAGGCTGGGACATGAACTGGACCATGAAACAGAAATCAGGAGGAAAGCTTCAAACCTAAAAAAACAGGCAAGAAATTCTAGGATAAGAAAAGGAATAACTCCAAAGCACTTGTATTTCTATCATGGTATCTGTGTTTCCTACAGATGGCAATTCTGATGGAGTTCATCTTTTTTCACTGTTTTTACCTGAGGATTTTCCAGATGCTCCAAAGATATATATGTATAACAGGCAGAATATCACAGCCTCAGGATCAGCTTTATCTGTGTGCATGTATCCTCTCAAAAAGGTGGGCATGTCAAGTGCAGGCCCACCTACATGTGGAACACATGCTGTTGTGACCTACTCCAAGCTGCATGCTAGTCATGGCTCACAGATCCCAGCTCTTATACTTAGCCTCCTTAGATGTCTTCACATTCAACTGTCCCTGGAATCTATTGGAATGGGCCTTATAGATGAACCAATCTGCCACTCCAGACCTTACTCTCCTGGCAACAAGAAGACTGTTGAAAGCATCTTGTCACTTTCCTTTTTTTTTTTTTAACATTGATTCAATTTCAGTTTACATCCCAATAAAGTCTCATAATGAAAGTTAAAGTTTCTTAGGAGTTTCTTTTTTTTTTTTTTACAGCCTGTTTATGCATCATTATCAAAATAACATAATGAAGAGAGCTCAGATGTGTTCAAATTTAATTTGACAAATGGGAAAACAGACAGGAAATGACTGAAAATGACACATCCAAGTTTACACAGTAATTTTTTGCAAACCTAGGTCTCCTCATTCCTACTCAGTCCCTTCACTAGCAATCAAATAACAAGCTTTTGCATACATGTGATCCATGGTGTGGGATATTACAGATTTTCTA
Organism: Bos indicus x Bos taurus; assembly: GCF_003369695.1. NCBI lineage: Eukaryota > Metazoa > Chordata > Mammalia > Artiodactyla > Bovidae > Bos > Bos indicus x Bos taurus. Next base: position 47,115,714 of record NC_040082.1, read on the forward strand.
AGTATTTAACCCTGAAATTAAGTCAGGGGATTTGCAACATACTAAAAATATCTAAATTGTTGAGTTCTGCATGCAATTAGCTTTAGGTATTTTAGTTGTGTTCTAGGAAATACCACTTCAGAAATATTGATCTAGTTCAACCTCCTCCCATTTCATTGGTGAGAAAGCTGAGGCCCAAGATGTTATGATGTCTTTATAAAGAAATATACAGAGAAGTAGAGTCAGAACTAAAAAATAGGTCTCTTCATAACTACCTTTCTTTTATACTCCACCTAAAAGTATCTTTAAAGGCAGCATGGGAGGGGAGGGTGGTTCTATCAAAACACACTGAAGAGTTAATAATAGAGACCCTGGGTAAACTGATTGGGAAATTGGAATCTCAATCTAAGCAAGGCTTTAGAACAAATACATTTGTATTTGTTTATAAGCATGGCACAGTCTAGTTTTCCAGACTCTTCTTCAGAAACTGCAGTATCATTCTGCATCCTATTTTTACAGGTATGCAGTCAAAATTGAAAATAAATTCCAAAGAAGCTCTAAGGGGAAGACTGCAGTAATTTCAGCCTAGATGAGTTGAAAAAAATCACCTCTGAGCTAGACCATAAGTCCCAGCTATTTTGTAGCTTTCTCTGTTCTACTCTTCAGTTTGTTGAAAATAATAATAATGATAATTTCCTTAGTGAAAATACATTTTTTAAAAAGTTCAGAATGCAAAAGTAGATCTTAAGCATTTCCATTGGGATAGTATTATCCAAGGGCTTGAAACCCCATGTGGTTGGCTATCTCTTGAGCTTTAGATAGTCTGTCTGGGAGTACTCTGGGTTTTCATGCAGCACAGAATTCAGGCTGGTCTTGATGTCAGTAGTTCCCTGAAGAGGAAGGCAGCATTAGACCAGGTGATGGTGGCTCCCACCAGGTACTCTTGCTCTCTGGCCTCATGTGACACACAGCCCACCTCAGCCAAGGCAACAATCTCTTGCTGGGGGCAAGGAAATGATTTAGCCTGGGTTCTTCTCCCCCATGATGACGTACAAAGAGATACAAGAAAAATTACCTAACTAAACAACAATTGGGAGGCTTCCTAGGTGGTGCTAGTGGTAAAGAACCAGCCTGCCAATGCAGGAAACATAAAAGACTCAAGTTCAATCCCTGGGTCAAGAAGATCCCCTAGACGAGAGCAAGGCAACCTGCTGCAGTATTCTTGCCTCTTAGAGAATCCCATGGACAGAGGAACCTGGTGGGCTACAGTCTACATACAGTTGCAAAGAATCAGACACAACTGAGGGACTAACACTTTTATTTTTCAGACAATAACTGAGGGATTAATAGAAATCTGGTCAAGAGATGATAAAGGTATAGATTTCACCTTCACTCTCTGTGTGTGATCATATGAGATATTTTAAATATTGTAAACAGGTCTTACATTTATATGAAACACTAAGCTCAGCTTCATTTTCTTTTTTCCAGCTGCAGAGATTTTTTTCTTTGTTCAGCAATGTGTCTCAGTCTTCCTGCCTGAATCTCCATCCTGTTAGTACATACACTCAACAACATGACAGAATTTTCTTTAAAAGGTTGATGAGTCAAGCCTTCAGCAGACTGCAAAATTTCCGGTCAGGTGGATATTCACCTTCATCAATGTATCCTTAGGCAATTTAGATGGTGACCCTGTAGGGGTGCTTCTGGAGAGAGATTTTGGGGCCAAGAGAGGCAAAGACCAGGACCATTCTGGTGGAAAAATAAATGTTCTTAAAATTGCATTTATACAATGCTCTATACCATATAAAGCACTTTTCCAAAACATTCAGTGGTTCTTAAACCTACATGCACATAAGAATCACTTGGATAAAATGCAACTCTGGAAGCCAGAGCTTCTGAATCAAAAGTATGTAATCAGAACTGTGCAATTCTATTAAATACCTGCAAGAAACTGATGCAGGTGGTCTGTAGACCAAATTTAGAAAAAGTCTGACCTATTATTATACATAAGTCTGACAATGGCTATATCAGCTAATTATCACTTTTCAGATAATTTTAGAGACCTTAGAGATAAAGAAATTAATCATCAGGCAGACTTAACTACTTATTCAAGATGTTACATGTAATGGGACAGCTAGATCTCAATGTATATAATAATAATGTCTAATCCCAAATCCAAAGGCATTCACATTAAAATGCTGGATTTATTGTGCATAAATAAAAATGTGAGTATGAAAGAAAACACTGCCATATTAAAGAAAGGAACGTTGTGCATGGATGGGCCTGAGAAGGGAAAGAGAGAAAACATTTGTGACAACGAAGGACAAAATGGAGGTTCTTCCTTAACACCAGGAAGTCAGATGGTCCCTCCCCAGCCTTAGTTCAAGGGTCATGCATGCTGCCCTGGTCTCTGGGCCCCTGGCTGTGACCTGGTCTAGAAGCACTAGACCTGCTCACTGCTATAAGAATATAAACCAATCTTGTATGAGAAGAAAGTGAGGATATTTATTTCATTTTTAACTCTGTATCTTCTCTTTCTATTGTTGCCTTCTCAAACCCTGAGTTCCTTTCCTACTTCATACAGGATCCTGACTCTGAACAAGAGGGAAATGATCTTTTTTTTCCAGTAATTATTTGAACCATTCACAAACTGAAGTTGGCCTCTGAATTCTGATATTATATGTAATCTCTATCCCTAATTTGATGTACAATCATGAGTAAGTTATTTAACCTGTCTGGGCTTTGCAGAGTACAGTGATCAAACTAGATTTCCTCAAAGAGCCCTTCCTACTCTGAAATTCTGAGATTCAGATTCTTTACAGGCTCAGACAATTCAGGAGACCCAGGAGACACAGGTTCAATCCTGGGTCAGGAAGATCCCCTGGAGAAGGAAATTAAAACCCACTCCAGTATTCTTGACTGGAGAATCCCATGGACAGAGGAATCTGGCAGGCTAAGTCCATGATGTTGCAAGAGTCGGCCATGACTTAGCAGCTAAACCACCGTGGTGAGCACTGAAAATGTGTAAGGTTCTACGCTAGGCATGGAGGACAAGAATCAGACATGGACCCTCAGCAAGGTGCTGCACAGCTCACCAAGCAGGATGCCATAAGTATGAGATTTAGTAGATTACAAGGAGAAAATTTAAGATGACAGGGGATTCATGAGAGAAAGAGGAAATACAAAGCTGGGAGATAAGGTGTCTCTATCATTTCTTGCCTATTTAGATGCTGCCTTCATAGAGGTGGTTCTCTAGAGAGATTTTTGGACCAAGAGAGGCAAAGACCAGGACCATTTGGGTGCAAAAATAAATGTTTTTTAAATTGCACTTATATAATGCCTTACACTGTATAAAGCTCATTTTCTAAATCATTTGTGTGTGCTTAGTTCCTCAGTCATGTATGACTCCTTGTGACCCTTTGGATTAGAGCCTGCCAGGCTCCTCTGTCCATGGGATTCTCCAGGCAAGAATACTGGAGTGGGTAACATTTCCTCCTTCAAGGAATCTTCCCGACCCAGGGATTGAACCTGCATTTCCTGTGTCTCCTGCATTATAGGCAGATTCTTTACCCACTGAGCCATTGGGTAAGCTCTAAATCATTTAGTAGTTCTTAAACCTAAATGCACTTGAGAATCACTTGGATAAAATCCAACTCTGAGAGCCAGAGATTCTGAATCGAAAAGTCTAGAGCAGAGCCCAGGAATACGCATAATTAATAGAAGGCAATGGCACCCCACTCCAGTACTTTTGCCTGGAAAATCCTATGGATGGAGGAGCCTGGAAGGCAGCAGTCTGTAGGGTCGATGAGAGTCGGACACGACTGAGTGACTTCATTTTCACTTTCCACTTTCATGCATTGGAGAAGGAAATGGCAACTCACTCCGGTGTTCTTGCCTGGAGAATCCCAGGGACGGGGAAGCCTGGTGGGCTGCCGCCTATGGGGTCACACAGAGTCGGACATGACTAAAGTGACTTAGCAATAGCAATAGCAATATAACAGCACCTACTCTTAACTCTTCCAATCCATTTGCCACCTTGCATCCTGAGTCTTCTTCTCAAAATGCACAACTATTCACAATACCCACATAAAACCCTTTAAAGTCTTCACCTTGAACCTACAACTTAAATTCCTTACTATGACCTAAAAGTGCACATGCTTATTTTGTTCTCTCTTGTATCCACCCCTAGGGCCTAACACAGGATAGATAAGTATTTCTTGAATAAATAAATAAATGAGTGAATGAATGAGTAAACTGCATAAAGGCACATGGGCTGGCCCTTAAAGGGAAGGAGAGCTGCATGGGGGAAAGTCTGGAAAGATAGATGGGCAAAGTTTCAGGGGTGACACAGGGGAAAAGGAGAGGGATTCAGTCCCTGTGTAAGACAAGGAACTGGCAGATGAGGTCTGAATGCACAGAAAAATCCTCCTTATTCAACCATGACTAGACACTTGAGATGCAGAGTGGGAGCCTGCAAACACAGGGAAGGTTTGTCCTCTTTTCAAGAGAACTAAAATTCTCAGAGCTCTTGGTACGACTGGCACCAAAACAGTACTGACTAGTTTAGTCATTGGTGCTGATGGGCAATTCTGCTGCTTTCAGAGCCAAGGGACTTGTAGGGAAGACCCAGGAATCAACCTTGTTATCTTGCAGACAGTTTTCACATCAGAAACTCATTTCCCCTCATTAGATTCCATGCCATACTCCTTTCTTTACCTATTTATTCCTTTTATTTTGTCAATCTGACCACTTAGAGCTGGCACAAGCCTAGTTTTAGGGATCACTGGAGCCTGAGAATGGATAATCCGTGCTTCATGTTCACTATGCTTCTCTTATCTGATAAGATCTCCTAAGAAAAGTGGGGCAAACCAATTCAGAGTGGTCACAAACCTGTCTTAGCCGGAGAGATACACCTTGTATTGAGCACAGGGCTGAGTCTCTGCATGCTTTGTCCAGAGACAGTTATAGCCGGGTTGTTGAGGGTGTGGGCTGCAGATCCAGATACTGTTCTCTCCTGGTCTCTTCTCACCAGCTAGGTGACACAGGTATGACAGGGATAATACTAACATCTGCTTCATAGGTGGGATTAAATGAGTTAATATATGTAAGTCCTCAGAATAATTCTTGGCTCATAAGAAAGTGTTAGTTGCTCAGTCATGTTCAACTCTTTGTGATCCCATGGACTGTAGCCTAGTAGGCTTCTCTGTCCATGGGATTCTCCAGGCATGAATACTGGAATGGGTAGTCATTTCTTTTTCCAGGGGATCTTCCTGATCTTAATGCAGGTCACCTGCATTACAGGCAGATTCTTTTACCATCTGAGCCACCAGGAACCCTAGTGGCTCTTAAGAAGTATCACATAATTATCTGATGCTGCTGGTGGTACTAACAGGGGTGATATTGCTGCTGATACTATTACTACTACTTCTCAGTTAATCCTTTCAAAAATAATTATGAAGTATGAATTGAAATTATTTAGGAAATTGAGAATTGGAGAGTTTAACTGACTAGCCCAAGGTCACACAATTAGCAAGGGGTGGAGCTCCATAAAACTGAAGTCATTCTGTCCCTGAAGTCCATGCCTACACCACGGCCAAAGTTTTCATTATCTCAAATGCTGGGACAAGTGGAACCAGAACTGCAAAAGGAAGCAGGAGCTGAAAAGATGAATGAAGGAATAAACAAAAGAACGATGCCACGGATGCAGTCCTACTGTGCAACTTCGGGTGAACTGTTTAGCCTCAGTTTCTAGAAACTGCGAAATCAGGTCAAGCGCAGTTTAGACATAAAACATGGCAGTAAGCACACATCTGAACCATCACTCCGAACCACCTTACACTTAGAAAAATAATGTACAGAGCGATCACACAGCTAAATTCTTTTATTACTGCTTGTTACTTTAACTGAGCAGGACCCCCATGGGGTCTTTCCAGGGAGTGGCGGGTAGATACTTCCCACATATCCTCTACTTTAGCTCCTCTCTGAAGTACCTAGATAACAGTGTCTGAGGCACATTTCCTGAGTTGTTTTACAGATGTGAAAACCCCCCACCAAGTGGAAGATGTTAACTATTTGATGGCCATGAGTACATAGCCCCCAGGTCTCCAGGAGCCTAAGGATTGATAATGTTAATTCCTGTGATACTCTTGTTACCTCACCATCAACAAATCAGAGAATGGTGCACAAGCTGATCACACATCCTGCGATCCTTCTCCCTCATGCATGCTCAGTCACTCAGTCGTGTCCGACTCTTTGTGACCCACAGACTGTAGCCCACCAGGCTCCTCTGTTCATGGGATTCTCCAGGTCAGAATACTAGAGTGGGTTGCTATTTCCTCCTCCAGGGGATCTTCTGAACCCAGGGATAAAATCCGAGTCTCTTGCATTGGTGGGCGGATTCTTCACCACCGAGCCACCTGGGAACCCCTGCCCTCATCGCCTTGGCCTTTAAAAAGCTTTATTGAAATCCTTTGAGGAGTTTGGGATTTTTTTTAGCAGGAACCACCAATTTTCCTTTCATGACCCTGCAACAAACCTTTCTCTGCTCCAAACTCCAACATGGAGGTTTGTTTGGCCTCACTGTGTGTCGGGCACACAAACCTGTGTTCCGTAACACCATAAGAAGTAAAAGTTGAAATGAGGATGAGAAACTCCACTAGACTCTAAAGGCCATCAGGTGAAGGATTGAATCACTCTTGTTCAAAATACGGTAATTGGTATTCAGGAGGTTATCCATAAAAGTTTTGAATTAAATGAATAAGCACAGTGCCCAAGAAACACATATGAACAAGACCAATAATTTCTTGCCCTTAACAGATCTTTTCCTGGGAAGAAATGTGAACGTTCAACATATCATTATGTAATTGTTGGCGTGGATGTTGTGGCTGCAAAAAAAAAAAAAAAAAAAAAACAGGAGAAACTGACCTTGTCTAAGGTGTGAGAGAAAAGTCTTTTCAGGAAAGTGACATGAGACCTAAAACCAGAAGAGTGAGTAGGAGGAACCAGGTCAGTGGATGGCACCAAGACTGGGAGGCAGGGTACGTGATTTGTGATTGTTTCTTCCTAAAAGATGTACAATTACATTTTACAATTCTACAGAACAACTAGAACATTTGTTCTTCATTTATCAACAAAAAAGAACAAAACCAACAAAATTCAAACTTGAGACAAGAGAGGAGCTCTGAAGCAGGGAGCCAGTCTGAAGGCTGTAGTGAATTCATGGTCACAGAGGTGGTACAGCAGAGACTGGGGAGAAAATTAACAACTCCTGTTGTTATAGAGTGGGTGCTTTCAATAGAGGAGAGTTGAAGGCTACAGTCTCCAAATTCTTTCCCAACCCTTGTTGTTTTCAGTTGCTAAGTTATGTATGACTCTTTGCAACCCTATGGATTGCAGCATGCCAGGTTTCCCTGTCTTTCACTGTCTCCCAGAGTTTGCTCAAACTCATGTCCATTGAGTCAGTGATGTCATTCAACCGTCTCATCCTCTGTCACCCCCTTCTCCTCTTGCCCTCAATCTTTCCTAGCATCAAAGTCTTTTCCAATGAGTTGGCTCATGCATCAGGTGGCCAAAGAATTGGAGTTCAGCTTCAGCACCAGTCATTCCAATGAATAGTCAGGGTTGATCTCCTTTAGGATTGACTGGTTTGATCTCCTTGCTGTCCAAGGGACTCTTAAGAATCTTCTCCAACACCACAGTTCAAAAGCAACAATTTTTCAGTGTTCAGCCTTCTTTATGGTCCAACTCGCACATCCACACATGACTACTGGAAAAACCATAGCTTTGACTATACGGACCTTTATTGGCAAAGTGATGTCTCTGCTTTTTAATATGTTGTCTAGGTTTCCCAGCCCTGAGCCTCTGTAATTCTAATTGGAATCAGGGTTGCCTTGTCTCCCAGCAGCAATCCCAGCATGAGGGCAAAGACAAACAAGGAAAGGCAAATTAATCTCCATAACCAGCCCTCTTCAGCCCTGGGAAGTTGGCTTTCAAGTTTTTTTTCTCTCTTTTTAATTGGCCAGTCCTCCCACACAACTGTGTTCTTCATGCTGTTCTGGTCCTTCCTCTCATGGAGAAAATGACAGAAAAGACAAATGAACCCATATTTATGTAATAATGACTCTATCCTAATTCTTTCTGGCCTATCTATTGGTGACAGAATGGCAGAATGGTTAAGAGTCTAAGTCTAGAATCAGAGAAGTCTGGATCGAATCACAGCCCCACCAGTTATAAACTGCATGATTTTCACATGTCTCTGAACTTTGTACTTCCATATGTGACATGGGAATAATTACTGTATATATTCTCTGTGTGCATATCCTTCATGGTTGTCATGAGGAATAAATGAGATAATGGGCTGGCATAGTATAATCCCTCAACCCAATCAACATTTATTATCAATAATAACAAGAAGTGAGTGAAGTAGCTCAGTTGTGTCTGACTCTTTGCAACCCCATGGACTGTAGCCTACCAAGCTCCTCCATCCATGGAATTTTCCAGGCAAGAGTACTGGAGTGGATTGCCATTTCCATTTCCAGGGGATCTTCCTGACCCAAGAATCAAACCCGGGTCTCCTGCATTACAGACAGATGCTTTACCATCTGAACCACCAGGATCTCACTAAAAAGATAATGCTTTCTTGAAGGATATTACATTATAATGCTGACATTGGTTCAGTTCAGTTCAGTTGCTCAGTCATGTCCAACTCTTTGTGACCCCATGGACTGCAGCACGCCAGGCCTCCCTGTCCATGCTGACATTATTGGCACTGAAATAAAGGAAGTAGCGGTATTCTTGGAGTCAGGCAATCAATGGCTATTGATTCATAAAGCAAAACTTAGTATGACAATAGTTTCTAGTATAAAATTTGTTATTAATGCATTGACAGTCTGAGAGGGGTTAAGCAATTTGCCCTAAGACACTCATAGTGTAATGGAACTTTCATTAGAACATGGGTAATTCTGATGCCAGAGCCCAGGCAAGTATGCAGTTTCAGTTAGTTCTAGCTAAGCCAGCTGTAAAACAAAGGCACTGACTTTAAAAACAGAAAAGGCAATACAGCATGGGGTGATGTGTTGAGTTAGACCTGCTGGGTTCAAATTCTAACTTTTCCATCTACTAGCTTGCTGAGCTATCTTTTTCAATTTCCTTAACCTTGTTAAGCCTTGGTTTCCTCATCTACAAAATATGAGACACAGTAATAGTACTTGCCAGTTTCATTTTCATGAGTATCAAATAACATTCTTAACTGAATGCCGAGCCCATGATGATACGTGATGATACGTGAAAACTAGCAAACTTGAAGAGGCAGATAAACCTTAAAAATCATCCCTAGTTCCTGGATTTATAAGGAGATAAAGTAAAAGGACCAAGAAGTAAAGAGAAACCCTTGCTCAAAGTTATCTAGATCATTAGAAGGTACTGCAGTAACTCCCAGTCCAGGGCTCCTTAGTGGCAGGAATTGAATCTGACTCATCCTGCATCTCTCAGGTGCCCAGTGCTCCAGGGATGCAGGAGAGGAAATGATGGAAAGGATGAAAGTATGGAGTAAAGGAAGGAGAATCAAAGGCCGGAAGAGAGGCTACCCAGAGGAGTCCATGGTCTACTTTGAGCAATTCTGATCATATTGAACTTCCAGCTCTTGTTCTCACCTCAACATTAATGATTTTCTATAAAAGCACTCTTCTCAAGGCTGCAGCCAGGTCCTTCCCAACTCTTACTTCTGTCAGCGCCGATCCAGTCTCTCATCAGAAGCTTGGGTGGGGGGATGGGGGATATTCTGATGCAAGGGGCACTAGCTGGGATCTGGCAAGTAGTGAAGTCTACCATTGCAAGTATCAGGTTGGCAAAAAGATCTGAACCAGGATCTGAAGATGGGTAAGAACCAAATTGTTCTGAACAGGCATGGTCTCTTTGAGATGCTGACACTGGCAAATGCACCACTAGGCGCTTGCTCTGCTGCTCCTAACTTCTGATTCTGCCACCACCCAAACTGTACTTGCATCTCTGCTTTACTCTCTCAAAATTTCCCAGTCAGCAGGAGCACTAAGCTAGCAATCTGAAATCCTATGCCCATACTCAGGGATCAGGGAACAGTCCTAGCACCTTTAGGAAGAAATATGTCCTACTTTCCACCAACAACCCCTAAAGAAGAATTCTCCCATAACATGAAGAAGGCTGAGTGGCCAAAAATAATAAACATATTTGTAACACAGTAATTGACTTGACTATATCTCTGAGCAGATTGTGAGCCTCATGATAGCAGGCTCATGATCAAATCCTAATCTAAATTCTGTGCCTAAATCCTAATCTAAAAGCTACCCAAGGACTTTCATTAAAAAATCCATAAACAATAAAGGCTGGAGAGGAAAAAGAGAGAAGGGTAATAAATTCTTACTGTTGGTGGGAATTTAACTTGGTATAGCCACTATGGAAGCAACAGTTAGAACTGGACATGGAACAACAGACTGGTTCCAAATAGGAAAAGGAGTTCATCAAGGCTGTATATCGTCACCCTGTTTATTTAACTTATATGCAGAGTACATCATGAGAAACGCTGGACTGGAAGAAAAACAAACTGGAATCAAGATTGCCGGGAGAAATATCAATAACCTCAGATATGCAGATGACACCACCCTTATGGCAGAAAGTGAAGAGGAACTCAAAAGCCTCTTGATGAAAGTGAAAGTGGAGAGTGAAAAAGTTGGCTTAAAACTCAACATTCAGAAAACTAAGATCATGGCATCCGGTCCCATCAGTTCATGGGAAATAGATGGGGAAACAGTGGAAACAGTGTCAGACTTTATTTTTCTGGGCTCCAAAATAACTACAGATGGTGACTGCAGCCATGAAATTAAAAGACGCTTACTCCTTGGAAAAAAAGTTATGACCAACCTAGATAGCATATTGAAAAGCAGAGACATTACTTTGTCAACAAAGGTTCATCTAGTCAAGGCTATGGTTTTTCCTGTGGTCATGTATGGATGTGAGAGTTGGACTGTGAGGAAGGCTGAGCACCGAAGAATTGATGCTTTTGAACTGTGGTGTTGGAGAAGACTCTTGAGAGTCCCTTGGACTGCAAGGAGATCCAACCAGTCCATTGTGAAGGAGATCAGCCCTGGGATTTCTTTGGAAGGAATGATGCTAAAGCTGAAACTCCAGTACTTTGGCCACCTCATGCGAAGAGTTGATTCATTGGAAAAGACTCTGATGCTGGGAGGGATTGGGGGCAGGAGGAGAAGGGGACAACAGAGGATGAGATGGCTGGATGGCATCACTGACTCGATGGACGTGAGTCTGAGTGAACTCTGGGAGTTGGTGATGGACAGAGAGGCCTGGCATGCTGCGATTCGTGGGGTCGCAGAGTCAGACACGACTTAGCGACTGATCTTATCTGATCTGATCTGAGCCACTATGGAAAACAGTATGGAGGTTCCTGAAAAAACTAAAAATAGAGCTGGTAAAGAATCCACCACAATGCAGGAGACTTGGGTTCAATCCCTGGGTTGGGAAGATCCCCTGGAGAAGGGAAAGGCTACCCACTCCAGTATTCTGGCCTGGAGAAGTCCATGGACTTTATAGCCCATGTGGTCACAAAGAGTCAGACATGACTGAGTGACTTTCACTTTCAGAGCTACCATATGATCCTGCAATCCCACTCCTGGGCCTATATCCAGAGAAAAGCATGGTTCAAAAGAATACATACACCCTAAACACTGCAGCACTGTTTACAATAGTCAAGACATGGAAGCAACCCAAATATCCATCAAAAGAGGAGTGGATAAAGAAGACATGGTGCATATACACAATGGAATATTGCTAAGACATTAAAAAGAATGAAATAATGCCATTTACAGTATCATAGATGGACCTAGGAAATGGCAACCCACTCCAGGGTTCTTGCCTGGAGAATCCCAGAGACGGTGGAGCCTGGTGGGCTGCCGTCTATGGGGTTGCACAGAGTCAGATACAACTGAAGCGACTTAGCAGCAGCAGCAGCAGATGGACCTAGAGATTGTCATACTGAGTGAAGTAAGTCAGAGAAGGAGAAATATCATATGGCATCCCTTATATGTGGAATCTAAAAAGAAATGATACAAATGAACTTATTTACAAAACAGATACAGTCTTACAGGCCTAGAGAAGGAATTTATGGTTTCCAGGGGGAAGGATGGATGGAAGGGATAGGTAGGGAGTTTGTGATCTACATACAAACTGTTATATTTAAAATGAATAACCAACAAAGTCCTACTGTATAGCACAGGGAACTCTGCTCAATGTTATGTGGCAGCCTGGATGTGAAGGGAGTTTGGGGGAGAATGTATACATATTATATGTGTGGTTGAGTTCCTTTGCTGCCCAACTGAATTACCATAATATTGTTAATCAGCTATACTCCAACATACAATAAAAAGTTAAAAACAAAATAAAATTTAAAATATGAAAAAAACCAGTATCCAATTAATTAATGAACAAAAGAAATGTTTTGGGAGTGATCTCTAGAAAGGGGTATATTTGTCGGGATAAGAAAGAAGTAGGGCTTACACACAGGGGCAATACCATGACCAGAGGGGCAGAAAGGCAGGAACTCACAGGCGAAGGGAGGAAGAAAATGGTCTCAGTGAGCAGAAGGTTCAGTAATAGATGAGGCTAATCCATAAGACAGAGTCAAATTAAGGAGAGTCTTCCAGCCTTAGAAGCATTGGAAAGGCAGTGGAGGTGGCAGCCACCATATGTTCTTTTCTGTTAACAGCTTTTTAATGGTATCATCGACCACTATGCTTAATGTTTAAATTTTGATAAGTTTAACAAATGTATACACCTGTAAAACTATCACTATAATCAATCAAGATAAGGAACAGATTTATCCTCCTAAAAATGTCCCCATACCCCTCTCTAATTCCTCTGTCCTGCCTTTTCTTATTGGCTTCTTACCCCATTCCCAGGCAACACTGACGTGCTTTTGGTCACTGCAGCTTGCACTTTATAGAATTTTATATGAATGGAATACACAGTAAGGGCTTTTTTTTTTCTGGCTTCTTTTACTCAGCACAATTATGTTGAGATGCATCTGTCTTGCTGTATGCATCAGTATATTAAATTCCTTTTACTGTTGAGTAGTATTACATTGTATGGATATACTACAATATGTTTATCCATTCAACTACTGATGGGAATTTGGCTTTTTCCCAAGGTTTGCATATTATAACTGAACATATGAACGTTTGTATATGAAGCACTATTTGGACATACATTTTAATTCTCTTGGGTATATACCTAGGAGAAGGAAGGTTGGGTCACGTGGTAATGGTATCTCTAGCTTTTTAAGAAAGTGCCAGACTCTTTTCTAAAGTGGCTTTACAATGTGTATTCCTGTCAGAAGTGTATGGCAACTCCAGTTGCTCCACATCTTTGCCAACACTTACTATAGTCATTAGTACTGTTAATTGGTATTACAATTTTAGCCATTCTGAGAGGTATAAAGTGGTACCTCTACATATAAGTTATGCAGAATATATATAACCTATATGCAGAGTACATCATATGAAATGCTGGGCTGGATGAACCACAAGCTGGAATCAAGATTGCCGGGAGAAATATCAATAACCTCAGATATGCAGATGACACCACCCTTATGGCAGAAAGCAAAGAAGAACTAAAGAGCCTCTTGATGAAAGTGAAAGAGGAGAGTGAAAAAGCTGGCTTAAAAATCAACATTCAAAAAGCTAAGATCAAGACATCCAGTCCCATCACTTCATGGCAAATAGTCAGGGAAACAGTGAAAACAGTGAGAAACTTTATTTGGGGGGGGGGGGGGCGCTCCAAAAACACTGCAGATGGTGATTGCAGCCATGAAATTAAAAGACACTTGCTCCTTGGAAGAAAAGTTATGACCAACCTAGATAGCATATTGAAAAGCAGAGACATTACTTTGCCAACAAAAGTCTGTCTAGTCAAGGCTATGATTTTTGCAGTAGTCATGTGTGGATGTGAGAGTTGGACTATAAGGAAAGCTGAGCACTGAAGACTTGATGCTTTTGAACTGTGGTGTTGGAGAAGACTCTTGAGAGGCCATTAGACTGCAAGGAGATCAAACCAGTCAATCCTAAGGGAAATCAGTCCTGAATATTCACTGGAAGGACTGATGCTGAAGCTGAAACTCCAATACTTTGGCCACCTGATGAGAACTGACTCACTGGAAAAGACCCTGATGCTGGGAAAGATTGAAGGTGGGATGAGAAGGGGACGACACAGGATGAGATGGTTGGATGGCATCACCAACTCAATGAATGTGAGTTTGAGTAAACTCCAGGAGTTGGTGATGGATAGGGAGGCCTGGTGTGCTGCAGTCCATGGTGTCTCAAAGAGTTGGACATGACCGAATGACTGAACTAAACTGAAACTGATACTTCATTATGGTTTTGATTTGCATTTCCTTAATGAATAATAATGTCGAGCATCTTTTTCGTATGCCTCTTTTCCATCTGTACACCTTATAAAGTCTTTTTAAATCTTTTGCCCATCTTAAATGGGTGGTTTTTGTTTTGTTTTGTTTTGTTTTTAACCACTGAATTTATACACTTTTTAATAAATACTGGGATCAAGCCCTATATCCAGGGTTTGTTTTTTTTTTCTTAATAGTAGTTGTAGTAATAGTACAAGAACTAACAGTAACCAAGAACTAACATTTATTTAGGACTAATGCTGTGTTACTTAATTCAAACACATTGTCTCAACATTTCCAACAATCCTTTAAGGAAGATAATACAACTATTCCAGTCCTGCAGGTGAGAATCCCCAGGCTTGCAGAGATTAGGTAATGTTCAAGATCTCACTACTAATAAGAGGTGGAACCAGAACTTGAACTCCAAAATCCTTGCTTTTTATCTCATCTCCAGAGACATAGGAAAACCAATCCTTGCTTAAGCAAGCTCTCCAAGGGGGAAAAAAAGAGAAAAAAACAATATACTTCTATCATGAGAGAATAAACTGTTTGTAAAAATATTTTCCCGTATACCTAGGAAGTCTTTTCCTAAAATATCTAGTAGGTCTTTAAAGAACTTTGGACCTGAGTGCCCATAATCCATTTTGGAACAGAGAGTTCTGTTCCAGAACTAAACGGGTAAGGTTAATCATAGCTTGGCTGTGCTTAGCCTTGTTCCCTAGCTGAGGACACCTGCATGAATCAATCATCAGTCAGCAGCAGTGTTGATGAAAGGTATAATCTCAAGAGGAAGATGACATAAGAAACTGTGATGAGGGCACTTTAAAATTTAGGGAACAAAAAATGACATCTTAATTCTTCCTGGTAAAAGTGACTTAACTGTCCTTAGAAACAACTTTCACAGACTTTTGAAATTACCTTCGTTTGCACTCAGTGTCCCTGGGGTAGATGTTCATATATCTACCCTCCTTTAATTCAACAACAACTATTTCATGCCCATTTTTCTGCTAGCACTGTAAAAAGACACAATAAATAATAAGAATTATGAAACATAATATTCAGAATAATAGAACTCCCGAAGTTCTATTAAAAATATTTAAGCACTGGTACAGCAATGTGCACTGATTTATCAGACCAGTGACTACCAGAATGCCATGCTGATACATACCAGAGAAACACAAGCCTTGCAGGAAGCATTATCATATTATTATATTGTTTTACAGGTCACAAGACTTTTTTATATCAAGCATCTCATTTGAATTTCATAAAAGGCAGTTAGGCATGATTATCCCCACTTCACATATAAAAATGATCAGAAGGGTAAATGATTTTTTCCACTGCTTTTTTTAGAGCTAGTAAATGGTATGGATGGGAATTGTCAGGTGTTATGACTCAATGATCCACAAATGTTCTACTATTCCCCACAGTCTCTGGCTCTAAGGAATCATCCTGTTGGAATAATACACATACACCTATGAAACAAAGAAAATACACTGAGTGGAGCAAACGTATATTAAACACAAGTGCTTTGGGCTCAGAGAAGGAACAAGGAGGACTGAAGTTTAAAAACTGACCTTCCAAAAATGGTGGGAACTATCAAATAGTTCTGTGAGGATGTTCAGAGCTCCAAATATCCTTGATCAAATGCACCTCTGATATCCCCTCCCAACCTGATGCTCCCAGACTAGTCCAAGCCTCAGAACCTCACTCCTCAAAGTGCAGTCCTCAAGCCAGCAGCCTCAGCATCAGCTTGCCTCACGTCTGAAAAGCAGAATCTAAACCCCTGTCTCCTCTTCTCCCTAAGACCTACTCAGTCTGAATTTTCACAATATCCCAAGGAGACTTGTAGGTGCCTTGAAGTTTGAGAAGTATTACTCTGGATCAACAATCATTACTCAGATAAGCTATGGACCTCCTCTAATATGATTTCACAGCCATTATTAACCATCACCACCATCCATTTGAGCTTTTCCTCTCAGTTCTCTAGAACTTATGGTTTATCCCAGAAAACTCCCTGATTCTTCCAACTTCTTTTTAGCTTCTCCATCATATAATGATGTGTGTGCTCCTTGTGAAACCAGGTTCCTTCCTGTGGAACTCCTGTCCCCTATAGGGCTCTCAGATGAAAGGTGTTTTTCCTTCCACATTGCACAGAGCCTGAAGGTGAGACTGGGCACTCTCCATGTTCCTCCCAATCATTTATAGTCAATTATTTCCTCCTTCTTTCTTTAAAAACCCACAATTTTTAAAGCATGGGCCATCAAGCTCTACCAGCCATCTTTCTGCTTTGTTGCAGTCACAAGCATCCCACCTTAGCTTCCTTAGTCAATGAAGACCTAACCTCAATGTATGTCTTACTCTGCACCCTTTCTATACTACTCTCTCACAGCCTCTTCACCTCCCCCACTCTATGACTACATCTTATAGTCTTGATCTTTTCCATATAAATGTCAATGTCACTATTCAACTCCTGAGCTTCTCCACCCTTTACTATCTCACCTCCAGTTTTATCCTTCATCTCTATGGCCACCCAATACCATGGCCATAGTTTGTTGTTGTTACTAATAACTGCATTGCTTGTGAAATATTTTTTTAAACATCTATTCTTATTTTTGCAACTATGTAAATTTTTACCCTCCCTTCTTCTCCTTCACAAATCATTGACCTACATCAGGACCTCCAGCCCACGGGACCCACCACTTTTCATTGTCCGTTACCTATCTCATTTCCCCAGTTCCTTCCTTATTTTTCTCCAATTCAATGATCAGTCTCTACAACCACTCCTTTTATATCTTCCCCAAATCCCTGTCTTCTCTCTCCTCTTTTACCATAGCTTGGCAAAACCTCAAGTTTAGTTTAACTCAATCCTCCCCCTAGTTTGCAACAATATTCAAGCAGCAGAAAGGGGCTGGAGAAAAACTCGCTAACAGTCTAACTTGTCTCTCAGTAAATGTATGACCAATACACTAAAGTGGGCTTCTAGTACCACCCAGCAATTTCACTCTATGTTCGTAACTAACCCACTCTTTCAACCTCTGAGATGCATGTTCACATGTTCTCATCTCTTCTGAAATCTTCAGCACTCTCTCCTTTTCCTCTCTCTCAGCTTTTGACATTTTATTTCAGTGAGAAAACCAAAGAAAACAAAAGAGAACCACTGTGTCTTTCTACCACCTAGCTCCTCAAGCCACCTGCCTCTTCTCTCATAAACTCTGTTTTCACACCTGTATAAAGCCAAATCCTCTATGTGTGTACTGGATCACAGACCCAAGAGTTTGCTCTTGTGACCCACATTTCTTTCTCTTCAGAATCAATTTTCTCCTAAATATGGGCTCATTCCCAAGAGCACACAAATAGACTATGCTTTAATCTATATTTTGAAAGATCCCTTCATTGGCCGCATGTCTCTCTCTAGCTATTACATTTCTCTACTCATCTTAGGGAAAAATTCTATGAAATATTAGTATCCTTTCACTCCCTCACATCCTATGCTCTTTTTAACCCACTTTGGACAGGTTTTCCTTCCACCATCACACAGAAGCTACTATAATCAGAATCACTAACAAATCCCATCTTGCCAAACCCAGGGCTAGTTCACAACTCCAGTCTGTGCTCTGCACTCCTTCCCCCGCTTTCTGGTACCTCTTGTGCCTCGGGCATCTTGGTGGGCCCTGGTGTGACCTCAATAACAACTGATTCTCAACAAACCTGAATGAAGTATTAATATTTCCAATTTAGCACACTCCTTATCCTAGAGAAAAGCAAATTTAATAACAGGCTTTTATTAAAAACAAAAACAGATAATAAAAAAGCAGCATGCTCCAAGGAATGCATCATGTAATGATATTTCAGGTATTATTACAGAAAGCTTTGTCATTTCTTCACTTTGGAGACAAAGCATTTCATGTAATCTCTCCAGGCCTCCATTTATCCATTAGTAAAATGAAAATGTTAGAACAATTCTAAGATAGTTGAAGTGTAAGAGAGAAATTCTAAGCATCCCTGAAAATGAAATGTATCATTGGTCAGTGGCTAAAGTCAGAACCAATTATGTGTGAAGATTAAAGAACTGGTCATATTACTGGTGTGAGGAGGGGGTGTCCTAATTCTTTGTCAAATATGAAAAATACAAGAGCCACCAATCTAGATTTATATCAGGGCCCTGGAAATTATGGTCCAATCACAGAACTTATGGAAATATGTTCCCTCCTCACTTCTCAGAGCATGAAATTTATTTAATAGGAAAAAAGAGCTCTCATTTTACAGTTAGAGAGAAGGTGTATGATGCAGAGATCCAGGCCCATAGGAGGAGAGAGACGGAGAGACATCTCAGGAAGGATGAAGAGTGGGAAGGTCTGAGTTTCCAAAAAATGCTACCTACTTCATAGTTTACTGAATACTCGCTTTCTGACTTCTATATTGTAACTGAGAAAGCATAGCTATCTTTTACCAGTGCTCAAGAGTTCTTAAATATTTTAGGGAAAAAAAGTCAATTAATTGTTTATCTTCTTACAATGGCAAATATGCCTTATTCTATTCACTTTAGCATGGTTAAGTCATTATCGCAAGTCTTGTCAAATTCAAATCCAGGCTCCTGGTTCCATGGCTTCACCTCTTCAACAAGACCATACCTTCTTTATTTTGCCACTGGATGCAGGGTAGGTAATGACTACTGAAACTTGAATCTATGTCAAACATTTCCACTACTTCCTAAACTGGCTCTAAATGAGGACCTCCCTGCCAGGGCTGAGATGTGTGTAATCTGGGATGAAATGGGAAATTTGGAGGAATCTTGCTGGGAAAATTCTGGCAGACCTACAAAAAGAACAGATGGAGAACAACGTGAGGACATAATACTGTTCCCTTCTGTTTGGCCACCACTCTTGGCTCCCAGTGTACTCTTGAAAAGACCCATCATGCTTGCTTCATGGACAGAGAATATTTTGTTTACTGGCAAGACATTCTGAAGCTTGATTTCCCCTCAGGGATTATAAATTTTATGGTGTGAATAATAACTGATTAATGGCAATTCTATTTTAACCAATATACCTGGACATGATTCCATATGACCACTGCTATTTTAAAAGTAATTGCCTTTTGAGGCTGTCCAGATGAACTGATGGATGGGAAGCCAACAATCTAGATTATATTTTAAAAATGTTCCAGGTGGAAAAAGATCTCTTTGGCTCCTTTGGTCCAATCTTCTCATTATAACCACAGGAGAAATTAAAGTGCCAAAGTAGGCACCTAACTTATCCAATATCATATTGTAAGCAGAAAGAAGCCTTTCTAAGTCTAGAATTCAGATTTCCAGCTTTCCAGTCTTGTGTTCTCATGACTACAACTTTTCGTTTAGTAAATTCTGTAAGCCAAACTGAACACATAGCTTAAGCAAGCAAAGGAAAATATAAAACAAAAACAAAGAAGTAGTAGGTCTGAGAGACTAGGAAGTGACAGCCACAGAATGGAAGAGGCACATTTCCTCTCCTATTTGTAGTTGAGAGAGTGCCTAGGAGAGGTGCTGTTAGAGCATGTTTTCATCTATAATGAACCCAAAACTCCGAGAGTGATGTATCCATTCACTCATTTGTCATGTAGCAAATTTTATTGAGTGCTTGCTAGGTGCCAGTCATTATGCCAGATGTTGGAAACACAGCCATAAGTGGAATACAGTTCCGACTTTCATGAAGCTTACTTTCCAAAGGAGTAGACAGACCGAAGAAGATAAAGCAAGTAAACACAATAGAAAAAAGTGATTATTACAAAAGAAATGCAAATTGAGATTGCGGCAAAGATAAGAAATCAAAGGTTATAACAGGAAAATAATATGGTACACTTGATTCAGGGAAAATCTCTGAGCAAGGGATATTTAAGCTGAGAACTGAAGTAGGATAAAGAGGCAGTTTTGCAAGTCTCCAAGGGAAGGAACATTAGGGGCTGAAATAGACGCATAGGCAAGACCTGGAGGCAGGAAAGGAAGGTGGGTTGGAAGAACTAAAAGAAGTCTTTTTTTGCTGAAATGCATTGGGAAAGAATGAGAAAGGAGAAAGATGAGGGAGAAGTGGAGAGAGGCCAAATGGTGTGAGATCTTGTAGAACAAGTTGACGGTGTTGGGATTTATTCTAACAGCAAAGGGAAGCTAATGAAGGATTTCAAGTTGGGGAAAGATGTGATTCGTTTTGCAATTTATGAAGATGACTTCTTCAAGATCAGATGGGCTACATTAAACTCCAGCCAGAAAAAAACAAATATCGTATATTAACACATATGTGGAATGAAATTTAGGAAATCGAATATAGGAAAAATGTATAGATGATCTTATTTACAAAGCAGAAATAGAGAACTCAGATATAGAAAACAAATGTATGAATACCAAGGGGGAAAGAAGGGGTGGGGTGAATTGGGAGACTGGGATTGACATATATACACTGTTGATACTATGTATAAAATAGATAGCTAATGAGAACCTACTGTATTGCACTGGGAACTCTAGTCAGTGCTCTGTGGTGACAAAGAGGGGACATATGTATACATATAGCTGATTCACTTTGCTGTACAGTAGAAATGAATGCAACATTGTAGAGCAACTCTACTCCAATAAAAATTAATTTAAAAAACAAATATATCAATTCCAAATAAATATATAAAACCCAGCCAGGACTAAAACTCTGGCGCCCCAACTCTGCCTGGTGATGAACATGTCAGTTTTCCCTCCAGTGTCCACCTCTCATTGTTGGTGTCAACATTAAGTGAACTGATGGATACGAAATCCCTTTGAAGAAGCAATCTGAGCCAAATGGCTCCCAAGAGCGAAGAGGCCCCTTGTACCTTTCTTCACACAGCACCAGTACACACGGGGTGCTGAGTATGAGCTGGAGACGGTGATAACCCTAATCCAGTTCTCTTGCACGTCCTCATCTTTTCCTCACAACAAGCCTGACACGATATGCAATTCTGAGCCTGATTCATATATGAGGGAACTGAGGCTGAGAGAGGTTAAAGATCCTTGACATCTATCCCAAATCTCAATTAATTATATTCATTACTATGTCTCTTCTCAAACAGAAAGTTCTTAAGATCATCAGCTTTTGACAGTGGTAAAAAGGCAATACAAAGTCCCAAATTAACCTTACTATTAATAAAATAGATATACATTTCTACCAAGGTTCACCAATGTCTCCAAGAGACCCACATGTTTTGGTCTAAACTATAATTGTCACAGTAATACTCTGATATCATCCAATGATGTGAGGTCACCAAGTAGCAGTGGAGCCCTAGAAGGAACAGACAGAAATATATCAAAGGATGCCTAAGCTAATGGGCTTGGAGACGAAGAAACCAGAGATAAAAGAGTCTTGTTGTCAGATTGACTGAGACATATATTGAGAAGCCTGCTTTGAGCAATGATACTGCTCATCTCCTCAAGGTTTCCGGTCCATTAGTAATAACTTCCAAGTGAGCCAGGCTCTATTAGGAGGCTAGGTCAGTGGCTTTAAATGCCTAAATCAATCTTAATGTTGAAAGAGTATCTGGATTTATTTTTACCCCAATCAACTTTCTTCCCAACAAGTAAGAAAAGATTTGTTCCCTGAAAGCCTTTTGTTAAAGAAGAATTTAGTGGAAGAGCATATCAGAAAGAGAGAGAGGGGGGAAAAAAAATGCTTTCCATTCTAAATTAATCAATCTGCCTCTTGGTTACTGAGTATCTTAAACGGTACCCATCTCTCTCCACCTCTAGCCCTTGTTTCCCCATCTACAAGTCAAAAATTCAGCTTAGGTTATATTTAACGGTTCTACTGTTCTAAAGGTCCTTGATCTTTATTTAAACTCCCAAATTAACTACTCTCAATAAGTCATGAATCTCAGCTATTTAGAGCCAGTAAAGTGCTTATAAGAAGCCATCCACGTACTCCTGGTTCCATTTGTTAACAGTGGTGAATCCTTGTGATACTTGGAGCATAGGAGAACAGTCTATGCCTATGCATAGAGAAGAGGGAAAGACTGTCCATTCTTCAAGGTACTGGGCTATGTTTTTGCTAATCTTCAAATTTTCATGAAATAGCTATGTGAGGACCCGTATCCATCCCATTAGCTGCCAATGGCTCCTCTCCAGTAACTCAAATATCCCTTTATTGAAGAAGCTCATACATAAGGAAGAAAGGAGATGGATTTACAACACTTTACTGATCCATTGCCTCTAACTTGGGATAAGTTCATGATGGTCTGTATTCAGGCCTATATTCCAGGATCACCATGGCAACACTTCCCATCAGTAAAAATGAGATGGTAATGAAGACAGCTGCTGTATAATAACTGCGCATAAACAAGGGCAGAGCTTCTAGAGGGTAAAGGGGAAGGAATACATACTTGTATTCTAAGGTTTATCAGAAGGGTGTTTCCCTGGAAGAGGTAAATTGATTATATGCAGTTCTTATGTCAAGATTTGGAGTTGAATGCTACATTTCTGTTCCCGATTTGTGGCATTCTCGTCAGGCTTGCCCCCTGTGGTCTGCTATAAATTGCACCTTGATTATCCAGATATTTGTTTCCCACTCGTATTATAAATGGGCCAGTATAGGGGATCTCATTTGGTGGTATATGGAGCATTTCTTTTCAGGGTCCAAGTCTATCTTTTCCTCACTTGCAGTAAATAAAAAGCAATCAAAGAGCTGAAAATCTTCTGAGAGTGCAGAAGGGAGTATCAACTGGGGAAACCCAAGAGTCTTACTTCGTCTTTCTATCTCCCTCATGTAGCACAAAGCCTTGCACTTGGTCGGCACTGGCTAGTGTTTACTAGATGCATGGATAGACAGGCAGATGGATATTAGGTTTCCCTGCTGATATTCCTATTACACTGTTCTCTGCCTGCCCCAAAAAGTATTGTCTAATTTCTCTGGTCCTGACACCTCTAACTGGGTAATTTGCTGCATGCTGCAGCACCTCCAGGAATGGGATATATCTTAGCCACTGCTGCTGCTGCTAAGTCACTTCAGTCGTGTCCAACTCTGTGCAACCCCATAGACGGCAGCCCACCAGGCTCCCCCGTTCCTGGGATTCTCCAGGCAAGAACACTGGAGTGGGTTGCCATTTCCTTCTCCAGTGCATGAAAGTGAAAAGTGAAAGTGAAGTCGCTCAGTCCTGTCTGACTCGTAGCAACCCCATGGACTGAAGCCTACCAGGCTCCTCCATCAATGGGATTTTCCAGGCGAGAGTACTGGAGTAGGATGCCTAGGTTAATATAATCAGAATCTTGGCCAAAAATAACAGCTCTGCAATGCCTCATATTAATCTTGCTGCCTTTCTGCTTGAACTGCAGAAACGGCCACTCCATCACTCTCATACTCAGTTCAGTTCAGTTGCAGTCACTCAGTTGTGTCAAACTCTTTGCAACCCCATGGATTGCAACACACCAGGCTTTCCCGTACATCACCAACTCCCAGAGCTTGCGCAAACTCATGTCCGTTGAGTCGGTGATGCCATCCAACCGCCTCATCCTCTGTTGTCCCCTTCTCCTCCCACCTTCAATATTTCTCAGCATCAGGGCCTTTTCCAATGAGTCAGTTCTTCACATCAGGTGGCCAAAGGATTGGAGTTTCAGCTTCAGCATTAGTCTTTCCAATGAAAAATCAGGGTAGATTTCCCTTAGGATTGACTGGTTCGATCTCCTTGCAGGCCAAGGGACCCTCAAGAGTCTTCTCCAACACCAGTTCAAAAGTATCTATTCTCTGGTGCTCTGCCTTCTTTATGGTCCTATTCTCACATCCATACATGACTACTGGAAAAATCATAGATTTGACTAGATGAACCTTTTTTGGCAAAGTAGTGTCTCTGCTTTTTATTATGCTGTCTAGGCTGCCCATAGCTTTTCTTCCAAAGAGCAAGAGTCTTTTAATTTCAGGGTTGCAGTCACCATCTCAGTGATTTTGGAGCCCAGGAAAATAAAGTCTCTCACTATTTCCATTGTTTCCCCATCTATTTGCCATGAAGTGATGAGACCGGATGTCATAATCTTTGTTTTTTGAATATTGAGCTTTAAGCCAGCTTTTTCACTCTCCTCTTTCACTTTCATCAAGAGGGTCTTCAGTTCCTCTTCGCTTTCTGCCATAAGGGTGGTGTCATCTGCATATCTGAGGTTATTGATATTTCTCCCAGCAATTTTGATTCCATCTTGTACATCATCCATTTTGGCATTTCACATGATGAACTCTGCATGTAAGTTAAATAAGCAGGGTGACAATATACAGCCTTGATGTACTCCTTTCCCAATTTGAAACCAGTCCACTGTTCTATGTGTGGTTTTAACTGGTGCTTCTTGACCTGCATACAGATTTCTTAGGAGGCAGGTAAGGTGGACTTCCACAGTTTGTTGTGATCCACACAGCAAAGGCTTTAGTGCAGTCAATAAGGCAGAAGTAGATGTTTTTCTGGAACTCTCTTGCTTTTTCTATGATCCAACGTATGTTGGCAATTTGATCTCTGGTTCCTCTGCCTTTTCTAAAACCAGCTTGAACATCTGGAAGTTCTTGGTTCACGTACTGTTAAAGCCTAGCTTGGAGAATTTTGAGCATTACTTCGCTGGCATGTGAGATGAATGAGTGCAACTACGTGGTAGTTTGAGCATTCTTTGGCATTGCCTTTCTTTGGGATTGGAATGAAAACTGACCTTTTCCAGTCCTGTGGCCACTGGTGAGTTTTCCAAATTTGGTGGTATATTGAGTGCAGCACTTTAATAACATCATCTTTTAGAACTGGAAATAGCTCAGCTATAATTCCATCATCTCCACTAGCTTTTTGTCCCAAGAAAAGGAAATGCAAAAAGGCAAAATGGTTTTCTGAGGAGGCCTTACAAATAGCTGAGAAAAGAAAAGAAGCTAGAAGCAAAGGAGAAAAGGAAAGATATACCAATCTGAAAGCAGAGTTCTAAAGAATAGCAAGGAGAGATAAGAAAGCCTTCCTCCATGATCAATGCAAAGAAATAGAGGAAAACAATAGAATGGGAAAGGCTAGAGATCTCTTCAAGAAAATTAGAGATATCAAGGGAACATTTCATGCAAAGACAGTCACAATAAAGGATAGAAATGGTATGGACCTAACAGAAGCAGAAGATATTAAGAAAAGGTGGCAAAAATACACAGAAGAACTATACAAAAAACCAGATAACCACAATGGTGTGATCACTCACCTAGAGTCAGACATCCTGGAGTCCAAAGTCAGGTGGGCCTTAGGAAGCATCACTATGAACAAAGCTAGTGGAGATGATGGAATTCCAGATGAGCTATTCTCATACTGGGTACAACACACTACTCCATACCAGAAGCCTTACACCAGTTGCCTGATGGCAATTCAACTTGCTGCTGTCTTCTTCCAGCATGTTCTGCCTGCCAGACAAGGGTCTTTCAGAGCACCATGGAACTTTCCAGTTCCTTCCAGTGGATGTGACCACATTCAGTCATCTCAAACGGCTCATCAGAAGTCTTGTTGGAGACAGGAAGAGTTTCCCTGTCTGCTGATCTGCTTTATCCAAGGCCTGCTGTGCATGGACCTGCTTGGAGTATTTCTGTTAGATACTCTTGCCATGAAGAGCCAGTAGGACAATTCAAAAGCCACTGCTTCTCAGCTGAAAAGCTAAAACCTGGATTTTCAAGACAATCTCTTTAACAAGTGGTGCTGGGAAAACTGGTCAACCACTTGTAAAAGAATGAAACTAGAACATTTTCTAACACCATACACAAAAATAAACTCAAAATGGATTAAAGATCTAAACATAAGACCAGAAACTATAAAACTCTTAGAGGAGAACATAGGCAAAACACTCTCTGACATACATCACAGCAGGATCCTCTATGACCCATCTACCAGAATATTCGAAATAAAAGTAAAAATAAACAAATGGGATCTAATTAAAATTAAAAGCTTCTGCACAACAAAAGAAACTATAAGCAAGGTGAAAAGGCAGCCTTCAGAATGGGAGAAAATAATAGCAAATGAAGCAATTGACAAACAACTAATGTCAAAAATATACAAGCAACTCCTACAGCTCAACTCCAGAAAAATAAACGACCCAATCAAAAAATGGGCCAAAGAACTAAATAGACATTTCTCCAAAGAAGACATACAGATGGCTAACAAACACATGAAAAGATGCTCAACATCACTCATTATCAGAGAAATGCAAATCAAAACCACAATTAGGTACCATTTCATGCCAGTCAGAATGGCTGGTATCCAAAAGTCTACAACCAATAAATGCTGGAGAGGATGTGGAGAAAAGGGGACCCTCTTACACTGTTGGTGGGAATGCAAACTAGTACAGCCACTATGGAGAACAGTGTGGAGATTCCTTTAAAAACTGTAAATAGAACTGCCTTATTACCCAGCAATCCCTCTTCTAGGCATACACACTGAGGAAACCAGAATCAAAAGAGACACATATACCCCAATGTTCATCGCAGCACTGTTTATAATAGCCAGGACATGGAAGCAACCTAGATGTCCATCAGCAGATGAATGGATAAGAAAGCTGTGGTGCATATACAAAATGGAGCATTACTCAGCCATTAAAAAGAATACATTTGAATCAGTTCTAATGAGGTGGATGAAACTGGAGCCTATTATACAGAGTGAAGTAAGCCAGAAAGAAAAACACCAATACAGTATACTAACGCATATATATGGAATTTAGAAAGATGGTAACGACAACCCTGTATGCAAGACAGCAAAAGAGACACTGATGTATAGAACAGTCTTTTGGACTCTGTGGGAGAGGGAGGTGGGGGATGACTTGGGAGAGTGGCATTAAAACATGTATAATATCATATAAGAAATGAATCGCCAGTCCAGGTTCGATGCAGGATACAGGAAACTTGGGGCTGGTGCATTGGGATGACCCAGAGGGATGGTATAGGGAGGGAGGTGGGAGGGGGGTTCAGGATGGGAACACGTGTACACCCATGGTGGATGCATGTTGATATATGGCAAAACCAATACAGTATTATAAAGTAAAAATAATAATAATAATAATAATTTTTAAAAAAATTCCTACCAGACAGCCCTGGGTTCTCATCTCAGTTCTGCTATAGCCTGAAGTAACCAAGTCTCTGAGAATCAGTTTCCCTATCTGCAAATGAGATAACAGTAATGGGACTATCCTGAAGAACAAATAATATGTAAAATGCTTAGGAATGACTGACGCTCTGGCAAGGAACAAAAGCCCTGCTGAGAATCATGAGATCACATACACCATCCTGTCTCCTCACTCGCTGCTGTTAGAATTACTGTCCCAGGCATGCATTTCATTCCTCAAAGACTCTGGTACCTGGTTTAGAGTGTCTCTTCACAAATCCCACCGTCATGTTGGTGCTTCACCTCCACATGTATAAATCCATGTGACACTCTGCCCATTCAGTTTCATGACCATCTCATCTGTAGTGGCCCCCTCAACTCCATCTGAGCCAATCCATCTTGCACCATACTCTAGATTTTTCCTTTAACCATAATTATTCTATCTCTAAAATGACATATCTATGAATCCCACTCAAACCATATCCCCTATTCTTCCAGTTTGCCTCTTCAGCTATCCCCAAGGCAACTACCAGTTCATGAATTCATCACTCCTCTTTAAATTTCTATTATTTTAGTCTCCATGATCAATTATTTAAAATACACTTAATGATACTCAAACTCCATTGTTTCTCTGTTTTTTTTTTTTTTTAATTTACACTTTTCAGGCAAATCTCTATCCTATTTATGAAACTTTACCTACTGTATTTATGACTATAATCCAACAATCAAGCATGATTGGTTAAAATCATAGAATAGAAAAGAGTAGTTTAGTAACATATCCATACTTGAAAGAAAAACAAGTCTTCTTGTGGAGCCAATAAGCCTCCATCACTCACCACCCTGTCACTAACAAGTAGGTTCCTCAATAGGAGACAGTTTCCCCTCTCACTCGCTACTATATCCTGGGGACAGAGCAATATCTGGCTCAACAGATGTATGCTGACGGATGGACTGACCGGTCTAACGTGGACCTTCATAACCCAGCAACCTTACAACTTTTACTGATTAACTCAGTTTCCTAATTGCTGATAAGCCTCTACTGTCCCCAAATTTCCACCTGACCTCTGACTTTTTGCCACCCATTTCCCTCTCCCAGTCACCTCTTTGATGCCTCAGTAGAAGTCATTTCTTTGTGCTTCACAAAGAAACTAGAAGCCCTCAGACACAGGCTGGAGTCACTCAAGTTTCTGCTACAAAATCTAGAAATCATCTTTCCTTCTGTCATGACAGAGGAGCTGTCTTTTCCTCTTTGTTAGGGTCAATTCTCCTAACTCTGGAGGTGTATGCCCCCTTTCCCACCTACTAACGAATCTTACACACATATAGTGTTCTTTTGCTCTTTTTAAGTTCTCTCTCTTCTGTCTTTCATCCATTTTTCTCTCTCTTTCAAAGGGATTCTTTCTGCTTTTAAAAAAATCTCTTTTATTAAAAATAGTAGTAATCCCATAACCCAAAATTTACTCTCTAGTCTCAATCTCATCTCTCTTCTTCCCCTTCACAGCCGAACTTCTCAAAGTAACTTCTACAATCGCTGCCTATTCAAAAGTCCTCATTTCCTTACTTCCCTCTGTCTCCTCAGATCAGTGCAATCCACATTCCCCATGATTACAATTATACACCTTTTGTAGAGTCAAGAATGATTATCTTGACTTCTTAGAGAATCTCTTAGGCTCCTTCTATCTTGAAATTAAATGTTGGAATTCCTCAGGGATCCGATCTAGATCCCCTCTCATTTGTACTCTTTCCACAGGCAACCTCACCCACACCAAGAACTTTAATTGTCCTCTACCAACAAATCTTCACACACTTACATGTATAGTCAAGATCTTCTTTGTGAGTTCTAGTTATGTATATCCAACCACTCCTGGATTTTTACGAATAGCTGTAATCAAAATGTATCAAAGCCAACATGTCTAAAATAAAACATAATCCCCCCTAAGTTCAGGCTTATTTCCACCTTTTTTATTAATGTGAATTTACCTATATTTTGGCTGGTATGATTGACTAGATCATCATCCATTCAATTACACAAGACCAAACCTAGGAATCATAGTGATCACTCTCTTCTTCTCTCTATATCCAAATCACCAAATTTGTCTGTTTTACTCCTTAAATTTCTTCCAAATCTAATTCTTTTTTTTTAATTTTATTTTTAACTTTACAATATTGTATTGGTTTTGCCATATATCAACATGAATCTGTCACCCCATTGATCGTTAGGGTTGATTCGGCTGATCTGGCTGGCTAGGCGGGTGTCCCCTTCCTCCCTCACCGCTCCATGTGCATCCCTCCGGAAGCTGTGCACTCGGTCGAAGAGGACGACCATCCCCCATAGAGGAGGACCGGTCTTCGGTCCAAGGGTATACGAATAGCTGAGCTCCCGGCTAGAACCTCCAAACAAATCTAATTCTCTTTATCTCTGTCCCAAAATCTAGTGTAAGCCCTCCTCATTCATCTCATTTACTCCTACAATTATCTCCTGATATACTCTACATTGACTCCTAATCCCTCAAACTATTCATACAGTAACTGGAGGTATTATTTTAAAATGTAAACTTGGTCATGTCATTCCTATGCTTCTGATCCAATAGATTTTTATTATCTTAGGCTAAACACCAGAATACTTAAAATTCTCCATTAAGTCCCACATGACTGCACCACACTCCCCAGGATGCTTTCATTTGTTCTCTGTATTTCAAGCACATGATCTTTCATTCCGTTCCTCAAATAAATCATGCTTCTGCTAGATATGGAACCTTTCCATATATTCATCTCTGTGTAAATTTTTATCCCTGAGCTCCCTTCACCTGGTTAATTTCTATACATCCTCTGATATCCTTATCTCCTCAGAAACTTCTTTGCCCTGCCAGGTAAGACCAAGTCTCCATATTACGTTCTAAGACTAATGAATTTCTCTTTCACCATAGTTACTCCAAATATAATCACACATCATCTTATGTGTTTATCTCACTAAATGATTGTCTTGCAACTAGATTCTAAGCATCATGGGGGCAGAATTATATTCAGCATAGTGTTTGATAAATAGCTTAAATATTAATACTGAACAAATTACTCAATAAATTGTAGTGGTGGTTGTGATAATAGTAATTATAAGGATGGTATTACAACACTCTTTCTATGGAGACAAACAAATCTAGGGAAAGAGAATACTCTGAACTCAAGCTTAGCCATATTCTCTTACGTGGCACACTGTTCTCATTTTCCTGGGTCCTAAATACACCCATGGCTTAATCTGGCAGATCAAAGAGGAAACAGTGAGATGACCATATAAAGACGTGACTTTCACAGGTTAGGTGATGGACCTGTGTTGTTATTGCCTGTCTGGTTCTCTCCTCCCATCTTCTAGTGGGGAACTGGACCTCTTCTATAATTCATAGCATTAGGCAAGAAACCTAAGCCAAGTCAATCTCTTTATTCCTTTGGAGAATGTCATTCTTAAGCAGAGATCCTAAGGGAGAGAATATAGTTGGAATCAGGTATCAAACAACAGTGTCCCAAAGACGCTGCTCATAAGCATCTACTGCCTGACTCTTCAGCGTTAACCTGGTTCCTCTCCTGCTCAAGGCTAGGTTGTTTAATCCCACGAATTACCCTTAATTCTGTGAATTGCAGAGTAGGCTACACCTAAACAAGTTGTGTTTGTTTGTTTGCTTCTACAGAATCATTGGTGCTCTCCATCAAAGAAAACTACCTGATAAGATGAAATTATATAGAACAGATTTTCTCATATCAAAAATACATATCCTCTTCAAGTTTTCATACAACATTTATACAAATGAATCATAGATTAGAACTAAAGAAAAATCGCAGTAATTTCAAAAGGCAGAAGTTGAATCAATATTTTAACATAAAAGATTTTAAAAATTCAATCATGTAAAAAAAATCACAGACTTATAAATTGCCTTCAACTGAAATGTGATTGAGGAAAAAAATCAATATTATATTTATGCATTCTACTTCAAACCATTTATTGGATGGTTGGCCTGCTTGGTACCAGTATAATGACCACTGATCAAGTCTTTTTATTAGTAGATCAAACTCCTTGAACTGTTAGTGCAGGAAAATAGCATTTATTGAATACTTGCTGTGATCAACATAGACAGCATATTTAAAAGCAGAGACATTACTTTGCCAACAAAGGCCCATCTAGTCAAAGCTATGGTTTTTCTAGTAGTCATGTATGGATGTGAGAGTTGGACTATAAAGAAAGCTGAGCACTGAAGAACTGATGCTTTTCAACTGTGGTGTTGGAAAAGACTCTTGAGAGTCCCTTGGACTGCAAGGGGATCCAACCTGTCCATTCTAAAGGAAATCAGTCCTGAATATTCATTGGAAGGACTGATGCTGAAGCTCCAATATTTTGGCCACCTGATGTGAAGAACTGACTCATGTGAAAAGACCCTGATGCTGTGAAAGATTGAAGGCAGGAGGAGAAGGGGATGACACAGGATGGGATGGTTGGATGGCATCACCAACTCTATGGACGTGAGTTTGAGTAGGCTCTAGGAGTTGGTGACGGACAGGGAAGCCTGGTGTGCTGCAGTCCATGGGGTCTCAAAGAGTTGGACATGACTGAGTGACTGAACTGAACTGCTGTACACCAAATACTATGCTTAATTATTTATACCCATTTTGCATTTAATCCTCACAACAATGCTAATGAGTCAGGAATTGTTAATCCCACTTTGGTCTTAACTGGTATCTCAGTGGTAAAGAATCTACCTGTCAAGCAGGAGATGTGGGTTTGATCCTTGAATTGGGAAGATTCCCTGGAAAAGGAAATGGCAACCTACTCCAGTATTCTTGCCTGGGAAATCCCATGGACAGAGGATACTGGTGGGCTACAGTTCATGGGATCACAAAAGAGTTGGACATGACTTAGCAAATGATCACACATGCAATCCCATTTTACTGATATGAAATTGATGTTTAGATAGGGTACATAACTTGCCCAATGTAATATAGATTCAAGCAGCAAAGTTAAATCTAGGTCTGCCTAACCACAGAACCCTGGTTCTTCTTACTATACTACTGACAAGTTCAGTATCATCAATGAAAAAGCAAAACCTATGAAAGAAACGTGAGACCAGAAGACCAGAAAGAAACTTGGAGAAAACCTGATCATCACAAGTAAGACTCTAGTGTCACACAAGCTGAAAGCTTCCTGTCCTTCCAACTTTCTTCCCTCCTCCTTCCTTCCTTCAGGAATGTATCCATCCATTTAACCAGGCTTGATTGAGTGCTCTTTGTGCTTTCATGTGGCAATGCTGTCCTAGCCATGGAAGTGGAATAATGAGTAAGAAAGAGTGCCCTGCCATTATTAATCTTAATGTATTTATTGGGAAGACTGACAGCTTCTTTATTACTGATGTGTGTGTCTGTGTGTGTATTAGTGGCTCAGTCGTGTCCAACTCTTTGTGACCCCATGGACTGTAGCCCGCCAGGCTCCTCTGTCCATGAAATTCTCCAGGCAAGAATACTGGAGTGGGTTGCCATTTCCTTCTCCAGGGGATCTTCCCAACCCAGGGATCAAACCCAGGTCTCCTGCATGGCAGGAAGATGCTTTACCATCTGAGCTACTAGGGAAGCCCTGTAGTTGACAAGTAATAAACTGCAAAAATATCTTGGGAGCTACAAAGTATTTTCCCAAAGTATTGTGAGAACTACAAAAGCTTTGTGAATAGGTGATATAAGAATAATCCATATTTTTCTGCATAAGGACATGGAAGTACACATATATAAAATAACTTGGCCAAGGACCCATTACGCTAAACATCCCTGAGATGGTGGAACTGGGGTTATATACAGGTCTTCAAGTCACTGGGATTAGGACTGCTAATCAACATTAAACATTCAAACAACTAAGATTATGGCATCCAGTCCCATCACATCATGGCAAATAGATGGGGAAACAATGGAAACAGTGATAGACTTTATTTTCTTGGGTTCCACAATCACTGCGGATGGTGACTGCAGCCACGAAATAAAAAGATGCTTGCTGCTTGGAAGAAAAGCTATGACAAACCTAGACAGTGTATTAAAAAGTAGAGATGTCACCTTGCCAACAAAGGTCCATATAATCAAAGATATAGTTTTCCAGTAGTCATGTATGGAAGTGAGAATTGGACCATAAAGAAGGCTGAGTGCCAAAGAATTGATGCTTTTGAATTCTAGAGCCAGAGAAGACTCTTGTGAGTCCGTTGGACTGCAAGGAAATAAAACCAGTCAGTCCTAAAGGAAATCAGTGCTGAATATTCACTGGAAGGACTGATGCTGAAGCTGAAGCTCCAATACTTTGGTCATCTGATGGGAAAAATCAACTCATTAGAAAAGACCCTGATGCTTGGAAAGAGTGAGACCAAGAGGACAAGGGGGCAACAGAGGATGAGATGGTTAGATGTGATCACCGACTCCATGTACATGAGTTTGAGTGGACTCTGGGAGATAGTGAAGGACAGAAAGCCTGGTGTGCTGCATTCCATAGGGTTGCAAAGAGTTGGACATGACTTAGCCACTGAATATCAACAACTTAACTCTTCCCCATTTTCTTCTCTGGTCTAGATCAAGACTTTTTATTGAAATGAATGGCAAACCTCAGCTGGAGAGCCTGAGGGCAAACTAAGGAAGAGTATGTTATGCTGAAAAGTTCTGGCATTCTTAGTTTACATTCCTTTCCATTTCAACTGCTGTTCATAGTGCTCATCACGTTAAGCCTGGAAAAGACTCCTTCTGTGGTATTACAATCCCCTCTCTCCTAGGTTTTGGTATTTGGCCCTAAGGACAGACACCAGACTAATTTAAAAAGCAGGTTAACCTGTGAATTGTGTGTATGTTAGAGGTGGAGAGGGAAAGAGATGGAGGAGCAGAGAGATAGCAAGCTAGGGAGAGAACAAACTTGGTTAGAAGTTGAAGTACAAAGAAACTATCAGTTTAAATTTTAACCTGGGCAAGCGACTCCCCCTTTCTGCCCTTGAGTTCTTTCTGCATAAAGCTATGGAAAACAACACTATAAATCAGATAATCCCCAAGTGTCTTTCACCCTGAGAATCAACTGTTGAATATTCACTCTGTAAGAAGCAACCCACTTCTTCCTGTATCACCACAGGCACTGCTAATAACTTGGTACGGGAATGCATGGATAAATTAGAAAAACCCAACAAGCCCTGCCAGCTCAATGGGAGCTCCTCCACCATCCTCATGCCATGCCCAAGATCCTCCTCCAGAGATCATGCCTAAGTTCACAGGATCATTCCAATTAAAAAAGAACTGTCAAAGTTATTTAGTCCGGTGTTCCTCACACTTTAATATACTCTTGGGAGTCCTGCTGAAATGCACTCTCTGATTGAGGAAGTCTGAGCTGGAACCCAAATTCTGCAAGTCTAATAAGCTCCCATGTGACACTCACACTGCTGGTCTGTGGAGGGCACTCTGAAAAGTAAAAAACTCATTCATCCTTGTCTGATTTATAATCTTTTCCAGCACTTCTGAGAGGTCTCTAGGCTCCCTTGAATGTCTTCTCTGCTAGGAAAGTCCCTGCCTCTCAGACAGCTTCCTTTATTTGTATTCAGAGAACCATTAGAAATCTTTTCCTTATTTAACTTACTACATACCTGCTTGTAGCATCATTATTTGGGTCAAAGAAGCACCACGGGAGATGTTTATCTTCCACATGACAATCTTCCAAAGTGCTCTTTCCTCTAGCACCAATCCTCCTGGGGGCTTTGTACTGTCACTTTGATGGTTTCTAATCTCCTTACTACTTTGGTTGCCCTCATCTGACTCCTCAAAATTCTAACTATTTACTGGAATGTTGCCTTTTAGTCTGTTTCTATGGTGTTATCAAAAGTCTTCTTTGCTATGTATTACTTATGTTGGGCAAGTTGTGTGAAAAGGTGTTTCAAAGGAAAAAATAGAGACCATTAAACATGAAAAGATAGTCAAATTTAAACTAAAAATTAAATAATACTGTACCCCTAAAAGGAAACTTTGCTGATGTTTAGTGTTGGCAAGGTTTGGGTGGGGGGGGTGGGGATGGGGTGGGGCATATGGACTTCCAGTCTCCTCAGTGGGACTATAACTCTGAAGAGCTTTGGGGAAGGATGAAAATGTGAAAGTTAACTTTTTTTTTAGTCTCTCTAACACCAGGCTTTACAAAGAAGGCACAAAAGGAAGTTACAAAGAAGTATATTTCAGGTCAATTACTTTTAATTCTATCTTTTTGACCCAGGAATTTTACTTATCCAGTTATTGCAAATGTTTTCATCCTACTCAGCTCTTCATCCTGCATTTGGCAATATGACTATTATTACTATGACAACTTCTTCTACAACAAATATGAATAACAACTAATACTTACTTAGCATTTACCATGTGCCGGTACCCATGTCAACTCACAATAACCTTGAAGTAGATAGTATTATGGTTTGAATTTCTACAGAGGTGTAAACAGTGACTCAGAAAGGTTAAGGATTTTAAGGTCACACAGACAGGAAGAGGTGGCCACTTAGTCCTGTTGACATTCTTCTCTATTTATATCTCCTCCCATCATCTCCACTGCCGTGATCTAAGTCCAAGTGAATGTAATCTCTTACTTGTATTAAAAGAAACAAGAAAAGCCTGTATCCCCTCATATTCCTCATCTCCATCCATTTCCCTACTACAGTCAAAAGAGATCTTTCTGTAGATTGTGTCATTCTCCTGCTTAAAACTGCCACTGGCTCCTTCAGTAGAAAACTGAAATAAAATCAAAGAAAGTCCTTGGCACAGTCTACACTTGGCCCTGCATTGTCCCATCTCACAGCATGACTCCCCTGATTCAAAGGCCCCTCACCCCCTCCTCCTGTACTAGACTGCTCCCCTCCCACCACAGCATATTTGCACATGCTCTTTGCTTGCTGTGGCATGCTCTTCTCCCAACTCCCACCCTCAACACTTCCTTCTAGTTGCTTTTCATCTCTCAGGTCTTAGATCTAGATCACATCTTATAGTTTTCTTAATAAAGCACCTCTCTTATGCAACCCATTCAAGCTAGTTTTAGAAAAGGCAGAGGAACCAGAGATCAAATTGCTAACATCTGATGGATCATCAAAAAAGCAAGAGAGTTCCAGAAAAAACACCTATTTCTGCTTTATTGACTATGGCAAAGCCTTTGACTGTGTGGATCACAATAAACTGTGGAACATTCTTCAAGAGATGGGAATACCAGACCACCTGATCTGCCTCTTGAGAAACCTGCATGCAGGTCAGGAAGCAACAGTTAGAACTGGACATGGAACAACAGACTGGTTCCAAATAGGAAAAGGAGTACATCAAGCCTGTACATTGTCACCTGCTTATTTAACTTATATGCAGAGTACATCATGAGAAACGCTGGGCTGGAGGAAGCACAAGCTGGAATCAAGATTGCCAGGAGAAATATCAATAACCTCTGATTAGCAGATGACACCAACCTTATAGCAGAAAGTGAAGAAGAACTAAAGAGACTCTTGATGAAAGTGAAAGAGGAGAGTGAAAAAGTTGGCTTAAAGCTCAACATTCAGAAAACTAAGACCATGGCATCCGGTCCCATCACTTCATGGCAAATAGATGGGGAGAAACAGTGGAAACAGTGGCTGACTTTATTTTTCTGGGCTCCAAAATCACTGCAGATGGTGACTGCAGCCATGAAATTAAAAGAGGCTTACTCCTTGGAAGGAAAGTTATAACCAACCTAGACAGCATATTGAAAAGCAGAGACATTACTTTGTCAGCAAAGGTCCATCTAGTCGGCTCAGTTCAGTTACTCAGTCGTGTCCGTCTCTATGCGACCCCATGAACCGAAACACGCCAGTCCTCCCTGTCCATCACCAACTCCCGGAGTCCACCCAAACCCACGTCTATTGACTCAGTAATGCCATCCAACCATCTCATCCTCTGTCTTCCCCTTCTCCTCCTGCCCTCAATCCTTTCCAGCATCAGGGGCTTTTCCAATGAGTCAGTTCTTCGCATCAGGTAGCCAAAGTACTGGAGCTTCAGCTTCAGCATCAGTCCTTCCAATGAACACCCAGGACTGATCTCCTTTAGGATGGACTGGTTGGATCTCCTTGCAGTCCAAGGGACTCTCAAGAGTCTTCTCCAACACCACAGTTCAAAAGCATCAATTCTTCTGTGCTCAGCTTTCTTTATAGTCCAACTCTCACATTCATACACGACCACTGGAAAAACCATAGCCTTGACTAGATGGACATTTGTTGACAAAGTAATGTCTCTGCTTTTTAATATGTTGTCTGGGTTGGTCATAACTTTCCTTCCAAGGAGTAAGCGTCTTTTAATTTCATGGCTGTAATCACTGTCTAGTCAAGGCTATGGTTTATCCAATGGTCATGCATAGATGTGAGAGTTGGACTATAAAGAAAGCTGAGTGATGAAGAATTGATGCTTTTGAACTGTGGTGTTGGAGAAAACTCTTGAGAGTCCCTTGGACTGCAAGGAGATCCAACCAGTCCATCCTAAAGGAGATCAGTGCTGGGTGTTCATTGGTAGGACTGATGTTGAAGCTGAAACTCCAATACTTTGGCCACCTGATATGAAGAGCTGACTCATTTGAAAAGACCCTGATGCTTGGAAAGATTGAGGGCAGGAGGAGAAGGGGATGACAGAGGATGAAATGGTTGGATGGCATCACCGACTCAATGGACATGGGTTTGGGTGGACTCCGGGAGTTGGTGATGGACAGGGAGGCCTGGTGTGCTGCGATTCATGGGGTCGCAGAGTCAGACATGCTGAGAGAGTGAACTGAACTGAATTTATGCAACCCTGCAATAATTTTACACTATTTATGAGATTACTTGATTAATCTGTCTCTTCAACTAGATCACCAAAAAACCCTGCATACTTTTATTCAAAATACTTCCCACAGTGACAAGGACACTGAATGATGTTATCTACAAGTGCATGCTTGCATGTTCAATAGTGTCCAACTCTTTGCAACCCTATGGACTGTGTAGCCTGCCTGATTCCTCTGTCCATGGGATTCTCCAGCCAAAAAAACTGGACTAGGTTGTCATTTCCTTTTCTAGGGGATCTTCCTGACCCAGGGATCGAACCCATGTCTTCTGCATCTCCTGCATTGGCAGGTGGATTATTTACCACTGATCCAACTGGGAAGCCATATCTATAAGTAGCCCTGTTATACAAAGAGCACTAATATGGAAAATTGCCATTTTCTTTAATTTGTGGGCCAATTTATAACAGAAAATCTAGATATGCTCCTACGTGAAAGTTTGACAGGTTCTAATAACTTGAGTGCTTAAAATTTAATGTTTTAACTTAAATCAGAGTTCCTTTAAAATGTGAACCCCCGAACTGAGTACATGTCAGCTATGGACTGACCTCCATGTGAATATGTTGGGTCCATAGTAATACTCTGTTTGAAAGTAGATATCCCAGAAATACATGGCTCAGTAGTTCACATGAGAATAAAATAGCATTTGTAGCATGATAATTCTGACTCATGAATAAGGCAAAAGCAATGGGTTAGGTCCTGTTCAGGTCCTGGCACTAATGATAATTTTAACTATGTGACTTCATGAGGCATTTAACCTCTCTAAATCCTGGATTTTCTTGCCTGTAAAGTGGAAATAATAAAATTACTTCTTCATTGTGTTGTCTCAAGGATTGTATTAGAGGATTCAAGGAAAGCTCTTATCTCAGTTCCTGGCACCTAGTTAACATTCTATCATGGAAGCTGGCACTGCTGCTGATGCTACCGCTGCTCCCAATAAGGAGGATGAGGCTGAGGAGAAGGATATTTTCCCTCAAAAAATATGAGAAACTTAAAGAAATAATATGATTTTAGCAATTTCAGGGCAGGACATTTAGCCAGTAGGGCTTTTCTCTACTTGTGAATCATACCACATAGTCTGAGGTTGACTTCCATTGAGCCCCCTTCTGATCTGCAGAGAAAACTATTCCAGGTGACACCTTCATAAAGAGATAATTACTAAACTCTCCATTTATTAGTGGTTTAAGCACCCTTAGTCATTTTCTCTTTCCAATTAATATAAGTCATTGAGACTGAAGCTGAAACTAACTTTATTTCCATCAGATAGTTTAGAAAGAAATCAACAGCTACCATGATTCTCTTTCTGGATACATAGCATCTCCTGCCACAGAAGCTCTCACTGATGTTGTGGGAAATTATGAATCCAGAGAAGACTTTGTGAAAATTAGGGTAAATCAAGGTCTGCTTCTTCTTTCCGTCCAATAAACCTACCAAAGTGCA
This sequence comes from Bos indicus x Bos taurus, assembly GCF_003369695.1. NCBI lineage: Eukaryota > Metazoa > Chordata > Mammalia > Artiodactyla > Bovidae > Bos > Bos indicus x Bos taurus. The sequence continues at coordinate 47,155,481 of NC_040082.1, forward strand.
GATCCACTGGGCTTTGTAAACAAAAGACAAGATTAGTCACCAAAGGTAAAAGGACTACCATATTTGCAAAATGCCATCAGTATTATAGAATATTAGGGCTTTAGGAGTCTTAGCCTTGGGATAAGGAAACTCACACCTCGAAAAATTTAGTAACTTATTTACAGATAACTGAAGACAGAGTCAAGACCATGATGAAAACATTCAGACATCTAGAAGTAATTATGAAATGGACTACAATGATTATATAAGGCAGCATAGATATGGTAAAAAAAAAAAAATGAGATGTCAGGTCACCAGGTGGAATCTCAAACTCATTTCTTGACTAAGTGAGTATTTATTGAGTGATTAGTCTATCCAAAGCGTTATGCTAAATACTAGTAATACTATCATTAGTAAGACTGGGTCCTGCACTTTGATATATGGTTGAATATAACACTGTAAACCTGGTGTTTTCTATAAAGAGCCTGTTACATACTGAGTTTTGTGCACTCCAAAATCCACATGTTGTCTAATGAGGTGGATGAAACAGGAGACTATTATACAGAGTGAAGTAAGTCAGAACGAAAAACACCAATACAGTATATTAATGCATATATATGGAATTTAGAAAGATGGTAACGATGACCTTATATGCGAGACAGCAAAAGAGACACAGATGCATAGAACAGTCTTTTGGACTCTGTGGGAGAAGGTGAGGGTGGGATTATTTGAGAGAATAGCATTGAAACATGTATATTATCATATATGAAACAGATTGCCAGTCCAGGTTCAACGCATGAGACAAGGTGCTTGGAGCTGGTGCACTGGGATGACCCTGAGGGATGGGATGAGGAGGGAGGTGGGAGGAGGATTCAGGGTGGGGAACACATGTACACCCATGGCTGATTCATGTCAATGTATGGCAAAACCCACTACAATATTGAAAAGTAATTAGCCTCCAATTAAAATAAATAAATTTCAAAAAAAATCTGAAAAATAAAAACAAAAAACAAAGTCCACATGTTGAATTCCTAACCCCAGTAACCTCTCAGTGTCATCTTATTTAAAGATGAGGCCTTATAGAGGTAATCAACTTAAAATAAGGTCAACATGGTAGGCCCTAATTCAATATGACTGGTGTCCTTATAAAAGGGGGACATTTTGAGACAGAATAGGACACAGGGAAAACACCATGTGACCATCAAGACAGAGCCTAGGGTGATGTGTCTACAAGCCAATGAATGCTGAAAATTGCTGGCAAACCATCAGAAGAAGGAAAAGGCATGGGACAGATTCATTGTCACAACCCTCAGTAGGAGCCTACCCTGCCAATACCTTGATCTTGGACCTCAAGCCTCCAGAACTGGAAAACAATAAATTTCTGTTGCTGAAGTCACACAATCTGTGGTTCTCTGATACGGCAGCCCTAGAAAATTAATGTACAACCCAATAGAAATTATTTGAGGTTTGGTGAACCACTCAGTCTTTTCAACTCTGTCTTTTGTCACACAAAAGCAGCCATAGACAAAGCATAAACAAACAAATGTGGCATTCTAACAATACTTTATTTACCAAAACATGTGACAGGATGTATTTGGTCTCTGGACTGTTTTTCTGACCCTGCTATCAAGTGTTAAAGTGAAGGCATATAAAAGGTAAGAGTAGCACACAAGAAGGACACCTCACCCAGCCTGGAAATACAGGCGATGTCTTCTCATAAAATGTTCTGTATGATGCAGACATGCTAACAGAGTGAAGGGAGATGGAGGAAGAGGGAAGATGACCTCAAGGAGAAGGAACAACATACACAGAGGTCTGACGATCTTTGTGGGGGAACTGCCAGCAACATACTGTGGCAAGAGCATGTTTGTAAAGGAGACTTAGGAACTAAAGTAACAGAAGAGAAGGAAACAGATCGTGAATCACTTTATGAGTCATATTAAGGCAATGGAGACCCTAGAAGGATTTGAAGTAGAAGAGATATATGGTCATATTTGTACTTCAGAAACATTATTCTAGCTACAAGACAAGACAGGACAGGAGATGGAGCAAAGTAGAAGTGAGGGACCAGCTAGAAATCCAGTGGAGAGATGATGGTGGCCTGGAAGAGGGCAGAGGTAGTGAGAATGGAGAATGGTGGATGATATATATATATATATATACATATACGTGTGTGGGTGTGTGTGTGTATATATATATTCACATGCATATATATTTGAGATAGAAAGGTATAATGGACAGGGAAGATTTGCACGCAAATCAGATGATAGTGCGTAAACGAGAAGGTAGAGTGAGTATAACACACACCTCTCTAGCTTGGACAACTAAGCACATGGTAATTCACTCACTGAACAGAGAATATAGGAGAAGCACTTTTTAAAGGTGGAAGATGATGCATAAACTTGGTTTTAGACATGTTAGCTTTGAGGCGCACCTTAGATACCAAGAGGAGATGCTGAGTAAGCAATAGCACCTGTGCAGCACAATATGACTGTTCTCAGGTATCTTAAAGGTAAACTAATACTAACTGACATAACCTGATAAAATATTAACAGATGGCCAATCAGCCTCAGTTGAGGGACTTTAGTGACATGGTTGATCCATTGCCACTGTAATCTACTCCAAATGCTCAAAATCTTCCTCTTTATATTGACAAGCTATTGCTCTCAGTTCTCCCCCAGGAAGTGAATTAGGATAAATCAAATTCTTCTTCCATTACAAATGTACATTTTTAAATAGTTGAAGGCAGGAATAATGTCTAAGCCAGGCTTCCTCTTTCCTAGAACAGTAACTCCAAATTCCTCTACCATTTCAGTTGTCCTCAGTAAACAATGTCAACTTATTAAGTCCCTCTTTAAAAGCAGGAGTCAAGACTAGAGCCAATAATCTTGGTCTGGCCTAATTAGTGTGTAACAGAATTGATGATAACCTTCCTTGTTTTACACACTACATTTTTGTCAATGTTATCCAAGGTCATGAGCATTTCCTGACCCAAGAGGATGCCAAAGTTAAAAAATGGGAATGTTATGCCTCTTTCTAAACCAAACTTCTGTTCTCACTCCAGAGTCTATGAGAAATGTGTTCAAACTGCTCACATTTGTAACAGAAAAACTTTCTTATGAGATGGTGACAATTTTCCTAATTACTCCTTCATCAAGTATGATTGCTTCATAGACAATCTAGTTTCTACAACACCTCTTTATTTATAATCCATTTGCTGAGTACATTCTCAATATCCAGAGCACTACTAGATGTTAAAGGATGAAGAAAAGTCCCCAGAAAGATGGGACTGAGAAGCTACACCCTCATATCTGGTCTTCCTAATAGTCTTAGCACTGTGTTTTTAATGGTAGACTTTTCCATATTATCCTGGATGAAGAGAGTATCTATAAAGCTTTTTCTCCCCAGCCCCATCAATGCATAGCCCCAAAAAGAAATCAACTTTTGTTGTTTAAAGTTACTGAGAGTTTGTGTGGTTTGTTACTGCAGCATAATGTAGTCCAATTTATTAACTCAAAACTGGATGTGGAAGAAGAGCACTGCTGTAACAAAAACTCCAAAATACATGGCATTAAATAAAAACTACAGTGAACTACCAAAGAACAAATGCTAGAAAAGGTGTGGAAAAAATGGAACCTTCCTATACTGTTGGTGGGAATCTAGGTTGGTGCACTCCCTGTGGAAAATAGTATGGAGGTTCCTCAGAAAACTAAAAATAGAGTTACCATGTGATGCAGCAATCCTGCTCCTGGGCATATATCTGACCAAAATAATAATTCAAAAATATGCATGCACCCTTAAGTTCATAGCAACACTATTCACAGTAGTGAAGACATAGAAACAACCTAAATGTCCATCAACATAAAGCAGATTTGGTCCATGTATATAATGGAATACTACTCAGCCATAAAAAAGAATGAAATAATGCCATCTGCAGCAGCATGGATGCAACTAGAGATTATCATACTAAGTGAAGTAAATCAGAAAGAGAAAAACAAATACCATACGATACCACTAAAATGTGGACACGAATGAACCTATCTATGAAACAGAAACAGAATCATGGACACAGAGAACAGACTAGTGATTGCCAAGGGGGAGGAAGTTTGTGGAGGGAGGGGGTGGGAGTTTGGGGTTAGCAAATGTAAGCTTTTATATACAGAATGGATAAACAACAAGGTCCTCCTGTATAATATAGAACTATATTCAATATCCTATGATGAACCATAATATTTTAAAAAGAATATATATATATATGTATATATATATAAATAACTGAGTCACTGTGCTGAACAGCAAAATTAACACAACATTGCAAATCAACTATATTTCAATAAAAACAATTTAATGCATTGCATTAGTTTAAGGATGAGATGGTGGCAATGAGAAAGATGTTATTAGAGGCTGGAAGAATCCACAGGGGAGGCTGATAAGTTGTCCTTTAATTTATAGGTCTCTGGAACGAAAGGAGCCACATACAGATCTGATGGAGAGAAAACCATGTGTGTACATATGTCCACAATAGTACCTAGGAAGAATAAGTGCTCAATAAATATTAGCTATTGTATTTTATTGAAAGCTTTACATAGATGCCACTCGTACCCCCACATCATATCCCCTTGCCCCCCTGATTTCTACTCCTATTCAGACACAACTGTAAAAGTCTAGGAACTCTGAGTGGTACATGGTTTTCTATCCATCAGATCTGCATGTGTCTCCTCCTGTTCCAGATACCTGTAAACTAAATAACAAATTATCAGCACCCCCCCGCCATGGGTCCTTCCAGCCTCTAATAGCATCTTTGTCATTGCCCACTATCATCCCTAGACGAATGCCATGTATTTTATTTTGGCCCACAGCTACAGAGAGTAGCCCTGTGCTTGTTCAGATTTACCTCTGTTGATAGAGGTACACAGTGAATTCATTCTGCATTTCTATTTTCTTACCGGTAATATGGAAGCCTATTCAATCCATAGGCAAAAACAGTCCAGAGACATAAGGGAATGATTGCCCCCAGTAGCAACCCTTGGAAAAGGCAATGGCACCCCACTCCAGTACTCTTGCTTGGAAAATCCCATGGACGGAGGAGCCTGATAGGCTGAAGTCTATGGGTTCGTGAAGAGTCATTCACGACTATGCGACTTCACTTCCACTTTTCACTTTCATGCATTGGAGAAGGAAATGGCAACCCACTCCAGTGTTCTTGCCTGGAGAATCCCAGGGACGGTGGAGGCTGATGGGCTGCTGTCTATGGGGTCGCACAGAGTCGGACACGACTGAAGCGACTTAGCAGCAGGAGCAACCCTCCTGCTCAAAACTGTCCAAAGATTTCTCTGCGGCTTGAACAAGATCCAAAGTCCCTGCAGTTTAAATAAGATCCAAACTTATTATCAGATCCTCGAAAAATGTATATAATATTGTCCCTTCCAGTCATTTTGATCTCAACTCTCATATTCTCCTGTCCACTCATTAAGTTCCAGCTGCACTGGCCTTCTTGATGTTTTTGAAACACATCAAGCTTGTTACTGCCTGAAGACCTTTGTACTTGCTATTACTTTTTCTGGGAATACACTTCCCTTAACTCTTTTATGATTGACATTTCATCAGTCAGAACTCAGCCCAAATGATATCTGAGATAAGTCTTCTTTGACCATTCTTTATTAAAAAAAAAAAAAGAATGCCTGTAGCCTTATGTTAGTATGGTCCCTTTTCTTCATAGCACATATTATGATCTGCAACTCTATTAATTCACTCATTAGTTTGTTTGGACATTTTCAGAAATCACTACCAGAAGAAAAGTTCACATAGGCAGAGACTTCATCTTGTTTGTTCACTGATGTTTCTTCAAAGCCTAGAACACTCCTTGGTATGCAGTAAATCCTCAAGAAGTATTTATTGAATATAATAACACAACTCTCCAGTTTACAGATAAGAAAATGTGGATCTGAGAGTTTGAGTTACTTTCCCAAAGTTTTACAGAATTTCTTACAGGTGTGCCTGATTCTAAATCCTACTGCCTTTTGCTTCAACAAGTTAACTGTCAAAAGTGAAGTGTCAGACAGCAGGCAGGGCTAGGTGGTGAGCCGGTGTTGGATTCTATCACGGAGGCAATCAAAGCCAAAAAGACATACGGATCACACTTTCCCCCAAGAGCCCTGAATTTTCAATGGAACAAGATACTTGAGAAATCTATTGATCTCCCATTTTTGTTATGCTGTATAGGTGACGAGGATCAACGGAGATTTGTACTTTACTACGCACAACCTTGCAACCTCAATTTGTATTTCCACCCAGATTCCCACAACTTTATAGAATGCACTGCTCTGAGTGCCCACACCTTACCTAATTTAGTGCCACCGTTTGTGACAGTTCTGCTTTCCCAGCTCCTTCCAATTCAGAGAAACATCTCTCCTCTCCTGCTCCCTGCTCAGGAAACCAGCACGCCCCACCCAGCTATCCTCTTACTGAACGTCTGACAAGTACATTGGCCCACAGTCCGCGAAGGGGCGGGGCTTCTGTCTCGGGGGCTCTTCAAAAGGGATCCGAGGTCTGAGCAGTTTCTATCCCTCTCCAGGCCTCCTTCCCCAAGCCTGTGCTTTCCTGCCTGCTTTCTTTTTCCTTTCTGGCTCAGCTTGGGACAGAGGCTCATTCCAGAGGAGCCTCAGGTCTTGCATTTTAATAGCAGTGATGGAAAAACATGAGAATGTTTCCTGGATGTACCAACAGGAACTGAAAGATCCTTTCAAGAAATACCTGAACAACACAGATGACTACCTAGCTTTGCTCTGCGGGCCTCGTCGCAGCCACCTCTTCCTCCCGGTGACTGCGGTGTATGCTCTGATTTTTGTGGTGGGGGTCGTTGGCAATCTCCTGGTGTGCTTGGTGATTCTTCGGCACCAGACGATGAAGACCCCCACCAATTACTACCTCTTCAGCTTGGCTGTCTCCGACCTCCTAGTCTTGCTTCTCGGGATGCCCCTGGAAGTCTATGAGATGTGGCGCAACTACCCCTTCCTGTTTGGGCCGGTGGGCTGCTACTTCAAGACGGCCCTCTTCGAGACCGTGTGTTTCGCCTCCATCCTCAGCGTCACCACCGTCAGCGTGGAGCGCTATGTAGCCGTCCTCCACCCGTTCCGCGCCAAACTAAAGAGCACCCGGGGCAGGGCCCTTCGCATCCTTGGCATCGTCTGGGGCCTCTCTGTTCTCTTTTCTCTGCCCAACACCAGCATCCATGGCATCAAACTCCACTACTTTCCCAATGGGTCCATCATCCCCGGCTCTGCCACCTGTACAGTCATCAAGCCCATGTGGATCTATAATTTCATTATCCAGGTCACCTCCCTCCTCTTCTACATCCTCCCCATGACAGTCATCAGTGTCCTCTACTACCTCATGGGGCTCAAGGTGAGTATCCAAGCTGGCTGCAACCCTTAGGGCGGCGTTCCTTCTCTTTTCTCTAAGTTCTGAGAAACACTTAGAACTGGAGAAATTCAGAACTGGAAGGGACCTTAGAGAAAAACAGGGTGAACTCAGAGGGGAAACTCAGAAGTTAACAGGCTGGCTTTCAGTTGGACAGACAGTAACCACAGCTATAAACCACTTCCTTTAACTCACCTTTCATCATTCTTCCCTCTGTAACTGTGGTTCTCAAACCTAGGTATTCCTACCAATCACCTTGAAACTTTACCATGCGAACTGATGTGTGAGTCACTTCCTACAGAGAAGTCTGATTCAGTAGGTCTGGGATAGAGCTTCATTTTAAATAGCACAAGACAGCCACCCCTGGAGAGACTGTTTCATATCCTGTGGTCTCTTTCCTGCCCTCACCTGTTTTGCCTGCATTGAAATTTTCCTCTGCACCAACTTGGTCTGAATATAAAATAAACTATCCCTGTGTAGTTTATACTCCAAGACAGATATACAGTTTTAAAGTCAGACACTTCCTTGTGGTGGTTGCTTTGATCCTTTCGTGGAAATATCAGATTAAAATGCAAAAATATGGCCTGAGTGAAATCAACTGGACAAGTGGAGTTTGAAGGACAAAGAGGTAAACAGAGTGCCTAAAACAGATTAGAAGACAGTGTGAATAAGATATAGCTGGAATTAATAGAATATTATTACTTAGTTTGTAACATTTTATAATTAGAGTTTACCTTCATGTGCTCATGGTGATAAACTTCTTTCTTTCTTTTTTTCTGGATCTAAATTATCTGAAACTGTTGTTTTGTTTTTAATGAAAGGAGAAGTGAGTCTATATGATTCCTTTCCTGGTATATTCTGCATCAAAAATCACAGAGAGGAAAGCTAAACATGAGAGTTTTATACCCATTTAGGGAGGTAGTTATGTAGGAAATAGTCATGAGACCATTTAGACTCCCACGTATGAAGCTCATATATAAGATGCCTTCAGGTAATGTCTCACAATTCTCTCTTGGAATTAGTTTCTATATTTATAAAATGAGAAGTTTACATCAGATCTTATGTATTAGCACTCCTGATCACTCTAACAGTCTGTGGTTCCTTAAGAAAAGGAAAAGGGAATCTTTGAGTGGGAGCAATGTGAGTTATAAGTGAAAGGAAAACAAAACAGGCATCACATTCACATTCTATGTTGTAAGATGGCTCTGGTACCATGTATTATGTGATAATTAATATACTCCCATCTCAGTGCATCTCTGAGAAAGTTGTGTGTCAAAAATGAGTGTCCCACAGGCGGTCCTTTCGAATAAATACTGTGCCTAAAGTGAATGGTAAAGTCTAAGGAGGAAGAACAGATTTTAAGTACATAGGAATAAATCTAATCATGCAGAGAACTGTGCCAGTTTCCTCCTGGTGGACTGGCCCCTGTAATTCCAGAGACATGTGTCAAACCAGACTAGCTCACAGTCACCATATCTTTAGCAAGCCCTGTGCATCCACTGTGGGGAAAGGTCTTCTGCATGATTCCATGAGCTCTATGAGAAATATCCACCCCAAATGTACCAATACAATCTCTACTAACAGTGAACAATCACTGCTACTGCTAAGTCACTTCAGTCGTGTCTGACTCTGTGCGACCCCATAGACGGCAGCCCACCAGGCTTCCCCGTCCCTGGGATTCTCCAGGCAAGAGTACTGGAGTGGGGTGCCGTTGCCTTCTCCGGTGAACAATCACTTGTCTCAGGTAAATTTGGGGGAACTATCTAACTCTGAATAGGAAACATGTTTCCCTTTCCAAACAGTTACTTTAAGTGTCACTTTGTTGTGTCGTCATGAATCTACTGCTCCCTGGTTATCAGGAGCTAGGTGATAGATAACAGCTAAGAAACCACCCTAGTTTGCTCTGTGTATGCAGTGCAACTTATAGCATCCTATTCTCAGGAAGGGTGAGGTGTTACCCAGAGGACATTGGAAAGGAACTATCTGCTCAGAATGTCTCTTCTATAGGAATTTAAAGATTTCTAGACTGGGAGTCAAAAGTAAACCCTAATCTGTGGCATTGATCTCAAGACCTTTGCACCTTTTGCTGTATTTTTGCCAGAAACGTCCCTACCGCCCACCATCACAATCCTTTTTGCCTTTCTAACTCTCACTTGTCCTTTAAGTCATACTTTACTCACACTTACTCCAGGAAGTTCTCCCTGATTCCCTAACTGCTTGATTCCCCTGTAGGTGCTCGTGATTCCTAGTGATTTCCCATCATTGCATTCATCACAATTTATAATTCTATACTTGTGGGTTCCTTAACTTCTTCCTCTCCAACTAGACTGTAAGCTCAGTGAATGAATGAATGAGCCATTTCCTTTATTGTTGGACTTCAGCTTCTCTACCTTCAAAATAGGAGACATGGAAATATTATCTCAGAGGGCCTTTTTGATCTGAAAGATTTTAAAGAGATTTGATCAACTCTGATGAGTACTGATTCTCATGGCAAGTCTAAAGATATGATTGAGTCTGGACAAATGCCTTCAAAAGGCAGAAAACCAAGACTGATGAAATCCCAGGAGCAAGAAAGAAGGAAGGGAGCTATATGTGTGCTCAAAATTGACCACTCAGAGATTCTTCATCATTCCAGGACTCAAGTCTCCAATGAGCTGCTCTTTATGGTTCTAACATGATGGAGATGGAAAATAGTCAATCCCAGGGCAAGTCCCTTCCCATCTCCTCCATGCAGCATTAATGCTTTAACTAGAGAGGATGTATTATGAATAGTAACAGAATTCAGCCAGGGCAAACAGGACTGAACTGATTTTTTTTTTTAACTTTACATAATTGTATTAGTTTTGCCAAATATCAAAATGAATCTGCCACAAGTATACATGTGTTCCCCATCTTGAACCCTCTTCCCTCCTCCCTCCCCATACCATCCCTCTGGGTCGTCCCAGTGCTCTAGCCCCAAGCATCCAGTATCGTGCATCGAACCTGGACTGGCAACTCGTTTCATACATGATATTTTACATGTTTCAATGCCATTCTCCCAAATCTCCCCACCCTCTCCCTCTCCCACAGAGTCCATAAGACTGTTCTATACATCAGTGTCTTTTGCTGTCTCATACACAGGGTTATTGTTACCATCTTTCTAAATTCCATATATATGCGTTAGTATACTGTATTGGTGTTTTTCTTTCTGGCTTACTTCACTCTGTATAATAGGCTCCAGTTTCATCCACCTCATTAGAACTGATTCAAATGTATTCTTTTTAATAGCTGAGTAATACTCCATTGTGTATATGTACCACAGCTTTCTTATCCATTCATCTGCTGATGGACGTCTAGGTTGCTTCCATGTCCTGGCTATTATAAACAGTGCTGCGATGAACATTGGGGTACATGTGTCTCTTTCCCTTCTGGTTTCCTCAGTGTGTATGCCCAGCAGTGGGATTGCTAGATCATAAGGCAGTTCTATTTCCAGTTTTTTAAGGAATCTCCACACTGTTCTCCATAGTGGCTGTACTAGTTTGCATTCCCACCAACAGTGTAAGAGGGTTCCCTTTTCTCCACACCCTCTCCAGCATTTATTATTTGTAGACTTTTGGATTGCAGCCATTCTGACTGGTGTGAGATGGTACTTCATTGTGGTTTTGATTTGCATTTCTCTGATAATGAGTGATGTTGAGCATCTTTTCACGTATTTGTTAGCCATCTGTATGTCTTCTTTGGAGAAATGTCTATTTAGTTCTTTGGCCCATTTTTTGATTGGGTCATTTATTTTTCTGGAGTTGAGCTGTAGGAGTTGCTTGTATATTTAACCTTAAAAGCTTCTGTACATCAAAGGAAACTATTAGCAAGGTGAAAAGACAGCCTTCAGAATGGGAGAAAATAATAGCAAATGAAGCAACTGACAAACAACTAATCTCAAAAATATACAAGCAACTCCTGATTTTTTTTTTTAATAAACAGATTTTGTTCAGATGGTGGAGATACTTACACAAAAGCTATAATTATACCTTGGTATTCTAAAGTTGGACTTCCCTGGTGGCTCAGATGGTAAAGTATCTGCCTAAAATGAGGGAGACCTGGCTTCAATCCCTGGGTTGGGAAGATCTCCTGGAGAAGGAAATGGCAACCCACTCCAGTGGCAATCCACTGGATTGGCAATCCACTCTTGCCTGGAAAATCCCATGGACAGAAGAGCCTGGTAGGCTACAGTCCATGGGGTCGCAAAGAGTCGGACACGACTGAGCGACTTCACTTTCACTATTCTAAAGTTATACAAATGAACTCACAAACTATATAAATGAATCACTGGTAAAATGATTTTAATCAGCATAAACAGTTGATCAGGATTATCTGATTGATAATCAACCCCATGTCTCCCTTCACCTTTTGTCATACATAGCTAAAAGGAGTGGAGCAGCAAGACTTCTGAACTTCCTACAGAGTGATGACAATTTTCCTCTCCTCTTTTTGTAACCTCACTTTTAAAATAAATGCTTGGGGTTGGGTGGGAATAATTAATAGGTAAATATATACTTTGTTAAACATCTGAAGGGAAATGAAATTAGTCAACAAGAAATAATGCAGCATTTAATATTGGCTAAACAAATTGTTTGGATTCTATTCTGCTATGTTAACCCCTTCAAATTCTGTTGAAACCACGTGTAACATGTATAAATAGTCTGTTTCTTATTCTTCTTCTAGTTGAATAGTTGTGTCACTGTAGCCTAAGAAAGCCAAAATGTAAGTAATGATTAATACAGCCATGCATTTTCTTTTCAGTGCAAACTACACTCCAAAAGAAGCCTTTTCCTAAAAGGATTGTGCGAGCCATTTGCCAGCTGTTTGATTTAAGGAAACTGTTCCCTGGAGTAGAAAAATTTCTAATGAGAACTGTTGAATGCACCCAGAGAAGTGGCTAATAGGTCTTAATAATCTTTCATTGTTCTTGATTATAGACTGGAATCAAATAATGGAATAACTATCTTGTAATAAGGACAAATGTTTTAAATGGTATGAAATAATCAGAAACTTTAGTAGATTTAATTGAAGGTGAGTTAGAAAGATTAGTTTGATTTATTGCTCTAACCTTAAACACAAGTCTTTCTCTTCTCAGTGTATCTGGATCCTTATTTGTGTCAACACAAGTACAGCATGTGGGTGAGTGGTACCATGAGAAGAATCTCTAGAAGGGACTCCATAATACAGATGAGTGGGCCCACAGCTATAAATAAATATTTCATGAAAAATTTATTATGCCTTTTGAGTAAACTCAGGACAATAATCAGATTCACAATATATGATTTTTTTTTCTTTTGGCCACACCACATGGCTTGCAGGATCTCAGATCCCTGACCCTGGCCACAGCAGTGAAAGCCCAAGAATCCTAACCACAAGGCCACTAGGGAACTCCCAGAATCACAATATATAATTTACTGAGTATCATTTGCCAGCCAGTGAGTTAAGAACTCTACCTGCATTGTTTTCTTTTACTCTTATATTCCTAGGAAGCCCTTATTCTTATATAAATAACATCTTATCATCTTTAGTTCCTTCTCATTTATTCCTAATAATTTCACAATATTTCCCCCTATTTCTTTCCAAGTTCTAGATGACTGCAAAAGGTCAAATCTGATGGAAGCTTAGTCCCCTAATTTCTGAAGACAAAGGAATATGTAAAGAACACCAATATATTCAAGATGGCCAGGTTTATTAATCATCCATGCAGATACTTCAGGGCAGTGCAGCGTGGAGAGCTACCTGACTTTGAGGAGCATATCTGTCTTTAGGATATTGATTTGTTGAACTTTGGAGGCAACTTTTAATGTTCCTTTCTTCCAAGTCTTATTTAATTTTAAATACCTTCTCTAAAATATTTTGTAAAAACAGCATCTAGCCCAGGAAGGTCACTGATTCTTATAGAAGTCTAAGTCTGTTCCATTGTTCCACAGACCACACTAATTTTTTTTAGCTGGAACTGAAATATGTCTCCTTATAGCTCAATCAATTGATCCTAATATACACAGGTTATAAAATGGGTTGAATTTTCCTCACATTGATGGCCTCCTCAGTTTGTCAGGACTTTCCACACAGTGAAGAGGCAACTCCAACTCAATCTGATTAAATACAAGATGGAACATAGACCTGAAACATCTAGAGGGAGAGCTGGCTCTTGGGGAAGATTAATCTAGTAAGACACACAGTGACAGCAAGGATCTAGCTTTATTTCTGTTTCTTTGCTCTTCTGTCTGTGGTGTTGGTTTCAACCTCGAAATCTGCATAGCAGCCCATTGGTGGCTCCAAGCACATTCCTCATGGTGAGGAGGAAAAAAACAAACAAGCAAACAACGCTCCCTGGCAGTTCCAATAAAAGAGTAAGAAAGTATCTGAAATCTCATTGGTCTCAATCATCCAACCACTCTGACTGAAGGATGACAGCTAAATTATACAGGGACTAAACATAGTTCTGGGATTTTCCTGGTGGCTCAGTGGTAAAGAACCTATCTACCAATGCAGGAGACATGGGTCTTATCCCTGGAGAAATGGTCACCCAATTCAGTATTCTTGCTGGGAAATCCCATGGACAGAGGAGCCTGGCAGGCTACAGTCTATGGGGTTGCAAAAGGGTCTAACATGACTGAGCAACAACAACAACAAAAACAAATCTGTATCTGGAGATGGGATCATTCAGATTCCTATTAATGACTATGAACTGGAGAATGAATAAATTCCCTAAAGGAAAATCAGGGCACTATTTTTAAGAGAAGGGAGAATAAGCACTATACTATCTTCTAGATATTTGATAGTAGTTTATTATGAGTCCTTAAAGCTTCTTTTATCTGGCTGAACATCCCCACAAACTTGAAATACATAAAGAGAAAAAAAAATTCACAACTAGACGAATGATGTAGATCTTCAGTGCTATTGAATTTCAGAGGAAGAAGGTGATAATGGTCTACAGTTGCCATAAAAGCCTCCAAGGAGTAGGTGGCACTTAACTGGTTGAGAGAGGCTGTATGTACAGGAAATGTTAATATTTGAAATTATCAGATGCTACTTTACAGATCACCATATCTGCCAGTAAGGAGAAATTATTTTAACATCTAAATTCAGAAACATATGAACCTTTATGGATAGTATTTGTAAAATAGAGTTTTCCAAATTGTGCTTCTCAAGATGGTACCAGGTATTCCACTGAAAAGGGTTGGGAAGGGTATTTTTTAGTCTAAGAAACATTATCCCCTGAGAGGATAGGAGATGTGGGATGTGGAAGGTGGAGGTGGAGGAAAGATGATACACTGTCTCCCATGAAGATGAGTTATACTCATTAGCATTTGAGGCTCAAAGAAGATCCATAATAAAGACTATAAAGATCATGAAGCAGAAATAATACCTGTTTCTGTTTTCTACTGCCTATCCATCTCATAGATGTCTAATAATTATATAATAAATGAATGAATCAATGGAAAAGCCTAACTTTTTAACTTTAGGAAATTTTTTCCCATGGAATGTCTATTAATAAACTACAAAACAATGGTTTTACAGAATGCTGTTTGCATCGCTTCAGTCGTGTCCGACTCTGTGCGACCCCAGAGACGGCAGCCCACCAGGCTCCCCCGTCCCTGGGATTCTCCAGGCAAGAACACTGGAGTGGGTTGCCATTTCCTTCTCCAATGCATGAAAGTGAAACGTGAAAGTGAAGTCGCTCAGTCGTGTCCGACTCTAGCGACCCCATGGACTGCAGCCTACCAGGCTCCTCCGTCCATGGGATTTTCCAGGCAAAAGTACTGGAGTGGGGTGCCATTGCCTTCTCCGTTTACAGAATAGCATAGGTTAAATGAAAGTGAAAGTGTTAGTCACTCAGTCGTGCCCGGCTCTTACAAATCCCATGGACTGTAGTCCACCAGGCTTCTCTGTCCTTAGAATTTTCTAGGTAAGAATACTGGAGTGCATTGCCATTCTCTTCTCCAGGGGATCTTCCCGACCCAGGGATTAAACCCAGGTCACCTGCATTGCAAGCAGATTCTTTACCATCTGAGCCACCAGAGAAGCCCATAGGACAAATGGTTGCCTGTAACTTGGCCCCATCTATACAGTTGAGTTAGGTGACCTGAGTCCAGTTCCACCTCCAACTTACTGTTAAACATTTAGCTAATTCTTACATTTCTCTGGGGCTTCCCTGGTAGCTCAGCTGGTAAAGAATCCACCTGCAATGCAGGAGACCCCAATTCGATTCCTCGGTCAGGAATATTCTCTAGAGAAGGAAGGGATAGGCTGCTCACTCCAGTATTCTTGGGCTGCCCTGGTGGCTCAGACACTAAAGAATGCACCTGCAATTCGGGAGACCTGGGTTCCATCCCTGGATGGGAAGATCCCCTGGAGAAGGAATAGGCTACCCACTCCAGTATTTTGGCCTGGAGAATTCCATGGACAGAGAAGCCTGGCAGGCTACAGTCCATGGTGTTGTAAAGAGTCAGACATGACTGACTGACTTTCACTTTAACTTTACATTTCTCTTAGGTTTTTTTTTTTTTTTTTAACTTGCAAAATGAGTGTTAGACTCACACTTCTTAGATCTTAATAGGAGGAAAAACTGTTTCCCTTTCTTTATATCTCTTTGCATTTTCCCTTGCAGCTGAAGAAAGACCAACACCTTGAGGCAGATAAAGTGACCGCAAATATTCAAAGACCATCCAGAAAATCAGTCACTAAAATGCTGTGTGAGTCCTCTATTTTGTAATTGTATGTTTGTTAAAGGAAAGCAGTTATATTTGGTATGATTAAGTGTTGCTGGTATCAGATCAAAATTCTCTTCAAGCACAATATCATGTCCTGTTCTTCCATGGCTTACTCAAGCATCTGCTGCTGCTGCTGCTGCTAAGTTGCTTCAGTCGTGTCCGACTCTGTGCGACCCCATAGACGGCAGCCCACCAGGCTCCACCGTCCCTGGGATTCTCCAGGCAAGAACAATGGAGTGGGTTGCCATTTCCTTCTCCAATGCATGAAAGTGAAAAGTGAAAGTGAAGTTGCTCAGTCATGTCCGACTCTTAGCGACCCCATGGACTGCAGCCTATCAGGCTCCTCCGTCCATGGGATTTTCCAAGCAAAAGTACTGGAGTGGGGTGCCATTGCCTTCTCTGACTCAAGCTTCTAGGGCCTGCCTATTTTGTTCTGTTTTAAAGACCTCAGAACAACACACTAAACTGCATCCATTATAATACACTCTGTTCAGTTTTTGGAAATCATATCCACTCTCAGAGCCTTCAAATATCTCTTTTCCCTTTTAAAATGAGGAGGTGGTTCTTAACCTATTTTTTATTATGAGTTTCTTTAAAAGTATTATGGAAATAGTGAATTTTCCACTCAGAAAACACATAAATGAGCATCCATCAAATGTTTGATAGTCCATTTCAGAGGATCACAAAACCCTCTGATACCAAGCTTGGTCTTCATGAAATCTTTTATTTCCAGAATAAGAACAGCTGGTTAAGAATATTCTAAGCAGTCATTCCTCCTATGACATTGCATGATTTTATATAAACAGTACACTCTTTTATATAGATAAGATTTTAAAACAAAATCTAAGCACTGATCCACACTCGAATGTTATAAAAATACAAGATCCAGCACTAGTCTAACAAGATACTGATCAATTAGAGAAAGGAGGTTTGTGATACACTTTCCAACTCAAAATGTGAGATTTGGAAGAAAAAAAAAATCTTCCAGGATAATATGCATATGAAACATTCATTGCAACTATGTGATATATATGAACAACAACAAAACCTGTGAGGTCAATAAAATATGTCTTTTCAGCTCTACTAATCATCTTCTTGGAAATTTTTTACCACGTGTTAGCACCTGATCTTCTCTACCAAGCAATCTAGTCCCTTCAGTATTTCTCTCCCTTCCTTTATGAACATAATCTTTCACTAAGAGACTTGAAGTGTACTCACATTAAAGTTACAATGATAAAATACACTGTGAACCCTTTGCCTTTTGCAAGCAGAGGGTTTAATTTTAACAGGAATTTAAATTTTTAATTAGAGGAAATTATAGACAGTAGTAAGCAGATTAGGGACATTTTATTCAAGGCTAAATTCAGAAGAATCTCCCAAACAGTCCTGAAACCACATAAAGCAGGCAGATCACTTACTCTGAGTATGTTTAGTGCCAATGGGAGACATATGTACTGTTTACTATGAAACACATCAAACGTGCTCATGAGTTCAGAGAACTGTAAAAGTGAACACCAAAGTACCCACCATCCAGCTTTAAAAGTTATCAATGCATAGCTAATCTTGCTTCCTCTACATGTCTATCTCTCCGTTAGCCCCTACAAGATTATTTTGAAGTAGATCTCAAAAGAAAAGGAAGGAAAAGTATTTTACAACTCCAGGAGAGAAGAAAAAACATACATATTTATATTCGTGCGGATTAAATGCCCTATAGAGAAACTCTGGTAGCACCAATCTCTGTCTGGGGAACTGAAAATAAGAAACTAGAAGGTGCAACTTCCTGTGAATCTGTAATGATTTAAAAATAAAAAGTAAAAACAAACATAAAGCAACTGGAAGGAATTCTGTGCCCTAGTAATTTATAATAGACACATCCCCATTCCAATCCAGAGATGCTTATAGTATGTTTATGGTTGTTCAATCTTTCTCTTTTCCCTGACTTCTTGCAGAATTTTAAATGATTAAAATCATAAAAGCTTCTATTTTTTCTAGAATAACAATATAAATTCATACTGCACTTCATAGTTTATTAATCTATAACTTCAAAGAACACGGACTTGCTTGAGCACAATCATTTTACTTATATATCCAGTTTGTGTGGTTACAACAGTCTACTGGCAATAATTTATATTCCACAGTAGAATGTTTTCTGGACTTTGAATACATTCAATACTATTTTAATACCTTAAAGGAAACTTACATTATACAAGAAATCTTGTACAATCATTTGGGAAACTGATTCTCAATACAGAACTTCTACACAGAATATAATTCATTCTTATGTTTACATATTCTGTGTAGAAGTTCTGTAGGATCTAGTGACCTTTAGGAAGTATAACTTAACAAAGATGAAGGGCAAATGCTAGCAGGAACTCAGAAGGAGTTGTATACCTCTTCTTGCTTTGACTGCCTTCTACTCTCCCCTTCATCCTCCTTTTCCAGTTGTCTTGGTCTTAGTGTTTGCTATCTGCTGGGCCCCATTCCACATTGATCGGCTCTTCTTCAGCTTTGTGGAGGAGTGGACCGAACCCCTGGCTGCTGTGTTCAATCTCATCCATGTGGTGTCAGGTAAAATTGTAGATCCTTTGGGTGCATCACAAGTGTTCAGGTAGCTGCAGGTTTTTCATCTTGCTTAGAGCAAGTAGGTTCTATCTGTATATGCCAATTTATCATAGAGATTTGCCACGCATATGTCACGTATATGCCACGTATATGCCACGCATATATATATATATATATATATATAATGAAGACATTTGATTTTTATTGTATTTGTATATATGTATATTTGTATTTTGTATTTATATTGTATATTTATTTGTATACAAATACATGTATACATGTATATGTATATTTTGTATTATATATATGTATATATATACATGTATATATGTATATATATGTATGTATATATGTATATATATGTATGTATATATGTATATGTATATATATATGTGTATATATATGTATATATATATACATATATATATGTATATATACGTGTATATATATATACACATATATATACATATACATATATATGTATACACATATATATACAATATGTATAAATACATGTATACATATATACATATACATATATATGTGTATATATATGTGTATATACATATGTATATATGTGTGTATATATATACATGTATATATGTATATATACATGTATATATACATGTATATATACATGTATATATATATTTTGTATTTATATTATATATTTGTATACAAATACATGTATACATGTATACAAATACATGTATACATGTATTTGTATACAAATACAATTTATATTGTATTTGTATATATGTATATTGTATTTGTATATATGTATATATGTATATTTGTATTTGTATATATGCCACGCATATGTATATATGCCACAATATATATTGTATTGTATATATGCCACGCATATGCCACATATATGCCACGCATATATATATATATATATATATATAATGAAGACATTTGATTTTTATTGTATTTATTAAATATTTAAATATTATTAGGCATTAAATATTGATTAAATAGGTTACTGGCTCAAAAGAAATATACCATATTACTACTTTAGACACTATTTTATGAAAACCCTCAACTCTAAATATGATGTCACAGCAGGAAAATGGTCTAAGGAATGATTCCTTTGGTTTTTCTGCCAGTGGCCATGGGATTTATTTGGTTCTTATTTATTAAACATCCGTGTCCCTGAAACCCACTATTGTCTTCAGCAAGTGTTACATCCTCCTGAAAGCCAGCCAAAGGGCATTCATGGGGCATCATGTTCTGCTTTTAGGCCACTTTAATGCTGCTCATTAAGGACATCATACACTATGTTGGAGAGTGATGGAAAGGTTGCTGAATCAGAGGGCCTGGATTTGCATCTCAGTACCTTTAATATTCTTAGCTATAAGCAAAACATGGATTCCTTCTTTCCCAAGTTTCCTCAACTATAATATGGCAATAATGCCTGTTCTATACACACCACAGGCTGATGCACACTAAGTCACTTCAGTCATGTCCGACTCTTTGTGACCCCATGGACTGTAGCCTTTCAGGCTCCTCCGTCCATGGAATTTTCCAGATAAGAAAACTGGAGTGGGTTGCCATTTCCTACTCCAGGGTATCTTCCCGATCTAGGGATCTAACTGCATGTCTTACATTTCCTGCCTTGACAGGTGGGTTCTTAACCACTAGCGCCACCTGGAAAGCCCACAGGCTGATGGTGAGAAGCAAGTAAAATAATAGCTATTAAAGAACTTTTTAAACTATAGTATATCTTTCTATGACTATCACAAATTGTAAAGTAAACATTATCATCAACATTTTATTGTTAAAGAAACAGTTCTACAAATAAGAAATGACTTGTCCAAAGGTAGTGGGCAAATAGTAAAAATTAAGATTCAGGCTTGAGTCACCTAACTTCAAGTTCAGGGTTCCTTCCTCTTGAATGGAGCAAAGGATGGCCCCCACGTCTTTCGTTCTCAGTTAGTGTAACTGTTAGCCTTAAGTTCAGACCGCTTTTATCCCTCTACCTCTGCTAGTCACTGGCTGGTTCTACAAGCTCTTTTTCAAAGACAAAGACGTCATTATGGAGGAAGGATAAGAGCAATTTGTAAAAATTAAAGTCCAGATATGCATAGAGCAATAACATTCATATGTATACTTAATACCATATATATTATCTGTTTTCTACCACCATTTTTTTTTTTTATTCAGAAGGGCTTGTGTAAAGCTTATACCTAGACATTAGGACCTTCCTCTGTGTTAAACTATTTATTATTCTGGACAATATCTCAAAAATGTTTATAGCTCTGATCTTTGTGGTTTGTCTGAGAAGTGGAAGTGTTTAAATAATATACACACTACTATATATATAATAGATAACTAATAAAAGACCTACTGTGTACCACAAGGATTCTATTAAATACTCTGTATAGGTGTATATGGGAATAGAATTTTTTAAAAAGGATATATGTATATGCATAATTGATTCACTTTGCTGTATACCTGAAACCAACACAACATTGTAAATCAACTATACTTCAATAAAAAAAGTGTTTTAAATAAGATAAATTATTCTTTAAAAAAATTGGAAAATACACAAGATCACATGAAGCTTCACTAGTTGATTACACTTCTCCAGAGGCATCAAGAAAACTATTTTAAGATTCCCAAGCTATGTCATTTACAACACAATAACATTTTCTTATTAAGACATAATTTTTCCCTCCCCAACCCTACCAACCAGATGATATCTAAACCTCTTAAATGCTATGCCCAAAACGCCCCCAACTTGCCTTCTGACCCTCAGATTATAGTATTTTCAATTCATAAGCCATATACTTTCCAAGTTGGTGAATTAGGGGTTTCTGCACGTCCTGCATTATTCTTGCACAATAAGTGTTCCCGTCTCAGTACACTGGTGCATGCTGTGCCTTCTACCTCTCTTCCACTCCTCTCTTGAGACCCCCTTCTCTCTTCCCCAATGTCTCCTACCCATTTCATGGTCTGGTTAGACTCCAGTCACCCCCATTATTATGGAGATGATTTGTCATGATTATTAGTGTTCTTGTGCTTAATGTGAATTTCCATAACATGACTGTTAGTATCACATATTTTGCTCTTGTCTTAACAGATATTGTTAGGTATCATCCTCTTGTTAATTACTGAAATCAGGCATAAATCTTATCTCTGTAATACTGTTCTAGATCCTTGGAGAACAAAGTCTAAATCCACTACCTTCCAGTGGGCCTCAAAGTCACATAATAAAAGTTCAATCAGTATTTCTTTATTGAACAAATTAACAGTGTACAGAAATGCACCCCCCACCCCTACAGGTCCACAGACATTCCTTCCTGGGTTTCCTAGATAGTGGTAAACAATTTCCTGCAATGCAGGAAACCTGGGTTAGACCTCTGGGTCAGGAAGATCCTATGGAGGAGGGCATGGCAACCCACTCCAGTATTTTTGCCTGGGAAATCCCATGGACAGGGGAGACTGGCGGGCTGTAGTCCATATGGTCGCAAAAGAGTCAGACAGGACTTTGCAACTAAACAACATTTCTCTGTGCCCAATTCTGTCCACAGGCAAATGGCTCTGTATGTGTCCTGAACTATACAAATGAGAATGACAATGAATGTGTTGAGGATAGCATCTATCATTTGTATCTTCTGTGGATAGTACCTCAACTTTATCCTCACAATAATCCAGGGAGGTGGGTTAAAATGGTGTTATCATCTCCATTTTACAAAGAACAAGAAATTGAAGTGCCAGTTCTGTCCAGGGTCACAGAATAAGCAAGGGCCAAGATCAGAAACTTAAGTCCTCTGATTCTTCAGGCTCCATGGGCCTTGAGGAAATAAAATAGGATATGGTAACAAATGAAAAGTGTGTATCAACCAAGAAAATGGCAATGTGTAAGGCATTTGGTGGAGAAAACAAATGGAAAACAATACAAGAATTCATTAAGGTTGGAAATAAGGTGGGAAGAGACATCAAGGGGAAGGAATTGGCAGGAAAAGGACACTGGGGAATGCTTCTTTGAAGAGCTATTTGGCATCATAAGGAGTCTTAACAGAGATTATGCCTTGACTGATTTACTATTCCTCCATTACTTGCAGTTTCAAATGATAGACTGAAGCATAAGATAAAAACATCTCTTTCTTCTGATACTTAAGCATCTCTCATTAATGCTATGGGAACATGTTCTTTAATTAAACAAGTGGGGATCAAAGGAAGTTGCTGAACATCTCAGAGAGATCCCATTCCAGCTTAAATTTTTCCGAGACTCTTTAATCTTTCTAGGTTTGGTTCCTAAAGTACACAGGTGGTAGATCTGTTCAGAGCATTTTGTATTCTCAATTAGAGTCTTGTATGTACTATCACTTCCAAAAGAGGCAATCAAAGGGATGTGAGGCCTTTATTAAATATTTATGCTTCTCCGTGTAGTGCCTCCCCCTCAGTTTTTCCTCAGCCTGTCTCTTAATCCTCTGCGTTCCAGGTGTCTTCTTCTACCTGAGCTCAGCGGTCAACCCCATTATCTACAACCTGCTCTCTCACCGCTTCCAAGCAGCATTCCGGACTGTGATCCCCCCTTCCTGCCAACAGCAGCACTCCCATAACCACTCACCGGGGCCGTCTATGCAGCGGAACATCTTCCTGACAGAGTGCCACCTTGTGGAGCTGACTGAGGACGTAGCTCCCCAGTTCCCTCGTCAGCTGTCCGTCCTTAGCTCGCAGCTCCCCACAGCCCTCTGTACTGGACAGGTGCCAAGAAAGGAGCTCGCAAAGAGCTGACATCCGTGTGGTTCTGTATTCTGGAGGGGTGGGGGGATGTCCCATAATTTACGCCTTCTTATATGATATGAAGGAGGTAAAATGAATCTTGGAACTTACATATCCAATTCTAGTTTTTTCCCCAACAAATGTGAAAATTGCTACTTAAATCTTGATTTAAAACCCAGAACCTCTTGATTTTTAGTTAGCATTCCACTGTCTTAACTGCTTCATGCCCTTCACTAGTTCATGCAAAGAGCATGACTAACACGTCATAGCACCTATACATTGAGTCATTCTCACAATTGGGAATGATTTGTCTTGCTATTCACACTCTGAGTCAGGCTGGCATTCTTACAACCAGTGGTCCCTATGAGCCACAGAGGGAGACATGGAAATGCTGTTAATGTAATTTGAGGGGCCCATACCAGCTCTTCCACGGCAATCTGTCTACCCTGCTTCATACTGTTCAATTACAATGTGATTCCTTGCAGTCTGAAGCCTTTGAGTTAAAGAGTCCTGATAACATAAGAATGCTCTTCAGAATTATTATTATTCCCACCATTCTATTAATGATCCGCAAGTCATTATCAGTCATTCCTCACCAGGGATGAAATCAGATACAAGTTCTACTTGGAGAAGAATGGGAAGAAAGAGAATATGGTGGAAGGTCCAAAGAGTCAACCTACACTACTTATTTGTTTTCATCATTTGGTCTAGACCTGGATTTCTATTAACTTGTGTCATAAATAAATGTATGTCTACTGTCTAATAAAAAGGACAAGTCAACTGATTACTACTGGTCTCAAACTCACGACTTTTCCTACTCAATCCTTCATTGTCTCTATAGCCCTCATCACTCCTACAGTGGCCGCCATTGCATCGTCACAACTACTACACACTTCTACTCAAGTTCAATTACTTGCTCTTATGAAGTCACACCCCAGTTTCCCCAGCTGCATATGTTTGCTTACAGAATGCTCTCTATACCTCCAATCTTCATCAGATGTGATCCTACCCATTCTTCAATATCTAGCTCATTGTGTTACCTCTTCCATAAAGCCTTGCTTGATTTATTCAAATAAGAGTATAATCTGACTTTTCTATCAGTTTATGTATCTTAAGCGTTTCCTTCAGCCTGCTTTGTATTTCCATGATTTATATTCTTGCTTTGCTAGAATGTAGATTTGTCAAAGACATGAAGTATCCTGTGTTCCTTTTTGCTGTTACTGGAGTCCTGACAATATATCAGTCACAATAAATACGTAGTAAATAAGTTGACCTCACATTCCGACATACTGAGCCAAAAAATCGCTCCACGGGAAACCATGTTAAAGAGCTGAAAGACCAAGATTCTGTTTCTGACAGGGACATCTGACCTTCAGTTGGCCATTTAATCAGCTGTGATTATAATGGCATGCCTGCTGTGTCTGCAGTGTGAGAAGACTCTTCTCTGCCCCAGGCCTTACTGAGGCTGAAACAAGCAAGCTCCAGCTTTTAGTCTGAATTTTCCCCAAGTTGAACAGACCATTCTACTAATAAATGAGGATATTGGTCTCTGACATTATTTTCTAACTGAACAGTCATCTTCAAAGTAATTCAATATATTTTTTAAATCTCTTAGCTAATTACAAGCCAACTTTAATGAATCTGAATTCTTAGTGATGCTTTATGTTGGTGAGCAAAAATTCTCTGGACATTTAAGGATTAAGTTGAAAAGACTCAACAAAAGAAAAACCTCAAAAACCGGACAATTGCGTTTCTTTCTTGACTTTTGAAGGTCTAATACAATTACTGTCTTTAACATCAACTCCAAAAGAAACAATACTAAAACTGAAGCTAGTAATCTGGTTGTTTGATTAAAACTTTAGTCTCTTTTTTAAAATCCTCATTTTCCTTTCTTCTCTTAAAGATGTAAAAATCAAAAAATGATTATTAATTCTTTCATTCAACAAATTTTCAGAACCCATTAGGTAATGGGCATTGTGGCATCACCTCACCTTTAAATTATTTATCTAGTAGAAGAAATGATTTTTTTTTGAAAATCATTACACAGTTGTTTAAATCTAATTGTGAAGTGTGCCACAAAATCCAAATATAAGCACTGTGGGACTATATATAAAAAAACAGTGTTTGATCAAGTCAGAGAGCAATAGGTTTAACTAAACATAACACTAAAAAAGGAGGGAAAAGTGTTAAGGCTTTGTCTATAGAGACATACATACATATGCACATATATACATACAGGAAGCTTATATTTCCTATAATATAAGGAATATTTCCTTCAATAAAAGTTGAAGTCCTAGAGTTACCTTATATAATAGTTGACACAAAATTAGTAGAATAAAGGGAGAAACTAAAACTTAAATTGTTCAGTGTTACTCAGTAGTGCACCTCATCATCTCTTGAGTTCCTTGTGATTCCTGAATTTTAGGATAATGATAGAAGAGGCCAGATAGTAAACACAATTAACAAAGTATTGGCAATTCAACTCTACTTCAATGACACAGTGATTTTTGAGCTCTCTAGTGATTTACAAACTTAGTGAACAGAAGCAAAGATATTTAGAATGTTGCTTGCCAAATTAGTTTGGCCCAAAGAGATAGCAGTGATTATTAATCTGAGACCCATGGAAAAGTTTCAGGAGATACAAGAATCCCTTGAAATCACAGTCATAATTCTTAGAGTGTACTTGTTTTTCTTGTAGAGAAAATTTATAGTTTTGATTTGCTCTTCAAAGTAGTCTATGACTTAAATGATTATAATCACTGTTCTAAAGGGTCCTTAACAGTCTTACATATAGCTTCTCTCTTAATGGATGAGTTGCAGTTGAAAGAAGGTACTGCAGGATAATTAACAAGTATCATTATTCCAACATAATTGTCCAGTATGTAAGAATTAGCTGTTTGTGTGCTGGCTTGAACTTGCTTACAGAAGTTTATTATTACCTGTTTAGAATTTTGAGAGGAAGCTGTCAAAGGATGGGTAGCTTGACATCAGCCACAGTGGAAATATTTATGCCATAGAAACTGCCCAACACTGCCCATCAAAGACCTGGCTTATCAGCACACCATTATCAATATGCTGACAATCCTCCATCTTGCTACAATATATGTGATTTGTTTGTAGAATAGATCCCCAATAGCACTGCTATAATTATAGACTAATTAAAGTTGCAGTTAACTCATTGAAAAAAAAAGTCAATGGACCAGATTTTGACCAAAGAGGTAAGAGATAAAAATAAGCTAAAGCATACTAATTATGACATGAAAGACTCATCAGCATTTTATAATTAACCTAGAGTGGAAGAATTACCCTTGGATGATATCCATTAAAATTAATGCAGAAAAAGCAACAGATCACATTTTCTTCCCTATACATCTGTTTTTAAATATCCCACAGGATTCATTGCAAAAAGATGCAAAATTTCTACATTCTCTCTCCTTGGCTTGAGACCTCATTTTTTAAATATGTGGAAAGTGCAAGCCAAGCAAAGGTTCAGTTCATCTAAAAAATCTATTTCCTCTCTTTTTATCCTTTTAAATCATTAAACCATATTTAGACTCTACATTAGATATGCATATGTTATACTTTGGAAATATTTTCCAGGTTATGTCAATGTTTGAAAGTTTTAACTAACCTATCCTAGAAATTGTTGCATATAGCCAAATTACACATGAGAAATATACACACTGAAAAAATATACATATGAATTTAGTAGGCTAAAATGTTTAGACTAAGCTGGTTAAAATAAAATAAAAAGCCCATTCTAAAAGAAAAGCACTTCATTCATTTCAAATACATGAAATTACTTGTATATTAAGAACCCCATGTTAATGCATAGATAAGAACATACTGTTAGTAAAAAAGAAATTTTTGAAACTAGATCTTAATGGAGCTTGGGTAAATATTGCTTATTTGAATATTATAGTAACACATAGCATATCATAATTTCATATTTCCCTTTATAAACACTGAAAAGTTTAATACTGACCCTAACTTGATAGCAATTCTTTAACAATAGAAACTGAAGTAAGTTTTACTTCATAACATTCATCTGTACTCTAGCTCAGTAAGTTCTCACAGCTTCACTAAGAGGGAGGTATTGTATTTCACCTTTACAGTTGACAAAATCTGACTTAGCCTCACTACACTCAGGGAAATAGACAAGCAAGCACAAAGTGTGAGTGAGACATACCATGGTAAGTATTTACGTCTCACTCATACACCTACAGGTTGTAGCTGGGCTGGCTCCACTCCTACTGAGGCAGAGCACTGATAAAGACCCAGGGCCACCTAAAGTACCTGCTTCCCATGGCCAGCAAGTCACATGGTCAACCCCAAAGTCGGGGGACCCAGCAGTACACGTCAATCTCTACGAGGCCCTGGCCCCACCAAGGGCGGGAGGTATAATAGCACTGCCACAGGGAGTGAAATGAGGGATCAAGGACACGCATCCAGTAAGCAGTACAGTGAGTTTGAACCCAGAACTATCTGACTCCAGTATCTGCAGTTCCCCACATCACTACACTGATTCCAAGTGAGACTCTTACTTCATCAAAAAGCCTCTCAGTTTAATATCATCCCCAAATATCACCTCTCCATTGACTTTCCATTAGATCATTAATACAGACAAGACAGCAGACACAGAATTCAAGTGCATGGACACAAGAGTCTGATGCCTGTGTTCAAGTTCTGGCTGTAAGATGATCAGTCGTGTGACCTTGGGCATGTTACCTAATCTCCCTGTGGCTCAGTTTCCCTGTCTATAAAATGGACATAATGACAGTATCTATATCTGAGTGATGACATAAGGATTAAATAAGTTAACACATGATTTGTAACGTTCTTAGGACATTGCCTGACACCTAGGAAGTGCTATAATAAGTGTGGGAAAATGACACATAGGAATGGGAACCTTTGTTTCATGAAGATATATTTTTTAACACCATTTTGTTTACAGTTTTTAGGAACTATAAACTCTTTGACAGCATTCAAATGTAAGGTGATTTGAACAAGTGCTATACCAAGAACTGTGTCAGGCGTTTTTGTTTTTCTTTTGTAGCCATTTCCTACCACATAAACAAGCTGCCCAAGATGCTATCACCAACTGCTAAGGTTTCATGAATAATGAAGGCACAAATATGTATTAAAGACTGTTTCTCTATTATGTAAAAGATTAATCAATATTTTGATATGGCAGTCAGCAGAACTACAAGGTATCAGGCTGCTAAGGAACAGCCATGCATATTAATTGCTTCTGAAGCCCTTCAGTCTGTCTTCATCTAGGGAATTAAATGTCTAATTTTTGGCTTTCCAAATGAGAAGACAGGGCTAAGGCTCCAATTAATGTGGTCACTCTAGTATAAACACCAAGCTCGGAGATGAAGTACCAAGGAGAAAAGCCACTGGGGTATTAACTGGTACACTATTTCCAGTACATGTAGAAAAGGATATTTAGCTGCATCCCCAAAACTCAGCATCAAATCTATATCATATGTGGCTATTTTATTGGACACTTACTAGGAGGCAGATCCTGGGCCATGTGCTTGACATCTTCATCAAGCAAATCTTAAAATAATCCCCATTTGACAGATGGGATAACTAAGGCTTGACAAGCATAACTGAGCTGCGATTCATACAAACAAATAAATGAAAGGGCCAGGAGCCAAAGGCAAGAAGTAGGACTAGAAATTTATTCGCTGCTGTGCATCTATATTCTATTCAGTGCCCCACCCCAGCAAATACTAAATACATGTCAAGTAGCAGACACTGAGCTCAATCTAAAGAGACAGAGAACCAGGGACTTCCCTGGTGGTTCAGTGGCTAAGATTCCATGCTCCCAATACAGGAGGACCACGCTCAACCCCTGATCAGGGAACTAGATCTCTCATGCCACAGCTGAGAATTTACATGTCACAACTAAAGATCCCACATGCCATAACTGAGACCTGAGACAAGTCAAATAAATAATAAATATTTTAAAAATAAAAACACAGAATGAATAACAAATAAGTCCTTATCCTTAACCTACTGAATCTATGGTTATTCAAATTTACTGATTGAAAGGAAATTTATATTCATTTTTTTCATTTGTATTCTTAACTCTTGACTTCTTACTTTTGCATTCCAGTCCCCTATAATGAAAAGGACATATTTTGGGGGTGTTAGTTCTAAAAGGTCTTGTAGGTCTTCATAGAACCATTCAACTTCAGCTTCTTCAGTGTTACTGATTGGGCACATAGCTTGGATCACTGTGATATTGAATGGTTTGCCTTGGAAACGAACAGAGATCATTCTGTAGTTTTTGAGATTGCATCCAAGTACTGCATTTTGGACTCTTGTTGACCATGATGGCTACTCCATTTCTTCTAAGGGATCCCTGCCCACAGTAGTAGATATAATGGTCATCTGAGTTAAATTCACCCATTCCAGTCCATTTTAGTTCACTGATTCCTAGAATGTCGATGTTCACTCTTGCCATCTCCACTTCCAATTTGAAGTTTGACCACTTCCAATTTGCCTTGATTCATGGACCTAACATTCCAGGTTCCTATGCAATATTGCTCTTTAAAGCATCCAAAATCACTGCAGATGGTGACTGCAGCCATGAAATTAAAAGACACTCCTTGGAAGGAAAGTTATGACCAACCCAGACAACATATTAAAAAGCAGAGACATTAGTTTGCCAACAAAGGTACATCTAGTCAAGGCTATGGTTTTTCCAGTGGTCATGTATGGATGTGAGAGTTGGACTGTGAAGAAAGCTGAGCACCGAAGAATTGATGCTTTTGAACTGTGGTGTTGGAGAAGACTCTTGAGAGTCGCTTGGACTGCAAGGAGATCCAACCAGTCCATTCTGAAGGAGATCAGTCTTGGGTGTTCATTGAAAGGACTGATGCTAAAGCTGAAACTCCAATACTTTGGCCACCTCATGTGAAGAGTTGAGTCATTGGAAAAGACTCTGATGCTGGGAGGGATTGGGGGCAGGAGGAGAAGGGGACAACAGAGGATGAGATGGTGGGATGGCACCACCGACTCGATGGACATGAGTTTGAGTAAACTCCAGGAGTTGGTGATGGACAGGGAGGCCTGGCATGCTGTGATTCATGGGGTCGCAAAGAGTCGGACACGACTGAGAGACTGAACTGAACTGAATTCTTAACTCTGACCTTGACTGAATGGAGACAAGTAACCTGTTTTAAACTCCTATATAACTTATGAAATTCATAGAGATTTAGAGAATGGAGTCTTCAAGATCATCTAACCCAACATTTCTTCCATACATCCATAATAGTTATTGATACTTTTCCAGCTACTGTACTAAGAGCTTTATATTTACCATCTGATTTAATCTTCCCCAAATCCTGAGAGATGAGCATTATTATAATCCTCATTCCACAGAAGAAAGATACATTTAAACACAGAGGTTATGGAACTCGCCCAAGGTCACATAGCTAATAATTGTTGAAGATGAAGTTTAACTCACTGCTAAGTATAGATCTCTAGCTCTGAGTTACAAATCTATACAATACACCTAAAGCACAAAACAGAAAAGTGCTTTGTCCGAGGTAAAACAGTGAGTGTTAAGGCCGGTATCAGGACTGATTTCCTCCCTCTCTTGTTCATAGCTCCTCTTATATCTCACTATGTCTGAATGAATGACAAGAAGCGAGAGCCTGGATAGTTCAGAAGATAAAGTATATCTTTAAAAAAAGCATATTCTTCAATCTATAATATTGGTCTTTGGACCTCATGAAAGAAAATTTCATCAATGTGTTTATGTCTATTTGATTAGCTATAAAATTAGTTTCTATTCCCTACACACAGACCAATTCTGACAGAAGGTTGCAGCTTTAAAACATGCCTAGGTAACTTTTACATGGTTCACATTAAGAGTTTAAAAAACCTAAATCATACTTTGACTCAAATTGAAAAAATGTCTGAAAATCTAGGTTTAATCTGTCTACTGAAAATTTTATTTACTGGAGCTGTCATTGCACTGTGGTGTTAAATGAAATAAAAATTGCACCAGACACATTAAAAATAGCAAGGAAGACTTTTTCAAGACTATTTTTATAAGTAATAGAGGCTATTACAATGGAGAGAAGAGATCAACTTATATATAAGAGGACCACATGGGGATTTATGGACATAGGCCTGGGTGAGGAAGTGGATATAAAATTACCAAGAGAAACATGGTTAGTCATCAAGGGTGGGGAAGGAAGAGCAACTTGATTAGATAAAGGATATAAATAGGAAGGGACTTCCCTGGTGGCTCAGATGGTAAAGCATCTGCCTACAATGCAGGAGACCTGGGTTCAATCCCTGGGTTAGGAAGACCTCCTGAAGAAGGAAATGGCAACCCAATCTAGTATTCTTGCCTGGAAAATCCCATAGACAGAGGAGCCTGGTAGGCTACAGTCCATGGGGTCACAAAGAGTCAGACACAACTGAGGAACTTTACTATAAATAGGAAAAGAGCCTGATTGGCTATCAGTGATAACAAAGATGATCTATAAACTGACTTAGCAGGATTCTTTGCTACAACTAGACTCAGACAAAGATGGGGATATATGTATACCCATGGCTGATTCATGTTGAGGTTTGACAGAAAACAACAAAATTCTATAAAGCAATTATCCTTCAATTAAAAAAAAAAAAAAAAAAGATGGGGACCAAAGAGAGGCCTTGGCAAAAAGAGGGCTCCAAGGAGGCTGACGGAAGTCTGACCAAAGAGAATATCCTTGCCAATGGCTTTCAGGAGTTGAGAATGGTAACAGGAGGACCCTGTGGTGGACAGAGAAATGTTCCAAGTGCTACATAGTGCTGGGCCCTGGAATATGATGCTTAGAAAAGTTGTGACTTGACTAAAATTCTTCCATCCATCTTAAGAGAGAGAGACAGAGACAGAAAGAGATTAATCATGAGGAACTGGTTCATGTGATTATGAAGACAGAGAAAAGCCAGGATCTTAAGCAAGCTGGAGACCCAATCCCAGAGAACTGGTAGTGTAGTCACAGAGTCTACATCTGAAAGCCTGAGAATCAGGAAAGGCCGGTCCATCATATAACTTCCAGCCCGAGGACAGGAGAAGGCCGGTAGCCCAGCTTAATCAGCCAAGCAGGCAAAGTTCCCTCTAACTCAGCCTTTTTGTCCTATTCAGGTCTTTAGTTCACTGGATGAGGTCCACTTGCATTAGAGAGGGCAATTTGCTTTACTCATTCTTCTAATTCAAATGAATTCAAATGTTAACCTCATTCAGATACACCCTTATAGGAACACCCAGAAAACAGTCTGACCAAATGTTTGGACCCCACCCCATGATCCTGTCAAGCTGACACATAAAATTCACCATCACAGATGTGTACTTTCACACAATCACTTCTGTGGAGCCTGGAAATTATTCTCCAGTAGTTTCATTTTTTTCTGTGGAATAAGTATTTTTCATGGTTAATATGAATAGAGTCTTACCTCCATCCCACTCCCTGACAGTGTCACTGAAAACAGCCTCTCATCTCTAAGCCTTGAATTTCTGCCTCCAAAGATCCTTTTTCTTTTAAACTACAAATACTTGTTAAGTTAGTAACTCTTGTGTATTTATTAATTTATAGATTTTTTCCTTAATGGAAAATATCAAAATATTGCAGAAAGTGACTCAAAATAATGCAGAAATTAACTCTTGTGTATTTGTTAATGTATAGGTTTTTTTTTTTTTTTTTTCTTTTCTTAGTGGAGGAAAATCAAAATATTGCAGAAAAGGAAATCATTTTTGTTGCTAGATTAAGTACAGCTCTGCCTAGATCTGTGCTCCTCACAGTCCGGAGACATTTTGATTGTCACAAATTTCTGATATCAAGTGAGACTAGGGATCTGCTTATCACCCTACAAGGTCCAAAGCAACCTCCGCCATCCAACAACCATAAGGAATTATCAGCCTCAAATGTCAACAATGCTGAGGCTGAGAAATTCTTGTCTAAAGGAAAGAGAGTTGAACAGAACAAAACAGAACCTTTCTTGTTGGAAAACAATATCCAAACTAGAAGGGATCTTATCAATCAAGAATGCAATCCCAAACTCCTAATTTGAGATTAACATATACACACAACTATATATAAAATAGACAATCCACAAAGACTTACTTCATAGCACAGGGAACTCTACTCAATATTCTGGGATAACCTATATGAAAAAAGAATCCGAAAAATAATGGATATACACATATGTATAACTGAATCAGTTTGTTGTATACCTGAAACTAACATAACATTGTAAATCAACTATAATATAAAATAAAAATTAAATTCTAAAAAAGAGTATAATCATATTGCCTCTCTTTGTTGATAAGGAAACCAAGATTCAGGACTTAAACCTGGGGTTATACAGCTGGTCAGCACAGAGGAAAGGCCAGAACCCATGTTGACTGACACCAGGGCAAGACAGGTTCTGGTTATTCCACCCATAAAGTGGAAATCTGATTAAGTGCTGAACACTGTTTTAGCAATAACTCGAAAGAGAAATAACTTAAAATTACATAACTGTGAACTCTGTCTAGTGTTAGGCAGCCTATAAAATGGCCCCCTGCAATGATCCCTGTCCCCTGGAACTCATGTCTTTTGTAATTCCTTCCCCTTAAGTCTGGGCGAGATGATACTAATTTGCTTCTAATGAACAGCATATGATAGAATGTCACTTTTAAGATTAAATTACAGAAAAGACTGGCTTCTCTGCTGGCATGCCCTCCTTTTCCCTCTCTCTTAGCCAGCTTTCTCCAGAGGAGCCAGCTTCCAGTGAGCTTGAAATCAGATTGTCTCCCAGTCAAGCCCTGAAAAGACAGCAGGCCTGTGGACACCTTGATGGTAGAAATTCTGAGCCAGGCTTATCTAGCTAAATTGCACCCAAGCTCCTGACCCACAGAAACTGTGCAATAATAAAGGTTCATTATTTTAAGCCACCAAGTTTCATAGTAATTTGTTATATTATTATGGTAAAAAAAATAGTAAAAATTCTGAAACAGTTTAAGAGGAGAATAATTCAAGTGTTGGCTGATCTTTACAACTCAGGAATTTTCAAACCATCTTGGGACTATCTTAGTGTACTGAATATAATAAAATTACCATTTAGAGTTAACACAAATATCATTCAGCTTCTGGACATATCTGTTGCTGATAAAAGAGTTTTAATCTGTATGTTGTTTTTAAATCTCTGGGCATTACAGGGGGGTAAAAAGGAAATGAAATCGGTGTTTGCCTGTAATTCCTATTGTGTTTGTTTATGCACTAGAAGAAACCGTCACTTCTAAAATAAAAGAAATAACACAACAACGCGTTAGTGCTATTTCACTTACATCTAATGTATTTGCAGAGAAAATACTGAAAACTCCCTGGAGATACTGAAAAATACTTTACTACCCCCAAGTGGACATACGAGTTATTTTTACAGAAATAAAGTGCAAAAGTGGCATTGTCTTTGGAAAACAACAACAAATGGTATGCAATGCTTCTACATCAGACTCAGAATCTCAGAGTTGGTTGGGACTATAAAACTTAGAACTTTAAAATTTAGAATCCTACAATAAGTGAGATATTTGAATTCCCTCTACAATATATCTCATGCTTGAACTTTTTTTTCGTTATGTAAGCGTGCTGCCTACCCAGGTGGCTCATTCTCTCTGCAGACAGCTCCATATAGTTATTCTAGTAAGTCTTCATTTTCCTTGTGAACTGTCTGCAATCCATGCAAGACCGCTAATGTAGCCTATACTATTCTTAATGCTCTTAGTGATTTCCAGAAAAGGAGATGGTACAACTCTCCAGAAAGCATATTCAAATAAGGCAGAGAACTAGATTTTAACATTTCTGGGGCCTTCACCTAAAAACCCATTCAAATATTATTTCCTTTGTGAGAAAGACTCAACTGTCCCTAACATACAAAGAATTCCTGTAAAAAATTAATAAACAGAAATCTTAATTAAATAGAATTGGGATACCAGAAAGGGGAGTTCCCAGACCCTCCAGTGACAGTAGAACCCTTCAAGAAGAAGAAAAATTCCTCTCCCTTCCTGACAAGGATTCAGCCAATGAAAAGCCATGGACTCTCTGTTAACTACAGCCCTCCCAACTTCCTTTTCCCCCTATAAAGGCTTTCTCCTTCCTTTGTTATATGAGGCTCACATGCATCTCACCATGGTTGCAGATCCTGAATTGCAATTCCCTGCTAATCCTGGATAAACCCATTTTGGCTAGAGAAATACCTGGTAATCTATTTATTCTAGGTCAACATTTTGATGTTGACCTAGAAGGGTCAAGAGGGACAAGAGAAGACCACCCCTTCCTCCCCAAAAAAGGCTCCACAGCTGGTGAGCAAACAGGTCTGTTACCCAAAATTGAACCCACTGAACTCATTGTTTTTCTTGCTGATCCCTGGAGTTTAAATGTGTATCTTTTTCCTGGATCCAAGCTCACATCCTCTTTGCTTTTGAAGCTCCCCAGTCCCTTTAGGGATCTGTTTTAAGATTTGCTCTTTCTGGTTAAGGTTTTCTTCTGTATGCAAGTAGTCATTTGACACTTCAGTCTGATTTTGAGATCAGACTTTCAGGTGAAGCTGGCTGAAATGCCAGCAGCTCATTCCTTCAGGAACAAGAGCTGCTTCACTGAATCTGTGCCAATTCAGCCATTGGCCCATTCCTTTAAAATAGGGGCTATCAGAGACTAAGCTGCCTGCTTAGAATTGGCAGGTGTTAGGCCTGCAGGCTGTATGAGTTGCAAGCTGTCTACACTGAGCTGTGTGAGCTACTTGAAAACTGCTCTTTTACTCTAGAGAAAAATGTCCAAGAAATGGGATGCCAGTTATCTGAATATCTTGAAGGTGCCTCCCCCACCCCCGCCCCACAGGGACTCTGGCAGATTTTGTGTTTAAAAACTGTGTTCCTGCCTCCTGTGCATTTTTAACTAAATGCACCAACCTGACCAAAGGTAATTTACAGTATCAATGGTCATTATGGGAAACTTTTGAAATTCTCAAATGTAATTTTCTTAAAACTAAACTCGATTAGAATAGCTCAAAAATGTCCAAATTGGATGGAAAGCCTATTTCAACTGGTATCTTGAGGTTTTCTGACCTTTTCAGGAGTCTAAACTCTCCCCTCTGCAAAATAAGATTTTAAAGTAACGGAGACAAACAAATCACTGAAGAAAGAAAAACTGGCTCCTGAAGCCTCAGTCTAGTCTTCCTTGGCTCCTTTGTCTCAGTCTTGCCTCTGGTGCCATCTTGTTTCTCTCCCTTAGTTCCTCAAGATTAGACTCCACCTCTGGCACAATCATTTCCATTCCTTTCTATGCCACCATCCCTGAAGAAGGGAAAGACTATCCACTCCAGTATTCTGGCCTGGAGAATTCCATGGACTGTATAGTCCATGGGGTCGCAAAGAGTCAGACACCACTGAGCGACTTTCACTTCACTGCCACCTATGACCCTTCGATGCCCTCAGTTCCCCCATACCAATTCTCCTGCTAAACTTCCCCTTTCCTCTGAAACTCTCCCTACTCCCTTTTTCTCTGAACATCTCAGAACTTTTCCCTTTAAAATTAAGCTTTAAACACCTAATCTCTTATATTCCCTGGACTAAAGCTGATATGTCAGCCATAGTCAAAGTCTTTCCCAAAGTAACCAAAGATCCTCACAGATTAGCTGAGGAATGTTATATAGTCATTCAAATTTATCAATCTGGTTTCTCTGACTTGTATCAGCTAGCTCACATGCTTGTCAGTGAAGGCAAGCCCAGCACTGGATGAAAACTCCTGACTGGGAAAATCCTAAAAGGTCTCTAGAATTACAACTGGGAAATCAGCCCCCTAACTTATTATATGATTAGACAAGGCAACTTCATTGAGCAGTTCTTAGGGCTTTACAAAAGCTGGAACTTTGCATGCAAAAACATGATGAATCTATTCACGACTATTACAATTGACTTCAGATTATTTTTAAATAAAATTCTAGTTTTCATTCAGATGTTAATTCCAACCAGGTACTTTTAACTCTTTATTAATGGACTGAACTGGAACTCTTCTAATAAAAAGGACCAGGATGGAATAAAAAACTAAGTCCACTCCAGATTCAGTTGAGTCATCTCAAAGGAAGGCAGCCAAAATTCTTCAACTTCAGCAAATAAAAACTCATAGACAAAAGCAAAACCATCTAGTTTCTGCTACTATTGCAAATGCAGAACATTGGAAACAATATTCTTACAGATTTAAGCACTTCAGGTGGCTTCAGCCCTCCAAAGCCCTCCCAATTCTCAGTGATGGGGCTCCAAAGAGCTACAGGGGCTTGTCCCATTCCTTCCTCTTAACCAGCTTGAAAAACCTTTTCGCAGACTGGGGAAGAATATCTTCCAGTCCTAATTGGCACCAGAACCACACTCTTGATGCTCAACTCCACTAACATAAAACAGCCTCTGCTCAGAGCAAATTGTTCAGATACTGGCATCTTTAACAGACCTCAAGAGGTTTCAGTCTCTGAACCTAATTCCTTTGTTTAGGCCCTTTGAGATAGATGAGCGCTTTTGTCCTTAGTTCTTCTATGCCTATCTATCCATTTTATTATTCAAGACTTCTTAGAGAAACATGCCAGAATTTCTTATTCACAAAAGGGGGAAATAATTCTAGAAATTGACAGTAATGATCAAAGTAACAAGCCAGGGAATTTAATGACCCTTTTTTTTTTTTTTTGTCCCATCTCTGATGGCACTAGAGCTGATTCTGGAAACATCAATCATTTGTCCCTGTTGAATCAGCTACTACCTTCCTTATAAGCAAAAGCTCCAAGTGAGTGAAAATTCACAGTGCACCTCGCATCAAGATTCAAATAGATCTCTCAAAACCTCTACCCAGAATTAATCAGTACCTTATAAGTAAAGAAGTCCTTCAAGGCACAGAGCCCATAACGGAATATTACAAGGCACAAGGCCTCGTTTAGTCCCTGTACTAGTCCCTGTGGCACTCCCATTTTGCTGGTAAGAAGACCTAAGGGCTGAGGGTGGAGATTTGCCAGGAATCCCCACCCAATAAACAACCCTGTTAGCCCTCACACCCTGTTGTTCCTAACCCTTATACATTACTGATATCCACTTCTACTGGAAGCAAATTCCTTAACAGTAATTGATATATGCAGTGCATTCTTTAGTATTCTGGTTGATGAAGCTAGTCAGTACATTTTGGCCTTCACTGGGGAAGAACAATCCACCTGGACAGTAACACTCCATTGTTTTACTGCTGCTGCTGCTGCTAAGTCGCTTCAGTTGTGTCCGACTCTGTGCGACCCCATAGATGGCAGGCCACCAGGCTCCCCCGTCCCCGGGGTTCTCCAGGCAAGAACACTGGAGTGGGTTGCCATTTCCTTCTCCAATGCATGAAAGTGAAAAGTGAAAGGGAAGTCGCTCAGTCGGGTCTGACCCTCAGCAACCCCATGGACTGCAGCCTACCAGGCTCCTCCATCCATGGGATTTTCCAGGCAAGAGTACTGGAGTGGGGTGCCATTGCCTTCTCCAAAAGATTCCTTATTTCTCACAAAGCCTGGAGGCTGATCCATCTGGATGATATAAGGTTCCCTAGAGGTTCAACTTTGTTGCAGTATGTGGATAATTTGCTTCTTTGCTCTCCTTCTCAAACCTCTTCACAGGGAGACAGTATCCATGGCTAAAGTTTTTAACCTTGAAGAAACATAAGGTCACCAAAGAAAAACTGTATTTGCCCAAATCCAGGATTGATATTTAGAGAATTTGATATCAGAACTATATCTGCAAATAGATCCAGATATATTTCGTAGTGTCCCATGTTTCCAAAACCCAAAACTAAGGACCAACCATGACAATTTCTTAGGCCAGTTGGTTATTGCCTAAACTAGATTCCAGATTTCTCAATTATGATCAAATATCTGTATGCTTTAGAAAACAATAACAACCCCAACCCAATTTCATGGGAAGAACAGAACAATATAGCTTTTAAGCTCTCAAAGGAGAGTTTGATGAACCTACCTGCCCTTGTCATCTCAATTATCAGACTCTTTTTCCTTTTTATGAACAGAAAGGAAGGCATTTCCCTTGGGCTACTCACCCAAAAACATGAGGACCACCATCAGTTCAGAAGATATTATAACCAGCAACTGAATCCTGTGGCATGGGGATGTCCCACTTGCCTGAAAGCTAGAACAGCCACTGTTTTTTTTTTCCTTAATACCACCAAGAAATTTTCTGTGTCGTCTCCTTTAACCAGTTTTAGACCTCATACAGTAGAAGCTCTCCTGAATTCTTGTAACACTCAACATTTCTCATTCAGCCACCTCACCTCTTATGAAGTCCTTTTGTTAACTGCCTCTCACATAACTCTTTTATACTGTAATAACTACTCTTCTGTCCTCCATCACCAAGCAAGTCCCTTATGACTACTTAATACTAACTTACCACCTTCTGACTCCTCACTATGATCTACAGGAAACTCCCCTGGGTAACGCTGACTTCTCATGATTCAATGGTAGTTCTTATTTAAGAGATGACAATGGTGAATATTGTGCTGAGTATGCTATTGCAACTCATTTTGATGTTGTTGAGGCAGCATCATTACCTATGGTTACTTCAGCACAACAAGCTGAATTATACACTCTTACACACACAATTCGGAGAAGACAATGGCACCCCACTCCAGTACTCTTGCCTGGAAAATCCCATGGATGGAAGAGCCTGGTAGGCTGCAGTTCATGGGGTCGCTAAGAGTCGGGCACGACAGAGCGACTTCACTTTCACTTTTCACTTTCATGCATTGGAGAAGGCAATGGCAACCCACTCCAGTATTCTTGCCTGGAGAATCCCAGGGACAGGGGAGCCTGGTGGGCTGCCATCTATGGGGTCGAACAGAGTCAGACATGACTGAAGTGACTTAGCATACACACACAATTGTAGTCTGGTCAAGGGCAAAACTGCCAATATTTAACTGATAGAAGATGCTTTCAGAGTATCTTGTAATTTTGGACTGTTGCAGAAGCAACATGACTTCCTTATTTCCAGCAGAAATAAAATTTAAAATGGCCCCTATGTTCAGAAATTATTGGATGAAATAATTTTACCTGCCACTTTTGCTGTTATTAAATTCCAGGACAATCTAAACTTGACTCTCTGGAAGCTAAAGGAAATCATGTTGCTGATATTTCTGCAAGAAATTCTGTCCTTAAAGAGATCAAGAGCAGTCAAAATAGCTGCCATGATCTAAAAGGATATTTCCTCAAATGATAATTTAGAAAACATGGCAAGAGAAACCCACAACTGGCCTCAGAAAAAGAAAAATAAGACTGGAAATTCAACAAACGTCAGTTTGATAAAAAGAGAAAGCTCTGTCTTGGAACAAAAAACACCCCAGTCCTACTAAAAACTCTAAAATCCGCACTCCTCTCCATTGTATGTGGGTTAAACTATCAGTCTACTGACAAAGTGACAGCATTCGTGAATCAACATTGGTTGCTCAAGCATGAACAAGGCTACAAAAGTACCTATCTCACTTATCCTGCTTGTCCCAAATACAACACAGAGAAACTGATTTGAACTGCTGCTGGACATTTAAAATTGCCTAATGGACCATGGAGAAGGACCATGGAGAAGGAAATAGCAACCCACCCCAGTGTTCTTGGCTGGAGAATCTCAGGGATGGCAAAGCCTGGTGGGCTGCGGTCTATGGGGTTGCACAGTCGGACACAACTGAAGTGACTTAGCAGTAGCAGCAATGGACAATTTGAGATCTGGCAAATGGGTTTCATACAAATTCTTCCATCTGATGAACACAAATAAGTTTCAGTCATAGATTGTATGTTTTCTCACTGAACTGAACCTTCCCTTACAGATGGGCCACTGCCTCTTACAGGCTAAAATCCTTTTGGGGAAGACTGTCCCTATCTTTGGGAATTCCTGTCAAACTTCACAGTGACCAAGGAACCCATTTTACAGGTCAGGTAATTCAATAAGAGTGTGCA
Organism: Bos indicus x Bos taurus; assembly: GCF_003369695.1. NCBI lineage: Eukaryota > Metazoa > Chordata > Mammalia > Artiodactyla > Bovidae > Bos > Bos indicus x Bos taurus. The sequence goes on from NC_040082.1 coordinate 47,196,919, forward strand.
GTTGGACCGGCTTTACACTTTCACTGTGCTTATCACTCTCAATTGTCTGATTTAGTTGAATGCATCAAAGGTATTATTACGACTTAATGTACAAAATTTGTAGAGACCCTCCAAATACCTTAGCCAAAAACATTGCCCTTGGTCCCTCTAAGTCTCAGATTCACCCTGTTTAGAATTTATAACCCCTCACTCTTTGAAATAGTCACAGGATGCCCTATGCACTTGCCTCCTTTTTGTTTTGACCCATGGTGATAAAAGGAAAGATGGAGACTCCAATATGCAAAAGGCCAATTGTTTCTATTAAAAATAACCCTATTTTGGAAGAAAAATCTTTTCACAGTGTAGTCTTAGGAGACAAAGACCTGAAGCATCACACTTTGCAACTTGAGGATTCCATCTATTGGATAAGATACCTCCAGAATAACTCTCTTCAGCCTTGCTAGAAATGCCCCTGCAACCAAATTCCAAAGAATACACTGTTGGATTCACACCTAGAGAAGGCACCAAACCTTCCTGGGCCTGCACATTATCTTGTGACCTGACCATAAACATGAGAATATGACTATTCACAAAGATGTTAATTTTGGCATTACTGATTAAAGCAAATGTGTGTGGAGGGGGTGGGGGGGAGATTTCCCAGAATTGAAGCAGACATCTTATGAGATGGTTTTCCCAAGATATCCAGACAAGGCTTGTTGGAATTTACTGCCAAACCTTTGATGATAATGTAATGGCTTTCGATGCCCTCCAATGTCTATGATATTGATAACATATGGACTTTAGATAAAAAGTGCCTGAGAGTTCTTCCTTGTTACTCATATGTGACCTCATTAAGTTTCCAATCTGCACATTCCTGCCAACACTACACCAAGGAAAGTGTCTTCCTAGCATTGAGGGACCAAAAAATAAAAAAAAAACACTAAAACTGACAACTCTACTCTTGAACCACGATGCTTTCAAAGAAAGATCTTGATCAAAGGGGGAAGAATGCAAAATAAAATTAATTTATAAACCTTAATTATTGAATAAGGAAAAATAAAGGACAGAAATGGTATGGACCTAATAGAAGCAGAAGATATTAAAGAAGAGGTAGCAAGAATACACAGAAGAGCTATACAAAAAATATCTTTATGATCAACATAACCACGATGGTGTGATCACTCACCTAGAGCCAGACATCCTGGAATGCAAAGTCAAGTGGGTCTTAGGAAGCATCACTATGAACAAAGCTAGTGGAGGTGATGGAATTCCAGTTGAGCTATTTCAAATCCTAAAATATGATGCTGTGAAAGTGCTGCACTCAATATGTCAGCAAATTTGGAACACTCAGCACTGGCTACAGGACTGGAAAGGTCAGTTTTCATTCCAATCCCAAAGAAAGTAAATGCCAAAGAACGTTCAAACTACTGCACAATTGCACTCATCTCACATGCTAGCAAAGTAATGCTTAAAATTCTCAAAGTCAGGCTTCAACAGTATGTGAACTGTGAATTTTCACATGTTCAAGCTGGATTTTAAAAGGCAGAGGAACCAGAGATCAAATTGTCAATATCTTTTGGATCATCAAAAAAGTAAAAGAATTCCAGAAAAGCACCTACTTCTGTTTTACTGACTACGCCAAAGCCTTTGACTGTGTAGATCACAACAAACTGGAAAATTCTAGAGATGGGAATACCAGACCACTTTACCTGGCTCCTGAGAAATCTGTATGCAGATCAAGAAGTAACAGTTAGAACTGGACATGAACAACAGACTAGTTTCAAATTGGGAAATGAGTATGTCAAGGTTGTGTATATTGTCACCCTGCTTATTTAACTTCTATGCAGAGTACATCATGTGAAATGCTGGGCTGGAGGAAGCACAAGCTGGAATCAAGATTGCCGGGAGAAATATCGATAACCTCAGATATGCAAATGACACCACCCTTGTGGCAGAAAGCGAAGAAGAACTAAAGAGCCTCTTGATGAAAGTGAAAGAAGAGAGTGAAAAAGTTGGCTTAAAGCTCAACATTCAGAAGACTAAGATCATGGCATCCAGTCCCATTACTTCATGGCAAATAGATGGGGAAACAGTGGTAACAGTGAGAGACTTTATTTTTTGGGGCTCCAAAATCAGTGCAGATGGTGACTGCAGCCTGATATTAAAAGAGAGTTGCTCCTTGGAAGACAAGCTATGACTAACCTAGACAGCATATTAAAAAGCAGAGACATTACTTTGCCAACAAAGGTCCACCTAGTCAAAGCTATGGTTTTTCCAGTAGTCATGTACGGATGTAAGAGTTGGACTATAAAGAAAGCTGAGCACCGAAGAATTGATGCTTTTGAACTGTGGTGTTGGAGAAGACTCTTGAGAGTCCCTTGGACTGCAAGGAGATCCAACCAGTCCATCCTAAAAGAAATCAGTCCTGGATATTCACTGGAAGGACTGATGCTAAAGCTGAAACTCCAATATTTTGGCCACCTGATGTGAAGAATTGACTCATTGGAAAAGACCCTGATGCTGGGAAGGACTGCGGCAGGAGGAGAAGGGGATGACAGAGGATGAGATAGTTGGATGGCACCACCAACTCGATGGACATGAGTTTGAGCAAGCTCCAGGTTGGTTATAGACAGGGAAGCCTGATGTGCTGCAGTCCATGGGGTCGCAAAGAGTCTGACAGGAGTGAGTGACTGAACTGAACTGAACTGAACAACAGACCTTGAAGACCAGAAGGGAAAGCTCTCATGCCCTGTAAGAAAGCAAAGGCCAGGGAGAGAAGAAAGACTCCTTTACTGGCAAGGACTGGAAGCCGTGAACTTTTAAAATATATAGCCCTGTCAACTTGCTTTTCTCCCTTTCTTTCCTTGTTTCCCTTGCTTCATAGGGACTTATATGTGGCTCACCACAATTGTAAACCTCAATTTTTGATTCTCTACTGATCTTGAATAAACTTATCTTGGCTGCAAAAATACCTGGCATCTAACTTTCCATTCATTCCCTTCCACTTCCTTTATCCACAGCCTGACATGAAACAGTAATATTCCAGGATTTAAATCAAGGGAAGGATAGGAAGTCTCTTGTGTGGTCTTAAATTATAAATTGTGTGTTTTACTATGGCTTTTTACAGGAGAGCCCTGTATTGGAGTTTTGGACGCTTGAACAGCTACTGATAAAGTGGCAGTTTGTTCTCATTTCAGTTTTCCTTAGAGATACTGCTGTCAAGGGAATTTATGGAAAGAAGAGGCATCTTTCAGCCAAGAATTTGGGCATTTTTAGGAATCAGAACCATAATACTGTCCTATTAATAATAATCCTAAAACTTCATTCTTAAACCTGCAAAGCACACTTTATCCCCCTTTTAGGGATTCATGGTCATAGTGGTATTTTAAGGCTCTGTGAAGTCCTGCAGCAAAAGATTTGTTTAACCTTATTTACCTTGGAGTTTTCATGCTTGTGTGTTCACTGTATCCCACTGTGGTAATGTCACTGAGAGCACATTTTGGGAAACAGGAGTATAGACTTGTGGGTCAGCAAACTTCTTCTATAAAGGGTCATGTAGTATCAGGTTTGTACAGCCATCCACTCTCTTTCATAACTACTTAGTACTGTGGTTGTAGCATAAAAGGAATCACTGACAACATGTAAATCAATTAGTATAGCTGTGATTCAAAAAATCTTTATTTACAGAAAACAGGTAATAAGCCAGATTTGGTCTATGGGTTATGGTTTGCTGATCCTAGTATAGACTAAAAATAAGCAATCTTTTTTTTTTTTTTTTTTTTGGCATTTTCTCCTAGGTTCACAACCTAATGCTATTTTCTGAGGTCTTATTTCTTTGATGGGGAAAAATATTGGAAGAAAAAGAAAAAAATTGATTCATCATTTTGAGCTAAACCAATTAGAGTTAGTTTTTGCTTTGAATTTTACTGTTTTGATTTTTCTGTTGTTCTCTCTCTTTTTTAATCTGCAATTAAGAGTTCTGGCCAGGACAACTTGCTTTCTGGAAAGGGAAATTCAAAAGCGCTGGGAAGAAACCCAAAACAGGGGAAAAAAGTATCATGGCCAAGAAAAAAATGAGAACAAGCGGGAGAGATCCTAAAAGAGACAAGAGAGCCTTTGCCCAGGACAGAGGTGCAGTTTCCCCCTTTATGTTTTCCTCTAGAACCTTTGCCACTAGCAAGGTGGCCTGGCTGGTCCTCAGAGTCCATTTCATCCCTGATCCACAGGCAGTCTTTCTCCTCCCTGGGGACAGTGAGAGGTGAAAGGAGTAAACAGAGAAGACAGTCTTGTGTCAGTAAGTATTATTGTAGGAATTAAGCAGTCTCAAGGGTCCATATAAGATTAAACGCCCAATAATTATAAATAAATCCATTCCCCTTCCTTGACTGTGTTTTTTTGAAATTTTGATCCTCTAAACAAGCATTTTTGTGCACACTATATACTTTCCCTCCATTTATTTGCTTCTCTTTTATAGCAAAATTCCATCAGAGTATATTCTTCGTCTCTACTTTATCAGCTTCCACCTTTTCTTGAAATCACTATAGTAAGGCTTTTTTTCTCCACTACTCCAAGGAAACCACATTTATTAAGCCCACCAGTGACTCCAGGGGTCAGTTACCAAGGCTCTTTTTGCTCATCTTTGCCACAGAATTTGTTGAATTCATCTTCCTCACTATTGAATTCTTTCTTCACTTGGCTCCGTGGATACTACACTCACCCTCTGTCCACTTCTCAAACATTTCTTCACTACCACTTTAATCCAAGCCCTCCTCCCTTACCTTATCAAAAAACTTCTTAGCTACTTTTCTCGATCCCACTTTTGTTTCCCATATACAGGAGATGGAGTGATAGTTGATTTCATGCTTTAATAAGTCTCAATCTGCCCAAAGTCTACTAAGGACATGCCAACACACTTAGAACAAAAGCCAAAACTACATCATGGCCTAGAGAGGCCACAGAATGCATAGAATGGATCCTGCTGGAGAATTTTGAATAAATGTGGTCCAATGCTGTAAAGAGCAATATTGCATAGGAACCTGGAATGTCAGGCCTATGAATCAAGGAAAATTGGAAGTAGTCAAACAGGAGATGGCAAGAGTGAATGTTGACATTCTAGGAATCAGCAAACTAAAATGGACTGGAATGGGTGAATTTAACTCAATGACCATTTTATCTACTACTGTGGGCAGGAATCCCTTAGAAGAAATGGAGTAACCATCATAGTCAACAAATGAGTCCGAAATGCAGTACTTGGATGCAATCTCAAACAAGACAGAATGACTTCTGTTCGTTTCCAAGGCAAACCATTCAATATTGCAGTAATCCAAGTCTATGCCGCGACCAGTAATGCTGAAGAAGCTGAAGTTGAACGGTTCTATGAAGACCTACAAGATCTTTTAGAACTAACACCCCAAAAAAGATGTCCTTTTCATTACAGAGGACTGGAACGCAAAGTAAGAAGTCTAGAAACAACTGGAGTAACAGGCAAATTTGGCCTTGGAATACGGAATGAAGTAGGGCAAAGGCTAATAGAGTTTTGCCAAGAGAATGCACTGGTCATAGCAAACACCCTCTTCCAACAACACAAGAGAAGACTCTACACATGGACATCACCAGATGGTCAACACCGAAATCAGATGGATTATATTCTTTGCAGCAAAAGATGGAGAAGCTCTATACAGTCAGCAAAAACAAGACTGAAAGCCAACTGTGGCTCAGATCTTGAATTCCTCATTGCCAAATTCAGACTTAAGTTGAAAAAAGTAGGGAAAACCACTAGACCATTCAGGTATGACCTAAATCAAATCCTTTACAATTATACAGTGGACATGAGAAATAGATTTAAGGGACTGGATCTGATAGACAGAGTGCCTGATGAATTATGGACGGAGGTTTGTGACATTGTACAGGAGACAGGGATCAAGACCATCCCCAAGAAAAAGATGAACATTAGAGAATATACAGCATTTTTCTTGAAAGAAGAGTAAGAAGGAATAGCATGAAAAATGCTATGAAAGCAGAAAAGGATGTCCATTCATTCATTTAATGAATATTCATTGATTTTTCTATTATGAGTTTGCTAAACATTGTTCTAAATGCTGGGTTTTGGGAATGACTAAAACAGAGAAGAATACAAATTACAGCCTCAAAAAGTTTGTTCAAGTGGGAAGAGTTAGTCAAATAGGAAAATGAACACAGAAATATACCCAACAATTTCAGATCATGAAATAAGCAGGGTCATAAAACATTAGAAGATGGGATAAACAGCTCGAAAGGATTGTGCAAGAGATAGAGAAACTACTTGGGACAGACTTTTCACAGAAGTTCTCTCAGGGAAGTCCTGTGAGCTAAAAGGTGAGAAGGACCCAGCTCTGCACATAGATAAAGGAAAATCATATCAAGTCAAGGAAATTGCAAGGACCCAGGCAAAGAAGTTATTAGTATGCTTGCTGACGAATTCTGGTTCTCCACCTCCCAGACACATGCAGAATTACATTTCCTTTTTCTTGTATTAGATGGGGTCTCATGGTTAACTCCAGCCTCTAAATTGTGAACAGAAGTAATCTGTATAACTTAATTGCTGATGTGAGATCTGCCAGAGTTATGTTTTCCTTCTAGACTAGCAACTAACAACTGTTGGTAGGAATCCTGGCCACTTCATCATCCTAGGTCCTCAAGTAACTTCAATAAGTAGAGTCCTTATTCAATAAGGAGTCCTTATTCAATAAGGAGTTCAATAAGTATCAGTCCTTCTGCTGATGTGTAGTTAAGAGATAATATTAGTTAGTTCATATTTTGTGTGGGCAAATGTGTTCATTTCTCTTGGGTAGATAAATCTAGGAGAGGAATTTCTTGGTCATATCATAATTCAATATTTAAAATAGTTGGCAAACAGTTTTCCAAAGCAGGTGTACCATTTTATATCTCTAACATCAAAGAATGAGGGTTCCCATTTCTCTGCATCCTCACTGGCACTTGTTATTGTCTGTCTTTTTAATCATATTTATAGCCATTCCCCACTCCAGTACTCTTGCCTGGAAAATCCCATGGACGGAGGAGCCTGGTAAGCTGTAGTCCATGGGGTCCCTAGGGTCGGACACGACTGAGTGACTTCACTTTGACTTTTCACTTTCATGCATTGGAGAAGGAAATGGCAACCCACTCCAGTGTTCTTGCCTGGAGAATCCCAGGGACAGGGGAGCCTGTTGGGCTGCCATCTCTGGGGTCGCACAGAGTCGGACACAACTGAAGTGACTTAGCAGCATAGCCATTCCAATGTGTATGAAATGGTATGCTGTGGTTTGGACTTAATGATTTCCTTAATGATTAAAGAACAGCTGATTTAATTGACACAAGGCAAGGAATTATACAAGGAAATCACTGAAGAAGCTCTTTCAAAAGTCCAATAATAAATGACGGTCAAGGTGTTAACAGTAAGTGGGCTGTGAACACTGAACCCCCAGGGCACAAACACTGTGCTGAGGGAACTGACTTAACTATAGACTGTTTTCCACCTGCATAGGTCATGTCCCTAAAGGTGACTCCAGCCCAGTGCTGAGTCTTTGCTCAAGAAAATGCAACGCTGCCAAGCTGCAAAATGTGCATTGTTCCAACTCTTACTGCCAAACCATTTTCGGTAATTCTCTACTTATTCCTCTCTGTAATTTTCCATTTTCCTACAGTCCCTAATTCCTGTTTGTCCCCCCATTTCTGTCTCCCATAGCCCGTTTGTGATCTCTCTCTCTGTTTTCCCTTTAAAAATCTCAGTTATCTTTGTCTTAGTTGGAGTTGAGTTGTTTATACTAGAGTCTCTATCCCTTAACACATCAGTCTGAATAAAATCTGTCTGGCCACGTTTAACAAGTTTTTGGAGCTGCTGCTGTTTAACCAGGTAAAGAAAACATATTTCAGAACTAGAATGAAACATTGTGATGAAGGATTATAAATAGGAAGTGAAAGTAAGGAACAAATCAAGGTTGACTCCTGGGATTTCAGCCTGAAGAGTCTCTGAGTGGGTTCTTAGATAGATGAAGGAGTCATTTAATGATACAAAATTGTCTTGGTGGAAGTGGGAAGCATGGAAGAAGAGGGAGAAAAAATTTTAATTCTCTTTTGAAAATGATAATTTGACATGCCTATCATATATTCAGTTATAAATAGTAAAGAGATGGATATATAAATCTGGAACACAGGAAAGAATACAGGATGCAGATTCACATTTGGGAGCCATTTTCATCCATTTGGTATTTAAAGCCATGAGGTAGATGAGATCACTGTGGGAAAATGTGCAGACTGAGAACTGATCTGGGACCAATTAGTGGAGAACTCAAACAATTAAAGGCAGGATTGTGAAGGAAAAACTTGGGGGTGGGGAAGAAAGGAGGACATAAAAAGGCAAGTAAAACATTATGCGAGGATGGGATCCTAGATACCAAGATGAAGGTTTTAAGAAGTAAAGTGTGGTCAACAGTAAATAATGAGTAAGAAGTTTGAAGGTGAGTTCATTAGTTTTGGCAATATGATGATCATGGATAGGAAAGGCTTTAAAGAAGTAATGATAGTGAAAGCTAGACTGAAGCAGATTAAAGAAATAGTGAAAGATAAGGACAAGGATCCAGTGAGTGTAGATGGATTCTTCAAGATTTACTGTGAAGGAGAATAGAGAAATCTGATGGTAGTAGAAGTAGCATTCAGATCACGAGAAGGTAGACTGTGAGCAACTGCAGTATATTTATATGCAGTGGGAACGATTTGGATAAAAGGCAACAATTGTGATGCAGGAGGTGGGGAAACTACAGAAACAAACACAAGGATGCTGTAAGGGCCGGGGTAGACAGCACAGTGGGAGACTGGCCCTTGATAGAAGCAGAGAAAGAATGACAAATAGAAAATATGGGTCTAAATAAGGACAGGTTCTCATTTGATAATGTAAATACAAGAGATCCCTCTGTTTCTATTTTTAAGCAAAGTTATCAGATAAGAGAGAGGGCATGGAAGTGGTAAGACATCAGAAAGAGTGAAGTGTAGAAGAGTTGTCCGAGAGGAAGCAAAGCAATAAATCCAGATAGTGTGAGTGCTTATTTGGGGTTTGTAAGCTTAAACTGCAGTGGATTAGTCATAATACTGTATGTGTCTTTTCCACTGAGGTGCAGATGTTAATCTGTTTAGGTGTAGATACAGATGGCTCAGTGGTAAAGAATTTGCCTGCCAATGCAGGAGACCCAGGTTCTATCCCTGGGTCAGAAAGATCTGCTGGAGAAGGAAATGGCAACCCACTCCAATATTCTTGCATGGGAAATCCCATGGACAGAGGACTCTGGTGGGTTGTAGTCCACAGGGCCGCAAATGAGTCAGACACAACTTAGCGACTGAACACCACCACCACAACAGACAAGATAAGTAATAAGATTCAATCTGCTGCCTTAGATTTAACAAGGCAAACACATCATGGGGTTAGAAAGGCAAGATTATGGAGGGTTTTTATAAGAGAATTATTTCTATGGTGGACAAGAGAGCCTGAACTGAAATAGAGGCAAATAGAGATAAGAGGGGAATAGTCAGTGGTGCAAATGGGTGAGGTCAATGCATTGGAGACCTAGCTGGGGTCAAAATATTGTTGGGAGGGCTAAATGATTAATCAAGTCAGAAGCACAGAGGTAGGTGATCAGAGAGAAAGATACTTAAAGATTTCAAGGTGACAGTGAATGATATAAAGGTTTAGGATGAGGTGGGGCAGAAGATAAGAATAATACTGGAGATGAAGGTGACCAGTGGACCATCTTTTTAGACACTGAAGTCATTGGATACTCTGACAAGCACATGGTTTTTGTGAATGATTCACTTCATATTTAGCCTACAATGGTTCATTATTAAAGGTCAAAGACACAGATTACAGATATTATTAAAATCTGCAGTAAGTTGTCCCAAGCGTTATTGAAGTCTACAGGAACGGTGCACCATGGAACTGTTACTGCACAACTTGGGTAGCTGCAGCACAGTACTGCGGACATGTTGAGCCTGACCGATGGTCTAGCCCAGTTGTTCTTAACTGGGGAGTCATCTGGAGATGATCTGCTCCATTTCTCCCCCAGGGATAATTGGCAATATCTGGAGACACTTCAGATTGTTGTAACTTCAGGGGATGCTGATGGCGTGTGTGTTAGTTGCTCAGTTGTATCGTGTCTGACTCTGCAAACTCATATATTGCCCACAGGCTCCTCTGTCCATAGAACGCTCCAGGCAAGGATACTGGAAAGGGTTGCCATTCCCTTCCCCAAGGTATCTTCCCAACCCAGGGATAGAACCTGGGTCTCCCGCATTACAGGCAGATTCCTTAACATCTGAGCCACCAGGGAACATCCTTTAACGGATAGGATGGTTCTCTACGATAAAGAATTATATGGCTCAAAATGTCAATAGTGCCAAAGTTGAGAAACACCAATCTAGTCCTAGAAGCTTTTTTGGGGGAGGGGGGCATTTCCTCTATTTTCCTCCTATGAGCAAACAAATACATTGTGTGTGTGGGTGCATGTGTACAGGCGTGCACATACTTAGTCACTCAGTCATGTCCAACTCTTTGCAACTCCATGGACTGTAGTGCACCAGGCTCCTTTGTCCAAAGGATTTCCCAGGCAAGAATACTGGAGTGGGATTCCATTTCCTGCTCCAGGGGTCTCCATTGCTCAAATATAAAAAACTATGGTGATTTCTGTGTAACAGCATGGGGTTCATGTAGACTCCTAACAAGTGGTCCTTGTCCTAATATCTCCTCCTTTTCCCACTGATGCTTCTTATGTAACTTATTCTCATTCCTGGCTGGAGATAGAGAAAGCATTTGTAATCACTAAGTCATTCAATTAATTACCTGATGCATAAAATTAAGGTAATTAAAAAGGAAGAATTAGGTCAATCCTTTTCAATTGGCCACACTCTAGTTATCCTATAAGCTATTAGTCTAATTGTGGAGGCTCCCTGGACTCTGAGAAACGCCCCAGAGGTACTTCTTGCCTACTCACAGACACTCGGAACTTGCCAAAATGCTTGTAATGGGAGTTCTCTGTTAAGTATACAATACCTGGGGGGGCAAGTTCTGAGTAAAGTGCTACTTGCCCTAAGGCCTTTACTTGATGTTTTGCAACACAATAGGTATTTATTTCAGAAACCAGTCCCTCTTCTCAGCTCTGCCACCAACTTGCTATGTACCACGGAGAGGTCACTTTCCCTTGCTGGATTTAATTCTTTGCCTAAAACTTGCAGGGGAGGGACAAATGAGGTTCTGTCCAAAATTAGAGTTTTAAGAATCTCAGATTCACTTTGATAGGTACCAATATACTTAATGGGGCTTCCCAGGTGGCATTAGTGGTAAAGAACCTGTTTGCCAATGCAGGAGACATAAGAGATGCAGGTTCGATCTCTGGGTCAGGAAGATCCCCTGCAGGAAGGCATGGCAACCCACTCCAGTAATCTTGCCTGGAAAATCCCATGGACAGAAGAGCCTGGAGAGTGACAGCCCATGGGGTCACAAAGAGTCGGACATGACTGAAGCAGCTCAGCATAGCACAGCACACACAATAGACTTAACAGTGAGCCTGACAGATCTGATACGGTCCTCTGAGACATACTCTCCAGTGATGGGAAGACAGCTACTAAACACATAACAATGAAAGGTGATGAGTGCATACAGGAGACGGCCAGAATACTGTCAGGGCCTCACATTCAAAGTGTGGTTCTGGGACCCCCTTTATTTATTGGCCTTACTTATAAGGCAAAACCCAGGTTCCTACTCCAGACTTAGTGAATCAGAATCTGCACTGTATCAAGATCCCCCAAATGACTCATGCAAGCTTTAAAGTTTGAGCAGCACTGGTCTAGTGATCAGGAGGATGTTTACACATTTTCAACAAGTGGGTGGTGGTGGGAATAAAGCTGGAAAGATTGGCTAGGGCCAGGTTAAGCAGCTTGGGCTTTCTATGTTGAAATGTGAAGGCAGAATAAAATATTTAAGTGGGGGAAACAGAATCAGAGTTGAGATTTAGGAAGATGCAATTGTCCATATGTAGGAAAGGTTGCATGAATTAGAAAAAGGGAGACAGTTACTAGGTTATTACAACAATGCAGGTAATGGTATCACAAAGATAAAGTAATGAATAAAACCTGATGTACTTTTATATTTCATGTAAACCACAAGGTTATCCTATGATTTTAGAGTTTGTTTTCAGCTTCTGAGACACTGAAGATCAGAAAGGGATTTTAAGTCTCTTTCCAAAGTGCTAAGGGTAAAAATTTTAAATTATAGCAATATGTAAAATAATATATACATTTCATGCGTGCTGTCATGCTAAGTCACTTCAGTCATGTCAGACTGTTTGCAATCCTATGAACCATAGCCTGCCAGGCTCCTCTGTCCATGGGATTCTCCAGTCAAGAATATTGGAGTGGGTTGTCATGCCCTCCTCCAGGAGATCTTCCAAATCCAGGGATCAAACCTGTATCTCCTATGTCTCCAGCATTGGCAGGCAGGTTCTTTACCATTAGCACCACCTGGGAAGCCCCTATACATTTCATATATATAAGTAAAATCAATCAGTCTTGTATAGACATTTTATTATCCATGGGTTTCTCTCCATTGCCAAAAATGATCAAGTTTTAAAAAATAAGGAAATAAACCCATGTATTGGGAAACATGAATAAATAAAATAAAAACATATAGGTAAGACACTTCCCTTTTCTGGAGCTCTATCATCAGCCAGTTGTGACAGTTAGGTTAGTCTACTAGAGCTATTAAACTCTGACATCCTAGAATTCAACCATTTGATGGTATCCATTCACTCGATAAAATTTACTGAGAACCTATCAAATAGGTCTTGGTATTAGTGCCAATGTCAGGGGCAGGCATGGGGAAGGGAAGACAGTCCCACATCAACAAGCAATTCTCGGCACCCCAACTGGGTGCCCTACAATTCCACTCAACTGTGACACTCTCTGCCTAGACACAGGTTTCGATGGTGGCACAGAGTAAAAGAATCCGCCTGCAATGCAGGAGATGCAGGTTTGATCCCTAGGTTAGGAAGATCCCCTGAAGAAGGAAATGGCAACCCATTCCAGTATTCTTACCTGGGAAATTCCACAGACAGAGGAGCCTGGAGGGCTACAGTCCATGGGGTCGCAAAAGAGTTGGACCAACTTGGAGATTAAACAACAAAATAACTACCCAGACAGCATCAGATTCCACCAGTTAAGGTCAACCCTACCACCATCACACTTAAAACATCAGCCATAAGCCTAAGTTGTTACCTGTACTTCCGAACAATTGGTTATAAATCACAGATTCCCAAGACCCCTTCCTCTGATTTAATGGACTTCCTACAGCAGCTCACAGAACTCAGAGAAATAGTTTACTTACTAGATTGCAGGATTGTTATAAAACGACATAACTCAGGAACAACCAGACAGAAGAGAGGTGTAGGGAAGGGCAGGTAAGGTGTAGGGGAAGGACAGGCATCTTCAAAGCCTTCTCCAGGAGTGTCACTAGCCATCTTCCCAGCACCTCCAAAAATACACACAACCTAAAAAGGGAAAGTTCTATTTTGTTCAGTGGTAATTTTTAGGACTTTCAGCCCAGAACACAGCATCTCAAATAACCCTGGGAGAACTGCTCCAATAAGGCGAGGGGAGGAGCCAGGTTATATAGAAGTTTCACAACAAAGGGAAAGTAGCCTGAATATCAAGAAATTACTGCAAATTAAAGGAAACCAGTTATCCCAAGTTAAGGAATTTAGCGCTTTTCTGTATATGGGAATTTGCAAGAGTCTGGTCTCACTGAAATCATTCCTTTCATATGCACCTCACTATCTAGGGCCAGTATCCTGTGTATTAACAAGAGGTAGCAAGAATACACAAAGAACTATACAAAAAGATCTTCATAACCCAGACAACCATGATGGTGTGATCACTCACCTAGAGCCAGACATCCTGGAATGCAAAATCAAGTGAGCCCTAGGAAGCATCACTATGAACAAAGCTAGTGGAGGTGATGGAATTCCAGTTGAGCTATTTTAAATCCTAAAAGATGATGCTGTGAAAGTGCTGCATTCAATGTGCCAGCAAATTTGGAAATCTCAGCAGTGGCCACAGGACTGGAAAAGGTCAGTTTTCATTCCAATCCCAAAGAATGGCAATGCCAAAGAATGCTTAAACTACTGCACAATTGCACTTATCTCACACACTAGTAAAGTAATGCTCAAAATTCTCCAAGCCAGGCTTCAGCAATACTTGAACCGTGAACTTCCAGATGTTCAAGCTGGTTTTAGAAAAGGCAGAGGAACCAGAGATTAAATCGCCAACATCCATTGGATCATAGAAAAAGCAATATAATTCCAAAAGAACATCTATTTCTGCTTCATTGACTACTCTAAAGGATCACAACAAACTGTGGAAAATTCTGAAAGAGATGGGAAGACCAGAACAACTTACCTACCTCCTGGGAAACCTATAAGCAGGTCAAGAAGCAACAGTTGGAACTGCACATGAAACAACAGACTGGTTCCAGTTTGGGAAAGGAGTCTGTCAAGGCTGTATATCGTCACCTTGCTTATTTAACTTATATGCAGAACATGTCATGTGAAATGCCAGATTGGATGAGGCACAAGCTGGAATCAAGATTGTAGGGAGAAATATCAATAACCATCATTATGGCAGAAAGGGAAGAGGAAATAAAAAGCCTCTTGATAAAGGTGAAAGAAGAAAGTGAAAAAGCTGGCTTAAAACTCAACATTCAAAAAACGAAGATCATGGCATCCAGTCTCATCACTTCATGGGGGAGTAGATGGAGAAACAATGGAAACAGCAACAGACTTTATTTTCTTGGGCTTAAAAATTACTGCAGATAATAACTGCAGCCATGAAATTAAAAGTTACTTGGTCCTTGAAAGAAAAGTTATGACAAACCTAGACAGCATATTAAAAAGTAGAGACATTACTTTACTTCCAAAGGTCCATATAGTCAAAGCTATGGTCTTTCCAGTAGTCATGTATGAATGTGAGAGTTGAACCATAATGAAAGCTGAGCACCAAAGAATTGATGCTTTTGAACTGTAGTGTTGAAGAAGACTCTTGTGAGTCCCTTGGACTGCAAGGAGATCCAACCAGTCCATCCTAAAGGAAATCAATCCTGAGTATTCATTGGAAGGACTGATGCTGAAACTGAAGCTCCAATACTTTGGCCACCTGATGCGAAGAAATGACTCATTGGAAAAGATCCTGATACTGGGAAAGGAGAAGGGGACGACAAAGGATGGGATGGTTGGATGGTATCACTGACTCAACAGACGTGTTTGAGTAGGCTCCAGGAGTTGGTGATGGACAGGGAAGCCTGCCTTGCTGCAGTCCATCAGGTCGTAAAGAGTCGAACATGGCTGAGGGTCTGAACTGAACTGGACTGATCCTGTGTTCTCACATCCTGAACCTCCTTAGAGCTCTATGTAGGGAGCGGCTGCAGCCTCATGGCTGCCAGATCACCAGGTATTCTGTGCTCCTTCCTGAGTGCCTTGGAGGGCTGGAATCACTGATGACTGTAACACCCTTGTCTATTGATATGGCAGGAAATATACCATTTCTCATCATCAACCCAAAAGCTTTCCAAACCCTGTCTTTGATGGTTCATTTCAGACATATGAATGATCAGCCGTTAAAGTCTCTAGCTCCACCCAACCCTTTAATCACAAAGTTGGTTCTTCTGGCAACCAGTGCCTCATCCTTAGGTTAAGGAAGGGTTTTCAACAAGTCACCTCATTAGCATAACAAAATATGCCTTCATTTTGTTGCAGTGAAAAGGAAAAAAGAAGAATACGTTTTTCTCTTTCCCTTTCCTGAGAACAAAGACAGGAAAGTGAGCATACCTGAACATTCCTTTTTTTTTTTTTTTTTTTTTAACTGTTAACTACTCCTAACTCTGTATGTCTGTAACTAAATTTGCTTTTATACCCCCTAACCCTGCAGGAGCTACAATTCACATTTTTGTCCTTTGACTCTATGCTAAACATATCCTGTATCTGGCGTTAACCCTTACAAACACATGCCTCCTCTAGTTACATAGCAGAAAGAAGTCCACAAAGTGATCCAACTGCCAGACTCAATTTCTAGGTCAATGATGACAGTCTATGACTGTCTTTGAAACATACAAGAGGGAAGAAATGAAGATCTTATCACCGCTGTTCCTCATCACCAACTCCTGACCGTAAGCCCCTGCCTTGTACAAGCCCCTAGACTCCTCATGGATTTGGGGGGACACAGTTGTTGAGGCATGAGCCTACTGTGTTCCCCTCTCTGCCAGCTGCGAATTAAAGCCAGCTTTTTATTTCCTCCAAACTCTGTCTCCGTATTTTTCATTCAGCTTTGGTGGGCAGAGAAGGCCAAGATTTTGGCTAGCGACAGGCACTGTTAACCTGATTATATAACTAAAGCTACAAGTCCACCGAGAGAACCAACCACTGGTACTGTTTGCCCAAGTTGCCCCAACTTGAATAAAAAGACCTAAATCAACAGAGCTGAGGTATTAAGAGAGGCACACATTTCTGTAAAACAACACTTATTCTGGGGCTCTTGAGGATGACTTCAATGACCCTTCAGAAGTGCTTGAATAAACTGAGAGAGTTTCAGGAAAGCAGACTTTAACTGAGGGGCTAATAATGTCATTTAATTGCTTAGTCATGTTGGACTCTTTTGTGACCCCATGGACTATAGTCTGCTAGGCAAATCTGTCCATGGGATTCTCCAGACAAGAATACTGGAATAGGTTGCCATTTCTTTCTCTAGGGGATCTTCCTGATTCAGGGAAGCTACATCTTCTACTTGCCATTGGAAGGTCTGTTACTAAAACTGAAGCTACAATATTTTGGCCACCTGATGCAAAGAGCCAACTCATTGGAAAAGACCCTGATGTTGGCAAAGATTGAAGCCAAAAGGAGAAGAGGGTAGCAGAAGATGAGATGTTTAGATAGCATCACTGACTCAATGGATATGAATTTACACATTATCTGGGAGATAGTGAAGGACAGGGAAGCCTGGAGTGCTTGTAGTCCATGGAGTTCCAAAGAGTCAGACACGACTTTGAAATTGAACAACAACATTAATAAGCTGTACAGTTTTACATCAAAATATGGATAAAATTATTATATATAATACATTATCACATTTACTCACTCATTATTATTTGAGAATAAGTTGAATAAAAAGCCATTCATCTACCATGAATCAATGAAATCTTTCACAATATCTACATTGTGATTCTCTGAGCTTTTATACTAACTGTAAAACTATCTAAAAGTGGAGATACATGTCATGTATAAAAATGATCAAAATATATTTATAGCCTCAGAATAAATAGATTTCTACCCCAGGCCTCGATCCTAATAAAATCACCACCCTAGCCAAAACAACTCCTCCTCTGTGACCTTCAGTGCTTTGTTTTGCTAAAAGAAAGGAATTCTCTCTGGGGTTATATAACACAGGTCTTCCCTGGTGGCTCAATGTAAAGAATCTGCCTGCAGTGTGAGAGACCTGGCTTTGAGCCCTGGGTTGGGAAAATCCCCTGGAGGAGGTCATGGCAACCCATTCCAGTATTCTTGCCTGGAGAATCCCCATGGACAGAGGAGCCTGGTTGGCTACAGTCCATGGGGTCAAAAGAGCTGGACATGACTGAGTGACTAAGCACAACACAGGTTCAGGAAAAAAAAGAATATTGAAGTCAACTACCGCACAATTACACTCATCTCACACGCTAGTAAAGTAATGCTCAAAATTCTCCAAGCCAGGCTTTAGCAGTACGTGAACCATGAACTTCCAAATGTTCCAGTTGGTTTTAGAAAAGGCAAAGGAACCAGAGATCAAATTGCCAACATTCGCTGGATCATCAAAAAAGCAAGAGAGTTCCAGAAAAACATCTATTTCTGCTTTATTGACTATGCCAAAGCCTTTGACTGTGTGGATCACAATAAACTGGAAAATTCTGAAAGAGATGGGAATACCAGACCACCTGACCGGCCTCTTGAGAAACCTGTATGCAGGTCAGGAAGCAACAGTTAGAATTGGGAAAAGGAGTACGTCAAGGCTGTATATTGTCACCATGCTTATTTAACTTATATGCAGAGTACATCAGGAGAAATGCTGGGCTGGAAGAAGCACAAGCTGGAATTAAGAATGACGGGAGAAATATCAAAAACCTCAGATATGCAGATGACACCACCCTTATTACAGAAAGTGAAGAGGAACTAAAATGCCTCTTGATGAAAGTGAAAGAGGAGAGTGAAAAGTTGGCTTGAAATTCAACAATCAGAAAACTAAGATCATGGCATCTGGTCCCATCACTTCATGGGAAATAGATGGGGAAACAGTGGAAACAGTGTTAGACTTTATTTTGGGGGGCTCCAAAATCACTGCAGATGGTGACTGCAGCCATGAAATTAAAAGACGCTTACTCCTTTGAAGGAAAGTTATGAGCAACCTAGATAGTATATTGAAAAGCAGAGATATTACTTTGCCAACAAAGGTCCATCTAGTCAAGGCTATGGTTTTTCCAGTAGTCATATATGGATGTGAGAGTTGGACTGTGAAGAAAGCTGAGCACCAAAGAATTGATGATTTTGAACTGCGGTGTTGGAGAAGACTCTTGAGAGTCCCTCATTGGAAGGACTGATGTTAAAGTTGAAACTCCAATACTTTGGCCACCTGATGCAAAGAGCTGACTCATTTGAAAAGACCCTGATGCTTGGAAAGATTGAGGGCAGGAGGAGAAGGGGATGACAGAGGATGAGATGGCTGGATGGCATCACCGACTCGATGGACATGGGTTTGGGTGAACTCCGGGAGTTGGTGATGGACAGGGAGGCCTGGTGTGCTACAGTTCATGGGGTCACAAAGAGTTGGACATGACTGAGCGACTGAACTAAACTGAACTGAAGTCTGAGAAATGCTGCAAAGTATGTATTCTCCCTTAATATTCATAATTGACATTAGTATACTAATGGTTCTAAGCTGCTTGCTGTTTAGTCTCTAAGTTGTACCTAACTCTTTGCGACCCCATGGACTGTAGCCCACCAGGCTCAGCCGTCAATGGAATTTTCCAGGCAAAAATACTGGAGAGGGTTGCCACTTCCTTCTCCACTGGTTCTTAGAAGTGCTTTAATTAAAAATATGTATTATGCAATTTTTTTTGTAGATGTCAACAAACTAATTCTAAAGTTTGTACAGAAAGTCAGTAGACCTAGAATAGCCAACGAATACTGAAGAACATTTTCAAGACACACTACCCAATTTCAAGGCTTATTACCAACTACAGTATACCAATGGTGTGCTTTTAGTGAAAGAACAGAAACACAGGTCAGTGGAATAAAATGGTGCCCAGAAATAAACCAGGACAAATACTGTCAAATGGTTTTGGACAAAGGCAATTAAATGGATAAAGGGTAGTATTTTCAACAAACAATGATTGGAAACCTATATGCAAACAATGAAACTACACACAGACCTTATACTTTAAACTCAAAATGGGTCATAAAAAGGCAAAACTAAAATTTCTAGAAGAAAAATATAGAGGACTTTGAAGTTGGTAAAGAAACTGCCTGCAATGCAGGAGACCCTGGTTTGATTCCTGGGTCAGGAAGATCCCCTGGAGAAGGGAACGGCTACCCACTCCAGTATTCTTGGGCTTCCCTGGTGATTCGGGCCATAAAATATCCACCTGCAATGAGGGAGACCGGGTTCAATCCCTGCCTTGGAAAGATGTCCTGGAGAAGGGAACAGCTACCCACTCCAGTATTCTGACCTGGAGAATTCCATGGACAGAGGAGACTGGCAGGCTACAGTCCACAGGGTCGTAAAGAGTCAGATACGACTGAATGACTTTCACTTTTACTTTTAAAATATAACACCATGATTGTGATTATAAAAGAGAAAAATTAGGTTGGGCTTTTAAAATTATAAACTTTGATCCTGTGAAAGCCACTGGTAAGACAAACCACAAACTAAGAGAATATAATTGTAAAACCTATCTAGAAAAGGACTTGATTTGAAATATACACATACAAAATTTTAATCAAGGATAATAAACAACCTACTTTAAAATGTGCAAAAGATATGATAAGACATTTCACCAGAGAAGATACAAGATGGCAAGAAAAACTATTTAACATCAATTGTTATTTTTTAAAATGCAAATGAAAATGAGATACTACTGTGTACCTATTCAAATGGCTAACGTAAAAATAAAAAAAAAAAATAATACCAATTGCTAGCAAGGACGTGGAGCAACAGAAACTCTCATCCATTGCTAGTGAGAATGCAAAACGGTACAGCTACTTCAGAAGACAGTATAGAGTTTCTTATAATATGAAACACAGTCTTCCCACACAATCAAGCAACCACACTGCTAGGTACACACAACTGATTAGGAAACTCATGTCCATACAAAAACTTGCCCACAATGTTTACAGAATCTATGCTAATAACCTTCAAAAACTGGAAGCAACCAAAATATCTTTCACTAGCTGAAGGGGTAAACCAACTGTGGTATGTTCAAACAATGGAATACTACTCAGAGACTAGAAAAGAATAAGCTATCAAACCATGTAAAGACAAGGATGAATCTCAAACGCATTTTGCTAAGTGGAAGAAGCCAATCTGAGAAAATTACATACTGTATGACTTCATGTATACCATGTGTATAAGAGAATGAACATAACAGGCCTGAGACTGCTATCCTTAGAAAGGTCTGTTTGTAAGCTGCTCCTTGCCTGGTATTTCAAGTAGATTTCAGGAAGATTCCCACCATTGCAAGTATTTATAAGAGTAGATCCTTGTGATGAAAATGCTTGTACAAACAATGTGGTGGATGCTAAACATCTTTTCTTCTAGGAGCCTGGAATTTTGGTATATGCTAGACAGACTGCCTGTAGGACCAGCCTCTGATGAAAATCCTTGATACCGAGTCTCTAATGAGTTTCCCCAGTAGACAACACTTATCATGCTGTATGTAACTCAGGGCTGGAAGAATTAAGCACATCCACGTGATTCCACTGGGAGAGAACTCTTAGAAACTTGCGCCTGGTTGCATCTTGACTTGGCCCTATGTGCCTTTTCCCTGTGCTGGTTCTTGCTTTGCATTCACTGTAGTAAATCTTAGCTGTGAGTATCACATGCTGACTCCTGTAAGTTCTCCTAGCAAATCATCAAACCTGGGGATGTCTTGAAGACCCCATATATATTACTTTCTGGAAGGACAAATGCATAGAATCAGTAAACTGATAACTTGTTTCCAGGAGTTGAACAGGGGCATTAAAGCACAGTGGATTTTTCAGGGCAGTGAAACTATTCTGTGTGGTACTGTAATGGTGGATATATGATATTATACATTTGTCAAAACCTATAAAACTTTATAGCACAAAGAATGAACCTAACACACAAACTTTAAAACAAAATAATGATTTAGAAAATCAGAGAATCTCAGGATGAAATACAGATGATGGAGGAATTTAACTGTAGTGCAAATGTATGAAGCACCCTTACTTGTAGGAATGGAATAAACCCAACTTTGAAAATTGTGGAGCCTGTAAGATTAAAGGCAAAGGGAACCACACATAAGCACTGTACTCTAGTGATAAAACCTTTCCCCCCATGAGGGTACAGAGCAACTCTAAAACAATTAAGCATGCATCCTGGATTGGGACAATTCAGATTGATTAACAGATGGTGGGAGGCAGGTTTTTCATTGCTGAAACCAGAAATTACACATAAGCAAGGGGAGTAGGTTATAATGATCCATGTGGAAATGGATTAGAGACACCAAGACAAACCCTTATTTAGCTTAATATAGATACAGATAGTTAAAAACTGTGTGTGTGTATATATATATATATACACACACACATACACACACACACAAGTTAATATATTGTATTGCTCTGTCATCTGAGACTGCCTAGAAGTTGTGGCACCCAAGCTACAAAAAGCACATCAAGCACCCAGGTCTTGGTTCCAATGTCACACACACACACACACACACACACACACAGAACCAATTAAGCCCTCTTTGTAAAAATGGCTGAGTCTACTGATTCTAGAACTGGGACAGAAAATGTGTAAGATGTGCCTGAAACATCCCATAGTGCCAGAGAATAAGGAAGTCTAATTTATTCATAAATAAATATCCACAAAGATGAAGTTATGTAAGAAGAACACAGGAAACAACTTAAAAAGCTCCCAATGGCCAAAAATGAGATAATCTGAGCAACAAAATAAAATCACATTGAATTACAGTAATAATTATTATTATAATACCTGGATTTATGGTATAAACCTTCTAAATGGCCACATGCAAGCTACTGCTTCCCAGGAGTAAAAGAATAAAGGTCTGGTTTTGGTTGGTTCACAGTATCCTTGAAGATTCCTCTACAACTCCTGCTCTGCTCTTCCAGGCTCAGGTTTGCCCTCTAGGACACAGCTGAAGCATGACTGGATTCCACTGCTAAAACAGAATCTGGTTTGAAAGAGCAATTTCTGTTCAGGTCCTTACCTGGCAGATGAGCTGCAACTGACTGACCTTCCATTTGGATCCAATTTTATGTTGCCTTCTACTTGGTGCGATGTAAGTTCAAGCCACGGCTCTCCTTACAAAGTGTGAGCTTGGAAGCCTCATTTAACCCAAGCAAAGAGATCATTCAGTTACCAAGTTCTTCTCATGAAAATGTCATCACAGTCAAATGAGAAAGTGAACACTGGCAATAAACACCATGAACCACAGACCTTTACCGACCTGTGAAAGTGAACATTACCTACCCTTGTACACATCACTTACAAGCCTTTGCTAACAATGTCATCCTTATAAGGATCACAACCAACTCTCATTGGGGAAACTCATCCATCATGCACGGCTTATCTCAAACACTATTACTTTTTCAAGCCTTCCCCAATTTCCAAGTCAATATTTCCATAGTTCTCAGTCCAGTAAATCTCTTATATATAAACCTTCAAGTTGTGAACTTTCAAAGATAGGAACATACATTTGGTTCCAGCAAGGAACCAGAACCTGTGCCATCAACATCAGGCATGAGTGAAACTGCAGCTTACCCTCAGTCTCCTACTGCTGACGGTCCTTCTGCTCTGCCATCTCCACTACCTCTCTCCCCTCCAGTCAGTGTCTTTCTTGCCTGTTCGCCCTATGCCAGTCCCTGTAGGCCCGCTGTTGCACTGTACTACTACTGTATTTTTCAAGGCACTGTACTACAAGATTAAAAATGTTTTCTTGTTTGTTTTTATGTGTTATTTGAGTGAAAAATATTATATACCTATTACAGTACAGTACTATATAGCTGAATGTGTTAGTAGGGTACCTAAGCTAATTTTGTAAGACTTACAAACAAATTGGATTTACCAATGCACTTTCAGAACAGAATTTGTTTATACATAGGGGCCTTACTGTACAATTTTATACTGCTAATCATCCCTTCCCTTGTATTTCATTTTCTGTCCTGAGTGGTCATCTCATTCAAGATGTATCTAAATGGCATTCTTAGTTTCTCTTCCATCACTTACTGCACACATTCAGCAATAATTAATCCTGTTTTTCTGACCTTCTTGGTATTTCATGCCCCTCTCCCCATCGCCCCTACTATTGCCTACATCTCTGTTGCCTGTCACTTGGATAACTGAAATAGCAATCTTTTTTTTTTTCTTAGGAGTAAAATTTTAATTGAGAATAAAATAATGTGTACATAGGAATAAGAATCTTAAAAAAACTACCAGAAATAATGAGTTTACAAGGTTGTAGGATACAAAGTCAACATACAAAGTTATGTTGTATTTTTATATCCTAGCAACAAACAGTTGAGAATTTTTTTTTAATGTTTAAAATAGCATGCACATCCGTCAAGCTCTGGTCTTAGCTCCACTCAACTCTTCATTGTGCTACCAGAAAAATGTTTTTCTTTTAAATCAAATACAGTCATGTCACTGTTTATATCTTTCGGTAGCTCTCCACTGCCCTTGGGGTGAAACTCAAACGTGCTGTACCTCTTGTATAACACAGCCGCACTATCTTTTGATGGTCTAGCCTCATTTCTCTCTACTCTAATCTAGTCATACAGAATTCTCTAAAATTTTCTAAATGCATTAAATTTTTTCATGGTTCATCCTTTCTACTGCCTAAATTCTCCCACCCTCATGCTGCCACAGCTGACCCACACCCGTCATCTGAATATCCTTATCCTCTTCTTTAAGATTTTATTCAGGCATCATCTTCTCCATAAAAATTGCTTTGACCTCCTTCGATGTCCAACTATGTTTTATAGTGCTCTGGACATAATGCATAAAAGGAAACCAGAATATATAATTCCAAAATTTGACCCCTTAACATAATATGGTCATAAGCTGGAGGCAATCAACAAGCAGTAAACACAGAAAAAAAATCTTTCTTTTCTGTCTATGGACAGAATATAAATACTTCTCTTTCTAGAGGCAGACTTTTATCAGCCCAGAGGAATCTACAAACTAACCTTGTTAAACTAACACTCATCATGACCTAGTCTTAGTTGGACTATCCCTAGGTCAAACCCCTTTGTCTTATCAATTCTTCACAAATTTATTCTTTCTTTGTCTCAAAGTTATAGCTTTACACTCTGATCACTTTTTAGAATCTTCAGTCTCTTGTGAAGACTCTCATATACATGTTAAAATTCAGTTTGTATACTTTTCTTCTGTCAATCTGTCTTTAATAACTTAATTTTCAGACATAGCCAGGTTCCCTAAGAGGGTAATGGAAAGCTTTTTCCCCAATTACAATGCAAAAACTAAGTGAATTTCCTATATACTTACTATTATTTTATCTGTCTCCCCATTGCTTCCCCGGTAGCTCAGCTGATAAAGAATCCACCTGCAATGTGGGAGATGTGAGTTTAATCCCTGGGTTGGGAAGATCCCCTGGAGAAGGGAATGGCTACCCACTCCAGTATGCTGGCCTGGAGAATTCCATGGACTGTATAGTTCATGGAGTCGCAAAGAGTCGGACATGACTGAGCAACTTTCACTTTCACTGTCCCCATTGGACTGTGAGTTCCTTATCAGATAAAGAAATACATGAATGAGATCTGTACCATATTCCACTCCTTACTATAAACCAGGGTAGGTTTTGTTAGGAGAGACTGCTCTGAAACTATTACTTTCCTTCTGAAGTACCTGGGCCCATGGCCTAGTTTCTGGGTAATTAGCCTAGTTTATTACAGATTATGGGGCTTCCCAGGTGGCTCAAGTGGTAAAGAATCCTCCTGCCAATTCGGGAGATGCAATAGACTCGGATTCAATCCCTGGGTCAGGAAGGTCCCCTGGAGGAGGAAATGGCAACCCACTCCAGTACTCTTGCCTGGGAAATCCCATGGACAGAGGAGCCTGGTGGGCTACAGTCCACGGGGCCGCAAAGAGTCAGACATGACCAAGCAACTGAGCACACACATTATAGACTATAAACTAGTCTTCCCCTGGTTGTTGGAGACCTGGAACAAATTAATTTAAGATGCCAACATTTTACTCAAGGACTTTATGGTCTAAATCCAGTTAGAGGGATGATAAAATAATTTAATTCAGTGAAACAATTAGCTTCAGTCACTAATTAGGTGTTTTCAAATCAAACTGTTATTTCTGCCAAATATAAAACTGTCCAATTTCACAGAATCAAATTCTTGACCAGTTGGTCCAATGCCTCCACACTGTTCTCAAGAAGTCAAATGACGTCCTCTCATGCATGGACTGAGTAGATGGAAAACTACCCAGTGTGTGATGATGGGCAAGGAAAGGCCTAGGAGGGAGGTCCCTCCAAAACTCCACCCAGGAAAATCTCTTCCCTTTAGAGAATTTTTGATACCAACTTTGCTAACTCATTCCTTTTGCTACAGCAAATCAAATTCCTGCAATTGATCCAGAACACAGATGCCGTCTAGTGGTTTGGTATGATGTCAAGTCTACTTGTTTCTGACAAAAATGAAGTTATTTTTCAGAGTGAAGTTATTTCTAAGAATGAAGCTATTTTGATATAAAGGTGAAACTGTGTGTCAGGATGTCATCATCCAAATCTGTGGCTGCCAGTAACCACTTAGGAGCTCAGCTGGACACTTATCGACAAGAACATGAAGAAGCAACTGTGGTGGGGATGTTTAGACTATAAATCCTCAGAGTTGATAAGGACTATAGAATAGTGTTCCATCTGGGCAAGGTGACCCTTTGCTGATCTCTAATGACCCTGAGGCATTAGCTCCTTCCATGGTAAAGGTGATTCTTTTACTAGCAGTCATGAAAGCTGTGCCAAGGCCCCTAGGAGATCATCTAGCCTGTCAACAGTGATGCCACTGTTCCCTAGCAACGAGCTCTAACAACAGGTGAGTTTTGCTTTTGTGCTGACAGCTGGATACCAGTTCTCAGTTGACTAAACCACCTCCCCTGAGAACCAACTGGTTGGTTTTGC
Source organism: Bos indicus x Bos taurus (assembly GCF_003369695.1). Taxonomy (NCBI): domain Eukaryota; kingdom Metazoa; phylum Chordata; class Mammalia; order Artiodactyla; family Bovidae; genus Bos; species Bos indicus x Bos taurus. The sequence continues at coordinate 47,223,398 of NC_040082.1, forward strand.
ACACCTCAACTGAATTTTGACTTTATTGCTTTCATCTCCCCTTGCCTGGAACTGGAGTGTAATTAATCTATCTTTGGCTCAAAATGTTATTTCTTGATGGCTTAAGAGCCATTATCCTGCCTGTTACTTGCTTGTGAAATTATTGTAATTCCCACAGTGAACCTGTATTAAATAAAATTGGCAAGGACAATCTTCGTCTGTGAGCATCAACTGCCTCAAACAAAGCAAGGGGTCATAAAACTTTTTCTTAAAGAGCTTGGTAATAAATAACTTGTTTTGTGGGCCAGAAACAAAACTGAGGCTATTAAACAAGTACTAATATAGCCATTTAAAATGTAATAGATCAGTTAAAAATGTATAAAATCCATCCACAGTTTGCAAGTTGTATGGCTGGATTTGGCCTGTGGGCTGTAGTTTGCCAACCCATGTGCTAGAGTGTTGTCTGTTCTCCCCATGATAGCTCTTGGGATATCTGAAGATAGCACTCATGCTAGCACACCCCCAAACACTGCCCAAACCCAATTCCCAGACATTGCGATGGCTTCTTTATCCCTTCCCTTTCAAGGTCTCCAGACCTCTCGCCCATAGTATGAGTTATAATGAGTTACCTATCCTGGCACTCTGGCCCTTGTTTGTGTCACGTAAATTTTTGCCAGGAGCACTTATTCAGAATCCATATTCCTATTTAGCACATCCTTCTGTTTTCCCCTCTTAGCTCTGCTTCACATAGTAAGGTCCTACTCATCATTTAAATCTCAGTGTAAAATTCCTCAAAGCAGTCTCCTCTTATCACCATATTCCCAAATCATATACTCCTTCCCCACCTTCCCTATGTTGCGTGTTCAGTCATGTCCAACTCTTTGCAATGTTATGGACTGTAACCTGCCAGTCTCCTCTGTCCATGGATTCTCCAGGCAAGCATACTGGAGTGGGTTGCCCTTTCCTCCTCCAGGGGATCATCCCAACCCAGGATCAACCCACATCTCCTCTGTCTCCTGAGTTGGGAGGCTATTCTTTACTACTGCACCACCTGGGAAAGCCTATATTTCAGTGCCTTTGTTTTCTTCATAGCATGTATCCTGATTTGTAATTATTTTCTTAATTTGCCTTTTTGTTTGGAGGATTTTTGTGTTTGTTTCCTCTCCCAACAAGATGAAGTATAAATGTAAGACATCTAGGTTAAATTCTAGTTCTACCCTTGATGGAGTAGATGATATCAGATTTAATCTGTCCTATAAAACTGAACAAAACGGATACAAAATTGTTTTCATGTGTTGGACAGTTACTAATGCAGGGTAATCAGAAGAGAATCACTTGGGAGAAAAGCTTCCCATTCACACCAGCTTTCTTCTTGAGGGCATTTTTCAAATGGTGACACAGAGAAATAGTTTTGCTGGGTTGAGGAAAAAGATCAGAGTTCATTGCTGCTGAGATTACTGGGATTGGAGGTGCAGAGAAAGCAGAGGGCAGCAGAGAAGGAACCTCAAAGACCTACGTAAAAATTCCCCTCTTGTGTCTGGGGAAGTGACTATGAGCAATAATGATGAGGACAAACTGTTTTTTGTAGACATAAAATGTATTGAAGTTTATCCACTTCTTGATATTTATCCAAAATAACTGAAAGCGGGATCTGGAAGAGATATGTATATACCCATATTCAATGCAGCGTGATGCATAAAAGCCAAGAGGTGGAAGCAAGGCAAATGTTGTCAATAGACGACTGAATAAGAAAACATGGTCTATACACACAATGAAATGTTATTTGGCCTTAAAAGGGAAAGAAATTCTGATATACACTGCTACATGGATGAATCTTGAGAACATTAAGCTATGTGAAATAAGCTAGTACAGAAAAATAAATACTGTGTGATTCCACTTAGATCTAATATAGTCAAACTTAATAGAGATCCAAGGATTGTAGCTACCAGGGGCTGAGGGAGTTGGTCTATCAGGACAGTTTAGGTTTTTCAAGATAAAAATATTCTAGAGATTCAGTAAACATAGCTAACACCACTGAATTATACATTTAACTATTTAGATAGCAAATGTTTTATTTTCTGTGGCATCTACCACAATTAAAAACAAGAAGATAAAAATTTTTTAAAAATCATTGCATTTACAAATTGTATACACACATCTCACCTCACTAACCCTTGTAACAATCAATGCAGAGGAGGTGAAATGAGGAAAGGAAGGTTCATACAAGTTTTAACGGGCAATGGAAGACATATTTGCAGTCAATAGAAAGGCCATAGGGCCTCCAAGGTGGTACTAGTGGTAAAGAATCCATCTGCCAATGAAGGAAACACAAGAGACATAAGTTTGATCCCTGGGTAGGGAAGATCCCCTGGAGGAGGGAATGGCAATCCACTCCAGTATTCTTGCCTGATAACACAGAGGAGCCTGGTAGGCTACAGACCATGGGGTTGCAAAAAGTTGGACATTACTAAGTGACTCAAAAGGGCTAGAACTTTTTAGAAGGTGATGAGATTAAAATAACTTATTTATAAATAGATCATATATATATATATAACTATAATGATTTTGACTAACATTTATTGCCCATCCCCTCTACGCAGATACCATGCTAAGCCCTTTCCATCAAAGACTTCTTTTCAACAGCACATCTGCTCTAAGAGTATTATTAATAACCACGTTCCACCCTCACGGCCAGAGCCTCCCCCTCTGATGTTTCTTCATGGTAACCCGAGTTCATATTTTATTTGTGCTTCCTTGGAACTGAGACTGTCAGTAACTGGAATCATTAACACCATTTCTTTAGTTTATTTGTCTGGATGGGAGAAGTAAATCTGTTTCCTAGCAACTCTGTCCCCTGCTCCCTCAATTTCCCCTCCTCATTATCTTCCCCATGATCAACTACAAATTAGCCAAATTATGGGCAGGTTTTAGACTTCCCAGAAACAGAAGGGGCACTTGCAAACATTTGTTCTCTTGGCATAAAGTGGCTCTGAGGACCCTTGCTTGCTGAGGACAAGGCAGGAGAATGGAAATGGCCATTCATCTTAATGTGCCTGTGAATTTCGGAGCCAGGCCTCCCAGGATAGTCACTTAAATGCAATCTTTTGATCATTTCATGTAAAAACTAATGTTAACCCCAAGAGGAGTCATCATTTTGGTTAAAAGGGGATCCCTATGACAGTAATTGCCAATATGGTAATTTTACTCTGAGCTCTAGTGTGAAATCTCGAAATGACTCCCCACCCCCAATGCTACACTTAATATCCTGAGAATCAGACAACTATTCCAACTGACCTAGCACATACTCTTGTGGAAACATGAAAAAGTGACCCCTACTCAAAATGTAGAATGCTATTAGGGACTCAAGTAGCCCAGATCCTCTTCAAGCTCAGGCCTTTCCAATCATTAATAATCTATATGGGGACAATTTTTCCCAAAAGTAGTCCTTTCTGGAGTTATTTCCTAAGATGTTCCAACTAAGATAATTTCAGAACTGCTTCAGGAACCACGGTTAATCCTGGGTGATATGGACTGTTAGTTTACTTTCGTTTGTTTATTCAGCCCATATTTTTAAGCACCTACCATGTACCAGAAACTGTTCTAAACGCTGGGGATGTGGTAGAAAACAAGCCAAAATCCCTGTGCTAGGTTTTATGAATGGGTCTCTTCTTTAAGACCCATAAGAGCAAGAGTATACTTCCCTGCCTACGTGAAGTAAGGGCTTGATGTAGCCAATGAAATATGAGCTATACTGATGTGTGTCAGTTTAGGGTGCAAGCTTTAAAAACCAAGATATTCTTGCCATGTTCTCCCTTCCCTCTGCCTCAGCAACTAGCCTAGGTCCTGGAGTTAGAAAACTTCATAGGAGAACCCTCAGGAGACCCAGTATAGATATACAACATCAGCAAATAACAAACCTTTGTCACTGTATGTAACTGAAAAATATTGCATTAAAATATAATTTTTGTGATTGATAGAGCCCATTTGCTAGGGACACATGTATTCAGCATTCAATCTCTTAAGATATCTACCTGAGTTCTCCTAGCCTGATCATGTGGCATGAAAGCTACCAATCACCCAAGACAAACCCTGTTTCTCTGATTTAAAGGATGTTGGCCTGTATTTCTTTAAAGGAAGCAAAAAGATAAAAAGAAAGGAATCCTAGACTAGAAGTACGAAAATCTAGGCTCCTGCTGCTGTAGGCTACCTCAGAATCTACTCTGTGCAGGCGACTGAGGGCCTCATAAGTCTGAGGTCTCTGAACTTGACCCAACATTAGATTCACCATTTGATCTTGTCAAAACAGTTCTCTCAGCAGATCACTAGATCTGGGCAGGTGCCCTGAGATTAATCTCCCCAGGTGATTCTGATGCATCATGTAGCTTTTACTGTCATTGCTCTGAGTCATAAGCCTGCTCATAACACATGTAATGGTGGCCTACCCACATGAGACAACCTCTATGTTGCTTCCTGATTGGCATACCTACTCGCATTCCATTCTAAGCCTAAGCTTACTGAACTGGAACCTTGATCACACACATGCCAGTATCTTTCTTCTGGTAACTGAGACCTGTCACCCAAACTACCAGCCACTGGTTTGAGTCCTGCTTAATGCAGATGACAGAGGACAGACACATGACACCTCTGTGATTAAAGAAAGTGTGACACCACTGGTTAAAAAAGAAGCCCTGCTGGAACTCTATTCAATGTTATATGGTAGCCTGGATGGGAGTAGATCTTGGGGGAGAAAGGATATATGTACATCTATGGCTAAATCACTTTTCTGTCCACCTGAAACAATCACAACATTGTTAATCGGCTATACCCTGATACAAAATAAAAAGGCTTTTGTTTTTTTAAAAGAAGAAGCTCTACTGAGATTCACTGTGGGGTGTAATGTTAGGAGACCAGCAAAAGGCCACATTCTCTTCTCAAAGAATTCCCTCCCAACCTCTGTTGTTCAGTTCGGTCACTCAGTCATGTCCGACTGTTTGCAACCCCATGGACTGCAGCATGCCAGGCTTCCCTGTCCATCACCAACTCCCAGAGCTTACTCCAACTCATGTCCATCAAGCTGGTGATGCCATCCAACCATCTCATCCTCTGTCGTCCCCTTCTTCCCCTGCCTTCAATCTTTCCTAGCATCAGGATCTTTACCAATGATTCAGTTCTTCACGTCAGGTGGCCAAAGTACTGGAGCTTCAGCTTCAGCATCAGTCCTTCCAGGGAATATTCAGGACTGATTTCCTTTAGGATTGACTGGTTGGATCTCCTTGCAGTCTAAGGGATTCTCAAGAGTCTTCTCCAACACCACAGTTCAAAAGCTTCAATTCTTCGGTGCTCAGCTTCCTTTATAGTCCAACTCTCACATCCATACATGACTACCAGAAAAATCATAGCTTTGACTGGACAGACATTTGTTGGCAAAGTAATGTCTCTGCTTTTTAATATGCCATCTAGGTTGGTCACAGCTTTTCTCCCAAGGAGTAAGTGTCTTTTAATTTCATGGCTGCAGTCACCATCTGCAGTGATTTTGGAGCCCCCCAAAATAAGGGCACCCCACTCCAGTACTCTTGCCTGGAAAATCCCATGGACGGAGGAGCCTGGTAGGCTGCAGTCCATGGGTCGCAAAGAGTCGGACATGACTGAGTGACTTCACTTTCACTTTTCACTGTCACGCATTGGAAAAGGAAATGGCAACCCACTCCAGTGTTCTTGCCTGGAGAATCCCAGGGACAGTGGAGCCTGATGGGCTGCCGTCTATGGGGTTGCAAAGAGTCGGACACGACTGAAGTGACTTAGCAGCAAAATAAAGTCTGACACTGTTTCCACTGTTTCCCCATCTATTTGCCATGAAGTGATGGGACCGGATGCCATGATCTTTGTTTTCTGAATGTTGAGCTTTAAGCCTACTTTTTCACTCTCCTCTTTCACTTTCATAAAAAAGGCTCTTTAGTTCTTCACTTTCTGTAATAAGGGTGGTGTCATCTGCATATCTGAGGTTATTGATATTTCTCCCGGCAATCTTGATTCCAGCTTGTGCTTTATCCAGCCCAGTATTTCACATGATGTGCTCTGCATATAAGTTAAATAAGCAGGGTGACAATATACTGCCTTGACATACTCCTTTTCTTATTTGGAACCAGTCTGTTGTTCCATGTCCAGCTGTAACTGTTGCTCCTTTACCTGCCTACAGATTTCTCAGGAGGCAGGTGAGGTGGTCTGGTATTCCCATCTCTTTCAGAATTTTCCACAGTTTGTTGTGATCCACACAGTCAAAGGCTTTGGTGTAGTCAATAAAGCAGAACTAGATGTTTTTCTGGAACTCTCTTGCTTTTACAATGATCAGATGTTGGCAATTGAGCCAGACATCCTGGAATGTGAAGTCAAGTGGGCCTTAGGAAGCATCACTACAAAGCTAGTGGAGGTGATGGAATTCCAATTGAGCTATTTCGAACCCTAAAAGATGATGCTGTTAATGTGTTGCACTCAATATGCCAGCAAATTTGGAAAACTCAGCACTGGCCACAGGACTGGAAAGGGTCAGTTTTCATCCCAATCCCAAAGAAAGGCAATGCCAAAGAATGTTAAAACTACCTCACAATTGCACACATCTCACACTAACAAAGTAATGCTGAAAATTCTCCAAGCCAGTCTTCAACAGTACATGAACTGTGAACTTCCAGATGTTCAAGCTGGATTTAGAAAAGGCAGAGGAACCAGAAATCAAATTGTCAACATCCACTGGATAATGGAAATAAACCTCTGTTGAGGAGTAAATAAAAGTAGCTGTGTTTTACCATGTGATCCACTACAAGTCATAGACAATTGTACAACCTAACACACACAAAAAAGGCAACACAAGGGAAGCCAAGCCCCTAAATGGCTAGCAAATCATGAGTGTTCTTCCTTGAGAATTTGAGTAAAGAAAAGAACAAAATAACTCTATAATCAGACACAAGTATATGTTTAAACTAAAAGGTCATGTGGAGACATGGAGTAATAATGGGGTGGTCATTTTCAGCCACATTCTTACTGACAAGTTGTCTTAGAAAGCTGTATTATAGAGAGAAACCAATCCACATTTTTAAATGCAACCAGAGAGAGAAAAATGAACAGAAGAGGAAACTCAATCATTAGGACCTTTACTAAGGTCCTAATGTACCTAAGCTAAGCATGTACCTTTCTGAAGCAAAGTACAGTTGACTCAAGGTCCTAATGTACCTAAGCTAAGCATGTACCTTTCTGAAGCAAAGTACAGTTGACTCTTGAACAACCCGGAGATGGAGGCACACAGTTGAAAATCTATGTATAACTTTACAGTCAGCCTTTTGTACCTGTTGTTCTGTATCCACAGATTCAACCTACAGAGGACAGTGTAGCACTGTTCTATGCATTTAGTAAAAAAAAAATGAATATAAAACAATCCATATAGTTCACAGTTGTGTTGTCCAAGGGTCAAAGTATATAGTTATGTTTCATTTTTATGAAATGCCCACGTCAGCTTTCAAAACTCTCCTTTACTCACGCCAGCCTGAATGGGAACAGTTATTCACAAATAAAAAGATTTGCCTATGCTGAATTCCCTTCAAGTGGTGAACATTGGTCTTACTCTGGCCCAAAGCTGTTTCCTGGGTATGACAAAATAGACTATTTCCCACACTTATTTCCCACCATGTTTTCCCACCAGCCTGGCCACTAAAGTCCTAGCATTACTCTCCGCTGAGTCAATCTTAATTATGTAAATATCTTTCCAGCTTTCTGGATCCATAATTGACAAATAAAATTGCAATATGTTTAAAGTATACAACATGATGATTTGATATGTGTAAACATTATGAAAGGATTCATACTATCTAGCTAATTAACATATCCATCACCTCGCATATTTTTTGATGAGAACGCATGCTCTACTCTGTTAGCAAAATTCAGTTATACAATACAGGGTTTTTCCCTGATGTTTTCTTATAAATTTTTATGTGCCTTGATTTAAGAAAATTTATTTAAATGTTATTTATTTAAGCACTGCAACTTGTAATAATTGATGAGGGTAAATTTGCTTTTCTAAATCAACTCTTCACATTTAGAGCACTCTCCTTTCACAAATAGGCATATATTTCAAATATTAAAAATGGCCCAGAAAAATTTAGAGGGAGAGGAAGAAAAGACAACAGTTCTAACTGAAGAATATCTTAGTAACCCATGAATATCAGTAGGAAAGCAGGATTTTATTTGCATAGATTGCCAGGACATGCCGCTTATTAGTGACAGGCAAGCCACAGTGCCTATGAGTCATCTCCAGAGACTCTGGAATGAGTTTATCTGACTTAAACCTCATTCAAACACACTCAAGACAATCCCCAGAAAATGATATCACAGCATTATTGTTTCCAGGAATCAAGTCTTACTGCAAGCTGGTTACATTTGTCTCCTCTTTGCACAACACAGATATCATAACGCTAAGAGCCCTCCCTGGCTGCCTCCACATCTTCACATCTTTTTTTTTTTTTTTCTTTCAGTTTTGTTTAGATGTAACTGAAATAAAGCCCTATATAAGTTTACGGTATACAGTATAATGATTTGACTTCATACCGTGATGGAGTAACTACCACTATAAGGTTAGTTAACACCATCATCTCTGAGCTTACACTTCTTACTCTCCCTCAGCTATATCTCTCCTCCCCGCCTCCGCTATCCTCTCAGTTCAGTTCAGTTCAGTTCAGTCGCTCAATTGTGTCCGACTCCTTGCGACCCCATGAATCGCAGCACGCCAGGCCTCCCTGTCCATCACCAACTCCCGGAGTTCACTCAAACTCATCCATCAAGTCGGTGATGCCATCCAGCCATCTCATCCTCTGTAGTCCCCTTCTCCTCCTGCCCCCAGTTACTTCCAGCATGAGGGTCTTTTCCAATGAGTCAACTCTTCGCATGAGGTGGCCAAAGTACTGGAGCTTCAGCTTTAGCATCATTCCTTCCAAAGAACACCCAGGGCTGATCTCCTTTAGAATGGACTGGTTGGATCTCCTTGCAGTCCAGGGGATTCTCAAGAGTCTTCTCCAATACCACAGTTCAAAAGCATCAATTCTTAGGCGCTCGGCTTTCCTCTGCTGCTGCTGCTGCTAAGTCGCTTCAGTCCTGTCCGACTCTGTGCGATCCCAGAGATGGCAGCCCACCAGGCTCCCCTGTCCCTGGGATTCTCCAGGCAAGAACACTGGAGTGGGTTGCCATTTCCTTCTCCAATGCATGAAAGTGAAAAGTGAAAGTGAAGTCGCTCAGTCGTGTCTGACTCTTAGCGACCTCATGGACTGCAGCCTACCAGGCTCCTCTGTCCGTGGGATTTTCCAGGCAAGAATACTGGAGTGGGGTGCCATTGCCTTCTCCGAGCTTTCCTCTAGCTTTCCTCTAGCAACCACCTATTTGTTCTCTGTATCTATGAGTCTGTTTTTCTTTAGTTATGTTTGCTTGTTTTGCTGTTTAGATTTCACATATAAGTGAATCATTTTAATGTACCAATTCCTTCTTTTTACTGAAATGCAACTGGTAGGACCCAAGAGACTCACTGTGAAAAGAAAACTGAATTCTCTACCAGATTCACCAGTGTTTGCTGAGCAAAACTCTCCTCATTACTTCTTTCTTTTTTAGAATTAGAAAGAAAAACACATGAATTTATTGGAAGACTGGTGTTAACAGTACATTTAGTTACTCATCTATAGGAATTCATAATGGATGTTCAATATAATTAACATATTATTAGTGATTATATTTTTGTTAAATTTCTACATGAGAATTCTAGAAAAAAAATTTTTTTAATATTTATTATAGCATAGTGGTTAAGAATGAGTCAGTTGCCTGGGTTTAAACCAGGGCTAAATCACATACCAGTTGTTGTTATTCACAGACATGACATCAACCTTCCAAGGTTTAGTTTCCTTGCCTTTAAAATGGGAATAAAAATAGAAATAACCTCACAAGATCATTGTATAAGTTAAATGATATAACTCATGTGTGATGATTAATTTTGTATGTCACCATGACTGGACAATGGTGGTCGTTGGGGTGATACACTATCACCCCAAACCCAGATAAACTATCTGGGTTTATCAAATGTTATTCTGGGTATGTGTTTTAGAATGTTTTTGGATGAGGTTCATAATTGAATCAATGGACTGAGTAAAGCAGATTGCTTGATCAGCTGAAAGCCTCATCCTTCAGAAGACTGACACTCCTCCAAATAAGAGGGAATTCTTATCCAAAAAAAAAAAAAACTTATGTATATTTGTTGTTGATTCTGTTTCTCTAGAGAATCCTAACTAGTACAATACATAAAGCATTTAGCACAATGTCAGATTCATAGTAAGCAAGTGATGAAAGTATAGCTATTATTATAAATAACAGGCTATACTGGGCAATGGAGAAGGCAACCACTGAGATGACTCAAACATTTGCCTTCAGGAAACTCACAGATTAATAGGAAAGACAGAGTGTGCATACTACTGAAGATTACACTCTTGCTTAAAATCTTTTAATGGCAATTTATAAGCTACAGGATAAAATGGTCAACTCCTGAGAATGGATTACAAGCCCCTTCATTATCTAGTCCTGGCAACACCTTTGCTTGCCCTCTGTGTTGATGTGGTCTCTTCCCATCACACACTGAATTCCCTCTTGCTCCCTCTGCCTCTGATGATGCATCCTCTCTGTGCTCCTGAAGGACTATTCATCTGTCAAACTGCATCTCCTTTCGCATTAGTTGTTCCTCCCTATATACTCCCTTTAGCAATATTCCTTCTGCTTTAAAGCATACTCTACAGTACACCACCACTGTGGATTTGCAGATTCTGTAGAGGTCCCAGCATGAGTCTAAATCACAACCCCATCTGGGATGCTGACATATTGAAGAATTCCCGAAGAGCAACCTGAGGACACAGGTTAGTGTAAAGGGCCCAGTACTCTCTGGGGAGAGCCAGACCTCACAGAAGATGGAGTCTGACATACCTGCTTGGCCCGTGAACAAAGTCTCAGGCCTGGACAGGGGGGTGCTTGTAAGTAAGTAAATATCAGAAACTGGTGCTCATCTTGTTTCTCTTTTGGTAAAAATATTAATTTCATTTGTATTTTCTCAGCCCAGACTTCCTTCTTTTAATTTCCTAGAACACAGGACAGAATAAATTTGTATGGCCAATTCAGCCCATGAAAAGTTTAAATTTATCTTCTTGAAACCAGGGTGTGGATGGTTACCTCATAGTTAGAAGCCTACATTGTGGATCCATTCACCCTCTAAAGCAGAAAAACCCCTACACCCTGGGTGTATTTAATGTAATATGAAAAAAATTTCCATCTAAAATGAAACTGGAGGATATAAAATGGAGACTCTTACTTGCCCTCAGAAGAATGGAATTTAACCAAGTGATTGATTTTCCACAAATGCTTGATTTACAGAAGATGAACAATTATCTCCTGACTTATATCTCTTTCCATCATCAAGCCAGCAAACTTCCTGCCTGGACTATAGCTGGACTTCAACCTCTTTTCACTCTTTGCCCATAAACACAGCTCATCCCAAACCCTCAACAGACTCACTTATAGCTTACTAGTCCATGTGTTTCCCAAATGGCAATTCCTCTACTATTTCCAAATAACCTTGATTCCTGGTAATCTGAGCTTGTCTCAGTTTACCCCTTATTTAAGTTGACACTGGGCCTTCCCTGATAGCTCAATCGGTAAAAAAAAAAAAAAAAATCCACCTGCACTGCAGGATACCCCGGTTCAACTGCTGGGGCAGGAAGATCCACTGGAGAAGGGATAGGCTACCCACTCCAGTATTCTTGGGCTTCCCTTGCAGCTCAGCTGGTAAAGAATCTGCCTGTAATGCGGGAGACCTGGGTTCAATCCATGGACTGTGTAGTCCATGGAGTCGCAAATAGTCAGACACGACTGAGCACCTTTCCCTTTCAAGTTGACACTAACATGTAGGCGAGGATGGAGAACATGACACAATAAGAGGGACAGAGTATCCTCTCCATCAGTAAAGCAAAACATGTCCCACTTTTGGGATGTAGCAAAAGCCACGCCTGATGCTTTGCTGTCCCCAGTCTCTTCCCACAGCTTCCCAACTCCCATGGCTGAGGCCATTTGCTCCACTCTGTAGGTTCAGACACACTCAAGAGACAAGAGCCAAATTCTTATCAGAAACATAATCCTTGTGCTGCATTGTGCTTAGTCACTGTGGTGTCCAACTCTTTGAGACCCCATGGACTGTAGCCCATCAAGCTCCTGTGTCCATGGGGAATCTCCAGGCAAGAATACTAGAGTAGGTTGCCATGCCCTCAGGGAATCTTTCTAACCCAGGGATCTAACCTAAGTCTCCTGAATTACTGGTGGATTGTTTACCAACTGAGCCACCAGGGAAGCCCAAGAATACTGGAGTGGGTAGCCTATCCCTTCTCCAGGGGATCTTCCCAACCCAGGAATTGAACCGGGGTCTCCTGCATTGCAGGTAGATTCTTTACCAGCTGAGCTACCAGGGAAGCCCACATAATCCTTAAAAACATTCATTCTTATTTTAACTCACTACAAGTTCAATGTAAAAAATCATGGAAATTAACAGACAAGCTCAAAAAATAGTTATCTCTAATTTAATCACTCAGAACAACAGTGATATGTATTTTGTATATATCCTTCCAGTGTTATATATATACCCTTACACACAGTTTTATTATATCAAAATATTGTTGACTTGCTGTTTTCACTAACTACATAACTTGGATATTCTCTCATATTAAACAATCTTCCTCCTTATTTTGATGGTTTTAAAACACTTTATTGAATGGAAGTATTATAATACAGTTAACCAATCTCCTTTTTGCTGGGTGGCAAGTTCTTTCCACTTTTTTGTTATTCCAAATAAGCACACAATTAATGTTCCTGAGTCATAATGAGTCATAATCCTTCTAAGCCTTAGGTATTTCCTGATTAAATACTTGGAGGTGGAACTTCTGGATCAAAAGTCATGCACATTCTTAAGAATTTTGGAGCGGATTTGTGAATAGTCTCATAGCAGGGTACCTGAGGCAGAGTATATTCCTCTGACAGTACATGAAACTGATTCAGAAGGAATTAAGGAGTCAATGGCACCCCACTCCAGTACTCTTGCTTGGAAAATCCCATGGACAGAGGAGCCTGGTAGGCTGCAGTCCATGGGGTTACTAAGAGTCAGTCACAACTGAGCGACTTCACTTTCACTTTTCACTTTCATGCATTGGAGAAGGAAATGGCAACCCACTCCAGTGTTCTTGCCTGGAGAACCCCAGGGACGGGGAAGCCTGGTGGGCTGCCATCTATGGGGTCACACAGAGTCAGAAATGACTGAAGTGACTTAGCAGCAGCAGCAGCAAGCTAATAGAGAGGGGGCTTTCCTGGTGGCTGAGTGGTAAAGAATCTGCCTGCCAATGTAGAGGACATGGGTTTGATCACTGGGTAGGGAAGATCCCCTGGAGAGGGAAATGGCAACTCACTCCAGTATTTTTGCCTGGGAAATCCCATGGACAGAGGAGCCTGGTGGGCTACAGTTTATGGGAGCCAAAGAGTCTTACAGGAATGAGTGACTAAACAACAACAAAGCTAATAGAGAGATAAAACAGCAGCCAGCTAGCCAGTCACACGTATGACAAATATTTATTGACTGGATGCCCTACACATGTTGAAGGAACAGAGTAGTAAGAAGGACAGACAACCCCTGCCCTCCCTGTACTCACAATCCAGCAGTGAAATAGACCAACAATGAAAAAATTTATTCCTTTTGCCTCAATACTGCTTCCACTCTGACAGTATGTCTCATTTTAAATGCAAGGTTCCTGCTTTATTGCTGGGACAAGCATGCTGGAGAGTGGGTCTCTTTTTTCCTACATCAGGAGCCATGTCTTGCTCTCATGAGTTCTCTTGGAGATGCTACAGGATCCCAGACCAGCCGCCAACCCCAATGAGAACACTCCCGCCCCCGTCTATGCAAATTGCCTGTGCCAGACTCCAACTGCACAGCACTCCTTTTCTGGGAAAGTAATAAAAATCATGGCCACTTTGGGCTTTACTCACTCTGTTCCAGGCCCTATGCTGCTGCTGTTCCTGCTAAGTCACTTCGTGTCCGACTCTGTGTGACCCCATAGATGGCAGCCCACCAGGCTCCGCCGTCCCTGGATTCGCCAGGCAAGAACACTGGAGTGGGTTGCCATTTCCTTCTCCAATGCATGAAAGTGAAAAGTGAAAGTGAAGTCGCTCAGTTGTGTCTGACTCTTAGGGATCCCATGGACTGCAGCCTACCAGGCACCTCCGTCCATGGGATTTTCCAGGCAAGAGTACTGGAGTGGAGTGCCATTGCCTTCTCCGTCCAGGCCCTATAAGAGGCATTTAATATAAATTATTTCATCTAAACAACAATGCTATGAGAGTTACTATTGCTATTTCATTTTATGAACCAGGAACAGGAGATTCAGAGAGTTTTTAACTTGCCTATTATGAGACAACAGAGCTGGGATCCAGACTGAAATCTCTCTTACCTGCATTTCTCGGCACTGTTTACCCAGGTCTCTATCTATGCCCTTCCTTCAATGCCTTGTCCTGCCAGGTGAGACATTCCCTGATCATCTATTTCTAGGTCCATCTCCAAATGCCTATCATACCCAATGGCAGCTGTGGCCTGGCACTCTTCAAACTCTACTCTAAAAATGTATCAGACTTCCCTGGGAAAATGCAGTGATCTCCACTGCTAACAATTCCCAAGTATGGACCAAAGATGACCTGCTGCAGAAACAAGGGAGTACCTTGTTTAAATGAATAAGCAAAATGCTACATGTGCATACAAATGAAATATTACTCAGCCATGAAAAGGAATATGATACTAGGACATGATACAACATGGACAAACCTCAAAGCACTATACAAAGTGAAATATGCCAGATGCAACAAGATAAATACTGGATGATTTCCTCTATATGAAATATCTAGATCAGCTAGATCCACAGAGACAGAAAGTAAACTGATGATTGGCAAAGGCTGGGGAGGACTGTGGACTGGGAGTGAGTGCCTAATGGATGTGGGATCTCCCTGGGGGTGATAAAAATGTTTTAGAACTACATAGAGGTAATAGTTGCACAAAATCATGAGTGTACTAAATGGCACCAGATTATTCACCTTAGGGTAGTTAAATTTATGCCATCTGACATTTACTTCAGTTTAAAAAGAAGGAGGGACGTGACAACCTGCTAAATCTAAATATTTGGGCCCAGAAATGTCCTTTTATACAAGCTCCCATGTGATACTGGTGCACATTGTCATTTGGAAAACATTCCTAAAAATCTACCTGCATGGCTACATAGGACAATCTTCCCAAAGAAGCCAAAAATTAAGTTTTTTTCAAAGCTTGGTTTTAAGAAAATGAATCCTCAAGCAAAAGCTAACCAGCACAAAAAGCTCTAAAGTGAGGGGGCATCAGTGATCTGCCTGATGCCATCATTTCCAGTTAGCAAGGAATTCAAAGCGTTTACCCAGACCATGTACATATGTCTGGCCCAGTCCCTGAAGTGGGTAAAATGAGGACATAAAGCAGGGTTTAAGGAAGGAAGGGTGACACATGTGAAGAAGGAGAGTCGTGAAGCCACAGCAATGGGATCTTGGCTAATCAACCTGACCAGGCAAAGTAATGGCATCGCTCCTACATAATCCTGAATGAAAGCAAATGGAATCAATGAGCTGAAAAGCATGGATTCAATAAAGCTATTAAGTCAAGGCAAATCCTTTTGAGGCAAAGTAATTCCTCTGCGGCTGTCTCCTGTTGCTCCCGAGATGCAATACTCTCCTGGCAAGGTATTTGGGAGGCACTGCTCCCAACAAAGGGTTTGTCATCATTTGTCTCCTGCCACCCAATATATCCCAATGGAAGGGGTCTTCTTGGCTTTGGCTGTCTTCCATCAGTACATTGTTCTTGCTTTTGCCCCTAAGGCAATTGCTATTTGTTTCAAGGGAAACCACTTAATCTCACCTGCTAACACCTAACAAGGGGCCAGGCCTCTTGACAGTTAATACTGCTGTTGGCACCCTTCTCAAGGAAATGTATTGTTACCATGTGTTCCTTTGCTCATGAACACAGCAAGGAGACTTACTGTGTGATTGGTGTTGCATTAAGGATATCTAATGTATTTGTCTTAATAGAGCCTGCAATGACCCTATGAGATAGTGAGAGTGTCAATTCCTAGGCAGATTGATAAGAAGTCCAGGGGTCCCCAAGGAGAGAGGGGTCTGGAGTTCTCGAGGAGGAGGAAAGGACAAAGTTTTTTGTCCCTCTACATTCCTTAGGATTATGTAACAATAATGTATCCTGCTTGAGGACAGTCTCTGGAAAAAAACCTTCTGGCTAATCCTGTTATCTTAAGGTGTAAATTTTGGGAATAGGTCTAGTGAGGTCTTTACAACCTCCAGACATTCTTTTGATTCACTGTAATAACTAATTAGAGAGTATATAACTCCATGGCTGACACTAGCAAGGGGGTACTCTTTCTACCCCTTTATGATGCCTATGTCAGAAGCTTTCTCTATCCCCTTTATACTTTAATAAAACTTTATTACACAAAAGCTCTGAGTGATCAAGCCTCATCTCTGGCCCCAGATTAAATCTTCTCCTCCGGAGGCCAAGAATCCCAGCGTCTTTGCATGGTTCAGCAACAACCTTTCAATAGGCACTACTGTGTCCACTGAGTGGATGAGGGAACCAAGTCTTGAATGGCTTAGTAGCTGTTCAGTGTCTCAAGTCCCCAAAACCTACCTCAGGACTACCATGTTACACAGTCTCCATATAATTCTTCAAAGGAAACCCTCCAAGATTCCAGGACATGACAGTTCCACCCCACCTACCACCCACCAGAGTCAGAGAGGATGTCTGAGAGCATGAGACACACAAGGAGGCGTGAACATCCTCCCAAATACAAAATCTATGTTCTGAGGGACACCCACCAACAGACGTCCCCAGTTCCCTGCTCTCTCACCGGCAGAAATTCTCATTAGCACTGACCAGGCAGGAGAGAGGAGGGAGATATTTCAGATGAGCAGGTACTAAGGATGAGTAACCTAGACTGGCTGCAAGGAGAACACTCATGCAATACAGAGAGGGTAAACTCAAGCTATGCTTTGGAGTTGGGCAAGCTGGGACCTAATTCCCAGTTCTGCCTTTCATTTATATGACCTCTGGCAGTTTTGGCCTTGCGGAGAATCCACATTCCCACCTGTAAATTGAAGATGTGCACCTCACTGGGCAGCTAGGGACAGTGAAGGGGTTTCCACCCGAGTATCTAGCGTGTGCCTGCCTCAGAATGAATTCTTAAGTGCTAGCTGCCAGTATCATTCCCAAGACCAGACCACTGCCAGGCCAACACAACATAACACCATACGACACACACACACACACACACACACACACACACACAGCCTTAGGTCTGTCTGGCAAATTTGGAGTCTGGTCTCGAAGAGACCTGACTGTTCTTTCCCACTAACCTGTGTGCCCCTGGCTATTTAAACTCTCTGACCTGAGTTTACTCAGCAGGTAAACAGGCATAACACTATTGTACACCTTCTAGGTTTGTGGTCTAGAATATTAAAACGAAAAAGATTTTAGTGATTTAGTGATAGCCTGGTTCCATATTTTATAGGTGAAGATCACCCATTGTAATGCCCTCTTTGCCCAGAGTTTTGGACTCCACTCTTTTTCTGCCCCAGCATGGCAAAATATGTTGATTGGGAATTAATGTAGTGTTTTAAAACTGTGCAGGGCACAAGGCCAGAGCAGAGCGCAGCCGCCAAGACTCCCTGCTCAAGGCACTTGGAGTCTCTAGCCACTAGGGGCCGCTGGTAAGCCATAGAAAGCTGAAAGGATGCCTACCTGGTAGGTTTTCAAAACCGGTTTCTTATTTAAAGGCCTGTATGGACTAGCACCCCACTCCAGTACTCTTGTCTGAAAAATCCTATAGACAGAGGAGGCTGGTGAGCTACAGTCCAAAGGGCCACAAAGAGTCAGACATGACTGAGCAACTGAGCACGCACACACACACACATGGACTATCAGAAATCCAGCTCAAAGTCCTTGCTTTATTTTCTAGACAGGAGTTAACCCATTTCCCCTTGATGTGGAAGGAAAATAAGATGGGCTGTAGCCTGCTCCCACCTAGTCTCTGAGCCACAAGGCTGGAAGAAGAGAAAACATCTCTGTGACAACACTGTGAAGATACCCTACCTGCCAGAATTTCCCCAATGCCTAGTGACTGAGGGGCTTCCCAGATGGCACAGTGGTAAAGAACCTGCCTGCCAATGCGGTAGATGCAGGTTTGATCCCTGAGTCAGGAAGACCCCTGGAGAAGGAAATGGCAACACACATCAGTGTTCTTGCCTGGAGAATCCCACGTGGACAGAGGAGCCTGGTGGGCTACAGTCTGTGGGGTTGCAAAGAGTCAGATGTGACTAACCATGCACACACCAAGTGACTGAGATCCCTTTAAGTCCAACAACCACTGTAAACTTCCAAGGCCCATAGATAACTGTAGATATTCAGGGAAAGGGGCATGTGTCAGGATACTAGTAAATGCTGTTACACAGGGGGAAAAAAAAATCCATGCACAGAGAAAACTGTGTAAACCTAGAGTTCCCAGATACAGGTTTGAATTCTAGCTTAGCCAGATATTAGCTGTGAAGACTTGGGTGTTACTTAATATCTCTGAACTTCAGTTTCCTTTGAAACCCTGACTTCGCCAGCTTTATATGTGGGCTGAGTTGAATGAGGTAACATATAGAACGTTTCAGCCATGTCAAAAGACTAATTTGCATCAGCTGTTATTCCTCTTCGGTCAGATTAAAGTAAGCTGCACTTAGGGTGTGGACAGCAGGCATGCTGGCAGGAATTAGGGGTTTAGGAAGAGGAATGGGGTGACCAGGAAAGTTTAAAAGTCAGGAGGAAACCAAACTACATGTCTCTCAGTTCACTAGCATCCAGATGAAGCAAGTCAAGAAGCTTCAAGATGTGTGTTCACATATTCAGAAATCTTTTCCTGTTGTGTTTGTAGCGTGCATCATGCAAAGTGCATGAAAAATGAGCAGTGGTATAACTATAGCTCAACTTTATATCCTCAAAGCTAGAAAACATGTAGAATCCCCTGAAGCAGGACGCTTGGGTCAAAATGAGACTGGAAAAGATATCCATTGTCAGAGGATCAGGAAAAATGACGGAGAAGGCAATGGCAACCCGCTCCAGTACTCTTGCCTGGAAAATTCCATGGATGGTGGAGGCTGGTAGGCTGCAGTCCATAGGGTCTCAAAGAGTTGGACACGACTGAATGACTTCACTTTCATGCACTGGAAAAGGAAATGGCAACCCACTACAGTGTTCTTGCCTGGAGAATCCCAAAGATGGTGGAGCCTGATGGGCTGCCATCTATGGGGTCGCACAGAGTCAAACACAACTGAAGTGACTTAGCAGCAGCAGCAGGAAGAATGAAGGAGACTCTAAGACTGCCCAGTTTTGAATCCCACACTGTGACAAGTGCAAAGTGAATCGGAGCACATCCATAGGAAAAAGAGTGGTTTGGGTGGGGATCACAAACAGTCCCCAGAGATGAGCTGAAGAAATGTGGGGTGATCCTCTAGAAAAAGAGAAACAAGAAATAAATTGCATTTCTGCTTTATTGACTATGCCAAAGCCTTTGACTGTGTGGATCACAATAAACTGTGGAAAATTCTGAAAGAGATGGGAATACCAGACCACCTGAGCTGCCTCTTGAGAAACCTATATGCAGGTCAGGAAGCAACAGTTAGAATTGGACATGAAACAATAGACTGGTTCCAAATAGGAAAAGCAGTACGTCAAGGCTGTATATTGTCACCATGCTTATTTAATTTCTATGCAGAGTACATCATGAGAAACGCTGGGCTGGAAGAAGCACAAGCTGGAATCAAGATTGGTGGGAGAAATATCAATAACCTCAGATATGCAGATGACACCACCCTTATGGCAGAAACTGAAGAGGAACTAAAAGGCCTCTTGATGAAAGTGAAAGTGGAGAGTGAAAAAGTCGGCTTAAAGCTCAACATTCAGAAAACGAAGATCATGGCATCAGGTCCCATCATTTCATGGGAAATAGATGGGGAACAGTGGAAAAAGTGTCAGACTTTATTTTTCTGGGTTCCAAAATCACTACAGATGGTGACTGCAGCCATGAAATTAAAAGACACTTACTCCTTGGAAGGAAAGTTATGACCAACCTAGATAGCATATTCAAAAGCAGAGACATTACTTTGCCAACAAAGGTTTGTCTAGTCAAGGCTATGGTTTTTCCTGTGGTCATGTATGGATGTGAGAGTTGGACTGTGAAGAAGGCTGAGCACCGAAGAATTGATGCTTTTGAACTGTGGTGTTGGAGAAGACTCTTGAGAGTCCCTTGGACTGCAAGGAGATCCAACCAGTCCATTCTGAAGGAGATTAGCCCTGGGATTTCTTTGGAAGGAATGATGCTAAAGCTGAAACTCCAGTACTTTGGCCAGCTCATGGGAAGAGTTGACTCACTGGAAAAGACTCTGATGCTGGGAGGGATTAGGGGCAAGAGGAGAAGGGGACGACAGAGGATGAGATGTCTGGATGGCATCAGTGACTCGATGGACGTGAGTCTGAGTGAACTCTGGGAGTTGATGATGGACAGGGCGGCCTGGCGTGCTGCGATTCATGGGGTCGCAAAGAGTCGGACATGACTGAGCGACTGATCTGATCTGAAAATCAATGCAGATGATGACTGCAGCCATAAATTAAAAGACGCTTACTCCTTGGAAGGAAAGTTATGACCAACCTAGATAGCATATTCAAAAGCAGAGACATTACTTTGCCAACAAAGGTCTGCCTAGTCAAGGCTATGGTTTTTCCTGTGGTCATGTATGGATGTGAGAGTTGGACTGTGAAGAAAGCTGAGCGCTGAAGAATTGATGCTTTTGAACTGTGGTGTTGGAGAATACTCTTGAGAGTCCCTTGGACTGCAAGGAGATCCAATCAGTCCATTCTAAAGGAGATCAGTCCTGGGTGTTCTTTGGAAGGACTGATGCTAAAGCTGAAACTCCAATACTTTGGCCACCTCATGTGAAGAGTTGACTCATTGGAAAAGACTCTGACGCTGGGAGGGATTGGGGGCAGGAGGAAAAGGGGACAACAGAGGATGAGATGTCTGGATGGCATCACCGACTCGATGGACGTGAGTTTGCATGAACTCCAGGAGTTGGTGATGGACAGGGGGGTCTGGCATGCTGCGATTCATGGGGTCACAAAGAGTCAGACATGACTGAGTGAGTGAACTGAACTGAACTGAATGTTTGGGGAGCTCAAAGACTGTAGGGAACTAGAAGCAGTCAGCTGATTTATGACATGAACCCAAGAAGATAAACTTAGGATAAATGAGCTCTGGAGAGTCCACAAGTCTGCTAATATTAACTTCACAGTGACTGTGTGTGTATGCATGTGCTGTACAAATTGTGCATCTTTTAGGGGGGAAAGATCTGCAGTTTTCATCAGATTCTCACAACCTCAAATAAGAATCCCTGATATAAATAATAACAGCTAATATTTATCAGGCAATTACTAAATACCAAGCACCAGGCCAAGCTCTTTATGTGAGTCTTTGAATCCTCACAAGAACCCTCAAGAGGCAGGATAACCAACTATGAATGCAAGCTTTGCAGCCAGCCTGCCTTTGTTTATATCCCTATTCTACCAGTTGCTGGCTACCTAATCTTGGACAACTTACTTTCTCAGTTTCCCAGTCTGTAAAATGGGGATAACAATAACAACTTCAAAAGGTGTTTATAAGAATCAAGTTAGTTAGTACATATAAGGCTCTTAGAACAATATGCGACTGACAATACACTTTATAACTGTTAGTTATTCTGTGGTATGCTGGTTAAATTTTTTTAAAACCAGTTCTTGAATCCAATAAATAAAGCTGTGATTGCAGTAGTATTTGACAATTTTTGTGTATAAGTACTCCCATCTTGACGAATTTCAAGTTTTTCATGAAACGATACAAGCCAGCTCCAGCACATTATGATATTAAAGTTCTCTCTCTCCCTCTACATCTTTCTCTCCTTCTCTCTCTCTCTCTCTCACTGATTGGAGATAGCTAACAGATAGCTTCCTAATTCCCTGAAGGTGTGGAGTTTATGAAGAATTGGGAGAAGAAAAGTTCATGTTCTGTTGCAGGCAACAAGTTAGATAAAGGGAGTTCAAGGGAAGCTGGCAAGAGAATAGAATCCATTTGGGTCAAGGATTGTTTCCGCAATTGGTGCACATTGATCTTTCTTGCTGTAAGGAACAAATCCACAGCTACCATGTATCGAGGTTCATTAAATGAAAGGTGCTTTCCCTTCAGTGTTTCACTTATTCGTCACAACAGCCCCTGATGTTGGTGGTCCTTGGCCCACGTTCACAGAGGATGGAAAGGGGGCTCTTTGTTGTTGTTGTTCAGTGGCTAAGTCATGTCCAACTCTAAGACATTGAGAAATCTACCCAAAGGTGTGCAGCTGGAGGGTAAGAGCTGAGAGCAGAGCCCAGGCCTATGAGATGCTAAAGTCCTCACTTTGCCCACTTTCCTGTGCTGCTGCTCAGGAAAGAGCACTTGCTAAGGGTGGAAAGAGACATTCGTGAAGCTCCCTGGGTAAATTCTAAAGATGGAGGCTCAACTTTCACCATCTTTCCATTGGCCCACTTTGGAAAGCCCCTTTGCAGATGAATTTTTCAAGCTCCTCCCTGAACAGAAGGCTCCCTCAGCCACCCACATCTCCAGGACATTCCTTCTGCTATTGTCGCTGTGGGGTTACTCTCTCATGGTGGTTCTCTGGAACTATTCCTGGCCCTTATCCATGAGGGTTCTGCCTAAAGAGTAAGTTCAAGTACCCAACCTGAGGCCATTTTGGGAAACAGCAGCCATGGAGTCAAAGTCACATGACAAAGACATCCAAAATGCTAGGCCTCCATCACCCCTGACAGATACTTTTATTCCTCTAAAGAGGCAATACAGGATATGATCAGGATGACAGCTTCAGGAATTTGAGTCTTCAGTTCCAATCATGGCCATGTCATTTGATAATGATGTGACTTTGGGTGGTTGATTACTTTATCTCTTTGTGCCTCAGTTTCCTCATTTGTAACATAGAGATGAGCATTTCAAAGCACTGTTGTAGGGATTCCATAAGATAATATTGAAAAGTGTTTTAAAGGGGGCTTAAAGTTATATTGTGAACATATTCATACACTCAATAAATATTAACTATTAGAGCTTGTCCATAGATCCATCTTCCGAACACAATTTAGGAAAACTTATTGGCCCCACCTCTCCCATCCTGGAACTCTGGTTCTAAGACTCCTTGACTTGCTTCAATTATCCCAAACAGTGGTTCACAATCCTTTGAAAAGTTGCTTATGTATCCTCTTTCCAGTGTAATACACATATGCAAATTTTACACATATTTTCTGAAGAATACCCTGACCTCCCAAAGCCCATCTTCAGCCACGTCCACCAGGTTAAAATTGTCTGCCTTTCATTTAAATTTGTCCATCCTTAATTTGGCTTTCAGCTCCCTGCTTCTCCTTGCTCCTTTTCTATCCCCCACTGTTTTCTCTGATCCTTTTTACATGTAAGGGTTTTGCAGCCTCTCCTTCTTGCCTGTCTCCAATCCCTTATTAATATAGCTCTGATATCCATAGAAATCAGGTTGATTATATCCTTTGCAACCAAAGATTAAGAAGCTCTATACAGTCAGTAAAAACAAGACTGAGAGTTGACTGTGGCTCAGATCATGAATTCCTTATTGTAAAATTCAGACTTAAATTGAAGAAAGTAGGGAAAACCACTAGACCATTCAGATATAACCTAAATCAAATCCCTTACGATTATACGGTGGAAAGTGACAAACAGATTCAAGGGATTAGATTTGACAGACAGAGTGCCTGAAGAACTGTAGGTGGAGGTTCATGACATTTTATAGGAGGCAGTGACCAAGCCATCTCCAAGAAGAAGAAATGCAAAAAGGCAAAATAGTTGTCTGAGGAGGCCTTAAAAATAGCTGAGAAAAGAAGAGAAGTGAAAGGCAAAGGAGAAAAGGAAAGATACTCACATTTGAATGCAGAGTTCCAAAGAATAGCAAGGGGAGATAAGAAAGCCTTCCTCAGTGATCAATACAAAGAAATAGAGGAAAACAATAGAATGGGAAAGACTGGAGACCTCTTCAAGAAAATTAGAGATACCAAGGGAACATTTCATGCCAAAGGAGCACAATAAAGGACAGAAATGGTATGGACCTAACAGAAGCAGAAGATATTAAGAAGAGGTGGCAGGAATACATAGAAAAACTATACAAAAAAGATCTTAATGACCCAGATAACCATGATGGTGTGATCACTCACCTAGAGCCAGACATCCTGGAATGTGAAGTCAGGTGGGCCTTAGGAAGCACCACTACAAACAAACCTAGTGGAGGCGATGGAATTCCAGTTGAACTATTTCAAATCCTAAAAGATGATGCTGTGAAAGTGCTGCACTCAATATGCCAGCAAATTTGGAAAACTTCAGCAGTGGTCACAGGGCTGGAAAAGTCAGTTTTCATTCAGTCCCAAAGAAAGGCAATGCCAAAGAATGTTCAAACTACCACACAATTGCACTCATCTCACACTAGCAACAACCATAACCACTGAGAATCAAAAAAAATTTGGTCCATACTTTCAAGCATATGTTGACAGGGCTAGAGGAAATTATCATACTGTACACAGAAGATCCTGCATTATCTTCCCCTTAACACCTACTGTTCGTTAGACTCTAGTGTATATGCCACCATACCCAATTTTGTCATTTTTGAAAACACCTCTCAGCCTATAATAACACTTTCGGTATTATAATGCAAGTTGAACAATCTTGATACTTTAGCAACTTGTCTTCCATGAAAGCTAAGTCCAAAATAGATGTCTTCCAAAGGCAACACTTCACTGGGATCTAGACTGAAATTCAGCAGGTCCCAGAGATAGTACACTCTCCCTAGAAATAGACAGCATGTTTAATGAGTAGAAAGGTCATATTCTTTTTCACATTACACAGACCTGTACGTATCATCATGTGAGTGACCATCAGCAAATCCCTCTGAGGCTTGCCTTCAGTTCAGTTCAGTTCAGTTCAGTCGCTCAGTCATGTCCCACTCTTTGCAACCCCATGAATCACAGCACACCAGGCCTCCCTGTCCATCACCAACTCCCGGAGTTCACTCAAACTCACATCCATCGAGTCCGTGATGCCATCCAGCCATCTCAACCTCTGTCACCCCCTTCTCGTCCTACCCCCAATCCCTCCCAGCATCAGAGTCTTTTCCAATGAGTCAGCTCTTCACATGAGGTGGCCAAAGTACTGGAGTTTCAGCTTTAGCATCAGTCCTACCAATGAACACCCAGGACTGATCTCCTTTAGAATGGACTGGTTGGATCTCCTTGCAGTCCAAGGGACTCTCAAGAGTCTTCTCCAACACCACAGTCCAAAAGCATCAATTCTTCGGTGCTCAGCTTTCTTCACAGTCCAACTCTCACATCCGTACATGACCAATGGAAAAACCATAGCCTTGACTAGGCAGACCTTTGTTGGCAAAGTAATGTCTCTGCTTTTCAATATGCTATCTAGGTTGGTCATAACTTTCCTTCCAAGGAGTAAGTGTCTTTTAATTTCATGGCTGCAATCACCATCTGCAGTGATTTTGGAGCCCAAAACAATAAAGCCAGCCACTGTTTCCACTGTTTCCCCATCTATTTCCCATGAAGTGATGGGACCAGATGCCATGATCTTAGTTTTCTGAATGTTGAGCTTTAAGCCAACTTTTTCACTCTCCTCTTTCACTTTCATCAAGAGGCCTTTTAGTTCCTCTTCACTTTCTGCCATGAGGGTGGTGTCATCTGCACTCCTTGCCTTATTCATCTGTAAAATGGAAGTAGGAAAGGGAGCGAGGGTGGTGGTGAGCACTGGATAAGAAAGCCTGCATTTATCAGTCAGCAGTCGTCCATCAATTTAATACCTACTTATGAAGAACTTGCTAAGAGCTGGTTGGCCATTATGGTGAGTCTGAGAAAGTGACTTTGAGCAAGATAGACTGTCTCTCTCAAGTTGCTCCCAGTCCTTTTTGGAAAACAGATCTTGCCAACTCTGTGCTAGAAGAATGAACAGGATGCTCTAGAAACCTAGAGAAGGGTCACATAAAAATGCTTAGCATATAGCCTGCACTGAGCAAACGCGACTTTGTTTCCTTTCTCAGCTGACAGACTCTCCAGTAACCAAATGAATGATCTTTTTACAGATGATGCCCCAGAAGAGAAGTTCCTGGTATTGCCTGTCTTCTCAGACACAAACGGCCTCCATCTCCCATCATCCACCCAAAGTGCAACCAGGGGAGAAATCCCCAAAGCTTCATTAGGCAGAGGACAGAGAGCCATTTAGACCCAGTGAGTGAGCCCAAGTGCTCACTGCATTCGTTATTGCACTGACTGTTCTCATCTTGTGGCCAGGAGAGCAATAAGAGAGAAAGCAGCCAGGAAAATGAATCAGGATCCAGAGAATTTTAATAAAATGTTATTAGAACTCAGTGCAAACTGTGGGAAGGAGAGGGGGTGCAGCCTCTGGAGCACCTGCTTCTGTTTTAATTGGATGACTCAGGTCTAGCCAGCCCAAAAACATGCCCCACTGATGGCTAAGCTTGGCTTGTAGGTGGGGCTCATTTCGCCTGCAGTGGAATAGCATTTCTTAGTTCTTCTTCAGGCCCTACCCTGCCCAAAACCTGTCCCATTTTTATTAGTAACCCCTGCCCTCCATTCCAGAGGCCCCCACTTATAGTGGATCCATGGCCCTTTCTGGGGCAGTCAAGTACCCAGTATTAGTTGAAACATGTAAAATATCATGTATGAAACGAGATGCCAGTCCAGGTTCAATGCACGATACTGGATGCTTGGGACTAGTGCACTGGGACGACCCAGAGGGATGGTATGGGGAGGGAGGAGGGAGGAGGGTTCAGGATGGGGAGCACATGTATACCTGTGATGAATTCATTTTGATATTTGGCAAAACTAATACAATTATGTAAAGTTTAAAAATAAAATAAAATTAAATTAAAAAATAAATTAAAAAAAAAAAGAAGTCAAAGAACCTGGCTTTTTTTTTTTTTTTAATTAAAGGTTAACTGTTTTACAATATTTTGTAGGTATCTACTGGGGAAAAATGTGAATCATTAAAGAACTCATCTCTTGGTCCTGGCATCTGCTTCTAACTCACCACAGAACCGTGATCAAATTTACCTCCTCACTAAGCCTCAGTTTTCTCATCTGTAAAGGGGGGGCATTGGATAAACCTTCTGTTGTCTTCCCACAGTTCTTTGATTCTAAGATGTATATATACATACCCTGTGACTTGCAATAAAAGGGTTTTAGTAACAGTTGTACCTCTAGCTGATATTAGAGGATAGAATGATCTTGCTTTATTCTTTTCTGCTCCTAGTGAAAACTCAGACTTGAATAAAGTTGGATTCTTTGCCTACTTGATATGAACTAGATTTCTTTTTCTATCTTCCTATTCATCCTTCCACTATATTCAGTAATTTTAACACTTCAGCCTTTCCTTACTTGTGTTGCTGGGCCAGTTCCTTTCATGCCCTGGAGTGCTTTCTTCTTTAAAAGGCTGGCTTATCTGTTGGGTTGCCCCAAAATTATTTGGGTTTTTCATGACATCTTATCAAAAAACCCAAAGGAACTTTTCAGCCAACCCAATATTATCTTCCTTAACCTTCTCAATATTTCCCATCTTATTTATAAGGAAACTGAGCCTGAGAAAATTTAACTGAATTGCTAACATTATGCATCAATTAAGTTATAGTCTAAACTGAGACTCCATCTTCCAACCACTGCTCTTTCCACTGTATTAGCTTACTCCGCTTAAACAACTCTGACAACCTTCCAAAACTAACATTCTGATAATCTAGGAGAGTGACAGCATGATATTAATTCAAAAATTACTAATGAATACAGACTTAAAAATAATTGAGAAATTGATGAAAGAATAGGAAAGCCAAAGGCTAGATAAGGAAAGAAAAGAAAGAATAATTTTTTGGCATCACCAAAGAAAATGATACCAACTATAATGAAGGTGGATCAGCTTCTTAGCACTAGGAAAAGATATTGCAAATACAGCTTTGAGATTAAATTTTTTAGAAAGAGCCATGTAAGGACTTTTTCCCTCTTCTTTTAGTTTTTTATTTGCTCTTTTATTAATATTCTGTATTTCATAGTTACGGAAAAAACGGTCTACAGCATAGTGAAAATAAATTGTTAAGGTCAGCATTTTCTCTTCACAGCTGGGTCCCAGGCTGATAATGTTTTTCTCTCATAAAACCATAATCCCATAAAATTTAAGGTTATTAAGTTGCAGGTGAATAATTCATGAGGCAATTATGAAACATTTATGATGGAATATTATGAGCTTCCACATAAAAGAAAACATTTGGGGTCGCCGAACTGACAAACTTTGGTCGCTATGCTTAGATCTCTCTTGAGAGATGTACATGGGCATTCTCTGCCCACGTAGGGTTCAGAGATGGGCTAACATCCCTCCAAGAGGTGTCTGGAACATATCCCAACAACACAGATGGCTGGTGTCACAATCCACTGCAGGAAACCTAAGTACTGGCTGAGCCCAATAGTAATACTACAAGGAACAAAACTTTGTGGAGAGCATGCTCTGTGCAAGGCCCCATGAAGATTACTTCATGTGTATTATGTCTGTAAGTCTCATCATGACCTTCTGAAATTAATATGACCCCTATCATCCCCACTACACAGACCAGGAAACTGAGACTCAGCAAGTTTAATAACTTGCCAAAGATCTTTTATCCAACAAGAGGCAGAGCCAGGATCCTAAACCACGCAGTCTAGCCCTTGAATCTCCACTCTTAAAAAACGTAACTCTGTTAAGACTTTCAGGCAAGGTATAATGTCTAGAGAAAGACAAATTGTGACATCATTAATGTATCATTTTCACATAGCGTGTCCTGTTCTTCAAAGAACTCCCATATGCATTTGTCTATCCTCACAAGGCTTTGTAACATTATTGTTGGATATTGTTGGACAGGGTTTTTTTTATTTTTAATTTGTTTATTTTTTAATTGAAGGATAATTGCTTTACAGAATTGTGTTGGTTTCTGCTAAATATCAACATGAATCAGCCATAGGTATACATATGTTGGATAGCTATTATTGTCTCCATTTTTCAGATTAATAAACTGAGGTCCAGAAAGGTTAGATGACCTGGTCAAGGTTACATAGCAAGTCAGTGGGTATATCACAATTAGAACTTCAAGGTTTAATCATAATGACCCCTGAGTCAGGAAGATCCCCTGGAGGAGGGCATGGCAATCCACTCCAGTATTCTTGCCAGGGAGAATCCCCATGGACAGAGGAGTTTGGCGGGCTACAGTCTATAGCATCACAAAGAATCAGACACAACTGTAATGCTTGATTCTTTAGGTCACCCCAAGGTCCTTGTTAAACAAGGACATCAGGGAGGAGAATTTCAACTCGAGGTGGAAATGACAGAGAAGTCCAACTGCACCCTAAGTCGGCAACTTCTGCCTGCCAATCAGTAATGTCAGACTAGTACTTCACTCAAATCAGAGTTCCACATTGAAAGACCGAAGATGAGAGTTCGGTAAACAACTCTATCACAAAAGACTATAACATCACTTGAGTATCAATATTCTGCAAATAATATTCAGTTGCCAATATTCTTTAAGCAAAATTTGATTACTCATTCTCTTCAGACAGCATGCTATTACCAACTTGCTGGCACAGATACTCATTTTTCTGCTTGTTTTCTGCCTAGATGTGAGAACAATCAGCGTCTCCAGACAGGACTGCATCCCCACAAATAGTGGTTAAGCCACAAGATGCTGCTGTGTAAGCCAAGAAGGATGAACAGGTTGAGTGGAGGAGACTCAACAAAGGAGAGTTTTAGGGTAGAAATCTGCCCAACACATCTTAAACTACATTCATCTTACCTAGATGGTGCACAATAAATATATTTTTAAGTAAAACAAAAGAATCTGCTTTCTTTCACATTTTTCAAGGTTAAGAAAATATTTGTAATTGTTCACATCTAAAATATTTTGATTTAAAATGGATAACCAACAAGGAATTACTGTATAGCACAGGGAACTCTGCTCAGTGTTATGGGGCAGCTTGGATGGGAGGGGAGCTTGGAGGAGAATGGATACATGTATATGTATGGCTGAGTCCTTTTGCTGTCCACCTGAAACTATCACAACATTGTTAATCGGCTATACTCTAATACAAAATAAAAAGTTTAAAAAATATTATTTTGATTTGACATGACAGGAGTTGGGGTTATAAGAGAGGTTAGACCACCTCCACCTCCCTCACAGTCACTGTCAGGTACCAACCACTAAGACAGGACCAGGAAAAGGACACCCCAAAAATGAAGCCAGGTGGTCAGCCAGTCCCAAAATTTCCCATGAAGGTTCCCAGCTCTGTAATTTTCCACCAGCCTCCAAGCCCATGTGGAGACATTGCAATTCCCGACACACACAGACAGCAGGAGGTAGCATATAGATCCCAAGCAGGTGAGATTGCATCAGAGAGCTTGAGCAGTAAAGCTCTGGTTACACATAGACACCTGCAGCAGGAAGCGCAAGGGTCTGATTACCCAGCCAGCATTTCTGAAGGATTAAGGGGACTCTCTCATGGGGATAGCAGAATTTTAATTGAAATTCAAGTTGCTATACTTGCATCTCTAGAGAGATCCTGGGCCTTCAGGTTTCCCAAATGGTGAGCTGCCATCACTCTAAGAATCCAGCTCATCTTAACAGTTATGAGCACAAGGGTATTGCAAGCATACCATCTTCTTTTATATCCCGAAACCCCCCTATACCTAACTGGGGATCCAGAGAGTGGAATCTCACATGAGCGTAGAAGTTACAGCACACCCTCCTCATTTGCTTCTGATTTTCAATTACGTTGGCATAATGTACTTAAAATCTGTCTTTTATTTGGAAAGATAAACACAGCAGTTTGGTAATTTCATTGCTGTGTCAATTTGCAAAGAAAATTCTATTTAAACTCAGTGACTGGCCCACTGCCACCATCCCAGCCAGAGGCAAGCTGTCTAAAGGGACAAGAGAGGTGCCAGCTGAGTCTCTTGGGGGAATGACACAGCTGACAGGAAATCTCCCTTCATCCCTTAGTTGTCCCCTGAGATGTGCCGGGGGGTTTCTCAGTGTCCAAAGCCCATACTTAGAAAGAAAGATTGATATTTTTTTTCTTATTTTTTTTTTCCAGCTGGTTTGCATGTAACTAACAATATCACTCAGAGAAGGCACTGACGACCCACTCCAGTACTCTTGCCTGGAAAATCCCATGGACGGAGGAGCCTGGTAGGCTGCAGTCCATGGGGTCACTAAGAGTCGGACACGACTGAGAGACTTCACTTTTACTTTTCACTTTCATGCATTGGAGAAGGAAATGGCAACCCACTCCAGTGTTCTTGCCTGGAGAATCCCAGGGACGGCGGAGCCTGGTGGGCTGCTGTCTATGGGGTCGCACAGAGTCGGACATGACTGACGTGACTTAGCAGCAGCAGCAGCAGCAATATCACTTAGATATCTATGATGCATCCGGCAGTAAGCTAAGCATTTTTTACACACTCTGATGCTCATGACCATCCTTTGAAAGAGCTATTGTTATCCTTCATGGAATGGGTGAGAAAACAAAACTTAGAAAAATGGCACGAACTGATTCTCACATTGTATAGTCCCAATGCAGTTCCAGGTTGTCTGTCCACAGCTCACATATTTAATTACTAGTGTCAACTGACTTTTACTCCATTTATCTGGACCACCTCTAGCCTACATGGAAAAGGTACACACTCAGCATAAGCATGTTAAAGAAATGAATAACCGGATGGCCTTGCACTTACTCCTGAAGTTGGCCGTATGTGTTGTACTGGTTAAGCCCTAATCCAGACCACATGCTGACTCAAATCTCAGCTTCAGACTGACCCTACAAGTCTGGTTATGATACACAACCCTGTGATTCCAGGCAGAGGGTGACTCTTCACCGCCATATATGCATCCTAGCCTGTGACCCTGCCAGGTGATCTTCTTTAGACTCCCCAAACTCAAGCTTGTCAGAGCTTGAATTTGCCAGAATGAGAAGCTTGTTTCCCCAGTAAGCCTTCTCCAGTTGACAGAGGAACGGTTGCCTTGTTCCCCAGGGCACTTAGGGTGGACAGTGACTCAGTCTGCAGCCGGGGCTATGTTTTAGGCCATAGCTAGAATCAGAGACCACTCTGGCTGGAGTCAGAGGATCACCCTGAGAGAACAGAAATTCTCTAGATTATAAGGACCTCAAACTCCTAGGTGTTATTTTGCTTTGTATAGGATAAAATAGAACACAGGGAATCAGGGTTGTCATTGGTTCAATTGCAAGAAGTTATGGTAGAAGCAGCACCAATGAGGAGACAAGAAATCTGAGTTCCTATCCTGCATGGGCCACTGGCTTGCTTGGGTGGGTCCCTACTGCTTCTCTGCAATAGCACCTCTGTGGGCAGCCACAGGGTCCCCAACTGTAAAATCAATGGGTTGGATCACAGCAGTGGTTCTTACCCTTGGTCTATATTGGAGTTGCCTGGGGAGCTTTACGAAACAACACTGGTAGCCTGACCCCAACCCTAGAGATCGTGACATTTGTATGGGGTAAGCCCTCCAGCACTGGGAGTTTTAAGATATCACCAAAGAATTCTAATGTGCAACAGTCAAGTGTGAAGACCACTGGGCTAGGGAGTGGGGGTGGGGGAGCTTTTCCAGCCCCAGTATGCCATAATTTTACAATGTAAGACAGTAGTTCTCAAAATTTCACATGCATAAGGATCATCTGGGAAGCCTATTTTAAAAATTTACATTTCTCACTATATATCACTTTTATGTGTACTCTAAAATATGACACAAAAGAACATACCTACAAAACAGAAACAGACTCACAGGTATGGAGAGCAGACTTGTGGTTGCTAAGGTGGGGAGGTAGAGGAGGGAAGGACTGAGCATCTGGGATTAGCAAATGGAAACTAGTATATACAGGGTGAATAAACAATAGAGTCTACTGTAGAGCACATGGAACTATATTCAGTTTCCTGTAATAAAGCATTATGGAAAGGAATATCAAAAAGGAAAAAAAACACTGTTAAAAATCAACCATTAAAACTGAACTATGACAAGAAGCTCTTAATCTGAACAATTTTCACTACAGTAAATTTCTTAAATTCATTTCAGCATGTATTTATATTTGAAATATGGATTCCCTTTGTAATTAAGCCCCATTACAACCAAGTCGAATAAAGATGATCTAAATAATGAAAAAAAAATACATTTCTGGGGCCCATCTGTAGAGATTCCAATTCTGTAGATAGGAGCTGGACCCCAGGAAGCTGCATTTCAAAGCACCCCAGTTCTTAGGAATACACTGTGAGACACACTAGTCTCAACATTAGCTCACAGGCAGGACTTCATTTCTCATTATCATTGTAATCATCAAACAGGCTTTCAGACCCAAAGTGCGCAGCTAGGAAGGATAATGGTTAAGGCAGAACTGCCCAACCACCAGAATCAGGCTCATCGTTTGGCCTATCAGAGGCCTGACAGATGGCAGGAGGAGGGCCCCTTGGTTTTCAGGAGGAATAATGTGGTGCTGCAGTATGCCACTGCAGAGGCAGAGACAGCCTAAGATTGATGGTCCACGATGCTGCGGAAACCTACCATCACCTGAGCATCTTGTGACATCAGCAGCGATGCCACTGGTCATTATCAAATCACCCAGGGTGCCCAAGATTGATTTACAGCTCTGGAAATGACACCTACCATCACTAGGTGCACAGGCAGAAAACAAGTTCCAAAAGCTGACTGTAATTTAGCATTCATTTGCATTTTTAAATTAGTTAGGCTGTGGACCGTTGCAAAGCAATGACAGAGAATTTTTATAATAATTAGCCTTGTGGGATAGGGTGGTGGGGTGGGGCAAGGGAGGCAGAGAATAGCTCTGCCTCACCATTTCACTAGAAGGAAAAACACCATTCAGCATCTCAGGTCACCAGAGCTGATAACGATTTCCTGGTCCCCACTGACCTTGTGGACCAAGACAGGCTCTCCAAATTCTCAGCTGAACATGCAGGTCTGTATCTGTCCCCCTTGGCTGGGGCTAACCCCCCACTCGCCACTGCTTCTCTTCCTAAGTAGCCCAACTAGCATTTCCTTCTGTTGGCTGGATGCCAGTACATTCCCTTTTGTTCTCTTTCTTTGTGGCTGAATTCTGCTCCATTCTGTACAAATACTCACTCAATATGTGTCAACAGCATGATGTGTCTGCTAAAAATAACTGACATTGAGAGAGAGCTTCCCAATTTGCAAACAACATTTCCATCCATTATTTCAAATGAGTTTCCCACCATTCTCTGGGAGGGGGAGTAACCAGGGTAGCAGTCATGGTCCCATATTTTATAGACAAGAAAACCGAGGCTTGTGGGGGGAGATAGAGTGACTTGCCCAACATCACACAGCTATTAAATGGCTTTGCCAAGACTGGAATGGGATCTTTGAACTTCAAAATCTATACCAGGTTGTTTCCATCTCGAGATGCATTAGAAGGGGTACAGAGTCCAGGATGAAGAAGGGCAAAGTTCTTCTCTCTGCACAGCTCAGATCATTCAAATGCAGCAAGGGGTGCCCTCTCTGAACACCAGGCTTGAAGAGTTTTGAGAAGAAAATTGCTACCTGGAAAAGCAAAGGAGATTTTTTAATGCTGTCATGCAAGGGATGACAGAAACTAGGAACACTGAATCTAGAGAACACTCAGAAGGCTGATAGAAGCTATCTTCAACCAACTGAAAGGGATTCATAGGAAAGAAAGGGCATTTGTTCTGCATGGCTACAAAGGAATTTTAAGGAGGCAAATTTCAACCTGTTATGAGAAAATCAGTTGCACGATGGTTAAGGGCTCTGCAATCAAACTGCCTAGGTTCAAATCCCAGCTCCACTACTTCCACATAGGTGATTTGGGCCAAATTTGTCACTTCTATTCTGCAGTCTACTTATTTGTACAAAAGAAGCACTGATGACTACTTTATAGGATTGTTGGTACCATCAAACAAACTAATGCAAACAAAGCTATCAACGCTTAAAAAGTATTCACTAGGTAATAGTTACGGTTATAACTTTGTTGTGCATACCAACAAAAGAGTTTTACACTTACTTAACCCAGAAAATCTGATAAGTAGATTTTGGTCATTCATCTATACTTGAAGAATAGTTGTAAAATAGAGTAAGGGAAGAGGAAGCAACAAATAATTCTGCTTAGTCCCAAGGAACCCTTGCATACAATCACCAACCCACTGATTCCTTTCAGTAAGGTGGTTTATAGAGACCAAATCAATGAAATAAGTCATGTTGGTTTGAGAGACAGATGCCCCACACTGAGGAGAAACTGGCTGCACACTTTGACCTCATTTATACAATGTTGTTTTGGTCTTAGCTATTGTAATAAAATAAGGAAAGAAAAAGCAGAGTAATAGCAAAAATACATGTGCAAAATTTTTCAAAATCTACAGATGAACTATTTCAATTAAGTGTTATCACTAGATACAATGTCAATCTATAAAAATCAGTTGGATTTTCATTTATTTGCAACATAGGAACTTACAAAAATAAAAATTTTTAAAGTATTTATCACTTGTAATATCATTCAGTTCAGTTCAGTCGCTCAGTCGTGTCCAACTCTTTGTGACCCCATGAATCCCAGCACATCAGGCCTCCCTGTCCATCACCAACTCCCGGAGTTCACCCAGACTCACGTCCATCGAGTCAGTGATGCCATCCAGCCATCTCATCCTCTGTCGTCCCCTTCTCCTCCTGCCCCCAATCCCTCCCAGCATCAGAGTCTTTTCCAATGAGTCAACCCTTCGCATGAGGTGGCCAAAGTACTGGAGTTTCAGCTTTAGCATCGTTCCTTCCAAAGAACACCCAGGGCTGATCTCCTTCAGAATGGACTGGTTGGATCTCCTTGCAGTCCAAGGGACTCTCAAGAGTCTTCTCCAACACCACAGTTTAAAAGCATCAATTCTTCGGTGCTCAGCCTTCTTCACAGTCCAACTCTCACACCTATACATGACCACAGGAAAAACCATAGCCTTGACTAGACGAGCCTTAGTTGGCAAAGTAATGTCTCTGCTTTTTAATATGCTGTCTAGGTTGGTCATAACTTTCCTTCCAAGGAGTAAGTGTCTTTTAATTTCATGGCTGCAGTCACCATCTGCAGTGATTTTGGAGCCTAAAACAATAAAGTTTGACACTGTTTCCACTGTTTCCCCATCTATTTGCCATGAAGTGATGGGACCAGATGCCATGATCTTAGTTTTCTGAATGTTGAGCTTTAAGCCAACTTTTTTACTCTCCACTTTCACTTCCATCAAGAGGCTTTTTAGTTCCTCTTCACTTTCTGCCATAAGGGTGCTGTCATCTGCATATCTGAGGTTATTGAGATTTCTCCCGGCAATCTTGATTCCAGCTTATCCTTCTTCCAGCCCAGTGTTTTTCATGATGTACTCTGCATGTAAGTTAAATAAGCAGGGTGACAATATATAGCCTTGACATACTCCTTTTCCTATTTGGAACCAGTCTGTTGTTCCATGTCCAGTTCTAACTGTTGCTTCCTGACCTGCATATAGATTTCTCAAAAGGCAGATCAGGTGGTCTTGTATTCCCATCTCTTTCAGAATTTTCCATAGTTTATTGTGATCCACACAGTCAAAGGCTTTGGCATAGTCAATAAAGCAGAAATAGATGTTTTTCTGGAACTCTCTTGCTTTTTCCATGATCCAGCAGATGTTGGCAATTTGATCTCTGGTTCCCCTGCCTTTTCTAAAACCAGCTTGAACATCAGGAAGTTCATGGTTCATGTATTACTGAAGCCTGGCTTGGAGAATTTTAAGCATTACTTTACTTTACATTACTTTACTAGTGTGTGAGATGAGTTTTA
This sequence comes from Bos indicus x Bos taurus, assembly GCF_003369695.1. Taxonomy (NCBI): domain Eukaryota; kingdom Metazoa; phylum Chordata; class Mammalia; order Artiodactyla; family Bovidae; genus Bos; species Bos indicus x Bos taurus. The sequence goes on from NC_040082.1 coordinate 47,260,548, forward strand.
ATATCATTAAAACCCACCAAATTCCTAGGAATAAATTTTATAAAATATATATAAACTTCTACACTAAAAACTACAGAAAATTTTTAAGAAAAACTGAAGAATATCTAAGTAAAGATTAGACAAATTAGACACATTCAGTTCAGTTCAGTCTCTCAGTCATGTCTGACTCTTTTTGACCCCAGGAATCACAGTACACCAGGCCTCCCTGTCCATCACCAACTCCCAGAGTTCACTCGAACTCAAGTTCATCAAGTTGGTGATGCCATCCATCCATCTCATTCTCTGTCGTCCTCTTTTCTTCCTGCCCCCAATCCCTCCCAGCATCAGAGTCTTTTCCAATGAGTCAACTCTTCGCATGAAGTGGCCAAAGTACTGGAGCTTCAGCTTTAGCATCATTCCTTCCAAAGAAATCCCAGGGCTGATCTCCTTCAGAACGGACTGGTTGGATCTCCTTGCAGTCCAAGGGACTCTCAAGAGTCTTCTCCAACACCACAGTTCAAAAGCATCAATTCTTCGGCACATTAGCATATTGCAAATCTATCAGTTCTCCCCATTTTGATCTACAAACTCAAAATCTCATCAGATTTTATATTGCCAATCGACTATTTCTAAAATTATTATGGGAATTTCAAGTGCCAACAACAGCCAAGGAAACCTTAAAGAATAAAAACAAAGCTGCAGACATATGCTACAATATTTCAAGACCTATTATAATGCTGCTGAATATACATACGTGCACACACACACACACACACACATATGTACACATATACTATAATTTTTTTCCTTTATCTCTTATTTTTAGTATATAGGGTTATGCATTCTTTTGTTACATTTATTTCTAGAAATTTGATGGATTTTGATACTATCATAAATAATGTACTCTTGTAATACATATACAAATAGTGATGTCTTTGCAGTTTTTATGCAAGAAAATAGCAAAGTAATACACGACAATGGTGACACTACAGTTTAGTGGGTAAAGAATATTTTAATAAAAAAATAGATCTACTGAATATCCATATGAAGAAAAATAAATCTTGATCCTTACTGATACCTACTGTACACATATATACACACACACAATCATTGCCAGGTAGATTTAAAATCTACAGTAAGAAAAAAGAAATAATAAAGCTTATAGAAGAAAATCTATAAAAACATCTTTGTAATTTTGAAAATGGCAAAAATTTATTAAACATGATTCACAAAGTACCATGAGGAAAAAAGATGAATTGTAATGTATTAGGTTTAGAAACCTCTGTTCATCAAACAAAATTCTTAAGAAGAAAGGCAATCCAGAGAGTCAGAGACAAAGTTCACAAGACATAAACCTGACAAAATGGTCACACTTGGAACATAAAAAACTTCTACAAAAGAACAGATAATCCCACGGGGGGCGGGGATGGGGGGGGGGGGAGACTTAAGCACATCACAGAAGAGGGAATCTAAATATCCAGTAAATTTATGAAATGGTGCCCTACCTTTTAGTCATTAAGGAAATACAAATTTAAATCGCAATGAGCTTTCCCCATATACCCACCAGAATTTCTCCAAACAAAAAAGAAAAACAATAAACACCATCAGTAAAAATCCAAGTGTTGACAAGGAGCCTTAGCATCAGTTGGAATACTCAATTAGCCCTGATAGGCCTATATATTAATATAAATACCTGGGGATGATTAGGTAGCCTGTAACCTATGACTCAATTACATACTTAGGCATTAACTCAACAGAAATGCATATATGTGTTAACCAAAAAACATGTAACATGATGTTCATAGCAACACTCTTCATAAAAGCCGCAAAGTACAAACCACAAATGTCTATCAACAGTAGAATTAATAAATCATGTAAAACATGCAAAATGGAAATCAGCAATGAGAATAAACAAACTACCACTACAGGCAATGACATGGTTGAATTTCACGAATGTAAGTTGAGGGAAAGTAGCTGACTCGTTGGAAAAGACCCTAATGGCAGAGATTGAGGGCAGGAGGAGAAGAGGGCGGCAGAGCCGAGATGGTTGGATTGGCATCCTTGGCTCAATGAACATGAGTCTGAGCAAACTCTGAGAGATAGTAAAGGACAGTGAAGCCTGGTGTGTTGCAGTCCTTGGGGTTGCAAGGAGTAGGACACGACTAAGTGACTGAACAACATCCACAACAAAGTCAGACAAATTAAAGATCAAAAAGAGATAAAACTGACCTATAACTATTAGAAATCAGGATAGAAAAGAGAATGAGGAGGGCTTCTGGGGCACCGACAATTAATGTTCTGTTTCTTATTTTAGTGTCAGTTATCAGCATATGTCTTAACATAAGATATTAAGAAGAGGCGGCAAGAATACACAGAAGAACTGTACAAAAAAGATCTTCATGACCCAGATAATCATGATGGTGTGATCACTCACACTCACCTAGAGCCAGACATCCTGGAATGTGAAGTCAAGTGGGCCTTAAGAAGCATCACTATGAACAAAGCTCGTGGAGGTGATGGAATTCCAGTTGAGCTATTTCAAATCCTGAAAGATGACGCTGTGAAAGTGCTGCACTCAATATGCCAGCAAATTTGGAAAACTCAGCAGTGGCCACAGGACTGGAAAAAGTCAGTTTTCATTTCAATCCCAAAGAAAGGCAATGCCAAAGAATGCTCAAACTACCACACAATTGCACTCATCTCACATTAGTAAAGTAATGCTCAAAATTCTCCAGGCCAGGCTTCAGTAATACATGAACCATGAACTTCCAGATGTTCAAGCTGGTTATAGAAAAGGCAGAGGAACCAGAGATCAAATTGCCAACATCTGCTGGATCATTGAAAAAGCAAGAGAGTTCTGGAAAAACATCTACTTCTGCTTTATTGATTATGCCAAAGCCTTTGACTGTGTGGATCACAATAAACTGTGGAAAATTCTGAAAGAGATGGGAATACAAGACCACCTGACCTGCCTCTTGAGAAACCTGTATGCAGGTCAAGAGGCAACAGTTAGAACTGGACATGGAACAACAGACAGGTTCCAAATAGGAAAAGGAGTACATCAAGGCTGTATATTGTCACCCTGCCTATTTAACTTATATGCAGAGTACATCATGAGAAACGCTGGGCTGGTAGAAGGATAAGCTAGAATCAAGATTTCCGGAAGAAATATCAGTAACCTCAGATATGCAGAGACACCATCCTTATGGAAGAAAGTAAAGAAGAACTGAAGAGCCTCTTGATGAAAGTGAAAAAGGAGAGTGAAAAAGTTGCCTTAAAGTTCAACATTCATAAAACTAAGATCATGGCATCCAGTCCCATCACTTCATGGCAAATAGATGAGGAAACAGTGGAAACAGTGGCTGACTTTATTTTTCTGGGCTCCAAAATCACTGCAGATGGTGACTGCAGCCATGAAATTAAAAGACGCTTACTCCTTGGAAGGAAAGTTATGATCAATCTAGACAGCATATTAAAAAGCAGAGACATTACTTTGTCAACAAAGGTCTGTCTAGTCAAGGCTATGGTTTTTCCAGTGGTCATGTATGGATGTGAGAGTTGGACTATAAAGAAGGCTGAGTACAGAAAATTGATGCTTTTTAACTGTGGTGTTGGAGAAGACTCTTGAGAGTCCCTTGGACTGCAAGGAGATCCAACCAGTCCATCCTAAAGGAGATCAGTCCTGGGTGTTCATTGGAAGAGCTGATGTTGAAGCTGAAACTTTAATATTTTGGCTACCTGATACGAAGAGCTGACTTATTTGAAAAGAGCATAATGCTGGGAAAGACTGAGAGCATGAGGAGAAGGGGACAACAGAGGATAAGATGGTTGGATGGCATCACCGACTCAGTGGACATGAGTTTGGGTAAACTCTGGGAGTTGGTGATGGACAGGGAGGCCTGGCAGGCTGCGATTCATGGGGTCACAAAGAGTTGGACATGACTGAGTGACTGAACTGAACTGATAACCATATGTCAATATTTTAAAAATTCATCAAGCTGTATACTTAGAATACTGGTATTTTGCTATACACATGTAATAATTCCATAAAAATCTCAAAAACAATTACAAAACATGAAGTAAGGGATAACTTTTTGGCTGGATCACAAGGTACTTGAAGGGGAATAGAGATAAATAAAACAAGAATTAGTTAGGTCCACATTGGTATAGCATCTTTTAATTTCATGGCTGTAGACACCACCCACAATGATTTGGAGGCTAAGAAAAATAGGTCTTTCATTGTTTCCAAGGTAAATTGGAAGTGGTCAAACAGGAGATGGCAAGAGCGAACACAGACATATTAGGAACCAGTGAACTAAAATGGACAGGAGTGGGTGAATTTAATTCAGATTACCATCATATCTACTATTGTGGGCAAGAATTCCTTAGAAGGATTGGAGTAGTCCTCATAGTCAACAAGAGTCTGAAATACAGAACTTGGGTGCTATCTCAAAAACGACAGAATGATCTTGGTTTGTTTCCAAGACAAAGCATTCAACATCACAGTAACCCAAGGCTATGCACTCACCCAGTAGTGCTGAAGAAGCTGAAGTTGAATGGTTCTATGAACCTATAAGATTTTCTAGAACTAACAGAAAAAAAAAAAAAAAAACCACAAACTGATGTTCTTTTCATCATGGGGGATTGGAATGCAAAAGTAGGAAGTCAAGAGATACCTGGAGTAATAGGCAAGTTTGGCATTAGAGCACAAAATGAAGCAGGGCAAAAGCTAACAGAGCTTTGCCAAGAGAACACACTGGTCATAACAAACACTCTCTTCCAACAACACAAGAGACGACTCTACACATGGACATCACCCAGGTGGTCAATACTAATATCAGACTGATTATATTCTTTGCAGTTAATGATGGAGAAGCTCTATACAGTCACAAAAACAAAACTGGGAGCTGACTGTGGCTCAAATCATTCCTTATTGCCAAATTCAGACTTAAATTGAAGAAAGTATGAAAAATCACTAACCATTCAGGTATGACCTAAATCAAATCCCTTATGATTATACAGTGGAAGTGACAAATAGACTCAAGGGATTAGATTTGATAGATGGAGTGCCTGAAGAACTATGGACAGAGGTTCATAACACTGCCCTGGAGGTGGTGATCACACCATCCTCAAGAAAAAGAAATGCAAAAAGGCAAAATGGTTGTCTGAGGAGGATTACAAATAGCTGTGAAAAGAAGAGTAGTGAAAGGCAAAGGAGAAAAGGAAAGATATACACACCTGAATGCAGAGTTCCAAAGAACAGCAAGATGAGATAAGAAAGCCTTCCTCAGTAATCAGTGCAAAGAAATAAAACAAAAGAATACAATGGGAAATCCTAGAGATCTCTTCAAGAAAATTAGAGATACCACGGGAAATTTTCATGCAAAGACAGGAACAATGAAGGACAGAAATGACATGGACCTAACAGAAGCAGAAGATTAAGAGGAGGTGGCAAGAATACACAGAAGAGCTATACAAAAAAGATCTTCATGATCCAGATAATTACAATTGTGTGATCACTTACCTAGAGCCAAACATCCTGGAGAGTGAAGTTAAGTGGGCTTAGGAAGCATCACAATGAACAAGGCTAGTGGAAGTGATGGAATTCTAGCTGAGCTATTTCAAATCCTAAAAGATGATGCTGTTGAAATGCTGCATTCAATATGCTAGCAAATTTGGAAAACTCAACAGTGGCCACAAGACTGAAAAAGATCAATTTTCATCCCAATCCCAAAGAAAGGCAATGCCAAAGAATGTTCAAACTACCACACACTTGCACTCATTTCACATGCTAGCAAGGTCGTGTTCAAAATCCTTCAAGCTAGGCTTCAACAGTATGTGAACCAAGAACTTCCAGATGTACAAGCTGGATTTGGAAAAGGCAGAGGAACCAGAGATCAAATTGCCAACATCCTTTGGATCAAAAGAAAGCAAGAGAATTCCAGAAGAACACCTACTTCTGCTTTATTGACGTAACTAAAGCCTTTGACTGTGTGGATCCCACCAAACTGTGGAAAATTCTGAAAGAGATGGGAATACCAGACCACTTGACCTGCCTCTTGAGAAACCTGTATGCAGGTCAGGAAGCAACATGGGACATGGAACAACAGACTGGTTCAAAATTGGGAAAGGAGTATGTCAAAGCTGTATATTGTCATGCTGCTTATTTAACTTATATGCAGAATACATAATGTGAAATGCCAAACTGGCTGAAACACAAGCTGGAATCAAGATTGCTGGGAGAAATATCAATAACCTCAGATATGCAGATGACACCACACTTATGCAGAAAGCAAAGAGGAATTAAAGAGCCTCTTGATGAAGATGAAAGAGGAGAGTGAAAAAGCTGGCTTAAAATTACCATTCAAAAAATGAAGATCATGGCATCTGTTTCCATCATTTCATGGCAAATAGAAGGGGAAACAATGAAACATTGAGAGACTTTATTTTATTGGGCTCCAAAATCACTGTGTGCGCAGTCATGAAATTTAAAGATGTTTCCTTCTTGGAAGAAAAGTTATGACAAACCTAGACAGCATATTAAAAAGCAGAGACATCACCTTGCTGTCAAAGGTCCAGATAGTTTGGGTTTTTCTAGCTATGGTTTTTCTAGTAGTCATGTACAAATATGAGAGTTGGACCATAAAGAAGACTGAGTGCTGAAGAGCTGATGCTTTCAAACTGTGGTGTTGGAAAAGACTCTTGAGAGTCCCCTGAACTGCAAGGAGATCCAACCAGTCCATCCTAAAGGAAATCAGTCCTGGGTGTTCATTGGAAGGATGCTGAAGCTCCAATACTTTGCCCTCTTGATGTGAATAGGTGACTCATTAGAAAATACCGTGAAGCTGGAAAAGACTGATGGTGGGAGGAGAATGGAATGACAGAGGACAAGATGGTTAGATGGCATCACCGACTTAATGGACCTGAGTTTGAGTAAGCTCTGGGAGACAGTGAAGGACAGGGAAGCGTGGCCTGCTGCAGTCCAGGGGAGCACAAAGAGTAGGACACGACTGAGCGACTGAACAACAACAAATATGAGCAAAGACCTCAACTGCCAGGTATAGACATCTGAACATCCTTCTCTAGACCAGGATGCAGGAAACTCTTTAGTAAAGGGCTAAATGGTAAATATTTTAGGTTTTATGACAGAAGCCATAAGCTCTCTGTCACAAGCACCCAACTCTAACACTGCAGTGTGAAAGCAGCTGTAGATAACATGAAAATAGATGATCATAACAGTTCTAATAAAACTTTATTTACAAAAACAGAAGGAGGGCCAGGTTGCCCATGGCTGTTCAGGACAGTGATATCCATGGAATATTTTTGAGCATTTAGTGATGTGAATAAGAGTGGTGATTCGGGAAAATCATTCTGACACCAAAGATAGAGTTATCAGGGATACCACAGCATTCATCCAAAAAGACAAAACTGGGGTAGAAGACTAGGAACACAGGGAGATTCAATAGCTTTTTTCCATTTGATCTTTCGGGAGTCTCCACAGCTGCTATCTCCCTCCCAAAGATGAAATGAGGTGAAAGGTATGAACCTCACCACCACCTCCTCCCCATCACCCCATCTCCAGACATACGTGACATGATTATGTGGTTGGTCAGAGTCTAGAAGATGAATTAGGCTTTTTATTCTAAAGGTGGTGTTCTCAGAGAGACATACACAGGCTTAATAACACTTCCTGTGGGATCTCTGTCCAACCATCCCCACATCTCAGGATGTTTTCCCTTCCCTTGCATTGTAGCCAGGCCTTAGCCTCATCTAGCCTGAAATGGAGAAGGCAATGGCAACCCACTCCAGTACTCTTGCCTGGAAAATCCCATGGACGGAGGAGCCTGGTAGGCTGTAGTCCATGGAGTCACGAAGAGTCGGACACTTACTGAGCAACTTCACTTTCACTTTCACGCATTGGAGAAGGAAATGACAACCCACTCCAGTGTTCTTGCCTGGAGAATCCCAGGGACGGCGGAGCCTAGTGGGCTGCCATCTGTGGGGTCACACAGAGTTGGACACGACTGAAGTGACTTAGCAGCAGCAGCAGCAGCAGCCTGAAACAGCTTAAGGGGACAATGGATGAGAATGCCATCTTTCCTTCTCTCTCTCTCTCTTTCTCTCTCTCTCTCTGCTATCAGCAGATGTACATTTCCATAGCGCCATACTGGGAGGGATCTAAATTTGGGAGAAAACTATGTCATTCAGACTTTACTTGCCCCTTGGACTGCCTCTGGTCTCAAGAAGAGAAAGTTAACACCTGATCCAGGCCATCCTTACTTTGAGCTAATAACAGAGTTATTTTTGCATACATCTCTTTGAGGAAGCTCATAAGAAGAATAGGTGGACCAAGGCAGGATTTGTGTACTCCTGGATCCTCTGGCCACATATAATCATAGTCACCCCCTTGCATGGCCCTGCAGTACCCCCATCATCTAACACTCTACTCTCCAAGCAAGCCAGTTCTCCAGGCAAACAGAAGAGGAATTACCTGACTGAAATTTCTAGACAGTGGAGAAAATAGATTAGGAAAATGCATCCTTCTGGTTTTTTCTTTCCTCTCTACTGGAGTCCTTCCAGTCCCCTTTCTTCTCCCCCATCCCCACCTCAACCCCCAGCTTGCACCACAGAAGGAATGAGCCTGAGAGCGAAAGACCAAGCAGAGAACCAGCCTCTCCCGGCCTCTGAGCTTAATTAAAATTCTCACAGCTCCTGAAAATGATGAAGGAAAGGCCTGTGGTTTCCCGTCCTGAGCCATTTTCCTGCCGGCACTTCCTCTCCACCCCTCCTTCCTCCAGGCAGAAATATTCTCCTTGTTAATCATTCGACCTGCATCAGAAAACATTACCTCCATGACCACAAAATAGCAGCCTCATTATTGGAACCACAGCCCGCGGTCAGATGGATTTCCCCAAAGGCCCCCAAACCTTTCCCATTTTATTACCATGTCACTCCTCATTTTAACACATATTAATCACAAAGATACATTTTTCTTGGGCTATGGATTTAAGTAGCCCTTTCTAAGCACTCGGTAAAGGTTGGTTCAGGGGCGGAGGAAAAAAAGGAATGATTAAATTTGCAAAGTCGAAGTGCTATCCCAATCTGTAGATGCCTAGAGCAGGAATGTTTGGTTTGTCACAGACTTCAAAACTGTGTTAGGGACTGAGTCCTTTTATGGGTGGGAAGCTGTAAAGCATACTAAGTAAAGATCTGAGGTTTACATCATCCTGGCTTAAACCATGGATTCACTGCTTACTAGCAAATGATCTCCCTTTTCTGACCCTCAGTTTCCTCACCTGTGTAATGGGAATGGTGGTGGTGGCTTAGTTGCTGAGTCATGTCTACTCTTTGCGACCCCATGGGCTGTAGTCTGCCAGGCTTCTATGTACATGGGGTTCTCCAGGCACCAATACTGGAGTGGGTTGCTATTTCTTTCTCCAAGGGATCTTTCCAACCCACGGATCAAACCTGGGTCTCCTGCATATTGCATGTGGATTCTTTACCAACAGAGCCACCAGGGAAGCCATGTAATGGGAATACTTCTTTCCAAGGTGACTGCAGGCTTAAATAACACCTATCCAGGGCCCAGGCCACAGGAAGTGCTCAGTATACTAAAGCCAGCGTTTTTCTTCTTTTCTCTTGGTTCAAGGAGCCACGCTAAGAACTTCATCTCACTTTATAAGAGGCCCACTCTGGCTGCTTTTTTCCTCACGCTTTCCTGAGACTTACAAAGAGGGACTAGAGCTGTCCTTACACTGTTCAGTTTCAGCATTCTCTGCCATCTATAAGGGAAAAAGCAAATAGTCTCCTCTCTTTTAGTGTTTAATGAACTTCTGTCTCTGCTTTTTCTGTTTCAGAAATGGAACCCTTCCATCTTTCTAGGATAGAGAAGATAAATTATTGAGTAGGGTCAGAATGTCTGTGACAAAGAAGATTAAGGTGAGTACCTCTCTCATGCAAAGACAATCTTTTGATGGGTCTTGAAGTCTGCTGCTTGTGTAGTAGTCTGGGCTGTTTGGATCCAACCTCAGTCTCCCACACCAGCTCCCCATCCCCTCTTCTGAACCAATAGCCTGCAACACCAGAGACCTGGTCAGGGGTGCAGGCATGGTCTATGACACAACAGAAAGCTCATTAGCTTTTTTGAGGATGAAAACTATTATTGTGGCCTTGCAGGGGCTGAACTTAATGTTTACAGCCTAAGTTCAGGACAGCAAGAGGCAGAATAAATACAAGGCTCAGTGTCAGGGGATCCGAATTTGAAGCTGAGGTCTTCCCCCAAATGACTGGGAAAATGACCAAGTCACACGTTACCTCCCAACCTCAGGTGTCTTTGATATTAAATGAAGACATTGTGCTGGATGCCCCGAGGCCCACAATGACCCAAAATTAGTAAGTGTAGACATATTAGAAGGGGAGACCCCCATCCATGTAGGGACAACTTTGTCATATATTCTTAGCCAGGGATACCCACTGCTCTAACTCAAGCATAGAAAAGGGAAGCTAAATAGATCAGCACTGAATGATGCTCAGAATTGAAAAAGGATAAATGAATATCATAAATGTCAGAGCTTGGACTTCCCAGGGGGCCCAGTGGTCAAGAATCTGCCTGTCAATGCAGGGCACATGGGTTCGATTCCTGGTTGGGGAAGATTCCACACACCATGGGGGAACTAAGCCCATGCATGGGAACTACTAAAAGCCATGCACCCTAGAACCCATGCTCCACAATCAGAGAAGCCACCACAATGAAAAGCCCGTGCACCGCAACTAGAGAGTAGCCCCCATGCAGCAACAAAGACCCAGCACAGCATAAATAAATAAACAAAGGGCTTTGTGAAGCCAGGGAAGAAGGAGGGTCTGGGGTTTTCTATGGAAGCAGTTTGTGGTCTTTTTTCTCCTGCAGCTTTAGAAAGCCTCTGCCCCAGGTTCTTGCCTTTCTTACATGCTTCCACTGAGATCCAAGTTCTGAGGAAGGAGAATAGCATTGGTCTTAGGCCACCTGTCCTCTCTGTGGTAGGGAAGCAGAGGGTCCTGTGATTGGCAACATGCCAAAGTCACACAGTGGGAAAGGAGGGTAGTTCTCCTGAGATGGACAAAAGGCAGTCCACACGCATCAGGCTGGAGAAATTCACCTCCCACCAAGGAGGCCTGGCCGGTTGGGTTTTGTTTGCCAATTCAGGAAAAAGGGAAAGGATTAGGGTTTGTCCTCTTAAGCCTGAAATAGTGAGGTCATGGCTACGTGGCCCAGATTTTCCTGGGTGGTTTTTCCAAGTCCGGGATCTACTCTGAGCCAGGTCCTCTACTTTTGAACTTCTGAAAGACAGGAATTATTAACCCCTTATCTACCAATGGAAACCAGGCCTCAGAGAGACTAGGTGAGGTTTTCCATGCCACAGAGCAAGTAAGAAGAAAAGTGAGGATTTGAACCCACATCTGTTTGGCTACAAAGCCTGACTCTTTTCATGGCACTGCGTACTAACAGAGTAAGGAGCAGGCATTCTTTCTAGGCTCCAATGTGGGCTAGTAGTCTGAGGGCTTGCATAAGACTTTTTGCTTTGGTCTTTCCCAAGTAGCAGCATTCCCTACACAGAGAAAAGTTGGGAAACCAAGAAGGAACCTCAAGGAGGCATAGGAGTGATGAGACTTCACCCTTTATAAACACAGTTCATACCTCTGGTTACTTTTACTAAGCTTTGCAACTGCGTGAAAAAAAAGTGAAAATGTTAGCTGCTCAGCCATGTCCAACTCTTTGCTACCCAATGGACTGTAGCCCACCAGGCTCCTCTGTCCATGGGATTCTCCAGGTAAGAATATTGGAGTGGGTTGCCATTCCCTTCTCCAGGGGATCTTCCTGACCCAGGAATCAAACCTGGGTCTCTGGCAGGTGGATTCTTTACTGTCTGAGCTACAAGGGAAGCCCGTAGTCCTTGATAAATAAGAAGGGAAAAGCAAATATGATTTTTAAACTTCAAATTTGGAGAGGGAGAGAAAATGCAGTCATCTTTCAATCTTCTCCAATGCTTCTACTCCTTAGAATTTATTTATGCTCCATAAAGGAACTGGGTTAAATAAGGGGGAATAAATATAAAACCTAGCTCAAAACAGCCAGAAGTTATGTCTCTCCTTTTGAGATGAGGTTTCTAGATCTGCTTCATCCCTATTAGATGAGGATGAATGACCTCAAGGTTCCCTTTTTCTCAAATAATGAATCTTCCACATGTGACTTTGAAATGAATCTGATTTGTCTTTCATTGATCTTAGCCCGAGAAAACACCACTGCAATGACAGGCCTCTCGTGCTTTTGCAACTAGGAGACTAAAGGATCCAAACTTCCTATTTCAGATAAGAAAACTTAAGACCAGAACATGAAGGTGCTTTCTCAAAGTAAACATCAGAAGGACAGGGCCATGTATTACTTACTATGAAAACACATCCTTTCTCTCTCCTCCAAAAAAATGCATGTCTATGTATTCCTTAGAGTCAAGATGATAGATAGATATTTTTCTGCCAACTCTGACCCACTGATGCAGTGACTACCACAATCATTGAGTAGTGAGAGTTTGGGAGGACATGTTCAGGATTTAGTTCATTGATTGCCAATGTCTGGTTGGTGACGGGAGTGACAGCATATGTTCTGTATGTGTTGACTAATACAGCACAATTTTGATTCAAGACAGGTTAGACGAGAGTCTTGAATCTGTTGAGGGGAATAGGAGAAGAAACAACAGAAAAATACACTTGCTATGTAGTTGATTCTCAGCGGACAAGGCATAGAGCTGATCCTCTTCCCTATAATAATAACTTATCCTACTGTTCCACTTCCAGTCCTTATCCTTTGAACCCCTGGGGTTCTGGGGAACTTCTAAAGTCCTAAGAAAGGAGGCACTGTTTTGGGTTTTTCCCTTCTAGCTTGCCATTTACTAGCTCATACCTTAATTATCAAGCAGTATATTAATTATTGGGCTTCCCTGGTGGCTCAGTGGTAAAGAATCCATCTGCCAATGCGGTAGACACAGGTTCAATCCCTGGTCAGGAAGATCCCCCAGAGAAGGAAATGGCAAACCACTCCAGTATTCTTGCCTGGGGAATCTCACGCACAGAGGAGCCCAGCAGGCTATAGTCCATGGGGTCGCAAAGAGTGGGACGTGACTTAGCGACTGAACACATACACATGCACCCATCTTAGTTATCAGGAACACAGTGATTCTCAATCTTTGTGGCACATTACAGTTACCTGAGGAGCTTTTAGAAGCCTCAACGCCCAGCTCACATCTCAACTAAATCAATAGCTGGCGGTAAGGCCCAGGCATCAGTAATTTTAAAGGATCCTCAGGTTATTCTAATGTGCAAAGTTTGTGAATTAGGCAGCTAACGTCTAAGCAATCAAAAATAAAGAAAGTGACAGAAACACAGAAGTAACAAATGGGTGAATGTAACAGAATTAAAGTTCTGGCTTATAACTCTGTGGAGGTTCACCCAACTCTGACAAAGTCAAATGAAGGGCTCCCATGTGAAGACCTCAAAAAAATCCCTTAAGACAAAGGAAAGGAAGTGGTATTTATAGCAGGAATTCACTAACATATGAGGAATAGTGAGTTAAAGTTGCTCAGTCATGTCCGACTCTTTGCAACCCCATGGACTACACTGTCCGTGGAATTCTCCAGGCCAGAATACTGGAGTGGGTAGCCTTTATCTTCTCCAAGGGATCTTCCCAACCCAGGGAGAGAACCCTGGTTTCCCTCATTGCAGACGGATTCTTTACCAGTTGAGCCACAAGGGACACCCTGTGAGGGGTAGAAGAGATTTCCAATACAAACAGGTTTATTTTTTGTATTTATTTATTTTAATTGGAGGCTAATTACTTTACAATATTGTAGTGGGTTTTGCCATACATTGACATGAATCAGCCATGTGTGTACATGTGTTCCCCTCCCAAAAAAATAAAATAAACAGGTTTTCACTATTTTAGATAGATCCATGAGTGACAAGTAAGCATATTATTAGAATCATAGAATGTTTAGGTGGGGACAAGCACAAGCTATCATCTACTCCATACATAATATGGATGGAGAAACTGGGATCAGAACAAAAGGTACTTACAGCCGCTCAGTGCCTTAATGGCTGTTCCAGACCTTATGCAAGGTCCTCAAACGTTGGTTTCCCTGTTCTTCATCGTCTCTCTGCCCTTTTCTTTATGGTCCGACATGTTCAAAATGGAACTAGTTATTCCTCTACTCCCACCGCATTCACCCCCAGCTTCCAGGGGCCGTACACAAAATTATTGTGACCATGCCTCTCCACAGCCAACCTATCATCAAGTCCTTTAGATTCTATCTCCAAAACAGATTATCAATCTCTCTGTATCTTGCTGTCTTGTCATCACTCCAATTCAAAGCCACTCAACTCTTGCTTGTTTCATGGTTACAGTGTCTTAATTGGGCCCCTGGCTTCCCTCTCTGGCCCATTCTTCATATAAGCAACTTAATTTACCTTCTTAAAATGCAAAACAGATCACACAGCTTTCAAAGGATTCCTATAGCTCTTAAAATTCAAAGTCCTTATTATAGCAGGCACTCTCTGAACAGCCTGGGCTCTGTCTCTCCTCAGTCTCAGCTCAGGCCACTCTTTGCTTCCTCATTAATCTGTGGCCACCCTGTTTTCTTTAGGTTCCTGTAGGGAAAGAGCAAATTAGCCAAGATGGCAGTGGTCAGGCTCTCTTGCCCCACACCCTCTAATGTCTTCAGTTCCTATGGCTCCTTGAGTTTTCTTTCAGCCTCTCAGCTCACACCTTGCCTCACTGAGTTCAGCGAATATTGTGCACAGTGAGGTACAGCAAGACAGTTCCTAACCCCTCTGAATCCTCTCCAGCCTTAGCACTCTATCCATGACATTTTCTTCTGGAAACTCAGCTCCCTTGACACCCCTGCTCCTCTCACTGGGTGTCAGCTCTCAATTTCAAAGTCTGTTCTCTGTCTTCCTTCTGATCACCCTCTCTGTCTGTTATGTCCCATCTTGGCTCTTTTTTTATTTCCTTTTGAACATTTGATACAAATTGTAATTATTTCATTTATGTACTGCTTTGCTTATTAAATTATTTTTCTCCTTCAGTAAAATATAAACTTCATAAAGGAAGGGAAAAAAAAAAAAAAAACACATCTGGCTTGTTTATTGTTCCATTTATCCCTGGCACCTAGCAGAAAACCTGTTCATTAAAGAACCTATGAATAAATGAAAGAATAAACTAATTTTAAAAAGTGAACTATATTACTATGACTTAAGCTATCTTCCTGGAGGCTTTAAGGGCCAAGTCAGGACTAGAACTCAGGACTCCTAATGACAATACTAATGATCTCTACTCAGATTATGCCACCTAGTGAAGAGTATCAGCAGAGTGTAGGATAGTCGAACAGAATCTCTTAGCAACCTCAAGAAGACAAACTCCTTGCATGACAAAGTTCAGTATCTCTTTTTTATGAATGATGTTACAAACACATTCAGCAGCTCTGACTACAGCTGTGGTTGCAGAAAGCAGCAAGCCAGACATGGGCGTGTACTTGGCTCTCGTTCCAGTTCTGGCTCTGCCATTTCCAGTGTGACTTGGAGTCACCAATTTGGCCTGCCTGAGTCTCAGTGTCCCCATCTGTCAATTGGGAATAATAAGTCTTTTCTGAATGTTACTAGAATAAAAGTGAGGAACAAGGGAAAGAGAGTGGGAGGATCAGAAGGCATCACAGTCCTGTCAATACCCATTTAATATCGTTGCCATTACAGTTAGCTTTATCATTTACAGAACATTCTGCTTCTCTAAATCCTTTCCTTTGTCCGCCCTCTTCTGCTAGCCTTAGCATTTCTTTTTTGTTTAACAATAATAATGAGGAACAAGAGAGGAATTAGGAGGGGAAAAAAAGGAGAAAGAGGAAGAGGAGGAGGAGTAGAACAAGAAGGGGAGAAGCAGCATTTGCTGATCACCTTCTAGATGTCAGACTCCTTGGACAGCAATTCTAATCTTCACCAAGTTCTATTTGGAAAGTGCTATTATCATTCCTGTTTTACAGATTCCCAAGGCTCAGAGATAAGTCAAGTTCTCTCAAGCACAGTAAGTAAATAGCAACCTGGGATTCAGATACGGGCCTACGTGACTCCAAAGCCCAGGCTTATTCTGCCACACCACACTATCTCCTTGGATTCAGGGAAGAAGTTCTGGGCAGGAGTCAAGAGTAAAAGCAAATCACACCTACACGCAGACTGTGGGAATGTTTATAGCTGCCGGCTGTTCATTACTGTATTTTACTACCAAAGCAGCTGTGAGAAATCAGTTTAGACACATAGATGGGCATGACAACCATACCTGTTTGCAAATGGTCCACAAACCTGGCCCACTTTTTTATGGAAACTTTTTAAAAAATTGTGGTAAAATGCAGATGACACAAACTTTACCATTGTAATCCTTTCAACCCACTCCAGTATTCTTGCCTGGAGAATCCCCATGGACAGAGGAGCCTGGCAGGTTACAGTCCATGGGGTCATAAAGAGTCAGACATGACTGAGCAACTAAGCCCACAGCACAACCCTTTTAAAAGGCACAATTCTGGTGCATTTTGTACACTCACAAAGTTGCACAACCATCACCACCACCTAGTTTGAGAGCATTTTCATCACCCTCAAAGGAGATACCATGGTAACCATTAAGCAATTACTCCCCAGGACACCCCTCAGCTGCTGGTAACCACTCATTAACTTTCTGTCTCTATGGGTTTAGGCAAACTCTTAGCTTTCTCTTGAATAACATACCTGGACAAGACCCTTGAAAGATGGTGGTTTCAGAAAACAGCAGCTCCCTTTCCGCTCAGGGCTCTGCCCCGTCGTTTCCATTAGGTTCCCCAGGGAGCTACCTGCTCATTACCTAATAGAAGAGCACAGGACCTGGAGATCGAGCAGCTCCCTCCCCCAGGGGAGCAACTGCACCAGCAATTGAAGATGCCTAGGTGGTGGACGGAGAAGGCAATGGCACCCCACTCCAGTACTCTTGCCTGGAAAATCCCATGGACGGAGGAGCCTGGTGGGCTACAGTCCATGGGGTCGCTAAGAGTCGGACACAACTGAGCAACTTCACTTTCACTTTTCACTTTCATGCATTGGAGAAGGAAATGGCAACCCACTCCAGGATTCTTCCCTGGAGAATCCCAGGGACGGGGGAGCCTGTTGGGCTGCCGTCTATAGGGTCGCACAGAGTCGGACACGACTGATGCGACTTAGCAGCAGCAGCAGGTGATGGACAGGTAGGCCTGGTGTGCTGCAATTCATGGGGTCGCAAAGAGTCGGACATGACTGAGCTGAACTGAACTGAAGAACATTAATGATCATTAGAAGCTGTTCTGATCTCTGGGGACAAGCCAGCCTTTCCAGGAACAGAGGTGGGCAGGACTGCAGGGGGATTCAGGAATAAGTGAAGAGTGTGGAGCTGGACGGGCTTGAATCTGAACCCTGGCTCCTCCACATATTAGCCGTATGACAATGATGAGGTCACTCTACATTCCAAGGCCTCTCTTTCCAAAGATGTAAAACTGAGAAAGTGAAACCTACCTTGTTGGGGTAGTGGGGAGGTTAAAAGGGATTGCAAGAGACACAATACACATCTACTCTTTCTTTATTCCTTGGACCCCTACTAACTCAGGTAGAAGTTGTATCTACTACACAGGATCTGAAATTTAAACCAAGCAAGAACCTATCTTTACCATGTGGAAAAATAAGTAGGCATTATATTACCTTTACTGAAATGAAAGACAGATCAACCTATTTCTACACATTTGATACAGTGGGGAAACCCATTATGGAAAACAAACCATGATCTAGTCACTGTGCCAGGTTTAGTTCAAAAGGTGATATGGTAGACACCATTCTGAGTTCTGAGGTTAAATGATTACTAAAACAAAATAGTGTAATCAGACAGCCTTGGCTTCAAATCCTAACTACACTAGCTACATGACATTGAACGAATAACTTGCAGGCTCAATTCACTCTTCCATAGATACAAGAATAGTACTAATGTCATAAGGTTATTTGAGGGTTAAATGAGATAATCTATACAAAGCATTTAGCATGGTATACCAAGTCAGCAGTCAATAAATGTTAGATATTAGAACCATAATTTTTAATAATAAAAAGCAAGCAAAATAACATAAAATGATGAGTTCTGTTGGACAAAAGCATTGGGAGCCCCCGAGAGAGTCCAGGATTGTTTTTGGGGGAAGTGACATCTTAAAGGATGTATATGAATTAACCAGATGGGAAGGGCAAGGTCATTCTTTCTGTGGGGTGTATGTGTTTATTATTTTTTTTTTTAATTTATTTATTTTCAGTTCAGTTCAGTTGCTCAGTCATGTCCGACTCTTTGCGACCCCATGAATCACAGCACACCAGGCCTCCCTGTCCATCACCAACTCCCGGAGTTCACTCAAACTCACATCCATCGAGTCGATGATGCCATCCAGCCATCTCATCCTCTGTCGTCCCCTTCTCCTCCTGCCCCCAATCCCTCCCAGCATCAGGGTCTTTTCCAATGAGTCAACTCTTGGCATGAGGTGGCCAAAGTATTGGAGTTTCAGCTTTAGTATCAGTCCTTCCAATGAATATCCAGTACTGATCTTTAGAATGGACTGGTTGGATAATTGGAGGCTAATTACTTTACAATATTGTAGTGGTTTCTGCCATACATTGCATGAATCAGCCATGGGTGTACATGTGTTCCCCATTCTGAACCCCTCTCCCACCTCCCTCCGCATCCCATCCCTCAGAGTCATCCCAGTGCACCGGCCCTGAGTGCCCTGTCTTATGCATGAACCTGGACTGTCGATCTGTTTCACATTTCAGTGCTAGGTCATTCTAAGAGGAGTGAATAGCGCAAGAAAAAGACAAGAAGGCACAGAGCAGGGCACTCACTGTGTGACAGAAGCTGTGAGCAGCTCACTGGGAGGGAAGGAGGGAGGGAAAGAACCAGACAGACAGCACCATAGGCCATCCCACAACTTCAACTTGGTTTATACCCTGAGGGCAGTAAGGAACCGCTGAAAGGTTTTCAGCACAGTAATCAGAGGCTCGGCTCTGCCTTTGAGAGGCATCCCTCTGGCAGTTGCGAGCAGGATAAATTTCAGCAAAAGAATTCGGGAAGCAGGGAGAGCTATAAGGAAGCTGTTGAAATAATTCAAACGAGAAGATAAGCAAACTGAACTAAGACAATAGTAGCAAAAACAAAGAGGATAATAAAATGTGGGGATTGACTGAATTCAGGTTGAAGCAGGGGTTGCCTAGAGGTTTCAAAGTTTACAGAGGTGGAGGGGCTTTATTCTAACAGGACACGCTCGAGGCAGGCAAGGTCTCAGGAGGGTAAGGAGTTCCCTTTATTTATGGAACAAAGAGTGTGAAGGAATTGACTAACCTGTGAAGTGCCGCTCAGACGCCCCTCCGAGAATGGAGGTCTGGGCAGCTGTGTGCCCGCCTGCAGTGACTGACAGACAGGAGGGCTGCCTCAGGCCAACTGAGGACAGTGCTGAAGGGTCTTCTCCACGCAGAGCTACCCGCTGGGCCTCTGTCCTCTCACCCAACCTGCTGCCCTGCCTCTCCTCTCACAAGAGCGGCTCCTGAGAGCAACTCGAGTGAACTTCCGGCCCGCGCGTCTCCCCTGGAGTCAGCTTCCTGGGGAACGCAACCTGCCACAGGTGTACCCCTTTCACTCCGCACAACAGCTCTGGGAAGAGTGGAAGATGAGGAGGAGGATCTCTGTCTAACAGGTGAGGACCTGTTACAAATTGAGCTTGAGAGCACGTAAGTGGTTAGAGTTGAATCAGATTGAGACACCTCAAGTGTGCTACTCTAGAAGTTTCTCTCCATGGTACTTCTCAGCAGGTTCTTGAGCCTGGCTGCACATGAGCATCATCTTTGGAGTTTTTACGTCAAATATCAGTCTGTATCTATTTACATTCCCACCAACAGTGCAAAAACGTTCCCTTTTCTCCACACCCTCTCCAGCATTTATTGTTTGTAGACTTTTTGATGATGGCCATTCTGACTGGTGTGAGGTGATATCTCATTGTAGTTTTGATTTGCATTTCTCTAATAGTGAGCGATGTTGAGCATCTTCTCATGTGTTTGTTAGCCATCTGTATGTCTTTTTTGGAGAAATGTCTGTTTAGGCCTTTTCCCTCTTTTTGATTGGGTAGTTTGTTGTTCTGGTATTGAGTTGTGTGAGCTGCTTGTATATTCTGGAAATTAATCCTCTGTCAGTTGTTTCATTTGCTACTATTTTCTCCCATTCTGAGGGTTGTCTTTTCACCTTGCTTATAGTTTCCTTTGCTGTGCAAAAGCTTTTAAGTTTAATCAGGTCCCACTTGTTTATTTTTATTTCCATTACTCTAGGAGGTGGGTCATAGAGGATCTTGCTTTGATTTATGTCATGAAGTGTCTTTCTATGTTTTCCTCCAAGAGTTTTTTAGTTTCTGATCTTACATTTAGCTCTTTAATCCATTTTAAGTTTATCTTTGTGTGTGGTGTTAGGAAGTGTTCTAATTTCATTCTTTTACATATAGCTGTCCAGTTTCTCAGCACCATTTATTGAAGAGGCTGTGTTTGTCCTGATGAATGGATAAAGAAATTGTGGTACATATACACAATGGAATATTACTCAGCCATAAAAAGGAACACATTTGAGTCAGTTCTAATGAGGTGGGTGAACCTAGAGCCTATTATACAGAATGAAGTAAGTCAGAAAGAGAAATTGTATTCTAACACATATATACGGAATCTAGAAAAATGGTCCTGAAGAATTGATTTACAGGGCAGCAGTGGAGAAGCAAACATAGAGAATAGACTTATGGACATGGGAAGAGGGGAGGAGAGGGTGAGATGTATGGAAAGAGTAACATGGAAACTTACATTACCATATGTAAAATAGATAGCCAATGGGAATTTGCTATATGGCTCAGGAAACTCAAACAGGGGCTCTGTATCAACCTAAATGGGTAGGATGGGGAGGGAGATTGGAGGGAGGTTCAAGAGCGAGGGGATATATGTATACCTATGGCTGATTCATGTTGAGGTTTGACAACAACAAAATTCTGTAAAGCAATTATCTTCCATTAAAAATAAATAAATTTAAAATATATATATCTGTCTGGAACCCAGCACCAGAGATTCTGCTTTGGTGGGTCTGGAATGGGGTCCCTGTCAGTTATTAGAAATCTCCTTCCTGGCAAGTGACAGAGCCCAACTTACACCAGCCTTGGCAATAAGAAAGAGTGTGTTGGGGAATAATTTATAAGGATAGTGGGGTATCTCAATAAGGGTAAGGATGAAATGCAGCTAAGCATCAGAAATAAGGAATTGAAGTCTCAGTGCTATCAGAAGTCATATTCTTTTCCTTTTCTCTTTTTTTTTTCCTCGTGTGCCTGCTTCAGTTCTATTCTGCTCCTTCGTTCAGGTATCATGGCATTCATGGCTGAAGACAAAAATTACCACTAGCAGCCCCCAAGATTTACATCAGTAAAGACACTCAAAGAGTCTAGATTCTCTTTCTCAAGACTATAAACTTCTCCATGAGATACTCTGATTAGCCCAAATTGGGGCAGGTGCCTACAAGCCCCTGAATCAATTAGTTTATGTCTTAAAGGTGAGGTCATAGTATAATATAATCTTTCTGCAGCGATTTTGATGATGACAAGGGGTAACTCTTTGCAAAGGGAAGTTAGACAGACAATTACAAAGCTGTTCACTGCATCTTCACCTCATGCCAGCCCTTGCCTTCCTTCTGTCTCTTTACCCCCATTTTCTAATCCTAGCATGGACATGATTTGAAATTGTTCCTGTTGGTGGTCTAACTTTTATGTGTTCTCAACTTTGAAAAGGCTAGAGAGGAGAGGAAGTCAATTGGGATCAAGAACATACAATCAGGGAAGCCTCTGAGATTAGAGATAGAAGAAAGGCTTACAGAGATCCTCCCCTCAAACCCTGCCATTTTTTAAATTTCATTTGGGGAAGCTGACATGCAAAGAGGTTCAAGATTTCTCAAGATCACATTTTATGAGATTGCAGGGTTGGACCTGGTACCCAGTTTTCCAACCTTTTAGTCTAGTGTGCTTTTCTTTACAATCAATAAATGTCTTGAAGCAATTACCAACTGAAAAGAATTCAAAAATTAAAATCAAACACCTCCAAGATAAAGTAAATCAATGGAATTTGATTTGTACAAATTTGAATTGTACACCATTTTTCTCAATATTTACTTATTCTATAAATCAAGGACAACCTACAACAATCACACTGTGTCTAATGCTCATACGGTTTCAAGACAGCTACCATGACAAGTAATTGTGAAACAAATTATTTTCATCCATGAATGGAAGCAATAGGGGGTTTAGAATTTGTCAAGCAGACCCGTAATTAACAGATGGATTGCTTGAGGCTTTAAGAAGGATGATCAGAGGAGGATTGTGGGGCACTACAGGCAAATAGAAAGCTCACTGAGGAGATGGGAGGCTGGGGTTCTGGTCCAACTCCACCCCTGGTTCTAAGCCAGATACTTCCCTTCTCTGGGTCCCAGTGGCCCTATATGTGAAAGGAGGAGTTTGAATGAGAAATGCATTTCCCCAACTATGGCTATGCCATCTTGGTGCCTCTTCAACATGGCATGACAGCTTGCTTCATCATAACTTATTTAATAATCTGGCTTTACCTCAACTCTGTTTGCTTAAATTTTAATAAGAAAACCTTATCACTGTTAAAAACCAGCATCACTTACATCAGTTGAGGATAACAATCTCAGCATATATGTAATTATTCAAATAAACAAAAATGTTCACCTGCATTCCATTAAAAAATTCCCTTGCTACTATCACTGGTATATGTACCCTGTGATGGGGACCCCTGGACCAAACAGTCTCTAGGGACTTCTTGCTCCAACTTGGGATGCCCCTTAGGAATGGTCAGAAGTCAAATGAGATAGAAGTCAAAGGACCTCACATATAAGAGAATTTTTGGACTTAAAACTCAACATTCAGAAAACTAAGATCATGGCATCTGGTCCCATCACTTCATGGAAAGTAAATGGGGAAATAACAGAAACAGTGAGAGACTTTATTTTGGGGGGCTCCAAAATCACTGCAGATGGTGACTGCAGCCATGAAATTAAAAGATGCTTTCTTCTGGAAGAAAAGCTATGACCAACTTAGACAGCATATTAAAAAGCAGAGACATTACTTTGCCAACAAAAGTCCATCTAGTCAAAATTATGGTTTTTCCAGTAGTCATGTATGGATGTGAGAGTTGAACTATAAAGAAGGCTGAGCGCTGAAGAATTGATGCTTTTGAACTGTGGTGTTGGGGAAGACTCTTGAGAGTCCCTTGGACTGCAAGGAGATTCAACCAGTCAATCCTCAAAGAAATCAGTCCTGAATATTCATTGGAAGGACTGATGCTGAAGCTAAAACTCCAATACTTTGTCCACCTGATGTAAAGAACTGACTCATTGGAAAAGACCCTGATGCTGGGAAAGATTGAAGGCGGGAGAAGAACGGGATGACAGAGGATGAGATGGTTGGATGGCATCACTGACTCGGTGGACATGAGTTTGAGTAGGCTCCTGGAGTTGGTGATGGGCAGGGAAGCCTGGCGTGCTGCAGTCCATGGGGTCGCAAAGAGTCGAATACAACTGAGTGAATGAACTGAACTCCCTGTTGCAGGACCTGGTTCTCTGCTGTTTACCTTTCCCATCACTGCCCTGGAAATGCAGCCCACGGACCTGGCCTGGGCTTACTTACTTATCTTTTCAAGGCAACTGAATCCAAACACTGCTGTCAGGTTGGCTTTAAGAAGGAATGACCTGATAATAATTTCCGGTTTTGTACTAGTTCAGGAAATTCTGGATTTTAGTAGAGGTCAGTGCCTTAACACACATCACATGCGCACACACACACACACACACACACCACATGTACACAAAGTTTCTAATTCCAGTGTTGGAACTTCAGGCAGCTCTAGCAAAGGATATGGAAGAACTATAGGCAGGACACTCCCCCCTTTCACCTGTGTCTCAGTCTGTTGTCTGTCACATCCACCTCTCATGGTTCCCTCCCTCTCTCCCTCTTATCCTTCCTTCCTATTGTCACTTTTTCCTTGTCTACTGTTTTCTTTCTTTGTATTTCTTTCTCAGTCATTTTCCACCCTGCTCTATTTTCTCTTTATATTCTTCCATCTCATTTTTTTCTCTCTCAAATTTCTTCAACATCAACTTGGCAAATACTTATTCAGCATCCTCTCACTGACAGGCATTGGTGCCAATCCCCCTCAGTGCCTCTCCCTCACTTATTCCACCACCCATTCATCCACCTATGCAGTCTCACGCCATCCATCCATCCATCCATCCATCCAGTATTTATTCAGAACCCACCTCTCAGCCTCTGCTTGCTTCTTTTCCATCAGCTTTCTGAACCCTATCTTGGCCCATCTTCTGACCCCACCAGTTGCTGGCTGATCAGGCACAGAAGCCCTCAGAGGGGCTAAGGCAAAGAACAAGGCGGTTGACTCCAGCTAAATTTGTGGCGTCCTAGATTGGTCTGGAACTTTAAAATGTATCCAGAACTACCAAAAATGGACCACAGAACTAGACTCCCAGCACCAGCCTCGAGTTGCAGCTTGGGGATGGGAGGGCTGGTGTCTGTTGGATGGGCAATAGCACCATCCTCTCCCTTACCCAGGCAGTGGCAGGTGGACACTGCAGTTCCAAGTCCAGCCTCTGGCCCAGACCAGACATCCCACGTGGTCAGACGTCCCAGCCCTGAGTATCTCCAGACTTGGCAGAGGCTGAGAATGGACTTAATGTAGACTCCAGTGGTAGAATCACAAACTAGGAGAGCTGGCAGTATTCAGCTGTTTAAAAGTGAAAGTGTTAGTCACTCAGTTGTGTCCAACTCTGTGACCCCATGGACTGTATAGCCCACCAGGCTCCTCTGTCCATGGAATTATCCAGGCAAGAATGCTGGAGTGGGTTGCCATTTCCTTCTCTACAGGATCTTCCTGACCCAGGAAGTGAACCCAGGTCAGTCTCCTGCATTGCAGGCAGATTCTTTACCATCTGAGCCACCAGAAGCCCACTCTGTTTATGGGTGAGAGAGATGAGAGCTACAGAAAGAGTGATCTTTATAGACCCCGTCCGCAGAGGAGTTAGTGGCAGAGGTGAACTAGAACCCAGACAATCTGACAACTAACCTCCCAACCCCATCACTGAAGCTTTTTCACCTTTCTTCCTGCCTCTCTAAAAGCCACTTTGGATGAATTATATGGTGAGTGTTTGCACTTCCTACAAAGAGAGAGTCTAATGATGCTGCTCCATTTTCTCCACTGTCTGAACCGGATGCCTCTAAAGTCACTACATGCATGCTAAGTTGCTTCAGTCGTGTCCGACTCTTTGCGACCCCACGGACTGTAGCCTGCCAGGCTCCTCTGTCCATGGAATTCTCCAGGCAAGAATACTGGAGTGGGTTTCCATGTCCTCCTCCAGGCAAGTTTCCCAACCCAGGGATTGAACCTATGTCTCTTATGTCTCCTGTATCAGCAGGTGGGTTCTTTACCACTAGTGCCACCTGGGAAGCCCCAGCATGACGATAATGGGGAAAAAAAAAGATTTATCAAGTGTTTACCACATTAAGTCCTTTACATGCATTATCTCATTTAAATCTCACAGCATCCCTTGGATGTAGATATTAATGTGATCCCTAATTTATAGATGAAGAAAGAGGCCTGTAGAGAATTCATAAGGCCACATGGTTAGCAATTGTTAGGACCTAACAGAGCAGTTCACATTCTTTACAACAGACCAGACAAGATATCTCAAAAGTAGCAGTTTCAGAGAGAGCATATGTATATATATGAACGACAGAGTAGATAAGTACGGAATCAAGGGTGTTGAGATGCAAGAATCCTTGTTCCAGGTCCTGGGGCCCTGATGCTATAGAAAACGGTGGTATGAAAGCAAAACTTCACCCAGCAAGGGCCATTCCCAAGGCAGGAGGTGGATGGGGCAGGGGGAGGGTGCGAGAGGTGTGGGTGAAGGCTGGCACTTAAAGCCGGATGGATGGAGACAATTGGATATGCAGAAGGGCTCTGCAAGGGGCTAGAGCATATGAGGTTTGGTCCTGAGAAGACAACAGCCCGATAAGCAGAAGAAAGGCACAATGTCAGAGGAAGGATACAGAGCCTGAGAGACTTTGCCACCTGCGTTGGCCAATTGTGGGTTCTCTGATGAGGGGCTAGTGGGTTCTAGGAGGCTGAGGGAGGCTTAGGCTTGTGATGAGGCCTGAACATGTGGCCCTGGCTGTAAAACTGGGATACCAGAGTGTTGCACCAGAAGATCAAACATCTGAGTTCTAATCTGGGTGAAACTAGGCATGTATCCCCTTACCAAAACCCTCCAATGCCTCCACCCCCACCCCCACTCCCAGTGACCAACTCAAGGTCCCTAGGAAGGCATTCAGGGCATTTTAAGATCCAAGTTCGATGATTTCTTTGATTTTCCATTCCTCATTTTTTTTAATTATCAGGCCATTTCTCCAGGCCATGCTTTTGCTTGTGCTATCTTCCCAACCCCTTCACCTAGATTACACCTCTTCAGCCTTAAATCTCAGGCATCGCCTCCTCCTGGAAACCTTCCCTGATTACCACTCCTCCTTAGGCTAAACTGGGTTTTCTTCTCTTTCCTTTAATGTCCTCTGACTTATGGATGTCACTGTGCTAACCAAATAATACAATTTCTTATTCATGTTCCTGTGCTGATTTCCCCAGCTAATGGGTGTTCCTTCACGTCAGGTCAATGTCTGGATTATCTCTCCATGCCTAAGGCTTACTGAAAAAATGACTGCAGAAATAGCTTTGCTGTTATATGACATACCTGATACCCCATGGCTCAGTTTACCCACCTAAGGATAGGACTCCCTATTCTTCCTGTCTTATAGGACTACCAAGAGGACCAAATTAGGTGGTATGCATGAAATGCTCTGAGAGCTTTAAAGCCAGCAGGAGCGTAAGGGATTCTTATTATCTCATGCTCCCTTGGGCTGCCTGAGTGGCTCTACTATCTTCTACTGCCTTGTCAGTCTTCAGAGGAAGTTTTCCTCCAAAAGAAACCAATTCAAGTTTGCTCCAATAAACGATGATAAAGATCATACCAATACTCCTCCTCCTCCCTGCTCTATTTTCATGAAAACGGGCTACCCCAGAGGAAAGAAGTAAGTGGAAACGTGACTAGCATGTTCTCCCTAGTGATACCCCTGCATGCTGCGGCAAGATGGAGGACTTCCGGTGCAAAAGAGAGGGGCTGGGGGAGGCAGAAACCTCCTGAGAGCCCAGGGATTCAGGTCACAAGTAGTCAATGGGATGAATGCTGTTTTCCCATTGATATTTGAGACTTGTTTTTTGCCTGAAGAATAAGGGTTTGAGTGGACATACAGGATGCAGGGCACCTGGTTGGCAGGGATGGGCTTTGGTCAGACTCCGGATCTAACTAGCTGTGTGGTCCCCCAGGCAGGTCCCCTTTGGTCTCTGGTCCCCACAGGTCTTCATCTATGAAAGAGGACAACCGTGATATGACAACTGAAGTTGAATGAGAACCAATCATGTTCCAGGCTGCCTCAACTCTGTGCTTTGCACACGTTTCTTCCTTGGACCCATCCCATTCTTTCCCAACATTCATTTCAGCTTCACAGAAGAGAGGGATGACGCTCAGAGTGGCTAAGTACCTTACCTGCAATCACAGAGCTGCTGAGTTGCCAGTAGGGGGGCCTGACTTCAAAGCCCTCACACCTACTGCATTTCCCAGTCTGAACAAACATCCTCATAAAAACCCATATAAGGGATTTTTAGGGGAAAGCTTAAATTCCACACAATCAGGGGGTATTATTATGAAAATACAGGTTATCCCCAGTGATGTATTAGCTTTCAGGAGATAACGATGCTTTTTACAAAGCTGAAAGGGAGAATGAGAGAAAGGGAGAGAAGGAACTAGATAAGACACTTGTGTTTAATCTGGGCTTTCTCCTGCCCAAGATAGTTATTATAACTTTATGGGAATGGATCAGGCATATTAAGCAGGCATCCATTTTTTTACCCAAGTGTTTTAGGCAGAAGAAGAGGTAAAAACAAGTGTTCTGTTAAGAAGCCCAGAGTGTCCAAATGCCATTGTTAGTTTGACCTTGGACATGATACAGTATATTAGCAACTAGATGCAGACTTGAAAAATGAACAGGCAGGGCTAGATCCCCAGCTTTGAGGCTTACATGACTATCACTATTCATCTTTCTTCACTGGGAGAAAAAAGTAATGGGACCTGGAAGTGACATTCCCAACCGTGACTTAGTATATGTGCCTGAAGCTGGCCTGGTGACAATTAGCCAGCCGGGCAGTCATCAGATACTTTAGCCAGAAGACTATGGCACGGGAGGGCATGGAAAGTTCTAGAGAGACTTCCAGGCTACGAATTGAGGCACAAGCCCCAGTTCTGTCCTGCTTCAAAGGGTCTGAGTGACTCACTCACCTTTCTCAAGCCTCAAGTTCTTTCTCATCTGTAAAAATACATCTCTACAATAGAGTCACCCTTGCCCACTTTGCAGAATTAACATGAAGGTCACTGATTCCCCAACTGTGATGTTAGGACCTATCTATAAGTCACTTAAGGGCTGTCCACCCTCCTCTGATGGTGCCTTGTGATGTACAGCTTTCCTTCATGTCCTTGTCTACATCACCTCCATGGGGAGACCCTTCTGGAACCACTATACCAGCTCAAGCCTCCATGTTAAACACACTCACTGAAGCATGGAATCTGCTTTCACAGCACTTTCTGGTGTTCATAATTAGACATTCTGGGATTATTTGATTAATGAGCCTCCACCTAGGAGACCATAAGCTTCTCAAAGGTGGGGACTATGCCAGTTTTGCTCATTGGTATATTTGCAGCACCAGCACAGCGAGTGGAAAGTTGTAGGTGCTGAATAGATGTTAGTTGATTGAATAAATGAATGAATCAAAGGAATGAAAGAAAGAAAGGATGGAGGGAGGGAAAGAATCAATCACCCAGGGAGCCAGTCTGGGACGTTCATTGAATGTCTTAACATCTCTCAGGTGTACCTTGTCACTTCCGGTAGTGGGCACAACCTCAGAAAGTGGGAAGATGGTATGGGATAAAAATTTCAGGTAAGTGAGACTTCAGAGATCCTAGAGGCCTCTGACCCCATCACAAGCTAAGTTAGAGCAGTCACTCTCTATCTCAGAAGTACTCTCTTCCGTCCCAGCACTGGTCACACTGTGTTTGGTAGGTTGCCATGTATACCTATTGTCCCTCTGGCTCACCACCAGTAACCCAGTGCCTGGTGTAGTACTGGCAGCTGATTGGGTTCTGAATGAATGTCAATCACGAGCCTCGGGCCAACAGGATCAGGGTTACAATCACAAGAGGAGATGGACAAGACACCTGATCTTAAGAAGCCATCAGTCCAGTGGGGAGCACAGTCAGGGCAGTGAACGTGAAATACCTTGTTAAATACTGTGTGAATATAAACGATTACTGAGTTCTTTCTTGTGAACATAATAATATGCTGAAGTTTCTGATGCTAGAAAATTCTGGGGGAAAAAAGCTGAAAGTAGGGTGTTTTTAGAGACGAATTCTCTTCTAACAAATCATCTGTTCATTCAACAAATTCTTTCTGAGCACCTACTATGTGCCATGTAATGTGGTGGTGAGATGAGGTCAGTAAGTGGGACTGGTTGGATCCTAGCTATCAGGGAGCTAGGATTGCCCAGAAATAACAATGCTTTCCTCCTTTTTTCTCATCTTCAGTACCTTACTTGCCTGTAAACAAAGGGCCTGCTGTCATATACTGCAGGATTGCTATTCCAGGCTCATTAAAAGGAAAAAAAAAAAAAAAAAAAAAGGCATTTACACTGAAGAAACTAGTCTGCCAGGCATCTATAAGCTGCTTATGAATTTACAAGAGTCATACATCAGCCTAAGTGCCTCAACTTGAATTATCCAGCTTCCCACCACTGTTTTCTCTGTGGTCCTCACCCCACACCCCTTTCATTTCTCCTGAGGCCTCCTACCCCCAGCTTCCCTGTGGTCTAACAGCATCTTCCTTTTCAATTTCCAAAACGAACAACCACCCCAGACACCACACAAGAAGGATCCAGGGAGGCCCAGAACAGGAGCATAAGCCAACCGTCTGTCCCCAAGTCATTTGGGAGGCAATTCAGACAGCTTGGAGGGAGGAAAATGATGCTTTGGCTTCTGGGGAAGCATAAAACAGTCTTTCAAGTTCCAAAGACAGCTATAATTGCCTCCAGTCAAAACTGGCTTGATGAAGACCCGCCCAATGATGGAGACTTCAAGGACAGCCCAACAATGTCCACACCCAAAGTGTCACCGTTCTCTGGACTGATTATCTGAATCATACAGATGCCATGATTCTTCAGGGAGGGGCACATAGTAAGCTTCTATCCAGCATTCAACCCAGCCTTCTGAGCACAAGGCAAGAGGAGGGCCGTGCTGGGGAACAGGGCACCGTGACAGCAGATGACAGCAACTCCCCTGGAGCCAGAAACAGGTACACGCGGAGCAGCTAAACACTTCCAACCTCAAAGAAAGGGAGCAAAAGGGCAGAGGCACTAATTTGTCGTGGCAGCTAGGTAGGTGATGGCTCTCTCAGACCTTCAGTTTCTCCAACTCCAGAATGAGGGGCACAGGGTGCCTGTCTGGCTCTGGTGTTCTCTGCAGACCTGCTTTTCACTTCCTGGATCTGTTGTCCTTGTTCCCCCAGAGAACACACCAAGCCAGCCAGTAATGTGCTGCGAGGCCTGGTGCAGCGTGATTTACTGCGAGGCAGCCTGCATGCCCAACGGTACCTTTGGAACAAGCTCGCCATCCACAATCTTGAGTGTCATCATTATTGGCCTCATGGGAGGAGTTTGTTTCTTCCCTGCCCTTTGAGTCTCAGCACAAGGTGAGAGGCTCCTGCTTCTTTCCCTGAGCTATGCAAGATCTACATCTCAGAACACAGGGACAAATCCATTATAAGGGCTGGCTTTGGGCACAGGAGAAATGGCCAGCCCAGATACAGGATCAGTAGAGTATGGTTCCTTCATTCCAAAAATCTGCTTTGAGTTCCTACTATGTGGTCCCTACTGTGTGTCTCTCTCTGCCTCATCCCAATCCATTCTTTGTAAGGTCTCCCTCTGCCTGGAATGCTTTTACTGCCTCCCTTTTTAAACCTCTAAAATGTCTTTCATCATACAGGTTTCCCTACAGAGAGCATCTTCCCTGTGAAGTCCTCCCTAATATGCCCACCAAACTGCTCCTCCCTGTGCTTTAGTCTAGGACTTGCTGACACCTGCACTTTCTCTCCAGGTTAACCTTCTATGTTCTGTAATTAATGACTTGTACATCTCTCTTTCAACTATCAATCAAGTGGATAGATTGTATATCCACTGAGGTGAAGGAAGACATCATCTCTCTAACTGATTCCAACCAACGTCTTGTATCTTCATGGCCCTTTAGGTATGTTTCCTCAATCAGAGGAAGAAAAGTAAGAAAAATCTGAATGGCACACACTTCCTAATCCAGTGGCTGCTGTCAGCTAACAATTTTGAGTGGATTTTTGCCACGGCACACTGAGAATACTCTCTCCAGTCCTGCATCTTTTAATACCATCCTAGGCTGACAACTCCCAGAGTTGGTACTTCCACCTCTGACTTGTATGCTAAGCTACAGTACCCTCTTTTCTCTGAGATATTCAATATCCATCTCAATGCAATTCGTATGCCCCTAACAGAACTCTTAATTTTCACCTCCAAATGTTTTTATCCCAAGTCTTCCCCAGCTCAGTAAATGGTATTACTAGGCATCCAGTTGCTCAAACCTCACACGTAGAGGCCTCATTGACTTCTTACTTGGCCTCGTTTCCTGCAAGTCCCCTCAGCTCCACCTCCAGAGTGTTCCCTGGGTCTGTCCACTTCTCTCCATCTCCATTGCTAAGAACCCAGTCCAAGCCACCATTGTCTCTAACCTGGACAACCACCAACAGTCTCACTGACCACCCACTTCCACTCTGCTCCTGTACAATCTATCTACAGTCTAAGTGACCTTTTAAACACATGAACCATACAATCTCACTCCACTACTCAAAGCCCTCTGATGGATTCCCAAGGCCATCAGAACAGAATTGCCTTTGGGCCTGCTTATCTGATCAGCCTCGTGCCCTGAAAGCTCCCTCTAGTCAAGCACTCTGCTCATCA
This sequence comes from Bos indicus x Bos taurus, assembly GCF_003369695.1. NCBI lineage: Eukaryota > Metazoa > Chordata > Mammalia > Artiodactyla > Bovidae > Bos > Bos indicus x Bos taurus. Next base: position 47,292,852 of record NC_040082.1, read on the forward strand.
AGCTGACCAAGCTCATTCCTGCAGGATGCTCCCTCTGCCTGGACCAATGCATTTCTAGATCTTCAGATGGCTGTCTCCTCTTTATCAGGAAGACCTCCACTAAACTGTCACTTCCTTCCCTGACTGCTCAGTTTAAAATGTCTCCCCACACGCCATCCAACATTCTGTCATATTGCCTGGTTTTAATTTTCTTTAGCACTTATGCTCACTGAAATTATCATCTTTCTTCACTTATTTGCCGTGATTCCCCTATCGTGGTTGTTCAGTTGCTAAGTCATGTCTGACTCTGGGACGCCATGCATTACAGCACATCAGGCTTCCCTGTCCTTCACTATCTCTCAGAGTTTGCTCAAACTCATGTCCATTGAGTTGATGATGCCATCCAAACATCTCATCCTCTGCCACCCCCTTCTCCTCCTGCCCTCAATTTTCCAGCATCAGGGTCTTTTCCAATAAGATTGTAAATTCTCTGAGATCATATAACTTGTCTATCTATCTTCACATCCTTTATCTTCACATCCTTAGGATCAAAAGCAGTATCTGGCCCATGTTGGGTATCACAATACCACAGTCAGCCAAATGAAATAAGAGGAGTGACTGGCTGAGAGGAGGAGTAGCCTCGAAGAACAGTGGGGACTCCTGATCCCAGCGTTACAATCGGTGACAAAGCCCAAGCTGGAAATGAAGACTGATGGGGCGTGTTGCTGCCTCCTCCTGTCAGCCAGTTTCCAAGTTTTGTTCTGAAATCTTCATGCTTAGACAAGGGAAAAACAAGGACTTAATTGATCTATAATATTTATGAGAAAACAGTGAAAGCAAATCCCTTACATAATTGGTATATAAATCATTTCAGATGTGAGTAATGAAGCCAGGACTGGCCATTTATTTTAAATATTAGAGACTTGTAAAGCCTAGTTTAGTTGTATTTAAAATCCTTTCTAGAAAATAGAACAGGCTATCCTGGGAAGAAATGAGTTCCCTGGCATTGGAGGTATTCAAGCCAAGATTAGCCAGCCACGTGGCATGGATGCAAGAGAATATTAAGTGATGGGTGCTGGAGAATATTAAGTCATCAGACCAAGGTTGGACTGGGCGTGCTCAATGGACAATTCAGAGGTTTGATTGCATCTTGCCAGTAGCACTAACAAAAATGCTGATGAAGATGCTAATGACACTGATGGTGAGGATGCTGAGACTGCAGTAGCTCATGGTGATGATGACCACATGACAGCTACTATTATCGGGCTCCATCTATGCTTGATTATTTGTTGTTGTTTAGTCGCTAAGTTGTGTCCGACTCTTCGAGACTCAATGGACTGTAGCCTACCAGGTTCCTCTGTCCATGGGATTTCCCAGGCAAGAATACTGGAGTGGGTTGCCATTTCCTTCTGCAGGGGATCTTCCTGACCCAGGGATGGAACCTGCATCTCCTGCATTGGCAGGTGAATTTTTTACCACCGAGCCACCCAGGAAGCCTACATGTGATTTCAAACACTTAAATGTCTTATATTAATTGTCTCAAATCCTCAAAATACACCTGAGAAGGAAGAATTATCCTCTTTATTTAGAAAATGAGGAAATGGAGACAAAAAGAACTTTAAACATTTATTCAAAGTCACCCAACTTTGTTGGGAAGTGGGAGGGCAGATATTTCAGTATAGCTCTCAGTGACATACCATAACTACACTGCTCAATTTTATGGGTACAACTGCAGAATATGGTATGTTCTTCTTTGTACTGGGACACAGTAAAGAAAAAGATAATTCTGCTGCTACTGCTGCTAAGTTGCTTCAGTCATGTCTGACTCTGTGCAACCCCATACACGGCAGCCTACCAGGCTCCCCCGTCCCTGGGATTCTCCAGGCAAGAGTACTGGAGTGGGGTGCCATTGCCTTCTCTGAAAGATAAGTCTAGCAGATATCTTAAATATAGGATATTCTGGCTACTCATGCATAAATTCATAGACGAATGACATACTGAGGTGAACTACAGCACCCAACCATAATTCAGAAAATATTGATTCCAATGTGAGACCTGTCACTGCCTTGCTGGGTGACCCAGGCACATTGCTTTTCCTTTCTGTACAACCTCAGTATAAAACAAAAAAAGGAAAAGAGATGATTCCTGAAGTTAGTTTCAGAAGTGTTCAGGTATTCAGGGAAACTAAATCCTATCTATCAGTCAACATTTAGAAGTGAATCGCAAGTAAATTATCTCCTTATTGTGTATTTAAGCCAAATGCAAATTCAAAAATCCCCGAGTACTCCTCAAAACAACACAGATCTCAAGGTATGGGTCAAATGAGGAAATGTAAGACATTTCTAAAGCAAAAGACTAGAAACTCCAGAGAGCATCTATTTCTTCTTTAAGAGTCCCAAGAGTAAAGGGAAAAAGATGACTCCTAAAATTGCTGGTCCATTATTTAACACAGTATATACTCTGCATCCTAATCCAAATTAGAGTTCTTGTGCTCTACACTGAGGGGAGAAGGCATTCAGAGCATCACTGCAACATTCAGCAGGTAAATAAGCACATTTTACCCTCTTCTGCAGGTCTCATAAGAGAGCATTGCTTCCTTGAAGACTGCCATGAGCTATGAGGAATGTGTCTTAAATCAGAATAACGTCCTCTTATTAAAAGAACAAAAAGCTACCTTTCAAACAGAGTCACTGTGCTGGTTTTCTGATTAACTGTCTGCAAGCTGTGATTTCCCATGTGGATTCAAGCCATGAATCTGCTAGAGTTTTGCTTCAACCTGACTCTGATCTCCTTTGGGAAACACAGAAAAAGCATTTCCTAGTCTCTGCCACCTTCTAGTCATGTGACCTTGAGTGGGTTTCTGCACCTCTCCAAACTCACCTCACCTCCTTCAGGGGAATTTTACTGATAATGTAAATCAGCCAGTTTAAAGCAAATCCATTTAAAACAAGTTCTAAAACATTCTACTAAACAGTGGAAGAGATACCATTGGGACCTTAGTTTAAAAATAAAATCAAAATCTTTAAAAAGAAGTTATTTCTAACTTATATTTAGTGAATTGTAACTCCATGCTAATTCTCAGAAGCAACAAAGAATAAATCAAGTATGGAGGGCTGAGGGCACACTTAAAAAAAAAGCGCAAAGCAAGATGCAACCTTTTTTTAGGTTTGATGTTCACAGATAATCATTAACTGGTTTATGTTTTCAGAAATGTTTAAGAATTTTAAAAAATTCCCATGAGTTTCTCATAGTCCTTCGATTAAACATTTTCTTTGAAAAAGTCTATTATGTTTAATCCTCAGTGATTCTCTCTTTTTCAATTGTTAATTCTAAAAACTCAGATCCTTGTTTGGTTATAATCCAAGTACTTTTCCAACATAACTTTCAGCAGATTCATTACCTTTACTATCACTGGTCATTTTACTTTACAACTGATTAACTACTTTAGCTTGTATTATTCGATGTCTGTTAATACCTATCACTTATCAGCAGACTTGCCAAAAATATTGATGTGCTGGGTGGGGAAACAATTGTTAAGCAGAGAAGAATGTTTCAGTCGGGCTAATTTTACAAAGGGGCAATTCATCAGTGAATATTTTCATGTGAAAATGAGTTTGGCTCCTCTGCACACCATGACATGGCCTTAGATGACAGCTCCCCCACACTCACCTGATCTCTCTCGCCTTTCCTAGGTCTTGCCTCAAACGTCACTTCAATAAAGTCTTTCATGAAAATCTTATTTTAAATGGCAGTCCAATTCCAAGCTCATACACATCCACTCCATTTACCCTTTTTCTGTTTTGGCTTCTTTGGAGCACTTACCAATACCTAACACACTGTATATTTACATCTTTATTTGTTTATTGTCTGTCCTCCTGTTCCCACTAGGATGAAAGTTCCATGAGAGCAGGGAATTTTGTCTGCTTTATTCATGGGCTTCCCAGGTGGCGTAGTAGTAAAGAGTCCACCTGCCAACGCAGATTCGATCCCTGGGTCAGAAAGATCCCTTGGAGTAGGAAATGGCAACCCATTCCAGTATTCTTGCCTGGAAAATCCCATGGACAGAGGAGCCTGGAGGGTTACAATCCATGGGGTCTCAAGGAGCTGTATACATGACTGAACACACACAAACATTTATTGCTTATCACCATTAGCAAGAACTGTGCTTGGAATCTAGCAGGAGCTTAAAAAAATGTGTTAAATGAATTATATTCAAATAAGAAAAATCTCCAGGATCTCAAAGATTAGAGAACATTGCTGATAGTACCAGTGTTGTGGGTGTCTTTTGTGCTAAGGAAGACAAATAGGTTCCATCACAAATTTGTTACTGGCTCTCTGGAGCCCTGTGTGGAAATGAATGATAAGACTGATTAGTGATATCTGCCCTTGGGCATCAGAAGTACCCAGAGGAATGATGGCTAAGTATTCTGCCCTCCTACCTATATTGTTGCACAATCATCCTCCACTCCATGCGAGACTTTTCAGTAGTGTCTACCATTACACACACACATGCATCTAAGACAAAAGTGTAACACGGCTCACATTGTTTTTGAAGGTAACAGGCATTTTTCAGATCTCAACCAAGATAATTTCAACTTTATGCTCTATTTTAGCTACCAGCTAATTACTAACTGCCAACCTGGTATATGAACTCCCGGAGTTGGTGATGGACAGGGAGGCCTGGCGTGCTGCGATTCATGGGGTCAAAAAGAGTCAGACATGACTGAGCAACTGATATGATCTGATCTGAACCTGGTATAAGTAGTCATCTAGTAAAGTAGCATCCTTGGGAATCAGACTTTTGGTTATAAGAAACTTTAGAAATAATCTCATTCAAACTGATCATTTTATGGATAGAGAAGCCAAGGCTTAAAAGATTAAGCATTTGTTCTCAAATCTTGCAGCTAAATTCATACAAATGAGAACTGTATATCTTTAGCATTTATAAACAAAACACAAATCAGAGACCCAAGGACATTTTTAACAAATTAAAAGGGAAGAAACAAAACAGCAAAAACAAGACCAGGAGCTGACTGTGGATTGGATCATGAACTCCTTATTGCCAAATTCAGACTGAAATTGAATAAAATGGACAAAACCACTAGACCATTCAGGTATGACCTAATAAAATCCCTTATGACTATACAGTGGAAGTGAGAAATAGATTTAAGGGACTATATCTGATAGACAGAGTACCTGATGAACTATGGATGGAGGTTTGTGACATTGTACAGGAGACTGGAATCAAGAGCATCCCCAAGAAAAAGAAATGCAAAAAAGCAAAATGGCTGTCTGAGGAGGCCTTACAAATAGCTGTGAAAAAAAGGGGAGTGAAAAGCAAAGGAGAAAATGAAAGATATACCCATTTGAATGCAGAGTTGGCTTTAAGTTGGCTTTAAGCCAACTTTTTCAGTCTCCTCTTTCACTTTCATCAAGAGGCTTTTTAGTAACTCTTCACTTTCTGCCATAAGCGTGGTGTCATCTGCATATCTGAGGTTATTGGTATTTCTCCCAGCAATCTTGATTCCAGCTTGTGCTTCTTCCAGCCCAGCATTTCTGATGATGAACTCTGCATAGAAGTTAAATAAGCAGGGTGACAATATACAGCCTTGACGTACTCCTTTTCCTATTTGGAACTAGTCTGTTGTCCCATGTCCAGTTTGAACTGTTGCTTCCTGACCTGCATACAGGTTTCTCAAGAGGCAGGTCAGGTGGTCTGGTATTCTCATCTCTTTCAGAATTTTCCACAGTTTATTGTGATCCACACAGTCAAAGGCTTTGGCATAGTCAATAAAGCAGAAATAGATGTTTTTCTGGAACTCACTTGCTTTTTCCATGATCCAGAGGATGTTGGCAATTTGATCTCTGGTTCCTCTGCCTTTTCTAAAACCAGCTTGAACATCTGGAAGTTCACAGTTCACTCTAATGTTCCATGCAGCACTAATTACAACAGCCAAGACATGGAAGTAACACAAATGTCTATTCACAGATCAATGGATAAAGAAAATGTGGTATATTTATATAATGGAATTTTACTGAGCCATAAAAAAAATGACATCATACCATTTGTAGCAATATGGATGGACCTAGAGATGATCACCACAGTAAGTGAAGTAAGTCATAAAGAGAAAGACAAATATCATATGATATCACTTATATCTGGAATCTTAAAAAAAAAAAACTGATATGAATGAACTTATATTAAAAAAAAAAAAATGGTTACCAAAGAGGAAATGTGGAAGGAGGATTAAATTAGGAGTTTGGGATTAACATAAGCATACCCGATATCCATCTGTGCTCAGTCGCTCTAACTCTTTGTGACCCCATGGAGTGTAGCCTGCCAGACTCCTGTCGATGGGATTTTCCAGGCAAGACCACTGGAATGGGTTGCCATTTCCTCCTCCAGGGGATCTTCCTTACTCAAGATCAAACCCATGTCTCTTGCATTGCCAAGCTAATTCTTTACTACTGAGCTACCTGGGAAGCCCAAAATAAGCATATATAAAATAGATAACCAACAAGAACCTACTTACAGCACAGGTAACTGTACTCACTATTTTGTAATAACCTATCTCTGTCTGTGTTAGTCGCTTAGTTGTGTCAGACTCTTTGCAACCCCATGCACTGGGAGCCACCAGGCTCCTGTGTCCATGAGATTGTCCAAGTAGGAATACTGGAGTGGATAGCCATTCCCTTCTCCAGAAGATCTTCCTGACCCAGGGATTGAACCAGGGCCTCCTGCATTGCAGGCTGATTCTTTACCATCTGAGCCACCAGGGAAGTCTGGTAGAGAAATCTGAAAAAATATATATACGTGTGAATATATAACTAAATAATATATATATAGATGAATAATATATATATATTATATAGTAATGTATATATAACTGAATCACCTTACCATCTACCTGAAACTGATACAATATTATAAATCATTTATATTTCAATGTTAAAAAATGAAATAAATAAATAAAGCCAAGAAAAAATCAAATAAAATTGGGGATATCCTTAGAGAGGGAGATGGCTTCATTTAAAATGGAAATCCTGGGGAGGGAGGTGGGAGGGGAGTTCAGGATGGTGGGACACATGTACACGCATGGCTAAATCATGTCAATGTATGGCAAAAACCACCACAGTGTTGTAAAGTAATTAGCCTTCAATTAAAATAAATTAATTAATTTAAAAAAACAAAATGGAATTCCATTCCTCTAACCTGGAGTAGCCCTTCTCTCAGACAAATGGTTGTATTTCCTCTAGGCTCTCTCACAAAGCTCTTTCTACCATGATCAGGGACACAGGGCACCCAAGACAGCGTTTCCAACTGTCAAGTCTCTATTCTCCTGAAAATACTCGCTAGAAAATTCCAACAAATATTTCCTATATGAATAGGAAAGTTTATCAAAATTATAGAAGCCAGCCAGCAATTTCTTTTTGTCTTCCTCATGCTGATATTATGTTTTAGTGTATCAAAACTCATAGAACTTTCACAAACTCATGGGAAATTTACAGAAGAGCCGGGGATAGGGGAGATTTGACAGTGAGATCATGCTTGCATTTGCCTCATTCCCTGCTTCTCATCAAGCCTTCCCCAGGCAGGACTTCCAGCTCTGCCAAGCTAGGAAAGAGAGATATCTTGATTAGAAAAACCATCCTGGAGGCTGCCAAGCCCTGTATACACAGGAGAGCTTGCTCGGCAAATGAAGGGGTCACCCAAGAGTCCTAGATAAACAGACGCATGCTGAGGTTTCAGTGACCCAGAAAGTCCTGGAAAAAAATATATGATTTCACATAGGAATAAGAAAAGATATTTTCCACCTAAAACAGCTGATGGGTATTTTTCCCTTTCCAAATGGACAAAATAATACCTTGAGGTAGAGGGGGGGAAATGGGACTCTTTTTAATTCCCCAAGGAGAAATCCTTGGGAGAATTAAGAGCCAGCGAGAAGGATCAGCTGGAATCAGAGCCCTGCTGCAGCGAGATCTGTGCCAAACAAGGACAGAGCGTGGCCAAGTCTATTTTCAGTGGCACTCATGCCCCCTGCCGATGATGTCTGTGACCTAACAGGCTGTGTGCTTCATGAGGGCAAGGACAGTGCCCCGCCCGCCACAGTAACCCTGGTTCCTTCCAGAGGGCTGGCCCATCATAGGTACTCAGTAACTCCGTAGAGAATGAGTTCATAAGCCTTACCCCTTTTTCCTACCTTGTCTCATCCCTACCTTGTTCTAACCTTTAGACCATGATACCAAATGCTGGAGGACCTCCATGAGCTTATTAGTTTCCCAATATATTAATCTAACTTATATTAAGGACTGTATGCCAATACAGTGACAAAGGCTGTCTCTAATATGTCATTTAAGCCTCTCAATTTATTTATGAGCAAGGTACTAGTTTGTTTTAATCTCCCATTGTGCAGATGAAAAAACTGAGGCTCAGATGCTAAGGAACCTGCTTAAGGTCACAACACAGTTTAGATTCAAAACCAGGCCTGAATCTAAAGCCTGTGCCTTGATCCCAACTCCAAAGGACCTGCACAATGACTTGGATTATCTCTAATACAGTGTCTCTCAAGCTCTCCTATTGACACAAATCAAAAGGCAAATTCTGATTCAGAGGAACTGGGCTGAGCCTAAGTCCCAGCATTTCTACCAAGTTCCCACATAGTCTGTAGACTCCTCTTTGGATATTCAGGCTGTCTGATGCATTTTTTCTTTTTGATGTCCACCATTTCTATTAAACAATAAGTTGTCTTTTTTTTTTTTTTTTAACCTAAAAAATGTTTCATTTCACCATGTATTGGTGGCTAGTGATATATTAAGCAAAAGCTTTCTGGTATATTGCAAAGTCTCAGGGGTCTGCCTCAGAGCCTGGAGGGAACCTCAAAGGTTTGAGAGTAGAGATGTGACACATGATCTTATTTGCATTTTAGAAGGTATCTCTGGCTGCAGTGTAGGGGAGAGTTTAGGGAGAGACAAGATTGGAAGTGGCAGAGCAGGGTGGAAGCTATGGCAGTGGTCCAGGCAAGAAATGATGGCTGCTTACAGAAGCTCACCTGCTTCCTTTCTTGTAGTTTTAATCCTGCCACTGCTGCTGCTGCTGCTGCTTAAGTCGCTTCAGTCGTGTCCGACTCTGTGCAACCCCACAGACGGCAGCCCACCAGGCTCCCCCGTCCCTGGGATTCTCCAGGCAAGAACACTGGAGTGGGTTGCCATTTCCTTCTCCAATGCATGAAAGTGAAAAGTGAAAGTGAAGTCGCTCAGTCGTGTCCGACTCTTAGCGACCCCATGGACTGCAGCCCACCAGGCTCCTCCATCGATGGGATTTTCCAGGAGAGTACTGGAGTGGGGTGCCATTGCCTTCTCCGATCCTGCCACTAATGTGCAATAATTAGAATCATAGGAGCTCAGAGGGAACTAGTATTTAACCTAATTTCGTAGATGCAAACTATTATATATAGGATGGGTAAACAACAAGGCCTTACTGTATACCACAAGGAACCATGTTCAGTATCCTATGATAAACCATAATGGTAAAGAATATGAAAAAGAATGTATAAACATAAAGCTGAATCACCTTGTTGTATAGTAGAAATGAACATAATGTTGTAAATCAAATATACTTCAATAAAATAAATTTAACCTAATTATCTAATTTTATAAAGACTGAGGTTAAGAAAGAAATTCTCAAAGTCATATACTTGATCTGCCATAGAATTTTTCAAAGCACTTTCTATAGGATATTAACAGGTGTTGGGAACAAAAAATAAAAAATGAAAAGAGATTCAAAGGTATTTAAGAAATATTTGATTAAATAGTTAAGCAGTTTTGTTTCCTACAGGACTTCTCAGAGCCTTTAATAAGCTAATGTTCCCTGTGGATCTTCTAGAGTGAGATAAACATATTTCTCAAATGATTAGAGAATTTTTTCAGACTTCTGCTTCAGAAAAATATTTGGGGAAACTGCTGTCTGGTGACCCTTCTTGGATCACATCATTTGGCTCCTCATCACTTGGGCAAATCAGCTGCATCTTCCTGGTACAGACATGCCCTACCTTCTACCTCTCAGAAAACCTCCTCATAGCCCATATATTTGCCCAGGTAACTATTCTCTTTTAATTTCTATCACTTTCAGTTGTTTGTCAAGTATGTTTATTTGTCCAAGAAGTATGAATTAACTTGGTTTATCTGTACTATCTGATCCCCAAATAGGGAAAGTGAAAGTGTTACTCATTCAGTCTTGTCCGACTCTTTGCGACCCCATGGACTGCAGCCCACCAGGTTCCTCTGTCCATGGGATTCTCCAGGCCAAAATACTGGAGGGGGTAGCCAGTCCCTTCTCCAAGAGATCTTCCAGATCCAGGGATTGAACCCGGGTCTCCCGCATTGCAGGCAGATTCTTTATCATCTTAGCCACTAGAGAAACCCTAAGAGGGAAAGTTACTTTCAGATTAAGGAAGACAAAGTTTTAAGAATGAATGTAAACCCAGACACAGAGAACACGCCCGTGGTTGCTAAGTGAGGGAAGGTGGGGCAGTGAGGGAGGAATGGATTGGGAATCTGAGATTAGCAGATACAAACCATTGTATATATATATAACGGGTAAGCCTCAAAGTCATACTGTATACCACAGAGAACTGTATTCAATATCCTGAGGTAAATCATCATGGAAGGCATATAAAAACATATATATATAACTGAATCACTTTGCTGTACAGCAGAAATTAACAGCGTTGTATATCAACTATACTTTGATTAAAAAAAGACTGAATGCTAACCATAGCTTTGATAATATCTTTTTATATAATTATAAAAAGTATAACCCATTGAGGCTTAACTTTTTTTCTCATTCTTCAGATGATATGGCATAACCAGATTATCTCTGTAAAGATAAATTCTTTCATTCTGTAAAGTCAATGTCCTGGTTAAACTCTCTTTGATCTCTCTTAGCAAGGTCAGACATAATCTGACAGGTTGATGACTTTATTGAACTCAAGCTTCTGTATTGTATGCCCACGTTCTCCCCTTGGAGCTTCTGTTTACTGCCCCTGAGAGTTATTCTACCCTCATATCTATTAAAACACACCTTCTATCCATCCTTGTATCCAGACACAGAGATGGGAGTGGTCCTTCTGAGATTGCACTGCTGTCTTTTCATGGGTACCTGACTCACATCACTAAAATATGCCAGTGGCCCAGCAAAGATACCCCAGTTTCTTGCCCAGCTCTCTCCCAAGCACCAAGACCTTTTGATTACACTAAACAATTCCTCACTCCAAGCTTCTGTGGTAATCACCAAAGCTGCCACCCATCAGAGAGTGACACAAATTCCTATCAGGTCCACACTCTGTCATCGCCGGCCTCAGAGCTGCCGGCCCAGGCTGCTGTAGCCAATCCAGGCCACTTTGGTCATGACGGAACAGCCTCAGGGAAAATCGATGGCTCATTCAGCCTCGCTCCAGCTGCAAGCAAAACCTGCCAGAACTCATTCTCCTCCTCTCTTCCTTCCTTTCCCTCTTCCTTGTCCTGTCCCATCATCTTTCAGAGAGGCTTCCCAGGGGAGCACAGTGTCTCTTGTGGTTAGACTCTGTGTGCATATGGAAATATGACCTGAATAATTTATCACTCCCAATGTGTTCTTCTTCCCCTGAGTAAAGGGGTATGGGTCTATATCTGCATCAGGGGAGACAGAGAGGTTTTTATATATCAAATGTGTTTTGCATAAAAATATGCTTTTTGCCAGCTTCCCAGGTGGCACTAGTGTTAAAGAACCTGCAATGCAGAGATGTAAGAGACGTGGGTTCTATTCCTGGGTCAGGAAGATTCCCTGGAGGAGGGCATGGCAACCCACTGCAGTATTCTTGCCTGGAGAATCCCATGGACAGAGGAGAATGGAGGGCTACAGTCCATAGGTGGCAAAGAGTCAGACACGACTGAAGTGACTGAGCACACACGCACGCCATGTGGTAGTCACTGAACAAGCTATAGGCTTTAACACTCCCTTGTCATTGCTCAGGTTAGTCCCTTGCCTAAGATGGACCTTCTGTCCTTTTATTTCCTACTGACATCCCACCTACCTATGGAAGACTTCTATTTGTCAGCCTTGGATAATAAAACTCCAACACATTTTCCCTTGGAGAAGCTACTCCTTCTTGGGATTAAGTTCATGTGGTTTGTGTGGGAATGACCCCACTCAGGCTCTGGGATAGATATATGATCCAGTCTTGGTCGGTCAAAGCCTATAGTCACCTGGCCACTGGGATAGGTTCAAGGATATGCCAGTGACTCCAGGAGGCCAATGGCAGCCCAGAACTTTTGCTAGAAATTTTGAGAAAGAGAGCCTTTCCACTGAGATGCTAGGAGGGCAGAATGTAAGCCCAGAGCTATGACAACTTTCTCTGCCACACTCCGGAGCGTGGAAGAAGCCAACAGAAAGGAAAACAGAGGCTGGAGAATAAGACATACTAGGGAAAATATCATTTGAGATTCTGAATCCAGCTGTGCTTGAAATTAGCCCTATCCATTGACTTTTCAGATCTGGGAGCCAATAAATGATGATAATGATGATGGTAATAATGATGATGATGATAATGATGACTACAACAACTGCCCAAGTCAGCGATAGCTGGTAGAACGGATGCTGCAGGGTGCCACCCTCATCCCCTTCTGGGCTCGAGGCACTCATTCCATCAGTGAAAAAATGCTGCCTGCTGATGGTCCAGCAATTCCCTTCAACTAAATCAAAGTGTCTCACTCAAGGTTATATTTCCTCCCCTGATGACTGATCACTGCAGGGGTACACAGGCCCAGACCCCTTATCTCAATTCCAGACAATTCTGAAAGACTGTCCCAGATCCAACCTCCCCACAGAATTGACTGAAGCTTTTGTTGCAACTGAACTCAGCTGAACTCCTTCTGCCTAATCCTGCTTCCCTCAGAGCATCAAGGGCACTACCCTCAAGAAAAGTCTCCAGGAAACTCATTTAGACATGGCCATTCCTACTCACATATCTCTAAGTCTTTTCCATGTCTGCCTGAGTCCTGATCTACCTGCACGCAACTAGCACTCACCATAAACTGAGAGTCACCACAAGAAGTAGAAACTTGAAATTCCTCACTGTGATCACTGTGAGGAGGTGTTCAGGATTATATTATGAATAGTTACCTGTCGCTGTGTAACAAAATACCCCCAAATTTTGTAGCATAAAACAACACACACATATTCTCTCACCAGCTTCTGAGGGTAGAAAACCTGGAAGCAGCTTAGCTGAGTGGCTCTGACTCAGGTGTCTCATAGGATTGTAGTTATCAGGCAGAGCTGTAGACACATGAAACCTAACTGAAGCTGAAGGATCTTCTTCCAAGACAACTCACTCACAAGGCTGTGGCAGGACCCCACCACAGGGCTGCTTGAGCATCCTCACAACGTGGCAGCTGGCTTTCCCTAGAGGGAGGGATCCTAGAGGGGGGAGAAAGAGATGGGGAAAGCCACAGTGCCTTTTATCTCCTAATGTCAGAAGTCTCCCAGTCAATAAGGGAAGAATTAGAACCAACCCTACCCACTTTCGGAGAAGCCAATGGCACTCCACTCCAGTACTCTTGCCTGGAAAATCCCGTGGACGGAGGAGCCTGGTAGGCTGCAGTCCATGGGGTCACTAAGAGTCGGACACGACTGAGCGACTTCACTTTCACTTTTCACTTTCTTGCATTGGAGAAGGAAATGGCAACCCACTCCAGTGTTCTTGCCTGGAGAATCCCAGGGACCGGGGAGCTGGTGGGCTGCTTTCTATGGGGTCACACAGAGTTGGACACGACTGAAGCGACTTAGCAGCTACCCACTTTGGAAGAGAGGAATCTCAAAAAACTTGTGGATGTATTTTAAAATCACCACAAGGAGGCCGCATGCTACTCTGCCCAGCTTCCTCTCTGAGCTATGGGAGAATCTTCTCCAATCCCCCTAGGAAAGATTATAACACTTTTCATTTTTCATTAGAAGCCTGTTTCTAACTTCTGTAAACTGTAAACTAAGTAACTGGTCTTATTTTACTCTTTGCCACTCAGAAACTCAAAACCAGATTTATAGCCCACCTCCATCATGGGTAAAATATTTCATAACATATATTTTATATGCTATCCTCATTTCTAAGCTTTGCTTTTCTCTTCCCTGCTTTTCTGTTTGCATCATTTTTCTTATTTAAATTTTACTCTACTTTGCTATATTCTATGCACGTTAATAAGCTGCCTTATATTCTTTTTTAGGACAAGTCTAGGTATAAATAAATAAGTATAAGCATACAAATGTACACTTACATACCTAAAATAGGGCTTTGGATTTACTAGTATATATCCCTGGATTCTGAACAGTGAATCATTTAAACAAATCCAGGTCATTTTATCTGACAAATTCTGTGGTAGGAATAGCAAGACTTAGTAACACTTGTAAGAATAACAACACTAATATTCATTGTATGTTAACAATGTACCAGGTACCATGTGCAAGAATTGCACCCATTTCTTGATTTGATCTTCATGATGTCCCTTTAAGGAAGGTACTATCATGATTCCCACTTTTCAGATAAGGCTTGGAGGAGTGAAGAAACTTCCCTGAGGTCATATTTCTAGCCAGTGGCAGAGCCAAGTTTCTAATGAAAGATCACTGGGTCTCAGAGTCAAAGCTATATGCTGCTTCTGCTTTCTTTTAGGGCAAATGGAAAATATGTTTTAACATATCATCAATGAGAAGACTGATGACCATGGAGGTGAATTCGAAGTCATCAGGTGCTCTGGTGCCCAGTGATGTGGCAAGATACTTGGGGTGTACAAAGGAAGGGGGAAAAGTACAACTGAAGATTTCATAGTCCAAGCAAGAACAGGTAAGTTACAAATGTTAAGTGATTTTAAAATAGAAATTATATGAGACAAAATGAATGGAGAAAACTCTATGATCTGAGGTTACAGAAAGCTTCCAGGAAAAGGTGAGGTTCAAGATAGACTAAAATTAGATAGATAAAGAGGGTACAGCTTGGAAAGAAATGTACAAATTAAATTCTCCAGCATCATGTAAATAATGCCATAACCTTTAGTCCCTTAGGAACTACCTTTTAGATCAACCAGCTCACATGCCTGGTAGAGAGGAACACGCAACACACAAACACACATGCATATACACATAGGTTTCAAATGCGGAAAGGAAAAGTCAAAAGCAGCAAGAAACATATAGGTACTGAAACAGAAAATCAGAGATGATGCAACAGGAGCTCTCTCAAAAGAAGAAAATCACGAATATACAGGGCACAGAGTAGCTCTAAACCACTCCCTTGTCCGTCCTGGTTTATAAGATGAATCAACAAGCATGGTTAAACTCTGGAGGAAGAGAACTACTCGTGAGGTCATAAGCCATGTACCCTAGTCTCAGCTTGGCCAAGAATGATGGGACTCCTGACGTCTGTTTGCCCATCTATAAAATGGGGATGGTATAAATCTTTTCTTTGTGAGATCAAATCAGATAATTTACAAGAAAATATTCTCCAGCCCATACCACAGAATAGTAATCCCCATAAAGAATCTGCCTGCAATGCAGGAGACCCGGGTTCGATTTCTGGGTCTAGAAGATCCTCTGGAGAAGGAAATGACAATCCACTCCAGTATTCTTGCCTGGAAAATTCCATGGACAGAGGCCCCTGGCGGGCTACATTCCATGGGGTTGCAAGAGTCAGACACGACTTAGCGACTAAACTACCACTATCTAGGACAAATCACTACTATATATAAAGCTAACACAGCTGTTAGAGACTGCCTGGTAAAAACATCTTCTTAATGTCTGAATGCCCACCATAAACTCTGTGACTTATGTGTGAACTTCTCCAGGGTCAGGGAGCTTCCTTCTACACAAGACAGGAGTTGTATGTGTATCCCATTTGGGAACATCTTAAACTGAATTAAGGACTTGACTCCTGATATTTTTCACTGGTCTTGGTTTTATCCTCTGGGATGCATGCAAAAAATGTATTCATTGTGACACATATTAGCTCTTCAATTATTTACAACAAATAATCAACCATTACTGCCCACATTTCAACCAAAATCCTAGGCTATTCTCCAAAACCCAGTTGCACTTCCTGAAAAGGTCTTTCAGGTAACATGATGCCAAGACCTCATACCAACCCTCTGTCAGACACTCTGCAGACCCTCAGCGTGGTGGAGAACAGTACTCTAAGCGTAGCTGAGCTTAGAGTATAGGGCTGACTCTAGGCCACGTAATCCTACATTCCACGCTTCTGGACCACCTCTGTTGATTGTAATTATACAGATACTTGACTATTTCAACATTCAACTAATATCCTTGAATAAATGAGCACACACCAAGAAGACACCAATTAAAATATATATTAAATAAGCCAAAGTAACTAGTGTTTATTGAGTACATATCATGCTCCCCCAGGATATGCTAGACAAGAAAGGCATTATTTATTTGTTACTTGTGTCTTTTCAACTGCGGGAGTTGGTGTTGGACAGGGAGGCCTGGCGTGCTGCGATTCATGGGGTCGCAGAGTCGGACACAACTGAGCGACTGATCTGATCTGATCTGTGTCTTTTCTATCTCCCCTGTCTGAATACATGCTTCATTAGAGGAAGGAGTTTGTCTTGTTTTTGTGTTCCCAAGTCCAAAAAACAAATGCCTGAAAAATAGAAGGTACTTGACAAATAATTTATTAACAAATTAATTAATGAGATCCTGCCCTACAGATATGCTAAACAAAAAAGAAAAGGGGGGGAGAGGGGGAAATGCATATTAAACGAAGCCCTCTAGAGTACAGGGGTTCCTTGCTTACTTACCGCCCATCTTCACTCCACCTCAACCCAATGACACCATCATCAGTTTGGTCCAACACTGGGACTGAAGCTGTGCTGTGATTGCAGGTGGAAAGGGTCAGTGTTCATTAACAGTCAGCCTTTAGGTGCAGCTTGCCCTTTTCTACTGATGCACAACAGTTGGAATCTAGAGCAATATTGTCCAGATGTCATTTTTCCACCACTGAAATCTCTGAAACTGAAAGTGTGAATCCCTCAGTTGTGTCTCACTCCTTTGCAACCCCATGGACTATAGCTGCCAGGTTCCTGTGTCCATGCAATTCTCCAGCAAGAAGACGGGAGTGGGTTGCCATTTCCTTCTCCAAGGGATCTTCCCGACTCAGGGATAGAACCCAGGTCTTCTGCACTGAAGGCAGATTCTTTACCATCTGAGCCACCAGGGAATTAAAATCTCTAGAACTCCAATAAGTGATGTGGCTTGAACTATAAATGTTAGAGTTTTTCAGGGAAAGAAGATCAATAGTATTGAAACTGGATGGTTTTAGAGAACTTGAAATGCTTGACCTAAGCTTTGGAGGAGGATAAAGGCAACTGAGTTGATGCAGAAGTATGAACAGAGGGACAGGAATCCTTCAACTGAAGGTGAGCTCAAGAGATGGAAAACTTGGAATGTTTTGCTAAGCTGTTCACATCTTATTCTATAGGCAATGGGGAGCTACTGAAGGATGCTGAGCCAGGGTGTAGCAGGATAACAACATCTTTATGGAAAGAAGAATTGTTAACTGGCCTTTGTGATGCCTTTAAAGATAGCAAATCCTGTAAAGAGTTTGTAACCTAAACTCTGCCCTTAATGTGCAGATTTATCCTGGATAAATGCTTTATTGGATGGGTTTGATTTGCCCTGCATATCAAAGGAGAAGCAATGAAGGTAGTTAGTGTGTCTCATTGCAAGTGCCAACTCCATACACTCAGCAGTGGATCTCTAAAGCACCATGTTTAGAAGTATTCTGAGATCTTATCAGGGCTTAAAAGAAAAGTGCTGCCTTCAGCTAGTAATGTCTGCCGCAGGTGCAGGAATGAGGGGTAGAGGGAGCCATGCCACATGTTTGACATTGATGGTAGATGAGATGGGAAAATTTTAATAGTTTTGCAAAACTATTCCATTGTCAACATCACTATCATTCTCTTCTTACTAGTTCCACCCACCCCCTACACCTGGTCATTCCTGGAATCTAGGATTAGAATTTTCACAGTTTTCTCTGTCATGGGAAAGTACCAGTAGAAATGAGCCACAAAGAGTCTCCCAGTCTCACTTTCTATACTTCTACCAGGGGCTCATTGGAAGCACCTCTCGGTGACCTCTTGCTCACTCTCCCAATCCACCCTCTACAGGACAGATCTGCCCGCAGAACAAGGTGAACAGAACCATTTCTTTCCATGCAAATGTCCCCTTCATGGGTAATGAGGCAAGCTGCAGCAGCTGGATGTGCTGTGTAAGGCTGAATGTTTCGAAATAGAATATGGTTCAGGTTTTCCATGGGGTACCTGCATCAGCGATTCTGTAAGTAAGTCACCAAGGGGAAGCAACTTTCTCTCAGGCATCTTCTGCCCCTAGCAAATCACAGCTGTGCAAAGAGGAAAAGTAGGGTAAAGAGATGAGGCCGTCGCTTGGGGTGGGGCAGGAGGAAGAAGGCAGTCAAGAAAAAAGAAGTAAGCAGAGCACCGTCCTCATCTCTCCCCACCCATTTTCACAATTTTTCTCTGCAGACTAAACTACACAAAGTGGGCTGCTATTTCTCTCTTCCAGGCTTTTGCACGTGCTGTTTCTTCTTCCTGGAACGCTCCACATTTGCTTAACAGAACTGCTCATGTTCTCTCTTAAGATATTAACGGGGTGTCACCTCCTCCAGGAAGCCTTCTGAAACCTAAATAAATAAACCAATCCTGAATATTCATTGGAAGGACTGACACTGAAGTTGAAGTTCCAATGCTTTGGCCACCTGATACGAAGAGCCGACTTACTGGAAAAGACCCTGATGCTGGGAAAGATTGAGGGCAGAAGAAGGGGGCAACAGAAGATGAGATGGTTGGATGGCATCATGGACTTAATGGACACTGAGTTTGAGAAAATTCCAGGAGATGGTAAAAGACAGGGAAGCCTGACCTGCTGCAGTCCATAGGGTCACAAAGAGTTGGACAGGACTTGGCGACTGAACAACCACCACCAATACTTTCCCTATCATAGCATTAACCACACCATACTCTAATTATCTTACTTATTTGTCCTTCACTAATAAAAACAATCAGCCAAAGCTGGCTTAGTGGTTAATATGAGTTAGGTACTGCACCAGGCTTATGACAGAGATTATTTCACTTAATAGCACAATAATTCTATAAAGTGATATCTCCATTTTATAAATGGAAAAACAGGCTCAGAGAGGTTAAATACCTTGACCATGATAACAAAGATATTACATCCAGTAAGTGGCAGGGCCATATTTAGAATCCAGATCTGCCTACACAATCTTAACCACCATGCTACATCACATCCCCTTCCATGTGCCGGGCTTCAGGGGGCAAGGACTGGATCCAAGTCACATGGTCTTCCAGCACTGGTGTGCCTGGCAAGTAGGTGATACTTAGTGTATATTGGTTGATTAAATGAAAGTCTCATAGATTGAACCTTCGTGTCCTCTCAAAATTTATCTGTTGAAATCCTAACACTGAAGGTGATGGTATTAGGAGTGTGCGGCCTTTAGGGTGGTATCAGTGGCCTTGTAAAAGAGGCCCAAGAAATCTCCCTTGCCCACTCTTATCACGTGAGTTTACAGTGAGAAGACAGTAGTCCGTCACCCAGAAGAGGGTCCTCACGAGGACGTGACCCTCTTAGCACTCTGATCTCAGACATCCACACTCCAGAAGTGTGAGAAGTAAATGTCTGTTGTTTATGAGCCCCAGTCTGTGGAAGTTTGTTACAGCAGCCCAACCAGACTAAGATGGAATGAATAAATACAGCAATGAATGAATAGAATCATTACACATTAGAAATAAAAGATTCCATTGGGTCAACTCCAATTTAAAGAAATAAGGCTAATTGAAGGGAATTACTCTCATGAGAGCATATGTTTCTCAGGGCATTTGAGGGGAGAAAACAAACAGAATTCATTCTAATTGACAAGGGAAGCTCGAAGTCAGAACCAGAGTAGTGCTAAGGGTCAGACCCAAGAAGGAAGCCATGAATGGGAGACAAGGCAAGGAGTCAGGAGCTGTGGTGGCAAGGATTAGATAAGTATGCAAAGTGGGCTCAAAAGATAAAAAGAGAAAGGAAAGATAATAAATGAAGGGGGTAATTAGAAGTCTGTTGTTGCCTACCATCATGGATAGATGCATAAAAGTATAAATTCCATAAAGATCCATGACTTGAACCAGAAACTGACCCCCACATCTACACCCTTGTCACTACCACATGCTACTTTCCTAAGCAATGTCTGGTCCTCACAGCATTTTTCTTTGTTCAATTATAAAAACACAGATTCTTTGGACTAGCCACTTTTTCCCCACAATTGTTCTCATGGTAGGAGTCTCAAGTATTCCAATCTAAGACACACATAAGTTAAGAAACAGGGTGAGGAATAATCTCTGCAAGTTCTGGGGTGGGTAAGTAGCAGTTCATTTATAAGTTGTCTTATTTACTACACTGGACAATTAAACTCCATTCCTGCAAAATCCATTTATTATCCACGGTTGCTCAAAACTTTAAAAATTCTATAAATGCCTATTTGGTGCCTTTCTGAGTGCCAGGCACTAAGGTGGAAGACACAGAGATGAATAACACAAGGTTAATTTCTACAAGCCCAGCAAAGAACTCTCTGTTCAACGCAGTTTAAAATCAGAAGACCTGAGTTCAAGGCTTGGTCCCTGTCCAGGTCTTCTGGGCTCAAATAGTGACTACTCACTCAATCACTGTGATTTGGGACAAGTTAATAACCTCTCTGTGTCCTAGTGCCTCATCTGTGAAATGTAAAATTGGCATCCTTACCTCATAAGGTTGTCAAGGGAATTAGCATATGGGGTAACATTTTGCAAAATTGTAAAGCCCTTGCTATTGCTATGCTAAGTCGCTTCAGTCATGTCCAACTCTGCTCGACCCCATACACGGAAGCCCACCAGGCTCCCCCGTCCCTGGGATTCTCCAGGCAAGAACACTGGAGTGGGTTGCCATTTCCTTCTCCAATGCATGAAAGTGAAAAGTGAAAGTGTAAAGCCCTAGGCATATTCAATTGTCATTACTAAAAATGTCTCTACCTTTATAAAGCACCATCCTATTTCACAGGTGGGTTTAGCCAAATGTCTGGGATAGATTTCAATCCCACAAACATAGATTTTTTAACAAAGAAAAGAAATCTTCATTGAGTCCAACTGGTCTGAATTCATGTGTACGGAGAACCCATACCACACAAAACAGAAAAGTATCATCTAGCCTCATGCCAGCTGTGTCAGCTAAGTATTACTTTCTCTATTTTTAAAGAGGTAAGGTAACTTGCTTGAGTTACACAACAAATAAATAAAATGTATTTGTACACAGGTCAGTGAGTCTTACCTCTATGACGTGGCCTTTTCTGAGCAAAAGTTTTATTCTGTCTGTAAACGCTGCTCACCTCCAGCCCCTGAATCAGTGACCCCCAGACAGTCCTGCACACTGGAGCTCCATACTTCCTAACCCAATGATAACTTTTCTCTTCTCTTTGTGATTCCATTATTCTGCAAGAACCCACAAGGGACAAGCATATCAGCAGTGAAAGGAAAGGCATATATAAGCCAGTTTCTTTATCAGCCTCTCCCATGCTTGTGATTTCAGGCTGTGAAGGAGGAACAGGAGCTATGAGTAATGCTAATAGCATCATCCAAGGAGCGGCAGATAACAGCTCCCATGGTCCCAGGGAGGAACTGCCTTTGTGCTATCCTGGCTGTGAGATGAGATTCAGAGAAATCAGATGTGATGGGTTTAGAAATTCCACTAACTCGTGGCTGGACCACAGCTTCCCCAAAGAGGGAGAGGAACAAAGAAGGAGTTCACCTGTATAAAGCCTGGGCAGACATTTGTACTTCCTTGCAAGGTAAGGAAGATAAACTATGCCCATGGTGACCCTGGCACTATCACATGGGAGGAGAGAAGTGTCAGGAGGAAGACCTGGTCACTGCTGATGGTCTTCCTTACAGCACACAGAGTGCTGAGCAGGTGGAATTTGATTGCTGGAGAAGTGATAGGGAGGCAGGTAATGAGGGGGAAATTAACATTTGGGTTAATTTCCATAATGAAGTGGGTTCTCTCAAGAGGAAGTGTGTTCTTGTCCCCAAAATGCTCAAGAAAAGTTAGGAAACCTCAGAAGTTATGTTACAGAGCATTATCCATGCATTTAATGCTGGTGAGGTGATCCAAAGACACCAAATTCTATTCCAAAACTAGGATTCTGAATGAGGGTAATACAATACAATATAGTGGTCAAGGTCATAGAATCAGAATTCCAGCTTTTCAACTTATTACTCTTATGACCCTAAACAAGTTACTTAACCTCTCTGGGCTTCAGTTTCTTCTATGAAATAGGGATTGCAATACTAGTGACTTTTAGAATTAAATTAGTTAGTGCAATGGCTCAAGGAGTAATTGCCTCATGGTAAGTACTGATGCTGATACTGATACTGACTTCACTTTCACTTTTCACTTTCATGCATTGGAGAAGGAAATGGCAACCCACTCCAGTGTTCTTGCCTGGAGAATCCCAGGGCGGGGGAGCCTGGTGGGCTGCCGTCTATGGGGTTGCACAGAGTCAGACACGACTGAAGTGACTTAGCAGCAAGTACTGATGCTGAAGCTGAAGCTGAACCTCCAATACTTTGCCCACCTAATGAGAATAACTGACTCATTGGAAAAGACCCTGATGCTGGGAAAGACTGAAGGCAGGGGAGAAGGGGATGACAGAAGATGAGATGGTTGGATGGCATCACCAACTTGATGGACATGAGTTTGAGAAAGCTCCAGGAGTTGGTGATGGACAGAGAAGCTTGGCGTACTGCAGTCCATGGGGTCACAAAGAGTCAGACATGACTGAGCGACTGAACTGAGGTACTCACAGCCAAGCACCAACCAGGTGCCAGATACTCTTCTGAACCACAGGAATGGACAATCATATACAAAAGAGATAGATGTGTTACTCTCACGGGTAAACACATATAATTTCAGATGCTGATAAGAACTATGGAGACAATTATACAATGTAACAAAATAGAGTGTCCTTGAAGAAGGGGTGAGAGACATTAACTAGGGCAGGTGGAGAGGGTCTCTCTGAACTGAATTCTACTGAGGCAAGGGGAGCAGCCAGCCATGCTGACTGAGTTGGGGCATCCAGGCAGAGAGGATAACAAACCCAGAGAACTTGAGACAGGTCAAAGCTTGGGATGTCAAGGACCAAGAAAAAATGGCTGTGTGTCCTGGAGCAGAGTGAGTGAGGAGAGAGAAAACAAAGGGAAGATGAGATCAAAGATGTAAGGCCTTGCAGGCCATGGTGAGGAGTTTGGGATTTATTCTATGGCAAGTGGGAAGACATTGAAGGTGGTAGGCAGGGTAAGATCCTGGACAACTTACATTTTAAAGAGATCATGCACTTGACTCCTAAAAACTTCCCACGCATAATCCTCCCCATCCTTTCCCCTTTTATGGAAGTCTCTGAGGCCCTAAAAGAGGTCAGAGTTACAGAGCAGAAGGTGTCTGGGTCTCCAGATAATCTCAGAGGTGTCCTCGAGCTGGCTGGGAACACTAATGTTGGCTTGTAATGGAGTAAATAAGCTTTATGTATGAAGCCAAAGAGGGAGAGAGAGTAGGAGGGAGGGAAAGAAGGGGTAAGCACATTCTGACCGTTCCCTGAAGAATGCAACTGTGAAGTCCAGGCATGAACATCAGTGGAAGCAGGGGACCGTCCATCTGTCCCCACCACAAGGCCTTGAATAGAACAGTTAATTTTAAGTAAATAAGTGGACTCAGTCAAAGACCAGCTAAACCGTCAAGTTCACCAGCTAACTGCACAAACCAGTAACTAACCATCTTCCCTGCAGGTGTTGGCCATAACGGAAAGTAGCAGAAAATAAAAGTAGCAGACCAGGTTAGCCTGACACTGCATCTTCCAAGTGTCCTACTTTGAGAAGCCAGATTTAAAATACATTTTTTTCCTCCATTAGACCAGCCTGCCTTTTTGAGTCTTTTGTCAGATCAGTAACATTTGCTTCTATGGTAATAAACCACAGAAAGGATCAGGAACAGATAGCTGAGTTTTAGGTAATACCCAGGCAGTTGCTAACCCTATTCATCCTCTGCTAGGTACCACCACCCCAAAGAACTGCAGATCCATCATATGAACACAGATGTGAATGTTCACTCATTCATCAAAGCACGGACCAACACCTGCTTTGTACTGGGCACTGGCCTAAGATTGGGGTTGTGTGTGCATGCCAAGTGGTGTCTGACTCTTTGCAACCCCATGGACAGAAGCCCACCAGGCTTCTCCATCCACTGGGACTCTCCAGGCAAGAGTACTGGAGTGGGTTGCCATTCCTTCCTCCAGGGGTTCTTCCCCACCCAGGGACTGAGCCTGAATCTCACGTCTCCTGCATTGGCAGGTGGGATCTTTACCACTTGTGGTTTAGCCGCTAGGTCATGTCCAACTTTTTGCAACACCCATGGACTGTAGCCTGCCAAGCTTCCCTGTTCATGGGATTTTCCAGGCAAGAATATTGGAGTGGGTTGCCATTTCCTTCTCCAGGACTGGAGGTACAGTAATAACCAAACAGACAAAGTTCTTTTTTGTAACCAAGCAGGATCCAGTGGGGCCTTCCCAGAACAGACACCCCCTGCTCCACCCCCACCCCACATACTATGTCCTCTGTTTGTCTCTCATCTGTAGTAAAACTTCAGCCTCCTAGGCCTTCCCCAATTTCCAAAAGTAAATTTAATCAGAGAAGTAAGAAAATGCAGAAAGAAAAGGAAACAGTCAAGCAAGACAAAATAAAAACACTTTAACCATTAAATAAAGTCAAGGACCTTCAGTTCCTCCTCAAGGGCTATAGATGATATATATAGGAAAAGAATAAAAAACAAGTGGATATATATAATGTATTCACTTTGCTGTACAGCAGGAAGTAATACAACATTGTAAATCAACTGTACTCCAATACAATTTTTTAAAATTATGTCCTTCAAAAAAGATAAGGAATGAAATCCAATTTAGTCTTCATGTGTCATGTCTAATAAAACCATTTACATTAGCTAAAAAGAGCCAACAACTAAGAGCCATAGAAATGCATCATTTAATGTGCATTATCCACTTCATATACAGTATGTTTTGATATTAAAAAGAAGATATTTCTACTTAGCCAGAAATAAAGAATGAAATAATGCCATTTGCAGCAACATGGATGCAATTTGAAATTACCATACTAAGTGAAAGAAGTCAGAGAAAGACAAATACTATATGCTATCACTTATACGTGAAATCTAAAATGTGACACTAATGAATTTATCTATGAAACAGCAATGGGCTCACAGACATTGAGAATAGATTTAGGGTCACAGGGGGGACTTGGAGTTGGGAGTTTGGTTTTGAACATTCCTCTGGGACCTTCAAAGTGTGATACCAAGTAGATAACAGGCATTGACAACATACTGAAGGCAACTGAAGTTTTAGCCATTGTTGTGGACAATGTCCCCTGCAGAAAATTCACGTAAGTCCTAAGGCCAATGTGCTGGTCCTAGGAAGTGGAGCCTTGGGGATGGCTAAGTCATGAGGGTGAAGCCCTCATGAAAGGGACTGGGATCTTTGTAAAAGAAACTCCCAAGGGCTTTCTCACCCCTTTCACTATGTAAGGACACAATGAGAAGAAGGCTACTTATGAACCAGGAAGTAAGCCTTCACCAGACATCAACTCTGGCAGCACCATGACCCTGGACATTCCAGCCACCAGAACTATAATAAATGTTTGCTGTGAAACCCATACAGTCTGCCTTTAGTTTGTTCTGAGAGCCTGGGAAACCCATCTTCCCTCCCTAGATCTGTTTTACCACCTGATCTGTCAACTTTCTCATTGCTCTAACACATCCTGACTCTGTCAGAACAGGGTCTGGGTAGGTTCCATCCAAAGCAAGGAGTCTGGAATAGAGCCATACAGAGTGCTGATCTGACTGAGGAACTGACCTTTAAATATCCCATTTTCTTATTGGTGCTTTGGATGGGAGTTCTCGGGGGAACTCTGAGGGTAATTGCTTTTGCCTCTGCCTTAGAAGGGGCTGGCTTTGATGCAATGCTGTTCTCATCTGCAGGTTTAATTTAGCTCTTTTGTCTGCATTAAACTTACAGGGAACTATCCTTTGTGTGGTACCAAACACATCACATGGCCAGCCATTTCTAGCTGAATTTAGACTTGCCCTTTCAGCTAAGGATCCTGAGTTGCTCTGAGGGCCAGGGCGGGCTAGCTGACATCTATCTCTGTCCCTCAAGATCCTCTCTTGGGGAATCTGGACCAGCCACTGGGTGTCAGCATTGCTTTGTCCAATTATAAGGGGGGGGGTGGGGGCGGAGAAAGGGTATTTGTATGGTTTGGGAGTTGTTTATGCAGTAAGTGTGGGCTCTAAAGCAAGCACAACCACAGTTCACATTTTTACAGCATTTAGTATGAAACCAAGAGCTCTCCTCTATCTTCACTTCTGGACCCTCCCTACTCATTTCAGTCCCTTCATGTCACTCGCCTGGATTACTGCACAGTCTTGCTTTCCATTTTTGTGTGCCTCAAGTCTATCTTTTTTGTCTGGTTACAATCAGGACTATAGCAGGCTCAGTTGTAGGATAATGAGGACCCTGTCATTGGCGGCTTGCAAAACAAAAGTGGCAAAACCACCTTGCAGGAATTTTTGTAGAAAAGAAAAACATGTTATATATAATGTATTTTATATATATATAATGTGTTTTTTAATATATTTGTTTATAAAATTGTAACACATATATTATAAATAAATACATATATATGTCTTTTCCCAGCTTGAGAACCATCAGGGACCCCCTATTGTCCATAACAGGGAAAATTCTAAGCTGTCTAGTGTAGCAAACAGAGCTATCTATACTCTGGCTGCCCCCAATCCCCAGTCTCATCTCCTGTTTCAAACATCAGGCTTCAATAAGAATCAACTTTCCCAAGAATACTTCACATTCTTCATGCCTTTGCTCATTCTTCTTACAGGGAACCTCTATTCATTCTTCCAGAGCCTCCTTCAGGGAACTTGCTGGTTAACCTTCCCCAATGCCTACTCTCCAGCTTAAGATTAGTGCATTTTCTTTAGGCACCTAAGGCATGTTAACTAAATATATTAATAGAATTTACCATAGTGGGTCAAAGTTTTCTGCTATGTGTCTCTCACACAGTAGGTTATGAACTGTTTTAGGATAAGGTCTTTGAGTTTTTCATTTGCATCTCTGCCTCCTGCCACTGTGTCGAGCAGGCTATTGATACAATATATGTTCACTTAACTGAATTCAACTGAACCTATGTGGTTATTAAGCTTATTTATCTGAGTCTGCAGCACCTCTTTGGTAAATTCCTTGTTCAGAATCCCAATTGTCATCATCCTGGTTCAGAGTTTTCCAAACTACCCAAACTACCCAAAGCAATCTATAGATTTAATGTAATCCCTATCAAAATACCCAGGCCACTTTTCCTTTGTCTGATAATTTTTGCTACCTTGTGGGCTACATTTTTTTTTAAAAGACTTACTCTTTATATCCACTTATATTTGTCTCAATTTTGTTTTAAAAGAAAACTTTTTATTAGTACCATAAGTAAAAAAAAAAAAAAAACTTATAACACTCACACAAAACAACTGTTTAAAAAAATAATGATAAAGTATTTCCATTTCTTTGTATTATTTCCAAATTCTTTCATCAATGTTTTATAGTTTTCAGAGTGTATGTCTTTTACCTCCTTGGTTAAATTTATTCCTAGGTATTTCATTCTTTTTGATGCAATTTAAAACAGGATTGTTTTCCTGCTTTATCTTCCTGATGATTATCAGTGTAGAGATAAGCAATAGATTTCTGTATATTAATCTTATATCCTGCAAAATTCCTAAATTCATTTGCTAGTTCCAATAGTTTTCTGGTGGAGACTTTGGAGTTTTATATATATATCGCATTATGTCATCTGCAAATAGTGACAGTTTTAACACTTTCCTTCTAATTTGGATGCCTTTTGTGTCTTTTCCTTGTCTGACTACTGTAGCTAGAACTTTCAATACTAATTTAAATGGAAGTAGTGAGACAGGGCATCCTTGTCTTATTCCTGATTTTAGAGGAAAAGATTTCCGCTTTCCACTGTTGAGTATGATGTTAGCTATGGCTCTGGGATGCAAGAATTAAAATTGCTAAAATGCCCATACTACCCAAAGCAATTTACAGATTTAATGTAATCCCTATCAAAATACCCAGGCCACTTTTCATAAAACTAGGATAAATAATCCTAAGATATAGAACCACAAAAGACCCTGAATTGCCAAACTATCTTGAGAAAAAAGAATAAAAGTGAAAATATCATACTCTCTGACTTTGGACTATACCACAAAGTCATAGTAATGGAAACAGCATGGTACTGGCACAAAAACAGACACACAGCTCAAACAAACAGAATATAGAACCCAGGAAAAAAACCTATGCACCTATGGTCAATTAGTCTACAGCAAAATGGGGCAAGAATATACAGTGGAGAAAAGACAGTCTCTTCAACAGGTGGTGCTGTGAAAGCTGAACAGCTACACACTGAAGAATGAAATTTGAACATTTCATCATACCATATACAAAAACAAATTCAAAATGGATTAAAGACTTAAATGTAAAACCTGAAACTTAAAACTCTAAGACACAGCCAGAACACTGTTTGATTTAAATCATAGCAGTATATTTTGAATCTGTCTCCTAAGACAAAAGAAATAAAAACAAAAATTAACAAATGGAACCTAATTAAACTTGAAAGCTTTTACACAGTAAGGGAAACCATTGACAAAATGAAAATAAAATTTACTGAATGGAAGAAAATATTTGCACATAATCACTGACAGAGGTTAATATTGAAAATATATAAATAACTCATACAACTCAATATAAAAAAATCCAGTTAAAACATGGGCAGAAGATCTGAACAGACTTTTATCAAAGACAAACAAATGGTCAACAGGCACATTAAAAGATGTTTGACATAGCTAGTCATCAGAAATGGTAAATCAAAACCATAATAAAATATCACCTCATACCTTTAATAACAGCTCTCATCACAAATAACAAATGTTGAGAAGGATGTGGAGAAAAGGGAACCTTTGTACACTGGTAGAAATTTACATTGGCTCAGCCACTATGGAAATTAGTAAGAAGTTTCCTCAAAAAACTGAGAATAGAACTCCCTTATGATCCAGCAATTCCACTCCTGGGTATATATACAAAGAAAATGAAAACACTAATTCAAAAAGATACAAGCCCCTCAATATTCACAGAACCATCATTTACAATAGCTAAGATACAGAAGCAACCTAAATGTCCATCAACAGATGAATGGGTAAAGAATTTGTAGCATGCACACAATGGAATATTACTCATCCATAAAAAAGAATTAACTCCTGACATTTGCAACTATGTGGATGAATACTAAGCTTAGTGAAATAAGTCAGACACAGAAAAATATGTTATCACCTATATATGGAATCTAAAAAAAAAAAACAAATGTTTATCACAAAACAAAAATAGACTCATAGATATCAAAACAAACTAGTGGTTACCAGTAGAGAGTGAAACTAGGGAGGGTAGACAGGAGCATGTGATTAAGACATACAGACTACTATGTATAATATAGATCAGCAACAACAATATATTGTATAGCATAGGAAACCATGGCAATATTTTATAATACCTTAGAGTATAATCTATAAAAATATTGAATCATTGTTGTACACCAGAAACCAATACAATATTATAAATTAGTTATACTTCAATTTTTTATAAAAGATTAATAAACTCTGAGGATCTAATGTATACTATGGTGACTATAACTCTGCAATGTATAATTAAAATTTACTAAGAGAGTAGAACTTAACATTCTCATCAGAAAAAGAAAAAAAAAAGACAAATATGTAAAGTGATGGGTGTGATAGTTAACTAAATAAGAATAATTCTTTCACAATGTATATATATCAAATCACCACGATATTCCCTTTCAATGTCTCAGAATTTTATTTGTCAATTATGCCTCAAAAATTATGCCTTTTTAAAGCTGAAAAAAAGAAAAAAACAATGAAAAACATGCTACAAAATTCTTGCTAAACAATCTTGCCTGCTATGCTAGATATACTGAGACTATTGATTTTTTCATCTCCTCCTGTATCCATGTCTCTTTACCACATGACTTTAAGTTCCTCTCACTAAACAGAGTCCATTTCTCCATTCCTTGCTTCTACATTCAGACATAGAACATGCTCTGGCCAAGAGTGTGTTAGCAAATTTGACATATACAGAGGCATGAAAGATCCCAGTCTTGTATGACTGGATCACTCTTCTGCAATGAGAATGCGCCCAGGCTAGTCTAGTGGAAGGATGTGAGAAATGCATGGAGTACAGCCCAGTTACCCCAGGAAAGAGTCATCTGAGAAGATAACTGCAAAACTTGAGAGTAAATCCAGTCCAAGACCAAAGACACCACTTGCTTTAATGGCTGTTCAGTTCAGTTCAGTCGCTCAGTCGTGTCTGACTCTTCACAACCCCATGAATCGCAGCACACCAGGCCCCCCTGTCCATCACCAACTTCCGGAGTTCACTCAAACTCACGTCCATCAAGTCGGTGATGCCATCCAGCCATCTCATCCTCTGTCGTCCCCTTCTCCTCCTGCCCCCAATCCTTCCCAGCATCAGAGTCTTTTCCAATGAGTCAACTCTTCGCATGAGGTGGCCAAAGTACTGGAATTTCAGCTTTAGCATCATTCCTTCCAAAGAAATCCCAGGGCTGATCTCCTTCAGAATGGACTGGTTGGATCCCCTTGCAGTCCAAGGGACTCTCAAGAGTCTTCTCCAACACCACAGTTCAAAAGCATCAATTCTTCGGTGCTCAGCCTTCTTCACAGTCCAACTCTCACATCCATACATGACCACTGGAAAAACCATAGCCTTGACTAGATGAACCTTTGTTGGCAAAGTAATGTCTCTGCTTTTGAAAATGCTATCTAGGCTGGTCATAACTTTCCTTCCAAGGAGTAAGCATCTTTTAATTTCATGGCTGCAATCACCATCTGCAGTGATTTTGGAGCCCCCCAAAATAAAGTCTAACACTGTTTCCACCGTTTCCCCATCTATTTGCCATGAAGTGATGGGACCAGATGCCATGATCTTCGTTTTCTGAATGTTGAGCTTTAAGCCAACTTTTTCAGTCTCCTCTTTCACGTTCATCAAGAGGCTTTTCAGTTCCTCTTCACTTTCAGCCATAAGGGTGGTATCATCTGCATATCTGCAGTTATTGATATTTCTCCCAGCAATCTTGATTCCAGCTTGTGCTTCTTCCAGCCCAGCGTTTCTCATGATGTACTCTGCATATAAGTTAAATAAGTAACAATAACCCTGTATACGAGACAGCAAAAGAGGCACTGATGTATAGAACAGTCTTTTGGACTCTGTGGGAGAGGGAGAGGGTGGGATGATTTGGGAGAATGGCATTGAAATATGTATAATATCATATATGAAATGAGTTGCCAGTCCAGGTTCGATGCACGATACTGGATGCTTGGGGCTGGAGCACTGGGACAACCCAGAGGGATGGTATGGGGAGGGAGGAGGGAGGAGGGTTCAGGATGGGGAACACATGTATACCTGTGGCAGATTCATTTTGATATATGAAAAAACCAATACAATATTGTAAAGTTAAATAAAATAAAATTTAAAAAATAAAATAAAAATAATTTTGTTTAAAAAAAAAGAATATTTCCATGTATTTATCTGATGTTTTCTCAAAGATATATTTTAGAAATCATGCTTTCTAAATAAATTTTACTTTGTAAAGCAAACCAAAAAAAAAGTGACCTTTACCAAAAAAAAATAGTAGGGTGACAATATGCAGCCTTGACGTACTCCTTTTCCTATTTGAAACCAGTGGTTGTTCCACGTCCAATTCTAACTGCTGCTTCCTGACATGCATACAGGTTTCTCAAGAGGCAGGTCAAGTGGTCTGGTATTCCCATCTCTTTCAGAATTTTCCACAGTTTATTGTGATCCACACAGTCAAAGGCTTTGGCATAGTCAATAAAGCAGAAATAGATGTTTTTCTGGAACTCTTTTGCTTTTTCCATGATCCAGCGGATGTTGGCAATTTGATCTCTGGTTCCTCTGCCTTTTCCAAATCCAGCTTGAACATCTGGAAGTTCACAGTTCAGGTATTGCTGAAGCCTGGCTTGGAGAATTTTGAGCATACTTTACTAGTGTGTGAGATGAGTGCAATTGTGTGGTAGTTTGAGCATTCTTTGGCATTGCCTTTCTTTGGGATTGGAATGAAAACTGACCTTTTCCAGTCCTGTGGCCACTGCTGAGTTTTCCAGATTTGCTGGCATATGGAGTGCAGCACTTTCACAGCATCATCTTTCAGGATTTGAAATAGCTCAACTGGAAGGCCATCACCTCCACTAGCTTTGTTCATAGTGATGCTTTCTAAGGCCCACTTGACTTCACATTCCAGGATGTCTGGCTCTAGGTGAGTGATCACACCATCATGATTATCTGGGTAGTGAAGATCTTTTTTGTACAGCTCTTCTGTGTATTCTTGCCACCTCTTCTTAATATCTTCTCCTTCTGTTAGATCCATACCATTTCTGTCCTTTATAGAGCCCATCTTTGCATGAAATGTTCCCTTGGTATCTCTAATTTTCTTGAAGAGATCTCTAGTCTTTCCCATTCTGTTGTTTTCTTATATTTCTTTGCATTGATCTCTGAGGAAGTCTTTCTTACCTCTCCTTGCTATTCTTTGGAACTCTGCATTCAGATGCTTATATCTTTCCTTTTCTCCTTTGCTTTTTGCTTCTCTTCTTTTCACAGCTATGTGTAAGGCCTCCCCAGACAGCCATTTTGCTTTTTTGCATTTCTTTTCCATGGGGTTGGTCTTGATCCCTGTCTCTGTTAATGGCTGACACTCAAGCTAAATAAAGGTTTATTGTCAGAAGACACAGAGGTTTGTTTTGTTTTGTTTTAATTTTGTTGCATACATGTTAAATGGCAATCGATAACTAATATACTTGTCTGAGCCTGAAGTATATTTTCTCTTTGTTCAATGAGTAGATTAGAAAGTTTTAGAGAAGTATTAAAATACTAGTGGGCTTCCCTGGTGGCTCAGATGGTAAAGAATTGGTCTGCAGTGCAGAAGACATGGGTTCAATCCCTGGGTCGGGAAATTCCCTGGAGAAGGAAATGGCAACCCCCTCATGTATTGTTGCCTGGGAAATCCCATGGACAGAGGAGTCTGGTGGGCTACAGTCCATGGGGTCACCAAAGAGTTGGACACGACTTAGCTTCTGAACAACAACAACAACAAAAATACAAGCCCCCAACTGAGAATGTCTCCTTGAAGTAATCAGATGAATTGAAATAGAACTGAAAAGGGAAGAGCCCCACTATACACCTCAATGTAATTTGTCATAGTTTATATCTAAAATCATCTCTGTATTTTGCCACACTTCGAGATACACTGCCTTAGCTCCTGCCCCTTCTGCCTTTTTCTTATAGACAATAGATATATTGGATTAGGGCTTCCAAGACAGCACTAGGGTTAAAGAATTTGCCTGCCAATGCAGGAGACACAAGAGTTCAATCTCTGGGTTATGAAGATTCCCTGGAGTAGGAAATGGCAACTTTCCCCAGTATTCTTGCCTGGAAAATGGGGCTGTAGAGTCAGACATGACTGAGCTACTAAGAGTGCATACACACACACACACACACACACACACACAGAGTTGACCAAAAAGTTCATTTGGGTGATTCCACCATGGTCTTAGGCTCACAGCCTAAAAACTAAAGCCCAACCCTGACTCAAATTCCAGGTGCTCCATCATCTGGTCCAGGCCCACCCCTCCAGACTTGCTCCCATTGCTTCCCTCTTTGCATAACCACTAGAACAACCCAACTTCTTCAATGTTTACTGAGCACCTCCTGCAGGTTCTCAGTCAGTCAGGCACCAAGCTAGGAGGTTGGAGGGAAAAGATGGTGCTTAAGATGCAGCCTTTACTTTGGGCTCTCTGGACAAAAATAAAGTATGTAAGCAACCATATAATTCTAATATGTGAAGAGTGAGTCTGAAAGCTACAGAATCCATGGATAGTATTGGAAATGGTTAGGGCAGGAGAAGACTGAATCCAAGAAGGATCCCCAGGGAAGAGGCTTCCCTTGGTTACAATGAAAGCTCTCCTGATTCTTCCATCACAACATAGAATAAGGGCTCATTTTTTTATGAACCCCCATAGCACTTTATAGCTCATCATATATTATTTATACTTAATTTATCTAATCTCTCAGACTGTCAACTGTTTAAGGGCAGTGATTATTAATCTTTGCATCAACCACTGTAGTAGCAGGTCATAAGGCAAATGGTGGGCACTAACACGTTTGGCTGATGGATAGGTGAACAGATGGATGAATGGATGTATAAATGGAAGGTCATGAGAGAAACAAATCATAATTGAAGACAATCTTTTGGCTCTCTGTAATTCACTTTATGTAGGTGGCAGCCTAATCATGTGGTTTCCAAAACTGGCAGCCCATAATGTATACCTTGGGAGCTTTAAGAGGCTTCCCTGGTGGCTCAGATGGTAAAGCGTCTGCCTGCAATGCAGGAGACCCGGGTTCGATTCCTGAATCGGGAAGATCCCCTGGAGAAGGAAATGGCAATCCACTCCAGCACTCTTGCTTGGAAAATCCCATGGACAGAGGAGCCTGATAGGCTACAGTCCATGGGGTAGCAAAGAGTCGGACATGACTGAGTGACTTCACTTTCCTTTGGGAGCTTTAAAACCTACATATTCTAGGGACCTGCTTCCTTAGGATATTCTGATTCAATGGATATGGGATTGACCCAATAATCTATATTTTAATGTCCCCAGAAAATTCTGGATTATCTAGTCCAACAACTGACCCGTGAGGATTATAAGTCTAACTTACCTGAGTGTCATATTGACTCCATAGTCCCAGGTGTTCTATTTTAGAGATGTTGAGTCTCTTTTCTTTGATGACTAAGCCCATTCAGATATTCTGCATAAGGAAAATACTCCTACGACTTGGAAGTTTTCACAAAAGATGTGTATTTTATTACAATAGTAATAAAAAAAAATCACTGCCATGTATTAAGTACTTATCCAGTGTCAGGCATTCTGCTAAATGATTTTATGAATATCTATTAATTCAATCCTATCCTTAATAGTTTCATTTTAACCATTTTATTGAGATATGATTGACACACAAAAAGTTGTATACATTTAATGTATTTGGAGATGTATAACACCTACGAAATCATCACCACAATCTATGCCATTCTATGCTAGTCTCCCGCATTGCAGGCAGACTCTATTGTGTGAGTCACAGGGAATCCATGCCATAAACATCTCACGCCAAATGTTTCCTCCTGCCCTTTAAGTCATAAATAATTGCTTTTGTGAGAAAAAATACTTAACAAACGATCTACCCTCTTAGCAAAACGTTAAGTGTACAGTCAATCAGTTCAGTCACTCAGTTGTGTCCGACTCTTTGTGACCCCATGAACTGCAGCACACCAGGCCTCCCTGTCCATCACCAACTCCCGGAGTTCACTCAGACTCACGTCCATCAAGTCGGTGATGCCATCCAGCCATCTCATCCTCCGTCGTCCCCTTCTCCTCCCGCCCCCAATCCCTCCCAGCATCAGTCTTTTCCAATGAGTCAACTCTTCGCATGAGGTGGCCAAAGTATTGGAGTTTCAGCTTTAGTATCAGTCCTTCCAAAGAACACCCAGGACTGATCTCCTTTAGAATGGACTGGTTGGATCCCCTTGCAGTCCAAGGGACTCTCAAGAGTCTTCTCCAACACCACAGTTCAAAAGCATCAATTCTTCGGCGCTCAGCCTTCTTCACAGTCCAACTCTCACATCCATACATGACCACAGGAAAAACCATAGCCTTGACTAGACGGACCTTTGTTGGCAAAGTAATGTCTCTGCTTTTGAATATGCTATCTAGGTTGATCATAACTTTCCTTCCAAGGAGTAAGCATCTTTTAATTTCATGGCTGCAATCACCATCTGCAGTGATTTTGGAGCCCCCAAAAATGAAGTCTGATACTGTTTCCACTGTTTCTCCATCTATTTGCCATGAAGTGATGGGACCAGATGCCATGGTCTTAGTTTTCTGAATGGTGAGCTTTAAGCCAACTTTTTCACTCTCCTCTTTCACTTTCATCAAGAGGCTTTTTAGTTCCTCTTCACTTTCTGCCATAAGGGTGGTGTCATCTGCATATCTGAGACTATTGATATTTCTCCCGGCAATCTTGATTCCAGCTTGTGCTTCTTCCAGCCCAGTGTTTCTCATGATGTATTCTGCATATAAGTTAAATAAGCAGGGTGACAATATACAGCCTTGACGTACTCATTTTCCTATTTGGAACCAGTCTGTTGCTCCATGTCCAGTTCTAACTGCTGCTTCCTGACCTGCATATAGGTTTCTCAAGAGGCATGTCAGGTGGTTTGGTATTCCCATCTCTTTCAGCATTTTCCACAGTTTATTGTGATCCACACAGTCAAAGGCTTTGGCATATTCAATGAGGCAGAAATAGATGTTTTTCTGGAACTCTCTTCCTTTTTCCATGATCCAGCAGATGTTGACAATTTGATCTCTGGTTCCTCTGCCTTTTCTAAATCCAGCTTGAACTTCTGGATGTTCACGGTTCATGTTTTGCTGAAGCCTGGCTTGGAGAATTTTGAGCATTACTTTACTAGCGTGTGAGATGAGCATAGTTTGAGCATTCTTTGGCATTGCTTTTATTTGGGATTGGAATGAAAACTGACCTTTTCCAGTCCTGTGGCCACTGCTGAGTTTTCCAGATTTGCTGGCATATTGAGTGCAGCACTTTCACAGCATCATCTTTCAGGATTTGAAATAGCTCAGCTGAAATTCCATAACTTCCACTAGCTTTGTTCATAGCGATGCTTTCTAAGGCCCACTTGACTTCACATTCCAGGATGTCTGGCTCTAGGTGAGTGATCACAGCATCGTGATTATCTTGGTCATGAAGATCATTTTTGTACAGTTCTTCTGTGTATTCTTGCCACCTCTTCTTAATATCTTCTGCTTCTGTTAGGTCCATACCATTTCTGTCCTTTATCCGGCCCATCTTTGCATGAAATGTTCCCTTGGTATCTCTAATTTTCTTGACGAGATCTCTAGTCTTTCCCATTCTGTACAGTGTACAGTATGATACTGTTAACCATAGTAAGAGTGATGGCCTGAATGTCTGTGTCATCCCAAAATTCATATGTTGAAATCCTAACAACCAAAAGTGATGGCATTAGTAGGTGGTACTTTGGGGGAGGTAATTACATCATAGGACTGGAACCCTCATGAATGGGATTAGTGCTCTTATAAAATAGATACTACAGAGATCCCCTCATTCTTTCTGGAGTTATTTCTTCACTGATTTCCAGTAGCATATTGGGCACCTACTGACCTGGTGAGTTCATCTTTCAGTGTCCTATCTTTTTGCCTTTTCATACTGTTCATGGGGTTCTCAAGGCAAGAATACTGAAGTGGTTTGCCATTCCCTTCTCCAGTGGACCACATTTTGTCAGAACTCTCACCCATGACCCACCTGTCTTGGGTGGCATGGCTCATAGTTTCATTGAGTTAGACAAGGCTGTGGTCCATGTGATCGACTGGTTAGTTTCCTGTGATTGTGGGTTTCAGTCTGTCTGCCCTCTGCTGTAGAAGGGTAAGTGGCTTATGGAAGCTTCCTGATGGGAGAGACTGACTGAGGGGGAAATTGGGCCTTGTTCTGATGGGCGGGGCCATGTTCAGTAAATCATTAATCCAATTTCTGTTGATGGGTGGGGCTGTGTTCCCTTGCTGTTATTGACCTGGGCCCAAACCTGGTGGCTCAGAAGTTAAAGCATCTGCCTCCAAGGCAGGAGACCCAGGTTTGAAGCCTGAATCAAGAAGATCCCCTGGAGAAGGAAATGGTAACCCACTCCAGTATTCTTGCCTGGAGAATCCCATGGATGGAGAACACTGGTAGACAACAGTCTATGGGGTCGCAAAGTGTCGGACACGACTGAGCAACTTCACTGTCACTATCACTTAAACTATGGTGGAGGTAATGGAGATAATAGTGACCTCCTTCAAAAGGTCCCATGCATGTACACTCAGCGCCCCTAGCCCTCCAGCAGGCCACTGCCGACCCATGCTTCTGCCAGAGACTCCTGGACACCCACGGGCAAGTCCAGAGCAGTCTCCTGTGGGGTCACTGCTCCTTTCTCCTGGATCCTGGTACACACAAGGTTCTGTTTTTTCCTGCCAAGAGTTTGTTTCCCAGGCCTGTGTAAGTTCTGGCAGCTCTTTGGTGGGGTTAATGGCAGTCTCCTCCAAGAGGGCTTATGCCATACCCAGGTCTGCTGTACCCAGAGCCCCTGCCCTGGTAACAGTCCATTGCTGACCCATACCTCCATAGGAGACACTCAAACACAGGTCTGTCTCAGTCTCTGTGGGGATCTCTGGGACCTGGTACACACAAGGTTTGTTTGAGACCTCTGAGTGTTGCTGGCAGGTATGGGATTTGATTCTAAATGTGATTTAACCCCACTTACCATCTTGCTGGGGCTTTCCTTTATTCTTGGACATAGGGTATCTCCTCACACACAGCTGCTCCCATGCCACACATAGGTCCATGAATCAAGGCAAATTGTAAGTGATCAAATCAGAGATGGCAAGAGTGAACATTGACATTTTAGGAATCAGCCAACTAAAATGGACTGGAATGGGTGAATTTAACTCAGATGAACATTATATCTACTACTGTAGGCAACAATCCCTTAGAGGAAATGGAGTAACCATCATAGTCAACAAAAGAGTCCGAAATGCAGTACTTGGATGCAATCTCAAAAACGACAGAATGATCTCTGTTCGTTTCCAAGGCAAACCATTCAATATCACAGTAATCCAAGTCTATGTCCCAACCAGAAATGCTGAAGAAGCTGAAGTTGAGTGGTTCTATGCAGACCTAAAAGACCTTTTAGAACTAACACTCCAAAAAAGATGTCCTTTTCATTATAGGGAACTGGAATGCAAAAGTAGGAAATCAAGAAACACTGGGAGTAACAGGCAAATATGGCCTTGGAATACGGAATGAAGCAGGGCAAAGGCTAATAGAATTTTGCCAAGAGAACGCACTGGTCATAGCAAACACCCTCTTCCAACAACACAAGAGAAGACTCTACACATGGACATCACTGGATGGTCAACACCGAAATCAGATTGATTATATTTTTGCAGCCAAAGATGGAGAAGCTCTATAAAGTCAGCAAAAACAAGATCGGGAGCTGACTGTGGCTCAGATCATGAACTCCTTATTGCCAAATTCAGACTTAAGTTGAAGGAAGTAGGGAAAACCACTGATTACTATTAGAAAGTCTTTAATCTTTACAAATTCTCTTTGGGTCTGAGGTTTTATTTAACAACCTCCCTTCCCCCACCTCTCTTCACATTTGCCAAAGCTGAGATTTTAGGTCTTTTCTTCTTCTTTTACAGAAACTATCTGCACAAAGTATTCTTTGATTCTCATTTCATTTGTCCCGACAGGACTTTGGGTTGTCTATAACCCTTTTTCTGATACAAGGCTTTCTTTCATGTACACAAGAGATTCTTCGTGATTTTTAAAAAATGTAATTGAACACTGAGCTGACTGTGGCTCAGATTATGAACTTCTTATTGCCAAATTCAGACTTAAATTGAAGAAAGTAGGGAAAACCCCTAGACCATTCAGATATGACCTAAATCAAATCCTTTAGGATTACACAGTGGAAGTGAGAAACAGATTGAAGGGATTAGATCTGATAGAGTGCCTGAAGAACTATGGACATAGGTTCGTAACATTGTACAGGAGGCAGGGATCAAGACCATTCCCAAGAAAGAAATGCAAAAAAGCAAAATGGTTGTCTGAGGAGGCCTTACATTGAAGGCCATGAATAGAAGATAAGTGAAAGGCAACAGAGAAAAGGACAGATATACCCATTTGAATGGAGAGTTCCAAAGAATAGCAAGGAGAGATAAGAAAGACTTCCTTAGTGATCAGTGCAAAGAAATGGAGAAAACAACAAAATGGGAAAGACTAGAGATCTCTTCAAGAAAATTAGGGATACTAAGGGAACATTTCATGCAAAGATGGGCTCAATAAAGGACAGAAATGGTATGGACCTGACAGAAACAGATATTAAGAAGAGATGGCAAGAATACACAGAAGAACTATACAAAATAGATCTTCATGACCCAGATAATCACAATGGTGATTACCAACGTAGAACCAGACATTCTGGAATACGAGGCCTTACAAAGCTTCACTATGAACAAAGCTAGTGGAGGTGATGGAATTCCAGTTGAGCTATTTCAAATCCTAAATGATGATGCTGTGAAAGTGCTGCACTCCATATGCCAGAAAATCTGGAAAACTCAGCAGTGGCCACAGGACTGGAAAAGGTCAGTTTTCATTCCTATCCCATAGAAAGATAATGCCAAAGAATGCTCAACCTACCACACAATTGCACTCATCTCACACACTAGTAAAGTAATGCTCAAAATTCTCCAAGCCTGGCTTCAATGGTACATGCACCGTGAACTTCCAGATGTTCAAGCTGGTTTTAGAAAAGGCAGACGAACCAGAGGTCAAATTGCCAACATCCAATGGATCATTGAAAAAGCAAGAGAATTCCAGAAAAAACATCTACTTCTGTTTTATTGAAAGCCAAAGCCTTTGATTGTGTGGATCACAACAAACTGTAGAAAATTCTTAAAGAGGTGGGAATACCAGACCATCTGACCTGCCTCCTGAGAAATCTGTATGCAGGTCAAGAAGCAACAGTTAGAACTGGACATTGAACAACAGATTGGTTACAGATCAGGAAAGGAATACATCAAGGCTGTATATTGTCACCCTGCTTATTTAACTTATATGCAGAGTTAAAAACATCATGAGAAATGCTGGACTAGATGAAGCACAAGTGGCAATCAAGATTGCCAGGAGATATATCAATAACCTCAGATATGTAGATGACACCACACTTTTGAAAGAAAGCAAAGAAGAACTGAAGAGCCTCTTGATAAAAGTGAAACAGGAGAGTAAAAAAGTTGGCTTAAAACTCAACATTCAGAAAGTAAGATCATGTCATCTGGTCCCATCACTTCACAGCAAATAGATGGGGAAACAATGAAAACAGTGAGAGACTTTATTTTGGGGGACTTCAAAATCACTTCAGATGGTGACTGCAGCCATGAAATTAAAAGACAGTTGCTTCTTGGGAGAAAAGCTATGATCAACCTAGACAGCATTTAGAAAGCAGAGACATTACTTTGCCAACACAGGTCCATCTAGTCAAAGATATGGTTTTTCCAGTAGTCATGTATGGATGTGAGATGGACTATAAAGGAAGTTGAGTGCCGAAGAATTGATGCTTTAGAACTGGGGTGTTAGAGAAGACTCTTGAGAGTCCCTTGGACTGCATGGAGATCCAACCAGTCAATCATAAAGGAAATCAGTCCTGAGTATTCATTGGAAGAACTGATGCTGAAGCTGAAACTCCAATACTTTGGCCACCTGAGGAGAAGAACTGACTCATTTGAAAAGACCCTGATACTAGGAAAAATTGAAGGCTGGAGAAGGGGACAACAGAGGATGAGACAGTTGAATGACATCACCGACACAATGGACATGAATTTGAGTAAGCTCTGAGAGCTGGTGATGGACAGGGAGGCCTGGTGTGCTGCAGTCCATGGGGTCACAAAGATTTGGACAAGATTTAGCGACTGAACTGAACTGAACAAACACATGAAAAGATGCTCAGCATTGCTCATTATTAGAGGAATGCAAATCAAAACTACAACGAAATATCACCTCACACTGTTCAGAATGGCCATCATCAAAAAGTTTACAAACAATAAATGGTGGAGAGGGTGTAGAGAAAAGGGAACCCTCTTGCACTGTTGGTGAGAATGCAAATTGATACAGCTACTATGGAAGACAGTATGAAGATTCCTTAAAAACTAGGAATAAAACCACCATAGTATAAAGTGAAAGTCCCTCAGTTGTGTCCAAATCTTTGTGACCCCATAGAATTCTCCAGGCCAGAATACTGGAGTGCATATCCTTTCCTTTCTCCAAAGGATCTTCCCTACCCAGGTATTGAACCCAGGTCCCCCACATTGTAGGTGGATTCTTTACCAGCTGAGCCACAAGGGAAACTCAAGAATACTGGAGTGGGTAGCCTACCCTTCTACAGTGAATATTCCTGACCCAGGAATAGAACTGGGGTCTCCTGCATTGTAGGTGTATTCTTTATGACCCAGCAATCCACTTCTAGACATATACCCTGAGGAAACCAAAATTGAAAAAGACACATGTATCCCATTGTTCATTGCAGGACTATTAATAATACCTAGAACATGGAAGCAAGCTAGATGTCCATTGACAGATGAATGTATAAAAAATTGTGGTTTATATACACAATGGAATATTCAGTTCAGTTCAATTCAGTTGAGTCACTCAGTCGTGTCCAACTCTTTGTGACCCCATGAATCGCAGCACCCCAGGCCTCCTTGTCCAACACCAATTCCCAGAGTTCACTCAAACTCACATCCATCGAGTCGGTGATGCCATCCAGCCATCTCATCCTCTGTCATCCCCTTCTCCTCCTGCCCCCAATCCCTCCCAGCATCAGGGTTTTTTCCAATGAGTCAACATTTCGCATGAGGTGGCCAAAGTATTGGAGCTTCAGCTTCAACATCAGTCCTTCCAATGAACACCTAGGACTGATCTCCCTTAGGATGGACTGGTTGGATCTCCATGCAGTCCAAGGGACTCTCAAGAGTCTTCTCCAACACCACAGTTCAAAAGCATCAATTCTTCGGCGCTCAGCCTTCTTCACAGTCCAACTCTCACATCCATACATGACCACTGGAAAAACCATAGCCTTGACTAGATGGACCTTTGTTGGCGAAGTAATGTCTCTGCTTTTGAATATGCTATCTAGGTTGGTCATAACTTTCCTTCCAAGGAGTAAGTGTCTTTTAATTTCATGGCTGCAATCACAATCTGCAGTGATTTTGGAGTCCAAAAAAATAAAGTCTGACACTGTTTCCACTGTTCCCCATCTATTTGCCATGAAGTGATGGGACCAGATGCCATGATCTTTGTTTTCTGAATGTTGAGTTTTAAGCGAACTTTTTCACTCTCCTCCTTCACTTTCATCAAGAGGCTTTTTAGTTCCTCTTCACTTTCTGCCATAAGGGTGGTGTAATCTGCATATCTGAGATTATTGATATTTCTCTCGGCAATCTTGATTCCAGCTTGTGCTTCTTCCAGCCCAGCGTATCTCATGATGTACTCTGCATATAAGTTAAATGGAATGTTACTCAGCCATAAAAAGGAATGCATTTTAGTCAGTTCTAATCGGGTGGATGAACCTAGAGCCTACTATACAGAGTGAAGTATGTCAGAAAGAGAAAGATAAATATCTCATACTAAGCATATATACAGAATGTAGAAAGATGATATTGAAGAATTTATCTGCAGGGAAACAATGGAGAAACAGACATAGAGAGCAGACTATGGACATGGGGAGAGGGGAGGAGAGGGTGAAATGTATGGAGAGAGTAACATGGAAACTTACATTACCATATGTAAAATAGATAGCCAACAGGAATTTGCTGTATGTCTCAGGAAACTCAAATAGGGGCTCTGTATCAACCTAGAGGTGTGGGATGGGGAGGGAAATTGGATGGAGCTTCAAGAGTGAGGGGATATATGAATACCTATGGCTGATTCATGTTGAGGTTTGAAAGAAAACAAAATTCTGTAAAGCAATTATCCTTCAATTAAAAAATAAATTTAAAAAAAGAATTATACCAATAAGACACATGAAGGATTAACCGTTCTGTAGGTGTGTGATGGTTAATAATAAAGTAGCTAACATCAATTGAGCATATGTAACATATAGCAATAATCTCATTTAAGCTTCACAGGTAACCCAGAGAGATATATATTGAAAACTATTTTACTATCATCCCTGTCTTATATAAACATATATTATGGCACAAAAAAAAACTAGATAACCTGCCCAAATCCCCAAAATTTTCTGTAGTAGAACAGGAATTTCAACCAAAATGTCT
Source organism: Bos indicus x Bos taurus (assembly GCF_003369695.1). Lineage (NCBI taxonomy): Eukaryota > Metazoa > Chordata > Mammalia > Artiodactyla > Bovidae > Bos > Bos indicus x Bos taurus. Next base: position 47,337,130 of record NC_040082.1, read on the forward strand.
GACTCTGACATTCATGCTCTCACAATACCATATTGCCTCTACGGTGGTATGACCGTATAAGAACACTAGTAGGTTAGCAACCTTCACTTTGCAGTAATCTTCTTTTTATCAAAATCCTTTCACTTTATCCAGAGTGAAGTGTTCACAGTTAGAAATATAAGGGCCTTCATGTCTTGGTGCCCACCATATATTTTCGCTGAGCTTCCTGGATTCCAACTTAAATAACTGATGGTGCCCTGCAGTTCAGTTTTTTCACAAAGTTGCAGATGATGAGTTCCTGGTTAGCATGTCAGATGAAGGACAATATATTTTAATGCAAGTGCAACGAGCTGGAACGACAGTATTTTCTCCAAGAGCCTGAACTAGGTTAGCACGACCTCCGAGAGGGGCCAGAATCCTAACAGCAAAATTAGAATAGAAAGGCTTATGGAGATTTCTATGCTAATCAGCCAAGTTTTACTGGAACGATTATGTTTAGCACAATGGCCATTTGCCAGCTTCAGCCAGGGCACCACTTTTGGTCAGGTGACCAACTGAAAATAATGACTCAGAAAGTGCTGGGGAGGCCACAGTGAGGCAACAACATTCTAAACTGGTGGCAGAAGTGGGAGAAAGTGCTAGGACCCCAAAGAAAGAAGATTTTCTTATAGGAATTCCAGCACACACCTTGCCTCCAATGCAGTTTGTACTGAAGTAAAACTCCTGTTTTAGAGTTGATAGAAAGAATGGACCTCTGGGGCATGAAAACAGGGTGGGGGGAAGGAGAGAAAAACAAGAAAATGATTTTTCTGGTTAAGGACAGATTTCCCCTCCCACCTAATCTTTGCTTTTGGCACAAAGACTGTATTCTGCTGAAGTAAAGGAGAGATGCTATTTTATATGGCTTGGCCTAGCAAAACATATCATCATCCCTTACATTTGTTTTGTTTTGTTTTGGAATTTAGGGAATTGACAGAAGCTGAGCTGGTTGGACACAGACAAAACTAACAAAACAATCATACCAGACATTCTCTAGTCTACCTATTCATGAGTCTGTGAGAGTCAGCAACAATCAAAGAAGGAAAGAAATGACTGAAGATGTTCCACGGTGCCCCTTGGTATTTACAATGCCATCCAAACAGATTTCTAATGGTGTTCAAAAGATGCCTTGGCACTTTCCCAGAAATACTGAATCACAATCACAAGGGGAACCAGAGGAGAAATGATCTATATTTTTAAAGAAGCTGTTCAGGTGATTCTAATGCAGGACCAGGTCTGGGAATCTCTCATCTGGACCACACTTCCTCACATCATCACACGAAGGAAAAGCAGTGATGCTATTCTGGGTCCATCTTGCCCAGCATTAAGGCTCTAAGAGAGCTGTGATACAAAGAACACAGCTGTTCTGTTTCCTGACCTTGACCCCAAACAACATCACGTCAATTAATATTCACCTAGCACTTAATACGTGCCAGGAACTTTTACATATATTATCTTGTTCTGACCAAAGGTTAATGTTGCTTAAATATTTAAAAGTTCAATATTTAGTTGGTTTACTTTCAGTCAGAAATGTTTAACAGCAATACCACTTTATGTAGTTGGATCATACAGTTCTGCTCACATTTCAATTTGGATGAAGATGGAAAATGAATTTATTTCACTTATAAGTGAACTTACAGCTGTCTATAACTCTCATCTGACAGTTAGTAGAAAAATGAACTAAATCATCCATCTGGCTTAAATCTTGTCTGTCCTTATTATCTAAATGGTCACTTTAAGTAGTATTAGTCTCTCTAGAATAATTTTTTTTTAATATTTCAAATAATCTCTCCCTGTTTCTCCAGTAAGAGGGATTCTGGGTATAAAGAAAATGTGGAAAGAGAGAGTTCACGATTGTGGTTTACAATCATTCACATTGATATGTAGGTAGAAGGATAGTTCCTGCCCATTGTGGTCCAGAGATCACATCCCTTATCCAATTGATGTCCACTTGCCCCTCTGGCCTACATGGCAGAAAGGGAGGCTGGCTGGACATTGCTTCCCGTTTGTTCTTTTTCTTCATCTGGGGACCCCTGGCTACTTGGCTCCACCCCACCTACTGTTAGCTGCTGAGACTTCTCTGAGGTTTGGCTGGAAATTCACTCTCCCCACCTGGTAAGTCTAACACTCAGTCTTCACTTCAGGGCCAGCTTGCCCCAACCACCATAATCCATGCTGGCAAGATTCCCAAATACACTCTCAAGTATTCTTGGGACCAACCCACACTACATGGGACTGGCAAGTCCATCTTGTGCCCTAGGCTGGTGAATGTCAATGCTGCCCAAATTTCTCTAAAGAGCCTCCTGCTTCCTGTGCCAAAGTCAGCACAGGGATGAGAAAATCAGGACCATGTCTCTTCACTCTGCTCTTTCACTCCCTTCCCTCTCCTTTTGTCTTCTACATTTTAAGCCAGGAAGGGGCAGGCTCTTCCACTTTCAGGGGAAGACATCCCTCAAATAAAGCCTGCTCTTGACATATGCCAAACAAGCAGCTAAAGGCACTTAGTATTTAGAATAGTAATAGACATAAAGAATATGAGATATACATATATATACATATATATGTATTGGTCTTTATATTTAGGTCTTTATTTTGTGCCTCTTAACACATAAAGCTGACTACAAAGCTGATATTTGTTTATGTTTCTGAGTTGAATTATTTGAATTAGCTAAAGATTTTTCTTTTAATACTTTATTTTCTATAATAAAATTGCTGAAATGCAAAGCTAAATTTATTAACTTTTAAATTCTTCAGATAAATGTCTATGAAAGTATAAAAAATTATTTTATCACCAAAAACTATCACTGTCCTCAAAACCACTTCTCATAAAAATTAACAGTCCTCACCATCTTCCTGAATATCTACAGTCACAAACAAAAGCACAGTCTTAACCCTACCCCCGTTTAAGTACCACAGCACCTCTGAGAGGTTAGTTAAGTCAAGGACTAGTGTGCTCATTTTACTGGTGGCAAAACTGAATATTTCAAGTCAAGAGGCTGAACCATGTCATTGGGAAAGTTCTTAAGGGAAGCAGGGATGGAACTCAGAGCTCTCCCACTCCCAGATGAATATCTATGCCCCAGGCTTGTCAGTTACCAAACACTTTAAAGCCCATGATCTCACTTGACCCTCCTAGGGAATTCCTGAGCTTCTCAGAAAAGGGATCACAATTCCTATTTTGTAGGTGAAGACACCACAGCTGTGGGGGCTAAGAAACGGCAGAGCCAGAGCCTGAGTCTTCTGATCAAGAACCCTATGTTCCCCCATCTCCTCCTGGTACTCTAGCCACAGGACACAGTTATGACAAGGAGGGGATGTGGCATGGCACCTACAAGGTGAGTTCTGACCTCCTACACACCTTGTCTGGATCCCATCTCACCACATACTGGGTGTGTCCCTCAGCAAAGTTCCTGATCTCTCTGGGCCTCAGTTTCTCCATTTGTGAGACATACTAGTACTTTCCTCAAAAGGTTAAAAACAGAATTAAACTACACAGTTTGTGCAGACACCCAGAACATTTTCAGGCAAATATTAAGGACTCGTCAATATGGTTGGGAGAAAGATTATTTCTCACTCATTGTATCTCCATGTGCAAGGACTTTTGCTAGACCAACATTCCTGGCTTCTCTTCCCGCTTCTGCTCACACTTACCAGGAGAGAGGGGATTTATTTGAGTGTGCATGTGGAAGGGTACTTTGGGGTCCACTCTTAGCGATGCACTAGGCTCAGCAAAGGAGGCCTGTGATTGGACATCCTCTCCTGGTCTGAGAATGCTCTGTTCTTGGATACAGTATTAGGACATCCATTGCTTCCTTATCTCTCAGTCAAATCCCCCAACCTGACTTTCATCAGTAATTTTTCTGATTCTTGCATCCATCTCAGAATTGGCTTAGACTTAGAGGAAAAGGTAGATACTACCTACTGATCCCCTCAAATCCCTACAAATATTATCTACTTCCATGCTTATCAGTATTACATAAAAATTGTTCCCAAGTAAAAGTGCCTGAGATCTGTAGCCTCTTTGCATTCCATCAGATGGCTGACATGGCTCTCAGGGAGTGGTTGCTAGACTCAGCAGCCACCAGCCACCCACAGCACCAAGATGCCAGAGATGAAGTGACTGTGGTCTCCAGCACTTCCCAACCTGAGATTTCAGGACAATGAGATTGAGGACAATGCTGACTCACAATATTTTCTCAGGGCCTACTCTTGTGAGTGGCCCACTATGATTGGAACCAAAGTCCCACTAAATCTGTCACTTTCTCAACATTCTGCTAGGCAAGTTTCACCTTGGATGTCCCCAGAACTTTGTCAGAGCAGATGGGAAATTCTAGGAGGGTGACTAGATGGCCTGTCTATTTTGGGTCTCCAATTCTCCAGCAGCCTGGTGTCTGAGCTAAGAGAAATGTGACTTGTGTCAGAGTACAAGAGAGCGCCAGTGGCAAGGGCTTCCACGTGTCTATTTCTGGCTGTCCCCTGATGCTGTGTCATTGGAGGAACTGTGACATCACAGCCTCTGCCTTTTTACAAGGGCCTGACAATACAAGTGACTCATAGAGAATGTCAACTGTGGCTGCCAGCCTGGCTCAGTACACGGAGACTTAGGGAGTCATGCAGAGTGACTTGTGCCAGGGTTTCATAGGGGCACAAAGACAGACTATTAGGACTAGAAGTGACCTTAGTTTTCCTCTAATAAAGCCCATCTAAAGCCTGAGCCCCTGCTACCATATTACTGAGAAGTGGGCCTCTGGGTTCTGCTTCCATAACTCCAAGGACATTGATGAATTCATTATCTTCCGAGGCAATTGTATCAGGATGATTCAAGCCACAAGCAACAGCATATTTAACCACACAAACTTTAATATCTCATTTAACAAAAAGTCTGGACGGAAGTGGCACCAGTGGCACTTCCTTGGTTGCTCAAGAAAGTCACCAAGTTCAAAGACTGTTTCCACCTTGTAGGAAATCAGTGATGGTTTTCCTCATTGGCTCAATGATCTTTCTCTCTTCTGATACTGTTAGAACAAGAAAACAGTGCCTGGCATATAGATGATACATTCAAGTGTCTATTATTGCATTATCAGTTTTAAATTTTTGGTTTATTCCTTCTGTCAGTAATTCTATTTGTCTGCATCTCCATCAAAGAGTAGAAGCAGGAACTTAAATCTAGATTTCTCAGTATACATCTTTATTTTCTATTTGTGGCTGCCTCAGGGAAAGTTAAATAACAACCATGATCTTTCATTCACTATTGCTAAATCATGTCTTCAACATGTATCTGTGTGTTTGATTTTTTTGAACTTGGATGAAAGCTTTACAATTTCATTCTTTCTCATCTCATGGAAACACAGCAGGACTGAAAGTATGCCTTTTAGGAAGGGGAAATGAAGAGTATTAAAAACCTTAAGTTTATCAAGCTAACTTTTTTGCCCATCCCTAGGACCACCCACTTCACCTTATCCACTCCAATCACTTGGATTTTGCCCATTACTGAGCCTGGTCTCTCAGCACCTTATCAACCCTGTGAGCCTAGGTCAGTGTTTAGAGGTTAAATTATGTACCCTCAAACTTCAACTGCTGAAGCTCTAACCCCAGAATTTCAGAATCTAAATATTTGGAGATAAGTTTTTTAAAGAAGTGATTAAGTGAAGCCAATAGCAGAGACCCTAATCCAATCTGTATGCAGCTCAAGAAGCAACAGTTAGAACTGGACATGGAACAACAGACTGCTTCCAAATTGGAAAAGGAGTACACTAAGGCTGTATGTAGTCACCCTGCTTATTTAACTTATATGCAGAGTACATCATGAGAAATGCTGGGCTGGAAGAAGCACAAGCTGGAATCAAGATTGCCGGGAGAAATATCAGTCACCTCAGATATGCAGATGACACCACCTTTATGGCAGAAAGTGAAGAACTAAAAAGCCTCTCGATGAAAGTGAAAGAGGAGAGTGAAAAAGTTGGCTTAAAGCTCAACATTCAGAAAATGAAGATCATGGCATCTGGTCCCATCTCTTCATGGCAATTCGGTGGGGAAACAATGGAAACAGTGACAGACTTTATATTTTTGGGCTCCAAAATCACTGCCGATCATGACTGCAGCCATGAAATTAAAAGATGCTTGCTCCTTGGAAGAAAAGCTATGACCAATCTAGACAGCATATTAAAAAGCAGAGACAGAGACATTACTTTGCCAACAAAGGTCTGTCTAGTCAAAGCTATGGTTTTTGCAGTAGTCATATATGGATGTGAGAGTTAGACTATAAAGAAAACTGAATGCCAAAGAATTGATGCTTTTGAACTGTGGTGTTAGAGAAGACTCTTGAAAGTCCCTTGGACTTCAAGGAGATCCAACTAGTTCATCCTAAAGGAAATCACTACTGAATATTCATTGGAAGGATTGATGCTGAATTTGAAACTCAACCTGATGCGAAGAACTGATTCATTGGAAAAGACCCTGATGCTGGGAAAGATTGAAGGCAGGAGGAGAAAGGGATGACAGAGATGAAATGGTTGGATGGCATCACCAACTCAATGGACATGAGTTTGAGCAAGCTTTGGGCATTGGTGACGGACAGGGAAGCCTGGCGTGCTGCAGTCCATGGGGTCACAGAGAGTCAGACATGGCTGAGCGACTGAACTGAACTGAATCCAATCTTATTGGTATCCTTTAACCAGAGGAAATTTAGACATACAAAGAGACAAAAAGGGTGTACACACAAAGGAAAGATCATGTGAGGACACAGTGAGAAGACAGTCATCTTCAAGCCAAGGAAGGAGGCCTTAGAATGAAGTCAACTGTACTGACACCTTGATCTTGGACTTCTAGCCATCAAAACTACGAAAAATAAATTTCCAGTGTTTAAGCCTCCAGTCTGTGGTGTTTTATTATGGCAGCTCTAGAAAATTAATATATACTGCTTGAGTTGCTTTCTATTGCTTGCTATAAAAACACCCTGTATAAGATGTACCACTAATGCATTCTCCTCCACCTCCATCAGCACGACCATCACCTTCTCCATCTGTTTTGTCTACCGCTATTGAATCATCTTGGGTCACTCAATAGGCATTCTTTCTCCCTTCTGTACCTACTTTAACAATCAGGGTGACCTCATGGTCCACATCAGAGCAAGTGTGGTCCTCAGACAACACAACCTGGGGAGAGGGTTGAAACTGTATATTCCTGGGCCCAACTGCAGATCAAGTGAAACAGAACATATTTAGCAAGTTTCCTAGGTGATTCTTATCCACCTTCTCAAATGTCTGTGACTAACAATTTGTTACTTTCATGGCTAGCTTTAAAAACCACAAATTGGAATAAAGAGAGAGGAACTCACTGTGGGGACTTGGAAAAGTCATTATTCTGTTCTAGATCTCCATTTGCTCTTCAATATTGCAAGGAAGGTGCAGCGTAAGTTGCCTTCTTGATCTATTACTTCTCTAACTGGAAGCAGAGTTAAGTCAGAAATAGGACCTGGTGTCAGGCTGATATTAACTAGTTTTCAAATCTCAGTTCTGAACTTCTGACGATACCCTCTGAGGTGAGGGCTAGTGCTGTCACATAGTTCAGAGAAGCAAGAACCAAAATCAGACAGAGGAATTCACTGGCTCATGATTCAGGCGAGAAGATGAAAACATAAAATTTTGCCAGTGAACCGACAATCCCTCACAAGCTATTTAAACACCTCTAAGAACTTTGGCTCCAGGAAGCCCGCCTAGACTAAATAATGCAGCAGGGTGGTCCTCCTGGTCTCAAGCTGGTGACCTAGGAGTGACCAGAGCAGAAGACTAGTGTCTCCAGGCCTTGTGGCTGCCTTTGGTCACAAACATCTGGGGAGGAGAGCAGAAGGAAGGGGAGAGGTATATCCTCAAAAGGAAACCAGTTGACTCCAGCAGCTGGGCAAACACTAGCTCTAACACTCAGGCAGCCTGGAGTGGCAGAGTGAGCCAAGGTCTGGGAATCAGCCCTCCCTTACCTTTACGTGGAAAATCGCCCAAGGGTCTGTGGGATGAAGAGAGCAGTAAGGTAGAAAATAGGATAGGGTGGGATGCAGTATAGGGAAAAATAATCCTTGGGAACAACCAGACTCCTGTCAATCAGCTATGCCATCAGATACTGTCAACAGTTTTGAACCAATTCTTGGTCCTGTTCCAGTCCCCAACATACTATATAATTTTCAATCACTTTGTATTTGTCATCCTGAAAGCAAGGGGACCTTTTGCCTTTGCACACAAGATGAATGAAAAATGCATTCATGCCATCATTAAAAATAAAATATGCTCCAAGATATAAAATATGGAGGGACAGCTTGCTCCAAGGGAAGACTACTATCCCAGAATCTTAAACAGACTTTATTCCTAGCAGGTTTATTAATTTATCATCAATATATTCATCTATTTGCTCATTTACTCAACAAATATTTATTAAGAACTCTCTGTGCACTAGGCATTATGCAAAACACTGAGGATAGTATAGAGATCAAGACAAACCCAGTTCCTCCCACAAGGAGCTCCGAGTCTAGTGGAGGAGTAAGACAGTAAACTAAATATAAATACATAATTATGTTGCTTCCATTTTTATAAGTGCTATAAAGGAGACATATGAGTTGCTTTGGAAATGTTTGATAGTTGTAATTTCTCCATGCAGAGTCAGGCCAGCCTTCAGAGAGTTCTGAGCGGGTTCTGCCACTGTATTATGTGCATGGCAATTCTACTTGACAAGATCCTTCAGACTTCTCAGGCCTCAGTTTAACTGTCTGTAAAATGGTAAGGCTGTACTCATAAATTTCAGTGTTTGTTCATTACACCATGATTCTTGTATGTTTACTACACAGTAAGTCTTGCACCTAGGAGTACATATAAATAATGTGCATAATATATATGTATGTATGTATTCATATTATGTTATATAATGAATTTAAGAAAGCTGGCACAGCAAACAGGGTGCCCTTTCTCAATACAGAGACCACTGAGGAAGAGGAGACAGCCTTCTCCAGAGAACAATTTCTGCCCCCGGAACCTGGTCACTGCATCACTGCAACTCTCATCACAACCATCTCTGGGTTGATGGCTTGCAAATTTTCTTCCCCCAGCCAAAAGTATATTTCATCAGCATGTGGGCAGGACTGACAGAATGGGGTTAGGACGTAGGGAAGAGTGACATGTTTTTTTTTTTTTTTGTCTGAGGCACTGCAGAGAAGGAGGTGGCCAGGAGCCAGTGATGGAGGCTCTCTGGGATGAGACAAACAGGCATGCTGTTGTGATGAGGGTATTGTGGTTCATCAGGAGTACAGGCGTTCAGAGCCTGTGCTGAATGAGGAAACTCAGTCTTGAGATCTTCCCTTGTGTTTAAATCTCTATTTAATTTTAGTCAAGTCATGGACTTTTTCTTGGCCTTAGATACCTCCTAAGCAATTAACCACTTCCTCTAACTAGCTTGATGATATTAACATGAGGATACAAGTTATATGATCAATGTGTTAAATGGATAAACAGTTATTTAAGATAGCCATCCCTGTTTCTCATTAGCAAGAATATGGTTAAAATTCTTAGACAGGCTAAGTCTGTCACCTGTAGTGAAAGAGCCATGTGAATAGGGAAAAACAATTGCCTCTAAGGACTTCTACAACACACACATGCAGCTTGCAAAGTACTTTGTAGACTGTAAAGTGCCATGTACATGTAAGATATTACTATATTACAATAATTATTTCAAGTATCAGTATGATAATTATGAATATAATAATTATGAGAAGTTAACTATTCTTAACTGGAGTTGGATGCATAGATGAATGGTTGCATGGATGACCAGGCATTTCAAAAGTCATATACAAGTTTGTTTCCTACCACCTAACAGAGATTGCAAAAAGCTCTCTATGACTCTTATCACAGAGAAACCTAAGAGAAACTAGCTCTCTAAACTTACCCTACATGTTGGATTTTGATAATGTTATGTAAAATGCTGCATCATCCATCATTAAGTGAATGATGCAGAGCATCTTAATAAATATTAAGTCATCCGGTGCTCACAAGATAATGAATTAGTTAAGAATGGTGTTATTACCCCTTTTGGCAAAAATGGAGACTGAGACAACAGACATTAAAGGCTTGACTATCCACAAGCTTTTAAAGAATGAAAAAAAAATCTAAGTTTTATTTCATTGAAATCATGGATCCCTCAAAGGCAGCCTATGGGAGAAAACATGTGTAAATCATATACCAAAAAGGGGTTAATATCTAAAATATATAAAGAACTCTAACAACTCGAGACTGGAAGGAACCCAGTTAAAAATAATTACCCAAAATAACCCAAATTTTAAAAATGAACAAATGAAATTAATGGATGTTTCTTCAAGGAAAACACACAAATGGCCACCAGGCACATGAAAAGTGCTCAACATACTTAATCATCAGGAAAAGGCAAGTCAAAACACAGTGAGGTATCACCGCATGCTTGTTAGAATGACTATTACAAAAGAAAAGAAAGAACCGCTGTTGGTGAGGATATGGATAAACTGGAACCCTGGTACACTACTGGCAGGAATGTAAAATGGTTCAGCCTTTATGGAAAACAGTGTGGCTCTCCCTCGGGAAATGAAGAATAGAGCCACCATATGATCCAGCATTCTTACTTATGAAAATTTATCCAAAAGAACTGAAATCAGGGTCTTGGCTGATCGCCCACATTTACTGCAGCGTTACAACAACCAAAGGGTGGAAACAACCCAAATACTCACCAACAGATGAACGGAGAAAATGGGGTACATGCGTACAGTGGCATACTATTCAGCCATAAAAAGGGAGGGGATCCTGCCAGCTGCTGCAACATGCACAGACCTTGAGAACATTAAGCTGAGGGACATAATCCAGTCATAAGCACATATACTATGTGATTTCAATTATAGGAGATGTGTAACATAGTCAAGCTCATCAGAGCAGAAAGTAAAATGGTGGTTCCCAGGGGCTGGCAGAAAGGGGAGCTGGGGAGGTGCTCTTCATTGGGTATAAAATTTCAGTCACGCAGATGGAAAAGTCCTAGAAATCTTCTGTACAGCACTGTGATTGTAGTTAACAATAATGTACTATTCACTCTAAAATTTGTTAAGAGGGCGTATCACACATTATATGTTTTTATCACAATATTTTTAAAAAGGCTATCTGGACTGCCATTCAAACTTGGTATCAACACCCAGTTCATTATGTCTTGTGTTATAGAACAATGCCTATCTTGGCAAACAACAATGATAAAAATAACAACAGCAACAAACTATCTCTGTAAGCAGTCTAGAGCCATATACTGCAATTACTATACTCTCAGAAATAAAATCATAAAACATCAGCACCAGAAACAACTTAGAGATAAGCTAACTGACCTCCCACTTCACAAATGAGAAACCTGGGGACTAGCGTTGGCAAAAGACTTGAATGAGACCCTATAACAAATTAATAAGCTAAATAATAAATGAGCTTCCATTCTGAGACCGGCATTTTGCTTTGAAAAGTCATTTGTAAACCTGATTACATATCAAAACCACTTGGGAACTTAAATATAAATGTCTGGGTCCTAGCAGAACTACTGAACACAGAATCTCTGGGGGCCAAAAATCTGTATTTTAAAAAGCTTCCATGGTGATTCTAAGGCAGGCAGTCTTCCAGCTGGCATTCACCATTTTGGTTAAACCAAACCATTGGTTTGTACCTAGTAAATTCTATCTAATTGAAATCAAAAGCCCAGTTGAAGTTCAGTGTAAATCACTCTTGATATGGTCTAGTTAAAAGTTGGGAAAGGATTAGCTCATGTGAATATCATTCCTTTCCTTTGAAAGTAACTAAATATTGACAGAGCTCCTCAATGCCTAAATACTCAATCTCTATAAAATATCTATGAATGCTTTCTTTGTGAAGGTTTTTCTCTACTTATACAGCCCAAAATTGATGTTTCTTAAGTCAAGCTCCAAATGCCATTCTTTTAAGAATGAAAGAAAAATCATTTTCACTTCCATGTTTGCCTCTCTGAGTTAGGGTCATGAGCAGCTGACTAGCAACAAAACAAGGAGTTCTCAGAAGGGCTTGTTCTCCTCACTGCAGTGAAAAGGTGAGACCCAGAGGCTGTAGCACAGAGGTTGTTTCTAACACTATGAAAGACAAAAGGGGACACCAAAGCCTGTTAGTCTAAACTCAGTCATCAAAAATCCATGAAGAAGAAAAATGTCCAGTTGTCTAATCTTTGTTCTATACTACATTCTACACACACCATTTCCTTCTGTCCCCTTAGTGTTGTCTTCATCGTGTCTTTTGTTTAGTGAGATGACCCATAGCCACATACTGATCACTAGGTGATGAAGATGTAATTCAGACACAGGTCCCTGTGAACACAAAGCTTGGGTTCTCTTAACCACTGTGCCATGGTGGGTGCAGGAGAGCAATTCCTGCATCTCGGGTAATGCTTCTGTCCCCAGAGAGCTAAGAGTTTAGTTACAGGCCAACATGAAAAGTGTCCTGCTTTCAGTTTATTTCAGTTCAGTTGCTCAGTCATGTCTAACTCTTTGGGACCCCGTGAATTCCAGCACGCCAGGCCTCCCTGTCCATCACCAACTCCAGGAGTTCACCCAAACTCATGTGCATCAAGTTGGTGATGCCATCCAGCCATCTCATCCTCTGTCGTCCCCTTCTCCTCCTGTCCCCATACCTCCCAGCATCAGTCTTTTCCAATGAGTCAACTCTTCGCATCAGGTGGCCAAAGTACTGGAGTTTCAGCTTTAGCATCAGTCCTTCCAAAGAATACCCAGGTCTGATCTCCTTTAGAATGGACTAGTTGGATCTCCTTGCAGTCCAAGGGACTCTCAAGAGTCTTCTCCAACACCACAGTTCAAAAGCATCAATTCTTCGGCACTCAGCTTTCTTCACAGTCCAACTCTCACATACATACATGACCACTGGAAAAACCATAGCCTTGACTAGACGGACCTTTGTTGGCAAAGGACCTTTTTTGTCCTGCTTTAAAGGTTGCTAATATATGAAAAACATGTATTTCACCACTTATATAATATTGGCCAAGTCACTGTTCTTCCCTGATTTTTAGTTTTCTTATATTTTGCATGGAATATTAGAAAAGCTGGCATCTGCCATTAAAATGTCTACAAATAATAAATGCTAAAGAGAGTGTGGAGGAAAGGGAACCCTCCTACACTACTGGTAGGAATGTAAACTGGTGTAGCCACTGTGGAGAACAGTATGGATGTTCATTAAAAATGAAAAATAGAACTACCATATGATCCCACTCCTGGCCATACATCCAGAGAAAACTAATTCAAAAAGGTACATGTACCCAAATGTTCACTGCAGCATTATTCACAATAGCCAAGACAAGGAAGCAATCTAACTATCCATCAACAAATGAACAGATAAAGAAGATGTGGTACATATACACAATGGAATATTACTTAGCCATAAAAAAGAATGAAGTAATGGCACTTGCAGCAACATGGATAGATCTAGATATTGTAATACTGAGTGAAATAAGTCAGAGAAAGACAAATATCATATGATATCACTTATATGTGGAATCTAAAAGAAAGAAAAGACTCAAATCAACTTATTTCCAAAATAGAGATTCACACACAGAAAACAAAATTATGGTTACCAAAGGCAGGGAAGGGATACATTAGGAGTCTGAGATTAACATATATGCACTACTATAAATAAAATATATAACTAACAAGGACATACTGCATAACACAGGAAACTACTAAATATTATGCAATAACCTCTAAGAGAAAAGAATCTGAAAAAATTATATGTATATGTATATAACTGAATCACTTAGCTATATATCTGACACATGTTACTATAAATCAACTATACTTCAACAAAAAAAATTTTTAAGCTGACATAAATATTATGGATCCATGCTCTGATATCTAATAGCCTCAATTAAAATATGGTTGTGTACATCACTAAGTGCAGATCTTAATCCTTTCTGCAAAAGCCTTTATGGCCACAAGTGTTTTCAAACACTATTTGAGGTCTGGGGAGACAGAATTGGATAAATAATACACAAATATTATACAATATACCTCTATCCTGAGAAAGGTCTGGAGTAGTACTCAATAATTAAACACAGAAATATTTTTGCAGCAAAACATATTAATATTAACATTAAGAGAGATAAATAATTATAGTCTGATGTCAGGTCATGTCAGGCTTTATCACAAGATCAGTTTAAGTCACATCAGGTTTTGCTGACAAATAAGCTTTTTTAAAAATTAACTTTCCATTTCAAAGTATTTGACTGAACCTGTAGCTATTAATCACAGAAAATTAACTAATTTGTTAATATTTCCATTTCCTCATTTATAAAATGGAAATAATATATGTACATACTTTACAAGGTTTAAATGAATTAATGCAAGAAAATCCCTGAGAGTAATGCATGCTGCTACTGCCACTAAGTCACCTCAGTCATGTCTGACTCTGTGTGACCCCATAGATGGAAGCCCACCAGGCTCCCCCGTCCCTGGGATTCTCCAGGCAAGTACACTGGAGTGGGTTGCCATTTCCTTCTCCAATGCATGAAAGTAAAAAGTGAAAGTGAAGTCATTCAGACGTGTCTGACTCTTAGCGACCCCATGGACTGCAGCCCTCTAGGCTCCTCCGTCCATGGGACTTCCCAGGCAAGAGTACTGGAGTGGGGTGCCACTGCCTTCTCTGGAGAGTAATGCATGGTTCATAGTAAATAATCATAAAATCATGAACTATTGTAATTTGACTCATTGGAAAAGACCCTGATGCTGGAAAAGATTGAGGGCAGGAGGAAAAGAAGGCAACAGAGGATGTGGTTGAATAGTATCACCAACTCAATGGACAAGAGTTTGAGCAAACTCTGGGAGATATTGAAGGACAGGGAAGATGGCCACACGGCAGGCAATCGGGTTGCAAAAGTCAGGCACAACTTAGGGACTGTACAATGTGCATTTCACTTCTGGTATCCCATGACTCTAAAGAATCAAACAATAGTTAAATAAAGTTTAAGTTCACAGTAGAAGAGACTTCATGATATATGATCTAATGGAGTCAGAGCTATAAGAATTCTACAAAATTAAATTGCTAAAATGGCTCATAATAAAAATTGAACACCTCAGGATGTAAAAAAGGGTTTCATAGAAGATTGAAATTTAAGGTAACCTTATAAGCAAGTAGAGTTTTGATAGATGAAAGGGAAGGGAATACATTAGTTAAGTGGAGGGAGGACAGGTTACAGAATCAAACAGACTTGGCTTTGAATATGGCTCTAGCAGCTTAAACAAACCATTTGACTCTCCTGAGTCTTATTCTCTCCTATTTAAAGAAATGAGGATAATAATGGCTATCTTTCATTATTATTGGGAAGCTTGGGAATTATGTATGTACAGCACACAGAACAATGGCTAGCAAGTCCTACATAATTAGCCATTAGAGGAAAACAGGTTTCAAGTTAACATAAGAAAGACCTTTCTGACAGTCAGGGCTTCTGAACACTGGAGTGATTTATCTTGTGAGACAAGAAGATTTTTATAACCAAGGCTGTTTGAGAACCAACGATCTCACTTATTAGAGAAGGGTTTGCTGTTTGAGGAAGTGACAAAGGCAAAGAAAGTAGGGACTACCCACTTTCACCCCTTCCCACGTTGAGACTATCATTAGAGATTATGACTGAGTGCATGTTGATGTCTTCCTTCTGAGATAAGGATTTTTAGACCCTGAGAGTCTGATTCAGGCAAGGTTGAGGGCAAAAGAGAGAAAGTTATATAGGTTGGGTGACCTCAACTATGGCTATCTTTGAATGCAAGATGAAGATCTGATTCCTAAAAGAAATGAGTGACATATTTTTAAGGGATCTTTTACTCTGCAGGTTTTCTATAACATAAATTCAAAGATGCTTCTTGCTTCCTACAGCAATGAAATTACAACTCTTTCATTCTATCTTTGCCCAGCTCCTCTTTCTCAATTTTCTCTTTCCCTCCACCTGCTCTATTCTTCTTCATTTCCATTCCCACTGATATTTTCCCTAACATACATATCAACATTACCATCATCCCAAAGTGGTTTGCCAGGGCTATAAGTTAGGAGAAGCAATATGGAAGCTTACCCTTCCCTGTGTATCTGAATGTCCTCTCAATTCCTTGGGGGGAAGGTACCAAGCTATTATTATCACCCCCACTGCCATACAGTACAGAGTATATTACTGGTGCCAAATAAATAATTCCCCTTGGCAAGTCAATAGAGCGAGAGCCTGACTAGCCTGCAGCCTGGCTGGGACACAGGTTACACTGAGATCAAGCTTTGGAAGAAACTATATATCAGAATAATAGCCTAAGCTGTCATGCAGGACTCGTGTCCTTTCAAGTGGATGGTTTTAAATAATTCAAAGTTCATGGAGGCTTTCCTGGGAATGAGTATCCTGTATCTCCTTTAACAAGTCAGACTTGGGTCTGCTAAGGTTAACAGGCTCACCAATATTTATATTTACAGTGAGAATATTCTTTACTTACTTAGCATTCATTATCTTCTGCTGATATAAAATTTGAGATAGTTTAAGAGTGGGAAGCCATTGTTTGAAATGTCTAATATTCATATTAATAAACAACAGTAATGCTAGTATTTAATGAGCATACTTCACACCTGGAC
Organism: Bos indicus x Bos taurus; assembly: GCF_003369695.1. Lineage (NCBI taxonomy): Eukaryota > Metazoa > Chordata > Mammalia > Artiodactyla > Bovidae > Bos > Bos indicus x Bos taurus. The sequence continues at coordinate 47,353,812 of NC_040082.1, forward strand.
TTCCCTCGTAGCTCAGTTGATAAAGAATCTGCCTGCATTGCAGGAGACCTGGGTTCGATTCCTGGGTCAGGAATATCCCCTGGAGAAGGAAATGGCAACACACTCAAGTATTCTTGCCGGGAGAATTCCATGGACAGAGGAGCCCTGCAGACTACAGCCCATGAAGTCGCAAGAGTCAGACATGACTTAGGGACTAAATGACCACCACCACCACCACCATTTCACACCTATGTTAGAGGCATTGCATTAAACACTGAACATGTTTTGCCAGATGCAACTCTTAAAACAATCCTACAAAATTGATATCATTGTGCTCATTGTACTATTGAGAAAACCAAGGCTCCAAAAGCTTGATAAAATTTCCTGGGGGTACATAGCTAGGACGTGTTAGAACAGAATCGTTCTGACTCTAGGTTAACTTAAGCTAAATTGCCTCCTTTATTAAACAAAATTTTATTTTAACATATTCAGAGGAAATGTTTAGGAAACCTTAGAGAAAATTATTTTTCAAACATTGTCACACAAATTAGAACCATGCACTTATATTTTTAACTATTTGCTAATTTTATATCATTCCCATCTGTTACTTTAATGAAATTAACTAAGGATATGCACCAGGAAACAATTACTTTGACTTGTTTTAGTAAGTAATAGAAAACTGCAAGTCACTGTATTTCTTAATTCGGGTTACTCTTCTCATTTAGTTTGAAATTGCTCTAAAACGCTTCAGAGAAGGGACAGTCCTGAAATTAGATATATGTTAGTGACTGCCTTAGCAAAGTCTTTCTTCACAGTTCATGGAATGCATCTCAATTTGAATTAGCCAACTCTAGATTCATGAGTCTCAACTGCTTCTTTCTTGGATGTTCCTGAACCCACCAGATGTAAATAAAAGTGATTTATTTCCAATTTTCCAAGCTTCTATGCAGCCAGTGATTGAGGACTATAAAATAGCTTCTTTTACACTAATGTAGTGTTGACACCAACTTGTTCTGTAATTTAGAAGGTAGTTACATCAATGATGAAATTGTAAATTAAACAGAAGGGCATTTTTTTCTTAGCATAAGTGTTGAAAAAGGGAGAGGGAATTAAGGTATCTAGTTTCTGTCTCATCTCAGATTTGCCACAAAATGGATAACTTCAGTCAAATCTTTTTCTTTCTCTAGGCCTTAATTTTCCTATATGAAGAGTTATGTGGTTGATACATGCTTTGTGAATGAATATTGGAAAGAAAGGACACATAATGAATAAATTTTTTGTGATGTATTTGTCTGGTTTTGGTATCAGGGCGATCTTGGCCTCATGTAATGAGTTTTTAAATGTTTCTTCCTTTGCAATTTATTGGAATAATTTCAGAAGAATAGGTGTTAACTCTTCTCTGAATGTTTGGTAGAATTCACCTGACTTTTGTTTTCTAGGCATTTTAAAATTACTTCTTCAATTCAATTACTGGTAATTTTCTGTCTTTGCAGCATTATTTACAACTGATAGGATACGGAAGTAATCTAAGTGTCTATCAATAGATGAATGGATAAAGAAGATGTAACACACACACATGATGGAATGCTACTCAGCCATTAAAAAGAATGACATTATGCCATTTACAACAACATGGATGAACTTGGAGGGCACTGTGCTAAGTGAAATAAGTCAGTCAGAGAACTACAAATACTCTATGATATCACTTATATGTAGTATCTAAAATATACAACCAACTAGTAAATAAAACAACAACAGAAAAGAAGCAGACTCACAGATATAGAGAACTAGTTGGTTACCAGCAGGGAAGGGGGGAGGGGAAACATAGGGGTGAGGGGTGGGGAGACGGAAGGCACAAACTATCAGGTATAAGATAGGCTCAGGACGTAATTGTGCGACATGGAGAATATAGCCAATAATTTGTAATAATTGCAAATGAAAAGTAACTTAAAAATCATAAAAAATTTTAATAAAATAAAATTCTAAAAAGTAACAAAGAATAATCTTAGCTGATCTCCAATGTGCTACCAGCTCCAGTGTCTTAGGATGACCAAGTTTCTTCCTCTGTCTGAAGCCATTGCCTCAGGACCATAACAGTGGAAGAACCATGTTTGGGATTGAAAAAACTTGAAATGGCTTTATTAGCCTGTGCCTGATTTTTACTTGGAGAAAGGTCTACAATCCCATGGACTTCTATTCAGAGATCAAGAATTCTAATATCCTAAAATATCAGCTTTGACATGAACAAAGATCACATAGTCCAACTTCATCATAACATTAGCATCTACAAGGGAACTTTTGATGCTTTAAATCAAGGAAGAAATAGGCATTTCAAGCTTCCTTGCAGGGCCACAGCAGTCAGTAGGGTCTCTGTAGTCCCCATGAGATGATACACCTTACAATTCACTTTACTTCTATGCAGAAGGCCAAACTCTCATTCCTTTGTTAGAGCAAATGCCTAAGAAAGTTTCTTCAGCTTTGCCTTTGATCTGGCCTAGTTTAGGGGATGAATCAGCAGCTTTCCAAAGACTATGGAAAAGCAGCTCCAATTTAAATCTTCCTCCATCCATACCAGTCCCTGTTCAATAGTCCAGCTCCCTAAGCTGAGGAGACCTTGCAGAAAGTCTGACGAAACTTGCAGCTCAAATTTCTAGCCTTGATTACCTAGTCTCATCTCTCAATGAGCAGTCAATTTTAGTCAATTACAACTGCCCAAAAGCAAAACTGCTAGGAGAAACAGGCTTTAACAAGGTGAAAGATGACTTTCACAGAATCTCTACCTTGGTAAAATAAAGTTGCCACTGTTTATAAGCTTATAAATCACAAATGAACTTGGGATAGCTTACTTTAATATAAATATCATCTTGCTGCTCTGGTGCTATTAAAACTCAGTTATGAAGAGGCAAAGCAAGCAAAAAATACATATCAAATACAAACATAGGGCTTTTAAATCTTAAGTAGGAAAAGGATAATTTCCTTTAAGGTAATGTGCTACTACTTGTATTCATGCATTGTCTAGGTTGGTCACATATATTCTTCCAAGGAGCAAGCGTCTTTTAATTTCATGGCTATAGTCACGATCGGGAGTGATTTTGAAGCCCAAGAAAATAAAGTCTGTCATTGTTTCCATTGTTCCCCCATCTATTTGCCATGTAGTGATGGGACCCTTCATTCTTTCTGGAGTTATTTCTCCCCTGATCTCCAGTAACATATTGGGCACCTACCAACCTGAGGAGTTCCTCTTTCAGTATCCTTTCATTTTGCCTTTTCATACTGTTCATGGGGTTCTCAAGGCAAGAATATCAGTAGGTGCCCAATATGCTACTGGAGATCAAAGGAGAAATAACTCCAGAAAGAATGAAGGGATGGAGCCAAAGCAAAAACAATAGCCAGTTGTGGATGTGACTGGTGATAGAAGCAAGGTCTGATGCTGTAAAGAGCAATATTGCATAGGAACCTGGAATGTCAGGTCCATGAATCAAGGCAAATTGGAAGTGGTTAAACAGGAGATGGCAAGAGTGAACGTCGACATTCTAGGAATCAGCGAACTAAAATGGACTGGAATGGGTGAATTTAACTCAGGTGACCATTATATCTACTACTGCGGGCAGGAATCCCTTAGAAGAAATGGAATAGCCATCATGGTCAACAAAAGAGTCCAAAATGCAGTACTTGGATGCAATCTCAAAAACGACAGAATGATCTCTGTTCATTTCCAAGGCAAACCATTCAATACCACGGTAATCCAACTCTATGCCCCAACCAGTAATTCTGAAGAAGCTGAAGTTGAACGGTTCTATGAAGACCTACAAGACCTTTTAGAACTAACAGCCAAAAAAAGATGTCCTTTTCATTATAGGGGACTGGAATCAAAAGTAGGAAGTCAAGAAACACCTGGAGTAACAGGCAAATTTGGCCTTGGAATATGGAATGAAACAGGGCAAAGGCTAATAGAGTTTTGCTAAAAGAACGCACTGGTCATAGCAAACACCCTCTTCCAACAACACAAGAGAAGACTCTACACATGGACTTCACCAGATGGTCAACACTGAAATCATATTGATTATATTCTTTGCAGCCAAAGATGGAGAAGCTTTATACAGTCAGCAAAACAAGACAGGGAGTTGACTGTGGCTCAGATCATGAGCTCCTTATTGCCAAATTCAGACTTAAATTGAAGAAAGTAGGGAAAACCACTAGACCATTCAGGTATGACCTAAATCAAATCCCTTATGATTATATAGTGGAAGTGAGAAATAGATTTAAGGGCCTAGATCTGATAGTCAGAGTGCATGACGAACTATGGAATGAGGTTCGTGACATTGTACAGGAGACATGGATCAAGACCATCCCTATGGAAAAGAAATGCAAAAAAGCAAAATGGCTGTCTGGGGGGCCTTACAAAGAGCTGTGAAAAGAAGAGAAGCGAAAAGCAAAGGAGAAAAGGAAAGATTTAAGCATCTGAATGCAGAGTTCCAAAGAATAGCAAGAAGAGATAAGAAAGCCTTCCTCAGCGATCAGTGCAAAGAAATAGAGGAAAACAACAAAATGGGGAAGACTAGAGATCTCTTGGAGAAGGCAGTGGCAACCCACTCCAGTGTTCTTGCCTGGAAAATCCCATGGACAGAGGAGCCTGGTAGGCTGCAGTCCATGCGTCGCTAGGAGTCGGACACGACTGAGCAACTTTACTTTCACTTTTCACTTTTCATGCATCGGAGAAGGAAATGGCAACCCACTCCAGTATTCTTGCCTGGAGAATCCCAGGGATGGAGGAGCCCGGTGGGCTGCCGTCTATGAGGTCGCACGGAGTCGGACACAACTGAAGTGACACAGCAGCAGCAGATATCTCTTCAAGAAAATTAGAGATACCAAGGGAACATTTCATGCAAAGATGGGCTCGATAAAGGACAGAAATGGTATGGACCTAACAGAAGGAGAAGATATTAAGAAGAGGTGGCAAGAATACACAGAAGAACTGTATAAAAAAGATCTTAACAACCAAGATAATCATGATGGTGTGATCACTCACTTACAGCCAGCCATCCTAGAATGTGAAGTCAAGTGGGCCTTAGAAAGCATCACTACGAACTTAGCTAGTGGAGGTGATGGAATTCCAGTTGAGCTATGTCAAATCCTGAAAGATGATGCTGTGAAAGTGCTGCACTCAATATGCCAGCAAATTTGGAAAACTCAGCAGTGGCCACAGGACTGGAAAAGGTCAGTTTTCATTCCAATCCCAAAGAAAGGCAATGCCAAAGAATGCTTAAACTACCACACAATTGCACTCATCTCACATACTAGTAAAGTAATGCTCAAAATTCTCCAAGCCAGGCTTCAGCAATACGTGAACCGTGAACTTCCAGATGTTCGAGCTGGTTTTAGAAAAGGCAGAGGAACCAGAGATCAAATTGCCAACATCCGCTGGATCATGGAAAAAGCAAGAGAGTTCCAAAAAAACATTTATTTCTGCTTTATTGACTATGCCAAAGCCTTTGACTGTGTGCATCACAATAAACTGTGGCAAATTCTTCAAGAGATGGGAATACCAGACCACCTGATCTGCCTCTTGAGAAATTTGTATGCAGGTCAGGAAGCAACAGTTAGAACTGGACATGGAACAACAGACTGGTTCCATATAGGAAAAGGAGTACGTCAAGGCTGTATATTGTCACCTTGCTTATTTAATTTCTATGCAGAGTACATCATGAGAAACGCTGGGCTGGAAGAAGCACAAGCTGGAATCAAGATTGCTGGGAGAAATATCAATAACCTCAGATATGCAGATGACACCAGCCTTATGGCAGAAAGCGAAGAGGAACTAAAAAGCCTCTTGATGAAAGTGAAAGAGGAGAGTGAAAAAGTTGGCTTAAAGCTCAACATTCAGAAAATGAAGATCATGGCATCTGGTCCCATCACTTCATGGGAAATAGATGGGGAAACAGTAGAAACAGTGTCAGACTTTATTTTGGAGGCTCCAAAATTACTGCAGATGGTGATTGCAGCTATGAAATTAAAAGATGCTTTCTCCTTGGAAGGAAAGTTATGACCAACCTAGATAGCATATTCAAAAGCAGAGACATTACTTTGCCAACAAAGTTCACTCTAGTCAAGGCTATAGTTTTTCCAGTAGTCATGTATGGATGTGAGAGTTGGAATGTGAAGAAAGCTGAGAGCTGAAGAATTGATGCTTTTGAACTGTGGTGTTGGAGAAGACTCTTGAGAGTCCCTTGGACTGCAAGGATATCCAACCAGTCTACTGTAAAGGAGATCAGTCCTGGGTGTTCTTTGGAAGGAATGATGCTGAAGCTGAAACTCTAGTACTTTGGCCACCTCATGTGAGGAGTTGACTCATTGGAAAAGACTCTGATGCTGGGAGGGATTGGGGGCAAGAGGAGATGGGGAGGACAGAGGATGAGATGGCTGGATGGCATCACTGACTCGATGGACATGAGTTTGAATGAACTCCGGGAGTTGGTGATAGACAGGGATGCCTGGCGTGCTGCAATTCATGGGGTCGCAAAGAGTCGGACATGACTGAGCAACTGAACTGAACTGATGGGACCAGATGCCATGATCTCAGTTTTTTGAATGTTGAGTTTTTAGCGAGCTTTTTCACTCTCCTCTTTCACCTTCATCAAGAGGCTCTTCAGTTTCTCTTCACTTTCTGCCATAAGGGTGGTGTCCTCTGCATATCTGAGGTTATTGATATTTCTCCCTGCAATCTTGATTCCAGCTTGTGCTTCATCCAGCCTGGCATCTTGCATGATGTATTCTGCATATAAGTTAAATAAGTAGGGTGGCAATATAGGAGCCTTGACGTACTCCTTTCCCAGTTTTGAACCATAGTTCAAACCACAGGCACTCTCCATTTCATCACCCTGTCTCATTCTCTTTCATTTTCCTTTTATAAATTAATAATGATACAGATTCCTAATCACAATCACATATAATTTCTAGTAAATAAAATGTGACTAGTTGAGAGATTATGATAATATGTAAGAAAAGATAAAAGATTCTGTCCTCAAATCACTCCCTGTGTCATGTAAAGTTTATATTTTATTTGCATGTGAACAACTACGTGTTTGTGTTTAATCAAAAGAGGGAATATCTACACAAAATCAGTTTCCAATAAAATCCCTGCAAAGTACCCATCATTCTAGACAAATACATATGTCCCTGACCTCCAGTATCTGTATTATTCACGTGTGTGTGAAAAAGTGTTAGTTACTCAGTGGTATCTGACTCTTTGTGACTCCATAGACTGTAGTCTGCTAGACTCCTCTGCCCCTGGGATTCTCCAGGCAAGAATACTGGAGTGGGTTTCCATGCCCCACTCCAGGAGATCTTCCTGATCCAGTTATTGAACTCAGGTCTCTTGCATGGCAGGCAGATTCCTTATCATCTGAGCCACTAGACAAGCCTTGTATTATTTATGACTGTAAGTCATAAAGAAATTTCTCTTCTAAGATGAAAAAAGAATTATATAGGGAGACCCATAAAACTGATTCTTACTTTTGCACAAAGCTTTTCAATTTATTATACAAAGCACTGACAAATTGAATACTTCCTTTTTTCCTCATGGAGGCTATTTTTTCCAGTTTACAAATGAGTAAACTGAAGTCTAAAGATTGAATAGCTTGATTTGCTCCGAGATCAAAATCTGAGTCTTTCAGCTCAAAGGAGAGATCAGAGTGTAGGACCCTAAAATGTACGTTTTGATAATGAAATAGTAACAGGACCATGGAAGTTTAGGTGCTATAAGAAGCAATGGCACTGAATGTCCCATCTCCAGTGCAAGGCTAATGCTAGGGTTCACCACTCAACAGCACTATGGAAGTTTAGGTGCTACAAGGAATTTCTATATATCTAAGCAGTAGCCTAGGTCAGGGAGGAAATTTGCCCAGATCTAGATAAAGAGCTTCTAGTAGTCATTTCCTTCCAAGGCATCTGGCCTCCAAGTTATTCCTTCTCCACTGGGATTAGTCCATTACTATATTCAGAGTAATTTTCCAGGTTACTAATCATTTGGGAGCAGTGCTGCTTCAGCAAGAACCCAGCAAGGTGACTGCTAAAAACTAGGAGAGGACAAAGAAACCTGGAGATGAGTAGGCAGACAGCCAGAGAGACAGCCAGAGTAACTCAAGACACAGCAGCAGAGTCAGAGAGACCCTGACAGAGGAGTCAGGGACTGACACTTAACTAGTACAGAGAGAAATGAGCACGTGGGTCCAAACCATGAAGTCTTCAACAAATGAAGTTAGAAGATCCCATTATTTAAAATTCCATTGAAAACTATCTGTGAAATCCATCCAGAAGGGGGTATACATATCATAGAATCTGGTTACTATTCTAAGTTGTAATCAGGTAGTGTGTTCTGAGAGATTTTCTACTAAACTTTCTATTCTCAGCCCATAGTTAATGTGGGGGTATAGCACTCAATGGCAGTGAGCCTGAGATCAAGAAGCTGACCCCTTTTGGACCAGTTTGCCTAGTGTCCCATTTTACATTCTCACCAGCAATGCATGAGAGCTCCAATTTTCCCATAGCCTCATCAACACTTGTGAGTTTCTAGTATTTTGTTTTGTTTCATAATAGCCATCCTAATGGGTATGATGGATGGCTATTATGAAACAAAACAAAATACTAGAAACTCACAAGTGTTGATGAGGCTATGGGAAAATTAGAGCTCTCATAAGAAGGCAATGGCACCCCACTCCAGTACTCTTGTCTGGAAAATCCCATGGACGGAGGAGCCTAGTAGGCTGCAGTCCATGAGGTTGCGAAGAGTCGGACACGACTGAGCGACTTCACTTTCACTTTTCACTTTCATGCATTGAAGAAGGAAATGGCAACCCATTCCAGTGTTCTTGGTTGGAGAATCCCAGAGATGGGGAAGCCTGGTGGGCTGCCGTCTATGGGGTCGCACAGGGTTTGACATGACTGAAGCGACTTAGCAGCAGCAGCAATGGGTATGATGTGCTCTCTCATTGTGGTTTTGGTTTTCATTTCCCTAATGATGTTGAACATCTTTTCCTATATTTATTGATCATTTCTATATCTTCTTCAAAGAAATACCTATTAAAATATGTTGCCAATTTTAAAATTAGGTTTTCCAATTAGTATTTATCCACAGAAGCTTTCATATCAGAAAGAAATACATCAACTATTAATACTAATAACTCATGCTAAAATGTTAAATGACTTACCTCTAACCAGGCTATCTATACTATTAAAGGACATGCATTTATCCAGTGGAATTTCTTTCATGGTGGAAGTTTCAGGCAGGCAACAAAGTCAGGGATAGTTTAGGGTTGTAAGGTCAGTTCTTACCCAGGTCTCCTGACTACCTGACAGGTAAAGAAAAGAAGAGCCCTTCTTGACAAGCATCAGTCAAAGGACTACCCACCAGTGGGAAAGCCCTAAACAAGGTAGGATGAATGAGTGGCTCTCTTAGATCTGATTCTAACTGTGTGAACTTGGTCATTTCAGATGCTACATGGAGACCAGTGGTTAGTTGTTATAGACTGAATTGTGTCTTCCTCAAAATGGATATATTAAACTCTTAACCCCTAATACAGACTGAATAAACACAGGATGTGCCTACCACAAACATGCTGAGTTTTCCCCTGAAGTCACATGATTTTTTTCATTTTTTACCTTGAATTATTATAATGCCCAAGACTTTAGATTTACAGCAGAAGCTAGAGGGTTTAAAGCCAGACCCTGTACCACTTGCAGGCTGGGTAACTTCAAGAAAGTAAATTAATCTCTCCTAGCCTTATTTGCTCTTTAGGAAAGCAGTGGTTACAATAACTGGAATATATTAATAAAGAAAATATACAATATAATAATAGTAGAACTATTACTATAAGAAAAAATATAATAACTCAGAGTCAAGAGAAATTCTAATTTCAGTAATAATAGAGTAGCTTGTATTGCACTATCCAATTACCAATGAAGATAATGAACTGTGAATGAAAAGCTTTAAGACACTAAGAGTGATCAAAAGCAGGCAGAAATTGGAATGTACTCTACCCATGAAAGAAGGAAACAACATGGGGTAAGATCCATACTCATTTGGCTTTTTTCCTGAGGGCATTCTCTGGCCCATGTGCTATAGACTGGTTAATAGTCAAGCAGAATACTGCAGTCTTATTGGCTATAGATGTGTAAAGATTTCAGTGGTACCAGAATGGCTTAGAAATTGATGGAGAAAATCCAGCAAAGTGAAAACCTATGGAGGAAGAAACACCAAAACCTGTATATAAACACCTCTCAAATCTTTGGCCAACTCCAGAACAGGATTTGTGAAGAACTCAAGGAACCAAGCAGAAATCAACAGTGGAAGGCAATATGCCTACAGGGACATTCCAATTTCTGCTAACTTCAGAGGAGACAGCACTTGGAGGTTTAAACACACCATGTTAGGAAAGCTTGATAAAGGACTTGGGCTTTCCATTAACAGTCCAGGAAGACTATAACACAGTGGGTAAAGACAATTTCTCAGGATCAGAGGAGTCTCCCTAGGATTAGGAGCAAACCAGAAACACTCATACCCTAAAAATGTATAACATCAACCCCTCACATCTGAAGAAGAGTATATATAAAACTTTATAGATAGATATAACTGAATTACTGTTGCACATCTGAAACTAACACAATATTGTAAATCAATTATACTTTAAAAGTTTTTAAAATCCCTCACAAGTTTAACATGATCATTCATTCAGTAACTTAACTGCCTGGTAAAACAAATTCTGATAAAGGAAAAAATTTGAAATATAAAATCTACAATGTATCATCCACAATATCCAACTTTATCATATGTGAGAAGAAAGAGGAAAATGTGATCCATGGTCAAAGGAAAAGACAAGTAATAGAAATAGACCCCCAGAACACCTCTGATGTAATTATAAGATCAGGACTTTAACATTAGAAATATGTCCAGAAACTTAAAGAGAAAAAAATGGTATTAATGAACAATGAAAGGGGGTTATCAAAAGAAAAATTTACATTACAGAAAAGAACCAAGTGACAATTTTAGCACTGACAGAATTAGATATGAAATAGTCATTTAATGGAATTAACAGCAGAATGGAGACTAAAGGAAAAAAGCTTAGTGAAGTTGAAAGGAGATCAATAGAAATTAGAAATTATCCAATTTTAAGAACAGAGAGAAAACAATTGGGAAAAATAAGAACAAGGTCTCAATGACCTGTGTGAAAACTTCTAGCAGTCTAACATGTAATTAGAACTCACAAGGAGATAAAAGAAAAATGAATAAAACATATTTGAAGAAATATTGGCTGAAAACTTCTCAAATACTATGAAAAAAAAAATCAAACCAGAGATGAAAAATTACTTCAAGCCCCAAAAAAGATCAATATAAAGAAAACTACACGTCAGAGGCCAACTGATAAAAGTGAAAAATAAAGAGAAAAATCTTAAATGTAACCAGACAACAAAGGAACATTACATAGAGGTCATAAAAAATATCATGAGGGCTGATTTTTCATCAGAGGTTAGATGTACCAGAAGCCCAATGGAATGACATCTTTAAAGTTCTGAGGAAAGTAAAATTGTCAATCTATGAATTCATATCCAGTAAAAATATCTTTTAAAACTAAAGGTAGTTTTGTTTTTTTCCCCTAATTTTGATAAATAAATGAAATAAACATTGGGGGAATTAATAGCTAGTCGATCTACTCATGGAAGTGGCAAAGTAAGTTTTTGCAGAATGATGATAGATGACACTGAATAAAACCTTAGATTTCTATAAATATAGAACACCAAAAATGGTAAATATGTAAGAAAAAAGTAAAATCTGGATGTTTATCTTCTAATGTATTTAAAAGAGAGTTGATGAACTAAAGATTTAAATTTTAAATTTTATATCATAGTTTACTATGATATACCAAAAAATTCTTTGCAACTAAGCTAGGAAAATATATCTTAGATACAACATGAAAAACATGGTTTATACATTAAAAAATAAAAGATAAATTAGATTTCATTAAAATTCAAAACATCTGCCCACAAAAGACACTGTTAAGAGAATGAAAAGATAAGCTATCGACTAGAGCAAATATTTGCAAAACACTTACCTGACAGAGGACTTGTATCCAGGAGATATAAACAGCCTTCAAGTCTCAATAAAAATGGACAAGCCATTTTCTTTAATTGGGCAAAAAAGATTTAAATAGTTTCAGCAAAGACACACGGATAGCAAATATGCACATGAATAGAGATTTGACATTATTAGCCATTAGGAAAATGTAAATTAAAACTACAGTACTTTTCTAATACACATCTATTAGCATGACATTCTTACCTCAACATAAAAAAGAAAAAGAGTATTCTCAAAGACTACTAGTAGGAGCACAAAATGGTATGACAATCTTGCAGTAGAATTTGACGATTTTGTATAAAGCTAAGAATAACTTACTCCAGTATTCTTGCCTGGAGAATCCCATGGATGGAGAAGCCTGGTAGGCTACAGTCCACGAAGTCGCAAAGAGTCGGACATGACTGATCGACTTCACTCACTTAAGAATAACTTTGCCAACAAATGTCCATCTAGTCCAGGCTATGGTTTTTCCAGTGGTCATGTATGGATGTGAAAGTTGGACTGTGAAGAAAGCTGAGCACTGAAGAATTGATGCTTTTGAATTGTGGTGTTGGAGAAGACTCTTGAGAGTCCCCTGGACTGCAAGGAGATCCAACCAGTCCATCCTAAAGGAGATCAGTCCTGGGTGTTCATTAGAAGGAATGATGCTAAAGCTGAAACTCCAGTACTTTGGCCACTTCATGCGAAGAGTTGACTCATTGGAAAAGACTCTGATGCTGGGAGGGACTGGGGGCAGGAGGAGAAGGGGACAACAGAGGATGAGATGGCTGGATGGCATCACTGACTCGATGGACGTGAGTCTGAGTGAACTCCGGGAGTTGGTGATGGACAGGGAGGCCTGGCGTACTGCGGTTCATGGGGTCGCAAAGAGTCGGACACAACTGAGCGACTGAACTGAACTGAACTGAAGAATACATGTATCATACACATATATTTACCATTTGACTCCAGCAATTCCTGTCTCAGATATTTATGAGAAATGAAAATGTACATAGACACAAAACCTCTACAAAAATCTTTATAACAGCTCTTCATTCACAATAAGAAAAACTCTAACAAATTGGACCTAATTAAACTTAAAAGATTCATACAGCAAAGGAATCCATAAACAAAACAAAAACACAACTCTCAGAATGAGAGAAAATAGTTGCAAATGAAGCAACTGACAAGGGACTATATCCCAAATGTACAAACAGCTCATGCAGTCCAATAAAAAAAAAAAAAAACTTAATCAAAAAATGAGTGGGAGATCTAAATAGACATTTCTCCAAAGAAGTCATACAGATGGCCAAGAAATGCATGAAAAGATGCTTAACATCACTAATTATTAAGGCAATGCAAATCAAAACTACAATGAAGTATTACCTCACAGTAGTCAGAATGACCATTATCAAAAAATCTACAAGCAATAAATTGCATAGAGAGTGTGAAGAAAAAGGAACCCTCCTACACTGCCGGTAGGTATTGGTACAGCGACTATGGAGAACAGTGTAAATGTCCATCAACAGAGGAATGGATAAAGAAGGTGTAGCACATATATACAGTGGAATACTCAGCCATAAAAAGGAACAAAATATGCCACTTGCAGAAATGTGAATAGACCTAGAAATTGTCATTCAGAGTGAAGTAAGTCAGAATGAGAAAAACAAATATTGTATAATATTGCTTATCTGTGGAATCTAAAAAAATGGTACAGATGAACTTATTTGCAAAGCAAAAATAGAATTGCAGATGTAAAGAACAAACTTATGGTTGCCAAGAGGGGAAACAGGGGGGTAGGATGAATTGGGAGATTGGGATTGACATATACAATATACTAATAAACATAAAATAGGTAACATATGAGAACCTACTCCATAGCAAGGGATCCCCTAGTGGCTCACTGGTAAAGAATCCATGTACCAAGGCTGGTGACACAAGTTCAATCCCTGGGTTGGGAAGGTCCCCTGGAGAAGGAAATGACAACCCACTCCAGTGTTCTTGCCTGGGAAATCCATGGCCAGAGGAGCCTGGAGGAGTCCAGGAGTCCATGGGGTGGCAATAGAATTGGATACAACTAAACAACAACAATATAACCACTAGAAGGGCTAAAATTAAAAATACCAACAGCACCAAATATTGGCAAAGATGTTGACCAACTAGAACTTTCATGTATTGTTGAGTAGGAATGTAAAATGATCCAACCACTTTGGAAAATTATTTGTCAATTTCTTAAAAAGTTAATTATAGCCCTACCTCATGACCCAGCAGAAAGACATACAAAAGAATGTTTAACTTTATTCGTAACACCTCAAAACTGGAAACAACTATCAACAGGTAAACAGTTTTAAGAAAATAGATGGCTAAATTCATACAATGAGATACTACTGGGGAATAAGACCCTAATAAAATCTACAATAATATGGATGAATCTCAAAAACAAGCTGACTTAAGGAAGGCAGTCTCAAATTCTAACACTAATTTCACATATATGCAGTCTTTGAATAGGCAAACAAAAATATAGTATTAGAGAGCAAAGCAGAGATTGCCTCTGAGGGGAATGGAGATTGATTGGTACAGGGCATATAGGAACTTACTAGGGTAGTGAAAATGTTTTCTCTCTGGCATACAGCCATTTATATACATGTATCCATTCTCTGGCAAACTCCCTTCCTATCAAAACTGCCACATAACATTGAGCAGAGTTCCCGGTACTATACAGTAGGTCCTTGCTGGTTATCCATTTTAAATGTAACAGTGAGATCAACAATGTACACACTGATATACCTCTCTGTATCTTGATTGGGATCATGGTTACCCAGAGATAGACAGATAAAAACATCAAATTGTACACATAAGATTTTGGGATTTCACTATATGAACCTTTTATTTATATAAAAATACAAAATAATGTATGTATAACACCCAGCCTTGGACACAGTTAGAATTCAATGAATGCTAGCTACTTTATTGGGAGAAGGCAATGGTACCCCACTCCAGTACTGTTGCCTGGAAAATCCCATGGATGGAGGAGCCTGGTGGGCTACAGTCCATGGGGTCGCTAAGAGTCGGACATGACTGAGCGACTTCACTTTCACTTTCCACTTTTATGCATTGGAGAAGGAAATGGCAACCCACTCCAGTGTTCTTGCCTGGAGAATCCCATGGAAGGAGAAGCCTGGTAGGCTGCAGCCCATGGGGTCGCACAGAGTTGGACACGACTGAAGCAACTTAGCAGCAGCAGCAGCAGCAAGGATGGCCACATGGTCTCTTGACATCTGCATTCACATCAGTGTCTAGCATAGCACTGACACTCCAAATGATATTTGCTGGATGAAAGAATGGATTCAATTCATGCAATTACATGTGAAGGGTTTCTATCTAAGCATCCCACTCAGGGCATGAATACTCACCCCTCTTAGACTTCTTATATGAAGTTATGTAATCTGGGTTGTACTTTCATCATAGCAAGGCAATCATAATTTCATGAAGTAAACTATTCCATTGTTGTTCAGCTTATGTTGAGCAAATAAAAATCCCTTATGCTAATATTTACCTTCAGATCTAGCAGGGGTGCTGTGCTGTGCTTAGTTGCTCAGTCGTGTCTGACTCTTTGCATCCCCATGGACTGTAGCGCTCCAGGCTCCTCTGTCTGTGGGATTCTCCAGGCAAGAATACTGGAGTGGGTGCCATGCCCTCCTCCAGGGGATCTTCCCAACCCAGAGAATGAACCCAGGTCTCCCACATGGCAGGGAGATTCTTTACTGCCTGAGCTACCGGAGAAGCCCAAGAATACTGGACCTAGCAGGTGACCTCACTGCAATTACAGCCCGTCTTCCTCACAGAGGGGTGAAATTGGTCCCTGTGGACCAAGGAACAGGGCTAGGACTAGTGTGATGCAGGTAAGGTATGCGCCTTGGAGGGATCATTTAAGGAGGAATCCACAACTCAGTAATCAAGATAAGTAACATTTTAATACAATATCTTCAGAAATCAATCAAGCAAACTACACCCCACAGAACAAACCATACATAGCCCACCAGGGCAAACCTCAGAAAGCTTAATGAAGATTTTCTCTTAGGGCTGAACCAAAGGATTACATTTCAAGCTTCACCAAACCATAGCCCATTTTTTAAGAGGTATTTTTGTTTGTTCTTTAACAACCCAGAAGCTAAAGCCTCCTACGCAAGAATAACAAATGAATCCACCTCCCAGGGTGCCCTGAAGGCTGCTTCGCCATCAAGCAAACTTGTAGTCAGTCTCTGAGCAATAAAGCAGCCTCAAGGACTATAGTTTACCTTTTTCAAAAGCGACAAGCAGACCTCCTGGAGCAAAGATGTACTTAACCGGCTGTGATCTTACTTGGCCATTGCAGGAGAGCAAGTGAGGAAAAGGGAGGTTAAAATCAAGGCTGCATTTGGTGCTTTACTGCTTTCTCCTGTCCTTTCATTTTTCTCTTCTTTACTGCACGTTCTTTGAAAGCTCTTCTCTCCTCAGAGCTACTCTTCCTTTAGCACCTGCTAAGTGTTGGGTGCTGTGCTTGGTCTTTGTTATAGATATTTCTTAATCATCACAACAGCCTTTCATAGGAAGTATTATTAGTTATTTTTCTCTCTCTCCGACAGTCAGAGGTATGATGCATCTAGCCCAAGGTCACCCAGCTAACTTTGGTAGCAGGACTGGGAGTCAAATCTGCGTATTTCTGAGGTCTCTTCAACGTGCCCCACACAATGGCCTTAGACCTAGTTCTGTCGCAGGGAGGAGCCAGTTGTGGCTCCATACTGGAACTGTTTCTTCAGCTTGTTTTTCATCGCTTTTGTTATTATAATCATACAGGATGGCTTGCTCAGAAAACCCTGCCCCTCTGCCTACTGTTAAACTAAAGTGCCTTTGTTCAGGACCCTGTCCACCTGTGAATGGCAGGGAAGAAGAAATTAACATATCCTCTGCCGAAGCTTGCCATTCCAGGAGCTATTTAAGAGATTAATGGCCTGTTTACTGTGTTTCTCCATATTCCCCCATCTCTGTTCTATGAAAGAACCTGGCACCCAGACCTCATAAGATGGTTATTTTGAGACATTAGTCTGCCATCTTCTTGATCAGCTGGCTTTCCAAATAGTCATCTTTCTCACTTTAATACCTTGTCTGTTAGACTTACTGGTCTGTCACACAGTAGAGTAGAATAGAATGAGCTTGAACTTGGTAAGAGTTCCTGTGACAGTAATGATTCAACTTCATCTATTCACTGTCACTTGGATTTTTGTCACATCTGTGTACTATTACCATCATCTGTACTGTGATGTGCACAAGATTTTTTTCATAAATCAACTCATTTTTATTTAAATAAATTTTGAGAAGAACTTATTTTCAAAGAAATGCTAGGCCATTACATGAATTGAGAATTAATATGATTTGTCATATGTGCAAAATACAGACAATGAACACAAAACAGTATTACCAAATTCTGGCCAGGTGCTCTTGCCTACCACAAAGCACTCTCACCTTGCTCACATGCTGTGAGCCTGTGGCCTGCACACTCTGCTAAACAAGGGAAATTAGCAAGTACTTGAGAGGTGTTAAGGTCAGATTCGAATCCAGTAGAGAATTTCCCTTGAATGCAACCAAAAGAGTTTAAAGAGAATTAAAGAAAATTACCTTCTCAGAGCTTGAATCAGTGTTACTTAATTGCATGTCTAGAAGTCACCAAAGTTCACTCTGAGTACCACCCAAGGCTGGTGTGCCTCACACTCTCAAAAATACTGCAGAATTATTTAGAAGATCATCTCAATGACCACAATGAAATGCCTTAGGGCAACAGGAAATTGGAATACGTATATTCTTGCTCAGTCTCTACCATAGGCCAGAAATAGGATCTGAGGCCAATTATATCAACTTTCTGAAAATCAGTTTCCCCACCCAAAAGGAAAGAGGCTTCCCAGGCAGCACTAGTGGTAAAGAACCTGCCTGCCAATGCAGGAGACATAAGAGACAGGTTTGATCCCTGGTTCCAGAAGATCCCCAGGAGGAGAGCATGGCAACCTATTCCAGCATTCTTGCCTGGAGAATCCTATGGACAAAGAAGTCTGGTGGGCCACTGTCCATGGGGTGGCAGAGTCAGGCATGTCTGAAGCAACTTAGCTTGCACACATGCACCCAAAACAAAAAGATGTATTCTTTCTATTTTATAATCTCCTGTCCAGATCTAAAATTCTCTCAATTTAGTTTCATCTTGCCTGTTTATATTATTTTCCCCAAATTCTGATATTTGAATTTTATTTTTGTGAATTTAAGCTCTGTTGTCCCTGTGTTTGACTTTCATATAAGACAAATATGTAACTTAACAATGGTTAAGAGTTGAAAACGTTAATGATTAGCAGTCTATCATACTGCTTTATATTATTACATAAGTAGAAAGTCTGTCAGTTTAAATTCACTGTTTGATTCAAGTGTAACACTAAAAAATAAACTTAACCAGGCAGATGAATTCTAGAACTGGTTCTGTGCCTTGCATGCTGTGGGTCCTTAGGCAAGTATCTTAACCTCTCTGACCCTGTGCCATATTCATCAGTCAGTTCAGTTCAGTCGCTCAGTCGTGTCCAGCTCTTTGTGACCCCATGAATCACAGCACGCCAGGCCTCCCTGTCCATCACCAACTCCCGGAGTTCACTCAAACTCACGTCCATCGAGCTGGTGATGCCATCCAGCCATCTCATCTTCTGTCGTCCCCTTCTTCTCCTGCCCTCAATCCCTCCCAGCATCAGAGTCTTTTCCAATAAGTCAACTCTTCGCATTAGGTGGCCAAAGTACTGGAGTTTCAGCTTTAGCATCATTCCTTCCAAAGAAATCCCAGGGCTGATCTCCTTCAGAATGGACTGGTTGGATCTCCTTACAGTGCAAGGGACTCTCAAGAGTCTTCTCCAACACCACAGTTCAAAAGCATCAGTTCTTCGGTGCTCAGCTTCCTTCACAGTCCAACTCTCACATTCATACATGACCACTGGAAAAACCATAGGCTTGAATAGGTGGACCTTTGTTGGCAAAGTAATGTCTCTGCTTTTGAATATGCTATCTAGGTTGGTCATAACTTTCCTTCCAAGGAGTAAGCGTCTTTTAATTTCATGGCTGCAGTTATATTCATAAACCTGGTTAAATAATTCTTATCCTCTCACATTTTATAGAATTGTTGTGAGAATAAGATGATATCACTGATGAGAAAACACTTGAAAAAAGCCAATCAAGTTTCATGTGTCACAGGGTTGTTCTTGGGTTGTCAAATGAGCTAAGAGGTATGAGGGCACTTTGATAGTCATATAAATTGTCAGTTGACCTTGTAGAAGTCAGTTAGTCTCTTCTGGCCTATTTTCTCATTTAAATAATAAGCCCACTTAGGTCCCTTTTATCACTAAAATGTGATGGTTCAGGGATTGATTTATTGTCATATGTGATTACTATTCCCCCACAACCTATCCATCAAGATCAGAGAAAAATAGATGATAAATGACCAGTTCCTAAAACAAAAAGAGCATAGGGTTAGAGAAGAAAATTCTGGGTTTATGCTTTATGCTTCAGCTTTGCCATGCCCCAGGTTTCTGGCTTTAGGCAAGTTACTTCCCCTTTCAGAGTCTCCACATCCTCATGAGTAAAAAGTTGGGTTAAATTAATGTAGAGCAGTCCTTTGCTATTTATCTCTCTCTAGTGTCTATGCTTCCTTTCTTGTAATGACTCCCCAGTACTCGCCTGGGGAGCCTACCCTACCTAGTCCTCATCTAGGAGATACATGGGGGCACTGACCTTATTCCCTGGAACTCCATGATCCCTGGAACAGATGATCAAGGCCTGGCCAAGGCTGGCTTCATGTCCCTGCCCCTAGTGATTGACTCAGGGATGAACACTCAGCCAAAATGGTCCAAGGAAACCATATCCCTTGCTGTGCTAAACTTCTAGGAAGGAGAAGCTTTCCTCCTAACAGGACTGCTAGCTACAGAGATGATTCAGACCCAGAGTCTTGCTTGTGGGTGACTATCTCCCACTTGGGAAGAGGCTTCCTGAGAATAAAAGCAGCTCAGAGAAAAGCAAAGAGTGATGGAGATCCCTGAGGACACCATCTAGGCTCCTGGATCCAGCCCTGTCTGTGGACATATACTCAGAGTTACCTAAACCCACAAATTAACTTTTCAGCTAAAGCCAGCTCAAGCTGGGTTTTATGACATGCAACCAAAGAGTTCTGATGGATACAAAGAAGTCCCCAAATTTGTCATGTAGAGTCCCTGGGGTGCCCTAAGGGCCACTGAATCAAGCCCAAGGCAACTCAAACTAACTGGCAGAGATATTGGGCCCATGTGCCCTCGTTTAAACAGAGAAACTTCTCCTCTATTGGTTTTATATACTGGGATGCACGTGGCATTTGCTTTGAGGACAGGCTCTAAGGATACTAGACCTCATGGTTTCCTTGAGATCTCTCTTTCTAGAACCCAACCTAAGAAATGTTGAGGGGCAGATGTTCTTGATCTTAATCCCTCCTGGAGTAGGAGACAAAAAATTCACAGGCTTAAAAGTGAGGTGTGGGTGTTGACACTTGAGGAGCCTTCTCCATGTTAAGACTTCCCTGGTGGCTCAGACAGTAAAATGTCTGCCTATAATGCAGAAGGTCTGGGTTCGATCCCTGGGTTGAGAAGATCCTCTGGATAAGGAAATGGCAACCTACTCCAGTACTCTTGCCTGGAAAATCCCATGGACAGAGAAGCATGGTAGGCTCCTACAATCCATGGGGTCGCAAAGAGTCAGACACGACTGAGGGACTTCACTCACTCACTCCACATTAAAAAAAAAAATAGTACAGTTCAACCCAGCTGGTTGCCACCATGTGAGTCTGAGAGGGTAACAGGCAGGAAGGCCAGGGGTCTCCAAATAGAGGAAATAGCCTGCAAATGTCAGACATTTCTATCTCTCTTAAGCGGCAGGAGGAAACAAACAAGCAATATTTTTTCCTTCTCTATACAAATTTAAAGGGAGGTTTCTCTTAAAATATTGTGTTGCCATAATGACACCCGGCTTCACCTGAAGTTAGCTATTCTTGAGCCTAGAGATAACCAATGCCTTTTTCTTATGAAAATATTTGTCTTAAGCTATGCTAATGTACTATGTCTTTACCCCAAACTGTGTCTCCAAGTTGGTTCTGCCTCTTGGCCCAGAACCTACTTGACAAACCAGTATGGATATTGTTCTCCTAATCTATGTAAATGAAACTATTTGTATGGTGATCTGTCCTTCTTCAAGATTCAAGTTAATCATTTTATGGCCCAGGATAAACCATTTATCCCAAAATGCATCTTATGGGTGAGGGGCCTGGTGCCATTCTGAATTTTAAGACATTCCTTTCTTTCATTAACAGACTGCTAGTGACTATATAACATCCAGCTGAAGACTAGCAGGCGGGTACTCTTTCTGCCCCCTTCTGATGCCTATGTCAGAAGCTTTCTCTATCTCCTTTATACTTTAATAAAACTTTACTACACAAAAGCTCTGAGCGATCAAGCCTCGTCTCTGGCCCCGGATTGAATTCTTCTCCTCCGGGGGCCAAGAATCCCGGTGTATTCGCGTGATTCAACAACAACCTTTCAAGTCCAAGAGTGCCAGACATTTTAATTTTTTAAAAAAAGTCAGATCCAAGGATTTTTAGGTGGAATCTTCTGATCTTGGTTTTAAGGAACTAATTTAACAGAATTTTAAATGACCTTTAAGCCAAGCAAGATATATCTGCCAATTAAATTCAAAATGTGAACAACCGTATCTCCTCCTGACTGCATCTAGAAACACTTTTTAGTGGATATCTGAGTTCTGTGACATCATATGCATGTACATATATGTGTTCTCCTGAGAAAGGGTTCAGAGTTTTCAATTGATTCTTCTAAGGATTTCCACAACCCAGAGAAGGTGGGTTAAGAGAAGACTGTCTCAGACATGTTACAACTGCATGTGTGTGTGCATGCATGAGTGTCAGCAAGTATGCATGTGTGAGTATTTTGATGGGACACTGCCTCTCCAATTCCTTTCTTTCAAAGCTAAAAGGTCAATCCCTCCTCTTCTTTCCCTCACTCTCCCCCTATCAAGAAAGAACATTATATTACCATCAATATTTACTGTGCTCAGCCAGGAGAGAAAGGAACTGTTCATGGGCCATTAATCCAGCTTTAACCCAAGGCAGAATTTACTTCTGTCCAGGCTGGGACACGGCAGGTCACAGAGAAGCACACTTGTTCTTAGTGGGGCTGTTACAGAAATGGTGCATAGCAACCGGCTTGAGGGAATTGGTCCTACTTGCTCCTTTTCATCATGAGCAACAGACACCAGAGGAGACTCATTTGTCAGCTCACTCCTTTGCTCATTCATTGATTCATTTACACTGAGGATCTCTTACAGACAGAATCATGCTAGGCCCTGGATTGCAGAGATTCTGTCCCTATCCTTGAATTCACAGCTAAATTGCCATCCTCACTAGCATAGTATAGTGGTTAGTATCCCCATACTTTAGATGAATTGTTAGATTAAAAAGAAGTCATGGCTGAGATGTTTTTCATGAAAATCGTATAAAAATGAGTTTCATATACATGAAGAGACGCATACTATGAGACCCTAACTCACTAAAAAACAAAGCAATCTGCAGTTCACGAGGCAATTTCCCCTCCGTTAGCACAGGTAACCTAGTGGCAAAGAAAAAGACTTATACTTTACAGATGAATAAAACCAAACTCCATGTCAAGCCCTTATTTTCACTAAAAGGTTAATGCTGGAGGAGGGCTCTTGTCCTGTCTCTCAAAGGCTATTTTCATTAAATGCTTCTTGTGTTTCTTAAGGGGAATTGGGGGTGCTATTGTTATTTTGGGCAAGACCTTTTTTGTTGTACAGAACAGGATTGTTCTGCACATCACAGGAGAAATGGCATCTTTGACCTCCTATCTACTAAATGTTTGCAGTGCCCCCTACTCCTCTGGGACCAACCAAATGACCACACCAATTTCAAATGTTCTGGGGGGGGGGAGGGGGGTGGGAGGCGCAACACTGCCTTAGTGAAAGACCCTATTAGAAACAGACTCACAGACTTAGAGAATGAACTTATGGTTACCAGTGGGGAAGGGTTGGGGGGAGGATAGATTGGGAATTTGGGACTGACATGTACCCACTGTTATATTTAAAACAGATAACCAAGAAGGATCTACTCTAAAGAACAAGGAATATTGCTCAATATTCTGTAATAACCTAAATGGGAAAAGAATTTGAAAAAGAATAGATGTATGTTTAACTGAGTCACTTTGCTGTCCACCTGAAACTAACATAACATTGTTACTCAACTGTACTCCAATGTAAAATAAAAATTAATAAGAAAGTAGCCTGTTAGAGAAAGTTATAAGAATGGCCTATAGTCATTTTAAGATTTTCATTTAAAGGCCCCTGCCCATGGTAACAAAGTTACCCCCATCATACCCCATCTCACATCCTAATCTAATTCACTCTTGAAATACCCCTGGTGAGGCCTGTGTGCCAAGCACTACTCTAAGAGCTGAAGACATAGCAGTGAACAAGACAGACAAGATCCCTATAATCAAGACATTATAATCAAGTCAGGAAAGACAGGCAGGTTAAAATAAAGTGAACTAATAAATATATTCTTCCAGGTAGTGTGAGGCATAAGGAGAAAAAACAAGGGAAGTATCTGGTCCTGTCACTTTATAGCAAATAGATCGGGAAACAGTAGAAACAGTGACAGACTTTATTTGGGGGGGGCCTCCAAAATCACTGCTGATGATGACCAAAGCCATGAAATTAAAAGATGCTTGCTCCTTGGAAGAAAAGTTATGACCAACCTAAACAGCTTATTAAAAAGCAGAGACATTCCCTTACTGACAAATGTCCATCTAGTCAAAGCTATGGTTTTTCCAGTAGTAATGTATGGATGTGAGAGTTAGACTATAAAGAAAACTGAGTGCCAAAAAGTTGATGCTTTTGAACTGTGCTGTTGGAGAATCTTCAGAGTCTCTTGGACTGCAAGGAGATCAAATCAGTCAATCCTAAAGGAAACCAGTTCTGAATATTCACTGGAAGGACTGATGCTGAAGCTCCAATACTCTGGCCACCTGATGTAAAGTACCAGCTCATTGAAAAAGACCCTGATGCTGGGAAAGAGTGAAGGCAGGAGGAGAAGGGAATAATAGAGGATGAGATGGTTGGATGGCATCACCAACTCAATGGACAAGAGTTTGAACAAGCTTCGGGAGATGGTGAAGGACAGGGAAGCTTGGTGTGCTGCAGTCCATGGGGTCACAAAGAATCAGACATGACGGCGTGACAGAACAACGACAAAAAAGAGTGAGTTACCAGCTGGCAGGAAAGTTGGGGGATGGGGATAGGCAATTGTCATTGACACAGCTGTCCAGGGAGGCCTCTTGAGCAGTGACATCTGCATCAGGGATGCATGCAAAGAACTGGGACGAGAGGCCTAAGAGAGGAAAAAGCTGACACAAGAGACCTGAAGCAAGCGCGGCCTGGTATGTCTGGGGACAAGCAAGAGGACAATGTGACCAGAACAGGGTAAATGAGGCAGAAGAAAAGGAGAGGTGATTAATGCTGGCAGGAGCCCAGTCATGGAGGCCCTCGTGGTTTGCCAGGTACTAGTTCTTCTTTCTCCCTGGAATGCCCTTCCCTGGTTGTGTCATTTCCTCCAGAGCTTCCCTTGGTCTCCCTGGGTTACAACTAACCATTGATGGCTAAGGGAATTAGCTCTGGAGTCAAAGCACCCAGAGTCACTAGCTCTGCATCCTTGGGCAAGTTACCTAATTTCTCTGGGCTTTGGTTTCCCCCTCTTCAAAACTAGGGAAAATCTTGACACCCTCAGGTACTAGTGGGTTCAGTTCAGTTCAGTTCAGTCGCTCAGTCAAGTCCAACTCTGCGACCCCATGAATCGCAGCATGCCAGGCCTCCCTGTCCATCACCAACTCCCGGAGTTCACTCAGACTCACGTCCATCGAGTCAGTGATGCCATCCAGCCATCTCATCCTCTGCTGTCCCCTTCTCCTCCTGCCCCCAATCCCTCCCAGCATCAGAGTCTTTTTCAATGAGTCAGCTCTAGGATGAGAATTAAACAAGGTAATGTGAATGCCTTAGAATAGTGCCTACACATTGTAAGTGTTCAGGCAATGTTGCTGTAAAGCATCATATTATAGTCATGTATTTCTTCATTTGTCTCCCCAAATAAATTCTAATATCCCTTCAAGCCATGACATGGCTCATATATCTTACACACATGTCCTCCATAACTAATACTGTACCTGACACATAACAGATGCCCAGGAAGATTGTATAAGGAAGGGAGAGGAGGAAGGAAGGAAGGAAAAAGATTAGAAGGCAAGAGGAGGAAAGTTTTATACTTTTCCAGGTGTTTTGACATCACTTTGCATCTTCAGAGAAACTCAGTGAGCCAGCAGAGAAAGAGCTGCTTGCCCCATTTCACAGATACGAAAGTTGAGTTCCAGAGACATGAATGACTCACTCTTCACAGTGTATGACTGAGTCCAGAGGGCTCTCACCACACAGTGACTTCATCAAAACATAAGATATCCTCAGTGGCAACAAAAATAATCACTAGACTTCTATTTGTAAAGGGCTTTGTGTTTATGAAATACTTTTACATCAGTATTTATTGGAATTTTTACAACATGACAATGACGTGATCAAAGATGACACTTTCCACTTTCCAGAAGGGGAGATTGTGGTCCAGAAAGCTTACAGTTCCCATGTAGTTGGCATGAGTACTACAACTAAAGCCCAGTCCAGAACTCTCTCCATTCCAGCACGTTCTCCCAGGCCAAGGGACCAGAGACCCAGGCATATGTTCCTCAATTTGTTTGGACCCCTCTTCCTCAACTCTTTGGGCCTGTTTCCTCAGTACTCATAGTCCATACTCATCAAAACATAGGGAAAATATTCACTGCCTAACAAATATCTGGGTGATGTTCAAAAACAGTCAGAACCCTCTTCCTGTGCCAATTTCTATTTTAGGCACAGTCCGTGACTCACTGGCGACCTTGGGCGAAAAAGAGGTAACCTTTATTCCTATAACAAGTTTCTATTTCTCAGAACTGAGAGCTACGAGAAACACAGTTTCTGACAAGATTTCCCCACTTCCCAAACCCAGAATGGGCCCTCCAGAGATCATGGATCCAGTCCTCCATCATTTGACAGCTTTTGACAAACCAGTTTCAGGCTGAAGTCACCAACCAGAAATATAACCTGGGACTGATGAGTATATTAAGATTTCAGTGGCTTTCCCAAGATCTCCTGGCTAATGAGGAGTTAGGGTGTGACCAGGATGAACCTCGTGATTGCCAATGCAATGCCAATGGCAAAGTCACCTGACAGCATCTCTGCTGTCCAGAAGAGACAGTGTGCCCAGAAGAAAGTGTAGAGAATCTTCCGAGCTTCCAAATACTGAGCGATCACAAGCCACAGAGCCCAGGATTGGTCCAGTGGGAGCCAATGTCCAGGTGAAAAAGGATCAAATGGACTTCACTTGTCCCATTCTCAGTTCATGAAGAAACTGCCTCCAAATGAAATACTGTAGGTATGCAGAATGGTCAAGTAACATTTACTTAGTGTCTGTAAAATCAACTATGGTGTTGGGTGACAGGAAAATGGCTTAGAAAAGTAAATGCCTGCCCTATTGGCGCTTCAGTTCAGTTCAGTTCAGTTTAGTCACTGAGTCATGTCGAACTCTTTGCAACCCCATGGACTGCACACACCAGGCCTCCATGTCCATCACAAACTCTCGGAGTTTATTCAAACTCATGTCCATTGAGTCGGTGATGCTATGCAACCATTTCATCCTCTGTTGTCCCCTTCTCCTCCTGCCTTCAATCTTTCCCAGCATCACAGTCTTCTCAAATGAGTCAGCTCAGTTTCAGTTTCAGCTTCAGCATCAGTCCTTCCAATAAATATTCAGGGTTGATCTCCTTTAGGATGGACT
This sequence comes from Bos indicus x Bos taurus, assembly GCF_003369695.1. Taxonomy (NCBI): domain Eukaryota; kingdom Metazoa; phylum Chordata; class Mammalia; order Artiodactyla; family Bovidae; genus Bos; species Bos indicus x Bos taurus. The sequence continues at coordinate 47,380,913 of NC_040082.1, forward strand.
GGTTGGATCTCTTTGATGTCCAAGGGACTCTCAAGAGTCTTCTTCAATACCATAGTGCAAAAGCATCAATTCTTTGGTGTTCAGCTTTCTATACTCCAATTCTCACATCCATACATGACTACTGGAAAAATATTAGCTTTGACTAGATGGAATTTGGTTGGCAAATAATGTCTTTGCTTTTTAATATGCTGTCTAGGTTGGTCATAACTTTTCTTCCAAGGAGTAAGTGTCTTTTAATTTCATGGCTGTAGTCACCATCGACAGAGATTTTGGAGCCCCCCCAAAATAAAGTCTGTCACTGTTTCCACTGTTTTCCCATCTATTTGCCATGAAGTGATGGAACCAGAGGCCATGATCTTAGTTTTCTGAATGTTGAGTTTTAAGCCAATTTTTTCACTCTCCTCTTTCACTTTCATCAAAAGGCTCTTTATTTCTTCTTCACTTTCTGCCATAAGGGTGGTATCATCTGCATATCTGAGGTTATTGATATTTCTCCCCCCAATCTTGATTTCAGCTTGTGTTTCCTCCAGCCCAGTATTTTGAATAATGTACTCTGCGTATAAGTTAAATAAGCAGAGTGACAATATACAGCCTTGATATACTTCTTTCCCAATTTGGATCCAGTCTATTGTTTCATGTCCAGCTCTAATTGTTGCTTCTTTACCTGCATACAGAATTCTCAGGAGGCAGGTCAGGTGGTCTAGTATTCCCATCTCTTGAAGAATTTTCCACAGTTTTTTGTGATCCACGCACTCAAAGACTTTGGCATAGTCAATAAAGCAGAGGTAGATGTTTTCCCGGAACTCTCTTGCTTCTTTCATGATCAAGCAGATATTGGCAATTTGATTTCTGGTTCCTCTGTCTTTTCTAAATTCAGCTTGAACATCTGGAAGTTTACTGGGCTTTGTCTAACTCAATGAAACTATGAGCAATGCCGTTTAAGACAGGTCATGGTGGAAAGTTCTGACAAAATATGGTCCACTGGAGAAGGGAATGGCAAACCACTTCAGTATCATTGCCTTGAGAACCCCATGAACAGTATGAAAAGGCAAAATGATAGGACACTGAAAGATGAACTCACCAGGTCGGTAGGTGCCCAACACGCTACTGGAGATCAGTGTAGGAAAAAACTCCAGAAAGAATGAGGAATGGAGCAAAAGCAAAAACAACACCCAGTTGTGGATGTGGCTGGTGATGGAAGCAAGGTCCGATGCTGTAAAGAGCAATATTGCGAAGGAACCTAGAATGTTAGGTCCATGAATCAAGGCAAATTGGAAGTGGTCAAACAGGAGATAGCAAGAGTGAACATCGACCTTCTAGGAATCAGTAAACTAAAATGGACTGGAATGGGTGAATTTAACTCAGATGACCATTATATCTATTATTGTGGGCAAGAATCCCTTAGAAGAAATGGAGTGGCCATCATAGTCAACAAAAGAGTACAAAATGCAGTATTGGATGCAATCTCAAAAATGACAGAAAGATCTCTCTTAATTTCCAAGGCAAATCATTCAATATCACAGTAGTCCAAGTCTATGCCCCAACCAGTAATGCTGAAGACGTTGAAGTTGAATGGTTCTATGAAGACCTACAAGACCTTCTATAACTAACACCCCCAAAATATGTCCTTTTCATTATAGGGAACTGTAATGCAAAAGTAGGAAGTCAAGAAACACCTGGAGTAACAGGAAAATTTGGCCTTGGAGTACAGAATGAAGCAGGTCAAAGGCTAATAGAGTTTTGCCAAGAGAAAGCACTGGTCATAGCAAACACCTTTTTCAAACAACACAAGAGAAGACTCTACACATGGACATCACCAGATGGTCAACACCGAGATCAGATTGAGTATATTCTTTGCAGCCAAAGATGGAGAAGCTCTATACAGTCAGCAAAAACAAGACCGGAAGCTGACTGTGGCTTAGAACATGAACTCCTTATTGCCAAATTCAGACTTAAATTGAAGAAAGTAGGGGAAATCACTATGCCATTTAGGTACGACCTAAATAAAATCCCTTATGACTATACAGTGGAAGTGAGAAATAGATTCAAGGAATTAGATCTGATAGTCAGAGTGCCTGAAGAACTATGGACAGTGGTTCATGACATTCTACAGAAGACAGGGAACAAGACCATCCCCAAGAAAAAGAAATGCAAGGGTACTCTTTCTGCCCCCTTCTGATGCCTATGTCAGAAGCTTTTTCTATCTCCTTTATACTTCAATAAAACTTTATTACACAAAAGCTCTGAGCGATCAAGCCTCGTCTCTGGCCCCGGATTGAATTCTTCTCCTCTGGGGGCCAAGAATCCCGGTGTATTCGCGTGATTCAACAACAACCTTTCATCTTGGGGGCTCGTCCGGGATCCTTCAGGACAAGGTAAGGATGCTTGGAGTTTTAGTTCTTTGGTCTCTTAGTGAACACGTTTTCTGCTGTGCTTTACTAACTCTACGGTGTGCTTTTGTGAGTGAATGGCATGCCCTGTGTGAAGCAAGTAAGGGGCCCTGCTCTGCGGTTCCACGGTGATTTCATACGGCTTATGGCAGAAACCTGTCGGGGCGTTATACCGACCTGCCAACGCCAAGAGGCACCCAATGTCTCCTTCGGGAACCGACCAGAAATGGGCAAAGCGTGTGGACTGAACTCTCCTTTCTCGGTCAAACTTTTCGGTCTTTTTGACCATTTCATAACTCCTTGGGAATTAGAAGTACTAACCTAATCTATTGGATCATAGACTTTCAAGGGACTTGTGATCTATACTGTTATTGTGTACTGTGGCTTAGGTCCCAAACTTGAATTGGTAGTCAAGAAAGTGTCTAGCCTCGCTAGGAATCGAAAGTTCAGAAGCTAGATGGAGCTCTAGCTCCCAGAACATCTCTGAGGTTAAAGGTTACTCAGATTGAGACTGCGATGGGTTTTTTTCTTTGGTAATGCCGGCTCTTAGTGGATCAGAGGAGGCTGAAGATTAGATCTCAATTACAGGAGAAAAACGATTAAAAATTCCAACATATGGAGGCTGAACAACACGCTGCTGAATAACAAACAAATCACAGAAGAAATCAAAAAAGAAATAAAAATTTGCATAGAAATGAATGAAAATGAAAACACAACAACCCAAAACCTGTGGGACACGGTAAAAGCAGTCCTAAGGGGAAAGTTCATAGCAATACAGGCACACCTCAAGAAACAAGAAAAAAGTCAAATAAATAACCTAACTCTACACCTAAAGCAACTAGAAAAGGAAGAAATGAAGAACCCCAGGGTTAGTAGAAGGAAAGAAATCTTAAAAATTAGAGCATAAATAAATGCAAAAGAAACAAAAGAGACCATAGCAAAAATCAACAAAACCAAAAGCTGGTTCTTTGAAAGGATAAATAAAATTGACAAACCATTAGCCAGACTCATCAAGAAACAAAGGGAGAAAAATCAAATCGATAAAATTAGAAATGAAAATGGAGAGATCACAACAGACAACACAGAAATACAAGGATCATAAGAGACTACTATCAACAATTATATGCCAATAAAATGGACAACGTGGAAGAAATGGACAAATTCTTAGAAAAGTACAACTTTCCAAAACTCGACCAGGAAGAAATAGAAAATCTTAACAGACCCATCACAAGCACGGAAATTGAAACTGTAATCAAAAATCTTCCAGCAAACAAAAGCCCAGGTCCAGATGGCTTCACAGCTGAATTCTACCAAAAATTTAGAGAAGAGCTAACACCTATCCTGCTCAAACTCTTCCAGAAAATTGCAGAGGAAGGTAAACTTCCAAACTCATTCTATGAGGCCACCATCACCCTAATACCAAAACCTGACAAAGATCCCACAAAAAAAGAAAACTACAGGCCAATATCACTGATGAACATAGATGCAAAAATCCTCAACAAAATTCTAGCAATCAGAATCCAACAACACATTAAAAAGATCATACACAATGACCAAGTGAGCTTTATCCCAGGGATGCGCGGATTCTTCAATATCCGCAAATCAATCAATGTAATACACCACATTAACAAATTGAAAAATAAAAACCATATGATTATCTCAATAGATGCAGAGAAAGCCTTTGACAAAATTCAACACCCATTTATGATAAAAACTCTCCAGAAAGCAGGAATAGAAGGAACATACCTCAACATAATAAAAGCTATATATGACAAACCCACAGCAAACATTATCCTCAATGGTGAAAAATTGAAAGCATTTCCTCTAAAGTCAGGAACAAGACAAGGGTGCCCACTTTCACCATTACTATTCAACATAGTTTTGGAAGTTTTGGCCACAGCAATCAGAGCAGAAAAAGAAATAAAAGGAATCCAAATTGGAAAAGAAGAAGTAAAACTCTCACTGTTTGCAGATGACATGATCCTCTACATAGAAAACCCTAAAGACTCCACCAGAAAATTACTAGAACTAATCAATGACTATAGTAAAGTTGCAGGATATAAAATCAACACACAGAAATCCCTTGCATTCCTATACACTAATAATGAGAAAACAGAAAGAGAAATTAAGGAAACAATTCCATTCACCATTGCAACGGAAAGAATAAAATACTTAGGAATATATCTACCTAAAGAAACTAAAGACCTATATATAGAAAACTATAAAACACTGATGAAAGAAATCAAAGAGGACACTAATAGATGGAGAAATATACCATGTTCATGGATTGGAAGAATCAATATAGTGAAAATGAGTATACTACCCAAAGCAATTTATAGGTTCAAAGCAATCCCTATCAAGCTACCAACGGTATTCTTCACAGAGCTAGAACAAATAATTTCACAATTTGTATGGAAATACAAAAAACCTCGAATAGCCAAAGCGATCTTGAGAAAGAACAATGGAACTGGAGGAATCAACCTACCTGACTTCAGGCTCTACTACAAAGCCACAGTTATCAAGACAGTATGGTACTGGCACAAAGACAGAAATATAGATCAATGGAACAAAATAGAAAGCCCAGAGATAAATCCACGCACATATGGGCACCTTATCTTTGACAAAGGAGGCAAGAATATACAATGGATTAAAGACAATCTCTTTAACAAGTGGTGCTGGGAAAACTGGTCAACCACTTGTAAAAGAATGAAACTAGAACACTTTCTAACACCATACACAAAAATAAACTCAAAATGGATTAAAAATCTAAACATAAGACCAGAAACTATAAAACTCCTAGAGGAGAACATAGGCAAAACACTCTCTGACATACATCACAGCAGGATCCTCTATGACCCACCTCCCAGAATATCGGAAATAAAAGCAAAAATAAACAAATGGGACCTAATTAACCTTAAAAGCTTCTGCACATCAAAGGAAACTATCAGCAAGGTGAAAAGACAGCCTTCAGAATGGGAGAAAATAATAGCAAATGAAGCAACTGACAAACAACTAATCTCAAAAATATACAAGCAACTCCTACAGCTCACTCCAGAAAAATAAACGACCCAATCAAAAAATGGGCCAAAGAACTAAATAGACATTTCTCCAAAGAAGACATACAGATGGCTAACAAACACATGAAAAGATGCTCAACATCACTCATTATCAGAGAAATGCAAATCAAGACCACTATGAGGTACCATTTCACACCAGTCAGAATGGCTGTGACCCAAAAGTCTACAAATAATAAATGTTGGAGAGGGTGTGGAGAAAAGGGAACCCTCTTACACTGTTGGTGGGAATGCAAACTAGTACAGCCACTATGGAGAACAGTGTGGAGATTCCTTAAAAAACTGGAAATAGAACTGCCTTATGATCCAGCAATCCCACTGCTGGGCATACACACTGAGGAAACCAGAAGGGAAAGAGACACGTGTACCCCAATGTTCATCACAGCACTGTTTATAATAGCCAGGACATGGAAGCAACCTAGATGTCCATCAGCAGATGAATGTATAAGAAAGCTGTGGTACATATATACAATGGAGTATTACTCAGCCATTAAAAAGAATTCATTTGAGTCAGTTCTAATGAGGTGGATGAAACTGGAGCCTATTATACAGAGTGAAGTAAGCCAGAAGGAAAAACACCAATACAGTATACTAACGCATATATATGGAATTTAGAAAGATGGTAACAATAACCCTGTGTACGAGACAGCAAAAGAAACACTGATGTATGGAACAGTCTTATGGACTCTGTGGGAGAGGGAGAGGGTGGGATGATTTGGGAGAATGGCATTGAAACATGTAAAATATCATGTGTGAAACGAGATGCCAGTCCAGGTTCAATGCACGATACTGGATGCTTGGGGCTAGTGCACTGGGACGACCTAGAGGGATGGTATGGGGAGGGAGGAGGGAGGAGGGTTCAGGATGGGGAGCACATGTATACCTGTGATGGATTCATTTTGATATTTGGCAAAACTAATACAATTATGTAAAGTTTAAAAATAAAATAAAATTAAAAAAAAAAAAAGAAATGCAAAAAAGCAAAATGGTCTGAAGAGGCCTTACAAAAGGCTGGGAGAATAAGAGAAGTGAAAAGCAACAGAGAAAAGGACAGATATATCAATCTGAATGCAGAGTTCCAAAGAATAGCAAAGAGAGATAAGAAAGCATTCTTTAGTGATCAATGCAAATAAATGAAGAAAATAACAGAATGGGAAAGACTAGAGATCTCTTCAAGAAAATTAGAGATCCCAAGGGAACATTTCATGCAAAGATGGGCTCAATAAAGGACAGAAATGGTATAGACCTAACAGAAGCAGAAGATATTAAGAAGAGGTGGCAAGAATACACAGAAGAACTGTACAGAAACGATCTTCACAACCCAGAAAATCACGATGTTGTGATCACTCACCTAGAGCCAGACATCCCAGAATATGAAGTCAAGCGGACCTTAGGAAGTATCACTCTGAACAAAGCTAGTGGAGGTGATGGAATTCCAGTTGAGCTATTTCAAATCCTAAAAGATGATGCTGTGAAAGTACTGCACTCAATATGCCAGCAAATTTGGAAAACTCAACAGTGGCCACAGGACTGGAAAAGGTCAGTTTTCACTCCAGTCCCTAAGAAAGGCAATGCCAAAGAATGCTCAAACTACCACACAATTGCACTCATCTCACATGCTAGTAAAGTAATGCTCAAAATTCTCCAAGCCAGGCTTCAACAATACATGAACCATGAACTTCCAGATGTTCAAGCTGGTTTTAGGAAAGGCAGAGGAACCAGAGATCAAATTGCCAACATGTGCTGATATCAAAAAAGCAAAAGAGTTCCAGAAAAACATTTATTTCTGCTTTATTGACTATGCCAAAGCCTTTGACTGCGTGGATCACAATAAGTCTGGAAAATCTGAAAGAGATGGGAATACCAGACCACCTGAACTGTCTCTTGAGAAATCTGTATGCAGATCAGGAAGCAACAGTTAGAACTGGACATGGAACAACAGACTAGTTCCAAATAGGAAAAGGAGTATGTCAAGGCTGTATATTGTCACTGTGCTTATTTAACTTATATGCAGAGAACATTGTGAGAAACACTGGGCTGGAAGAAGCACAAGCTGGAATCAAGACTGCCGGGAGAAATCAATAACCTCAGATATGCAGATGACACCACCCTCATGGCAGAAAGCAAAGAAAAACTAAAGAGCCTCTTGATGAAAATGAAAGAGGAGAGTAAAAATTTGGCTTAAAACTCAACATTCAGTAAACTAAGATCATGGCCTTTGGTCCCATCACTTCATGGCAAATAGATGGGGAAGCAATGGAAACAGTGACAGACTTTATTTGGCGGGGGGCTCCAAAATCACTGCAGATGGTGACTGCAGCCATGAAATTAAAACGTGCTTACTCCTTGGAAGAGGAGTTATGACCAACCTAGACAGCATATTAAAAAGCAGAGACATAACTTTGCCAACAAAGGTTCGTGTAGTCAAGGCTATGATCTTTCCAGTAGTCATGTATGGATGTGAGAGTTGAACTATAAAGAAAGCTGAGCACCAAAGAATTGATGCTTTCAAACTGTGGTATTGGAGAAGACTCTTGAGAGTCATTTGGACAGCAAGGAGATACAACCATTCCATCCTCAGTTCAGTCACTCAGTCGTGTCCAACTCTTTGCAACCCCACAAATCACAGCACGCCAGGCCTCCCTGTCCATCACCAACTCCCGGAGTTCACCCAGACTCACGTCCATCGAGTCAATGATGCCATCCAGCCATCTCATCCTCTGTCGTCCCCTTCTCCTCCTGCCCCCAATCCCTCCCAGCATCAGACTCTTTTCCAACGAGTCAACTCTTCACATGAGGTGGCCAAAGTACTGGGGTTTCAGCTTTAGCATCATTACTTCCAAAGAAATCCCAGGGCTGATCTCCTTCAGAATGGACTGGTTGGATCTCCTTGCAGTCCAAGGAACTCTCAAGAGTCTTCTCCAACACCACAGTTCAAAAGCATCAATTCTTCGGTGCTCAGCCTTCTTCACAGTCCAACTCTCACATCCATACATGACCACAGGAAAAACCATAGCCTTGACTAGACGAACCTTTGTTGGCAAAGTAATGTCTCTGCTTTTTTTTTTTTTTAATCATCATATATATATATATATATATATATATATATATATTTATTAATGGTAAAATGAAGTTTATTTATTTTTTATTATTTTTCTAAATTTATTTTATTTAACTTTACAATATTGTATTGGTTTTGCCATATATCAAAATGAATCTGCCACAGGTATACATGTGTTCCCCATCCTGAACCCTCCTCTCTCCTCCCTCCCCATACCATCCCTCTGGGTCATCCCAGTGCACCAGCCCCAAGCATCCAGTATTGTGCATCGAACCTGGACTGGTGACTCGTTTCATATATGATATTATACATATAGGTTGGTCATAACTTTCCTTCCAAGGAGTAAGTGTCTTTTAATTTCATGGCTGCAGTCACCATCTGTAGTGATTTTGGAGCCCAGAAAAATAAAATCTGACACTGTTTCCCCATCTATTTCCCATGAAGTGATGGGACCAGATGCCACGATCTTCGTTTTCTGAATGTTGAGCTTTAAGCCAACTTTTTCACTCTCCACTTTCAATTTCATCAAGAGGCTTTTGAGTTCCTCTTCACTCTCTGCCATAAGGGTGGTGTCATCTGCATATCTGAGGTTATTGATATTTCTCCTGGCAATCTTGATTCCAGCTTGTGTTTCTTCCAGTCCAGCGTTTCTCATGATGTACTCTGCATAGAAGTTAAATAAGCAGGGTGACAATATACAGCCTTGACGTACTCCCTTTCCTTTTTGGAACCAGTCTGTTGATCCATGTCCAGTTCTAACTGTTGCTTCCTGACCTGCATACAAATTTCTCAAGAGGCAGATCAGGTGGTCTGGTATTCCCATCTCTTGAAGAATTTGCCACAGTTTATTGTGATGCACACAGTCAAAGGCTTTGGCATAGTCAATAAAGCAGAAATAGATGTTTTTCTGGAACTCTCTTGCTTTTTCCATGATCCAGCAGATGTTGGCAATTTGATCTCTGGTTCCTCTGCCTTTTCTAAAACCAGCTTGAACATCTGGAATTTCACTGTTCACGTATTGCTGAAGCCTGGCTTGGAGAATTTTGAGCGTTACTTTACCAGTGTGTGAGATGAGTGCAATTGTGTGGTAGTTTGAGCATTCTTTGGCATTGCCTTTCTTTGGGATTGGAATGAAAACTGACCTTTTCCAGTCCTGTGGCCACTGCTGAGTTTTCCAAATTTGCTGGCATATTGAGTGCAGCACTTTCACAGCATCATCTTTCAGGATTTGAAATAGCTCAACTGGAAGGCCATCACCTCCACTACTTTGTTCATAGTGATGCTTTCTAAGGCCCACTTGACTTCACATTCCAGGATGTCTGGCTCTAGGTCAGTGATCACACCATCGTGATTATCTGGGTCGTGAAGATCTTTTTTGTACAGTTCTTCTGTATATTCTTGCCATCTCTTCTTAATATCTTCTGCTTCTTTTAGGTCCATACCATTTCTGTCCTTTATCGAGCCCATCTTTGCATGAAATGTTCCCTTGGAATCTCTAATTTTCTTGAAGAGATCTCTAGTCTTTCCCATTCTGTTGTTTTCCTCTATTTCTTTGCATTGATCGCTAAAGAAGGCTTTCTTATCTCTTCTTGCTATTCTTTGGAACTCTGAATTCAGATGCTTATATCTTTCCTTTGCTCCTTTGCTTTTCGCTTCTCTTCTTTTCACAGCTATTTGTAAGGCCTCCCCAGACAGCCATTTTGCTTTTTTGCATTTCTTTTCCACGGGGATGGTCTTGATCCCTGTCTCCTGTACAATGTAACAAACCTCATTCCATAGTTCATCAGGCACTCTATCTATCAGATCTAGGCCCTTAAATCTATTTCTCACTTCCACTGTATAATCATAAGGGATTTGATTTAGGTCATACCTGAATGGTCTAGTGGTTTTCCCTACTTTCTTCAATGTAAGTCTGAATTTGGCAATAAGGAGTTCATGATCTGAGCCACAGTCAGCTCCTGGTCTTGAAGGAGATCAATTCTGACTATTCATTGGAACGAATGGTGCTGAAGCTGAAACTCCAATACTTTGGCCACCTGATGCAAAGAACTGACTCATTTTAGAAGACTCTGTTGCTGGGAAAGATTGAAGGCTGGCGGAGATGGGGATGACAGAGGATGAAATTACTGGATGGCATCACCAACTCAATCGACATGAGTTTGAGCAAGCTCCAAGAGTTGGTGATGGACAGGGAAGCCTGGTGTGCTACAGTCAGTCATGGGGTGGCAAAGAGTCAGACACAACTGAGCAACTGAACTGAACTGAATACCAGAGAAATCAATGTTCAATGCACTGGCTTGACCTATTACAAAAAATCATTCGCATTCAAACCAGTGTTGCAAGTCAAAATGTTCCACAATCCATAGGACAAAAAAATCAAATCAAATCTTTGTTGGTATTTTTGCTTTCATTTCCCATAGACATTTTACCTCTATTGGACTTTTAATGATAATTACAGAAGATCAGATTGAGAGATGATATTTTCATAGACCAATATTATACATATATACACATATAAGTACATACATATATATACCCATACATACATGCACACTCATATATACATACACATATATATGTGTGTTAAATTGATTCAGTCATGTCTGACTCTTTTGCAACCTATGGACTATATTCCCCCAGGCTCCTTTGTCCATGGAATTCTCCAGGCAGGAATACTGGAGTGGGTTGCCATGCCCTCCTTCAGGGGATCTTCCCAACCTCAGGATCGAATCCACGTCTCTTATGTCTCCTGAATCAGTAAGTGGGTTCTTTACCACTAGTACCACCTGGGTTATCTGAGGTCTCTGCCACTCTGACCCTTTTACCCTCTTGCCTCTGGGCAGGCCATCACTCAGACTGTTCAGGATGGGAGGTTAATTTTTTCAGCTTCACAAGAATCTGCAGAAAAGGAGCCCTGGAGAACCCTGTGGCTGACACATGTCGGAGTGTCACAATATTGATGAAGTTCCCTGAGAACACAGCGGCCGCCTGCCTCCAGAGCTGAATGTGTAATTGTGTAACAGGAACCACTGCCGAGGCAGAGCTGTCAGTCTTCTTCCTCAGCTCTGAGCTCTCCTTTGACAGTGGAGGCTCCTTGCTAAGCAGGAAAATATTTAGTGAGCATTTACTCTCTTCCCAAGACTGAGCAAAGTTCTTTGTCATCAGTTTAATCATGCCTCCATCAAAAAAGATATATTAAAGTCCAACTCCCAGTTCCTCAGAACATGAGCTTATATGTAAATAGGATCTTTTCAGAGACAATCCAGTTATAATGAGTAATTAGAATGAGTCAAATCCAGTATCACCAGGGTCCTTATAAAAGGAAATTCAGACACAGTGACAGACACACACATGGAGGGAAGATGACATACAGACACCCAGGGAGAAGACAGCTTTGTGACTAGGGTACAATATCTACAACCCAAGGAACATCAGAGATCACTGGCAACACTGGGAGTGAGAAGAAGCAACACAAGATCCCTGCCTAGGGCCATCAGAAAGATGATGGCTCTACCCACACTTTGATTCTGGATGTCCATACTCCAGAATTGTGAGACAATAAATTTCTCCTGTTTCAAGCTGCTCATTTGTGGTACTTTGTTACAACATCCCTAGGAAACTAATACATACTTTAAATCCAAGATCATATTACAATCTCCCAACAACCCTATGCGGTGGTACTACTATTATTGCCTACTTTGCTGGTAGGTAAAAGAGGGTAAGTAACTTCCCCCAGAAAATAGAGTCAGTGGGGGAGGAGAGCCACAATTGTACCTAGTCATCCTGACGTCTAACTGTTCTACTCTATTGTCCCCAGTAGAGTGGAAAGAACATGGAATAAGAGGACCTAAACCAGCACTGGATCTTCACTGCACGGTCCTGAGGAAGTCAAGTCACCCCTTGGGCTAAAAGAAATCATGCCGTGTGTTCTAACTAGGATGATGGCTATAAGAACTGACATAAATTAATAAAATAAAATCTACAGATGTGGATGGATCAAATGTTATAAGGGAGAGGGAGGATGAAAAGTCACACAGTTCTCTATTCTGACTAACCAGTAGATGATTACTGCCTACCACAAAAACCACACTGTCACCAGTATGACCACTTCTGCTCCTCTACACCGTGACTACAGCTGCACCTGCCCCTCTTCTACCAGTGCCTCAAACTTCTCATTTCCCTCCCCACAACTGATGGTTTATTATGTGTCAGGTAGAGTTGTTATTCCCACATATGGACAAAGAAACTGAGGCTTGGGGAGATTGAGATGAAAAACAGGTCACACAGCTGACAAAGGGAGGACTTCGAAAAGAAGGAATTCAAAATTACTCGATGCTCCTTTCATCAGACCCCCCGCTACTCCTCCCTAGGGCTGAGGTCAAGGAGAGGATGCCATTCACAAAGAGGAAGAATGCTGATCTGCTCAATTGCAGAACACTGTATGGTGCTCCTGGAGAAGGTGATGGCACCCCACTCCAGTACTCTTGCCTGGAAAATCCTATGGACGGAGGAGCCTGGTGGGCTGCAGTCCATGGGGTCACGAAGAGTTGGACACGACTGAGTGACTTCACTTTTACTTTTTACTTGCATGCATTGGAGAAGGAAATGGCAACCCACTCCAGTGTTTTTGCCTGGAGAATCCCAGGGACAGGGAAGCCTGGTGGGCTGCCGTCTATGGGGTCGCACAGAGTCAGACACGACTGAAGTGACTTAGCAGCAGCAACAGTATGATGCTCCAGTCTCAGTGAGGTATTACCCACACACCAGGAAATGTAGTAAAATGAGCAATTCCATTGATGGGTGATGATGGGAGGCTAAGTTTAATTCTGAGATGCCAGTGGGCATCTACTGGGAAACTGAATAAAGAGCTCAAAAAGAATTCTAGACTGGAAACACAGATTTGGCCATGAGCATATAGATGGTGACTGATGTCATTTAGGAAGATGCTGTCTCTTAGAGACACTACATGTGATGAGAAGGCAAAAGCTGTAAGAAGGTAATCCTGAGGAACATCTCCCTACCTTTCTGAGACTCATTTTTCTTGTCTGTATATTGAGGATTAAAAATAGCTCCTCTCTCACAAGGTGGTTCCTTGGATTGAGTGAGCTAATGCATGTAGACATCCAATAGTGCCTGGCTTATAAAATGTACTACAGAAGTAATACCAGTTAATTTTGTTATTATGCTACTGAGATGTCAGGGAATGAGCTAGGGGTAGAAGTTAATAAGAAGTGCTAGCATCCAGAGGAATCACCATCTGATGACCTCTGTTTTCTCTGCAAAGGAGATGGATAAGCAGTGAAGGCAAGGTGGTAAGATTGGAGGCTTGGAGACAGTGATAAAGACTGGTAAAAAAATTTCTGTCCAATGAGGCATTAGGGACAGGGAGAAGCATGTAAGCAAGTGAGACAGGAAACTGAAATAGGTGCCTGAATTTGTAGAACTAGAAAATCAGTAGAATATTCATTAGAAGGACTGATGATGAAGCTGAAGCTCCAATACTTTAATCACCTCATGTGAAGAGCTGACTCACTGGAAAAGACCCTGGTGCTGGGAAGGAATGAGGTCAGGAGGAGAAGGGGGTGACAGGATGAGATGTTGGATGGTACCATCAACTCAATGGACATGAGTTTGAGGAAACTTCAGGAGATAGTGAAGGACAAGGAAGCCTGGCATGCTGTAATTTATGGGGTCGCAAAGAATAAGACACGACTGAGCAACTGAACAACAGAAAATCAATGCTGTGGATTTTTCTCCAACATCCTCAGCAGCCCTGAGAAGGGGTGAGCCAGGCATATGGATTAGCGCAGTTGACTGGTTAAATCACAAAAATATCTGACAGCACAGATGTGTAAACAGATGTGGTGGGTTGCTCTGCAGTCTACATTTCTGAGCTAGACTTTAAATGCTTGAGTATGCTATACCAGTGTTTTGCCTTGTAACCCTGGGAGTAACTTCTTCCACTCCCAACTTGTACTTATCTCCACCCATCCTGATGCATTTCCTTGTTTCTTCTGCATCTGGCTGTGAAGGCCCAGAAAGTAGAATAGCACCTACATCACACTCTGCACACTGACAGTGTGTAGTACTTCTAGAAACACATATTGTATCAAAACATGAGCTCTGGTGCCAGGCTGCCCATGTATTTCTAGCTCCATCACTCACCATCTGTGGGATCTTGGTTGAATGATTTAAGATTGCTAAAGCTTCCATTTTCTCATCTATAGAATGAGGATCCTTCTTACTTAATAGAGAAGTTTTATGGTTTAGATAAAATGCTACAGAAAATGCTTAGCCCAGCATCTGGCCATAACGAAGATTTTAATAAACATTAGTAGTGTGCAATAAATACAATGATTTTAAACCAGCATGGAGCATGTTCATTTAGACTGTTGGATCCGATCAGTTCTAACCCAAAAGGGAATGCACTAATGCAAAGTGAATGGTGGAGTTGAGAGACGACATGAAAAAAACATGAGGGCCACTACAAGCTGGAGGCAGGTCTCCCCACTGAGCACTGCCTGAGGAAAGGCTGTTGGCTGGGGCCTCTGAGCCCAGACATCTTCTCCAACATAATTGAGAAATATGTTCCTCATGCATTCCTAATTGGAGTAGAGCAGATGGCACAGGCATTTGTTTAATGAAATATGTCCATTCGATTAAGCTGGGCCATTGGGGATTTAGGACTTCAATGCAATCTCATTGCTATCCTTCCTCTTTGGAGACCAGGGAAGTTTCAGGGATTTTAACTAACTTGGATTCAAGGTTGGAAAGGGAACAGTGCTAGTGGAGGAGTCTAGAAACCCAGAGCTAATCTTCTGAGTTTCTGGCTTGATCGACATTTTCATCTGTGGCAAAGAACCACTGCATGGAGTGACTCTTGTGTGAGCGCTGGGCATGGGTGAAGTACAGAATCAATTACCAACCAATCAGTGAACCAAACAAAATTAACTGATTGGGGTCCTCTACACAGGCTACAAGTTTCTTCCCATGGGCCCTGCTTATGCAGTTATCCCTCTGGTTAAGATACCTGTCCTGCCTATTTCCATCTGTACAAAACTCTGCTTTTGTGTGAGTGTGTGTGTGTGAGTGTATGTGTGCACATGAGCATAACCTCCACCATGAAGACTTCCCTACTTCTCATCAGAAAGACAATATAAAACCCCTCAATAATTTCACCTGAAGCTCTTTAATGCCATGTTACTTTCTACTTTGAATTATTTCTGTTCACCTCTAGACAAGACTTTCCTGGGATATGCTATTCTCCTTCCCCAAAGGTGAAGGTCACATAGGTGGCTAACTCTTAACAGTCTTTGCTATGAAGCTCAACAGGCTCATGAAGAATTAAAAGACAAGGGATCTAAGGGGAGAAAACCCCAAACCCCTTCTCCCTGACTTTCTGTTTAACCTGTACCTCTACTTCCAACCAGGGTGGAACAATAGTTCATCTGATTTGAAACACTGTCATCCCTGGCCATCTGGGATACCACATCTTCCTTGCTTTCTTCCAGAGACACTTGCTGTTATTTCTGAGTCTCCTTTGGTCAATCTTCTTTCTCTTCCATGTTTCTAAACACTGCAGTACTCCAAGATTCAGTCATAAGATCTCTATCTCTCCATACTCCCATTCTTTATGTGATCTCATCCAGTATCATGACTTTATGGGGAACACATATATACCTGTGGTGGATTCATTTTGATATTTGGCAAAACTAATACAATTATGTAAAGTTTAAAAATAAAATAAAATTTAAAAAATAAAAATAAAATAAATAAATAAATAAATAAATACTACCTAATATTCTGAGACACCCAAATCTATAATTCCAGTCCTGACTATTCCCTCATAATCCAGACTTAAATATCTAACGACCTACTCTACATTCACATGAAGGCATTGCAGACAAATAATAAATGTTGGAGACAGTGTGGAGAATATGAAATCTTCTTACATTGTTAGTGGGAATGTAAATTGGCGCAGCCACTATGGAAAATAGTATGGAAGTTCCTTAGAAAACTAAAAATAGAGATACCACATGATCCATAAATCCCACTCCTGGGCATGTACCCAGGCAAAACTGTAACTCAAAAAGATACATGCACCCTATGTTCATAGCAGCACTATTCACAGTAGCCAAGACACAGAAACAACCTACATCCCATTGATAGATGAATGGATTAACATGGAATTAATGGATATACAAGGGTATACTACTCAACCATTAAAAAGAATGAAATAATGCCACCTGCAGCAACATGGGTAGACCAAGAAATTATCATACTAAGTGAAGTAAGTTAAAAAGAGAAAGACAAATGCCATATTCTATCACTTATATTCAGAATCTAAACTATGACACAAATCTATAAAACATATTTATAAAACAGAAACATACTCACAAAGAGAACAGACTTGTGGTTGCCAAGTGGGAAGAGCAATAGGGGAAGGAAGGATTGAGAGTTTGGAATTAGCAGATGCAAACTATTATACATAGGATGGATAGTACAGGGAGCTATAATATATTCAATATCCTGTGATAAACCATAATAGAAAAGAACACGAAGATTATATATACACACATACACACGCCCACAACTGAGTCACTTTGCTATACAGCAGAAATTAAACACAATATTATAAACCAACTATATTCAATAAAATTTTAAAAAGAAGTTGTAGACATCTTGAATTTAACATGGCTAAAATAGAATCATGTATTTTGCTCCCCACCCCCCACATATTATGTCCATCCATTTCTTAGGTCAATAATTTGGAGCCACCCTTTATTCTTCTATCTTCATTCCCCTAGCTCTACCCATTAACAAATTTCATCCATTATATGTCCAAAATACACCCTGAATCCCACTATTCCTTGCTATCTCCACTGCTAACAAGCTGGCCCCAGTCATCATCATCTCTTACCTTGGAAATTTCAACCTCTCCACTGTCAGTCTCCTATACATTATCCTTCACATAGCAGCATAAATTAGTTCATATATCTCCCTCCTCCCATTAGAATCTTGGAGCTTTTTCTCACACATAACACAAAATTTAAAATCCCTTGAATGGCCATTTAAAGCCTAAAAGACCCATGTGCCTTTCTCTGACATCCCAACACTCTTGCAGGCATTTACTGCAGTTCCATGCTGGCCTCCTTTTATCACTTAAACACACTGGGCTCACCCTTAGAGTAAACTTTTGCATTCACTGCTCTTCAGCTAGGCACATTCTTCTCCCAGTTCTTGGCATGACTGCCACCTTTTCTACATTCAGGTTCAACATCATTTTTCCTTCAGTTCAGTTCAGTTCAGTTGCTCAGTCGTGTCCGACTCTTTGCGACCCCATGAATCTCAGCACGCCAGGCCTCCCTGTCCATCACCATCTCCCGGAGTTCACTCAAACTCACATCCATCGAGTCGGTGATGCCATCCAGCCATCTCATCCTCTGTCGTCCCCTTCTCCTCCTGCCCCCAATCCCTCCCAGTATCAGAGTCTTTTCCAATGAGTCAACTCTTCACATCATCTTTCTTTAGGAGAACCTTTTCTGAGCACTTCATATTATTTTCTGGTCTAATTGTTTCTTGATCGCCAACATTATAATCCCCTATTTTTCTCACAATTATCCATTAAGCTATTTCTTCTAAAAATACTTCTAAGTCTCCTCCTCCGCCCACATAGTGAATTTTTGTGTCCTTTATGGTTTTATCTTTGATCTCTTCTTGCTACACATTCTTTTCTGTCTAAGAAAACTTCATTCAGTAATTTGACTTAAATAATCTCATATAATCTACTGACCACCAAAATCTCTGTACCAACCTGGATGTATTCCTTTCCCTTGCTTTCTCTCTATCCATATATCAATAACCTCAGATATGCAGATGACACCACCCTTATGGCAGAAAGTGAAGAAGAACAAAAGAGCCTCTTGATGAAAATGAAAGAGGAGAGTGAAAAAGTTGGCTTAAAGCTCAACATTCAGAAAACTAAGATCATGGCATCTGGTCCCATGACTTCATGGCAAATAGATGTGGAAACTGTGGCTGACTTTATTTTTCTGGGCTCCAAAATAACTGCAGATGGTGACTGCAGCCATAAAATTAAAAGATGCTTACTCCTTGGAGGAAAAGTTATGACCAATCTAGAGAGCATATTAAAAAGCAGAGACATTACTTTGCCAACAAAGGTCCATCTAATCAAGATTATGGTTTTTCCAGTGGTCATGTATGTATGTAAGAGTTGGACTATAAAGAAAGTTGAGCGCCAAAGAATTGATGCTTTTGAACTGTGATGTTGGACAAGACTCTTGAGAGTCCCTTGGACAGCAAGGAGATCCAACCAGTCCATCCTAAAGGAGATCAGTCCTGAGTGTTCATTGGAAGGACTGATGCTAAAGCTGAAACTCCGATACTTTGGCCACCTGATGCAAACAGCTGACTCGTTTGAAAAGATCTTTGTAATACACCACATTAACAAATTGAAAAATAAAAGCCATATGATTATCTCAATAGATGCAGAGAAAGCCTTTGATAAAATTCAACATCCATTTATGATAAAAACTCTCCAGAAAGCAGGAATAGAAGGAACATACCTCAACATGATAAAAGCTATATATGACAAACCCACAGCAAACATTATCCTCAAAGGTGAAAAACTGAAAGCATTTCCCCTAAAGTCAGGAACAAGACAAGGGTGCCCACTCTCACCATTACTATTCAACATAATTTTGGAAGTTTTGGCCACAGCAATCAGAGCAGAAAAAGAAATAAAAGGAATCCAAATTGGAAAAGAAGAAGTAAAACTCTCACTGTTTGCAGATGACATGATCCTCTACATAGAAAACCCTAAAGACTCAACCAAAAAATTACTAGAGCTAATCAATGACTATAGTAAAGTTGCAGGATATAAAATCAACACACAGAAATCCCTTGCATTCCTATACACTAATAATGAGAAAATTGAAAGAGAAATTAGGGAAACAATTCCATTCACCATTGCAACGGAAAGAATAAAATACTTAGGAATATATCTACCTAAAGAAACTAAAGACCTATATATAGAAAACTATAAAACACTGATGAAAGAAATCAAAGAGGACACTAATAGATGGAGAAATATACCATGTTCATGGATCGGAAGAATCAATATAGTGAAAATGAGTATACTACCCAAAGCAATCTATAGATTCAATGCAATCCCTATCAAGCTACCAACGGTATTTTTCACAGAGCTAGAACAAATAATTTCACAATTTGTATGGAAATACAAAACACCTCGAATAGCTAAAGCAATCTTGAGAAAGAAGAATGGAACTGGAGGAATCAACCTGACTGACTTCAGGCTCTACTATAAAGCCACAGTCGTCAAGACAGTATGGTACTGGCACAAAGACAGAAATATAGATCAACGGAACAAAATAGAAAGCCCAGAGATAAATCCACGCACATATGGACACCTTATCTTTGACAAAGGAGGCAAGAATATGCAATGGATTAAAGACAATCTCTTTAACAAGTGGTGCTGGGAAAACTGGTCAGCCACTTGTAAAAGAATGAAACTAGAACACTTTCTAACACCATACACAAAAATAAACTCAAAATGGATTAAAGATCTCAACATAAGACCAGAAACTATAAAAATCTTAGAGGAGAACATGGGTAAAACACTCTCCGACATGCATCACAGCAGGATCCTCTATGATGCACCTCCCAGAATATTGGAAATAAAAGCAAAAACAAACAAATGGGATCTAAATAAAATTAAAAGCTTCTGCACAGCAAAAGAAACTATAAGCAAGGTGAAAAGACAGCCTTCAGAATGGGAGAAAATAATAGCAAATGAAGAAACTGACAAATGACTAATCTCAAAAATATACAAGCAACTCCTGCAGCTCAACTCCAGAAAAATAAACGACCCAATCAAAAAATGGGCCAAAGAATTAAATGGACATTTCTGCAAAGAAGACATACAGATGACTAACAAACACATGAAAAGATGCTCAACATCACTCATTATCAGAGAAATGCAAATCAAAACCACAATAAGGTACCATTTCACGCCAGTCAGAATGGCTGTGATCCAAAAGTCTAACAAGTAATATATGCTGGAGAGGGTGTGGAGAAAAGGGAAGCCTCTTTCACTGTTGGTGGGAATGCAAACGAGTACAGCCAGTATGGAGAATAGTGTGGAGATTCCTTAAAAAACTGGAAATAGAACTGCCATATGACCCAGCAATCCCACTGCTGGGCATACACACTGAGGAAACCAGAATTGAAAGAGACACGTGTACCCCAATGTTCATTGCAGCACTGTTTATAATAGCCAGGACATGGAAGCAACCTAGATGTCCATCAGCAGATGAATGGATAAGAAAGCTGTGGTACATATACACAATGGAGTATTACTCAGCCATTAAAAAGAATACATTTGAATCAGTTCTAATGAGGTAGATGAAACTGGAGCCTATTATACAGAGTGAAGTAAGCCAGAAAGAAAAACACCAATACAGTATACTAACGCATATACATGGAATTTAGAAAGATGGTAATGACAACCCTGTATGCAAGACAGCAAAAGAGACACAGATGTATAAAACAGTCTTTTGGACTCTGTGGGAGAGGGAGGGGGGTATGATTTGGGAGAATGGCATTAAAACATGTATAATACCCTCTAAAAAAATTAAAAAAAAGAAAAGACCCTGATCCTGGGAAAGATTGAGGGCAGGAGGAGAAGGGAACAACAGAGGATGAGATGGTTGTATGGCATCACCGACTCAATGGACATGTGTATGGGTGGACTCTGGGAGTTGGTGATGGACAGGAAGGCCTGGCGTGCTGCAGTTCATGGGGTCGCAAAGAGTCGGACACGACTGAGTGACTGAACTGAACTGATATATCCTTTAAATATCCTAAAAACTCCCCAATTTTAAAATGAACAACAAAATGCCAATTTACTACAATTTCCTTTTTCCAAGTTTCATCTACACCCAGCATTCACTCTCCTCATGAATAGTACTGTGAGCTATATAGTCAACCAAAGACAAACTAGAATCTTTGTTTACATCTTCACCAACATCCTTACTTCCTACATTTAATTTATCATGAAGTCCTTCTGATTCTACCTTATTTCTAAATTCATCTACTTAGTTCAGATCTACTCACCAAGTTTATAGAATCAGCTGCATTGCTGGTCTCCTTACCTCTAGACGTTTTCTTCCTTAAACAACTGTCCTCTCTACAGCAAGAGAGATCTTCCAAAGCACAAACTTATTCAAAGACATCCCTATGCCTTGAAACTTTTAATGACACCATATTGCCTTTAGAATAAATTCCAATTCCTCTTTATGATATAGAAAGCCATGGTGCTTAATTCCTGCTTATCTCTCCCTGCCACCCTGTCACTTCTGGTCACTTCCCCTCATGAGCTGAGCTCTAGAAGCTAAACCACTCTACATCTTACAGAATATAGACCATGCACACTCTCAATTCCCTTTAGCCATTTGTTCACATTGTTTCTGTCACTCAGTCCAATCTTCCTTAACTCCTTCTTCAGGTTTCTGCTTAGATATCACTTTTTCTAGAATTTCATCCTGTTTCTTTGAATTTGGTGTCTTTTAAGAGTTCCCATAGTACCTTGGCACTTTATCCCTACTATGGCACTGATTATGCTTACTTTAATTTGCCTCTCTTCAAACAGCTTTTTTGAGAGTATAGTTTACATGCCATAAAATTAACCTATTCTTAGTGAACAATTTAATTAATATTCATATATTACAGAGTTGTAGAACAATGCCCATGACCTCACTTTAGAATGTTTCCGTCACAAGTGTTGATAGCACATAAGCAACTTGAGGGTGCTGCCATGTTTTGTTGATCTTTACATACTCAGGGCATAGAGTAGTACTTGTCACCAAGTATTTGTTGAGCAATTTTTAAAAAAATGAGAAGAAAAAATGAATGCCCAAATCATGACATATTCCACGCACCGGGGCTCCTCTGTCCATGGAATTATCCAGGCAAGAAGATTGGATTGGGTAGCCATTCACTTCTCCAGGGGATCTTCCCATTCCAGGGATTGAACACAGGCCTCCTGAATTGCAGGCAGATTCTTTACCATCTGACGCACCAGGGAAGGCCCTTTATCAGACATGAGACCTAATTTTGAAGCTTTCATTTTCATACACACTCTCCATCCTCTCCTTGACATTTCACCAACTTATTGCAGTCAATGATGAATTTACTATGGCTGAGAAAATAGGACTTTAAAATACCCAAGAGGCCAAGAAAGTCAGCACTGTGCATTTATGGGTGATTCAAGCATGTCTAGAAACTCACAGCTGCCCAAAATGAAGTTGGGTTTTTTCCCTCCAAACAATTGAGATTGTCTCCAGTAAAATGGGTTAATGTAAAATGTCTGCCTTGAGCTCTATTCTCTTTATTTATTTTTTTTTCTGCCCTTCTAAAATCGTCAGGCTGAGAGTCCAGTAACCTAAGGCTTAGGCATAATTATGTCAACAGTTCACCTAATGACTTGAGATAAATCACTTCACATCTCTGAGCTTGAGTTGCCTTATAATATTCATCTCATCTCTTCCTATTCTGATTTAGTGAAGATGAAGTAAGCAGGAAGGTAAAATAGCACTTTAAAAGGTGAAAAGTACCATGTAAATGTGATAGATTTGAACTGGCTGCCATTTCCTCTGGTTTATTATCAATCACCTCATTTATTTAAAGATACTTCTATGATGACTGCAACTGTTAATACTATGACTACCCCAAACTGACGTACAAACATACATCTTTCATGCATAAATCTGATACACTCTGTTAAAGGAAGAGGGTTTCTAACCTTTCTGAAACTGTTCTCTTTTCTCAAATGATTCTAATGAATGTGGTTATATTGGTTCCCAAACCATAGCAGATTAGAAATGGAAATGAAAAGGTCCCCAAGAACAAAACATATTGAGAACAGGAAGTGTGACAGCTGAAAACAGTAGAAAAAATAGCAACATTACAAAAGTAGATTTACTTTTATGTAACTCAAAAAAGTATAGCCAGGGTCCATTCACAGTAGAGACATGTAGTCTGGACTCAATGAGTCCTACAGAGCAAAAGGTCATGATGATGACTCTGAGTTACAAGAAGACTCCACTGTGCCTGAGAAAGATGGAAAGTGCAATTTTTAGTACAGATTAACTTCTACTCTTTCATTCTTTATACAGAGATGAAAACAAATTATACATAATTCTAAAATATTAAATTAATGAGTTTGGTAATACAATAAATTTGATTTTTCATGTTATACCCAAGACTGTTCACTTAGATGACTTTGGTATATTTTCTGACCCTTTGGGGAATGGATGAGAACATTCTTTATTCTTAGTTGAAAAACAACTCTTTTCTAGGGGACACTGAATTATTTAGAGAAAGGACAACCATGAAATTTACAGGGGATATGTGAATTGATCTAGGGACTCATTCCAGCACAGACAATTATATAGCTTCTTAGGATTTAATACAGTTTGTATTAAAATCATACATTTATGTTTGATTATCTCCTTTAGTCGCATTCTTCCCCATTGAATCACAGGCTCTATATGGGCAAGGATTATATTTGTTTTGAACTCACCACTATAGCTCCAAAGCCTAGTCAAGGGCCCGGCATATACAAATTATTCACTGAACATGCGGTGCTGTTGTATAAATTAGTGGCCACCATGGCAAATAGATGGGGAAACAGTGGTTGATTTTATTTTTCCGGGCTCCAAAATCACTGCAGATGGTGATTGCAGCCATGAAATTGAAAGACGCTTACTCCATGGAAGGAAAGTTATGACCAACCTAGACAGCATATTAAAAAGCAGAGACATTACTTTGTTAACAAAGATCCATCTAATCAAGATTATGGTTTTTCCAGTGGTCATGTATGGATGTGAGAGTTGGACTATAAAGAAAGCTGAGCACCGAAGAATTGATGCTTTTGGACTGTGGTGTTGGAGAAGACTCTTGAGAGTCCCGTGGACTGCAAGGAGATCCATCCAGTCCATCCTAAAGGAGATCAATCCTGGGTGTTCATTGGAAGGACTTATGTTGAAGCTGAAACTCCAATACTTTGGCCACCTGATGTGAACAGCTGACTCATTTGAAAAGACCCTGATGCTGGGAAAGATTGAGGGCAGGAGGAGAAGGGGACGACAGAGGATTAGATGGTTGGATGGCATCACCGACTCGATGGATGTGGGTGGGTGGACTCTGGGAGTTGGTGATGGACAGGGAGGCCTGGTGTGCTGCAGTTCATGGGGTCGCAAAGAGTTGGACATGACTGAGCGACTGAACTGAACTGAATAGTGTAGAAAGAGTCATAGTCTTAATTTCATCACTGTCCAGTGAAGATACTCCCATGAGGTAGTAAATCCAAAAAAGTTAGTACTATATTTTATTTTTGGAGATAAGAGAACTGTGCTAAAGAGAAATAAAGTCATGTACCATGTGTTTTGTTCACTGAGAGATGGACCATGGATTCCTTCCCATGTTCTTCCTACTATTCCATGCTGCTAAGTCACTTCAGTCATGTCCAACTCTGTGCGACTCCATAGACAGCAGCCCACCAGGCTCCCCCATCCCTGGGATTCTCCAGGCAAGAACACTGGAGTGGGTTGCCATTTCCTTCTCCAATGCATGAAAGTGAAAAGTGAAAGTGAAGTCGCTCAGTCGTATCCAACTCTTAGCGACCCCATGGACTGCAGCCCACCAGGCTCCTCCATCCATGGGATTTTCCAGGAGAGTACTGGAGTGGGGTGCCATTGCCTTCTCCATACTTGGAGAGAAATTGATGTGATACAGACCTGAAGATTTCAGTTAGGTTTTCTAAATTATCCATAGGAAAGTTTTATTTATACATGTTCAAACAAAGAGACAAGATAATGCATTACTAAGAAAGGAGATAAGGTGAGATGGCAAGCAATTTCTTCCTAGAACCCTCTCTGCTTCTGGGTACTCAATCTACTAGCAAAATCGCTTATAAGACATTTTCTAAGTTCCTAAGTTCCTGGCTCAATTAAAACCTGATTATTTTGTCCCCAGGGTCTGAAGTGAGATATGAAATTAAGAGAATTGACTTTGTCAGGTTTCAAGTTTCTTCCCTTCTCAGACCCAAGAAATTAACTCCTCATCAGATTGACAAATAACCATGGCATTTGGCATTATCATTATTAATTTGTGCACCTCCATAACTGCCCTTCTTAAGGAGCCTGTGTTATTTGACCGCATGGTCAATAATGTTGATGTTTGCCCAAGACAGTGACTATTACATAGTAGATACTCATTTATTGAAGGAAGAACTATGGATGGACAGATGGATAATCATAATTATAATCACAACTGTGTTAATGTTATCAATATTCTTAGATTAATAATGTATGATACATCAGCCCCAGCAGCAGCAGCCACTGTTTAAAAGTAACTCAGTTCAGTTCAGTCACTCAGAGGTCTGACTCTTTGTGACCCCATGAATCACAGCACGCCAGGCCTCCCTGTCCATCACCAACTCCTGGAGTTCACCCAGACTCATGTCCATCGAGTCAATGATGCCATCCAGCCATCCATACATGACCACTGGAAACACCATAGCCTTGACTAGATGAACCTTTGTTGGCAAAGTAATGTCTCTGCTTTTGAATATGCTATCTAGTTGGTCATAACTTTCCTTCCAAGGAGTAAGTGTCTTTTAATTTCATGGCTGCAGTCACCATCTGCAGTGATTTTGGAGCCCCAAAAAATAAAGTCTGACACTGTTTCCACTGTTTCCCCATCTATTTCCCATGAAGTGATGGGACCGGATGCCATCACCTTCATTTTCTGAATGTTGAGCTTTAAGCCAACTTTTCCACTCTCCTCTTTCACTTTCATCAAGAGGCTTTTGAGTTCCTCTTCACTTTCTGCCATAAGGGTGGTGTCATCTGCATATCTGAAGTTATTGATATTTCTCCCGGCGATCTTGATTCCAGCTTGTGTTTCTTCCAGTCCAGCATTTCTCATAATGTACTCTGCATATAAGTTAAATAAGCAGGGTGACAATATACAGCCTTGATGTTCTCCTTTTCCTATTTGGAACCAGTCTGTTGTTCCATGTCCAGTTCTAACTGTTGCTGCCTGACCTGCATACAAATTTCTCAAGAGGCAGGTCAGGTGGTCTGGTATTCCATCTCTTTCAGAATTTGCCACAGTTTATTGTGATGCACACAGTCAAAGGCTTTGGCATAGTCATTAAAGCAGAAATAGATGTTTTTCTGGAACTCTTGCTTTTTCCATGATCCAGCGGCTGTGGCAATTTGATCTCTGGTTCCTCTGCCTTTTCTAAAACCAGCTTGAACATCTGGAAGTTCACGATTCATATATTGCTGAAGCCTGGCTTAGAGAATTTTGAGCATTACTTTACTAGCATGTGAGATGAGTGCAATTGTGCGGTAGTTCGAGCATTCTTTGGCATTGCCTTTCTTTGGGATTGGAATGAAAACTGACCTTTTCCAGTCTTGTGGCCACTGCTGAGTTTTCCAAATTTGCTGGCATATTGAGTGCAGCACTTTCACAGCATCATCTTTCAGGATTTGAAATAGCTCAACTGGAATTGCATCACCTCCACTAGCTTTGTTTGTAGTGATGCTTTCTAAGGCCCACTTGACATCACATTCCAGGATGCCTGGCTCTAGGTCAGTGATTACATCATCGTGATTATCTGGGTTGTGAACATCTTTTTTGTACAGTTCTTCTGTGTATTCTTGCCATCTCTTCTTAATATCTTCTGCTTCTTTTAGGTCCATACCATTTCTGTCTTTTATCGAGCCCATCTTTGCACGAAATGTTCCCTTGGGATCTCTAATTTTCTTGAAGAGATCTCTAGTCTTTCCCATTCTGTTGTTTTCCTCTATTTCTTTGCATTGATCGCTAAAGAAGGCTTTCTTATCTCTTCTTGCTATTCTTTGGAACTCTGCATTCAGATGCTTATATCTTTCCATTGCTCATTTGCTTTTCGCTTCTCTTCTTTTCACAGCTATTTGTAAGGCCTCCCCAGACAGCCATTTTGCTTTTTTGCATTTCTTTTCCATGGGGATGGTCTTGATCCCTGTCTCCTGTACAATGTCACGAACCTCATTCCATAGTTCATCAGGCACTCTATCTATCAGATCTAGGCCCTTAAATCTATTTCTCATTTCCACTGTATAATCATAAGGGATTTGATTTAGGTCATACCTGTATGGTCTAGTGGTTTTCCCTACTTTCTTCAATTTAAGTCTCAATTTGGCAATAAACTGTTCACGATCTGAGCCACAGTCAGCTCCTGGTCTTGTTTTTGCTGACTGTATAGAGCTTCTCCATCTTTGGCTGCAAAGAATATAATCAATCTGATTTCGGTGTTGACCATCTGGTGATGTCCATGTGTAGAGTCTTCTCTTGTGTTGTTGGAAGAGGGTGTTTGCTATGACCAGTGTATTTTCTTGGCAAAACTCTATTAGCCTTTGCCCTGCTTCATTCTGTATTCCAAGGCCAAATTTGCCTGTTACTCCAGGTGTTTCTTGACCTCCTACTTTTGCATTCCAGTCCTCTATAATGAAAAGGACATCTTTTTTGGGTGTTAGTTCTAAAAGGTCTTGTAGGTCTTCATAGAATCATTCAACTTCAGCTTCTTCAGTGTTACTGGTTGGGGCATAGACTTGGATTACTGTGATATTGAATGCTTTGCCTTGGAAACGAACAGAGATCATTCTGCCGTTTTTGATATTGCATCCAAGTACTGCATTTCGGACTCTTTTGTTGACCATGATGGCTACTCCATTTCTTCTGAGGGATTCCTGCCCACAGTAGTAGATATAATGGTCATCTGAGTTAAATTCACCCATTCCAGTCCATTTCAGTTCACTGATTCCTAGAATGTCGACATTCACTCTTGCCATCTCTTGTTTGACCACTTCCAATTTTCCTTGATTCATGGACCTGACATTCCAGGTTTCTATGCAATATTGCTCCTTACAGCATCAGACCTTGCTTCTATCACCAGTCACATCCACAGCTGGGTATTCTTTTTGCTTTGGCTCCATCCCTTCATTCTTTCTGGAGTTATTTCTCCACTGATCTCCAGTAGCATATTGGGCACCTACTGACCTGGGGAGTTCCTCTTTCAGTATCCTATCATTTTGCCGTTTTGTAAGTAACTAGCCATATGAAATTAATATACATCCATATGCAAAAAAAAACCCCTCAATCCATACTTCCCATCTCATATAAAAATTTACTCATTTATTATAGAACCTAAATGTTAAACTTCACACTATAAAACTGCTAAAAGAAAACATATGAGAAAACCTATGTAATTTCAGATAAAGCTAAGATTTCTTATACACAACACCTAAAGCAAGAAAAACTGATGAGTTGAGCAGCATCAAAATTCAAAACTTCTACTTTACAAGAGACACAGTTCAAAGAATGAAAAGATAAACCACAATTGAGAGAAAATACTAGCAAAACACATATCTGACAAAAGATTTGTGTTCAAAATAGAAAATTCTCAAACTTTGTTACTAAGGAAACAAATTGTTGTTGTTTAGTTGCTAACTCATGTCTGACTTTTGTGCAACTCAATCGACTGTAGCCCTTCAGGCTCCTGTGTCCATGGGATTTCCCAGGCAAGAATACTGGAGTGGTTTGCCATTTCCCTCTCCTACATTTATCACAGGACCCAGTGATCACACTCCCTAGCTACTTACCCAAAACAAATGACAAGTTATATTTATCTAAAACCTGTATTAATACACAAGTGTTTATAACATCTTTATTTATAATTGCTCCACACACACTGTAAACAATAGAAATGTCCTTCAAGTGGTGATGGTGGTGGCTTGGTGGTTTAGTCGCCAAGTCATGTCCAACTCTTACAACCCCACGGACTGTAGCCTGCCAGGCTCCTCTCTCCATGGGAGTCTTCAGGCAAAAATAATGGAGTGGGTTGCCATTTCCTTCTCCAAGGGATCTCCCCAACTCAGGAATCAAAACCAGGTCTCCTGCATTTCAGGCAGATTCTTTACTGACTGAGCTATGAGGGAAGCCCCCGTTCAGCTGGTGAATAGATGAATATGGCATATCTGCACAAAGGAATACTATGCAACAATAAACAGAAAATAATCAATGATATAGGTATACCACAACATGGATGAATCTCATGAATTATGCAAAAGAAAGGAGGCAGTTTCAAAGCGTACATAATATGGGGTTCCAATTAAATGACATTCTGAAGAAGACACGATTGTAGGAACAGAAAACAGATTCATGTTTGCCAAGTCTAGGAGTAGGTGCAGAGGTTGAATAGAAATGGAGAAGTCAGGAATTTCTTGGAGTAATGGAGCTGTTTTGTGTCTTGATTGTGGTGGTAGTTACATGACTATATGACTTTGCCAAAAGTCCAAGAACTAAACACAGAAAAAAAAAACTAAAAATTGTATCACATGTAGATTTCAAAAGTGAATATATATTGCATTCTAGAAAAAATCATAAAAACGTGTAGCTAGAAATCTCTCAAAATCTTTAAAAATAATAACTAACACCTGTTGAGTTCTTACCACATGACTTTGTGTGAAGTGTTTTTTGTACTTTGTCTCACTTAATCCTCACCAACCTTTTGAGGTATGATCTATGGTGATTCCCATTTGCAGATAAGTAAAAGCAAAGTCACAGAAGTTAAGTATCTTTGCTCTGATCTCAGTTTGCAGCCAAAGGCACGTGTTCCCAAAGGCTGTATTCTGATCCATTGCCCTGCACAGCATTCCACTGATAAGGGCAGGAAATAGGACTGGGATCCAGAGCCCAGTCTCAACCCTGTTTTGCTACCAACACATCATGTGAGCATAAATAAGTACTTAATCTTTCTGTGTTTTCTTATTTCAAAATCCAAGGCCCTGGAAAAATGATTTCTCAGTTTCTATTTAATCCTAGTTTACAAATCTACAAATATATTTTGGTCACTTGCTGCCTGAAAAGACCAACATTTCTCATTTATTCAGGCTCTTTACATGCCCTCTTGCTGCCCTGTTGGGGCCCTGATGTCTGATATTCTACCATTAGCTCTTTATTTCATAAGATTAAAGCATAGTGCCTCCAGAATAGTGCAATGCATATATTGGAGAGCTTGCAGTCTGGAAGCAGGTATAGGGGTTGGTCAAGTCACTCACAGTCTAGCAATTGACAGAGTGGGATGATTGACCAACAGTGATTCAGGATTTTGTGTTATATGTTAAGGCCCTTGTCGTGAAGCGGTGTTATTTGGACTCATAGGCAAGAGTGTGAGCTCTGGAGACAGACAGAGTTAAGCCTCTCTCCATCCTCAATTTTCTCATTGACAAAATGGGGCAATAACAATAACAACAGATATTGCTATATAGGTCACTCTATGCCTATAAAAAAAGCAAAACACAGAGACACTACTTTGCCAACAAAGGTCCATATAGTCAAAGCTCTTTTTTCCAACACTCATGTATGGATGTGAGAGCTGGACCATGAAGAAGGCTAAGTGCCAAAGAATTGATGGTTTTGAACTGTGGTGTTGGAGAAGACTCTTGAGAGTCCCTTGGACTGCAAGGAGATCAAACCAGTCAATCCTAAAGAAAACCAGTCCTAAATATTCATTGGAAGAATTGATGCTGAAGCTGAAGCTCCAATACTTTGGCCACC
This sequence comes from Bos indicus x Bos taurus, assembly GCF_003369695.1. Lineage (NCBI taxonomy): Eukaryota > Metazoa > Chordata > Mammalia > Artiodactyla > Bovidae > Bos > Bos indicus x Bos taurus. The sequence goes on from NC_040082.1 coordinate 47,412,148, forward strand.
TCATGTGAAGAGCCGACTTATTAGAAAAGACCCTGATGCTGGGAAAGACTGAGGCCAGGAGGAGAAGGGGATGACAGAAGTCAAGATGGTTGGATGGCATCACCTACTCAATGGACAGGAATTTGAGCAAGCTCCTGGAGATGGTGAAGGACAGGGAAGCCTGGCATGCTGCAATCCATGGGGTCGCAAAGAGTCGGACACAACTGAGCAACTGAACAACAATGCCTAATATGCATATGAAGTACAGTAAAACAATGATTAATCTCACTCACAACTATTATGTTGTGATATTATGTACCTGGACAAAACCAATATTCTTCTGGAATCAAAGAGGAAAAGAGGAAACAAATGCTCAGAGACAATTAATAAGTTGCTCAAGGTCAAATATCTGGTAGAATTAAGAATACTCCACAGAACAGTGTAGCAATTGAAGGAGAGATTTGACGAAATGCTTTCTAATATCCGTGACATTCTGCATGTCTCTGACCTTGTAGAATGAGCTGCGTCCTTCGTGTTTTTTCAAGGCCCCCTCCCATCACCATCCATAACCAGAAGTTGGCAAGAACTCCAAGCCCCTAGTGTGCTATGCCATGGTAGAAAGTTTCCTCCACAAGACTGATCTCCCCATCTTTCTTAAGGGTACAGATTGTTCCCACAGGAAATACGACTGCCCAGAAATGATGCTGTGCTTGGCACTATCTTCACTCTCATATTATCTTCTGTTCCTCACTGGAGTCATCTCTGGCACTCTCTGGAATTCCACTTATGTGACTTTTCATTTGCTTCCTCTCAGAATAGTTGTATAATCAACAATGTTTGAAGTCAATATATGACTCTACACCAGTGGCTCTGATCAGGGTTGTCCCCCTGGGGGGGACATCTGGCAACATTTGGAAATATTTTTAGTTGTCTCAGTAGGGAAGAGGGGACTCATAGCATCTAATAAGCAGAGGCTAAGGATGCTGCTGAATAACCTACAAGACATAGGATGGCTTCCAAGAAAGAAATACGTGGTCCCAATGACAAAAGTCCAAGTCTGAGAAACCACTCTACAGTGATAAAAGCACTTACGTATCCATCCGCCCATTTGATTCTTATCACACCTTTGAGATGAAAGCCAGGTCAGTATTCACATTCATCCCCAAATATCTCTTTATAATAAGGAGGATATATACAGATGGGTAGTCCCACAGTTGGACTGAGAAAACTGAGACCCAAGGAAGTAAAGTGAGGCTGCCCTGCCCTTCTCCAGGTGCTCTTCGTGAGCCAGGGATCGAACGTGTGTCTCCTGCATTGCAGGTGGATTCTTTACCATAGAACCACCTGGGAAGCCCATATTCAATATTCCGTGACAAATCATAATAGAAAAAATATGAAAAAGAACATATATATATATATATATATATATATATATATGAGAGTCACTTTGCTATGCAGAAGAAATGAACACATTGTAAATCAATTATACTTCAGTAAAATTAAAAAATAAAATGTGATAGTCAAGTTGCTCCTACTAATTTCAATCAATGTGAACTCCTCCCAACTGGGCATTGTAAGTCAGTGCCCCCCTTCTCCTTGAAGCAAACCCTGACTCCTCTGGCTAGAAATCAGCCCTTACCCTCAGAACATTTCTATCTCTTGTTGGCATGGTTCTCCTAGTCTTTTTTCTTCTCAGTGGCAGCTCCACATTTGAGTTAACTTTTATTCTTCTGGTGTCAGTACCTGGAACAGTACCTTGGGTAAGAGGAAAATGAATGTCAAGTGAAGAGCCCAGGGTTTCATGAGCTGCTTCCAGCTCCTGCCTTTATTTCTGCTGATCTCACCTGAACAGCTTCTGCCAAACACGTATCTTGGCTGGCTGTGCCAACCAGTGAAAAATGAATTAAGAAGGACAGCTAATGAGAAGATCAAACAACCCACAGAACTGAGTAACTTATACCTTCTAGAGAAGTTTCACTGCTCCAAGTATCTTAAATAAATCATGGACCTTCTAGGGATGGTCCTTTGCACTCTGTCCTGAAAATCAAAGCAAAATGTCAATATTCTTTCTTTAGATGAAAGCTCTGAACTGAAACTCCAGTAAAGAATCAGGCCTAGAATAAGGGATTATCTGTCTTCAAGTGCTTACCTTGAAGAAAAGGCCCTAGGCCAGTCTTCCTGAAAACCTGTTCCCTGAAACCCCAAACCCAGGGTGTACTTTAGGAAATAAAAGACAGGTTCAAGTAAGCAGCAGGCAAACACCACACACTGTATTCCCCCTTAAGCATTCACAAAGCATATTCACAAGAGTCCCTGAAGAGGCTTTCAAAATCCCCTGCTGCTTAGAGACCTGCATAACATATTAATACTGAAGTTACATACTTTGGGAAACATGTCCACTGCCAGGTTTTGCCTCTATCTTTCCTGACTCACCCTCTTGGGACTCTTTTCAAAAACAGGGTGCTATTTGGGAATCATATAAAGCCACTCTATGGATTACAAAGTGTAAAACTGATATTCAGGACTGTTATTATAGCAGTCATGTCAATAACAGAGGTGTTAAATCAATACTCCAGAACTATTTAGTTAGCACCCATTAAGGGTTAGCAGTAGGAATGTTTGTTCAGCCGCTAAGTTGTGTCCGATTCTTTGTGACCTCAGGGACTGCCACATGCCAGGCTTCCCTGTCCTTCATTGTCTCCCTGAGTTTGCTCAAACTTGTGTCTATTGAGTCAGTGATGCCATCCAACCATTTCATCCTCTGCACCCTCTTCCCCTCCTCCTGTCAATCTTTCCCAGCATCAGAGTCTTTTCCAATGAGTTTTGTTATATAGGAATATAACAGCAAGCAATTAGGTCCCTACTCTCTGGTCTAATTCTTGGAATGGTATCATCTTCACATCTGTCATCCCCACTCCCTGTGCTGTGCTTAGTTGCCCACTTATGTCTGATTCTTTGTGAGCCCATGGACTGTACCCCTCCAGGCTCTTCTCTCCATGGGAATTCTCCAGTAAGAATACTGGAGTGGGTTGCCATGCCCTCCTCCAGGGGATCTTCCCAACCCAGGGATCAAACTCAGGTCTCCCACGTTGCAGGCAGATTCTTTACCATCTGAGCCACCAGGGAAGCCCAAGAATACTGGAGTGGGTAGCCTATCCCATCTCCAGAGGATCTTCCTGACCCAGGGGTCTCCTGCATTGCAGGTGGATTCTTTACCAGCTAAGCTACCATCCTATGTAGTTCAGGGAGCCTAGAAGATGATCTTTGTTGAGGAAAGAACAGAACTACTATTCTTTAAGAGCAAAAAAGTCACCAGGAAGATGATTTTCCTCTGCTTTCTGAATTATAATCCAAGAGAAAGTTCAGTGGAAAGATAAGGTTAGCTCTACTGATATCCAGTGTCAATAAGACACAAGCTATGAGCACTTTTTCAGGGTCTTCTAATCTATAAAATGTCATGAACACACAAACCTTGAGAGCCAAGTTATTTAAGCTGTTCTACTGTTTAAAAAAAAAAAAAAACAGAACTACATGGGATGTTTCTGAAATTTGTCTTAGAGGCCTGATAAATGTGTGGAGGTTGAATCCATCATGTCTGCCTCTGGAGGAGTACTAAAGCAAGAGTTGAGACAAACTCTTCACAACCTGTATATGAAAAGAAACTGGCTCAAAATTATCAGTGGGAGCATAAATTTCATATACTAGTAGTACAAGCTCTTTATAGAGAAATTTTCCAAAATTCACCAAATTTTAAATGCATATTCCATTTGACCCAAAAGTCATTAACTCATTCCAGAAATATTTACTGTGTATTGTTGGAGCTGCTAGAGATACAATCCACAAACTAGTGAATATCCAATATTTTAAGTGATGATAAGGAACAAGCAGGAAAACAAATCACGTTAGAAGGAATGGAGAGTGCCAAGGTGGATAAAGATATTCTGGGAAAGCCTCTCTGGTTCAAGTGAAAAGTGAAGGGAATGATGGGTAAGCTATGTGCGTACCTTGGGAAAGAGTGTTCCAGGTACGGGGACACTATGTGCTCTGAGGTCAGAGAGCATTTGACAGTTTAAGAAACGGAAACAAGGCCAGCAAAATGAGATAAGTCAGAGAGGAAGCAGGATCCAAAGCCTGCAAAAGTCAAAAATCAGATTATCGCAGGCCTCCAGGCCAGAATAAGGACCTTGATTTTGCTCTAAGAGATGCGTGAAGTCATGGGGACATTCTGAGCAGAGCAGGACAAAATGTAAGGTTTTTAGACAATCAATGTGACCTCTTGTATAGAGAAGAGATGGTAGGGGAGCAATGCAGAATGAGAGAGACAAGATCAGAGGCCACTGCAATAAGTCAGGGAAGACAGGATGGTAGTCTGGACCACAGTGGTAGCCACAGAATGGGAAGAATTGATCACAGACAGGATTGGCGGCTAGTTTGGGGTGTGAGTGAGAGAAAGAGAGGCAACAAGGATGAATACAACATTTTTGGCTTGAGACACTGGAAAGCTGCAATGCCATTTACTATAATAGACTTTTTCTTCAAAAAAGAAACAGATTTCAGGAATGGATTCAGCATTTTATGAGTTCAGTTTTAGACTTGTTTACTTGGAAAAACAAAATGTAGACATCCAAACAGACAGTCAGTGGGCAAATGAATACATAGATCTGGCTTCAGGCAGGTGTCAGGATGGAAATATATATATTTGGGAGTTCTCACTGTATGGTATTTAAGGCCAAAAAATCATGCAATATCTTCTAGAGAGTAAGACTAGGTAGGACAGAAAAGAGGGCAACATCATAAGAATTTATTCTACCCATACATTCATGAATATGTGAAAAGTGACATATTTTTAAGAATATTCATAGGAGCATTATTATACAAAATATTAAAAGCAATAAAAATCCACTAATAAAGAACTAGAGTAGTAATTATAGCAACCTTTCAATGGACTATTCTTCAGTAGTCTTTTTAAAAATAAAGCTAATATCATACTTAAAGCTAAGAAACTAAATGTTTTCCCCCTGAATCAGGTACAATGCATGGAGGTCTACTCTTACCACTCTTATTCAATAAAGTACTAGATGTTAAAACTACTGAAATAAGCCAGCTAAAGAAATAGAAGCCACACAGAGTTTAAAAAAAAAGAAGAAATAAAATTATCCCTATTTGCAGGTGACCTGACTGTCTAATGTAGAAAATACAGGGATTCTATTCAAAATTAATTCTGGCATTTTTCAGCAATGAGTGGGTTGATCAAGCTTGCAGGATGCAAAAGCAAAGCACAAGAAATAAATACTTTTCCTATGCTAACAACAAACCTATGGAAATTGAAATTATAACACAGTAGGTGGCTCAGATGGTAAAGAATCCACCTGCCAGTGCAGGAGACCCAAGTTCAATCCTTGGGGTGGGAAGATCCCCTGGAGAAGGGAATGGCTACCCACTCCAGTATTCTTGCCTGGAGAATGCCATGGACAGAGGATCCTGGCAGGTTATAGTCCATGGGATCGCAAAGAGTCAGACATGACTGAGCAACTAACACCTTCACCTTCACCACTGGATTAATCATATCACAATGTTTATGTACATTAAATCATCCCCTTTTACATCTTTTAAAAAATCATGTTGTACAACCTAAATAAATACAACTTTTATTTGTCAGTCATATCTCAATATAGCAAGAAAATAATATGCTACCATTTACAACCAATCCAAAAACATGAAACATTTAGATATCAACATGTACAGATTATCTGTCTGCCGAAAATTACACAATGCTGATTAAATAAACCAAAAAAGATCTAAGTGAATGGAGAGCATAGTAAATATTCAATGTAATAAAGATGTTACTTCTTCCTAAATTGATCTACAGGTATAATGTCTTTACTAACAAAAGCCCAGCAAGTAGTTTATATGCATAGACAGGCTTACTCTGAAATTCATGTGGAAAACCACATGATAGTCCACAGGATAGCTAAAACATTCGTATATAGAAAAATAAAATGGAAGAAATCAGTCTGCTTGATTTCATGGCTTATTATATATTACAATAATCGAGACGGTGAGGTTTTGGTGGATGGATAGACAAGAATCAATGGCACAGAACAGAAAGCAAACAAATAGGTTCACACAAGCATGTGCTATTGATTTTTGATGCAGGTGCAAAAGTAATTCACTAGAAGGACAGCCTCTTCAAACTGGTGATGCTGGAGTAATTGGACACCAATTGGCATAAGAAATGAGCCTCAATCTCAGCCTGACGTATTATACAAAAACTAAGTTAAAATGCGTTATGGACTTCAATGTAGAACTACAAAACCTTAAAAGAAAACATGGCAGAAAATCTTCAGGATCTAGGGCTAGACAAAGTTTCAGACTTGACTCCAAAAGCATAATCTATTAAGGAAAATGCTAATAAATTAGATCTCATCAAAATTAAGAACTCTTGCTCTGTAAAAGTCGATGGAAAGAGAATAAAAACACAAGCTACAGACTGGAAGGAAATATTTGCCAGCCATATATCCAACAAAGGAATGGTATCTAAAATATATTTGAAAACTCAACAGTAAAAAATAAAACAGCACAATTAGAAAATTGGCAAAAGATATAAACAGACATTTCAATAAAGAGGATGTATAGATGATAAAGGCACAAGAAAAGATGTCCGCTATCATTAGTCATCATGGAAAAACAAATTAAAATCATAATGATACCAAACAGAAAGTCTACAGTGAAAAATAGTGACATCACCACATACTGCTATGGATGCGAGAAAATGGAAAACTCGTAATTGCTGATGGGAATGCAAAATGGTACAGCTACTGTGAAAAAATGTGACCATTTCCTATAAAACTAAACACACAATTACCGTACAAACCAGCAATCATACACTTGTGCATTACAGAAAATTGAAAACTTATAAAAAAAAAACTATGTAAATATTCATAGCAACTTGAGTAATTGTAATAAAAATCTGAAAACAACTCAAATGTCCTTCAGCAAATGAATGATGAAACAAATTGTGATATATAAATACACACTCAATAATAAAAAGGAACAAGCTATAGATATAGAGAACTTGGGCAAATCACCAGGGAATTATATTCAACAAGAAAAAACATCAAATCTAAAAGGTAACACAATGATATGAATGATTCCATTCATATAATATTTTTTGAATGACAAAAATTTTTTTAATGAACAGATTAGTGAGTGACAGGAGTTAGGGACCAAGAAGAGGTGGGAGGAAGGTGGGTGTGAAGCGTGAAGAAAATGTTCAATGTCTTGACTGGCCATGGATACAGAGAACTACACATGTGATATAATTGCACAGAACTAAATACTCCTACATTCTCTCTTATACCTAAATAAATATAAGTGGAACTAGGGAAATCTAAATAAGATCAGCAGGTTGTAGCAATGTCAACATTTTAGGTGTGATACTATGCTAACAGTTTTTCAAAATGCTGATATTGAGAGAAATTATATAAATAGTACACAAGATCTGTTATTTCTTACAATGGCATGAGAATCTATAATTATTTCATTAACATTTCTGGTTAAAAGTAATTGTTTAAACAAAATACAAAAAAGAGAGAGACTGTTCTATTTATACTGAGAAGGAAGATATTAAATATTTATTTGACTTAATTTATCTATGATACAACAGCTGAAAACACATGGTACATAAGAGAAACCTACCATTTTAAGGGAAAGGAGCAGACCAGCTGTGGGTAGGACAATGGAGGGACTGGTAACAGTGACTGCCTCTGGGGAGAGAAACCGGGGAGGGTGGGATGGGGCGGGACCAGGGGTGGAAGGGGAGACACATTTTTGCATTTCACTTTTTGAATTTTGAGCCATGGGAATATATTATCCATACCCCACCTCAAAATTAATTAATTTTAAATAAAAATAAGTTGTTTCTGAATGCAAATTGGTAAGCCTGAACAATGAAATAATAACACAGAGAACCAATCCACGAACACACATTTTTTTTTTAACTGTCCCCTAAGATAGATGCTGGAGAAGGAAATGGCAACCCACTCCAGTATTCTTGCCTAGAGAATCCCGTGGACAGAGGAGCCTGCCAGGCTACAGTCCACAGGGTTGCAAAGAGTCAGACACTACTGAGCGACTTCACTTTCTTTCACTAAGATAGATGAGGGCTTCCCTGCTAGCTCAGATGGTAAAGAATCCACCGGCAATGTAGGAGATCCTGGTCAATCTCTGGGTCAGGAAGATCCCCTGGCAAAGGAAATGGCAACCCACCCCAGTATTCTTGTCTGGAGAATCCCATGGACAAAGGAACCTGGCAGGCTACAGTTCCTGGGGTTGCAAAGATTTGGACACAACCAGCCAACGAAACACCCATGCATGTTCATGAGATAGATGCACAGATTAAGGCTATAAAATACTTGAAATAATGTGTAGAAAGCATTACCAATATCAAATCAGAGAGAAACATTCATAAACAGGGAGAAAGAACTAAAATGACAGCTATGCTAAGGTCCAACTGAGGAGTCTAAGCAGTGAAGGCTTACGAGAAATTAGTGATGGGGGAGATTTAGAGTTGGGATAGAAGAAAGGTTTCCTACAACAGATGGGATGACCTTGATCTTGAAGTTCAGAAAGAATTTTTGAACAAGTAAAGAGGGGACCAGTATAAAGATATTTGATGGTGGTTTAGTCCCTAAGTTGTGTCCAACTCTTTGTGACCCCATGGACTGTAACTTGCCAGGCTCCTCTGTCCATGGGATTCTCCAGGCAAGAATGCTGGAATGGGCTGCCATTTCTTTCTATAGAGAATCTTCCCTGACCCAGGAACTAAACCTGGGTCTCCTACATTGCAGGCAGATACTTTACTGACTGTGCTACCAGAGAATGGACCTAAAGATCTGTTTAGGTGAACAGATTTCAGAAGTGCTAAATTTTCATAACGTTCTAGAGATTACCAAATCTGTTCACATTATTGGACGGCTCTAAAATAGGTGTTAATGTTTTGTACATGTGCAAACTGAAGACTAGAAAAATGAAATGAAGTTTCCAATGTCTCAGATCTTATAAGTTTAAGAGAATAGGAGTCCTGACTGCTAAAAATTCACTCATTCCACTAGATATGAAACAACAAAGCTTCAGATGGCCAATATAGTAAGGATACATGGAGCTTCATGCCCAGTCCAGTTAAAAGCAGCTCTATCACCAGAGTTGAAATTTACACTCAGAAAATTGACAGTTTGTTTAGTTCTAGATGTACCAGTTGAGCACCTTCCATAAATTTGCTTATTTCATCCTCATCATCACCTTTTGATTTAAATATATTTAATCCTAATTTTGTAGAAAAGGAACTCTGGGACCATGGGTATAAATAACATGACTCAGTTCACAAAGCTATCACATAACAGAGTCACAGTGGAAACCCCAACTGATCTGTTTCTGCATCCAATGCTCTTTTCACATCACTGATGTCACATTTTGCTAAAGTTACCAATACATTACCTTGCTTTCCTCAAATCCTCCCTAATAAATTAATTTTAAAAAATAATAATAAGTCTGACTTGGCATTTTAAGAATGATTATAAAGCTAGTAATTACTAATATTTCACTTATTTATTTAATATTTTCTACTTCTTTTGATCTTTATAGCCACAGTGCAGATGAAAGAAATAATGCTAATATGTTCTTCTGCTTATTAATCAGAACCAGCTTTGTCCTTGCAGACATGTAAATAGCAGAGCTAAAAGCATCCTAAGATATAAACAATCAAGTCCTTTCATAAATGAGAAAACAAAGACACAGAGAAGCAGAAGGGCTTCCTCAGGGTCCCACAGCTGATCAGTTAAAGATTTGGGACTGGCACTCATGTTCCCTGGTTCACAACTTTAGGAGATGAATTACTGATAGCAAGATGCAATAGTAACACAAAACAAATTCTAAAACATACTGACTCCATCGATGAGGCTGTTTAGGAAGACAGTAAAGGAAAGGATGGAAGAAGTAGTATTTAACAGTAACAGTTGGGCTTTACAGATCACAACAGACAAAAATCAATCTTCATTCACTATCTGAAACTGAATCAAATATCTCAAAGGGAAATGCATAAACACCATCTATGAAAACAAACTCCAAAAAAATCAATTGCATTTTATGCATTTGGATCCTGGGGAATATATTACTCCACTGAAACGGTGACTTTGATTTTGACTTGGCTTTGAATAAGACTTTTAAAAGTGGTCATCAGTGAGAATAGGATATAAAATCATACATTCATATGAGACTCCTTTTAACCCAACCCCTTCGTTATGAAGATGAAACTACTACGTGGAACAGAACAAGGATTTAAAACAGAACACGAGATTCCCAAGTTGACCTTTTTTTCTTTTGAGATAAGGAGTAAAAGTCAGATTAGCTAATGCTTGGTCAATAAAAGCACAGACTTTAGAGGGAAACAAACTTATGTTCCAGTCCTGACTCCACTACCACTATCGGCCTGACTGTAGCAGTCACATCTATTGGCTAGCATGTGTCTATTGCTAATCCCCATTTCCTTGGCCTGCCTCCTGTATAAAGCCAGAGGAAAGCAAATACTCATTTCTCATCATTCCTTGTGTCTGTGTGTGTGCACGCATACTCAGCAGTGTCCACATAACTCTGGCCAAAAAGACATTTGTAAAACCAGCCAGGGTCCTCAAAGATTTTTACTTTTCATAATTAAAAAAATGCACATGGCTAGTGCTACCCATCTCCTCTTGCTGCTTCCCTGAATACAGATTTGCTGCCTGAATCAAGTACTCTAGGTCATAACCATCATGTGGCCAGGGGTATTCAAGCATAAAGAAGAAAAGCCAATACACTGAAGGCGGTGGAGGCATAGCAGAATGTTAGAAAGAACTTGAATCCTTAATGACATCACTGAAGTGGAGTAAGTAGCAACAGGATCACCAGAATTCTCATCTGAGGGGAAAAAAATACCCGCATTTATGTAAAACAACATTTGTTGCAGCCAAAAGACAACTGATAGAGTTACCTTGGACAAGTTAACCTCTCGAAACCTCAGTTGCCATATCTGTAAAATGAGGAACAACCATACTATCTCAACAGTTTACTGTCACATCATTAGTTCAGTATATATTAACTGAGCATTTACTAGACAGTTCTAGGAGACGGGGATGTAGCGGTAATTAAAGGTTTCTTTGACTATAGAATAGACATTCTAATCTTAAAATTCACGCAATAAAAAATAAAGAAGTTAATTTTGAAGACTAAAGCTAGAAACACATGTGAAGGACCTGGCACAGTGCTTGGCACAGAGTAATGCTCAAAAAATAGCAGCTGCTACTATTATAATTCTTATTGGCCTTCAATAATTACTGATTAAATTCTTAGGAATTCCCCAAACCCACATATATAAGAGTTATTAGAAATACAGGGATCTCAAGCCATCCCATAAAGCTACCAGGAATCCTTGCACTCTGACCTGCTGGTTAATTTTTTCTTATCAAGCTGAGAGCATTCTCTCAATTTTGAGGCACCAAGGTTCATATGCCTTTAGAACTTTCCAATACCAGGACTTGTTTTGAATAATCAGACCAAAAAGACTCACATAGTTGGAAAGGAAGAATGAGTTGGAGATGAATGGGATTTGCTATGGGTAGATGGCCATGAGATATCTCACTGGGACAGGACAATATAATCCAAAATGCTTTTGCTTTTCAGATGTCATTTCATTTGAAAATTGATTTCTTGAGTAGAAATTGAAAGTCAATGGTAAAGAGTTAGGCTTGAAAGTACCATTGACTGAATCCAGGCTCTTGCACTAGATCCAAAAAAATTATTTTCTGTGTGGTCTTGAGCAATCCTTCCTTTCTCTGGTCCCCAGTTTCCCCATCAGCACAGTAATGGAGCTGGACTAGAGCATGTAAACTCTGACATCCTGTCATTCTACTTTTCTCAAATCATCTGCTCTGTTGAGATGCCCTCCTCCCAGCAGCACTGGAACAAGGGTGCCTCTCTCAGCAGATTTGCTAATGCCCAGCCACCAGGGGAGAAAAACTGCTGACGGATGCTCTGGCTGCCTCCGTGTTGTTAAACACCTACTTACAGCTCTAATCGGCTGGTTTTCATGCCCAGGAGATAGGGATTGATTGCTGACACCGACCTGGCAAGAAGACGATCCTGCAATCACCAGCCAAAGCAACTTAGGCATGCAGGCTGGGAATTTGGCAAGTGGTGCTGTGAAGGGGAGACATAGCGGGGAACACAAGAATGGGAGGTGGTTTTGCTTAGTGGTTAAGAGCATTGGTTGCAGAGTCAGGTGCTTCTAGATTTCATTCCTATCTCTATCCCATTCTACCTGGGTGAAGTTGGACTTGTTATTCCACATGTTTCTCAATAGCAGCAGACTCTGCCCCACTGTCCCAGGGAGTGAACCTGGATGGGTCTATATGGCACCATAGTCTTTTCTGCTTGCCTGTGGCCATGTGACCCAATCCTGGCCATTGAGACCCGAGATGATTTTTTTTCTGGGTAATTCCTTAGTAAAATAAATAAATAAAAGAGACATCTGCAAGATACTTCTTGGTCATTATGGTTATAATGCTAAGTCTCTCTGACCATAAAGACTCTGTTAATAAAATGAGTATCACAGAGCAAAAACATGGAGGGAACCTGGGCCTGTGATGATGTCATTGAATCACCATATTCTTCACAACCCTAGAACTGCCCTATTCTCAGCCTGCTTGCTCTTGCTAGATGAGAAAAGAAATGCCTATTACTTATACTACTTTTAGTAGGTTTTCTGCTTATTGTATCCAAGAGTCTTCTGAGAGTAGCAGTCATAATAATTGCTGTTATCATTGCTAAAATTCTACTGTCCAGAGTAGTATGTGTGTGTGCTTAGCCAGTCAGTCATGTCTGACTCTTTGTGACCCCATGGACTGCAGCCCACCAGGTTCCTCTGTCCATGGGGATTCTCCAAGCAAGAATACTGGAGTATGTTGCCATGCCCTCCTCCAGGGAATCTTCCCAACCTAGGGATCGAACCCAGGTCTCCCACATTGCAGGTGGATTCTTTACTATCTGAGCCACCAGGGAAGCATACAAAGCAAAAATTCAGAGTTAGAAATCTGGGCTCAAATCTTAGTAACTCCACTCAGTATGCCATATCTCCATTTCCTCACTTTTCATTTACAGGTATACCTCTGAAAATCATGAGGATTTGAAAAGTCCTAAGGAGCTACACAAACTTAAAGGAATATTTACTAATACCCACTCTACCATTGGTAGTCTCTGACATGTAAGGAAAAGCACAGTAGCTGAGAGTCACCAGAACTGGTTCCTCATTGTGGCTCTGACATGGACTTCCTTAGTAACACTGGACAAGTCCCTTCCCTTCCCTGAACCTTAGTTTCTCCATAAAATTAGAGTCATGAGCTGGCTTAAATGTAGCGCCATTCTTGGAATTGATATTCTATAAATCAAAGTGATATATTTTTTTTCCCTTGTGTAGCAGGAAGACATTGACCAAGGTAACAACAAATTTAGTGGGAAGAGCCATGAGAACCTCCTATGAGTGCTGTGTGCTGTGCTTAGAGCTTCTGCATTGCAGTCAGCTACCACACGTGGACAGTCCCTACCTAGGCAAGATTTCACTCTACTCTCAGCATTATGCTGCCTGCATAACTATCCTGTTGGAAAATTTCTCTGGCATCTCAACCCACAAAGAAAATATTTCCTGAAAGTTCCTAGTTTTTCCTCATGAAGAATGAGCTACTTAAAAAGCAAGGCCAATAAAAGCAATGCTTCTTAAAGTAAAATTATTTTGGCTTAATGCAGAAATCGTTTAAGAAAACAAACTAAAACTCCCATCCAAATCAAGCCAACAGCACTTCCAAAATACCCTATCTAGACACAACACCAGATGGAACAGAAGTAGATGCCGTTTTATTCATTTTCCTTACCTTGTGCCACTGCATGGAGACTGACAAGAGAGCCTTCCCATCTCTGTGGTGTGTGGACCTTTAAAAACCCCTTTATGTGACTTTCCCAACAGTTCTATAAGAAATGAAGGCAATGGAGGTGGCAATATAGCATAATAGTTAAGATCTATACTTTGGAATAAATGGTATCTGAAGCCAAAATCTAGCTCTGCTCAGTTCATTCTTTTTCCTTCTCTCTCAAAATGTATTATACACTTTCTATGTGCCAGGAACTCTTTTAGGCTTTAATATCACTCTCCAACATGCACACATATCCTCCTCTCCCAATCACTCCCAGAACCTCATGTGTGTTCAGGTACTGGGCCCTTTTGGCCTCCCTCAGGTCAAAAGGATGAATTGTGTTCACTGACACTGGTCATTGCAATTCATCCCATTCCCCTTTGATTGTTATAAGTCTCCCAATAAGCATGCGTCCCAGGGGTCTCAAAGACCATGCAAACACTTGATGTTTTTCTAAAAGCACTAATGGCTAAAGCTTATTACAGCAGAAGGATATATAATAAGATCATCAAGGGATGATGACACAAGGCAGAATCTAGAGAAATCCATGGCCAGGCTTTGAGAAGCTATCTCCATCTGGTGAGGTGACACATGAGTGTGCTTGTGCCTGCCAACAATAAAAATGTAGTGACAAGGGTGCCTACTCTCATCACTTTTATTCGACAGAGTAATGGAAGTCCTAGCTAGAGCATTAGGCAAGTAAAAGAAACCAAAGCCTCCAAATTGAAAAGGAAAATGAATAAAGACTTGAATGTAAAACCTGATACCTAAAACTCCTAGCAGAGAAGAGATTGCTAACTCCTTGACATCAGTCTTGGTGACGATTATTTTTGGATTGGACACTCAAAACAAAGGCAATGAAACCAAAAATAAACAAGTGGGACTATATCAGACTAAAAAGTGTCTGCACAGCAAAGGAAACTATCAACAAAATGCAAAGGCAACTCACTAAATGGGTGAAAGTATTTGCAAATAATATACAGGCATAGCTCAGTGATATGGTGTGTTCAGTTCCAGACTATGACAATAAAGCAAATACTATAATAAAGCAAGTCACATGAGTTTTTTGGTTTCCCAGGGCATATAAGTTTATGTTTAGTCCATAATGAAGTCCATTAAATGTGCAATAATATTATACTTTAAGAAAATGATATACATGCATAATTTTAAAAATACATTAGTGGTAAAAAAAAAATGCTAACCATAATCTGAGCCTTCAGCAAGCCATAGTATTAATAACAATATCAGAGCTCACTAATCATTGATCACCATGACAAAATAATAATGTGTGTGTGTGTGTGTGTGTGTGTGTGTGTTAGTTGCTCAGTCGTGTCCGACTCTTTGCGACCCCATGGACTGTAGCCCACCAGGCTCCTCTGTCAATGGAATTCTCCAGGCAAGGATACTGGAGTGAGCTGACATTTCCTCCTCCAAAATAATCATATAGAAATGTTTAAAATATTGCAAGAATTACCAAATATGACACAGACACACAAAGTGGGAAAACAACACCGATAGACTTGCTTGACAAAGGGTTACCACAAACCTTCCATTTGTAAGAAAACACAAACATCTGTCAGTGTGATACAGCAAAGCACAATAAAATGAGGTATGCCAATATCTGATAACGGGTTAATAACCAAAATATATGAAGAATTCAAGAGCAAAAATATTTTTAATTGGCAGAGGATCTAAAGAGACATTTTTCCAAAGATGGCAGATGGCCAACAAGTACTACAAAGACGCTCTAATCAGGGAAATGCAAATCAGAATCACAGTGAGGTATCACCTCACACCTGTCAGAATGGTTATTTTCAAAAAGTCAAGAAATAACTATTAGCAAGAATGTGGAGAACAGGGAACACTTGTACACTGTTGATGGGAATGTAAATTGCCATAGCTACTGTGGAAGACAGCATGGAGGTACCTCAAAAAATTAAAAGTAGAACTAACATGGGCTTCCCATGTGGCACTAGTGGTAAAGAAACAACCTGCCCATGCAGGAAAGGCAAGAGATGATGGTTTGATCCTTGGGTCCAGCAGATTTCCTGCAGGAGGGCACGGCAACCCACTCCAGTATTCTTGCCTGGAGAATCCCATAGACAGAGGAGCCTGGCAGGCCACAGTCCACGGGGTTGCACAGAGTTGGACACGACTGAAGCAACTTAGCACACACACATGCAGAACTACCATATTACCCAGCAATTCTAATCCTGGGTATTCAAAGAAAATGAAAACACTCAGAAAGATATCTGCACTCCCATATTCACTGCAACATTATTTACAATTGCCAAGATTTGGAAGCATCCACCAACAGATGAATGGATAAAGAAAATTATACATATATATATATATATATATATACACACACACACATATACATATATGTATACACACATGCACACATGCATATAATGGAATACTACTCATAAAAATATTCACAGAACTTATCAAAAGAATGAAAATTTGTAATTTGTAACAACATGGATGGACGTGGAGGGTATTATACTTACTAAAACTAATTCAGGCAGAGGAAAACAAACACTATAGCATCCCATTTACATGTAGAAGTTTTTAAAAAATGACCCATCTCATAGATGCACAGAACAGATTGGTGGTTGCCAGAGGTTGGGGGTAGGAGACAGGCAAAATGGGTGAAGGAGATCAAAATGAACAAACTTCCGGTTATAAAATACATGCCATGGGGATGTAATGTATTCCATGATGATGATACTTAATAATACTGTATTGCATGTTGGAAAGTTACAAAAAGTAGATCTTACTAGACCAGACTCATTGTATTGATCATTTTTCAATATATACAAATATTGAATCATTATGTTATATACCTAAAATTAATATATTATATGCCATTATATTTCAATTTTAAAAATCAAAATAATGCAGTAACATGCACAATGTTTTTGCCTAGGGAAGCCCATTTGGACTTGGCATCGAAGTTTTTACTGGGGACTGGTCATATCAGCACACTCTGCTCAGCATATTACCAAAATTCCATACTCTCAGAAGAAAAGCACATGTTCAGCATAAATTACATTGCTTCCTAGGTGGCACTAGTGGTAAAGAATCTCCTGCCAATGCAGGAGACACAGGAGATGAGGGTTCGATCCCTGGGTCAGGAGAATCCCCTGGAGGAGAGCATGGCAACACATTCCAGTATTCTTGCTGGAGAATCTCCAAAGACAGAGGAGCCTGATGGACTACAGTTCAAAGAGTCACAAAGAGTGGGACACAACTGAAATGACTTAACAGCACAAATAGTTGAAGAGCCATAAACTACCCTTCGGCTTCCCTGGTGGTTCAGAGTGTAAAGAGTTTGCCTGCAATGCAGGAGACCCAGGTACGATCCCTAGGTCAGGAAGATCCTCTGGAGAAGAGAATGGCAACCCACTCCAGTATTCTTACCTGGAAAATTCCATGGACAGAGGACCCTGATGGGCTACAGTCCATAGGGTCACAAAGAGTTGAACATAACTGAGTGACTAACACAAACAACCCTTATCTGTTAGGGATTACGTCAAATACTGAGTTCTCAGAGGCCAGCCAAGAGCCAACCTTGCAAGCAGGCTCTTCTAAAAGTAGCACCCTCTGTCTTGCTATGTTAACTCTCTTCTGCATAACGTGTCAGTTCTGATCAATGAGACATCAAAAGAAGTCTGTTGGAGACTTTCTGTCCGGGAAACTAAGAGATCTACATAAGGAAAAAAAAAAAAAAGCCTTTTTGTCTATCATTTTTACTTTCTCCATATTGGGATGTTGAATAAAGATAAAATACCCAGAGTTAAGGCATCAGTCTTGCAACAGCAAGGGCACAAACATGAAGATAAAAATACAACACTCTATGACCAAAAGAGGAGGAGGGGAGTGCCTGGGTTGTTGAAAGTAAGTGCCACAGAGCAACTGAACTAATACCATTAGCCACCTATCTCCACATTTTATATTTTGTAAGGGAAACAAGCCCCTGCAGGCTTAAGCCACAACTATTAAAATCCTGCTACTTGCAGCCAAATTCACTTCTGAATGATACAACAATCAAGCAAAAAGAGCCACAGCTCTTTTTTTAAAAAATGAAGCTTTCAGACTAGTGAGGGTCGTGGGGACAGATAGCAAAATAGTTATACTACTGGATGTATAACTGCAAACTGAGACAAGTACTCTGAAAAAAAGGGTATTTAGTTACATTAGAGTCTATAAAATGGAAACTGACCTAGGCTAGTCACGAACGAGAAGGAAGTACCCATGGAAAATTTTGTTCAAGTTATTTATTTCCGTACAACAAACTGCTCCCAATTTAATAGCTTAAAACAATCACTTTATTTAGGTCACAATTTCGTGAGTTAGATATTCTGGAAAGGCTTCATTGGGAATTCTCTCTTGGGTCTCTAATGAGGTTTCAGTCAGTTATCAACTGAGGCTGCAGTCTTCTGAAGGTTTGGCTGAGCTGGGTGTTTAGGACAGGTTACTCACAAGGCTAGCAGGTGATGCTGCTGTCAGTGGGGAGCTCAGCTGGCTGCTGACCAGAGCACCTCCAGCACAGACTCTAAGGGAAGCTGGAGTTCTTGTGAGGTGACTCAGGACTCCAAGTACCACTATTCCAAACAAAGTGGAAATTGCCTGGTATATTATGACCTAGCCTCATAGGTACATAATGTCACTTCCATCACACTCTTGGTCAAAGCAATTATAAACTGCTCAGACCCAAGAGTGAGGATATAGACCCTTCCTGTCAATGGGTATTGTCATTATTATCCAGTCGCTCTGTCGTGTCTGACTCTGCAACCCCATGGACTGCAGCATGCCAGCCTTCCTTGCCCTTCACTATCTCCCAGAGCTTGCTCAAAATCATGTCCATTGAGTTGACAATGCCATCCAACCATCTCATCCTCTGTTGCCCCCTTCTCCTCCTGCCCTCAATCTTTCCCAGCATCAGGGTCTTTTGCAGTGAGTCAGCTCTTCGCCTCAGGTGGCCAAAGTATTGGAGCTTGAGCTTCTGCATCAGTTCTTCCAATGAACATTCAGGGTTGATTAGCATGCCAGAGAAATGAAGGGCCTATTTAGATTAATTTTAGGCTTCCTTAGGAGATGAGAATTGAACTAACAACTGGAGAATGAATAGGTAGCATTAAGCAAACAGAAGAGGAAAGGAGACATAACATCTACAGAGAAGAGCCTGGTCCAAGAAAGAACAAGTTATAGAAGAAATCACAGTGTATTGGAGAATAAAGAGAGTGCAGCACAGAAAGTAAGATGTGGGGGATGGGATGGGGGAGTCATGGTCGGAAAAGAATTCATGCTGGATTTTATAGGCTATGGTAAGGATCTCAATCTTTATCCTAAAAGTCACTATTTGTGTGACCTTGAATAAGTCTCTAAAAACTAGTGTCACTCTCTGTTGGGGAGGTGAGATAGACATTTATCATCCATTCCTGCCTTATAAAACTGTCAAAAGATTTAGTGAGATGGTATCTTCACAGTAAGTGAAATTGAAAAGTGAAAGTCAGTTGCTCAGTCATGCCCAACTCTTGCGATTCCACTGACTGTAGCCCACCAGGCTCCTCTGTCCAGGGGATTTCCCAAGCAAGAACACTGGAGTAGATAGCCATTCCCTTCTCCAGGGGATCTTCCCAACCCAGAGATCGAACCTGAGTCTCCTGCATTGCAGACAGATTCTTTACTGTTTGAGTGTTCGAAAAATAGCAGTTGTAGCTATTGTTGTGGTCATTTTTATTGTATTTTTATTCTATTACTAAATAGGGCATTTGCTTTGCAGTTAGGAAACTAAGACCCATAAGAATTTAAGGGGCTCAGAATATCCAAAAAACAAGTCATTGAGCAAAGATTGAAACCCAAGTCTCTTGGCCCCTCATTTAAGTGTTCTCCCTTCATCGCCACTTCAGCCAGGGCAGTATAGAGGCAGAAGTTCGGCCACACTTGGACACCCCCTATATTTCTAGATGCATCTGATAGAAGCAGGCATGGGTTTTAGGAATTTCAGTAATAAACTGAGGCCCATCACTGCTGCTAACAAGCCAGGAAGGCTGGTCTGTGTGTAATTGATGCAGGAAGTGATGTAATGAAGGGCAAGTGCATTGACT
The DNA here is from genome assembly GCF_003369695.1 of Bos indicus x Bos taurus. Lineage (NCBI taxonomy): Eukaryota > Metazoa > Chordata > Mammalia > Artiodactyla > Bovidae > Bos > Bos indicus x Bos taurus. Next base: position 47,432,237 of record NC_040082.1, read on the forward strand.
CTGCCACCAGAGAGAACCCCGGCTCAACACTCTCTGGGTCTAAAGCCTCCAGCAAACACTGAGCTACACTGAGCTTCAGCAACTTCATCTCCAGAGTGGGAATGATATCCACCTAATTTTGAGTGATTTTGAGAATAAAAGAGAAAATGAATGTGAAACATTTGAAGCCTCAACAGTACCCCATTAATGTCTCTTTTCCCACTCAGAAGTCTAAACCTCAAAACACTGAAATAAGACCAGTTCTTTCCACGAGACCTTATCACCACTGACAATAATACTAAAGTGAATTGGACATTCATAAGTGTGGGTCCGTAAGTCTACTGAGTAGATTCCAGATATGGAGTCTTTGCCCAGAAACTCTCCCCTCAGATTCTAGCATATATTGCTCTTCTGTTCACTCAAGTTTCTACTCAGATAAGGAGGAGGTGAGGAAAGGCTTCATGAGCTAGGATTTCATAATAGGTGGGATTTGGCAACATAGAGATCAGAGTAGAGGACATGATACATCAAAAAAACAGCATGAATTAAAGCACAAATGCAGGAAAAACGGGGATCCTCTTTAGGACCATGGTAGACAGTTCCAAGACTATGGTAAGAGGCAATATGGGATGGTACAATGGGTATAGAACATACACAGGTGAACCCAGGAATGTCATTCTAAACATTAAGAAGTATTAATACAATAGGGCCTAAGGCCCTGACCCATTAATCCAACAATCCATCAATTGTGTGCACCTATGCTCTTTCTCAAGATTGCTGGGAGAAATATCAGTACTCTCAGATATGCAGATGACACCACCCTTATGGCAGAAAGCAAAGAAGAACTAAAGAGCCTCTTGATGAAAGTGAGAGAGGAGAATGAAAAAGTTGGCTTAAAACTCAACATTCAGAAAACTAAGATCATGGCATCCAGTCCCACCACTTCATGGCAAATAGATGCAGAAACAATGGAAACAGTGAGAGACTTAATTTTCTTGAGTTCCAAAATCACTTCAGATAGTGATTGCAGCCATGAAATTAAAAGACACTTGTTCCTTGGAAGAAAAGCTATGACCAACTTAGACAGCATATTAAAAAGCAAAGACATTATTTTGCCAACCAAGTTCCATCTAGTCAAAGCTATGGTTTTCTCAATAGTCATGTTTGGATGTGAGAGTTGGACTATAAAGAAAGCTGAGTGCTGAAGAATTGATGCTTTTGAACTGTGGTGTTGGAAAAGACTTTTGAGAGTCCCTTGGACTGCAAGGATATCCAAGCAGTCCATCCTAAAGGAAATCAGTTCTGAATATTCATTGGAAGGACTGATGCTGAAACTGAAATTCCAATACTCTGGCCACCTGATGTGAAGAACTGACTCATTGGAAAAGATCCTGATGCTGGGAAAGATTAAAGGCAGGAGGAGAAGGGGACAACAGAGGATGAGATGGTTGGATGGCATCACCAACTTGATGGTCATGAGTTTGAGTAAGCTCCAGGAGTTGGGGATGGACAAGGAAGCCTGGTGTGCTGCAGTCCATAGGGTTGCAAAGAGTCAGACACAACGGAGCGACTGAACTGAACTGTGTTCTCTCTCTTTCACATACACACACTCACTATGGGCCTCTTGCCCAGTTACTCTCTTATAAACCTAGAGAACCACTTGCCAGTCTGGAGTTAAGGTTTATAAGCCTGTCACTGATGGAAATCAGAGCTGGCAGACAAGTTATGAGAACATAATTTAGGGAACCGCAGGGGGAGATGCCCATTCATTGACTCAGCATCAAAGGAGTATGAGGAGAAGAAAGGGAGGGAGGGAGGGAGGGAGGGAGGAGAGAAGAGGAGAGAGGATAGGACAGAAGAAAGATGGGATAAAGGGGTAAGGGAAGGGGAGAGAAGGAGAGAGGAGGAAGAAACTGGAAGAAACTCTAAAATTCCCACTTTCCCTGGAGTAAGAAGAATGGCTGCCAAAATCATTCTTCCTGAGTCACCCTTGTGGGTAGATAGAGCAGAGCAAACCTTGTGAGCTAATAATAGTCTGGGACACATTACTTGCAGCCTACAATATGCCCCCATCTGGTTCTGGCTCAGCACCAAAAATTCCTCCAGTTAGGGATGCAGGCATCTTTAGGAGTCCAATGTTAAAATGCAAATAACTCTAGGAGGAATACAACATTAAGCTATTATCAACTATTAGCATTTCTACAGGGATTAGACTCACAGAATCAGAGGTTCTCAGGGCAGGAAGGGATTTTTAGAGATTAATTTATGAGTTAATTTACTAACACCTGGACCTTCAGAACCATATCCTCAGGGGAGAAAAGTACAGCCCACATCTGGTTCTGTCTCCTCTACCTCATTCATCTCCTCCTCCACCCTAAGGCACACTCATTCATTCATTCATGAACTCTTTACTAAGTGCTGTTTTAGATATTAGTGATAGAGGGTAACCAAAGCAGGCAAGGTCTTGGCATTCTAGTGGAGAAGTTTGACAGTTATAAAGAAACTCTAATTTTTTACGCTCACCCTTAGTCTCTGTTTCACATTCCTGTGGTGAGGGCTAAACCCTAATCCGCACTGCTGTCTCCCTTTTTGGAGAGCCCGCTGCATTATTCAAATTCTCCCACAGTTTAGTTTTTAACAATGCTCTAATTTCTTGTTCTGCATTCTCACCCAGACTATAAGCTCTTGGAAAGCAGAGATACTGTCATGCCTAGTTGTAGCCCTTACTAAGCCAAGCCTAAGACACAGTACACAGCAGGAATTCAAGGGCCTGACAATCCCTACAGATCACAGGTATTTTTCCTCACCACTAAACTCCTGGCATTTAGTTGGTACTTTATAGACATTTTTTTCAATAAATAAATACTTGTTGACTGATACACAGAGAAGACATTCCAAGTGGGGTGTTCTGGGGAAATGGGCAAAGCAAACAAATGAACAGCATTTGGACACAAGACATTTGAAGCTGGCACCAGAGCAAGGAAGAGTAGATACTAAAAGGGAGCAGGAGGTAGGAGACAAACCCTGACCTTATCTTTTTTTTTAAGATTTATTTATTTTTTATTATGCTGGGTTTTCATTGCTGAGTGCAGGCTTTTTCTAGTTGCAATGAGTAGGGGCTACTATCTGGTTACAGAGTATGGGCTTCTTGTTGCCGTGGCTTCTCTTGTCGTGGAACACTGACTCTAGGCACAGAGCTTCAGTAGTTGCAGTGCATGGGGTCAGTAGTTGCCACGCACAGGCTTAGTTGCTCCTGGCATGTGGAATCTTCCCGGACCAGAGATCGAATCCATGCTTCTTGCATTGGCAGGAAGATTCCTAACCACTAGACCACTAGGAAAGCTTCTGGCCTTATCATTTCCTACTGTTTATTTTCCAGGTATGAAGTGGGCGAACTGTGCCTTCTAACTTGGTATTCAGTGATTGAGGACTGATTTTCAACTGATCTGGCTTGTTGACTGATTTATTGCAACATTCAACATGTACTGCAAATCTGCTGAATGTGAGGCACTCTGTAAGACTCTTGGAGGATAAACTCTTGATAAGAACTAAACTCAGGTTCTGCATTTGAGCAGATTTTGTGAGACCACTGTGTGATGATTCTGAAGGTCTCATCCCTGGGTATCCAGAGAACAGGCAGCAGATGAATATCTATAGCTGTGAATAGCAATGACCTTGAATGCTTTTCAAACTGGAAATATCCAATGCATGGGGTAAGACAGAAGTGCTCTTAGTGAAGTGGTCACCTGGGGCTTCCTAGCCTCATTAGCGCCCTGGCTGCCTGATTGATTCAATCACACCTCATAAGCTCATTTATTCTATGACTGGATCTGAAATACCCTTTACTTGACAGGTTCTGGAAGTAGATAGCTTGGATTCCATTCCTGGCTCCTCTTCTACTTATTGGTGAAATGAAATTGGGCAACTTACTGAATAACACTGTATTAGTTTCAGTTCAGTTCAGATGCTCAGTCATCTCTGACACTTCGCGACCCCATGCACTGCAGCACACCAGGCTTCCCGGTCCATCACCAACTCCCAGAGCTTGCTCAAACTCATGCCCATTGAGTCAGTGATGCCATCCAACCATCTCATCCTCTGTTTTCCCCTTCTCCTCCTGCCTTCAATCTTTCTCAGCATCAGGGTCTTTTCTAAAGAGTCTGTTCTTTGCATTAGGTGCCCAAAGTATTGGAGCGTCAGCATCAGTCCTTCCAATGAACATTCAGGACTGATTTCCTTTAGGATGAACTGCTTGGATCTCCTTGCAGTCCAAGAGACTCTCAAGAGTCTTCTCCAACACCACAGTTAAAAAGCATCAATTCTTTGGTGCTCAGCTTTCTTTATGGTCCAACTCTCACATCCATACATGACTACTGGAAAAACCATAGCTCTGACTAGATGGACCTTTGTTAGCAAAGTAATGTCTCTGCTTTTTAATATGCTGTTTAGGTTGGTCATAGCTTTTCTTCCAAGGAGCAAGTGTCTTTTAATTTCATGGCTGAAGTCACCATCTGCAGTGATTTTGGAGCCCAAGAAAATAAAATCTGCAATAGTTTCCATTGTTTCCCCATCTATTTGCCATGAAGTGATGGGACCAGATGCCATGATCTTTGTTTTTTGAATGTTGAGTTTTAAGCCAGCTTTTTCACTCTGAGTTTACTCATATATAAATTAGGGATAATAATAGTGCCAGTCTGTTTCCTAGAGTAATGGAAACAAAAGCAAACAAAGAGATGGGACCTAATTAAACTTACAAATAATTGCATAGCAAAAAAAAACCATAAACAAAATGAAAAGACAGCCTATGGAATGGGAGAAAATATTTTCAAATGATATGATCAACAAGGAATTAATTTACAAAATGTACAAACAGCTCATATAACTCAACAACAACAAAACAAACAATTCAATGAAAAAAATGAGCAGAAGATCTAAATAGATACTTCTCCAAAAAGACTACAGACGGGTAGCAGGCACATGAAAAGATGCTCAACATTGCTAATTATTAGGGAAATGCAGATCAAAACTACAATGAGGTTGGTATCACCTCACACTGGTCAAAATAGTCATCATCAAAAACCCTACAAATAATAAGTGCTGGAGAGAGTGTTGGAGAAAAGGCAACCCTCCCATATTGCTGGTGGGAAGGTAAATTGGTGCAGCCACCATGGAAAACTGTATAAAGTTCCTTAAAAATTGTAAAACAAAGTTACCATATGATCCAGCAATCCCACTCCTAGGCACACATTCATAGAAAACTCTAATTCGAAAAGATACTTGCACTCCAGTGTTCTTAGTGGCATTGTTTACAATAGCTAAGATATGAAAACAGCCTAAGTGTCCATCAACAGATCAATGGGTAAAGAAGATGTGGTACATGTATACAGTGAAATACTACTCAGCCATTAAAAGAATGAAGCAACGTCATCTGCAGCAACATGGATATACCTAGAGATTATCATACTAAGTGAAGTAAGTCAGACAGACAAAAACAAGTATCATATGATACCACTCATATGTGGAATCTTTTAAAAATGATAAAAGTGAACCCATTTACAAAACAGAAATGGACTCACAGACATAGAAAATGAACTTAATGGTTACCAAAGGGGAAAGGAGAGGAGGGATAAATTAGGAACTGGGGAGTAACATATACACAATAATATATATAAACTAGATAATCAATTAAGGACCTACTGTATAGCACAGGGAATTATACTCAATATCTTGCAATAACGTATAATGAAAAATAATTTGAAAAGTATATATTTATATATGTATGTATAACTGAAAGAAAGAAAGAAAGTGAAGCTGCTCAGCCGTGTCCAACTCTCTGTGACTCCATGGAGTATAGCCTGCCAGGCTTCTCGTCCATGGAATTTTCCAGGCAAGGGATAATGGAGTGGGTTGCGATTTCCTTCTCTAGGGAATTTCCCTACCTGGGGATCGAACCCTGTTCTCCTCCACTTCAGGCAGACTCTTTACCATCTGAGCCAAGAGGGAAGCCCAATAATAATCTAAGAGACAAATGTATTTTGAAATACTCATTCACAGAACTAACCCCAAGAAGTAATGGGGGTAAGGTGGGGGGTAGAGAGAAAAGGAGTGACTTTAGACTTCAGGACTATTTAAGTAAACTGAGAACAAGAACAGAACTCTAAGCTTCATGAGGGAAGGGTTTGTCTGTTTTGTCCATTCCATGTATCCAGACATGCTCATAACTGGTAGCCATTTAATAAATATTTTTAGGATAAATGAAAGCTAAGAAATAAATGAATGTAGATTCTGACTGCAAGATGCACCCACCCTCATTATTTCTCTTTATTTCTATCTGCACTGTTGAAGAATAAGGACCATTTCTTAAATTCAGAGGCCTCTCCAACCTGACCCTATCTCTACCCATCTCATGAACACACCATACTCATTTCCTAACCTTATGCCTTTACTCACACCACTTACCTGATGTGAATCCCACCCATTTCACTTGGCTATACACCTGAAATGTAAATCAAGTCTACTTCAATTAAAACTAATCATAATAGTGGTGACAGCTGAGGATTATATTGAAAGCTAAACAAGTTGGTATATGAAAAACACAACTATTTCTGGCATATAGTATATATCTAATAACTCTTTGTCATATTTATAGTATGTGGTGGAACAGATACCTCTCTTCCCAGAATTCGTGTCTATTGAGGGAGAAAAGCAATTACAATGCAGTGAGAGAAGTGCTGGGTGGGGTAAAGTCAAGGCTGAAAAGAGAAGGCAGAGGAGGGGCCCTGAATCAGGAGGTCAGGGAGAATTGTTAGAAGAATGTGAAGACTGAAATGAGACATAAAGGAGCAACCCATCAAAGAGCTAAGGGAATAAAGTTCTAGGTGGACTTTATTTAAAATCACAGACATCAGAGCACGTGACCTGTGTGGGGAAGCTGAAATTTCAGTATGGTAAAGACTTCAGAAGAAGAGACAATAACAATAAAAACCTAGTAAAGCAGAAAGAAAAGTGGTAACTGCATTAGCAAAACCAAGAAAGCAGAATTCTAAGTGGCTGTGCAAGGGGAAAATAAAAGCAATCCAGTTTACACAGAAGAAACCCCAAAAAGCCCCCAAAAGCACTTCTGGAAGGAGGCAAAGGCAGGGCTGAATAGAAGAGGGTGGGTTATAAGTATAATCAAAGTAGTTGAAACTGAAAAAGAAAATATTTGTAAGTACTGAAGCTGGGTGTTAGGAAGATGGGAGTTCATTATACTCGATTTTGGCTTATGTTTGAAATTTTCCATCTAAAAAGGGTAAAAAAAAAAAAAAAAAATAGCTCCCACATGTCCTCCAATCTGCATAGCTGGGAAACTGCACCTTACTGACCTTGACAGAAAATTGGAAGCTTATTCTGAAGAATAAAAAAAAGGGGGTCGGAAACTTTCCTGGTGGTAGAGTGGCTAAGACTCCACACTCCCAATGCAGGGGGCCTGGCTTAAATCCCTGGTCCGGGAACCAGATCCTGCCTGCCATAGTGAAGATCCAGCACAGTCAAATAAATACATAAATAGTTTTTAAAAGAATGAATAAAACCAATATCTCTGAATATTGGGCTTCCCTCATAGCTCAGTTAGTAAAGAATCCTCCTGTAAGGCAGTAGACCCCGGCTCTATTCCTGGGTCCAGAAGATCCGCTAGAGAAGGGATAGGCTACCCACTCCAGTATTCTTGGGCTTCCCTTGTGGCTCAGCTGGTAAAGAATCCGCCTGCAATGTGGGAGACCTGGGTTCGATCCCTGGGTTGAGAAGATCCCCTGGATAAAGGAAAGGCTACCCACTCCAGTATTCTGGCCTTACAGTCCATGGGGTTGCAAAGAGTGGGACACGCCTGAACAATTTTCACTTTCACTGAATATGCAGGCATATTTAAAATGCAAGTATGCACACATACATAAGATTCCAACTAGTTTTTTGGTTTGCATTCCTACATATGTAAAGATAGCCAAAGATGATGAATTATCTCAAGAAAGCCTTTAAAATGAATGACAGATAACAAGATAGCAGACGAATAAGGGGGGAAATCGGCTTGCTAACACAGAGACTATTCAGGAAGATGAAAGCCTTAAAAAAAGAGAGACAACAAAAAGCTGCCGTTAACATCCTCAGAGACAGAAGGAAAGATATTGCATTCATAAAGCAAAAATATAATCTGTTGAAGGGGTAATTAGAAAGCATGACAGAACTCTTAGAAATTAAAAATGACAGGAGAAATGGAAAACTAAGCAAAGGATTGGAAGATGAAGCTGAAGACATCACCCAAACAGAAGGGCGGGGGGGGGGGGGGGGGAGGAAATAAAAAGGAAAAGGCAATAAAAATAGAGAATCCCTCTATAAGATACAACATCTATGTGAGAAGAGCCCTGAGTAAAGAGTGGAGAGAAAATAATCAAAGAAATAAATTCAAATGAATTTCCCACAGCCAAAAAAACCTGAGTTTCCAGATTGAAATACTCACAAAAAGACCCACAGGGATAAAAAGCACAGCTAAGCCAAAACATAATAATGAAATTTTCACAATATTGAGAATAAAGAAAAGATCTAAGAGATTTCACAGAGGAAAAGAAAAAATAGGTTACATATTAAAAATCAATAAGCAGATAGGCTTCAGGTTTATCAACAGCTTCACTAGACGAGAAGAGAATGAAGTAAACGCCTTCAAAATCATAAGGGAAAGTAATTTCCAAACCGTATTTCTATACCGAACCAGAATGTCAATTAAATATAGAGACCAATGAGAGATATTTTCAGACATGCAAATTAATTTTTATCCTGTGCATTCTTTAGGAAGAAAACTACTGAGTGAGATGCTTCATCGAGATGAGAAAGAGGCAGAACAGGCATTCAAGACAAGAAAGAGAAAGAATGACTCAGGATGAAAAGAGAGACCCCAGAATTTGAGCAGATTCAGAGAACATTAAGTCCAAATTAAAGCAAGTCAGAAATTTCCAAGAGTAATGTCTCTAAGAACATTGAATTGAGAGGAATTGAGAAGAATAAATAATGTGTATAATCAATGTAATGAGAGGAAACTGTGATAAGCATAGGGGGCAGGATATGCCACTTGGGATACATTTTGAAAAATGACATTTTAAAAAAGTAAACAAATCAAAAAGAGACTATCATTAACTCCACAAAAAAACAAAGTTAAAAAGAAAAGAAAAGTAATTGTCATTAAATGGCTCAGTAGTGAACAGTGTTTATGGAATATAAACATGGAAAATTCAGGCCACTAATTATGTAGTTAGTATATTAGGGGGAAGAATGGAAAATGTACTTGTATGCATTGGTGGGGGGAGGTGCTTTTGGATGAAAGGTAGCTTACCTTGCATTTTTCCATCAATTCAGTTCAGTCCCTCTGTTGTGTCCAACTCTCTGCGACCCCATGGACTGCAGCATGCCAGGCCACCCTGTCCATCACCAACTCCCAGAGCCTGCTCAAACTTATGTCCATTCAGTTGGTGATGCCATCCAACCTTCTCATCCTCTGTCAGCCTCTTCTCCTCCCACCTTCAATCTTTCCCAGCATGAGGGTCTTTTCTAAGGAGTCAGTTCTTTGCATCAGGCGGCCAAAGTATTGGAGTTTCAGCCTCAGCATCAGTTAATCCAATGAATATTCAGGACTGATTCCTTTTATGATGGACTGGTTGGATCTCCTTGCAGTCCAAGGGATTCTCAAGAGTCTTCTCCAACACCACAATTCAAAAGCATCCTTTCCTCAGCACTCAGCTTTCTTTATAGTCCAACTCTCACATCCATACATGACTACTAGAAAAACCATAGCTTTGACTAGAGGGATCTTGGTTGGCAAAATAAGGTCTCTGCTTTTTAAAATGAGTCTAGGTTTGTCATAACTTTTCTTCCAGAGAACAAGCATCTTTAAATTTCATGGCTGCAGTCACCATCTACAGTGATTTTGGATACCAATAAAATAAAGTCTCTCACTGTTTCCACTATTTCCCCATCTATTTGCCATGAAGTGATGGGACTGGATGCCATGGTCTTAGTTCTCTGAATGTTGAGTTTTAAGCCAACTGTTTCACTCTCCTCTTTCACTTTCATCAAGAGGCTCTTCAGTTCTTCTCTTTCTGCCATAAGGATGGTATCAACTGCATACCTGAGGTTACTGATATTTCTTCCGGCAATCTTGATTTCAGCTTGTGCTTCATCCAGCCCAGTATTTCTCATGATGTACTCTGCATATAAGTTAAATAAGCAGGGTGACAATATACAGCCTTGATGTATACTCTCCCAATTTGGAACCAGTCTGTTGTTCCATGCCCAGTTCTAACTGTTGCTTCTTAACCTGCATACGGGTTTTTCAAGAAGGTCAGGTGGTCTGCTAATCCTATCTCTTTAAAAATTTTCCACAGTTTGTCGTGATCTACACAGTTAAAAGGCTTTGGTGTAGTCAAAGCAGAAGTAGATGTTTTTCTGGAACTCTCTTGCTTTTTGTATGATCCAACAGATGTTGGCAATTTGACCTCTGGTTCCTCTGCCTTTTCTAAATCCAGCTTGAACACCTGGAAGTTCACGGTTCATGTATTGTTGAAGCCTGGCGTGGAGAATTTTGAGCACCACTTTGCTAACATGTAAGATGAGTGCAATTTTGCGGTAGTTTGAACATTCTTTGGCATTGCCTTTCTTTGGGTTAGAATAAAAACTGACCTTATCCAGTCCTGTAGCCATTGCTGGACTTTCCAAATTTGCTGGCATATTGAGTGCAGCACTTTTACAGCATCATCTTTTAGGATTTAAAATAGCTCAACTGGACTTCCATCACCTCCACTAGCTTTGTTCATAGTGATGCTTTCTAAGGCCCACTTGACTTTGCATTTCAGGATTTCTGGCTCTAGGTGAGTGATTAAACCATTGTGGTTATCTGGGTCATGAAAATCTTTTTTTGTATAGTCCTTCTGTGTATTCTTGCCACCTCTTCTTAATATCTTCTGCTTCTGTTAGGTCCCTACCATTTCTGTCCTTTATTGAGCCCATCTATGCATGAAATGTTCTCTTGATATCTCTAATTTTCTAGAACAGATCTCTAGTTTTTCCCATTCTATTGTTTTGCTTTATTTCACTGATCACTGAGGATGGCTTTCTTGTTTCTCCTTGCTAATCTTTGGAACTCTGCATTCAAATGGATATATCTTTCCATTTCTCCTTTGCCTTTTGCATTTTTTTTCTTTTCTCAGCTATTTGTAAGACCTCCTCAGAAAACCATCTTGCCTTTTTGCATTTCTTTTTCTTGGGGATGGTCTTGATCACTGCCTCCTATACAATGTCATGAACCTCCGTCCATAGTTCATTAGGCACTCTGTCTATCAGATCTAATCCCTTGAATCTTTTTGATATTTCCACTGTATAGTCTTAAGGGATTTGATTTAGGTCATACCTGAGTGGTCTAGTGGTTTTCCCTACTTTCTTCAATTTAAGTCCGAATTTGGCAATAAGGAGTTCATAATCTGAGCCACAGTCAGCTCCCGGTCTTCTTTTTGCTGACTCTTTAGTGCTTCTCCATCTTTGGCTACAAAGAATATAATCAATTTGATTTTGGTTTTGACCATCTGCTGATGTCCATGTGTAGAGTCTTCTCTTATGTTGTTGGAAGGTGTTTGCTACGACCAGTGCGTTCTTTTGGCAAAACTCTATTAGCCTTTGTCCTGCTTCATTCCATATTCCCAAGGCCAAATTTGCCTGTTATTCCAGGTATCTCTTGATTTTCTACTTTTACATTCCAGCCCCCTATAATGAAAAGGACATTTTTGGGGGGTATTAGTTCTATAAGGTCTTGTAGGTCTTCACAGAACCATTCAGCTTCAGCTTTTTCAGCATTACTGGTTGGGGCATAGACTTAGATTACTGTGATACTGAATGGGTTGCCTTGGAAATTAACAGAGATCATTCTCATTTTTGAGATTGCATCCAAGTACTGCATTTCAGACTCTTTTGTTGACTATGATGGCTACTCTATTTTTTCTAAGGGATTCTTGCCCACAGTAGTAAATATAATGGTCGAGTTAAATTCACCCATTCCAGTCCATTTTAGTTCACTGATTCCTAAAACATCAACGTTCACTCTTGTCATCTCCTGTTTGACCACTTCCAATTTGCCTTGATTCATGGACCTAACATTCCAGGTTCCTATGCAATATTGCTTATTACAGCATCAGATTTTACTTCCACTACTAGTCACAACTACAACTGGGTATTATTGTTGCTTTGGCTCTGTCTCTTCATTCTTTCTGGAGTTATTTCTCCACTGGTCTCCAACAGCATATTGGGTACCTACAGATCTGGGGAGCTCATCTTTCAGTGTCCTATCTTTTTGCCTTTTCATAGTGTTCATGGGGTTGTCAAGGCAAGAATATTTAATTGGTTTGCCATGCCCTTCTCCAGTGGACCACGTTTTGTCATTTTTCCATAGTGGGACATAAAAAACAAATGTCTAAACTAAAAAAAAAAAAATCATGAGGAGACCCTATATGTATATTATTCAGAGATAAAAAAAATTCTAATTATTTAAGATTATTGGGTAGGATGGTGTATTTTTTTCATAATAACAGAACAGAATCATTCATCTTGAAACTTTGAGAAATGCTGGACTGAAAGAAACACAAGCTGGAATCAAGATTGCTGGGAGAAATATCAATAACCTCAGATATGCAGATGACACCACCCTTATGGCAGAAAGTGAAGAGGAACTAAAGAGCTTCTTGATAAAGGTGAAAGTGGAGAGTGAAAAAGTTAGCTTAAAGCTCAACATTCAGAAAACTAAGATCATGGCATCCGGTCCCATCACTTCATGGGAAATAGATGGGGAAACAGTGGAAACAGACTTTATTTTTCTGGGCTCAAAATCACTGCAGATGGTGATTGCAGCCATGAAATTAAAAGACCCTTACTCCTTGGAAGGAAAGTTATGACCAACCTAGATAGCATATTCAAAAGCAGAGACATTGCTTTGCCAACAAAAGTTCATCTAGTCAAGGCTATGGTTTTTCCTGTGGTAATGTATGGATGTGAGAGTTGGACTGTGAAGAAGGCTGAGTGCCGAAGAATTGATGCTTTTGAATTGTGGTGTTGGAGAAGACTCTTGAGAGTCCCTTGGACTGCAAGGAGACCCAACCAGTCCATTCTGAAGGAGATCCGCCCTGGGATTTCTTTGGAAGGAATGATGCTAAAGCTGAAACTCCAGTACTTTGGCCACCTCATGCGAAGAGTTGACTCACTGGAAAAGACTCTGATGCTGGGAGGGATTGGGGGCAAGAGGAGAAGAGGACGACAGAGGATGAGATGGCTGGATGGCATCACTGACTCGATAGACATGAGTCTCAGTGAACTCTGGGAGTTGGTGATGGACAGGGAGGCCTGGCGTGCTGCGATTCATGGGGTCGCAAAGAGTCGGACATGACTGAGCAACTGATCTGATCCGATCTGATATGATCTGATATTAAAACTAAAAGGGGGACAGGAAAAATCACATTCTGGTCCACCAGCAGGTCACAAACAGCACTTCAATCATGAGAAATGTCCTAGTCTTATCCCTACCTCAGCTTTACAGATAATCCAGGTGAGACCTACAGGAGTGAAGAGACTTGCCCAGGATCAACCAGAGGTAGCAAGGACAGAAGGAAGTACCAGATCTTTGAACAGTTTTCAGACTTACAGAGGTTTTGCTCATAGCACTCTGCCAGTAAGCCATGTCTGCGCAAGGAATCCGTGCAGCATCTGGGCTTCAGTCATTTGGGACTGAGTTCTGTAGAGGCAAGCACCATGGAAGGTGACTTGACCACTGCTACTAGAAGCTTCCAGTCAGAAGACTAGTATCCATCTGCGTCAAACCCTTGTAAAATAGTCAAGTGCCCCAGGAACTTACTCTTAACAATTACCGCTTCCTTGCTGGCACTGCTCTCTCCCTTCTGTCCTCACGTTTTGGCTACTGTGGCCTCAGCTAACTGAGAAGTTAACACATGCAGATTTGCCTTGTCTTCCTACATTGTTAAATTTTTAAGATAAATAAATCTTTACTATTATACAAGTGAATAATTATGTTTTTATAACATTATATAGAAAAAATAAGAAAACAAACTAAACATAAATAGACATATATAACAGCTCAGAAGATAACAACACAAAAAAAATTCAAGTTGAAGGGAGAATTTAGAGGCATTAGAATTCTACATACCCTATTTTAAAATAGGATTCATAGGGTTGGCCCAAAAAATGATCAAAAGTTCAGAAATAGGCACTCACAAACTCTGTTGATTAAAATGTTAATCAAGGCAAACTTTGGAAGACAATAAAGCAATAGCTACCAATAATTAAAATCCACTTACCCTTTGACTCAGCAGTTTCTTTGCTAGGAATTTACCCAAAGGTATGCCAAGATATATGCACAAGGAAATTCACTGCAGCATTGTTTGTAAAGCAACAATAAAAGAACAAAATATAAACTGCCTCAATATCTATCAATACCACAGTGGTCAAACCATTAATTGTTGTATATTCCTACAATGTAATAATAAGTATCCTCTAAAAAGAATGAGTTAGATCAATCTTGCTGACATGGGAAGGTTTCCAAGATATACTGTTTAGTCTAAAACACAAGGTTCAGCATAGTATATTTCCATTTGTTACACACACACATGCACACTGTTTTCCAAAGAGTTGTCATGTTTGAAGAGAGGAATCAGAACCCAAGAAGAGAGATGAGGAGGAGTTCTGCTTGATTTCATACCTTTTACAAAGTTTAAATTCCAATCATATGCAAAAGTGAAAGTAAGTCACTCATATGCAAGTATACCTTTTTTAAAAATAATGAAGTCTAAAGATGGCATCACCGACTTGATGGACATGAGTTTGGGTGAACTCCGGGAGTTGGTGATGGACAGGGAGGCCTGATGTGCTGCAATTCATGGGGTCGCAAAGAGTTGGACACGACTGAGTGACTGAACTGAACTGAAAGATAGACAATTCATGAAAAGCAATAAATAAATTCTCATCCAGAGAAGGGAAATTATTTTCCTAACTTCAGTCAAATGAGAGCAGGAATCTGAGAACTAAAATTAAAGGCTCTTGCCTGATGCACTGCTTTTCATAGTTTCCTCTCCCTGTCCCCTGATCTGGAAAATGGGAACATTCCTTCCTCCTCTATTTCCAAAGATGCCACAAAAAGATGCCTGGATCCTGAAAGTTGTGTTGTAGCTGCATGTTCAATAAATGAATGGGAATTAAGTAAGATCATGCAGGGGGAAAATAGAGGATTACAGCTTTGAAAGGGTTAATTAATGCCCTCTCCCCACCTGGGACTTGACTGACTGCCCTCTGAGTCCCCATCTGGGAAGAAGGTGACTGGCCCTGTGACTGCTCTGCCCGGCATGATGGATGAGAGGAACATGCAGGAAGCAGCCACCAAAGGCTTGGCATTGGCTCCTGTTGGCTTTCTGATCACATCGCGGCTGGCTGTCAAGTCCATGGCCCAGCGATTTATGGTGTCCCTGGGCAGGAGCAGCCTGTGCAACATTGTTGCTGCGGCAGCCCAGGGACAGAAGCCAAGCTCTCATTCTCCTTGAAGCTGGAGCCACTCTTCCTGTGGGCCAGGAGCTCCCTACATCAGATCAGAAAGACTGCACCCTGATGCCTCCCCACAACACCACTTCCCCCCACCTCCACCACCACAATTTCTTACCAGGACTCTACAGCTGCCAGTACAGTGATTCTGTGGACAACCCAGGCTGGTGCAAGGCAGACAGCTTTGCCAGACCCTGTTTCCCAAATCACTGACAGCAATAAAAAGGCATTTACTATCTCTATCTTCACCTCAGACATATGCCTGACTAGTGCCGCATCTCAGGAAGAGTTGAGCAGAGAGCTCCCCTATAATTCATTTAACCATCTCTAAGCAGAATGCTGCCGGCAGCAAGGGTGGTCAGGATGGAATCCTGGCTAAGGGTGTGAGTTCTGGACTCTGAAAGACCTGTGTCTAAACCCTAGCTCTGCTGCTGTCAGCAGTGTGACCTTGGGCATGTTACTTAACCTCTCTCTGCTTCAATATTTTCAGTTGTAAAATGATGATCCTAATAATAATACCCAGCCCACAGGTTTGATATGAACAAAATGATTTATTCATTTGAACGGGACTTTGTCAACTATATTTAGGTAGGCTGTTCAGCAAAGAATGGATCCTGCCTACAGTGAAGGGAGAATTCGCATCCAGTTGGAGGAATCATAAAAGGCTTCCTGAAAGAGGAAGTCATTGGAGGCAGATGACCAGAGACTAAGGAAGGGCATTCCAGATAAAGAAACACTAAAGAGAGATGCACAGGGGAAGGAAAACAGGTAGAATCCTTAGGGAAGATGTGCAGTTCAGGAAGGCTGGAACATAGGAAAGTGTAGGGAAGGTGAAACTGATGGGAGATGAAGCTGAGAAGGGAAGCAGGCTGTGAGCATTCTGAATGTCAGGCTAAGGCAGTCGACTGGGAGCCATGGAATCTGTGTGAGTTGGGGCGAGGTGGGAGCAGAGCTGCCCCTGAAAGGAGGCATTTGGTAACATGTGTATTGGAATAGATAAGAGAAGGTACTCCAGAGGCTTCTATGAAAGCCAAGTTTATTCAGTGGAAGCACTTCTAAGATGTCCTCCTTCATGCACAAGCATGCATACTCAGTCGTGTCCGATTCCTTGCTCCTCTGTCTGTGGGATTTTCCAGGCAAGAATACTGGAGTGGGTTGCCAGTTCCACTCCAAGGGATCATCCCAATCCAGGGATCAAACCCACATCTCTTGCACTGGCAAGCTGATTCTTTACCACTGCTGCTGCTGCTGCTGCTAAGTCACTTCAGTCGTGTCCAACTCTGTACGACCCCATAGACGGCAGCCCACCAGGCTCCCCGTCCCTGGGATTTTCCAGGCAAAAACACTGGAGTGGGGTGCCATTGCCTTCTCCATCTTTACCACTGGAGTCTCCTTAATAATAAATGGGGCACCGTGGGCTAGAACTCTGTCTCTTCTTCCCAAAGTGACATGTATCACAGGAGCACGGTACTAAGGACCCTAGCTGCCAGTTTCAAGGGTCATTCAAGTCTCTTTTCCCTGGGCTCCATTTCCCTATCTAGTGAATAGTGAGTGTGAAATAGACAAAGTTGATTAGCCTTATATGATTTTTTGCTACATCCATGTACCCAGTTTACTACTTAACCTTTTTCTTCAGTGAACCTACTTGTTTTTTGTTTTCTGTTTATGCTAAAATATACTTGAAAAGGACTCTTTCTACTACTGCCATGAAGAGAAAAATGTCTATTTCCTCCTCCAAAGAAAAGGTAACCACCATAAAAGGTAAAGAAAAAAAATGCAAGAAAAACAAAGCATTGTGAAAATCTAGCTAGAGCTTCTTGCTCTCACTCTCTCTCTTTTTTTCTTTTTTTTTTCTTTTTTGAAAAGAAACTGGCAATTTTTAATGAGGTGACATAGAGCAGGAGACTGAGACATTATCCCCTGAGCTAATGCAATGATTAAAGGAGGGTCAAAGAGCAAATTTCTTCTTCACAATTAAGTACAAGTTTGGGGATTGATCACAACTGTTAGTCGCTTAGTCGTGTCTGACTCTTTACACCCCGTAGACTATAACCAACTGGGCTCCTCTGTCCATGGGATTCTTCAGGCAAGAACAATGAAATGGGTAGCCATTCCCTTCTCCAGGGAATCTTCCCAACCCAATAATCGAACATGGGTCTCCTGCATCTTCACCATCTGAGCCACGAGGGAAGCCCCTTTTTTACAATGGATAGACTTTATTCAGCAGGATCCCACCTAAAAGCTTTTTTATAAATCAGACTTACACATTCACAATTTGACAAATACTGAACTCAATAATCTCTAAGAATCCTTCCATTTCATTTTTTATTCCTTTCACAAATATGGTTTGAGGATAATCATATATCAGGTGCTTTCCTAAGCTTGAAAGATCAACAAAATGAGTATGAACTGTTTCCTGCTTCTATCAAAGAGTTTACATCTGTGCATCTTCATCCCAGGTCAGCTGGGAACTTGTTTGGCATCACTGGACAGCTTTCTTACCCAGCCACACTCAGACCTCACTTTTTCTCTCTCTGAAACATTGAAGTTGAACCACACGATTGCTGTGGTTCTATATCTATCTGTTTATAACTCAGTAAAGCCAAGGTGGGAGGACTGGAGATTAGGACAGGGGTTAATGTAGAAACTAGGGCAAGGATGAATCTGATAATAACACAGTCAGGTTGATCTGGGTAAAGGCTGAAGGTAGGTACTAAGGTTGGCTGGCTTAAAATCATGAAAGCTGAGTAAACTGCTTTAGAAAACTGTCAGTATTTGCTAAATCCAAGCATATGTACATACAATGATCCAACATTTCTGTTCCTTAGTGAAAATAAGTACTTAGGTCCATAAAAAGACATGTATAAGAATACCCATATCAAATTTTTTCATAATTTTTAAAAAGCTGGAGATAATCCAAATGATCTGCAGCAGGAAAGTAGATAAATAAAACATGCTAGATTGACACAATGTAATACTATACAGCAATGAAAAAGAATGGACTGATGACACACTTTACAACATTGATGACTGTCATGGATACTACGTGTAGCAAAAGAGGCTAGATATAAAAGAGTACATGCTATACAATTCTCTTTATGTGTTGCTAAAGAACTGACAAAGACAAATTTATCATAATAAAGGTTATAATAGTGATTGCCTACAGGTGAGAGGTTTCTGTTGATTGGAAAGGGGCATGAAGAAAGCTTCTGGGTTGCTATAAATGTGCTACACCTTGATCTGGATGGTGGTTACCCAGATGTAAACATATGTAAAGATCCATCAGGCTTTACACTTACAATTTATACATTTGAATATGTGCAAGTTGTATCTCAATAAAAATTAAGTAAAAAAATAATCAAGGATACCGAAGATTGATGAAGATGTTAGGCTGACCCAAAGATAGAAGCAAGAGAAAAGATTTCTCCAGAAAAAGTGTTGCTCTGATTTATCCCACTATGGAAAGCCACTTCATGCACTGCCATGGACACACTATGTTTAGGTAAATCAGGTGATATGGTGGGGTCTTCACAGATACAAGGTGTTGGAAAGTGAACTAACAGAAATGGGTCCCAATGGAAAGTAAGACCCTCAAAGCAGTGGGTGGTGGAGAAGAAACACAGTCAGGTCTCACAGACTAATAATAACAAATGGACTGTATTTTTGGGACTAACTATGTCCTCAAACCTCCATCAAACATACCACCCAAGTTCTAAACTTAAGCCTGGGGCAAAGAGGATGTGTGGCAGGTGGGAAATGTATAGGATCAAGTATATGGAGGTATTAGTCCAAATTTGATCCACCAATAATTTACAGGATGACCTTGGATATCTTACAACCTCCTCTTTAGCCTTGGTTTCTTCTTCTGTAAAGAATGGTAAGTAGATTACACTGCTGCACTTTAACTTTGGGGGATCATGAAGCATTTTGAGATTCTAATGAAAACCATGGATCCCCTCCCTAGAAAAATGCCCATACACACCAAGTTTTGCATATGATTTCAAGAGTCTTGTGGAATTCTTGAGGCCCATTTATGGGCTGCAAAATTAAGAGTCCGTAGATTACAGGCCTTTATAAACTCATTCTAAGGATGACCTTTCTATATTTTCTTTTTTACTTTACTGTTCAGACAGTAAAGAATCTGCCTGCGATGCAGCAGACATGGGTTTGATCCCTGGGTCAGGAAGAGCCCCTAGAGAAGGTAATGGCCACCCATTCCAGTATATTGTTGCCTGCAGAATTCCATGGACAGAGAAGCCTGGTGGGCTACAGTCCATGCAGTAGCAAAGAGTTGGACATGACTGAGCAACTAACACTTTCACTTTCACTACCGACTCTCTTTATTCTCTCTTCACTTGCAACTTTGTGAGCTGCCAAGACTACTAGCTTCAGGCTGCCACTTCCAGATTAGGTTGGGGACCAGAGGGTATTGTGATGGACATACACAGGTGGTCCCAGCCAAGGACCCCCCCTGCCCATCAGTCTCATCCAAGTCTTAGGGGATGTGTGCTTGCTGGAAGCACAGAAAATCAATTAATAGCAAGGTAGCTGGAAACCACTTCTTCCAGTTGTAACTTTTCAGTAGTAATTAAAACAATCAGGAGGGAAGGAAGAAACAGTTTTTTTTTTCCCCTTTCCATCAGCCTATCCGTTTCCCACCATGTGGCTGGGAGAAGGGCCCAGAAGCTTGGGAGTCAGGACTTTTCTTATTGAATCTCATCACTTTGGGCCTGCATTTTGTCAAAAAAAAAAAAAACACACAGACAACAGATCTGAACTCTAAGCAATATCCAACATCATAAGAGTTAGATTTTTCTTGTCAGATTAGGCTACTAGATATCCACTAAGGAAATTTGGGGGTGGGTGGAAAGGAAAAATTACAGAGCAGGGATGGAAGAGGGGAAAAGCTGAGAGAGAGGACGGGGCGTGATTTCCCTCCTCAGAGAATTAGCCAAACCAGTGTAACAGGCTTGGGAGACAGTTGAATGCCTATCCTCATTTGTGCAAGGGTTTCCCTAAAGACCCAAACAGGTCTTTCTCACATCTACACATCTGCTCCAAGTCATTTCCCATTATAATCCAATTCTGCTGACAAATTGAGGGATTTTTGGTTTCATATCCAAGAAATAGTAACTTTAAGAGAGAGAGAAAAAAAAAAGGCATCCCAAAATCCAAATCAGTAATTAATGGTGAGAAATGCAGGTAATCTGGATGCCAAGAGTCGGGGTGGAAAGGAGAATTATGTTATAGTAGGCTTATCTTGCCATTACATTGATACTCACCCATCCTCCTTGTCCATAGAAATCTACTTCGTAATTAGAGGATCATATATGTGAGGTTAGAACCTGCCTTCACTAGCTGTGCAATCTCAGTCATGTTAGTTTTATTTTATAAGCTTCAAGTTCCCTGTCTCTAAAATCAACAAAATACCAACTGCTCCTAAGGGCCATTGGAAAGAGTAAAGGTGAGTAGAGACTGGCCCAGTAGATGCCCAGGACGTGCGAGTTCCTCCTCTGCCCTCCCCTGTTTCCTGATGCACTGGGCTCAGACAGCCCGCTCTCCTGAGCACACAAGGAAGCTCAGAACACAGTCATGGAAAACACAGCTTGGGCTGTAATGGGAGGAGGGGATTGCTCTGGACAAGACACTCTCAGAACAGGAGATGCTAGGCTGTGTTGCGAGCTCTCAGGATAGGCAGAACCTTTCATGACACTTAGATTATGTGTGTTCATGTCTCACATTCCAATTAAATCATAGGCTTTTGGCACAGAATTCATTGTTCTTTCATCCCCGAGGCTGACTGAACCATTCATTCATTCAGCATCTCACCATATTATATCTAAGCTGTATTGCAGAGACTCTGGTGCCAGACTACTGGGTGTGAATTCCCAGTCCACCTCTTTCTAGCTGAGTGACCTACAACAAGTAATCTAATTTCACCGAGCCTCAGTCTTTGACCTGTAAAATGAAGTCAAAATAGATCCTGTTTCAAAGAGTTGAGTTCTAGTTGAGGTCACAGATATGAAATGCTTAACCAAATAACACAGAACAAACAATCTTTAATATAAGGTACAATCACTACGTTGTTAGAACTGAGAACATAAAAGGAATAAGACTTGATCTCCACTCCAAGGAAATAAGGGAGACAGAAAAGGGAAAAAAAAAAAATTTACCTGACACAAAGTAAATACCCAAATATAGGGTACCATGGGGTACCCATAGAAGGGACCCTTAATCCAGACCTAGGAATAAAGAAAGGCTTTCAAAACCAAATGATATCTGAGGTTAAAAAACCTGAAGGATTAGTAAGAAGTACAGGGCCTAGAGACAGGAAGAAGGACATGGACACCTTGAGGAACTGACCTTCCGAATGGAACAGAGAGTACGAGCAGAGACGTCAAGGAGCAAGAGAATAGGGAGGACACCAGGGACCAGATGTCAGCTCCGAACACCATGCCTTGATTTGTCCACACTGCAAACGGATCTGCCCATTTTATGAATGAGACAAATTAGAGAAGCTCGCAGCTTGCTGAACTAGAACAGAGCTGTGAATTCTCAATAGAGTTCCCATCCTATTACACCACCGACTTTTTGAAAGTGAACCTTTTAGAAGGAAAGCTATGGCAAACCAGGACAGTGTATTAAAAAGCGGAGGCATCACTTTGCTGATAAAGATATGTATTATCAAAGCTATGTTTTTTCCCAGTAGTCATGTACAGATGTGAGGGCTGGACTATAAAGAAGGCCAAGTGCCAAAGAATTGATGCTTTCAAATTGTGGTGCTGGAGAAGACTCTTGAGAGTCTTGCTATAGTTTTAAAGACTATCCTTGGAGATCAGACCAGTCAATCCTAAAGGAAATCAACCCTAAATATTTACTGGAAGGATTCATGCTGAAGCTGAAGCTCCAATACTTTGGCTACCTGATGTGAAGAGCCGACTCATTGGAAAAACCCCTGATGTTAGGAAAGACCACAGGTAAAAGGAGAAGGGGGTAGCAGAGGATCAGATGGTTAGATAGCATCACTGACTCAGTGAACATGAATTTCTGTAGCTAGTGGAGGACATGAGCTTTTGTTGATAGTGGAGGACAGAGGAGCTTGGCATGCTGCAGCCCGTGGAGTCACAAAGGGTCGGGACACAACAGTGACTAAACAACAACAAGAAATTTTAGAAAGCCTAAGATCTAGGTCCCTTGAGTTGTGTTAATAATCTCACCCTCACCAGGCTGAGCAACAAAGAACTGTGGGATGCAGGCACCTTTTCCCCTACCTCTGATGCATCACATTCTCCAAACTTAGACAGTGGGACTGAAACATTCAAGGAAATCATTCTTCCACTTGAAATGCCAGGACCAGACATTAAGACTGGACAGATGAGGGAAAAGAGAAAGGAACATCAAAGAGAAAACATCAAGAAACTATCACTGGAGTCCTTGTTCATTTTGTCTTGCAGGAGTCTCTGCCTCCTGAGGGAAAACAACAAATATAAACAAAACAAAAAAAAACCACCTTTGGGGAGTGATCTGATAGCGCGAAAGCATTAGAGGGGGAGAAAAGAACATGAAAGGGGCCTTTGAAATGGTGCAATTTTGCTGAGCTAAGGGACAGGAAAAGACTGGAAAGAAAATAAATTAAGACTTGTGTTGGTTTCTAAGAATTTTAGCAATGGCCAGACGTTAGAACATTATGCTGAAGCAAAGGCAAATCTGAGAAGGAAGACTGAGGGTGATTTGACTTTGAAATGAGGGAGAAAGAAGGATAGTCTTTAAATCTGTGGTGAAATGCGCAAATAGAATCAACAGCCTTTGTTCCCTGATGTGGACACCCATGTATCTCAAGGGAAGGCAATAGAATAAAGGATTTTCAATGACATTTCAGATTTCAAAACTAGAAGGTTCTTCTTTGGAAAACTATAGCAAGACCCCTTTCAAAGACCTTTATGTGGGTGGAACAGACACTCCAGAGTACCCAGGCTATTGTGGGAATGAGAAGTATTGGTAGGTCAGGGACTGAGATTTTTTCAGAGAAGAGCGTGTTATGTTGTAGATAAAAGAAGGGCATACTTCAGAGACAGCTCAGAGATAGGACATCAAATAAAGGAGTGTATTTCAAGAAGAAAACCCAAACTCTCCTTTTTTTGACATGAAAGGGCAATCCTTGTCTCGGCTATGTGCCTTGCCATTTCATCACACACTACCTAGGGTTCTCCAATAACCTTACATAATCTTCACTAGTAAACACTGGTTGAGGATTTCCATTATGTGAAAATTAACTCTACCTGACACTAGGTGGGATCCAGTGAAGCAGAGAGCAGAGTTCAACCCAAGAGAAGTTTCCATCTCATTTAGAGGCAAAAACACAGGTGGGAAAAGTAAATGACAAGACAGGAATGTATATGAAGTCTCAATAACAGTAATAATCATAAAGGCAACTAGTTCTTTAGCAGTTCAAAGGGCAAACATTCCTGCTGGTATTATTGCCCCAGCAAGGCTGTATGCTCCACACAGAGAAGAGTCCTATTCCCTGCTTCTCTGTATACTGTGCATACACAGACCACCAGGCTGGGGGAAGAAAGAAGCTCACTACAGAGCTCTCGTCTTTAAACAGCAGTAATGTCAAGTGCAGTCCAAGCCTAGAGTGAGTCATGGATTTGCAGACTGGTTGTTGGAAGTGAGACAGCAAGCGTGGCTCATGGTGATAGGCCACTTACCCTGCAGATAGAATAGTGCTGTGGTTGAAATGTGGGAGCTGCCACTGAACAGCCTAAATTTGAAACTTGGTTGGTTGGTTGGTTTGTTAATGTATTAATATGCACCCTTGGATTACCTGCATAAGCTCTCTCTGCCTCACTTTCCAAAGTTTTCTCACTTTCGAAGAGGGGTAATAATGTGATCCACCAAAGTGGCTCCCTAATAGCTGTGCTATGGCCTGAATTTCTGTCTCCCTAAAATTTGTTTGTTGAGGCTTAATCCCCAATGTGACAGTATTAAGAGACAGGCCTTTGAGAGGCAATGAGGTCATGAGGCTGGAGCCCTCATGAACAGGACTGATGCCCTTACGGCAGAGGCCCTGGAGAGCTCCCTTGCCGTTCTGCCATGTGAGGACACAGCAAGAAGACAGCCATCTTTGAACCAGGAAGTGGGGCCTTACCATATCTGCTGGTACTTCCAAAACTAAGAAATAAATGTCTGTTGTTTTAAGCACTTAGCTTACAGTGCTTTTAATTATAGTAGCCCAAACAGACTGACAGCCTGCCTCCTAGAGTTCACACCCTTGCAGCGTCTCCTGACGTGTTGGTCTGTGTGACCACAACACGGCAGATGTGATGGGATTCACTTCAGAGACTGGGGTGTGAGAGAACATGGCCTCCACCTTGGACGCTCTCTCATGTCCTCTCTCTCAGATCTTTGGATCTGGAAGAAGTCAACTGCCATTTTATGAGCCAATTAAGTGAGAAACTGCAGCCTCCTGTCCACAGTCAGTGAAGACTAAGACCACCTGGGCATCTCAGAAGTAGATTCTCCAGCCCCAGCTGAGCCTCAAGATGACAACAGCCCCAAGCAACAGCCAAGCCCACAACCCTTTGAAAGACCCTCAGCCAGGACCACCCAGCTAAGCCCTCCTGATTTCCCAAACTTCAGAAACCGTGAGAGACTACAAAATCTAAGTTTGGGGATAGTTTATTACATAGTAGTATGTAACTAATATACCTATCTCATTAGGAAGTTGAGAAAAGTAGAGGAGATGATAGATGTGAAGCATTTAGTGCCTGGCACTTGTCAGTAAGTAGTTGCTAAGATTATGGGCAAGACACAATGGAAAGTATTTCATTTGCACAATGTCACTTACTTCTTACAATCCTACCAATTTTAGACAAATTCAAAATACTATGATAAAAAGGTAAAAGCTCACTTTTTGCACAGAACTTAATGTCAGCCCTCACTCCTTCCATGTTGGCCAAATATTACACAGTTTTAAAGATTATGAATTGAAAGATTTATAGATGATGTTTATAGTATTTCTTAAAGCTTCAGCATGCCATTCTCCCAAAACTTCATGGGTTCAGCAGGCCCAAAGCTCTCTGAACCCTCTCATTGGGGTTTTTATGGAGGCTTCATTACAAGAGTACTCCAGTACTCTTGCCTGCAAAATCCCATGGATGGAGGAGCCTGGTAGGCTGCAGTCCATGGGGTTGCTAAGAGTCGGACACGACTGAGCAACTTCACTTTCACTTTTCACTTTCATGCATTGGAGAAGGAAATGGCAACCCACTCCAGTGTTCTTGCCTGGAGAATCCCAGGGATGTTGGAACCTGGTGGGCTGCCGTCTATGGGGTCGCACAGAGTTGGACATGACTGAAGCAACTTAGCAGCAGCAGCAGCAGCATTACATAGGTACAGCTGACTAAATCATTGCCTGCTGGTCATCGGTTCAATCTCCAGACCCTCTTCCCTCCCCAGAAATTGGGCAGCTGGAACTGAAATCTCCAACTCTAATCACATGGTTCACTCCAATCCTTAGATGGTGTCCTAAAGTCCATCCATTCACTTAACAAAAGATACCTATGTCTGCTCTCCTCCAAATTCCAAGAGTTTTAGGAACCCTGAGACAGAAATGGGATGAAGACCACATGTGTATTTCTTATTATAAATCACAGTATCACAGTCAGAAATCCTCCTCCTCTCTTCTGTCAGTTTTATGAGAAAATTGATTTTGAAATATGTGAGTTTTGAAGCATACGTGGCCCTCTGGAACACAGCCCTCTAATATCATTATCTTCCACATTTTACCATTGAGGAGATCGAGGCCTGTACGAAACGTGGGGTAACTTGCTCAGTCACAGCGCTAAGTGGCAGCAGGTGGCATTTGACCCCAGGCACCTTGACTACAGTCAGGCTCTGAACCACTACACTACAGAGGAAAAAAAAGGGCTAGTTTTACAGCATCCCCTGAGCTGCCTTGGGGTGAGTCCAAGATTAACATTTTTTAGCTATTGATCACAAAAAGTCATCACTTCCTCTCTTATTGGTGCATTTTAATTAGTATCAAAATTAATCAGCAACCTCAACATTGTCCTCTTCTGAACTTCAACCACAATACAAACTCTTGTACACATATAATGCACGCCAGTGGTATTTAATTCGAATTTATATACCAGTACCCTTTCTTTATTTCTTAATTACACTATGCTTCCATTTACAGTTTTCTAGTCAAATACAATTTATATTCACAAACACACAGCCAGAGAAATAAGCAGTGGCACTTACGTCACTGTGAGGCATTTGCTGTAGCTTTCAAACGAACTGCAACTTCCCAAGCTGTTTGAAGCAAATTTTCCCGTTAGGTCAAAGACTTCTTCCTTCAAGGAATGGCTTACCCTTTGCATGTGAATCATGTGACTGGTGGAAAGAAGAGAGCAAGCCAGTATTTTATGTGTCAGACTATGTACCAAATGCGTCACAGGGTCACCTCACTGCATCTGCACAGCAAACCTTCAAGGTAAGCAGTTTGTCACACACACACACAAAGTGATAGAGTAAAATCCAAACCTGTTCAAGCTGACTTCAAATTCTAGCAGTAAAAACTCACCTCTGAATCTCCTCCCAGTCCAGTTGGCTCCTGGAAGCATTGCCTGCTTTTTTTGGGCTACAGCACCAGCTTATATGTTAATGTTAAGAGTGCAAAATGGAGTATCTTCCCCATAAGAGCTGGGAGGCATGCTTCATCCCAGCTGAAACCAATGATCCAGAATCAACAGATGGGCCAGAATAGAGCTTCTCAAATTTAATGGACACAAAAGTCACCTGTGACCTTGCTCACAAGCAGATTCTGATTCAGTAGGTCTAGAGTGGGGAGAAGGCAATGACCCACTCCAGTACTCTTGCCTGGAAAATCCCATGGATGGAGGAGCCTGGTGGGCTGCAGTCCAGGGGGTCAAGAAGAGTTGGACACAACTGAGCAACTTCACTTTCACTTTCATGCGTTGGAGAAGGAAATGGCAACCCACTCCAGTGTTCTTGCCTGGAGAATCCCAGGGACGGGGGAGCCTGGTGGGCTGCCGTCTATGGGGTCACACAGAGTCGGACACGACTGAAGCAACTTAGCAGCAGCAGCAGCAGCAGCAGAGTGGGGTCTGAGATTCCTAACCACCTATCAAGTGATGTTTATGCTACTGGTCTCTAGCCCACACTTTGAGTAAAAAAGCTTTAGGGAGCAGTATCAAGAACATAGTACCAATGGCATTCAGAATTAGTGAAGGAAGGTACTAGTGAAGGAAGGTTTTTTTAAAAAGTGCTCAATTGTATATGTAAAAAATGATGATCTTGATGATGAAAGTAACATTTATTCAAAGCTTATCATGCATCAGGCATTGTTCTAAGTGCTTAATATGTATCAAATCACTTAATTCTCTCAGCAATTCTTTTGAGATGACCGCAACTATCATCCCAATTGACAGAAGAAAAAAACTGAGGAATAAAAAGGAAGGTACACATTATTTGAGTCTGAAAAAAAATATATATATATATAAAGAATATATATGTGTGTAATTGAATCACACTGCTGTATACCAGAAGTTAATACAACATTGTAAATCAACTATTAAAAAAAATTAAAAAACAATATCTAGATATGAACCCAGATAACCTATATCCAAAGATGGGCTTGACACCTGATCCCACAAAAAAAAAAAAGAGAGACCTAACAATTTTAATGAACCACAAACTCAGGATGGGCTACCAGTGTGTGCCAGTGGCTAACAACACATACAACTTTGGCAACTGTACTGGGCCTGATAATTTGAGAAAACAACAGCAGCAGAAACATATAGTGCACTCCTTATTATACCATATGAATTTATAGTAATTTAGTTAACTTGTTCCTTCTTTTGAAGCTGAATGTTTACAGAAAAGATACCAGCAGAAAAAATGGGTCCCGGTGACCTCTATAGTGTCTTCCAACCTAATATCCTATAAATGTGTGATGTCAAGACAAACGAGGCCAGAGGATCTCACGGGAGACCGCTGAGTCAAACTGCGCCAGGAGCACGCCTCAGGAAGCACGCCTTCCTTCCGGGAAGGGAGCTCAGCCAGGCTGTGCCTTCACCTCTGCCTGACACTGAGAGTCATGTCACTACGCTGCCATATCCAGCCTGACAGCCACAGCCTCCTTCCTCATAACGACGATACCCCCTGACCTCTCTGGAGGCTTCTCACTCCTCTTTGGCGAGTGTATTGCTAAGAGCTTCACATTTCATGATTTGTGTATTCAGAGCATCTCACACTAAAAGCATGGGAAATGAGCACCTATTGCAGGTGAAAAATTAATCCCCCTAAACTTCACATATCACTGTTATTTAATGGAACAAATGGTTGGCCCTGTCTTTGCAACTGTGTGTGTGTGTGTGTGACTCATGTGGTTCAAAACATGGGATTTAGTGTCAGATAGACCTGAGTTCAAATGTTGGCTTCTCTGCTTCATAAGTATGTAGCCACAAACAGATTACTGGCTTCTATGAACCTCTTTCAGAGAAGGCAATGGCACCCCACTCCAGTACTCTTGCCTGGAAAATCCATGGGCGGAGGAGCCTGGTAGGCTGCAGTCCATGGGGTCGCGAAGAGTTGGACGCAACTGAACAACTTCACTTTCACTTTTCACTTTCATGCATTGGAGAAGGAAATGGCAACCCACTCCAGTGTTCTCACCTGGAGAATCCCAGGGATGGGGGAGCCTGGTGAGCTGCCGTCTATGGGGTCGCACAGAGTCGGACACAACTGAAGCAACTTAGCAGCAGCAGCAGCAGCATGAACTTCTATCTACTCTTCTACAAAATGAGGCTATTGACACCAACAGCTCAAAATAATTAGGTGACAGAAGGTAACGAAGACACACTACATACTGAACAATATTATTATTATTAATAACATCATCATCATCAGAAGTGTGAATAGAATGTCATGTGTCCAAGAGAAAGGATCAAACAGCTGAGAGGAAACTAATAAATGAGGAGGTGAGGTCTATTTTCAAGCCCTACCAATGCCCTTCATCTTGTATTCAAACAGCAATCTCTCTGACACTCACTATTTCCTCTCCAGGTAAAAGGATATAGTAATTTTTGCCCTACTTAGTACTCTCATGAGAAAATAAAAAGATACTGAGGAGATCACCTGTTCAACATGTCACAGACTCTCAAGATCCAGGCAGCAAACCTTAGTGAAACAAGTGGGTGAGCAAATAGAAAATAGTCTATTGGGAGTGAAGGGCTTAGGAAAACATTCATCACCTAAAGGCGGAAGGTTGCTACTCAACTCCATCTACTTAGTGCCAGCAGCTCTGATACCTAGTTTCTTAGGAAATCGCTGAAGTTTTAAGTGTTGACAACTAAGTCAAAATTTTATCAGCCAAACAAAGCCCATCTGTGGGCACCAACTTGGGATCTCTAATAAAATATGATTCATTCTTTCCCTCTCTCTCAACACCTGAGAAAGCAGGAGCACAGAAAGGTCTAGCAATTTACCCAAACTCAACCTTAGCAATGGTAACTGTTGGAATGAGTTTATGACATCATACATTTCTTTCCAATCTCAGCATCCTTTGTTACCCTCCACTGGACCACTCCAAGGTGTCTTATTGTTATTTTTAGTCATACATGCATGTGTTTTCTCCAAGCAAGCTGTGGGAAAGCCTTTCCCACATCTTGTTCTGCCTAACATCAGTCGCGTGTCTCTGCCTGCACAGATCTCACTTAACATGGGAACTGAAGGCTCAATTGTAACAGGCCCAGTGATTGATGAACCCAGAGTGACAGCAGATCTGTGTCCTGAAGGCAGGGCTGAAAAAGACCTAGCTATGAGTGAGGACCTTCTACTGATGCTCCTTTTCCAAAAAGCAAAATAAACAAATACCATTAGAATGTCTTACAAGTTACACAATAGTATTATTGGGTGAAAAACACTTTTAGGTAGGTATAACGAATTTTGTTGAGCACTGCTAGAGGCTGGGTGTGGGCCAATGATTGTACCTGATTCACTTAATCTCTGCAACAATCCTATCAGGTAAAAATGATTCCTAGTCCCATTTTTCAGATCAGGAAACTGAGACACAGGGGAGGTAAACCAGATTGCTCAGGATCACACTGTGAGAGCCACAGCCAGGGTGTGAATGAGCCAGCCTGAGCCTGTGCCTATGCGATGCATAGCCTCCCTTGGATGACCTAATTTAATCTTCACAGTGACCTTATGAGAAAGCTCTGCCGTCTCTATTTTGCAAGTGGGTAAACTAAGTCTAAGGGAGGGGAATGGTTTTACTCATGGTAATGCAGCCAGCAGGTGGTAGAATTAGGATGGCTGCCATTCTACTTGAACCTTTGTAGGGAAGAAACATTGAGACCATGTTTCTTTCTTAGAAAGAAGTTGCTTTCTTAGTCCTTAATCTTTTCTCATTGGACAGACTCATGCTGAAGCTGAAGCTCCAATACACTCCAAGAGCCACCTATTGTGAAGAGCTGACTCATTGGAAAAGATCCTGATGCTGGAAAAGATTGAGGGCCAAAGGAGAAGAGGGTGGCATAGGATGAAGTTGGATAGCATCACTGACTCATTGGACATGAATTTGAGTAAACTCAGGGAGATAGTGAAGGACAGAGAAGCCTGATGTACTCAGTTCATAGGGTCACAAAGAGTCAGACGTGACTTGATGACTGAACAACACAGTATTTTCTCACCTGCCCTTTCTTGGACGCTGGCTCCAAAAGGCTTGCCCACGTCTCCAGGTAAGGCAATGAGCGCCTTGTCAGGGAGAAGAGGAATCACAGTGGCCTACTGCTCACTATATCACTAGAACATAAGCTCCACACGGTAGGAACCATGTCTGTTTTCTCCTTCTATGTCTAAAACCTGGCACAGATCATCATTAATATTTGCTGAATAAATGAATGGGATGAAGGCATGAATGAAGTGAATGTACAGTAGAACTGTTGAATTCTGCAGTTATGTCTCAAATACATTCTAAAGATGCAAAAGAGAAGGAACCTTTGCAGCTTAAAATAAAACTTATTAGCAGAAAGCCAAAAGGTCAAAAGCAGAGTTTGGTTGAATAAATCTTTTCAATTCTAACAAAGCAATCATTAAAAAGAAAGGACAAGGGAACAATCTGTCGGCAACTGGCACTCTACTCACTCAGGTACCCAAATAAAAAGATGTCAGAAGGAGACAAAAACAAAGAAACAAGGCAGGAGCAGCTCTGCAGGGTCTCTGGAGAGGTGAGCAGGGTCAACCGAGACTGAGGGAAGCCTCGCTCTGCAGCTCTATCTCTGCCTCAGCGCCTCCGCCATCCCTCTTCCCCTCCAAGTCTACCCCTTCCCCACAACAGTGGTTTATGAGTTCACTGAGCCACGAGAGAAAGAGCCCCTCCCCGTGTTACCCAGAGACATCCCGGGGCCAGCCAGGATCCCTCACTTAAGTTATAGCATCTGAAGGCTCACCTGCTTTCTTTTCACCATATTCTCATTTATCCTTGCAAGGCACCTGTGAACAGCCTGCCTAGGCACAATGAGCCCCACACTGGACAGACTCAGGTACAGACACAGCAAATCGAGTGCAGCGGACCACACAGCCCCAGTGTTCAGCCAAGAAGCCTGACTCAAGTTCAGTGCTCCTCCTCTCCTTATGCCTCCTAAGACCTGGGACCTCCTGAAAGATGTGGTAGACTCACCAGGGTGCCCTTATCAGAAGGAAGCACATTCTCCTTATCTTCTGCCCCTTCTCAAAATGGGCACCATTCTTATACTGGAGCAAATCAGTCAAGGAGTAGCTAACTCATCCAAGCTTGGCAACTCTAATGTCCCATCTTATTGACCACAGGGATTGAATCATGAGATAGACATATGACCCAAGACAAGCCAATCCAAATCCTTCTCTGTAATTTTCTAGACCGAATTTGAAAGAAAATTTCTTTATAATAGATTGCATGGCAAATGTCCTAAATCCATTCAACACCAGAGAATTTTTCTAGGCCAATGACAGTAATTTCATCCCTCTGATCAGTAATTGAGTTCATGCCTGCCATGTGACCCAGCTCCGGCCAATGGGAGGAAGAGTGTTAAGTATATGTCTAGGAAGCCACAGACTGCTGTTGGGTCTGCATGTGACACTGGGACCTCATCCAAACACCCTACAAATGGTTTAAAGATAAAGCCAACACTAAACTCTAGTACACTGTTGGTGGGGATGTAAACTGGTACCACCGCTGTGGGAAACAGTGTGGAGGGTCCTCAAAAAACTAAAAATAGAACTATCATATGATCCAGCAATTTCACTTCTAGATATATATCTGGGGAAAAAAAAAAAAAAACCACTAATTTGAAAAGACACATGCACTCTAGTGATATGGAAGCAACCTAAGTGTCCGTGAACAGATCAATGGATAAAGATGTCACACACACACACACACACACACACACACACACACACACAATGGAATGTGCTTAGTCACTCAGTTGTGTCCTCCTCTGTCCATAGAATTTTTCAGGCAAGAATACTGGAGTGGGTTGCCATTTCCTCCTCCAGGGGATCTTCCCAGCCCAGGTATGGAACCTACATCTCCTGTACTAGCAGGAAGATTCTTTACCACTGAGCCACCTGGAAGCCATACAATGGAATATTAGCCATTAAAAAAAATATTGCAATTTGTAACAACACAGATAGACTTGAAGGATATTAATGAAATAAGTCAGAAGGAGAAAGATAAATAATGTGTCATATAAGTAATGTGTGGAATCTAAAATATGCAACAAACTAGTGACTGTTAAAAAAAAAAATCACAGATATAGGGAACAAAACAGCAATTACCAGTAGGAAGAGGAAAGGGGAGAAAGGCAAAAATAGGGGTATAGAAGTAAGAGAAACAAACTATTAGGTGTAAAATTAACTACCAGGATACCACACAGGGAATATAGTTGTTTTATAGTAACTATAAATGGAGTACAAAATTTTAAAAATTGTTAATCACTATATCGTACAACTATAATTTTATTGTGTAACCATTATACTTCAATCTAAAGAAAAAAAAGATGAAGCCAACACTGAGGATAAAAACAGGAAATGGGAAGACCCAGGGTCCATGAGGACTCACCACACACTGACTGTGTGTTGACCAGAATACCTATTATGTGGTATAATAAATTCCCTTTTTATTTACATTAATTTGTGCCTGAATTTACTGTTACTTGAAGCCCAAAGCCTTCTTTGTGATGCATGCTTCTTTTCTTCTGGCCACAGTGATGCTACAAATTGACTTTGGAGCTGCTGGCAGTCCTTACAGCATAACTGTGATCACAGCCCCTCATCACAGAAAACAGTGGATCTAAAGCAGGAACAAGGATGCCTAGAGCAGAAATAAGAAGCAGAAAGGAGAGAGGATCTGAGAACATTCAGGTTCCTGGTTGCTGTAATCCTGCTCTGTGGCTTGAGGGAATCTGGATCTTTCTGATTCCATGTCCCAAAACAAGTTCCATGTGAGGTCTCAGCCAGGGACAGGGCCTGAACTATGGGGGACAGTACCGTGGTTAAGGGCTGGGGAAGTCATTTCAAGTCCATCTTCTGCCACTGATATGCTGGGGGCTCTGGACTTTCACTGGATTTCTGAAACTATCTTTAAAATGAGGAGGCTGGGACAATATCTGTCATAACTCAAAAGTACATCCCAGCAGTTGCACTCTGATGAATTCATCCTCCAAATAAAGTCAACAACCACTGAAAGATGTAGCACAAAGACATCCATTGCAGCCTTGTTGAAAGTAGAAGCCTATGTGGCCATCCAAGGGACTGCATAAATGTGCATCCAAGGGACCGACTAAATATGCAGAGTACATCATGAGAAACACTGGACTGGAAGAAACACAAGCTGGAATCAAGATTGCCTGGAGAAATATCAATAACCTCAGATATGCAGATGACACCACCCTTATGGCAGAAAGTGAAGAGGAACTAAAAAGCCTCTTGATGAAAGTGAAAGTGAAGAGTGAAAAAGTTGGCTTAAAGCTCAACATTCAGAAAACTAAGATCATGGCATCCAGTCCCATCACTTCATGGGAAATAGATGGGGAAACAGGGGAAACAGTGTCAGACTTTATTTTGGGGGGCTCCAAAATCACTGCAGATGGTGACTGCAGCCATGAAATTAAAAGACGCTTACTCCTTGGAAGGAAAGTTATGACCAACCTAGATAGCATATTCAAAAGCAGAGACATTACTTTGCCAACAAAGGTCCGTCTAGTCAAGGCTATGGTTTTTCCTGTGGTCATGTATGGATGTGAGAGTTGGACTGTGAAGAAAGCTGAGCGCCGAAGAATTGATGCTTTTGAACTGTGGTGTTGGAGAAGACTCTTGAGAGTCCCTTGGATTGCAAGGAGATCCAACCAGTCCATTCTGAAGGAGATCAGCCCTGGGATTTCTTTGGAAGGAATGATGCTGAAGCTGAAACTCCAGTACTTTGGCCACCTCATGTGAAGAGCTGACTCATTGGAAAAGACTCTGATGCTCGGAGGGATTGGGGGCAGGAGGAGAAGGGGACGACAGAGGATGAGATGTCTGGATGGCATCACTGACTCAATGGACGTGAGTCTAAGTGAACTCCGGGAGTTGGTGATGGGCAGGGAGGCCTGGCGTGCTGCGATTCATGGGGTCGCAAAGAGTCGGACACCACTGAGCAACTGAACTGAACTGAACTGAAATCTGGCCGTGGTCTGTTTGGGGATGGCTTGTGAGCTGTGAATAGTCTTCCTGTTTCGAAAACATTGTCAGAAGAAGGAAGAGGAGGAGGAAATAGTACAGAGACCCTATGACCCACAGAGCCTAAAATACTGGCTCTTCACAGAATAAGTTTCTTGACCCATGAGCTATTGTATAATTTTCCTATGAAAAAGCAGCCACTGAAAATGAAAAGAAAAAAAAAGATATCCGTATGCACTGACATGAAAAGAGATCTACTACATACTGCTAAATAAAAATGCAGGTATCTGAACAGCATGAGTAGTCTGATTGCATTTGTGTCAAAATATGGAAGGCAAGTTATCTATGAGGTATATGCAAATAAAATTTCTGGAAGGATACACAAGAAAGCAAACGGTGGTTGCCTCTGGGGAAATGAGACTGAGATGTAGGTGATGAAAGAGAGAAAGCCTTTTACACGGTACTTTACATTCTTCTCCACCCTTTGATTTTTCCCGTGAGCACGTGTTAGAGCGCTAACCATAAAAATGAGCCGGTTGGACAATACGATCTCCTGGGGCACCTTCAGCTCTGAGTCTGTCTAGAATAATAAGTTACAATGTTGGTTACTATTCTTTTTTTTTTTTTTTTGCCAGTGTGATTACTACTATGCAAGTCACATCCTGCACTTTGTTTTCATTTTCA
The DNA here is from genome assembly GCF_003369695.1 of Bos indicus x Bos taurus. Classification (NCBI taxonomy): domain Eukaryota; kingdom Metazoa; phylum Chordata; class Mammalia; order Artiodactyla; family Bovidae; genus Bos; species Bos indicus x Bos taurus. Next base: position 47,468,234 of record NC_040082.1, read on the forward strand.
CAAAAACCTCCCGAGGGTATGACCTCCTTCTGCCAGATGAGGAGACTCAGGCTCAGACTAGAGCTGAGGATTCCAGGCCTCTGCTCTACTACCCAGCTCCAGAGGTGACACCATCCTCCTACTTGAGCCTGAGAGGCACAGTGAGGTTGACTGTGCCAGCAAGTAGAAGCAGCAGAAGATATGGGGTGAGATGTAAAGGAGGCCAGATATGCAATATGGCTGAATATTTCTTCCCTGGACCCACTGCAGGCTTCTATGGAACAGATGGCAAGGATGGGAGGTCGATTTTTTACAAGGAAGTGAGAAAAAAAAGTATTTTCTACTACCCTTCAAATCATATCATGAAAAGGGAAACCTACTCTGCTCGTGGGGGAAGCCGTGTGACCTTCGGTGAATCACAGTCCCTCTCTGAACCTGTGCTTTAGCTTTTAAAAAGAAGAGGTTGGCCCACATTGGGGCTTACAAACTCATGCTGACAGGGCCAGTCCAGTCAAGTTAACGGTCAAGGGACCTGTGGGGATGGTGGGGAACTCAAGAAGTCTTGCCCTATTTAGAGCAGGACAGAATCTATCTATTCCTTGCAGACTGGTGCCAAGGGTAAATGCAGACCAGTGTCACCAAATGGCCTGGTTTTCAAGAGGAGCTGGAATCCCTATTTTTATATCAAAAAACTCAACTTTAAAATCTTGCCATCTCATTCTAAATACTGAAAAAAATGCACTCTGGTGCCAAGCCAAAACCACCCTCAAGTAGCCTGCAGGGCTGCCAGTTTGCCAGCTCTAACCAAGAGGGCCACCAGGACTCATCCCATTGAGCCCTGGTGGGGGTACTGGGGACTGCACCACCCAAAAACCAAATTCCATTTCATATGCAACGTCCATCAGACTTCTCCCTGTTTCCTCTCAGCCACATATCTGCTCATTCCAGCAAATAAGAACTGGCAAAATCCAGGAAATAAAATACCAAGCAAAGGAAAGAGGTAGGGATCCAGTTAACTGGAGTCAGCAACAGGAGTGAGAAGGCAGAGGCAACCTCTGCTCAAGTGCCTGACTGCCACTTTCCTGGGGACAAGCCTGAAAGCAGTTTCAGGAAGGAGTCTTTCTCCTCTCTCTGTACACAAGCAGCCTCTTGCCCCCTTTCCTCCCCATCTGAGCATCCTCAGCATCTTTGCACCCACATCAGAGATTTCCATACAAGGGAACAACCACTCAATCTGGAAGTGACAAGTGCCTGCCAGCAGCCAACCATGACGGCCCAGCTCGTTCCTCATTCTGACGTGGCTGCAAGTGACTCCAGCTTCCTTGGCGACAACCTCAAGGTTATTGGAATACTGAATTCCCCCTGGTAGCGGGTGTGTTCCTGTACATGTGACCACATGCACACATGACGGGGGCAGCCGTCATTCGGGCTCCTGATAGCCTTCACATCAGAGGAGCACGAGAAAGAAGTCTTTCAAGAGACATGGAAAACCGCCCTGCTCCGGAATCAGCCACATCTCCCCACCAGCTGCAGGAAACAGCCAAGCTCCCACCATTGGAGGCCACAGGATCAACCTGCCTTTCCAGTCTTATCCTCAACCCCACTGTTCTCTCAAGGAACCTCAGTCACATATATAATTTTCCTAAAACTCCACCAAGAATGTCCCTACATTGGGAGGAAGGCAGCCTTTCATGGTTCTTGTTTAAAAAAAGAAACTAGGCTATTCCTTAGTACCTAAAATGGTAGTTCCCTTATAAAACCACAGATAACCTCTTCCAACCAATACTACTGAGCAGTCACAGCAGAAGTAATGACAAGAATCATGGAGTACCTGCTATGCGCCAAACACTGTACTGAGCGCTTTGCCTGCTTTACATTATTCAACCCGACAGCCACCCTATTGGATGAGGACACTGAGGCACCAAGAGGTCAGGTGCCTTGCCCCATGTCACACAGCTAACACAAGGCAAAGCAAGGATTCAAACCCAGAACCTCTATCTCCAGAACCTGAGCCCTCTGGATATACCGTCTTCCTCTGAAGTTCCCCATAACCTCTCACACACACCATGAGGTACAGAGCAGGAGACAGCACCTCAATAAAAAGGGGAGGAGATGGAAGTCAGGCAGTCTCACCACTGATGTTCTGGGTCACTTTGGTTAGGTCACTCCACCTCCCTAAGTCTCTCTTTGACTCTTCTCTATAATTAAATTTCTCTAAAAGTAGTGCTTAAATTAGATGACCCACCTTGATGTAGTTTGGGATCCCATATACAAGTCATTTCACTGAATGTATTACAAAGATGCCAAAAGGAAAAAGAACTGCACATGGTGGAATTTAAAGCGATATGAGTGTCTCAGTGAACATAATGGACATAGGATAGAAAAGCAGTGAGATGTGCAAAAACCAAGACATCAGTTCAGTTCAGTTCAGTCAGTCATGTCTGACTCTTTGCGACCCCATGAATCGCAGCACGATTCCCTATCCATCACCAACTCCTGAAGTTCACTCAAACTCATGTCCATGGAGCCCATAATGCCATCCAGCCATCTCATCCTCTGTCGTCCCCTTCTCCTCCTGCCCGCAATCTCTCCCAGCATCAGGGTGTTTTCCAATGAGTCAACTCTTCGCATGAGGTGGCCAAAGTACTGGAGTTTCAGCTTCAGCATCAGTCCTTCCAATGAACACCCAGGACTGATTTCCATTAGAATGGACTGGTTGGATCTCCTTACAGTCCAAGGGACTCTAAAGAGTCTTCTCCAACACCACAGTTCAAAAGCATCAATTCTTCAGCACTCAGCTTTCTTCACAGTCCCACTCTCACATCCATACATGACCACTGGAAAAACCATAGCCTTGACTAGACGGACCTTTGTTGGCAAAGTAATGTCTCTGTTTTTTAATATGCTATCTAAGTTGGTCATAACTTTTCTTCCAAGGAGTAAGCGTCTTTTAATTTCATGGCTGCAATCACCATTTGCGGTGATTCTGGAGCCCCAAAAAATAAAGTCAGCCACTGTTTCCCCATCTATTTCCCATGAAGTGATGAAACCAAGACATAGAATGACCTAAAAATCAATTTATTGGGGGCAACTTGGTGGGCTCTGCTGTGACTGATGAGACCCTGAGAATTCTACTCGAAAGGTTCAACTCCAGATAGAGAGGCTCCTTGCCCCCTGGGTGAGCGCCCAGATAAGCATCACTGTAGATTCTCCAGTGTCCAGCAGAGGGCCCCCATGTCCACGTACTTGGCTGCTTGGAGGGACTGTCAACTTGGCAATCGCTTCAGACAGCCCCCTGCGAGGTCCTCCTCTGTCTTGCTTTGTTTTCCCTGCTCCGTTTGCCAGCGGGAATTGGAACAACCCAGGCGCGGGATAGGCAATTGAGAAACTTAACGTTTTTTCCTCTTTGCCTCTGGATTTCTAACCAACTCTCTTAAAAGACAAAGAAGCCGTTTAGCGGCCCCGTTGCTCTCTGCCATTTCTCTTCTTTGTTCCTGGGTTTCTCCAAGCCGGTCTGGGAGATAAGAGAAGGCGCCCAATCTGCACTCTTGCTATGCCTTCTCTGCCTGCTCTCAGGGGATCTGTGATTTAGCTGAGAAGAGTTTCTCTTAATCAAATCACAGGCCTCCTTAGAAATGGCCCAAGAGACCATCATCGCCCGCTGGGTGCTGAAATATGTTATCATTAGGCTCAACATGTGATTTAGTTAATTAAATGTCATGCTTTTGATGGCATTAATTAGACCTGCTGCCAACTCCTCAGAAAACAAAACCAAACAAAAATGAAAACATCACTCCTAACCCAGAGAGACTCCACGGAGCCAAAGTGAGGTCTTCCTAAACCCCTCTCTCCTCCCAGGACAAAATTAGTCCAAAAGGATCTTTAAACAGTTCATGGAGTCCCGTGATGTCATTTCTCCTTTGAGGGATGATGCTGCTAATATCCCTGGTATTTGAGAGCATTTAATGTTTTTATTAATAATGACACAATTGTTCTTTACATGAACGTACTGTTTCAGAAGTCATAACCTACTTTCACATTCATCCTCTCTTTAATGTTTCCAAATAACCTGCAGAGGTGGGTGGGGGTGAGGAAAGGGGCTCACTTGCTGGAGGTCAGTGTGCTGGACCTCAGACCCAGGCTTTTCTGTGGACCCACATCCTCCCAATCACAACACACTTTTGTGTATGTTTTTTCTCATGTGAAACATCTAACAAAAATCCAGGAAGGGAGAAACTGGACTAATTATCAGTGCTTCTGGACAAGTGATGAAAGAGAGGCCCCAAGAAGTCAAATGAGTTTGCTGAGGCGCCTGAGCTAGTTAGTGAGGTTTTAGTTACTGAGAGTAATCAGTGACTAAAGGAGGACCAGAGTCCCAGAGTCTTGGGATTCTAGTCCAGAGGCTTAAGAAACTGTCTAAGAGGGAACCCGGAGAGACCGTGCTCTTCCAACACAATTAGCAATAGTAATCCGAGCGCTGAACAATTGTTTAACCCCACCATATCTCAAGCATCCTAACATAGCATGTCTAAGTGCCCACAAAACTTTAAAACTAGGTATGGCTATCTAATCTATTCAACTGAGGGAATAAAACCTTAGAGAGTTGATCATACAGCTGGAAGAGTCGGGGGCGAGGATCTGTAACCAGGACTTCCTAAATCCAAAGCCCATGCCCAAAATGCCTTCAACAAGGTTATCACAGAGCAATGATGTATTGGATGTGAGTTCAGCATTATGGCACACGTATGGAGAGAAGAGAAACACTTTGGACATGATTTCAGGCACAAAGGGTTTGCAGTTCACTAGAGAAAGATTAGCTAAACAGAAGGAAAAAGAAAGAGTATGGACAGCAGCATAGTAAACACAGAACTAAGGAAGAATCCTTGGGGTATCTTCTTGAGCCTTAACCTCAAGCATCAAAAGTGCTATGGACTCCTGAATACCTTTGATTTTTCATATTACCTATCATGTACAGTAGACTTATGCAATATGCATAATTAATATACATTAACTCATTGGCATGTGTTCGGCAGAGAAAGAGAAAGAATTTAAGTAGTTGAGAGGTGTCCCTGCCATTCCCCCCAGCAAGAGCGTGCCCCTCTGTGAGCATGAGGTGAGAGACATTAGCCTGCTGGTCCCTAAGGCAGTGTCTGTCCCTGTAGCCCTCTCTGAGCATGGGCATCTTAGCAAGATGACCGTGATTGTTTTGCTTAAAGACACAGTATTATTTTGGTATTAACGGTTTCTAAACACAAGGCAACCATATCACTTGGGGCTCAATCAAAGAAATAGACATCTGTTCCAATGCTCAAGGACGAACTGCCTGTGCCCAATAATGGAAGAAATGGAATTCTTTTTGAACATTATAGACAATTTAAAGTATTTTCTAGGGTCATTTTTATTATGTAAAATTTTCTACTTACATGTTGATTTTAAAGCTTGACCACAGGGACTTCCCTGGTGGTCCAGTGGTTAAGACTGCACACTCCCAGTGCAGGGAGTTTGGGTTCATTCCCTGGTCAGGGAACTAGATCCCACATGCCACAGCTAAGACCCAGTGCATCCAAATAAAATAAATAAATAAATATTTTTAAAAGTAATAGTGAAAAAAAAATGAAACTTGACCACACATATGGTGTGACTCCACCGTCAATTGCAAGCATGTACTTGCCACTATACTGCTCACTGGAACATCTGAGCCCACTGGCATTGCTTTAAAAATAGCAGCCATGTGTGAGCAGGTAGCCAGAAACCCAGAGATACACAAGTCACAGTGCTGACCAAGGGTTAAAATGGACACACAGTCAGGTGTGTCTCCTGTCACTACCACGGAAGTCACGAAATGTGAGGCAAGTCCAAGATTAGCCAGAGGGAGTCATCAAGGCCCAAGGGACACGCATAGGCAGCAAGATCCAGTGTAAAGATTATGGAATATGGAATTGAAGGTCAATCTTACGCAAGTTACCTAATGTCTCTAAGCCTTGATGTCCTCAGCTATAATTTAAAAGAATGTACTAGTTCTCTCGAAAAAATCAACCTCCAAATCTTGACACCAGGAGTCAAAAAGTATACAGAGGCAAACCTCTGGGAGTCTGAACTACTAAGACTTTTGCAGAGAGGAGCCAGGGTCCAGAAGTGCAAGAGTCGAAATCAATGGGCTTGCCAACGGGTTACTACTTAATGGGTGACACTTTTGAGAATGTAAATGAGAAGAGTAATCCTCAAGCAAGCAAAAGGAGCATAAGCCAGAACCATCTCAGCAAACCAGTTCCCATGGCCTTTCCTTAGAAAAGACAGAAGTCTCAGAACATTGCAGAGCGCCCTGTGCCCTCCAGCTCTCCCTTTGCCTGGGTCTGTCTGGTCAGCACTGCCCCACTTAGCTGACTCCTCGTGTCTTGCCTTGGCTTGTGTCCCAGGGCAGAGGTCCACTTGGGGCCAGGATAAATGTTTTCAGAGGAGCCTAAGCCCTGAGCAGATGCATTTAGGTTAAATAAGAGAGACAGCCAGATTCAGCAACCTGGAGGCTAAGCCACCCAGAAGTGTAGCAAAATATAGAAGAAAAGGGTATATTCAACTGAGACCCAGGAAGTCTGAGTTATAAAGCCAGATATATCTTTGGATTTCTATACAATTTTGGGAAAATCACTTAGCTTCTATGAGCCTTGATTGTATCTCCCATAAAACCAAGGAGAAAGCTTGGTTTCTTTTGGCATTTTGAGCCCTAATATCATAGCATTTTATGTTCTTACAAAAATGGGAATATATCTTGGCATTTTGATGTTCCTGTGGGATTTCAGATTTTCCATTTTTCCTTCACAGTATAAACCATCCTACATCTCTAACCATATCCGATGGACTAGCTAGCTGTTGACATGGTGAATGTCCAGCCATTGTCATCCACTAGGAATGATGATGCCACAGGGTAGGCAATCACAGCAGTGTTGCTAACACTGTAATATCTCACATGTCTACCATGGTATTTGCTACTCTGTTTAGATGATCAAGGGTAAGATCACATTGCTGCTGCTGCTGCTAAGTCACTTCAGTCCCATAGATGGCAGCCCACCAGGCTCCACCGTCCCTGGAATTCTCCAGGCAAGAACACTGGAGTGGGTTGCCATTTCCTTCTCCAATGCATGAAAGTGAAAAGTGAAAGTGAAGTCGCTCAGTCATGTCCGACTCAGCGACCCCATGGACTGAAGCCTACCAGGCTCTTCCATCCATGGGATTTTCCAGGCAAGAGTACTGGAGTGGGGTGCCATTGCCTTCTCTGAAGATCACATTAGTATTACTCATCAATTCTGATAATATCATTGAGCACCAGGATCTAGCCATGCCTAAAGCCAACAATCCCCCAGATTTTCCAGTGTCATGACTCAGATACATCCTCTTTTTAATTTACAGGGGTTGAAAAGTTCCCTGTTTCCATTAATCCTACTGTATCCCATTTCTATCACTTGTAACTGAAAAAGATCTGAGAATATGCAATCTATCCAGAAAGTGAGATTGCTACATATAGCACATAATATAAAGCTTTAGATTTAGATGTCTCCATAGGTTTTTTTTTCCTGTAGGTCAGGAGTCAGAAGGGGAAAACTGTAGAGTAAAGATCATGCCAATGTCAAGAATCTGCCAGACAAAGTTGCAGAACAATTTGTTGAAATGCCCTTTTGGCCAGTCGTGCTGAGCATTTTTAACAGTCTATAGTCTTCGCCTGAGAAATTTAGCTGCCTACAGGAAAGTCTGCGACTCTTGTGATGTCATAGCATTAATGAAATAGACAAACACTCCAACAAGATAAGCTGATAGATTCTACATGATACATGACTGAGGAGAGGTAGCAGCCATTTATTGAAGACCTACTGTGTGCCAGGAAGGTCCTGTGCACTGATGTCATTCTCACAATAACCCTGGAGAGTGATACAGTCATCTCCCTTTTGTTAACATCAATGTTAAAGTCAGAGAGGCTAAGGAAAATTTTTCTGAAATATCAATAGTCAGTAAGTAGCAGATTCTGTGTTCAGCGTTTAGCCTCTCAGGTTCAGGTCCACAGTTCTTTTCCCCATGCTAAGACAGCTTTCCTTCTGTAGAATGCAGGGGCTCACTGAAAGCAAATGGCGCTAAAGGAGAATAAAAACAGCCCAGCCCTGAAGGTAGGTGGGCCAGGGGCTAAGGGAAAGCATCTATTTCCAAAGGGGCAGAGCCTGTGGCAAGGACAAGCATGGAAAAAGCTGTGTTCACATCATGTTGCAGTATAGTAGTGTTAGTCACTCAGCCATGGCCAACTCTTTGCGCCCCTATGGACTGTAGCCCACCAGGCTCCTCTGTCCATGGGATCCTCCAGGCCAGAATACTAGAGTGGGTTTCCATTCCCTTCTCCAGAGGATATTCCAGACCCAGAGATCGAACCGGGATCCCCTGCATTGTAGGCAGATTCTTCACCTTATGAGCTAATCCTGTAAACGCTTTCCTGGAGCCATCATCGTCCTTCTTCATTCTTCTTCCTCCATGGAACCCTCAAGATCAGGCTCAATGTCACAAAGCTAGTAAACATCAAAGGAAGGGTTAGAACCCAGGCCTGACTTGTTCCAGGAGCCCAGGCTCTTTAACAAGTACCTCGGGGGTTCCTAAATGACACCATTTCCATGTCACACTCTGGATTTTTCTGGACCCCTATACTACCTGCATGGTTATTTACCTAGTATTTTAATTCAAAATGACAACATTTGCTGTGGAAATTTTTTTAAAAGAAGTTTAAATGGAAAAACTATATTGCTTGAAGTTCAATAGAAACTTCAAAATAAAGAACAAGATAAAGTTATTATATTTAAGAGGCATTGGTGCTGAAAGTGTTTCTGAGCCTAAGACTCAATCTTTATTTAGTTAAAGAAAAAGGTAGGAAGGAATTATTGAGGGTCTTAAATATATATTAGCACAAATATGAGTCTTTCTCCCTGACAAGATGAGATGGATTAAATGAGAATTGAAAAGAAAATAAGTCTCATAACACGTTTCTACATTATTGAAGACCCAGTTGGTGTACCACTTAAAACTATGGTGGAAGTACCAGCAGAGACACTCAGCCTGTAGTTCAGGCCATGCTGCCTTGATGTATATCAAGTTCACACAAGCCTGCCACGTCCCCATCTCAGTGTCTTTGCTGAAGCTGTCCAGACCCACCATTTTTTCCTTTCTTCTAGTAAGTCCCACCTCTCTTTCATGAAGCCTTCCAGAAATGTCTAATTCTAAAGTTTGATTTTGCTTCTGGACCACATATCTAAAAAGTACGTAAATACTTTTTCTGAGTGGTAACTTAACCACCTCTTTCATAGATTTCTTGCTTTGTTAAACTTGATATCCAAAGAGGCAAGGTGACTGTCCCATTCAATCCCACTGCCCTATCTACAAAGTAAACTGCAAATTCCAGCTCTGGCAGAAGCTGTGTGTATTTTAGTACTGGAAAATATCTTAATGATTATCTGATCCATCGTCTTACTCGGTAGATGGCAAAGCTCAGACTCAGGTTTTAAAGTGACTGGCTCAAGGTTAAATCCCCATATGATGATGGTGCGGGGCGGAAGTGGTTCTGAACTCAGAGTCTCTTGGTTGGTAGAGATCTTTCATTTTGCCATATGTTTTCTATATCATAAGGATGTAAGAACATTTAATGAATACAACTCCAATTTGAAATACTCAAGAATAAACAGCCATGTCTCTGGTTCAGTTGCTAAAAGATTCCAGTGGATACAGAATCTCCTCCTCCACTCCAAAAAAAACAAATTCCATGGAAAAATGTTCATCTTGCAAACCAGGCTTTGCTGGTTTTGTAGCAATTTGTAAATGAGGACTGATGGGGTGGAAGTGCTGGCCAGAGGGATCAGGGAAGAGTGATTCTGCCAGTGGTGACTTTGTACGAATAATAAATGTCTCCTTAGGAAAGGTTTTTGTTTTTTTTTTAATTGTTATTATTAAACCTCTCAAACACAACCATGTGAAGAGTGTCTGCCAAATCGTACCTACCTCTGCTGCTCAGATGACTCAGATAAGCTTTAGATAAATACACTCTGATCTGTGGCGTGGATCCAACAGGAGCTGGAACTTCCAACACTCTGAGGTTTCCCCAGCTCTAAGTAATTATCCCTGGAAATATTTACTGTTTATCTACCTTCAAATTTTAATGACAGACATTCCACTGCTCCCATTGTGATTCGGGGCATGGACAAAAGCTCCCCCAGACTCTCCCTAATAAACATAATACGGCACAAAGTAGTGCTGAAATTTTTATAAGTCTGCAGGGTCAGTTCCTCATGTTCACCCTGTTACCCTTTCCAGCTTTTTGTTCAGAGAGCAAGAAATGCTTCTTAATTTATTCTTTGAAAAAGGGTCTCATATCTGGGTTACAAGTTCTATGAATTACCTCTGTTTTAAGATCTACATCGTGGTCTTTTCTGGGAATGCAGTCCATTTTTCTTAGCAAGAGGCATGCCCACCTGCAGCACACACCCTCTGAATTCCTGGACTATTTCTGTGGTATTTCTCTATCTTTGATGGCCCAAATCAATGTCACCCTCTCCTTTCAAGGTCACCTTGAAGATGATGGCCTTGGAACAGGAATGGAGAAGATATCAGAGTCAAGAGATCTCTCTGGACCTCAGCTGCCTTATACGTAAAGGATGGGGTTTGAGCTAGACAAGACCCATGGTTTCTTGCCACTCCAACAGTCTGTGGATGAGCCTATGGCAAACATCCAATGACTGTTACCATCAGAGAACCAGCTCACTGTTTCATCCACTGCAAAAGATGCTGATGGTCAGGAACATTGCACTTTGGGAGAATTATCACCTCTCCGCTGGGAACAGCAGGCGGTGAAGGACTGACCCTGAGTCAGGCAGTCTTCATCTCCATGGAAGACACAGCCCAAGGAAAGACCATATGTCTTTCTTTCTGCAAAACAATATGATGAAATCAGTCTCCTTCCCCCGCTCCTAAACAGACTGGGATGTCAGTGGATTTGTCCTGGGGCAGTTTTGTCAGCTGCTTTACTCTGCTCCCCAACAGGCAAGGAGGACAGTGTTCCAAGAACCTGGCTACCAGCGATGAGCAGGCTAGAGCTCAGTTACAGAGACCTGTGGAAAGTCACTCCTCCCACAACACTTGTCCACAATTAATGTCTACACCATTGGTTTTCATTTGTGAATTTATAGGTAGAATCAAAATAAATATGATAGTAAAGTTCTGGATTAGATTTTTTTTTTATTTAATTTAATTTTATTTTACAATATTGTATTGGTTTTGCCATATATCAAAATGAATCTGCCACAGGTATACATGTGTTCCCATCCTGAACCCACCTCCCTCCTCCCTCCCCATACCATCCCTCTGGGTCGTCCCAGTGCACCAGCCCCAAGCATCTAGTATCGTGCATCGAACCTGGACTGGCATCTCGTTTCATATATGATATTTCACCTCCAGTATATAATTGTCAACTCCTTAAAGGCATAGAATGCCAAAATAAGGCACCCCACAAAATGAAACATTCCTAGCTTAAAATCAGATTCCTGGGCTTAGAATCAGAAGACAGAGATTTTGGTTCAAGCGCTCTTCCTTACTTGCCCTGCAGCTTTGAACAAAGCTCCCCACATCTCTGGACTCAATAAAATTCAACTAACAGTCCTTGATTGTCTAATCAAAAGACACTAATAAGCAAGACAAAGTTATGCAAAGAAGAGGACAATGTGACCTTGCCCTAAACTCAAGATAAGACAAACACTGGTGACTATAACACAAAATTCTAATGAGAAGAGTGTCATGAGAAAATTACAGTTTGGGGACTTCCCTGGCACTCCAGTGGTTAAAACTCCATGCATCCAGGGCAGGGAACATGGGACCTAAGACCCTACATGTTGTCTGGTGTGAGCAAAAAACAAAAACAGAACTACTATGGTTTTCACTCTCACTAATTTTTTTTTTTTTTTTTTTAATGAAAGAAATTATCGTTTTAGTCAGGGTGCAGGGTGGAAAATGAGAGGAAGTTAACTTCTTGAGGAAGTTAGCATTTAAGCATGGATGAAAAAGAAAGAATTGTGAGAGTAGACCTGAAGAATAAAATGAATATTTCAGGCAAAAGAAATATGAACAAAGATACGAAGCAGAAAACGGCAGGTTGGGATCGCCATGGGTTGTTGGCATGGTCAGAGGATGCAGCACTAAAAGAGGAGGAAGAGTGAAAGTTGAGGACCAGAGACAGACACGGAAACCCGACTTTAGAAAGTATTTATTTTGCCTACTGCTGCTGCTGCTGCTGCTGCTGCTGCTAAGTCACTTCAGTCCTATCCGACTCTGTGCGACCCCATAGATGGCAGCCCACCAGGCTCCCCCGTCCCTGGGATTCTCCAGGCAAGAACATTGGAGTGGGTTGCCATTTCCTTCTCCAATGCATGAAAGTGAAAAGTGAAAGTGAAGGTGCTCAATTATGTCCGACTCTTCACGACCCCGTGGACTGCAGCCCACCAGGCTCCTCCATCTAAGGGGTTTATAATTCATTTCTGCAACGGGGAACCATTAGATGCTGAGGAGTGAAGGAGAGGCGTAATCAAAGCTGTGCTCTAGGGACTAGAGTCTGGCAACAGTGTAGAATAAGCACAAAGGGTGGAGCCAGACTAGAGGCAAGAAAGCAGTCAGGAGGCTACTGCACTCCCTAGCCCAGGGCGCTGTAACAAGGCACTGATTTAAGGCAGCACATAGCTCCCATGGTTGTAAGGAAAAAAGAAAACAAAGAAAATAGACGGGAGAGCATTTCAAGCTCTTTGTTTGGATAAGAAACAGGACGTCAAGAACTGGGAAGAGTAGGAGATCTTGTAAAACAATAATTGAGTCTGCCACAACTTCATAGATGCTGACGGAACCCAGTTCAGAGACAAAAGACTTTGTTACTCAAAATACAGCAGACAGCATGAGCTTCAAGTCTGCCTCAGCTTCCCTTGCCCCTCAAGTCTTATGGGACCCAGGTGAATGCAGCCAACACAGTGTGTTTGTGAGACAGCTGAGGAACCCCCAAACCTAGGAAACCTCCAGTTTCATAACGCAGTATTAGCAGACATGCACAATCTTTGCCCCCGAGTGAGATGTTATTTCATTTTCCTGGTCAAGAAAGAAATCTTTTCTCTGCCATCAAGGGAGATGCTGTCTGTATTTTCTAAGGCTGTTTGCTAAAAAACATCCTTGAAAAGATAGTTCTGAACAAAGCTGTAGCTGTCTCTCACTCAAAAGATAGGCAGAAATACAAGAAACATGGAGAATATATGCTGACAGTCTTTTCTGATGGAAGTGAATGGTTCATGTCTCTGCATTTGACTGGAGAATTTCCATAGGAAAATAACCAGGCAGGTAGACTTTAGCAGGGCCACAAAAGTACCAAATCAAAAGATGCTGTGTCTTCCATGGTTTACTGAAAATCCTCAACAAACAAAATTAATGCTATTGGCTTGTCAATGGTGTTGTCAGTCTGCAAGAACAGGCACTTTACTACTTTTTAATACTGATCTCTTTAAGAACCATTTCTTCCATTGATGAAGATCAGAAGAGGGTTTACAAGTTCCCTGCCCCAGGGAACCATCCAGTGGGCAGGCTCTGTACCTCAAGGCTTCAAACTCAGCTTGATTGTTATTACTGTGCATATTTTTATCCTCCCATAAGGTTACAGTGCTGAAGAAGATAGTTTCACATTGCTATGTAAACATCATTTCTGCTTCCCAGGATGACAGAGAAGGGGGAAAATTCATAATAGCATTAGCATTTTCACTTACTGAGCACCTTTTACCTGAAACACCCAATTAATGCTTTGGCTGGGATGTATTCATTTATAATTCCATGACACCCCTGAGAGGTAAGGTAAGCATTATTAAATTCATCTAGCAGTTCCACAATGGGGATTATGAACCAATGCTAGGCCAAACAGGAAGGGTTCAGAGCATCACTAACAAAAGTTGGAGCACAAATATCAGGTTCCCCTCTCTGGTCTTTCATTCTCCTAATGAGGAAAATGCCAACAACTAAAAACTACAAGACTGTATCCTCTACTACATCTATTTTATTCATATCTAAGTCTTAAAGATCCAATTTACTATTCCTATTTGTTTTTCACTTTTCTCTCTGACTACCTTCATTTAAGTCACTCTGACCTACTCTTGAAACCACTAGTGGCATCAATGCAACTTGCCAGCGTTCACTCCCACTGCCCTGTATTTCCACATCACATCCATCTCTGAAGGCCAATGTCACCGCCTCACTGGAGTCTTCCAGGATCCCTCCACTAGCCTTTGATCTACACCTCTTTCATGATTTAGGCATAAAGACCTACAATGAAAAGTAGAAAGTGACATGCAGCAGCTCCTTCCAAGACTGAAACTTTTTTGAATTGGAATATGGTTGATTTACAATATTGTGTTAGTTTCCAGTATACAGCAAAGTGAGTCACTTATACATATACATATACCCACTCTTGTTTAGATTATTTCCCCATATAGGTCTTTACAGAGTAGTGAGTGGAGTTCCCTGTGCTGTATAGTAGCTCTTTATTACCTATTTTTTATTTTAGTGTGTATATGTCAATTCCGGTCTCCTAATTTATTCCTCCCTGACCTTATTTCCTGGTAACCTTAAATTTGTTTCATATCTCTATTATTCTATTTTTGTTTTGTAGATTAGTTCATTTGTACCCTTTTTTTAGATTACACATATATTTTTGAAGGCATAGTTCATTTTCATTGATTGTCTATATGTCTTTTAGCACTTAGATCAGTGTCTGATTCTATATAGTTTCTCAATAAAGATTAATGGAATGAACGAACTAATTTACACTACAGGGGTGTGTGTTGCCTTTTCCTCTACTGTGCCTTCTGGTGAATAGCAACATAATATCAGATGCTTTATTCTGCTAAGATACTTAGCCTGACTATTCTTTACTTCCAGAACACTAGAACACACGAGTCATACATGTAGCTTTGGACGGTACCAAGGTATATTCTTACCTTGAGAACCCCATGAGCAGTATGAAAAGGCAAAAAGATGACACTGAAAGATGAACTCCCCAGGTTGCTAGATGCTCAATATGCTACTGGAGAAGAGTGGAGAAATAACACCAGAAATAACGAAGAGGTTGCCAAAGCAGAAACAACACCCAGTTGTGGATATGTCTGGTGGTGAAAGTAAAGTCTAATGCTGTAAAGAACAATATTGCATAGGAACATGGAATGTTAGGTCCATAAATCAAGGTAAATTGAAAGTGATCAAACAGGAGATGGCAAGAGTGAACATCAACATTTTAGGAACCAGCGAACTAAAGTGGACAGGAATGGGTGAATTTAATTCAAATGACCATTTATATCTACTATTGTGGGCAAGAATCCCTTAGAAGAAATGAAGTAGCCATCATAGTCAACAAAAGAGTCCAAAATGCAGTACTTGGATGCAATCTCAAAAACGACAGAATGATCTCTGTTCAAGTCCAAGGCAAACCATTCTATATGACAGTAATCCAAGTCTGTGCCCCAATGACTAACGTTGAAGAAGCTGAAGTTGAATGGTTCTACAAAGACCTACAAGACCTTCTAGAATGAATACCAAAAAAAGCTGTCCTTTTCATTATAGGAGACTGGAATGCAAAAGTAGGAAGTCAAGAGATACCCAGAGTAACAAGCAAGTTTGGCCTTGGAGTACAAAATGAAGCAGGGCAAAGGCTAGCAGAGTTTTGCCAAGATAACATACTGGTCATAGCAAACACCCTCTTCCAACAACAGAAGAAATGACTCTACACATGGACATCACCAGATGGTTAATACCAAAATCAGATTGATTATATTCTTTGTGGTCAATGATGGAGAAGCTCTATACAGTCAGCAAAAACAAGACCAGCAGCTGACTGTGGTTCACATCATGAGCTCCTTATTGCAAAACCTAGGCTTAAATTATAGAAAGTAGGTAAAACATTAGACAAATGGATTCAAGGGATTAGATCTGATAGACAGAGTGCCTGAAGAACTATGGACAGAGGTTCGTAACATTTACAGGAGGCAGTGACCAAGACTATCCCCAAGGAAAAGAAATGCAAAAAGGCAAAATGGCTGTCAGAGGAGGCCTTACAAATAGCTGAGAAAAGAGAAGCAAAAGTCAGAGGAGACAAGGAAAGATATAACCATCTGAATTCAGAGTTCCAAAGAATAGCAAGGAGAGATAAGAAAGCCTTCTTAAGTGACCAATGCAAAGAAATAGAGGAAAACAATAGAATGGGAAAGACTAGAGATCTCTTCAAGAAAATCAGAGATACCAAGGGATCATTTCATGCAAAGATGAGCACAATAAAGGACAGTTATGGTACAGACCTTACAGAAGCAGAAGATATTAAGAAGAGGTAGAAAGAATACACAGAAGAACTGTACAAAAAAAAAAAAAAGTCTAATGACCCAGATAACCATGATGGTCTGATCACTCACCAAGAGCCAGACATCCTGGAGTGTGAAGTCATGTGAGCCTTAAGAAGCATCACTAGGAACAAAGCTAGTGGAGGTGATGGAATTCCAGCTGAGCTATTTCAAATCCTAAAAGATGATGCTGTTAAAGTGCTGCACTCAATATGCCAGCAAATTTGGAAAACTCGGCAGTGACAACAGGACCGGAAAAGGTCAGTTTTCATTCCAATCCTAAAGAAAGGCAATGCCAAAGAATGCTCAAACTACCGCACAATTGCATTCATCTCACACGTGAGCAAAGTAATACTCAAAATCCTTCAAGATAGGCTTCAACAGTGTGTGAACTGAGAACTTCCAGATGTACAAGCAGGATTTAGAAAAGGCAGAGGAACCAGAGATCAAATTGGCAACATCCATTGGATCACAGAAAAAGCTAGAGAATTCCAGAAAAACATCTACTTCTGCTTCATTGACTATGCTAAAGCCTTTGTGTGGATCACAACAAACTATGGAAAATTCTTAAAGAGATGAGAATACTAGACCACCTTACCTGCCTCCTGAGAAACCTGTATGCAAGTCAAGAAGCAACCATTAGAATCAGACGTGGAACAATGGACTGGTTCCAAATTGGGAAAGGAGTACATCAATGCTGTATATTTTCACTCTGCTTATTTAACTTATATGCAGAGTATATCATGTGAAATGCCAGGCTAGATAAAGCACAAACTTAAATCAAGATTGCAGAGGAGAAATATCAATAACCTCAGATATGCAGCTGACACCACCCTTATGGCAGAAAGAGAAAAGGAACAAAAAACCTCTTGATGAGAGTGAAAGAGGAGAGTAAAAAAGCTGGCTTAAAACTCAACAGTCAAAAAGCTAAGATCATGCCATCTGGTCCCATCACTTCATGGCAAATAGATGAATAAAAAAATGGAAACAGTGACAGACTTTATTTTCCTGGGCTCCAAAATCACTGTGGATGGTGACTGCAGCCATGAAATTAAAAGATGCTTGCTCCTTGGAAAAATAGCTATGACAAACCTAGACAGCATATTTAAAAGCAGAGAGATCACTTCAGTGACAAAGGTCCATATAGTCATAGCTATGGTTTTCTCAGTAGTCATGTATGGATGTGAGAGTTGGACCATAAAGATGGCTGCATGCCAAAGAATTGATGCTTTCAAACTGTGGTGCTGGAGAAGACTCTTGAGAATCTCTTGGACAGCAAGGGAATCAAACCAGTCAATCCTAAAGGAAATCAGCCCTGAATATTCATTGAAAGAACTGATGCTGAAGCTGCAGCTCCAATACTTTGACCACCTGATGAGAAGAGTCATCTCATTGGAAAAGATCCTGATGCTGGGAAAGATTGAAGGCAGAATGAGAAGTAGACAACGGAGGACGAAACAGTTGGATGGCATCATCGACTCAGTGGAAATGAGTTTGAACAAACTCTGGGACATAGTGAAGGACAGGGAAGCCTGGAGTGCTGCAGACCATGGGGTCGCAAAAGTCAGACTTGACTTAGGACTGAATAATGAAAACAAAGTCAAAGATACTACAAGAAAACTATAGGCTTACAAGTATACATATTAATAGAAAAAGGGAACTGTTGTACACTGTTGGTTGCAATTTAAATTGGTACAACATCTATAGAAAATAGTTTGAAAGTTCCTCAGAAAATTGAAAATAAAACTGCCATGTGATACAGCAACTCTACCTCTCTGTATATGTTTGAAGGAAATAAAATCAATATCTCATCTGATCTGCATCTTCATGATATCTGCATCCTCATGTTCATTGCAGCATTAGTCATAACAGTCCTAGGACATGGAAACAACCTGTCTATCAACAGAAAAATAAAGAAAATGAAATATATGCAAAGTATAGAATACTATGCAACCTTTAAAAAGAAAATAATTCAGCAATATATGACAATATGGATTAGTTAAATAAACCGGACAGAGTAAGATTAATATAAAGTGGACATATTAATATAATGTCCAATTTATATAAAGATTAATTGCATTTATATGAAGTATCTAAAATAGCTAAATGTATGGAATCAAAGAATGAAATTGTGGGAATTCCCTGTCAGTTCAGTGGTTAGGACTCCATGCTTTTGCTGCTGAGGGCACAGATTTAATCTCTGGTCAGGGAACTGGAATCCTGCAAGCTATGTGGTGCAGTCAAAAAAAAAAAAAAAAAGGAATGGTGGTTGTCAGGGTCTGGGGAGAGTTACTAGTCAACTAGCTTAAAGTTTCAGTCAAGCAAGAAGAATAAACCCTAGAGATCTGCCATACAAAACAGTACCTGGTGCTGAAGCTGAAGCTGCAATATTCGGTCACCTGATGCGAAGAGCTGACTCATTAGAAAACACCCTGATGCTGAGAAAGATTGAGGGCAGGAGAAGAAGGGGGCAACAGAGGATAAGATGGTTGGATGGCACCATCAACTCAATGGGCATGAGTTTGAACAAATTCTGGGAGATAGTGAGGGACAAAGAAGCCTGGCATGCAGCAGTCCATGGGGCTACAAAGAGTCAGACACAACTGAGTGACTGAAAAACAACAACTCAATAAAAACATATTGTACATTTTAAAGTTCGTTAAGAGAGTAAATCTTGTGTTATACATATAGATAGATGATAGATAGATAGAATGAACAAGTATCTCAGGGAAAGGCCAGAATGGGCAAGTGTATGAGACGGATGGGATAAATGCTATGTGGGAAGACAAAAACATCACACAAGGGGTAAAGGTCAATTGTAGAGAACCTTGCCTACAAGGTAAGGAGTTCGTAATACATCTGACAGATTAAAGTCATTGCGGGTTGAAGGACGACATTGAAATTATTTAAGCAGGAAGAGGGATAACCATATCTGAATATACATTAACAGTTCTGTGGTTATTAGGAGGGAGGAAAGAAGGGTACTTTGAAAAAAGGAGACCCTTAGGAAGTTTCTACCCAATTTAAATCTAAGCATGATGGGCCTGAATTACATTCAGAATAAGATAATAAATCACAAGCTATTAAGGAAGCAAGTACTAAGGAATTTAGTGAAAAACTGCATTGGGGAGATATATGGTGATGGACAGGGAAGCCTGGCATGCTGCGATTCATGGGGTAGCAAAGAGTCGGACATGACTGAGCGACTGATCTGATCTGATCGGATGGAATCAAGAATCTAAATGACTTCTGGATACAGCTTGGGTATCTGGGTAAATGATGATACCGTTCAGGGGAAAAGAAAGTGTGGGGGAAAGATGATGAGTTTGTTCTGAATGTTGCATCTGAGAGAGTTGTGAGATATCTAAGGGGAGCTGTCTAGCAGACAAACAGAAACTTGGGTGTGGCCATTAGCACAAGAGGTGTGCTTTTGAGTTTCATTTTCAGAGCCATGAAATTATAATTGATAGTTTCTCCCAAAGGCTTACAAAAGGTCACCCAGGGAGAGTGTTTAAAATTAGAAGAATAAAGGGATCAGAGTGGAGAGAGAAGAAAAAAGAAATTAATGAAGAGAGCAGGTGATGCCACTCCTTTCTCAGACATGGAGAAAATTAACCTCCAGTGCCCTACAGCATCCACTGCATGTAATGATATAACTTCTCTCCTGGATACCTAGGATGGTACTAATTACGTATGTGACCTCGGGAGAATTGAGTAAATAGTTCCTAAGGCCATATTCTGTACTCTGTCTCAGGTAAGGATCCCTATTTAAGAAAGACTTCTGGGGAGATAGGAGAAAAACCAGGAAACAGCAGTGCTACAGAAACCAAGGGAGATGGTCAATGGTAAATGCCACCAAGAGGCTGAGAAGGAAAAAGGCAGAAGTATCCATAGGACCTGGAAAGATGTTATTATCAGTTAAGAGGAACAGTTTAAATGTGTGTGGAGAGAGAGGAGAGAGCATGATATTTGTAGAGGAGTAATTGGGTTCTCACAAATGAGCTATGATAAAAATGTTGAAAACCAGTGTCTACTTTTGAAGAAAAATGGCCTTGAAGGGGAGGAAACAAATCAAACTGTAGCTCATGGGGAATATAGGATTGATGATATTTATACACTAAAGAAAAATCACAAGTATTATGGAGGTAGCAATTGAGGATAAGACCACAAAGTGGATAACAGGAAGAATAAAGTTTATAAGAGAGTGATGATAATAAAGTTTATAAGTGATGATGGTACTGAAAGGCAGGCAAAGATATCACCCTTTCCCAGGAGAAAGAATTTCTCTTCTCTGAGATAAGGAGGAAAGAAGGAAGTTATATGGAATGAGATAAGCTTGTAGATATCAAGAAAGGCAAAATATGATTTGGAACATGCGGAAGGATAACTAAGCTGCATGGAGGATTCACCTGAGACTGGAAAACTCTAGAAACAGTTACTACATTATATTCTACATTGTCAACATTTGCTTGCATGGAGTTCATGCAATCATTAATACTCTCTCAGCCTATCCTTCTGGGATCAAAGACATGCATTTGCAGAAGAGCTGGCCAAATTTAAGGCAACTTTGCTCGGCTATGAAAGAAGTTGTTCCAAAATGACTTTTAATGAAGCCTAAACTTTCTAACTTAGCCTCATCAGCATAGTTCTCTATCTTCCTTACCTAATAAGCCTAGGATAAATGGTTCCTCTTCAGTTAGTATTCTCAAATGCACACTATTTGGGAATATTAGCCCTTCACCAGTCAGCCACACAAACCCTAAGGTATTGATGTATTATTTATATTGCTACCAAATGCAATAGGACCCTGAGTTCAGAAGATTCAGTACCTATTCAACTACATGCTTATCTCTCTCATTATAACTTGACTCTCAACCAGTCTTAAGATGAAGCTGATGTTCTAGGTCAAGGACTAAAACGGAGTGGGAAATATTTCTCCTACCTCTGCTATTGGTCTGAAAATGTCTGTCCTTGAATTCATAGTGTTTAGCACACTGAGACTTAAATGGAGAAACTTGGTATTCAGTCAACCAATATGTTGATTGAATCAACTCTGTTGATTCTGTCCACCACATGCCACATTCCACACTAGGAACTCAGCATGCACCCATATATCAAACAGACATGGACTCTTCTACTGTGAACGTTGCAGTCTAATGTGAAGAAAGTCCATCTTACTGATGATCAGTCACCAGTGAGGGGCCATCAAGACAAAGACAGTGTCTCCACTGGGAAGTTGACGTGAATAAGAAAAATTATACCTGAACTGGGACTGGGAGCTAAAACTGATGGTCTAAAATTCCCTTACCACAGTTTTGTCAGTATAAGTCATGATTATTAGATGACCTCATGGCCACAAAGGATTTCTTCTTCCTTCCCATCTTTGTATCAAACTTAAGGAAGAAGTCTAAGCCATGGGTTTGAGTGATGTACTCTTACATACTTATCATGAGAATAGTATATAAGAAACCAAGAAACCTAGACTCCCGCTAATTTAAAAAAGACATAGAGACCAGTTTAATTCCCTTTTGGTGCTTGAATCTTCCATAATATTCTCACCAGGTAGTCATCCAGCCTCTGATTAAATAGTTCCTGTAACAGGAAACTCACTACTTTAGGATCACCTACCTTGATCTACTTTAAGATCACCTATCTTGAAAATCACTGCTTTATGTTTGAATGAAATTGTCTTTCTGTGGCTTCTGTCCCAATTAATCCCTAATCTTAAAGGACAGAGAAACTTTAGCTGTATGTGACAAGCTAACAGGACTTGTGAGTAGGTGATGTCATTTACAAAAATCACCAGCACCGTTCTTAATCCTGGGTTTACTTAACACATTTCCAGAAGAAGCAAAGACTGTTTATTCCCACAGCTACCACTGGGGGAGGAAGGAGCATGCCATGTGTATATGTGCTGAAGATCAGTCACCTACAAAGGGAAGTCTGGAAATCAGACCCAGTCCAAGAGAAACAAATGAGTGGTTCTCATCAGCCTGACAAGAAGCCATACTTGATCTGTCTTGAGCCCAGCTCTTTCAATCTCTTCTCTCTCTTCCTCCCTATATTTAGTTCCTCATTCATCAGCCATTACATACTGATTGTCTGCCTCCTCCATACCAAGTAGCGTGGTAAGTGCTCAGGACAAGGTCCTTCACCTCTCTCTTCTGACTTGTGCAGACAGACAGATCTCCAGATCCAGGTTTGAAGAGGAAGAAGTAAAAGTTCCCTTTAGACCTTGGCCTCCTGTGTACTCTCACCGTCTGCTAGTGTCCCGCGCTGAGGTGAAACGATGCCTGTTCACTTACCACAGTCGGCTGTCGCCGTAACTCCCTTGGGAGCCATGAGGACTGAAGGATATGGTTAGAACACTGTGTAGACATCCCTGCATCCCCCAAGCAAACTCCAAGTGAGAATATTCCAAATCTGTGTTCCTTTTTAACCAAATGCCTTGTTACTGGAAGTCAGAGTAATGCCAAGGCTTTATTATTAGAAGATAGAATATTCAGAGTCCACTGCAATATCTCACACTCCAATTTTTCCTCAGCCCAGCCTCTTACAGGTTTGTATCTGGAGGGCAAACACAGAATTCTCACTAAAAGCTCCATGAGCCCCTGGGAGACAAAGCAACACAAGAGGTGTGTTTTCCCCACTTTGCCCCTACATCCCCCACAGGGACAGCTCCTTGGATCCTTGCTACATTCACTGCACTGGTGGACGAATCTACTAACAAAGCAGAATTGACTAACAGAAGGAAGAATTGATCCCACAGTCCCGGGGTCTGACGGGGCACGGTGGGAGCAGTGACAGCACAGGGCTCCCTTGGAGGCCACAGGGGTCTGAGGAAACACCAGGGCTTGGCAGGAGGTGGCTCGTCTCCGGGCACTGGGGCAACTGGTGAAGCAACTAGCCACTACCAGTGAATACAGCAGAGCATCAGCTATGAACATCGCAGAGCGTCCACAAGGGGGAGATGGCAGATGTCAGGTAGTGGCTGACCAGATTTATTTGCTAGCACATCTGGGACTCTCCCTGGGGGCCCTCTGAAATAGCTTGAAGGGCCTTGCTGGGAGCTAGAGACACTGCATTAGCAGGGGCGGATGAAAGGCATCACAATATGGGCTGTTACCAAGAGCCCTTCATTCTGAAGAGATGGTGAAGGGGCTTGGGGAAACCAAGATGATAGATTCAACAGAATCATAGAATACAAGGGGGCAGGGACAGGAACACAGAGATCACAGAGGACGAACTATTTACTGTTTAGGTGGGCAAACTGAAACCCAGAAACACAGGACAGAAGCAAGATCACACAGCTGAGGATGTAGCAGGACAAGGACTAGGCTCCATCCAGCACGTGGCCCTTCCCTGTTCCTGTGCAGGCCCTTGTCTCTAATGAGACTAACCTGGACTGTCCTTGGTGCTAAGAATGCTGGGCCTGGTATCTGCAGATGCAGACTATACATGTGCGGATTGATGACTTCGCGAAGCTGACTGTCCATCTCTGCATCTGCATTTTTAGCAGAAGAAAAAGGGGGAGGCGGGAGAACAAACGTCAGGGTGATGCTGAGCTGGGCCAGGCTTGCTGAAACTGGAGCTTTCTTCATGCCCCATCAGGGCCCGCTCCCTGTCCTCCACCCATGGGGGTTCTAGCAGTACAGGAGGAGATGGGTCACACGGTTTTGTGTGCAATATGTGTAAAGTGTGTCATACTTCTTTTGGTTTCCACAGTTCATTTGAGATCTGTGTTTCTGATGGCTCCTAAAGTAAAGAATCTGCCTGCAATGCAAGATACCTGGGTTCAATTCCTGAGTTGGGAAGATCCCTTAGAGAAGGGAATGTCTGCCCATTCCAGGAGGCTTGCCTGGAGAATCCCATGGACAGAGGAGCCTGGTGGGCTATGGTCCATGGGGTTGCAAAGAGCTGGACAGGACTGAGTGACTAAGCACAAGCACATGTTTCTGACAGACCAAGGAAGAACGGAGGGAGATTCTGGGCAAAGGGACAAGCTCTGTAGTGAGAATGTCTGGGAAGCTGGCAGTAAAAAGGAAAGTGATAGGGAACTTCTCTGGTGGTTCAGTGGTTAAGACTTCACTTTCCAGTGCAGGGGGTGCAAGTTCGACCCCTGGTCTGGGAGCTAAGATCCCACACGCCCCTACAGACCAAAACACCAGAACATAAAACAAAAGAGGTGATGTTGTAACAAATTCAATCAAGACTTTTAAAAAAAAATAGGCAAGTGATAATGCTTTCCACAAACAGCCACTAGCAAGCCTGAGCCACCACAATCCCAGTGCCTGCCATAGCCAGCTGGACATAAATTGCCTGCGCAGCCAGCCTCCTGCATCCCTCAGCACCAAGCCACTGCAGATGCTTCTCCCCAGAGACTGTCGCCTGGCCCCAAGCCACAGCCTGACTACTTTCCTCCTCCTCACCATCAAGGGTAGGAAGCACCTGCTGAGACAAGAGGAAATGAGTTAAACTGCACTGGTCTGTCACCTCTACAGGGTTTCCCGGACAATACCCTGGATATGGTGACATCTGAATTCCCTACCTTTCATCTCTGGGGGCTATGTCCTTCCCCTTACTCCCAGGACCACCAGCATTATATACCCCTTGCCAGGTCAGGGGCTCTGTTTCTCCAGTTTGCTCCCCAGCAGGCCTGCACCCCCTCAATCCCCTCCATAGCAGCCAAGAACCACTCACAATAGCAGGTTTCATTTGACACCTATAATAGGCCAGGCATGGCCTTGCTCAGGGCTTGACTTATACTGCCTTCTTTAACTCTCACAATAAATTCATGGCATAGACACCGTTGTTAAGATGCTTGCTTTGCAAAAAAATAAAATGAAATAAGGCTTATTGTAACACAGAAAGAGTGTGATCCAAAAATAAAGCTATTGGGTAGAGTCCATGTATTTAAGCACCTTGTTATTATATACTTAGCCTGTGTGTTCAGTCATATCCGACTCTTTGTAACTCCATGGACTGTAGCCCATCAGGCTCCTCTGTCCATGGGATGCTCCAGGCAGGAACACTGGAGTAGGTTGCCATGCCCTCCTCCAGGTCTGTATTTTAACCAGGACCGCCAAATTTGAGTTGGCAGCGATATACTGCCCTAAAGGGTTTTTCTAGCCTCTTGAATTCATCTGCTTGAATTATCTCAGCCCCTTAATTTAATTAAGGTGCTGGACCAGGACCCATTTCTTTCCACAGAAACAATTATCCCACCTTTGTGGTAACCATACTAGTCTGTGCAACACTTGGTACTGCTCTTGTATATTTTCCCACTCAGTCCTCAGGTTGACCCTGTGCTGGAGACAAGGCAAGGATTAGTCTGATTTCATACATGAGCAAAGGAGGGCTCAGCAAGGTGACTGTGAACAGGGTCACAGAGCTCATAAGCTATACAGCCAAGACCAGAAGATTCCCTACCAGAGCTTCTCTACATCACATCCAGGTTACATTCAAGGACCTTGCCTAGGAATAAAACAAGCCAGTCACTCCACAAATGGATTTCAACCAAGCAACTGCTTGACAACAGCTAACAAAGGCCTTTCTATTTTTCTTTTTTCTCTCAAGTCCCGGGGAATCAATGAGGACACCAGTGGGGTGAGTGTTGCTGTCCCATTTGCCCCAGCCTCCACCCAGGGAGGTGGAACAGACAGAGACGCAAGGGCTGCTCTACTGTAAACAGAGCCATTTACAAGATGTCCTTAGAGGGAGGGAAGAACCACAATGCCTCCATTTAAAAGGAGATGTAAACAGCTGTCTAGCCTTTTGAAAACACTCCCCGTTGGGATCAGAGATGGTAGGGAGAAATGCAACAAAAGGAAAGAATATTTAAATGAACAGGAGGCAGCTGTTCTAGGACAGGACGCTAGGATGTCAGTTAAAAGACTTTCAGATCCCTCAGTGGCTTCCTTATGCCTAAAAAATAAAGCCCAGGTGTGATGGCTGGTTTCAAGACTCTCCCTTTCTCCATCATAAGCTGCCTTTCCAGTTTTTTTTTCTCACTACTCACCTGCATGTTCTCTAGCCTCCAACCAAAATGAACTATTCCCTATGCATATTCTAAGCCAAGGGGTTCATATTCAGATGCCTAAAAGATCCAGCCAGAAAAGCGATGGAATAAAGTCAGCTGGGGAAAAACAATATACCAGTCATAGTTTTAATGACTACTGACTTTTAGAAAAACAGTAGAGTGATGAGGCCTGATGCGAAGGACTGATCTCTTACAAAAGACTCTGATACTGGGGAAAATTGAAGGCAGGAGGGGAAGGGGATGACAGAGGATGAGATGGTTGGATGGCATCACTGACTCCATGGACATGAGTTTGAACAATCTCCAGGAGTTGGCGATGGACAGGGAAGCCTGGCATGCTGCAGTCCATGGGGTTGCAAAGAGTCAGACATGACTGAGTGACTGAACTGAACTGAACTGATGAGGCCTGAGGCAAACTGGAATGTTTCTGACCTCACAAGGGTAGAAATTTCCTAGCTCCAATCAATCAAGGCCCAGCTGATACCTAACTCTACACCTCAAGGAACAAAAAAACAAAGAACAAAGTAAGCCAAAAGTTAGCAGAAGGAAGGCAATTACATAGATCAAGAGGGTAAATAAATGAAAAACAGACTAAGAAGACAATAGGAAAGGTCAACGAATCTAAGAGCTGACTTTTTAAAAACATAGACAAATCTTAATGGCTTCCCAGAAAGATGACTCAAATAAAACTAGAAAAAAGGAGATATTATAACTGATAGATAAAAATACAAAATCATAAGAGACTACCACACAAATATATGCCAACAAATTGGACAAAAAAGAAAAAATAGATTAATTCCCATAAATATACAGTCTACCAAGACTGAACCATAAAGAAATACAAAATTTGAATAGATAAATTACAGTAGGAAGATCAGATCATGAATCAAAAACTCCAAAAAAAAAACAAAGCCTAGGGCCAGATGGCTTCAAGAGTAAATTTAATCAAATATTTAAAAAATAATTATCAATCCTTCTCCAACTCTTCTGAAAAAAATAGAAGAGGAGGCAGCACTTCCAAACACAATTTTCAAGGCCAGTATTACCATGATACCAAAACTAGACAAGGACACTATAAGAAAAGAAAATTATAGGTCAATATCCCCATTGAGGGCTTCCCTCGTGGTTCAGTGGAAAAGAATTTGCTTGCCAATGCAGAAGATGGTTCAGTCCCTGGTATGGGAAGATCCTGTGGAAAAGGAAATAGTAACCCATTCCAATATTCTTCCCTGGAGAACCCCATGGACAGGGGAGCCTGGAGGGCTATAGTCCATGGGGTTGCAAAGAGTTGGACATAACTTAGTGACTGAATAACAATCCCCAATGAACATATATGTAAAAATCCTCAACAAACTATTAATAGACTGAATCCAATAGTACATTAAAAGGAGTACACAACATGATCAAGAGAGATTTATTCCAGTGACACAGGATGGTTCAACATTCAAAAATCAATAAATATGATATACCACCTCAACAGAAAAAGATAATAATTATACAATGATCATAATAGATACAGAAAAATCATTTGACAAAACTCAACATCCTTTCATAATAAAAACTCTAAACAAATTGGTTATAGAGTGAATATACCTCAACACAATAAATGCCATATATGACAAGTCCACAGCTATTAATAATATCACACTCACAGTGAAAAGCTGAACACTTTTCTTCTTAGAAAAGAAGAGTGGAACCAGATGCCCACTTTTATTCAACAGTTTACTGGAAATGGTAGTCAGAGCAGTTAGTCAAGGAAAAGAAATAAAAAGCATCCAAATTGGAATGGAAAAAATAAAATTGTCTCTATTTGCAATTAACATGATATTACCTATAGAAGATATTAAAAATTCCACCAAAAAAAGTTGTAGCTAATAAACAATTTCAGTAAAATTGTAAGATACAAAATCAATATATAAAAATCAGTTGAATTTCTATATACTGATAACAAATCATCAAAAAGAGATTAGGAAAAAAACCCACTTACAATAGCATCAAAAAGAATAAAATTTATAGGAATATATTTAACAAAGGAGGTTAGAGATCTGTACACTGAAAACTGTAAGACACTGATGAAAGAAAGTGAAGATGTAAATAAATGAAAATATATTTCATGCTCATTGATTAGAACTGATATCATTTAAATGTACATACTACTCAGAGTAATCTACAGATTTGGGATTACATCTACAGTGTAATCCCTATCAAAATCCCAATGACATTTTTCACATAAAGAGAAAAAGACAATCCTAAAATATGTATGTAACTATAAAAGACTCTGTGTAGTCAAAAAATCTTGAGAAAGGACAAAGTTGGAGGCATCACAATTCTTGATATCAAACTGTACTAAAAGCTGTAGTCATCAAAACAGTCAGAAACTGGTATTAAGATTGCTGGGAAAAATACCAACAACCTCAGATATGTAGATGATATCACTCTAATG
Source organism: Bos indicus x Bos taurus (assembly GCF_003369695.1). Classification (NCBI taxonomy): domain Eukaryota; kingdom Metazoa; phylum Chordata; class Mammalia; order Artiodactyla; family Bovidae; genus Bos; species Bos indicus x Bos taurus. The sequence continues at coordinate 47,497,113 of NC_040082.1, forward strand.
GCAGAAAGCAACGAGGAACTGGAGAGCCTCTTGATGATGGTGAAAGAGGAGAGTTAAAAAGTTGACTTAAAACTCAACATTCAAAAAACTAAGATCATGGCATCCAGTCCCACCACTTCATGGCAAATAGAAAGGAAAAAAAGAAGCAGTGACAGATTTTCTTTTCTTGCATTCCAAAATCACAGCAGATAGTGACTGCAGCCATGAAGTGAGAAGACACTTGCTTCTTGGAAGGAAAGCTATTACAAACCTAGACAGCATATTAAAAAGCAAAGACATCACTTTGCTGACAAAGGACTGTATAGTCAAAGCTATGGTTTTCCCAGTGGTCATGTACAGATGTGAGAGTTGAACCATAAAAACATCTGAGTGCCGAAGAATTGATGCTTTTGAGTTGTGGTGCTGGAGAAGACTTTCAAGAGTCCCTGGAACTGCAAGGAAATCAAACCAGTAAATCCTAAAGGAGATCAACCCTGAATATTCATTGGAAGGACAATGCTAAAGCTGAAGTTTCAATACTTTGACCACCTGATGCAAAGAGCCAACTCATTGGAAAAGACCCTAATACTGGGGAAAACTGAAGGCAAAAGAAGAAGAGGGCAGCAGGGTATGAAATGGTTAGATAGCATCATGGACTCAATGGACATGAACTTGAGCAAACTCTGGGAGATAGTGGAGGACAGGGAAGCCTGGTGTGCTGCAGTCCATGGGGTCACAAAGAGACAGTGACCACTACTGACTAGTTCCCTAAGTAGTGACTGAACAACAACAATCAAAAGAGCATAGTATTGGCATAAAAACAGGCACAGAGATTAATGGAACAAAATAGTCTCCCCAGAAATAAGCCTATATGGTCAATTAGTTTATGACAAAGGAGCTAAGAATATACAATAGGGAAAGGACAGTCTCCTTAATAATTGGTTTTGGGAAAACTAGATAACTTCATACAAAAAACAAAAAACAGACCCCTATCTTACACCATACACAGAAATCACCTCAAAATGGACTAAAGACTTGACTGTAAGACTTGAATGAAACCATGAAACTCCTAGAAGAAAATAGAGAGGGTAAGTGCCTTGACATTGGTAATGGTAATATTTTTTGGACATGACTCCAAATCAAAGGCAACGAAAGCAAATGTAATCAAATGGGACTACAACAAACTATATCCAAAATATGTAAAGAACTCATACAACTCAATAGCAAAAAAAAGAATATCTGATTTTAAAATGAGCAGAAACTGAATCGACATTTTTACAAAGAAGACATACAGACAGCCAAACAGCCAACAGGTACATAGAAAGGTGCTCTCTGTCACTAACCATCAGGAGAGTGTAAATCAAAGCCACAATGATGTATCACCTCACACCTGTTTGAATGGCTATTATCAAAAAGACAAAAGATAAGCAAGTGTTTGAGAGGAAGTAAAGAAAAGGGAACCCTTGCACACTGTTGGTGGGAATGTAAATTGGTATAGCCATTATGGAAAAATAGTATGGAAGTTCCTCAAAAAATTAAAAATAGAGCTATCATATGATCTAGTAATCCTAGTTCTGGGTATAATCCAAAGGAAATGAAAACAGGATCTTGAAGAGATATATTTATTCCCACATTCAATGCAGCATTATTCACAGTAGCCAAGATATGGAAACAACCTACATGCCCATCAATAGATGAATGGATGAAGAAGACACGGTATATATGTATGTATGCATATACAAACACACAAACACATACAATGGAATACTCTTAACGTTGAGAAAAGAGAACATCCTACCAATTTTTGGCAATATAAATGGGCCTTGAGGGCATTATACTAAACTTAAGTCAGAGAAAAACAAATATTGTATGATTTCATTTATATGCAGAATCTAAAAAAGACAAACTTATAGAAACAGAGACTAGAATGGTGGTTACCAAGACTGGGAGGAGGTAAAAGGGAGAGACTGGTCAAAGAGTACAAACTAGCAGTTATAAGATAAATAAGTTCTGGCGACCAAATATACCGACATAATGATTATGGTTAATAACACTCTATTATATACTTGAAAACTGCCAAGAGACTCAGCCTTAAATATGCTTACTCGAAAAAAGAAATGGCAATTATGTGCCATGATACAGGTATCAATTAATGCTATGGTGGTAATCATTTGCAAAATGATTACTATTTGCAAATATATCAAATCAACACATTGCACACCTCAAACTTGCACCTTATAACATGTCAATTATATTTCAATTAATCTGGAAAAAACAATCATGGTCCAGGTTGAAGGCTGGCTCAGGGTTGCCAGAACTTCTAAATGAAGAGAATTCAGCAATGCATATATCTATATGAAATATCCTGATGGTCAAATGTAAGTAATAATAATTTTTCAAACATGTTATATATATGCTATATATAGACAAACAACATATTTCTGTAGGCCAAAGCTAGCCTGACAGTGGCTAGTTTTAAGCCTTTATTTTAACATCTTTACTCCTTTACTACTTCACACCTGCTATATAAAATAGTCTCTCCTTCTCCACTGCCTATTAAAAGCCTACCCATTCATAACCTGAGAAAGTATGACACCAAGAAAAATGTCTCATTTTTTTAATGGCATTAAAAAAAAATAATATTAGAGATGAACCCTCCTATACTGTTGGCAAGAATGTAAATCGTCATGGCCACTATGGAAAACAGTATGGATGTTCCTCAGAAAACCAAAAATATGCATACCATGTGATCCCACTCCTGTGCATATCTGGACAAAACTACAATTCAAAAAAAAAAAAAAAAGATACACACATCCATATGTTCACACATCCATATGTTCACAGCAGTACTCTTCACAATAGCCAAGACATGGAAATAATCTTAGGGCTTATCAACAGATAAACGGATAAAGAAGATGTGGTACAATGGAATACTACTCAGCCATAAAAAAGAATGAAATAATGCCATTGGCGGCAGCAACATGGATGCAACTAGAGATTATCATACTAAGTGAAGTAAGTCAGAAAGAGACAAATACCACATTATGCCGCTTACATGTGGAATCTAAAATACGGCACAAATGAATCTATCGGCAAAACAGAAAAAGACTCACAGACATAGAAATCAGACTTGTGGTTAACACAGTGGCGGGGGGCGGGGGGCAGGAGGGAGGGACTACAAGTTTGAGGTTAGTAGATACGAACTGTTTCATGTAGGATGGATGGACAACAAAGGCCTACTTATACAGCTCAGGGAACTATATTCAAGACCCATAGATAAACCATATTGGAAAAGAATATAAAATATATATACACACACAGAACTGAGTCACTTTGCTGTACAGAAGAAACCAAGATAACATTGTAAATCACCTATACTTCAATAAACAGATAAATGTCGAAAGTATGTTAGGGAAAGGTAGTATAAAACTTGCAAAACCAGGTCTAGTGAGTATGATAGGTCTAACACTCTCTCTCAGGCTAATATCACAAGAGATAAATTAGTCACTGGGGAGAAGGTGAGATGGCAGCCCCTATAATACAAACAGGCAGCAGGGCACCGTGTCAGGGCCTCTGTCACTTGCAAGAGTGGTACCCTAAGTAAATTACTTCACTCTCTGAGATCTGTTTCCCTCATCTGAAAAATGAGGGCTAATGGCGTCTACCTGCCTACCTCTAAAGTTACTGCAAGAATCAAATCAAAGGGAAAGTATATTAACATGCTTTCAGAACTGGAAGATGATACAAAAATGTAAGGAATTATTACTAATGTAATATTTTGACATTAATAAAAATTGAAAGAATAAAAACTTACAAATACAGTGCCTACTAACCATTTTCAGAACTTAGAAAATAAATTTTTTTAAAGGGCATGCCCCTTGGGGCCAGAAATTCTACTACTAAAAAATCAGCCTGAGGAAATAATGTGTGATTGCATTATTTAGCTGCAACTATGCTTTTTATAGTATTGTTTGTACAGGCAACAAACAAGCCAAAAAAACAAACAGGAAACATTGCAGATGTTCAACCATAGAAGCTTGGCTAACATACTATTGGATCTCCAAGAGTCAAATACCCAGTAACCATTAAAAAGTCTAAGCTCACATGTTGTGACATATAAAATATATTTTCCTGCTGTCTCAACATTCCCACAAACAGGCTATGAGTATGGTACCCAGACAAGCAAGCACGCCAGAGTGAGAAGGCTGCCTCCTGCCACGGGTCCCTTTATGTCCTCTCCTGACTGCAATCTGTGTCAGTCACTCAGTCGTGTCCGACTCTTTGCTACCCATGGATTGTAGCCCACCAGGCTCCTCTGCCCATGGAATCCTCCAGGCAAGAAAACTGGAGTGGGTTGCCATTTCCTACTCCAGGGGATCTTCCCAACCCAGGGATTGAATCTGCGTTGAACAGTGTGGGTCTCCTGCATTGCAGGCAGATTCTTTTCTGTCTGAGCCACTAGGAAAGTCTGACTGTGATCCAGTGACATTCTAACACTCCTATGAAATCCCCTCATGCCTTTTGCTTGTGTTCTCTACCCTGACCTCCAATAAGGCACTAGCCCACGGCTCCTTGCTCTCTCTCTCAGCTCCTCAGCTGCTTGGCGGAGCCCGCTTGCCCTGGCATTCCCTCATACATTAATTTCACTCTCATGGTACACCAGTGACTCTCCAGGACTTGTGAATAAAATCAACTTTGTTTTTCTACATTTCACTGTGTCCCTTCTTGTGGCCATCTCGTAAAAGAATACAAATGAAGACTTTCAATGGAATGAAAAAATATTTTAAAATATGTTTTGAAGTAAAAAGAAAAAAACTGGCTCTAGGGTAGCACAGTCCCATTTGTATAACTGTGTGTGTATACACTTGCATAATAAAATGTTCTAAAATTATGCAAATCCATGGTAACTAGTTAACTCAGCTGATGGCTTCACAAGGGAATTTTGATTTTTCTTCTTTTTGTTTACTGACTTTTTCTAAATTATCTACAGATGAAGTATAACTTTGCAGTGCAAAGGAAAATATCCAAAATGGTTAACTACCCAACTTCAAAACAATAAAATCTTACTTATCCTCCAAACAACATTTTAGGAACCACCTTCTTCCCAAGACTCTCAGAATTCCACCAGTTTGGATGGTACACCTCTGTCACTGAACCTCCATTTCACTAAGGATTTCTCCAGGAAATGTTATTAGAATTACTTTTAGATTGTCTTATCCCTCCATTTAATCATCTTGGGGATAGGAACCATGCCTAGGAAAAACCCTTGTATATAATAGACCTTAAATTTTATAGAACTAATTAAAATGAAATTAACTCTTTTCAGAAAGACACACTCTGTCTTTGACTAAATAGATCAACATTATCATCACCATGCTAATAACCAGCATTTATTGTATACTTACTATATCCCAGACACATATTTGCTTTCAACAAAACAACACAATATAAAACTATCATTATTATGCCCATTTTTAGTTGAAGAAACTCAGTCTCAGAGAGGTCAAGTAACTTGCTAAGGGAGCAAAGTTTAATAAACAGTGGATCTGGGATTTGAACCTGTGCCTCTCTGGCTTTGCAGTCCTAAGTATTATGTGTGTGTGTATTAGTCGCTCAGTTGTGCCCGACTCTTTGTGACCCCCATGGACTGTAGCCTCTGTCCATGGAATTCTCCAGGCAAGAATACTGGAGTGGGTTGCCATTTCCTTCTCCAGGGGATCTTCCCAACCCAGGGATCAAACCCAGGTCTCCTGCATTGCAGGTAGATTCTTTACCATCTGAGCCACCAGGGAAGCCCTAAGTCTTAGACTCACATATTATCCTGCCTTAAACATGATGGGGAACCTAAAGTGGTCATCCCCATGTGGTCAGGTTACAAGCTAATAAAAATACAAGTGTTGAGTTTTCCTTTATCACTCTCTTTGAAATACTTTTAATGAGACCACAAAATGTCTTCATTGGCCATTGAAGGACACACACCCATTATACTATCCCTATGGAAAGGAAATCATTTACTTAAATGCAGTGGGGTGTAGAGGCAAGTATATTGGCCTAGAAATCACTAAACCAGCATTCAAGTCCTGCCTCATCTGCCAACTCACTGGGAAAGTGTGGCTACCAGTTCAACTCCATCCATGTGGGAAAAGGTTGGATTCAATGTTTCCTATGGTCCTTCTTTCTCCAGAACCTCCTGTCTCAGCTTCCTCTGTGTCCTCTCCAACCTATTCTCCATCTGGCAGCCAATCCAGATGAAGTTTCCTGCTCCAAATCCACCTACAGATCCCTATGAGCATCATTTGAATAAAGACAAAGATGCTTAAAAAGGCCTTTCCTCCCATCTCCCATCTCTTATCCTCTCACTCACTCCAACGAAGTCGCATCACCTCCTTCCAGTCCCTCAGGTGCAGCTCGGCTTTTGTCCCCATTATTTATCCTTCTTGGAAGCACCCCCTACATACAATCATCAAACCCAAAAAAGGGTTTGGTATACCAGGTGAACTCTACTTATCCATGAAACCTCCAGATAAAAATCCCTTCCTCAGACACCTTCCCAATTCCTCCAATCTGAAAAATTCTCTCTTAGGACCCTATATTTCTCTCCACAGTACATCATGGTTTACCACTGCCAGGTTCCTTGAGAGATCATTTGCTTAAAGACTGTCCCACGCTCACAAACTCCCTGGAGGGCGGGGTGTTATCCGCTTTGTCTACCAAGTAGCCCCAGCAAGTCCTTCCTGAATTATAGTAAGTGCTCAATGCTCAGTAAGCAGTTAATCGATTAACTACTAATTAACAGCTACATAATGATCACTGTGAGCTCCCAGAGCATATAGGTGGGAACATGTCAGAGAGAGGAAATAGAATATAGGACTGGTCTAGCAGACACAGGCCCTCCCAGGTGGCTCAGTGGTAAAGAACCTGCCTATCAAGCAGGAGACACGGGTTCAATCCCCAGGTTTGGAAGATCCCCTGGAGGAATTAATGGCTACCCACTCCAGTATTCTTGCCTGGAGAATCCCAGGAACAGAGGAGCCTGGCAGCTACAGTCCATGGGGTCGCAAGAGTCAGACACAACCTAGCAACCAAAGAGCAACAACTAGAGGACACAGTAGAGTGTCTTGGCAAGTAGAGTGTCTTGGCTTAAGTGTTGAGAAAAAAAAAAAACAAGAGCAAGATACAGCCCCGTAAAGGTCCATGAGGTACATTAGCAAAGCTGGACTTGTGCCCATTAGAGTATCTTGGCTAGATATTGTGTGTGTGTGTGTGTGTGCACGTGCGTGCGCATGCATGGGAGTATGGGAGTATGGGAGTAGAGGGTGGACACAGCTCCTGGCACTGCACCCTCCCCAGACTGCCATCTGCACTGCTGGAATTTGGTTGGCGCTGGCAGGCTGAGCCTCACCATTGCATTTCAGCCCTGCAGTGCTGCACTGCCACCGCTGCGGTCTGCTGCACTGAGTCCTGGCAGGATGAAGGCAACTCAATCCAACCGTCTCTCTGTTGTGCCAGTTTTCACCCGGAGATGGGACCCACCAAACAAAAGCTGCTTGTTCTCGCTGTCACTCCAGGCCTCCCGGTGGTAACAACACTATTTCAATGTTGCCAGCAATGCTGGGGAGGCACAGATCCACCCTCTGGCAGTCTATCCCATGACCCCATGGGCAAGGCAGCTGCAAGGGAGAAGCTGTGACCTCAGTCCCTTACAATAACAGGAGAGCAATGTAAAGTGAGGTGAACGGGGAGTATTTGCTTGAAATATTATTTTTACTTGAGAAACTATTTATTTTTCCATGCAATCTTCATTATTGCTGATCAAAGTTCTATGTGAATGTGAAAACTGAAAGGATTATCTCCGTGAAAGTGCAAGTGATAGTCATTCAGTCAAGTCCAACTATTTGTGACCCCATGGACTATAGCCTGCCAGGCTCCTCTGTCCACGGGGATTCTCCAGGCAAGAATACTGTAGCAGGAGCAAGTTGCCACGCCGTCTTCCAGGGGATCTTCCCCACCCAGGGATCGAACTTGCATCTCCTGTACTGCAGGCGGTTTCTTTACTGTCTGAGTGATCAGAGAAGCCCAGATATCTCCACATGACTTACCGATTGTTTGCCTACATTGAACCCTAGTTTGCATTTGACCATTTCTAAAGCACTGTTGGATTTTTCCCCTTTGAGCTTCACAGCAATCCCAGGAGGCCAGCAGACATTGTGTTAGTTTCTTGGGGCTGCAGTAACAAAAGACCACAAACTTGGTGCCTGAAAACACAAGAAATGTATTTCTCACAATTCTGGAGTCCTTCAGTCTGAAACCCCACAGGGCCATGTTCCCTTCAAGGACTCTAAGAACATGTCTATTCCTTGCCTCTTTCAGTTTCTGGTGAGAGCTGCTCAGTGCAGGGCTCCAATCACTGCCTCCATCTTCAGATCACCGCCTTCTGTGTGTTGAATCTCCCTTTGCCTTTCTCTTATACGGGCATTTGTGATTGCATGTAAGATCGCTTGATTAATCCAGCATAATCTCCTTTTCTCAGGATCCTTAATTACATCCACGAAGACCCGTTTTCCAAATAAGGTAACATTCATTCATAGGTTCTGAGGACTGGATGAGAATGTCCTCTAAGGGAGGGCCATTTTCCAGCCTCCCACAGACATGGATGATTATTGTCATTTTACAGTTAAGCAAACTAAGTGAGAAGACTGACTCATGGTCACACAGCTAGTCACAGAGACCACACTGAAATCAAATCTTGCACTAAAGTCAAGACACTTCAATTCTGTCATGTGGCATCCCGAAAGTCCCTCTGATAGAGAGAGAGAAAGAGAGAACGTCTCCCCAGCTCTCAAAGACAGCACAGTCTATGTGGGGCATTCTGAGATGTTCCAGATAAATTTAGTCAACTACTTGCCCAGGGCTACTTAACCATTTGGTGACTGAGCCACCACACGAACCAAGCCCTGGAAGCAAAGTGGTTAGAGGAACTTCTTGTTGTGTGACCATCTGGTTCTGTCCCAGGTAGCACTAGTGGTAAAGAACCCGCCTGCCAGTGCAGCAGACATAGGAGATGCAGGTTCGATCCCTGGGTCTGAAAGATCCCCTGGGGAAGGAAATGGCAACCCACTTCAGTATTCTTGCCTGGAGAATCTCATTGATGGAGGATCCTGGTGAACTACAGTCCATGGGATAGCAAAGAGTCAGTCACGAGTGAAGCAACTTAGCACACACCTGGTTCTGTCACTCTACAAGGATGACACCTGTCACCACCCTCCAACTGGTTTTCCTGGTCCCTTCAAAGAGAGTAGGATTAAACAATAAAGACTTTCTGGAAGCCATGAAACGGTAAGCCATAGAAAACAAACATAGTTACCAAAGTGGGGAGGGAGGAATAAATTAGGAGTTTGGGGGTAAAATATGCACATTACTATATATAAAATAGATAACCAACAAGGACCTACTGTACAGCACACGGAAAGTGAAAGTGTTAGTCGCTCATTTGTGTCTGACTCTTCGCAACCCCATGGACTGTAGCCCACGAGTCTCCTCTATCCATGGGATTCTCCAGGCAAGAATACTAGAGTGGGTTGCCATGCCCTTCTCCAGGGGATCTTTCCAACCCAGGGATCAAACTTGGGTCTTCCATATTGCAGGCAGATTCTTTACCATCTGAGCTATGAGGGAAGCCACTCTACTCACTATCTTGTAATAACTGATATTGGAAGAGAATGCTTTTTAAAAAGAATACATATTTATGCATATATATGTATAACTGACTCACTTTATTGTACAACAGAAACTGATGCAACATGGTAAATGAACTTTTCAATAATTTTTTTTTTTTTTTTTAAGCAAACCAAACCCAAAAGGCACAGATATCTATGAAGCAGCATGGAGAAGATAGTACATGTTTGTTGGAGGCAGAAACATAAGGCCTGGGCAGGAAACAGGATCAGGCTGGCTGGACTAGAAGACTTCTGCTGGTGGTTCTGTAGGGGAAAATGTGTGTTTCAACAGAAAACGACATACTGTCCACAGCATGCCCTCCCGCCTTATCTGATCTGACTCTGGGAATTGTTTATACTCTATAAACTGTAGAGAACTGATAACAGTGCCGAATAATTCTTGCCTGTAGACATGCAAATGAAGTCTTTCCAGTGGGAGAACAACCCTCCCTACCCTGTTGGAAAAAAAAACTAGTTCTGTCTCCATTTGCAAATTCATTTCAATATGTCTGATTTCTAAATGCTCCTGTTCTTTGGATTCTCCTTTGAACTGGTTATAATATCACAGTTGTTTCTTCACTCAAGGAGTTAAATAAAATCTGGAATATGAGTTTATCTTTGTACCTGTATAAGAATCATTTTTTTATTTCCAATTTTTTTTTTTAAAGTTCAAAGGACAGAGTCCTGAATGGCCAGAGCTAGAAACTACCTTTAAGTTCATCTAGTTCAATTTGTTTTACTGAAGAGGAAACTCAGGCTCAGAGAGGGAGTAAGACTTGTCAGAGGACCTGGGGAGGGGTGGGGGTAGCAGAGCCTGGACTAGAACATGACACCAGATTCGTAGTCCCACATTCCTGGCTTCCTCCCATAGCTAGCCTCTAATAAGTGCATGGCTCCAGCAAGATACTTACCTCAAAGGGCCTAACTTTCCAGATCAGTGTACCTACTCCATATCACTCACACCCCGGGTTGCCTTGAGGGCAAATGACATCATGAATGTAAAGCAACAAGAAAGAATCTCAATGACAAGTACTCAAAAAATGTCAAATAATAGGATTTTTCAGCTGTATATTTTCACCCTGCTTATTTAAGTTAAATGCAGAGTATATTAAGCAAACTGCTGGGATGGATAAAGCATAAGCTGAAATCAAGATTGCCAGGAGAAACTTCAATAACCTCAGATTCACAGATGTCACCACCCTTATGGCAGAAAGCAAAGAGGAGCTAAGGAGTTTCTTGATGAAGGTGAAAAAGGAGAGTGAAAAAGTTGGGCTTAACACTCAACATTCAAAAAACTAAGACCATGGCATCCAGTCCCATAATTTCATGGCAAATAGATGGGGAAACAATGGAAACAGCAACAGACTTTATTTTCTTGGGCTCCAAAGTCACTGTGGATGGTGACTGCAGCCATGAAATTAAAAGCTGCTTCTCCTTGGAAGAAAAGCTATGTTGAACCTACACAGTGTATTAAAAAGCAGAGACATTACTTTGCCAACAAAGGTCTGTCCAGTCAAAGCCATGTTTTTTCCAGTAGTCATGTATGGATGTGACAGTTGGACTATAAAGAAAGCTGAGTGCCGAAGAATTGATGGTTTTGAACTGTGGTGTTGGAAAAGACTCTTGAGGGTCCCTTGGACTGCAAGGAGATCCAACAAGTCAATCCTAAAGGAGATCAGTCCTGAATATGTATTGGAAGGACTCATGCTAAAGTTCCAATACTTTGGTCAACTGATGCAAAGAGCTGACTCATTAGAAAAGACCCTGATTCTGGGAAAGATTGAAGGCAGGAGAAGGGGATGAGAGAGGATGAGATAGTTGGATGGCATCACCAACTCAATGGACATAAGTTTGAGCAAGTTCCAGGAGTTGGTGATGGACAGGGAGGCCTGGTGTGTTGCAGTCCATGGGGTCTCAAACAGTCGGACACAACTGAGTGACTGAACAACAACAAAAGTCCTGAGATGGATAGGAGGGCAGAGAGGCTGTGGCTGAAGTCATTCAGTGAAATGACTGGATTTTACACTTTTCTTGCAGTAAATTATCATGTCATTATTCCATCGTGTCTATCTGTCTCTTCTCCTGTAGGGCAAATGTACTGAGGATAGGGATGTCCACCTTCTCTTGGATAAATCCTCTCTATATGTCTGGGCACTGCGCTAAGTGCTTTACATGCATCTTCTCATTTAATCCTCTGGAAACCTAAGGGGATAGGCAATATTATTTGGCTCCTATAGTGAAGATTGTGAGCTACCTGTTCAATATCCATTATCCCTTTCTTCCTTACTAAGTGTACTCCAATTTTATTCAGAGCTGCAAAGGACCCAGATAAAACATTCTATCTCTCAACACCTCTGGTAACTAGGGATGGTCACATAGCCAAGTTCTGGCCATGAAATGTAAGAATTTTGTGAGCTGGGTTTCGAGAAACATTCTTTAAAATGAAACTGACTTCTTTCCCTTCCATTGTGTGTGTTAGTCGCTCAATCGTGTCTGACTCTTTGCGACCCCATGGACTGGGGCCCGCCAGGCTCCTCCATCCATGGGATTTTCCAGGCAAGAATACTGGAGTGGGTTGCCATTCCCTTCTCCAGGGGATCTTCCTGACCCAGGGATCAAACCCCAGTTTCCCACATTGTAGGCAGACTCTTTACCATCTGAGCCACTATGTTTCCTCTATATTCCTACAAAAAAAAACTTTAATGTGATAATTGGAGCTGAAGCAGCAATGTCATGACCACACATTAAAAATGAAGAAAGTAGCCATGCACTAAGGAAGGTAAAGAAGAAAGGGAGAAGGATCCTGAGTCACTGTTAAATTATGCGAATGCCATACAAGCCCTGGTCTGCCTATTCACTGACCTTTTTAAGTGAGAAAAGTAAAAACTCTAATTTGTTCAAGTCACCATTTGTGGGCTTTTCTTCTTCCTATCAGCTGAATGCAATTTCTAACTACCTCTTTATTTTCCAGTTGAGAAAACTTCACCTCAGAAAACTAAAAAGACTTCCCAAGGTCACATATTTAGTAAATGTGAGATCTGAGAGTGTTACCAGGCGTTCTTAACCATGTGGCTTCACTGCCTCCTTTGTAGGATACAGGTCCATGTTGGAGACTTTGAGCCCAATACATTTCCACTGGAGTGGAATTGATCTGAGCGATTGATCTGGCTACTGTAAGGCTGGCCAAAGTTCATCATCCTTCCCTCTTCTTGTCGCCTTCCATCTAAATCAGCATTCTTTGGGGCTCATAAACATTAAAGAGATTATCAGGATCTGGACTGGGAGAAAGGACTCAATTTCTCTATTTGTGCAAGGAATAGCTCACACTAAGTGCTCTCTGGAACCTGAATGTCATTGCAGGATATCAGCTCTGACACTCTGCAGTGTTTCTGTCATACCAGAGTATGGTTTCATAAGTCACCAGGCAGAGGAGTTTCTCTGAAGTCTCTGAGACCTACCTTGGCTTATCCAGTACATGAATCTCCTCTACAGCATCTCATGACTGATTGCCTGCTCTTTACTTATATTCTTCCAATTCTTTTAAATAATTTTTAATTCCAGCATAAATAATAGTACCTATTACCATTTGATAAGTTTATCAAATGAATAAACAACTGAACAATCTAATATAATACATCCAAATTTATTCAGGGACAACTCTAGGCAAAAGATATATTAGGTCCATGAAAAAATCATTGGAAAAGACCTTAATGCTGGGAAAGACTGAAGGGAAAAGGAGAAGGGAGCAGCAGAGGATGAGATGGTTAGATGGCAGCACCGATTGAATGGACATGAATTTCAGCAAACTCCAGGAGATAGTGGAGGACAGAGGAGCCTGGTATGCTGCAGTCTGTAGGATCACAAAGAGTGGATGTGACTTAGAGACTGAAGAACGACAACAACTAGGCAAAAGGAAGTTCTATATCATACAACTTTTAAACTCACATTTAAAAAAAATTGTATCAGTAGCAGCAATTACTACTTATCAAGTGATCATCAGATGTCAAGCACTATACTAACATCTTAACGTGCATTCTCTCATGGAGTTGAAATTTGCCTACCTATGGTTTCAACCCACTGGTCATAATTCCACCCTACGGAAGCCATCGAGAGGTCCTGCTTTGTGACTGGCACTCTGCTACGTACTTTACATAGCTTGTGTTATTTAATATCTTCAATAAATATATGAGGTAAATATCATCTCCATTCACTAATGAAAAAAGATCAGGAAGTTTAAATAACTAGCCCAAGAAGACAGTAATCAGTGTCTTGATTAAAACCAGGCTGTTAATATAAAGCTCATGTACTTAATCATAGTGCAATGCTGCATCCCAATGACGAGGAGGACTTAGCACTCACCACGAATGGAAGAATTCAACTAAATTGCAACTAAGGGATACAACAAGCCTCTGCTTTAAGACCTCTCAGGTAGCAAAGTGAGAACGGGAAAGGCAGTGAGAGTTGTCCACTTTGCAACCGTAGACAGAGCGCCTGAAGAGCTGGGAAAGAGGCTCGTAACACTGGACAGGAGGCAGTGACCAAAACCACCCCAAAGAAAAGGAAATGTAAGAAGGCAAAATGTTTGTCTGAGGAGGACTTACAAATAGCTGAGAAAAGAAGAGAAGTGAAAAGCAAAGGAGAAAAGGAAAAATATACCCATCTGAATGCAAAGTTACAGAGAATAGCAAGGAGAGATAAGAAAGCCTTCTTAAGTGAACAATGCAAAGAAAAGAGGAAAACAATAGAATGGGAAAGACTAGAGATCTTCAAGAAAATTAGAGATACCAAGGGCTTCCCTTGTAGCTCAGTTGGTAAAGAATCCACCTACAATGCAAGAGACCTGGGTTTGATTCCTGGGTTGGGAAGATCCCCTGGAGAAGGAAATGGCAACCCACTCCAGTATTCTTGCCTGGAGAATCCCATGGACTGTAGCCTTCCAGGCTCCTCTATCCATGGGGTCACAAGAGTAGGACACAACTTAGTGACTAAACCACCACCACCAGAAATACGAAGGGAACGTTTCATGCAAAGATGGGCACAATTAAGAACAGAAACAGCAAGGACCTAACAGAAATGGAAGAGATTAAGAAGAGGTGAGAAGAATACACAGAAGAACTTTACAAAAAGATATTAATGACTGGGATAACCATGATGGTGTGATCGCTTACCTAGAGCCAGATACCCTGGGGTGTGAAGTAAAGTGGGCCTTAGGAAGCATCAGTAGGAACAAAGCTAGTAGAGGTGATGGAATTCCAGTTGAGCTATTTCAGATCTTAAAGGATGATACTATTAAAGTGCTGTACTCAGTATGCCAGCAAATTTGGAAAGCTCAGCAAATTGTGGAAAGCCCAGTAATGGCCATAGGACTGGACAACATCAGTTTTCATTCCAATCTCAAAGAAAGACAATGCCAAAGAATGCTCAAACTACTGCACAATTGCACTCATCTCACACGCTAATAAAGTAATGCTCAAAATTCTCCAAGCCAGGCTTCAACAGTACAGGCACTGTGAACTTTCAGATGTTCAAGCTGGTTTTAGAAAAGGCAGAGGAACCAGATATCAAATTGCCAACATCTGTTGGATCATACAAAAAGCAAGAAAGTTCCAGAAAAACATCTATTTCTGTTTTATTGAAAGCCAAAGCCTTTGACTGTATAGATCACAACAAACTGGAAAATTCTTAAAGAGGTGTGCATACCAGACCACCTTACCTGCCTCCTGAGAAATCTGTATGCAGGTCAAGAAGCAACAGTTAGAACTGGACATGGAACAACAGACTGGTTCTGAATTGGGAAAGGAGTACATCAAAGCTGCATATTGTCACTGTGCTCATTCAGCTTATATGCAGAGTACATCATGAGAAATACTGGACCAGATGAAGAACAAGCTGAAATCAAGACTGTCAGGAGAAATATAAACAACTTCAGATATGGTGATGACATCACCCTTATGGCAGAAAGCAAAGAGAAACTAAAGAGCCTCTTGATGAAGGTGAAAGAGGAGAGTGAAAAAGCTGGCTTAAAATTCCAAATTCAAAAAACTAAGATCATGGCATCCAGTCCCATCACTTCATGGCAAATAGATGGGGAGACAACAGAAACAGTGACAGACTTTATTTTGGGGGGGGTCTAAAATCACTGCAGATGGTGACTGCAGCCATGAAATTAAAAGATGCTTATTCCTTGGAAGAAAAGCTATGACCAACCTAGCTGCTGCTGCTGCTAAGTCGCTTCAGTCGTGTCCGACTCTGTGCGACCCCATAGACAGCAGCACACCAGGCTACCCTGTCCCTGGGATTCTCCAAGCAAGAACATTAGGTGGGTTGTCATTTCCTTCTCCAATGCATGAAAGTGAAAAGTGAAAGTGAAGTCTCTCAGTCGTATCTGACTTTTAGCAACCCCATGGACTGCAGCCTACCAGGCTCCTCCATCCATGGGATTTTCCAGGCAAGAGTACTGAAGTGGGTTGCCACTGCCTTCTCCAGACCAACCTAGACAGCATATTCAAAAGCAGAAACATTACTTTGCCAACAAAGGTCTGTCTAGTCAAAGCTATGGTTTTTCCAGTAGTCATGTATGGATGTGAGAGTTGGACTGTGAAGAAAGCTGAGCACTGAAGAATTGATGCTTTTGAACTGTGGTGTTGGAGAAGACTCTTGAGAGTCCCTGGGACTGCAAGGAGATCCAACCAGTCCATCCTAAAGGAGATCAATCTTGAATATTCATTGGAAGCACTGATGCTGAAGCTGAAACCAATACTTTGGTTACCTGATGCCAAGAACTGACTCCTTAGAAAAGACTCTAATGCTGGGAAAGATTGAGGGCAGGGGGAGAAGGGAATGACAGAGGATGAGATGGTTGGATGGCATCATTGACTCTATGGACATGATTTTGAGCAAGCTCTGGGTGTTGGTGATGGACAGGGAAGCCTGGCGTGCTGCAGCCCATGGGGTCTCAAAGAGTCAGACACAACTGAGCACCTGAACTGAACTGAACTGACTGGACAGTGAGGAGATTAGACCAGTCAATCCTAAAGGAAATCCACGCTGAATATTCATTGGAAGGACTGATGATAAAGCAGAAGCTCCAATACTTCGGCCACCTGATGTGAAGACTCTACTCATTGGAAAAGAAAGACCTTGATGCTGGGAAATACTGAGGGCAGAAGGAGAAGGGGGTGACAGAAGGTCAGGTAGTTGGATGGCATCACCGACTCAATGGACATGCATTTGAGCAAACTCCAGGAAATGATGAAGAACAGGGGAGCTTGGTGTGCTGAAGTCCATGGGGTTAGAGTGCAAAGAGTCAGACGTGACTTAGTGGCTGAACAACAAGCAGGCCTGTACTTGCTGTCTAAAGGCTCTAATTCACTCTTTGCCAGAGCAGCCCCACCTTTAGGACTCACCATCCTGTAGGAGGTGATGGCAAATAAGCCTTCCTGGAGCTGGACAAGAGAATCCTGCCACACTCGGTAAACATACCAAGCCCTGCAGTCCTAACAAGGCCCAGAGAGAGGAGCCTGGCTCTCCTTCTACCTTGAACATTGAAGGCAATCCACATTTGCATCTAAAAGGTCCTTTCCCTTCTCTGGGACTCTAGCTATACTTTCCTGTTACATAAGACCAGCAGGTCCTGGTGCCAGGACCATTTACACTCCCTGAAATACTTGAAGATCCCAAAGAGCTTGGTTTATGTAGGTTCTATCTATCTATTTCACTGAATTAGAAATTCAGATTGGGAACTAAAAAAAAAGTATTTATTGTAACACAACCCAACAATAAGCCCATGAACAAAAATAACATATTTTTAGGAAAAGTAACAGTGTTTCCCAAACTGCACACACACAAAACCACTGGGAAGCACAGGATTGTTTTGCTTTTTTGCAAAGCTCTTTAATGTCTGGTTTAATAGAAGATAGCTGGATTCTTATATATGCTTCTGTATTCAGTCTGTTGCAATACATAAGTCATATTGCCTCTAGAAAACTCAACTGTACATTCATGAGGGAATGAGTGAAAAAGGCAAATAATGAAAATAGTTTTGACTCCCCACGTCAAAGTGTCCCCAGACTCTACTCTGAGAATTTCTGCCCTAAGCCAATCACATAACACGCTGCACTTTCCTGCTGTGTGTGCCTTCTCCCTGAGCTTCTAGCCAGGCCTATATTTTTTTCTTTTTTAATTTATTTTTCTGAGGCATAGCTGATTTACAATGTTGTGCTAATTTCTGCTGTATAGTAAAGTGATTTAGTTATACACATAATAGACATTCTTTTTCATATTCTTTTCCATTATGGTTTATCACAGGATATCAAATATGGATCCCCATGCTATACTGTAGGACCCTGTTGCTTATTCATTCTATAATAATAGTTTGCATCTGCTAATCCTGAATTCCTAATCCATCCCTCTTGACAACCACAAGTCTGTTGTCTATGTCTGTGAGTCTGTTTCTGTTTCATTTGTGTCGTATTTTAGATTCCACATGTAAGTGATACCACGTGGTATGTTTTTCCCTTTGTGACTTCACCTAGGATAATAATCTTTAGAATCATCCTGTTCCTGAAAATTGCGTACTTTCATTCTTTTTTATGGCGGAGTAGCAGTCCATTGTGTGTTGCTGTTGTTCAGTCACCCAGTTGTGTCCGACTCTGCGACACCATGGACTGCAGCACGCCAGGCCTCTCTGTCCCTCACCATCTCCCAAAGTATGTCCAAGTTCACGTCCAATGACTGTGTGTGTGTATATATATACAAATACACACACACACCCCTCATCTTCTTTATCCATTCATCTGTTGATGGACATTTAAGTTCTTTGCATGTCTTGACTATTATGCATAGTGCTGCTGTGAACAGAAGAGTGCATGCATCATTTTGAATTATAGTTTTCTCTGGAGATACATGGTCAAGCCCATCATGACTATTACCTTCTAAGACTCAGGCTTTGATTCTGCATTCCTCTACCCACAGGTTGGGAAAATTCTCCACCTTCTTTGAATCCTAAAAGTGCTTTGTTTCTACCTTTCGTGTGTTACACATCGGTTGGTAGTTTGTGAGGGAGTCATCCAGCCACATTTTACACAACAATGTAAATCAATCACATTAAAAAAAAAATCCCATCACTCATAGGTTACACTTCTAACTCATTATCAGGCTCTCAAAGTCCTTCCTGATCTGGGTCTTCCTCAACTCTCCACCCCATTTCACAGCATTCTCCCCATCCTGCCTTTGCTCACCATGCTTCAGACCCAGTGGTCTCCTTTCTTGTTCCTAGGACCTGCCAGCCTCTCCCCCACCTCTGGAACGCTCTCCTGATACTCCTTACAAGGCTGACTCACTCTCAGCCTTCAACTCCCAATGCAAATGTACGTCTTCAAAGAGGAGCTCAATGATCACCCTGTTCAACATGGCCTCACCGAAACCTTCTCACTCATCACTCTATTTCTTTCATGTGACTTCTGATGAGTCATAATTGTTTATTTGTAAAGTTTTTGTATGTCTTCCTTATAACCTCCATGAGGCAGAAATTTTGTAGGGTGTTTTTCACCACTGTGTGACACTACATATGGCACAGCACTTGTAGGTACTCAATAAATATGAAATAGGTACTGAATAAATAAACTATTGGTCCAAGATTTGGTAAATGGTATAAGTGGGCTTCCCAGGTGGCACTAATAAAGAACCCGCCTGCCAATGCAGGTGACACATAAGAGACACGAGTTCGATCCCTGGGTCAGGAAGATCCCCCAAAGGAGGGCATGACAACCCACTCAGTATTTTTGCCAGAGCATCCCAGAGAGAGAGGAGACTGTGGGCTAAGAATCAGACACGACTGAAGCGGCAGCGCGGACACACATGAGGTGAGCCCCCTTTCTTGCTGCAGTATCAGAAAAGGGAAGGACAGTGACCCCACTGAGGCCTGAGGGTGAAATATGCAATCTCATTGTCAGGATTCCACCTGGCAATTTCCACAGCTCATACTCAGTGATCTTTCTTGAGTGTAAACTAGTCCCTTATGCTCTCCTCCAGTCTTTCCCGGTTGATTCTCTTCAAGTATTAATGGCTATCACTATCTCCTCAGTCCACCCTCTCCTTAATTCTTTGCTGCTTCTCCACCTTTTCCTACTAGGAAAAAAAAAAAAATCTTTCTCCATGAGTGCTAATTGCTATAAGGACACATGCAGAAATTAGCAAAACTTGTAAGAATTCTGAAACCATACAGAGATTTTTAATTACGGTCCTTGGTTCATAACTTCTCACTCTCTTAAGAGGGAGCTTCATGGGGCTTCTGTCTGCCCTGAGAAATGGACTCACCAAACTTCTTTCCAAAACATCTTCACATCTTAGCCTGATAAGGTCATCCTTGTCTCAAATAGACACCCTATATTTCAAGGGATTTTTGTACAGTGGCATCCCCAGTTCTCTGGGGTCTGCCATTCTCTCTTCCACTGCCTGTGGCTTCTGGCTGGTAGGCAAAGATGGCTCTTACAACTGGTTGAAGGCAACCACTGATGTATTAGCCACCAGCTAACATATCAAAATAATCATTTTCTGTGCCCTTTTTGGCCAGAATGCCAGTGTGTGCCCTCTCCCAGGCACTTCACAAATCCTTGCCAGTGAATTGATTGAATTGTAGAGAGCTATGCTCAGTTGGTCTTTACGGTTATAATACTTTCAAAGCTTGTAAACATGCTTGAGATTACAGTACAGTGGGTGATGTTATATGCATGCAGACTGGGAGAAACAGCTTCTAGCCATTTAAAATGTTTAGCACATCCTAAAGAAATTCCATTCCACTGCCTCTTACCATGAAAGTGCCAGCACGCTGGAAGGTGGGAGAGAATTATCTACCCATGTCCACTGTCAGTATCCCATCTTGAACTTCTTTATTGTCATTGTTTGGCTGTGAGCTGTTTGGCAAGCTGTTTTGAAAGGCTCCAGGTTGTTAAATTCAAGAAACTCATGTAAGGAGCCGAGAGAAGAACAATCACAGCAACAATAAAACACAGGCTCATCCTGGCATGGTACGTTCCCTCTCCTGTTCCATCCCTCTCCCCTAGACATTACCCCCTGCCTCGAGCAAGCAGGAGCAAGCAGGAGACCTGCACTTCATTGATGGAACTCGGTATGCTATGCCTGCAGGGCCCGTATTGGTATTGCTCAAGGACTGTCTGGGCCAGGCCAAGAGAGCTGAACTAGATGCTTAAGGAGCAGAGAGACGGTGATCAGCCCACACGTGGGAAGAGGCAGGACATAAAGCCTTAGGGTTTTCAGGATCCTTCCACATTCATCACATTAAGTGATTCTTATAGGAAACCAGCAAGGATATCTCTCCTTAAAAGGAGCAGGAAGCTGATTGAGAAAAGTTCAGTGATTTGCCCGAGATCACAGAGCAAACAGATACAAAGCACCAGTTCTCAAGCCTAAGGATGCTGACTTCTGATGCAAGCCTTTCACATTAATAATAATCAACCCTGTTGGCAACATATACGATAGCCAAAGGTTAATATACCTATTAGACATAGATACCTGCCCAATGCCTGACCCTAAATTTCACCTTACAGAGGGAATCTCAGTTTTCTTAAGGCCACAACAACCCCAGTCATGGATGACAAATAATTGATTCAAGCCAGTGGTTCTCAAAACCGAGAGTATCAGAATTACCCAGAGACTTTGTTAAAACACAAATCTCTTATTGAACATATCCTTTGCAAATGTTTTCTCCCGTTCAGTGGATTTTCTTTTCATCTTGTTGATGGCTTCCTTTGCTGTGCAAAAGCTTTTAAGTTTAATTAGGTCCAATTCATTTATTTATTATTTTATTTGCCTCTGAGAAGACAAATCTAAAATAATATTAGTACTTAGCTCAGTCGTGTCCAACTCTTTGCAATCCCATGGACTGTAGCCTGCCAGGCTTCTCTGTCCATGGGATTCTCCAGGCAACGATATTGGAGTGGGTTGTCATGCCCTCCTCCCGGGGACCTTCTCGACCAATGGATCAGCCTCAGCATCTCCTGCACTGTAGGCAGTTTCTTTACCACAGAGCCACTAGGGAAGCCTACACAAAAATATTGCTATGACTTAAAGAATACCTTGTCTATGTTCCCTTATAGGAGTTTTATAATTTCCAGTTTTACATTTAGGCCTTTAATCCATTTTGAGTTTATTTTGTATATGGTGTGAGACAGGGTCTAAAAAGGGGTTAATATCCAAAATAGACAATCAGCTTATACAACTCAGTATCAGAAAAACAAACAACCCAAATTTAAAGTCGGCAGAAGACCTAATAGACATTTTTCCAAAGAAGATACACTGTTGGCTAACATGCACATGAAAAAATGCTCAGTGTTGCGAACCATCAAAGTGAAAATATCATCTCACACTTTCAAGAATGGCTATCATGAAAGAGACCACAAATAACAGATATTGGGTTGGATGTGGAGAAATGGAAATCTCACTCACTGTTGGTGGGAATGTAAACTGATACAGTCACTATGGAAAACAGTATGGAGATTCCTCAAAATCCTAAACATAGGACTGCCATCTGACCCAGCAATTCCACTCCTGGGTATATATATCTGAAGGAAATGGAAACACTAACTCAAAAAGATGCAAGCATCATAATGTTCATTATACCACTATTTAAAACAGCCAAGACATGGAAGCAATCAAAATGTCCATCAACAGATGAATGGATAAAGAAGTTGTGGTAGAAATAAAACACACACACACAATGGACTGTTACTCAGTCACATAAAAGAGTGAAATTTTGCCATTTGAACAACATAAGTACACCTAGAAGGCATTATGATTAGTGCAATAAGTCAGGCACAGAAAGACAAATCTTCTATGTTATCGCTTATATGTGGAAACTAAAAAATCAAACAGATGACTGAATATAACAAAATCGAAACAGACTCACAGATACAGAGAACAAAGTAGTGATTGATTACCAGTGGAAGGGGAATGAGGAGGGACACAATAGGGGTTCAGACTACTATAAAAAATAAGCAACAAACTACTGTATAAAATAAATAAGCACAAGGTATATTGTCTATCACAGAGAAATACAGCCAGTATTGTATAATAACTTTAAATGGAGTACCATCTATAAAAATATTGAAACACTGTGTTGTACACCTGAAACTAATATGATGCTGTAAATCAACCATACTTCAATAACACACACACACACATCACTGTCCCTATTCTTGAGGGTTCTGATTCAATAGGTCTGGGGTGGGGCCTAAGAATGTGCATGCCTATCAAGCCCCCAAGTCATGATGATGCTATTGGTCTGAAGGGCTGTCTTAGAGAATCACTTGGACAATATAATCATGGCAGTCCTGACCTCCAGCTCCCTCGTAGCCATGTATGGTTGTGGATACAAGCAGTTCTGTCAGTAAGGTAGTAGGAGATGTTTGCTGGGAACTTCCAGGAACATTGTGAACACTGAGCTTTCTTAACAAAAAGGAAGAGTATGGTTAGTGCCACCTTATCCCTTTTCCTGCTTTGGGCAGATAGGTGATGCCTGGAACTGTAGCAAGCATCCTATGTCCATTAGGCAGCAAGACAGCACTGTGGGATTGCAGGGAGGAGAGGTTGCAAAAAGAAGAGTCTAGGTCACTCATGACATATGTGAACCCTGGACCAACTACCTCCGAATTTCCTTCTGTTTAGAAAGTTAGACAACCAAACATCTTATTGCTTAAACATCATTAGATTAAGGATCAGGTACATTGTCATTTATAACTAAAAGCAATCATGACCTATACAAAAAGTTTCTGCAAAACAATTTTTTAATCAGACAATGGAAATTGGTGCCTCCTAGTCTGCAAAGGGCTCTTCACATTCATCAGGACATTCAGTCAATCCCAGAGTAACCACGATGTTGGCATAAAACAATTTTGTTTTCTGGGAGGCATGCCTTACTTTAAAAGTTTACAGTCCACTGCCAAAAATAAACTACACTTTGAAAAACACTATGCCTGACGAGTTACAGTTCAGAGGGTCACAAAGAGTCAGACGCGACTGTAGCAACTTAGCACACATGCACACATGTGCTAGGAAACATGTTGTCTAAAATTAATACTGAATGAAAGATGTAGGCCAGAAGTAAGGAAAACCGCCTAGAGATGGAGGCTTAGTTTCAAACTTGTCGTTACAGACCTACCATGCCTGACACACAGCAATTGCCTCTAAAGACTGGATTCATTAAGCAAAACAAAACTTGGCCTTCTATACACATGTTGCCAGATTTAAAAAGTGACCTATCACTAAGTATTCCAGAATGTGTCCCAGAGGGCAAAGGATCCATTAAACGCTTCTCCTAGAAGTATGAAACATCTGCTGATGTTGTAGTCCTTGAAGTCCTACAGCAGAAGAATCCATTGTGTCCCATTTAATGCAAACTTTCCCAAACTTACTCAGCCCACATTTTCCACCATGATATCTACTCCTCTTTCAAAACACTTTGAGGAATGCTGACTTAATAAAATAGTAATCAAAAATGACTCTGCCTATGGCTTGAGTAACACAGTAGAAAAACTATTAAATACAGCAGCTGATCTGTTGGGCTTCAAAACCCCATTTCTGTCATATACAGCCATGGGTTCTAAAATGTAATTTTTTCCCACATTTGTCATTTTGGAAAGTCATCTCTTAGTGTAACTGGCAGTATTTCTTTTTCTCAGTGTAAATAAAATAATGGTGAATCTTACAATCAATGCCACCATTAATTACTTATCAAACTGGTGAAGCACTGTATATGACTTTGAGCTAGTCACTCAACCAGGGTGAACCTCAGTTTCCTTGTTGGTAAAACTGGGATATTAAAGGCCTCATAGGGTGGATATGAAAATGAAATAGAGAAGGGAATGACTACCCACTCCAGTATTCTTGCTTGGAGAATTCCATGGACAGAGGAGCCTGGTGGGTCCACGGGGTCACAAAAAGTCAGACATGATTGATTGAGTGATTAACACGCCTCAATGTAAGTGCTCAGTAAAATGCTAGTTATCCTGGTAAAAATTTTAGAAAGTCTGAAAATGCTCCCTGTTCCCGAAGTCCCTTCCTCACCTATCATTAATTCTTTCTTTAACAATGAATATTTTCCCCAAGAGATGTTAAAATGCAAATCCTTCGGGGAGAGGGAACCACAGGCTGGCAGTCATGCTCAAGAATAAAGACTAATGAAAGATCCTCTTTTGCAGGCAGAGTTTGACAGAGACACGGAAGGAGGTCCCAAGGCACAAAGGTATGTGAAGGCAGGGAAAGAAACTGGGCCACATCTAGTGAGGGATGAGAGCGGTAAGGGTGGAGGCATGTTCTGCACAGTTTTCCTCAGTGTTGAATCCAGACTTGTTTCCCCTGAGAGTCTCAGATTTCTCTTTGCTTGGAAACCGAGCATCCCCCAGAGGCATCAGCCCTTCAGAGGGCATCAGGTGTTCATGAATAGCCTCCCAAATGTGAGAAACCAGACACTGGGGAGGCTCCAGGAAGGGGGGCGGGTGGACGCAGAGACAAAAGATGGAGGTGACCAGAGGCCAGTTTTGTCTCTTCATTCTGCTGGATATTTAGGCTAAGAAGCCAGAAGCAGGGAATCATCTAACACTGAAAATTCTTAAAACTTAAAAACTACTGTTGAAAACCCAACACCAAACTTTGAAGAACCCTCTTCTCTCTTTCCTTTGAACATTTAATTACAGGCCAGTATGTCCTTCATGAGGTTTTTCTGGTGGTGCAGTGGAACCTACCTGCAATGCAGGAGACACAGGTTCAATCCCTGGGTCAGGAAGATCCCCCGGAGAAGGAAATGGCAACCCACTTGAGTATTCTTGCTGGGGAAATCTCATGGACAGAGGAATCTGGTGGGCTACAGTCCATGAGGTCACAAAGAGTCAGACACGACTGAGCACACACACAGACATATATACATGCACACCTGCCCTTTATCAGCAGCATCCTTTAAATAAATGGGGTCATCTTTCTGACGGAGCCCTTTTTCTTTTCCTAAGGAATCTTCAGAAAATACAACTAAGGAGAAGCAGAGAAGAAATATTTAAAGGATCAAGGACAAGTCTCGGAGGCACAAGAGCTCTAAGAGGGCCCAGCCATCTGCTGACTGACCTTGGACAAGTCACTTACCTTCACCTGCAAGGCAAAGGCAATGTCTTTCACCTTGTCTACTGCATGAAGATGACATAAATATCTAATAATAAGGTGAAAGTGCTCAACAAAAAAATAAGTAACTGAAAGAGGCAAGACAAACTATTGAAGATTAAAATTTATATTTCCTTTGTCCTAATAATTCCATATTTTAGAATTCAAACCTATAAAAATTTAAGTATCTGTATGAAAGGAATTATGTATGCAGATGCTTATTACAGTTCAGTTGGTATAGGAAGGGATGGAGGAAAGGAAAAGGATAACAAATTTGAAAGTTATTTGAATGTTCCTCAATAGTGGACTGGCAACATAAATTTCTGGTATGTATCCATATGATGAAATATTATGAAAGTATTATTATTTGAATGAGATTTATATATCCTGACCTAGAGCATTTTCTCTGATATGTCTTTAAGTCAGAAAAGCAAATAATGTGTAGAGTTTGGTTTATTATCTTATTTTAAAAAATACAAGGGAAAAGAAATTTATACAGTTGTAAGAGCATTAAAATAAAGTGTGGAAAAATACAGACTGCACTATTCGCATTGATTATCTGGGGAGGAGGGGATTAAAGAGGAAGATTATTAATGTTTCCTTCATGCACCTCTGAATTGTTTGATATGATAAAAATAAATATGCATAACTTTCATAATATGAAAAATCTAATAATGCTGAAGGAAGGGAGGGAGGGAACAGACAAGAGGGAGAAAAAGGGAGAAGAAAGGGGAAAAAAAGATAGAGAGATCTACGATTTTTGATCAAAATAGATAGAAGTGCCCTACATGTTTACAGTTTCCAGGATCACGCCTGGTTCTTTATGGATATTAGGAATTTTAGGTATGGCATTGACCTAATAGATCATGACTCTGAATTACCTGTTTCTTCTCCCTTCAGAGTCTGCTAGGTTCCAGGAGATCAAGCAAGAAGACTATGTTGTTACAACTCAGGATGGATTTTATTTTCCAAAATGAATGTCTATGCTATTTCCCTTGCATCTTAAATATGAGATTCATTTGTCTACTGTCTTTACCTTTCTCTATATATGCAGGCTTGCCAGGTGGCTCAGGGGTAAAGAATCCACTTGTCAATGCAGGAGACTCAGGTCTAATCCCTGAGTCGGGAAGATCATCTGAAATAGGAAATGGCAACCCACCCAGAAAATTCCATGGACAAAGGTGCCTGGTGGGCTACAGTCCAGGGGGTCATAAAAAGTCATACACAACTGAGTGACTGAAGACTCACGCACACACGCACCAGAAACATGAGTTTCACATCTTCCTAGAGCTCTTAGGAGTTTTCCCCTAGAGGAGCAGACACAAGGAGAATCCTGTACTTCCACATCCTTGACAGCTGGACACCAGAGATGTGTACACACCCTTGTTTCCTGGATACCACCCTGTCCTCAACTCAGCTCCCAGATTCCACTCCTGCAAAGTACAAACAGCTTAGTAGCTACCGCAAGTAACTGCTGAGATTTTACCAGTTGGAGATTTATATCATCAGCATAAAGTTTTGAAGGTCCTTGGAGGTATAATGATGCAGTAGAAAACACTCAGGACTCCAAACACTTTTTAAAATGATAAAACACTGTGCTGGTGAAAGTGCAGAGAGAGGGACACACGTCCTACTGGTTTGAGGATAAACAGCTACCATATCTCTGAAAAGCAACTTTGTAATATAGCTGAAGGATCTTAAAAATATTTATATATTTTAAAGAAATTTTCTTTCCTAAGGAACTAATCAAGAAATAGCAAAAATATTTATGTATATATGTATCTCAAATGATTGTTATGGCAATTAATAAGCTAATTTATGAAAAGTGCTTAGAATAGTTACAGGTACCTAGAATGCCCTTTATAAGCATTAGGTAATAATAATAAATGTAGGTTCTTTCCTTTTTTTTTCTCCCTTACTTTTTTTTAATTTATTTTTTTATTGAAGGATAATTGCTTTACAGAATGTTGTTTTCTGTCACACCTCAACATGAATCGGCCATAGGTATACACATATCCCCTCCCTTTTGAGCCTCCCTCCCATCTCCCACCCCATCCCACCCCTCTAGATTAATTCAGAGCCCCTGTTTGAGTTTCCTGAGCCATATATCAAATTTCCGTTGGCCATCTATTTTACATATGGTAATGTAAGCTTCCATGTTACTCTTCCCATGCATCTCACCCTCTCCTCCCCTCTCCCCATGTCCATCAGTCTATTCTCTATGTCTGTTTCTCCACTGCTGCCCTGTAAACAAATTCTTCAGTACCATTTTTCCAGATTCCATATAAACACATTAGAATACGATATTTGTCTTTCTCTTTCTGATTCACTTCACTCTGTATAATAGGTTCTAAGTTCATCCACCTCATCAGAGCTGACTCAAATGTGTTCCTTTATATGGCTGGGTAATATTCCATTCTGTATATGTACCACAACTTCTTAATCCAGTCATCTGTCAATGTACATCTAGGTTGCTTCCATGTTCTACCTATTGTAAATAGTGCTGCTATGAAAAATGGGATACATGTGTCTTTTTCAATTTTGGTTTCCTCAGGGTATATGCCAAGGAGTGGGATTGCTGGGTCATATGATGGTTTTATTCCTAGCTATGTAAAGAATCTCCATATTATCTTCCATAGTGGCTATATCAATTTACATTTTCACCAACAGTGCAAGAATGTTCCCTTTTCTCCACACCCTCTCCAATATTTATTGTTTGTAGACTTTAAATGATGGCCATTCTGACTAGTGTGAGGTTATATGTGATTGTGGTTTTGATTTGCTTTCTCTAATAATGAGTGTGGAGAGATCTGACAGAATGTGGTCCACTGGAGAAGGGAATGGCAAACCACTTCAGTATTCTTGCCTTGAGAACCCCATGAACAGTATGAAAAGGCAAAATGATAGGACACTGAAAGAGGAATGCCCCAGGTCAGTAGGTGCCCAATATGCTACTGGAGATCAGTGGAGAAATAACTCCAAAAAGAATGAAGGGATGGAGCCAAAGCAAAAACAATACCCAGCTGGGGATGTGACTGGTGATAGAAGCAAGGCCTGATGCTATAAAGAGCAATATTGCATAGGAACCTGGAATGTCAGGTGCATGAATCAAGGCAAATTGGAAGTGGTCAAACAAGAGATGGCAAGAGTAAATGTCGACATTCTAGGAATCAGTAAACTAAAATGGACTAGAATGGGTGAATTTAACTCAGATGACCATTATATCTACTACTGCAGGCAAGAATCCCTCAGAAGAAATGGAGTGGGCATCATGGTCAACAAAAGAGTCTGAAATGCAGTACTTGGATGCAATCTCAAAAATGACAGAATGATCTCTGTTCGTTTCCAAGGCAAAGCATTCAATATCACAGTAATTCAAGTCTATGCCCCAACCAGTAATGCTGAAGAAGCTGAAGTTGAATGGTTCTATGAAGACCTACAAAACCTTTTAGAACTAACACCCAAAACAGATGTCCTTTTCATTATAGGGGACTGGAATGCAAAAGTAGGAAGTCAAGAAACACCTGGAGTAACAGGCAAATTTGGCCTTGGAATACAGAATGAAGCAGGGCAAAGACTAATAGAGTTTTGCCAAGAAAATACACTGGTCATAACAAACACCCTCTTCCAACAACACAAGAGAAGACTGTACACATGGACATCACCAGATGGTCAACACCAAAATCAGATTGATTATATTCTTTGCAGCCAAAGATGGAGAAGCTCTATACAGTCAACAAAAACAAGACCAGGAACTGACTGTGGCTCAGATCATGAACTCCTTATTACCAAATTCAGACTTAAATTGAAGAAAGTAAAGAAAACCACTAGACCATTCAGGTATGACCTAAATCAAATCACTTATGATTATACAGTGGAAGTGAGAAATAGATTTAAGGGCCTAGATCTGATAGAGAGAGTGCCTGATGAACTATGGAATGAGGTTCGTGACATTGTACAGGAGACACGGATCAAGGCCATCCCCATGGAAAAGAAATGCAAAAAAGCAAAATGGCTGTCTGGGGAGGCCTTACAAATAGCTGTGAAAAGAAAAGAAGGAAAAAGCAAAGGAGAAAAGGAAAGATATAAGCATCTTAATGCAGAGTTCCAAAGAATAGCAAGAAGAGATAAGAAAGCATTCCTCAGTGATCAATGCAAAGAAATAGAGGAAAACAACAGAATGGGAAAGACTAGAGATCTCTTCAAGAAAATTAGAGATACCAAGGGAACATTTCATGCAAAGATGGGCTTGATAAAGGACAGAAATGGTATGGACCTAACAAAAGCAGAAGATATTAAGAAGAGGTGGCAAGAATACACAGAAGAACTATACAAAAAAGATGTTCACGACCCAGATAATCACAATGGTGTGATCACTGACCTAGAGACAGACATCCTGGAATGTGAAGTCAAGTGGGCCTTAGAAAGCATCACTATGAACAAAGCTAGTGGAGGTGATGGAATTCCAGTTGAACTCTTTCAAATCCTAAAAGATGATGCTGTGAAAGTGCTGCACTCAATATGCCAGCAAATTTGGAAAACTCAGCAGTGGCCACAGGACTGGAAAAGGTCAGTTTTCATTCCAATCCCAAAGAAAGGCAATGCCAAAGAATGCTCAAACTACTGCACAATTGCACTCCTCTCACATGCTAGTAAAGTAATGCTCAAAATTCTCCAAGCCAGGCTTCAGCAATACATCAACCGTGAACTTCCTGATGTTCAAGCTGGTTTTAGAAAAGGCAGAGGAACCAGAGATCAAATTACCAACATCCGCTGGATCATGGAAAAGGCAAGAGAGTTCCAGAAAAATATCTATTTCTGCTTTATTGACTATGCCAAAGCCTTTGACTGTGTGGATCACAATAAACTGTGGAAAATTCTGAAAGAGAGGGGAATACCAGACCACCTGACCTGCCTCTCAAGAAATCTGTATGGAGGTCAGGAAGCAACAGTTAGGGACATGGAACAACAGACTGGTTCCAAATAGGAAAAGGAGTATGTCAAGGCTGTATATTGTCACCCTGCTTATTTAACTTATACACAGAGTACATCATGAGAAACACTGGACTGGAAGAAACACAAGCTGGAATCAAGATTGCTGGGAGAAATATCAATAACCTCAGATATGCAGATGACACCACCCTTATGGCAGAAAGTGAAGAGGAACTAAAAAGCCTCTTGATGAAAGTGAAAGTGAGAGTGAAAAAGTTGGCTTAAAGCTCAACATTCAGAAAACTAAGATCATGGCATCCGGTCCCATCACTTCATGGGAAATAGATGGGGAAACAGTGGAAACAGTGTCAGACTTTATTTTGGGGGGCTCCAAAATCACTGCAGATGGTGACTGCAGCCATGAAATTAAAAGACACTTAGTCCTTGGAAGGAAAGTTATGACCAACTAGATAGCATATTCAAAAGCAGAGACATTGCCAACAAAGGTTCGTCTAGTCAAGGCTATGGTTTTTCCTGTGGTCATGTATGGATGTGAGAGTTGGACTGTAAAGAAGGCTGAGCACCGAAGAATTGATGCTTTTGAACTGTGGTTTTGGAGAAGACTCTTGAGAGTCCCTTGGACTGCAAGGAGATCCAACCAGTCCATTCTGAAGGAGATCAGCCCTGGGATTTCTTTGGAAGGAATGATGCTAAAGCTGAAACTCCAGTACTTTGGCCACCTCATGCGAAGAGTTGACTCATTGGAAAAGACTGATGCTGGGAGGGATTTGGGGGCAGGAGGAGAAGGGGACGACAGAGGATGAGATGGCTGGATGGCATCACCAACTTGATGCACATGAGTTTGGGTGAACTCTGGGAGTTGGTGATGGACAGGGAGGCCTGGAGTGCTGCGATTCATGGGGTTGCAAAGAGTCAGACACGACTGAGCGACTGAACTGAACTGAATAATGAGTGATGTTTAGCATCTTTTCATGTGTTTGTTAGCCATCTGTATGTCTTCTTTGGAGAAATGTCTGTTTAGGTCTTTTTCCCACTTTTTGATTGGGTTGTTTTTTTCCTGGCATTGAGTTGTATGAGCTGCTTGTATATTTTGGAAATTAATCCTTTTCAGTTGTTTCATTTGCTATTATTTTTTCCCATTCTGAGTGTTGTCTTTTCACCTTTGTTATAGTTTCCTTTGCTCTGTAAAAGCTTTTAAGTTTAACCAGGTCCCACTTGTTTACTTTTTTTTTTTTCATTACTCTAGGAGGTGGGTCATAGAGGATCTTGCTTTGATTTATGTCATTGAGGGTTCTGCCTATGTTTTCCTCTAAGAGTTTTATAGTTTCTGGTCTTATGTTTAGGTTTTTAATCCATTTTGAGTTTATATTTGTGTATGGTGTTAGGAAGTGTTCTATTTTATTCTTTTACATATAGCTGTCCAGTTTTCCCAGCACCATTTATTGAAGAAGCTGTCTTTAGCCCATTGTATATTCTTTCCTCCTTCTCAAAAAATAAGGTACCCATAGGTGCATGGGTTTATTTCTGGGCTTTCTATCTTGTTCCATTGGTCTATATTTCTGTTTTTGTGCCAGTATCATACTGACTTAATGACTGTAGCTTTGTAGTATAATCTGAAGTCAGGAAGGTTGATTTTTCCAGCTCCATTCTTCTTTCTCAGGACTGCTTTGGTTATTCTGGGTCATTTATGTTTCCATGTGAATTGTGAAAAGTTTTGCTCTAGTTCTGTGAAAAGTGCCATTGACAATTTGATAGGGATCACACTGAATCTGTACTTTGCATTTGGTAGTATAGTTATTTCCACAATATTGATTTTTCCTACCCAGGGACATAGAATATCTCTCCATCTGTTTATGTCATCTTTGATTTCTTTCATTAGTGTCTTATAATTTTCTGTGTACAGTTCTTTTGTCTACTTAGGTAAGTTTATTCCTAGATATTTAATTCTTTTTGTTGCAATGGTGAGTGAGATTGATTCCTTAATTTCTCTTTCTGATTTTTCATTGTTAGTATATAGAAATGCAAGTGACTTTTGTGTATTGATTTTGTATCCTGCAACTTTCCTAAATTCACTGATTAGCTCTAGTAATTAACTCTAGTAATACTATCTTTAGGGTTTCCTATGTACAGTATCATGACATCTGCAAACAGTGAGAGCTTTACTTCTTCTTTTCTGATCTAGATTCCTATTATTTCTTTTTCTTCTCTGATTGCTGTAGCCAGGACTTCCAGAACTATGTTGAATATTAGTGGTGAAAGTGGACACCCTTATCTTGTTCCTGATCTTAGGGGCAATGCTTTCAGTTTTTCACCATTGAGAATAATGTTTGCTGTAGGCTTATCATATATGGCCCTTACTATGTTGAGGTAGATTCCTTCTATGCCTATTTTTTGAAGAGTTTTAATCATAAATGGGTGCTGAATTTTGTTAAAGGCTTTTTCTACATCTATTGAGATGATCATATGATTTTTATCTTTCAATTTGTTAATACAGTGCATAACATTGATTTGCATATATTGAAGAATCCTCGCATTCCTGGAATAAAGCCAACTTGATCATGGTGTATGAGCTTTTTGATGTGTTGCTGAATTCTGTTTGCTAAAATTTTGTTGAGGATTTTTGCATCTATGTTCATCAATGATATTGGCTTGCAGCTTTCTTTTTTGTGTGTTGTCTTTGTCTGGTTTTGGTATCAGGGTGATGGTGGCCTCGTAGAATGAACTTGGAAGTGTTCTTTCCTCTGCAATTTTTTGAAAGAGTTTTAGAAGGATAGGCATTAGCTCTTATCTAAATGTTTGACAGAATTCTCCTGTGAAACCATCTGGTCCTGGACTTTTGTTTTTTGGGAAATTTTTGATCACAGCTTCAATTTCAGTGCTTGTAATTGTGTTGTTCATAATTTCTATTTCTTCCTGGTTCAGTCTTGGAAGATTAAACTTTTCTAAGAATCTGTCCATTTCTTCCAGGTTATCAATTTTATTGCCATATAGTTGTTTATAATAGTCTCTTATAATCCTTTGTATTTCTGCATTGTCTGTTGTAACCTCTCCTTTTTCATTTCTAATTTTGTTCATTTGATTCTTCTCTTTATTTTTTTCTTGATGAGTCTGGCTAAAGGTGTGTCAATTTTATCTTCTCAAAGAACCAGCTTTTAGTTTTATTAATCTTTACTATTGCTTCTTTCATTTCTTTTTCATTTATTTCTACTTGGATCTTTATGATTTCTTTCTTTCTACTAATTTTGGAGTTTCTTTGTTCTTCTTTTTCCATTTGTTTTATGTATAAAGTTAGGCTGTCTACTAGATGTTTTTCTTGTTTCTTGAGGTTTGATTGTATTGCTATAAACTTCCCTCTTAGAACTGCTTTTGCTCCATCCCATAGGTTTTGAATTGTCATGTTTTCATGACATTTGTTTCTAGAATTTTTTAAATTTCCCTTTTGATTTCTTCAGTAACTTGTTGGTTAATTAGAAACATGTTGTTTAATCTCCATGTGTTTTTGTTTCTTACAGTTTTTTTTTTTCTTGTAACTGATATCTAGTCTCATAGCATGTGGTCGGAGAAGATGCTTGATATGATTTCAATTTTCTTAAATTTACTGAGGTTTGATTTGTGACCCAAGATGTGGTCTATCCTGGAGAATGTTCCATGTGCAATTGAGAAGAAGGTGTATTCTTCTGCATTTGGATGAAATGTCCTGACAATATCCATGAGATCCATCTCATCTAATGTATGATTTAAGACTTGTGTTTCCTTATTAATTTTCTGTTTTGATGATCTGTCCATTGGCATGAGTGGGTGTTAAAGTCTCCCACTATTATTGTTTACTGTCAATTTCTTCTTTTAGGTCTGTTAGCATCTCTCTTATGTATTGAGGTGCTCCTGTGTTGGATGCATGCTGCTGCTGCTTCTACTAAGTCACTTCAGTTGTGTCCAACTCTGTGAGACCCCATGGACTGCAGCCTACCAGGCTTCTCCATCCATGGGATTCTCCAGGCAAGAACACTGGAGTGGGTTGCCATTTCGTTCTCCAATGCATGAAAGTAGAAAGTGAAAGTGAA
This sequence comes from Bos indicus x Bos taurus, assembly GCF_003369695.1. Classification (NCBI taxonomy): domain Eukaryota; kingdom Metazoa; phylum Chordata; class Mammalia; order Artiodactyla; family Bovidae; genus Bos; species Bos indicus x Bos taurus. The sequence continues at coordinate 47,531,986 of NC_040082.1, forward strand.
GTCGCTCAGTCATGTCCGACTCTTAGCGACCCCATGGACTGCAGAGGTGCAGGCTCCTCCATCCATGGGATTTTCCAGGCAACAGTACTGGAGTGGGGTGCCATTGCATAGATATTTACAATTGTTACGTCTTCCTCTTGGATTGATTCCTTGATCATTATATAGTGTTCTTCCTTATCTCTTGTAATCTTCTATATTATAAGGTCTGTTTTGTCTGATATGAGGATTGCTACTCCAGCTTTCTTTTGCTTCCCATTTGTATGGAATATATTTTCCATCCTCTCACTTTCAGTCTATAAGTGTCTTTAGGTCTGAAGTGGGTTTCTTGTAGACAGCATATATATAGGTCTTATTTTTTAATTCATTCAGCCAGTCTGTGTCTTTTGATTTGAGCATTTAATCCACTTACATTTAAAGTAATTATTGATATAGTTATATTCCTATTGCCATTTTCTTAATTGTTTTGAGTAGATATTGTAGATCTTTTTTCTTATCTTATTTCTTGACTATATAAGTCCCTTTAGCATTTGTTGTAAAGCTGGTTTGGTGGTACTGAATTCTTAACTTTTGCTTGTCTGAAAAGCTTTTTATGTCTCCATAAATTTTGAATGACATCCTTGCCAGGTACTGTAATCTTAGTTGTAGATCTTTCCCTTTCAATACTTTAAATATATCCTGCCATTCCCTCCTGGCATGCAGAGTTTCTGCTGAAAGATCAGCTAAGATTTGTGCTGAGTTTTTGTTTGTTTGCTTGTTTTTCCTCTGATGAGTGAGGCTGAGAGAGGCAGTAACCCTATTTGCTGATGATAGGGTTTGTATTTTTGTTTTATTTGTTGTTTAGATGAGGCGTCCTGCACAGGGTGCTACTGGTGGTTGAGTGATGCCAGGTCTTGCATTCAGGTGACTTTCTTTGTGTGAGTTCTCACTGTTTGATATTCCCTAGGATTAGTTCTCTGGTAGTCTAAGGTCTTGGAGTCAGTGCTCCCACTCCAAAGGCTCAGGGCTTGATCTCATGGGAAGAAACTCACAATGTGCCATCAAGAAGAATTTGTGCATCTGAAGAGCTGTCTGGATTGGAAAACAGAGGTATTCCCTGTGTTCAGAGCTTCTTTGACAATCTTTTCAATCTCTGCCTCCTTTTCAAATCTTCTAAAAAACCCTCATATTATATTTATAACTCAGAAAATATTTTAAAATATAGAAGTCAATCTTAAAGAAATAACATAAAATTATTATTTAAAATGCTTTATGCCCCAAGATGTTCATATTATCCTTTACAATTGTGACAAACTGTAAATAACTTCCATGTACAACAATAAGAGATTGATTAAGTAAATGACGATGCCTCCTTACAACTGAGCCCTGGGCAGAAATTAAAAATGATCAGTTCAGTTCAGTCACTCAGTCTTGTCTGACTCTTTGCAACACCATGGACTGCAACATAACAGGCTTTCCTGTCCATCACCAACACCCAGAGCTTGCTCAAACTCATGTCCGTCGAACTGATGATGCCATCCAACCATCTCATCCTCTGTCGTCCCCTTCTCTGCCTTCAATTTTTCCCAGCATCACAGTCTTTTCCAATGAGTCAGTTCTGCACATCAGGTGGCCAAAGTATTGAAGTTTCAGCTTCAGCATCAGTCCTTCCAATGAATATTCAGGACTGATTTCCTTTAGGACTGACTGGTTTGATCTCCTTGCAGTCCAAGGGACTCTCAGGAGTCTTCTCCAACACCACAGTTCAGAACCATCAATTCTTTGGCACTCAGCTTTCTTTATAGTCCAACTCTCACATCCATACATGACCACTAGAAACACCATAGCTTTGACTAGATGCACTTTTGTCAGCAAAGTAATGTCTCTGCTTTTTAATATCCTGTCCAGGTTTGTCATAGCTTTCTTCCAAGCAATAAGCATCTCTTAATTTCATGGCTGCAGTGATTTTGGAGCCCAAGAAAATAGTCTGTCACTGTTTCCATTGTTTTCCCATCTATTTGCCATGAAGTGATGGCACTGGATGCCATGATCTTCGTTTTCTGAATGCTGAGTTTTAAACCAGCTTTTTCACTCTCCTCTTTCACTTTCATCAAAAGGCTCTTCAGCTCCTCTTCACTTTCTGCCATAAGGGTGGGGTCATCTGCATATCTGAAATGTGTATTAAAAATGATGATCCTGAGGAAATTTTAGTAACTTTTGGAAATGCTAATATTTCTAAGTTAGGAGATGGGAAAAGGGATATAAGATGACATACATATACTTTCAACTGCGGTCCAAAAAAAAAAGTGCATGGGAGCATGGATAGCAGCCTGGAAGAAATTGTAACAAAATGTTAGCTAATACTTTCTTCCTACATCTAAATCTCACCCCCTTAAAGGGATGCAGTAAATTTCAAGATATATAAACTTTCAGAGAATAACTGGATGAGAGTTTACTAAGGCTCAGAATAGCTCTCTGCACTTGTGAACAGTGGAGGTAATGGTAATGATGGTGGCCTTTTCACCACAGTGTTGCGAAGTGATTGTCTTCCAATTAAAATAAATTAATTAAAAAAAAAAAAAAAAACAGTCTCCTTTTCATCCTGAGTATATTGTGGCCTTAAGAGGTAAAGAGACTTGTGTGAGTCACTCGCCAAAATTCTACCAAAACAGACCCCAAACCTCCAAATTCCCATGCTCTCGACCAGAATTTCCCCCTCCCCTGAGTTTTTTTTTTTTGCTTTGCCCTCTCCAGTCCCATTTTTCCTTTTGGAAACAGCTGAAAGTATCACTTTGATATTTAAAAATGCAAGTTACTGCCATGTGCCCAAAGTAATAAATGTTTTAGAGTTTCAATTAAATTAAATGTAGAAAAGCTGAATCCTTTTTCTGCATCTAATGATTCGCACAGACCTGTTACCCCACCATCCATTAATTCTAACAAGGTCGGCTCAGTACTGGAGACTCCTCGTGACTGTGTAATGAACCTGGACTGGGTGTGCCTTAAGCAGACCTGCAGAGAGACCTGAAGCCAAGGTCTCTGGAGTTTCTGTGCTATTTCTCTCATCCACCAAAACTCAGGCCTGCGTAGAGGGCAGTTCATACCCGCGAAGGCCAGAGGTGCTAGGGAAATGTGTCTGAGACTTACACATCTAGCTTAGAAGTCAGGAAGCTCCAGCGTTCATTTCTCCTGATGCTTGAGCACAATGGTCTTCCATAGTTTGTTTGCCAAGAGTTGTTTGTGTCTCCCAAGCTAGAATCTCTACTTCTTAAAGGACGACTCCCTAGTACTTATTGGCCATCTACTCTGTGTCAAGCACAATGCTAGACACTATTATTACCACCATCTTGCAGATGAGGAAAATCACTGTCAACCTCAGAGTGGTTAAGTAGCTTGCCTAAGGACACACAGTTATGATAATAAGTAGCAGGGATGGAATTTGAGCCCTGATCCAAGCCCCATCGTCTTAACTACAAAGTTTTTCCTCTCTCTTCTGTTAACCATTCCAAATGGATTGGAGACAGAGAGCTCTGGACAGGGTCCATCTTGTTCCCTGTGGCATCTCCAGTGAATCTTATATGATGAAGATTAAATGAGATAATGGAAGAAAAGCCCCTTGACAGAGTGTAGAGATTATTGGTGCTAACACATAAGCAAACATGATTATAGTGCTGGGCACTTAGTAGTGCCCATTAATCTAAATAGATCATTAACTATTTAAAATGAAAGAACTTTACATCTTGACTTCAGAAAACACCTGTCTCAACCCTCTAATTGGTATGGAGAGGAAAATAATTTGGTTAGGAGGATGAAACTAATTAAAAACAGAAAAGGGGTTGAGTTCAAGTCTGTTCTGTCTTCCCTTCCCCAGTGGCTTTAAAAGCCAGCTGCCTGTAGTGCTGGGGCTTTGTAAGGCTTGGAGGGAGTCCCTACAGAATGAAGAAGATGATAAGGAGGGACTAAAGTCCTCCATAATATTGTCCCTCCAACCAGGCTTGTTCAGCCTTTATCCATTTTTAAACGAGGCTTCTGTACAGTACCTCATGGCTCAGATGATAAAGCATCTGCCTGCAAAGCAAGAGACTGAGGTTTGATCCTTTGATCAGGAAGATACCCTGGAGAAGGAAATAGGGAATTCCATGGACAGAGGAGCCTGGCAGGCTACAGTCCATGGGGTCGCAAAGAGTTAGACACAGCTGAGCATCTAACACTTTTCCGTATAGTTCATGTGACAGAGGGTTCTACTGAATTAAAAAAAAAAATTCAAAAAGTAGACTTTATATTTATTTCACCATTGGATCATACAGAACTATATAGAGAATAATCAGAGATTTTACACACCCCCCTCAAAACTGATAGATCAACAAGAACAAAAAATAAAGATATAGAAGCTGTTCTTAATGCAATGAATAACCTCAGTTCAGTTCAGTTCAGTCGCTCAGTCGTGTCCAACTCTTTGCGACCCCATGAATTGCAGCACGCCAGGCCTCCCTATCCATCACCAACTCTGGAGTTCACTCAGACTCACATCCATAGAGTCAGTGATGCCATCCATCTCATCCTCTGTTGTCCCCTTCTCCTCCTGCCCCCAATCCCTCCCAGCATCAGACTCTTTTCCAATGAGTCAACTCTTCACATGAGGTGGCCAAAGTACTGGAGTTTCAGCTTTAGCATCATTCCTTCCAAAGAAATCCCAGGGCTGATCTCCTTCAGAATGGACTGGTTGGGTCTCCTTGCAGTCCAAGGGACTCTCAAGAGTCTTCTCCAATACCACAGTTCAAAAGCATCAATTCTTCGGCGCTCAGCTTTCTTCACAGTCCAACTCTCACATCCATACATGACCACAAGAAAAACCATAGCCTTGACTAGACGAACCTTTGTGGCAAAGTAATGTCTCTGCTTTTGAATATGCTATCTAGTTGGTCATAACTTTCCTTCCAAGGAGTAAGCGTCTTTTAATTTCATGGCTGCAGTCACCATCTGCAGTGATTTTGGAGCCCCCCAAAATAAAGTCTGACACTGTTTCCACTGTTTCCCCATCTATTTCCCATGAAGTGATTGGACCAGTTGCCATGATCTTAGTTTTCTGAATGTTGAGCTTTAAGCCAACTTTTTCACTCTCCACTTTCACTTTCATCAAGAGGCTTTTTAGTTCCTCTTCACTTTCTGCCATAAGGGTGGTATCATCTGCATATCTGAGGTTATTGATATTTCTCCCAGCAATCTTGATTCCAGCTTGTGTTTCTTCCAGTCCAGCGTTTCTCATGATGTACTCTGTATATAAGTTAAATAAGCAAGGTGACAATATATAGCCTTGACGTACTCCTTTTCCTATTTGGAACCAGTCTGTTGTTTCATGTCCAGTTCTAACTGTTGCTTCCTGACCTGCATACAGATTTCTCGAGAGGCAGGTCAGGTGGTCTGGTATTCCCCTCTCTTTCAGAATTTTCCACAGTTTATTGTGATCCACACAGTCAAAGGCTTTGGCATAGTCAATAAAGCAGAAATAGATATTTTTCTGGAACTCTCTTGCTTTTTCCATGATCCAGCGGATGTTGGCAATTTGATCTCTGGTTCCTCTGCCTTTTCTAAAACCAGCTTGAACATCAGGAAGTACACGGTTGACGTATTGCTGAAGCCTGGCTTGGAGAATTTTGAACATTACTTTACTAGCATGTGAGAGGAGTGCAATTGTGCAGTAGTTTGAGCATTCTTTGGCATTGCCTTTCTTTGGGATTGGAATGAAAACTGACCTTTTCCAGTCCTGTGGCCACTGCTGAGTTTTCCAAATTTGCTGGCATATGGAGTGCAGCACTTTCACAGCATCATCTTTCAGGATTTGAAATAGCTCAACTGGAATTCCATCACCTCCACTAGCTTAGTGATGCTTTCTAAGGCCCACTTGACTTCACATTCCAGGATGTCTGGCTCTAGGTCAGTGATCACACCATCATGATTATCTGGGTCGTGAAGATCTTTTTTATACAGTTCTGTGTATTCTTGCCACCTCTTCTTGATATCTTCTGCTTCTGTTAGGTCCATACCATTTCTGTCCTTTATCAAGCCCATCTTTGCATGAAATGTTCGCTTGGTATCTCTAATTTTCTTGAAGAGATCTCTAGTCTTTCCCATTCTGTTGTTTTCCTCTATTTCTTTGCATTGATTGCTGAGGAATGCTTTCTTATCTCTTCTTGCTATTCTTTGGAACTCTGCATTCAGATGCTTATATCTTTCCTTTTCTCCTTTGCTTTTCGCTTCTCTTCTTTTCACAGCTATTTGTAAGGCCTCCCCAGACAGCCATTTTGCTTTTTTGCATTTCTTTTCCATGGGGATGGTCTTGATCCCTGTCTCCTACACAATGTCACGAACCTCATTCCATAGTTCATCAGGCACTCTCTCTATCAGATCTAGGCCCTTAAATCTATTTCTCACTTCCACTGTATAATCATAAGTGATTTGATTTAGGTCATACCTGAATGGTCTAGTGGTTTTCCTTACTTTCTTCAATTTAAGTCTGAATTTGGCAATAAGGAGTTCATGATCTGAGCCATAGTCAGCTCCTAGTCTTGTTTTTGTTGACTGTATAGAGCTTCTCCATCTTTGGCTGCAAAGAATATAATCAATCTGATTTTGGTGTTGACCATCTGGTGATGTCCATGTGTAGTCTTCTCTTGTGTTGTTGGAAGAGGGTGTTTGCTATGACCAGTGCATTTTCTTGGCAAAACTCTATTAGTCTTTGCCCTGCTTCATTCCGTATTCCAAGGCCAAATTTGCCTGTTACTCCAGGTGTTTCTTGACTTCCTACTTTTGCATTCCAGTCCCCTATAATGAAAAGGACATCTCTAGACCTAGTAAAATAAGTGAAATTTAGCACCCAACAAATGAAGAGCATCAGTGCTTTCAAGCACTTATGTAACTTTTACAAAAAAAAAAAAAAAAGACACAAAGGAAGATTTCAATATCTCAAAGAATCAACTTTATTTAGAATATGCTCTTTGTAGAATAAAATTAACAATTTTTAAGTACAGCTTAAAAATTCAATGTGACTGCAAACAAAAATGAAAAAATTGCTATTGAATAATCCTTGGGTTAAAGAGAAATCCAAGAATGAAATTATAAAACACTTAGGGACTCCCTCATAGTTCAGTTGGTAAAGAATCTGCCTGCAATGCAGGAGACCCTGGTCTATCCCTGGGTTGGGAAGATTCCCTGGAGAAGGGAAAGGCTACCCTTTCCTCTCCAGTATTCTTGCCTGGAGAATTCCATGGACTGTATAGTCCATTGGGTTGCAGAGTCGGACATGACTGAGTGACTTTCACTTTCGCTTTCTAATCAAAGAACAGTGAAATCAATGCATATTGAAACTTGTAGAAAATGGCAAAGCAGTAGTAAAAGGAAAATTATAGCTTTAAGTGGGCTTCCCAGGTGACTCAGTGGGTAAGGAATCCGCCTACAATGCAGGAGACACAGGAGAAATGAGTTCTACTGGAAGACATGAGTTTGATCCCTGGGTAAAGACGATCCCTTAGAGAAGGGTACAGCAACCCACTCCAGTATTCTTGCCTGGAGAATCCCACGGATAGCGGAAACTGGTGGGCTGTAGGCCATAGGATCGCAAGGAGTTGGACATGACAAGCGACTAAGAACACATGCACACACGTAGCTTTAAATATAATTAACAGAAACAATGAAAAGCTGAAGTAGCAAGCTAAGTGTCCAACTTAAGAAAATAAAAGAGCATAAGATATACCAAAGGAGAGTAACACGAATTTTTAAAAATATAGAAACCAGTGAATAAAAAAAAATTTAATAACGAAAATGAAAAAATTCAAAATGGAGCTTGAAAATAGTAATAATGTGGGTAAACTGTAGAATGACTGATTTAAAAATTTAAAAGATACCATGCAAAGTTTTAAAACCACAGGTTGATATCAAATATAATTTTTTTAATTTTTAAATTCTTAACTATATGTGAATAAACAAGACAATCTAAATCAAACATATAAATTTTTTAAACTATACATAATTACTGAAATTAGTACCAAAAAAGAAATATAAAACTCAAGTAATCTAATTATCCATTAAAGAAATTAAGAAGGTAATAAAAATACTTCTTTCTCTTCAAAAAAATCCTGAGGACTGGGTGACTTAATGGACAACTTCTAACAAACTTTTAAGGAAGAGATAGCAATCCCTCTCTTATACAAATTGTTGTTGTTGTTGTTGTTGTTGTTTTTAAACAAAAAAGAGAGAGAGAAAGATTTTCAATTAATTTTTAAGGCTTTTAAAAACTTTACCAAAAGCTAGGAAAGAAAATTACAAGTAAAGAAAAATTATATGTCTATTCATTTAACCATATATATGAAAATTTTGAATAAAATGTTAGCTTTCAATTTTTTCCAGTCTATCATGACTAAGTATGATTTATTCAAGAAAAGTAAATATGGTTAAATAACAACAACAACAAAAAATCATCAATATCATTTTCCACTATCATGCACAAAATAAGAAAAAGTCACATTCTTATCTCAATAAAGGAAAAGGCATTATAAAATTCAATACCTATTTAACTATGAAAAACTGTCAGAAAACCAGGAGTTGAAAGAACTTTCCTTAAGTTGACAAAAGCTATATTCCATATAACTACATCTAATATTCAATTTAATGAAAACCCTTTAGATATATTTCCCTCAAATCTTCAAATCTTTTTAAAATCAAGAATGAGTTAAAAAAAAAAAAAAAGAGTAAGTTAAGGTTCCAACTATCACCAGTACCATTCATAATAATACAGGAAACCCTGCCCAATCAATAAGACAAGAAAGGTAAATGCATAATATTAGAAGGAAAGAGACAAAATTGTCATTATTAGTGCTGAAGAAGATTCTTGAGAGTTTCTTGAACATCACTGAGATCAAACCAGTCAATCCTAAAGTCAATCAATCCTGAATATTCATTGGAAGGACTGATGCTGAAGCTCCAATACTTTGGCCATCTGATGCAAAGAGCCAACTCACTGGCTCTGATAAGACTCTGATCAGGTCTGAAAAGACCCTGATGCTGTGAAAGATTGAAAGCAGAGGGAGAAGGGGATGACAGAGGATGAGATGGTTGGATGGCATCACTAATTCAATAGACAGGAGTTTGAGCAAACTCCAAGATATAGTGAAGGACAGGGAAGCCTCGTGTGCTACAGTTCATAGGGTGGCAAAGAGGTGGACACAACTGAGTGACTGAACAGCAACAATAATCATCTGTATTTTTAAAATGAACATAATCAAGACACAAAAAGAACTGATAATCAAATTTGTTAAAACAGCCAGATTGACAATAAATCTATAAAATGTAATAGCATGTGTCTACACCAGCAGTAACAATAGAAAAGAGAAACTTACTTTATAATAGCAACAAAAATGATAAAATAGCTCAGAACAATAAAGGAAGAATATATACCTTTGTTATTTTAAGATAAATTTAATGGCATAATAGAACTGAAGAAAGAGAGAGTTATGTTCATAGTTGCAATTACTTCACATTTGTAACTATGCTAATTTTCCCCTTATTTATCTATTAATTCTGTGCAACTCCAATTAAAATTTCAGGAGAATTTTTTAAGAAATTTGACAAATCATATCCTTCAAATGAGTCATCCTCCCTTTATAAAAACAAGCAAATTGGTTTTTGTTTCCTATAACAAAGGGTAAAAAAAAATTCTAACATGAGTTATATTATTAAAATTGTCCAACAGGACATTATCTCAGGACATTTACATGTGCTTATTCCCTCAATCTTCAACACAGCTGGATGATTTTCGGTTTTTAGGTCTTGAGTTAATTCTAGAGTCCTTTCCTAACCACCTCATGGAAAGGAGGTCACCTTTCTCACTATCCACTATCTTATTCAACTTCATTTTCATTCACGCCTTATACCAAGTTTATAACTACTTATCAGTTAACTTGTTTTTGTCTGCTTCCCCTATTAGAATGTAAGCAGCAAGAGAGTGGAGACTGAGTCTGTCTTCATCACCATTATCTACCCATGCCTGACACAGCGCCTGACACCTAGCAGGGTTTCCAATAAATATATACGAGTAAATGAACACATCACAACATATCTCTCAGCCTTTCTAGGGAAAAGCCAGGAAGGGAAGTCCACATTTACTCATCACCTCCTTCAGTTGAGACAAGCAACAGAGACAAAAGAGAAGAGGTGAGGAGAAATGTGGAACATGGTTCCAGAGGAATCTGCAGAGGTGGATGACGTGCCAACTCTGTACCTGCTTCTGAGAGGAACCCAGAATCATCAGGTAACCCAGAAGAGATGGTCCCTGTCTTCAAAGAGCTTTTCATCCCATACAGAAACCTTTAGAATAAGGAGCAGCCAGGGAAGAGGATAAAAGGCACAAGAATAGCAACTCCAAAATTATGCTTCATTTTTGCAGACACTATTAGCATCTTATGGCAAAATAATTTGTGAACCTAATAGAGAACACAGAGAAGCAAGGAACAGATGCATCTCGACCATACCAAGGGGGGAAAGCTGCAATTAAACCGACAGCCTGCAGGCTCTACAGCTAGGCTCAGGGTTGGTGCTGAGTCTCTTTCTTCCTTGGTAACTTAGTCTCATTTCCCCCTTCTGGTGTCTTACTGTAGTAATAGGTTTGTTATTACAGCTCTGAAGTCAGAGCAACACACCAGAGCAGGGGAAATGAGAGGGAGAAAAACAAAAAAAGCAGAACATGAACAAACGGCTCTTGCCTGAGAGCTCATGCTCCGTAAAGATTGGAAGGAAGGACCGTGTGCTCTTGCTCCCATTTGCCTTTCTCCTCCTGGCACTCTCTGAAATGAGCTGCAGGGTAACAGAGGGGACTGTCTTTGGAGGGTGGATGCTCGTGGCCCTGAAAGAATTAAATTACATTCAACAGGCACATACTTACCTCCCCATTAGGTGAAGGAAGGAGGAGGGAGCTTACAAGTAGTAAATGTCCCTTCCCTGCAAGGCTCTGGGAACTGAGGAAACACTAGCAAAGAGGAAAGCCAATCCCCTCACCTCTCACTCACCTGCCATGGCTATTATACACTCTTGGGAGAGAGACAGATAAACAAACAAATAAGATAGATAAGCTGAAGAATTGATACTTTTGAACTGTGGTGCTGGAGAAGACTCTTGAGAGTCTCTTGGACAGCAAGGAGATCAAACTAGTCCATCCTAAAGGGAATCAACCCTGAATATTCATTGGAAGGACAGATGCTGAAGCTGAAGCTCCAATACACAGGTAGCCAAAGCTACCTGATGTGAAGAGCTGACTCATTGGAAAAGACCCTGATGCTGGGAAAGATTGAGGGCAGGAGGAGAAGGGGACAACAGAGGATGAGATGGTTGGATGGCACCACTGACTCAATGAACATGAGTTTGACCAAACTCAAGTAGCTAGGGAAGGACAGGAAAGCCTGGGAGGCTGCAGTTCATGGGATTACAAAAAGCTGGACACAACTAAGTGACTGAACAACAACAAGATAGATAAGACAAAAAATTAAAATACAAGATCAAAGGAACAGATGCAAGCAAATCTGGAATTCCATCCTGCCAAGAGGCTGTTTCACCTGGGAAACTGGGCTTGCAGGAAACGCTCTAGTCTGCAGAGCAGTAAGCAGGAGTCCGGAGAGTGACAGGACCCTAAGAACAGACAAGGCGGAGCTCCCTGAGGACGGAGGGGATCCTCACCTCAGCCGGCTGACACACCAGCCACAGGGCTGTGACTTTCAGTGAAAAACCATGGCTCCCCACCCACCACCGCACTCCCGCCACAACCCACAACCCCTGCCTCAGCTTTGTAGCCGTCCTCACGCACGGAAACTCTTATTTATGTCTTTTAATTACATGAAAGAAACGTGCATCCTTTGTCCGGGTGTGTTAGTATCTCTTCATCAGTCACAGTTACCCTTGAGACAACCACACAAAGGTAATTTCAGAGAGTGACAGAAGTCTAAGGAGGAACGAAACCAAGGAATGTGACATTGAGGGGCTGGGAAGGGGAAAACAATATTCTCTTGGATGTTCAGGCAAGGCCTCTCTGAGCAGAGGATGAACGCGAGCCCTCGGGGCCAAGATCAGACAGAGGGCACAGCAGAAGCCAGCTCCTGGAGGTAGGAGCGAGTCTGAGCACTTGAAGGGCAGACTGAAGGTCATGTGGCGAAATTGGTGCTTCTGGTGTGACCCTCCCAGACCAGTAGCATCAGCATACGTGGGAACTGACGAGAAGGAAGCATTCCTGGGTCTCATGAAAGAGTCAGAAACTCCAAGGGTGCAGCCCAGCTGTGTGTGTGTATGTGCGTGTTTAACAGGTCATCCAGGTGATTCCAGGGCACACGCAGTATGAGAGCCATGAGGCTGGAGGGTAGTGAGACAGGAGTGGACTTGCGGGAAGGGCTGAGCCAGCCTCCTTTAGAAGTGAATTCCCAAATCACGAAACAAGTCAGCCGGTTCATCTGAGTTTTTCATCATTATATCCTCAGCACTTACCATGTTGCCTACTACAGCGTAAACGCCCAATACTTGCTTATTGAACAAATAAATTAATATAAATATAAATAATGAGCCTCTAAATTTTTGATCCCATACCATGTACTGGACAAAAATAGGTAAAATCACCAGTAGCTTGTGATCTACAAATGGGGAAAAAAGAGACAAATGCAAAGAAAAACTGAGAGCACTAGAATCAGATGCACTGATATTGGCAAGGAACGAGAGGTGAGATCTCCTAAAGCAAGGAGGGTCAGAAAAACAAAAAAGCAGACAGAGGAGCTCAATAAACACAAAGGTGTCAGCATTTACTTTTGGGGCAAACAATGTAGTTCATTAACCCCCAGGGAATGACTGTATTAATGGCATGGACCAACTATCATTCACTTCTTGTCTCCAAGTAAACCAGAAATGTTATATTGATTCAATCTATCTAAAAAAACACACAAAATAAAAGTCTCGACTTAAATGGAAAAATCCTCAGCTTTATGGAAAATTCCACTATCCAAATGCTTCATTTCCAGAGGTATTTTAGATAGCCAAGATTTTTACTGTATTGCTTTTTTTTTTTTCACCAAAGCGCTCTCACAACCCAGAGTAGGGAATATTGGTGCTAACCAACTCTACCTGGAAGCCGGCCGGAGACCTCCACCTCGAAGAGCCTTCTGAGCCAATGCAAGTAGGGAAACCCAAGCCAGCCAAGACCCTCTAGCTGTCAGGACATCAGCAAGGGCATGAGTCACTCTGAGCCCAGACGCCAGCCTCTCTATTGAACCTCTCTGTAACAGAGTGGATTTTAATAGACTCTTCCTCCCCTCCTTCCTACCTCCTGTTCTGGCAGTTAGCAGATTCCTGAGATGAAAGCACCTCCCAGATTTTCTTCATGCACCTCTGTCTTCAGATCAGAGAGTGCCTGGCTCATGTCAGAGGACATGGGAGCCAGCAAGAAAAGCCTTACCTTCTGATCATTTAACAGGCAGGAAGTCCTTGACTGTCTAATCCAAATCCTTCTGGCTGCATGAAGTCTGCTTCTCTCATTGAATTCGGAAGATCCCTCCGCTAAGGAGAAAAAAAAAAGTACTTCATTATGGATGTAGCTGTTCTCAATTGATTTTCCTTCTTCATCTACATATCCAAATCTTGACTATTTGTCTTACTGGTTTTTTCTATCACTGTTCTCCTGTCAACAGTCTATGTCTCATAAGGACTCACTTCCTGTATAAGTGAAAATACCAGTGAAATAGCCCTGAAAGTTACTTTTTTGGGTGTGTTTAGTGCATGCACGTGCACACACATACACACACACAATATGATATTAACAAATATACTTGGACTCTAAACATCAAAAGTGTCTACATGTGGACTGGGCCTCACAGAGAGCAAACCATTTCTGGAAGTAAGATCACTTCTGGTCAGCGGTCCAAGGAACAGACGGAGTATTGGACTAGATGTCCCCAAGGCTCCTTCCTTGCTGAATTGCTGTGATGCTCTGTGATGCGGCGAGATGCCAAACCTGATCGTGAACTTGGGCAATAGCTAACAGGAGAAGAGGGAGTAGCACAGTTTTGTTGGCCTTATCTGGTACCCAAAGCTACACCAGGAGTATTCAGGGAGCCCGGCACTGGCAGTGCAGTGGTATCTGTGACGGTGTCATCATCACCACTGCAAACATTCCTCCAGCACCTGCAGTGTGCCAGGCACTGCATGCATCATTTCAGCCCATCTTACAACAGACCTATCAGCTGCTGCTGCTGCTGCTGCTGCTGCTGCTGCTGCTCAGATGGGCCTATTATTAACCCCATGTTGCTAAAGAGAGGAATGAGGAGTGGAGAAGTTAGACTATCCAGCATCACAAAGCTGGTAACAGATCCAAGACTCAAACCTATGCTGTCTGACTCATCATACTGCCTCCCTAAAGGGTGGTAATGATCTCTTATATTTTGTTTTTTCATTAATTGTTACTGCAGTATAGTTGACGCAAAAGGAGAAGAGGGTAGCATAAGATGGGATGGCATCACCAACTCAATGGATATGAACTTGAGCAAACTCTGGAAGATAGTGAAGGACAGGGAAGCCTGGCATGCTGCAGTCCATAGGGTCACAGAGAGTCAGACGCGACTTAGCGACTGAACAACAACCTAGTTGATTTACAATGTTCTGTTGGTTTCTGCTGTACAGCAAAGTGAACCAATTATACATATACATATATCCACTCTTTTTTAAAGTCTTCTCCCATATATGTAATGACCTCTTGCAGTTTAAGCAGCTTTAGCGTTTTATATGCTAAGAAAAGAACATGATTTCTTTCCCTCTTTACAAGTCTGAGACCAGGAAGCTATCCCTAAATGACACATGGAGGCAGGAGGTCAGGGAGGAGGGTGACTTGTCCACGGTCACTAGCAGTCAGAGGCAGAACCTCCTGGTACCCTGCCCACATGTCCTCTCCCTGCCCCATACCATCTCACTCTTCAGGAACTCCTAGCCTAGTTGTGCTGTGCTTAGTCTCTCAGTCGTGTCCGACTCTTTGTGACCCCATGGACTGTAGCCCACCAGGCTCCTCTGTCCATGGAGATTCTCTAGGCAAGAATACTGGAGTGGGCTGCCATGCCTTCCCCCAGGGTATCTTCCTGACCTAGGGATCAAACCCCAGATCTCCCACATTGCAGGCAGATTCTTTACCATGTAGGCCACCAGGTAAGCCCAAGAACACTAGAGTGGGTAGCCTATCCCTTCTCCAGGGGAATTTCCTGACCCAGGAATCAAACCAGGGTCTCCTGCATTGCAGGTGGATTCTTTACCATCTGAGCCACCAGGGAAGCCCCTTAGCCTAGTTACCTGTGCAGAAAAGTAGCACCTGTTAGTCCCTGCCTGCAAACTGGCCACTCAGTCCTGCACTCTGAGGTCCCAGATATATGCTTGACTCACAGCTGCCAACTCCCTAGGGAAAGAGAGGGCCAGAGAGAGCAGCAGATCAAGAAAGAAAGAGGACGCCAGGATGCAAAACTAGCAGACATCTCTGATGCATCCTTTCCTTCAGTTTCCTAAGCCTGCCAGTCCTCAAACCCCAGAGACAATAATGACACTTTCCCATCTTGCTGATGAGGTTTGAGTGGTTTCCTCCATGTCTGGCCTCCCCATCACACCTATCCTTTTCTCTCCTGACTATTATGACAACCTCTTGACTGATATCATTTTTTCCCCTCTCTTTTGACTCTTGCCCTGTTCATATGGGATACAGGGCTATGCTTCTTGGATCACATGTAATCACTGCCTTCTCCTCCTCAAAGACTTTCAATAGCTCCCTGCTACTTACAAAGACAAACCCCAGCTGCCTAGCCTGCTCTTCAGACCCATCATGATTGACCATAAACCACATTTTCAGCTTTATTTTTACTACTTACATCTAAGTTCTAGTCACAGTACTCCAGAAAAGAACCCAGGAAAGTCTTTTGTACATGCATCTCATGATGATTTCTCTGCTGGAACACTCTGCCTATTTAAAGCTGCACTCAGATGCCACCCACTATAAAAACTTCTCTGTCTCACCTTTCAGTGTCAATCCCTAGGCTACCCGCATCACCCATCAGTATTATACTCTTTATTCTAACTATGTTTGACAATATCTATCCCATGGTCTCTGGCCAGAGTAATAAACATACTATATCTATCCCGTGGTCTCTGGCCAGAGTAATAAACATACTATATCTATCCCATGGTCTCTGGCCAGAGTAATAAACATATTCTTGCCATATGATCAAGCAATTGCACTCCTTGGTATTCACCTAAAGGAGTTGAAAAGTTATGTCCACACAAAATCTGCACACCCGTGTTTACAACAGCTTTATTTATAATTGCCAAAAGTTGACAGCAGCCAAGATGCCCCTCAGTAGGGGATGAATAAATAGATTGTGGTACAGGCAGATAAAGGCTTCCCAGGTGGCTCAGCAGTAAAGAATCTGCCTGCCAATGCAGGAGATGTAGTTTCGATCCCTGGATCAGGAAGATCCCCTGGAGAAAGAAATGGCAACCCACTTCAGTATTCTTGTTTGGGAAATCCCGTGGACGGAGGAGCCTGATGGGCTACAGTCCATAGGATTGCAAAAGAGTTGGACACAACTTAGCGACTGAACAACAGCAGCCATATAATGGGATATTATTCAGTGCTAAAAAGAGATGAGCTATCAAGCCATGAAAATACATGGAG
This sequence comes from Bos indicus x Bos taurus, assembly GCF_003369695.1. NCBI lineage: Eukaryota > Metazoa > Chordata > Mammalia > Artiodactyla > Bovidae > Bos > Bos indicus x Bos taurus. The sequence continues at coordinate 47,548,685 of NC_040082.1, forward strand.
GAAGTAAAAGAAGCCAGTATTAAAAGGCTGTATATTGTAGCCATATCTAACAATGTCCAACCAATGTCCAACTACATGACATTCTGGAAAAGGTAAAATTATGGAAAGAATAAAAAATCAGTGGTTGGTAGGGGTCCATGAGGAGGCAGAGCACAGAGGATTTTTAGGAACGTGAAGCTGTTCTTTGTGATGTTTATAACGGTGGATATATGTCATCACACATTTGTCCAAAACTGCAAACTGGAGCCTGGTGGACTACAGTCCATGGGGTCACTAAGAGTCAGACATGACTGAGCGCCTTCACTTTCACTTTTCACTTTCACGCATTGGAGAAGTAAATGGCAACCCACTCCAGTATTCTTGCCTGGAGAATCCCAGGGACGGGGGAGCCTGGTGGGCTGCCGTCTGTGGGGTCGCACAGAGTCGGACATGACTGAAGCGACTTAGCAGCAGCAGCAGCAGAAAACTGCACGATACAAAGTGTGAACGCTAATATAAACTATGCACTTTGGGTGGTGGTGATGCGCAGGTCCATCAAGTGTAGCAGATGTCCCCCTCTGGTGGACAGTGTTGATGGTGGGAAAGGCTGTGACTGCATGTGTGTGGGGAGGGCAGATACAGGAATCTCTGAACCTCGCCTTAGTTTTGCTGTGAACCTAAAACTGCTCTAAAAAATAGTCTACTTTTTAAAAATGCCTGCCCACATATGATAAACCCCTTAAGAGAATGAGGCATGCCTTCTGCTCCTGTGTCCCCTTCATGCCCTAGCCCTCCCACCACCACAGCAGGTGCTAATAAATGTTTGTTGAATTGAATTAAATTGACAGGTCACCTGTGGGGGAAAGAGCGAGAACTTAATCATTATCTGGATTCCGAGACGACGGGAAAGTTGAAGGACCAGTGACCTCTCTCTTCAGAGCTCAATTATCTGCATAAGAACAAATGTCTCTGATATCTAGCTATTAATTTGCTCACAGTTGTCTCGGCCTCCAAAGTTCACAGGTGTCCCTTTCAATTTCTCAGCCACATGGTTCATAGGAAATGAGATTCTCTCCTCATTCAGCGCATCATGGTAGCCCTAGTACCAACTCCCTTCCCCATGCTCCCCCTCCAATCGCCTCACACATTCCTTCTCTTTTCTGTTTGCCACGATTAACCCCCTGGGCATCAAAATGCCTGTCACCACAACTTTCTCGGGGCCTGTTACGGGACCCATCATTTCCTGCTCAGCATCATAAATCGATAGCTGAGGACCGCAGGTTTTATTGGCAGCCTGAGTCAAAGGAATCTATTCTAATTAATCCTCCCCACAAAAATGATGGCCTTTAGCCATCTCACAGGTGGGAGCCAACAAACCTGGAGTGAAAGGAAAATAAAATGCTTGCCTGGCTTCCTACGAAATCAATACAGCCTCACTGAGTTCTGTTCTGGGTCGCAAAGAAGGGGCAGCAAGTGTGGTCGAGATCACTGGCAAGGTCCCTGACCATGAGTCTGACAGCTGGGGTGGCAGAAACTAGGGATGCCCATCATACCACAGACCCCAGAGGATGAAGGCCCAGTGCCTTTAGAAGTCTTTAGCCCTTTGATACACATTCATTCATGATTAAAAGTGATTTACAAAACATAACCACTTCCATATGCTTGACATGATGATATCCTGGGACAAGTAGGAGATGGGCAAATCTGAGTCTGAATGAGCCAAGAGAAAATTCACATCATTCCTGACGTTATTCTGCAATAGGGCAGTTGGACAGTCCAGTGTTCAGTGGCCAGCACATTATATGATTTCAGGGATGGCTCAGGGAGTCCCTGATGGGGAGTGAGGCGGGCCACCTGGTGGGGCATGGCCGAGGAAGGCTCGGGAGAGCAGCGGGGCCTGTAGCCAGGGGGAAGCAATGCTCTCCTTCCAGACAAAGCATGGCTCAGCAGAAAGACTGTGACCTGTGAGATGGAGCACAGGCCTGGCTTTAAGTCTGCTTCTTTCTACCTGCATGACCTTAAGCAAGTTACTTAGCTTTTCTGAGTTTTTTTCCTCATCTGGAAAATGGGATAAAGAGCGACAGTTCTTAGCTAACCGTCTTATAGTGAAACTGTCTTCATGGTGGAATGGTGTGTGAAACACAACGTGATATGCTTTTTCCCCTTCATCCTCCTAAGTCCGAGATCTGCCCTTTACCACTGAGTGGGTTAGAACAATTAGGTCCAGGCTCACTCTCTCTCTCTCTCACACACACACATGTTCCTCCACTCTACTATGTTACAGAATTCTCCACCTTTGTGGGAAGAAAATAGCTGAAGGAAAAATGAGAAATCTCAGGCACTAAAAACAGGCTTTGTACCCCACCCAACCACCCCATCCTACTTCCCAATTTCTTTGGTGATTCTGGGAGGAGATAAACCCTTCCTAACAAACCCTATGCCATTCCGTGAGGAGAGAAACAAGAGGGCCCCTTGGGGTCAAGGACAGGGAGGCCCAGGTGATGGCCCAGTGCAGTGCCCCCTGCCAGGCAGCACTGGGGTGGACCGAAGCCTGGACTGGGACGGGGGCACCCTGTCACACTGTAGCCTCAACTTCAAGGGAAAGGACGGAGAGGGGGAAGTCTGAGGTTTCCTGAGTTTATACCCATAGGACCTAAAAAACTGAAACGACAGAGTTCTTCTGGAATTGACAGGAATATATGTTCTGCCTTCTGGAATGGAGCTCAAGAAGGAAAGCAGATCCAGTTTGGGGAGAATAAAGCAAGTTACACTTTGGTAACCTGAGTCCATGGTCAGTCAGTTCAGTCACTCAGTCGTGTCCAACTCTGCGACCCCACGAATCGCAGCACGCCAGGCCTAACCTCAGAGTCCATGGTATATACATTTATATATATTTATATACATATATGTGTATTAAAAGTAATAAAAATAATAACTGACATAATGTAGCAACTGTGTTTATTAGGTGCTTCTGTGCTCCAGGTCCGCTCTCACAGCTTTATACAGATTCTATCTTTTATCTCTCACTAATAGGCATACAAGTTCAGTATTACTGTCCTCTTTGGGAGATGGGCAAACTAAGCATAGACAGGTTAGATAACTTGACAACTAGCCCAAGGTTACAACACAAATGTGGAGGGTCCAAAACTAAAACCCAGGCCATCAGATGGCAGAGCCCATGTTCCCGATCACTTTTGCTTTCTTGCTTCTGCCCTAAGCATTCAACATCTTACAGCACATTTACTAACAACTTACCGAGTGCTGACCATGACTTAGGCATTATGATGCAAGCTTTACTCTTATGTTAATACTCTTTATAATAATTCCCGGAGAAATGTGCTATTATCACCTTTCTAAAGGTGAAGAAACTGGGACTCTGTATCTGATTCTGTCTGGCTCCAACTGTATAGTTTCAACTCCTTCCTTACAACCTTCATGGAAACACAAATAGAGGGCTTGGTTCACTGCCCGTTTTAGAGCAAGGCTGTCACATGAGTAGCTGCCAATATTTGAATCGTGATGGTAAGGAGGGGATGTGGGTCCCTGACAGCCCCAAGTCCAAAGGTGAGGGCCAGAGGGAAGGGCTCTGTAAGAATTAGGGTCCAATCTCACCAAGAAAAGGCCTGGCAAAGACTAGATGGGTATCCAGTCAGGCGTAAAGATTCCCAAGGAAAGACTCAGTTCCTGGCAGGTGGGGTGAGTGCTGGATTAAGACAGAATATTGTCTTCCAAGGCCACACGTGGGGCTACAGCCTCCAAGACCTGCCTCAGAGACCAGTGGCAACGTGCACCCCAAGTTTCTAGCTACAGGGCAACCTTGACCATTCAGGGTGTAGTTATCCTGAGTCTGAAAGCAGAGGCCATCACTGAGCTTCAGTCTACAAATAGGGAATCCAGAGACCGTAAGCAAAGAGCACAGTCACACGGCGGGTAAGTGGCAGAAAGAAGGAGCACAAACTTGGTGTGCTCCGACTGCAAATTCTGAGCTTTTCCTCACCACTGCGTTTATCCCAAGCAGAGTAAACACCACTTGTGGCTTGACTCACAGGAGAGAAAGGGGAGCAAAGATACACTCTGCCAATCTCCTGTTGTTCACGAGGCTCAGTCCTATATAATCAGCGACTATTTTCCATTGTCTAGGCTTGCCGGCCCCTCCTGGCCCAGAGCCAGCTGACGTCAGACCCCAGACCTCTCCCCGGCAAGGGATTAGTTAAAGAAATAAAGTCCCATTTCACAAGCTGCTAAATCCTGTTTGAACAGCCTTGCCAGGGATTTCCTGGGCTTAATCACCTGCTAGCCATGGACAGTGGGGAAGATGCTGGTCTATGACTTTGTTTTTCTCTGTCCTCCCCTGGTGTGAGTCCACTCCCAAGAATACCCCTCAGGGTTTACACAAGAAGGCTCACTGCAGTAGGGCTCATAGTGGCAAAAAAAAAAAAAAAACAAAGAAGAAAGTAAAATCTGTCAATAGGAGATAGATGAATAAAACACTATGCAATGGTTGAAACGAATGTACTAAAGTCTACAGTCTACCAATGTGAATAAACCTCAAAAATATACTCAGTGAAAAAAGTGAACGGCTAAAGAATATGTATAGTATGAATATTTCTATAAAGTTATAAAACATACAAAGCAATGCTGGACACTGTACCGGGACTCGAACATGTAGAAAAGTCAGAAGTCATGCCCGGAAATGGGTAACCACTCTATTTTTTCTTCAGAGAAGAAAAATGGGAAATAAGAATAACAAGGGGTTCTTGGAGTGGTTCAAATCTATTTGTAATTTTTTACTTCTTTTTTAAAAACCTGAAGAAGGCAAAATGTTAAAATCTGTTAGAGCTGGACTATGGGTACATGAGTGTTTATAACACATTATCATATTTACATTTGAAATCTATCATTACAAAAAGTTTTTTAATAATTGAACCTTTAAGTATTACAGTAGGTAATTAGAATCTAGTCTGAAAGCAATGAAAGTTTACATGCAGGGAGAGACATGATCAGTCAGCCTGATAGAGATAAGGAGATATAATCTTAGCATGGAGTTATGAGGACCTGATCTAGGCCAATAGCACAGTGAAAACAGAAAGAGCCCAGAAGTCAGAACCCGAATCTTCCATTACTGGACTATGAAAGTATTGCCTAGACTAGTCCTTCTCATCTCCTAAACCTGCCTCTGAGAAATCCACCCTCCTCTCTCCCGTCCCACCTTGCACTTCCGTCGGGGTTGCCAATCATGGTTTCCTTCCCTAGGATGGGCATAGGAGTCAGGCTGGTCAATTAACAACACCCCATCACCAAAGTCTATCCTGACGGGTTCAAGAATGGACAGTGGCCCAAAGCTCAACCAATGAGAGCCAATTTTTTTTCCTGGGATACCTTCTTCACTGGGAATTGAATGGGATGTAGTAGAGCTTGAAAGAGACGGATACGGATCTCTCCATGGCCACAATTCCTGACCAAGAGAAAAGCTAGTCAGGGGTTGGACAGAATGAAGTCACGCCGGAGGATAGAGCAGTGATGAGATTTCTAGATCGTAATGAGCTCCCAGTTTCAGGTTTCATATTCTGGATACAGCTGCCCTGTGTGAGTGTGAGTGGCAGCGGCTCCCATAGCACCCTTTCTGAATCAGTTCTGCTGTCACTTTGGACACTGATCCTGGCTTCACAGCCTCCTGGTCTTCTTGTGCTTCAGAACACTCTGTGAGCTACCCAGCACCATTTAAGAATGCCCTTTACTGTCTAAATGAGCAAGTGTTGGTTTCTGTTGTTTGCAACCAAGAACCCTGATACTGACGTGCATGTAACCACTGTTTTCCCAGGAGACCCCAGGAAGACAACATCTCAAAATGGCGCCACATGTAAGGACTAAGCCAACTAGGGCTCAGAGTAATCAGGATCTCACTGTTTCCACGTTGGGCTCTTACTCTCTAAGAGCAAGAAGCCCTTTCCAAGAAATGATCTTAACACAGTCAACCCTTCACAGAACGTCTAGCACCCTCTCACCATTCCTGCAGGCAAAGTGTTAACATCCACAAAGCCCATGCATGCCCATCGAGGCATTTCATGCTCAGAGTCACCCCAGGCAGTGAGCAGTGCAGGCCGAAGACTATTAGTCTCATTTAATAGAGGAGGAAGCTGAATTTCAGAGAAATGACATACTCAAGTCACACAGCAACTTAGCCATTGTGCCTGGAACAGAGTTCAGGCTCCTTAACATCAGCCTGACATATCCAAAAGGAAATAAAACTACGGAGCTAGGAAACACCGTCAACTAACATTTCCACCGTGCTGGCTATGTGCCTGACGATATGCTAAGTGCTTTTCGCACATTAACTCACTTAATCCTGCTTCCCACCCTGTGAGGTTAGTACTAGTGTGGCTCCTATGCTACAGATGAAGGAATGGAGGCACAGAGAGGTTAAGGGACTTGTCCATAGTCACACAGCAAATAAGTAGCAAGAGCTAGGATTCAAACCATGAATCTGGTTCCAGAGTTTAGGCTCTTAATCACTACATTAAATAGAGAGTGAGGAGTGGTCTTTCTGGAGTCTAGGTACCTTAGTCTCCCCTCCATGGAGTAAGGGGAAGTTCTAAAAGGCCTGGCTGTGAAGGTACCCAAAGCCCCCCACAGCTTTAGGCAAATCTAAATACAGATATCTCACGCTAAAAGCCCGGAAGGGAAGTGTGCTAACAGAGCAGGTGCTGAATTGCAGAAAAGTTAAATATGGAACAGGAGCATGGGAGGCTGCAATAAGAGCAAGGAGGGTAAAAACCAATTTCAAAACAGAGCCCCAGGCAATGATTTGGAGAGAAAAACCAATATATGTGGTATCACATAATAACTATAGCAACGCCTTCCATTTACCTCACCCATTCCTTTCGAGGAGGCCAAAGTTCACCAGTTATTACTATTCTTCCTTCTTGAGGCCTGGGACCAGCTGAGGATGGCTGAGGGCTCTCTCATTATGAGCAGGAGAAAGGGAAGCACTCAGAGGTCAATACAGAAATCACAGAGCAGTAACGGAGCTTTCAGAGCCAAGTGTCTGGGCCTGAGAGCCGATAGGCAAAAGACAACGCATTGAAAATCAATTCAGCAAAGGACCGATTCACACTAAGCTGTCAGAAGAATCCCGAAGCTCACTCTAAGAGAATCGATCACTGCCAATTTACCTCCTGGGAATGGGCAGAAGGAGCAGATATAGGGGGACAAGCAGGAGCTGGGACAAGGGGCAGAGAATATGGAGCAGGAATGGGGAATAAGTGACAACTGAAAGACAGTGAAGTTCTCATCAGAGAAAGTCACAGGTAAAGCCCCGAGCAAGCCAAGATCAAGTATCCTCAGTGCGTCAATGAACTCTTCATCTGGCAAAGCGATCATTCAGCAAATTGGCTCTCATCCAACCGTTATGGGGTCCTGTGGAGTTCCTTCTGTAGTACAGTGGGCAGCCAAGAATTGTGTCTCTAACCATCCCTTCTCTCTTCATCCCAATTTCACCTTAGACTATAGGTACCCAGTCCCCTCTCCCCACCAAACCAACTCTCCAGAAACAATCCAATTGGTGTCATCATCTCTTTCTAGCATTATTTCTTTTCCCTTTTTATTCATCTTAAACCCAGCAGGTTGGGGCTATCCACTCCTTCCCAAACAATCTGTACAGCCACCACCGTCTACACCTTTGCTTAAGGGGTTCCTTGGATTGGAAAGACCTCTCTTGGATAGCCGATCCATTTCAGTGTGCAAACTGAAAGTCGCTAAGGAATTAAGATGGTGGTGATGGCTGTACAACTTTGTAAAGATTCTAATAATGGTTGAACTGTACACTAAAACTGGGTTTTACCATATGCATATTATTCCCCAATAAAGATTTTTTTAAAGTCACCCAAGGGGCATTATTAGAAATGCATTTTTCCATCTCCTATCCCTAGAAATTCTGATTCAGTAAAAGTATAAGAAGAAATCTTCTTTTTTTCTTTTGAATGATCAGCCCATGTGATTTCAATGCCTGGGGAACTCACCCTAAGAAACACTAATTTGCATGGAGATTCTGATCACATACCACCTCCATCCTGAGGCCCTGCCAGACAGAAGTAAGCACTCCCTTCTCTAAACCTTATGGTAAGGTAAGACCCTAAATGAATCTAGTCTGCCTCGGAGTACAGCTTTCAGTAGACAGGCCTCTATCTTCTCCTAACATCTGGAAAGCCAGGAACGTGTCATCTCTCGACAGCCTTTGTTTATGTACACCTTGGTTCACTCCACAGATTAGGGGTCAGACTGAACATGTTGTTGTGAACTATGAGAAGACAGTGGATAAGGATGCTTTGAGGGATCAACAGCTGGTTCAATGAAGGATGAGTGAAAGAGGGATAGACAGATGGACAGATGAACTGGATGGACGACTGAGTAATGGGTGATGAATAACTATGAATGATGGTGAGATTAATGAATGGGTGGCCGGACAGACACATAAAAGGATGGAGTCATTTTACCCCAAAATGTGCATGTGAGTCCCACTGTTCCCAGTGTAAGACCAATGGGATCAGGGGAAACAATTCCATCACACACACCTAAGTACAGGGGCATCACTGAGCACGTGAGAGAGTACAGGACTGGGGATCAGGTCAAGTGCCTACTTTCTCCACTATCTCCAAAAGTGCCCTCATCCGAGTCATTTTCATTCTCTGAACCTCAACTATCTCACCTATAAATGGGCACTACTGCCCCTATTCTGCTGCCCCACTATGTAATTTTGAAGATCACACTATCTAACGAAGGCAAAAGCTATATGATGGCAAAACAAAAAAATTTTTTAAACATAGTCCAATGACACTTGATAGTTCTACAGGTGGTCAAAAGAAGCAGCTTCATACAAGCCAAATTTTGTTGCACACTCAGAACTCCTCATACTGTGCTTCTAAAATGGAAGACCTACATTCCACTTGGGTGTAAATGTTTTAAAATAAAATAGGTTTGAGTCAGAAAGAATTGGTTTCAGTCAACAATCATTAGCTATGTGGTTTTGAACAAATTATTTTTTCCTAACCTCTAAAGTGAACATAATAACATGCACTTCACAGAGCTAAGAAAATGAAGTAAATGATGCTTATGAAGCATCTAACACTGTGCCTTATACAAAGCCCAGAGAAAGTGTTCTGTCTGCTCTCTTGTCTCCTTCGATGGAAACTGGCGTCTTCATGAGCATGTCATTAATGAATAGGTAGAGGAAGCCCCCAGTTCTGCCATTGCATGTTTCTCCCTGATTTGCATGTTCAGCACTGTTTAGAGAGACTTTCAGTTCTCTCCACCTTTCCTGAGCCAGATTTCTCATTCCAAGGTTCTACTTGTATCCAAAACAGACAAAAGCAACAGATGCATGGATTGCTCACTTATCAAGCACTTGTTACACATTAAATTCACCAAAAGCCCACTAAGCATCTATTCTCATGTGTCCAGAGTGGTGCTGGGATCCAGGCTAGAGTCATTTTAGCACATGAGGCTTCACTGAGCAGCACTTCCTTTAAAACACAATCTCTAGAAGGCATCATAAGTTGAAAGCAAGAATCACCATCTCTACATGCCCCACTGGCTTACCCTTGTGGCTAAAGTTTCACAAGCCATGAAACTAAATTATGTAAATCTCTCCCAGGGGAAGGAAGAAATCTTAATTTTAATGATTCATTCAAATATACAAGCAGAAAGGCACTGGACTCGACTGGAAGTCTGGGATTCTGAGTTCTCATCTTGGACCAGTTGTTAATAGCCGAGTGACTTTGAACAAGACCCTTCTCCTCTCTGGGCCTCAGGTTTCTCATCTACAAAATAGGAAGATTTAAAAAAAAAAAAGAAAAGCAGGAAAATACATGGGGCTCTGGATAGCATTAAGTTTTGTACTGGAAAGATTAATGCCCCTCCCACCACTCCCAAATTCAAGTTTACTTGGAACCTGTGAATGTGACCTTATTTGGAAATGGGATTTTTGCAGATATCAAGTTAAGATCATCTTGATAACCAATCAAGATGAGCAGGGGCTCTAATCCAGTGGCTAATATCCTTATAAAATAGGCAGACACAAGGGGAAGAAGCCATGTGAAGAGACCGACACAGATCAGAAGATTCATCTGCAAGTCAAGGAATACCAAGGATGGCCAGAAACCAGCAGACGCTGGAGGGGCCAGGTAGGATTCTTCCCTAGGGGTTCAGAGAGAACATGGCTCTATAGACACTTTGGTTTTGAACTTCCAGTCTCTGGAACTGTGAGGTAAGTCAGAAAGAGAAAGACAAGTACTGTATATTAATGCATACATATGGAATTCAAAAAGATGATACTGATGATCTTACATGCAGGGCAGCAAAGGAGACACATATGTAAAGAGCAAACTTTTGGATTCAGTTGGAGAAGGCAAGGGTAGGAATGATTTGAGAGAACAGCCTGGGAAAATGTATATTACCATGTGTAAAACAGATGACCAGTGCAAGTTTGAGGCATGAAGCAGGGCACCCAAATCTGGTGCTCTTGACAACCCAGAGGGATGGGGTGGGAGGTAAGAGGGGGGGTTCAGGATGGGGGGGCACATGTATACCTGTGGCTGATTAATGTTGATGTATGGTAAAAAAAAAAAAAAAAAAACATCAGAAATAGTTCTATTGTTTTAAGCCATCTGGTTTGTGCTACTTTGTAATGGCAGCCTTAGGATACTAACATAAATCCCCTCAAACTGCATGTTAACTCCAACTTATTGGCAGCATCTGCTTGGAGGGGTGTCTTGAGGAGGTTTTGAGGCTGCATAGGATATAGGGATTAATTCATGATGTCTTTCCTACAGAGAGAAGGGAGTAGAGACCTGGGTTTTGCCATCTTTTAGCTAATTATTATGATATCTTTATGCTCATACAATATATGATTCTATAATTCTAAATCCATATACTCCTCCAGGAGTAAAAGCATTGTGAATGGGGGAAATGTGAGGAGAGAACTATGCCTTACCCGCAAACACTGCCTCCAGCTCCTCCTGGATAAGACCAGCCCCACTCTGCTCTGAATACAGCCTGGGAGTCTGTCGCCCTCTTAGCTTTGCCTTCACCGGATCTAATCTGAGATCAGATTGGCAAAGACGTGAATAGGTTTCCCAGCTGCCACTGCCTGAGGATTATGACCAGAAGTAAACTTGATTTACAGCAGTATCATGGTTGAGATAGAAAAAAAAAAAAAAGATCCTCAGTGGAGTGGAAGCCACAGAAGGACTGAGCTTCCCCTGGGAAGGATTCTGAGAAGCCAGTCTCCTGGAGCCTTTTAGGGGCACAGATCAGGACAGGGAAGCTCACCATTTCTGTCCCTCCTCTGCCTGACTGTTCCGACACCCTGGGTAGAACACAGCTAGACAGCACCCAGGGTCCAAAAAGAAGGGTCTCAGTGATGGTGTTTTGCAGGCTAGGTTTGAGTCCAGTGGCCCCTTCACCCAGAGCAACCCAGGCTTTGGAATAGGGTCTTCCTCTACCTGCAGAGCCCAGTGTGCCAAGCACTCCACTCACCCACCTGCCCTAGGAAGCTGGAAGCTCATTAAGAAATGAAGCTGCAGGCTTGCAGAGAGCTCATGAGCACTGTCAAGGGTCACAGCCTCCCTGGTGCTGTCTCTGGCCCAGCACACAACCAGTATACATACACACCTGCTGCTGGCCCAGACAAGTGCTCTCAGCTCCCAGATCAAGGCAGGAACGAGGACCTTTCTTCCTGGGGAACTTAGGTCCCTCTGCATTCCCAGCAATGACACTTCCTGCCTCCAATGCACCAAACTGTGTCCAAACAAAGCTCTCTCCCCTGTTCTCTTTTGTCTGCCTGACAAAAACCCCTGCCAACAAATCTGCCTTGGTTTCAAGTCCTGCCCAATCCCAAATCCATCCTCGAGGGCACCTTCCTGAGCCACAGTCTCCTGAGCCCCAGCTCAGCACCCTCAATGCTCCCAGCTCCTCCTGCACCCCTCTCCACACTGAGCTCCCATAGCAGCCAGAACTGTCTTTGAAAAACTCAACTCTGATGTTGTCATGCTCCTAGTCAAAATCTGACTTCCAGGTAAAGATCAAAATCCTCCTGCCATGAACAATGAGACTGCCTCCCCCACATCATTCCATTGAAAATACTGAATCATATAAAACTGAATTGCCTGAAAAATGAATAAAAAGACATTAAAAATACAAGATTTAACAGACATAAAATTACTATCAGATTGCAATAAAAGCTCACTCTCCCCTCTGGGCCTGCCTCATCATAGAACTGTAAAGAGCAGTTTGGCAACCATCCTGGTGCACAGACCATGCTGAGTAGCACTGGGCATCCAGGTGCGGCCAGATCCAGCCTTCCCTCCCCCGACCCCTGACATCTCCAGCCTCATCCCACTACAGTTTCATCCCACTTCAGCCCTCACTCCCTCTACAGCCACTGTCCTCACCCACCTCTGGTGCCCGACACTCACTTCCTTCTGCCTCGTGGCTTTTTAACACACTATTCCCTCCATCTGGAACTCTCTCCCTTCTCTTCATGTCTCATCCATTTAGTCGCTTCCAACTCATCCTTCAGGTTTTAGCTCACATTTATTTCTTCAGAAAAGCCTGCTCTGACCACCCGTCCTACACACACACACACAGACAGACACACTCATTCCCCTTCCATCTCCCTGACCCCAGTCAGGTCAAGCTTCCCTCATCATTTGCTTGCATGGATTCCAGTCCTTCACACAATCACCTCAGTTTCTATTCATTCATTCATTAGAACAATCATTTGCTTGATACCTGTCTTTCCCTCTGCTCTACAAGCACCAAGAAGGGGGACCATCCTTCTTGGCTCTTGCTACACTCCCAGCAGTTAGCACAGGGCTTGGGCTCCCCAGGACCTTCAACAACAGCTCGGAAAAAGTAAACAGGACGTGACTGAGTGGCATCTGATCTTTCAGTGCCTCCTCCTCCATACAGTGCAGCTCCTTCAACTTGAAGACACCCATGTTCATCCCGAGGCCACATTTCTATAAACATCTCCCTTTAGTTCTGTCTGTGTGTGTGTGTGTGTGTGTGGCACTGCCCTGGATCCCACTGAGGTCAAGTACCTTGGGCCTCCTCCCTGCCCATCAGCTCTTACTTCTGACGCTGCTCTCTTTACAGTCTTCACACTCTTGAAACAAACATTCACATTAATATTAATTCTGCATCCCAGGCAGCAAATCACTTAGATACGTGTTTTACTAAACGAGGTTCTGGCCACATCTCCCAATCACACATGCCTTCTCCAACAGGCACTTGTAGAGGGCACAACTGCAGGCAGTGTGATGAATCCTTAATGGCAGCATTCCAGGCCGGATGAGAGGGCCAGTCAAGGGAGCTTCTCTGTTTGCCTGGAGTTCTAAAACGGAGGCAAAGACCTAAACCTTAAGAGACACTGCTTCTAAGAACTCATCTTGCTTCAGCTAAAACAGCCATAGCTACAGGAATAAGAATCCAAACCAAGAGAACCACAATCTGGACAGCACCAGCAACTTGCTATATGTCTCAGCTAAGGTCACCTCCCCTCCCTGCATCTTACTTTCCCACCAGTAAGATAAGATTGGTCTAATAGTCTCTAAACCCCCAACTGAGACATTTCACAAATCTGCAGAATGCTCACATTTTCACATACTAGAACTCAGCATCATCTCTAATCATTGTATTGATTTATTCAGTAGATACTTATTGAGCCTCTACTCAGATATATTAATATTCAGGACTGGGGCTTGACAGATAAAGACTGACACAATGCCTGTCCTTCTGGCCTCAGAGAGGAAGCAGATGCTAAGTAAATAATTAATTATTGCAGTTAAGGCTATAAGGGAAGCATGAGGGATTTCATGAGAGCCAACAGTGTGGAGTTCCATTAGCCTGTGGAGGATGAAGGACTGCTGTCAGAGGAGGCGACATTTGAGCCAAGAGGCAGTTTTTACATGTGTATGAGGCCAGAGAGTTCCCAAACTATCTCATTTAACCACACGATACCTATAAGGTGAGAAAGGCTAGCATCAAAGAACTCTGTTTCTTGGCCCATGGGACCCTCTTGGCCTCATGCCCAGACCCAGCCCTGCCACATCACACCCCTCCCAGGGCAATGTAACTTCCCGTCACCACATCTGTCACAGGTTCCACTTTCACGTCTGTCTGCGCCCTCTTCCCTCTACCATGGGGAAGCCCTACGATGGGAGAGACCACGTCTGTTTTGCACATCACCGTGCTTCCAGCTGCACACAGTGCCCAGGGCCCAGTGCGTATCATGTGTTAAGAGCCTGGCTGGATGAGTGAATGAATCCTCACATCACAGAGGAGGAACCTGAAGTCAAGTGATGGGGAATGTTTTCCCCAGTTCCCAAGTTAGCATGTAACAAAGATGGGTCTCAAACCCAGCCTAAGTTTGGGAAGGGAGGTATACTCCAGGCCTCAATGTCCACCCTCCTTCATTCAGAACAGAATCCCTTTACCTGTTGTGTATTTTGACTTTCCAATCAAGAGTTCATTTGTTTAAAAAAAGGGTCTGTTATTCAGTGAGATTTAAACGCTGTGGCCTTACCCCAAGCTGGTTCTCATGCAAAATCCATCACCTCCCACTCTATCTTAGATATCTTGGTACCCAAGTCAGGAGACACACACAGGCACTGCCCCCACAAATGAAGATTCAAGCCCATCTGCTCTGCTCGCAGTTAGTTCCCATCCGTGGTAAACCAGGAGGCCCAGAAACCTGCGAGTTGAGCCTGAGATGGGGATAGCAGAATAGTCTGTGGTCGCTAACATCCACTGCGTGGTTTGGGGCCTGGGGAATGAAGCTACAAGCCAACAGGGTGTGCTTCGTGAAAACATACACACACCAGAGGGATGCTTCGAGTGGGGAGCTGCGCCTGAGGACAGATGTCAGTCTTGGTTCTCAGCACAACCAGTGGACTGGTCTTTCCTGGCCACCTTCCATGAGCCCAGCCATGTGTTGATGGTGGGGGGTGGGGCTTGGGGGGTGGGACAAGGAACATCTAGAAAGCAAAAGGCTGCTGCCAGGCCTGGGAGCAACCCAGGCAGAGGCGTGTAATCCTGGAAGGGATCCAGGCACAGGGCACCAGGCAGAGTGAGAGTTTTCAGAAGCAAGTCTCTGGGGTGGTTGGGGGACTGGGTGCTGAGTCACACCACTCTGGGGGCTGGGCTGCTCTCAAGCCCACAGGGCTTAGTCCTGAAGACAGAGTGGAGCACAGACCAAAGGGGATCTTTCAGGGTTGAGGGCAGGGCTATTTTAATTATTGATGTATCCCTAATATCCGGCATTATACTTGGCTAATGTTTGTGGAATGACTGAAAGGTAAAGAGGAGGAAGCAGGCACGGGCCACCAACCCAGGAGGCAATCATTATAATGCCGTTGGCCATTATTAACTGAGCATTTACTAAGTGCTGGCACAGGACTAAGCACTTCACACCCAGCATAGTCCTGAAAGGAATGCGCTGCAATCTTCATCTGACAGCTGAGCAAATATGACACAGAGCAAAGTGAATAATCTGCATAAAAATAGTGGAGCTGGAATGTGACTTCAGCTCTGCCTGATTGGAGCATCTGAGTTTTTAACTACAGTGATTTTTAGTCAAGTCACCTAACAAATTGCTCTAAAGGAATAGAGAACTTTTAGGGAGACAGAGGGAAGAAAGGATATTTTTCCTAGGAGGAAGAAAAACACAGAGCTAGATATAAACTAGGAATGAATATAGGGAATGATCTCAGATTAAACAGCACCAAAAATAAATAAACAGAAACACACAGAAAATAAATAAACAGCACCATTTCCCCCAAAGAAGCCTTCCCCAATTCTCCTTCCTAAGTGAGGGGTCTCTTCTAACACATTTTAGCACTCCTTCCCTCCTTGCAGCACTTGTTACCATTTTGACTAGACAAGCGATGGTGAATGGAGCTATTTAAATGTCTGTCTCTTCGTGGAACATAGGTCTATGAGGGAAGGTGCTATGACTGGTAACTCACCAGTGCTTCACCCCAGTGTGTGACATGGTGCCTATCCCATAGTAAGAGCTCAAGAAGCATTTGTAATATGAGGGTGCGTGTGACATGGTGCCTATCCCATAGTAAGAGCTCAAGAAGCATTTGTAATATGAGTTCAGTAATGGTAGGCAATTGGGGAAAATTCTCAGAGCACACAATAAGGAGAAATAGGAGCAAAGACAATGGAACAATGTCCCAAAGTCCCTTGAAGACCAAAGAAAAGAGCTTCATGTTGCAGCTGCTGGTCACAGGGAGCCACTGTAGCTTCTCATCTGCATAAGGAAGATAATTCTGCTTCAGATAAGAAATAAATCAGCTAAGGGACAATCTGATGCTTGAGCCCCAATATTATCAACATTCGAACCAGGCCCAGTGCTTGAAGTGACAAGGATCTTGTGAGGGTGGTGGCAGGAAAACCATAGAAGAGATAAATCAGAGAAACATATGGATGCCGGTTCTACCCAGAACACTGTTCATCAAAAGTGAGTAAGCAGTTAGGGACATAAATCTGGGTCAGTAGAAAGGACAAGAGGAGATATGATTTTGCCCTGGCTCTAGAAATTCTACTTTCTCCCTTTATAGAAGAGAAGATTTCATTGAAACTCAGTTGATGCCAAACAAGGGTAGAAAATATATTTCATTATTATATTTCATTTGTTTCTCAGTCCTATACATGACCAGCCAGGAGTAAAAAGAATGTCTTCTAAGGTCTTCACAAGGCTCTGAGTCATTTCCCAATGAATCATTTACTCATCCACATCTCTAAACCTCCAGCTCTAGATCATCGACTTTGGAGCAGAACTGCTCCCAGGGCAAGGCCCCTGCCCACCCTCCCCCTTCTTCTCTTGGACTGACTGCAAGAGGGAGCAGTAAGACCTCATGTTAGACTCTTAAGAGTCTTGTTTTTCATACAGAAGACCTGGTTTCACACACCAGCTGTGACACTTACTAGCAGGGAAGCACTGGTTATATGAACTAGAGATATATAAACTGCTGCTTAGAGGTCCATGAACCAGAACAATGGATCTGGATTCATGGTTCAGAAACATAAATCCTCCTTGAGGATTCTCACTCATAGGAATCCATAGGTAGTCACTGACTACCAGTGCCAGACACCATGCTGGTTACTAGGAACTGGTGATAAGTGAAATTGGTGAAGACTCTAGCCTGGGCAGACAGATATGAAACAAAAATCATACAATCAAATGTAAAATTGCAACTCTGCCAAGTGCTATGAAAGACAGATTTGGGATAACAGGGAAGCCTATAAAAGGGATATTTGAACTTGTGACAGAGGTCAAAGAAGTTTTGAAACCGAGGACTAAATTAGGAAGGGATACAGTTTAGGTGAAAATAGGGTATAAAAGTACTCCAGGAAGGACAGTGTTGGACGAAGCACCCGTGAAAGAAACACAGTCAATTGGAAACAAGACCAGGTGATCAGTCAGTCTGAGCAGAGAAAACACAAGGGACAACATGATGGGAAATGTCCCCAAAAGACAGCCAGGGTGCAGATCATGACAGACCTTATAGCTGGGTCTCTGAGCATGTTTTACCTTGGGAAAAGTCAATGGGAAACCACAGAAGAGGTATTTGTGGGTGGGATGGCATGGGGAGGACATGGGATAACCGATGCTCAAAAAACTACTCTGGCTGGCCTGGAAGAGGCTAGAGAAGATGCAGAGCAGTCAACTGGAAGGTTTTTTAGGGGTCCAGACCAGAGATGATGGGATATTTCATCAGGATGGTGCCTGGGCATGGCAAGAAACAGATTCAATGTTTATGGAGGAAGCAGCATAGTAAGGGCTTTCTGATACAGTGGACTGGGGAGGGCACATCACAGACCCTGGGCTCCTGGGCTTCAAAACCAGACAGAGTCCGTTCACTGGGAAAGGCAAACCCAACAAAGATCAGGTTTGGGAGCAGATTACAAGCTCTGGGTTAGACATATTGAACTGGCAGTAAATTTGAAGCATCAAGGAAGAAATTTTAATCAGGTAGTTGTATATGCATATCTGGGGCTCAAAATATACATTTAGACATTATTAGTATAAAGTGAGTAATTGAATCTGAGGGCAATGACAAGATCATACAAGCAGTGAGAAGTAAGGGCCTGTGATTAGGTTTGAAGAACTTAACATTTCCCTGCTTAGTTCTCATGCTTCAAGGGCTCTGCTTTTTGAAATATTAAAGGCAGTGATGATGGTCAGCTGTACTTGTTCAGACTTACTCTTTCCCAGGCACTTTACATAAATCAGATAATTTAACTTAATCTTTCTTATAACATAGAATGTATGCCCAAGTTTTTCTGTTTTCATTTTGCAGATGTGGGAATTGAAGCTTAGAAATATTTTCTTTGCCCAAAATCACATAGTTGGTACGTGATTGGTTTGAAGCCTAGATATATCTGATATAAAAAATATTCTTTATGATTTGTCCTTGCTTTACCCTCCACAGCTATGATGCAGAGGTACAGTTGGGACCAAACCTGAAGGCAATGAGTTTAGCCAGTGGAAAGATCTTTGAGGGTAACAGTGAAAGATGCCAACTAAACTCCTACAGCTAATGGCCCAGCCCCCCATGCTCCACCTCTGGTGAATGTCCGTGTCTCTGCAATGTCCTGCTTTCTCCCCACAGTAGTCCCCAGGCCAATATGAAGAATGGATGTAATGACTTCACCTCCATGTGGACAACTTACATTAAACCTCATGAGGATTCCTGTGATATGGCAGAACAAACTTTGATCTGAAAAGATTAAACGTTTACTTCTCTTTGGCACTGAACAAGTTACTTAATTCCTCCCTGACACTATTCTTTGAAAACAGGGAAAGCAATATGCTTACACCCTGGGTTATTTTGAGGATTAAATGATATTTGACAAAGTGCTCTGGAAACTGACAATGATGATGAAATCAAACTTACATGTGGGAAATCTTGCCTCTCGAATGGATGACTTTTGGCCCCTAAGATCTGTTTGAAGCACCAATCCAGATTAGTGAAAATGAAATGATTGGCAACAGTTGGTAAAGAATTGGATCTCGGATAAAAGCTTTTTTTTCTTTAACTGACATTAATTGATCTTAAAAGGGGAATGAGAAGGTGATCTAATAAATTATTTCTCCTGTCAGAAAAAAAAAATTAGGATGATGAATGTGAATCAGGCTTAGTCTTTTCAAAAAGATAAGAAGTGTGTCTTGGTGACCCCAGATAACCCCTCGTCATCACGCTTACTCTTGTTGCTACCCCTGTGCCTGTTACTGATAATTATTCCAGGAGTGGTCAGAAAAGTAACACTGGTAGCTAACATTTAATGATTAGTGATCATGTAACAACCATGTGGCTAAAGGCTTTACCTGTATTATTTCACTAAGCCCTTGTGGAATGAGAGGTATTGATCAAACAAAGAATCTATTGAATTGAAGGACAGGAAAGTATCAGAATTAGTCAACGAAGTCAGAGGATCAAAGGATCCTCAGATCACAAGTTATCAAAACTATGTGATAAAATAAAGGGGTGTTCTGACAGAAACTGCAGAATGTCTACATTTCAGGGACTCCAAAGAGAGATGGACAGAGTGGGAGTTGGATCAACTAGAGTTAATTTTTCACTAAATCCTCACCACACATACTTTACTCTGAATGGCTGCTGATCTTGAATGAGTTACACAATATCATTTCCAAGCTCTCATTCAATGTTACCAGAATAATGATACAAATATTATTAACACCAACAACAATCCCAGCTCACATTTACATTGAGTGCTTAGAATCTTCTAGGCAGTGTGTGAAGTGCTTTTATGCATTTGTTTCATTTCATCCTCTCAACAATCTAATGACATAGGCTTGTATGAATCTGTTCATTTTCCATGTAAAGAAACCTAGGTTCAGCAAAATTTAGTAATTTTGGTCAAGCTTATACACTGTGTAATTGACAGAGCTTAGCATGCAAGGCTACTTGGATCTAACATTTAAGATTTTAATCAAGGACATTCCTGTTGGTCCAGTGGTTAAGAATCCACCTGCCAATGCAGGGGACACAGGTTCGATACTTGATTCAGGAAAATCCCACATGCCACAGAGCAACTAAGTTCATGAGTCACAACTACTGAGTCCACATACCTGGAACCTGTGCTCCCCAACAAGAAACGCCACCACAGTGAGAAGCCCATGTACCTCAGTGAAAAGCAGCCCCTGCTTGCTGCAACTAGAGAAAGATTGCATGCTGCAATGAAGGCCCAGAGCAGCCAAAAATAAAAGATTTTAATCAGGACACCGATTCACATTCCTCATCCAGCCCAGAAGTCCTCATTCAGGAGCAGATGCTCCATCGTGAGCCCTATGTGTTGGATGCTTTAGAAGATGACATTCTGAGAGGTTCAGATGCAAATGCGTCAAGTAGGGACAGTTTGTCACAGAACGAGGAATGCTGTCCCCAGTCTTAGTTTTTGGGCTCAAAGTGTCTCACAGGTGACTTATGTCACCGAGCCGTTATCTCCCAAAGAACCCTCAGTTCTCAGAAGGATTTTTAAATTCAAGAATTAGAAAACCTAGTGAAATCTAGGCCAAGATTATTCCCCATGGGAAACTAAACAAACTTCTTTATAGGTAAAAAGATAAAGGAGAGTTGATATGTGCAAATTCACCAAGGGAAGCAATAAGAAACTCCACATGCTATTCACAGGAATAAAACCACAAAGCCTGGATTCACAATCTTTCTCTAGATTCAGTGCTTTCAGCCTCAGTTTTCTTATCTAAATAGAGACCAGTCTGGACTGAAAGATTTCCAAGCTGCCTTCCAGCTCTTACAGTCTATGATACTGTGATAAAACGCTTTCTAAAGAAGCTGACAAAAAAAAAAAAGGAACCTATTGAAAAAAAAAAAAAAGAAGCTGACAAGCATTTGGAGGATTTAAGAAATGCTGCCTTTGGAGGAGAGCTGAGTAAAATTGCCTCAGTACCATTCACCATGGCCTTCTGCCACACATCAAGAAAAGCTGAGTTACCCAGCTCTCAATTCCAAAGGTTCCTGCAACTGGCTTGATGTCCACAGGATCCCCCTACCTCTCCTGCAGGTTTAAAGCCATGTGTAACATGAGAAACACTGCTTCTGTCTTCTGGAGTGTAGACTGTGTGCTTCCCCATTCTGACAACCTCTAAGGATACCGGTAGGTGGATGGAGACGTGAGGGTTGGACAGGTGAGATTCTTACACAGATTTCACAAGGAGTCTCACAGGTCAGTCATTTTTGCCTTCCCAGCATGGATGACATCTCCCAACAGCAGCAGCCCACTTTTCCTTTGGGAATCACTCACTTTCTGTCCATATAGTTCAGATGAGGGTGACCCCATTTACAAGCCAGACTTTGGCCCATCTACATACTCTCCCTTCTGGCCACTAAGGTTGTTTCAGGGATAAGCATGTAATCCAGGCCAGGTCAAAGAGGACAGTGCACCCAGACTGTGTCTATTAGAAAACAGGGGCTTCCTGCCTATTGGAGCTGCTAAGATACAAGCCTAGAAGTAGGGGGTGGCAGTTTTTCTACTCCTTCAGGAAACGTGCCTGAGAAAGATACCAACACAAAAGAAAGCAGATGCTGAACTCAGAAAAACTCAGATGACAGATAACAGTACATAACACCTAGATCGAACTATGCCTGAAGTCCCACTCCATCCCCTTGTCTTCTCATTATGTGGGTCAACAATTTTCCTTTTTGCTTTGACAAGCTCAAGTACATTCCTTTCACGTGTAAACCAAAAAGTTGAAAATACATATTTTAGCCAGAAAACAAGTCTTTATTAATTTCTGTTAACTAGATGTTGTAGGTATAAGAGGAAGCAGTATATGTCATAGTCACTTTCCTTGAGTAATTGATGCTAGTCGCATTTTGAGATTCCTTTCAGTTCAGTTCAGTTCAGTCACTCAGTCATGTCTGACTCTTTGCGACCCCATGAATTGCAGCACGCCAGGCCTCCCTGTCCATCACCAACCCCCAGAGTTCACTGAGACTCACATCCATCGAGTCAGGGATGCCATCCAGCCATCTCATCCTCTGTCGTCCCCTTCTCCTCCTGCCCCCAAGCTCTCCCAGCATCAGAGTCTTTTCCAATGAGTCAACTCTTCGCATGAAGTGGCCAAAGTACTGGAGTTTCAGCTTTAGCATCATTCCTTCCAAAGAAATCCCAGGGCTGATCTCCTTCAGAATGGACTGGTTGGATCTCCTTGCAGTCCAACGGACTCTGAAGAGTCTTCTCCAACACCACAGTTCAAAAGCACCAATTCTTCGGCGCTCAGCTTTCTTCACAGTCCAACTCTCACATCCGTACACGACCACTGGAAAAACCATAGCCTTGACTAGACAGACCTTTGTTGGCAAAGTAATGTCTCTGCTTTTCAATATGCTATCGAGGTTGGTTATAACTTTTCTTCCAAGGAGTAAGCGTCTTTTAATTTCATGGCTGCAGTCACCATCTGCAGTGATTTTGGAGCCCAGAAAAATACAGTCTGACACTGTTTCCACTGTTTCCCCATCTATTTCGCATGAAGTGATGGGACCAGATGCCATGATCTTTGTTTTCTGAATGTTGAGTTTTAAGCCAACTTTTTCACTCTCCTCTCTCACCTTCATCAAGAGGCTTTTTAGTTCCTCTTCACTTTCTGCCAGAAGGGTGGTGTCATCTGCATATCTGAGGTTATTGATATTTCTCCGGGCAATCTTGATTCCAGCTTGTGCTTCTTCCAGCCCAGTGTTTCTCATGATGTACTCTGCATCCTTTAGGTAGTGATATTTTATGATTATTGGTGAAGGGAGTGACTCATCCACTCCAGAGATAATCACACCATTCCTGGTCTTTTCTTCACTGACCTCTGGGCTTATCTCACCTAAGCCTTCCGTCTCTGCCCAAGGTCCCATGCCATAGTCAACTCTCAGACTCAGAGAAGATCAGACTCTTTACCCAAACCATTCAACTAATAAACTGCCCATGCCAGACCTCAGGGATTGCCTTAATTTTCTTTCCCTTGCCCCTAAAGCTTAATTTATCTTGAAACTTTCCCATCTCTCCATTTCAGTTGGACTGTCTTAGGCCAGGCCACCATCATTTCTTGCCTGGACCACTGTGACAGACTCCCTTCTTTCAATTCTGCTCCCCTTAAATTGTCTTATAGAAGGAACTTCCTAAAATGTGACTATCACTCCCTTAAACCTTCTGTGGTTTCCCAACTGTACTTGAAATAAAGTCCAAACTCCCTTGCTCTCCCTAAAGACTACAGATGCTGTAATCTGCTTCCTCTCCACGCTCATATCCCTTCAGTGTCCCCACCAGCTCCTCTGCTATTCGCCCTCCATATCCCTTGATTTTCCTCCAATTTTTCAAACATACCAAGCTACTTCCAACCTCTTAGCCTTTGCATATTCTCTAATGTTCTCACTCCAGTCCTCACCTGGCTAGTTCCTTCTTTTTCTTTGAGACTCACATGTCATTTCCTCAAAAATAGCTTTGCCCCTCGCCACCACCACCACCAAGTCAGTCTTATTCTCACAACCTTGGCCTTTTATTTCACCATCCTTATCACAGTTTCAAGTTATCATGGTTTTTTTAGATTTATATCATGTATACTTATTTGTTTATAGTTAGGCAACCCAACTAAAATATAATCTCCATGAAAGTGAAGTCTTGATTAGTTTCATGCATTCTCAGCTTCAGGCGGGATGCCAGACTTATGGAAGATGTACAATAAATATGTGTTGGATGAATGGATGGATAGAAGTGGAAATGTTGGGGTTCTAACTCGGGTCTATTTAACCTAGGTTTCAGAAGAATAAATATCACCTGTGAGAAGATTCCCCAACTTATAGTCAGTAGTTATTTATTTTCTTAGCTGTGTTGCATGAGATACATCACCTCACCTATTTCTCTCTGTATAATGGGATGAACGTGGTGTACTATGAAGCTGAGTTAGGAACTTGGTGTCCTACAGCTGAAACATCCAGAGAGAAAATAAAAAGCTCCATGACGTATACCAGGCATTATAACTGATTACATGTAGACACAGGGAACACCCGGCCAGTTGCAATCCTCAACAAACTTTGACTGAAATTCAAACAGAATGGACTTTCTAACCTTCAGTTTTTAATAAAAAAAATATTGAGGAAGGATGATGAATGTTAAGGCAATCACAGAAGAAGATATATTGCCTTCCATTGTTTTCTGCTCAGATCTATAGCTATTTCAGAGAGAGAGACTTGGTTACAAGGTAAATTTCATTTGTTTTGGATAAAGAACAATGTGACATTTTTGACAATGTACTGTAAAATATGCCACATTTTTTAAACAAAGTGAGATATTATAAAAATGACATATAAGATTTCAGGGGAAAGCAATGATTAGAAAAGAGCTCCTAGTTCTTTCTGGACTACCTATAATATTTAGGAAAAAACAATCTCTGTACCCTTGCATGCATGTATAAGTTAAATAATGACAAGTGTAATTAAATAACTATTTTGTGGCTTATTTAACATCTTTCCCTCACTGGACTATAAGCTCCATGAAGGCAGGGACCATGTCTGTCTATGACTCCAGTACCTGGAAAAGATATAGCCAGGTGTCTATATAGCCAGCCTCGAGCAGAGACACAAAACCTAGGAGAGAACAGCAACTCACACCCCTAACTTCCACCATACCAAATAAAAGACAGATGTCTGGAGTCAGACAATCTGGGCTCATATCCCATAATCGCTATTTACTAACACTATGACCTTCAGCACAACTTTAATTTCTTCATCAGTAAAGCGGGTTTAAATAGTAGTAGCTTCATCATAATTATGCTGTGATGATCCCATGCCTAGCATATAATAAGCACTCAATAAACGTTTGCAGGCACCATCCTTGCCACCCTCACCAGGTCATAGCTGCCTCTTCTTCTTCCCTCTCAGAGCCAAGTCTGAAACTTCCTCTAATTCATTCTTGGCTGCACAAGAGCTGCAGAAACCAGAGCATTCATGCCTCTGACATAAATCAAAGGCAGACGATCTCCTTTCACTGACTCCTCCCCATAAATCAGTGCAGCTCCCTGAACAGAGACAAATTTGGATTCCAAATGTGTTCTCTAGTCTCCCTCTACTTGGTGAAAGATGACTTCTCAAACCAGAATTAGAACTTTGAGAGATGACCCAGTGCAGCCCCCTAAATTTACAGTTAGGAAAACTAAGGCCCAAAGAGGAAAATGAGAAATTCCCAGTTAGGAACTGAGAATTGCCACTTGCAGGCTGAGACAAGACCAACACCCAGAAATTCTAACTCCCAATCCCAACCCAGTGCAGTTTTTACTTAGTGGTGTAACAAGGGCCAGTGGGAGCAATTGGTCCCAGATGTGGGCAGTAAGGACGTGCACTGCCCATAGAGAATTCAAAACAATAATTTTTAAAGTGACCAGAAATCAGTTCACATTTTATCATTGCCACTTGCTTCAAATTCTGAACAATGCCAGGTTCAAAATACACAACCCTCGCAAAAAAAAAAAAAAAAAAAATTAGTTTGTCTAAGTTATAAACAATTGCTGAGGTCACTGCCAACTTTTAAAAATACGTAAGTAATTTGAAACAGGTGGGCTCAGCCTCACACACTAATTTTAAGAGTAAATCTGTGACAATTCGAAATTATTTGAGCTCGCTTCAGCCACAGTCGCTGTCTCCAACCCCTATTGTTCTGGGTCGGCCAAAAGTTCATTGGGTTTTTCCAGAAGATATTAAAGAAAAACCCGAACAAACTTTTTGGCCAACCTAATACTATATATTTCAGTGTTTAAGCAGTAGATTTGAAAAAATTAAAAAAAAAAAAAAACAGTCAATGAAAAGAAGGAAAAACAAAATTTCAGATCATTCAATTTTGTCATCCTATATAACTTGAATTTTTTCTGGAGTTTAAAACAGTGAAACAGTGAAAATTAAAACTGTAACATTTTTGTTTGGCAAGTGAAAAGTAAAGTTGAGATATGAAATATTTTACCGACTTTGAGTAATACTATTAAAAATCAAACTCTTCTGTCTTGTGTGTCGATTGTTTTAAAACCAAAAATTGAATCAAGAAAACAGGGATTACTCCTGATCATTACATTGTTAGGGCTTCCCTGCTAGCTCACTTGATAAAGAACCCACCTGCAATGCAGGAGACCCTGGTTCAATTCCTGGGTCAGGATGATCCGCTGGAGAAGGGATAGGCTACCCACTCTAGTATTCTTGGGCTTCCCTTGTGGCTCAGCTGGTAAAGAATCCACTTGTAATGGGGGAGACTTGGGTTCAATCCCTGGGTTGGGACAATCCCCTGGGGAAGGGAAAGGCTACCCACTCCAGTATTCTGGCCTGGAGAATTCCATGGACTGTATAGTGCATAGGGTCACAAAGAGTTGGACAGGACTGAGTGACTTTTACTTTCACTACATTGTTACCACTGAAAGCAATTCTGTTGCCTAACAGAATTAAGTGATCTTCTCCAAAGATCAAATGTGCTCAGGATAGGATGGGGTTTTTATATGGTAAAGGTTGGGGATACTCTTCTTATCCACTCTTGATATTCCTTCCATTTGGAGCAGCCTTCACTACTGTATACCTTCATTATTGTAAAACCCCTTTCCTCGCTCCTTTTTCCCATCCTGATACCCATCTCCGTCAGGAGGAGTGGTTTGTGTGACATGCAATTGGCAGGTAAGGTAC
Source organism: Bos indicus x Bos taurus (assembly GCF_003369695.1). Taxonomy (NCBI): domain Eukaryota; kingdom Metazoa; phylum Chordata; class Mammalia; order Artiodactyla; family Bovidae; genus Bos; species Bos indicus x Bos taurus. The sequence continues at coordinate 47,575,411 of NC_040082.1, forward strand.
AGGAAGCTCTGACTTTTCTCTCTTCCATGTTGAGAACCAAGTGACTTGCAGGGAGTTCATCCCATCCTCTAGATGGTGAATCATACAGGAGTGGGTTCCCCTAAGATGTGGGTGAGTGCTGGCCAGGAAGGGAGAATCACTCTGTAATTCTGACCATGAGCCACAGCCTCCAGTGCAAACTTTCCAATTATAAAGGTGATGTTTTGACCTCCCACCTGACTGACTCCTTCGTCTTACCTCATTACTGATGCAGAACAGGCAGAGAAAAGGATTGCTACTTATTGGACCCCCTGGGACACCTCAACAGTCATGACGGTGATAAAGATATAACAATAGCAATATTCTTAAGCTATCCTGTTTTGCAGTGAGATGAAACCAGTCAATCCTAAAGGAAATCAACCCTGAATATTCATTGGAAGGACTGATGCTGAAGTGAAGCTCCAGTACTTTGGCCACCTGATATGAAGAGCCAAATCATTAGAAAAGACCCTAATGCTGGGAAAGATTGAAGGCAGAAGGAGAAAGGGATGACCCTAGGATGAGATGGTTAGATAGCATCACTGACTCAGTGGACATGAATTTGAGCAAACTCTGGGAGACAGTGGAGGACAGAATAGCCTGGCGCACTACAGTCCGAGGGGTAGCAAAGAGTCTACGACTTAGGGAATGAAAAACAACAAAAACAACATCTTGTTTTGCATATTTGTTGTGACAGGTACGGTGATGAGTTTAAATGTATTGTCTTACTGAATCTTGCTGATGCAACTGTGAGAGAGGTTCTATTGTTATCTCTACATCACAGATGTGAAAATGGAGATGTAGTGAGTATTAAATCTGCCCGTCATCACATAAGCAGCAAATGATGGCAGAGGACGTGAGCCTGGGTCGATGATGCAGGACCCAAACGCTTAACCACTATGCTCCTTTGCTTAATGGTGGGAGAGAATCCACTTAGGAGCCCCACTTATTAGATTTACACTCAGAGCTAATGCACTCATCCCAGGATTACTTGGGCCTCCAGCTCTTGAGGATGGAAAAATGGCTCCTGTTCTCTCACTTCTGTTCTGCCGACTTGTCCTTCCTCACCTCTCTCCAAGTGAGAAGTCCAGGAGATTTAATTTGGAGATGGGCTTTACACTGTGAACATGCAACACAGCAGCCTGGTCATGCCCAGCTCCGTGGCCCCAATTTTGCCAGTCATCTCATCTTGAAGTCTTGCCTTCCAACTTGGCTGGGCACTTTCCTGCCCCCAGACAGCCAGCGACCATGTCTTCAGGCTGAGAGGGGCAGGAAAGCACGCTTTGCTACAAGGTGACAAACTCAGCTCTTGCCAAGCCTCTTGGCAGGGCCAGCTACCACTTCTGTGGTGCAATTTCAGGAGCGCTGGGATATCCCAGTATATACCCAAACAGAGCTCTCCTCCCATCCCCCCAAGTGGCCTATCATGAGGCCTGAACTTACATCATTCTATAAATGTATCCCTTTAACTTAAAACATCATTCCCCATTGAAAAGCAAAATATACATGGAAAGGAACACACTCAGCCTTAGTTTCTTCATGTAGAGTGGGGAGTATGCACAATACCCACTTCAAAGAGTATAATGTAAGAACCAAAAGGGATAATACATATATGTAGTAGACTTGTCGGAGTGCCTGGTATAAAACATACACTCAATATATATTATTAATAGCAGTTACCGCATCACTATCACCACCACTAAATTTGGATGTGTTCATCTGTATGATTTCTTTGTTCACAGGTTTAGACATGGAGCCTAGGACTGATCCCAAGAGGCAGTCAGCATAACTGGAAATCAGGAAACTTGAATTCTGAGTTGAATTCAGAAACTTGAATTCAACGTCCCGAGTTGGCTGTTAACTCCTTGTGTTCTGGAAATATCATTGATATTCTCTGGGCCTTTTTAATTGTCTTCATTATTGTCATAATTATAAAAATGTCTGTTATTTTTATAGTATATTCAGATTTACAAGTATTCACTGGTATTCTCAATCTCATTCAAGTTTCCCAAAGAATCTAGAGTTATTAGTGGTGTGGAATTTGAGGCTCCGGGTATGTGTGATTTCCCCAAGGTCAGGGAGCTGGCTAGCAGAGCCAGTGTGACTTTCAGAAGATATCACCCAGTCTCTGGTTCAAGAGAGATTTGCCAGCATTAAAGTAAGAGAATTCTATAGACAAAAGACCACTCTGGTGTAGTCTAGTTTAGTGATGGCCAGTACCAAGACCACAGGACCCCATTCCCCTTCCCACACCCGCAGCAGAAACCACTAATTGATCAGGACAGGTCCAGTAATATTTCTCAACATGGTGCCCTGAGAAATTTTTAACTCTTAATTAAAGCTACATGTGAAACAAACTCATTGTTTTCACCCATCTATACCGGAGGTTGGCAAACTACAAGTCAGCTTGTAAGTTACCACCATCTCCCAGTCTGTGCTGCTCAGACTTTTAGCATGCCTATGAATCACTGTGGCACCCTTTTAAAATGTACATTCTCAGTCAGTAGGTCCAGAATGGGGCCCAAGATGCTACATTTCTGACAAGCTCTCGGAGTTGCCACTGCTGTCAGTCCAGGGACCACATTTGGGAAGATAAGTTCCCAGGTGATGTGACAGAGATGCCCCACCTGTGTGTGTGCAAGCCTCAGACTGTGGCCCATCTCTTAAGAACACCGATCCTGTCCCAAGGCTTCCATCAATGCTACCAAACACTGCATTCCCTGGAACACAGGTGTGTTAGCGAGGGGAGCAAGAGATAACATACAGGGTGACATTGTTCTCCCAGTCCCAAAGCAGTACCCCTGACACATACGCATACACATTCATGCACAAGGATTCTGAGAGTTCCTGGGCATTTGTGTGGTGCAGTATACAGCACGTTCCCTGAGAATCCGGGGACCTGAGTTCTAGCTTCCTCTCTAACTTTCACTCTGTGATCTTGGTCAAACCACTCCAGGCTGTCTCTGTCATCTTAAAGGACCACACTGAGCAGTGAGCCCAGTCCAAAAGCCAACTTGCTATCTGGCCCCAAGATCACTTTCTTCCCTGGGTAGTTTGGTGACACAATGTTAGAAGGTTGGCCGTGGGCACTTACTGAGGTCCCACCAGGTTTATCGTGGGAAGTCACAGACAGATGAGGAGTAAGGCTCATAAGATGTCGATGCTCAAAGGACCTCAGCACCCAGCCAGTTCAACATCTTCACAGAACATCTTGTTCCTCCTACTTTGTTTTTCCATCTTGTTTAAAACAAATAAAGAAACCCGAACACCTTTGCCCCAGAGCCTCAAGCAATACTTTAGCAATTAAAAGATACTTGGAAACTGCAACAAACCCTACAAACCGTGGCAGCATCTTAATGACCCTGAAGTAAAACCTGGTTTAGGAAAAAAACAGAAAGGCTTTCCCCTTCTCACCTGACAGCTTCTCTCCCTGATGACACTGTCCTTGCCGTGAAGGGAGATGAATCGAGGCTGCTCAGTGGGCTGGAGCAGGCAGAGCTGGCAAGAAGGCAAGATTCCTGGGCGCCCGTCCAGCTCTGGCAGCCTCAGGAAAGTCCCTTTCTGAAGCAGATTGTCAGTTTCCTCATCCCTCAAATGGGGGTGGCAATAACAATAGCAAACATGAACTGAGTACTTAATGCCTGCCAGGCACCGTGACTTGTATCGTGTTATTTAATCCTCACCAAATCTCCAGGCTATGTGTATTATTATACCTAATTTATGGTGAGAAAACCAACACTTGGAGAGATTTAATACCATGGCAAGGCCCCCATAGCAAGTTGGTCCTCTCGACTCCAAACTTTAGCTCCCATATCTTGTACTGGATCAACTCTTCTTGCTGTGAACCCTTCACATGTCTATGCAGTTCATAGAAGACAGATATGAAAAATCACTCCATGCTCCTAAGTGTATGCTTACACTTATGCTCATATATATATATATATATATATATATATATATATATGAATGTATTACTGTGGTTGTGAAGCTAAAGCAATGACTGCCAACTGGATAGATCTCTGGGACCAGAGTAGTGGTGGGGGTGGGGTGGGGGAAACAGAGAGGAGTTAGGGTTCTTCTCAGGGAGTGTGGGACATAACCCATTCTTGTTCTACTTCTCTATAAGCTGACTCCCGGAGAAGGCAATGACACCCCACTCCAGTACTCTTGCCTGGAAAATCCCATGGACGGAGGAGCTTGGTGAGCTGCAGTCCACAGGGTTGCTAAGAGTCAGACACAACTGAGCGACTTCCCTTTCACTTTTCACTTTCATGCATTGGAGAAGGAAATGCCAACCCATTCCAGTGTTCTTGCCTGGAGAATCCCAGGGACGGGGGAGCCTGGTGGGCTGCCATCTATGGGGTCGCACAGAGTTAGACACGACTGAAGCGACTTAGCAGCAGCAGCAGCAGCATAAGCTGACTCTAATGCTCATCTCTTTTCTTCCAGAGACTCCACTACTCAATACATACTCCATATATCTAATTAACTCCCTTGCTTTAGAAATTCCCTGGGTGAGGAAAGGGGACTTCCCTGGTGGTCTGGCAGTTAAGACTCTGTACTTCCACTGCAGGAAGTGTGGGTTCAATCCCTGGTTGGGGAACTAAGATCTCACATGCTGCATGGTGCAGCCAATAAATAAATTAAAATAAACTTATTTTTTTTAAATGAAATTCCCTGGGGTCACACAGTGCTAATCTCCGGCCATATTTTTACCGTCAGTGTTGGTTCATCTTCTTGCAGGTGAATAGTGAGATGCGAAGAGGAGGTGGGGGTTGGAATTTCACCCTTCGCAAAGTGAGCCGCCTTTTAATTCAATTCTCCTGTCACCCATTCTTTCATTATAGTTATGGATTTGGGCAGCCTCTTGCCATGCTTACACAATCTTCTGATTAAATTCTGCCAAGCAGCCAGCTCCAGTTTCAGAAACTGAATGAATAAATAAACCGCTGCACTAAAGCAAAGAGAAGACACAAGCCTGGGGTACAGGGAGAGTTCTGTGAATTCTAAGACAAACAAGGCCACATTAAAAGAGGTGCAGAGGTCTGAATAAGGGAGGAGGGAGGAAAGGCTTTATACTTTATGGCATTTAAGAAAGAAACACTTATAAGAGTAGAATATGCCTAGCACTTGGAAGTGGAGCAGATGAATAGGTGTGGGCCACTAGAAAAGTCCCTTTCCCTCTCTGAGACTTTATTTCCTTAGCTGTCAAGTGGCATAATCACATTAACTGGTAGTTGTTAAGCACTTACTATGTGCCGGGCACCGTGCCAAGTACTTTAACAGTTAACATGTCACACAGATTAGGTGAAAGAACGGAAGATGTTTAGCCCAAGGAAAGGCAGCTGGGGAAGGAAAAGTCAACTGAATTTAAATATTTGCTATAACCTGAAAAGAACACAAAGTTTATTTTGTGTTCCTGTGGGCCTCAGAGTTGAAAGAACACAGCGTTTCCTGTCAGACTTCAGGGAGGGTTCTGAATCGTCCAATGCCTCATTCTTTTGATGTTGCAAGATTAACTAAGCCTCTCAGTCTCAGTTTTCTGGGCTGCAAAATGGGGATAATGCCACCTACTTCATACACTAAAGGGAGGGTTAAATAATGTAGGTAATTAAAAAAGAAAAAAAAATAATGTAAGTAAATGTTGTTAAGTATATAACATACACAGGGTTCAACAAATGTTTGTTCTTCTTTATCACAGAGAATTAGAAATAAAGGACAACTACTTTGTACCACAGCCTTGACCAAAGAGAGACTCAGATAGCCCAGGAACTTCATCATTCCATTACTTGAGTGCACCCTTCACCCTGGCTAGAATCATTGCATACCCACATGCATCTATGCCGAGGTAAATTTTGGACATTCCAAACTTAATTATCAGAATTCTCTAACCACGCAGGGTGGGGGAAAAAGTCCGTTCATCCTATCAAAATAAATGACAGAATCTTCTTGTCCCTTACGCCCTGATAGCTCTTGAAGTAGGAGGAAGCAGGTGAATCTATAGCCCATAAGTCCCTGAAGGCAAGGATCAAGTCCATCTAACTTACTCTAGGAATACCAGCTCTGGGCAGAGTCCAGGGCATATTACTGGTGCTCTACAGATAAGTTCCTGGTTGACCATGGTTGACAGGACCATTTCTCTGTTTCTTGCTTTACTACTTAAATACTTGGATGCATTTTACTTTCTCCCTACCCCTCTAGCCTCTCTCCTAAGAACTCTTCCAGAGTACAGGATGGCATATTCCTCCAATTTCCTTTATTTTAAACATGCTCATGTTCCTAGATTTATAACTCCAGCCTGGATCTCACTCATGAGCTCTAGATTCATATAGGTATTGAATCCAAATAAATAACTTAATAAATAAAGGGACTTTGAATATTTCTCCAAAAGAACTCTTAATCTATCTTTAAATAAATCATGAATAAATCCAGCCCTCCCTTCAATCTTCCTCATCATGGATAAGGGACCACCGTCTCTCCAGTTGCTCAGGTAAAAAGCCTGAGTCATCCTTGCTTTTGCACCATCAGTCTACATTTAATTCATCAGCAAATACTATCAGCTCTTCCAAAATATATCCCAAGACTGTCCATTTCTCAGCAGCTTCCCCGAAGCATCTTAGAATAAGCTACCGTGGTTTCATTCCTCCATTCCTACAACAGCCACTAAGAGATGTCCCAGTTTCTTCCCAACCTCCCCTAATACACTTGTCATACAACAACCAAATAATCTTTATAAAATACATCACTTCACTCGCCTCCTCAAAACCCTTTCCTTCATTCAGCAGTCAGCATTGATGGTGTCCTGTCTGAGCTGTTAGGAATGTAGTAAAGTGGACAAACCGAAAAGACCTGCCTGCCCTTGGGGACGCACGTCCTACTTAGGAAGGCAGACAATAAACAAGTAATGGGGAATGTGGGAATACAATCTTCATATGGGTAGTTGGGAAGGAATAGCCTTAAGGGGAAGGTAGCAACTGAGCAAAGAGCCAGGTAAGAAAGATAAGCCACGTGGACATCTGTAGAAAGCTCCACAGATGGAGGTAACAGTCAGGGCAAAAGTCTGGAAGCAGGAGCAGGCCTGGCATGCTCCACAAACAGGAAGAAACCAGAGTGGCTGGAGCAGAGTGAGCAGGAAGAGAGCAGTGAGAGGGGAGCTCAGGAAGGGAACATGAGGCCAGGTCATGCAGGACCATGTAAGCCATCCTGGGGACTTTGACCTTTCCCTGAGTGAGATGGGGAGAACTTGGAGGGTACTGGTTAAGAATGATACGACCTAATTTACACTTTTGCAAATACACCCGGGTTGCTATGTTGCAAATACAGTGAAGGAGGTCAAATCAGGAAGATCAGGTAAGAGGTTCGTGCAAGAGATGGACTAAGAGGAGGCAATGTGTGTAGCGATTAAGAATTGGAAGGGAGGACCATTAGCATTTGCTAACAGAGTGGATGTCTGGGGCTTGGGGGATCAAGGCTACTCAAGAAACTGGACGAGTAGATTCACCCTTCACAGAGACAAGGGAGACTATGGGTAAAGCAGACTCGTGGGACAGTAGGAGACGGTCAGGAATTCAGATTTGAATGTTAAGTTTACGTTTCCTTTTAGACACTGAAGTGGAGCCACTGAGTAGTCGATTGTATATACAGGTCTACAATGCAGGGGAGAGGTCCACTCCACAAGTATAAAATCAAGGCTAAAAAGACCATATGGATAGTATTTAAAGTCAGGAAACTAGATGAGATCTTCTGGGAAGAGAGCCAGGAGAGGAAAAAGAGAGGTCAGTCCACAGACTGGGCCCTGGGATGCTCCATAGTTAAAAGATGTTTGTTTTTTGTTTTTTGTTTTTTTAAAAAAAGGAGGAATCAATCAGATAAAAGATGGGTCACTTTCCAGGGCACAAGAAAACAACTGAAACCCCTTATCTGGAGGCCTTGGTTGATCTAATCCAGTCTCTCCAACTTCATCCTTTGCCTTCTCCCCTCCCCCTACTCACTACGCATCAGCTACAGTGCATCTCATTTTGTCCCTAAAATAAGTGCAATTTATTCTTCCTTCAAACCTTTGGACTTGCCTGGGAAGATCTTCCAGACTTTCTGGCTGACTTCTTCTTGTCACTTAGTTCTCAGAGCTTTTATGTTGATTCCATAAAGAGGCATTCTCTCACCTACTCCCTATTCAATCCATATAATCTCATATCTTGGTTTGCTTTTCTTTCTTTCTCTCCTTTCTTTCTCTCTCTTTCTTCTTCCCTCCTTGTTTTACCCCTTCTCCTCCATTCCATTTCTATCCATCCATCCATCTATATATTTCTCTATCTATTGTCTATATTTTTATTCTGTAGCACTTACCACCATTTAACATGTTCTTATTTCTTTACATTTCTACTGTCTATTCTACCCCTCCCCCTACTCTGGCCAGGTAAACTCAAAGAGGGTAAAGACTGGATCCTCCCATAGATGTATCCCCATCATCTAGACTGACACACATCATTTAGTAAGGTCTTAACATATATTTATGGGATGAATATTAACTAAGATCCAGAAAGGTACAGCAAGCTCCCCAAGTTTGCCCAGAGAGCTAGTGACATAAACAAGACTAGAGCCCAAGTTTCTGAGCCCTAACCTCAAGGTTGGTTGTTTTATGTTCCAGATATTGCAGAGGGAGGAAAGGGGGGGCTCATAAAACCATCCACACTTATTTTTAAATCCACACTTAAGTAGTGTAACCTTCCTTTCTCTAGCTACTCTTTATTAATTCCAAAAACCTATAACTTTAATCATATAAAATCACTGACTAACATCAGAAGCTGACTCATTTGAAAAGACCCTGATGCTGAGAAGGATTGAGAGCAGGAGGAGAAGGGGATGATGGAGGATGAGATGGCTGGATGGCATCACTGACTCGATGGACGTGAGTCTGGGTGAACTCTGGGAGTTGGTGATGGACAAGGAGGCCTGGCGTGCTGCGTTTCATGGGGTCGCAAAGAGTCGGACACGACTGAGCGACTGAACTGAACTGAACTGAACATCAGAAAGGAGATTTTAGAAGACAAATCATAGTGTACTAAAGCTTAGATCAGAGAGGGACCATAATCCTTTTTTAACCAAACTTTTCCTTTTCCCTATAATCTCACGATCTAGAAAGGTGTTTGGTCAGTGGCCAAGAAAAAGAACAAAACTAATGTGCATCTCCACTGGTTGCCTGGTGCCTTTCAGATGTCCCCTAGAGAAAGAATTGTTTTTTATTTGTTTACTTGCTTGAAAAATATATATTGAACCAACTATTCTAGAAGCTGATGATACAACACTGAACAAAACAGATTAAGTTTCTTAGTCTGAAATGCTCACATTCTGGTCAGAGAGACAGACAATAAATAAGCAAATGAACAAATGGACAAAATAATACCAGGTAATGTTGTTCAGTCGCTCAGTTGTGTCTGACTTTCTGTGACCCCATCAACTGTAGCACACCAGGCCTCCCTGTCCCTCACCAGCTCTTGGAGTTTGCTCAAACTCATGTCCATTGAGCCAGTGATGCCATCCAACCATCTCATCCTCTGTTGACTCCTTCTCTTCTTGCCCTCAATCTTTCCCAGCATCAGGGTCTTTTCCAGAGAATCAAATATTAGTGATGTTAGGTAATGTGAAGGCAATACAACAGGACAGCGTGATACACAGTATGCAGCCGGTTGAGACAGCAGCAGCCTTTTGGGAGAATTTTAGATACCTGGTTGCCACACTGTATTCTGACTTAGTATCAAGTCTACACAGATTTTTATGGTTCTCCTCTTGGAATAGTGCTCAGTGTCTTCTCATGGGAAATCTCTGGGACCCTTATGCCCACGTGATTCATTTCATAGATAAGAAAGCAAGCTGAGTTCCAGCTCCTATATATGACCCAGCATGCCCTCAACTCCATTTAATGCCAAAGCCCATTGCTCAGGTTACAATACAGACAACGGCTGAGTCCACAAGGCTGACCTTGTCACATTGCCCACTGAGCTATTTACTTACTCTTTACACATCTAACTGAACCTGAGGTTAGTCTGCCAAATGTCTTGGGCAGCATACTTGGCTGTGGCCCAGATCAACCAGGTAAACAAGAGGAGGCACCAATGTCTCTGCTGTTTAAAAGACTCACACAAGCTCCTGCCCTCCATATGTCTGACCCAGAAAGAAAGTTTGAGTATACTGGGACACAGCAGGATGGGCTTCAGGGAGAATAAACAGGATTAATAATGCTTTAGCCTCAATGTCACAGGCAACCCTGATCCAGAGTTTGTCACAACTCTGTTAGACAAATCATTTGGAGAGACTATATTAATAAACATAGATTTGGGAATCATAGAAATTTGGGTTTGAACCCATCCCTGTCACTAATTAGCCATATGACCTCAGGCAATTCATTTAACTCCTTAAACCTCACTTACCTATGCAATGGAAGTAATACATATACCTGTCAATCTGTTATGAGAATGGAACAAAATAACATAATAAAAGCACTTAGAGTATCAGGGCACATGTGTCACCCAAGAGCTTAGACTTTTGCAGCAAGAAGGAAATTTACAGATCATTTACTCTCATTTCCTGGATAAACAGGTAAGAAACCTGAGACCCAGAGATGGGACAGGATTAGCTAATGGGAATAGTCAATGCTGGACTGCACTGCAAATGCCTATAAGACCCACACCTGACCAACTTCAGGACTGAAGAAAGAGCCCAGAGTCAGCAACAGAGATATCAATGGTTTAATGGATTAGGGGGTGAGGGGGTGGTTATACATCTGAAGAAAGGTCCTGAAGAGACACTCTACCGTGTGTGGCAGACAATGGGCAGGACTTGGCCTCAGTCTTCACTGGGGCGTGGGAAAGGGGGATTGCCAGTTATAGGGTGAATTGACATCAGGTTGGCTCATGGGTGGACTCCCTGGTGGCTCAGACAGTAAAGAATCTGCTTGCAATGTGGGAGACCCGAGTTCAATCCCTGGGTCAGGAAGGTCTCCCAGAGAAGGAAAAGGTAACCTACTCCAGTATTCTTGCCTGGATAATCCCATGGACAGAGAAGCCTGGTGGGCTACAGTCCATGATGGGGTCACAAAGAGTTGGACATGACTATCACATACACATGGCTCAGGGAAACTTGCAGGGGCTATGCCCCTTTGATAAAAACCATCATTAACTGAGGTCTGTGGCAAGTATGTAGGAAGGTCAGTCATGGGTGTAGGTGAAGGTACTCAACCAGAAGCAAACACTGGTTTACCAGGGCATGTACAGACAGCAAGAGAACAACCACCCTGAGTGGCCTGAACACACAACCAGAAAGAAAACCTCCAGCTCCTGGATCCTTCATGTCATTTTTCCTTCCTAGGGCTTATCCATAAAGACAGAGAGGGCCCAACCTTGCAGCTTCTGGCTCTAGCAGCAAAAATTGGACAAAGCAAAGCCCATCTTGGAGTCTGCAAAGTCAAGTTCAGGCTGATCCACCGACTTGCTCTATAACACTCGGGTTCTCTGCTTCCTGTAGAAATGGCAAGGGACCACAGTGAGACTTGCCCCGAGACTATGAGACTAGTTGTATGTACTCTGTAAATTCAGTTCAAACAATCCCTGCTGTAAGACCACTCTGACTCCTCTTCATACAAGCTTTCACATACTTGCAGGCTGGGGGCAAGTCACACAGAGAATTGAATTCCCTCTATAGGAAGAGATTTATAAAAAACCCAACACTACCAGAATTTACCTCTCAACTCATGAGACACTGAGTACCAACGTTCTTGGGCTGCTCTGATTCAACTTCTAACTTCTGGTAGTTTTGTATACAACCCTCTTCTACCTCTGTTCCCCAGTCAGAGCATTCTCCAGAGAATCAGGGCCCTAGAAAAAGATGCCTAAGAGATAGTGAATCATATGGGTAGATGATGATGGTGGTGGTGGTGGTGACAGTAGCTAACACCTAGTGATGTGATTTGTTTTCAGGCATAGTGCTCAGAACTAAGCACCACCTCATCCAATCCTCACCATGAGTCTAATGGTAGAGGCACTGTCAAAACTCCCATTTTGCAGATGAGGAACTTGAAACCCAGACTGGCCAAAGTTTGGGTTTGACTAGCCAAACTCAAGGTCACTAAGTGGTAAGGCTAGGATCCAAACACATTATGCCTAAATCCAGACCTCAGTCTCTTAATTGTCAGACTACATTTCTAGAAGAGCCTTGGAGAATTTAGTTAGACCAGCCTCCTCATTTCTTACAGAAATCAAAACTGAGACCCAGAAAATGGCAGACAATTCATTCACCCACCAAACACTCAACTGAGCTCCACTGTATGCCAAGTACTACATAAGCGCCAAGGAAAAAACCAGTAAGGGAAATGGATCCCCTGCCCTAAGCGACTATAGACTGACCAAGTTCACCTAACTGGTACAGAGCAAAGTCAACTCCAGTTTCTAGTGCTCTTTTACTTTGCTAGGCAGGGGTATCAGTCAGGCTTTTCCAGAGAAACAGAATCAATGGGGCATGTGTGTATGTGCATAAAAAGATTTATTTTAATGGATTAGCTCACACAATTGTTGAGACTAGCATATCTTATGTCTGTAGGGCCAGCCAGCAGGCTGGAAACTCAAGCAGGAGTTGGGTTGCAGTCTTGAGATAGAGCTTCTTCCTCTCTTGGAAATGTGGTTTTTCTCTGAAGCCCATCCACCTTACCAAAGGTTAACTTCTTTTCCTTAAAGCTGACTGAATATAGATGTTAACCACATCTATGATATCTTTATAGTAACACCTAGATCAGTATTTGACTAAATAGTCCAGTATTCAGCCAAGCTGATACATGTAACTGTCACAGCAAGTCAGTCTATCATCCTTCTCATAATTAATTAGAGCTATTCCCAGACTGGGGCTTTCCTGGGGGCTCAGTGGTAAAGAATCCACCTGCCATTGCAGGAGATGCAGTTCAATCCCTGGGTCAGGCAGATCCCTGGGAAAAGGAAATGGCAACCCATTCTAGTATTCTTGCCTGGGAAATCCCAAGGACGGAGGAGCCTGGCAGGCTACAGTCCACTAGGCCATCAAGAGTCGGACACAACTTAGAGACTAAACAAAAACAATCCTCACACTACCCCTGGATACCTCCTCCCTCTGAGGCCTTTCTCAGTTACAAAATGAGAAAACTATTTCTCAGGGTCCTTCTATCAAATGAAACCTGACTTACTTTTCCCCCTCTAATCTGATGGAACCTAAAAAAACAGATGAACTAAAAACACTGCAGTATGTTTGGCATGCTTTGAACTTTTCTCTTTTAGAAGATAGCTATCATGCTTTAACGAAGATCATGAAGAAAGGAACATCTCAATCTCCATAGAACAGTGTGCTCCTAAATCTTATCACCTGCTTTACACTATGGGGAGAAAGGGAGAATAAATATGTATCCTATCATGTTTGATAGTGCTTGTGTTGAAACTTTCAACTAAGTAATTAATCAATCTCTTCCCATTGTTAAGGTATGACCTAATTCAAATCCCTTATGATTATACAGTGGGAGTGATAAACAGATTCTAAGGGATAGATCTAATAAATAGAGTGTCTGCAGAACTGTGGACAGAGGTCTGTAACATTGTACAGGAGGCGGTGATCTAAACCATCCTCAAGAAAAAGAAATGAAAGAAGGCAAAGTGGTTGTCTGAGGAGGCCTTACAAATAGGCCTCCTATGGGGAAAGAAGAGAAGCTAAAAGCAAAGGAGAAAAGAAAAGATATACCCATCTGGATGCAGAGTTCCAAAGAATAGCAAGGAGAGCTAAGAAAGCCTTCTTGAGTGATCAGTCCAAAGAAATAGAGGAAAACAATAGAATGGGAAAGACTACAGATCTCTTCAAGAAGATTAGAGAGACCAAGTGAACATTTCATGCAAAGATGGACACAATCAAGAACAGAAATGGTATGGACCAAACAGAAACAGAAGATATTAAGAATAGGTGGCAAGAATACACAGAAAAACTATACAAAAAAAGATCTTAATGACCCAGATAACCATGATGGTGCAATCAGTCACCTAGACTCAGACATCCTGCAGTGTGAAGTCAAGTGAGCTTTAGGAAGCATCACTACAAACAAAGCTAGAGGAGGTGATGGAATTCCAGCTGAGCTATTTAAAATCCTAAAAGACGATGCTATGAAAGTGCAGCACTCAATATGCCAGCAAATCTGGAAACTTCAGCAGTGGCCACAGGACTGGAAAAGATCAGTTTTCATTTCAATTCCAAAGAAGGGCAATGCCAAAGAATGTTCAAACTACTGCATAATTGCACTCATTTCACATGCTAGCAAGGTAATGCACAAAATCCTTTAAGTTAGGGTTCAACTGTATGTGGACTGAGAAGTTCCAGATGTACAAGCTGGATTTAGAAAAGGCAGAGGAACCAGAGATCAAATTGCCAGCATCTGGTGGGTCATAGAAAAAGCAAGAGAATTTTGGAAAAATGTCTACTTCTGCTTCATTGAATACCCTAAAGCCTTTGACTGTGTTGATCACAACAAAGTATGGCAAATTCTTAAAGAGATGGGAATACCAGACCATCTGACCTGCCTCCTGAAAAAAAAAAAAAAAAAAAAACTGTATGGAGGCCAAGAAGCAACAGTTAGAACCAGACATGGAACAACAGACTGGTTCCAAATTGGGAAAGGAGTACCTGAAGGCTGTATATTGTCGCCCTGCTTATTTAACTTGTATGCAGAGTACATCATGAGAAACGCTGGGCTGGAAGAAGCACAAACTGGAATTAAGATTGTCAGGAGAAATATTAATAAACCCAAATATGCAGATGACACCACCTTTATGGCAGAAAGTGAAGAAGAACTAAAGAGCTTCTTGATGAAGGTGAAAGAGGAGAGTGAAAAAGTTGGCTCAAAACTCAACATTCAAAAAATGAAGATCATGGCAACCCGTCCCATCAGTTCAATTCAGTCACTTAGTCATGCCCGACTCTTTGAGATCCCATGGACTGCAGCATGCCAGGCTTTCCTGTCCATCACCAACTCCCGGAGATTGTTCCAACTCATGTCCATTGAGCTGGTGATGCCATTCAACCATCTCATCCTCTGTCGTCCCCTTCTCCTCCTACCTTCAATTTTTCCCAGCATCAGGGTCTTTTTCAATGAGTCAGTTCTTCGCATCAGGTGACCAAACACTTAATGGCAAATAGATGGGAAAACAATGAAAATAGTAGCAGACTTTATTTTCTTGGGCTCCAAAACCACTGTAAATGGTATCTGCAGCCATGAAATTAAAAGACACTTGCTCCTTGGAAGACAAGCTATGATAAACCTAGACAATGTATTAAAAAGCAGAGACATTACTTTGTCAACAAAGGTCTGCATAGTCAAAGCTATGGCTTTTCCAGTAGTCGTGTACAGATGTGAGAACTGGACAATAAAAAAGGTTGAGTTCCAAGGAAATGATGCCTTCAAACTGCAGTGCTGGAGAAAACTTTGTTTTTAATTAATTCATTTTAATTGGAGGATAATTATTTTACAATATTGTGATGGTTTTTGCCATACATCAACAATAATTTGCCACAGGTAAAAATGTTGCCCCCATCCTCAACATCCCCCCCCCCAACCTCCTTCCCCACCCTATCGCTCTGGGTTGTCCCAGATCACTAGATTTGGTGCCCTGCTTCATGCATCGAACTTGCATTGGTCATCTATTTTATATATGGTAGTGGACATGTTTCAATGGCATTCTCTCCAATCATCCCACCCTCACCTTCTCTCACGGAGTCCAAAAGTCTGTTCTTTACATCTTTGTCTCCTTTGCTGCCCTGCACATAGGATCATCGGTACCATCTTTATAATTTCCATATATATGTGTGTCAATATACAGTGTTTGTCTTTCTCCTTCTGACTTACTTCACACTGTATAATAGGCTCCAGCTTCATCCAACTCATTAGAACTGCCTCAAATGCATTCCTTTTTATAGCTGAGTAATATTCCGTTGTGTATATGTACCAAAATTTCCCTATCTATTCATCTGCCAGTGAATATCTAGGTTGCTTCCGTGTCCTAGCTATTGTAAATAGTGCTGCAGTGAACATGAAGGCATATTTGTCTCTTTCAATTCTGGTTTCCTCGGGGTATATTCCTGACCGTGGGATTGCTGGGTCATATGGCAGTTCTATTCCCAGTTTTTTAAGGAATCTCAGAGTCTCTTGGACAGCAAAGAGATCAAACAAGTCAATCCTAAAGGAATAAACCCTGAATATTCATTAGAAGGACTGATGCTGAAGCGGAAGCTCCAATATTTTGGTCACCTGAGTTGGTGATGGACAGGGAGGCCTGGCATGCTGCGATTCATGGGGTTGCAAAGAGTCGGACATGACTGAGCGACTGAACTGAACTGAACTGAACTGATGCAAAGAGCTGACTCATTGAAAAAGACCCTGATGCTGGGAAAGATTGAAAGCAGGAGAAGTGGACGACAGAAGATGAGATGGTTGGATGGCATCACTGACTCGATGGACATGAGTTTAAGCAAGCTCCAGGAGATGCTGAAGGACAGGGATGCCTGCCGAGCTATAGCCCACAGGGTCACAGAGCCGGACACTACTGAGCAACTGAACAACAACAGCAACCTCCCCGCACATACAAATACTGCCTGTCTCTTGTTGACATTTCCCCGGTACTCATGTAGTACCTGGCACACAGGGCTGCTCACCGAGCATCTGATGGGTGCATGAGTGATCTGCCCTTTTCTGGCACTCAGTTCCTTGTACAAACCAACTGCTTGTCCATCAATGATTTAAAACTTGATTGGTTAAAAAAATAAATAAATAAAGTCATTCAAAGCGTTGTGTAATTTATATTCTTATCCCAGCTTGATTGTATCTTATTGCCATATAACCTCTCTTATCCTTGGTTTTCTCCTCTTAAAAACAAAGAGTTTATTCAGAAGATAAAAATCTTTGTGACTCCTGATGTCAATCATTCCATACCCTATGAAATAGCTAAAAAGAGGCACAAGCTCTGCTAGTGGACAGCCAACAAAGATAAACCTACCCAATCTCATAACTTTGCCAAAGGCCAGCAGCATACCTTCTTCAATGGAGGGGCAGATTACCTAGGTTGAACAATACTTATTAAGGTTGGCTTGGTTGGCTAGTTGGACCTTAAGTGCACAGGCTGACATTAATCATAAATCTTGAACTCATCATTGGCCGCTTCTATGTGTTTGATAATTTTTTCACCCTTGATTGAAGAATAATTGAGAAATGCAACTGCGTGTATAGCTTAAATAAAAACAAGATGATTTTATATACACGTTCATTGTATTATGAAATGATTATCTCAATCAAGATAATTAATATTCATCACCTTGTATACTGTCAACTACAAACTGGCACTTGCCAAGAGCATTACCAATGGCTGAACAACAATAGCATTTCCCATCTGCCTCTCTGGAGACTGAACCCTGTGCTGCTGCAGCTGCTGACCTCCAACAACCCCTGAGGGAGTTCAGGGTGGAGTGAGGTACTCTGTGCTCCAGGGAAGCAGGTGGGACTGGTCTGTCAGTTCAGTTCAGTCGCTCAGTCCTGTCTGACTCTGCGACCACATGGACTGCAGCACACTAGGCTTCCCTGCCCATCACCAACTCCCAGAGCTTACTCAAACTCATGTCCATCAAGTTGGTGATGCCATCCCGTGACGCCATCTCATCCTATATCAGCCCCTCCTCCTTCCACCTTCAGTCTTTCCCAGCATCAGGGTCGTTTCCAATGAGTCAGTTCTTTGCATCAAGTGGCCAAAGTATTGGGAGTCTCAGCTTTAGCATCAGTCCTTCCAATGAATATTCAGGACTAATTTCCTTTAGTATAGACTGGTTGGATCTCCTTGCAGCCCAAGGGATTCTCAAGAGTCTTCTCCAACACCACTTCAAAAGCATCAATTCTTCAATGCTCAATATTCTGCATAGTCCAACTCTCACATCCATACAAGGCTACTGAAAAAACCATAGCTTTGACTAGACGGACCTTTGTTGGTAAAATAATGTCTCTGCTTTTTAATATGCTGTCTAGGTTGGTCATAACTTTTCTTCCAAGGAAAAAGCATCTTTTAATTTCATGGCTGTAGTCACCATCTTCAGTGATTTTGGAGCCCAAGAAAATTAAGTCTCTCACTGTTCCCATTGTTTCCCCATCTATTTGCCATGAAGTGATGGGACAAGATGCCTTGATCTGTTTTCTGAATGTTGAGTTTTAAGCCAACTTTTTCACTCTCCTCTTTCAATTTCATCAAGAGACTCTTTAGTTCCTCTTCACTTTCTGCCATAAGGGTGATGTCATATGCATATCTGAGGTTATTGATATTTTTTCTGTCAATCTTGATTTCAGCTTGTGCTTCTTCCAGCCCAGCGTTTCTCATGATGTACTCTGCATAGAAGTTAAATAAGCAGGGTGACAATATACAGCCTTGATGTACTCCTTTCCCAATCTGGAACCAGTATGTTGTTCCATGTCCTGTTCTAACTGTTGCTTCTTGACCAGGATACAGATTTCTCAAGAGGCAGGTCAGGTGGTCTGGTATTCCCATCTCTTGAATTTTCCATAGCTTGTCATGATCCACACAGTCAAAGGCTTTGGTGTAGTCAATAAAACAGAAGTAGATGGTTTTCTGGAACTCTCTTGCTTTTTCCATGATCCAGTGGATGTTGGCAATTTGATCTCTGGTTCCTCTGTCTTTCCTAAATCCAGCTTGAACATCTGGAATTTCATAGCTCATGTACTGTTGAAGCCTGGCTTGGAAAATTTTGAGCATTACTTTACTAGCATGTGAGATGAGTACAACTGTGTGGTAGTTTGAACATTCTTTGGCATTGCCTTTCTTTGGCATTGGAATGAAAACTAACCTTTTCCAGTCCTGTCGTCACTGCTGAGTTTTCCAAATTTGCTGGCATATTGAGTACAGCACTTTAACAGTATCATCTTTTAGGATTTGAAATAGCTCAACTGGAATTCTATCAACTTCAGTAGCTTTGTTCGTAGTGATGCTCCCTAAGGCCCACTTGACTTTGCATTCCAGGATGTCTGGCTCTAGGTGAGTGATCACACCACTGTGGTTATCTGGGTCATGAAGATCTTTTTTGTATAGTTCTTCTGTGTACTGTTACCATCTCATTTTAATATCTTCAGGACAGGTCTTTAGATAGTTGGATATTTTCAGGAACAGATTTTATGATCCCAATCCTTGCATTTCCTCATATCTAAAAAAGTACTAAATCCCTGATGATGACATCAGCTCCTCGTGAGCAGGAGAAAACCTCTTGTAAAGTAGGCACTTGATTGCATTGAACTCCCCCTTCCCCAACTACATCTTTGGAGCAATCTCTCAAGGCCAGTCGCTCCCAGCACCCAGGAGGTGCTGCCTCCCAGGCTTCAGTCCTCATTTTGCCCCAAGTGAAACTTAACTTGCAACCCTCAAGTTGTGCACCTCTTTTAGTTGACAATACCAAACTCAGTGCGTATGTGTATGATCCTCCCGGCAAATTTCAAATGTAGAATACTGCCTCATTAACTATGTTCACCATGCTATACATCAGATCCTCAGAATTTATTCTGCTATAACTAAAATCTCATATCCTTGACCTACATCTTCCCAGTTTCCCCTGTCCCTCCACCCCCACCCCCTGGCCACCACTATTCTGCAATTTCTATGAAATTGGCTTTTTTTTTTTTTTTTTTTTCAGATTCCACATATAAGAAATACCAGGCAGTACTGCTCCTTGGAAAGAAAGCTATGACAAACCTAGACGGTGTATTAAAAAGCAGAGACGCTACTTTGCCAACAAAGATCCATCTAGTTAAAGCTATGGTTTTTCCAGTAGTCACGTATGGATGTGAAAATTGGACCATAAAGAAGGTTGAGTGCCAAGAATTGATGCTTTTGAATTGTGGTGATCTAGAAGACTCATGAGAGTCCCTTGGACTGCAAGGAGGTCAAGTCAGTCAATCCTAAAGGAAATCAACCCTGAGTATTGTCGACTAAAAAGATGCATAACTTGAGAGCTGCAAGTTTAGTTTTAACTGGGGCAAAATGAGGACTGCAGCCCAGGAGGCAGCACCTCAGATAGCTCAGAGATTGCTCTAAAGAGGCAATAGGGGAAGGTCAATATATAAGATTTTGGTGATGGGGGGAGTTCAATACCATTAAGCATTCATTTTACAAAAGGTTTACTGCTAGTCACAGGATCTGATATCATCATGAAGGGATTTAGTGCTTTTTAGATATGAAGAGATGCAAAGATTGAGATTATAAAATCTGTTCCTAAAACATCTATCTAAAGACCTGTCCCACCAGATTTCCTGGAGCATAGAATGTCTCTCTCCACCCTGAACTCTCTCAGGGAGTGTTGAAGGTCAACAGCTGCAACAGTGTAGGGTTCAGGGTTCATTCTCCACAGAGGCCGATGGCAAATGCCATTGTTGTTCAGTTGTTGGCAATGATCCCAGCAAGTGCCAATTTGTCATTGACAGTATTCATTGAAAGCACTGATGCTGAAGCTGAAGATCCAATACACTGGCCACCTGATGGGAAGAACTAACCCATTGGAAAAGACTCTGATGCTAGGAAAGACTGATGCAGGAGGAAAAGGGGATGACAGAGGATGAGATGGTTGGATGGCATCACCAAATCAATGGACATGAGTTTAAGCAAGCTCCAAGATGGTGAAGGACAGGGAAGCCTGGCATGCTGCAGTCCATGCAGTGGCATAGGGTCAAACATGACTGAATGACAACAACAAATGCATTATTATCTTTTGCTATCAGACTTATCTTCCAGGTTCATCTATGTTGTTGCAAATGACAAGATTTCCTTCTTTTTTATAACTGAGTAACACTCCATTTACTATTATTGTTATTGAAGCAACAGTTAGAACTGGACATGGAACAACAGACTGGTTCCAAATTGGGAAAGGAGTACATCAAGGCTGTATACTGTCACCCTGATTATTTAACTTATATGCAGAGTATATCATGTGAAATGCCAGGCTGGATGAAGCACAAGCCGGGATCAAGATTGCCAGGAAAAGTACCAATAAACTCAGATATGCAGATGACACCACCCTTATGGCAGAAAGCGAAGAACTAAAGAGCCTCTTGATGAAAGTGAAAGAGGAGAGTGGAAAAGTTAGCTTAAAACTCAACATTCAAAAAACTAAGTCCATGGCATCTGGTATCATCACTTCATGGCAAATAAATGGGCAAACAATTGAAACAGTTACAGACTTTTGGGGGGGGGGCTCCAAAATCACTGCAGATGGTGATTGCAGCAATGAAATTAAAAGATGCTTGCTCCTTGGAAGAAAAGCTATGACCAACCTAGACAGCATATTAAAAAGCAGAGACATTACTTTGCCAACAAAGGTCCATCTAGTCAAAGCTATGGTTTTACCAGTAGTCATGTATGGATGTGAGAGTTGGTCTCTAAAGCTGAGCATTGAAGAACCAATGCTTTTGAACTGTGCTGTTGGAGAAGACTCTTGAGAGTCCCTTGGACTGCAAGGAGGTCAAATCAGTCAATCCTAAAGGAAATCAGTCCTGAATATTCATTGAAAGGACTGATGCTGAAGCTGAAACTCCAATACTTTAGCCACCTGATGCAAAGAACTGACTCATTGGAAAAGACCCTGATGCTGGGAAAGATTGAAGGCAGGAGAAGAAGGGGACAACAGAGGATGAGATGGCTGGATGGCATCACCAACTCAATGTACATGAGTTTGAGCAAGCTCTGGGAGTTGGTGATGGACAGGGAAGCCTGGCATGCTATAGTCCATGTGGTCACAAAGAGTTGGACAGGACGGAACCACTTAACTGAACATTCCATTGTATGTACATACCACATTTTCTATATCCATTTATCTATCAACAGACACTTAGGTTATTTCCGTATCTTGGCTATTCTGAATAACGCTGTAATGAATACAAAAGTACAGGTAAGTCTTTGATATATTGATTTTGTTTCCTTTGGATACCTACTCAAAAGTAGAAATGCTAAATCACATGGTAGTTCTATTAAATTTTTGAAGGGCCTCCATACTGTTTTTCATAGTAGCTGCACCAATTTACATTCCCTCCAACAGTGTACAAGGGTTGCCTTTTCTCCACATCCTCACAAACACCTGTTGTCTCATATTTTTCATGGTAGCCATTCTAATAGGTGTGAAGTGATAGTTCATTGTGGTTTTGACTTTGTGTTTCCCTAGTGGTTAGTGATTTGAGTGCCTTTTCATATACCTATTGGGCACTTGCATGTCTTCTTCAGAAAAATGTTTATTTAGTAATGGGTGAAGATATTTGGCATCTGGCCCCATCAGTTTATGGCAAATAGATGGGGAAACAGTGGAAATTTTCTGGGCTCCAAAATCACTGCAGATGGTGACTGCAGCCATGAAATTAAAAGACACTTACTCCTTGGAAGGAAAGTTATGACCAACCTAGACAGCATATTCAAAAGCAGAGACATTATTTTGCCAACAAAGGTCCGTCTAGTCAAGGCAATGGTTTTTCCAGTGGTCATGTATGGATGCGAGAGTTGGACTGTGAAGAAAGCTGAGCGCCGAAGAATTGATGCTTTTGAACTATGGTGTTGGAGAAGACTCTTGAGAGTCCCTTGGACTGCAAGGAGATCCAACCAGTCCATTCTAAAGGAGATCAGCCCTGCGTGTTCCTTGGAAGGACTGATGCTGAGGCTGAAACTCCAATACTTTGGCCACCTCATGCGAAGGGTTGACTCATTGGAAAAGACCCTGATGCTGGGAGGGATTGGGGGCAGGAGGAGAAGGGGATGACAGAGGATGAGATGGCTGGATGGCATCACCGACTCGATGGACATGAGTTTGAGTGAACTCCGGGAGATGGTGATGGACAGGGAGGCCTGGCATACTGCGATTCATGGAGTCGCAAAGAGTCGGACATGACTGAGCAACTGAACTGAACTGAACTGAACTGAAGATATTTGCAAACCATATATCTGATAAGGGGTTAATATCCAAAATATATAAGGAACTCACAAACTCAATAGCAAAAAATAATAATAATCCAATTTAAAAATGACCAAAGGGCCTGTATTTGGTTATTTTTAATATATTTTAATCTATACTATTTAGTATCTCCAATCCACCACTCAAAACCAAAAATGCACTTTTACTAATAATTTACTCTAACCACATGAGCCCCATCTCATCCTGTTTCTCTTCCCCTATCTGAGATAAGCATGACTCTAAACCTTGTGTTCTAAGTAGCTTGTTTTCCTTTTTATACAGCTTTTAAATATCTACATGAATTCATTAGAAGTATTTGGTTATAGGCATTTTTATTTTATAAAAATGATTATCAATTTGGATGAAAATGTGAATTCTTGCTTTTCAAACTTTTTATTAAGTTGCTAAGATTCATCCCTCCTGATGCATTTCCCTGTACTTCATTGCTTTGACTGTTGTACAAGATTCAGTTCTGTGAATGTGACACCTTTTATTCACACACACTTTCAAATGGGCATTGGGCCATTTCTAGGTTTTTGCTGTTATGAGTATTACTGCTATGAACATTGTTTTACATATCTTTCTGCTCTTCTTCTACAGAAATGTCCTGACTATTGTCAGCCCTTTACTCTTTCATAAATTTTAGAATTATCTTTATCAAGTTCTGTGAGGGGGAAAAATACCCTGCTGTAACTTTCATTGGAAATCCATTAAAGCTATAGGTAAGTTTATACCTGATTCTATGATATTAAAAATTCCTATTCATGAATGTGGTATATGGCTCCCAATCAAGTATCTCATTATTTAGGTATTCTTTAATATGTGTCTCTAATAAAGTTTTATATTTTCTCTTTATTAAGCTTTTCACATATTTTGTTAGATTTGTTTCTAAGATCTTGATATTCTCTAATACACTTATAAATGATTTATTTTCTTTACCTATTGGTTTTTGTATCCTGTAACTTTTAAAAATTCAAATTCATGCAAATTATAATGACATCTTTAAAACAAAGCTTCCCTCATCTATCACCAGCAGGATAAGATTTTTAACCTTCAGTACTAGAGCCAGACGTCCTGGAATGTGAAGTCAAGTGGGCCTTAGGAAGCATCACTACAAACAAACCTAGTGGAGGTGATGGAATTCCAGTTGAGCTATTCAAATCCTAAAAGATGATGCTGTGAAAGTGCTGCACTCAATATGCCAGCAAATTTGGAAAACTCAGCAGTGGCCACAGGACTGGAAAAGGTCAGTTTTCATTCCAATCCCAAAAAAAGGCAATGCCAAAGAATGCTCAAACTACCACACAATTGCACTCATTTCACATGCTAGTAAAGTAATGCTCAAAATTCTCCAAGCCAGGCTTCAGCAATATGTGAACCATGAACTTCCAGACATTCAAGCTGGTTTTAGAAAAGGCAGAGGAATCAGAGATCAAATTGCCAACATTCACTGGATCATCGAAAAAGCAAGAGAGTTCCAGAAAAACATCTATTTCTGCTTTATTGACTATGCCAAAGCCTTTGACTGTGTGGATCACAATAAACTGTGGAAAATTCTTCAAGAGATGGGAATACCAGACCACCTGACCTGCCTCTTGAGAAATCTGTATGCAGGTCAGGAAGCAACAGTTAGAACTGGACATGGAACAACAGACTGGTTCCAAATTGGGAAAGGAGTACATCAAGGCTGTATATTGTCACCCTGCTCATTTAACTTATATGCAGAGTACACCATGAGAAACGCTGGGCTGGAAGAAGCACAAGATGGAATCAAGATTTCCAGGAGAAATATCAATAACCTCAGGCATGCAGATGAAACCACCCTTATGGCAGAAAGTGAAGAGGAACTAAAAGCCTCTTGATGAAAGTGAAAGAGGAGAGTGAAAAAGTTGGCTTAAAGCTCAACATTCAGAAAATGAAAATCATGGCATCTGGTCCCATCACTTCATGGGAAATAGATGGGGAAACAGTGGAAACAGCGTCAGACTTTATTTTGGGGGGCTCCAAAATCACTGCAGATGGTGATTGCAGCCATGAAATTAAAAGACGCTTACTCCTTGGAAGAAAAGTTATGACCAACCTAGATAGCATATTCAAAAGCATAGGTGTTATTTTCCCAACAAAGGTCTGTCTAGTCAAGGCTATGGTTTTTCCAGTGGCCATGTATGGATGTGAGAGTTGGACTGTGAAGAAAGCTGAGCATCAAAGAATTAATGCTTTTTAACTGTGGTGTTGGAGAAGACTCTTGAGAATCCCTTGGACTGCAAGGAGATCCAACCAGTCCATCCTAAAGGGGATCAGTCCTGGGTGTTCATTGGAAGGACTGATGTTGAAGCTGAAACTCCAATACTTTGGCCACCTCATGTGAAGAGTTGACTCACTGGAAAAGACCCTGATGCTGAGAGGGATTGGGGGCAGGAGGAGAAGGGGACGACAGAGGATGAGATGGCTAGGTAGCATCACCGACTTGATGAACATGAGTTTGAGTGAACTCCAGGAGTTGGTGATGGACAGGGAGGCCTGGTGTGTTGCGATTCATGGGGTCATAAAGAGTCGGACATGACTGAGCAACTGAGCTGAACTGAACTGATTGGGTGAAAGGATTTGGAAATGAGATTGTTTTAGAAGGTGGGTTTCATCTTTTTATGATTTTGGCTCTAATCCCAGCTCTGCCATTGTTGATTCTGTGGTCTTGTGATAAATCTTTGCGTAATCTAGGCTTCATATTACCTATGGTAGCTTTACCATTAGTATCTTCCCTCCCTATAAACAAATCATTTCCCCAGTGAAAGGTAGAATTTATTCCCTCACCCCTTTGTATTTGGACTTGTCTATTATTTCTTAGACAAATAGAAATGGTGGAATTGTGTAATTTCCAAAGACAGGTCACTAGAAACCTTGCAGCCTCTGTCTGGGCCTCTTTAAATGCTCACTCTGAGTGGTAAGCATTTTGCCATCTTGCAAAATGAGACCATCATGTTGAGAGGAAGCCCAATCTAGTCATATGGAGAGGCTAGGTTAAAACAGAGAACAGTCTTTTGGACTCTGTGGGAGAGGGAGAGGGTGGGATGATTTGGGAGGATGGCATTGAAATATGTATAATATCATATATGAAACGAGTCACCAGTCCAGGTTCGATGCACGATACTGGATGCTTGGGGCTGATGCACTGGGACGACCCAGAGGGATGGTATGGGGAGGGAGTAGGGAGAAGGGTTCAGGATGGGGAACACATGTATACCTGTGGCAGATTCATTTTGATATATGGCAAAACCAATACAATATTGTAAAGTTAAATAAAATAAAATTTAAAAAAAAGAGAGAGAGAGATACCCAGTAAACCTTAGCTCCTCTAGTCATCCCAGCTTAAGCCAGAGATATGAAAATGAAGAAGTCTCCCAATGACTCTAGCTCCAGATGCCATCTGAATGCAACTGTACTGTGCTTAGTCACTCAGTCATGTACGACTCTTTGCGACCCCATGGACTGCACCCTTCCCAGTTCCTCTGTCCATGGGGATTCTCCAGGCAAGAACATTAGACTGGTTTGCCATGCCCTCCTCCAGGGAATCTTCCCAATCCAGGGATCAAACCCAGGTCTCCTGCATTGCAGGTGGATTCTTTACCATCTGAGCTACCAGGGAAGTGTCACTTGAATGCAACTGTATGCAACTGTATTTTTTCTCTCTCAAAAAAGAAATACTCAGCTAACCCAAGTCAACATACAAATCATGACAAATGATAATAAATTGTTTGAAGCCACTAAAATCTGGACTGCTTATGTGTCAATCAGAAACAACAAGCAATATGTAAAGGAAACTCAACTTTTTCAAACTGTTTTGTAGAACAGTGGAATTCATAAACAAACAAAAAAAGGGAAAAGAAACAAACCAAAACCTTGCTGGGGAATAGATTGGCCTGTCAGGCTCCATATGTTTTCCTCATCACCCACTTCAGTCAGGGAAGGTCCTGTCTTATCTCTTATAATTGTAGTCCTACAAAGAATTTCTTTTGAAAAAAGAGAAGAGGAGAAAGATAAGGAAGGAGGTTCTAGTGCTATTAACAGACACGAGATCAGATGATATCCAAGTTTCCACCAGTCATTATCTTTCTATGATGATATCACTAGATAAAATATCACCCAGAGTAAAAGCAGATAATACTATGTCAAATCAGAAATAATAATGAGAATTAGGAATGTCTGATCTAAAGGGAAAAACAACACAACTCAGATACTCTGGACTGAAATTGTCTAATACTGAAGAGATCTGTGTTTTGAGGAGGCAGCTCTCATCCACTCCACCTCATCCTTTGCCCACTCTCTTCCTATACTGAACATGATTTTGATTCAGATTACATTTCTCACACTTAACTCAAGACTCACTTTGTGTGTGTGTGTGTGTGTGTGTGTGATTTTTCATCCAACATGAACTTCAACTTGGGAGGAATCCCTCACTTTCTTGGTAACTATTTAGAATAGGACTGTCATATATCTTTGGTCTGCTCCACAATTGCTGAGTTATCCTTCTAAAGAGAAGCCACATTATTTTTCTTCTGCTATTTTTTACTGTCCTTTGATTATGAAAGTGCATAATAGAAAAAACAGATTTTTTCATTCCTACCTACTTAAGCCTTCTCTAAACAGAGCATAGAGCATAGCCCCCGTTCCTCAGGCCACCATGAACTTGTATTCCTGGAGAATCCACTGGGCTTCTGAATGCTGAGTCCTTGTTGCCCATATGGAGTTTCTCACAGATACTCCATCCAAACACCCTAAAGAAAGGCTCAAAGATGTTCGGGAAAATACACAGTAACCCTTGGCTGACTAATTTAATATCCTTTGGAGACATTCAGTAGAGCACTAAGCTACTGGAAGCCATAACTTTTACTTTTATTCTGGAAGCTAGAACTTCCACTTGCAAATTTTGCCAGCACTGTTATTTACTCGATTGCCTTTAAATAAGACTACTTGTTCATATAAATGAACTTGGAGTTGATTTCCCCCTAATACACTCCAAAGTATATGTACAATCATTAAAGTGATATTCAAGTCTAGACTAAGTAAAATCACCACATTCCTCAAAACACTGGACTGCATGACCCTTTCAACTCTAAGCTCAAATAGTCTTCAAAATATATTAGCTTATTCAAAACTGCATTCATTCCAGAGGTCTGAGTCTATTTTTCCCTTTTATTTCAAGGTCTTGCTCATGTCCTTTTCTTCCTCCCTAAAACTTCCTCTTATTCTCTGTATTAGCAAATTCCCAAGGGTAAAATACTCAGTTCCCTTTAGAATAAAAAATAATAACCTTTATTGAACACTAACTATACCTTACACTGAGTATTTTGTATGAAACCTAGATGTTAAATTTTTAAAAAGCAAAATATAAGGGAACATTTATATTAGCTCAGCCTCATGGGTTTCTTTAATTCCCACATCTGGTTCCTTTTTACTCTTGGTCACATAATTACAAAGAATGATGTTTCATTACTTAATGCTCTAAATGAGATGGCTGTGGAGATCCTTATTTTGGAAAAATATCAACCCATGATGCCAAAAGCTGGGCACATGGTAGTCTTATAATAAAAAAGGAAAAAGTCCCGAGCTTAGCCTTTCCAGAATGAAATTAATTGTGAGAATTCAACTCTTTCTAAGTCTCTGGGTGCTCATGCCTTTCTCCCTGAGAGACAGTTATAAATGATTTTGCACTTTCTGTGCTGAGTAATGTAGGCAAAAATTTACAACCTGGAGAGGGGGTAGAACATTGAGATATGGCTTAAACATCCCACTCCAGGGACTCTCTCAGGGCTACATGGTCTGGCTCCTTCTGTTCCATTAATCATTAACAGTCCCTGTGTCCATTCGGAGAAGGCAATGGCACCCCACTCCAGTACTCTTGCCTGGAAAATCCCATGGATGGAGGAACCTGGTAGGCTGCAGTCCATGGGGTCACTAAGAGTCGGACACGACTGAGCAACTTCACTTTCACTTTTCACTTTCATGCATTGGAGAAGGAAATGGCAACCCACTCCAGTGTTCTTGCCTGGAGAATCCCAGGGATGGGGGAGCCTGGTGAGCTGCCGTCTATGGGGTCGCACAGAGTCAGACACGACTGAAGCGACTTAGCAGCAGCAGCAGTGTCCATTATTTCTTAGCCTTGACCACCCACCTGAGCCTCACGTTGTTATTCTTACATGCCTAACCACTGAAAGGCTATTAAAATTGCCTACATAAGCGTCTCCTCAGCCAAACAGGCCTGAAATCTTACCTACCTCTCTCTATAAAGCACTGTCTTCCCACATCGCAGCTAATAAGATTATTCATTTTGAGTTTGTTAATTCAAGAGACACTATCAGCTCCTGTTGTGTTCTGTACATCATATGAGACAAGGGGCTTGAGGAGGGGATATATCAGTGAATATCTAACTTTAATAAGTTAAAATGCAGAACCAAATGGTCAAAATAGACCGTAGGCCAAGCTCCCTTCACAGCCTTCAAGCACTGAAATGCTAGTATCATCAAGACAGAAATTGTGTTTTACATATTATACATTCCAAGCACCTAAAAATGTGCCCAGCTATGATAGCAGTTAATAAAATATATTTTGAATGAATAGAAAGATGCTGTGGTAATTCACTCAAAAGAAGTCATTTTGGCTAGGGATATCAGAGGAGGTTTCTTGAAAGGAATAGAAATTGAAGTAAACTTGAAGGAGAGATAGAGAATAAAACTTGTGAAATATCTCTTTACTTATAAAAGTAATATACATAGCAAAGAAAATCATCAACAAAATGAAAAGGCAACCTATTGAATGGGACAAAATATTTGTAAATGATATATTTGATAAGGAATTAATATCCAAAATATACAAAGAATTCATACAACTCAATAGCAAAAAATTCCAAATAATCAGATTTTAAAATGGGGGCAGGGTACGTTTCAGGATGGGAGGAGAGGCCAAAGCATGCATGTTTGGATGTGGGGTCTTGTGGGGGTCTGGGGCTCATGGGTTCCTTGGTCTGGGTGAGCGGTGACATCCACCTCTCCAGCCTCTTACAACTCAAAGTGTGGTCCTGGGACCAACAGCATCAGCACCAGCTGGGCCTCACCCAAACCTGCTGAGTGAGAATGCATTTTAACAGGATTTCCCTGAGTGACTGGTGTGCCCATTGGAGCTGAAGAAGTTCAGCTCTAGATCTCTATCATCCACAAAAGCACTAATCAGTCACATGTCTCCTCCCAGCATGAAGCCTGACAGCTAAATGGAAGCTTCCCAGAGGCATGGGAAGGCAAACAGAAGGCTGGGCCTTGAACAAGCCAAGATACCCTCCAGAAGTCCAAGTCTAAGTAGCCCAAGAAGAAAAGTGTGCATAGATTAGTTCATGTAACTGATATGAACAGACTAGAAAGGACTTCAAGGACAACTGGATGGAGAAACACCAACAATGTCTCTGGGGCTCTACTCATCTCTGTGTTGGCCTCATTCCCGCATCCTGGACCTTAACATGGGATATGAGGAAGGCTGACACCTCTAGACTTGTATCACCTAGAGTAAATAAAGTGATCCCTGATTTTAAATTTTAAAAAGTAAATAAAAATGGGAAGAAGATCTAAAAAATATTTTTCCAAAGAAGACATACAGATGGCCAGCAGATA
This sequence comes from Bos indicus x Bos taurus, assembly GCF_003369695.1. Lineage (NCBI taxonomy): Eukaryota > Metazoa > Chordata > Mammalia > Artiodactyla > Bovidae > Bos > Bos indicus x Bos taurus. The sequence goes on from NC_040082.1 coordinate 47,606,106, forward strand.
CATAAAAATATGCTCAACAACATGCATCATTTCAGAAACAGAAATCAAAAACCACAACGAGATATCATCTCACACCTGCTAGAATGGCTGTTATCAAAAAGATAAGGAGTAACAAGTCTCAGTAAAGATAGGGGAAAAGAAAACCTTTGCGTATTGTTGGTGGGAATATAAATTAATGCTGCCACTAATTAGAAAACAACGTGGAGGTGCCTGAAAAAGTTATAAATATAACTCCTAGGTATTTATCCAAAGAAATAAAAACACGAGTTGACATGAGTGGAGAAGATATTTGCATCCCCATGTTTTTTGTAAGTGTACTTACAATAGTCAAGATACAGAAACAATCTAAGTGTCTAGCAATAGAAAAAGAAAATGTGGTACACACACACAAAATAAAATACTGTTCAGCCATAAAAAAGAAGACAATCTTGCCATTTGCAACATGGATGGACCCTTAGGGCACAATGTTAAGTGAAACAAGGCAGACAGAAAAAGACAAATACTATAGGACCTTCCTTTTATGTGTAATCTAAAAAAGGGAAAAAACAAGATCTTAGATACAGAGAACAGATGGTTGGTTGCCAGAGGCAAGAGGTTAGACAGTGAATGAAATGAGTAATGGGGTTAAAAGGCACAAACTCCCAGGTATAAAATAAATAAATCATGGAGAAGTAATTCACAGCATGGTGAGTATAGTTAATAATACTCTATTGCATATTTGACAGTTGCTAAGAGAGTAGATCTTGAAAGTCTTAATCACACACACAAAAAATTTTTTGTAAAGAGGTATGGTGACAGATATTAACTAGACTTACAGTGGTGATTATTTCAAAATATATACAAATACTGAATTATTGTGTTGTACACCTAAAACTAATGTTATGTTAATTCAGTTCAATTCAGTTCAGTCAATCAGTCGTGTCCAACTCTTTGCGATCCCATGGACTGCAGCATGCCACGCTTCCCTGTCCATCACCAACTCCCAGAGCCTACTCAAATTCATGTCCGTTGTGTTGGTGATGCCATCCAACCATCTCATCCTATGTCATCCCCTTCTGCTCCCACCTTCAGTCTTTCCCAGCATCAAGGTCTTTTCAAATGAGTCAGTTCTTTGCATCAGGTGGCCAAAGTATTGGAGTTTCAACTTCAGCATCAGTCCATCCAATGAATATTCAGGACTGATTTCCTTTAGGATGGACTGGATGGATCTCCTTGCAGTCCAAGGGACTCGCAAGAGTCTTCTCCAACACCACAGTTCAGAAGCATCAATTCTTCACTGTCCAGTTTTCTTTATACTCCAACTCTCACATCCATATATGACTACTGGAAAAACCAAAGCTTTGACTAGATGAACCTTTGTTGGCCAAAAGTAATGTCTCTGCTTTTTAATATGCTATCTAGGTTGGTCATAGCATTTCTTCCAAGGAGCAAGCATCTTTTAATTTCCTGACTGCAGTCACCATCTGCAGTCATTTTGGAGCCCAAAAAAATAAAGTCCCTCACTGTTTCCACTGTCTCCCCATCTATTTGCCATGAAGTGATGGGACCAGATGCCATGGTCTTAGTTTTTTGAATGTTGAGTTTTAAGCCAACTTTTTCACTCTCCTCTTTCACTTTCATCAAGAGGCTCTTAGTTCTTCACTTTCTGCCTTAACAGTGGTGTCATCTGCATATCTGAGATTATTGATATTTCTCCCACCAATCTTGATTCCAGCTTGTACTTCATCCAGCCCAGATTTCACATGATGTACACTGCATATACATTAAATAAGCAGTGTGACAATATACAGCCTTGATGTACTCCTTTTCCTATTGGAACCAGTCTGTTGTTCCATGTCCAGTTCCAACTGTTGCCTCATGACCTGCATACAGATTTCTCAGGAGGCAGGTCAGGTGGTCTGTTATTCCATCTCTTTAAGAATTTTCCATAGTTTGTTGTGATCCACACAGTCAAAAGGCTTTGACATAGTCAATAAAACAGAAGTAGATATTTTTCTAGAACTCTCTTGCTTTCTTGGTGACCCAGCAGTTGTTGGCAATTTGATCTCTGGTTCCTCTGCCTTTTCTAAACCCAGCTTGAACATCTGGAAGTTCACGGTTTACATGCTGTTGAACCCTGGCTTGGAGAATTTTGAGCATTACTTTGCTAGCATGTGAGATGAGTGCAGTTGTGTGGTAGTTTGAATATTCTTTGGCATTGTCTTTCTTTGGGATTGGAATGAAAATTGATCTTTTCCAGTCCTGTGGCTACTTCTGAGTTTTCCAAATTTGCTGGCATATTGAGCGTGGCATTTTCACGGAATCATCTTTCAGGATTTGAAATAGCTCAACTGGAAATCCATCACCTCCACTAGTTTTGTTCATAGTGATGCTTCCTAAAGCCAATGTGACTTCACATTCCAGGATGTCTGTCTTTGGGTGAGTGATCACACCACTATGGTTATCTGGTTCATGAAGATCTCTTTTGTATAGTTCTTCTGTGTATTCTTGCCACATCTTAATATCTTCTGCTTCTGTTAGGTCCATACCATTTGTGTCCTTTATTGAGCCCATCTTTGCATGAAATGTTCCCTTGGTATCTCTAATTTTCTAGAAGAGATCTCTAGTCTTTCCCATTCTACTGTCTTCCTCTATTTCTTTGCATTGATCACTGAGGAAGGCTTTCTTATCTCTCCTTGCTATTCTTTGGAACTCTGCATTCAAATGGGTATATCTTTCCTTTTCTCCTTTGCCTTTAGCTTCTCTTCTTTTCTCAGCTATTTGTAAGGCCTCCTCAGACAACCATTTTGCCTTTTTGCATTTCTTTTTCTTGGGGATGGTCTTCATCACTGCCTCCTGTACAGTGTCACAAATTTCCATCCATAGTTCTTAAGGCACTCTGTCAGATCTAATTCCTTGAATTTATTTGTCACTTACAAATTTCCAATTACATTTCAATTAAAATTTGTTAAGGTAATACTTACAATATATACAAATATTGAACTAGTGTGTGGTACACCTGAAACTAATGTTGTGTATCAACTGTATTTCAATTAAAATAAATTTTTAAAGTAATACAAACTTCAAACAATTCAACACATACAAATCTTTTTTAACATTTATTCATAAATAAAACAGCCAAGTCCAAGTGGATATGGCAGAAAAAGTATTCCTCTAATACTTACTAGTGAAAGTGAAAGTGAAGTCGCTCAGTCGTGTCCGACTCTTTGCGACCCGTGGACTGTAGCCCACCAAGCTCCTACGTCCATGGGATTCTCCAGGCAAGAATACTGGAGTGGGTTGCCATTTCCTTCTCCCTCAAATTGTAAAAATCAATAAAAATGTAAAACACACGGGTAGCATCCAGGCCTGTGAGGTGGTAGGAAGGGGGGAAAGTTCTATAACCTGCCTGTCATCCTGCAGAAGTGTTATTTTTATTTTCCTCTTTCTGATTTAAATAATATGGAAGGAACTGATGCAAATGATTGATGGAAAATGAAGCTGAAACTGAACTGTCTTCCTCTTTCAGAAGAAAAGATTCAAATTACCATGAGGAAATTGGGAAACAATTCCAGTTTGAAGACTATGTTCTGCTATCTGGCCATCATTAAAAAAAAAAAAAAAAAACCTCTACAAATAATAAATTTCAGAGAGGGTATGGAGAAGAGGTGGTGGGAATGTAAATTGATGCAGCCTCTGTTGAAAATAGTATCACTCAGTCAGTTCAGTCGCTTAGTCATGTCCAACTCTCTGCGACCCAATGAATCACAGCACGCCAGGCCTCCCTGTCCATCACTAACTCCCGGAGTTCACTCAAACTCATGTCCATCGAGTCAGTGATGCCATCCAGCCATCTCATCCTCTGTCGTCCCCTTCTCCTCCTACCCCCAATCCCTCCCAGCATCAGAGTCTCTTCCAATGAGTCAACTCTTCGCATGAGGTGGCCAAAGTACTGGAGTTTCAGCTTTAGCATCATTCCTTCCAAAGAACACCCAGGGCTGATCTCCTTTAGAATGGACTGGTTGGATCTCCTTGCAGTCCAACGGACTCACAAGAGTCTTCTCCAACACCACAGTTCAAAACCATCAATTCTTCAGCACTCAGCTTTCTTCACAGTCCAACTCTCACATCCATACATGACTACTGGAAAAACCGTAGACTTGACTAGACAGACCTTTGTTGGCAAAGTAATGTCTCTGCTTTTGAATATGCTATCTAGGTTGGTCATAACTTTCCTTCCAAGGAGTAAGCGTCTTTTAATTTCATGGCTGCAATCACCATCTGCAGTGATTTTGGAGCCCCCAAAAATAAAGTCTGACACTGTTTCCACTGTTTCCCCATCTATTTCCCATGAAGTGATGGGACCGGATGCCATGATCTTCGTTTTCTGAATGTTGAGCGTTAAGCCAAATTTTTCACTCTCCTTTTTCAGTTTCAACTGTATAAAAAAGACCTTCACAACCAAAATAATCACGATGGTGTGATCACTCACCTAGAACCAGACATCCCGGAATGCCAAGTCAAGTGGGCCTTAGGAAGCATCACTACAAACAAACCTAGTGGAGGTGATGGAATTCCAGTTGGGCTATTTCAAATCCTGAAAGACGATGCTGTGAAAAGTGCTGCACTCAATACGCCAGCAAATTTGGAAAACTCAGCAGTGGCCACAGGACTGGAAAAGGTCAGTTTTTCATTACAATCCCAAAGAACGGCAATGCCAAAGAATGCTCAAACTACCGCACAATTGCACTCATCTCACAAGGCTAGTAAAGCAATGCTCAAAATTCTCCAAGCCAGGCTTCAGCAATATGTGAACCGTGAACTTCCAGATGTTCAAGCTGGTTTTAGAAAAGGCAGAGGAATCAGAGATCGAATTGCCAACATCTGCTGGATCATGGAAAAAGCAAGAGAGTTCCAGAAAAACATCTATTTCTGCTTTATTGACTATGCCAAAGCCTTTGACTGTGTGGATCACAATAAACTGTGGAAAATTCTGAAAGAGATGGGAATACCAGACCACCTGATCTGCCTCTTGAGAAATCTGTTTGCAGGTCAGAAAGCAACAGTTAGAACTGGACATGGAACAACAGACTGGTTCCAAATAGGCAAAGGTGTACGCCAAGGCTGTATATTGTCACCCTGCTTATTTAACTTATATGCAGAGTACATCATGAGAAAGGCTGGGCTGGAAGAAGCACAAGCTGGAATCAAGATTGCCGGGAGAAATATCAGTAACCTCAGATATGCAGATGATACCACCCTTATGGCAGAAAGTGAAGAGGAACTAAAAAGCCTCTTGATGAAAGTGAAAGAGGAGAGTGAAAAAGTTGGCTTAAAGCTCAACATTCAGAAAATAGTATGGAGGTTCCACAAAAAACTAAAAATACTTTTATGTGGAATCTAAAATATGACGCAAATAAACTTATCTTTGAAATAGAAACAGACTTACAGACATAGAAAACAGACTTATGGTTGCCAAGCAGGAGGGTGGGTGTGGGGAAGAGGGACTGGGAGCTTGGTATCAGTTCAGTTCAGTCCAGTCTCTCAGTCATGTCCAACTCTTTGTGACACCATAGACTGCAGCACAGCAGAGTACCCTGTCCATCACCAACTCCTGGAGCTTGCTCAAACTGATGTCCATTGAGCTGGTGATGCAATCCAACTGTCTCAGCCTCTGTCGTCCCCTTCTCTTTCTGCCTTCCATCTTTCCTAGCATCACAGTCTTTTCCAATGAGTTTGGTATAGCAGATGCAAACTATTATATGTAGGATGGATAAACAACAAGGACCTACTGTGCAGCTCAGGGAATTATAATATATTCAATATCCTGTGCTAAACCAAAATGGAAAAGAATATAAAAATATCTGAGTCATTTTGCTGTACAGCAGAAATTAACACAGTATTTTAAATCAACTATTCTCCAAGAAAAAAATGTTAAGTAAAAAATGAAAGCATATATTCTGTCATCTCCACCTCACCATGAGATTAACAAAATCTCAGGAAAGAGATTAGGATCCAGTTTCACTCTGGTAATTAGTAGCAGTCATTTGATCATATTATGCATATTAAGCAAACATTTGCACTATCCAGCATTATGGCAATTATCTATTTTATACTTCCATCTTTGAATACCTTAGTTTTATTGATTTGTAGCATAAAAATCTAAACATGAACAACTTCCTTAGCCCCTGCTTCCAACCTCTGCCACACCTAAGTCAATTTAATTTAAAACTGCTGGACCCGCCACCACTCAAAAAGACAAATAGATTATAAGAGTCATGAAAAATTCATTGATGCTATATCAAGCAACTGGAAAACTAAAACTTCTCATACTAAGTATAAGCAAAATTTTTTTTAAAATTTAAAAAGAGCATGTCAAGTGTACAAATATGCTATAGCAAAATATTAGAGTGGAAGATAGTATACAAAAGACAGTTGAAAGAACCCCATCTGGAAGAAAACATGCTCTATGAAACAGGAAAATTCCCCACAAGTACTTCATGTGACTTAACATTTTAATAAGACTTAATAAAATAAGACCTTAAATGCCAAATGATGAAAGTACAGAATGAGATTAAAGGTAATTGTATAGCTATGGAAACAAGAGTCAAGATGCTATTATTATAAAACTGTTAAGTATAATAAATTAGAAACAAAAAGAGAGGCTAGACATCGCTATAAAACTAATTACTGAAATGAAACAAAGGCTTAATGTAACCACAATGAATGAAAAAAGAACAAAATCAAAACAAGATACAAAAATTACAAGTCAGTCAACATGGGGGACAAAGGCACTCTAACCTGGGGATAACTAGTATCCCTGAAAAGACATTTCACATTTAAAACACCATAAAACAAAAAATTATTCCTTAAATGAAAGAAGTAAATCTGTACACTGAAAAAAAATAGTAAAATAAAAATTGATGCATACATATTAAAACCCAGGTGTTTTTTTAATTTTTGAGTATAAGTAATTTACAATATTGTGTTATTAATAGTTTCAGGTGTACAGCAAAGTGTATCTGTTAGACAAATACATATATAAATTCTTTTTTATATTCTTTTCCCATATAGACCATTAAAGAGTACTGAGTAGAGTTCCCTGAATTATACAGTAGGTCCTTATTAGTTATCCATTTTATATATAGCAGTGTATATATGTCAATTCCAATCTAAATTTTAAAAATTCAGGTATTAATGTACATGTGTTTATGCATATGTGTATAATATTATATAAAATACATATTATATAACATGCAATGTTATGTAATACAGTGTACTCTCTACATTTTTTTCTTCTATAAGGCAAAAAAGTTAAGCTCACTTAACAGTTGTCTTCAGCATCATCCGTTCCCAGAAGTTAATACAGGGGTGTGTACAAAGCTCTAAAAAAAAATCATGACCAGAGAATACTATATCCCACCAACTCATTTCTCAAGAATAAAAGCAATTTTTTTTTAACATGGAAGAATTCAGGGAGTACAAAACCTGTATGTCCTTGTTAAAAAAAAAATTAATGTAAAGTTAAATCCAGCCAATAAGACATGAATGGAGAATCCAGGCCAATGAGACTAACGCACCAACCAAAGTCAGCAGACACTTCAGAAAAGTCCACAGAGTTGTGAGGGAACTGAATTTAATACACACCTGTCAACTGACTGACTGACTTCACTCAGGCTAAGAACAAATGAGCAACCTTAGATGTTATCATTTGACTTGCCTTTGTAGCTGGCAAGGTATTTGACTTGTCCCTTAGGAACACATGGCTCCATTCTGCTGTCAAAATTTTATTTCCCAAAAGACACAAAAAAGGCACACAGAATTGATTCCCCTGTAAGCTCTATTCTTTTCCACTCCCATGATGTAACTCATCTAATTCATCTCTCCCCCAAATGGCTCTAATCTATATTTACAAACTTTTCCTATAGATTACCATTATAAACAATTCAGTACTATATTTTAAGGACTTCAAATGTCTTCATATATTTTGATCCAATAAATTCTTTCCCAGAAATGAGTGTTCAAAAATCATTTGAGATATGGGCAGATGTATGCTTATTATAGTATTTATAACTATATTTGCAAAATTTTACAAGCAATATAAATGTCCCCAAAGAAATGATTAAATTATTGTATATAAAAGGAATGTTGATATTTTGAAAATTGGCTGCGCCAGCAGAACATGAATATAATAGAATAATACCTGGAAAAATGAGGATACAACAAATGAGGGTGTATATATATATATATATATATATATATGGTAAGGTTCAAAATGTGTTTTAAAATGTTTATGAAGATAAAAGATAACAGAAGGAAACACTCTGATTTCCCTTGGGTTGTGGTTTTTAAAACTAATTTTATTTTTAATAATTATTATGATGGAAAACTCAAAGTGTATAGTAAAAATGAATTAAAGAAAAATAGTGGCCTAAACTCCATTACTTCTATATATTATCATGAACATTAGATGAACACAATTTCAAATATTTCATATGTATATGACTTTCTCTTTGTGTGTGTGTATGTATAATGTGCATTCCTAAATAAGAATGACTATAATATAGACCTACCTTTACATGAAGTGTAATAAGTATAATTATACTTGAATTTAATAGAAAAAAATTAATCAACTAGCAGAAATTAGACCATAGAAAATATTTTTTTTTTTACTCCAAGAAATGGTATCTCTTAAAATATCTTTCTTAATAGAGAAAGTATGAAAAATCATTTAGAAGCTATGATCCTATTTTTCAGCCATATTTTAGTTTTGGATAATGTCATCTCAGTCTCTATGATAAAAATGCCACAATTCTTTATAAAATTGTCACAACTCTTATGTTTTATTCTCCTTTTCCACCTTCAAGTTTTTTGTGTTTTCAATATTTCACATTGTCAAGATGTGCAGCATTTCTATTGTAATTCATAATTGCAACTTGTAGTTACTCAGTCTTCATTCTGTACTTATGCTTACCTGTCCTTTAAGCAGGTTCTATAGCCTATTCTCTTCTTTTGATTCATCATTTCATGGGCTAGATTTTTTCCTCTAACAAGCATTTACAAATCTTGATTCCCTTCCATTTTACATACTTGAGATAATGAGATTTGTCTGCATGTATACCAAAGGACAACTTGATAGAATAATTGGCTTTATTTGAGCTGCAACACTGTGATCTAAAGTCTAAGACTTGCTTCTTTGTTCCCTAAAATCTTTGTCCACATTTAAACCTTTTCACATGTGAATTTCAGAATGTATCAAGTGAGAACTTAATTCTCTGGATTTTTCCTTCAAGGCTTGAGAAGTGTCCCTGTGTTGGGTCCAGGGAGGGGACTGTATTTTAGGTTCTGCAAAATTCAGTACAACCAAGACAGACAAGGTCCCTTCTCTCAAAGAGCATGCATGATGAATTAGAAAAGGAAAAGGACAAAATAAAAAAGAAAACATAGACTGGCAAGGCCTACCATAGGGGTCATACATGGCTATGTCGTTAAACAGGATCTAGAGATATATCCCAGGATCCTGGGATAAACTTACTATTCATCCATGAGAAATACATCTTTCTCTGGCCCTTAGTTTATCTCTAAATTGAACATATTAAACTAGGTTATATCTGGGATCATTTAACTATTCCCCAAATTTCCTCCCATAATTTATTCACCTGACTATCTTCTACCCATACAGATCCTATCCTGGTCTAATTCTACCTCTTTCTCAAAAAGGCTTGGCAAACCGCTTAAGCTCACCAATGTTCTCCACTCAGTGAAATAAATGATGTCAGTTCTACTTATTGTACACTTATCATGTCCTTCATCTTCTCAACTAGCTAAAAGTTCCCAAAAGAAGAGACCAGATCTTAAGCTTTATATTCACACAGCACTGAGCATATTGCCCAGCATTTCCAGTGAAATACAACTCAAAGTCACAGAGACACTGCCAGAGTAGAGACACAGACCAGCAATGAACATTGGTATATTAGTCCTTGATGAGAAAACAGCTTCTATTCTTGCCTTTTTTTATAAACTATTATACCACTCTACGGTATACAAGCTGGGGTGTCAAAACTTCTACCAAAAGTTTATATTGAAAATATTAAAAGCGTGATATTCTACAAATATCAAATACATTTAGAAGTTTTAACCCTAGGCCCAGATCTCTGTGGACTTCATACTCAGTTTCTTTGCTTATAGAATAAGGTAATAGGACTATAGAAAATCTCTAAAGAGATGGTGAAAACTCAAGTTCTAGGCAGTATATACATGGATTAAACACCTGAGTTTTATTATAGTAACATCTTAATTATCTTTTACAACACAAATATTTGCTCTTTATTTACACAAATAATCTATGTTCTCAAATTTTTCTTGAAACTAAAGTCCCTCTCAATCTATCATTCATTTTCCCACTAGCCTAAAGAAATGTATATAATCTTTTATATACATTTTGTTGTTTTAACTCTACTACAAAAAAGTACATGCAAAATGATGAATTCCACTGCCAGTCAACCTCAGTCCAAACTGAAGACTGAGGCCCCATCTAACCCAACCCAAAAGGAGTAGCTGCTTCTTACTTCCAGTGAAATACTTCCTGTTCTATTTGTTTTGTTTTGTTCCTGCAAGCGAGGCTGGAAATCTGTATTTTTGTGTAGACTCTCCCAATTAAGAAATATTAGCAATTGATTTAAACAAAACCAAACTGTCTATAAATATGTGGCCCACAGACTGAAAGTCTAAAATTTCTTCAACTCTTACACATAATGAATTGCTCTACTCAGGGTAGGGTTGGAGAGTAAGCTCTATGCAGGGTTAATTCTGCTATCAGTGGTACTGAAATTTCTCTTCCTACTCAGCGCTGCATGTAGACATGACCGTATCTGATCCTTTGCTGCGGAAATGTGCTGTATGCATAGAATGTAATAGTGGGATTCCAAAGTGATCTGTGTGGTTTGCACTCTTCTCAGCAGATTGTGCCTTTGAATTTTATTATGCAAATAGAATGCACTTAAGCTTCTAATTTTTAATGGCAACATACACCCTAGTGGTCTAAGTGTTCACAGAGACATGTGAAGAGAGCTATTTCTCCCCAGCCAGGTTGGAAAATCTCATAATTTATGGGGCATTGAGCAGTTAATTCAGAAGAGTCTTGTCTCAGTAGAGAGAATAAAAAACCCTAGAATAAAAATTACTCAGGTCTCATTAAACAAACCTTAAAAGTAAGACTTGAAAGAATCAACTGTTTCTAAGTAACTTAATTGCCTTCCAAAATAAAGCTCAAAGATATTTATAGGAATAGAAAAGTATTCAGCACCTATAAAATAAAACTTATAGCCTCCGATATCCAATCAAAAATTACCAGGAAGGTCAATAAACAGGAAAACATGACCCATAACAAGGAGGAAAATCAGCCAATCAAAAGCAACCCAATACTGACATGGATTTAGAATCAGTAGACCAGAGTGTGGAACACTGTACCCACGTTACGTATGTGCACCAAGCTAGGGGAAGAGTTAAAGATGTTAAAATCAGTGATGTGAAAGAGAAATTTTAAAGACCAGGATCAAACGTCTAGAAGTGAAAACTGTAATGTCTGAGACGAACCAGACACCGCATGGGATTAACAGCAGATTAGGCCTTACAGAAGAAAACATTAGTAAACTCATATATTAATAGAAACTATACAAAATGAAACAGAGAAAAAAGATTTAAAACAAAAGAAAAGTTCAAGTAGTCTTAATATCCATGTACTGAGGTGTTCCTGAAAGAGGGTCAGGCAGGAGCTGCTGCTGCTGCTTCCAAGTCGCTTCAGTCATGTCCGACTCTGTGTGACCCCATAGACGGCAGCCCACCAGGCTCCCCAGTCCCTGGGATTCTCCAGGCAAGAATACTGGAGCGGGTTGCCATTTCCTTCTCCAATGCATGAAAGTGAAAAGTGAAAGTGAAGTTGCTCAGTCGTGTCTGACTCTTAGCGACCCCATGGACTGCAGCCTATCAGGCTCCTCTGTCCATGGGATTTTCCAGGCAAGAGTACTGGAGTGGGGTGCCATTGCCTTCTCCAGTCAGGCAGGAGAGAGGGAAAACAAATAATACTTTTTTAATAGCCAAAATGTATCTATACCTTATGAAAACTATAAATCAATCATATTAGTTTACAAAGGCTGCTATAATAAAGCACCATAAACTACAATAAAATAAAATAGATGCAGAGCAAGTAAGGCTATAGTGGATCAACAAATTTAAAGTAATAGGGAAAAAACGGTCAATGTAGAATGTTATGCTCACCAAAAATATCTTTTAAAACTAAAGGTGAAAACTTCCAGACATACAAAACCTGAGAAAAATTTACCATCAATAGACCTGCCTTAAAAGACATGTTAAAAGAAATCCTTCAAGGAGAAGGAAACAGGAGTGAATAGAAATACAGATCCACACAAAAGAACAAAATCACTGGAAATGGTGCCAATGTGGGTAAACATACAAGATTTTTTGATTACTTCAACCTTTTTAAAATACAATTGACTTTCAAACAAAAATAATCATGGAGCTTATAACAAGAAAAAAGTAACATACCTGACAATATTAGCACAAACTGAGAGGAGAGAAATGGATGCAATACTATTGTAAAGTTCTTATACCATATGTAAAGTAAAACAATCTCACTTAAAGCAGACTGTAATAAGTTATGGTTCCACACATATGTGAAAGCTAAAACAACAAAAATGAACTATATACAAAACAGAAAAACTCAGACATAGAGAACAGACTTGTGATTGCAAAAGGGGAGGGCTGTAATGGAGACAAGGATTGGGAGTTTGCTATTAGCATCTGCAAACCAGTATATATAGGATGAATAAACAACAGGTATATAGCACAGAGAACTATATTCAATATCTTTTGATAAACCATAATGGAAAAGAATGTATTAGTTCAGTTCAGTCACTCAGTCGTGTCCAACTCTTTGCGACCCCATGAATCGCAGCACGCCAGGCCTCCCTGTCCATCACCAATTCCCGGAATTCACTCAGACTCACGTTCATCAAGTCAGTGATGCTATTCAGCCATCTCATCCTCTGTTGTCCCCTTCTCCTCCTGCCCCCAATCCAATCCCTCCCAGCATCAAGGTCCTTTCCAATGAGTCAACTCTTCACATGAGGTGGCCAAAGTATTGGAGTTTCAGCTTCAGCATCAGTCCTTCCAATGAACACCCAGGACTGATCTCCTTTAGAATGGACTGGTTGGATCTCCTTGCAGTCCAAGGGACTCTCAAGAGTCTTCTCCAACACCACAGTTCAAAAGCATCAATTCTTCGGCCCTCAGCTTTCTTCACAGTCCAACTCTCGCATCCATACATGACCACTGGAAAAACCATGGCCTTGACTAGACAGACCCTTGTTGGCAAAGTAATGTCTCTGCTTTTGAATATGCTATCTAGGTTGGTCATAACTTTCCTTCCAAGGAGTAAGCGTCTTTTAATTTCATGGCTGCAGTCACCATCTGCAGTGATTTTGGAGCCCCAAAAATATATATAGATATATAACTGAATCACTTTGCTATACAGCAGAAATTAACACATTATAAATCAACTATACTTCAATAAAATTTTTAAAAATAAATAAAAAGGGGCATGAAGAAACTTTTTGAGTGATACGTATGTCCGTTATCTTGACTGAGGTGATGGTTTCCAGATGCATACATATGGAAAAGTATATCAAGTTATACACTTTAAATGTATAAATGTAGTGTATTTTATATAGTTTATTTTTAAATGCAGCTTACTTTATGTTAATTACACTTCAGGTTTTAAACAAAAGTGTTACCACAACAAATCCACTTATAACCACAGGCCAGGACTTCCCTGGTGGTCCAGTGGTTAAGAATTTACCTTGCAATACAGGGGACCCAGATTTGATCCCTGGTCCAGGAAGGTCCCACATGATGTGGAGCAACTAAGCCCATGCACCACAGCTACTGAGCCCAGTCTGTAGAGCTGAGCTCCACAAGAGAAGCCACAGCAATGAGAAGCTTGTGCACTGCAATCAAGAGAGTCCCTGCTCACCACAGCTAGAGAAGGCCCATGTGAAGCAATAAAGGTCCAGTAAAGCCGGATCATAAGGCAGTTCTATTCCAGTTTTTTGAGGAATCTCCACACTGTTCTCCATAGTGGCTGCACTAGTTTGCATTCCCATCAACAGTGTAAGAGGGTTCCCTTTTCTCCACACCCTCTCCAGCATTTATTGCCTGTGTGCCTTATGATCCAGCAATCCCACTGCTGGGCATACACACTGAGGAAACCAGAATTGAAAGAGACACGTGTACCCCAATGTTCAACGCAGCACTGTTTATAATAGCCAGGACATGGAAGCAACCTAGATGTCCATCAGCAGATGAATGGATAAGAAAGCTATGGTACATATACACAATGGAGTATTACTCAGCCATTAAAAAGAATACATTTGAATCAGTTCTAATGAGGTGGATGAAACTGGAGCCTATTATACAGAGTTAAGTAAGCCAGAAAGAAAAACACCAATACAGTATACTAACACATATATATGGAATTTAGAAAGATGGTAACAATAACCCTGTATACGAGACAGCAAAAGAGACACTGATGTATAGAACAGTCTTTTGGACTCTGTGGGAGAGGGAGAGGGTGGGATGATTTGGGAGAAGGGCATTGAAACATGTATAATATCATATATGGAACGAGTCACCAGTCCAGGTTTGATGCACAATACTGGATGCTTGGGGCTGGTGCACTGGGACGACCCAGAGGGATGGTATGGGGAGGGAGGAGGGAGGAGGGTTCAGGATGGGGAACACATGTATACCTGTGGCGGATTCATTTTGATATTTGGCAAAACCAATACAATATTGTAAAGTTTAAAAATAAAATAAAATTTAAAAAAAATTAAATTAAATTTTAAAAAGTAAAAAAAAAAATCCAGTAAAGCCATAAAAAATAAATAATAATAATAATCAATTGTACCATAGTCTAGTAAGGACCCATTCTAAACAGGATAAATGCTACATATTAAGACTGTTTAAAAAATGAGATGTGGCAAGTTTGCAAAAGTCATACATCAAGTCTACACCAATGCCAAGCTGGAAAACATCTAAGCCATACTCCATTTGGAGGACTGGATTGGTTTGGATATTTGCTATTACCAGTTGGTGATGGACAGGGAGGCCTGGCATGCTGCGATTCATGGGGTCGAAAAGAGTCGGACACAACTGAGCGACTGAACTGAACTGATTAATGACATTAAGGCTTTCCAAAGCAGGTTTTGAATAAGACTAAATCTGCAGGTGGTTAGTCAGCATCATGCAAAAGAAAGGAAGGAAGGAAGAAGGATCTGTAATAAAAGGATGGGAAACTTTCAAACTGCATTTTCTACTTCAGGACTTTCCCCACCTTTGACATGCCAGTGTGTGTTTTAACTGTGAGGCCATGATGTGTATACAGTGGTTTCGAGAGTATTTAATCCTGGTATCCTTGTTTTCAGAGACCTTTTTCCAGGAGTAATATCCCATTGGATATCGTAGGTACATTCTTTGAGAGCATATCTAGTTCCTCCTTATCCTCCAAATCCTGGTAGCTCAGGCAGTAAAGAATCTGCCTGCAGTACAGGAGACCCAGGTTCTGTCCCTGGGTTGGGAAGATCTCGTGGAGAAGGGAATGTCTACCCACTCCTGTATTCTTGCCTGGAGAATTCTGTGGACAGAGGAGCATGGCAGTCTACAGTCATGGGGTCACAAACAGTCGGACACAAGCACGACCGAATGCCTGACACTTTCACTTTGACTGACTGGATAGTTCTAAATGAGGAGAAATATAAAGTGGACATAAAATGTAGGGCAATCATATGCATATAGGCTGTTCCCAATAGTTCAAAGCATGAGAAAACTGAACCCCAAAATAAATTGCTTTTGCATTTTTCATTGTTTCATTTTTCCAGGACACTCACATGAAAGACTTCTTCTCACTATGATGACACTCCCTTTATAAATACAGATAATCAATCAGCAGTTGGCTGTGCTCAAAACAGAGTGACAGACTCAGCAGAGGGACAAAGAATGCCCATTAGAGGACAGAGAGAAAGGAGGGGGCTTGGGAATCACCCCTGTTCAGAGAGGTGATCCCCACCTCCAACAGTGACATCTCCGGGGGCCCCATTTATTACCATAACCTCCTACCTCAAACACGGAGTTCACGCATCTGGGTACCTCCATCCGTTTTCCAGTTGACAAATGGCATCATAAATCTTCCTTTCACTTCTCAAAAGGGCCACAGCTGAGCTTGAGCATCCATCCCCCAGTCTCTCCCCGCCTCCTGCTTCTTCAACGTGGGCACCATTCTTTTGGAGCAATTAAGCAAAATCAAGCTGTTCCACCCAGCAGTAATAGAGCCTGACCTTCTCCTAAAGGAGCCAGGGTCTCAGCCCCAGGAGACAAGCCAGCTGGGAAGACTGAACAATGCAGTGGGCAGAAGAAAGAACATGAATATTCAAGCATGGCCAGGGTCACTGAGAGTCACTCACCCCAAAAGGAAGCCTGACTGCTCCCTCCCACTGCATAAAGAGAACCAGCCAGAAAACTCTGAGCCCTTCTGACTCCCAGCAGTAACCAGACTGAACTCCAA
Organism: Bos indicus x Bos taurus; assembly: GCF_003369695.1. Classification (NCBI taxonomy): domain Eukaryota; kingdom Metazoa; phylum Chordata; class Mammalia; order Artiodactyla; family Bovidae; genus Bos; species Bos indicus x Bos taurus. The sequence continues at coordinate 47,622,721 of NC_040082.1, forward strand.
TAGTCAGAGATTGCTCAGATTCAAGAATGGAGAGTGAGGAACCTTACTGGTAGCCTCCTGCCCCATTCCTTTTCCCAGGGCCTCTCTGCACTGTCCACACCATCTCGAGTCACCCCCTAACTCTATAAATTGAAAAATTCATGCTCAGAGAAGAGATTTCACTCAAATATACATAATGGGTAACTGGTAAAAACCAGGGCTAGGACCTAACCCCTACTCCACTTCATTATACATCCCATTAGATGAACTAGAGGCTTCTAACTTGAGGGCCAAAAGATCTTCTACACATCTAGGTAAACTTCAGAGATATGGGCATACTTCTCAGAAGAGATGAACGAATCTGTATTCATTAAAAATTCAAGGGACTAGATAATGGCAATTAAGCATCATTGACTGCTGGGACTTCGCCAGCAGTCCAGTGGTTAAGACCGCACCTTCCAAAGTCTGGGTCAATCCCTGGTCCGGGAGCTAGGATCCCACATGCCTCACAGCCAAAAAAAACAAAACATAAAACAGGAGCAATACTATAACAAATTCAATAAAGATTTTTTAAATGTCCACATCAAAATAAAACAAAAAAGAATTTTAAAAAAAAAGAATCATTGCCAGGGAACAATTCAGTTCAAAAGCAAAAGGAATGGCAGAAAGAAGTTGGACTCAAATAGGACCAGGTGCCAATTTCTGGGACAGAAGGAAAAACAAATAAAGCATAGTATTTGGGGGAGAGGACATTGGTAGGGCTACCCTAAAATAACCTATGAGATGGGGAATATAGATTCTGCATTCTCCCATCTCACCTTTTAGCTTGATATCCTTAATCTGGTCTTCCATATTCTTCAACCTTTTCTTCATTTATCCTCCATAATCAAATATATATCTGTGTCATATCTCATGCCCTCAGGCTTCAAGTTCTTTTGCAAATAAGTCCATATTAGTATATTAATAACATACTAAGGTTTTTCTTCACATGAGTCTTCTGCTGCCTTAAACAAGGGAACAGTGATGGAATATCACTGGGGTAGTCTGGTTTAGGAGCCATTTGGGCAGCAAAAAAAAAAAAAAAAAACCCTTTGGGGATGCTCACAAATGGAGTTAATTTCTGAAGTCAGAGAAAAGAGTGAAAACAGTGATTAATCAAAACTATCTTTGAAAAACCCTTAAATCTCTCATTAAGTATAATATAGTAAATGATACCATTTATATCAACACAAGCCAGGAATATGTATAGACAGCAATTGTGCTATAGGTAAAAGTTCAAATATTTAATCACTGGCACATCACTTAATGTGGCAAAATGTTTAAGAGACACTGTTGAAATCAAGACTGACTGAATGCGTGTCTTTCACATCTCCCATCTCATGTGTACTCCGGAGCATACCATCACAGGAGGGAATGATAGGCAGGTTGCACTGGTAGACAATCTAAATTGCTGTTTTGTTGTTGTTACTACTGTTTTGGCAATATTCTTTTGTTTTGGCCAAGCATGTTTCTGGGTTTGCAAGATGTGTCTCTCATGCAATTTCACATGGAGAGAGTGAATTGTAGGTTTCTGCCCATATAATCTGGAGAAGGCAATGCCACCCCACTCCAGTACTCTTGCCTGGAAAATCCCACGGACAGAGGAGCCTGGTAGGCTGCAGTCCATGGGGTCGCTAAGAGTCAGACACGACTGAGCAACTTCACTTTCACTTTTCACTTTCATGCATTGGAGAAGGAAATGGCAATCCACTCCATTGTTCTTGCCTGGAGAATCCCAGGGACGGGGGAGCCTGGTAGGAGGCCATCTATGGGGTTGCACAGAGTTGGACAGGACTGAAGCGAATTAGCAGCAGCAGCAGCAGCCCATATAATCACTGGCTCAAAGACTCATCCTGTTTTGAAAAGTCCCCTTTATCAGCTGTCTCGTATGTGGCCTTAGAAGAGAGAATTTGTCAGTTCTCTTCTGCTCTCTCATTTCTTAGGGAGGAGTATGAGTAGGGAAGACATTGAGTCTGGATACATCTGGACTTGAGGAGTCTAAGTAAAAGAATGGGCATTGGTGGATAGTTAGGAGATGTAAGTTCACATCCTTGCTCTGCTAGTGACTCACTGGGAGGCCTCAGAACAGCCTTCCCCTTTCTCCCCCCCAGGATCTTCACTTAGGCAAGGAGGCGACGAATGCTGAGAAGCCTTAAATTTCTTACTAGCTCTGAAATTCTGTGCCTCTGACTCAGTTTTGCCACCGGCTGGATATCCTTAGCCAACAGCATACCTTATCCGGCTCAAATTTTGTCTCTTCCACTTCTAGCTGTGTGACCTCCGCCCCTACTTAACCTCTTTATGACTCAAGTCCCTCATCTGTAGAGGACAGAGTAAAGGTCCTGACTTCACAGAACTATATGAGATAATGCAAAGAAAGAAGACAAGCGTCGCATGCCCTTAGTGATGAATACACTGAAGCCAGTATTACAATCAAATGAGAGAGCTGGGCTAGCTGACCCACAAGTCTCCTTCAACCCCACTCTTCCCCAGGTCTATCGCTCATTTCCTGGGCAGTCATGGATCAGCATCACTTCACTGAGAATCAATCATTCCTCAGACTTCTGTCCAGGGCAAGCAACTGCCTGTGACAGAGGAAGCAAAGAAATGTTTGCCTTGGTGCAGAAAAATTTATGCAAGAGTTTAAGATGAAAATATTATCTAGCAGGTATAGTCCATTCACCAAGAACTGGAGGTTGGGATTCTGGCCATTTTCCATCACAAAGTAGGACCTGGATAACTCATTCTGGCCTTGCCATTACCAGAAAGGACTCCCTCCTCCCTGCAAGGCCTCACAGGGGCACAGGTGAATCCCAAGTTGGGGAGATGTGACATTTCTGATCCCAGCCTTCTCTATTAGCCATTTTACAGCTCTCCACAAAGAACAAGGTGTGGGATTTGCCATGTCTGTGATGTTATGCCAGATCTCTGTTTGAGATGCGCTTTGCTTGATCCTTGTGTCAACCCTGTGGGGGAGGCAGAGCAGCTAATATCCCCATCACAGGGGGCCCAGGGATGTGACATGATTCACACAGGTCACAGAGCAAATTAGTGCAACCGCAAGAAGGCAAGCCACATTCTCTTCACTCCAAATTTAGTTCTTAGGCGCTTATTTTATTTTCCCAGCCACCAAACATAAAGGGTTTTTGCCCTCTTCCTGCCACCACCTTTCAGTCCAAAATACCTCAGGGTCTCTATGGTGACTAAAAAATGCCTTAATAACCCAAGTCATGGAGGTCACCCATCACTGACATCCTCAGCTCTGGCCTGATCCCTGACCTCTGCCTCATTTTGAATCATACATACCAAGTCTACTCGAATAAAGCCCTGTCCAACCCCCACCTGCCTCCCACTCCATAAAAGAAAATGGGCTGAATGATCACACTTGCTGACCAGTTGTCTGGCTCCTGAAAGTTCACCCACCCTCTCTATTCTGCCTCGCTCCACTCCCAGCATGAGAGTCCAGAGGACAGCCTTAGTAGCCTCTGCATTGCGACGGTCCTCTTGCTGTCTCCCAAACTACGCATGACTGGGAGAAGAAGAGCCGAACAGTACGTTCTGTCTTCAACCAAGAGCTACAGGGCTGCCAGACAAAGCTAAGGGTTGCAGATCAGGGTGAAGGGACTCAACCCTCTGCTCAACCCCAACTGAAGCCCAGCAATCTCCATGTGTGACATTCCCACCGCCACGCAACCCATGCATCCTATCCAGCTCGCACATTTGCACTGACTCGGATTGGAGCTGGGGCTGCTCAATAGCTCTTGGCGAGATGGATGGAGATCCAACCCCCTCCCCCTTCTCTGGATGGAAACTGGACTCTTGGCAGTGAGGCTGCACTGGAAAAGCATCTGTGCTGCGGGAAACCCAAATTTACAGAGAGAAAATTGATTCAATGCAGAAAAGGTGTGCAGCATTAAATGAAACCCGTTCCCAGTTAAATTTGTGCAGCAGCAGGTTTGACGTCAACCACCTCAGCTTCCGCCTTCTGCGCAAGCTCTCGGCAATCCATCATGTCTTCTCCTCCCACCCAGGGACTTGCTGTCTTCCTGTTGCCTTCCTCTCCCCTTATCAAAGACTGCTTTCAGAAAAGGCGTCTCCTATCTGTCCTTTCCAGCAAAGTGAGGATATCAGTCACTGTATCTTCTCCGCTATAAATATTTTCATGTCCAGCTTCATCTCTTGGTGAGGAATGGAAGGTGTTCACTCTTTGGGGCCGTAGAATAAGGTATGGATGAGTGACCGGGGCTGGAGAAGGAAGTATAGAGTCTGGTGCGACCCCAAGTGAGATACTTCACTTCTCTGAGCCTCCACACTGTCGTCTCATGAGTGGCCAGGATAAGATCAGATATAGCTATCTCCTGGGGCTGTTTCATCAGAGTTTGTTGACAAGAATCAGTGATTAGAAACCTGGGCTTAAAGTCACTGGTCCCTGAATTTAAATCCTAGCTCTAGCTGTGTGACCTGCAGCAAGTTATCTACTCTTTCTGAGGCCCAGCTTGTCCATCTGTAAAACCAGGGCAATTACATTTTAAATACTATACAGGGTTGCAAGAATGAAAAAAACAAACAAACAATGGAACCTATATAATGTATTGGTTAAAAGCATGGACTCTGGCATCAGATTATGTGAGTTCAGGCCCAGCTATGCTCTTCACAAGCTGTGTGACATTGGCAAAGTTACTTAACCTCTCTGTGCTCCAGTTTTATCATCTGCAAAATGCTAATAATAACAGTACCTACTGCAGTTGATAGTTATAAGGATTCAGTGATTAAATATAAATATATTTATATAATATATAATTATATATTTAATATAAATATATATTTATAAGTGGTTTAATATAAATATTAAATATAATCACTGAATCCTCATAACTATCAAGTTTTGGGGGGGAGGGGGTGCTTCCCTGTTAGACAGTAAAAAAATCTGCCAGCAGTGCAGGAGACCCAGGTTCAACCCCTTGGTCAGGAAGATCCCCTGGAGAAGAGAATGGCAAACCACTCCAGTATTCTTTCCTGGAAAATCCCATGGACAGAGAAGCCTGGCGGGCTACACTCCAAGGGGTCACAAAGAATCAGACATGACTGAGCGACTAACACACATGCATAAAAAGTATTTACAAGAGTATCTTGCTGGCACTAGCACAGAATAAGCCTTAATAAGTATTAGCTACAATTAGTGTGGTTATAAAAAGCATTGGCTACTATTACTATTATTTAAGTAAAGCCCTTGGTACCATTCTGGATACATATAAGTACTCGATAAATGATGGTTATTACTATAGAATCCAAATATATAATAGTGTCATCCTTATAGTGTTACCTTTATAATGCTGACTCCCTTTGACACCCCACCATGTGAGGATGACTCTGGTCCTTAAAAACCAAGTGACAGGGTTGGTACTGAGACAGACAGGATTTTCAATGACTTTCAAGGCAATGCTTGTCATTGAAAGAGGCAAGTGGGTGGACTCAGTCACTTGCCCAATGTGCTCAGGGTAGAAGGAAGGGAGTGGTTTGAAAAGAGAGTAAGAGAAGCAGCTTTGCTCTCACACATAGATTGCAGCTGGTGTGACCCTCTGCCTGCATCTACTTACCAGTGTGGCAAAGCTCTCAACAGCCTTGCCAAACTTGCTGACCAAAAATGCATTTCTATACAATGATGGAAAATGCCCTTCCATGTCACAGAATCAGAATTTCGTGGATTCCACCCAATTTCCTTACTTACACATGAGGCAGTTAAGGCCCAGAGAGGGAAGGGAACTTACCCAAGGTCACACAGCTGATGAGGGGCAGTCAGAACTATAAGCAGGATTTCCAAACCCAAGTCCAAGGTCATATCCCACCAGGCCATATACTTATTGATGGTAATTGTGGCACAGGGAAGTGACCCTCAGCCCTAAAACAAGTCCTCTTACTGGGAAATGCACAGGAAAATGGTGTTGGGATTACCCAAGTGTACACTTTTGCCTTCATCTGGGTAAGAGATGTTTACCTGCCCCTTATCCTCTCTGCTGTCCTTCTTCAGCTTTCTTGCCCAAGTGCTTTGCAGACACACCCTAAAGCTTGTCCACCCCACTGGATTATATAGTATCTCCTTGCCATGCTTCCCTGAGGGGCCCCAGATGTTCATGCCATTGATATAATTGCTGCAGGGCTCACCCAGAAATGGAAGAAGTTTCAGACACAGTTGAAAGCAAAAGAGAAAGGTTACTCCATGGCAATCTTACATGCTGCTGCTGCTAAGTCGCTTCAGTCGTGTCTGACTCTGTGTGACCCCATAGACAGCAGCCCATCAGGCTCCACCATCCCTGGGATTCTCCAGGCAAGAACACTGGAGTGGGTTGCCATTTCCTTCTCCAATGCGTGAAAGTGAAAAGTGAAAGTGAAGTCGTTCAGTCGTGTCCGACTCTTAGCGACCCCATGAACTGCAGCCCACCAGGCTCCTCTGTCCATGGGATTTTCCAGGCAAGAGTACTGGAGTGGGGTGCCATTGCCTTCTCCAGTCTTACATGATCTATCCCCATATTTATGATGACTGCCTTAGCTTCTTCTTATTGGCCAGATGGTCCTGGAGTTTACATATTTCTAGCCAGTAAAATGCAAAAAGGAAGTAGCTATAATTGCTGCTGCTGCTGCTGGGCCTCTTACAGGCTTTTCTGCAGATGATGTTGGGGAAAGCAGCCTAAAATGTTCTGCAGAGATGAGAGTCAAAACATCCACGTTAGATCGACAGCTGACACTGCCCAGGGTCTCTACCAACTCCATCTCTAGAGCTGAATCACTAACCCATGCTTAAGCTACACTATATATTCCAAAGAGGTATGTGGTAAATCCTCTCTGGTCCTTATGTTATGAATGCAGATAAAATCTCATCATTGAACAAGCAGTTGCCAAACATCATTACACAGGATTCCATGAAGGTTACAGAGACAAAATGAAATGTAGTTTGTTCTTTCAAATAGTGAAGAGTTTGGTGTGGGAAGCATAATATGTACTTATTAAAAATCAGACAGAGCTCTAAAATGTGTCTTCTTATTACCCCTGATGCAGTCTTTGTCAACTTCCCACTAAAATATCCAGATGACAGAAGAAAACACATAAAAATTCATAATTAAAAAAAAAACAGAATGTGGTAGGAATGTTTACTAATCATGAGGCAGCTGATATTGCTAGAGAAAAACTTGGCAAAGTCTTGCCTCAAGATGCCAGGCTTCATCTCGTAAAGCCCTAAAACACATCTCCTCACTGTCTGCCTAATTCAGAGACTCAAGCAGATCACCAAACAGCCATGTCAATATTACATGGACGCTGCCTTTTGAGGAGGCTGTAGCACAATGTTTGGTACATGTGCACACTAATTAAGCATCTGCTAAATGGCTAAATGAATGAAGAAGCCCTTCCCTGATCCACCCTTCTCACACTGCCACTCCTAATACCCTAAAACTACATCCTTTGAGAGACAGCACCTCTGTGGGCATGAAGCAGGGAGAGCTGGAAATGGTGAACTACATCCTGGAACATGACATTTGTATGTATAAAGTGGCTCAGTTGGGAAAAGAAAAAAAGGGATTTGGGGGAAGCAATAGACACTGAAAATTGCATTTTGCAGGCATTCCATTGACTCAGAGTATCAGAAAGGTCCAGGGACTAGGTAAAGTGCCACCTTAGCAGAATAGATCATAAAGCTGTCATAGATCAGAGCTTCTCAATTTTGGTACTATTAACACTTAGTGCCACATAATTCATTTTTGTGGGTAGTATCTTATACATATAGGGTGTTCAGCAACATCTCTGGCCTTCCATCACTGGAAATACACTCCTCCCCAATGTGTAACAATCAAAAATGTCTCCAGATGTTATCAAATGTCCCCTGGCAGACACAATCACCCTCAGTTTAGGACCGCTGTCATAGATGAATGTTTAAGAAGCTAGAAATCCTATGGTGAGCTATTCACATCACTTTGCCCTCTAGCTGTAAAGCTGACCCATCACCACACAAATACACTTGGAAGAAAGCCAGAGGAAGGCAATATCCTTGAATATCGACAAACTGAAGGTTCTGAGAAACTTAGAAGGATAACTAGTGTGAAAAAAAAGTCATAGGCTTCATAGGGGGAAAAAATGCAAAACAAAGGAAAAGAAAAATTATCCTAAAGACCCCAGAAATAATCTACTGTGAAATACAGGAGAAAACCTGAGAAAACTGTTTTGTATTCTCAACAGAGAGCCCAAAGATCTGGCACCCATGAAATAAGCAGAAAGCCATGAGGACAGATGGCTGTAGGAAAAGATAATAAATATGACATGACCCAATGAGGTAGAAGGACAGAATGAAATAAAAATGGATGAGGTTTTTTGGAAAGTTTTAACAAAGACTAAAACTATAATCACAGAATCCAACGGCACAGGAGAGGCAGTAAATACGCATAACTGATAAAGCAGAAAATGACAACAGCAATGTGAGAGGCACTGCTGCTGCTGCTGCTAAGTTGCTTCAGTCATGTCCGACTCTGTGCGACCCCATAGACGGCAGCCCACCAGGCTCCCCCGTCCCTGGGATTCTCCAGGCAAGAACACTGGAGTGGGTTGCCATTTCCTTCTCCAGTGCATGAAAGTGAAAAGTGAAAGGGAAGTCACTCAGTCATGTCCATGCACTACCAGACTGCAAAGAGAAAAAGATAAAAACCATGAGAAAACTGGAAAAAAGAAAATAAATAGCTAATATGCAGATGGTTAACATTTCTGAAAACTATATTAGAAGAAAAGAAATAGCAGCCATAACCAAAGATAAGACAAAAATTAAATGTGCTCAGATGGGAAGGACTCATAAATATACAGATTGAAAAGGTCTGCTAGTTTCCTAATCAATTAAATGCCATTCTCATAGAAAAAAGTGCTATCACCTTTTTAGAAATTATCTGAATAAAGAGAATAATGCTATATGTATTCAATGATTTTTAATTAATATATTTTAATTGGAGGATAATTACTTTACAATATTGTGGTGGGCTTTGCCATACATCAACATGAATCAGCCATGGGTGCACATGTGTCCCCCCATCCTGAACCCCATTCCCACCTCCCTCCCCACACTATCCCTCTGGGTTGTCTCAGAGCACCAGCTTTGAGGGCCCTGCTACATGCTTTGAACTTGCACTGATCATCTATGTTACATATGGTAATATACATGTTTCAAAAAAAAAGAAAAACATGGGATTTCTATGAAGGAAATAAATTAGGTAGTTCTTGTATTTCTACTCTGAAATGAATTATAACATAAGAATCACACTCAGCCAGTTTGTACTAGGTAGGCTAGGGTTAGAAAAACATGTTATTCCTGCTCACTTCTTTTTTAAAAATTACTTAAAGGCATACCTCCAAACAGCAAAGAAATGAGGAGAGGAGGGAAAAGGAAGACCTCAGAAATAGAGGATTGATGGTATTAAAAGATGGACACTAAAAGACACTTGTTCCTTGAAAGAAAAGTTATGACCAACCTAGACAACATATTAAAAAGCAGAGACATTACTTTGCCAACAAAGGTCCATCTAGTCAAAGCTATGTTTTTTTCCAGTAGTCATGTATGGATGTGAGAGCTGGACTATAAAGAAAACTGAGCCGTGAAGAATTGATGCTTTTGAACTGTGGTGTTGAAGACTCTTGAGAGTCCCTTGGACTGCAAGGAGATTCAACCAGCCCATCCTATGGGAAATCAGTCTTGAATATTCATTGGAAGGACTGATGCTGAAGGACCAGTACTTTGACCACCCAATGTGAAGAACTGACTCACTGGAAAAGACAAAAGATTGAAGACAGGAGAAGGGGATGACAGAGGATGAGATGGTTGGATGGCATCATCCACTCAATGGACATGAGTTTGAGCAAGCTTTGGGAGTTGGTAATGGACAGCCCAGCGTGCTGCAGTCCATGGGGTCACAACCAGTCGGACATGACTGAGAGACTGAACTGAACTGACTGCCTGAAACGCTAAAATCAGGTAATGAGATGAATCTCCATAACTCCAACTGTAGACAAAACAATGTGAAAATTATTACTGAAATAGAATATAAAAATTACTAATTTAGCTTGAACATTGTAGATATAAATCCAAAGATTATATTAACAAAGAGTGAAATGTGCATACAGTAGATCAGAAGTTTAATAACCATGTACTAAATGTTTTAAATATAATTTTGCTCCTGATAAAGTTAGATAAATATGGATTATATATTGCTCTCACAAACATTTTAAGTAATCACAGACTGTAACTATTCAAAAACACTAGGAAACATAGCAACATGTATTCCATAAAACACAGACTAATGAAACCAGGATGTATAAAATAATGTAAAATAAAAGACTATACAGTAGACATTAAAAATAAATACAAATGAGTTTAATAACCCTCTTTTTTAATTAATTTATTTATTTTAATTGGAGGCTAATTACTTTACAATATTGTAGTGGGTTTTGCCATACATTAACATGAATCAGCCATAGTTGTACAAGTGCTCCCCATCCTGAACCCCCCTCCCACCTGCCTCCCCATCCCATCCCTCCGGGTCATCCCAGTGCACCGGCCCTGAGCACCCTGTCTCATGCATCGAACCTGGACTGGCGATCTGTTTCACATATGGTAATATATATGTTCTAACAACTCTCTTAAATGACAACCTTCAAAGTGAGTAAACCCTTGTAACACACACAACTAAATTTCATACTATTGAAAAACATCTCTAAAATCTAATAATATACATGCAGAAAAAGTTTTAAAACTAAAAAAATGGAGAAAGACATGACAAGCAAATTAACAACAACAACAAAAAAAAAAAAAACTGGGATCACAGTATTGTTACTAGAAAAACTGACTCAAACTTCAAAAAGAGAATGCTTAAAGAACATAAAACACATATGTTATAAAGAATAAAAAGCATAGTGAAAAATATTAGATTTTTATGCACAAGAAATTTCTTTGAAATAAATTACATTATACAGATACTAAGGAGAAAAAGTAGTCTTGAGATAATTAAATACACCTAAATCTTTGACTGGAAAAGTGAACAAAAATTAAGACAAGGAGGACATAAATAATGTAAATTGTGATTTAACAAACTGGGATTCCCCACAATAATGGGATGGAGCTTCCTTCTAGCAGTGATGAAAGAGTCATAAAAAAATGATCATTTATCAAGCCATAATGAATACCTCAGTGAGCTGCAAAAATAAATGTATAGACCACATTTCAGATCATAATGGAATAAATTAAGAAATTAGAGTTTCGAGCTCTTAACAACTTAGAAACTATTAGCACCATCCCAAATACTAACTGCTAAGTGAAAGTGAAAATGAAAATCATTATTACCAATTATTTCAAGAATAAAATTTAAGACTTCTACATATTGAAATATATGAGATATAGTCAAAGCTGTACATGTATTAAAATTTATAACGAGTATCATTAAAGAGAAAAAGTGGAAATAAATTGATTAAGCATTAAAGACAAGATATTAGAAAAATAATAAGCTGAGGTAAGCAAAAGTAATAAATCCAACAGCAAAAAGTAATGAATTTAACTAATTGATAAATTGAATAGTTATCCAAGGGACTATTCAATTTTAATAAATATTTTCATAAAATCTGATAAAAAGCTAAAGCAAATGCAAAATATTAGAAATGAGACTTTCTTCTTTAGTATGAAGAACACTAATAAATTTTTAAATCTCATTGAAACAGATCATTTTCTAGGAAAAGATAAATTAATGAAATTCACTCAAAAAGGCATTTTTAAAAAACCGACTATTTTGATAGCAAAGGAAGAAACTGAAATAAAAATTTGAACACCATCATGCATTATATGCCAAAAATAATTTGCAATGGGTTTATGAATAAAATGTAAAGTGTAGTTCTTACGTAGAAGAAAATGTATGTGACTTTTTAAACTTGAGATCATAAAAATCCTCAAGCATATAAAGAAAAAAATCTACATAAAGATAAAATATATATACAGGGCTTCCCTGGTAGCTCAGGGGTTAAAAAATCTACCTGCCAATGCAGGAGAAATGGATTCAATTCCTGATCTAGGAAGGCCCCACATGATAACAAGTCCGCGCACCATAACTATCGAGCCACCACCCTAGAGCCCACGCGCGGTGACTACTGAAACCTGCGTGCCCTAGCACCTATGCCCCCAACAACAGAAGCTCTCGCGATGGGAAGCCCGTACACCGCCGTGAGAGCAGACCTACCGTGCGCCACAACTAGAGAAAAGCCATGCAGCAGCAAAGGCCCAGTACAGCCAAACAAGTAACAGTAATTTTAAAATAAATTAAAAATTTATTTAATTTTTTAAAAATAAAAAAAAATAAAAAATTTTAAAAAAAATTTTTTTTTTTTAATAAATTTAAAAAGCGAAATATATACAGATTTGACCATACTGAATTAGAATTTCAGAATGGAAACATCTTTTACTATTAAAAGACAAATTTAAAATTTGGAAAAAGTGGTTTCACATGCATGACAGAAAAATGTATGAAACCTTTAATATAAACAAGAATAAGTAGGAAATGGACAGTCAATAACAGGGGTATAAATGACAAAACAAAAAGGAAAAAAATGTTCAACCTCTCTAGAATGTAACAAGCAAATTCAAATTAAAATGAGCTCCATTTGCTTCTACTTAATTGACCTTTTAAATGATAATTCCCAGTTTTAACAGAGATATGGAGAAATGGATTCTCTGCTCTCTATAGAAGACAAATATGTAAAATGTTTAATTTTTTTAAATCCTTGTAGAAGCCAATTTGGCCATTTATATCAGAAGCCTGAATATATATATATATTTGTTGATGCAATGATTCTAGCATAGGAATTTATCCCAGTGATACAAGTATATAAGACAATTTATTTAGAGAGATGTTCATTTTGTTATTATTCATTATATAAAACATTGTTTAAACGGTAACTATCCAGTGATAAAGAATAATTTGGATATGTACAAATGATAGGATATTATACAGCATTAATTATAAAGAATACTAAATGTCATAAGAAAAGCTTTTTTAAAAGCTGATATTTTAAGAAAAGAGCATCACAGTGCCAACTGTACACAGAGTCAACTCAAAGCACATTACACATTCAGATTCCCAGGTCTCACCCAGGATTACTGAATGGTCTGAGAGCAGAACCTGAAATCTGTATTTTTACCATGCTCCATATGCAATCATCTCTGCATGATAAGAGAAAAAGACTGAGTGTATATACAACATGTTTAGTTATGGGTAGAAAGAATTCAGGTAATTTTTGCTTGCCCTTTATGTACATACTTTTCATTTTCCATAATGAATACATGTATTACATTTATACACTTAAAAATCATAAGCTACTTGGTGTAAATTAACAACACAAGGTGACTTGTGGTCAAATAAATAAACCCTAAGGACCAGGGTTCTGAATAGTTTGCTCAGTAAAAAAATCAAGAGAGAAAACATGAACTGGCATCCCATAAGGTACCTCTGAAAACTAAACGTCTTTAATCCAGATGGTGTTTTAATATTTTAAAAGTGATTGTCAACATTGAAAAATTGGGAGATTTCCTATAAAAAATAGTGACTTTCATCTTCTCTTTAGAAAAGTAAGACTTCGCTATTCTGGGCCCAGATGGCAGTAAGTTATTGGAATAGAGGGGTTCCTCCTTAGGTGGGCAAGGGCTCTTAAGTTTACCACTGTCCCCACTGCTCCCTAATGTCTTCCCAATTGCCTTTATTATCACACTCTCACTGTGCTGATTTTCTAAAAACAAAACAAATCTACCAACTAAACTGCTTTTACCTGTCTGATCCCTGTAGGTGTCTAAGTCTACGATTCCATAATTAAGCAAAACCCCGGTCAACCTGTGAAACGTGGGGAGACAAATGCCATTACTAACACTTTACCGCTGAGTCTCAACCCTGACTGTACACAATGGACCCACCCAGAGAGCTTTTAAAAATCCCAAAGCCCAGGCCACACCCCAGACCACTTACCTCAAGAGCATCTGGGATGGGGCCCAGGCATCAGTGTTTTTAATCTCTCCTAGGGACTCCAGCATGCAGCCAAAGTTGAGAGCCACTGTTATAAGGGTGAAGATGCTAGTAGGGGGAACTCAGATTTGAAGGGGAGAAAGGAGATGATGCTAACATGTTGCACTCAATATGCCAGCAAACTTGGAAAACTCAGCAGGGCCACAGGACTGGAAAAGGTCAGTTTTCATGCCAATCCCAAAAAAAGGTAATGGCAAAGAATGTTCAAATTATCAAACAATTACACTCATCTCACACACTAGCAAAGTAATGCTCAAAATTCTCCAAGCCAGCCTTCAACAGTATGTGAACCATGAAATTCCAGACGTTCAAGCTGGATTTAGAAAAGGCAGAGGAACCAGAGATCAAATTGCCAACATCCGCTGGGTCATCAAAAAAGCAAGAGAGTTTCAGAAAAACATGTACTTCTGCTTTATTGACTACACCAAAGCCTTTGACTGTGTGGATCACAACAAACTGGGAAATTCTTCAAGAGATGGGAATACCAGACCACTTTACTTGCCTCCTGAGAAAGCTGTATCCAGGTCAAGAGGCAACAGTTAGAACTAGACATGGAACAACAGACTTGTTCAAAATTGGGAAAGGAGTACGTCAAGGCTGTATATTGTCACCCTGCTTATTTAACATATACGCAGAGTACATCATACAAAATGCCAGGCTGGATGAAGCACAAGCTGGAATCAAGATTGGCAGAAGAAATATCAATAACCTTAGATATGCAGATGACACCACACTTATGGCAGAAAGCGAAGAACTAAAGAGCCTCTTGATGAAAGTGAACGAGAAGAGTGAAAAAGTTGGCTTAAAACTCAACATTCAGAAAACTAAGATCATGGCATCTGGTCCCATCATTTCATGGCACATAGATAGGGAAATAATAGAAACAGTGAGAGACTTTATTTTGGGGGGCTCCAAAATCAATGAAGATGGTGACTGCAGCCATGAAATTAAAAGATGCTTGCTCCTTGGAAGAAAAGCTATGACAAATCTAGACAGCACATTAGAAAGCAGAGATACTACTTTGCTGAAAAAGCTCCATCTAGTCAAGGCTATGGTTTTTCCAATAGACATGTATGGATGTGAGAGTTGGACTATAAAGAAAGCTGAGCGCCAAATAATTGATGCTTTTGAACTGTAGCGTTGGAGAAAACTCTTGAGAGTCCCTTGGACCACAAGGAGATTCAACCAGTCAATCCTCATAGAAATCAGTCCTGAATATTCATTAGAAGGACTGATGCTGAAGCTGAAACTCTAATACTTTGGCCACCTGATGTAAAGAACTGATTCACTGGAAAAGACCCTGATGCTGGGAAAGATTGAACGCAGGAAGAGAAGGGGACAACAAAGGATGAGATGGTTGGATGGCATCACTGACTGGATGGACATGAGTTTGAGCAAGGTCTGGGAGTTGGTGATGGACAGGGAAGCGTGGCATGCTGCAGTCTATGGGGTCACAAAGAGTCAGACATAACTGAGCAAATGAATTGAACTGAAGGAGATGATACTTAGGGGAGGCTGAGAGGCAGCAAGGAATTTGGAACAGCAAAATCTAGCTGTCTACAATATAACTGTGCTTACTTGACCAGAAGGCTTACTTCTTTGGCCTCCACATTCTCATCTATTTAAGAAGAGTCATATTCCCTTCCTTAGAGGACTATTATGAAGATTAAATGGAATTGAGGCCTGCAAAGAGCTTAGCACAGTGTCTGGCTTATAGTAAGTGCTCGATAAATGCAGGCAATTTTGAATGTTATCATTGAAATTGTACTCAGTGCAACAGAGGGACGAAGGAGGAAGGCGAGGTATTGGTGATAGTTGGGAACTTCTACTACATAATTTATGACACTATCTCATTTCTTTCCCTCAACAAACCTACCAGGAAAGCTCTAGAAAGCGGCTGAGTGAGAAGACAGAGATGAAAGCATTTTCTGAGCCATGAAGAACTCCTGACACAAATGATATTTAATGGCATTATTAAGTAACAGGCAGAGGATCAGCCATGTTCCCTATCTCCTCTCTTCTGGCCTGATATCTCCCTCTTGCTCCATTTCCATTCTTTACTCATCTAAAAAGTACATAAGTGAAATAAAAACCTGTAATAAATAGTTTTTCATTTTCTCATCCCACTGGTGGAGCTGAAAGCAAACTGAATGAGCCCACAGGAAGGCCCCTGGGTTGGCAGAGGGACAGTCTATCGCCCCAAAGAGAAGACTACAGGGAAAGGAACTGCCAGAAAGTCTCGGGCAAAGTCTCACCAGATGGGTGCCAGTGCCTTTATCTTCTCCTCTCCCCAGCCCTCCCCTCACCCCCACCTCCAGTTTCCAGTTGGGTCAGCTAACACTGCCCTTGGACTTGTGTGTATAGAGTAGGGAGGGAGGCCTTTGCAGGAGGAAGGCCCGCAGGCTCTAGTCTTGGCTCTGCCATTAACCTGGAGCAATTCAGTTTCTTTCCAGAGCCTTCCTTCACTTCCTCATCTGTTAAATGGAAATGATAATCCCAGACCTCTCTACTGACCTCTTACAGAGGTGAACTGTATGAGGACTGTAGATCAATGCAAGAAAATGTATGAAAATCCATTATTCCTGGATAGAGAATTCTAGGCCAGGGAATGAAATTAGGACCAAATCCAGGTGTGCATGAACAGTGTTTCTCTGCAACATAAATAGATTCATTACACCTTAACTTATTAATAATAGTACAGTTCCATTTGGATTTGTGTGTTAGCCAAGATGTCAGAATTTCAGATATCTGCAGGGTGTGAGAGGAAGTCGTGCAGGGCAGAGGGCTTCTGAAATCTTTGAAATGCTTCCATTTGGGGACCTCCTCCAGGGTGGCCTGGAAATGGAAATCATTCATTCACTTCCAGTTACAATCATCCTTA
Source organism: Bos indicus x Bos taurus (assembly GCF_003369695.1). NCBI lineage: Eukaryota > Metazoa > Chordata > Mammalia > Artiodactyla > Bovidae > Bos > Bos indicus x Bos taurus. The sequence continues at coordinate 47,639,701 of NC_040082.1, forward strand.
TCAGTGCAGCTTGCTTTTTTTTTTTAAAGCCCTTTTCTAAATGACATCTTATTTAGGCAGTTGCAAACCTCCCCCAGTCCCCAGCCAAGAACACAAAGCAAAGATCTTTGTCCCTTTCATAGATGGAGATAAAAATGTTGGGTAGTATTATGCAAGATTTGAAGGAAGTCAAATTATGAAGCACTTAGCACAAGCATGGCACAAGAGCTCCCTGAGTGGTGGTCAGGGTCAAAGTGGTCTTAAGCACCATTAAGCCGCATTTCCACACACGTTACTTTGCTCAGTCCAAAGCAATTACAGCAGCCCCCTAAACAGTTGCCTCACTTTCAGACTTATCCCATGAATATGTTCTCCATATTAGCAATCTTACCGGTACTCAAATCTGGTCATGTCACTCCTTAGCCTAAAATCCTCCACTGCAGCGCATTTGCCCAAGGCCAAGTCCAAACAACTGCAAATGGCTGACTGAGTCCTGCACCATGAAACCACTGCCTCCCCGTAGCCCCCGAAACCCCTTCTTTCCAAGCTCCTGTGTCCCAGCCACTGCTGCTCCTCTCTCAGCTCCCCCAACATTCTGTGCTCCCTCTTGCTTCTGGGCCTTTACCCATGCTGAGTGTTCCCTGCAATACTCACACCACTCTGACTGAGCCACCCCCGATCCCCAGCCCCCTACACTGCCCTCAGCCTTAGACACTTGACCTCACACTTATTCATTCCCCAGTTCTCAACTGAAGGGTCCCTTCCTCCAGGAGCCTCTCCTGACCCTAGATGAGGACAGGTGCTCTGTGCTGTGCCCTCAGAGCGTCTCGCCCTTCCCATAAGAGGGCACGTCACACTTGGCTGCAATTGCTTATTTATCTCTTTGCTCCACTAAAATGATAAGCCATGTGTGGAAATGAGTGATACTGAATCCTAAGAACCTAAGAAAGAAGGAAGGAAGGAGTGATGGAAAGAGAGACAGCAGAAGAGAAAGAAGAAATTGCCTAAGCTCTCTGAGATTTTCCTTATTCAGACCTTTGTCTTTCTGTTTGGGTTGATTCTTCATCTGACCTCTGGGGAGAAATGAAGGATAGGGAACCACCCCGCAACAAACTGAAAGAGAAGAAGAAAAAAACAAGAGAAGTCAGAGATTTTTTTTTCTTTAAAAATTAATACCTGTGCCTGAGAAATTTAGCCATGGAAATGAAGAAAAATTCAAGACTCAGAATGTCCTCTAAGCCAAGAGTTCCTTCTGAGAAATCTCCTTGGAATAGCCAGTGCCTCACCGAGACAGACACAGAGCAGCGCAAAGCCTGGTTGAAATATTAACAAACCATCTCAGGGACAAGGCACAATCAGCCTCTTCTTCCTTAGCATCACATGGTAACCTGCACACACGGAGGTGGCTCACATGTCCCTCTCTACCTGCCAGACTATGAGCAACGAAGTCAGGACCTAAGCCTGAGCTACACATGTCCCCAAGACTTCACACACTGCTTGGCACCTAGCAGATGCTCAGGAAATGTTTTCTGCTTGAATAAATGAATGAATGACCTTTACTCATATTCTTCTTTGAATAAGCTACCTGCATCATTCATTCTTTCAATGCTTATTTATTGCACACCTATACAGGTAACAAGACAGACATGATTTCTCACCTGATGGAGTTTGCAATCTCCTGGAGAAGCTTTATGTGTGTGTTAGTCACTCAGTCATATCCAACTCTTTGCAACCCCATGGACAGTAACCCACCGGGCTCCTCAGTCCATGGGATTTTCTGGGTAAGAATACTGGAGTGGGTTGCCATTTCCTTCTCCAGAGGATTTTCCCAACCCAGGGATCAAACCCACATTTCCTGCATTGGCAGATGGATTCTTAACACCTGAGCCACCAGAAGCTTTATTTGAGCACATAATTAAGTGTGCTCAACATTAGGAAACAGACACTCACTGTGACCTGGGAGCCTATGAGAGGGTTGGAGCCACAGCTGTTTGCCAAAGTGGGCAAATATTTCAACACGGGGCTTCTCAAACCTCAGCCTGCTTACAGGTCACCTGGGGATTTTGTTCAAAAACAGAGCCTCACTCAGGAGGCCTGGGATGGGGCCTGAGAGGCTGCCTTTTTAAGAGCCCCAGGTGATGGTGGCCGATGCTGCCTGTCCACCAACAGCACTTTGAGCAGCAAGATCCTAACCACCTACCAGGTAGTCAACCAGGACCCAAGATGAAGCAGGGGAGAGCCTAAAGGCAGGCCTGTGTGGGGTGTCAGGGATGTGCGAATCTGTAAGTCAGGAAGAAACCTTGTGAGTTGGAGGCTGGATGTGCTCTTATTGTCAAGGTCATTCGGATATATGTGTTCATACCTGCTTCTGTTTGTGTGTGTGTGTCTCTTTAAGCAGTGTGTATGTGTGCATGTGTGCACACCTCAACAAATGCTCACAAGTAGAACAAGACTGATGGGCACTAAAAATAGTTTCTGGGAGTTATAGCAACATAATCCGGATTTAGAAGAAAATAAATTATTTGATCTGTCATTCTGATGTCAACGGGTCACTTAACAATCCACCCAACTCTTGCCCTGTTATTTCAGTTCCACTGACAGGTCTCTCCACCCAAGACTTGGTTCAAAGGCCTCACTCCACTCCTCAGGCATCCCAAAATGGTGCAGAGTCAAAGGCACCCATGCCTGGAGAGTAGAGGGCTCAGACCGCCTTGGGATTTCGGGACTATCTGAAGATCGTCTAGCCCAAAGCTGTGCCCCCACCACCAGTTATAATGCCTAAACCCACAAGGTTTGAGTTTGTGTTCCCATAATCTAAAGGTTTCCAACCTAAAGGATTTTCAGTCTTCTATATGGGACCATACTTTAAGCTTTTATCATGTAATTCTTTGGAGAGTTTGAAAACTAATAAGTGAAAGCAAGACCTTCTTGAATGAGATCCTGGGTATGAGCCACTGTTTTTTTAAGACTGCCTAAAGAACAAGTATGATCCATCATTGTGCTGGTCAGAGGGTACAAAATGAAAGAGAAGATGACTCCAAAGAATTCCCTATATTCAGAACCCATGAAGCGGTCAAAGTGATCTTAAAAGGCAAATCTTTGTCATGCTCTCCACCACTTAAAGCCCTCCAAATGGCCAGTGCTCTCAGGAGACCTAAGTCCTTCAAACGACCTATGAAGTCCTGCATTACACGGCCCTGGCCACCACTCCAGCCCCACGTCCCACACTGCTCTCCCTCTCTCACTAAGGAAGAGCCATCCACATTGACATGCGTTCAGCTCCGGTCACATGCTGAGATCTTCTCCTTAGGACCTTGGCACACACTGTTTCTTCTGTTTGAACTGCTCTCCTCTCCCTCATCACCTGGCCAGTTCTTGCTTTCCCTGCAAGTCTGAGCTCAAAAGCTAGAGAATGACACTTTCCATGAGTCCACAACTCCTCAGTCTATGCACCTCAGTTCTGCTCCATCATAGTAGTAACCAGAGCTAACATTCTCTCAGTGTTTAGAACATGCCAAGCTTGACTCTAAGCACTTTTCTTATTTTTTTTTATTTTGCAAATTGAGAATTCTTTTATCCTTCAATATTAGAGACAGGGGAACACATAATTGAAATAGATAAGCACTTTTTATTTATTAACTACTAATAACAACTCTAATGAAGTAATAGTGATCATTTCCCCTCATTCAATAGATGCAGAAATGATGGACCCAAAAGGTTGAAAAACTCACCCAATGGCATGAATTGGTAAGTGGTAGAGTTGGAGCTCAAACCCACCCACTCTAACTTCAGAATTCCTCCCTTAATGCACGTTCTTCCCACCACATCCCAGAAGCCAGGAGGCAAGTCTTAATCTTCACTCTGTCACCTGCACAATACCTGCCATATGGTAGGCACTTAGTCAACATTACTCATTTGTTCTATGATAAAGATTACTCACTTGTTGAAAGTGACGGAATGAGCAAATCAGGGTGAGGAGAAGCCTACAAATTACATCAAAAGAGATGGCTGAGGATATAAGGAATGCCCAGTTGAGAGAAAAGCTACAAAGCTGACCTCAGAATTAAGAAGAAAGTACATTTCTTCTGAGTGACTACAGAGGACAGAGCCAGAAACAACTGGTTAAAAAAAAAAAGAAAGAAATCACAGAAGGAGACTCCAGCTCTGTAAAAGGACCACTGGGCTTCCCTAGTGGGTCACTGGTAAAAAAAAATAATAATAATAAAATAAAAGTGAAAGTGTTAGTCACTCAATCGTGTCCAACTCTTGCAACCCCCAAGCACTGTAGCCCGCCAGACTCCTTGTCTGTGGAATTCTCCAGTCAAGAATATTGGAGTGGGTTACCATTCCTTTCTCCAGGGGATCTTCCCAACCCAGGGATCAAACCCAGGTCTTATTGCATTGCAGGCAGATTCTTTACCATCTGAGCCACCAGGGAAGACCATATCTGCCTGCCAAAGCAAGAGATATTGGCAGGAAACATGGGTTTGATCCCTGGGTCAGGAAGATCCCCTGCAGAAGGAAATGGCAACAAACTCCAGTATTCTTGCCTGGGAAAGCCCATGGGCAGAAGAGCCTGGAGGGCTATAGTCCATGTGGTCCCAAAAGAGTTGGACACAACTTAGCAACTAAACAGCAACAACAAAAGGAGCAACAGTCAGTGTTATGCCAAAATACAGAGTACTTCTCTTAGGTAGTCAAATAAAGGCTGGATAAGCAAGTGATAGGAAGGAAACCGGAATAATTCGTGCTTCAGCTGGGGATCTAAAACTACATCCTCTTGATGTGTCCCTCCAACCCTTATATTCCAAGGACCTGTGAGTCTCACCCACCCCTTCTATCCCTCTTTCCCTGAGATTCCAAAGAAAAAATTTCAGCATGGAAGTAAATCCACAGAGGTAGTCATCATCTGCTCCCAGCTGAAAAGATGAACTAGAGTCAATAAATACAGCAGAGAAGGAGGACTCCTCCCCATGAGTCTTATAGCCCAGGGATGGGAAAGTTGGGCTCTTAATGAAACAAGAAGGCCTTTTCCTACCCATCAAAGGCGCACTGGGCAATTCCACCACACCACCACCCTGCCTCAGAACAAAGCACTGTTCTGAGGGATGGAAGGGGTGCCTGGGGTCCCCTGAAGCTGTGGCTGAGAGGTTTCATTTACATTTAGTTAAACTGGCCGAAGGGTACTTCTTCTAGATGGCCTTTAAGGGCCTTCCCCATTTATATTTGGATTTTATGAACTGATCTATATTGAATATATCCAAACTAAAAGAAAACTTAAAGCATTCAATCCAATCCCTCTGCTTTATAGAGAAGAAAACTCAGGCACAGAATGGGGAGGTGGACTGTCCAAGGTTGCACAGTAAACTGGTAGCAAAATTGCAACTCAACCACTTATCTCTCAACCTCTTCTGTAAAGCTTCTTTTTGTCTAGCTCTCCAAGATTCTTTTCTCAGAATCAGTGTTTTCTGAGATCAGGCAGGCTCTGTGTGTCCAGCTTCTTTCGTGTCACACCCATGGAGAGTGCTTAGCACGGTACTATTTGCTGAAAGCTCCGTTTGTGACCAAAATTCACTCCCAGTTCTTGAATAATCTTTTCATAAGGACCAGGTGATTTCTGTCTATTTATGAAGACCAGAGACTCTGGAAACAGGAGTAGAACAGAAACCAGAAGCGCATGTGCCCACATAACTACCCAGACACCATCAGGCATTCTGATGTACATTTGGGGGCTGGCTTGGCGAACTGGCTCTCACTAGAGCATTGGAAAAAAGAAAGACCTAAAATGAGTAAGATAGACATAACCTTAAAGATCTCCCAGTCCAGCGACTCCCCCTGTGTCTGCATCTGCCATGGTGAAATAAAAAACTAAGGAAATGTTTAATAATATTTGTCTGTATGCATAGACACCTTTCCTTAAAAAGGCCTCCTTTATTCTGAGACTATATTCTTCCTTCATTACAGTTATTAAATAGCAGTGGCAGTAAATAGTGCTTGGTTTGAGGTTTTGTGTGTTTTTTTTTTTTTAATATTAACCAGCGAGATGAAAGTTGGCACCAATGTCAGCAACCTTGTGCTTGGGTACCTCAATTTTTCGGAAATTTCAGAAATACATGAAGTCTGAAAACTACAGATCTAAACCAGTATTGTCCTTTTATAGTTGTGGGACCAGAGGATAGTGGCAAAAAACTAAATGTCTCCATGTTTTAATAGTCAATTACAAATTCATGGGGTCGCAAAACGTCGGACGCGACTGAGCGACTGAACTGAACTGAACAAACCAAATGCAAATCTTGAGCATTCGTAAAACTACTTTCACCTCAGTACTAAAGTTGTGTGATCCTGGGCAACTTCTTTAACTTTGGGCCTCTGTTTTCCAATCTGGAAAATGGACACAATAATTCCTCCCTGACATCCATATAGATAGCAAAGGTCAATATATCTTTGAATATAAGGAATATAACAATAATCAACTCTGTAAAAACAGCTACAAACTCCAGTGCCTGCAGGATCAGACAAGCAATGGAAATAAGTAAAGCAGATCAAGTTTGACTGAACAGATGGCAGCCACCACTTAGCCCTGGTGCTGAGAACACACTGAGGCATGGTGGGGAGTGGGGAAAACTAGCAAGTCTGGCAACTGAAGGGAAAAGAGAGGCTACCCCAGTGAATTTTTACCACGAAGTAAAGTGGGCTGAGTATAACCAGATATTCTCATTTTCAAAGACACTGGAACTTTACATTTTTTAGCTATCTTTTGATTTTTAAATGTTGACAACAATTCAGATTTTAAAGATTGATAGAGACAACAGATAACCCAATCAAAAAATTGGCAGAATGGGCTTTCCTGATGGCCCATAGGTTAAGAATCTGCCTTGCAATGCAAGGGACACCCAGTTTGATCCCTGGTCTGGGAAAGGATCATGCCATAGAACAAATAAGCCTGTGCACAACAACTACTGAATCAGTGCTCTAGAGCCTACGAGCCACAGCTACTGAGCCCCTGTGTTGCAACTACCGAAGCCCATTCGCCTAGAGCCCATACTCCACAACAAAAAAAGCCACTGCGACAAGAACCCCACACACTGCAATGAAGAGTAGCGCCCACTCCCTGCAACTAGAAAAAGCCTGCTTGCAGCAATGAAGACCCACTACAGCCAAAAAATAAAATAAATACATCTTTTACAAAATGGGCAGAAGACTGAAATAAACATTTCTCTAAAGAAGACATACAGGCAAACATGAAAAGATGGTCAACATCACTGCTCAACATCACAAATTATTAGAGAAAAACAAATCAAAGCTATTGTGATGCAATGAGATATCACCTCACAACAATCAGAATGGCCATCACCAAAAAAATCTACAAATAATAAATGCCAGACAGGGTATGGAGAAAAGGGACCCCTTCTACACTGTTAGTGGGAATGTAAATTGACGTAGCCACTATGGAGAACAGTATGGAGGAGGTTCCTTAAAAAACTAAAAATAGAGCTACCATAAAGCCAACAATCCCACTCCTGGATATATATCTGAGGGAAATCATGGTTTGAAAGTATACATGGACACCAGTGTTCAGTTCAGTGCTGTTTACAATAGCCAAGACATGGAAGCAACCTAAATGCCCATCAACAGATGAATGGGTAAAAACAATATGGTACCCGTGTACAATGGAATATTACTCAGCCACTGAAAGGAATGAAATAATGCCATTTGCAGCAACATGGATGGACCTAGAGATTGTCATACTGAGTGAAGTCAAAGACAAATATATGACACTTATATGCAGAATCTAACAAAATGATACAAATGAACTTATTTACAAAATAGAAGCAGACTCACAGACATTGAAAACAAATTTGTGGTTACCGAAGGGGAAAGGTAGAGGGGAGAGATAAATAGGGAGTTCCGGATTGATTTCAGATGCTCCCAGCAGTAAGTGGCAGCTTGTAGCAAGTAGCAGTGAGCGGTAGCTGGAAACAAGGTCTTAGTTTCCTGGAGCAGGAGTCCTAACCACTGGGCCACAAGGGCCAGCAGTCAGGGCCAGAGGCCTGAGTTCTTGCCTGCCTAGTCAAGAATGCATTCAGGTTAGGAGGCAGAAGGTAAAAAGTAAAAATTTAGTGAAAAGAAAAGTACATGCAGAAAGGTGCACAGGTGAATTCAGAGAGAGAATCTTGCCTTTGGGAAGTTTAAATCCTTTTTAAGGGCGCAGTTTCCTGGGTCTTTCCTGGGTCTGGAGGCAGGTCTTTCCTGCCTCCCCTTAGGCCAATCATCTTGCCCTATCCTCCCTTGTTTAATTTGTCTCAGGACCCTCGCCTGAGGTGCACACACACCCCTCAGTCAAGATGGATCTCCAAGTGCAAGTTTCTGGGAGGAGCAAGACTGATTATGGTCTGAAATTATCCCCTGACTTTTGCCTCCAAGGAGTCTTTCTTCGCATTTGTAGTGTCTCCCTTGTCCCAAAAAGGGGGAGGGTGGACTCCCTCAATTATTTACCCAACAGGGTTTTGTCCCTCTTTCTCCTTGCCATGATTATTACCTTGACTACTGCCATAACTATTACCTTAAGGTGTTTACAAGAGACAAAGACTGGTTATTTACCCTGTTTCTGTTGTTACTTCCATTTCAGAGGGCAAACAGGAGGTTGACTGTAAATTCCTCAAGTGGAGCCCACCTATCTCTTGTCTCAGGAAATGCAAACAGGAGGCCAGTTGTAAATGTCTAAACATCTATCTCCTACTTCAGGAGTGACATGTACATACTACCTAATATTTAAAATGGATAACCAATAAGGACCTACTGTACAGCACAGGAAACTCTGATTAATATTCTGTAATATTAATGGGAAAAGAATTTTGGAAAAAGGATACATGTATATGTATACCTGATTCACTTTGCTGTGCACCTGAAACTAACACAGCACTGTTAATCAGCTATACTCCAACATAAAAATTTAAAAAAAAAGAAAGAAAGATTTCCATTCTCAGTTTCTGAAAACAAAGAGAATTCAAAATTTTAAATATTAAAAAAAAAAAAGACTGAGAAAGACAAGCAAAATAATGCCATACATGGGCTGCCCGTATCACCTCTGGACTCAGTGATTGCACTTTGTTCTTGTTCTGGAAGCCCCAAGGCAGGTCAGATCAGTACGCGCCAGAGTGCCCTTTATCGCCTAACGACAAGAACACAGCTCAGGCCAACCTGAACAGTACAAGTGTGCAGTAAAGATCAGCCCCTGAGGATCTGTGCAGACATTTCAGAGGTGCACAAGGGATAAAGCCGGTTGACAAAACACTTCATGAATTAGGATGACACTCTCTTTAAAGGCTCTCCTCTTTTAACACTTGGAATCATCTCTCTGAACTCGCTAACCAGCTTGAAATACAACTTTCTCAACCTAAAAATGGGACCAATTATACAAGTTATTGTTGCCTACTTAAATAAGATAGTGTGTATAATTTGAGTAGAAGAAACATGGTAAATACATGGCAAGACTGCATGTCCCTGATATTGAAGGCAGTGATGATGATAACAGTGTGCCAGGCACTGTTGTATTTTGGGAATAAGCATTTAATCCTCTGACAACTCAGTGAGGTAGATACTGTTATCATTAGCATTTTATAAATATGAAAACTAAGGCACAGAAGGGTTAAGTAACTGCCCAGTGCTGCACCGTGGACAAGTGGCAGAGAGGGAGCCAACTGACTGCAGCCGCCCTTCCTGCTGAGCCTCAGATTCCTTGTCCCTAGAGCAATCCCAGAAGCCCCCACCAACTGATCAAGTTGGCACTTGGATTAAAGTCTATTTTCCCAACTCTAATTCAATGCCTGGCACAAAAGAGGGCCCATTACTCTTATTAAATATCAGCTGCCTCCATTCAGCATCACGAGGTGTTGTGAAAATCAAATCACAGGATGGGTGTAGGCAGGGGCGCTCAACCTTAGCACGGCTGGCATTTGGGGTCCCGTCATTCTTAGCAGTGGGAGCTGTCCTGGGCACGTCCCAGTATTTAGCTGCATCCTTGTCTCTCCCCACTGGATGCTAGTAGCACACTCATACCAGCCCCCATTGCCAGGCTATGACAACCAAGAGTCTCGGACCATTGCCAAATGTCCCCTGGGGGGCAAAACTGTCCCCGCTGAGACCCATGGTGGAAGGTATGATTAGTCAGAGTCCTCCTCCTGGACCCACAGTGTGGACTCACCCCGCTTTCCTCTGAAAAGCTGCCAAGCCCTACCCTGTACTGTGAGGTGTCTCCACCCTGACTGGGAAGTAAGAGGTGACTCTCCAGGATCCACCACTACTGTTCTCAAACACATCCCCAAGAACTTTCCTTTGTAAGGGTGTCACTGTTGAGTCCAGTAGGAATGGATTGTGGAGGGGAGCAACTAACAAGACAGGGCTAGGGTAATAACACGAGTTGCAGAGTTCTCTTAACAGTAGTGACCTATAATACCTGCCTCCCAGCGTTGTTTGGAAGACTCAGCAAAGGCCTGGCATCCAGGAAGCACTCAGGTAAAGAGTAACCATCAACAGTAACAACCTGAACTTAGTATTCCTTCATTCAACACTCTTTTCATACCTTCTAGTTACCAGCGATGACACAATGGCTTCACTTAGATCATCCGACCACTAGTACTTACAAGAAATTATATTACCATATGGGCAGTTCATAAACTTAAAAGACTGAACTTCAGTGGCATTAAAATACTTGCTGAGAGCTGGCTATATAGCAGAGGAATAGGATTCAATCCTGCAGAACCCACCACAAAGGAAACACATCTCAGTACAGTGAGAAGAGACTGATGCCCCAGAATCTCTGCCACTGACTGGTGGCCCAGAGCCCATAACTCAACCTCCTTGAGGCCTGAGTTCCTCATGCAAGATGAAGGGACTGGAGGAGAGTAGGTCTGGCTCTAAAATTCCAGAACCCTCAACCATTATCTCCTCTGCAACCATTCTCCAAGACAAGTGGTGGTGATTCGTCATTAAACTAAGATTAAAAAAAAAAAATCTTGTTTCAGAAAAGAAAAAGAAGATTACCTCTCAAACTGAGTGTTTCCCATTATAAAACCCCATTTTCTCGCTAAATACCGGATTAATGTGGTTTAAATTGCATTGCTGGAATGAGCGGGGGAGGGGAGAAGTAACGAACTTCTGCTAGGCAAAAAAATGCTCATCAGCCAGGGAAGAAGATATAAATTAATGAGGAAGAAATGCTAAAAAACAATCACGTCAGGCCAGCTTTCTCTAGAATTATGCTATTAACACAACACAGTGAAACAGCAATTGGTTGCAAGTGGAGAACAAAGGAGAACAATGAAGGAGGAAAAGCAGCTGTCTGTTTGCTCATGGAATACCAGGAAAGAGGAGCGGGAAGGAAAGCCAGCAAGTACAACATCCCTGTAACCAACCAAAATAATAGGAACAGCGATTTCTAAGGGTTTTCCATATTAATCCTCACAGTCCAGGTATATAGGCTCTATCTCCATTTTATTGTTAAAGATGTTGCATCTGGAGAGGTTTGTTTCCTTGCCCACGTAGTAAATGACAGTGTCAGGATCTGAACCCAGATCTGACATCAAATCTCTTTCTCACAACCTCTACATCATCCTGCAGCACTCTGGCTGGCCTCTGCTGGAACGTCTATTGCCAGGGTACATGCTATCTCACAAGGTGGCCCAGTTTCATAGCAGATATCTCTCCACTACAAGGTGTCTTTTTAAGTTGAACTGAATATGCCTTCTTGAAACTTTGTGCAAAAGAGCACTGATTCCGTCTCCTCCCCCACTCCCAACCCCGTGACTCTGGTGTCCCACAGAAGCAAGCATCTCCCTCTTCCCCAAGGCAGCCCTTGAGGGATTAAACTGATCACCCTGACGCTTGTCTTCTCCAGGATAAAAACAATCTCTCATCTCTGCCCTTGCCCCTCATTTAGAAAGTCCTCCAGACCCTTCCTATCTCTATCACCTTCTTCAGGACATGCTCAGGTTTAACAGTGAGACTCCCAGAGAACTGAACCCAGATATCTAAGTGTATCCAAAGACATCTCCTCCTTCATTGTAGGCTTGCTACTTCTGTTAATACACTCTAAGAGCCCAGTATCTATCTTGGTAGCCAGGTCACACAATGACTTCCAATGTGCTTGCTCTCAGAAAACTAAGACCTCTTTAAGTATTTTTCAAAGTGGCTTCTCTAGCCAGTGTGTAATTCAGCTCTACTGTTAACAATTAGTTGGTTCATAGCTGAATGCAACCAGGCAGAATCCATCGGAAAAAAACCACCAAGGAAACTTCTGTGTTCTGTCCCATTCAAAACTCTTTCTTTGAATGTAGCTAATTATTATCCATTGGTCCAATAGGAATAGACATCCTGTTAACCAACAAAACAATCACCATCACTTATAAGCCCTTAGGTCTCTATTTCATAAAACATTTTCCTGTCAACAACAGAAACTAGTATTTTGAGCACCTATTATTAAATAAGTACCAGGCAAACTGATGGTCATAAACCCTTAAGATAATCCTGCAAGGTGGCGTTATTATTTCCTTTTCTTAAATGAAGAAACTGAGGCACAGGGGAGTTTAGTGACCACTCTAAGGTTTCACAACTACCTCAACACTTTCTCTCCTATAAGGACCAGGTCTGAGATTCAAATCCTGGTCTGGATCCAAAGCTCATACTTTTTCCACCACAGCACAAGGGTTTTTGAGTCACTGGTGCACCAGTGCATTCTGGGCTGCTGAGCTTCTACCTAATTTCTGTTGCCTGAAATAAAAACACACGATGTGAGAGCTATGAGCTTCAGTTTTCTTTGGGGACTTACTAAGGACTATAGCCCAAAAGACAGCCTCTCATGTGGCCCTGAGGGACTGCTCCAAAGAGGAAAGGGGGGTGGTCAGAACAGATGTAATTTTGGAGAAAGGGTATGTGCAATCAAGCACACATCTTGGTAGAAGGCTATTGCTAGTCATAAGAAACTTATTTCAGATGATAAGGTTTTTAGTGCTTTTCTAAGTTTGGGAAGACACAAGAAATTGGGTTCATAAAACTTTTGCTTGAGCTTACCTCAAGAAACAAGAGAAAAATCAAATAAATAATCTAATTTTACACTAAACCAACTAGAAAAAGAAGAGATGAAGAACACCAGGGTTGGTATAAGGAAAGAAATCATAAAAATTAGGGCAGAAATAAATGAAAAAGAAACAAAGGAGAATATAGAAAAAATGAACAAAACTAAATGCTGGTTCTTTGAGAAGATAAATAAAATAGACAAACCATTCGCCAGACTCATCAAGAAAAAAAGAGAGAGAATCAAATCAACAAAATTAGAAATGAAAATGGAGAAATCACAACAGACAACACAGAAATACAAAGGATCATAAGAGATTACTATCAGCAACTATATGACAATAAAATGGACAACTTGGAAGAAATGGAGGAATTCTTAGAGAAGTATAACCTTCCAAAACTGAACCAGGAAGAAATAGAAAATCTTATCAGATCCATCACAAGCACGGAAATTGAAATTGTAATAAAAAATCTTCCAACAAACAAAAGCCCAGGACCAGATGGCTTCACAGGTGAATCCTACCAAAAATTTAGAGAAAAGCTAACATCTATCCTACTCAAACTCTTCCAAAAAATTGCAGAGGAAGGTAAGCTGCCAAACTCATTCTATGAGGACACCATCACCCTAATACCAAAACCAGACAAAGATGCCACAAAAAAAGAAAACTACAGGCCAATAGCACTGATGAACTTGAATGTAAAAATCCTCAACAAAATTCTAACAAACAAAATCCAACAACATATTAAAAAGATCATACATCATAACCAAGTGGGCTTTATCCCAGGGATACAAGGATTCTTCAATACTCACAAATCAATCAATGTGATACACCACATTAACAAATTGAAAGATAAAAAAACTATATGATTATTTCAATAGGTGCAGAAAAAGCCTTTGACAGAATTCAACATCCATTTATGATAAAAATCCTCCAGAAAGCAAGCATAGAAGGAACATACCTCAACATAATAAAAGCCATATATGATAAACTCACACCAAACATTATCCTCGATGGTGAAAAATTGAAAGCATTTCCCCTAAAGTCAGGAACAAGACAAGGGTGTTCACTCTCACCACTACTATTCAACATAGTTTTGTAAGTTTTAGCCACAGCAATCAGAGCAGAAAAAGAAATAAAAGGAATCCAGATTGGAAAAGAAGAAGTAAACTCTCACTGTTTGCAAATGACATGATCCTCTACATAGAAAACCCTAAAGACACCACCAGAAAATTACTAGGGCTTATCAATGAATATAGTTGTAGGATATAAAATTAACACACAGAAATCCCTTGTATTCCTATACACTAGCAGTGAGAAAACAGAAAGATAAATTAAGGAAACAATTCCATTCACCATTGCAATGAAAAGAATAAAATACTTAGGAATAAATCTACCTAAAGAAACAAAAAACCTATACATAGAAAACTATAAAACACTGATGAAAGAAATCAAAGATGACACAAATAGATGGAGAAATATATCATGTTCATGGATTGGAAGAATCAATATAGTGAAAATGAGTGTGCTACCCAAAGCAATCTATAGATTCAATGCAATCCTTATCAAGCTACCAATGGTATTTTTTCACAGAACTAGATCAAATAGTTTCATAATTTTTATGGAAATACAAAAAACCTCAAATAACCAAAGCGATCTTGAGAAAGAAGAATGGAACTGGAGGAATCAACCTGCCTGACTTCAGACTATACTACAAAGCTACAGTCATCAAGTCAGTATGGTACTGGCACAAAGACAGAAATATAGATCAATGGAACAAAATAGAAAGCCTAGAGATAAATTCACACACCTATGGATACCTTATCTTTGACAAAGGAGGCAAGAATATACAATAGAGAAAAGACAATCTCTTTAATAAGTGGTGCTGAGAAAACTGGTCAACCACTTATAAAAGAATGAAACTAGAACACTTTCTAACACCATACACAAAGACAAACTCAAAATGGATTAAAGACCTAAACCTAAGACCAGAAACGGTAAAACCCCTAGAGGAAAACATAGGGAAAATACTCTCTGACATAAATCACAGCAGGATCCTTCTATGATCCACCTCCCAGATCAATGGAAATAAAAGCAAAAATAAACAAATGGGACCTAATTAAACTTAAAAGCTTTTGCACAACGAAGGAAACTATAAGCAAGGTGAAAAGACAGCCTTCAGAATGGGAGAAAATAATAGCAATCGAAGCAACTGACAAAGAATTTAGTCTCAAAAAATATAAAAGCAGCTCATGCAGCTCAATACCAGAAAAATAAATGACCCAATCAAAAAATGGGCTAAACAGACATTTCTCCAAAGAAGATACACAGATGGCTAACAAACACATGAAAAGATGCTCAACATCACTCATTATCAGAGAAATGCAAATCAAAACCACAATAAGGTACCATCTCACACTGGTCAGATTGGCTGCTATTAAAAAGTCTACAAACAATAAATGCTGGAGAGGGTGCGGAGAGAAGGGAACCCTCTTACACTGTTGGTTGGAATGCAAACTAGTACAGCCACTATGGAGAACAGTGTGGAGATTCCTTAAAAAAAACTGGAAATAGAACTGCCATATGACCCAGAAATCCCACTGTTGGACATACACACCAAGGAAACCAGAATTGAAAGAGACACGTGTACCCCAATGTTCATCACAGCACTGTTTACAATAGCTAGGACATGGAAGCTACCTAGATGTCCATCAGCAGACAAATGGATAAGAAAGCAGTGGTACATATACACAATGGAATATTACTCAGCTATTAAAAAGAACACATTTGAATCAGTTCTAATGAGGTGGATGAAACTAGAGCCTAATATACAGAGTGAAGTAAGTCAGAAAGAAAAACACCAATACAGTATGCTGCTGCTGCTGCTGCTAAGTCATGTCAGTCATGTCTGACTCTGTGCGACCCCATAGACGGCAGCCTACCAGGCTCCCCCATCCCTGGGATTCTCCAGGCAAGAACACTGGAGTGGGTTGCCATTTCCTTCTCCACCAATACAGTATATTAACACATATATATGGAATTTAGAAAGATGGTAATGATGACCCTATATGTGAGAAAGCAAAAGAGACAGATATACAGAACTGACTTTTGGACTCTGTGAGAGAAGGCAAGGGTGAGATGATTTGAGAGAATAGCATTTAAACATGTATATTTTCAAAGGTGAAATAGATCACCAGTCCAGGTTTGATGCACAAGACAAGGTGCTCAGGGCTGGTGCACTGGGATGACCCTGAGGGATGGGATGGGGGATGGAGGTGGGAGGGGGTTTCAGGATGGGGGATACATGTATACCTGTGGCTGATTCATGTCAATTTGTGACAAAAACCACTACAATATTGTAAAATAATTAGCCTCCAATTAAAATAAATAAATAAATTTTTAAAATAAAAAAAAAAAAAAACTTTTGCTAGAAAGTATCTATCTGAAGGTCTGTCTGCCAGTTTTCCCAGAGCACAGAGCACCTCATTCCTGACCTCCTCCCTGAACTCCTTTCAGGGGGTGTTGAACATTAGCAAGTGCAGTGGCCACTGAATGGCGAGTAACATTCATTGATTATCAAAAACATTCTAGAATCCTAAGGAGAGAGAGACCAAGGGACTTGTCCAAGGTCCCAAACACTGGCCATCCTTCTGAATCTTTAGCAGCTAGTATCTCCTCCCCTGATCCTGGATCCAGGCACAGAGGACCCCTTGTCCTGCCTTATAAATCCACACTCTTGTTTCTGGCTGAGGCTCCCAGAGCTCAGAGGACCTCTGCAGGTCAGAAGGTTAGAGTGGGCCAAGTCATATCCCCTGCAGAGAAAACCAATCAATCTCATGTCGACCCACCTGTTCTCCACAAGAGCAGCTGATCAGCCACGGCTGATAAGAAGGAGGTATTTTAAAGGTCAAATGAAGGCTGGATGTCTGTCTGCCTTCTTTCATGACAAATGTGTCTGAGACATGAGCACGGTGAGATGGTGATATTTTAAGATGAGTAGCTTATTGGGAACACTGAATTCACCCAGCCCGTGGCAGTCCCATTTTATCAAGTGCACTGTCCAGGGATTTCAAAAGGCAGAGCAATGGAATGAAAGCAGTGGAGTCCCAGAGGGCAGGGGAAACCCAGGACACAAAATCCTGGCATCAGCTACTGGTCTTTGGACCTTGTTGCTTGGGCCCTTTGAATCTCAATTTGCTCATCTTTTTTTTCTTCATCATTTCCCTTTTTTTATTGAAGTCTAGTTGATTTACAATGTTGTGTTAGTTTCAGGTATACAGCAAACTGATTCATTTATTCACGGGATCGCAAAGAGTCAGACACGACTGAGCGATTGAACTGAACTGATGTATATATTTTTATTTTCCTATATATATTCACATATATTGTTCTTCAGATTATTTTCCCTTATAGATTATTATAAAGTATTGAGTATAGTTCCCTGTGCTGTACTAGGTCCTTGTTGGCTCACTGTTTTATATAGAATGGTTTGTTCATGTTAATCACAAACTCCCAATTTATCTTTCCCCACTTCCCCTCACCCTACTCATCTTTAAAATGAGGTCACTGTTTAAGCTATCATCGTAATAATACTGTGACAAGAACACAGAACTGCCCCCCTGGATTTCTAATCCCATGCTGTAAAGTGCTAGAGTTGCAAGAACCCTTAGAAAGCAACTAGCAGAGCGGGTTATTAGTGGACCCTACTCTCAAAAGGACTCTTGTGTGGAACTCCAAAACACAAAACTGATCAAATCCCAACTTCTGCTCTGGTTGTCACAGAACTGGAGGGCACAGAACAATCACCAGCACCTCTTTGAAACCTGAGTGCACCAAGGAACAGTCCAAAGACCATCCATTCAGGAGCCCATTTTACGAACAAGGAAACTGAAGCCCAGAGGAGTAAAGAAACTCAAAGTGAGTTTAGGGCAGAATCCAGACTAGAGTTCAGGACTCTCAGGTTCTAGTTGAGGGCATTTCCTACTACTACACAGTAGAACGCTCAGTCTTTGCCTCTGTGTAACTAAGCATGCCTGACGTAAAATATACAGTGCCCTAGAAAGTAGCATCTCTTACCTTGGTTTCTACCAAAGCCAGTCTTCACACCTGTTAATAGCATCAGCTAACATTTACTGAGCACTTACTCTCTATCAGGCACGATGCTAAGCATTTTCCTATGCATCATGATCTCATTTAATACTCCCAATGAGCCTGTAAGACAGCTATTATTTTATTCCCATTTTAGACATGAGGAAACTGGCAGTTGGTTGAGTAACTTACTCAAAGCCATACAGCCAGCAAGGAGGTGAGCCAGAGTCAAACCCTCAGGGCCTATACCTAGGGGCAAATACACAGTCACTGGGGTCCTCAGCAAGCCTGAGGAGTTGAGGAAGACCTTTAAGCTGGAGTGTACTGATGAGACTGCTTCTGAAATAGAACCCCACTGCCTTGGCATTTATAGATAGCCTTGGCCTTCCCACCTCAGTGCAATTCTTTTTGAAGAAAGGGACCCTCAGCCACCTGTTATTTTTTTCTGTTTCTTTCCTTTCAGATCGAAAGGCCCCTGCTCTAAAATGGAGAATCAGCTCCTTGGCTTCTTTTCTCCCCAGGCTCCTCACCTTGTGTCTGAGATGGGTGAGTCAGCGAAAGGGTCGACCTTTACCCAGAAAGGAATTGGACAGCTTTTTGCGTGGCCACCAGGTGAGGGTCTCAGCAAACCTGTGTCCTCTGCTGATCTGACACAGACTAGTGACCTGACAGGTCTCCCACGATCACTAAGGCCACCAGCAAGTTCCGTCAGGACTCCTCAGAGCCAAAGCCCACAGTGGTTACTGCAGCTTCCCTCTCTTCCCCCATTTCACCTGTGGCTCAAGTCTGCAGTTCTGCAAGGTGGATGAGACAGCTGCACCCTTGGTGTGCACACAACATCTCTGGAGTCTCATTAGGTCATCATCAAGCCCAACCCCAGCCTCGGCTTTGAAAGAAATTACTTTCCACCGACCAAATTCTGCAACTTTCGTTTGTCCCTGATCTTTTCTGCCTTGACCCCAAAAATGCCAGCTCTGCACAAGGCTGCTGAGACAAAGGCTATATATAAATGCCAGGCATTGGCGTTCCTATTTCAGAAGCAGTCGATACACTCCTGCTTAAAGGTCTCCCTGAACTCCTTAAGATTGCTGGGGATCTGAGTGACTGGGTCTCACTAGAAAGGACCAAAAAGGAAATGAGAGTTAGATACCCTCTTCCCTGAAACACAAGTTAGCACAAATAACTGGGATGGCAGAGCCCACTGCCAACTCAGTCAGTACTTCCCCAACCCCAAAGGAACCCAGGTGTCAGCTGAGTCATTCTACAACCACATAACAAAATACAGTCCCGAGAAGGATAGTACAGGGTGATACTAAATGGCAGGGGAAAATGTTCATGACTGTCAAATGGAAAACCCTCTTCCAAGAAAATAGCACATTTTATTTTTATGCTTTCAAAGCATATATATTTGTTCATGTATAGATAGAATATATACTTAAAAATTAAAATTTTATTGTATGAACTGTTTTCTATCAAGGTCTTTTATTTTTTAAAGTAGAATAAACATCTTTCTGAACATATGTGTGCATGAACAGCATTAGAGTACTAGTGATTTTGTTCTTTCTTATGTCCATACTTTTGGCAAACAGCTATTGATTTTGCACATTCACATTCGACTTCTTTGGGGAACACCCATCCTGCCCACCCTATTGTGGCAGAACAATCATAGTATTCTCATTCCTGCCTCCATCACTGCCACTCACCCCAGAGACTGGCACGTGACTCAGGCTACCAAGCAAAGTTGTCTATCCCTCTACACAGAGTGGATGGTTCCAGGAGTGCCCTGGCCCAGTCTGAGCCTCTAAAACTTACTATCTGAATGTTGTCAGAGAGAGAGCCTTGCTCTTCCGCTGGAATTTCGAGCTTAAAATATCATAATAAGCTGAGAATTGTTGGGAAACTTATTATGCTACTTCCATTACATACAGGAAATCGTGCCTTAGAATGAAGGCAAGACAGTGTGGAAAACAGAGCCAAAAAAAAAAAAAAAAAAAATGGAGAAAAAGCCCAAATGATTGAGATTCTGGATCCAGTCACACCTGAAGCTGAAGTGATTCTGAAATTTTCATGTGATCCAACAGATCTCCCCTTTAAACTCATTGAATTGGATTTCTACAACAGACCTAACACATGTGTTTTCTAAACAACAACTTCAGGTACGTGTGTGTTACTTTTTGTGAACAATGGAAAACAACCTCACTCATTCTTGAAGCTATCAGTGTGTTCCTCAAAGCTCATTTCTCTCACTTTATAGCACCAATTTTCTACTCCATATTCCCACATATTATTAATCGGTTCATTTTTCATATGTCAATTCAATTTAAAAATAGAGAACTAAATACACATTTCTCCAAAGAAGACATCCACATGTCCAACAAGTACATGAAAAGTTGTTCAACATCACTAATCATCAGAGAAATACAAATTAAAACCACAATGAGATACCACCTCAGACCTGTTACAGTGGCTATCATCAAGAAGATAAAAGATAAGTTTGGGCAAGGATGTGGAAAAAAGCGAACTCTCCTGAGTTGTTACAGGGAATATAAATTGGTGCAGCACTATGGAAAGCAATATGGAGGTGCCTCAAAATATTAAAAATAAATCTACCATGTGATCTAGCAATTCCACTTCTGGATACATACCCAAAGGAAATGACAACAGAATATTAAGAGATCTTAAGCTTTCCCACATCTACTGCAGCATTATTACAACAGCCAAGACATGGAAACAAGCTATGCGTCTGTCAAAGGATCCATGAGTAAAGAAGATGTGGGGTGTGCATATGTCAATATGTGGCTTTTTACGGCTTATTATGATATGTTTAGCTTGAAGTTTCAGAGGAAGGGCAAGGCTGTCTCTCTCTGACAACATTCAGATATTAAGTCTTAGAGGCTCAGACTGGGCTAGGGCTCTCCTGGAACCATACACATATTTATATGCATACACACACCCACACACACTGGGATATTATTCAGTCAGAAGAAAGACAGATGTCTGCCATTTGCAACAACATGGATGAGCCTTGCAGACATTATGTTCATTGAGGTAAGTCAGAGAGAAAGATAAATACTGTATGATACCATATATATGTGAAATTTTTAAAAGCCAAACTCATAAAAACAGAGAGTGAAATGGTGAATACCATTGGCTGGAGGGTGGGGGAATTGGGGAGACGTTGTTTAAGGGTATAAACTTGCAAATAGTCATAAAAAAGTCCTAGAGATTTAATGCACAGTATAGGGAACATAGACAGCAATACTATATTATAATCAAACTTACTAAAAGACTAGATCCTAATTATTCCAACCACCAAAAGCAAATGATCATTATGTGATGTGATAAAGGTACAAATTATCGCTGCAATGGAAATCATATTACAACATATAAATGTCCTAAGTCAAAGTCTTGTACACCTTACATTTTCACAATTTTATATGTCTAATGTGTTTCAATTTTTAAATAAAAGAAGCTCCCCAAATAAAAGGTGAACTTCCTTGAAAAAAGGAGTTATGTCTGCCTAACCCCATGATGCCTAGTACCCCAAACATTGTTCAGAGTAGGAACTCAGAAAACCCTGCCTTGCTACTCTCCATCAGCAGCTGTTCAGTTCAGTCACTCAGTCATGTCCGACTCTGCATCCCCATGAATTGCAGCATGCCAGGCCTCGCTGTCCATCACCAACTCCGGGAGTTCACTCAGACCCACGTCCATCGAGTCAGTGATGCCATCCAGCCATCTCATCCTCTGTCGTCCCCTTCTCCTGCCCCCAATCCCTCCCAGCATCAGAGTCTTTTCCAATGAGTCAAATCTTCACATGAGGTAGCCAAAGTACTGGAGTTTCAGCTTTAGCATCAGTCCTTCCAAAGAAATCCCAGGGCTGATCTCCTTTAGAATGGACTGGTTGGATCTCCTTGCAGTCCAAGGGACTCTCAAGAGTCTTCAACACCACAGTTCAAAAGCATCAATTCTTCAGCACTCAGCTTTCTTCACAGTCCAACTCTCACATCCATACCTGACTACTGGAAAAACCATAGCCTTGACTAGACGGACCTTTGTTGGCAAAGTAATGTCTCTGCTTTTGAATATGCTATCTAGGTTGGTCATAACTTTCCTTCCAAGGAGTGCCTTTTAATTTCATAGCTGCAATCACCATCTGCAGTGATTTTGGAGCCCAAAAAAATAAAGTCTGACACTGTTTCCACTGTTTCCCTATCTATTTCCCATGAACTGATGGGACCAGAAGCCATGATCTTAGTTTTCTGAATGTTGAGCTGTAGACATGCATTAAGTTTAGATTTCAACTTGGGGGATAAACTGCCTTACAGCCTTCTCATTCTCATTATGTTCATAAGAAGAGCCCTGCATGGGACTTAAGTCCATGGTCATATATTAATATAGAAGAATCAAACCCAGAATCACTGAATGTTAGAATGCAAAGAAACTTGAGCCATTAGAGGTTTTCAAACCACCTCTACAAAGGCCTAGGACTGCGTGTGGATATAAATGGGCAGGAGTTTCAAAATCTGATGAGAGAGCCAAGTAGTTATGTTGAATGTGCTAACCCCACACCCCTGTTTCTACTAGAAAAACCCCCATTTAATCTATTTAAAAACTGAGAGTGCAAAAACACTCTTGTGCTTTAAAAAAAATTAGACTGCAGATCCAATCAATGCTCTTATTCTACACAAGGGCAAGGGAGGAGAAGAGCTTGCCCAGGATCCCTCGGGGGTCACTGACAGAACTGGGTTAGAGCTTGGTCTCCCAATATCCAGGTCAGTATGTGCTCCACACTACTGTCTGCTTCTCCAGATGCCTTTGAGTTTCCCATCACCCAAGGCTTTTGAGAGCCCAAGACAGTGACTCTCCAAGGTCCATGACCCTCATACACCAAAATCACACATATGTGCACACACACCCAGTCGCTCAGTCATGTCCAACTCTTTGAACGCCATGGACTTCTGCCCACCAGGCTCCTCCTTCTGTGGAATTTTCCAGGCAAGAATACAGGAGTGGGTTGTCATTTCCCACTTCAGGCGATCCTTCCAACCCAGGGATCAAACCCATGTCCCCTGCATTGGCAGGTGGATTCTTTACCACTGTGCCACCTAGGAAGTCCCCCAAATCATTTGAGAGTTTATTAAAAACCCTAAAGGCTGGGTCCCACCCCTGACCTACTTAGATGTACAGTCAGGTGTGGGGTTCCAGGATGGGGTTTCTAACAACCATGCACTAAGTTCAGGTAGCACAAGTCTAGAGTCCATCCAGAAATGGAGGCTCCTGCCAATCTTCTCTGGAAATCCTACCCATCCCTACCAGTTCCCTGCCTGGCTAACCCCAGCCTCCTGGGGAGTGGTAATTGAATGTCACATGTTGAGAATAATCCTAGAAAATCCTTTGTCATCATGCTCAAGTCCCAACAGCTCAGAGTAATTAGATCTAGACAGGGGAGAGGCACAAAGGAATAGTATATTAATGCAATTTGAAGTTTCTGAGGCTCATGCAATGAGGGAGACCAGGATCAGCAAAGGAAAGCACAGCCATAAATCCCAAGTGAAGGGCAGCATGGGGGCCCACAGTAAACTGGAATATTCCAAGTTCATTTCAGCCTCTGTCACCCTTGCTGTCTGTCCCCAGTCTGGTGTCCCATCAAACAAGGACATGCATACATGGTGGCAAACATGGTCCTTTGCAATGTTAAGCAGTGATGGGTTTAAGAGCTCCGCTCTCCTCAACTGGCTACGTTTCAGCAACTTGGTTCCTAATAAAAACTAAGAGCACTTCTTCCTTCTCCAGATCTATTAAATCAGAAACCCCAGAGTGGAACCCTCAGTTCAGTTCAGTCTCTCAGTCATGACTGACTCCTTGTGACCCCACGGACTGCAGCATGCCAGGCTTCCCTGTCCATCACCAGCTCCTGGAGCTTACTCAAATTTGTGTCCATTGAGTCAGTGCTGCCATCCAACTATTTCATTCTCTGTCGTCCCCTTCTCCTCCTGCCTTCAATCTTTCCCAGCATCAGGGTCTTTTCCCGTGAATCAGTTTTTTGCATCAGGTGGCCAAAGTATTGGAGTTTCAGCTTCAACACCAGTTCTTCCAATGAATAATCAGGACTGATTTCCTTTAGGATAGACTGGTTGGATCTCCTTGCAGTCCAAGGGACTCTTAAGAGTCTTCTCTAACACCACAGTTCAAAAGCATCAGTTCTTTGGTGCTCATCTTTCTTTACAATCCAACTCTCACATCCATACATGACTACTGGAAAAACCATAGCTTCGACTAGATGAACCCTAAGATCTATATTTTTATAAAGATCCCCACTGATTTTTATGTAGCCAGCCCAACTCCAAACTACTGGGAACCCCCATACAGGTCCACATTTGAAAGCTGCTGGATACTATATAAAAAAAAAAAAATTAGGGTAGAAAATGCATTAAAAAACAGAGCCTGAAAGGATGAAAGAATTAGAAAGTCACCATCTTTTAACTACTAATGAGAAGATGATCTAGACAAGATCATCAGTGTATGAAACCCACTAGCCATCTATGAGGTCTATGGGGTCGCACAGAGTCGGACACGACTGAAGTGACATAGCAGCAGCAGGTGAAAAGTTGTCATGGTGGGAACCAGGCTGACGTCATGGAGCTTAGGACAACGTGACATTACATGCCTGGAATGTGGTAGAAAAGAAGGAACCCATTCACCATACCTGCCTATAAGGTCATCTAACCTAAAATATTGAGTCTGAATATAATCACATTCTAGACCTAATACCACTTAATAGGAAATACTGGGGCTAAAAGAACAACTTAAATAACAATACGAAGAAGCAATCAACTAAGTTCTTAATACATGATCATCAACAAAAGAACCCAATTTCAAACAGGCTAAGGTGATATCAACAATCAACTATTCGAGGGCAGCTTTGAAACAATCTGTGAAATTTAAATGTGACTGGTTATAGGTGATATTAAGGGGTTATTATAATTACTACTAACCATAATATTTTAAGTCATTATCAGTTAAGCTAGTTAGGAAGAATTTACAGCTAAAATGACATGATTCTGGCATTTACTTTATTTATTTATTTAATGGCATTTACTTTAAAATGCTCCAGCTTTTCAAAAAAGTAGAGGGGTAGTCAGAACAAGATTAGCAAAATGTCAATAACTGCTAAAACTGGGTGTTAAGTTTGTTTATCATTCCTTATTACATGTACTTTTAAACATCTCCAATTAAAAATATATATATATATTCATTCTAGGCACAGTTACTCATCCCTAGTAGGAAAAGGTAAGTGGGTGGATAAGAATGAAAAAATAAACAAGCAAATAAAAATATAATTTACTAAAGCATGAGGGGCTGCTCACTATTGCCCCATATAAATAATGAAAAAACTCTTTAGACACTCATTCATTTTTGCTTCAAACCTTATTTCAGGCCTGATATTTAGATTCTGTAAGGTTAAAAATAACTTGGAGTCAGGGCAGGGGCAGAGAAGGGGTGAAGTTAGCATCTAGTACAGCAACCAAATTCCAAAATTCAGGCAAAATATAAAGTACAGAATAATACTTAAGAAAAGTTAACTATGGTTTCCATCATGATCTAGTGGATAAGAGTCTGTATGCCAATGCAGGGGACACAGGTTTGATCCATGGTCCAGGAAGATCCCACATGCCCCGGAGCAACTAAGCCTGTGCACCACAACTATTGAAGTCCATGAGCCCTAGAGTCCTTTGT
Source organism: Bos indicus x Bos taurus (assembly GCF_003369695.1). Classification (NCBI taxonomy): domain Eukaryota; kingdom Metazoa; phylum Chordata; class Mammalia; order Artiodactyla; family Bovidae; genus Bos; species Bos indicus x Bos taurus. The sequence continues at coordinate 47,665,578 of NC_040082.1, forward strand.
TGCTCGGCAACAAAAGAAGCTGTGACAATGAGAAGCCCCATAGACTACAACCAGAGAGTAGCCCCTGCACGACCTGAGGAAGCCCACACACAGCAACGAAGACCAGCACAGTCAAAATAAATAAATCTTAAAAAAAAAGTTAACTAGATTGACCTTACTCTAGGAACTTAGTATTATCTTATTAAATCTCAAAGCACCTTTAAAGGCAGCTACCATCACCCCAATTTATAAAGAAATTGAGTCTCAGTAAAGTCAGGTAACTCACCTGAAGTCATGCAGGATATGGGGTTGTGGCGGGGGGAAGTTGGGCCATCACAGGGCAAAGGGAGAAAATGTGCTTGGGAAGATGGGATCAGTTCTTACTCGTTCCTCACAAAAACAAGTTTAATGATGGAGAAGTCAATGTTCATGCTCTGAACAACGAGGCAGCCTGAAGGCCCAGGGGGCAAATAGAGGGTTTTATTAGTACTACCAGTTTTCTTTTGTCTCTGGAAGAGGAAGAAAGCCTGCCACATTTAGGAAAGTCGCAACTTCTGCAGAGGCTCAACCCCTGAGACCCTCCTCTGGGATTTGCCTGCCCTTCAAAGTCAGTTCCCACCAGAAGAATCAGTCTTTGGGGATTGAGACCTTGGAGTCAAAGAGACATGGGGCTTGACCTTAGCCCCACCACTTAGCAGCTGGTGACCCAGGAGGGCGTACGGTTCTTTCTAGGCCCATGAGTGAAGTGGGATGACAATTGTCCCTCACTCACAGGGTGATAACAAGGTTTTCACATCACGTGTTTGATGAACGAGTATCAGTTGCTGTTGGGATGATGAAATTTCACATTCCACTGACATTTTTCCTTCTTCCAGACCCCTTGAGCTCACTGGCCAGTGAACTACAACCATAAGACACCAACGCCTGGCACACAGCAGGCAGTCAATAAACATTCATGTCTCTCCCACAGGCTTATAACATTATTGACTTGTGAACATGCTCCTCAACCAGCACACAAGTACAGAAGGTCAGACTGGTCTTTCAGTTCTGTATCCCCCATTGCGTGCAGCAGAGCTTTAGGGATTCAACAAATGCTTCCTGAAAGACCTAAATGAACAGCAAAGGGTTGGCTGTGTCTATGGGACAGAGTAACCAGGGCCCCGGGCACTTCTATAGCACAACCTCCAGTCGAGTCCATTCCTACAAGACATACTGCAAAATCTAACCAGTCCAGTGAGGGTGATTCAAGCCCCAGGTGACCAGAAGCAATTTCTCCCGACTCTGCAACACCCACCTCCTCTCTCCGCTCTGCCAGGCCAGGGGGTGGACACATCCCTTCCGGTGATTTGTGATGCCTCTGCTGGGATGGAGGGAACGCAGCAGCGGTGACAGTGCCTAGCGGGGACGCATGCAGCAGGCTGTCCTGCTGGAGAGATGCAGGCTGGCCACAGAGCCGAGCACAGGCTCCCCCAGGCAGGGCGTGCTGCCGCGCTGACCACAGCAATTCATCATGCTTAAAAACCTGCCCACAGGAGGGGCCCTGCACAGAGGCTGGGGAGCCGAAGCCGCAGGTTCTCAGGGAAATTCAGAGCTGGGATCATTTTTTTGGTTTTTTGTTTTTCTCTTTTTCACCAAGCCTAAAAGAGTGGTGAGAAACATCCAATCTGCAGGATCCTGGGAGGAGCACTCATTGCGGACTAAACAATCAAAACAATGTATGAAAACTCGACCTCGCCCACAAGACAAACTCCCTTTTTCCTGCAAAATATTTCCTCCTGTCCTTCTGCTTTAGACACCGTTTTCTGTGCCAGAAAGAGAGCTCAGTTTTGAGACCCAGGTGGTCTAGCCCAGCAACTGTGTGACCTTGAGCAAATCACTTCTGCCCTCTTGACCTCAGCTTCCTCGTCTCTCAGAAGAAAGGGACAAGCCAGATCAGAGTTCACAAAGTTAAATGATTAAGTGGAAGCACTTTACATCTACATCTGTATCCATATCTATACCTGTGTCTATATTGTTGTTTAGTTGCTTAGTCCTGTCCAAACCTTTGTGACCTCATGGACTATGGCCCACCAAGGCCCTCTGTCCATGGAATTCTCCAGGCAAGAATACTGGAGTGGGCTGTCATTTCCTTCTCCAGGGGATCTTCCTGACCCAGGGATCGAACATGCATCTACTACATTGGCAGGCAGAGTCTTTACTGCTGGGCCACCAGAGAAGCCTATACACACACACACACACACACACACACAAATATATTTATTCAATGCGTAGGCAGATGGTAATGGTACTAAGCTGTTTACACTGCCACTTGACTAAAACCCTGGAAAGGTATAACAAAATAACACAGCAAAACAAAACTATCACAAGCACATTAATTAGAGAGTTACCGAGGACTATTTCACTTCTGTGGCATTCTCCTTCACTTTCTTTCAGTGGTATCTACAGTTATCTCCCATGGCTCCATCTGCGTGGTGCCCTATCAGAGTTGGCAACAAGGTGCATTCGTGGCAAGTAGCACTGTAGCCCTGCGAGAGATTCCTTCTCCCAAAAAGTGAGTGGAGAGAGGTGAGAAGGAAGGGTGGGGATAGGAGGGAGATTCGTGGGGGGATGGAAAGGGAGAAAAAGGAATCTCCTCCTTTCAATCATTTCTCAGTATCCCTACAAGTCAGAAAAGTGAAACTCAAGGGGGTTACATCATTTAGCCTTAAGTATCTCTGTGCAGAGCAGAGACAGGATTTAAACCCAGGCCTGACTAATTGAGAAGACCCTGCTCTCTTCTTTCTCCCCCTTTCCCCCAAAATGGGGTCAGTGAGAGCCTGGTTCCGACTGAGCCAAACAAAAAAGCACCCACCACACACACATGTGGGATTCAGAGGAGAGAAAAGAAAATACATTCAGCAACTAAGCATTTCAGAGGTAGATGTCTCCCTAATGTACCTTACTCTCTCCAGTACCGTTGGTTTCTAGCACTTGCCTGCATTCTTCCCTTTGCCTAGAAATTCCCCGCCTCTGACTAGGCTCTAAGGACCAGTTAAAGACTTCCTCCTCCAGGAAGTCTTGCTGATTCATCCCTCTCTGCCAGCCCTTGAAGTTTTCGCTTTACACAGTTGACAGCCCACATTACTGGTAATAAAAATATGAATATAAGGCACAGCAGTAGTTTTTATTGAATTCTAACTCTATGTCAAGCTCTGTTCTCAGTGAGTAATAGATGTAAAGTTTAATCCTTACAACAACGCTGTGAGGTGAGTATTTTCAACCTCTTCCTCCAGCAGTAAAGTTAGGTAATTTGTCACAGGGCACAGGTTCAGAAGCCATATGGACCACGTGGACAGGATTCAGACCCAGGCAAGTCCAGCCGTGGGTCATCCCTCACCATCCCCTTGCACTGCCTCATGGTCCCAAGCTTCTTTACAAACAGCCTCCTCATTTTTCACCTCATGTCAGGCTCATAGCAAACTTCAATTATAAAAGGAGAGTAATCTTAAAAGAAAGCAAAAAACCTGTTCAGTTAAGAAACTTGCCAAAGGAACATACTGGGTTCATGATCATTCTGAGAATCCAGGTCCCATGGACCCCCACTTCCATGACTGGACTTGTAATTAAGTCTTGCAACCAACACTGAAATGCCTCCCAGAGGTGGCATGGCTGGGACCAAAGATCCAGAGTTATGAGACACTGCTGGGGACCAGGGTTGCGTGACCATGAAATCATGGACAATATTCAAGATCCTGGGAAGAGGAGGCCACAGGTCCTGAGCAGCAAATGCTGACAATTCTGTGCCCTCTGGTAGAAGGTGTGAGGCTGCTGTGCTTAACCCAAGGCTGCATACTGCATGTATCCAATGGAGGATGGAGATTCAGTATGTGTGAGTTTCTCTTTTTCAGGAACTCTATTATCTGTGAAAGTCAGTAGTGTCATCCCCTTCTTAGAGAAAATGAAACTAATTTCAGAGAGAGGAAGGTCTGGACCAAGACAGCAGAATAAATCAGCACAAAGAATGAAACCCAGGGTTTTTCTCCCTTTATTCTCTCTCGACCAGATATGACCCCAGCAGCACCCAGCAGGCCCAGACAGGGGACCATCACTCACTGGAGAGGTGGCAGGGAAACCCCAGCTATCTGGCTTGTTCCTGGGCATGTCTCCAGCCTCTGTAGACAACCACGCCACGTGCAAGAAGGGTAGGGTGCTACCATCTGCACAGAGCCTTACTGAGAGGTCTGGGGTGTCTTGGTCGAGCTGTTAGCTGGTTCCAGCAAGTGAGCACCTTTAGCCTAATCTAATACAGGCCTTTAGCCCCAGCATGGCCTAAAGAAATCACCCTGAACTCCTCTCATCTGCTCTGTAACAAACAGCTTCCTTGGTCAGGGAAATATTTTTTAAAAATCCTGGCAGCAGGAAAAGAATGGAATAAATCCTGTAGGGTTTATGGGTTTGAAAGGAAAACAATCCTGTTTTGGTCTGTCTCCATATAAAACAAGACAGCAAAAGAGACACTGATGTATAGAACAGTCTTATGGACTCTGTGGGAGAGGGAGAGGGTGGGAAGATTTGGGAGAATGGCAATGAAACATGTAAAATATCATGTAGGAAACGAGTTGCCAGTCCAGGTTCGATGCACGATGCTGGATGCTTGGGGCTGGTGCACTAGGATGGCCCAGAGGGATGGTATGGGGAGGGAGGAGGGAGGAGGGTTCGGGATGGGGAACACATGTATACCTGTGGCGGATTCATTTTGATATTTGGCAAAACTAATACAATTATGTAAAGTTTAAAAATAAAATAAAATTTAAAAAAATTGAAAAAAAAAAAAAAAACAAGATTTCTTAATGTTCAATCTCCTGGGGTCTCCTTGCTGTGGAAGCCAGGGATGGTAACCCAACTGCAAGGGTCTGCGTTGAGATGTCCATGGGCGATAAGGAAGTCACTAAGGAAAGCAGAGGAGAAAGACAATTCTTAAGTCAGTTAAAGCCCACTAACAATTAATGTCCTTTGTCAATGGAATGGGTGGGCTCCACAGGACAAGGAGTCAAAGGGAGGCTGAATTAATCTGTTGGGGACCCTGTAGCAGATCCTTTTGGATAGAATTAAGTAGAGGCCTTCAAGGCCCTTCCAAATCTTGGGTTCCATTCCCATGATTCTTGGAGGGCATCTGTTCAAATAGCATAGATTTCAGAATCAGGACAATGCAGTTCAGTACTTGCTCTGCTATTTAGAGGCTGTATGAACTTGGGGCAAGTGTTCCTGACCTGTGAATCATGGCTGACTTTCCTCTACCTCTTTGGATTATCAGTGGGGTTGACAATGGCAGGGGGAGGGGGGCTGTACCCTGCGAGTACACAGGTCCTCAGAAAATATTAATTCCCTCCCTCCCTCTAAGGGAGCACAAGGAATTCCAAGATCCCCTGATCCTAAGACTCATAGCATTTCTTAAAGTCTGATTACAAATAAAATAGGACAAGCAAAACATTGATATGGAAATCTTCTTTCCTCTCTCTCAAGAGCACTAAGGCGATCTCAACCTTTGAGATGATGCCCGTGTTGATTTTTATTTCCAAGCTTGCAATTTGGCACCCTTCTCTAAGCTTTTTTTTCCCCCTTTTCCTTCAAGTGACAGGCTGAGCAGTTACTTTAGCCAAAAAAAAAAAAAAAACCAGGCTGAAGTCTGCACCCTTCCTTCCAGAAGATAAATTATGTTGGTTTTTGCAGTGAGTGAATTGGGGCAGGAGAGAGATTTCACTAGAATAAAATGTTCTGGCTGAAGAGGTGACTTGAAGTGGATCTGCTTTGTTTGCAGAGGTTTCCAGGCCCCTTGATGTCCTAGGGTTGCCACTCACTTCCAGGCCATCCAGTGTGGCCTGGGGGCAGGGCAGGTGGTAGGGGGAGGTGGCAGTGCCAGAAGACTTTGGAGCACAGATGGCCCTGGGTGAAAGGGTCCCAGCCATTGCTAAGCTTGCCTTTCTCCTCTCCCTTCTCTTGGGGACAAAGCTATAAGTGGAGATAGGAAGGAATAAACCATCCTGTTTCTTTTCAGAAGGAAAACAGCTTTTAGTAGGATTGTCCGAGATATCACACCCGAGGAGAGAGAAGGCTTCCTTTCACTGACTCAGCATTTTCCAATCAGTGCAACACCCGCTTCGTGCGGTACAGGAGATGATTTGGGGTAAGACGCAGACACGACGTTAAATCACATTGAGTCACTTCGTGAAAAAGTTATTTCCTTTCCAACTCTCCTTAAAACCTTCTCATTATGAAGAAGAAAGTCTCCGTTTGGTACCAGTGTGTCTTTCTAACACTCTACTGCCACTTCTTAATCATCCTTTTCAACAAAAAAAAGCAGGCCCTGGCTGAGGTCCCTTAGGCAACAATATCTGCAAGAATGTAATTACTTTTTCTATTTTTGTTATATTTACTTTCACATCGCCTACTTCTTAAAGCAAGTGGTAAAGGCTTCCCATTTATCGTAGTATATAAAGATCCTTTTAAAATAAATATACGTATGCTTTTTAAAGGGAACTGATTTTTTTTAAATATTAAGTAAACAATATAGCTGGTTCCCCGATATGACAGCAATCATAAAGCTAGGATACAAAACACTAAAACTGAAGAAATACTGGATTAGTGGGAAAGAAATACGCTACATGCAACTTTTTTCCTCCTTTCTTAAATTAAATAATATATCTTGTTGCCTTGTTTTTTCCAGTTGAAATGAAAACTGAGGCTCTTTAACTTCCTTTTTCCTTTGTTTTCCCAAGGCTTGCCTAGCAACAGAAGAATCTGCAGCTGAAAAGAAATATGACTGCATCATCTTCCTTTCCCTTAGATTCTAGGTGAATGCTTTCAGCAATATAAATGCTCACTATACTCATTTACTTATTCATCTATTTGATTAACATTTGCAGATGCCCACTCCTTTGAGTCCTTCTCCTGATACAGCAAAGAAGAAAGCCAGGTCCCTGCCTTCCTCAGGCTTCGAGGCTTATTGGGGAGATTGACTCTAACTACACAGGCAGTCATGATGCAATGTCACGAGGACTGGAGTGGGCGAAGCACATGATGCTTGGAGCACCAAGAGGGGCTCAGAGGGAGCTTGCTGGGCAAGGGTAGCTGTACAGTTGACCTTGAATTGCATGGGTCCACTAACATGCAGATTTTTTAATAGGAAATACTACCTGTCTGTCTGTGCTCAGTCATGTCTAACTCTTTCAAGACCCCACAGACTGACCACCAGTCTTCTATGTCCAGGAATTCTCTAGGCAAGAATACTAGAGTGGGTTGCCATTTCCTTCTCCTGGGGATCTTCTAGACCCAGAGATCAAACCCATGTCTCCTGCATTGCAGGCAGATTCTTTACCACTGAGAAGCCCAGGGAGCAAAGTAGAGGGGGAATATTCCCATATCCTGTTAATTCATTCAATAAAGAAATACTGATAGAGATTTTATTATGTGACTTCCAGGCACATTGGAAGATAGTGGATTTAGACTTTGTTCTCCAAGGACTACAACCCTACACAATCCAGGATTGGTTGAATCCACCAATATGGAAAAATATGGAACAGAGGAAACTGGTAGATGATGAGACTTTCCTGGTGACTCAGATGGTAAAGCATCTGCCTACAATGCAGGAGACCCAGGTTCAATCCCTGGGTTGGGAAGATCCTCTGGAGAAGGAAATGGCAACCCACTCCAGTACTCTTGCCTGGATAATCCCACGGACGGAGGAGTGTTGTAGGCTACAGTCCATGGGGTCGCAAAGAGTCGGACACGACTGAGCGACTTCACTTCACTTCACTTCATATAATTTACACAGATTTTCAAACTGTGCAGAGGGTCAGCTCCCCTAACCTTCATGTTCAAGGATTAAATGTATATTGTTACTGTTACGCCTATAAGTTCTAGAGTAATCAGACACAGCTCCCAGTACCATCTCTCTCTTGCTAAGAGACAGTGGGCAAGTGACTTCAACCTCAGTCCCAGTCTATTAAGTAGGGATAATCATGTTATCTTCTCTTAATACTATGGAGAGGATTAAATGAGACAATGACTATAAAATCCTTTAGCATGCACCCAGCACATAGTAAATGCTCAATAAAGGCCAAATAATTTCTTACAGCATCTTTCATCCAAATACTATCTCTTACATACACACATACAAACACACAATTTCATGCAAATATCCCTGCCTGAGCAAATTCTATGTGAAAAGGCAAAGAGAAGTTAAGAATATTCTCAATGACTTCCCTGGCAGTGGCGTCGGTTTGACCCCTGGTTGGGGAACTAAGACCCTGCACGCTACATGGCATAGTCAGAAAAAAAAAAAAGAAAGTGTTCTTAGAGCACTCAGCAGATCTAGGACAATACTAAGGAAAAATACTTTCTTGCTTCAGATCTGATAGTATTTCCTTAAGCACAATTTGGTCTGGAGTCCTGGGTTTGTAGTAGAGTTGATTACCAAGGTCAAGATGAAGAAATTCAAAAGAAAGAGGAAAGAGAGTGCTCCTCAGTTACCAGTAAGAGAGGAGGGGGAAAAAAGCACCTGAAATCATGCTAAATAACCAGATAATAAATGTTAGAAGCAGAAAAATAAGATCAAATACTCCCTCCTTAGCTTAGAAAGACTTCCAGATTCCATTAGAAAGCATGAGGAACTGGAATGGGTATTTATGAATGCACAATGTCTGTGACGAAAGCTAGAACTATTGAGGAAAATCAAAATATCTCTTTTTTATAATGCTTTCATGCTTATGAAGCAGATTCACATGCTTCCAGTCCTCACAATGGTCCTAAGAGGCAGGTAGTATCATTAGCTCCATTCATAATAAATGGAGACCTGAAGCGGGGAGAATGGACTTGGTGTGCCCAAGGTCACCTGGGGGCTAAGTAAAAGTGCAGGGGCCTACACCAGGCCTCCTGAGTCTAGGGGTTTGTGAACTTTTTCTACAAAGGGCCAGACACTAAACACTTCAGGCATGTGGGCTGTGCCATCTTTGTCACAAATGCTCAACTCTGCCCTTGTGGCATGAAAGCAGCCATCAGTTCAGTTCAGTTCAGTCACTTAGTCGTGTCCAACTCTTTGCGATCCCATGAACCGCAGCACGCCAGGCCTCCCTGTCCATCACCAACTCCCAGAGTTCACTCAGACTCACGTCCATTGAGTCGGTGATGCCATCCAGCCATCTCATCCTCTGTCATCCCCTTCGCCTCCTGCCCCCAATCCCTCCCAGCATCAGGATCTTTTCCAATGAGTCAACTATTCACATGAGGTGGCCAAAGTACTGGAGTTTCAGCTTCAGCATCAGTCCTTCCAATGAACACCCAGGACTGATCTCCTTTAGGATGGACTGGTTGGATCTAAGCAGCCATAGACCTACATAAATAAATGGAAGTAGCTGTATTTACAAAAGAACTTATATTTGAATTTCATATAATTTTCACGTGTCACAAAATATTATTCTTTCAATTGTTTTCAACCTTGGTAAAAAATGTAAGAGCTGTTCCCAGCCGGCAGGCCACACAAAACCAGGCAGTGGAGCAGATCTGACCTACAGAAGGCACCTTGCCAGCTCCTACCTAGGAGACCTCAGAGATGAATGAGACATAACCTCTGCCCTCCAGACCTGAGAGAAGAGGATGCACAATCAATTCTCCTCCTACAGAATTCATTTCAGTTAAATTTTGGTCACTGCGTATGACTTCCACAACACTTGCCTCAGCTGCAGAAAATTTCTATTATTTAATCCTTTTTGTCCATCAACTCATTTTCCTTACTTCCATAGCTTCTTTTTTAATATTATAACATTTTTATAAACAGAAAACCCATATTACTGGCCAAAATCAGAAGATGAACTGAAATAAAAACCATGTAATTAAATGAGTGCTATTAAATTCTAGCTACCTACAACCACTCTGGGCCTGAGGCCTGCTCTGTCCCCTGCCGTTATTTCAAAATGAGAAACTGGTGAGTGGCAAAAAAGTGTGAAGTCATAGCAGCACCAACAGGAGACCTTCTTGGTATAATCAGAAATACTGAAGTGCAAACAATTGCCTTACCACATACTTCATTTCCACATCTTTGTCCATGTAAAACCATATTCCCAGACACCAGACCCACGAAGCCCAAAGTCTGGAAACTGCTCTAACACAAGCCAAGTGCCCTAGGTTCGTACAAGCAAGAGAGAACCACGCAGACGGAGTGCAGGAGAAGCTATAGAGAGGAAGTGGTCTTTTTCAGCAGGACTTTGAATGATGTCTAACATTTCATTAGCCATCAAATTCAGAAAGAACATTTTAGACCGACTGAAAAAAAAAGAGTACAGAAAGATGGAACAAAAGAGATATGACTTCTAAGCTATGAAGGGCCTGGAATAGCATGCCGCAGGCTGTGGATACCAGCCTTCTTGTTTTCTCAGTGTTCCCAAAATCAATGGATGATCGAGGCCATATGTTTAGGGTCTTCTCTGAGAGGGAGATAAGGAGATTGGACCAGGGTTTCTAGAGAAGACCCATAGGATCAGAGAGAAAATGAGGACTGATGGCTCCTGACTTTTGTGCCACTGAAGACCCATTTCTCATTTACCTTTGTGCATTCCTGGCTTCAGAATGTTTCAATGACTTAAGTCCTGAATGATTTAAGTGTCAGTGATTGTCCTTCTGTCTGCTTAACCAATGACATACATTCTTGTTAGTTACCATGACAGATCAGTATTGACCATACTGAGTTGCTCTAGTTCCAGCCAAAGTGAAGGGAAGTAATTGGGGTGGTCTCATTTGGGTGACTCTGTCTGGCTTCAAATTAAGTGCCCTCAGTGCTCAACCCTGCTGCCCTGTACTGAGACCACACCTACCGATGGAGGGCTAGTTCTCCAAGGTCACCAAATGTATTATACGGCACAGAACTGGCCCAGGCCTAGAACAGCACTGATGGTAATTTTTAAAGAGAAAGAAAGAAGAGGGTATCATATGCTCAATTGCTTGCTCTCACTTCCATTTGGAAACCCACACATAAATATGGGAACTGTTCTCCTTTACAGACTGCAATGTAATCACAGAGAAGCAAATGCGGTTTGCGGGAGCTGCCTCCCACCTGCAGTGCTCCCAGAGTGTTCGATAACTCAATAACCTCTCAATTGGTTGGTGGAATAACACTGTAAGGTGGTGTGGCTGCAATGCAGCTGCAGAAAACACCCAGCGGGGCCTCTTCCGGGAGCCCCATGGAAGCAGCAGGACTGGCCCTCAGCAGAATCATCAGAGAGACCCAGCCCATCTTTTGCCCCCTCAGTTATCATCACTATGCAGTGCACACAAGGCTTTGAGGCTTGCAGACAGTTCACCTTATCTCACTGCATGCGCACATTCCCTGGGGCGAGAAGGGGGACAAGAGAGCTGAGACCCTGTGTCTTACATCACAGGACTCCAAACTTCCACTCCCTAAAATGACCTCTCCTGACCCAGCCCACCTACCTGACATTCACAGCTTCCTTTCCAGCATGGAAGATGGTCTCCAAAAAATAAAAAATGGTTCAAATTCATTGTGGCCTTCCCACGCTCTAGCAGATACTTTCTGTGTGTGAGCTCCCACATTTTCAAGTCTGTGTTAATTTCTAACTCAACTTGGCCCAGCTTGCCTTAGCCCTCATTAAGCTGCTCTTGAACATTTGTGCAGTTTGGCCTTCACTTTGCTCTTATGCTTTATTCCTCACTGCTCTCCTCCATACCCTCTGTGGAGACCCACAGGCCATCTCCCAAGGGAGTTCTGCCCCTACTCCTGGCCCCAGGTAAGCTGACTATCTAGCACGCCCTCCTCTCATTGGTCTACCATTCACCTGTCTCCAAAGTCTGAATTCCACCTCCTCTAGGAGCTCAGACAGTAAAGAATCTGACTGCATTGAGGGAGACCCAGGTTTGATCCCTGGATTGGGACGATTTCCCTGGAGAAGGAAACGGCAACCCACTCCAGTATTCCTACCTGGAGAATTCCACGGACAGAGAAGCCTGGCAGGCTACAGTCCACAGGGTTGCAAAGAGTTGGACACGACTATCAGTGGCTATCACTTTCACTTTCCAGAAGCCAACAAATCCCTCTGGAGTGTGCTCACAGCTCTGGTGCTGCTCTGTTCATGGACCTCGTCCTCCCTCCCCGTGTTACTGGAGTCTATTTCCCAACTGATGAATCCTTTTGGGGAGGGACTGTGCCATTTTAGATCCAGCACCTCTCCCAGGAGAAATGTTGTGTGACTGAAGAACTCACTCCTCAAATTAGAGGGTGAACACAGGTTTGGGAGGCAGATACCACCTTGACTATAGTAGTGTGTCATCTTTAGATTACACGTGACCATGAATGACGAACTCTCCAAACCTTAGCTGTTAGAGGCCCAGAATACACTCCTCAGGGGTTGTTGGAGGATTAATTGACATAAGGCACACCAAACTCTTAGCATATTCCTGGAGCAAGAAAAGCATTTAATAGGTGATACCCATTGATATTGAGGTCTTCCCTGGTGGCTCAGTGGTAAAGAACCCACCTACCAATGCAGGAGACAGGAGTTCGATAGCTGGTTCAGGAAGATCCCCTGGAGAAGGAAATGGCAACCTACCCCAGTATTCTCACCTGGGAAATCCCATGGACAAAGGAGGCTGGCGGGCTATGGTCCATGGAATTACAAAGAGTCAGACACAACTTAGCAATTGAACATGCATGAATGAACCCACAGACACAGACCTAGAACCTCAACTTTCTGCCAGATTCTGAAATAGGCACTGGAGATTCTGCAGTTGTTCAAATAGTGTCTGCTTCATATCTGAATTATTTTATGTAAGTCTTCTCTACCCAATTAATGGTGCTACCATTTATTTAGCATTTACTATAGTAATAAAATAATACATGGGTTATGCTCAACAGTTTATTTTAGTTACCTCCTATAATCTTCACAAGGTTACTCTATAAATTGGACACATTTACTACACTGGGAAACAAGGCTAGAAAGATTTAACTAACTTGCCTAAGGTCACACAGCTAATAAGGGACCACACATAATCACACATTATCTGACTCCAAAGACTGATCTCATAACCTCAACATCAAGCTCTCTCCTCGTCTCTAAGAACTTGCTGTTGACTTTTTCCCATTCTTACAGTGACCTCTGTTACACAGGGGTTAACACTTTAGGTTACCATCAACTTAAATGTGTATCTATAAAACCCTTAGGGGTAGGACAGGTACCAGTAAATAGGTTTCAGAAAGATAAAAGGAGTGGGGGGGGGGGTGAGGGGTAGGCAGGAGAACTGGTTTTCAGGTCAACTCTTCTTCACCAACTACCTGACATTCAGTGTGTGGACCAAATGAGTGACTAGAAAGAGGAAGCCCAAGGAAGCACTGGACTGGAGACCCTGAGTGGTTAAAAGAAACCTAACAACTCAAGGGATGGGGAAAGTGGGCAAAACAAAAAAAATGAAGCAGAGGAGAACCAGAGCAGAGCCTCACGTATGTGAGAACAGCTGCTTTTAACCTTTCTTGCCCAATCACCCTCTTGTTTGACAAGAGGCAAACCTCCTGACCTCGGGTCTGTCATTACTAAAACAGGGTATTGAGAGTCCACCCTGCCAGGCTTGGTGGATCATAGGGAGACCCCACTAGGATTCCTCAAAGTGCTTTGAAAAAAGTTAAAGAAGGTATATTTTGAGGGTGATTTTTAAAAATTTCTTTCTTGGAGGGCTATAACTGTGATGTGATGTGATATGATGAAAAATGCACCATCTAAATGGTTTAGGTGGTACATTTTGATAGTTCTGTTGGTAGAGTCTGACTGCAATGCAGGAGACCCCAGTTCAATTCCTGGGTTGGGAAGATCCACCTAGAAAAGGAATAGGCTACCCACTCCAGTATTCTTGGGCTTCTCTTGTAGCTCAGTGGGTAAATAATCCACCTGCAATGTGGGAGACCTGGGTTCAATCCCTGGGTTGGGAAGATCCCCTGGAGAAGGGAAAGGCTACCCACTCCAGTATTCTGGCCTGGAGAATTCCATGGACTGTATAGTCCATGGGGTCGCAAAGAGTCAGACACAACTGAGCAACTTTCACTTTCAAAAGGTTTAGGAAGCAGTGTTTTGCATCCTGTTTTGCTTCTTGGGGCTGTTTTACTACTTTGAGTAAACTCCTTCACTTCCTGGAGTCTATTTGTTCCTACTTATAAATCAAGGATATGAACTTTGATGTCTGGGTTGGCCTGAGTCATAAACATGAAGGTGTACACATTAGCCCATTGTACGGATGGGTCATCATATGAGTCTGGGGCTTCTACAACTGTGTTCTGTTCATTTGTTAAATGCATTATATAAATAATAAATAATAATATAAATAATAAATCCTCATTTATAGCCCTCCTAATAGAAGACAGCATGATTCACTTTAAAGTGATCCAAGTTTGGGAGTCAGACTTAGAGTCTCAACTCTATCCCTTACTAGCTGGGTGGGCTGAGTTACTGTGACCTTTTTCCTGTACATTTAAAACAGAAATTAAAACACTACTTCATTCCTCTCCTTTAAAATGGAGATATCGTGTAGATAAAACATTTACTAAGCACCTACTGTATGTAATCATTTCTTATCAAGGAGCTTATATAAAAGAAAAATTATATAAGAGAGTCTTTGAGTCAATTTTTTCCACACTTGTTAAATCTCAAGAGGGCTTCCCTGGTGCCTTAGACAGTAAAGAATCTGCCTATAATGCAGGAGACCCGGGTTCGATCCCTGAGTTGGGAAGATGCCCTGGAGAAGGAAATGGCAACCCACTCCAGTATTCTTGCCTGGAGAATCCCATGGACAGAGGAACCTGGCAGGCTACAGTTCATGGGACTGAAAAGAGTTGGACATGACTTAGCAACTAAATTATTAAATCTCAAATCTCTCAGGACAGAGAATGAGTCTGGGAGCAACCTTGCTCTCAACCAAAGGATTGCCTGGAAACTGGAAATCTCCTCTTGCCCTGTTCTAAATGGCCAAAGGACAAGAATGGATTTTCTGATCCCAGAGTACATGTTTTGTTGATGCACTAATAACCCAAGCACTGGAAATTCAGGTCAGGGATTTGGGGGGAAACTGAAGAAACTGCCAACAGCCTTTTGGGAACCCAATGTTAGACATGAAGCTTTTAAAACAAAAAAGGACCCCTTGCTTCTGAAAATTAGAAGAAAACTGACTTTAATGAGCGGCAGCAACCAGGATCCCAGGAGAGTAGAGAAAGGATATTGTGTTTTTATCTTGCACTGTTGGCTTTGGAAAGTGGCTGGAGGCCTCAAAGGCTCAGATCTCCAATCTCAAAGTCAGCTGTCAGCTAACTGCTCAAAGGCAAACACTGCAGGGACTCTGAGAGCCCTGCCGGGACCTCTGAGATGTTACCAAGAGGAAGGATGGACACAGCCCCCAGGAAGCGCAGATCACACTCAGGCTAGGGATCATGGTGGAAGGGGAAGAGTGGTGGTAATAGCAATTATAATAATAATCCTGCACTTTCTCTGTGCCAGGATATGTTTCTTTTTTGTGTGCATGACTACACACTCTCCCAATGAGGTGGATATTGTTACCATCACCATTTTACAGATCAGGAAACCAAGGTTCAGAGACATTAAGTAACTTTGCCAAGGTCACACATTAGCAAGTAGCAAAGCCAGGATTTAGACGCCGAAGCCCACATTCTTAGTCATTGTGACCACCATCTATGTGGGTATCAACTGAGTAAGATTTACCTTTTGAGTACAAGTTTTTCTCCCTAGAGCATTCCACGACCAACCACAATGAAGATCTCTTGAACCTAGAAGCTTAACCCCTCCTAAGATGCTGGAATGTCCTCTGCACTCATCGTCACCCCAAATCTGCTTTCATGCCTTCAATTACACATATTAACTACCTTATAAGGCAGATCCACCACCTTTCAAGAGCTTTGGTTACAGGAAATCCTACAATGAGCTGAAACATGTTCCTCTGAAATGTCTACCCATTGGGCTTATTTCTGCCTTTTAGGGTCGTGAGAACAAGTTCAATCCTTCTTCCACCTAACGGTCCTCTAGGTACTGAAGAAACAATTCTGGACCCTTGGAATACACCTTACAGGAGTGGTCACCTCCTGCCACTCTTATAAAAAAGAAAAAAATTAAGCATTTATTTACTTGTTCACACTCTCAGTAAACATTCCCCAAATACCCAGCATAGATCAAACACTCTGCTATCTATGTGCTGAGGGGACAAGGGAGCTTAAATTCTCAGAAAGAAGATAAAACTATACACAAATCATTATATACAAGGTAGAAAATGATGAAAGCATAGGAATACCTGGAGGGGTGCCACACAGGTTCTGACAAGAGATCTTTTCCAGCTAGGTCGTGTGTGAAGACAGCCTAGAAGAGACACCATCAGAGCCTGGTCTGGAAGAATAAGAAGTATTACTGACCATCTGCTGTTCCAAAGACCTGGGTGGTCAGAGGGTCCTGTTGCAGTAAGGAAATGAGAGTACTGGTCTTGGAATGGATCTGCTGTCCTGTAGCGCTCTCTCTCTCTCTGAACCTTATTTTCCTCTTCTGTAAATTGGAAGTAGTAACACTTAACCCTGACTACCCCCACATTGCCATAAGGATCAGGTGTCATGGTTTTGAAATAAGATGATAACAAGGGGAAAGTGCCCTGGGTATGCAAGGAACTGATAAATCCTATTTTCCTGTTTGAGGATCCCTCTGACTCTTCTACAGTTTGGTGAGAGCTGGAGGAATCAGAAGTTATGTGCTTTGATGAGAATGCCACTGAAGGGTTTCTATGCCACTGAAGGGAGCAAAAGAAGAAGGAAGAAAACTGAAAGGATGGAGTTTGCCTAAGCATGAGTACGACAACCAAATCACAGCCTCACTTCCTCGGCACCATCTCATTACAGAATAATCCTATAAGGCGTGATCAAAAAAGGATCAGCAACTCAAACACATTATCAGCCACCTAAGCCTTTAGAGGAGAAGGCCTACTGAGAGATTAAGACACTTAGGACCTGTCTGAGAGGTTTCCCTGCAGTTAGAGTTCCACTAATTGACATCCAAGCATCAGCAGCCATTCCATCTGATTCATCATTACCACCACATGAGAAAGAAGTGCCCGCCCTCACACAGAGTCATGGTCTGAAAGCAGAGAGCAGAGGCAGGTACATGGTGAGATTTTCTTCAAGGCACATAAGACATGCTTCTGCCTCTAGTCAGGCTACAAGGATGCACTCTTGGGTTAGGTACAAGTTGCATGTCCACACGGCCAGTCAACCATCAACAGGCATTTATGGAGAACTACATGAATCAGGGCTCTTTCCAGTGTAAAGGGAAGAGAAATGCAGCTGAAACTGGCTTAAGAACAAAATTAATGGATTGGTCCATTTAACTAAAGGGGACAGAGGAGATCACGGTTTGAGGCTAGCTCAATGCAGGTGCTCAAATAGTATTATTGGGAATCTGGCTTCTCTCCAACTCTCCATTCTGATTTCCTCAGTATTGGCTTCATCTTTTTTTTCCCTTTTAATGGGAGTCGGCGGGTGGGAAGCGGAGTGGGCTCTCCAATTTACATCCTCAAGGCATTAAGTCTAACTCATTATGATTGGATAGATTTGAGTCATATGTTTATTCCTGAGCAAGTTACTGTCCAGGGACTGGAGTAGATTGATTATACAGTCCTGTATCAGGCTCTCCCACTCTTGGATCTTGGGATAACTCCACCCAAACCACCTGGAGTGACAGTGGGTGAAGTGACAGGGTATTCCTCAAGCAAAATTCAGGTACTGATACCAGAAAAGTGAATAGATACTGGCAGGGCAAAAACAACAGACACTTATTCTCAAAACTCCTCCTGGCACAAATCCACACAACACAGCCACATTTTTGTCATCAAGGAAACTATTATCTAGTTGAGAGGAAGTTGCCACATATAAAATTAATAGAAAACCTAATTGATTATAATAAATAACCTGAAGTGTACAATACAGAGCATCAGTCTAAAAAGTGATGGTGGGAGTTTAAAGTGCAGGCTTGGAACCAAACCCCAGTACCACCAGTTACCTGCTATAACTGAACACTTGATCTCTCTGTGCCTTAAACATTATCCCTCTGTAACATGGGGGCAATAATAGAGTATCCTCCACAATGTTATTGTGATAACTTAATGAGAGAGTTTATCAGGAGAATGAGCAGAGTGCATGTTATATAGTAAAGAAATCTTGTAGGATTTCATTCATTCATTTAATGCTTACAATGTGCCAACAGGCATTGGCAATATAGGAGAGAAGAAGAAAGTTCCTATTATTGTGGTGCTTACATTCTAACATGAAAAGGTAAATATGTAAATGAGCAAAAAAAATTTAGATGAGGCTCCAATCCCAAAGAAAGGCAATGCCAAAGAATGCTCAAACTACTGCACAATTGCACTCATCTCACATGCTAGTAAAGTAATGCTCAAAATTCTCCAAGCCAGGCTTCAGCAATATGTGAACAGTGAATTTCCTGATGTTCAAGCTTGTTTTAGAAAAGGCAGAGGAACCAGAGATCAAATTGCCAACATCTGCTGGATCATGGAAAAAGCAAGAGAGTTCCAGAAAAACATCTATTTCTGCTTTATTGACTATGCCAAAGCCTTTGACTGTGTGGATCACAATAAACTGTGGAAAATTCTGAAAGAGATGGGAATACCAGACCATCTGACCTGCCTCTTGAGAAATCTGTATGCAGGTCAGGAAGCAACAGTTAGAACTGGATATGGAACAACAGACTGGTTCCAAATAGGAAAAGGAGTATGCCAAGGCTGTATATTGTCACCCTCCTTATTGAACTTCTATGCAGAGTACATCATGAGAAATGCTGGGCTGGAAGAAGCACAAGCTGGAATCAAGATTGCCAGGAGAAATATCAATCACCACAGATATGCAGATGACACCACCCTTATGGCAGAAAGTGAAGAGGAACTAAAAAGCCTCTTGATGAAGGTGAAAGAGGAGAGTGAAAAAGTTGGCTTAAAGCTCAACATTCAGAAAATGAAGATCATGGCACCTGGTCCCAACACTTCATGGGAAATAGATGGGGAAACAGTGGAAACAGTTTCCCTTTAAATAAATAAATAAATATTTCTCTTTAAATAAAGTCAGACTTTATTTTGGGGGCTCCAAAATCACTGCAGATGGTGACTGCAGCCATGAAATTAAAAGACGCTTACTCCTTGGAAAGTTATGACCAACCTAAATAGCATAGTCAAAAGCAGAGACATTACTTTGCCAACAAAGGTCCATCTAGTCAAGGCTATGGTTTTTCCTGTGGTCATGTATGGATGTGAAAATTGGACTGTGAAGAAGACTGAGCGCCGAAGAATTGATTCTTTTGAACTATGGTGTTGGAGAAGACTCTTGAGAGTCCCTTGGACTGCAAGGAGATCCAACCAGTCCATTCTAAAGGAGATCAGCCCTGGGATTTCTTTGGAAGGAATGATGCTGAAGCTGAAACTCCAGTACTTTGGTCACCTCATGTGAAAAGTTGACTCATTGGAAAAGACTCTGCTGCTGGGAGGGATTGGGGGCAGGAGGAGAAGGGGACGACAGAGGATGAGATGGCTGGATGGCATCACTGACTCGATGGATGTGAGTCTGAGTGAACTCCGGTAGTTGGTGATGGACAGGGAGGCCTAGCGTGCTGCCGATTCATGGGGTCGCAAAGAGTCGGACACGACTGAGCGACTGAACTGAACTGAACTGAAGTATTAGGAAGAAAAAAAAGAGTGATGATGATGGGGGAGAGGGACTTCAGAAAGGATGGTCATGGAAGGCTTTATTGAGAAGGTAACATTTTAACTAAGATATGAATGAGGAAAAAACAAAGCATAGGAAGATCTGAGTTCAAAGACAAGTGGAAAAACATCCGTAGCTTGCTGAGATAAGGGGAGAGAGGCAGGAAATGTGGTCAGTGAGGGAGGTCGGGCTGACCATGATAAGTCCATGGTGAGGAATTGTATTTCATTCTAAGAGCAAATGGAGTTCAATGTGAAGATTTAATATTTTAAAGATTACTCCACTGCTGTGTAAAGAATGAACTATGAGTTGGATGTAAAAGTAGAAATAAGAGCTAGCAAAGAAAAACTGCTTGAGGGAAGAGAAGAAGTAGAAAAGTAACAAAGGCTAATCCCTGAGGAAAGCATCAGGTGAGATAGACAGAAAGATGGAACCAAAAGTTAGCGCATTAAAGAAGCCAGGCACATAACACAGAGTGGTTGTGGGACACTGTCAGCGGCTCCCTATTGCCTCCTGGCTATGAAGAAGTAATTTGTATCTGACAAACCCTCATACTGAGAACAACTATAAAAACTGGATCAAAAATAAAATCAGGAGTTGGAAGGCAATGGGAAACAAGGCAACTGTGTCTTGAAGGGCCAGAGGAAAGGAAACATATTGAAGTGGGTCCTAAATTAGTGCTTCCTCCACTCATTGTATTTTCTGATACTCACTGCAGGACAAAAAAGGCAAAACAGAAAACAGGGGCCTAGCAGTTCCACTGGGCTGAAGGGACAAACAAAAAAAAATAGTTACAGGCAGCCAGAAATTACGGAAGAGCCAATATCCTAGAGAAAAAGGAACCACAGAAAAGTGAGCTGCATATTTTGCAAGCAGTTTCTGTCACTGTTCAGTCACTGAGTCATGTCCAATTCTGTGCGACCCCACGGACTGCAGCACACCAGGCTTCCCTGTCCTTTACCATCTCCCGGAATTTGCTCAAACTCATGTCCATTGGGTCCGTGATGCCATCCAACTATCTCAGCCTCTGTCACCCTCTTCTCCTGACATCAGTCTTTCCCTGCATCAGGGTCTTTTCCAATGACTTGCCTCTTTCAGCCTCATTCCTTCCAATGAGTATATAGGGTTGATTTCCTTTAGGATTGGGTTTCTCCATACATTTGCCAAATTCTCAGATGCACATGTATGTGGTGAGAGTCTGAGGAACCAAGCAAATCTAGCTGATAACCTCCTCTAGGAGGTGAAGCTCATTTTCCAGTCCTTGAGTAAGAGCTGGACTTAATGACAGAGTTGCTTCCAAAGAACAGAAGATGAGAATGGACAAATAGTGGCTCTGCAGTGCAGGAACCTGCCAGACACTACCTTACCCAAATGATCAAGGTTAACATCTACAGTGATAAATCATGGTGATATCATGTACCTGATGATATCAAATGACAAGAAGGGCACTTCACCACTCTGATATTCTTCCAAAAACTCATTACTTCAGTCTAATCATGAGAATAAACTAAAATCATTCAAACTCAAACTGAGTGACATTCTCCAAAATACCTGACCAGGACTCTTCAAACTGCTAAGGTCATGAAAAACAAAGACTGAGAATCTGTCACAATTCTGAGGAGATTAAGGTGATGTGATGACTAAATATGATGTGGTATCCTGGACCCTGAGACAGTAAACAGACTATCAGGGGGAAAAAATGAATTGAAAAAATCCAAATAAATCCTACAGTTTTGTTATTAGTAATGTACCAATATTTATTCCTTAGTCCTGACAAATGTACCGTGATATGTAAAGTATTAACATATTAGGGAAAACTGAGTGAAGGGCATATGGGAATTTTCCATAAATCTAAACATAAAACAAAAAGAATGATAGTGATGGGAGATACCATAGGGAAGATGGTCAGGGAAAGCTTCGTTACAAAATAAAAATAAAAGACTGGTTTTGAAGAAGCACCTGCAAAGAGGTTTAAAAAAAAGTGAAGCAGTGCTTTTAGCAGTCCCATAGATTTGGGGAAACAAAAGTTGGAATTTAGGACCCATCAAAGGGAAGATACAGCTGGTTTTCAGCTGAGACCCTGTAGGCTATACCCAAGGATAAAGGGAATCAGAACAGATGCCCCTCACAAAGCCTGAAACACAGCTTCAGATCACCTCGACCCACAGCTGGATCAAGGTGAGCTGTCCAAAGTCTGTCAGCCACAAGGAAATTCAATCCTTTCTAGAAGATAACATGATTCAAAGCCACTATAATTTTTCATAGACAATTTAAGGTGTTCACTTCAAAAATACCAGGCATGGCAGTATACAGGCACAAATGACCTAAATCCAATTTTTAAATACCAGGCAACAGAAACAAAGTAATAGATAACCCAGATTTTAGAATTATCAGACAGGAACTGTAAAATAATTATGATTAATATCTTCCAGAAAATAGGTGAAAAGATGGAGAATTTCTTCAGAGAAGTGGAATCTATTTTTAAAAAAGAAAAAGAAGTGGAAATGCCAACCTGAATATTAAAACAATTGAAATTAATTTAATAAATAAGTGAAAAACAAGGTTAAACACAGCAATGAGAAGATTAATCAAGAGAGTAGAAAACATCCAGACTGATGTGGAAAGAGGGATATAAAAATGCAGAAATAAGCATGAGCAACATAAGGCATATAATGAAAAAATCTAACATGTGAAACTGGGATTCTAGATGGACAAGAGAAAGTAAAGAAGCAATAATTAAAGAAATACTGAGTATTGATGAAATACATCAAGACACAAATTTAAAAGACTTTGAGCTTCAAGCAGTATACTCAAAAAGAAAATCTAAAGAGATGGAGGAGGAATGGGAAGCCTCCTACACTCTTGGTGGGAATGTAAATTGGTACAGCCACTATGGAGAACAGTAAGGGTATTCTTTAAAAAACTAAAAATAAAGTTTCCATATGATTCCACAGTTCCAATCCAGAGCATATATCCAGAGAAAACTGTAATTCGAAAAGATCCATGCACCGCAGTGTTCATTGCAGCACTGTTCACAATAGCCAAGACATGGAAGCAACCCAGATGTCCATTGACAGATGAATGGATAAAGAAGATGTGGTGCATGTATACAATGGAATATAACTCAGCCATTAAAAAGGAATGAAATAATGCTATTTATAGCAACATGGATAGCCCTAGAGATTACCACACTAAGTGAAGTCAGAAAAAGACAAATCCATGTGATATCATTTATAGGTGGGCTGTAAAATAATGACATATATAAACTTATTTATGAATCAGAAATAGACTCATGGACACAGAAAACAAACTTATGGTTATCAAGGGGGTAAGAAGAGAAAGGAATAAATTAGGAGTTTGGCATTAACAGATACAAACTGCTATATATAAAACAGATAACAAGGTCCTATAGTATAGCTCAGGGAACTATATTCACTATCTCATAATAAACTGTAATGGAAAAGAATATATATAATATGTCTAAATCACTTTGCTGTACACCAAAAACTAACCCAATATTGTAAATCAACTACACTTCAATTTAAAAAAGAAAGAAAGAAACCAATTGTAGGGAGCCACTGCTATGTACGGCAGAAAGAATGAAATGATATCATTGAACAATACACTTCCAAATACCTTAAAGATTTAATATTTTAAACTAGAAAATATTTCGAACTGAATAATATTGAAAATATAACAATTTGTGGGATGTATCTAAAGTAAAAATCAGGAAAGAATACAAAGTTATATATATATATATGTATATTAAATACATTGCATACATACATTATTAGAAAATAAGAAAAGTTAAAACCCAATTATATAAGCATCCATTTCAAAAAGCCAGAAAAACAAGGAAATTAACCCCCTACCAAAAAAATGAATAAGTTGAGAGGGGAAAAAAAATAACAGAAAACAAATTTATAATATAGAAAAAATTAAAGCTGGCTATTTGAAGGGGCTAATAAAATTGCTAATACCCTAGAAAAAGTAATCAAGAAAAAAGAGAGAAAGTACAAACTACCAGTATAACAAACAAAAGACATCACTACAGACTCAACAGACTAAAAAGATAAGAAGATGACAGAATTTTATGCAATTAAATGTGAAATTTTACCTAAAATGGACAAATGCCCAGGGAAAAACACAACTTATTAAAACATGATATGAAGCTTTTGTCCTCTCTCATCCAACCTTCTCTGCTTGTATTTTAGGTCTCTGAGTGAAGGCATTGGGAGCCATGACTTGAGAGGCAGGAGTTTTGAGGTCTAGATTCAACTTTGTGGTGGAACATTAAGCCAGTCACACCACTTTCCTGCCCCCGGGGTGACCAGGCTATAAAGTGGAAGGAAAGCTCTCTCAGTATTTTATGCATCTGCCTCCTGTGAGACCTGTATGCAG
This sequence comes from Bos indicus x Bos taurus, assembly GCF_003369695.1. Lineage (NCBI taxonomy): Eukaryota > Metazoa > Chordata > Mammalia > Artiodactyla > Bovidae > Bos > Bos indicus x Bos taurus. Next base: position 47,689,741 of record NC_040082.1, read on the forward strand.
GTCAAGAAGCAATAGTTAGAACCGGACATGGAACAATGGACTGGTTCCAAAGTTAGGAAAGGAGTATGTCAAGGCTGTATGTTGTCACCTTGCTTATTTAACTTGTATGAAGAATACATCTTGCAAAATGCTGGGCTGGATGAAGCACAAACTGGAATCAAGATTGCCGGGAGAAATATCAATAACCTCAGATATGCAGATGTCACCACCCTTATGGCAAAAAGTAAAGAGGAGCTAAAGAGCCTCTTATGAAGGTGAAAGAGGAGAGTGAAAAAGCTGACTTAAAACTTAAAACATTCAAAAAACTAAAATCATGGCATCTGGTCCCATCAATTCATCACCAATAGACAGGAAAACAATGGAAAGTAACAAGACTTTATTTTCTTGGGCTCCAAAATCACTGTCAATGGTGACTGAAGCCATGAAATTAAAAGATACTTGCTCCTTGGAAGAAAGGCTATGACTAACTTAGACAGCATATTAAAAAGAAGAGACATTAATTTGCTGACAAAGGTCTATATAGTCAAAGCTATAGTTTTTCCATTAGTCATGTATGGATGTGAGAGTTGGACTACAAAGAAGGCTGAGCACCAAAGAACTGATGCTTTTGAACTGTGGTGTTGGAGAAGACTCTTGGGAGTCCCTTGGACTGCAAGGAGATCAGACCAGTCAATCCTAAAGGAAATCAACCCTGAATATTCATTGGAAGAACTGATGGCTGAAGCTGAAGCTCCAATACTTTGGCCACCTGATGTGAAGATCCAACTCATTAGAAAAGACCCTGATACTGGGAAAAATTACAGGCTGGAGGAGAAAGGAACAACAGCATGAGATGGTTGGATGGCATCACTGACTCAATGGACATGAGTTTAAGCAAGCTCTGGGAGGTGGTGAAGGACAGGGAAGCCTGCCATGGGGTCACAAAGAGTTGGACACAACTGAGCAACAACAACCATTGAGACTTCCTAAATAGCTCTGAGTTCCCTTTTTTAAAGCCCAAAGAACATAGGACTTTCCTGGTGGTCCAGTTGCTAAGATTCCACACTCCCAATGCAGGGGGTCCAGGTTTGATCCCTGGTCAGGGAACTAGATCCTATCTGCTGCAGCTAAGACCTGGCACAGCCAAATAAATAAAAGATCTTTTAAACCACAAAGAACAGACTATTGCTTTGTGACTAAAAATGTTTAAAAGTAGCAAGTGCATTCTCTAAGTTGGGTTAGGAAAGGCTGGCAGCAAGCTGGCAGCTCCTTGGAGGAAAGTCTCTTCCTTAGTCCCATTTTAAGACCCAAATTCATCATAACACTTCAGCACAATTAGGCAAGCTGCTTAGTTGCTCCAAATATCCATCTCTCTTTACAAAGTATCACCAGAGCCTGTCAAAGCAGCACTGAAGTCTCCAGCACTCTCCTCTGTGAATGTCATTCTGGACAGAGGATTGCCATTGTGTTAATTACATTAGCTGGCTCAGGACAACATAATCTCACCTGAATAACACTGTTCCTTCCTCTTCTTTTCCTCCCTCTTCTTTTCCTCCCTTCGGGTTCTCTGCCTGAACATTTTTGTTCTTCTTTCATTCACTCACTCATTTATCCTTGCACGAAATAGTTACTGAGCATTTCCTATATGCCAGGCACTGTGCCAAGTGCTAGGTATACATCAGTAACAAGCCTGGTAAAGCTCTTCCCTTGTAGATTTCCTTAACCTTTATCTTAGTTGGAATTAAAAAGAAAAAAAAAAAAAAACAGTGGAAAGATCCTTTAGCCAAAATTAGGGTACCTGTATTCTTATCCCAACTCTGTTAATTTTCCTCTTCAATATATAAAAGAGTGGAATAGGAACAGTCTCTAAGAATCTTACATGGATTTTTTTTTGCAGTAGCTCCTAACTAGTCTGAAGCTTTCATTTTGCCTCTCTCCTCCCTGCACATTTATTCTAAACACAGCAGCCAAACTAACCTTGTTAAAATGTTGTCAGATATTGTTACTGCTTTGCTCAAAACCTTCCAGTGGGTCTCACTGAAAATACAACTCAAAGTCCTTACTATGCCTTGGAGGTAGAATACAATCTAGTCCCTAACTACTTTCTAAACTCTTTTCAGGCACCCTCTCCTTCACTCACTCCACCCAGGCACACTGGCCTCCTTGCTGTTTCTTGCACACTCTAAGCATACTCCCCCCTCAGGGCCTTTGAATTTGCCTTTCTGATGCCTGGAAAGCTCTTTCTCCCCTCCCTGAAGTTCACAGGGCTCATTTCCTCACTTTCTTCAGTCATTTTTTCAAAGATCTCCTTTTCAGAAGGCAGTCCCTGATCTGCCATGCCACAGTTGCAGTCCTCCAACGCTGCTGCTAGTCGCTCAAGTTGTGTTCAACTTTCTGCAGCCACATGCACTGTAGCCCGTCAGGTTCCTCTGTCCATGGAATTTCCCAGGCAAGAATATTGGAATGGGTTGCCATTTCCTTCTCCGGAGGATCTTGGCAATCCAGGGATCAAATCGACGTCTCCTACTTTGCAGGCAGATTCTTTACTAGTGTTACCTGGGAAACGTGATCTGACTACCCTATGTAAAAGACCATCTCAGAGTTGGTCTCTGACCCTTTACCCTGCTTTTTCCTTTTTAATCCTTATTATTGCCTAATACATCATAATTTACTTATTTATCTTCTGTCTCCATCTGCTAGAAGATATTCTCCAATGGAAGAGGGATATTTACCTGTTTTATTCTGTGCTGTATACCCAGTGTCTAGAGCAGTGCCTGACATGAAGTAAATGTTCAATAAGTGTTTGTTGAGTTAATGAAAGAATGTGTCTCCTCTAGTAATAAAATAAGGTCTCAGTGCATGTCATAATTTAGTCATATTTGGAGGAGTTCAAATCTGGCTACTGGGGCCTATAAGGGACCAATAAAGTACTGGACTTAGGCTACAAAGGATGTTCACCAATAGCAAAAGACCATCAACTGAAGCCAATCCATCCCACTCCATTAAGAGTTCTGTTTCAGAGTATGGTGGTCACCCTAGATTAGACTTGAATGCCATTGCTTCTATGCAGCTTCTTATTGGGAGAGGAGTGGGCATGACTATCTTTGTTTGACTTAGGCCAGAGAGGTTTGGTCATTTATCCAATGTCATCCAGGCTTTTTAAAGCTGAGAGAAAATAAGAACAAAAATCCCTGACCATGGAGGTCATGGTTTTTATTTGCAAAAGTGACATACACAAGACAGGAAGATCTGGGTATACTGTTTAAGGCATAAGAAATATGTGAGGTATGAAGTAAAAATGAGAAACTTTTACCATTGTAAATCTGAAGTGACCATATGTCCCAGAGGTACAAAGTACTAGTTATCTTATGTATTATTACATCCCCAATGCTTGGCACATATTCAGGTTATGTGTGCTAGTTAAATAAAAGTAGAAGCCTCACATTAAACAGAAGCCTACTAGAAAACAGGCAATAATTACTCTCATCTCCTGCAGAGGCCACAGTCTTAGAGCCATTCACACCCATAAACAGCAACACCACACACACACACACACACACACACACAGCATCTCCTAAAAGAAAAGAAAAACTAACTGTACACACAGCATCCCTACCTGCCTGCAGCTTCCTAGCCAGGTCAGGAGCAAAAACAAAGTTGCCAGCTCACAGTTTACTTCAGTACCTCCACGGGCACAGCAATGACACAGATGGATACAAACATATACGTCTATGTGGACAGAAACCTATTCACAAACCCAAGTGTACAAATACACATATACATTTCACATTCACTTCAGAATTAGGCAGGTGGGATAGGCCAGTTTATATCCACAGAAATATGTGTGCTTGTCTTTTCCAAGCAAACTCAAGGTGGGCACATAAAGAAGTATAGAAACACATTCACAAAGATAATATTTATTTCAAGGTATGACTGTAAGAAGTAAATGAGATTATGTGAAGTGCACAACAGTGCCTGGTGCACTGAAGGCATACTAACCAAGGTTACTGATAGATAGATAGATAGGAGTAGATAGATAACAGACTGACAATATAAATTTGTATCAGACTCATGTGAATATTCACCTTCAAAGCAAAATTTCCTACTCAGTCACTAGTCAGAATTTCATGGGAGTTCTAAACAACTCATCACTGTTCTGGTGTGAGGGAGCCAATAGAAAAGGAAGTAATGAAGGGTGTGCTGTAACAGCGTGGAAAGTAGGGGGCGAATCCCTGCTGATAGGAGACTGGTGGACAAAGTTTTCCAGACTTCTTTGCTCAGAGAAAGCCTGAGCTTGGAGAGAAATAAGCTGTTAAGAACTATTCTAGGGAGAATTTTTGAGGCTATTTTGGAGGCTATTCAGCCTCCAAAAACTCAAAAGAAGGAATTCCTAAAGCTACTAGGTAAGAAGGAGGGGTTACCTCCTTTCAGTAGGCTGGGAGAGAGAGAGACCCCAGTGTCCCAGCCAGTTCAAATCAGCCAGAAAATCCTGCAGAGGCTATTAATCCACTAAAGTCCGATAGCTTGGAGAAAATCTGATTAACTCCACCTCCCCAGCTGGGCTCTAGAGTGAAATGTATAGCTGGTTTCTGAGATTCAAATAAGCTGGGGAAACAGAAGCAGGAGGAAGAAGGAAAAAACAGAGAATGGGAGCAGTAAGTACTGGATACCTGTATGTACAACTTGGCACTACTATTATTTTGTAGCAAGCCGCAGCTCTCTGAGGCTCTGTTCCCCAAGCTTATGAATGTAAATAAAACTGTCTCCTGCCCAGTAGAAAGAGGACATATCTTGCAGTGAGGCCAGGACTGCTCCCTCTCGGCTGTGTAAACCGCTCAAGGAATTTGTCCTGTCTTTTCCTGCTGCAGTGGTCCTGAGGAGAGAGGGAGTGGGGAATCTTCCTTTATGGATCAGACTTCTTTCTGAAACCTCTCCTCCCTTCTCCTTTTTTTTCTTTTCTTTTTTTTTTTTTTTTGGTGGAGCCAAACCACACTACTTCAGAGCTCTAAAGAAACTCAGAGATCAAGTTCAATTCTTCCCTTTCAAGATGATAAACTGAGCCCAAAGTCACGTCTGAACTGGGACCCTTGGTGTTTGCTTCACTAACGTACAACTACAGTCTTTAAAAATAAAGGCAATATTTTGAAAGACCTCGAGAGATTAACTCCATAACCTCCCCCACTCCACCACCAGCCTGCAATGGAGAGGGGAGACACGAATCTCATTCAGCACTCTAAGCGTTAAACTCAATCCAGAGTCTAACACGCAATTGGCCAAACACTGGGAAAAGATCTGGTTTTCGCAGCCACGGGCCAATGAGCGCTTCGAGTGGGAGGGTTTGAAGATACTAAGGAGTTTTTCCCCCCTTTTTTTCTCTCCACCCCCTCCCGTCAGCCATCTCCCGCCACCCCCCTACCACCAATCCCCCACGCCGCCAGTTTGTTAAATTAATGCAGTAAGAAAGTCTGAAGACCTGAAGGAGTCCTGGCCTGAGGAAGATGGGCGAGCTCAGAAAGCCGAGATGCATCTGAAGCCTTGCGCTCCTGAGCCCCGCGGGGTCGCCATGGACCCCGGCAGCCCCTGAAACTTGCCCTGAGCTCTCTCACGTCTGCAGCCCCAAGCAATGGGACACCTCTTCTGCAGCGATCATAACTTATTCGGCGGGGACCAGAGAACAGGGATCGCAAGGCGACAGCAGACGGGTACGCAGGCAGGGTAACGAGATTCCGGGACTCGGTGGTGATGCACCAGCCTGGCACATTCTCCGGGATTTAACTGAAGGCAACACCGTCAATCGCTTCCCCTAGCCCCTAACCCCCTCAGGCCAGCCCAGGGGCATAAAGCCCTGATCTCCCTACCCAGGATGCTCGCCCAATCTAACGGTCCGAGGCCAGCGCTCTGATCTCCATAGATTTTTTTTTTTTTTCCTTTCACGGGGCTGGCCGTTTAAACAGAAAAACAGGGGTAAAAAAGAAAATATACCCACCCCCAAACGTGCCTCCCAAGCGCCGCAGGGAGCCAACAGACACGCTGGAGTTTAACAAACAGCAATACTCTTCGCGCTCCTGAAAAGCAGGGCTGGACGCTCTCCGTGGTGCTGAAACGCTTAGAGGCTGCCTCTGTCCGTGGTACCTAGAGCCCCGTTGCTCCGATTTCCCCTGGGGCTCTCCCTCCGCGCCCCTGTTCCCCACCTCCCCTTAGGATTTGGATTATTTTCTTCAGCAGCGCTCGCAGGTTTTGTAAGTGCCAATTTGAAACATTTTTGCCCCCATAACTCGTGGACTACAAAGCACAAGGACCTGAAAAATGTACAGCTTCAATACTCTTCGACTCTACCTTTGGGAGACCATTGTATTCTTCAGGTATGCAATTTTTTACTGACCACATCGCTCTGATGGAAATGGGGGAAAGGAGCATGGAGGCTGACTCTGTCCGTGATCCCCTCATTCGGGGGGGAGGAGGGTGCTGTATACCGCGGCAATCGGGTCCTTCCATCCCCCGCTCCGTCCCTCCACCCCCCCTCCAACCGCCCGCAGGGTGTCTGGCTTGTGCGTGGAGGTCTGAGACAGTGGCCGCCCTGGCAGCTGTTTCTTGCGATTTGTTTGTCCTTCTGCCTTTTACACTCCCTGCCCCATCACTCTCCCCCAAACCCCCTGCATATTGACTCTCACTCGGCTGAGGACTTTAAGGGGAAGCTTTAGGAGTTACTCAGTTTAATTAGGACTGCATTCTCTCTAACCGCAGTGCCGAAAATCTCAGCTCTCCCGTCTGGGAGCCAAGTGACAACTAGCGGTGACGGGGAAGGTTGCACTCGAACCCACTGGACATAGAACATATTATTTTCTCTCCTTTTTTGTTGTTGTTTTCTTTTTCTGCGGTGTGGGGGTGGGGGGTTGTTGCTGAGGCTCAGTGATTGGAAACAATAGCGTTATGACCTCAGGTTGTAAAGCTCTGAACGTGGGTGCAGAGGCGAATCTACTCAGGAACAGACTCCGGAACACATTTCTCTTTTGAAACTTTGACTCCCTCCTATCTCCCATTCATCTTTCCAAACTCTGCTTGCTAGCTGCAGATCCTGAACTGAGGGACAAGTCTCATTTGTTTTGTTTTTTTAATTTCTGTCTATCTCCAACTCAGAAATGAGTTCCCCCAGCCACCATCTCCTAGGTTAAAATTTTCTGCCCATAGGCTTAGCATTCTTAAATTAGCACAAGTGAAAAGTGAAAAATCACCTCTTCAGGAAGCATTGAAATGTACAGTCTTTTCGTAAGTGGGTGAATCATGCCATCTTCAGAGATGGTTATGATAAATTCCATTTACATGAATTGAAAAAAATTAGTCTTCTCCCATGACCTGCAGGGATCATTAATCTTCTTCATTTTAGACGTCTGCCTCTCATGTTTTACCATCACATTGGATTAACAGTCACTTGAAAAATCCACTCTAGGTTATTTTTAAAAATAAGTAAACCAACACATATTAGTCTCTCCCATCATAAATCTACAGCAAATATTTCTTGTTGGATTTTTTTTCATTTTTACATTATAGTGAACTCTGCATATGAATTGTTGGTTTGATTAATCCAGTGGTTGGTTTATTAAATTAATGACACCTCTCTCCAGATTGTAAGGGTCTACACGTGATCCTCTCTTCATATATTTCTCTTGGGATGAAGAAAAGACCTCTCTCCTTCTCTGAGATACCCAACGCTAAAGCTTCTAATCTCCAGTTCAAATAATTATTTGATAGGCCATAGTCCTGCCCATAGCTCAGAATACAAATACTCAAGGAATCAAATTTAAAAAGTGCAACAATCCAGGGCCTTGTGAAATGTAGCTACTTTATGGGCTAAAGGGCAGGAAGTATGCTCTGAACAATACCAAATTCTTTCTCTTCTACATACATAGTAGAAGTGGAAAATGCTGTGGAGGTGGGATACTTGGTAACATTTGTATGCAAATTGATTCTGTTTGGCTTTCTGAGACAGAATTGAACCAGAGAGATTAAAGTGCAAATTAATAGGACCAAGCACATCCTTCCTTCCAACTCCTTTTTTTCTTGCTGAACAGTATGTAATGCTTGATTTTTCTTCTCTCAGACATTGTCTTTCACAATAGGGAGACAGTCTGAAAGGTTGGCACTGTAATCATTTAGATAAGGTTAGGAATCCACTGTGTTAATTTTTTAAATTATGGGTGGTGGCTTATCAGGACGCATAACTCCACATCTCCATCCCCTACCTGCGACAAGGCAGACAGGAGCTACAATGAATATGGGATATAATGCCATGTGTTTATAAGGAAAGAAGAGTCATGACTATGGAGAGCTGGGAAGGGAACGGTGCTGTTGCACTTTCAAAATACAGAAATGGCTACATTATTTGGGGAATAAAGGTTGTTTTAGAACATGAAACATAAAATAGGAAATATAAGAATTGAACTAGGGAAATACCCTCAGCAATTTTTCAGAGAGATGAGAAAAATAAAAAGGTCACAAGGAGAGAAAGTACTGTCTATGTCTAATTGGCATTTTCATTACTCTCTCATTTTTTAAAGTTTAGGTGAAAATACAGAAGCATTAAAACCTGGGGGCTCAAGAGAATGTATGTAGAGGTAATTGGAGACTGGTTCCCTAGCAGATTCCATGTGAATAACACCTTCTCCCCCAGGGGACAGGTACCATGTTGCAATGAGCCAATCCAATCATCTCAGGCACCCAGGTAGTCCTTAGATTAAATGAAGGCCAGCTGCTCACCTTGCTGGGGAAATCTGGGGGCTAGGAAAGGAAAGGCTCTTGATGACAGAAGTGCTGCTGCATCCACACACAACCAGCAAAATGACAACAATGACAGCAAAACAAACAAAACAACATGCAAAGTGAGTTTGCATGCCAACAAAGAGAAGGAATTGAAGCCTTAGAAAAAACTGAGGGGGAAGAATAAGAGGATACAGGGGGACAAACAGCATTGCAGTCCTTACAACTGTGTCCCTGTAAGTAAAATGAAGTGAGTTGGCTGAAGTTCTTGTCCTGATATTTTAAAAAACCTGCGGTTCTAAAATTCTATGAGTGATATTCAAGTATTCAATAAACTAAATGCTGTCTCTTTGTTTTTAGTTTGGGATGGGGCTTTATATCCAGACTGGTCAAAAGCAATAAGCAAAGATATGTTTTTGTTTTTGTTTTTAATGGGAGCATATTCCTTTCCAACCTCTTTTTAAGTAGAAGGAAACTTGATTTGATTCCCAGAGCCCTTACACTGGCTTATGGCTGGGAAAGGGCCCAGGGTGAGCCCCATATTTTCTCATCTTCTGAGTAACTCAATAGATCCATGGTATATAATCATGTTTCTCGATCTTGGCACTACTGACATTTTGAACATTTTGGAAAATTCTGTGATATGAGGGCTGAACTATGCATTTTAAGATGTTTAACAGTATCTTTGGCATCAATAACCCTCTCTCCCTTAGTCATGACAATCAAAAATGTCTCCAGAAGTCTGGGATGGGAGGAGGGCACAAAATTGCCCACAGTTGGGAACCACTGGTAAAGAATGATCAAATATTTAACCTAAGACTCTGATGAACCAATTGTAATGAGGAGGAAAGTCTTTTCTTTAAGAAAATGCCCCCCTGGAACACAAAAGGCACAAGAGTGAAGCAAACAAAGACCTAGCTTGTGCTTGAGACCAGAATAAAGGCAGAGGAGATAAACCACATCTAACCCATGGGTGGTTTTCCCAAAAGATGATCAGCTTTCCTTTATTATCACTTCTGTCTGCCAACCCATAGGTGTTTCCTTGCACAGAGTTTTGTACTGAATATGGTACTCTCTGGCTAAGAAAGGTCATGGAAACCTTGAAGGAAAGCTGTCTCTACCTCACTGAGGTCCAAAGGAGCATGGTAAACAGATTGCTTCATATCTCAGTCCTGAAAAACCACCCAGCTGAAAGGTAAATGAGCTTTCTTCTGAGGTAGCTCTTCTGGCTTCCCGTTCTCCAAGCTTGCCAAGAGGAGCAAATGACAACCTGGATCTTTCCCTCCTGGTAGCATAGCTGTATTCCTTCTCAAATCTTACCTGCTGCATTTTGGGCACTGCGGAAAGTGTCTAGGAGCTTCTGGAGCAGGCCAAGGACTTTTTCCCCAGGAAAGATGCCCCTTGGGCAACTTTGCCTTAGGGCCAATCAAAATGTCAGTCTACCCTCTTTGGGGGCTCAGGAAGCTTGAGAAAGAGAAAATCTCATGTTTTTCATTCCTGAGGGACATTTTGGACAAGAACGTCAACCTGGTAAATGGAGTCATGAATCAGCACATAACTTCTGCATACTTACAAAACTGGGAATGACCTATCAGGGGAAATGGAGGGAATTTATTTTTGAGACCACCTTATGAAAGAGGCTGCGACCATGCGGTGCCGTGGAAAGCCGATTTGAGAGCCTTACTTGGAGAGTTTGGCTTTTCTCTTATCCTGCAGCATGGCTCTGATGAATCCCTTTCCTTCATAGGGACTCAGTTCTCTTACCAATCCACTCAATTAACTCCGACACCTCTAATATCCCTCCCAACTCACATAAGGTCTTCATAAAAGACAGAGGCCCATTCCCACAAAGGCTCAAGCTGAATTTACCTCAGTGACGATACTGCCTTCTTTCCTACACCAGGCATTTATTTGTGTTAACGTGCCCAGTCCAAAACTAGGCACTCTGCAGGGGAGACAGAGCTAATAGATGCCACAGTCCCTGTCCTTGCAGAAAGGGGAGACACTGGTCCTTTTAAAGCTCCATTAAATACCTTTTTCCTTCGTCAGAGGGCCCGCAGAGCTCCCCTTCAGACAGTCTGTGCACGCGGCCTGCGACAGCATCACATTTATGTGGGCGTCATTAACTTTATTTCCTTCATCAGCTGGCAGAAGCCAGAATGATTTTTAAGATGGATGGCACTGTCTCCTGCCTGGCCATCTTGACACTATCCTGCAGGTTCTCTGCTCCTTTAGGCAAAGTGGCCTTGGCCTCAAGGGTAGAAGACCCAGGATCCAGAATTTAGCTAGTGGCATGCCCTTGAGAGGGTTTCCTGACCTTTCCAGCCTCACTTTCCCCAGCTATAAAATAAAGAGAATTGACAAATCACTGTCTCTAAAATTAATTTTCCCTGTGCCAGTCAAGGATTATCACCTCCCAATCTCCTTCACAATAGAGCAGTTTTGGTAGCAGGGTATTTCAATTATTATAAGAATTATATTCACGTTCAAAGGTCTAAAAGAATTGAGGACCATAATAAATAATCTCACTTCCTGGAAAGCTATCCCAATCTAGACATGATTATTGACAGATTCCATAAATATGTCAGTTTCCCCAGAAAATGCTTTGTATGATGAGAAAATATGACGTCTGATCATTATCCTCAGAGATCTGAAGAGAGGCCTGAGAAAGAGACCAAAGGCGTCTATACTCTTGTCAGTGATTCTGTTTAGGTTTTTCCCTCCCCTATAAGGCTAAGTTTTAAAAAATTTGTTTACCAAATCCCATCCATTGTTAACTTGTTTTCCCCATCTTTACTAACCAAAGATAAACTGCCAGAAATACTGAACATCATGTGATAAGCAATGCCACCACAATGAGTTAACCTAAGAAAATACAAAAGAAAAGGTGTGATGCTTTCTTGTTAGTCTATAGAGCCTTGTCAGAAGTAAATATGCAATTTCATAATCTCTGAAATGTTTAAAATGGATTCTGAGTCCTCATTACTATTTAATAAACCCTCTAGGTACTCAGGGACCCCATTTGGGAAATATTAGATTTGAATTATTCTATATGGCTCCGAGAGAAGAACTGGAATTAATAGATTAAATATATTTTTAATGCACACACACAAATTCTGTTTTAATGTAATTCAGAACCTTCTGACAGATCAGTCAACTGTGTACCGGCTGCCTCAGTTGTAGTAAGGGTCCCTGTCAGTGGAGGTATGCAAGCAGAGACTGGAAATCCACCTCCCAGGAGGGATGTAGAAGGAATTCAAGCTACTTTTGTGAATTGGGATTTGTAATTTGCTGCAGAAAAGTAAATGAAATGCAGGTCAGAGACAAGTCTTCCCCCGGCTCCTGATCTCCAAATTATCATCTGATCTCTGTAACTTTTCCAAGTCATGCCGTAAATACACATCCACTCGTGCCTTTTCCTTCTCTGAAATGGCTTGGATAATAAATTGGGTGATGAACACGCACATACACACACAAACTCATATGCGACCAAGGATTATTAAAAGGAAATCACCTTGGTTATGTAAGACTCTGGCTTTAAGAAATGAGAAGGACCTCAGAAATAAGACAATGTCAGAGCCAGAAAGACCACCAGAAAATTCACTGGTTCACAGACCAGTCCTCAGGCACAGATGGTGTTCACAGGACTGAATGGATGAAGGCCTCGCAGCCCTAAACTCCAGCTGTCTCTCCTGAACCAACTCCCTGTTCAGCCTCCCACAACTGAAAACACCATCAGGCCAGCCAGGAAATTCATTCAGAAAGCACATTGGAAAGGAACAATGCCCTGAGATGCTGGGGAGAGGGGCTTCTATGCACAGTGCTTATGCTTTGTAGTGCAAGCCCTTATGAGGGGTGCTGAAGCCCTGGCGCTTTTGAAACTCCTTATAAAGGATCCCTTTGTGGTTTTCTGAAGTTGATATTGTCCGAGTCCCCCGAGGCTAATTCAGTGCAATTAGATTACCACTCTCTGCTTTTGAATTCGGCTGTTTTTCAGTGTCTGTTGCTAAATGAGTTTACCATCTTAACAGGGAGCTGCTGACAGTCATTATCCCAGCCGTGAAATGGGCAGCGTTCTCTCTTGCCTCGTATACTGGGCAACCCCAGGCCCCTAGAGAACAAGGCTCTGCTCCCTCGCTCGCGAAGTCCAGTCTCCATCTCCCACCCATTCACGCCCAGAGAATATTTTGCTAGAATCATGGAGACTTGGGGCAGTTCTGTAATTCAACAGCTCTCACATCTAGCTATGAGGGGCTTGTCAAGCATACAGTTTCCCACCATCATACTAAACTAACTAAAACAGCATCTCTGAGGATGGGGACCCAGAAATCTCTAAAGGTAACAGAAGTCACTAAGTCAGAGCTTCTCAAACTTCAATGTGTGTGGATCCCCTGAGGATCTCATTAAGATGCTGATTCAGACTCAGGAGGTCTGGGGTGGAGCCTGAGAGCCTGCATTTCTAGCAGCCCCCAGATGATGCTTCTGCTTCTGTGGACCACAGGTTTGAATAACAAGGCTCTAAACCATTCTGACCAGGGACTCTGGACATGGACCAATCCATTTATCTTGCAGATGGGGAGAGAACAAATGACTTCCTCAAAAGTGAATGCCAGCCCACCCAAGGCCCTACACAAATGTGCTCATCCCCCAAACTTATTCTTCCACAACACGTTGTGCCCCGGACTCTGCTGCTGTGCTTTGCTTCCTTTGACCCTTTCACTTGCTGTGCTCCCTCATAAACACAAACATGCACCTTAAGAAGGGTTCCTCAGGGAGGTATTTGTATCTCCAAACTAGGGGGGTAATCCTAGTGCACCAAATAGTCTCATTCACACAGCTGGGAAGTACAATTGTGTGATGGGTGGATGAAGAGAAGGGGCACCTGAGGAACTGGCTTTGAATGCTGGCACCAAGGGGCCCTGGAGCACAGCAGTGAGTCTATAGGGACTGATGGGAGAGGCAGATCAAAGGTGATCAGAAGGAGGGAATCTGTGCTTTCTTTCTCCAAGGATGATCTCGCTGACAAGTCTTCCTGTGGACATTGTACTATTAACTCTGCATAACTGGAGGCTTATTTAGGACTCCCCAGATGTTCAGAGACTGCCGTCCCTTCTGTCATCTGTCTGATCTCAGAACGATGTCCTTCCTTCCTTCCTCTCTAGCCCTTTAACCCGTCATCCTTTCCAAAAAGCATATTAGTATCTTACACATCTAATAGAGTGACTGTCAAGATCTTCAGCCTTTGAGAGCTGCGTGTTTACTGCTCTGCGCTCAGTTCTGCAACGCTCCCCAGCTCCAGAGGAATGCGGCAAGGCTGCTGCAACCCTGGCTGCCAGAAGACTTGCTGGGTTCTTTTACAAGAGCACTCCACAGTCTATAGAGTGTTTCACACCTGCATTCCCATATGAGCTTTCCAACCACCTTAAAAAAATAGATATAAGGCAGTTGCTACTATCCCCATTTTAGAGTCAAGAAAACCGAGACTTAGAAAAGTGACTTCCTTAAGACACACTGTTAATCTCAGGGTTATGTCAGATTCAAATACAAACTTCCTTCCTCCTAGCTCACCACATTGCCTCTTTCTTCTTAAAGTTGGTGTGTGTGTGTATATATATATATATATCCCTAATCTACAGCTGGACTATCTACATCCCTAACAGTATATACAGTGCCCTCCTTAATAGGTACCCCTCTTTATATATTCCTCTCAAAGTTGCAGCCCCTGTGAACTGATATGGCTATCAGGCTAATAGCCTCCACCCTCGACCAGGGAGCCACAGGGGTTATGAGCTGGAAATTTCCCATCAGGGTTTTGATTTGATAGTCATTGTCTTCGGATTCTTAGCCAGATAGGTATTTCTTTCTCTCTTCTTAACCTTTTTAAATTGTACAATATATATATATATATATATATATATATGTTCTATTTTTAAAAAATGCTAATATTAGACTTAAACCTAAAATCCCCTTTGATGATGATCTCCAGGTCCCTCCCAGCTTTTATTTCTTCAAGAGGTAACCTACTTGATAACTTTTATTCATATATGTATATATTATATATGCACACACATATATATAAATATACACACACAAAGTGATAGTATATATAGTTCAATAGTTATACATACATATGTTTAAGTATATATTGAAATCTATTGAACTATATATACTATCTATTGAGCTGTATATACTATTCATTGAAATATATATACTATCATTTCATGGAATCAAATTGCCCATATGATTCTACAACTTACTCTGTTCACATATCAGCATGTCTTGGAAAGCTTTATCTGTTGAGGTGAACATCTCCACCTCATTCTTTTAGCTACTGCAGAACATATGTTATGGATATCCCACTGTTTTCCAGCCACTTCCGTACTGATGTACATTTCTACTTTTTTCCAATTTTTCCACTGAAATCAGTGCTGCAATAATCACAGTGAGCCTACATCTTTGTGAATGAACACAGGCCATTTTTCCAGGCAGATAACAAGAACAGAAATGGAATCGCTGGGGCACAGAGCTAGCATATCATTTACGTTAACAGATACTGCAGGCGGGTATCCCTTCCTTCCTTCCTTTATGATGCTCCATCTCAGCCTTGACTGCAACCACTCAATACCAATCGTTACTATTTATCAAGTGTTCATTGAATGCTAGATACTGTGCTAACAACATCATGTGCCTCATGTCACAAATCCTTAGACCTAAGTATTATGATATTCCCATATTACAGGTGACAAAACTGAGGCATAAATAGGTTATGTAGTTTACCCAAGGTAAGGCAACTCGTAAGAAGCAGAGCTAGGATTCAAAGATAAGTCTGACTGCACAAAACATTCTTTTAACCATTGTATTGCCACTGTTATTCCAAGAATGAACCTGGGAGGAAAAGCAGGGAGGAGACTGAACTGGAAGAAGATGGAGGCAAAAAAGAGATGAGTTTGCTTCTTCAAATAATCAAAAGCTCATCTCCTGCAGGTGGTTCTAGATATAAAGTTAACATACATCCATAAATGGATGTGAGTGTTTAATCTCCACCCTTCACAGAGGAGGAATATTACACTACTTTCCACCCTGGGCAGAGAGCATGTGGTTAGAGCTCTGTCTCAGGGTAGAGACGGGTCCCTGCAGTACAGCCTTTCTTTGTCCCCTAATCACTCCACTGAAAGAGCTATCGGGGATGACAGGAGAGAATGACTGAGCAGGAAGGCAAGGAAAAAAGGCAGCATAATCTCAGGCTCATCTTTTTCTTTTTTAACTGCCAGTCCCTGGAATTCAGACCAAAGACCTTTTCAAGCCTCATGCTCTAACCTCCAAACACACAGGATTGAGGATACCCAGTTTCCCTTCACCTTCTGTACATAAGATTGGAGAGGCACCCCAATATCCAGCATCGGAGACCTCACCACAAACTCGGGACCTGCCGCTCCCAAAGCAGACCCCGAGGGTTTCTCAGAACACCTCTAGGCCAGGAAAACATACCCAGATGAGGGCAGGGAGCAGAACGGGGAGAGGCAGCAAGGACCAAGCTAGCTCTCCTTTACAAGCAGGAGCATCACTCTAGACAAGGCCTGTGGGAAACCCAAACAATGCGTCTCAGACACCTATTCCCAGCAGCCATCTGAGGGACACCAGAGACAATTCTGAATGTGTCACTAGCAGGCCTGTTGCCAGTAGGAGAAAAAAACACAATAGAAATAAAGTCTTCTCATCTCAACCTCCTAATGTTAACTTTTGAAATAAACTTGCTGTTTTGTCTGTTTACATTATAAACATTATACATGTTTGCCATAAAATATTTAAACCACAAAGGGAGATATGCTTAAAGCTAAAAGACACAGAAGTCCTACTCCCTAAGGTAAATCACTTAACAATTCAATATTCATCTTTCCAGATAATCTTAATAACATGATAATGACAAGAAGCCTTTCTAAAATTTGAATATGCATTAACTCATGTAACCTTCAGAACAATCCTGTAAGGATATACTATTATTCATCCCATGGTATAGATGAAGTTACAGATGAGGAAACAGAGAAGTTTAGTGATTTTCCTAGGGCCGCCCAGCTTAGAAATGGCAGTGCCAGACTGAAATCCAAGCCGTGCGACTCAGAGTCTTTAACAGCTGTGCTCAATCCTGAGCTGTTGCTGTTTTACAAAAATAGGGCTATACTAAATGCTATGCTCTGCAACTTGCCTTTTTTCACCCAGCAATACCTTGTCAGTACACATACAGATGGATCTCATTCATCTGCGCATTTATGCTGCCCTTCGCTGAGAACACCAGGCTCGAGTATGACCCCACTCTCAGCTTGCCACAAAACAGCCACCACTTCCATTTCCAGCTCCTTCACTTCACACAAACCAAATTCTACCTCAATTGAATTTCTCATTGGTCTGTTACATGCCCATTGTTCTCATCTCTGTACTTTTCTCCCACTGGTCCCTAACGTTCCTTAAATCTAGGAAGATCCCTCCCTCATTTTCGCCCTGAAAGGCACACCCACCAATTCTGGATTCAAGTTCATTTGATTTTTGAAACCTGTCTCTGTCACTTCCTAGCTGTATTATCTTGGCAGTTTGCTCAACCCTTCTGAGCCTCAAGTTCCTCATCTTAAAAAATGGAGAAAACTTTGCCAATAGACAAATGCAGTCACCTTTAAGCACTTTTTCTGAGCAGAGCACAAGCCCTTAGTGAATTCCCTCTCCACTTCTCTCCGATCCTATCCACACCTCACAAGCCACCTCTAACAACACTTCCTCCATGAAGCAACCCCAGACTGCCACCATCCCTACCCAGAACTGGGCATGGATTCTCCTTCCTAAATCTCCTCGGAAATGTAGGCATTACCTTCAGCACTCAGTTCGCACACTGTGGCCTTACAAACATTTGGGTGCCCTTCTACTTGTTCAGTTGGACGATAAGCCCTTCAAAGACTAGGGACTTAATGGGTTTCTTGGTTCATGTGAAAGGCCAACATGAAGAAAAGGTGCTCACCAGGGTTTTCAGCTTGCTCCATTCCCCTCATTGACAGTATTATCCCAGTGGCTCATGTATGTTAGATATTCAGATCTTGTTGAATTGAATTATTTTGTCCCCATATACCTGCTCCCATCCTTCTCTTATTGGCTCTGCTGAAGCCCAGGACCAGAAGGCTTCCAACCAGCCAATGCAATGCACTGCTATGTCTCACAGTGACACCTTTTTGCTCCAAGAAATGAGTCACAGTGAGAGTGAGCTAGACATACAGCTCAGCCCTGGCTCGAGAGCTATTGAAGAGAGTTGTTTAGCCTTATCCTTGCTGTCTAGCCAAGGATGTCCAAACTCTGGGCTTCTCAAAACATCTGTGCCATTGCACATATGGCTGCCTCCCACTGGGGCCTGGGTCCGCAGAGAGGCCCCTTTCCATAAGACAAGGCAAACTTTTGAAAATGGCTTTCAGTTGTGCAGGAAACACAGACCTCACTGGAGCCAGTTTTTGTGATGTGACCAAAAACATCTAGTAGAAGAGAAAAACTCTTGACAGGAGCCAAGAAAAGACTGCATCATGCCCAAAGGGAAGGGTCTTGGAGGAATTCACTGAAAATGCCTTGGGATATGAAAAACTATACCTCCTGACAAAGAGGGTGACAAGGTTCAGTAAAAGAGTCAACCTCCACACCACCTCGATTGGACAGCCTAGAGAATAGAGCAGAATTTTCCTCCCTCTGAAAGCCCTGCTCTGACTTTGTAACTGAGTCTCAGTTTCTCTATCCCTAAAATAAGATTGGACTTCATAAAAATCCAACTGTCATTGCATAATTCTTAAGTTGACCCCAGCAGTTAAAAACTCTGGCTTGCCATCAGTCAAATATGTTCCGGAATCCTTGTTAAACCACTTGTGATGGTATGAAAGAAAAGATAGTGAAGTCACTCAGTCGTGTCTGACTCTTTGCAACCCAGTGGACTGTAGCCTACCAGGCTCCTCCATCCATGGGATTTTCCAGGCAAGAATACTGGGGTGGGTTGCCATTTCCTCCTCCAGGGGATCTTCCCAACACAGGGATTGAACCCAGGTCTCCCTCATTGTAGGCAGATGCTTTACTATCTGAGCCACCAGGGAAGTCAAAACGCGATGGTATACCACTCTATGACTTGCAGCAAGATTGTTTTTAAGATGTCTAAGCCTCAGTTTTCTTCATCTGTAAAATGGCAATGATAATTATCCTTCCCTGCCAAATCACCCTAAGAATTCAACAGGAAAAGACATGTAGAGTGATAGCAATGCACATGCAAAGCATTGTGGGATCATAAAGAAGAATCTGACTAACCCTGCCTAGGGGCTTCCTCGGTGGCTTACATGGTAAAGAATCTGCCTGCAATGCAGGAGACCCAGGTTCAATCCCTGGGTCAGGAATTGAAGATCCCCTGGAGAAGGAAATGGCAACCCACTCCAGTATTCTTGCCTGGAAAATCCCATGGACAAGGAGCCTGGCAGGCTATGGTCCATGGGATCGCAGAGTTGGACATGACTGAGCAACTAATGCACACATAACTCTGCCTGGGGTTGGGGGGTGGGGGGCAGGTGTGGTGCAGTACAAAGTTGAAGACAATTTTAATAGGAATCAAGGCACTTAAACTGGGCCATAAAGAATGACTAGGTGACACCTAGTGACACCAGGTGACAAAGAGGGCCAAGAGAGGATGATATAGACAGAGGAAAAGGGCTTACAGAAAGGGGAAACGGGAGGATGGGGAGTTCAGGAACACTGGATGGGCCAGCTATCTCCTGTGACCTAAGACTCAGCCCAGTCCTGCTCTGCCTATGGGCCTTTCATCATTCGGAAGCAAGGCTGAGCAGGGATAATTTCTTCATTATCTAAAAAATATTTATTGACTTTATACCATAAACTAGTAATCTTCCTACATTTGGGGGACAGATTCGGTGATGAGCAGAAGAGATGCGGTCTTTGCTCTCACACAGCTTAACTTCTAGAGGTGGTACAAACAAAGAAACAACCCGGGAAATCAGAATTTCAGGTCATGGTCAGTGCTCCAAACCCAGTCAAACAGGAGAACAGGACAGAGGAGGGTTCACTGGAGGCCACCGCAGGGTGCCTACACTTTCACATGCTCTCTCCCTTAAAGCTTACATCACAGCGAAGTGGGAAGGGGCTGTTTCCTTTTACCGATGAGGAAACTGAAACCCTGAGCCGAAGAGTGATTCATCTACAGTCTCACAGTCAGTAAGTGCCAAAGGCAGATGACCTCATTCCATGCAAAAAAGTCAAAAATACTGAGGAAAAAAGATTCAATAGGGGGGAAAGCAAGAAGCAAACAGTATATATATTGTAGGATCCCATTTTTATTTTTTTAAATGTTTCATTGTTCTCACATGGGAAAAAAGTCTAGAGAAATGGACCCAAAACTGTTCATAGTTGTTATTATCTATTGAGAATGAGACTATTGGGTGCTTTTACTTCTTACATTAAATATTTTAGTAATGCTTGGATGTTTTAAAATAATATTTATTACTTTTGAAAGCTGGAAAGTTGTTTTTTTTTTTTAAGAAAGAAAGAGGATATCAGAAAGCATGGGCACAAAAATAAACTTGGACCTCACCTTAATAAAAAGACAACCTATACCAGGTAGGGAAAAAAGACACTTGGAGAAAGGTGAACCCAGGCCCAGTTGCTTGGTATCTTCCAAGTAAAATCAAGCGTAGGGGCTGAGACAGTTTGGGGTTTCTGAAGGACTTTCTCAAGCAAATGGAAGTTGCTTTTCCCACTGAAGTCATTGTGCTGGAAGCAAAATGTCATTGGAAAATGGAAGCCAGAGTTACATTAGAGAGTTGGGTTTTTACAACAAGTGATGGTTGGAATATATTTTCATCAGAGTGACTAGAGCCCTGCACAATTCTGTATGTAATTTCATAGCATCCTCTAGGTCATTAAAAAAAAAAAAAACTTAGGGAAAGAATTTTCTGACCCCATTCCTTCAATTCCCAGGGGGAAACTGAGGCCAGAGGGAAAAGTCAACCATGAATTAATGTCCAGCCCAGACAAAGATGAAGACCTCTAATTCTCTTCACATCAGGATGATTTTTCCTAAAATTTCATGATTGTCCCACTGATAGTATGTAACATAGATTTCAGTGGTTCAGGATAATTTTGTTATACTTTATCATGAATTTTATTTTCCTAGGTACTAGAATTATCAATTTCATTATAATCAGTCAGTTAGTTCAGTCACTCAGCCATGTCTGACTCTTTGCAACCCCATGAATTGCAGCACACCAGGCCTCCCTGTCCATCACCATCTCCCAGAGTTCACTCAAACTCATGGACATCGAGTCGGTGATGCCATCCAGCCATCTCATCCTCTGTTGTCCCCTTTTCCTCCTGCCCCCAATCCCTCCTAGCATCAGAGTCTTTTCCAATGAGTCAACTCTTCACATTATAATACTGAGAGTTTATTTTAAACAACAACAACAACAAAATCAAATTAAAAAGCAATTAAATCACAGTATATGAATTGGACAAAACCTGTCAGATGATATGCAACTGATTTGGGCTTGGGGAGTACTGTATCCTTTCATTCTACCTTGGACAGTGCTATTGTTTTAACTGGAAAACGCCAGTAAGACTTCTGAGATTGGGTAGGTTCTGAGCAAGGCTTAACTTGAAGTCCTAAACAGCTTCTCAGAGTGAATCATAGACATGAGCTGCTATCTGAATTCAAATGGTTGGGAAAAGATGGCACATTTGGGTAAAAAGTAGGCATATTCG
This sequence comes from Bos indicus x Bos taurus, assembly GCF_003369695.1. NCBI lineage: Eukaryota > Metazoa > Chordata > Mammalia > Artiodactyla > Bovidae > Bos > Bos indicus x Bos taurus. The sequence goes on from NC_040082.1 coordinate 47,711,248, forward strand.
CCTGGCAGAGCACAGTGGGGATGAGGTCACCAACAAGCGTCTACTGAAGCTACTTTCACAGGTTTCCATCCCCTTCTTATGTAAGAATGACATCTGTGACTCCCAACCCTGTGCCTGACAGACAGGAATTCCTCTAAATAATATCTATAATTAATAATTTTATACAAAGCACGCATTAAGAACCTACGATATGCCAGGAACTTCTCTAAACGCTCCACATACGTTAACTAATATTTACAGCAGTCCTCTGAAGTAAGTACTAGTTTCATCCCCTTTTGTGGATGAGGAAACTGAGGCAGGGAATCTTCCCAAGCTGGATGCCTGTAGGCCAGCCACCCTGCCAATCCAATACAAAGTCTTCCTAAGACATTGTACAAACCTCTCCAAAGATGTGGTGGGGCAGGGGGGAAGGAACAGAGCCTCTGAGGCAGAAAACTGAGAGGCTTTCTCCAAACACAGCCTTTGCCAGTGAGGAAGGGAGGTGAGGAGGAGCTGACAACACCCTTCCCCTCAGATCTGCTGCTCAAAGCCCTGATTTCCTTTCCGTCTATCACCATGGGGTTTACGAAAAGATGGAAAAAAAAATAAAGAATAGTACTGGGCAAGGAATAAAAGGCGGGGACAAGAAGAGAGAGAAAAAGAAAGAGAGAAGAAGAAGAAAGAAGAAAGAGCACTTATCTTGGGTCTACTCTGGGTGAGTTTGGCCAAGAACTCACATGGGAGTCTCTTTCCCTCCCGGGACCACAGTATTCTAAACTGTAAAATGGATGGAGGGACTGGACGCAGTTCCAGTTCAGTTGCTCAGTCGTCTCTGACTCTTTGAGACCCCATGAATCACAGCACGCCAGGCCTCCCTGTCCATTACCAACTCCCGGAGTTCACTGAGACTCACGTCCATCGAGTCAGTGATGCCATCCAGCCATCTCATCCTCTGTCGTCCCCTTCTTCTCATGCCCCCAATCCCTCCCAGCATCAGAGTCTTTTCCAATGAGTCAACTCTTCGCATGAGGTGGCCAAACTACTGGAGTTTCAGCTTTAGCATCATTCCTTCCAAAGAAATCCCAGGGCTGATCTCCTTCAGGATGGACTGGTTGGATCTCCTTGCAGTCCAAGGGACTCTCAAGAGTCTTCTCCAACACCACAATTCAAAAGCATCAATTCTTCAGCGCTCAGCCTTCTTCACAGTCCAACTCTCACATCCATACATGACCACAGGAAAAACCATAGCCATGACTAGATGAACCTTTGTTGGCAAAGTAATGTCTCTGCTTTTGAATATGCTATCTAGGTTGGTCATAACTTTCCTTCCAAGGAGTAAGCGTCTTTTAATTTCATGGCTGCAGTCACCATCTGCAGTGATTTTGGAGCCCCCAAAAATAAAGTCTGACACTGTTTCCACTGTTTCCCCACCTATTTCCCATGAAGTGATCAGACCAGATGCCATGATCTTCGTTTTCTGAATGTTGAGCTTTAAGCCAACTTTTTCACTCTCCACTTTCACTTTCATCAAGAGGCTTTTTAGTTCCTCTTCACTTTCTGCCATAAGGGTGGTGTCATCTGCATATCTGAGGTTATTGATATTTCTCCTGGCAATCTTGATTCCAGCTTGTGCTTCTTCCAGTCCAGCGTTTCTCATGATGTACTCTGCATATAAGTTAAATAAGCAGGGTGACAATATACAGCCTTGACGTACTCCTTTTCCTATTTGGAATCTATTTGGAACCAGTCTGTTTTTCCATGTCCAATTCTAACTGTTGCTTTCTGACCTGCATATAGGTTTCTCAAGAGGCAGATCAGGTGGTCTGGTATTCCCATCTCTTTCAGAATTTTCCACAGTTTATTGTGATCCACACAGTCAAAGGCTTTGGCGTAGTCAATAATGTCTCTCTCAGCTCTATCATTCTAGGATTTAGAAACAAATGAAGGGAAAGGAAAACCTAGAAGACCAGGAGGGGAAAGGAATGTTGGTGGGAAGAAGCAAATGCTAAGGAGAATAATAAAAGGAGGAGGAAATAAGAGGAGGAGAAAGGAAGGCATTTCCCAAAGCAGGTGACATCTGCTTATTTTGTTGAAAGAGGAGAAGGAAGAACTTTCACAAAAAGAATTACAATAAAAGCTTTATTCTCAGCAGCCAACTCATGTCTCCCACCAGTGAGTCATGCTGATGTTGTGGGGAGCCGTGGCTGATGTTAGTGAGAGGTATGGCTGGTGTTGGTGGAAGGCATGGTTGATATTGGTGAGAGGCATGGCTGGTGTTGGTGAGGGGCATGGTTGCTGTTGGGAGCCATGGCTGATGTTGGTGGGGGCCATGGCTGGTGTTGGTGAGAGATATGGCTGGTGTTGGGAGCCATGGCTGATGTTGGTGGGAGGCATGGCTGGTGTTGGTAAAAGGCATGGTTGATGTTGGTGAGAGGCATGACCGGTGTTGGTGAGGGGCATGGTTGGTGTTGGGGGCCATGGCTGATGTGCGGGGGGGTGGGGGGGGCATGACTAATGTTGGTGGGAGCCATGGTTGATGTTGGTGAGGGCCATGGCTGATATTGGTGAGGGCCATAGCTGATGCTGTTGGGGGCCATAGCTGATGTGGGTGAAAGGCACAGCTGATGTTGGTGAAAGGTATGGTTGATGTTGATGAGAGGCATGGCTGATGTTGGTGAGAGGCATGGACAATGCTGGTGAGGGGCATCACTGATGTCTGAAAAACAGGGGCCTAAAAGGAGCCCTGAAAGGAGGAAGGATTGGCTTGTTCTCTGTGTCTAAGAAGGACAGCCCTTCCTTAGCAATGAGCAACAATGATCAGTATACTCCCAGGTTCTAGGAGACGTCTTAGGGAAATGACTAGAGAATACGCCCAAGGGAGCTACAACTGCAACATTACCACATAGTGCCTATGAGGATGCAATCCTGAGAACCACTGAACAGAGGAAATCCCAGGCCAGAAAGAAATCTTCCTAGATCATTTTTTCCAACCTCCTGCCTCTAAGCATCCCTTCCCTAACTGCCCTGTGCCAAAGGACTCAGCACAGAATGACATTCAGTCCTATTCTTTCATCTTTTCATAGCTGTCTGAGCCAACCCATGCACTGAGGTCCTTGAAGACAAAGAGAGTGCCCCAACTGATTGGATATATGCTTAATCCACATGGAAGGTGCTGGGCACACAGTGGGCCCTTCACACCCATCTGATAGTTGATCAACAGGGTAAAATGCTTCTAGTCTCTCTCAATAACATCTATATTGTTGCTTAGGATTACAGTCTAAACATACTTCATTTCATGCACTCCACTATCTACCCCTGTTCCAAAGTCCAATCTGTCATTTGCTTGAGAGGACACCTAGGTACCTGCCTCTGCAGAAGTGAGCTAGCGTACCTACTCTGCAGGTAACATCTCCAAATCTGGAAGTGACCTCCAGGAAGAAATGAACAGATAGGCTCACTCTATAAAACGAGAAGCACAGGTGCAGATAAATTTTTTAAAAACCATAGATAATTGTTCACTTAACATATAATGAACAGATTCCTGGCTAAGCAATTTATCTGAATGTTTTACTTTTCCAACAAACCTAAAATTAGAATTAAGTATTCCTAGTTTCCAAAGGAAGAAACTGAGGGTCAGAGAAGATAAGCAACTTTCAAGGTCATACAATAAGTAGTAAACTCGACTCTAGCCTACTCCCTGACTGCTTCATCCTTACAGTACGATACTAAGAGTTCAGCCTGTGTGTGAACACTTCCAGAAGCAAGAAACTCACCATCTCCTTAGGGAGTCTCTTCCATTACCTGATAGCTCGAATGGTTAAAATATTCTTTCCTCACATTGGGCAGCCACTTCCCACTCCGAAAGTCCCATCTGCCTTCCCTAGTCAGTTGGAACAAGTCAATAGCCTACAGAACGTACCTAAACTGTGGAACCAGAAGGGTCAGGTTGTATTCCTACCCTACCACCTACTAGCCATGTAACTTTCAACCAAGTCATTTCTGCCATCTGTGCCTTGGTTGCTTCATGTGGATGACAGGAACACAAATACATACCTCATGTAGTGCTCTGGAAAAGAAGACATAAACAATATCTGCAGAGGGCTTGGTTTAGTGCCTGGCAAACAGTAAATATCCAAGAATATTATTTTACTAAGTTGAGTCTCTCTTCCCCATGACAGCCCTTCAGAGATTTGTTAAAAAATGATCTCTCTGTCTATGTTTTCTCTGAGCCAAACACCCACAGAGTCTTTAATTATTCCTTACAGGTCAATTCCAAGTTTGTTTACCAGCCCAGTTGTTCCTTTCTGGACCTGCTCCAACCTGTTAATGTCCCTCTTAAGATGCAGGACCTGTGATGGAAAATAATAAATTAGCCAAGATGTGAAGTACAGTCCACATCCAGTATTTCTTGCCATATCAGCTTCTTTTATCTCTAGGTTTTTCTGAATTTCTTCAGAATTGTCAGGTGTAATCTAGACTACATAAGATTTTAATGAAGAATATTTGAGTCTTACCAACAAAGACTTTTATTTTTATTTGTAATAATGGCTAAGATACTAAGTAGTTTTTATCTAGCACGATATCAACACCTGATTTTCTCCTTTAATTACAACCACCCTAGGAGCACTATTATTAACGCTATTTTACTGACAAAAAATTTAAAAAACAGATTTGAAGAGGTTAAGTAACTTGCCCAAGATCATACAGCTACACGGTAGAACCAGATTTGAGTTCGCCATGATATCCTACTCCCCATTGCAAGTGTTTATGGTATGCTCATTATATATAAATATTTTCAGGGATAAAAATGGAATATGACATAGGCAAAAAAAACATAAGCAGGGCAGTTTAATAGCAAATGAAATGCATTGCACCAAACTACGCTGAATTGCCAAACTCCACTGTCACCAAGATCTCTCCTTCTCCCCTCCAGCACATTCCAGTGTCTAGGGCTTCTTGGGTAATATACATTAAAACAGAAAAAGGAAAAAGAAGTGGTCACCTCTCTTCTTCAGCTTCCACTTACTCACCATTGCCTTCAGCGCTGGCCACTAGCAGACTTCCCCTTGTGAGGAATTCATCTTCAGTGAGGAGCCAAGCTGCTGGTCCTGGAGTAGGGAGGGGTCCCTTGACATTGCTAGAGGCTTTCTGCCTTAGAAACATTCATACCCTTTGACTCAGCAATTTTGCTTCCAGGCCATGAACACAGGTTTGTGAGCACGGGGGCTTTTCATGGCATAAATTATAATAGTTCAAAATTGGAAATAATATAAATGGCCATCAAAGACGGACAGCTAAATGAATGCTGATATAGTCACACACTGGTTCATGCAGTCACTCACAATTATCTTTCTAAAGGTTTAATAACAAGAAGAAATAAAATTCTCATTTAGAACCTTCAGTAAAAAAGCAGGAAACAAAACTGATTATAATCTATAAAGAAAAAAAAAAAACCTAGAGGAAATTTACTAATATGTTAACAGTAGGTATCTAGATAATAGGATTTCCAGGTAGGTTTTACTTTTTCTTTGAACCTTGTTGTATTTTTCTAATATGCATTCATGGCTTTTATCATCAGAGGAAAATGTTATTTTTCTAAAGGATGGAAAGAATCTGGTCTGAGGGCTGCCAGCCAGCTTGTGAAGAACAGTTTTTGCCACTGGACAGTTTCCATCTGTGCAGCAGCAATTACTACTCCGTTACCATCAGATCATCTTAATCCTATTGATTGAAATGCCAAAGTAATTCTATTAATTTACTACTTAAGAGATAAATTACTAAGAACAGAGCAGAAGAATTACCAGAGAATGCTGTTGTATTCCTCTAGGTGTGAATGTGGGTGGTCTTTGTAGATTCAAGTGTAAAATGCAAAGAAGCCTCTAGAAGTTCATATATTCATTCCCTATCATACAGCCTAGAGCAACCAATGAAAATTGAAATCAATAAAAACTGTCTTGAACATTTACAATGTTCCAGGTACCAAAGTAAGCACTGCAGAAGAACTATTTCATCTCTGTCACAACTCTGTGAGTGACAACAACGATACCCATTTTACAGATGCAGAAACAAAGATGATATAAGTAACTTGTCTGAGGCCACACAGGTCGTAAACAGAAGAGCATGAATGCCCAGGGATCAAACCCACCCCCCCTGCAGTGGAAGCCTGGATTCTTAGCTACTGGACCACTGGTAGTGATCTGTAAGTTAGGACAGGAAGGATCGACACTCTATGGATGAGGAAAGTGATGCTTCAGTACAACAAAGGATGCATTCATGATCACGGAAGAAAGAAGAGAAATGAGTAGTAGTCAAACTTAGGACTTCTGATCCTACACCCAGTTTGTTCCATTTGCCTCAGAGCCATGCAACAAGCAGCAGAGGGCCGTGGAATTTGGATCCCTATTTGGTCCTCCTATGGAGCACAGGGAGGTGACCCCGCTAGAGGATCCTGAAGGTATAGGGTGAAAAGGGAGGAAACCCTCAAAAGGAAAAGACAGTCTCAGCAATGACTCTTGCCACCCTTTCACCACCAGCCCTCCTTCCTCCTAAAACCAGGAAGGGACACTAGCCGTCTAGCATCATCATCCATCTACCTTGTTTTCAGCTCATTGGGTCCCTCAGGCTTCACTGACATGTCTTCTGAATACTCCTCAGTAAATACTACTTGCAGAAGCTGGTACTAAGCTGCAGAGGAGCAGGAACTTAAAACAATGCATATTCAAGTTGAGTGAGCTATATTAGCACATTTGAACAGCTGCTCCAAAACATATGGCAAAATTCCACCTCAATTAGAGTCACATATCAACTCAGCCACCAAATTACCTTGATTACGTCATTTAACCTTTCCAAGTCTCCATTTCCTCAAGTGAAAACTAGAGAAGAAAATGGTACCCACCTCACCGAGTGGTTGAGTGGATTAGAAAGCATGTATGGGAAGCTTCTTAACAAGGTGGGCAGCAATTAGAAAATGTTTGATCATTGGTAGCCATTGCGATTCTTGTTAGTTAATCTCTTTAGTCAATTTCCTTGTCTATAAATGGAGATGACATTCCTTCTGAATGTCATCTAAATCATTAATTTATATAAGGTGCTCAAAAAATATCTTTTTTTTTAACGCACAAGATGTCCCAGTTCCATAATTCTATGACTCTTCTACCCACTTCTTCCCCAAGACGTTAGAACCTGCTAAGTAAGACAAAGAAGTTCCACTCCACTAAGCATAGCTGCAGCTCTCTGTCTTAGAGGATTCAGGGGAATCAAGGAGGGCTATTTAGAGCCTTATTAGAGATTGGGAGCATCAATAAAACTCTGTATTTACACACAAATACCCACTTCAACTAAATCCTCTCAACTCACAGTTAAGTGTGCTCTTTCTGAAGACCATTCACTCAGTTTATTAATGGCAGATGCAGATTTGAATCCAAGTTGCTTTTTCTACAGTTTAAGGTCATTTCTTCCCCACTGCCCACTGAAGACTGTTTACTATTTTCTCAGCACCCTCCTTTGAATCATAGTCTCTTGGATGCCTGAAGACCACACACATCTAAGATTCACTCTTAGGAAAGAAAACCTGTTTTCTCTGGAACAAATAGACCTATTTTGCCAGTACATTTCCTAGGGGTTCATTGCAACTTGGCTTATTTTCCACACTAGGTCTGAACCAGCACAGATCTGGGAGGGGAAAGTAATATGGTTTTCTAATAGGTTCAGACATCCAAGCACTAATTGGTCTTCACACAGGTTTCCCTCAATTAATTTGGGAGTTCTTTGAATACAAGAGCTATAGCATATCTATTATTAAGATATTTAAAAGAGAAGTCTCTGGATTTTGTTGTTCAGTAGCTTAGTCGTGTCCAACGATTTGGGACCCCATGGACTGCAGCATGCCAGGCCTCCCTGTCCTTCACCAACTCCTGGAGATTGCTCAAATTCATGTCCATTGAGTCAGTGATGCCATCCAATCATCTCAGCCTCTGTCATCCCCTTCTCCTTCTGCCTTCTATCTTTCCCAGCATCAGGGTCTTTGCCAGTGAGTTAGCTCTTTGCATCAGGTGGCCAAAGTATTAGAGCTTCAGCATCAGTCCTTCCAATGAATATTCAGGACTGATTTCCTTTAGGATGGACTGGTTGGATCTCTTTGCAGTCCAAGGGACTCTCAAGAGTCTTCTTCAACATCACAGTTCAAAAGCATCAATTCTTCGGCACTCACCTTTCTTTATAGTCCAACTCTCACATCCACATATGACTACTGGAAAAACCATAGCCTTGACTAGACAGACCTTTGTTGACAAAGTAATGTCTCTGCTTTTTAATATACTGTCTAGATTTGTCATAGCTTTTCTTCCAAGGAGCAAGTGTCTTTTAATTTCACGACTGAAGTCACTATCTGCAGTGATTTTGGAGCCCACGAAAATAAAGTTGGTCACTGTTTCCACTGTTTCCCCATCCATATGCCATGAAGTAATGGGACTGGATGCCATGATCTTAGTTTTTTGAAAGTTGAGTTTTAAGCCAACTTTTTCACTCTCCTCTTTCACTCTCATCAAGAGGCTTTTTAGTTCCTCTTCACTTTCTGCCATAAGGGTGGTGTTATCTGCATATCTGAGGTTATTGATATTTCTCCCGGCAATCTTGATTCCAGCTTGTGATTCATTTAGCTCAGAATTTAGCATGATGTATTCTGCATATAAGTTAAATAAACAGGGTGACAACATACAGCCTTGATGTACTCCTTTCCCAGTTTGGAACCAGTCTGTTGTTTCACGTTTGGCTCTAACTGTTGCTTCTTGACCTGCATAGAGGTTTCTCAGGAGGAAGGTCAGGTGGTCTGGTATTCCCATCTCTTTAAGAATTTTCCACAGTTTGTTGTGATCCACACACAACAAACTCTGGGGTTAGCTGTACCTAAATAGGGCTTCCCAGGTGCTGCTAGTGGTAAAGAACCTGCCTGCCAATGCAGGAGACAAGAGATGAGGATTAGATCCCTAGGTTGGAAAGATCCTTTGGAGGAGGGCACGTCAACCCCCTCCAGTATTCTTGCCTGGAGAATCCCATGGACAGAAGAGCCTGGCAGGCTGCGGTCCAAAGTATGGCAAAGAATCAAACCCAACTGCAATGACTTAGCACAAATAACATTTAACCTCTACAAATCTCAGTTTCCTCATAAGTAAAATGGGGGTAATTAATCCAACCCAAAGGATTATTACTGAACTGACTGACTGAAAGGATTAGATTCAGGATTCAGTACCATAAATAAAGCTCTTTGTGTAAGGCCTGGTCCTTTATAACCACTCAATAAGGGCTGTTATATTTTTATTATTTATATTCTGCTCAGTCACCTAGTACAACCTTTGACATACAGTAGGCACTTCATAATTATTTCAGATAAATAAGTAAATAAGTGAAGCAATAAATTAATGCCATCTCAAATGAGATGATAATGATCTCAAAGTACTTAGTGAATGCAAAAAGTTGACTGACCTAAGAAAGCAATTTATTGCTACAGCATCTTTAAGCATCATGCCCTTTACCACTCTAAAGTTGATAAAGGAAGGTGGTATTTCAAAGATGGGTGAACTGAGACAGAGAAAATAAAATGAAAGACAAGTTGACTACAGAGAAATTCTGAGTGACAATTTAATAAATAGTCAAGAAGGATTTATTCACTCCCTTCCTGTCTGTTGGGTCTGGCCAAATAGTCAAGCAGAAGATGCCCCAGACCCTGGTCACGTTAGGGCTCTGCCATCTGAGATGCTGAGATGAGATCTTAACCTTTTAGTTGATCCTCAGTGTCATCAGCTGTACCTGGAGATGCTGTCATGCAGGTGGCAGGAAGATCAAATGAATTGGAAGTGCCAAGTATACCAAAAGTGTTATTTGTGTGAAAGTGATCGTCAGATTCTTCTCAACCCATAATTTCCAATTCTCAGAGCTCCATGAATTCTCACTCACAGTTCCAAAGAGTCATACAAACATTTCTACTATAAACCAGAGCAGCACCTCAGAGGGACTCTGGAAATCTCTATCACTTGGGATAGTCAATAAAACAGTGTGGGCTTTAGATACCAACAACTGACTATTGATTATAAGTGGGGTCTGCCACTTACAAGCTATATGACCTCTGCTAAATTTCAGAAAATGCAAGCATCAGTTTCCCCATCTAAAAAATGAAGGTAATGCTGTCATCATCATAGGATTGAAAGAAAGTGCTCAGCACATAGTAAGTACTCAGTGAATAGTAGCTATTACTATCATTAGCTAATAACACATCTTTCTGTTTTTATCATATTACTATTAATATTTCTCAATATTCATACTCCCAGAACTTTGCCACATCAAATGACAATTCCCTGCTGATCAATGCAGTCTTTTTTTCCCAAAACTTTTTGTATAGAATCCCTGAGCTGCATTCTCTACAAAGACATACTTTTCCAGTGGAATTTATCTGATTAAAAAGAAAACTGCATTGAAGGTAATGAGAGCCATTTGCTCTCCTGTCCAACTCGTGGGATGCATGCTAATTACACAGGGCCTGCTAAGAGCTTTGACTCCAGCAGAGTAACCCCCATAGGCCTGTTCAGCAACCAAGCCTCTGAAGAATAGCCCCCCACCCGAATTCCTAACATTGTGACTCATCTAGGGGGTTACTTGAAGCTAACAGGCTTAAGCCAATAATTCTTTGTGGAACCAGACCACTGAATGACACTGAAGATCAGAGGCACAGGAAAACTTCCTGAAGTGAGATACACAGGGACAGTCAGGGCAAAGTGAGACGATGGTTGCAGAATTATATTTAGTGACCTAGGAGGGGGAAATGAAAGGCATAGGTTTGACCTAGGACATTAATCTCAGTCATTCTGTAGGATGGCTATACATGCTCCTGAAAGAAAAAGATGGCTTCTCCTTTTATTTTCCTGCCTTGGACTTTCCCAGAGGACATCAGGTATTTTCCCCCAAAGACTGATTAAAGCTATCAGGGCCAGAATTCAGGGCTTTTTGACTCCAGTCAAATCACATCATTGATGCTAAGTACCTGCACAGCTAAATTCTGCTTCCTCTGAAGTACCAGGCGTATACAAGTATACAATTAACAAATTCCTCTGAAGTACCAGGCGTATACAAGTATACAATTAACAAATACCTATTGAGCCCTGACCAGGTGCCAGGCTTTGCACTTCATGAAAACCATATGGAAGAAGTTTGCCAAAGTCATGTTTTTGGGGTCTTGTCTACATAACATATAACTGTCCCAATTTGGGGAAAAGAAAGGTTGGAGACATGAAGGTTGAACTTGAACCAGAAAACATCAAGGACTGCCATGATTCTGGTCCTGAAACAAGCACATGAGGTAAGAAGAAGGGAGATGAGAAGAAAGAAAACATTGGCACGGTTTAAGCAAATGCAGTGTGGTATGCCAGAGTTAGACAATCAAGCCACAAGCTCCTTAAGCCTTAATTTTCTTACTTTAAAATGGGGGCAGACATCCCTTCCTCTCAGGTTGTTTAAAGGATAAACTGTGATAAAATATTTAATGTTAGGGGATTTTTTGCCAGCAAACAATAAAAATTAAAATGAAGCTTTCTGAAAATTAAATGAGATGCTGTGAGAGGCAGACATCCATCTTTAGGTGACCACACTTGATTATCCACAGGAAACTCTACCTTTGATCGACTGGGTTTGAGGACCTAGGATGCTCTAGGAGGACAAGGACTGGGGTAAAGCAAGTGAAGGCACAAACTTTAAGGAGGCGCTCACTTTCAGGGCTCTGCACGTGCAGGGTTGGTACCTACACAGATCTCAAAGTAAGAGCCTCTTTGAATTTTGACAGGCGCCTCATTCTTCTCACCCTACTTCATGAGGATACTTAAATAAAAGCAACAGAAGAATTAATGGAGGGAAAGCTATCTAGAAGAACAGACTGGAAGCAATGCTAAGGAATGTGAGATATCCCAAGAGAATCTGACTTCCCTAAGGGCAGGGGAAGAACCAGATGGAACCTCAAGGTTCCTTTCAGCCTCAAGGATCCAAGGTTTGTTTTGTTTCTTTAACTCTTTGGCTGCACCCCTGAAGCACATGAGACCTTAGTTTCCTGACCAGTGATTGAACCCCCATCCCTTGCGTTGGAAGGCAGAGTCTCAACCACTGGGCCACTGGGTATGCCCCCAAGATTTCATCTCACTGCAGACAAGAACCCTGTTCAAATACTTGCACTTCTTATCCAGATAATGGTTCCTTATAAGAGGCAGATCTAGCTGCAGAAGGTAAGACAGAAAAGGGAAGGGAGTCTTGCTTCATAAGACCTGGAGAAGCAGGCTCAGGGCATGCCAACTGTGCCATTCTGCTCCCTAAGGGGTGCTTAGCAGATCATGAAGTGAAACTAATAACATGTCAGGCACTCCAGGCCAACCTAAGCCCCTTACTGCAATCAAATAAAACCGGAATTGCACAGCTGGCCAAAGCCAGCCAGCTGTTGAACTGAGGGTGCAGCCCAGGCAAAGCTGACAGTGACCAGCAAGGCCCACACTGTGCAACAACCCCCCGAGTCCCTGGTGTCAGAGTAACAGACAGGAAACTGGTTCAGTCCACAAGGTCAGAGAGTGCCAGCCTTACTCAGCCTCATCCCTTCCTAGGACCTAGGATACCTACCCCTCACACCATCCCTCCATTCCTTTCTAAGGACAGCCCCACAGGCAGAAGAAAGCTTTCTCCCCAGAAATATACAACACGGACATCAACAAATGTCAGGTCTTCCCAAACGTGTACAGAGGCAAAAGTTCACAAAACTCAGAAAAATTCTGATTTCTGTCCCCATCTGCCTCCAAATACTGCCTTCCTCCTCTGAACCACCAGAGCACTCCAGTTATGCTCCTTAGGCTGAGGGCAACCTCTTATGGTTGTTTATATGTACCTACTCTAGTCTATCTGCTGAACTATAAACAATAAGTGGGCAAAAGCTACTCATCGACAAATGATCATTGGAAATTCCCTGGCAGTCCAGTAGTTAGGACTCTGTGCTTTCATGGCTGAGGGCTGGGTTCAATCCCTGGTCAGGGAACTAAAATCCCACAAGCTGTGTGGTGTGGACAAGAAAAAAAAAGAAAAGAAAAGATCATTGAGTGCTACTACCTGTCAGGCACTGTAGACAAACACCAACTCAGTCCACACAGAAGGCTTCTTCTGTAGACAGCAACATATTTATCCGCCTCTCCTCCACAGCGCCTTATCCATGTAGTAGGTGCATAATAAATTAGAAGGATCAGAGGACTGTAGAGCAAGAGAACCCATAAAAATCAGACAAGCCCCCACTCAATAATCTAGTCTCTTGACAGTGACTGATAATCCACCCTGTTCCCCTTTCCTGCTGGGTCAGGCTCCAGACCCATCTTCCAAGCAGCTGCTCAAAGTAAAGTGTTTACCACGGCTGACCTAATCCAAAACTTCCATTTCCCAGATGGAGAAACTGGGGACCATCTGAGAAAAAGAATTAGACCAAGAATTAGACCAAGAAAAATTTAGACACAGAGCCAAAACTACATCTCAGTTTCCCAGCCCCACCTTCATATTTCTCCCTCTATTCCACAATGACTTTTATAATTGTGTATGAAGTAAAGGGAAAACGTGGAAACAGTGTCAGATTTCATTTTCTTGGGCTCCAAAATCAATGCAGGTGGTGACTGCAGCCACAAAATAAAAAGATGCTTGTTCCTTGGAAGAATAGCTATGACAAACCTAGACAGTGTATTGAAAAGTGGAGACATCACTTTGTTGACAAAGGTCCATGTAGTCAAACTATGGTTTTTCCAGCAGTCATGTATGGATAAGAGAGTTGGACCATAAAGAAGGTTGAGTGCCAAAGAATTGATGCTTTCAAAATGTGGAGATGGAGAAGACTCTTGGAGTCCCTTGGACAGCAAAGAGATCAAACTAGTCAATCCTAAAGGAAATCAACCCTGAATATTCACTGAAAGGATGAAGCTGACGCTCCAATACTTTGGCCACCTGATGTGAAGAGCTGACTCATTGGAAAAGACCCTGATGCTGGGAAAGATTGAGAGGGCAAGAGAAGAAGGGGGTGACAGAGAATGAGATGGTTGGATGGTATCACTGAGTCAACGGACAGGAGTTTGAGCAAACTCTGGGAGACAGTGAAAAACAAGGAAGTCTGGCATGCTGCAATTCCTGGGGTCGCGAAGAGTCTGATATGACTTAGTGACTGATCAAAAACAACAACAGGAAGCAAATGCTCCTGGAAACATAGACAGACCTTCTGTCAACACCTGACTAAGTTGACCTGGTACTTTCTATAAGGAATAAACAACAGTTCATTAGATTACCTCCCTACCAAGGCAAAGGGGATGTCCTGGCCCAAGTCAGAGGACACATCTGCCTGGAAACCAAATTGGACACCCACCATTTGGAGGGGTCTTTTGGAGAGTGCATTTCCCAACCTTGGCCAGGCTACAATTTAATTTAACAGCTGAGAAATCCAGATGGATTATTTGTACTAACAAGGCATCAAGGAGGGACAATCTTCCTTAACTTCCAAACCCACCACAAGGACACAGAACAGGGGGTGCATTCCTGGCTACTCCCAACCTTGAAGACTCAGTGCTCCATTCTCAATTCTTCATCCTTTCCCTTTTTCTGTGTCCCTCCCACTCTCTCTCTCTCTCCCCCCTTCATTTCCCTCCTTCACTCCCACACATGCTCACTAAACTTCTCTTTAATTCTCCAAGTCCTCTCTCACCTCTAGACTTTACACATGCTGTTCCTTCTACCCCAAACACTCTCCTTCTCTGTTTCTTCCAGGTCAATTCCATACTCAACCTTCACGTTTTACTGTAAAAAACACTATCTCCACAAAGCCTCTTGGAAGCCACCTCCTCTCCCCGGGTGCAGTTGGTACACACCCTCTGTGCTCACTGACTTCCTCGTTTGTAGCACTGGCCACGCCACAGACACCTCCACTTTCCTCTTCCTCTCTCTCCCACCCCCACTTCTCTTCTTACTCTGTGTCTCCAGCTTCCTCCTCCAGCTCTCTGCATCCCTCCCTTGGCTGTCCTCAGCCTCTGAATCACTCTTCTGCCCCTCATTTTGCCCTCCCTCCCTTTTCCCCCCAATCCCTGACCTCCTGACTTCCCTGCCCATGGTGAACTCAGGACATGGAATCTGTTGGTGTCAAGATGGAGGGACCCCCCCACTGCTACCCCCACCCACCGTGGTCCTTGGGCATGTGGTACCATGAAGGGTCTAATTGAAATAGTTTCTCCCCAGGCTAACTGCCAAGCCCAACTCATTTGAAATTCAGATTGACAACTGCACATTGATTCCCTATTTCCAATTGATGCTGCAACTAGGGAATGAGAATCTGAGCATTGATCGGGCCTGGCTTCCAACAAATCCCTGAGAAATGAGCTGTTCCACTGAAGAAAAATGAGGGGACTGAATGGGAAGGCAGCAAGACACACACACACTCATCCTCCCCTGAGGGCTCCAGATAAATTCAGGTCCCAAGACCAGATGAGTAAAGAAGAAAATTTTAAAAAGAGGGAATATTATAGATTACTAAAATGATGGTTTAGAACCAGAAGGACTCTTAGAGATTATTCTAATCCCCTCATTTTATAGCTTGGGAAACTGAAAGCTCAAAAGGGAAGTGATTCATCAAAGGTCACAAAGCCCCCTCTTTACTCTGTCACCCTCCTTCCAATGCCACTGTAGAACAGACTCCTGGACTTTTGCTTAATCTCTGTCATTAGGAGTCAAAACTGAGGCCCTTTAAGTACCAAAGTTTCCTAACGCGACAAATGCCCTAAGAGGCGCTAGACAGTTCAAGGCTCTGTCCAGTCAGTGCAGCTATCGCCATAAGCCTTCTCAACGAGGGACAGAACCCTTAGTCCCAGGAGACCTTACGGACATTCTGAAAATGACTATTAATCAAATCTGTCTAAATCAAGTCTGATTCACCACATTACATCTCAGTAATCCCTGAAACAATTTGCATCATTTCCAAATACTTTCATAGGGTCAGCAAATCCTAACAATCAAGTATTTCATTTCTCGTACTCACTCCCAGCCTCTGCGTCCAGTCCCTCACTATCTACAAGCAAAGGCTTAAGCTCACCAGAGGCAGTGGCTGCAAACGTGCATGAAGGGCCCCTGGACGCCTATTTTCTCCGCACAGAGGCGCAAAGCACAGATTTACTTGAGGGGGCCCTAGAAATAATTCTGTGCAAAACGTGCTGTCTAAATATAGCCAGAAATGTACAATGATCATCAAGTGGAAAGGCATGGCTATTTGACATTCAAATGGAGGATGTATCAGAAAAAGAATTAGAGAAATTTTGGACAAGGGCAGTAAGGGATGGGAGGCGATTTTAGGTGGTTCAAAACATAATAATAACCTAGAATCATCATTTCAGTCATTTGCATTATCCCAGGAAGAAAGTCTCCATTGGGTGTTACCGTGTCTCTAACACCTTTCCAGCACTCGCTGATCTTCTTTTGGAACTGAAGGCAGATCTCAGGTTCGGGATGTCAGCCAGCAACAGAATTTAACTAGGATTTTAAACTCTTCTCTTTCTGTTTTGTTTTCATTGTATTCACTGCTGTGGTTGTCCTCTATTACTGCAAGTAATTCTGGTTTTTCATTTGTGAAGAGTGAAATACAAAGTTACCTTTCTTTTTAAAGAAGTGAGATAATTCAAGGAGAACTTTTTTCCCTAAATAACAAATATTTAAAACATATCACCTCCATATCCACTTTTAAATAAGTATAAATATTTCAACATCTGACATTACTGTGACCGAAACTATGAATTTTCAAGATGATTAGAAATATACACAGAAAACAAGATAAAGCCTTCAAAACGTACATGTCAATGCAATGAAAACTTTAAAGTGACTAATAGTAGAAATGATTAAAAAAAAAAAAAAACTCGGAAAAAACTGTCAGTGTTCCAAGAAACCATGATACATGGGAGGGGCTAGACTAGAGAATCTCAAAATTTCCAAGAATTCTACTGTGAGCCACCTAACAAAACAGAGACGCATTTATTTGCTAAGTCACACTACTTCTTCCCCAATTTCAAGGGTGGTAAATTCAGAGTGTGTACGGGGATTGCCAGGGGTCAGACACAGGTTTTGATTTTCTTGGCTGTAACAATACAACAGAGCTTCAAAACAAGTAGTAACACCACCTACTATCATGATTTATATTCTTCGTAGTTTACAAAAATTTTCCCTATACGTCATAGCATTTGGAAGAAGCAGGGCTTGAAAATGTGAGTTCTAATCTTTTCCCTTACTCAAGGGCTGTGTGATGTGAGGCCAGTTAATTTCTCAGAGTCTCAGTTCCCACCAGTTCAGTTCACCATACAAGGACTGTTGGTGAGTCAAAGGCCAGGTGACCAGACTGTAAGTGCCTTGCTGCAGACGTATGAGCTAGGATAATCAGAAGATGCTGCAGCTTGGGGAGGATTCAGATATTAAATGGCATATTTTGCTAACAGCAAATGGTAGGGAATATTTTGGGGCAAATTCATTTTCTCACTGTACTGCCTAATGGGATTCAGGATTATGAAAGAGGCCTGAGGGCAAAAGAAGTCTTATGCTATAGTAACAGCTAGGAGAGAGGACCACGTTCCCAAACCTTATTATCTGAGGGGAGGGGCTGAGAGAGGATAGGAGCTTATGAAAGCTTCATAACTGCCACTCCTGGAGTGGTTCGAGAAGTGAATCATAGCAGCAGTGAAGTCATAAATCACCGGTTATGTGCCCGTGGTTCCCTTTGTCACACCAGAGTCACACAGAAGCCATGGGTCTGGTGCTGAATGGAGAAAAAGCTGGGACTATGGTAAAGTAAGGCCACGGAAGGCGTTTGGCAGGACTTCCAAGTCATGCAGGGGCTACAGTGCAGCTGAAAGCAGCAGTGAGACCAGGAGAAACTCCAGACTGACTCTCAACTGCCACATGCACACACACACACACACACACACACGGTAATGGAAGAGCAAGACAGTACTGAGTGCTGGCTGTGAACCAAGAACCATCTTTGACATTTTTTATCTGTGCTACCTCAGTGACTCCTTGTGCAGCACTTCTTTTGGTGTATCAGGCAACTGCAGTTTAGAGACGTTAGGTAATGTTCCCATGGTCACACAGCCAGTAAATGACTGAGACAGGATTGATTCCAAATTATCTGTTCTTTTCACTCTTTA
The DNA here is from genome assembly GCF_003369695.1 of Bos indicus x Bos taurus. Taxonomy (NCBI): domain Eukaryota; kingdom Metazoa; phylum Chordata; class Mammalia; order Artiodactyla; family Bovidae; genus Bos; species Bos indicus x Bos taurus. Next base: position 47,729,445 of record NC_040082.1, read on the forward strand.
TGAACCATTCTATATTACATGTGACAGTATAATTCAGTAACACACACATATAATATATATAGCACACACGTACAGCCACAAAGGCATTTGACATTTTCACACCCTGTACCCCATGTCTACATACATGCCATGAAAGTGAAAGTTAAGTCGCTCAGTCGTGTCTAACTCTTTGCAACCCCATGGGCTATAGACCACCAGGCTCCTCCATCCATGGGATTCTCCAGGCAAGAATACTAGAGTGGGTTGCTATATGTACACACAAAAACACCCATACTAAATATCACTCTTAACAACACACTTTGACAGGAACACAGGTCTTCATATTTTTGTATATCCAAATATATGTAACACAGTTCACTTCAGTTCAGTTGCTCAGTCGTGTCCAACTCTTTACGACCCCATAGACTGCAGCATGCCAGGCCTCCCTGTCCATCACCAACTCCCGGAATTTACTCAAACTCATGTCCATTGAGTCAGTGATGCCATCCAACCATCTCATCCTCTGTCATTCCCTTCTCCTCCTTCCTTCAATCATTCCCAGCATCAGGGTCTTTTCCAGTGAGTCAGTTCTTCACACCAGGTGGCCAAAGTATTGGAGTTTCAGCTTCAACATCAGTCCTTCCAATGAATATTCAGGACTGATTTCCTTTAGGGTGGACTGGTTTGATCTCCTTGCAATCCAAGGGATTCTTAAGAGTCTTCTCCAAAACCCAACACCACAATTCAAAATCATCAATTCTTTGGTGCTCAACCTTCTTTATAGTCCAACTCTCACATCTATACATGACTACTGGAAAAACCATAGCCTTGACTAGATGGACCTTTGTAGGCAAAATAATGTTTCTGCTTTTAAATATGCTGTCAAGGTTGGTCATAACTTTCCTTCCAAGGAGTAAGCATCTTTTAATTTTGTGGCTGCAATCACCATCTGCAGTGATTTTGGAGCCCCCCCCCCAATAAAGTCTCTCACTGTTTTCACTTTATCCCAATCTATCTGCCATGAAATGATGGGACTGGATGCCATGATCTTCGTTTTCTGAATGTTGAGCTTTAAGCCAACTTATTCACTCCCCTCTTTCACTTTCATCAAGAGGCTCTTTAGTTCTTCTTCGCTTTCTGCCATAAGGGTGGTGTCATCTGTATATCTGAGGTTATTGATATTTCTCCCAGCAATCTTCATTCCAGCTTGTGTTTCATCCAGCCCAGTGTTTCTCCGTACAGAGTTTCTATGTAACACAATCCCTCATACACACCCAAGTCCCCACACATCCACCCACATCCATCCATTTATAAACAAAACATGCATATTCATCACACCTAGAAACCTGCCCACATCACACAAACTCACAAACATCTATACTCACACTTGTAAAAACAGTATAATGCATTGTCCCTTATTCTTTCCATCAAAACAAGCCCTTTACAGCCTAGATGTACATCAACAGATGAATGGATAAAGAAGCTGTGGTACACATATACAATGGAATACTCAGCTCAGTTCAGTCACTCAGTCATGTCTGACTCTTTGCAACCCCATGACCTGCAGCACTCCAGGCCTCCCTGTCTATCACCAATTCCCGGAGTTCACCCAAACCCATGTCCATTGAGTTGGTAATGCCATCCAACCATCTCATCCTCTATCATCCCCTTCACCTCCTGCCCTCAATCTTTCCCAGCATCAGAGTCTTTTCCAATGAGCCAGCTCTTCGCATCAGGTGGCCAAAGTATTGGAGTTTCAGCTTCAATATCAGTCCTACCAATGAACACTCAGGACTGACCTCCTTTAGGATGGACTGGTTGGATCTTATACTCAGCCATAAAAAGGAAAGCATTTGAATCCATTCTAATGAGGTAGAAGAAGCTAGAGCATATTAAACGGAGAGAAGTAAGTCAGAAATAGAAATGTAAATATCGTATACTGACCCATATATATGGAATCTAAAGAGATGGCACTGATGAATTTATTTTCAGGGCAGCAATGGAGAATCAGACATAGAGAACAGACTTATGTACATGGCGGGAGGAGAGGAGGGAGAAGGGGATATGTACGGAGAGAGTAACATAGAAATTTACAATACCATATATAAAATAGATAGCCAATGAGAATTTGCTGTGTGACTCAGGGAACTCAAACAGGGGCTCTGTGACAGGCTGAATAGTGGGATGGGAAGGGAGATGGGAGGGAGGCCCTGGAGGGAGGGGACATGGGTGTACCTATGGCTGATTCTTGCTGATGTATGACAGAAAACCACAAAATTCTGTAAAGCAATTATTCTTCAATTAAGAAATCTTTTAAAAAGAGCCCTTTAGGATATGAATAAGGAATCTTCAGATTACTAAGCATGAGTGCAACCATCCTAGAAAATTTTCTGAAACTTCAAAGGAATAACTGATTATTTTCACTATTTTTCATTAGTGAGTATAATAGTCTACTTATTCTAAAATTGCTAATCCATACATGAATACTTCTGAATACTTCCTACTAACCAAGATATTTGACTAATTAATTAAAATATTGTTTCATTCATTCAGCCATTATTGAGCACCAAGTAAGTGTGAGACATACCATGGTAGACACAGTAGAAGATTAAATAAACAGACAATGAAGGCACCCCACCACAATTGCTGGTCTCGGAACACAAACACGAGTAACTCCCAAAAAGATAGCACAGTCATGACACCTGCATGGCTGGAAAGGCCCCAGTGAGTGAGGGGACGTGGCAGGGGAAGGGACACAGAGACAAGATGATCCTAAAGCATCTGGTCCTAGAGAACGGGAAGACATCAGTGCCACCAGGGCAACTTTGGGAAGGAAGCTTGGGAAGGAAGCTGCAGCATCTGGTTTGGAATGCACTTGAGGCATGGCTTGGCAGGACATCCAGATGGACGTGCGCCCCAGGTGTCTGCAAATGAAGAAAGGGGGCCTGTGGGAAAAGACAAGGTGGAGACAGGGCTATGAGGGCCATCCATTAGAGGGGACCACTTAGACAGCGACAACGCTGACACCAGAAAAGGATCCACGGCAAAGAACACAAGAGGCAGCGCAAATCCTTGGGGAACACCACATCCAGCTTGGCCAGGTGACAGAAGCTCTCGTTTTTTGAGACACACACGTGCATCTCTACACATGCACCTCCGCCAGCATACAAGCCCCAGAGCACACACAGTGGGGCTGCACCAGCTTCCAGCTATCTCCTGGATATAATCATTTCAATCAGCTCAGTCACCCAAAGCAACAGAAATAATTGATCGTGAACCCTTCAGCTTCCAATCTTGACTGTTCTAGACATGTGCATGCCTCAGAGAGTATGGCAGGGGAAGGGCCCCTGTTCTTAGACCTAGTCATTTGTACTACGTACTACAGTACAAAGGAACACCTAAAACTACTTTGCTGTGGGGGCAGGGTGACAGAAACAATGTGAAGCATCCCCAGTTTGATTTCAAATCCCCCAGTTCTGGCTACATCCAGGCAAGTGACCCCTGATTTACCTGGAACCTACATCTCCTTCACTAGCTGTGTCTCAGTTTTTTGAAAGTGTTTTGAAACTTTTTTGAGAGTGTTTTTGAGAAAGCATTTTTGAAAGTGTTTTGAGAGAGTCCCATAAGTATAAGCATCTAAGTTTGTCAAAGGTTCTGAGAAGACCCAAGGTAAAGATGCCTGGTTCTATTTGTGTTCCCAAATGCATTTGACTTGGGCATCTTCTTTAAAAAAAAAAAAAAAAATTAGCAGCTCATTCTGAAGAGAAACTTTGGGGAAAGACTGGACTGTTGTTGTTTAGTCACTCAGTCGTGCCTGACTCTTACAGCCCCATGGACTGTAACCTGCCAGGCTCCTCCGTCCATGGGATTTCCCAGGCAAGAATACTGGAGTGGGTAGCCATTTCCTCTTCCAGGGGATATTCCTGATCCAGGGATCGAACCCACATCTCCTGCATTGGCAGGAGGATCCTTTACCACCGAGCAGCTAGGGAAGCCCAAAAAGGCTGGACTACTTGATCTCTAAGATTTTTTCTGGCTGCACTGTTCCATGGACCTCTGAAAGTACAGGCTCCCAAAACACAGGGCTGGGCCTCGTGGGAAGTTATCCCTTCAGTCTCCTCTCCCAGGGAAACCAGCAGTCAAGGGTGATTGCCCAAAACCTTAGAGATGCAGCCTTAAAAGAATCAGCAGTTACTTAGCATCAATCAGACACTCTCAGCCACCTGCCAGGATCCCATGCAGGCTGATACCTGGGCTGGATAAACAAGGTAGCCTGGGCCTTACCTCATTAAGGACCCATATTACCTACTTCTCCAGTGGTTCCTAGAACTGGGCTGAGCAAGGCTGGGATCTGATCTCAGTGTGAGAAAAGCCCTCATTAACCATCTGCCTCCTCTTTCCTTTCTTAGTCTTGCTGCTTCCAAGGAGGCTGAAGCTGCTCGGTCTGCTTCCAAGCCCATGTCACCGTCCGATTTCCTGGATAAACTCATGGGGAGGACTTCTGGATACGACGCCAGGATCAGGCCCAATTTCAAAGGTAGATAATCTTGCCTTTCAGAGCCCCAGGGATCTGCTTTCCCAGATTGTGGCAGCAAGCCCACTGAATTGTATGCAGATGGTATGAATTCCATGACTCTTTTCTCTACCCCTAAGGTAGATACTATTAGTCAATTCACCAAGGCCAAACAAAGCCTCGGAGAGTACAACTCAACAGGATCTCTGGATGCCTGTGTCAGTATGGGAACTAAACCCACTTGCTAGCTTTACTAATGGACAAGCAATGAACGCAGAATGTAGAGAAATGAGTTCAGGTTTCGCTTCGGGTACAAACTTATTCTCTGAGCTTAGATAAGCCCCTTCCTTTTTCCCGGTTTCAGTCTCCTGGCCTGGGCAGGGATGAAGCAGGCTATCTCTGTGGTTTTTACACTGTGCCTCATGGAGTCCTGGCGCTTCTTCCCTGTGTCCCAAAAGAGAGAAACAGAAGACACGAGCAAGTCCCCCACCTTGCTTCTCCCCCAAGCAGCTGTACTTTTATTTGTCTTAGATGAGAAGCTTCTAACTACAGTTCATCCACTGAAAGCTTCCCCTGGAATAACAAATAATTTTGGAACTCTCTCACTTAATAAGAGCCACAATTTCAAGTGCCTAGTAAGACAATATGGGGTGGTAGAAATATGCAAAAAAATAGTGCTGCAGGTCCCTGGAAAGTAGGCAGCCCTTCCGTCCCCCCAGTCCCTCGTTACCCTACAGGACTGCGGGTCTTGTGCTGCCTGACCATCCAAAAGTCCAAGAAAAGCCACAAATCAAGATTTAGGAGAAACTTCCTGAAACCTAACACATGTAAATACAAGCAAAACATGTTTGGGAGCCAGATATGCCCTTATGGGTAGCCCATTTATTAACCACAAATGAAGTGATCTGAGAAGCTTCTTCTGGCTCACAGTCCTCTGAGCTCTTATGTCTTACAACAAGAGGGGCCAGTTCCTGTCATCCACTGATGCCTCAGGAAACTGTAACCATCCACCTCTAACTGCTGGGCAGGTTTCTGCATGCGCAGACTTGAGGACCTCCTTGGGAGCCTGTGCACCCTGACCTTCCTCCCAGCACCCCTGCAAAAATCTTATTTCAAAGACCCACAGCCAACCCTCTGATCAATCCTTGATTCCAGATGCCCTTCCTTGCTGTTCCTTTTGGCTCAAATCCAAGACCGAACAAGAGATGTGACAGCTGTTAACAGCTTCCTAGTATCGGCTCCCTCAACCCCCCACCCTCCAAGTCCCCTTCTCAGAGCGCTCTGCAAATGGAAAACAGGCTGGGAAGTGCACTGAGGCTTGTGTGGGGGCCCAGTTCCCACACCTGTTGATGTCGAGGTGCTCTTGCTCCCCAGCACCTCACTCCTGAGGCCATTCTCTTCCAGGATTGAACATCACCTTTCTTCCCTCAAAGACAGTGAGTCGGCATAGAAGCCCTTCACCAGAGTCACAGTCTCAAACACCCAGAGGGGCCCAGCGGGTATGGCGCACAACTGAAATAGGATGGGGGTAAGCAGAGAGAACCAGAAAGTACACGCTCTGCTAAGGGCAGCCAGGTTCCCGCCAGGTAGGAAGCAGGCCCTGGGTGGCGTGCCTTCCCAGATGAGACTTAAGTCAGGGGGTTATGTGAAATCTTCCAAGTTGGCAGCTAAACCATATCGTTGGGAAACACCATTGGCCAAATCAAACACATCAGAGAAAACTGACCACCAGTTTGCATCTGCAGCTTCGCAGTTTTCAGCAATTCCGTCCCCCAGCGCCCCCTCGTGGGCTCCTTCAGAACTCCAGGCTGAGTAGAAGTGCCTTGGTCTTGTCCACCTGCTGAACATAGGGGCCTCCGAGTTTCATGTGCTAGTTATCCTTTGTGCGTATCGCTGTACTTGGCACATAGAAGGCCCACAGTAAACCCATCATAAATGAACGCATGAGCAAATGACCCTAAAAATATGCTGCTGCTGCTGCTAAGTCGCTTTAGTCATGTTCGACTCTCTGCAACCCCATAGACGGCAGCCCACTAGGCAAGAACACTGCAGTGGGTTGCCATTTCCTTCTCCAATGCATGAAAGTGAAAAGTGAAAGTGAAGTCGCTCAGTCGTGTCTGACGACTCTAGCAACCCCATGGACTGCAGCCTACCAGGCTCCTCCATCCATGGGATTTTCCAAGCAAAAGTACTGGAGTGGGGTGCTATTGCCTTCTCCGAAAAATAGGCTATGTAGAATAATTAAGTGACTTACCCAAGTCATGCTGCCAAGACTGGGGACTTTAACCCAGCTAGCTGCTCTGACTCAATTCTGTCTAATGCTAGTGATTTATTTAGTTGCTTACTGCCTGATTCATTTATTTATTTACTTACTTACATAGCGGTGGACATAACCATTGAATCAGGGCCCTTTCCCTCCCCACCCTGAAAACATTATTCCAAACACTCGGACCCAAAACGTACCGGACAAGACAATCCCTTGGGCCTTTCCCAACCCTACACTATCTCAACCCCCTATAATCTCCTCTGACTTGGGCTCTGCGCAAAGCACATCTTCTTGGAACCCCACCCCAGGTGAAGAGGAGTAAGATCTCTACTTTCCCTTGTGGTGAGGGCTGAAACATTGATTGCAGGGTACCTCCTGCTTCTGAGCCCCACGGCCCCTTTCACATGTCCCAAAAGCCCCCCACAGACCACAGAGCTCCTGTAAAGGCCAGGCAGAGTAGGCCCCTATGACCCCAAGACAACAGGAAGGGGCCTGCCTTGTTTGAGGACCCCACAGAGTGATGAATCACTCAACAGTTTCGTCTGAAGATATGCGTGCTGGGGAGAGTGGGCTCTGCAGAACACAGTGGCAGTGAAAATCCTAACACTGAAGTAGAGCGCTCAAAAACTGGATTCTAACCCTCTTACTAGTTACCTGATGTCTGTGACCCCCAGTAAATCACTTGACGCTTCTGGGCCTCTGTTTCTGCATCTGTGAAATGATCCAGGAGAACCAGGCCCTGCCAGCTTTGATATGCTGTATCTTCGCTAAGACTCTGTGTATCACAATGGCTCCCGGGATCGAGGGCACGGCCCAATGCAAACATACACACAAGACCAAAATTAAACTTTAATATTTAATGAAATATATACATTACACTGCTGCCAAAGGCAGCCAGATTGTAATTTTCTTGAGGATAATTTAATTTAAGATTTATTTCAATGAACCACACCTCCCCATGAGGTCCTTTTGGCTGGCGCCCTCTCGCACACATAAATCAGGATCTAATTTATATGGGAGTCATAGCACCAGATACTGGCAGGGCCTGGGTGGGAACTCTGTGCACGTCATTTCAAGGCACAGGCAGTAACTCTTTGGGGCATCTTAATGGTATGAGGCTAAATGAAAAGAGAAACCTGTATCTGAGTCTAAATGAGGAGCTGGGGGGGAACCCTAATGAGCCTTTGTTCTGGTGAAAGTGACCAAGAAGGCAGATTTCTGCTCAGCATAAGGAAAAAATTTTTAGCAGGCAGAGCTATCCAACTATGGAAAGTGCTGCTTGAGATGAAATGAGTTCCCCACTGCTAGAGGTGATCAAGCGCTCAGCCCTGAATGAGTACCAGTGGTTCCTAAACCCAGCTCTGCATGAGGATCACTCAGGCCACTCATTAAACAATAAACTCTGGGCTAAATCCCTACAGATTTGGGTTCACTGGGTCTGGGGTTGGGCTGAGGAGTCTCTAGTTTAACAAGTTCCCCAGGTGATTCTACGTCTGCACCTCAGTTTGAGAAACGGTTGGTTAAGTGATCCTTCAGAAACACTCCAGCCCTGCAATCCTATACAGTAACCTTGTAATTCAACTGAGAGCTTCCATAAGGGAATTCCAAACCCATGGAGCTGAGAATGACTGCCCAGATCAAGATCTACTCTCCCAAGTCGATGGGGAAATTGCATTCCAGAAAAGGGAAGGGGCATGCCTCAGAGAAAAGAGCCAGTGAGAGTCTGGGGCTGTGTCTCAAACACAGGGATCCTGGCAAGCCCTTGGAAGGAAAGCCTGGATCCTCACAGCAGGATTGAGTCCCTTTCTATACCCTAGGATTTCTGAAAATAAAAGAATCTTGGCTGAGTTTGGGTGAAATGCTTGGGCTAATTTTTCAAGATGAACAGAGTGGAGTGGGTATAAGAAAACTTGGATTCAAGTCCTGGCTCCACCACTTGCTGGGTACAGAAGCCCAGGTGAGCTACTAAAGTTCTCTGCTGTATTATGAAGCTGGGAATCTCATTGCTAGAGGGACCTAGTAACAATAATTTTGCCCTGCCTACCTCAGGACCTCATGGGGATCAACCAGAAAGTGGACCTGGAAAAAATTCACAAATGGCATGTTGCCATTTTCAAGTGAAGGATCATAACCTATTATCCAAGTCTGAACCCCCTTCAAAATCAGCTCAAGGTCATCATCACCTTCACAAGGGCTTCCCTAATGCCTCGCTCTTCAGAACCTCTCTCACACCTGGACTCTTAGTGTTTATATAACTTTTACCCACGGCCTCACATTCTTTCCTGGTTATTTTATACTGGCCCTCTTGCCAGCATGAGTGGAAACGCAGTGCTTAAAATCCTGGATTTTGCCACATTATGATCTTGAGCATGCCCCTTCCTTTCTCTGAACCTCTCTCCAAAAGTATAGTCATTAAAACCACTAGCTTCAGAATTAGACCAATCTGAACTCAGGCTTGACCATTTACTAGCTGTGTGGCTGTGGACAAACAGCCTCTCTGAGCCCGCTTCCACGTCTGTAAAATAATGGGAATAACCGTGTCTTCTCATGGAGCTACTGAGAGGATACAATGAGATAACATTAGTAACACTCTCAGTGCAACAGAAAACCCTGCTCAGTTAATGGTAACTAATTGTACAAAATGAAGAGACTGGGCTTCAATTGGACAGAGGTCCTGCTAGCAATGAGATTCCAAAGGGCAAATAATCCTCCTCTTCTTTCCTACCCTTGCAGTAGGATTCAAAAAGCTTGCTTGGAAAGTATTTACCAAAGACTTATGGACTTCCCTTGAGGTTCCCTCTGGATTCCTCAGCTGGTAATTCCCATCAACGCCCTTTCAGACAATCATCCTTGGTTCAGAAGTTCAAGGCAAGGAACTTGCTGTTTCTTGCAATTCCCAAGATGGCCTCCAAATGTTGTAGCTGTAAATACATTTCGGCCACAAATTAGAAGGCAGCCAGTGGGGTTTGGGGAAGGCATTTCAACCATATGGCAGGATGATGAATCATCTCGTGTTAATGAAAGTACATCTCAGCCTCTGGTGTTCTGTACCTGGTGCTCACTTGGGGACCTGGGAATCTGGCATAATGATGTGGCTACGAGTCCTGCTGCCTAAGAGTGGGGTGGAGGACAAGTCAGGGTCTCCTCCGCCAAAGGGGATCTATCCCTAAATTCAGCATTTCATGAATGGGTCTCGTCTGGGGGATTTTTTTCATGGCCATGGAGCTAAGCAAGAATCTCTTTTAATTGGCAGGTCCCCCAGTGAATGTCAGCTGCAACATTTTCATCAACAGCTTCGGTTCCATTGCTGAGACAACTATGGTGAGTGAGTCAGAACACAGGCTGCTACTTACTGCCCGGGAGATCTCTCCCCCTGAAATATTTACCCTCTGTACTGGTCTTGCTCAAAGAAGTGGGAAATCTGGTGTTTTTCAGGGCTTCATGGGATTTGGACATTTTTACTGTCCTGTTCAATGTTTTGAGTGAAGACATATATCTGAAAATGACCAAGGAGCTAGGGGGCTAGCACATGCTAAACACTCAGGATTACAAAAGCAAAATTCTATCAAGAGGTGAAAGTTTTAGATTAAAAGAAAATATAAAGACCTGCTTGTAAGTGTAAAATTCAGCTGTAGAATAGCAAAAGACGGGTTATACAAGCTGAGATGCGTATACTTGGTTGATTCTTCTATGTTTGTATATATTTAAAAATTCCCACAGTTAAAATTTTAAAATATATCTGTTAGAGTAGAAAAAATTCTAGAAGGAAAAACAACCAAAATGTTAATAGCAGTTATCCCTGAATCATCGTCTTATGGAGGATTTCATATCCTTCAGTACTTTTATATTTTTTCTAATTTCTGCAAGGAGTAAATCTTATGTTAATAATTATAAATAAATGTAATCTACTTTAAAATATTTTTCTCAATGCTTGAAAACAAAAATTCAATTGTACTTGTTTTGAAGGGTGCAATAAAGCTTGTGAGAAAACAATTAAAGCGGCCTCAAATCAACTCTTTATGAGCAGAGTGAGAAGCAGTCAGTCAATCACCAAGTCCTATAGATGTTACTGCCTTCAAATCCTCTAAACCATCCATCCCTGGATGCCCACCTGCCTCTAGTCTAGCTCAGGGTGCCATGGTGCCTTGCTCACATTACTGCAAAGTGTCCCCAACTTGCCTCCTGCCCCCTCCAGTCTATTCTTCCTCACACTGTGGTCTTTCTAAGATACATACCTAACCACACTGGTCCCCTGCTTTAACACCTCCCCCAGAGCCCCCTCACCTTCAGCATCAAGCTTGCAAGGCCCCTCTGATTCTGGTTGGCTGCATCTCTTCCCTCTCACTTCCCATTCTGGATGAATGGAATTGCTCAGCCTTCTCCACCCGGGAGGTGCTTGCTCTCTGGTTTCCAGCCTTCTCTTGATGCTGCGGAGGCCTCCGCCCAGGGCCCCCACTCCAGCTTCCTTTCCATTGCCAACCCTCAGATTCTCTTAACTCCCTGCTTAGGATGACCGCCACAGGAAGCCTTCACACTCTTAACACGCATGTACATGTGTGTAAGTTCATATGTGCGCTGACCTAATGCTAGGATGGGTTCCTTCTACCCGTTCTCATGACGTGTGCTGCAATCCCCATTGAATGCGCTGGCCGTGCATTCTCACACTCTCACCATCTACCCGTGTGTGCCTCCTCTCACTGGAATGTAGTTCAGTTCTTTGGGGGCCAGAATCTTGTCTCATTTCCTGTGGTAACCTCAGCACCTGGCACAGTGATTTAATAACAGGTATTCAGTAATTTTTTTTAAATAAGTAAGCCAAATCTGATATATTGTCTGTTGATTCAAACCATTATTTGGTCTGAAATATTTATACCAATTAGATCTAACTTTTTAGTCCCAGATTGGCAAAAATTGCTGAGTTCTATATGTCATGGGGCAAATGATCCAAAATCTATCCTTTTGCAGAGAGGTCTGTTTTAATATGGTCAAATCAAGCAATCGAAGTCCCTAAAACTAACAGGCCTTTAATCTCCATGTGGAGATTGTCCCGCCTATCGACTAGAACAAGCATGGCTGCTTTTCACTGGACCTCCAGGTCCAAAAGCCAAGTCGTTCCACCCTGTGAATGGATGCCTTCTCAGAGCTCCTAGTGAAGCCCTCTGCTGTTCTTCTCCCTCCAGACCAGACATGCACGGACATCTGCATCATTCATAGTGCGTGTGGCAAATGTTGAAACTTCCACTCTTCTTCCAAAATGGTAAAGAGTTATCAAACCAAGTAATGGTTTACATATGACCCCGTTACGTAAGGAACTTGGTTATTTGAGACAGGTGTACGCATCTGCACTCCAAGCCCACCCCTGCTTTCCTATAACAGTCGCATGGAAATCTATTTCCTTATTACAGATTACTAATGGAGTGGTGGTTTGCTCTTGTTTTGCATGGTGGTTAAAAGCTGAGGCTCTGAAGGAAACCTGGATGCACTCACTTTATGTAAGAGGCTGAGTTGCTTTGTTATCTTTAAGCCTCAACTTCGTTGTCTGTAAAATCCCAGGGGTGATTAATGTCATACTACTTCACCCAGTTAATTTCTTTTGCCTCCTGAAGTTATTATGGATGGAAATTATAAACAGGAAAGCATTTCTCAGAGTAGATGCTTTGTAAGTGCTCTTACTGTTTCCAATGACGATGATGAGAATGATGGGGGCAATGATGGGGGCTCTGGGCACTGAAGCCCCAAAGTCACCCCAGATTAGTTGTGTGATCCTGAGCAATTCCTTGAGTTCTCTGAGCCTTAGTTTTCCCTTCTCCAGTATATCCTGTCTACCTCTTCAGACTTTATTCCTGCTACATATGCTTTCTACAGAGACAGTATAGCAATCAGGACATAGTCTTTCGTGCCCGGACGAAATCTGAGACTCAGCTCTGTGGACACGCACAAGGTAGCCTACGTCAGCCTCCTCCTTCGTAGAGCAGGGGACCAAGAGCATCCACCTGGGACTGTGTGAGGACTGGCAGATGAGGCATGGAAGCACTGAGCACAGGGTCAGACACAAAGGACACACACAACGGATGGTAGTTCTTATTTCAGATGCCACTTGTCATTTTCAACAGCTTTCACATTCGTTCTCTCACTTCATTCCTTCACCAAACACTTGCTCTGAAAACCACTCTATAAAGCAGACTTGGCAGACACAATGCTCCCCAGTGTACAGCTGAGGAAATGGAGATTTGGAGACACCCCCATCCCAGAACTAGTTAGTGACCAAGCAGGAAATAGGGTCCAATTCTCACAACTGCAAGGAAACCATCCCCAAGAAAAAGACATGTAAAAAGACAGAATGGTTGAAGAGCACAGACATGGGAAACTGAGGGACCCCAGGCCCACAAACACACTTAAGCAGCAACCTAAGTGTTATTCAAAGTGGAAACCCAACCTCAAATCATGCCAGGCTCAGCATGGCTCAGGAGAAAATAGTACTGAAAATGGAGGTAACCAACGAGGGGAGGAGCCCAGAGAGATGGCTGCCTGGGGCAGAGATAAATAATGTTTAGACAGAACATGAAGGACTGGCAGTGAGGTACTTCTTTGGGAATGGGCCACAGCTGACACAGTTTTGTCTTTCTTAACTAAAGTTAATCCAAAGTAGAGTTGTCATTTTCTGGCTTCCACATTCAGTAATACAGTGATTTTTTTTTTCCTATGGGGTTCTTAATTATCAATATGTGTTTAACACACATTGCAGATAATTCAGGAGAAAACCTAAAATCTCAAAGGTAGAAAAACTGCTAAGAAACTAAGTCAGTCTTTATTTTACTGAAAGGGAGTCCAATGTCTAGAGTGGTGACACTGACTGAGCAAGGTCACACAGCACGCACTGGGTGCCACAGAAGCCCAGGTCCAGGCCGCCTTGCAATGGCCAAGAGCTCCACTCCCCTGCAGCTTCTTTCTCCCCTAGATCTCACCAACCAAACCCTCTGGATCACTTTCCCATTCAAGCCTATTTCCTTGTCACTCAGAATATGCTTAGAAAACAAGATTGCATTCAAAAGCAAGACTACAGACTTGTATTAATATGGAACACAAAAAAGGGCAACAACCACACGTTAAATGCTACTGTGTGTCAGGCATTATGCAGAGCACTCCATGTGTATCATCTTATTTACACCTCACAACAACCCCCATGAGGCAGGACATGTTATCTCCATTTGTGTTGTTTAGTCACTAAGTCATGTCCAGCTCTGTGATCTCATAGTCTGTAGCACACCAGGCTACTCTGTCCTCCACTATCTCCTGGAGTTTGTGCAAATTCATGTCCATTGAGTTGGCCATGCTATCTAACCATCTGATATTCTGCTGCCCCCTTTTCCTCCTGCCCTCAATCTTTCCCAGCATTAGGGTCTTTTCCAATGGGTCAGCTCTTCACATCAGGTGGCCAAATTATTGGCGCTTCAGCATCAATCCTTTCAATAAATATTCAGGGTTGATTTCCTTAGGATTGACTGGTTTGATCTTCTTGCAGTCCAAGGGACTCTCCAGAGTCTTCTCCAGCACCACAACTCAAAAGCATCAATTCTTTGGCACTCAGCCTTCTTTATGGTTCGACTGTCACATCCATATATGAGTACTGGAAAAATTATAGCTTTGACTCTATGGACCTTTGTTGACAAAGTGATGTCTCTGCTTTGCAACATGCTGTCTAGGTTTGCCAGTTTTCTTTCCAGAGCAAGTATTTTTTAATTTAATGACTGCAGTCAACCATCTGCAGTGATTCTGGAGCCCAACAAAATAAAATCTGTCACTGCTTCTACTTTTTCCCCTTCTATTTGCCATAAAGTGATGGCACCAGATGCTATGATCCTAGTTTTTTGAATTTTGAGTTTTGAGCCAGCTTTTTAACTCTCATCTTTCACCTTCATCAAGATGCTCTTTAGTTCCTCTTCACTTTATGCCATTAGAGTGGTATCATCTGCGTATCTGAAAATGTTCATCGCTCAGTTGTGCCTGACTCTTTGCAACCCAGTGGACTGTAGCCTGCCAGGGAAGAATACTGGAGTGGGTAGCCATTTCTTTCTCTAGGGGATCTTCCCAACCCAGGGATCAAACCCAGGTCTCCTGCATTGCAGGTAGATTCTTTACCACTTGAGCCACTGGGGAAGCCCATATCTACATAGCTGAGGTTGTTGATATTTCTCCCACCAATCTTGATTCCAGCTTGGGATTCATCCAGCCTGGCATTTCACATGATGTACTTGGCACAGAAGTCAAATAAGTAGGGTGACAATATATAGCCGTGACATACCCCTTTCCCAATTTTGAACCAGTCTGTTGTTCCATGTCTGGTTCTACAGATTTCTCAGGAGGCAGATAAGGTTGTCTGGTATTCCCATCTCTTTAAGAATTTTTCACAGTTTGTTGTGATCCACACAATCAAAGGCTTTAGTGTAATCAATAAAGCAGATGTTTTTCTGGAATTCCCTTATTTTCTCTACGAGCCAATAAATGTTGGAAATTTGATCTCTGGTTCCTCTGCCTTTTCTAAATCCACTTGTATATCTGGAATTTCTCAGTTCATGTATTGCTGAAGACTAGCTGGAAGGATTTTGAGCATAACCTTGCTAGCATGTGAAATGAGTGCAATTGTGCGGTAGTTTGAACATTCTTTGACATTGCCCTTCTTTGGGATTAGAGTGAAAATTGACCTTTTCCAGTCCTGTAGCCACTGCTGAGTTTTACAGATAAGAAAACTTAGGCTCACAAAGGTTAGGTCCCTTGCGTAAGGACACACAGCTAATCGGTGGCAGAAGTAGGAATTGAAGTCAGATATCACCCCAAACCCCATGTTCTCCTGAGCCAAATGTAAACACTTAATGTCCAGATATTTGGGATTATCCAGCCCTTGCTTTTTTTTTTTTTTTTTTTTTTTTCATCATAAGGAAGTCAGAGTTGAAAGGGAACTTCACTGAACAGACATACCCAGGCCCCCATACTTCCAGCCCAGGGCTCGGTCTCACCAACCATACAATGAGCTGGTCGTGTACCCTGGGTCTGTGGTAATATGGTCACAGTCCAATGTCAGAAACTTTCCAGGCTGTGTCTGTTCTCTAAGAGCAGCAGGAGTGCAGAGCAGCTCTATAACCAGCTGGAGTCCCTAGGCCTGACTGTCTGCCTCCCAGGGCTCAGCTTTATTCACCAGAGCTGAGAGTAGGCAGGCAGCCAGCAAAGCAACAGGGGTCTCCATCCATTCCTGACGGGGCTAGCGCTGAGGCTAGCTGACCTTCATTCAACCTTTGGAGTGATTCTGAATCTGTGCAAAAAGACGAAAGTAGAAGTTGGGACAGGAAAGTAGGAAGGAGAAAGGGAAGGAGGACTGCTGGTCTACAGCAGCACCTCCAGCACTCCATAAGACAAAAATGTGGACCTAGGACCTCAACGGGACCACACATGCTTACGTGGGCGCATCAGTGTGTGCTCTGCAGCATCTATATGTCGTTGGAGGATGTGCACGCATGTGTATATTGTGGGGCCATATGTTTGTGCAAATGCACACATAGGCCTGTGTACCTGTGCACACTAGTTTGAATATATTTAGACAGGTAGTGTTAGTCCCTCAGTCGTGTCTCTTTTCGACACCATGGACTGTAGCCTGCCAGGCTCCTCTGTTGATAGAATTCTCCAGGTAAGAATACTGGAGTGGGTTGCCATTTCTTTCTCCAGGGGATCTTCCTGACCCAGGGATCGAACCCACGTCTCCTGCATTACAGGTAGATTCTTTACTGTCTGAGCCACCAAGAAAGCCCATATAGACAGGTAACCTCAGAGAGAAAAGTGTCTGATCACGTATGGATATGAACATAAGTAGGTATACTTCTATGGTTATAATCACACATGTGAACATGTGTAATGGGGATGTGCATGTATCTGCATGTACATTTAAGAATATGTGAACATGGTTAAGAGTGAAAACACATGAAGGGTATTATTTTCAGTTATGTAACTGTGTGTGGATATTTGTGAATATTGATGCGTGCATTTAAGTATGTATCAGCATTTGAGCCATCCCTCAAATATGAATTCTGTGTGCATGCATGTGAGAATGTATGTCCATACAAAAAGATATGAATACATGAAAGAATATTTAAATGTGTATCAGCATGTGGGTATGCCTATACAGTGTGCAGGTGTACATGTGAGTGTGCACACATGGGGACACACAGACAGCTGGAATTTATGTGGAACTCAATGTCAACAGATGTGAGAGAGAGACAGAATGTGCGAGTGTGGCTAATGACATCCTTTGGGCACGAATCCCGGCATTTCCACGATAAGCACGTGTGCTCCAGCCTCTCTTGCCAAGGGTTGGGCTAGCCTGGCATAGAGACAGGCACACTGTGGCCAGGACCCCTGGTGATGGGTGACAACCGAGCCAACTAGAGCCCACGTCCCTGGCCTTATTTGTAGATATTAGGGGAGAATTGGACAGAGCCCTGAACCAGGAAACAAGAGACGAGTGTTTGAGCTCTAGCTCTGCCACTGTCTAATACCACTGAGACTCACTTCTCCCTTGGCACCTGGCTCTAGGAATGGAGTGTAGGAATACACAAGAAATGGGTATGAGAGTCCTTTATGAATGCTACAGAAATGTAACAGGTTATTAACTACTAAAATAATCAGCCACAGTCACCAATACATAAGCCTAAGTGGTTTTTTCCCCCTTCTGTTCCCTATTTATTCATTGTTTCCACCCCCATTTTTAAGGTCCTATACTGAATGTCGGAGAAGGCAATGGCACCCCACTCCAGTACTCTTGCCTGGAAAATCCCATGGACGGAGGGGCCTAGTGGGCTGCAGTCCATGGGGTCGCTAGGAGTCAGACACGACTGAGTGACTTCACTTTATTTTTTCACTTTCATGCATTGGAGAAGGAAATGGCAACACACTCCAGTGTTCTTGCCTGGAGAATCCCAGGGACGGGGGAGCCTGGTGGACTGCCATCTATGGGGTCGGACACGACTGAAGCGACTTAGCAGCAGCAGCAGCATACTGAATGTACTGAAGGCAGCATTACATAGGCTCAAGGGATATAGATCAGCTTTACTCACATTACGCTAGGCTTTCCTGTACCAACAACCACCACCCAAACCCTAGAGTCTTAAAATCACAAAGACTGATATATCCCTCTTCTAAAGTCTGCCACAGATCTGGGGGACCCTCCAGGACTACTGTCCTCCACATCATGGCTGAGCCTTGCATTTCCACATTGACACATGGTTGCACACTTGCTGTGCAAAGAAGGCATTAAACAGTAGCACACTGGCAAGTTAATGCTTTCCACCCAGCAGTGACATCTACCACCTCTGCTTACGTTTCATTAACCGAGGAAAGCCTCGTGGCCCTATCTGAAAACGACTGTAATCCTCCCATAAGGAAAGAGACACCAGACATTTGTGACTAGTAGGGCCTTTCTTTTAAGGAGTCTCCTAGAGAAAGGAAACCAGAGACAAGACCACAGTGTGATGGGTGAGATTACAGAGGTGTGCACAGGACACCGCCAGAACACAGAGAATGGCCGCACCAGCAGCAAAGTTAGGGCATGCTCACTGAACAGGCACGACGTGCCAGATGCTGTGAAATGCTGTGTTGTGGTTTTGAGTAGCTTTTTTTTTTGGAGTAAAAGTCTGATCATGGTTCTCTCCATGTTAAAACCTTCCAGGAGAGAATGGCTTAGTGGAATAACCCAAACAGAAGGGGTTTAAAAACCGGTGTGTGTGTTCCACGGTGTTAAAACAGGAGCCATGTCAACTAAGAAAAGAGAACTGTATTCAGTGGATTTGGCAATGGGATGTGAGAGGAGGGAAGCATGTATGAAGGTGGGGAATGTAATTCAGGAACATGAAGAAAGCAAAAGACAAAAATATGAGAAGACATTGGGAAGATAATTCTTTCACAAAGCTTGCTGTGGAAAAAGATGAGGTGGTGGTGGTGGTCATTTATTGAGCATTTTTCTAAAAATCAGGCATTGGTAGTTAGCAAATTATGGAGATTATTTCATATAACCTAATAATTCCATTTTATAGATGAGGAAATTAAAGCTCAGAGAGGCTTAATTCACCCAAGCTTTTCCAGCCAAGAAACATCCTCACTAGTTATCGGATAAGAGGAGAGGCTACTGTGCCAAAGGGAGGCAGGGTCATGGAAATACAACCTTGTCCTGGTCTTCTGCACTCAGATTTGGATAACAAGTAGGATTTGTGCAATTCTACAGAACGGGTATCTCAAAAGGCCTTGGCCACCCATCCTTGTGGATATTTGGAAATGAGAGTTCAAGATGTATGAAAACAGCTTCCATGTAAGGAGATTAAATGTCCTTATGTCTAACCATAAAAGTTAACACATTGTTTAGGAAGCAGTCACTTCTCAATGCCAACCTACTTCTGGGATCGATTGACTAAATTGAATCAACTGATTGAATTGAACTGGGATCAGTTGACTGAATGAATTGATTTTGAATCATACAAGATAAAACTTAGGTCCATCCACTTCTTTCCAACTCTGCTGCTGTCAGGTCTAGCTCAGCCTGGCACCATCTCTCTCCTGCTTGACTAAAACGGCCTCTTAACTGGCCTCCCTGCCTCCTTTCCTCCCATCCTCACCACTTCCCATAGCGCCAAGAGGAAGCCTTTTAAACCCTAAATCAGATCACAGCACTCTGCTTCAAATTCTATGACAGTTTCTTAATCCTTTTACTACGTTCTGCTCCTTCTGTCCAGAAAAATATTTGCATGAATGACTCTCATTCTTTCAGGTCTCAGCTATCTTTTCAGAGGTCCTTCCCAACTCCCTATCTAAAAATGTCCCCCATTCCAGTCACTGTCGCTTCATGTTCTATTATCTTCAGTTATATCTAAAAAGTAATGGTTTGCTTGTTAGTTTGTGATTTTGTTTGCTTTCTTATTGAGAGTGGGGACCCTGTCTCTCTCAATCATCCCTCTATTTCCAGTACCGAACACGTTGCCTGAACCAGAGGAGCTCAGTCAATATTTGGGGAGAGAATTAACCTTGAAGGTTCTCCAGTTGAACCCCCACCTGTTCTCAGAATCTCTGCCACAAACATTGTGGTTTTGGCTTGCACACGCCCAGTGATGGGAACCCCTGCACCTCCCAAGGCAGCCCGTTTCATCTTGGGACACCTCTTACATCTCCGTTTGCCCAGGGCTTTCATTCTGATGCTGGGGCCACAGAGAACCAACCTATGCACCTGACAGCCCTTCCAAAAACTGTGGTCAGTCCCCTCACTCCCTCCCCACACCTGGCTCCCTCGGTCATTCTCCCTGGTTCTGTCTCTTTGCCTCCGGGGTGCTCTCCCAGTACAGCCAGCATGTCAATGTCCATCTTGAGCCAAAAGGCCAAGAAGTGAACCCAGGCCCCGAGGAGTGCTCAGAGTGGAGTGCACTGGGACCAAGCCCTCCACACTCTGGGTTAGTGGGCCTCAAAGCATTGTTTTTAACAGCAGCTACATACTACAGTTCATCTTTAAGCTGAATCTTTTTTCCCCACGTCTTTTTATTTTTTGAAGTATATAATTGTTTACAGTGTTGTGTTAGTTTCTTCTGTATACCATGCACACATGTATTCCCTCCCTCTTGAGTCTCCCTCTCACCCCCCACCCATTCCACCCCTGCAGGCCATCACGAAACACTGGGCTGAGCTACACAGCAGCCTCCCATTAGGTCTCTGTTTCACACATGGTAGTGTATACATGTCAATACCACTCTCTCGATTTGTCCCACCCTCTCCTTTCCCTGCCATGTTTGCAAGTCCATTCTGTAGTCTGAGTCTCTGTTCCTGCCCTGCAAATAGCTTCATCAGTACTATTTTTCTAGATTCTACATATATGTGTTAATATACAATATTAGTTTTTCTCTTTCTGACTTACTTCACTCTGTGTGACAGACTCTAGGTTCATCCAGATCGCTACAAATGACCAAATTCCATTCCTTTCTATGGCTGAGTAGTAGTCCATTGTATATATGTATCACATCTTTATCTATTCATCTGTCGATGGACATTTAGGTTCCTTCCATGTTCTGCCTGCTGTAAATAGTGCTGCAATGAACATTGAAGAGAACCATATGGTGCAGTGGTAAAGAATCCACCTGCAATGCAGGAGACCTGGCTTCTACCCTGGGTCAGAAAGATCCCCTGGAGGAGGAAATGGCAATTTACTCCAATATTCTTGCCTGGAGAATCCCATGGACAGAGGAGCCTGTGGGCCACAGTTCATGGGGTCACAAAGAGTCAGACATGATTGAGCAAAGTCGCCTCTCTTATGTCTCCTGCATTGGCAGGAAGCCCACCTATAGACCTACCTCATTCTTAATGCTCTACCCACCCTTAAATTTAGAAACATTACAATGGTTTATTATTATTACATTCAACACATTACAAAATGATTTTAATCAGTATTTCCAGACTCGCGGCCTACCTATAAAATTCCACGGTCTGGACATAACATCTTTCCATGGTATTTAACCACTCCTCTCTGAGCTTATGAAGCTTTCACTACTACAAACAAGTGTCACCATGAATAGTCTTGGATGACTCTTTGCATGTTTCCTTAGGATATATCACTGAGGTGGAATTACTTTATCAAGGGACCTGCACTATTGTGACAAATATTATTGCCCAAATCACTTCCAAACAAGCTTCAATAATTGACTGTCCCCACAACAGTGTTTTTATCCTTGCCAACTCAAGATATTACCAAGCTTTTAAATTTTACCAAATGAGATTTAATGGTATTTCGTTGTCATTTTTAATTTTCACTCTAGATTCTTAGTGAATTTGAGTATCTTTGCCTTTTTGTTTGCCTGTTTTTACATACTGGGCTTCCCAGTTGGCTCAGTGGAAAAGAATCCACCTGCCAATGCAGAAGACATAGGAGACACAGGTTCAATCCCTGGGTTGGGAAGATCAGTCCCTGGAGAAGTGAATGGCAACCACTCCAGTATTCTTGCCTGAAGAATCCCATGGACAGAGGAGCCTAGTGGGCTACAGTCCATGGGGTCACAAAGAGTTGGACATGACTGAGCAACTGAGCACGTATGCACAATTTGAATAATATCATAAGTTCCCTCTTTTATATGTACCTCCATAACCCATTTGGAGTTTAGTTTGCTGTAAAGTAGTTGATGATGGTTTAACTCTATTTTTCTCTGATTAGATAATTTTCCAGCATTATTCTTAGTAGCCATTATTTCTCCACTGATTAGACATGCTGTCTTTAAATGCCATTTCCTCCTCCAGGGGATCTTCCTGACCCAGGGATCAAACCCTCACCTCCTGTGTCTCCTGCACTGCAGGTGGATTCTTTACCCACGGAGCCAACTGGGAAGCCTATATATGGTGGGCTACGAAACAGCTGTGTGTATGGATAGTCTCAGTTTATTGTCCCCTTGCTCTGTTTTCTATGTCCAGGAGAAAAAAATCCTCTGTTATTCCTCCTTTATAAGGTTTTATTGTCATTTCTAGTCTATTTTCTTTTTCATATGAACTGTAGAATCAGTTTGTTTATCCTATGAAAATTGCCTGAGTTTAATTGGGATTGCAATGAATGCATAGATTCATTTGCAGACAGCTGACGTCTTAACAATACTGTATGAATGTGGTATGTCTCTCCATTTATAGAGATATTCCGTTATGCCTCTCAGTAAGGTTTTAGAATAATTTTTTCACATATATATATATGTATAACTTCTATATATATACACACAAGTCACACATTTCTTGTCAGGTTAGTTCTGAATATTGTGTGACGTTGGTTAGCACTGTGGATAAGATCCTTGTTTGTTGCTTTTTCCATCACACTTTCAGCCTGTCTACACAGCTAAGGCTAGGTCGCTTACACTCTGGAGTCGAGGAAATCCAAGAAAAAGTCTAGTAAATGTCATCCAGTTAGACATAGCTCAACACTCCACAAAACCTTGGTAAACTGATGACTGAGAGGAAGCCAAGAAGAGAGGCCTCACATTTGCTTTTAGAGTCTGTTCGAGGCAGAAAACAGATCATAGCTAGCCTTGGCACGGTCTGCTGGATGGCCCTCTCCAGGACTCCACCAAGGGAGGCATCACAGTCTTGAATTTACGGCAGCACAGGGTTGGCACTCCATCAGGTCAGATTCAGGAGGGCTGACTAATGACAACCAAACCCAGGAAAAACTGAAGTGGGTAAAGAAGACCACCAAGTCATTTTAATTCATAATGGGACTTCCCATTCCAATAATAGCATGCACATGTCCTCCATGAAAGCACTCTCTTACCCCTCTCCCAGTACCAAGAAAGCACATGAAAAGTATGCTTTTGACATACCAAACTGGAGGAAAAGAAGGTTTTGAGGAAATTTCATGTGGGCCAGAGACAGGTCTAAGATGCCATCCTTGTCTCACCGCATAGAAACCCGCTTTTCAGGGACTTCCCTGGTGGTCCAGTGGTTAAGAACCTGCCTTTCAATGCAGGGGACATGGGTTTGATCCCTGGTCAGGGAACTGAGATCCCACATGCCTTGGGGCAACCAAGCCTGCACACCACAACTACCGAGTCCGCATGCCACAGCTAGAGAGAAGCCCGTGCACGGTAACAAAGGAGTCCACATTCCGCAACTAACACCTGACACAGCCAAACAAATAAAAAAAGATTTCTTAAAAAAAAAAAACTTTTTAGTGATGAAAAAATTGGTGCTCCCCCAAGCAGGGTGACCCCGCCCTCCAGATGCTAATTTACCAATCACCAAATCCCTGATCCTCAAACTGCCCTTTCTTGTACCACTGAATGAATGTCTTCAATATGTTTATATAATAGTTCTCTAAACAAGACATGATACAATAAGTTAGGGTTCCACTGATTAAATTACAAGCAGAGGCCTGTTATAAATCACTGCGATTACACATGGGTCATTGTGATGGTGCTGAGCCTTGCCGAAGTTCTCTGCTGCATGTTCATCTCTGCTGTTAGTTTAACTCTCAGAGGTCAACCTTATTTCCTATATTTCCAAGTTTTCTAGTGGCTCAGCTCACTTTTATGCACTGTACTGCCAATATTGGGCTTCCCTGGTGGCTCAGTGGTAAAGACTCTCCCTGTCGATGCAGGAGACGCAGGTTCGATCTCTGGGTCAGGAAGATTCCTTGGAAAAGGAAATGGCAACCCACTACAGTATTCTTGCCTAGGAAATGCCATGGACAAAGGAGCCTGGTGTGCTGGCGTCCGTGGGGTCACAAAGAGTCGGACACAACTTAGCGACTAAACAACTGCAATATTGTCCTCTTTCCTCTTTTCAAGTGAATAGTCACCCTTCAATCTACATCCTTTGGTAACCACTTACGAATCCACCTCAGCTTGTATTACAATCCAAAGTTCTCCACCTGATACTGACCATGAGGATATGTCTGAGCCAACCTGTCACAGGGGCTCAGTGAGGTCCCAGTACACTATGTCCACTATATTTCTTTCACCTCCCTATCTAGGAACTTGGTTTTCAAAAAAAAAGAAAAGAAAATAGAGAGGCAGCATGTAATTGTCAAGAGAATATGAAATTGGGAGCCAGACATTCCTGGATTCATATTCCTGCTCTAGCACCTACAAGCTATGGGACTCTAGGCAAGTCACTTAACCTCTGTTTAACCTCTCTGAATTTCAGTTTCCTCCCCTGTGAAATGAGTATAATAATATACAGTGTTCTAGGTTGATAAAAAGTGTAGAAACACAATGCATATAAAGTTCTAGGAAATGTTAGACACCCAATAAAAGTAGCTGCTATTAGCATTTTTATGTAATTATTAAACTCATGCTGGGCTTTAGT
The DNA here is from genome assembly GCF_003369695.1 of Bos indicus x Bos taurus. Classification (NCBI taxonomy): domain Eukaryota; kingdom Metazoa; phylum Chordata; class Mammalia; order Artiodactyla; family Bovidae; genus Bos; species Bos indicus x Bos taurus. The sequence continues at coordinate 47,754,056 of NC_040082.1, forward strand.
GATCCCCTAAAGACAGACAAAGAGGCTCCGCTCCACTGGTCCAAACCATCTACAGCTCCTCACAACAAATGCAGTCCTGATTGTGTGTTATCCAAATGAGAATTCTTCAGGTGGGGTAGTGACTTAGAAGAGGGAGGAGTAGGCACCTGGAGCCCAAGAGGCAATGTCAGGCGTAGGGACTCTGCCAGCTCTGAACCTGAGTGTAGAGCAGACCAAGGGTCAAGTCCAAGGGGCAAGCCAGGAACAAGGCAGGAGTGCTCGCCCGCTGGACCTGGGGCAGAAGCGTTTAGACCTTTGCCCTTTTTCAATACTTGCTGCTAGCTGCAGGTCTCTACAAACCCACAGGTACATAATAACAGCCAGAGGCAGTTGCTGATGGCACCGAGGTATCACAGAACTGTGGCTCAGTACAAAACTGGGAGATCCTGGGTGGTATAGTCTATATGCTCAGGCTCTGGCATTAACATCCTGGGTTCAAATTTCAGCTTTGCCACTTACTAGCTGTGTGATGTCAGGAAAAGCACTTTAATCTCTATGTGCCTTCATTTGTCGTTTGGTCACTCAGTCGTGTCTGACTCTTTTGTGACCCCAAGGACTGTAGCCTGCCAGGCTCCTTGGTCCATGAGATTTCCCAGGCAAGAATACTGGAGTGGGTTGCCATTTTCTTCTCCAGGGAATCTTCCCAACCAGAGATCGAACTCACATCTCCTGCATTGGCAGGCAGATTCTTTACCACTGAGCTACCAGAGAAGCCTGTCACTAACTTTAGACAAAGCGTTAAGAATTCTCAGGCTCAATTTATCCATAAAACAGTGTCCCTGTGAGAAGCTGGGGAGAGGGTTCATTCAAGCACTTAGCACTGTGCCTAGCACTCAGTCGGGACTCAGTAAACTCTGCACGTGCTGGTGAGTCAGCTCCACACTCTCGCAGGACTGTGAAGAGACTGGGGCTGACTCTCCTCACATTTGGGGGCAACATCTATGACTTCAGTTCCACAGTGCATCTCGGAGGTCTGGAAAGCTTGAAAAGCAGCAGCAGCTCAAGAATGAGGCCTGGACCCTTTTTCTCTCAATGCCCCTGTTCCCCAGCTCTTAGCAGACAGGTCCAGCTCTCAGGCATCTTATCCCAAACCCAGTCAGAGCTGTCTCAGAGTTTCTCTAAGAGATCAGAGCCTACCTGATGGCAGATTCACCTTAGTTCTCCTCCTCCTGCCCTCAAAGTTCTACAAGTGGTTAGGAAAAGCAATAGAGTAGGGCAAGATTTCTGTATAAAAGTACCACACTGGATTGCTGTGTGGCCTAGGAAAAGTCTCCTTTCCCTCTCTGGACAATCTGTAAAATGACGGAGCTGAGACAGAAGTCTACATGTAATATTTGAGGAAGAAGATGACAGTGATGACAGAGAGCAATGATTCCTGTGTCCCACTCCCGATCCCTACTACCTTAGTTTAGCTCCTCCTCCTCTTTCACTGCACTGTCACACTGGCCTCAAAGCAGATCTCCCTGGACCTGTTTTCTCTCACTTCAACACTTCACGGTCACGCCTGCCACACTGATCTTTCTGAAGTCATACTGTGCTATTGCTCCGCTGCTTAAAACCTCAGTAGTACCCAACCGGCTACAAAATAAGATCCAAATACTTTGGTTTGGTAGTTAAGGATACCCACAGTCTCAAATCAATCCTTTCTACAGGCTCAACACAGCAGAGTGATTGAGAGAATGTGCTTTATATAATCAGACAAACCAGATTTCAACCTCACTATTTGCTATGTGTTTTTTGGACGAAATACTTAATCTTCCTGAGCCTTCATCTATAAAATTAAGGTGAAAATACCTATAGTCATAGGAATGTTTTAAAGATAAAATGAGGTGCAATTTATGGCATGCTTAGCAAAATGCCTAGTACATAGTAGGTCCTCAATAAGGGAGACGTTTTATTACTTATGCAGCTGATGGTTGAGCTAAACTGAACTGTGTGAATGCCCCTGCCTACAACCTTGCTTATGCTATTCTTCCACATGAAATTCCTCTGACGCTCCAACTCTACAAACCATATCCTATATACACCAAGACTGCAGCCCTCAGTCCCTCACATCCAGTCATGCTTTATGTCTGTATTCCTCAGCCCTGTCCTTCTTCCTCACACATTACTGGCCTCCTTTCCAGCAGAAATTAAGTATTGCTCTTATTTCAGAACAATATCAGATCTAAAGACGCTAACTTCAGGAGGATGAAACAACCTGATAGGGGCCATTTCAAATGCTACCTTCTCCCCAAAATCACTTCCAGATTCACCTGGAAGTAATCTTAACAACCTAAAAGCAATATCTAACAGCTGCTTAGCTAATAGCAGCAATATCTAATAGAACCTTTTCTGACCATTATCACATTCACTTTTGTACATTAGTGTTTGTGTCCATTCCTTTCCTGGATGGCTCCATGAGGGTAGAAGCCTGCGCCTCCACGCTCATTGTTTTCCTACTGGGCCTCATAAGTGTTTACTGAGTTGCATCTCATTTAGAGAAGAGACATTCCTTTGAGAGCAGGAAGACATAAGAATCTGGTTCGTCATTCTCCTCTTGGGTAATGTCTCTGGGTTCTGACTGCAGTGGGCGCATACCTTGCCCTCCATGTCCCCTTCCCACCAACACTCTCACCAGGCTTTTAGCGCTTTCCCACTAAAGTACCTCATGCTTCCCATTTCACCACAATTTACAGTTTTAGAGGAGGTTACTGGGAGAGGTTAGAGTGGGAAATTAGACATAACAGGAGTGGGGAGAGGGGTGGCACACAGGAAGCCTTCAATAAATGTTTGTTGAATGAAAGAACAGATGAATGAATGCTCTACCTCGGTCTCACAAGCATGCAAGCTGCCCAGTTTCCAGAAATCAGGCCATCAGGGACTCTCAGAGGTGAGACTGGAGGGTGGATACTAGAGCCTGCTGAGCCAGAGCTCTGGCAGCCCTGCCCCCTCGGACTTAGAAGATGGGCCACCTTGACGGTCTGAGGACTAGAAGCCAACTACAGGAGGTAGGACCTGAGATTCTCGGGTGGAGAACCCCAATGCTGCTCCTCCTGCCCATGAACTTGAACATGGACGCCCAACGTGTTGAATACCAACCAACGTTGAGTGTACAGCCAAGTAAGCGAGACAGCATTTAGCTCTCAGTCGATTACAGCAATTATATTGATTCCTTCTGAATGGCATTTCCCACTGCTGTTTACCAACCAGGGACAATAAAATCAATCGAAGCAGAGGGGAGGAGCCAGGCCACTGGGAGGAGGAGACAAGTTGCCTGTGGGTGTCAGACACAGTCTCCACATCTCTTACCCTCACTACTTATGAAGCATTTCATAATAAAACCCTACAGTTTTTATTTTGTTTTTCTTCTTTTAGGTAATGTATGTTTCTATTTTTTATAATCAACATGCATTACTTCTGTAATAAGAAAACTAAAATATTTTTAAATATCAGTAATAAAATACAACTATAATAATGTCCTTCCCTACTTGGAATTCTCTGAAGACTCCACTCACTGAGTGCCTCATCCCACTCCTGCCCTGATTCATTCACTCGCTGTTCTTTCCAAGGCATGTGCTCTTGCTTTGCTTCCAGGCCATCACAGGGGCAGTTCCAACTGCCCTAAATGCTTTTCCTTTTCGACTCTGCCATACTTGGTTTCACATTAAATATTGCATCTTCCTGGCACCTTCCCTGACCCCCACATCCAAATCCAGATGGAGATCCTGAATTCTGTATCTCCCAGTGACCTGTTTTAAGCCTCAGCAGAGCCCTGTCTCCATGTGGTGTAAGCACCACACAGTAGGCTCTGGGACACCATAAACATGTCTTTCTTGTTCTCAGTGGATTTTCCAGTTCCTAGAACAGTGCCTGGCACTTAGACACTCAGCTAAATGTCACTGGAAAAAATAAAAGTAATAATCATTACCTATGAGATTTGGAAGGATCTCCCCCAGTGGCTCCTAGATGGGTAAAGAATCAGAGGGTAAAGAATCTGCCTACAATGCAGGAGACCTGGGTTCGTTCCTTGGGTCAGGAAGATCCCCTGGAGGAGGAAATGGCAACCCAGTCCTGTATTCTTGCCTGAAGATTTCCATAGACAGAGGAGCCTGGTGGGCTACAGTCCATGGGGTCACACGACTGAGTGACCTTCATTCACTCACTCACTTAGAGACCATCTAGCCTAACTTTTTTTATGAGTGGCTGCATCACCCAGCTTGAGAAACCTTAGTTTCTCAACCAGGGATTGAACCCAGGCCACAGTAGTGAGAGTGTAGAATCTAAACCACTGGACTTCCAGGAAATCCCCTCCTAACTCCTTCTTTTAACAGTGGGGCCCGGAGAAGTAAATCCAGATTCTAATCCCAGGTCTTCTGTGAACTGTTGTGTGACCTTAGAAAAGAGTCTCAGTCTCCCCAGCCATAAAACGGGGAAAGCTCTTTGTACTCCAGCTTTTCCTGGCTATGTTCCTCCTCCTCCCCTGCCAGGTACACAGACTGGGTAGGTAGGCAGGAGAGTACAAGAGAACTACAAGGTCAGGTCCATTGCCTCTAATTGTTTCCCATCAAGTTAAGGAGATAAGACATGGGGAGGAAGTGCTAAATTAAACATTTCTGGTGATTTGGTTTTACCAGATCAGAAAAGGAAGCAATCAGGAAAGCCTGTGGGCATTAAGGCCCCTACCAGAGATACGGCTTAGGCTGAGCAGGCTGTAGGGATGAGAGAAAACAGTCCCCACAAACAACTGGCCATCCACTGCCAGGGGACATAATCAACAAGTTCTCACTAGGAGGTTGGGCTGATGTGGATTCAGACTCCAGCTCTGCCACTTACTGGGCTTCCCTGGTGACTCAGACAGTAAAAAAAAAAAATCTGCCTGCAGTGCAGGAAATGTGGGTTTGATCCCTAGGTTGGGAAGATCTCCTGGAGAAGGGCATGGCTATCCACTCCAGTATTCTTGCCTGGAGAATCCCATGGACATTGGAGCCTGGAGTGCTACAGTCCATGGGGTTGCAAAGAGTCGGACACGACTGAGCAACTGACACTTTCACTTTCACACTTTCTGCTGCTTGCTAGCTCTGGGCCTTGGACAAGCCTCTCAACCTTTCCAACCCTCGGTTTCCTTAAGGTCACTGTGAGAATACGAACGTCTAGCTTGCAGGGGTTTTGTAAGGATTAAATGTATGTGACGGTATCTAGAAGAGTGCCTGGTGCCTAACAGGCCATTTTAGATGCCACTTTATTTTCCTCCTTCCAGACACATAAACCATTTGACATGTCACTGGCAAGAACATCAGAAGTGCAGCTGGGGTTTGGGGACTGGAAGGCTTTTTCTGTCCAACCATTCATAGTCTGTTTACTCTGACATGAATTGCCCAATGCCTCATCTCTCTCTCTCTCTCTATCACACATACACACACACACACACACTTCATGTAAAATCCACAGGACAAAAAGAGGCCATTTCTAATCCCTGATCAGATGGAACCAGATTGGCAGCTATCCATTACCGTCAGTAGGAAAAACAAAGCATCAACTTCCAGTCTGGTCTGAAGTTTTCCCTCCACCCTGGGACTTATAAGATATGAAGTTATGAGACCAAGTGCCATTTTCTATGGGCCTGGAGGGAGAGGCTTCAATTAAATTATAGAACAATCCTATAAAATACCTTGGAACATTTTATGAAGCTGTTGATATTTCTATAGGAGAACAGAATGAGGCATGAGCTGAGGGGGAAAGTGGTGGGGTGAAGGTGAGGGCGGGGAGAAGGGCTGTTTGTTTCAGTTCGTTTGTGCTGATGACAGACCAAGAGTGATTAGGATTTAGAGGCAGCCCCCCAAAGAAAGCAGAGCACAACCTCCCTTATCCTGCCAGAGAAAAAGCAATAGCAGGTGCTTACGAGTAGAGATTATTACTTGAAGGAGAACATTTAATGTTGGACTTGAACTGAGGTTATAATATTCTAGGGAACTATAAACCCTCTTAGGAATCCAACAGAGAGAGCTAGACCCTTCTTCATAGGACAACACAAATACACCCCAATTTCTACTTGCAGTGAAATATTCATGGGCCGCAAGTTAACAATGCTTCTCTAACAAAATTTAAAACTTTCCTTAATGGAAATATTTCTTAACTTCATCACCCAATTTCCCACCATGGAGACCTACCCATGCCATGAATTGCTTCTCAGGATGTGAATACAAACTAAATGGATTCTTTTAAGTTCCTCTAGGATCCAACGAACAAATCCTCAGCTAGTAGTCAAGGCACCCAGGCTCCAAAATGGGCTCTGCTTTGCCTTTTCAGAGATACACTGGCAAGTCTCAATTATTTTTTGATTTCAGTTTCCCCATCTGGAGAAAAATAAAAATGGAGAAGCGGATAGTTTTTGGCTAGGAAAGCAGTTTCTAACCTACATTCTGTAGAAGACAAGTAGCCTGCACAAAATAAGAGTTCTATGGCCAAAATGAACCAGGGGAATACTGAATAGTCTAGTCCCTTCTTGGAGATACACACAACTCCTTAGTATATTAAGGTCTCTGAGAAGTCCTGCAATAAAGAAATCTGATATATTTGGTTTAATCAAACATTTCCCTACTTGGTTTGATCATAATCTTTTTTCAGTGGAGTAACTACACTACAGTCCCATCAGAGAGCATTTTACTTGGCACTGGGCTTAAAACTCAGTAAGGTGTGTCATCTATTAATCCTCCCCAAACAAACAAGAGGTAATAGGAGGCAGGTACTAAAACAGAGTGGTATGAATTCTAAGACCAGCAGAACACTATAAAATCCCTCCACCCAACCTTCCTTCACTTCTTGGGAACTGGGCGAAATAGTATGACTGCTCAGGCATTAGCTTTTAGTCTTTCTGTTCTTTCAATCTGTCTAGAATAGTGACTCTCAAAGCTTAATGGTCAAGAGAATTACTGCCCTGACGGGGTTGATAATCAAAGGGGGACTTTATCTGTGATGGATTATTTCTCTTATCTAATAAAAACTGATGCAAACATGACAAAATGTTAACAGGATGAAAACAGGTTAGGGTTACTATGGACTTCCTTTTTTTTTTTTCGTTTTTCAAAAGAAAAACATCTAAATAATATCAGTTCAGAGTTGAATATGCTTAATAGGGCATCCAGAGAATTTTCAGGGATAATTATGACTCCCCTGATTATTGCCTGAGCACAGACTTGACGGCTCACCCCCACATGAGATGCAGCCACACTCTGATAACATCCTCCAGAATGGGCTTTGGGGAACGCTGACCGGAAGCACCCAGGCCCTCCACCACGTGACAGTCCAGGGCCTAACACTGAGTCCACCTCCTTGTCTCCTGGCTGTAGGACTACAGGGTCAACATCTTCCTGCGGCAGCAGTGGAATGACCCCCGGCTGGCCTACAACGAATACCCCGATGACTCGCTGGACTTGGACCCATCCATGTTGGACTCCATCTGGAAACCTGACCTGTTCTTTGCCAATGAGAAGGGGGCCCACTTCCATGAGATCACCACAGACAACAAACTGCTGAGGATCTCCCGGAACGGGAATGTCCTCTACAGCATTAGGTGAGTCCTGTCAGGCTCATCACCCGCTGAATCCTCAGAACACGCCTTCTGGGAGGAGACACCAAGAGGAGGGCCAAGCAAAGGTGAACAGGCCCTGGCAACCCAATGCCTTTGCAGAACAGGCAGAGCCTGCTCTGCCGCTTACAATCAGCAAGAAAGAATCAAACACCATGGGAGCTTCTACAAGTCCATGGTTCATTATAACCAGGGAGACTAAGGAAGCAGCCTAGAGAGGGAGGGTTAAAACTAGGCCCCCAAGCTTCCCCAGCATTTCAGTAAAACAAGATGGGAAAAGAGTATTCGAAGTCAATGCCCACCCCAGGAATGTTTGGTTACTCAAGATAAATAAGTTCCAGAGAGCTGCTGTATATCAGTGTGCCTAGTAATACTGGACAGTACACTAAAACATGCATTAAGAGGGTAGATCTCATGTTACATTTTTTTACATAATTAAAAAAAATAGCAGGAGCAAAGGCACAAAGTCTGAAAAATCACAGCAACTTCAACATAAATGGCCTGCCGGGTGGACAGTGCTGCTCACAAGTATAAACCAGGGATGCTCTGTCCTGATTATAAAACCTTTCTATCCTCTATTCCTTGCACTGACTTTAAGAACCTGAGACCCTCTTTCCAGGTTGGGAGGTATCCTGCAGACACTAGCTGGGGTCAAACCTTCAGAATTTTCTGCCACACTCTGCACCCCCCATCCCACGTAATTCCCAGTCTCCTGCAAGGCATGGAGGGAAGAACCAGTGTCCATGTAATATTCTTACTATGCATCATTCCCTGAGAATTTACCCACTAGGCTGGGACTTACCACGTATGATTTCTAATCCTCCCAACAACTCTATGAAGCAGGTTTTGTTATGCCTATTTTACAGATTAGACAAGTGAAGATCTGAAAGTTTAAGCAACTTGCCAGAGTTCCCACAGCTATTTAGTAGCAGAACCTAGATTCTACTATGTTAGTGTGGATCTAATGCCCACTCTGAGCCTAGAACATTCAACAGGCACTCAAATATTAGATGAACATATTTCTATTTCAAAGAGCTTAAAGGGGCACTGGTCCTAAATGGCTCCCTGTCTCCACCAGTTCCTCAGGGGAATATCTTTTGAATTCTATCAGGAGACGAGCTTTAAGTGTCCAGGCCCATAGGAGAAGCCGTACAGGCCCTAATCCCCAAGTGTGACTTCACTCAGACAGGGTAGGAGGGGGACTCAAGGACCTCAGGAGAGAAAGGAGGCACTGCGGGAGGGCAGGCTGGGAGGAATCAGGGGCCCACATGGCCTTGCTCACTTGCTGCCCACCCCACCCCATGCACATCCAGACTGGAAGAGTGACAGGCTCAGGACGGCCACCAAGGCCCTGCTGGCTAGGGATTTGCTGCAGCCAGGCTAGTTTCACATCTCCGGGAAGCTAAGCCCCAGTGCAGCATGACAGAAGGACAAATCAGCAGAAAGTGATGTTCCAAGGTCATTCAACTTCAGGAAATTAACCCAGTGTGACAGTTGCCCCACTTTAGAGCTTTTATCTGCAGAAATTCAACAATGTGCCCTTTCCCTTCCCCCTCCTCCTCCCACTCCCTCTTTTCCCTCCTTTCCCTCCTTTCCCTCCCTCGCTTCCGCCTTGTACTTAAAGGGCCCACATCCACAGCCGTGGGTAAAAGCTGGAGGGGGGCGTTCACCCAGGGCTGTGTGCCTCACCATGTGGGGCCAAGGTGCTGGCAGCTAAGCCCCACATGACTACCAGTTAGGGGTCTTTGGACATTGAGGTTGGCTTTTCAGGACAGCAGTGCTAGAAAGCCCGTCAGCAAATACATGAGTTCAAGATCCAGAGGCCAGGAGCAACAGCTTTGAGTCATGGCTGAGCCATCAGCTTGCTGTGAACTGACATGCGCCCCTCCCTGGCCTCCTCTACACCCTGGTTTTCTCACCTGTCAAATGCGGGAGTTGGCCTGTCGACTGAAGGCTCTTTGGCCTCCACTGGTCTTTCTTCTCCACTCCCTGCAGCAGGGGCCTGGGACTTGGCAGAGCCCTTCAAGCTGAAGCCTTGCATCTCAGCTGAGCTGCAGACCTCGGATTGTGCTAAGGGGACTCCCTCTGCTTGAGACTGCAGCCTCTGCCAGGGTTGAACAACCCAAAATCAACAGCTAGCCCAAAAGCCTGGGGAAACCACTGCTTCCCAGCTGAGCCCAACAGGAGCCCACAGATGGGAATCAGCTGTGTTTGGACACTGAGAAGGCAGGGGGCCTCTTGGAAATCACCTTTGATGAGCGTGTGAAGGGAGGAGCCAAGAACCACCTACACACCTGCTCCAGATGCACCTGGGGATGCCTAAGGCCTGGTCGCGCTCAGTTTAAAAGTCAGGCTCTGTCCGTACCCAAGAGCTCCGCAGAAGAGTAAGGATGCGGGCCTCCAGGCCTCAGGCACTTGCTAAAGGCAGGTTTCTAGAAGCCAGACAGACACCAAAGAAGCCCAGAAGTTCCACAGACTCTGTGTAACTAGAGGCAACCTCCTTTCTCTCTCTCATATGGAAACGTGCATATATTACTTCAATAAACACTTTGTTCCCTGACCTCCTTGCCCTCTCCTAGATAACTAATTCACTGGTAGTAACTAGCATGGAGGCACAACTTCCCTGGTCTGTGGATCCAGCATCATTCAACTCCTTTCTCTTCCCAGGATCACCCTGACATTGGCCTGCCCCATGGACTTGAAGAATTTCCCCATGGATGTCCAGACGTGCATTATGCAACTGGAAAGCTGTGAGTCCCTTGCATGAGGCCTCCATTTTAAAAAATCAGATCCTCCTTTACCCATGGGACCAGCAGAAATCCCCACACAGCTGCTCCTAACCCCTGGACCCCAGGAGATTACTGTGCTGTGTGCTGTGTTTAGTTGCTCAGTTGTGTCCAGCTGTTTGCAACCCCATGGACTGTAGCCCACCAGGCCCCTCTGCCCATGGAGATTCTCCAGGCAAGAATACTGGAGTCGGTTGCCATACTGTAACAGTCCAAAATACCAGATGAGGGGCTTTGCTCTTGGAAAGTGCATCAGAAATGTAACTTCCCTTACACGGTCTGACTCAGGTCCAGCTCTAGAGCCAGCAGCATTCTCCAAAGAGGCACTATTCCATGTCCTCTGTGAACATGCTCACCAGGAATAGAGAAGTAATAGCTTATATAAGTCAGAGTCCTTAAACTCCCAGCGTTGCCTATTCCAGCAGGGGAGAGAGATGTCTGTCCACACAAATAATTCTAACGCAGAGCAGCAAGTGGTTAGATGTACAAAATGCTGTGGCCTCAAGGCAGAAAGGGCACTTCCTTCTGATTGGGAAGGAGACAGGATACAGAGAAGGCTTTATGGAGGAGATCACAGGTGAACCAAGATTTTAACCAATGGGGTAGCTCACTTACTTGATTGGAAACATAGAAACCAATCTGACGAATTTGAAGACTGGAATTAAGTGGAAGGGCACAGGGGTTCAAACTCCTCACAGATTTGAAGGAGAAGCTAAAGTACAAGAACCAGGGCAGAGCATTTAGGCAACAGGAACTAACAGACCATTCCCTGGAGTAGCACCTCCAAGGAGAGCCAGCTCCCAACCTGCTATCACTTTATTCAGGCTGGGAGGAATCAGGGGCCCACATGGCCTTGCTCGCTTGCTGCCCACCCCACCCTATGCACATCCAGACTGGAAGAGTGACAGGCTCAGGACGGCCTAAATGAGTCACCATCTCAGACCTTGTGCCCCAACTGACAGCCCCACCATGACAGCAATCCATACAGTTATTCCCCGGGGGTTGGGGAGAGATGTGCTTGCAAGGATGGTGCACAGGCCAAAAACAGCAGAGGTCAGCTGAACTTGACAACAGAACTGAGAGCTGGGATGCTCAGGTGGGATGCTGGGAGGAGTGAGAGAGGTAACAGGGTTGTGAAGTAAACACAAGCAATTAAGCCAGCTTTAACCTCCCATGGGAGGAGGAGGGTGGGAAATAAAGCAACGTAGTCTCATGAGTTCCACTGAGGGTCCGATGCCTCTTCACCTCTAAGCCTAAACACCCCTGACATGCTTCAAATAAGAGCTTCCAGGTGGTGACTTCTCCTCCTTCTGATCCCATCCCAGTTGGATACACCATGAACGACCTCATCTTTGAGTGGCAGGAGCAGGGGGCTGTGCAGGTGGCAGACGGACTAACTCTACCCCAGTTTATCCTGAAAGAGGAGAAGGACTTGAGATACTGCACCAAGCATTACAACACAGGTAGGCGCAAGGGGCCACCCTCCTGGGGTCCCATCCTGCTGCAGCCAGGGCCAGAGGTCACTGCAAACCTTCGTGCCATCACCATTTCAGTGGGTCTTATGAGGCACCCACAGTGGATCTAATCTGCATTTATTACCCAGGGGTTAAGGGAACATCTCTTGAAACCAAAAGTATTTCCCACCATTTCCTCCTGAAGTCCTGGGGCAAGTAACTTGAGCTTGGACCATGGCTCATGACAAGGGGAACTGGGAGACACAGTCTTTCTTCCAGGTAGCAGTGTGCTCAGCTCAGGGTAGAACCTAAGGCAGAAGGGAGAGCTGGCAGTGGGAGGACATCTAGCAGTGTCACAGAGCGGCTGGCACTTCTCAGAGGGCAAGAGCAGATGATGTTCCCACTAGATCTCAGGAGGGAGCTTCGAGCCAGCACTGAGGATTAGTAAGCAGTGAAGTTGGAAAGGGTCCCCTAGAGTGTGAGCTATGAGGGGAGAAGGGAAAAGCCCACTCTCTATCTCAGCTCTCTACCTCCCATGCCTAGCCCAGGCTTTGCTAGAAGAATGAACACAGGAATGAACTGGGGCAGGACCAAGACTGGCTTCGCCTGCCGTGTTTCAGGCAGGGAAGGAGCTTATGGAACACTGCAGACAAAAGGCAGGCAGTCAGTATGCCAGCTGCGTGTGGGGGGCAGGGAGGCTGCTGTCTGAACGCAGCCCAGTGAAGTGGAGGCACATGACAGGCTGTGACAGGGGCCAAGGAGAGGAGGAGGTGAGGGCGAGGAGTTGAGGGAAACCACTGTGCGTTCTGATGCAAGTGGAAGGCCCAGAAGAGCAGGCAGCCTGGGTTCTGCTCTGTTTAGGACAGGTGTCCCTTTCCAGTGACCTCGGAGATAGATATCCTAGAAACTTCAAAACTACTCTCTTCATCCCTGGGAAGCTGAGACTCAGAGAGAGAGCAGACCAGTCATCCCTCAGTCTCCAAAGGAACTGGGTTCCAGGCCCCCCAAATTACCAATATCCGGGGATGCTCAAGGCCATGGTCAGCCCTCCTCACTGGAGGATGCAGGGCCCATGGGTCCGGAGAGCCAGTGAGTCCCCAGGTATCAAATAATTACAGCCGGCTCTCATACACCACAGCGTTTTTCTCATTCATTATCTCAATGGCCCTTCATTACCCACATTTAAGTAAGAGCTGAGTTCCGGGCTAGTTCTGTGGATTCAATGAGAAAAGACTGGCAAGGCCCTGACCACATGGAAGGTGCAGTCCAGGGAACTGTACAAAAATCCCCTGGCAACTGTGTGTCAGTGGACTGGAGCCAAGACCCCACCAGGGGACGGCCCGGCCCAGCTCAAGGGACACACAGACTGGGAGATGCGTTGTCCACAGCCTGGTGCAGAAGACAGAGAAAGAGAAAGAGAGGTCGACTTGCCTACTCAGTGTACTACACCTTAAAGGATCCAATGCTCACATGAACAGAGCTGAAGGGACATGGGGAAAAAAGAAGCACCCTGCCTGGGGGAGATGTCACCATTAAACAGGAGAGGCAGGATTCCTTGGCGGGTTGTGGGGTGGAAGAAGGGCATTCCGGGCAGAGGGATTATCAGGCTCAAAAACTCAGAAGTGTGAAAGTACAGAGGATATTCAAGGCAAGGGCTGGAGTGTAGGGGTCATGGGTGAGGTGAAGAAAAGGGAAGTGGAGTGGAAACAGGCTGCACTGTGAAGGGCAGACCACAGAGGCTGACCTTCTCCCTGTAGGTATCAAATAATCACATGATGAGGCTGATGGCGAATGACATTCTGAGCACTAATGGTTTGTGAGGGCTGTGCTAAGTTCTTTACTCATTTTACCATCTCATTTGCCATCGCAGTAAACACGAGTAGCCATGTGAGGTTGGTGTCATTATTATTTACTATCATCGTCATCATCCCCGATTTACCACAGATGAGGAAACTGAGGCACAGAAAGATTCAAACGCTCACCCAAGGACACGGCTAGTGTGAGGCTGGACCAGGATTCCAGCCAAGACTGTTCTGACCTCAGCACCTTGTTCCTATCCACTAGGCCACTTTGCCTTCCCACTCTAATTTCCCGCAGGCAAATTCACCTGCATCGAGGCCCGGTTCCACCTGGAGCGACAGATGGGCTACTACCTGATCCAGATGTACATCCCCAGCCTGCTCATTGTCATCCTCTCGTGGATCTCCTTCTGGATCAACATGGATGCTGCCCCCGCCCGTGTGGGCCTGGGCATCACCACTGTGCTCACCATGACCACCCAGAGCTCCGGCTCTCGAGCATCCCTGCCCAAGGTAAGTCCCACCGCCCAAGAGCACAGAACACCCGGACAGACATGGAGGACACACGTCTCCCTTTCCCGCCTGAGATCAGGCCTGCACAAGGAATTAGGCATTATTTCTTGATCCTCTAAACTCAGCAGGATCCAGCATTCAGATCCACAGAAACCCTTCCTCCAGAACATTTCCTGTATAGAACATCATGTTCTGTAGAGTTGCCAGATAACCACATTTTGTTCCATTCTCTACCAACACTAGACACATATTCTGCTTCATCTGCTATTAACACTCAACTCCACTTCCTCCAGCCGCTTCACAGCAGCGCTAAGGACAACATTCCACTCCTTTCACCATCAATGGCACTTTGTGTCTGGGGTCTTCAAGACCACACCATATACAAAGATTCAAAGGACTCAGAGACTCAACAAATTGTTGAACTCACAGCTAAGATTCCTTAGAGTGATTAGGATACACATTATCCTTAATCCATAGATTAAGGATACACAGCTAGTTGATAAGAGAAAAAGACACAGGCAGAGTCTAGAGGGATCCGTGTGCAAGCTTCCTCACTCTCTCCATCCCATGAGGGACCACACAGAGCTCACTCTCACCCCAGCAACAAAAATACAGCTATATGTGTGACAAGTTTCCACCCAGAGAAAGAGAGAAATTGTTCTGAGATTTAAGATTCAATATCAAAGGTTTTTATTAGGTGCTGGTTACACAAGTACCCTCTGCCCACCACATCCCCAAATTCCAGACTCCAAAGAGGAAAGCAGGTGTTAGGCTTAAACCACACTGTTTATACCAGTGGTCAAAACATGGACGGGCATGCTTATCAATTAGGGAAAGTGGGAAGATGCCCAAAATCCAAGTTCTAGATGTCAACCAAGGGCCACCCTGGCCAGCAGGTCCTTCGTAAGACAGCAGTCCGGTGCCTGCTCTGTTATACTCTTTTCTGCAGTACCTCAGTCTGATTCTGACATTTCTAATGTTAAACACCACCTTCTGTCACATTCACTATTAACTCTTGAACCATGTTCTGCTCTGTTCACTATTAACACTCAGCACATTTCACTCCACACACTGCTAATGCCAGATACACATTCTGCTCCATGCACTCCGTGCTAGACCCAGCATTCTGTTCCATTCTTCTCACACCAGACGCAGCATCCCACTGCATTGGTACCAACGCCAGACGCTAATCCTCCTCCAGTCAATTTGATGATGAAAGCAGCACTGTTCCTTTCACCGTTAACACTAGACCTCACATTCTGTTTAATTCACATTTAACACTAGACGGAATGTTCTGCTTCATTTACTATTAATGCCAGACACCACGCGCTCCTCCACTCACCCACACTTGAGGTAACAACACAGCTCCATTCACTATGAGCGCGTGATGCCTCAATCGGCTTTACTCTCCTGTATCGAGTGCTAGGCGCTGTTTTCCACTGCGTTCGCCACAGTCGTTGGAACCACTTTCCACATTCCTCAACACCAGGTCCAACATGTGTGTGTTAAGTTGCTCAGTCATGTCCATCTCTTTGTGACCCCATGGACTGTAGCCTCCAGGCTTCTCTGTCCATGGGATTCTCCAGAGAAGAATACTGGAGTGGATTGCCATTCCCTTTTCCAGAGGATCTTCCAGAACCAGGTCTGGTCTCCTGCACTGAAGGCAGATTCTTTACCATTTGAGCTACAGGGAAGACCCAACATGGTGCTCTGCCATTAATGCCAGACACCAACCATACTCTGCCCCCTTCAGCCTTATGCTAAATGCAACATTCTGCACCATGGGCAATGAATACGGCACTTCACGTTCTGTTCTGGTGCAGAAAAGTTGGAAGAATAAGCAACGAATACCTAGTAGCCTTCACCTCAACTCCAGTTATCATTTTCCACATTGTCTTTATCTTTCTCTCTAGGTAAGCAGGTAGATAGATGCAATTTTTACTGAAGCATTTGAAGGTTACAGACAGCATGACAATTCACCTCTAAATAAGGACAATGATCACATGATATTATCACAACTAAAAAATTAACATTAATACAATAATATCACTGAATTAGAAATAATTCCATAATTTCACCAAAATTTAAAGAACCTTTACGTTTTCTCAATGGTCCAAAAACTGTCATCAGTGGACATGGTGAGGGATCCAATCAAAGATCCAATAAACATACACATTGCATACGGTTTACTCTTTTAATCTAGAAGAGTCTCCCCACTGTTTTCTTTCATGACACTGACTATTCCATTAACTTTTAATGTGAGACATGACATTCTACTTCAATTGTCATCTATGCTAGACACCACTCTCTCCTCTATCCATCCTCACAAGAAAACTCAACAATGTGCCCCTTGTACCATTAAGGCTAGACTTTGCATTCTGCTACATTTACTATAAAAGCTTGAAACCAAACTCTCTGTTTACGGTTACCAGCTGACAGCACATTCTGCTCTGTTCATTTGCAACAGCAGGAGGAATATCTTGCTTTCTGTTCCTTATGTTAGGCTCAACATACTGCTCCTCGCTCTATGAATAGTCTACGCCCCAGTCCCCTTCACTTATAATTGACTCTAGACTCAACATTCTGTTCCACCCATTGTTAACACTGGCCTTGAGAGTGGGCTCCATTTGCTAATAACACTCAACCTGACAGTCTTGCCTCTTTCAAAGCATAAAATTCAGTGGCATTTAGTATATTTACAAAGTTGTGTACCCTCGGCAGTGTCTAATTCCAGAACATTTTCATCACCCCACAGAGAATCCCCATCTTCATCAACAGCCACTCCTTGTTCTCTCTGAATTTGCCTATCCTAGATGTCTCACTTAAGAGGAATCACACAATATGTGCACTTTTATGACTGGCTTCTTTCATTTAGCATAATATTTTCAAGGTTTACATATGTTGTAGAATGTATCGCTACTTCATTTCTTTTTATGGCTGTATAATATTCTGTTGCATGTATAGATCACAATTCGTTTACCTATTTATTAGTTGATGGGCATTTGGGTTATTTCCATGATTGCCTGTTTTAAATAATGCTGCTGTGAACAAGCATTTCCTGTGTATAAGTTTTTGTGTGGACATATATTTTCAACTTTTAAATATATATTATTATATTGTACATTATAGTCATTATATTAATATATACTATATATTATATATAAGTTATAGGTATATTATATACTCAACTTTTCTAGGAATGCCAAATTATTTTCCAAAGTGGCTATACCACTTTATAATACTGCCAAGGTTCCACTTTCTCCACATCCTCATTAATGTTTGTTATTCTACCTCTTTGATTATAAATATCTCAATAGATGTGAAGTGCTATCTCATCATAGTTTTGATTTGGATTTTCCTAATAACTAATAATGTTTAGCATCTTTTCATGTGTTTATTGACCATTTTTATATCTTCTATGGAGAATCAATTCAAATCTTTTACCCTTTTTTTAATTGGGGCATTTCTCTTTATTGTTGTAATAGTTCTTTGTGTATTATCGATTTTAAACTCTTAAGAACATGATTTGCACATATTTCTCCCATTCTACAGGTTTTCACTGGATTGAAAATGTTCCTTATGCACAAAAGTTTGTAACTTTAAGGAAATTAATTTAAATTTTCTATTGTTGTTTGTACTTTTCGTATCATTCTTAAGAAACTAGTGCCTAATCCAAGATCATAAAGATTTACACGTACATTTTTTCTAAGAATTTCATGCACTGTGCTTAGCCGCTCAGTCCATGTCCAACTCTTTGCAACCCCATGGACTGTAGTCTGCTAGGAAGCTCCTCTGTCCATGGAATTCTCCAGGCAAGAATACTGGAGTGGGATGCCATGCCCTCCTCCAGGGGAATCTTCCCAACCCAGGAATCGAACCCAGGTCTCCCACATTGCAGGCAGATTCTTTACCATCTGAGAGTTACATAGGTTAGCTCTAAATATAGGGTTTCAATCTATTTTGTTTATTTTTGCATATGAAATGAGGGAGGGATATCATTCTTTTGTTTGTGGATATCCAGTTATCCCAGCACTGTTTGTTAAAAAGATTATTCTTTCCATCCATTGAATTCATATCCTTCTCAAAAGTCAATTGGCCATAGGCTTTGACTAAGTAAATCCCAAAATATGGGTTTACTTCTGGACTCTCAATTCTATCCCATTGATATATACACACACACACACACACACACACACACACACAAATTTATCTTATGTCAGCATCACACTCTTGAGTATCATAGCTTTATAGTAAGTTTAGAAGTTGAAGAGTGTGAGTCCTCCACCTTTGTTCTTTTTAAAGATTGTTTTGCCCATTCTGGCTCCTTAGCATTTCCATATGAACACGAATATAAATTTTAAGATCAGCTTGTCAATTTCTGCAGCAACAATAAAAACAAATTTTAATTTTAAATGCATTGAGTCTGTACAGGAACTTGGGGAGTATTGACATCTTAACAATATTAGGTCTTCCAATCCATGAACACAGAATATCTTCCCACTTATTTAGATCATCTTTAATTTCATCCCACTGCTTTCTAGACCCCGTGGTTTCTAACGAGAAATCAGCTGTTAATCTTACTGAGTATACCTTGTACATGATGAATTATTTCTCTTTCTGCTCTTAAGATTCTTTTTTTTTTTTTTTTTTGGCTTTAGACAGTTTGATTATGGTGTGTCTAGGTGTGGAACTCTTTGCGTTTATCTTACTTGGGGTACATTTAGCTTCTTTGATGAGTACATTAGTGTTTTTCATCAAATTTGGGGAAATATCGGCCATTATTTGTTCAGATATTCTTTCTGCCTTTTTCTGTCTCTTCTTCAGAAATACCCATCAAACACAGGTTAGTCCACTTGATGATTCCCCCACACGTTTCTGAGGCTCTGTTCATTGTTCTTCATTCTGTTCCTGGGACAGGATAACCTCAAGTTCACTGATTCTTTCTTCTGTCCACTCAGACATGTTCTTAATTCTCTCCAGTGAAAGTTTCAGTTCAATTATTTTACTTTTTAACTCTAGAATTTCTATTTAGTTCTTTTTCGTAGCTTTTCATGCTCTACTTAGTGAGACTTTGTTCCCACACTTTTCTTTAGCTGGGTAGCTAAGGTTTTTTTGGTTCTTTGAACATATTAAATATATAACTGATTTAAAGTCTTTGTGTATTAAGTCCAATATCTGGGCACAACTATTTTTGACTGTGTTTTCTCCTTTGTATGGGCCTGACTTAATAAATCCAGGCTTCTATAACAAAGTACCATAAGCTGGGTGGCTTATAAATAGCGTAAGTTTGCCTCACAGTTCTGGAGGCTGGAAATCTGAGACCAGGGGGCCAGGGTAGTCTGGTTCTGGTGAGGATTGTCTTCCAGTTACAAACTGCTGACTTACTGTTGTATCCTCACAGGGCAGAAAGACAGCAAGCTAGCTCTCTGGACTCTCTATAAAGGCACTACTCCCATTCATGAAGGCTCCACTCTCGTGACCTAATTACTTCCCAGTGATGTCATCTCCAAATACCATCATATTGGGATGAGATTTCAACATACGACTTTTGGGAGGACATAAACATTCAGTACATTGCATTCACCATACTTTATTATTTTTTGTATATCTTAAATATTTTTGATAAAAATTATACATTTACATGGAGAAAGCAATGGCAACCCACTCCAGTACTCTTGCCTGGAAAATCCCATGGACAGAGGAGCCTGGTGGGCTGCTGTCTATGCGGTCGCACAGAGTCGGACATGACTGAAGCGACTTAGCAGCAACAGCATACATTTACATAATATAATGTGGCATATCACTGAGCCAAGCAGTTTAAAACTTTGCTGTAGCCTTTACTTTCTGCTTATTCAGAGTTGACAGCTAAGAGCCTTCTCAAGTCACCCCGGACACG
Organism: Bos indicus x Bos taurus; assembly: GCF_003369695.1. NCBI lineage: Eukaryota > Metazoa > Chordata > Mammalia > Artiodactyla > Bovidae > Bos > Bos indicus x Bos taurus. The sequence goes on from NC_040082.1 coordinate 47,774,110, forward strand.
CACATAGGCCTAAAAATGCACATTGGTTCCCAGGAATATCTCATAGCTTTATGGACAACTCATTCCCCAAGTTTTCCTTTTATTCTTTTTGATCAACCAATTGTTTGCCTCAACTGTTACCAACTGCCTGAGGCTGATGTAATGTTCAACACTTGCCAATGATTGTTTTCAACAAATGCCCTCAAGGAAAAAGCTGCTCTCTTTGGGACAGCTCCAAGTCAGGTCAAATAAAGACAGTCTTGTGAGTGGTCTCTTTCCGAGAACCATAAGACAGGTCAAATAACAATTCCCTGAGAACACAGCTTTAAAGAAGCTCCTACTCCCTTCTGCCCCATCCAGTGGCTGTCAGGATACTGGTGTTCACTGTGCCTGCAGGCTGTTGCTTTACAAGACTAGCACAGAGCCACACACGAGGCGATGGGAACAGGGCAACTTAAAACATCACAAAGGAAATAAAAACATACATCCACAGAAAAACCTAAGTTCACAGCAGCATTATTCCTAATAAGAGCCAAAAGGTAGAAGCAATCCAGATGTCCTTAACTGATGAATGGATCAATGATATGTGTTATACCCAGAGTACTATTATTTGGCCATAAAAAATAAAATACTGACATATGCTATGATATAGATGAATATTGAAAACATTATGCTAAGTGAAAGGCCACATATTGTATGATTCCATTCACATAAAATGTCCATGATTGGAGGAAGAGAATTGGGGGAATAAGGAAATGATAGATAAAAGATAGTAGGTTCCTTTTGGAGGTGATGAAAATGTTCTAAAATTGACTATGATGATGACTGTATATAATTGTGAAGATATAAAATCATTTATTTCTATACTGTAAATGTGTATGATACATGAATCATATCTCAATAAAGCTGGGTTATTTCTAATGCCATGAAGCCTGCTGTTCTTACTAGGATTCAACTGATTTTCCCAAATAAATGTTTACAGGATTGCTGTTAGACTTTAATTCATTAACAGAGTTTGGAGAAAAGCTGGTTCTGACCATTTTTTATAGAGTCCTCACTGCTTTTTTGCAGGGGGAGAATTTTTGAAGATCTTGCTCTGCCATTCTCACTGATATCCTCCACTTACTTTTACCATTAGGTAACAATTCTCCTATCACCTTCAGTCTGAACACCACATTCTATTCCATCAATGACAGAATGATGGGCACACCATCCCCCTTCTCTTTAGGGCTCTTCTAGGCACCATGTTCTTTTTTCTCAATATTCTGTACAGTCTTCTTGATTAATTTCTCATCTGTTTCCTTCAGTAACCTCCATCCTAATATTCCAGCTGAGAGGAAACAACAGAAGATGATGGGGAAGGGGGTTTCTAAGGAGCAGAAAACATTCCTCCACACTCAATATTTCACTCTGTTCTCTCCTCATCTGTGTTCTTCCCCCCACCTCTGTCCCAGGTATCGTATGTGAAGGCCATCGACATTTGGATGGCCGTGTGCCTGCTCTTCGTGTTCTCAGCCCTGCTTGAGTACGCCGCTGTCAACTTTGTGTCTCGGCAGCACAAAGAGCTGCTCCGATTCAGGAGGAAGCGAAGACATCACAAGGTAGGCCTTTGGCTCAATGCTGGTGGTAAACAGAAGCGTTCTGGGCAACCTTGTCTTATGATACTTGTTTTCCTGTATCATTCTTCTCAGTGGATAAAGCATGCATAAAATACGGATCAAAGTTCCACAAGTCCTAGTTTCTCCTCCCATAAATAAAGCCCTGATTGGGTTTATGGGCACTCATTCTTCTAACACTAATAACACTAATTATCAGGTTACACTTGAAGACAGAATTGATGGAGCAAACACTGATGGGGCCAAGATAGCAACTAGCTATAAACCCAAAGCATGGAAGGCTGCATGATGTTTGCTGGTGTTTTCTATGAGCGGGCTGCACTGTTTCAATGGGCCTGATTCCAGAAGCGATTGGTATCACAGAACATGAGATCTTAGAGTAGAATGTCCAGTTTCCGGGCCTTTGTTTCCTACCTTCAAGAAAAGGCATGCTGTATGGTCTTCCCCTGGAGTGAATTCTCTTTCCTTATGAGAGACAGAATAAAGAAATGCTTTGAAATTAAATATTAAAGTAGGCATTTAAAATATGCAAATAATACCAAATTTATCTTGTCATTGCTGCTGCTGCTTCTAAGTCACTTCAGTCGTGTCCAACTCTGTGCGACCCCACAGACAGCAGCCCACCAGGCTCCTCTGTCCCTGGGATTCTCCAGGCAAGAACACTGAAGTGGGTTGCCATTTCCTTCTCCGTATCTTGTCATTAGGGTTATGAAAAGAAAATAGTACATTACTGTATACTTGAAAAGTTTGAGTCCTAATGAAGAAAGGCATTTAAAAAACAAAAGGAAAAGAAATACTTGGCAGGGACTTCCTTGGCAGTCCAGTGGCCAAGACTCCATACTTCTATTGCAGGGGGCTGGGGTTCAATACCCAGTCAGGGAACTAAGATCCCATATGCGTAAGATTCTGCAAGCCATGTGGTGAAGCAAAAAACAAAACAAACAAACCTGGCAGCCCACCTCTGAAAAGTCACCAGCCTCTGTTAACTCTGTGGGAGCAAAGTGGCTACATACCTAAGTCTGTAACCACTCCCCCAGGAGACCTTTCTCCTAGGGATCAGAGGACTTGCTTTTCTCTCCAGTCTCATCTTCACGTCACTTTCCCCCTTGCTCTCTGAGCACCATCCACACTGGCTTTTTTCATAGTTCCTCAAACACACACACAGGACTTCAGGTGTCTTGTTCTCTCCACCCAGGCTTCTCTTCCAGTAGACTGGTTGCTCTTCTAGTGCACTTTGCTTGGTATGAACCTACTCATTTTCCCAGTTCTCAGCTATGGCACCTTTCCCTGATACCCTAGTCAAGGTGCAGGCCCTGTACTGAGGTGCTGATGCCAGGCTGTTAAGTGTGATCATGCAGGTTGTATCCAAGGGCCCCCAGCCAAGGAAGCTCTCTTCTCTTAGGTCCTGCCCTGGCGTGGACTGTATCAGCCAGAGGAAGTGATCCCAATTCAGACACCCAGAGCAGGGGAGTACCGCTAGTCTGATATGCACAAAGACACTTTATTGTCAGCCAAGACGATACTCAGTTTCTTTCCTTCTAGACACGAGTTATAATTACAATTCAATCAGGAGTTTGTTTCATGCACACCACCCACTGAATGGTAAGTTCCATCAGGTCAGAGACCACATCTACTCTAGCTCAGTACTACTGATACAGCCCTGGTATTTACCACAAGGCCTGATAGATAGTGAACATGGAATAGGAATTTGCTGCACAAATGCACAAAGGGATAAAAAAAAAAAAAAAAAAACACTAATGGAATAAAAAAAAGGAGACCCTGCAGACGGAGAGGCTGCCTGGGAGCTTTTCCAGCTATAGATGAGGGCAACCAAGAACTCAAACACTGGCCACACCACACACCTAGGCCCTATCTACCTTAGACTGACCTACTGAAAGCAGCTGTCTACCCAGCCACAAGAATTGGGACAAAGGCCTCTGCCTCTTGAGTTCTCTTTGCTATGTGATTTTCAGCTAGCCTCTTCTAGGGACCAGCATCCACATCTGTAAAATGGGCACAATGGGGGACTGGTGAAAGATGAAATCAGATCCCATTTAAGTTATATTCCTGCCACACAAGTACCAGGAATTAAAACAATCCAAAGGCACACATTTCCCTCAGTATGTTTCTTAAACATCAGCAATCTGATTCAATTAACTTCTAGCAGATTACCGCAGGCAGCAGGCAGACGTTCCGAGACAGAGGCTGTCCACGAGAGTTAGGATAAAAGCTGCACTGGAAGAGGGAAGCAAACATCTTGGGTGCAGCTGGCCAGACAGGACTTCTTGAAAGATCCTGGTTTTAGTCTTTCCATTACTGTCCATCAGATACCTAGCCTCCGATTCTTAACACAATCTAAGCAAGGAACTGACCAAACACAACTGTCTCTGAGATTTACTTCTATTTTCCCTTTTCCCCGACCAGGGGCTAGCAGCTTTATGCATTTCCGTCTGCAAAAAGAATGTCAATAATTTATCACAGAGATGCTTACATGGGAAGACTATGTTCAAAATACTTGACTGGTACCAGGTCACCAGACTGTGCCCTGCATAGCTCCAGCAGGCATTCTGTGCATGGACTAAAATATAAATGGAGCCCCTTGCAGATACGTAACGTTGTGGGACCTATAGTGTTTGCAAAGGTTGCCTCCACCCTTGCCAAATGCCTACCAGTTTTACGTATTAGAGGAAAACAAAAGCTTTGTCTCTGGCCAGGTAAAATGTGAATAAGGCCACTGTGCAGATTTGATCAGAGTCCTCTGCTGGGTCCCTTCCTCATTCTCTCACAGCATGTTGGTTCTGGAAGAGCTCTCAGAGAGGGTCCCATCCAGTCCTCCCGTGCAGATGAGGACAAAGAGGAGGGGAAAGTGACCAGGATCTTGGAGGCACTGATGGGAAACACACAGAGGCCTTCCAAGACCCACGGCTGATCTCAGAAAACACTGACCACACACCACCAGCTGCTTATCTGTTCATCAGCGTCTCCATCCTGAAGCAGATAAAAATAGCCCTGCATTTATTAGATCTTAAGTAGGAACGAAGATTTACCCCAAGGCAGAGGCCAAAAACTAGTAGCTAGAAGGTCAGATTTGCCATGCAAATATCTTTAAGTTCACCAGCAGTATCTTAAAAATCTGGAATGAAGTGCCAGCATTCAATGAAGTGCCAGTGATTACACTTCCAGCTTCACTCAAAATATCACAGCCTCTGGTCCCTCTGGATTCACATCCCACATGGTATAGGCTCACTGCAAATGCCTTTAGGTAAGGAACGCAGTCCACGGCCCCAGTTCCCTTCATCACTGTCTCTCCTGCCTGGCCCCTGGTGTGCATCGGAATTAGTGTGACCTTGTGCCCACAGGCTCTGAACTTGGCACAGATGTCAGAAACTGAAGGCGCAGAATCAGGCTCACCATAAAAAACAGCTTCCTTTGGAATAAGGCCCTGTGGATGTGGCTTGCAGGCTGGCCGTACATTAGCTTGGGCTGCAGAAACCTCCCTTTAGCAGAAAGTTTGCAGAGGGGGTTTTAAGCCCCAGATGGTGAGTGAAGAGGAACTAGCCACATGCCTGATTTTCTCTGAGCCCATGATCTTGGCCAGGCTCCTCGACTCCCACCACCCTCCCATGTTACCTCATTTGCTGGGCAGAAACCATCTGGTCCTCGAATTCCCCAGCCAGCCTCATTAGTCAGATTATTAGGAAACCTCTGTGAGCCGGACTGGGCAGGCACACTACCAACCTCCCTGGCTTCGATCGGATTTCCCCTGTTCCAGTCCCGCGCAGCTCCAGATACAGTTGGGCATTCGTTGGCTGCCATCTGCTGGCTCAAATAGGAATAGCAGGCTTTGTCCAGTTATCTCTAGGGAATTTCCTTTCTCCTGGATACAATGTAAAATTGATCACCTTCTAACCAGATGAGGCCTCCACACATCCATCCCCTCCCCTCTCATGTTTAACTGATGAAGAAGGCAGAAAATAATTTGCCCAAAGCAATACAGAAAGTTAATTTTGAGTGTCCGCCTGCATAACTAGAGCCCAGCGAAAAAACATTTTCAAGCACACCCTCCTCTCACCCGCCGCCCCCCGCCGCACCGCCCCCCCCCCCCCCCCCCCGGTATTGCTACAGTGAGCGATAAATGAGATTGTCAGACCCAGCCCCGCTCCCAGGCACAGGGTCCAGTCACTTGGCCAGCTTCCCCCAGTCCTCTCCTCAGTGCTGGCACAAGCCCTCTACTGTTGTCCTTCCCACAGAAAAATACTGGTTGAGCACCCATCTGCCAGGTACTGGAGCCCACCTTCTTACCCTCACTTCCTGCAATGAGGGTGTTGGACCAGATTCACTGGTTTGTGAAAGATGTCTTGAGCATTCATATGTCAAATCCTCCAGGTGCTAGGAATACAACACCATTTTAATTTAAATTAATTTAAAAAAAAAAAAAAGGAAGCTGGGACAGACTGGATATGCAAGGTAACCATTTGGTCAACAAACATTTGCAGAGTTTTGAGCTCCTTCTCAGGAAATATATTCATATGTCTAGTGTTGAAGGTGCGGTAAGCATGATGTGCTTTGCCGTCGCCTTCATAGAGCTTACACTCTAATGAGAGAGACAGATGTTAATCAAGGAAAACAATGCGATAAGAGATTTAAAATAAAAAAGGAAAAGCCGAGAATCCTGATGTATGGATCACACATCAGGGACATTGAGCCTAACCTCAGGCTCAGGGAAGGCATCTGAGTAGGAATTAGTTCAGAAAAGAAGGGGCTGGAAGCAGGGGCGGGGTTGGGAGAGACAGACTCAGCAGAGAGAACCACCTGAGCAGAGTGCAAGAGGAGTGTGGCACTTCCCAATAGATGGAAACACCACAGGGCACAGAAAGTCAAACGGAGCATCCACAGACGGGCAATCCAGGTCATCATGTAAAGCTTTTAATTATCCTCAAGTCAGTGGCAGCCTATTAAGAAAGTTTTAAGCAAAGGATGATGGATAAGATCCATGTCATAACAACCCAGAGGGGTGGCAGGGCTGGGGGAGATGGGAGGCCGAAGGGAAACGGGGCTGGAGGTCATCACAAGCCCAGATGAAGGTCCAGGCTGGGGTGGCACAGGCAGAGCTGGACAGACACCAGGGCCCCCAGACTGCCCTGCACAGGAACAAGCAGAAGACAGAGCAGCTGCCCACAAAGCGCTCACTCTCAAGTCGGCAGTGTGAGCCGATAAAGCCCCCCAGAGCCACACACTGAATCAGCAGCTCAGCGAGACTCTGAGGACCACGTCAGAGCTCACAAGGAAGGACCACAAAGCCACATGTGATGCGAGCAGGCAAGAGTGTCTCCTCGATCCAGACGAGAGGGGGAAATGAAGCAGGTCAGGCAGCAGGCGCTTGGGTAGTGAGCATGCAGCCAGGAGGTGGGAACGCACGAGGGATGGCTGAGAACGTGCAACGCAACAGGCAGGTGTGCAGAGCACAGGCAGGGGAGGCGGGGAGCCTGGAAAGGTAAGTTGGAGCCAAATGATGAAGGGCTTGAGAAACTCCAGATGAAAATCTTGATAAAAATCCAGAGCCTGTCTGAGGTCACACCTGCCAGGGATACGGGACCATGGAGGTAAGAGGCAGCTGTGGTCCCTGGGCTTGCAGCCCTTGCTTGCTCCTGATCCATTCACTCCCTCCCCAAACCCACACACAGAAGCCTGGGGGATGGGGTAGGGGAGAGGGCAAGGAGGCAACAGAGGCAAAGCAGGGGATCTTTCCAAATCGTCCTCTGGGTTTCTAACAAAACGGCATTCAGAGTATCTGCTCAGCTACAACTTCTGATGATCGAAAAGCATCTTAAAGGAGTGGGGTGAATCTTATCCCCACTTAAATAAAAAAATTTAAATTAAAAACCCTGAGAGTCACAGGAGGAAGTGACTCTGAGGAAGAGTCTTCTGAGGAAGTGACCTGCCCAAGGTCATACAGCCACAAGTGACTGAGCCAAGGTCATTGCACAGGTCTCAGACTCCACACCACACACCTATCCCCTGGTTTGCATCTGTTTCGGCATTTGATGGCGCCCCTCTATAAGGCATAACTCCCCAGCCAGCCACAGAGCCTTCAGGGGCCTAGAGTGGTGCCATCTGGGAGGCAGGGCGAGCCAGATGGGCACGGCCTGGCCCCCAGGGGAGTGCCTGCAGGGAGGGTGCCCAGCCCCTGTCTTATTTTAAGTAGAGCCCCATGTTGAATCTGTTCCAGGAGGATGAGGCTGGAGAGGGCCGCTTCAACTTCTCGGCCTACGGCATGGGCCCAGCCTGCCTTCAGGCCAAGGACGGCATCTCTGTCAAGGGCGCCAACAACAGCAACACGACCAACCCTCCTCCGGCACCATCCAAGTCCCCGGAGGAGATGCGAAAACTCTTCATCCAGCGGGCCAAGAAGATCGACAAGATCTCCCGCATCGGCTTCCCCATGGCCTTCCTCATCTTCAACATGTTCTACTGGATCATCTACAAAATCGTCCGCAGGGAGGACGTCCACAACCAGTGACGGGTCTGGGCTGGGGTTGCTGGGAGTGGGCAGAGTGGGAGGGGCACAGGAATCTGAGGGCCGGAGGAGGAGGAGGAGGAGGGGAAGCGAGGTGCGTGCGCGCCATCTCTCAAATGCAGCGATGCATGGCTCAGAATGTGGCACTATCTATTCAACATTGGGTAGGGGTGGCAGGGGGAGGGAGGGGTTTTTCTAATACGGGAAGTGAGAGGCGGGGAGGAAGGGGAGGGTTCGGGGTGGGCGCAGCGGTGGGGAGTGGTAAAAACCACTTTCAAAAATTTGAGTCCGTGGGCTGTGCAGTTTTCCTGTTTGGAAGGAGAATACAGTCTGCCCCAGAGCAGCAGCAAAGCCATGTAATATATATGATATATATTCATGCTTAATATTAATGCAAAACCACAAGAACAAAAGACTTGTTTCTTAACCTATCAGCCTAGTAACTGCTTAAATTTTTAAAAGTCACAGAAGTGATGGACAATTTTTTCCAGAGTGGAAAACAGTCACAAATCAGCTTGCTCTGGTGTGTCCCACATCACACCCCTCCCAGCGCCATCCCTGTCTTCAAACTGGCCCAGGTGGACTCATGCCAAAAAGCCATTTCGCCTCTGCTTCAAGGGGGCCGTGCGGCCCAGGCACGGGTGGTGGAAATGGGGGAAGGTGGAGAGAGGAGAAGGGGAGTGACTAAAGAGATGGGACGATGCAGAGGACCGAGGATGGAGAGTCATCTTCACCCCTCCAGGCTGGGGACCTCTCTCTCTGCTGCTCCTCTCTAGGCCCTCTCATTTCTGTCCTTCTCCACCCACCCCACCTACCATCCACCGCCCAGAAATGGTCCCCATGGTTTTTCTCATCATATTGCTAATATGCAATCTTTTTTATGGTTAAAAAAAAAGTAATAATTTCAAGAAATAATATGCAGATAGACTGAGTATAAACAGATGCACTTTTTCAGATGTCTATTTTTTTGGAGAGTGTCTTTGGAATTGCAAGGAGGGGTATGTTTGGGAAGGTGGGGTTGCAGGATGAAACAGATGTATTATATTGTGGCTCTACGGAGTGGAGTTTTATGAGGTAAAAGGGCAGTCGTAGGCTGCTGCCGCTTAGATACATGGATACGGGTGGAAAGAAACAGTGATGTTTATAAAGTCTGTTCATTATATTCTGACATTTCATATACCACAAAGAACATGGGGAGCTTGGCGGGGGGGGGGGGGGAAGAGCCCATTATATTTTTGTAAATCTTTTTTTGTTTTTCTTTTTGGTGCTTTGTTTAGCTTTAACATTTAGGAAAGTTAGACAAATTCTCTTTCCTTCTAACTCTGAAGTGCCAGAACTATCCCAAGATAGCTAGGGTACTCCGGGGGAAAAGAAGAGGGACTAGGCAGTGGACCGCAGGAGTGGGGGAGCCTGCTCCAGGACACGGATGTTGACAGGTAGGAGGTCTGCAAGGCGGGCCGTGGGATCAGAAGGGAGCTGTGTCTGGCAGCTGGCACACCACTGCACCGGGGGCGACAGCACTATTACTTGCGGCATCCTCCCTGCTATGGCCTACAACCAGGATACTGGGATTGCATTTCTTTCTTTGCACTTTTGTGGATCAGAGTGGTAGGCAGTTGACAATCAGTCTGTACTGTGACTTCGGGTTCACTTGGGTCTTTGGAGCATCCCTAACTTAGGGCAGGACAGAAGTGAGACACTGGGAACCTAACCCCACCCTAAAGCACCTTCCCCAGGGGAAATGTCTCCCATTCCCCATGGTGCAATAGCTAATTCCCACAGAGGCCCAAAGAAGTGGGTCAAGATAAGGACCCAGAAGTGATTCAGGTCAAGAAAATGCACTATGCAGCCAAAAAAGGATTTGGCTTTGTGGCTTTAACGAAAAAGTTATTTGCAACCAAGTTCCAAGGTCAATAAATCATTGCCTTCCTTTCTTTTGGCCTGTGTAGAGCAGAAAATGAAGCTGTTTTCTAGCTTTGCAGGGTGTGGGATGGATCCTGGAATCACTTTTTCTAAGAAGCACTGAGGGATGGGAGCCAAGTGAGTAGGAGTTTGAGTAGGAAATGAGAGTAAAGACTGCTCATTTCCCTACCATTAACAGGTGTCTGGGAGAAGGCAATGGCACCCCACTCCAGTACTCTTGCCTGGAAAATCCCATGGATGGAGGAGCCTGGTGGGCTACAGTCCATGGAGTCGCTAGGAGTCGGACATGACTGAAGCGACTTAGCAGCAACAGGTGTCTGAGGAGGTGAAAGTTAAATAGAGGGATGTGAACAATCACTACCAATTAAAAACTAGAATATCAGATGTTGGACTGCTATTAGCACCTTTCATGAGCACTACATTCACTTTATTTAAGGGAGGCGGTGGGGAAAAACTTAATTTCCAAGTGGTACATAGGTCTCTGGAGAGGCCATCGGTCCCTTTCACTAGCACTTTATTCTCTTTATTTAAGGGGAAATCATTTTAAATTAAAAAAAAAACAAAAACACTAAAGAACCCCTTCTCTCTACTTGACTCATTATTAGACTAAATTCAGCATGTCTGAAGTCTAGGTGAATCAGGCAAAGGCACTAGGCCACTATCAGCAACTAAGACAGCACCAATCACTCTAAGACATTCTGCTTCTGCACTAAGACAGCACCAGTCACTCCAAGACATTCTGCTTCTGCTCGAACAGCAGAATCACACTGGTCTCCTTACATGAGGAGGTGTCCAGAATCTCTTTGAGACGTGGAAATCACTGGGCCATCTGCCCAACCTCTGCTGGATCCTTGAACTTCTGACACAATAGTGAATTTGTGTGCCCGCTGGGTGCTGCCAGGTCTAGCTGACAGTATCCACCAGACAACAGAATTATTTCAAACACAGAGGAGACGAAATCTTTTCTCAGGCTATTCTAAACATGGTATCCCTCACAGAAAATAAATGTGAGGTGATGCACGATAGCAATGAAAACAAGAATGCGGATTTTAGGCTTGCCACTAATATGCTTGGGTGACCTTGGGTAAATCACTAAGCTTTGGTTTCTTAAACTATACAATGGGGAGAGTGTCACAGGTGATTTCTAATTCCCTCCTAGCACTGACTGTTCTATGTGTTTGAACTGGTCTGTAGGAATTTCACACATCAGAAAGTTTAATATCATTTTGATTTCTGAACTCTCCAGGTGGCCAAGAACATACATATGCACATGTATATAGACATACAATTCTTGTTGTCCTTCATCTTTGGACAATTGGCAGATTTGTTTTTTCCTTTTGCTCTACTTTATCGAAGGTAAACAGTGGTGATGGAAAAGACAGCAATCATTATAATGTCAAAAATCCCATCATGAATTAGGAATGGAGCATGCTCAAGGAGAAGACATTATCATTAATGTATAATGTAGTAAGGATTTAGCAATTAATTATATGGATCTCATCATTATAGAAAATCAAAGTAGGCAATTTAGGCCATTTTTTTTTTTAGATGGCTCTAATAAACGGGCAATATTTTTGTAATTTCCTTTCAATTTGCTCACAAAGGACATCATGCCCTGGGACTATGCATGCCAAGTGCTAACGTCAAACTGATTTAGGTGTAACAAGTGGTTTACTGGTTTTCAAACCCTTTACATGTATAGACCAGTACTGATGCACAGAGGAGAATCGATACTGCCATAGACCAGTGGGTGATTTCACCCACCTCCAAAACTGCAGCTATTCCTAGGAGTCAAATTTAGGAGATGTCAATTAAGCAGATAATACCGACAACTTCTCACCTATTTGTTTACAACAGATCTCATTTGTTTCAAGAGCAGCCAAAATAAATGGCTCAGCTCTGCCATCCTCTGGTCCTTTGAAGTATTCAAGAGTCCATTCTTGACAAATGCTATAGGGAGTGACCAAGGATAGACACAATTGAAAGGAAAATGTGTCTATTAGAGAGATACCTTGAACTTAACTCTATTTTTATTTTGTCTTCAAAAACAAAAGGTAATTTGATCCAAATTACTTCTTTTTCTAAGCGGTCATTAAATTTAAAAAAAAGGGGGACTCCTCTAGGAAGTTCACCAGTATCTTTCATAGGCTATTTTTTCAAACTAGGGAGAAAATAAATATGACAGGAGACAGTTCTTTTCATTAGAAGTATGCACTTTTATGAGCATCATTAAAAAGAGATGAGATGGTGTTTTGTGAGGCTTCATATTAGATTGCAGAAGAGATCGGTGGCCCAGCTAAGCCAGTACCATCACTGGTAAGAGCCATGAAAATTAGATTTCTTAGTTAACTGCAACACTGAAATTGAAGGGAGCTGAGTTATCAGCATGTCTGCAGTAACTGAAGTTGGAGAGCCGCGGGTACAATCTGTATCAGCTTTGGGACTGGGCTGGAGATCTGAGATGTCCAGATATCCCCCCCATCTGGCTGGAAGCCCAGCCCAGGGACAATCAACACCACTGTGAAAGCTACCAGACTTATTCAATGAGCACCTTCTACACATTTAAAAGGCTGCCCTCCAAGCCAGCTCTGAAGAGCCAGGCAAGTATCAGGTTTCCTCTGTGAGCTATGATTCTCAGATTGACTGCAAGGCTTGCACTTTGAGGGGCTGGTAAGGTCTGTTGAGAAAGGATGAGTGGATCACTACCCCCTGATTAATAAAACCAACCAGACCAAAAATTCTAGAAGCAGGATATTCTTAAAATATAACTTTTCTTCTTCCACTAAGACCCTTCTCTCAGAAACCAATTCCTGAAATTTGAATGAAGAACCCTCCTATTTCCCTACAGCTCTAGGAACCAGAAGCTTATCCTGACCAGAGGAAGGAGTAAAAGAATACACTTTGTTTTGATTGAGCTGGGCTGCTCTTAATTACTTGTAACACTGTAAGGAAAAGCATATGTTGCAAAGGCTTCAGTCTCAGAGTATGATGAAATCCCTATAGACAGGAGGAACTTCTGTAGACAGGTTGAAATCCCTATAATAATGAGGAATTAAAAAAAAAAAAAAAAGAAAGAAAGAAAAAAATTCTGCCCTTCCCATCCTAGTCCATGGGGTAAGAGAATGAAAGTGATGACTACTTTCTGGCTGTCCCAGTTAAAGATCTCAGGATGTCCAGGAGGACAAGGGCAAGCTACCAACCTCTCTCCCATCCTTGAGGTATCTAGAATCTTGAGGGCCCAGACTAGACGATGCCTCTACCAAGTTATTATCCTGTTGCTTCCTTAAGATTTGGGAGAATGGCATTGAAACATGTGAAATGTCATGTATGAAACGAGATGCCAGTCCAGGTTCAATGCACGATGCTGGATGCTTGGGGCTGGTGCACTGGGACGACCCAGAGGGATGGTATGGGGAGGGAGGAGGGAGGAGGGTCCAGGATGGGGAACACATGAGAAATAAAGGAATAAAAAAAAAAAAAGAACATTAGTGAGGGATAGTGAGTAGATGATAAAAAAAAAAAAAAAGGATTTCTTAGGCTGTAAACAGCAATGGCAGGAGATGTTTGCTCATATGTGGGTGCTATTTCATGCTGTTTTGATGGAGCCGTGTGGTTCTTTAAAGCAATAATTAAGGTGCTTCATCATTCTTTGAAACAATGAGATGAGTTCCGAAGTAGAAATTATTGCCCAATAATTTTTAGGATCATTAAGGCTTCTTTAGCTAGGATCCAGACCATTACTTCTCCCTCTTCTCTCTCCATCCCACGTCTGCCTCCTTCCACTGTCTCCCTCCACCTCCTCTGTTTCATCAGTTTGTTCACCTTGTTTTTGAAACCCAAGTCTGCCAGAAGATGTGGATGTATTTCTGAGGGGGTGGGGAATGGGGTATTCGCGTGGGGACTAGAATGGATTAGTAGCTCCTGTCTCATTTGCTTTAAGGCTGTGATTTCTATTCTTCCTCTAGCTCTTGCATTTTGAAAAATTCAATGCTCTGGGAAATGTTCATTGGAACACTGAGTCAGTAAGTTAGACTATAGAGAATGGCAAGCCAAAAATATACCCTTCAGAGAGCACAGTGACAAAAATTATACTCTACGTAAGGCTATTAACCAGCTTTAGGGCAGAACCAGGTCACTAACCTGGGGGGTGAAAGATGCTGACTGGTGACAAGATTCCAAGCACGATGGGTCAGTCGCCCTGCTTCCCACTTCCTCAACATTGCCTTGGTTTAGGCCTGCCTTTCTTCAGACTCAACTGTGTTCTCGTGCAACTCCAGAAACCCAGTGCTCTATGTAAACACACCTGTTTCCTGAAGTGGACAGAGGTCAGTGGGAAGTGGGTCCTCATTCTGGCACTACCTCAGGCTCACCAAGGAAATATAGGTAAGCTAGCTACTCCACCTTTCTTGGCCCAAACACCCCCTGTAAACAGAGGGCGTTGAAGGAAATTTATCAAAGCCAAATTCTGGATACTTTGATGGGCTGATCAAGAGTATACTGTGTGTTCTAAAAAGGTTCCGTTGCTTCCCCATTTCAGTGTCAGGCTTGGAATCCCACCCCAGCCCTTCAGTGGGCAGGTAGGGAGAAATTAAGAAAGTGGAGCATATTGGTCCTCAAAGAGATTATCATCTTAATTTTCTGGCCATGAAAGTCTCAGGTATTTCACAGGACGGATAAAACTAACTTCTCACCTGCGAATCCCATCCAACATCAGGACAACATTCTGCTCTTGTAGTTTAGCATGTATGTCCTGTAAAGGCTGTACCCCACTTCCCAGGGCAGTTGTTTGAATTCTCTATGCCAGAGACTCTGGAAGAATCAACGAGAAATGTGTCAGAGCTGAACTTTTGAAATACCCCTGTGGAAATAACTGCAGCAACTCCAAGTTCCCCCTAGCTTGTCACCACACATCGTTTCATGGGCAAGACTTAGAAATATTTTCCTCTGTCCCTCTCTCTCTAGCTGCAGTTGAAGGCAGAAAATAAAAGGGGAGGGGAGATGCTTCATACCATTGGGAAGGTTCATCTAAATTCATACCACTAGCTAGGTTATACTAATAAAGAGAAGAACTATTATAGCAAGTATGGTGCAGTAGAGCCAGCTGTCTGCAAACCCTCCCCTCCCCCAAACAAACCTCATCCTTGCAATGATGTTCCTGAAATCATTTCTGTAGCTCCAACAAACACTGCTTATAATCAGAAAACACTGCTCCTGCCTTTCCCACCAGGGATGTATTTATGCTTTGTAGCAATAGAATCTCTTCAAAATGCTTACAGGATGACATGACAAATAATCTTCACTCCCTTCATCTGGCCCTAAAATTAATGGGAATAGTGCAGACTGAACTCTTTTCTGGTTCCAAATTTTTAAAAATTAATAGACTTTTAAATGATAATGCTTCCATTAGGAAACCAACTGCTTCCTATCCCAGCTCGCCATCACCATATAACCACTTCCTCCTTTGTCCCCAGAAGATTCAAGCTAGGCATATTTTAAAAGACCTCTAGAATGGATAGATGTGTGATAAAACATATATAGTGAAATAGTAGTTGTATCGTCACTGTAAAGTTCTATTTTCCCCTCAGTTTCCCTGTCTCTAAAACAGGAGTATTGAATTAGTTGAGCATGAAGTTTTCCTAGCTGTAAAGCTTGTTGATTTTTTTTTTTTAAGGCCACTAAAGGTACAGTTGTCCTTTAGTTGCAGAGAAAAAATAAGGACTTCCCCAGACTCTGTGATGGTCTTACTCTTCCTCTTCTCCTCTCAACTTTCCTCTCTAAACCCACTCATGATTTTCCTAGTACAGTGGAAAAGACACGAGCTCTGAGTTAGAAGGCTGACAACCAAGTAGGTGAGTGATCTTGAGCCAGACCATCACCCCTCTGACTCTCAATTTCTTTCTGTATCTGGGGATAATACCCACATCACAAACCCACTGTGTCAATAAAATGATATAATGTTAACTCCATCCCCTTGTTGTAAACTGTAGAGCATTTTCATCATCTCAGCCACTCTGAAACTCCTTCTTACTTCTTCCTGTTTGCCAGAAGAGGTCACCAAAAAGCTTTCTTTCACAACTGAGGCTGGTACCCAGAGGGCCAAAACCCACACACCCTCCAGAGCAGCTGATTCATGCTGGGAAATTTCATGCCTAGGGAAAATTCAAGCGCCAAGCATTCTCTCACTGGTGAATGAGCTCACTTCAGAGGCTGTACACATTCCAAGAAACCTAAATTCTAGTACCGATTCCACTTAACAAGCACTGCGTCCCTTTTTCCACAGACACCATTTGAGTACTACCTAAATAGAAGCACCGTATTTAGTAAACTCTGTGAATAGTGCTCAGTCACACATAGACTATTAAGATTACTGTATGTCAGTCTATAACTTAATTCCCACAATGGCCCTCATCCTATTTCTTCTTTTATAGATGAGGAAACTGAGGCTCAGAAACATTATGTTACTATTACTAGCCCAAGTCCCAGCCTTGCCCAAGTTTGACATCATTATAGACAATGGGAAGCCAAGTTTTGAAACAGGCATGACATTTTTACCTCTTCCACTCATCTGTTTTTGACTTCAACAAATTATTTCACTGTGACCTTAGTCACCTGCTTGTAAAAACCTCTTATCTTCCCAAATTGTTGAGTATAAAGTCAAGCAATTGATGTGGTAGTTTACTTTGTCATTAAAAAACAGTATATCTAAGATACAATAGTTTAACTCAAAATATTATCTTCTATCTTCTGATAACACACACGGTTCCTTTTGCCTAGGTACATCCCAATATACATAAATGTAACCTCCTGTAACATTACATGCCAAGGCATACCATTTTGTACTAGACTGGAAATCAAGCATCGTGTAAATCAAGAACCAAAATAATCCTTGGCCTCCCTCTTGGTAATAAACAATACAAACCAGCCCACCTTTAAAGACTGACAGCCTACTAATCCAGTGTTTAGTACATGAAGGATTTGGAAGTGATATGGGGCCATTTTCTGGCTATAGAACTGTGGAAGCAAGCAAAATCAGTTGACAACAGGGCAGAGTGGGAATAAACAGCATTTGGAGGACAATGAGAACACCTTGTGTGTAGTCCTGTAGGAGGGGTCACTGTGACCTGGAATGGCTTGGATTTGGCTGGACTCAAGGGCAAGAACTAGACCTTTTCTGGAAGTCTTACTTAGGTCCCTCTAAACACTCACCCAAGAACCTACTACAAACAGTACACGGCACAGGAACCAAGAGTAATTACAGAACTTAATTTATGAAGTGAAATGTGATATGGATATGAGTAACTAAGCCAAAAGATATGTAACAGATGAGACAGAAATCAGGAGAGGTCTCTTGGAGGATGGCTATCTGGGCTCAGACTTTTAACAAGAAAGCAGTTTCCTTTTTAAGTCACCTTTCAAAGTGTTAAACCCAAGATCACTTCCTTCAAGTAGCTGCGGAGGTAAAAAGGGAGCAACTCTTTATAATCTATGAACGTAACCCACTGCCACTCCCAAAATTTTTTAATAAGCTACTACTTGTCTCCTTATGTTTCTGACTAAACAATCACCTAGGTAACTTGATGTGTACAAACTAGTCAGACCAGTTCATGGGAGTAGGCTTCTTACATTTCTGAGGTCCCCTTTGGCCTCATCCATGACTCTACAGTTGCACCCACAAGTCTGGCCTTTGGCATAACAGGACCATGAGCTATAAGCAGCAATGCCAGGCAAATCTTGGCTCCTGCTCTGAGGGCCAGAGCCGTATTCTGTGTAGCTCTGTCTGGATGCTGGTGAGCAAAAATGGCACTCTGAATGAACCCTACCTAGTGACCACAAGTCAGGTTCAGCAGGTCTCCAGGCAACTGTTGAGTGCTTGCCTTTAGGTGATTTTTCAAAATGTCTCAGCCTAGAGAAAGCTGTTTAGGCCTTCAAGGTTTGAGCTGGAAGCTCAAGGGGGAGGTTTCAAAAGAAAGTGTTATAGCCAGGACTAGAGTTTACATATTCTTTCCAGTTTTCCTATCAGCTTTGTTTTTAACCTCCCTACACCTGCCTGTCTTCATCTACCAGCTATTCTACTGCATCAAGGCAGTTTACCATGAAAGCAGGGTATCAGAATATAACAGAGCTTCTTTTCTTACAACACAGGAAGGGATAATAGAAGTTCTGAAGTAATTACTAGTGTGGAATGCGGGAAATATGTGACAGAGAAAGGAGGGTGCCATGGACTGAACGTTTCATGGCTGACAGGCCATTTGAGAAGTAGGAACCTTAAAAAACATGTGAGATTTTGACAGATGGGAGAAGAGTATTCTGGCAGAAGGAACATGACTAAAAATAAGGAGGTAAATAACAAAGGGCACAATATAAGGCACTGTGATTATCCATTTGGCTGAAGTCTAATGAATGGTAGGCATGTTTGGAAAGACAGATTTGGAGTACATCAGGACTACCTTAAAAGTAGAAAAAACCAAAAGGGTATCCCTTTCATGGTTTGTAAAGTAGTTCATTCCATCCCCTCACCATTAGCTGATATTAATACTTCCAACCCAATTCAAACTTACCGGTACTTTCTTGCAGGAAACTCAACTTTATCTTAGCAGCAGATATAGTAAGTACCCACTAGAAATTCACATCGTCAAGGACACCAATTCAAGCCAAGTATTAAGCATTTAGTTTGTGATAGGTAGGCACTAGAAAGAAGACAATAAAGGCACATTCAGCTCGCTATTCTACAGTGATTCTGAGAAAGTTACTCTTAGAGTTTTATCTTTTGTCAAATATCATGCCAAGCCAATCTTAGTACAAGGCAGGTATTTGTAAAGGAGAGACTGTGCTCCTAATATTATTACATTTTGTTGATCTGAAATATTAAACAGAGATGACCTAAAAGACAAGTACAGTTTAGCACACCCCTTTTTTTTCTCAGCTTTAAAATAATTCTCCCAACCCAGAGACCATCTCTCCATTCAAAGCACGAAATCATGACTATAAAGTAAAAAGTGTATGGAGGGGGAAAAAGTCAAATATGAACAGGAAAAAATAAAATAAGACAAAAGTAACTGGGTTTTAGTAAGTCATTGCCTATGGAAGTATATAAAAAGAATAGTTTCTTTCTGAATGATTTACCTTTCTTCAGAAAGAATATTTTTGGGAAAGAGAAGGTTAGTATTACCTATCCTAGTAAATGAAAGACTGCCCCAAGTCTTTTTTAGAAGTGGTGCTTACGTATCAAATAATCACTTTGCTAAACTCAGTTTTTCCCACATTAGATATATTTCTACCTCATTTAAAGTGTACCATGCTCAACACGTCATTTAGCCAGACTACGTAAGGGACAGAAAAAAAAAATGGACATACCACAGTGCATTTCAGAGCAGTTTTTAAATCCAGACTATTTCGTATTTTGATGGTTCGATCTTCCCATATTGGATCCATTATATTTTCAGCACTAACAACAGTTACAATGAGATGAGTAAATTAAATCCCAAAGTGTGCATCTTTGCTACTTAGTATATTGGACCCAGATAAAATACCTACCCAATGTGATTTCTGCACACATTAAACAAAAGTACAATGTTCTTAAAAAAAAATTTTTTTTTTTCAAAGCAAGTTAAATAGCCAAGTTCTACTTTCAAGACAAACACGCCAACTGACTTGAGCAGCCTGCAAATAAGTTTGAAAAACGATGCAATACACACCTTCACTGTTGGAATTAGACTCGACATGTACAACATGAACCACAAAGAGTCTAAGACAAAACCCTGAATGATTTTACGCCTGGAAGTAAGGCTGTCGAAGTGGATCCCTGTCTCATTGTCTGGATCAGTCCAAACTCAGTTTACCTAGAATGTTTCAAATCACTGCAAGCAATGTAAATTAACTAGTGTCATTCTGGGTGAAGTACACTTGGAAAGTACAGTGACTGCTCACTTTCTAAGTGTTCAGACATACTAAAGTGCTTCCAAACCACACATTATCTGGTCCTCTCCCAGGACAAGCCATTTCCAGAGACCTCATTCTCAAAATTGACTGACCCAGGGAACATGGGACATGACGAATTACCTTGCAACCAAAGTTGTGAATGCCCTAAGGCCCATAGACAACTGGGGATGAACAGGACTATTTGATATCCAATTCATAGCTAAGTCAACATTAATGAAAAAGCAGTTAGATTAATCTACAACATTCCAAAATGAGTGATAACATTATCAAATAAATGCTCAGTCACTGTACCCTATTTACATAATTTATCTTAGACTTTCTTTTTGGGGGGGGGTGGGAGGGGACAAGATTCATTCACTGAGATGGGCCAATCTCAAGATTTCCCCTCAACCTTGCCAAAGTAAATGCCTTCTGCATCACTGTAAGTCAGCTCCAAAGGACTTGCCCTTCAAGCTTTCCCCATTTAACTCATGTAGATATTTGCACAAAAGATCTGCCCTTTGTCTTAAAAGTTGCCTGACTTGATGTTTAGGCAGAAGAGCAAATCCCATGTATGATACTTCTGCAAGTAATTTTACATTTCCTTTTTTCCGAAAAGGTACTGCCAACTTACATGTGTGATACAGTGGAGATAAAAGTTTATTACTAAGGGACCTTCCCTGGGAGGTGTCCAGTGATCAAGACTCTGCTTCCATTGCAGGTGGCATGGGCTTGATCCCTGGTCGGGAACTGAGTTTCTGCATGCCTTGTGGCACCGCCAATAAAAACAAAGTTATTAACTTTCAGTGACTCTAGGGGTTGTTACCTGAAACCTCACACTCTGGTCATTACACTTTATTCAAAAAGTTCTCTTTTAACTCCAAAGAATAGAAAGGCACTGTGTAGTTCTTAGGTCACAATGCCAACACTGACTGTAGAGTCTGTTACAGGTAAGACAAATGCAAATTACAATTCTGACTGTAATTACAGTACTTTTTGGGAGATGTAAAAATTATGCTGGATTGGGCAGTGTTAGCTAAGCTGCTAAATGCTTCATCATCCATGATGGAAGAGGTTCAAAATAATTCATAGTTCCCTGTAGGAGACTGCAAAAATCACAAGCCCACACAGCAGTAACTGACAACTAGCCAAAGTAGAAGACATTTCTCAGTAGCCTGGGGACATCTTAAACAATGAACGGGCCTGGAAAACTGGGTCAGGATTACTCACAAAGCTCCTCATCCTTTCCTGGAAGAAAATGTGATAGTATGTCTTTTATATGGAAATTTCTTTGTATATATGTATAAACTTGGTATGGCCTTAATGCTGCAGTTAAGGATTTGTTTGGCTACCACCTTAAGCAGCGTGTTAAGCAATCGCCTCCTTATGGTATATTTTTACTTCTCCCTGGACTCTTAACCTTGAACAACCAATTCCCCTTTGTCCCTTATTCAACCCTGTTTTTTGCATGAAGTCATAAATGTTATGGCAGTTATTTTTTGGCTTGTAAAAAAAAATCTATTTCTGCAGTTTGAAGATGGAATGTAAACTTTCTGTGATACATGTATATATAAAAATATATTTATTGAACCATCCATATACACACATCCATGCTGATTCCAACGGAAAAAAATTAAAAGTTTTCTGAAATTTTCCCTGTGGTTAATTCATAGTTGTTACTACTTAACCAACTTGATATTAGGAGCACTTTTGAAATCTTGCAATTACCCGAGAGAAACCTACGTATCATCTGGAAAACATCATTTCACTTAAGACAAGGCTTTATGCTGTTCATTCAAGATATATTTATTGATAGGTGCTATGGGATACAAAGATGACTGAAACACAGATCCTGCCCATAAGGAGCTTACAGTCTAGCAGGGAAGACAGAACACGTACATGGGATACATGGTCAGAGCTAGGTTTCAGTAAGATGAATCTAACATTGTGTAGAAAGTAGACTGGAAGTAGAAAGAGGTAAAGAAAGCTGAGAGGCCACTGAAAGGAAGTGAGGAGGAAGGATGTGAAAGACTGCTGAGGTAGAACTGACAGGAACTAGCAGGAGACAGGATGTAAGGAGTAAGGAGACAGGAAGCAGGTGACTAGGGTGGCTTTGACTTGTAGCACGGGTGATGGCAAACTGAGAACGGAGTAGGTGTACAGGAAGAAATGGTGTACAATGAAACTTGGCACATACAGCTCCTGCGCGTCAACACAAAATGCCCAGGATATACTGGGCGCAATCAGAAAGAAACAGGTAATTGCCCAGACCAGGGATGGAAGTACTTCAAAATGACCAGAGACTTCTCCCTCTTCTGCCCACCCCTCAGTTTCACACTAATCCCCTCTGATATGAAATGTGTGATGCCTATAATTGACTGAATTATGGCCAATCCCTAGGCATGCCTCCCTCATAAGCATGAAAACAGGAATACATTATTCAACTGAGTGAGTCCTCATTTAAGGGTGCTTTCATTTTCATGTACCTCCAGGAGGAATGGATTAATCCTCCAGTCCTTGTCCTCCAGGAGATTATGGTATGTTCTAGTTCTAGGTTGAAGGCATAAGTTATAAGCTAAGAGAAAGGTATTAAATATTCTAGGAACACATTTCAAAATGAAGATTGGGATAGAATTTCCAACAGGAGGGACAATGTGGAAGAAAAGCAGATGAAAATAAATTTGCTCCTTACTTCAAATTCTGGACAGACCAACCCCCACAGGGTAATGAATTAACCTCTCCTAAGACATCTTAAGACATCTTTTCTCTTAAGGAGGAAAAAAAAGCTCTTGAACAAGGTCTTGGAAAAAAGGTTTTGATGGTAAGAGATGGGAGGTGGCGGGGGAGGGGAGGCAGGGAGAATGCAGATGCAAGTCTATCTTCAGGAGAGTGAAGGCACTTGAAGCCACGGAATCAGTAATACCTAGCTTGTCAGCAAACCATACACATCCTTCCGTGAAGAATAGGAAAAACCACTGGAAAGGCAGATTAGGACCCTGATTCAAACATGGTGCTGCCAGGCACTGAACCGGGTATATGGCTAAGACCAAATTGCTGCCCCTTAGGAGCTTACAGTTGTCACAATACAAGGTGGGGAAAGCACCACAATGTACAGAATGCAAACTGCTGACGGGTTTAGGAGAAAATTACAGCTGAGTTTCAGCTATTAACACATTAGGATACCCAATAGCTTTCTGACGGCTAGTAGTAAACCCATCCCTGAGGGGAACACAAGTTAATGTCCTTATTGACAAAAGGCCCTGGAACGGGGCATTAAAACAGTTGGAAGAAAACAAAAAACGTGGGTATGAAAACTGAGCTAATGAAGCAACTGGATAAGCACACAGTGTGGCTCCTTCCCTTTCCTCCCCACATCCTACCTTTCAACAGCTTTGGCTTACTAAAGCAAACACACGGCAGGACTGGAAACTCCTGAATGTGCTGTACTAGTCATCCGAGTCATCCACCTTTTGAAAATTGCAAGGGTTATACAAATCACCTTAGTCCTTTCCAGCACTGATATTCTAAGAAATCTAGGAGTCTCCTCCTGTTTCTTGTGATAATCATCAGTACGGGGGGGGGGGGACACTTTATAGAAATAGTTTCTCACTTAAAATTATGACTTTCTTTTAATATAAACCATAAATTATTCATATTCCATCAGCTAAATTCCACCCCTATCCCACTCTTCTTGAAAACCAATGTAGATACCTATGCAAATTTATTTTTAACACAATGTATGTTCTACATAGTCTACTTAAATTGTAAACTGAATCTTTAAATGAAGTCCCTTCTTCCCTAATTCCTTACGTGTTCATTTAAAAGGGCCAAATCACTGTACATACACTCCTCATAAAAAATTTAAGAATCTAAACCAAACCCAAACAGGTGACAACAAAACTTAGGGAGAGTATCAGTAACCAAAGTGGTTAATTACAGCAATAGTTAAAACTATATCCATATTAAATGATATAATCATCCCTCTAATTACTACCAAAAATACAGGAAAACTTCCCACAAGTGGGTTTCTGAAAAATAAATACTTGCTAAAGTACTTCAATAGTGAATTTTTGGGTAAGCATCACTTACTTTAAAAAAAAAAACACACAAAGACACACTGAATGGATACAAGTCCCTTAGGAATCTGTGACATTGGACACATTTCAAAGTAATAACCCTGCATAGATTTCTGTAACTGACCAGGTCACATGGTTTATGGAAGTAACAAGAGAACTGATTTCCAATACTATATTCTTCTCACTGGGGGTTACCAGGTTTGAGTGGAAACTGAAGAGGAGAGACTTCGAAAGTTATGCAATCAAAAGACAACAACTTTGATTCTAAGCCAATACATAAGCATGATCAAAAGTAAAACTGGTTAAGGGTTGTAGGCCACCTTTAATCAACCTTTCACTCATTCAGGCCATTATTAAAGACTGCTGCATGAACGCATGAGCAAAGCAATCTAATTTCAGCATCATTCAGAGTTAGATACATATCCACTAAAAATAATAAAAATCAAAGTTTTATCTCACATGTGCCACTGTATCTTTAATTCAGTCTAGTAAGTTCACAAGCCCATCTATGGTCCCCAGAACCTTGATATTACAGTAAACACAAATTCCAAAAGGTATTACTACCCTAAAACCAGAAGTCCTCATTTAATGACCTAGTACAACATGACAAGCAACTTTAACCTACAACCCATCCCACATAAAGTATTGCTAAGTTTCTAACACATGCTTTAAGGTTTCTAACATTTGCAAAAGACTACCCCTAATTGTCCACTGCCAATGTGTGGTACATTAGGCACTTAGCTAGAACTCCATATTCAAATAAATGTTGAAGTTGCTTCTTTTACAAGATTCAAAATTGCTCAACTACAAGTTCAACAACTGTGTAATCTGTATACAGCTCCTACAGAGATTCTTTTAAGTAGCACAAAAATAAAGCTTTAATATAAAAATTATTTTTATAGATCAGTAGATTTGACAAATGCAAACAACTTACCTAAAATAAGCCACAAGAGAAACAATGGACTACAAATTTAAACTTCATAGAAAGAAATTTTCATATATTCTAACAAACGGTATCTATAAAGTGCCACGTTCTCCACTAAATCACTAACTCTACCAGGTTTCTCAAATAGAGGGATGAAGAAAAGTATCAGAGGATGGCAGTTATAAGCAAAAAACACAACTCAACTAACCTGGATGATGCTAAAAATATTGTCTTCCACATCCAGATTAAATTGTACTAAATGTATTACCAAACCAGATGAGAAAATAATCTAGTAATTCAATAGCAATGTGTTACAATACAGTCTGCAAATAAAAAGAAGCCCTACAAAATTAATGTTTAACTACTTTACCCTCATGGGAATAGAAAATGGTAATGCTAGTCTTGACCTGAAAGTTTTGCAGACTCAAGTCTCTACACTATAGTTATTTCATGCCCTATTCCCTTAATGGTATTCAAATGTAAATACAGGTAGGCACTATGGTTCTAGAAAAAAAGCATCAGTTTTGGAGGCCAATCTGCTCCTACTACATGGAGGTTCGTGATGTACTTTCTTCACCTACTACTTTGGGAGGGGAATAACACCTAATTCACAGGGTATAGCTGTGAAAAATTTAGTTGTCTAACCTAAAACTAAAGTGCAATTCAACTAACATGGTGGTAGTAACCTACTGATCCAAAACCAAACAATTATTCTTGCATTATCCATTTCACCACTTCGCAGCAATAACTCAAAATGTTGAGAACACAGGAAAACACAAAACGGCCCTCAATATAAAGCAAACAAAAGTATTTTTGTACAGCCAAAGGTCTATTTATTTTCAACAGGTCTTAAAAGACTGAGATCTACTGAACCAAACTAGTGTACCTTAGCTAAAATGTTCATGTGTGAAGGGTTTTAAGCTCAGGAGAAAAGAATTACATGTTGGGCCATTCCAACAGACAAAAAATTAAGTTGAATGTGATGAGGTGATGCTCCCTACAGAAAATCTTGCCCTCATCTATTTTATTTTCACTAACTGTGAAATATGTGAATAGATGTGTACCTAGGGTAACATGTTTATTACATCAGCAGTAAATGTTATCAGTGATAGCTAGATACTTAAGAGTGTTAACCAGGGTGCTGAATCCTATTTATAAAGTCCAATGCAAGTCAAACCACCACAATATCCCAATTATGGTAACTTGAAATTACTGAAGCAACCTTTTGGGAAATTATGCAGGAATTCCCTGCAATAAATTACAAGCAGCATATAGTATATTGCTACCTCTCCAAATTAAAACACAATACACACACAATTGGTACAAATAAAGTAAAGTTGGGATTAATTACTTACAGTAGTTGTTACTATAATTCCTGAGAGATTTCTAGTTGCTATTTTTCTGAGACTCTATTTCAAACGAATGAGTCTTCACTCCAGTTGTCCTACTCCACCATTCTACCCACCATGAATTACAGGAGTAAGGACTCCCTGTGTTCTCAGTGGGGTTGCTTCATTTTCCAAGAGCATTTTGGCATCACTGGCCCCCATTCACCAAACACCAGATGCAGGGCATGCATCTCCCTCCACCCGCCTCCCCACCAAAAAACCCCACAAATTTGTGCATGTCCTCTAGGATATAACAATAGCCCCAAGTTGAGAAACACTGTATTTAGTTAGTGCCCTTAAAGCTCTGCTCTGAGGAGGAAAAACATTTAGAAATGTATGGTTTAGTATTCACTTATGAAAAATGATTTCTAGGTTATCTATATTTTATCACCTAATAGTTACTGCAACTTAATTTTTTTCCTCAAAAATAACTCAGGCTAAATTTTCTTTTCTACTACAAGCTTAATATAAGCTACAAAAGTACAAGCTGAATTTCTTCTAATTCTGGGCCAAATGAAGTGGTTACCAACTAGTTGTTTAAACTGACCCAAAAACCAGCTATGGGATTCAGTTATGTAAGTTTTTTTATGTTGTTATATATGAAGGAGATGTTGCCAATTTTCAAATATTTGTGGTACTAAGGACCAACTGATAACATCAAAAACTTCATTTAACATTACGCCCTTCAGTAAACCTAGTTTCCCAGTACAGCAAAACATTCCTATTCCTACTAATATACTAGCCTCAAACAATAGTCTTAAAGATGAACACTGTTAAAAAAAAAATAAGTTTAAGTTGACAACCTCATTGCCCTTCAATTGGTAGTGACAAGTTATCACACAAAGGCTTGCTACACAAATGTGTGAACAAAGCCTTCACCCATCTCACACACAGCACTCAACACACACCATGCAAAACGAGTATTAGTCTATATCGCCAGATCTTCCAGAAACGTTTTAATAAAAATTGGCCATTTCCAAGAAATACCCACTGCATGCCCACCAGGGAAAGGGAACCATAACAAAACAGAAAATTTACCATATGGCTATGATTAAAAGAAAAAAAAAAAAAACCTAGCACTCACTCAAGCACACCATCAAAGTCCAACATTAATGTCACATTCTTTCTTACGGGCTATGATTAGGATTCTGAATAGACACTGAAATAAAACTTAATACAAATGCTGAACTATTCAGGTCAAAGGACTCTACAGAAGCATCTGTACTCAAAGGCATTCCAGTTTGAAACTCAATTTCAGAATAAGGCATAACAAATGAACACAAGACATACAGAGTAAAAAATGGGGTCATAATTCCCAACATACTCTGAACCTGATAGAACAAATCTAGGGGTCTTTTTTTTTTTTATTATTATTTTCTTTAAACAATTGCCAAGACTGGAATCAAAGATAAATAGAAGGCACAACAGTTTTGCTCTGGTTTTGTGTTACTTAGATTTGGAAATTTTTTTTGTTCTTTTTTCTTTTTTTACAAATACAAATTAAACATGAAAAAAACTCTACTTCAAAAAAAAACAGTTCAAGAAAAGCTTATCAGTTGCATTCTAGACATTTAAACCTATCTCACAACTTAAATTCCAATGTCAAAACCAGTAGATTTTAGAACTGTTTTGTGATCATGTTTTAAAAGAAAACTCGAACACCTTTTATTCAGTTTTTAACCACATCAACGAGAATCAAAATTGTCAATTTTTCCAATGGCAATTTCTCCACACCAGAAGATAGTCATGACTCTCAAAGAGGAAAACAATTTGGGTTTCTCCGGTCTTCAAAATGTTTATCAAATCCTGTAGTTCTCACAGGCTTTTGAAATACATAGAAAGTAAGTAAGAAATAGTCCAATGAATGAAACATACCAAATGTCAGTAAGAAGCAAGACACATTCCTTTGGGGAAACTGTTAAAAAAAAAAAAAATCCAGTCTGTATATGCAAATAAAGCAAAGAAATTCAGTCTTTTTTTTCTTCTTTAAAAATCCATTTTTCCTAAAATATTCCACAAAATTGGAAGTGACGGACTAAAAGGTGGGGGGCAGGGGAGAGAAGGAGCACACACCATTAACACAAAAAGTAAAATTGTACAAACTTAAGCAGTTTATGATAGACTAGGATCATATTCCAAGATACCAAGGTTGGCTGAAGAAATTCATCATTCTGTGGGAGCTAGTTTGTACTGCTGCCTGAAGACTGGTGAAGAGCAATTCACTGCCTTGGAGCAATGCTCCTGCCCACTCCAAATCCTGGTTTCTGCACCATGCCTCCACGAGGTGGGCCTCTCATGCCACCACCCAGCCCACCTCGAGGGCCTCCAGGTCCCCGCAGGCGGTTATCCCGGCGGTCCCCTTCACGGGCAGCTCGAGTCTTCTTTTCTTCCACGTTCAGACGGACCTCTCCTCTGAACATGATGGGCTGTAAGAATCAAGGTGAACAGATTTACAGAGTGCTTATGAACTACTCTCAAAAGAGTAGCAAAAGAGCTTATGAGCTAGCTCTCAAAGATAAAAGAAAGCTAGAAAAAGAAAAAGAATCAGCAGCTTACAAATCAGCTGCCTTCTCACAGTTCACTTTTTGTCTCAAACTCAGAACACATAATTTTTCCATTAACAGATACATGAAAAAGTGATCAGGTATTCAAGTTAGTTCAAAAGTTTAAAAGTCCACTTGTACACAGCAGTACAAGTAACTCTTATTAAAGTAAACCTTACCTTCTCATAGAATTATGTAAGTGGGATATAAATAAAAATTGCCACCTTTTCCAGGGGCTGGGAGACTTAGAATAAAATCCCATCATCATGTAATGTGGAAAGATTTTGCTGTACATGTTTATGCAGAGTACACATACATCTCAAAAACATCATGAATTTCATTTCAATATAACCTTAAGAAAATGCAATTTGCCTTAACAGAATTTGGGAAAATACTAAAATAACAATACTAGATCTTAGTGCAGGGGGAAAAAGTCTTGGGTCTTCTTTTTTGCCAAAAGAACTATAGTAAACAAAGGGTTACTCAAGATTTCAATCAACTCAATTTATGTTCCTTGCTGGCACTCTGTGGTTTTCTAACAGAAGTATTTTTTCAAAAGAAATACCTAACAGTTCTTACTATGCAGAAGTGTTCTATATACTTCACTTTTATTATCTCTTTTAATCTTCACAACAACCCTTCAAGGGTTATTATCATAACTATTTTATATAGACCAGCAAACTGGTACTAGGGAGGTTAAAGAACACATACTACACAGGTCACAAGTCTAGTGAGTGACAGAAGAGCAATGTAAACCCAGGCATACTGACAGCAAAGTATAAGCACTCAGTCTACACAGCATGGACAGACACCAGTTATATTCTACAAGCTATTTCTGTACACAAAAAACTGCTGAAGGGGATAAGGTAAACTTCTACCCAGACAGCGAGGTGAGGCTAAGTGTTAGTCGCTCAGTCATGTCCAACTCATTTCTTGCTCAGTTATGTCCAACTCTTTGCAACCCCATAGACTGTAGCCCACCAGGCTCCTCTGTCCATGGAATTCTCCAGGCAAGAACACTGGAGTGGGTTGCCATTCCCTTCTCCAGGGGATCTTCCTGACCCAGGGATTGAACCTGGATCTAAAACCTTGCAGGCAGTTTCTTTACTGTCTGAGCCACCTAAAGCAAGCTACATTTGAAGCTCCCAAAGTACACAGACATGATCTGAAAGTGCATGTGAGGAAACCTGCACAGGGGTTGGGCAGGGAAGTCCCTTTTGAGCTCTGATTCTAATTTAAATTTTATATTCTGATTAAACATATATTTGTATATATATAAATATCTTAACACATCCAATATTACAAATATTTTATACACTATATAAATCATACACATTAATATGAAGTGCTATTCCTGGCAACGTTTTACATACAGTGAGAAAAACAGAAGTATTTTAATCCTGAAAGATAAGAGGTTGTGACTGCAGATATTTTAAAAGGTAGTTATAGAAGACATCTCTAAGGAGGTATCAAAAGGACAGAAGCAATCTGAATGAAAAAAGGTACCAGACATACACCCCTTTCTGAGGAACTTTACTTCAAAAATTCTTATGCCTAAAGATATCATGACTCACCCACATGCCGTCAATGAAACACCAAAGCCCTCCTCTTGGATAATTAACTAGGAAGCAATCAGCTCTGACCTTGTTTGGCCCCACTGGGATTATCACACCATTGAAAATACAAATTCAAGGCTGCACCAAAAAGTGTGACCACTGAACTATCACATGCTTAATGGTGAATTTACAACAAGGCCTTTAGGACATTTCTGGGTTCAGTATTCCTGTGTTCTGGGTGAGATAAGCCATTATTTTCTCCACATTTCTCAATGTTTTGCAGGAGATGCTTCACAAAAATAGTGGTCAAACAGTTTGATAGATAATGCACATTTCCAAATGAAGGCTAACTTATAACCACAGCATTAAACTTTGCAGTATATCCACTAACATTCTGGAGAATATCAGACATTCTAGAGAACCACTGGGAAATAATGATCTGAACCATTTCTAACTAACATGGTTAATAAAATGTGTAAGCTTTAACTGGCAGAGACTCAAAATAGACTAGTGGTTGCCAGGGCCTGGGGAGAGAGGATATGGGCAGAGACTGCTTAATGGGTAAGGGACTTACTCTTGATGAAACTGTTTGCAACTAGACAGGTGATGGTTGCACAACAATGTGTATTAAACGTCACTGAATTGTACCCTTTAAAATGTTTAATTTTGTTATGTGAGTTTCACCTCAATTGAAAAAAAGTGAGGTCTTAAAACTCCCACACTCATCTCAGTAAATTAACAGTATTTATATCTTTGTTTTTCTCTACAGCGACTACTACTACAGAGCTTTTTTGCTAATGAAAGATGTGGGGGAAGGAAAGGGGTCTTATACGGACACAGAAACAAGACTCCAATTCTACAAATTCCTCTACTATTGGAGAAGGTAGACTGACTCCAAACCCAGACAAGTTAAAGAACAAAAGGAGACGCTCCTCGTAGTTATACCCGAACAGTTATATAGGAAAACTGCAAGTATACCTGGTAAACAAACTGATTCTAAGTTCTTGGCTAAAAGACACATAGTGCTTCATTCATCTCTTACAACGAATAAAGGATCTGCATAAATCTCAGAGTACTGGCAACCACAGTTACTTCACTCTCCATCACGCAACTTAGGCCAAAACTATTTATATGATACTTTGTTTTGCTAAGTTCCCAGGCAATTCTTTTAATAATGGTTAAACATGATGAAAAATATTACCCAGACAGGTTGGAATAAATTGCACTTTACATGTAAGACACAGTTTTAAGGATGGATGAATACATTAAGATATAAAAAAAATACAAGATGAAAAATTGCTTACCCTGTTGCTAAGCACCTTCTGAACAGGCTCAGAATCATCAAACACAACAAACCCAAAATTGGGTAATTTCCCACCACTGTTAATACGCAGTTCTACCACATTCCCATAATCTGCAAGTGAAACACAGATTATCAAATAAGTTAGAACACTTTTAAAAATATTACATGCACATTGTCCACCAACAGCCACCAGGCACATGTGGCTATAGGGAATGTGAACTGTGGCTACTCTGAAAGACGTGCCCTGTGTGCCAACACACACACAGGATTTCAAAGACTTACAATAGGATCACGGAAAATATCTCATGTTTACATATATTCAGATGATGTCTTAGACACACTAGGTTAAGTGAAATACTAATTTAATTGTCCAGTTCTAAGAGTCGGGCACGACTGAGCAACTGAACTGAACTGAACTGAAAGTGTAACTACAGGGTGATCTAGTGGTTAAGAATCTGCCTGCCAATGCAGGTGACAGGGGTTTGATCCCTGGTCCGGGAAGATCCCACATGCCGCAGAGCAGCTAAGCCTGTGTGTCACAACTACTGAAGCCCAAGCACCCTAGAGCTGGTGCTCCGCAATAAGCCACTGCAAAGAGAAGCTCGTGCACCACGACTAGAGAAGGCCCAAGTGCAGCAACAAAGACCCAGCGCAGTCAAATAAATAAATATATCTTAAAAATAAAAAATAAAGTGTTACTAGAAAACTTAAAATTACATACGTGACTATCTTCTATTTCTATCGGACAGCAGATGAATCTAGTGTTTAAAACTCAACAACATGAGTGGGAGGGAGGTTCAAGAGGGAGGGTGCATATGTATCCTAGGGGTGATTCGCATTGCTGTATGGCAGAAACCAACACAACGCTGTAAAGCAATTATCTTCCAATTAAAACTAAATCTTAAAAAAAGATGGGAAAAAAAAACCTTAATAACCTACTTTGAAAAAAGTCTTTAAGCTCTGATTTATCCACCTCATGAGGCAGGTTGCCAATGAAGAGCTGGTGACTGTCAGGGTGTCTCACAATTCTTCGGGGTTCCACATCGCCTTGCTCACCAGCCTCACGGACTGAAGAGGAAACAAAAACAGCAAGGAATGAGAAAGAAGACACCTTGCAGTAACTGTTCCATTCAACAGTTTTCTCTCTACCCCTAAACACAGATAATTCAATTCACTCTGCAATGTATTTTTAAATCTAAGTACCCACAAATATCAACTGCCCTCCCAAAACAAGCTCTCATCCTCAACATGCCCAGCGTAGAGAAGCCCTTCTGAGCTCTCACCTGGTCTGGGTCCCCTCTGGGGAGGAACATTTATTCGCTGTTCTCGCACCCTCTGATCCCTCTGAGGCCTCTGAAGTGGAATCTGAGATTCAGGCTTAGACTCCGGGCGAGGCTGAAAAATGTATGCGTCAAAATCAAAGCAAGCTTATCTTTTTTTTCCTTTTTAAGTGTTCTAACTAACAATAAGGTTTAAAACTAGAAAATGACCATTCTTGAGTTCTCTCACCATTCCCTCCAAAAAACCCAAACAAACAAAAATAAAAACACATTAAAAATCACTTTGTACCCATTCTCCTCTGCCTTATTTGTTGCTGTTGCTGTTCCTTAGTTGTCAAGTCGTGCCCGACTCTTTGTGACCCCATGGACTGTAGCCTGCCAGGCTCCTCTGTCCATGGAATTCTCCAGGCAAGAATACTGGAGTGGGTGGCCATTTCCTTCACCAGGGGATCATCCCAACCCAGGGATCGAACCTGTGTCTCCTGCACTGGCAGGTGGATTCTTTATCACTGAGCCATCAGGGAACCCTGTCTTATCTGTTAAACCTCTCTAAATTCACATTACGTGAAAATATAAGTAAATTTGCCTAACATGCAAATTTAATTATAAACTCACCTGTGAAGCTGGTACTTTAACAACATGTGGGGGTATCCCAGTAACTGGAACAGCTCCACTGGGTGGAAGGTTCTTACTGGTCACAGATGCCCAAGAAAAGGTCTAAGGGAATACCACCATGAGTTGTTATAATACTTAGCAAAACAATATAAAAGTTCTAGGCTTTTGATTTCTTGTACATTATATGTGCATCACATTCTCAAGAGGCAAGATGGTTTCTAAGTAACTTGAGATTCCTTTGCCCCAGCACTTAAAATTTAGTACTAAAATTCCCTAGGTCTTATCAAGCATCAGCAAAATATGAGCAGCTACTTCCACTCAATTTCAAGTTTGTGAATCCAGGAAAATTCTCCCTCCAAAGCCAGCTCTTCCTCCTTGGATATTCTCACTCTATGATCCAATTCTTGAATTATCTCAATCAGTACCAAAATCACCAGATCTTATTTACCTCTTATCTCTTCATCTTCACTGCCATGACTCTAATCCAAGATGTCATTACCTCTCTCCAGGACTACAGTTAAACCACCTAACTTGTCATCTACTCTCACTCCAATAAACATAATTTTCCACCTGCAAGCTACAGTCATGTCACCATTTCTCTTTACTACTCACCTACAAACCTATTTTATACAGAACAGCAAACTACAAACCAGAGAGGTTACTGACAGTTCCCATAGAATAATGCTCAGAAAATTTCAAGACACTTAATAACTCTTAGACAAATAACAATTTAAGAACCCTGGCTGCATAAATACAGCCCTAAAACATACTCCTTCACAGAGCATCTGCTGTAAAGGTCCTGTGAATTCAGCCAGTATCATCCTGGTGTGACTCATGAGAGGTAACTGAAAAGCTTCAAACTTTTGAAATCAGTTATTCTAATTAGAACATATTACAATTAGTTTCTACTTCTACTGTAAAGTTGTCCTCAATTAGATTTCAGGGAAAAGTCTGCTGTGCCATGTAATTTTTTTGAAGATACACTATCCTTTTTTTGTGTAACAAGCACATAGTAACATGCAATTTGAATGCAGTATTAAAAAGAAGGTTTGTTGATATGGCAACAATATAGCACCCAAAACTTGTCTGAAAGTATTCAAATTTCCTTAGAGGAGGGAAAAAAATTCCTTTTGACTTTATAATGCAATATGCATCTTATCTGAGGTATGGTTCAATATGGAAGAATTTCCCCAAATGAATACAAAAATTCACCTACAAAAGTCATCCTAGCAACAAAAACACAAAGAGATTTTTTACAACAGAAAGAAGCAGAATAAAACTGAAGACATGCTGCATACTCTCAAGTCCTCCTGCACTGTCTGGGCTATGTCTGCTGGTGCTGGAGAAGAACTCTTCTGAACATCCTCAGGAGCAGTTTCTTCCAAGACTGGCTCAGACTTTTCCTCCTGGACTTCAGATACAGGTTCCTGCTCTGGTTCTGGTTCCGGTTCAGGCTCTGGTTCAGCAACAGGTTCTTCTAAATGTTCTTCTAAGTCATTGCTTTCACAGTAAAATTTGAGAAATATCATTCTGCTTCCATTGATTTAGCAAGAAATTCCTATAGAGACCTGAACCTAAAAATAGCTCCCTCCTCCCCACAAATATCTACAAATAATGTATTTGAGTATTAAAACATGAAAATTTTTCAGAAAAGCCCTCGATGAGCAAGTCAGATTTGCTAGATTCTGATTAAGTACATGCATCAAGCATATCAAAAGGAACTAGACCATTGTTTGGAGAAGGCAATGGCACCCCACTCCAGTACTCTTGCCTGGAAAATCCCACGGACGGAGGAGCCTGGTAGGCTTCAGTCCATGGGGTCGCTAAGAGTCGGACACGACTGAGCGACTTTACTTTCACTTTTCACTTTCATGCATTGGAGAAGGAAATGGCAACCCACTCCAGTGTTCTTGCCTGGAGAATCCCAGGGACGGGGGAGCCTGGTGGGCTGCCATCTATGGGGTCGCATAGAGTCAGACACAACTGAAGCGACTTAGCAGCAGTAGCAGACCATTGTTTCTTGAAATCTCAAATTATCACAGTTTACCTATCACATATCACAAAACTCTTAATAGGCGGTAGGCAGGGGGGAAAGGGAGCTGTTTAATAGGTATGGTTTCAGTTGTGTAAGATAAAAAGTTCTAGATATCTGTTGCACAACTGTGTGCATATACTTCACACTACTATAAAGTACACTTGAAAATGGTTAAAATGTCATGTGGTTTTTACAACCCAAACATTTTCTCACACTAAAAACACAAGGAATTTTGGAGGAAAAAAAAAAATCAGCTGTAATTCAAAACAGTTCTTAAACTTCCACACAAGTCATAGGAACAGTCTTTTAAAACTGCATATGCTTTCCTCCTGAACTTCTAATTTGGTAGGCTTGTGGTAGGATAATGAATCTTCATTTTCAACCAGCAACCCAGGTGAGTAAAGTCAGTCCCATCACACCTTCTAGTTCTCTCAAAGCACTTAATGCTACGCCTTATTAACACTTGATAAATTATTATTAATTATCAAGTGTTAATAATAACACTTATGCTATTAACACTGGATAAATCTCAAATCTATTTCCACTTATGGTGAAGAAAAAAACTGAACCAAAAAGCTACTTATGGATACTATTTAAGTAGGTCTCAGAGAACAATCTATATTAAACATGCTTTATATATTTATGTTAGACACCAAAAGCAAAACCTTTCTTCTGGGAAATTATCACTGAGACAATTCTGAGCATTATGGCTGCCCTCCAGCAAACAGGACTACACAACTCAAGTTTTCGTGCAGCTCTGGACAGATGAACAAAGTTTTCCTTACCTGACAGTTTGATCATAAAAAGTTCCAGAATCATCAGGTACCACCTCAGGTGTCTGCTGTCTTTCTTCAGGCTCCTCTACTTCTTCTTCAGATTCTAAATGAGAAAAAAAAATTAACATCTTTGTGTTCATTTAATTCACAAATATATTCACTTTCACAATGTTCATCATGACAAAAAAAGGCAATGATATGAGTACATAACACATAAAAGATAAAATAGGGCAACTGGATAAAATCATGAGACAGGATTTAAGGACAGAACTAAGGCTATTTTAATGTCTGGATTACAAGCATGGAATCTGAGGTAATCCAACAAATGTTCTACCGCCTAACTAGCTGTATGACTCCTGTGCCCTAGTTTATTAAATGGGAACAACAGTACATAACGTACTTATCTGTAAGGTTGTTGTATTACAGCCTTAAATAAATACAAAGTACTTAGAATCCTCAGTCATATAGAAAACACTAAAATACAGTCTCTCTCCAGAGCAATGGGCAGGCATATTTGCTGACCATTACAAGGTTTCAATTCCTAAAACTTAGGGTTCCACTCTAGTAACACACACCACTGCAGTGGAGGTACCATCTAAACTTCTGCAGAGTCCTATGCAAACTGTGACCAAGATGCTACTACTGCTGCCATAACTTGTCTACTAACTTGGGAGTTCAATGTGTCCCATCAATACCAGTGGCATAGACTAAGTGGTTGGCCTCAAGTAGGTTAAAATTGCCAAGATTTCTTATATCTTAACAATTAAAAGTTACTAATGAAAAATACAAAGAATTATGAAACCATTCAAGAAACTTACACTCTCTTCAAGTCAAACTGATGCCATCCAAAAAAAAATTTAGACAAGTAACTTACCCTCCTGAGGTTCAGTGATAAAGCCACCAAAGACCTCATCTTGGTATCTGAAGATATCATTGTGAACATAGAACTTATTTGCAACAGAGCCCTGTAATACCAACAAAAAGTTTTCATTTATAAGCAGGCTTTTCAAACTCCAAGTTACCCTACATCAAATTACCCTGGGCCATTAGTTCTCAACTAATGGCAGTATTGCCCATCCCAAGAGACATTTGGCAACTTCTGGAGACATTTCAGTTCTCCCATCGAGGAGTAGAACTGACAATTACTGAGTGGAGGGCAGGGATGTCACTAAGCATCCTACATTGCACAGGACAGCCCTGACAACAAAATTATCCAGGCTCAAATTTTAAGTCAAGGTGGAAAAGATCCTTGCTCTAATCTCAAATAGGTTAAAATCTCCAAGATTTTAAGACTTAACATGTTTGTTAAGAAGCACTCATATATACCGAGTGCTTAAAATACCACTTAAATAAAATAAAATTTTTGAATATCTAAAAATTGACCAATTATTTAAGATGCCAAAACCCAAATCTCAAATTATTTCTTGAACAATAAATACGTTATTACCAACTACGTATTTTAAAATCCCCTAAATCTGTATCCAAGAATACTGACACAAGCACTCAAATGTGGTATAGCTAAAAAGGTTTGCCTACCCTAGGTATAAGACACTTATGTTGAAATCTATGTCATTTATTAGTCATTCAATTTCTAAGGCTGTTTCTTCACCTGTAAAATGAGGGCTACGAACTCAAACTAGAGTTTTGATTATTAAATGAGACAGTTTATGAAACAATCCATTATACTTAGGTAATACTGAAATCTTCCTCTTGAAAGATAGGAAGTAAATTTATTAATATCCCATGATTTCTTGCATATTTAAGTCAATCAACAATTTTAACACTACAGATAATCTAAGCCTTCTCAAAAAATCATGACTAAACTGACTTCACGTGATTTTTCAAATAAACTGAGTTTATATTTAAACAGTAAAACGACAGGGATTTTAGATTCATTGTCCTTCAACAGAAAATTATCTTAAGGGTAATTCTAGAGAAAACTTTCAGCCAGCAAGTCATCATGAGCCCCTTCCACATGCTCACACAGATCACAGACAGGATTCCTAACTTTGCTCATTCTGGACCTGGCAACAAGACACTTCAAATGCAATTAATCAACAAAACCTGTGGTCCTTTCATGATAACTAAAAAAAAAAAAAAAAAAAAAAAAAACAGGACTCCTTGAAGAAACAGTTGAACCCAAAACCGGGTTAGAGGATGGAGCAGGGAAAATGCAAGGTGATCCTGAAACCTCCTGTGCCATGGAGTGCCCTGTTTCCAAAAACCACCCCAAACAAAAAAACCAAACCCACTCAAAAGGGTTCACACTTAGCAGATCTGGGACATTTTAGAAATCAATAAAAGTTATTAATTAAATCTATTAAACAAAGATCCCATGATAGGAAAAAAGGTAAAGTTACTTACAGTAGAATGCCAACGAGTAGACAAAAAAAAAATTTAGATGATCACCATTTGTACCCATCAGAGTAGCAAGAATTCATGAATGCTTAAAACTAATACCTAAAACATTTGATGAAGAACATAAGTACATGCACAGTCTCAAAGAAGCCCGCAAGGAATCCCCTGGTGGTACAGAGGATAAGAACCCATCGAGCCAATGCAGGTCTGGGAAGAGTCCACAGCCCTGGAGCAACTAAGCCCGTGAGCCACAACTACTGAAGCCCACGCACCAAGAACCTGTGTTCCACAACAAGAGAAGCCATTGTAATAAAGAGTAGCCCCAGCTTGCCACCAGGTAGAGACAGCAACAAAGAGTCAGTGCAGCCAAAAATAAATAAAAAAGAAGCAAGCATAATTTACATTCTGATGAGAAAAGTAAAAACATTAACTTTACATGTCAACCTGGTGACCACCACCTTAACTAAGTAATACTAATAACAGAACTAAGTGTAAGTGTTAGTCGCTCAGTCGTGCCCGACTCTTTGTGACCCCATGGACTGAGCCCACCAGGCTCCTCTGTCCATGAGATTTTCCAGGCAAAGATACTGGAGTGGGTTGCCATCCCCCTGCTTCTTTAGGAGATCTTCCCAACCCAGGGATTGAACCCAGGGAGGCCTCCTGCACTGCAGGCAGATTCTTTACCAACTGAGCTACAAGGGAAGCTATGTGTATGTATATATATATATACACATATATATACACACACACATATATATATACATATACATATATACACACACATATTCTTTTCTTCTCCTTCATCTCTCCTTTTAGAAAACTGTAGAGTTCCCTGGTGGCTCAGATGATAAAGAATCTGCCTGGAATTGGGGTTTGATTCCTAGGTCAGGAAGATCCCCTGGAGAAGAAAATGGCAACCCACTGAAGTATTC
The DNA here is from genome assembly GCF_003369695.1 of Bos indicus x Bos taurus. Taxonomy (NCBI): domain Eukaryota; kingdom Metazoa; phylum Chordata; class Mammalia; order Artiodactyla; family Bovidae; genus Bos; species Bos indicus x Bos taurus. Next base: position 47,813,850 of record NC_040082.1, read on the forward strand.
TTGCCTGGAGAATTCCATGGACAGAGTAGCCTCGTGGGCTATAATCCATGGGGTCGCAAAAAGTCAGACACGACTGAGCAACTAATATCTCATGTCCTTCAGAGTTATTGCAACTCTCTTAATTCCATTGCTAACCAATGTGTGTTTTTGCTGCTGCTGCTAAGTTGCTTCAGTTGTGCCCGACTCTATGCGACCCCATAGACAGCAGCCCACCAGGCTCCTCGGTCCATGGATTTCCAGGCAAGAGTACTGGAGTGGGCTGCCATTGCCTTCTCCAGTAATAACAGGACTGCTAAGTCACTTCAGTCGTGTCCGACTCTGTGTGACCCCATAGACGGCAGCCCACCAGGCTCCCCCGTCCCTGGGATTCTCCAGGCAAGAACACTGGAGTGGGTTGTCATTTCCTTCTCCAATGCATGAAGGTGAAAAGTTAAAGGGAAGTCACTCAGTTGTGTCCGACTCTTAGCGACCCCATAGACTGCAGCCTACCAGGCTCCTCCGTCCATGGGATTTGCCAAGCAAGAGTACTGGAATGGGGTGCCATTGCCTCCAAATAATAGGACTAAATGATATCAAATGCGGAAAGACACGTATAACCTAAAACTAATCAGGAACTACCAGACAATTTAAACTGACACATTCTACATGGTAACTTGATTGTCCTCTTTAAAAATGTCTGCTGCTGCTAAGTCTACATCTTGATAAACAAAAGGTTAATGAATTACAGCAGATTAAAGGAGCCTAAAAAGACATAAGAGCTAAACACAATGTGTCATAATGAGCTGAATCTTGGATGAGGAAAAAAAATACTATTCTTTGTATTATTGGAACAGTAATCAAAATTTAATTATGGACTATAGATGGATAACTGTATTACAATTTTTTTTAAATATTGTATTTATTTATTTATTTGGCTGTGCCAGGTCTTAGTTGTGGCACATGGGATCTAGTTCCCTGCTGCTGCTTAGTTGCTCAGTCGTGTCTGATTCTTTGCGACCCTATGGATTGTAGCCCGCCAGGCTCCTCTATCCACGGAATTCTCCAGACAAGAATATTGGAGGGGGATGCCACCTCCTTCTCCTTCAGGAATCAAACTTGGGCCTGTTACACTGGGAGGGAGGGGAAATCTTAGTCACTGGACCACCAGGAAATCCCGTAAATACCTCCTGACTTTGATTAAGAAATGAAGTGCTCATTCTTAAGAAATGTTCACTTCAGTATCTGAAGATGACTAGCCATAATGTCTCCAATTTACTTTTCAAACAGTTTAGAATTAAAACACACAGGTAAATAGAAAAAGAATTACATAAAAAAATAGAATTATAAATGTGTGGGCAAATATGGCTCTAGGTAAGATAACATGTAGGAGTTACTACTGTACTATTTCTGTAAATTTAAAATTTCAAAAATTAACAGTCTTTAGAAACACATGTACAAATTTTTATATCTTTTTTTTTCATACCTCAGGAGCAAGGACAAAGGTCTGCATGAATCTCCTCAAAGCCTGGTTGTTATTAGAGAGCAAGCCCATCACCTGGACCACCACACCGTCATTCAGAGTAGCATGAGCATCAACGTGGCGGATCTTAGTGTGGCAATTGGTGAAGTTTTGTGACATCACTTTCCTATGGATTTCCTAAGGAATCAGGCAAGAGATAATGCAGAAGCTCCAATAACAAAAAACTTTCTAACACAACAAAGAGCATTGATCTGTGCACATCTGAATTACAAACTACAGAGACCCCACTGTAATTTGTCTTAGTATACTATATTTCCAGTGACACCCTGACTTTTTAAAACTATTGTCTTCAATTAACATATCTAAACATGTTTACAATAGGTGATCTCCATGCTAAAACCAATTATCTTCAAACATAAAAAAACTTCAGAATATATCACACCAAATGAACAAAAAAATTTTCAATGACTAATAAAATCAAGAAGTTATTGAATATCTGAATTTCCAAACAGAAGTTGACAATTTTAATTCTCAAATATCAACAAACATTAAGCATGTATCCACCTCAATTCAATGGGTTATTTCCTAGCTGATCAACAGCCTACATAAAGCTTGTTATGCTTATGCTTACTTTCTGTCCATAGACAGCATCTGCTGGCTTTCCATTTGAATCCAATCCCCCATGGACATAAGAAGAGTTCTTTCCATAAAACCTGTAAAACAGAAATATACTTGTCATCTTTAAGCATCCTAAGACCAGGTATTTATTGTTCATGTTTGAACCCATCTGCTTCACTAGTACATTCTTGGAGGCACGAATGTGTTTTCTTTCTCATCTTTGTATGCTCCACCCCCTACATTCATAACATTTGCTGAATGGGAATGAATTTGGTCAAGGAATTTTTGCAAGTCAAAAGTTCCAGGTCTCAAGAAAGAATGATCGTGTTGGAAGGGATCTTGTAGTGCACCTCAGGAAGGCCATGTAACACACAAGTTCCCGTTTTCACTCACGGAGAAGACAGGTAGTCTTGATGATAGGTAAGGATTTCTATAGACTTCCCTGGTGGCTCATTCCTGCCAATGCAGGAGACTCAGGTTCCATCCCTGGGTGGGGAAGGTCCCCTGGAGAAGGAAATGGCAACCCACTCTAGCATTCTTGGCTGGAGAATTCCATGGACAGAGGACCCTGGTGGGCTACAATCCAAAGGGTTGCAAGAGCTAGACAAGGCTAAACAGCTATTCTCTCCACAGTCTTGGAGAATCCTTTTCTATCTGAGAATGCATGTGATAAATTCCCATTAAAACCCAGTAACTCAGGCAGAAGAGTTTAAGGAGTTCCATTTTTGCTGATGCATTAGGAGCGTCAGACTTAATTAATTCTCCATACCTTTAATTCACCTATATCTTCAACTGTTTTGTTTTCATTACAACAATACTGAATTAGGAAGGTGCCAACAACTTCCGCCCCAGCCCTGCCAACACACACATGCAATGCCCTAACTCGGGGATAATCACTATTAGGATTTCTTGGCACCTGTATTCCAGACAAACAATCTTTCACAAACCAACCCAAAATTTTCTCTATCTTGATTATTTCCCCCATGATCCCCAAAAAATGGACAGATCTGGGCCCTTAAGGATACCTGAACTACCTTTCAACTTTTTAAGTTATTAAAAGGCTCCATATTAGCCAGCCACTTAGTTCACTGCTGGCTAATCCTCTTTTCATTGTATCTAAAATGTACCTCAGAGATAAAATGTGAAAAAATACATGTGTTACAATCAATAAGTAACAACAGTGACAAGAAATATATTTGGTTAGTTTGTTTCAACTCCTACTCCATTTTAAATTCTAAATGTATCTAACCACTAAAAGCAAAGAATACAATTGACCAAAAAATAACAAAAAGGGGGATGTTTATGGTTTAAAGACTTATTCTATCACTCAATAGTCCTGCGAATACCAGCAAATTTTTAAGCCCTTAGTGTCTTTACCCGGAGAAGGCAATGGCACCCCACTCCAGTACTCTTGCTTGGAAAATCCCATGGACGGAGGAGCCTGGTAGGCTGCAGTCCATGGGGTCGCTAAGAGTCGGACACGACTGAGCGACTTCACTTTGACTTTTCACTCTCACGCACTGGAGAAGGAAATGGCAACCCATTCCGGTGTTCTTGCCTGGAGAATCCCAGGGACAGGGGAGCCTGGTAGGCTGCCGTCTATGGGGTCACACAGAGTCGGACACGACTGAAGTGACTTAGCATAGCATAGCATCGTGTCTTTACCTGTGAAATGAAGTTAATTATTCCACAAGGCCTTACACTAACAGCTTCTTTTTTTTTTTAAAGATCAAGAAAGGTATAGGAGAAAAAATAGTTCTGGTCCAACAAATACACATACATTTTGAAATTTCTAAAAAGTATTCTAATAATTCCACAGAAATAGACTGAGGAGTTTTCTACAATGCAGCATTATTTATAGGAACAAATACTGAAGGCAACTTATATATTCATCATTAGTGGAGTAACATAACAATTTTTTAGAAAATAAAAATTTCATGGATATTAAAATTAATGATACATGCACTATCCTTGTAAGATAACAGATTATTGCTAAAACACAGCATAATAAAAATATTTGCATCTACATAGAAAAATTAGCATTGTTTTTCTAAAGACTCCCACGTTTATTTCATACATCTGTTTTAATTTACAATAAATCGTTTCCACAAAAAACCATACATCCTAATTTTTTAAAGCATATTAACACAAAAATATGTCAGAACAGGAACAGTCTCGTACCTTCAATACATTCATAACTAAATAATTAATGGTTCACCAAGAGAAAAATACGCAAAAAAAAACCAAAAGTACAAATATACATTTATATTTAAAGCATTATATTTCTGATAATGTATAGGAAACTTTGTCTAATTTTCAAATATTTACATATTGTACTATTATAAAATTTGAATACCCATCACCTTTTGGTACTTACAAAGCATTTTTATGCAACAACCCTAGAAAGAGCATAATGAATCAGAGAATCTTTTTTTTAATTCTCAACTGAAGGTTAATTACAATATTGTGTTGGTTTCTGCAATATATCAACATGCATCAGCCATAGGTATACATATGTCTCCTCCCTCTTGAGGGAATAAGAGCATCTTAAATACTCACTAAAACACAGAATTAGGTGATACTCAGGGAAAAAAAAATTTACCTGTGTAGCATGTCTGGGGCCTGGTTCAACAGTGTGTAATACTGTCTCACAAATTCCCGCCCGACCAGCAGGGGACTAGGCTTCTCCATAACCATTGCTTTGGTCAATTCAACCTGGAAAAAAAAAAAATCAAATATGTTCTACCTGATAGATCAAGTATAAGGGGAGAAAGGAGCAGGGGCGGAGACTGAATCATTTAGCTGAGATTGACTCATAGACCAAAAAGATCACTTCAGCAATTCTTGGGTTTTAAAAGGAATAAACATTATAAGAAACAAAGCAAACCCACATAGACCAGTGAGATTTTATACGTTCAAATTTACTGTAATCAGACAAATGCTATGGGGAAAAAAATATCCCTATGAAGAATTAACTCATTATTCCCAATATTCAATTTTTGTAAACTGAACATAACAACATCAAAGGTACATATTTGCAACGTGCATTTCAATTTTCCCAAGCTACTAAACTCAGTTGAGGGTTCCACAAGGAAAAAACAAAGCAGTGTTCCACCTGTAACATTACAACATACTACCGTGGTGGTATAAGGTTCAAGTGCGACAATACAGCTTTGACAATACAGATACACAGTATCACATTTTTAGTCAAACTAAATCAGAGATTTTTACTACCTTTAAAAATTCTAAATTGCTTATTTTATATCTAGATCAAAAAATGAAAACAGGCAAAAAGTAACAAGCAAGATGTTTTTATTCAACAAAATAATCCCTGCCATCTCAAAATTAAGACTTAAAGTGAGTGCGCTGGAATATTTAAAAAGGCACCTGGCACATGGTAAGTTTTCAAATACTGTCACTCACTACTTTAAAAAACCCTTTCAAAAACGTATCTGGCATGAGATCACCCAATTTTTCATTTGAGGAGATAAAATCACCCTGAACTTTATAAACGTAAAGGCAAAGAGAGGTATGTATAATTAACTACAGCATAAAGAAGAAACAAGACAAACTGCATTACAGTTTTCTTAAAGAATGGGCAAAATGGATTGAATTTGGTTCTTGCACAAGCAGGATGTGGAGATGTTTATCCTTCACTAGTCTATGATTGCATTATTCTTAAATTACCTGTACCATTTATTACTTGTTTCACCAAACTCTACGAAACTAGACTAATAACATCAATCTAACTGTATCCTTTGACACTGCTAAGTAGTTTCATAATAAATTTCTAAATAATACTTTATCAAATACTGCTTACCACATTCAATCTTCTCACGCAAAATGATGAAAATCCTCCAGGTTACAATATCAAAGGTTAAGAAAAAGAAAAACTTACAGACCCCATCTACAACTTCTCCTTTCCCTTTGAGATTATCTAGATAATTCAAATTAAAAAAAAACAAACAAAACAAAAACAACTCCATCAGCTCGATTACACCATTATCATCAATGCTTTATCTTAGGTCATTGTCATAAAGCCACGAAAGGGAAACATATTTATATTTATATAGCAAATTGATCTTTACTTCATTTGTGATTTTTTTCTTTTACTATTATAATTCTGAAGCTTCTCAGAAAAATCTGTATTATTCACCAAGTTTCTTATTAGTTTAACAGTTTATAGAATTGAGTATCTTGCAAACTAGGGTCTCAATTAGCATTTTAAAATGTTTCAAATAGATGACACTTTATTTCAGGATTACCTCATATAGTCTTGCAGACTCCCAAGGATTATATTCACACTATAAGCACTATATGGTTCCATTAAATTGGAAACTCCAGCTCAAGTCTCTCCTTTAAGCTCATCTATAATAAATATCAACCAATCAGCTCAAGGGAAATGGTAGCAGTACTTAAAAATAATACCTCTGTCAACTACAGAAGTTGACAGATACTTCTGTCGTATCTCAATAATTGAGAAAAAAAGAAAAAGTAACAGAATACACATTATTTTAGTGCTAAAAAACTATATTGCTTCAATGCTTAAAATAAAGGAGGGGACTGATTCTTAAAATAGCCAATGGCTTCAAGAATGCTATATAAGTCATGGTCAGATAAAAAGAACATTTGAAAGAAGGCTGCAAGCTTCCTTTAAGAGTTAAGTTTCTTAAGAGACCATTTCTTATGTAACTTTCTAGCTCCAAAACTGTATCTGACACACTCACGAATAAAAAGCTTTCTTTCATTCATCATTTTCATCACAAAAGATGTTTATCTTTTTTTTGGTTAGAATTTTATACAAGCAAAGCAGATTTTTGATCATCCATTTGTCAGGCTGAACTGTCAAGGTTGTCCAGAATTCAGATTATAACAGCAGATACTTTTTTTTTCAATGATTAAGAAAAAGTCAGAGAAAACTAAGCAAAGATGCTTAGGGGAAAAAAACCTAAGCTGCCTGAGAGGGAACAGACTGGGAAGGACCTGAGGGGAACTGCCTGGGGTGAGAGGACTCGACGCATTTGAGTGATGGCTTATTGTACAAAACTAAAAATCTTTTCAAATTGAACTTTAAAATTCTATAATTTTGTGGTTTGCAAATTATGCCTCAAAAGTTTAAATAAAAAAAAATATTGGAACGATAAAATGCTGTAGAGTAATTAACAATACTGAACACCCAACAGCACCAGTGACTACAAAACGTTTGGGGAAGTTCTTCCGTCATCTAAGACCATACTCTGCAAGTTTTGTGAATAACGTCAGCATTTCCAGTAAAAAATAAACTGTAGGACTTCCCTGGTGGTAGAGAGGTTAAGAATCTGCCTGCCAATGCTGGGGATGCAGGGTCGATCCCTGATCCAGGAAGAGTCCACATCCTGAGGAGCAACTAAGCCCGTGGGGCCCAAGTACTGGTCGCACACTCCAGAGACTGCGAGCACCAACTGCTGAGCCTGCGCGCACTAGGGCCTGTGCTCCACAAGAGAAGCCACTGCAGCTAGGGAAAGCTCACACGCAGCGAGAAAACCCAGCCCAACTGAAAATACATTTAAAAAAGAAAACTTTGGCATTTGAACCCAAAAGATTTAGTCTATATGAGACTCAATCAATTCTCATCAGAAAAATTTTATTTGGTAAATTAGCTCTCTGAAATCTCCATCTTCATTTCTAGTTCAAACATAAAACAGAAGCTATCAGGAATATGTTAACATTGTACCTTCTGAGAATAAAGTCTCACCCTGGTTCACTAGAACTCTCAGTTCTATCAAATTATATCTAAAATAATGAAAGCAAACAAAATCAAATTGCATTTTCTCAGAAAAACTAATGTTTTACCAGTTCCTGATCTATTATAATTAGAAACTATGCATACCAATGAAAATATATGCTAAAAATTTCTCAAGATCCTCCCTTATTTATTAAATACTCCTGAAACACTGTGTCCTTCTAGAAGAGCTTTTGCAAATTTAAAATACTATGGATTCTGGTTGTTACTTATATAACAGCACATGCCAATGGATACATTACTGCTTGGACTATGAAGCATGTACCATAATCAGAAATAGCAAACAAACTAAACAGTCTTATCCTTTTTAATTATCAACAGCAAATCCTCCTTCCTTGTGCTGATGTGAAGACTGGGAGACTTCCTAAAATATAACATGCCACTCCCAAGACTAAATAAGTAAGTCTGCTGAACATTCCAATTATATCTAATTTGGAGACCACTCTCTTAACACTGCCTTCAGATCTAAAGGACAAATTTTGGGGGGCATATATTACAACTCAGAAATCAGTATAGTCTAGAAAGATCAGTGATGAAAGAAACAGGACCTGGCAAAAATAAAGGGAAAGGGAAGAAATCACTCACTTTCATTAAAGTTTACATTCCACTAATTTTCTATCCAACTTTGTAATGTTGTGACTGTCATAATATACCAAAATGGGCATAGGGGACAAGAAAAACATATTTTAAAAATTATACTTTCTCTTACTTTTTCAAGAAATACTTTAAAGGTCCTAGGTTAGAGAAAGGGGAATTACAGAACAGTTTTTGCTCTAAAGAAGTAAAGGAAAACATGGCCACTTAGAAATATATCCACTACTGTATTCCTGAGCTAGTAACAATTTCTCTAGTGCCCCTCAGTTCTTTCATCTCTAAAATTAAAATCATAACTGCAAGAACTAAGTGTATGATAGTAAGCACTTAATATTAACTGTTACAATATATTGATATTGTAACTATTAACTGTAACAAACAACTGTAACAAAACTGTAACATTTCTACATTCCACCATTTTCTGTCACCCAGAAGAGTATTTCCTTAACCATTTTGCTAGCAAAATAAGAACAGGATTATCTCTTTCAAGAGTAAGTTTTCTACAGAGTTCCCTTGGACTACAAAAAGCCCAAGCACCTAATATAAAACTATGTTTTACTGAACTTCTAGGCTGACTTGATGACAACAGTGTTCCACTCATGAATGCCACATAGGAAGACTCGCCTGTATGCCCATAGAACGTAACTGGTCCAATTAAACTGTAAAACCAAATCAAGTGCACGTCTTAGTATCGTAACTTTTAAACATGCATCGTGAAGATAAAATAATTTTAGTGTGTTCACACTATGTTACACATAAAAACTTCTACTCTTTAAAAAATATAAACAAAGCATCATGTATAATGCTCAGTGGCTCAGTTGTGCCCAACTCTTTGCCACCCCATGGACCCTATCCATGGACTATAGCCTGCCAGGTTCCTCTATGCACAGGATTTACCTGGCAAGAATACTGGAATGGGTTGCCATTTCCTACTCCAGGGGATGTTCCCAATCCAGGGTTCCAATCTGTGTCTCCTGCACTGGAAGGCAGATTCTGGAAAGCCCTAAGATAGTCACATAAGCACTTAAAAGATTAAAAAGCGATACAATTGATAACTACACCAGTTTAACTGGAGTGAATTTGAGTATTTCTGGGAAACTACAATATAAAGTCACCCTATTTATAGCAGTCATATAAAGTCAGTATGAACTAGATCTCAGAAACACAGTCACTTGCCAAATATGTACTTGTATGATAGCCCTGAAACGTTTTTAAGCGTGTTCAGTATATGTAAAACAGTACATTGTTCAGATACACAGGTAAATATATTTTTAAAATAGTCTGGATATAAAAACAGACAAATAGACCAACCAAACAGAATAAAGAAATATACTCACACATAAATAAACAACTGATTTCCAAAAGGGCAGACAATTCAGTAGAAAAAGGGTATTCTTTTCAACAAATGGTGCTAGAACAACTGCATATCCATATATACAGAGAGAACCTCAATTCAAGCTTCACAGTATATTAAAATTTAACTCAATAGTTTTAGATGAAACCTAAAACTATAAAAATTCTAAAGAGAATCTTAATGACCTTGGGTCATTTTTGGATATAACAAAAATGTATTCTATAACAAGACAGATTGATAATGTGAACTCCCACCAAAATTAAAACCTTTCAGGGACTTATCTAGAGGTGCAGTGGTTAAGACTCACTGCTTCCAATGCAGGGGGTGCAGGTCTGATCCCTGGTCAGGAAGCTAGGATTTTGTACACTGGGTGATGTGGCCAAAAAGGTTTTCACTTTGCAAGAGAGACTATTAAGAGAATGCAAAGGCAAAGGCTTGCAGTAAATATCTGGAAAGCAACTTGTATCCAGAATATATAAAGAACTCTCAAAGCTGAATAACCCCATGAAGAATTAGTGTAAGACCTAGAGACAATTCATCAAAGAAATTATGAAAAATGCTGATCAATATCATCGGTAATTACAGAAATGCAAAACAAAACCACAGTAAAGTACCACTGACACACCTGTCAGAGTGACAACTTTAAAGGCTGACTCTACAGTGTTGCAGAGAAGGAAACAGCATCCCACTCCAGTGCTCTTGCCTGGAGAATCCCAGGGATGGGGGAGCCTGGTGGGCTGCTGTCTATGGGGTCACACAGAGTCGGACATGACTGAAGTGACTTAGCAGCAGCAGCAGCATACAGTGTTGGCCAGGATATCGAGGAAAAGGAACATTCAAACACTGCTGGCAGGAATGTAAAACAGTATAACCACTTTGGAAAAGTTAGGCAGTTTTTTAAGAAGCTCTATTTGTAATAGCCAAAAGCTGGAAACAAACCAATTTCCTCCAGCAGGTGATGGATAAACAAATTGTTGTATATTATAGAACAGAACAGTCAATACTAGTCAGCAATTTAAAAAAAAAAAAGAAGCACATATTGTATAATTCCATTTATATAAAAATTCTAGAAAGTATAAACTGATCTTCAGTGACAGAAAGCAGGTAAGGGATCCCGGGGGGCAGAGGAGGAGGGGGAGTGGACAAGAGAGAATGCAAAGGAGCACAAGCGACTCTGGGGGATGAGCGCTATTTTCACTGCAGTCTTGGCTGTGGTGATGGTTTCATGGGTATAAACAATGCCAAAAGCTATCAGATTCTACACTTCAAGTATGTGCAGTTTACTGTATGTCAATCATACCTCAATAAAGCTATTTTTTAACCCACTAATATAACAGCTTGGAAAGACAAAAGGTTGTCTCACAAGAAGAGAGGAGAATGGGAACCTACACATGAAAATAAGCAAATTTTAAAAAGTGATGCAAAATGTTAACTGTCAATTCTGAGACAGAGACATTTAAGGAATTTTTTTACTCTATTTTAATACCTATCAAAAACACTAAGAAGAAATAAACAGTGAGAGTTTCTGTCTACTAACATAAGTATACTAAACTATTGTGAAGTTTGCTGCAAGGCTATGCTATGTACTCAAACATGTGAAATCTGGCTTAACTATCAGAAATAAAAACGCTTTCCAGGAACCAGAGAAACTATTGCAGAAACCAAGCTACTCTAGCGCACAGCAAGAGCAGCATAACCATCACTGAACTTACTACTGTTCAATCTATTTTCCAAACTCCTCACGTTTACCACCTGTTACCCTCCTTCAAAGTTCTTCCTGACAACTCCTTGGAGAAATGGGACAGGCAAAAATACAAGGTGAGTCTGAAGTATCTGATAAAGGAAATGCTTTAAAAAAAAAAATAGGCAAACATCAAAAGGACACAAGTCAAAACTAGAACAACTGAAGCAATAAAGTAATAAGTAAAAAAGCAAAATTAAGTTAGAAGAACACTGGATTACAACCCCCTAAAATAACTAAAAATCCAAAAATTAATGGGTAAAGTGTTTAAAAAATGGGAAAATGAAGTTCTTAAAAAATATAGCAGGACTTTTCTGGTGGTCCACCAGTTAAAACTCTGTGCTTCCAATGCAGGGAACCTGGGTTCAATCCCTAGTCAGGGAACTAGCTCCCACATGCCATAATGAAGAGTTCAGAGCCACAACTAAAGATCCTGTGTGAAGACCCTGCACAGCCAAATAAGTAATTTTTTTAAATGAAAATAGACACCTTTCTTACAAAAAATTTTAAATGTAGAAAAAAACAAGGGAAATATAGAATTACCATGAGAACACCTCAAGAGCTGCAGGCAACATCTACTAATAAATGAAAAAATTTAGCAGGGAAACTAGAGAAACAGAGTATCTGCTTAAGTTCCAAGTGTCTTCCCCGCAAAATGTTCAGTTACCTACAGTGGCAGCTTTAATACATGTTCACAAATTCTAAGGCTCTCCTTCCTTAGTGACTAGCTTCTAATGAAAATAATGCAAAGGAAAGAAATACTACCTGGGAGCCACCATATTATCAAGTGATCAAGGTTAAAGTCAACCAGGATTGATATTATGTGCCCCGGGACGTGGTGGGAAGGCTAAATCACCTCTGTATTTTCCCCAACTTCTATAACCTTAGTCTACCCAACACCAAGTACACTCAAATTGAGATCAAGTGTCAAGGTCATTAAACACAAAGAAAATACAACAAACTGGCACAAATGAGAGGAGCGAAACCAGGGAGACTGGAGGACTAACTGCAATGTGGTATCTTGGCCTGGATTCTGAAACAGAAAAAAGGACATCAGTGGAAAAACTAAGGAAATACAAATAACGTCAGTCCTTTAGTTAACGGGACTTTATCAACATCAATTTCTTACTGTCGATAAATGCATCATGATTAGGTATGATGCTAACAAGCAAGATGAGTGAAGGATATACAAGACATGTCTGTATTCCAACTCTCCTGTAAATCTAAAATTATCTCAAAAACAAGTTTCCCTAAGAGAAAAAAACTTAAGAATTGGGAAACTTAATTCACTAACTTTTCTTGGTTTTTAATATCCCTCCCCCAATCCAGCAGTAAAACCCAGTCAACTAGATTTACAATTAAGCAAAAATCTGGCCTAAGACAAAAAAATACTTTTATAATACTTCGTCTATGAAATTCCTTAAACATGAATTTTCTATGCTTTAGATCTCATAAAGTATAGGTGGATGTATGCCAGAAGTAAGCTTAAGATAGTTGATAAACATGGGGTATACTTGTGGCAGGTTAAAAAAAAAAAAACCTAAAAAGGCAGGTGCCACTGATGCCTTCCAAGATTCTAAAACCTTGAAAATTTTTTAAAGAAGGAAATATATCTAGCACATATCTCTACTAGATACACCACGAGCTTTACAAAATAGTTGAAGACAATTACTTGGGTTACAGAGCTCTAGGTCTTATAAGCAAAAACATGAGAACACCTAAAATGTGTGAAAGAACTTCAAAATACATAAAGGGTTATACAAACAGGCAAGGATGCTGCCACACAGCCACCGAAGGATGACACTCCCACCAAGTCCAAGTGTGTCCCATGCAAGAAGCCAGTTTTCTCTATGAACCATCTCTAGTATTTGCTTTTTATTAAATATCTGAAATACATCACACAGGCTAAACAGCTAAGCAGTCTGACATGAGACTGGCCAGTGGTCAGAAGTGGAAATCTATCACTTGATGTCATCTAAAGCCTTGATTTTATTTACAAAGGCCACAGTCTTCAAGAGAACTTTTAATTACTTTCTGCTCTGTAAAGCTCCCTCTTCCTACTCTTCATGTGCAAATTTTTCCTAATTCTTCACCCTCTTCACCTAATCAGGTTTGCAATTAAGTTTTCCCAACCAAAGCCAGATGACATGACTAAGGATACTAAAAAAATAAACAGAATGCTGATTTTTGAGATTTAAAAACATAAATGTAGTTGTTCACCATAGAGTGATCACCAACTACAAGTGATTATAGTGCTGAACCTCAAATTTAACTCCATGGCTGGGAGGATAGTATTGTACTAAATGTCCTATAGCTGTTAAAAACTGACTAGCCAGAGGTGGGAAAAAAAGCTTTTCTTACCTACTTACTTTAACAATCATCTTCTTTTAAAATCAGTAAACCTTGCCAAGGCAGTCTTAAAGCACAATTAAATGAATATACAATTTATACTTGAATTTTGAAATATTTTAAAAAACAAATCTGCAAAATGTTGAGATCAAGTGACTAATGTTATAAACTGGCAAAAAGAAAAATTGGTTTAGGTCATACATGCAGGCTTTATATCAAATTTCATCTTTTAACACTGCCCCATCCATCTTAAGTATATACAGTTCACAAACCTATACAAATTTAAAACTAACTTCTGCCCTTTACTTTCTAGCCAAACTACTAAAACCAATTATTAAAAATGTAAATTACCAAAACCTGCTGTGAAGTAGGTCACCAAGAAACATTACCAAATCTAATGTTCCCTTAACAGACTGTCAGCTGAGAACAGCAAACCTGAGTTAAATAAAAGAACAAAGAACTACCTACTTTTCTACCAGTTAGAAGAGGTACAAAAGCTTATATTAAAAGGATTTAACAACAAAAGTAATCTCTAGTTTGGATGGGAGACTGGAAGGCAGACAAGTCTTATATTATCACAATTTGCTTCAATTAATTAATTGGCTCCAGATAAATGAAAGCACAAGTCATCAACCAGGCTACCAATCTGTGAAATACATTTTCATATTCCTACCCAACTGGAACCCATTTGCCTGAAGTCAAGAGATTTTTTAAAATATCTAAAGGGGAAACTAGCAAAAATTCCCCTCATTTAATGCACAAACTTTCATTCTGATATTTACCTCAAGTAACAATTAGTGGACTCAAAATTAACAGTTTAAATGTTGGTCATTAGTGTTTCAACATTTGATAACTTAAAATGTTACTAGTTAACTGGTGTCTAAATGCAGGTAACTGTAATGGTTACAAGAAGGCAGGTTCCGGAACTTCCCTGGTGGTCCAATGGTTAGGACTCCAAGATCCCAGTGCAGGGGGCCCAGGTTCACTCCCTGCTCAGGGAACTAGATCCTACATGCCTCAACAAAGACCCAGCACAGGCAAAAAAATTTTTTTTAATATATAAATTTTTTTTAAAAAGGCAAGTTCCAAGGAAAACAATGTTCTACTCCAAGCTATCTGCCATTCAGGAAAACACCAACAAAGATTAAGAGCCTATTCCTAAGATATTTCGATCCTGTATTTACTGCTACTTTCAGTTAAGAAATATGGAAATTACTGGGTAAATGGAAATACAAAAGTGTTTCAAAGCTTTTTAATTTACTTATGAAGATGTGAATCATGTGTTCCCTCTAGCAGCAAAATAAGGGCTTCCCTAGTGGCTCAGACAGTAAAGAATCTGTCTGAATGCAGAAGACCTGGGTTTGATCCTTGGGTTGGGAAGATCCCCTGGAGAAGGGAACAGCTACCAATACAATTTTCTGGCCTGGAGAATTCCATGGATAGAAGAGCCTGGCAGGCTACAGTCCATGGGGTCGCAAAGAGTCGGACATGACTGAGAGACTTTCACTTAGCAGCAAAAAAATTCTTATATAAAGGTCAATTCTAAAAAGTGTATGCACACACAAAATAGATTTTTAAGAGAGAAAGGAAAAGGTTGACAGTCATTTCAATCAAAATTCGGAAGAGTTAGCTCCAAAACTCATTGCAGCTTTAGCTCAAGTAGAGACATTTGTGATGCCAAGTAATGATTCATACCTGCAACACAGGAATATTTATTATTTCATTAAGCCAAGGAATAAACTAGCTTTGAAAAATCTCAAATGTAACTCCACTAGAAAAATTTACACTCAAGTTTTTGAAAGTGTCTTCTACCTTTGCATATAACGGGAGCATCTACAAAATACTAAATAAATGTATGAAGACAAAAGCTTTTCATCCATAGAAGTTCCTAACTGCCAGAAGGGTAAGATTTCCAACACCTCAATCATCCCTAATTCATACAGCTTAGGCTCCACAGAGGGTCAAGCCTGTACTGTAAGTAGGCACCAAGCTTTCCACTCCAATTTCAAAATTTCACTTACACATGCTGGCCAGACTTGAACCTCATCGCTCTGCAACCTCATTTTTTTCAACTTCAGAAAACGAGGAAGTTAATCTTGTGGAAGGTCTTTCTCAAAACCTTGCTCCAATTAAAAAACGGAGGGAAAAAAAGATTCAAGATCTAATATCAGAGCCTAACTTCCTGCTGGCGATAACTTCCCATCATCAGGCCGTAAAGATCGAATCCGAGAAGGAACACTGTCCAGGATCACCTGGACGTATTGATTTTATTCTACACTTTCCCCAGAAGCATTTAGGGCAGCAAACCTGTAGGAAGATGTGTAGAAAGGAACCCTTTCTTACCCTTTGTCATAATCCCATGTCCAACCCTCTTCTCCCTGGAAACCCGCAAGTAGCCCAAGTACAAATAAATGCCTCTGCAGTCGGTCTTCCGAGGCTGCGGTTGCCCCCAGGGACTAGAGCTCTGGGGGCAAAGATACCCTGTGGCCGCACAGAACGCTGGAACAAAGAATGAAGCGGGTTCGGGGACTAGGAGTCAGAAGGCCTGAGTTCAAACAAATACCTGCCCCTTATGGGCCCGTGTGCCTCTGACCGTGTCACTCCATCTCTGGGCCTTCGAGTCGGCTGTAAAAATAGGAAAATCACTGTACCTACCTCATCGGGGCGTTTCAGGAGTAAAGAAGAAACACACAAGTTGCTCCGCACAGTGCCTGGCACATAGTGAGGGCTTAGAAAAATGTTAGTTATTATCATCACTCAATACCCATGAACTCGCTGCCCCTCCTTTACTCCCTGTACAAAAAATCGAAAACCTAGGAGCAGCATTTCGGCTTCCAGTGTCGACAAATTCTCACTGCACTTTCGTGCCTCACCTCCCCCCACCCCCCACCACCATCAAAGAAAAGCCTCCTCTGGTCTAGGTTAAGCTGGAGCTCCCACCAAAGGAGGAAGGCCTCGCTGGCGCGCGGGGAAAGCGAGCGGGAAAAGCTGACGATCCGGCCGCGCGGGGCCCCAGGCCCCCAAGATCACCCTGGGGCCCGGGCGGCGGCCGCGGCTCGCTCTCGCCCCGCGTGGCCGTTGGGCGCGGCACGCGCACGCGGCGGACGCGGACACGGCCACGCGCGCCGGGCCAGTAGGGGCGGAGGGCGGAGAGTCGCCGCGCGCCCGTGCGCCCGCCGCGCGCGCCTGCGGCCGTTGGGGAGGGGGGGCGGACGGTGGGCGCGCCTGGCGCGGTCGCCGTTCGGACTTCTCCTCCCTCCCATCAGAGCCCCAGTTAGTCCGCGTCCTGGGGCCGCCCAGCCCCGCCCACGCTCCGGCTTACCTGCACGGCTGAGCGGGAGAGGAACAAGCTCTGCTCCACGGCACGGCAAAAGGTAAAAAAACCCCTCACGCAACTGCGTCCGCACACACGCGTGCTCCGTCGCCGGGCTATATAACGGTGACTCAGCCTAACTTGTTGCGGCCAGGTCGGCCAGGCTGGTGGCCAATCCCGACTGCGTCCTCTGGGCTTTTCGAGCAGCAATTGGGTACTTACTCAGGATGAAGGCGTGGCTCTTGATTGGCTTTAACTCATGCCTATGAGACTGTGAAGAGCTCGTTTCCCTAGTAACGAATTGGCATTGAGAGAGGCCAATAAGTGAAGGGTACGGTGTGAAGGAGGGAGGGAAGTTCTTTGATCGATGTCCATTGTAGCCAATAAATATGTGGGGCCGCTCCCATTCGTTAAAACTTCTTCCCCTGGGCGGAGATCAGTTCTCCCTGCAGGAGCGGTTGCTCCACAAGGTGGGGCCCGTGTACTTTGGGGAAGTAAACCCCAAGCAACTAGGAGGTGGGCGCCAGGATGGCCAAGGAAGCCCCCGGCCAATCGCAGTGCGGGAAGGAGCTGATTGACGCGGGGGTTGGACAGCACCAAGGAGACCGAGCACCGGGTCGCCGTGCCCTCTGGGGCGGTTCTGAGGTTCTACTGGTCCCTGCTTCTGTCTCCTTTTTCGTTTCCTTTCTTCACTCCTTGGGTGCGATCCCTGAGACCCCTGATCCCACCTTTTCCGCACAGTTTGATACCAGGGGAACCAGGTGATAAAGTTTCCCGTTGTTTGGTTGTTTTGTTTCTTTTTTATACCAACTTTATTTCCATGTGGCCGCCTAAGGGCACTTGGTGGCTCCCACCATTAGTCAGCACTATTGGACAACTATTCAGGGAAACCAGAGGGGAAAGTAACTCCCATTGTGTACCTAAGATCCTGTTTAAAAAAAAAAGTCTCACGTGAAGAGCACTGAGTTTAAAGACATATTTCCACCCCGCGGTTCTTAGCAAGTGCTGCTGCAAGTCATTCGTGCGCGTCCATTCAGAAACGGGAGTTTGTAAATTCTCCTAACGGTTTGGGCCTTCCTGCAACATCCTGGGCGTCACCACCATTGTCATTCAGATTTCCAATACTGTGGCTGTGGGGGTTTATTTCTTCGGGTCGTTATGTCTTGACAAGGTAGCTTGTCAAACGCCTTTGTGAACACCCCGAAGCTTCCGCGAAACACTTCAGGCGCTCCAGACTGGTCCTGTCCACGTCTCTTACTGTTTTGTTGGGCCCATAGGTCACCATGAGCGGTTTTATATGAAAACACAGGGTCACGCCTCTGTCCCGTTCTCCTTCCAGGCATGTGACCCTGCAGCAGGGGCTCGCGTTAAGTTTTGCAAATTTGGAAATGAAGCACGTGGAGCCTCTCTATTGGAGACAAGGGGGCGCGGACAGCAGCCGGTGAAGTCGGAGGTGCGGCCCCAGGAGCCAAGCGGGAGCATCCCTTTGGCCCCCTAAGCCCCATCCAGCAACGACTTGGCTCATTCAGCATTTATTGGGCTCCAGGGGCTGGGATCAGAGACGATCGAGACGCTGTCCCTGCTGGCTGTCATCCATTCAACTAGCCCGGACGCCGCGCCGAGAGCTCCCCAAACTGGGGAACCGGTGTGTGGGGCTGTGGAGGCACCTGAGGGAACTCGGCTCAGGCAGAAGCTGCTAAAGGTTTTCTGGAGTAAGGAACCTACAGGATCGTGTTTACCTTGCTAAGAAACTTGAGCTTTATTCTGAGAGCGGTGGAGAGCCCCCAAAGGTTTCTTAAAAGGGTGGACTAAGAGTTTTGCATTTTACAAGACAACTTTCCAAATTGAAAAGCTAATGAGAGCTGGTTAGCAACCCTTGAAATTCACAGATTGGTAATTTAACCCAGTTGGCCTGAGATCGGGGGTCCAGGCTATTCTTGATCACATTTGGAGCGAATTTTAAGTGATACAGACAGTTCTTCTTGTAGGACTTTTGGCAGTCTGTTAAAATTGTGTTTATTTCCCTTCTTGCTTGAAAGCCATGTGGCTTTACCAAGAGGCATGTACTTGGTGTTCATTACAGCACTGTCCACTTTGTTATGATATTTAAAAACTGAAAACATAACTACTCATGAATTTGCAAACTGACTAGCGGTAATATACCCATAATATAGACTACTGTACAGCAGTTTAAAAGAGAATGAGAAAAAACTAGAAGAGAATGAGGTCAAACTATACTGATATGAGCTGATCTCCAGTTGTTAATTGGATTAACTGACAAAAATCAAGTTGAACAAAATATACAATGAGTTCCAATTTATGTTAAAAATGAAAAACCAGAACTCTTGATTTCCATATGCTTAAATAGGTATGTAAGTGTGGAGGAAGGGTGGGGCGGGCGTTGGGGTGGGGCTCGGGGAGGATTTAAAACAAGTCATTCCCCTAGATTGGGAGTGGCAAGGATAATGTTACTTGAAGGTGTTACAATGATACTGTTTTCCCCTATGGTTTTGTCTAGTATGTCTGTAGGAAGAAAGGAAAGGGAAATAGATTACTAGAGAGAGAATGTGGACAAGACCCCTCAGGTGGCTGTGACTGTCTTCCACAGGAGAGAGCAAGTTGGCATCTTCCTGTGGTCATTTCTGTACTGGAATCATAAACCCTCAAGAGGCAGATGCTGGATACTTAGTAAATGTTCAGTGAATAATTTACCACCCTGGAAGTGTCTGGAGTGCTGGTTCTCAAGATGAGGGAGATTTTGCCCTCAGGAGACATGATCTTTTCACAACTACATAGAGGGGCTACTGGCATCTAACAGATGCAAGCCAGGGAAGCCTAGGAGAGCCCCTTGATGAAGGGGCCAAATTAATACTGCTGGGGTGAGAAACCCTGATCTAATCATCTAAGGGAGAGTACCCGCCCTCCTCCTAGTCTTTCCACTGGTAAGCAAATTGTGCAAACCCCTCAGAATATGACTTCACCCTTTTTTTTCTGCCAGTTCTCCCCAGAGCTCTGAGAAACAGGGTGGAAAGGAAACAGAGCAAGATCCTGTGGGACTCTTCAGGTACATATCCTTTCTATGGCCTATTTCTTATTTTGGGGAGGGGAAAGACTTAAGCCTCCTTGACCCTCCTTGAGTTCCAAAGGGCTGGTTCAAATTGTTGCTAGTCAGGGAAGGGAGAAGATGCAGAGACAAAGGAGGAGCAGTCAGGAAAGGATAGTGCAGCCTGGGGGTAGGGTCCCGGTTCCTCCTTAAGAAATATGCATAACAATATCTTTTGAGTTCTGGAACTAAGGCCCCCACCCAGGAGGAGGATGGTATCTTAAGGCTGAGAGTCAAGTTCCCTAGAACCATCCCATTACCTCACCACTGACTAATCAGAAGATAGTCATGGGTGGGGGAGGGGGGGTGGCCAAATGGGACCAAGATGGCAGACAAGACTAGACCTTGATCCTCAATCAGCAAATGAAATGACACACCCAGAGGCGCCATGACAGTTCACAAGACCAAGGAGTGGGCATGGCCCAACTCCTGAAAATCTCTACCCTTCTCCAAAATAGATGGAATAATCCTCTCACTCATTAGCATATGAAATTACCCAGCCTATATAAACTAACCATCCCATATTTCAAGCCCATACTCGCCCTCTGCAATGGCCCACACTGTCTGTGGAGAGGCCCTTCTCTCTGAATCTGAATAAATCCACTTCTTACCTATCACTTTATTTCTCACTGAATTCTTTCTGCAATGAGACTTCAAGAACCTGAGCTTCATTAGGTCCTAAAACCAGGTTCCATGGGTTTTGGCTGGATTCAAGTCCCAAGCTGAGGTAAGCAGTTTCACCCTCACCCCAAATTTTACCAGTAAAAACCACTCTGAAAACAGTCGGGGAGTTTGGGGGTTTTTTTAACCTGACTCACCTATTCCCCATGCATGACCCTCCAATAAACCTTTCTCTGCTCCAAACTCCAGCATTTCAGATTGTTTAGCCTCGCTGTGCATCTGGCACATGAACTTCTGTTTATTAATAGTAACAGAAAGATGCATGGGCAAGACCCCAGAAAGTACAGTTTTGTGGAGAGAATGGAAGGGTGGTGTATTAGGTAAGGAATGCTCCTAAGAGTATCATCAGAATGAGTATGTCCAAGACTTGTGGTCCAGTGGCTATGGCTCTGAGCTCCCAAGGCAGGGGGCCTGGGTTCGATTCCTGGTCAAGGAACTAGATCCCACATGACACAGCTAAAGATCTGCAGGCCACACTAAAGATCCTGCATGTCACAACAAAGACTGAAGTGATTGCAACTAAGACCTGGTGCAATGTTTTTTTTAAAAATTGAATCAGCATTTCCAATATAGCTAATTACTCAGAAACGGTGATTAACTACTTGCAGTAGAAATAGGAAACAACCTAAATATGGAACTATATGAGACTAGGTGGATAAAATACAACCATACAATGCACTCTTGCAGTGGACTGTCAAGCAACCATAGAGAAAATGAAGCAGATCTATGTATATGGTTATAAAGATCTCCAAGAGATGTAAGTGAAGACAGGAAGAAAAGGAGGGGGAACCATTATTAATGGGACAATTATTTCTATTAAGATATTCTGTATTGCTATAGTTGTCCATGCACAATCCTGAATGGTTTTGCTGTACATGCACAGGTAATATCTTGAAGGTGGAATCATAAGAAACTGTTAATGATTGCTAACAGGGAGATGAAATTGGGCCAGGGTGGGAGAAAGGCTTAGTTTTCATTCATTCAAAGTACCCTTTGGTACTTTATAATACTATAGTGGGTAGCCATTCTCTTCTCCAGAGGATCTTCCTGTCTCAGGGATTGAACCCAGGTCTCCTGCATTACAGGTGGATTCTTTACATCTGAGGCATCAGGAAAGCCCTAATTTTTTTAAACATGTGCATGTATTTTTCAAAAATTCAATGTTAAGTATGGATTTTACTTAACATTGATATGAGGCGCCTCATAACAGTGATATGAGGAACTACACATATGAAAACTTTGATCTTTAAAACAAACAGGATGGAATACTCTACATTAGCCCTTTAGGTATACAAGGTGTTTGGGAAATGAGACATTAAAGTTTTAATCTGCCTCCCTCCCAGATTGCTAACCTCTTTTCCTTTTTCCCCTTACCTTACAAAAATCATATGAAGATCCCATAGACCCTTCACTGGCTTATAAATGCATGCCTAACTGAATCCCTCTCTCTTTTGTGACTGACTGTCTGCAGACATGTCACATCTTCAAATTGTGACCATGAGCCAGCCATCCTGCTAATGTTCTCTATAAAAATCATCTCATTTAGTAGTCACAACAACTCTGTCTCAGAAACAGGCTCAGTGAGAGTAAGCAACTTGCCCAAGGTCACACACCGAGGGCTAGAAACTAGGACTCCCTGACTTCAAGTCCATCTTCTTTTACCCACTTGTCAGTACTGCCCAGGGAAGGACAATACAGCAGCCACAGGTAGAGAAAGGAGGCAAGACCTCCTCAGAAACCCCTGAGAGGCTGGGATTTTCTTTCCTTCTCTTGGGCAAGGCACCAGGTATTGCTGCATAGACAAAGAGAGTTGAATCCACAGCAAATCCCTGTAAGCTACAGCCAAAGCTCTTTGCAAAAAGAGCACACTCTGGTACCATCTATAGACGTAGGTGTCCTCGCTTCCCGTGGCTTCAAAGAGGGACAAAACTTGGAACTGCAAATAACGTAGCATGTATCGACCACCTACTGTGTGATAGGCATGGTGCTCTAGGCACCATGTTTGAGTCGCTCCTCACAAAGGTGTTAAGAAATCACCTTCCAAGTCAGCGGACTAGTGTTCAATCCTTGGTTGGGAAACTAAGATCCCACATGCCGCAGAACAACTAAGGCCACGAGCCAAAACTAAAGCGCCCGTATGCCACAACAAAGACCCATCACAGCCAAAAATAAATAAGTAAATAAATCAATACTTTCTAAAAATGTTGACCAGGGTGTGGGAAAAGAGTTATTTTCATATACTATTAGTAGAAATATAAGTTAGCATAACCATTCTGAGGGCTATTTCAAAGCAACTGTTAAAATCCACCGGGGATGGGGTAGGGATGGGTTGGAAGTTTGAGATTAGCAAATGCAAACTATTAAGTATGTCTAACTGAATCACTTTGCTGTACCAGAAACTAATTGTAAATTAACTATACTGCAATAAAATTTTTTTAAAAATTCATAACCCTATGACTCAGAAGTTCTACTTTTCTACACTTACTCTGAAGAAACACTACCACATGTATACAGTGAGCAAAGATGTTCATTACAGTATTGTTTGTAATACTGAAAAATAATCTAAACATCTCTCAATAAGGGAATATCTAAATTTATAATAATACATACATACTAGAGGATTTTATGCAGTGATTTTAAAGATTGAGCTAGTTTATGTATATATGTGTATTTATATTCACAATATTCATATTTTAAGTATATGCTACAATAATATATAGCATAAATCTCAAGAGGATATTAATAAAAAAAGAGCATCTCGCAAATTATGTACAGTATGTCATGTATGCTTAAAAAATACCAAAACTTAGAGCTTCCCTGGTGGTCCAGTGGTTAAGAATCCATCTGCCAGCTCAGAGAACACAGGTTTGATCCCTGGTGTGGGAACTAAGATCCCACATGATGCACGGCAACTAAGCCCATGCACCACCACTGAAGCCTGTGCACTCTAGAACCTGTGCTCTGCAACAAGAGAAGCCACAGCAATGAGTAGTCCCCACTCTCCGCAACTAGAGAAAGCCCACGCACAGCACCAAAGAGCCCATGCACTGCAACACTCGGCACAGCCATAAATAAACAAAATGCCAACAACTATTATGTGCATGTGTTTAGCAGTGTTTGTAAATGCATAGGAAACTATCTGGAAAGATGTAGAGCAATCTGATCAGTTACTACCTCTATGGAGGACAGTGACCTAAGAGTTTGAAGGAGACTTTCACTTTATCTGTATTATTTTTCAATTTTTTTTTTTACATTAAGAAACGTTTCCTATATTATATAATTTTAAAATTAGCTTGTCATAACTCTAAGAGTAGGTTTTGAGTGCTTTTATGTACCAGGCACTAAACTGATCATTTTATGAGCCCTGTCTTTTTTCTCACAACAGCACTATGAATACAGGTCAAATTATTAATATTATCTTTATTTTACAGGAAAAGATACTGAGATTTGGAGAGGTTAATTGTCCAAAACAGCCAGGAATTGAACACAGGTTTGTCTGGACTGTCTCATGGAACACAGCTTTAAATCCTAGAAGTCTACAGTAGTTTGACAGAGAATAAAGGAACAAGCTCCAATACTTTGGCCACCTGATGCGAAGAGCCAACTCATTAGAAAAGACCCTGATGCTGGGAAATATTGAAGGCAGGAGGAGAAGAGCATGACAGAGGATGAGATGCTTGGATGGCATCACTGACTTAATGGACATGAGTTTTATCAAGCTCCGGAGGACGGTGAAAGATAGCAAAGCCTGGCATGCTGCAGTCCATGGGGTCACAAAGAATCAGACACGACTGAGTGACTGAACAACAACAACGAGAAAGGAATAAGAGGAGGGTGTCTGACGAATATCCTCTTTACTTTTGGCCACAGTGCTCGGAGTCCACTGAAGCATGCTGGGCACTGTGGTGGCCCAAAGAGTTTGTTCCTTGTCTAAAGAACCCCCAGCAGTCATCAGTTCAGTTCAGTTCAATTGGTCAGTCATGTCCGACTCTTTGCAACCCCATGGACTGCAGCACGCCAGGCCTCCCTGTCCATTGCCAACTTCCGGAGTTTAGTCAAACTCAACGTCCATTGAGTCGGTGATGCCATCCAACCATCTCATCCTCTGTCGTCCCCTTCTCCTCCGGCCTTCAATCTTTCCCAGCATCAGGGTCTTTTCAAATGAGTCAGCTCTTCATATCAGGTGGCCAAAGTATTGGAGTTTCATCTTCAACATCAGTCCTTCCAATGAACACCCAGGACTGATTTCCTTTAGGATGGACTGGTTGGATCTCCTTGCAGTCCAAGGAACTCCCAAGAGTCTTCTCCAACACCACAGTTCAAAAGCATCAGTTCTTCGGTGCTCAGCTTTCTTTATAGTCCAGCTCTCACATCCATACATGACTACTGGAAAAACCATAGCTTTGACTAGATGGACCTTTGTTGACAAAATAATGTCTCTGCTTTTGAATATGCTATCTAGGTTGGTCATAACTTTTCTTCCAAGGAGCAAGTGTTTTTTAATTTCATGGTTGCAGTCACCATCTGCAGTGATTTTGGAGCCAGCAGTCATCAGGGAGATGAAATTGGGCCAGGGTGGGAGAAAGGCTTAGTTTTCATTCATTCAAAGTACTCTTGGTACTTTGTAATACTGGAGTGGGTAGCCATTCCCTTCTGCCAGGGATCTTCCCAACTCAGTGTTATTTTCTGATCTTGTGGTTTCTCCTCTTTCCTGGTTCCTGGCAGGACTATACTTTCCTGTCCCCTTCATTGTTTATTTTTTGAAATGTTTATTTATTTGGCTGTGTTGGATTTTAGTTGTGGAACTCCAGATCTTTGTTGGGTGTTGCAGGATCTTTCATTGGGACTCTAGTTGTGGCCTGAGAGCTCAGTAGTTGCTGTACACAGGCTTAGTTCCCCTGCGGCATGTGAGATCTTGGTTCACTGACCAGGGATTGAACCATGTCCCCTGCATTGCAAGGCGGATGCTTAACCGCTGGACCACCAGGGAAGTCCCTTCCTGTTCCCTTTAAAGATAGACATGACCATGCATTTTGCTTTGATCAAAACAGTGTGAGCAGAAGTGACCCAGATATCTTCCAGGCAGAGAAGTCTTTTGAGCTGGTGATCGTTCGTCAAGGTTTTCCCTACCCACACTCACCCCAGTATTCAATGTTGTCCCATATGGATAATCCCCGTCGACCTGGATCTCTGGGCAAAAATAATTTGCACAGAGCCATTCCTCCAAGGTTCCCCATCTCTGATGGGCAAAATGCATGAGCAAGAAAGAAATCTGTGCTTCAAGCCTTTGAGGTTTGGGGAATGTTTGTTATTATTAATACCACAGCATTACCTGGCCTATCCTGCCAATTACAGATAGGTTTCCAGATCTTCCAGTTTTTCAGGAGATACTCAAATCTGGGTCATCATATGACATCACTCTGTTCTTTTTCTTTTTTCTTAACACTTTATTAATGGTATACAACTGTTTTGCTCTCACTTTAAAAATGCAATGACATATTCTAGGACTATAACTGAATTTATTCTTTTTTAAAACTTTATTTGGAATTCTAGTTTTTTTTTGTTTTTTTTTTAATGTGTCCTTTGGGCTTCCCTGGTGGTCCAGTGGTTAAGAATCCACCTGCCAATGTAGGGGACATGGGTTCCATCCCTGACCTGGGAACTAAGACCCCATATGTGGCAGAACAACTAAGCTCATGTGGCACAACTCCTGAGCCCAAGCACCCGGAGCCTGTCTGCAACAAGAGGAGCTACTGCCATGAGAAGCTCTCGCACTGCAATCAGAGAGCAGCCCCTGCTCACCGCAGCTAAAGAAAGCCCATGCACAGTAACAAAGACCTAGCACAGCGCCCCGCACCCCCCAAAAATGCTTCTCAGTTCTTGTAACAAAGAAGCAACTAATTTTACATGCCATTCTACAAGTAGATTTTTTTTAAGTAGATTTGTTTTTAATTGTGGTAAAATACACAGAACATAAAATTTACCAATCCGACCATTTTAAAATTTAAAATTCAGTAGCATGAAGTACATTCACAATGTTGTTCAACCACACTCAGTGTTCTTAAATGTGGTTAGCTACTCCAAAAATGTTTTGAACACTTTTGGAACTGAATAAAATATGTCTACAGGCCAGATTGAGTCAGTTTGAAACTTTGCCAGATGCTAGGCTCCCCCTCCCAAGCCTGCAGCCCGAGATATATTGGCTTTGTACCCCCTCTCTTCTCATGCTTGGGCTTCTCTGCAGGCCCTTTCAGCTCAGAACCTTTGAATCTAGGCTACGTGTTCCTCAGTGGATAAAGCAATGAAGCAGCTAGTGCATACCTTTATTATAACACAGAAAATAGACACTTGGTCTACTAGAGGGAGTAAACAGTAGCTACAAAAGTTTCTCTTTGCAAAGCTTAACCCCAGGGTAGGGCTTCCTTGGTAGCTCAGCTGGTCAAGAATCTGCCTGCAATGCAGGAGACCCCAGTTCTATCCCTGGATTGGGAAGATACCCTGGAAAAGGGAAAGGCTTACCCACTCCAGTATTCCAGCCTGTAGACTGGCGGGCAAAGAGTTGGACACAAGTGAGCAACTTTAACAGACACAGACAAACCCCAGTATCTGCCATAGGATCACTCCAGTAGGTGGAGTTTAGAGGTAGGGTATTCCTGGAAGAAAGCACCAATTAATGTCTGAGAACCCACCCACCACTCAGTTCAGTTCAGTCGCTCAACTGTGTCCAACTCTGGGACCCCATGAACCGCAGCACGCCGGGCTTCCCTGTCCATCACCAACTCCCAGAGTCCACCCAAACTCATGTCCATCGAGTCAGTGCTGCCATCAAGCCATCTCATCCTCTGTCGTCCCCTTCTCCTCCCACCTTCAATCCTTCCCAGCATCCGAGTCTTTTCTAGTGAGTCAGTTCTTTGTATCAGGTGGCCAAAGTATTGGAGTTTCAGCTTCAACATCAGTCCTTCCAATGAACATCCAGGACTCATCTCCTTTAGGATGGACTGGTTGGATCTCCTTGCAGTCCAAGGGACTCTCAAGAGCCTTCTCCAGCACCACAGTTCAAAAACATCAATTCTTCGGCACTCAGCATTCTTTATAGTCCAACTCTCACATCCATACACAACCACTGGAAAAACCATAGCCTTAACTAGACAGACCTTTGTTAACAAAGTAATGTCTCTGCTTTTTAATATACTATCTAGGTTGGTCATAACTTTCCTTCCAAGGAGTAAGCGTCTTTTAATTTCATGGCTTCAATCACCACCTGCAGCTATATTGGAGCCCAGAATATACTGTTTCCACTGTTTCCCCATCTATTTCCCATGAAGTGATGGGACCAGATGCCATGATCTTAGTTTTCTGAATGTTGAGTTTTAAGCTAACTTTTTCACTCTCCTCTTTCACTTTCATCAAGAGGCTCTTTAGTTCTTCTTCACTTTAAGCCATAAGGGTGGTGTCATCTGTATATCTGAGGTTATTGATATTTCTCCTGGCAATCTTGATTCCACCCACCACTACACGTGACTATAGTCTATACATTCCTATCCTCCCAACAGTCAGAAAGGGCCCACTTCCCAGGTCCACTGGCTTGTGATGAAGTGACTTACCCAAGTTGAGAAGGCTAGTAATGAGATTATTGGGCAGTCTGAAACTCAGAATTCCCGAAGTCTGCTTTTTAAAAATATTTTTCCCTGTGATTTTTTAATATATTTTCCTTATAGAAAATATGGCAAGGGCTTCCCTGGTGGTCCACAGGTTAAGAATTTGCCTGCCACGGAGGGGACACAGTTGATCCCTGGTCCTGGAAGATTCCACATGCTGCAGGGCAACTAAGTCTATGCACACAACTACTGAGCCTGAGCTCTAGAGCCTGTGAGCCGCACCAACTTAGGCCACCACAATGAGAAGCCTGCATAACATAACTAGAGTAGCCTCTACTTGCTGCAACTAGAGAAAGCCCAGGCAGCAAAGACCCAGCACAGCCAAAACAAAGAAAAAATTTTTAAATTAAAATGTGACAAAGGAAAGTTTCAAAAAGGAAATAAAAATTGCCTATACTATTGTAAAGGATAAGAATGATACACAGAATGTGTGTAACTGAATCACACAAAAAGGAATTCTACTTTTTGAAATTTAGTAATGATATCTTTTTGCCAGTTTTTCTAATGTCCTATAGACAAATAGGAAAAGGAGTACGTCAAGGCTGTATATTGTCACCCTGCTTATTTAACTTATATACAGAATACATAATGAGAAACGCTGGGCTGGAAGAAGCACAAGCTGGAATCAAGATTGCCGGGAGAAATATCAATAACCTCAGATATGCAGATAACACCACCCTTATAGCAGAAAGTAAAGAGGAACTAAAAAGCCTCTTGATGAAAGTGAAAGAGGAGAGTGAAAAAGTTGGCTTAAAGCTCAACATTCAGAAAATGAAGATCATGGCATCTGGTCCCATCACTTCATGGGAAATAGATGGGGAAACAGTGGCTGACTTTATTTTTTGGGGCTCCAAAATCACTGCAGATGGTGACTGCAGCCATGAAATTAAAAGATGCTTACTCCTTGGAAGAAAAGTTAAGACCAACCTAGATAGCATATTGAAAAGCAGAGACATTACTTTGCCAACAAAGGTCCGTCTAGTCAGGGCTATGGTTTTTCCAGTGGTTGTGTATGGATGTGAGAGTTGGACTGTGAAGAAGGCTGAGCACTGAAGAATTGATGCTTTTGAACTGTGGTGCTGGAGAAGACTCTTGAGAGTCCCTTGGACTGCAAGGAGATCCAACCAGTCCTGGGTGTTCTTTGGAAGGAATGATGCTAAAGCTGAAACTCCAATACTTTGGCCACCTCATGCAAAGATTTGACTCATTGGAAAAGACTCTAATGCTGGGAGGGATTGGGGGCAGGAGGAGAAGGGGACGACAGAGGATGAGATGGCTGGATGTTATCACCGACTCGATGGACATGAGTTTCAGTGAACTCTGGGAATTGGTGATGGACAGGTGGGCCTGGAGTGCTGAAATTCATGGGGTCGCAAAGAGTCAGACACGACTGACTGAGTGACTGAACTGAACTGAACTGATAGACATCTAATAACAATGTATGAGATACAAAATTTTGAATATATTTGTGTGGGATATAAGATCAATATAAATTAATGTAAATAGAAATATATTTAAATTATTAATGAAATCATCCAAGATGCTCCTATTCTTATTTTTTCGGCAATTGATAAAATATTCTCAGAGAAATGGCTGACCACTCCAGCATTCTTGCCTGGAGAATTTCATGACAGGAGCCTGGGGTTGAAGAGACTCAGACATGATTGAGCAACTAACATGAGTAAAGAGGGACTGGCCACTGAGAAGTAAAGAGAACTTGAAAGAATAAAGGAGTAGCAGATTTGGGGCACAGCCACTGGCCATAGGGCTAAAATAGTACAATGGTTGTGCCCAATGAAGAATCCTGCACCCCACACACCCAGGCTAAGCTCCAGCCCTTGTGAATGGCAGAGGAGTGGCTATGGTACCATGCTGGTGGAATGTGCTAGAAATTCACCCTATAGGCTGGAAAACTATCCACTAGGATGCTGGAGAAAGCTATTCATAGAAAAATCATCTCACCCCAGTTACTGTATGAAAGCACATAAGCAGGGTAGGTCCTGGGGGGAGCTGCTGGCTGCTAGGTCCTGCTGGTCCCTTACACAGCAGGAGCCTGGTGCTGGGGAAGTCATCCTCAGAAGCTATGCTATGCTAAGTCACTTCAGTCTTATCTGACTCTGTGTGATCCCATAGACGGCAGCCCACCAGGCTCCCCCGTCCCTGGGATTCTCCAGGCAAGAACACTGGAGTGGGTTGCCATTTCCTTCTCCAGTGCGTTAAAGTGAAAAGTGAAAGTGAAGTCGCTCAGTCGTGTCGTACTCTTAGCGACCCCATGGACTACAGCCTACCAGGCTCCTCTGTCCATGGGATTTTCCAGGCAAGAGTACTGGAGTGGGGTGCCATTGCCTTCTCCACCTCAGAAGCTAAGCAGAGACCAATTACACATACTGCAAGAGCCTGGAGAATGAGCACACCAGAATCAGAAAGGAAAACCTTTTCTCCTCCAGTATCTCTCCAGGGTCTTTATTGACAATGCTTAATATCGTGCCATTAGGCAATAAAACAATGTTTAAATGGTTCAGATTTTCACAAGCAGGCAAAAAGGTTGAATTGGAACTGAGACAATAAATCAACAACCAGCACTTTCTCAAAAGGGTTCCATGTATGTACCGAAACTATAGTTTGGTACTTCTCTGGCAGTCCAGTTTCTAAGACTCTGTGGTTCCACTGCAGGGGGCACAGATTCGATCCCTGGTCAGAGATCTAAGATCCTGAATGCTGTGCAGCATAGCAGAAAAAAACAGTTATGTTCAACGTGGTTCCCCAAAACCAGAAGGAGGAAGGAGACTATAAGTGCACCTGGAAACTAAGGGACAGTATATCTAAGGAAAGGACTAGAAATCTGAGTTTTTAATAAGCTCTCCAAGCAGTTTGACTGGTGAGAGAACTTTGACACTACTAAGTTGGATGGTGGAGCCCCTTGGATATTACAAGGATAGAACCAGCCTGGTACTCTGTGTGTGTGTGTGAAGTCCTGGGTCTTGGTACACCTCTTTGTAAGATACTAGAACTTCTCTGCCTCTGTGTGTCTTCACTCATGGATATGGGTCTCATGTCTTTGTAGCTTGTTTCCCCATCTCTTTCTGTGCCTGCCTCTCAGTCTAAATATCTCGGCCTCCCAAGGCATGCCTTCTAATGCCTTTCAACTTTAATACTTATTTGACTGTGGACACTTAAGCTTGGTGGACTTAACAGTCAACAGTCCATGGGGTTGCAAAGACGTTAGACAGGACTGAGCGCACCCATCTTCTTGCAAAGCAGGTTCTTAACCACTAGACCACCAGGGACGTCCCCCTTTCAACTTTTACATGCTGTTCTGTCTCCTTCCTTCCCAATGGGTCCATCTTCCATCTTGAGATGAAGCAAGACTTCCTCCTCTGCAAGCCTCCTCTCTTCATGAACCGTCCCCATCCTCTACAGTCTGAGCGAGAGATCCTTTCATGGCTCCAAAGGCACAAGCTCCTTTAACACTTGTATTGTCCTGCATGATCCTCTTGCTTCCCTGGCTCCCTGCTAGGCTGTGTCTTTTTCATTAGTGCATCTTGGATGCCTAGCATAGTGCCGCCCCACGGCTGGCAATCAGCAAATACTAAGTAAGTAACTGAGACTGTCCCTCTAGGGAGGGACGGGGGTGGGGTGGAGGCTGTGTCTGGCCTGTTCACAGCGGGGGGCCCGGCCTTCCCAGCCCCTAATATCAGCCTGACACCGAGCAGGCGTTCTAAAAATGGCCAACCAACAAGGCAAGCTAGCCGAGCTGTCCCTCCCACGGCCTAGCGCAGACGTGGCTGGCGTCCAGGGGCCCCGTGCTGGCCGGAAGTCAGCGGAGAGGCCAACGGCCGTCAGGTGGCTGCCAGCCCGCAAGGCCAGAGGGGGCGGGGCCAGGACCGGAGGGGGCGGGGCCGGGGCCAGAGGGCGGCTCCTGTGGCGTGCACACCCGGAAGCGTGGCCGCGTCAGCGCTCAGAGCCGGTGGAGGCGTAGTCACCGCCGCAGCCACCACCTCCTCCTCAATCATGCCGGTAAGTGGTCGCGCCGTCCCCGCCCCGCGCAGAACCGCGGCCTCCGGCTTGCTCGTTTGCACCGCCGTTGGGTCAGACGTCCCTCTTCAAGGGCTCTGGCAGCGGCCGAAACTGTCGCCTCACTTCTTGCCCCTCCCACCTAGCTCCCCCCAGCTTCTGCGACCCTCCAGAAAATCGGATCCCAAAAAGAATTTTATCTGGGAGTCAGGCTTCAGCATATGGAAGCTCCTAGCCTTCATGCGATTACAAGCCTAAACCTTTCAGGCATAGACGGCGAAACTGAGACCACCCCAATAGGGGCAGGGAGTCGCAGAGATCACACAGGGAGGGAGTTGGTGTCCCACCTGGATGCCTCTTCCGGCGGAGCTGGCCTGAAAGAGGGGTTTGCGGTGGCTTTTGCCTCCCATATAGGACGGATGTTCAGAGATCTGTGTTTTTCTTCCCTTCCCCTGCCCACTCTTGAGTTTCAAGTTGGGCCGTGCTGAATGGAGAGAGTGCTTTCAACCTTTCCTACCGGTCACTTAATGAACCTGAACCCATGGGCTCCAGAGAGGTTCGGGGTCCTGCCCAAAGTCACCAGTTGCTCAGTGGCAGAGTTTGGGATGGGCAGAGCAGGTCTTAGGGCACCTTTGCAACTGACTCAGTCTCGTGGTCTCATTTTGTAGGTAAAAAATTAAGGCCTTTTTCAGATTACAAAATAAGGTCCACTAATTTATTCAGGGTGGTGTTGAGAAATGGGTGCGCTCAGATTAAGCCTCTTATCTTCAGGGTCCAAATCTCTCCTGAACTCACATGATAATTGCTCAATAAAAGTAGTCATGCTGGCTTGGGAGGAAGTTCTGTTCCTGATCTGATCTCGGGGCTCCTGGCTGGTGTCTTGTGATGCTTAACACTTTTCCGCAGGGTTGCCTGATTTTATGGCTCTGCTCCAAGTGGGTACCTAGAGGTATCCCACAGATGCCCTGTGTCTTAGCAGCCTAGCTTTGGGGAGCTGACAGGTGAGCCAGAGGCTCCTCCGGGCAGGTTACAAACATCTCAAGTGTCATTTCCCTTGGGTCTTGCCAGGCACCTTGAGACAAATCCTCAGACAACCCAAAGTATGAACAAAGAACCTGAGAGAACCAGCCCTCCGAGTTGAGCAAATCTGCCTGTGACAGTGTCAGAGAACAACACTAATCACTCTGGGTCTGGGATAGTGGAGGCTACCAGGTTTCGGTGGCTGAGTGGCATGAGGGAAAAGCCAGCTTGAGGGTGGCTCTATTCTACGTTAAATTCTGGGCATTTATTTTTTTATACTTCTGGAGATTTTGACAAAAGACCCACCAGAGTGGATGATCAGAATGAAGAGGGCACTTGGCAGTATTATCATGAGATGAACAGCTGAAGGAAGAAGGGTATTAATCAAGGGACTCACACCAAAGCCGGAAAGGGAACAATGAGTCACCTGAAAGGTTTCTCACACAAACACTTGGAATCTCTGAAACTCCTTTGAAAAATCTGTGCCCCAACCCCCACCCTTGCCAGCTGGTGACTTTAGACACACTGCTTTACCTTTCTGTCCCTTGATTTCCTCAGCATACAATGGGGATTAAAAACTGCAACCTCATAAGACTGTCATTAGTAGTAACAGGAAAAAAGTGCCAGTAAAATTCATAGCTCAGCCACTGACATAGTCCTGAAGGAATGGTAGCTCTTGTGTAGACCTAGAACAAATTGGGTAGAACTACAGCAGGCAGGTTTCAACCCTGTGTTAACAAGGACCACAGTGGCTGTTCTCTGTCACCCTGAGTGAGTGACCTAACCTCAGCTGTCAAGAAGTGACAATACTAAGGCCTATCTTGTGGGGTTGTTGTGATTAAACAAAGACATGCATGGACAATGCCTGGCACATAGTAGGCACTCTAATATTAGTAAATTTCCAATCATCAAGGTGTTCAAAGACTGAATATTCTGGATATTTGAGAAAGCATTTCGCCTCTGGGAGGCGTCTGGATAGTATGACTCCATTCCATTCCTGCCCTTCCAGTTCTGAGATTCTATTAAAGGATTGTACAGATGACTGGGCTTTTTCATCTTCTTTACAGAAACTGTTTTATAGGTAGCAGAGCAGAGGCGCTGAGGGGCTGGCTCTGTGCAAAGTCAAGCATTCAGTGGTGGGGCCAGTCCTAGGATTCTCTGTAAAGAACGGATTACTCTACTCATTAAGGAGGCTTTCCACAACCCCCACATTTGCTTTTGCAACTCAGAGGTACTGAAGAGAGCACTGAATAACGATTGCCCGTCTGCTGGCTTCTGACCTCTGTACTGTGCAGGATTGAAAGAGACCTGTCCTTCATAGCCAACAAAAGAAAGCTCTAGAGATCTATTGACTTTAGGTCCTTGGGCAGCAAAAACTTGTGCTCCTTCCCAAGGTGTCCCTATCTCAGGGTTTCTGCAGCCCCATTTGCTAGTCTGGAACCAGCAAGGTGTCTCTGGAGCCAGGAAAACCTGAGTTCAAGTCCCAACCTCCATATATACCCACCACGTGACTGGGTGACTTAGTTAACCCCTGGAACCTCAGTTTTCTCCTTAGTAGGGTGACTAGCTCCCTTTCCAAGCTGGGTGGGGACTGACTTAGATACTATATAAAGAGCATTTCACATAGTGGGTACTCAACAGATTTAGGTCTTATGTTGGTCTTGCAAACCCCATTAAAGCTTTGGATTGGTATACAGATGCAAGCTATTGACCAATCTGTTGTTGTTGTTGTGGACTATTTTAAAAATCTTTATTGAATTTGTTACAATATTGCTTCTGCTTTATGTTTTGGTTTTTTGGCTGTAAGTTTTGTAGGATCTTAGCTCCCCAACCAGGGATCGAATCTGTAACCTCTGCATTAGAAGGCTAAGTCTTAACCACTGGACCACCAGGGAAGCCCCGCCCCACTGACTAATCTTGATTACCAATTACTCTAGAGCAGGAGTCAGCAAACTTTTTCTTAAAGGGCCAGACAGTAAATATCTAGGTCTTCATGAACCATATGGTCTGTTACAGGTCCTCAACTCGGCCCCTCTAGTGTGAAAGTAAATGAATGAGCTTAGCTGTGTTTCAGTAAAACTTTACAAAGCCAGGTTGCAGGCAGGCTGTAGTTTGCCAGTTTGTGTGCTGGAGCAGCATCTTAAACTATTATGTGGGCAGGAATGAGCTGGGTGTCTTGTTAAAAACCGAGGATTCTGATTCAGGAGGCCTGATGGTAGGACATGAGAGTCTGCCTTTCTGGCATGTTCCCAGGTGATGCTGTTACTGAGAACCACCTGTTAAAGGCAAGATTTTGGAGTCCTCACTAGAAATCCTTATTTCCAGAATTTGTTGTGGTTGTTGCCGAATAGTCACAAAATTAGCTGAAAGAATCAAATGTGTTTAACTAGAAGAAAAGGAAGACTATTTTCTTTAAGGCAAGTTTTGCAGATTTGGCCTCAGTAAAATAGTGGTTTTCTGGTTGTGTAATGATGGTGCAAATGATGGTTATATAACTCAGCACTGAAAAACCGAAGTACTTCACTCTTGGCCTCAGTTTCCCTTGTACAGCATGATGATAATCCAGACCCAAAGATGGTTTGAGACTTGGAGAGAGCCTGAGAAGCCATTTAGACCAGTTTTTCTCAGGTATGTGGTCTTACCCTTCTGTCTCCTCAGTGGGTTAAAATAAAAATGGAGGGTCCCAGGGCCCACCCAGAGCCACAGTGCCCACTGAGGCAGCCTGCAGACCTGGCTGGTCCCCAAGGCCCGATGTGATTCTTAAGTGCACTGAGGCTGAGAAAACTTACTTGGTTAATGGTTTAGATAAGGGAACTGGGGCCCTTAAGGGCAAGGATTTTGCCTGAGGTCTTCCAGTAAGATACAGTGCTATGCCCAGAATTCCTATTAAGGTAACAGATTTGAAATACTCCATGAAAAATGTAGCCATAGGTTTTTGTTTTTTCTTCTTTTGAAGGGATAGAAAAGAGGGAAGTGGAATAAAGTAATAACAATAATAATCTGAATAGCTAACTTTCTTTTTTTTTTTTTTGCCACACCACAGAGTTTAGTTCCCCAACTGGGGA
Source organism: Bos indicus x Bos taurus (assembly GCF_003369695.1). Classification (NCBI taxonomy): domain Eukaryota; kingdom Metazoa; phylum Chordata; class Mammalia; order Artiodactyla; family Bovidae; genus Bos; species Bos indicus x Bos taurus. The sequence continues at coordinate 47,850,601 of NC_040082.1, forward strand.
TTGAACCCCAGCCCTTGGCAGTGAGACTGCAGAGTCTTAGCCACTGGGCCACCAGGAAAGTCCCTGATAGCTAACTTTTTACCCCAGTGGAACCTACGACTAGGCTCCAATCTCTTTACCTAACATACTAGTTATCTATCACTCCTAATTAATTGCCCCCCAAACTTAGTGGTTTAAGACAACAAATATTCATTAACTTACAGTTTGTGAGAGTCAGGACTCTGGAAGCAGTTTACTGGTGTTTCTGGCTCAGGGGCTCTCAGGAGGTGCGGTAACCATATTGTCCAGGGCTGTGGCCCTCTGAAGGAGGATCAGCTTCCAAGAGGGCTCCCTCACATGGCTGTTGGCCAAAGGGCTCAGTTCCTCACTGTATGCACCTCTCCATAGGTTTGCTTGAGAGTCCTTAGGACATGACAGCCAGTTTCCTCTGGAGTGAATGATCCTAGGGAGAGTAAGGCAGACAACACATGTCTTTTATGAGTTAGCCTCCAAGGTCCCCTAACATCACTTCAGCCATATTCTACAAGACATTGGGATGAGACTACTCAAGGGCATAAATACCAAGAGGCAGATATCATAGAAGAGAAGCAAAAGGCAAAGGAGAAAAGGAAAGATATACCCATTTGAATGCACCGTTCCAAAGAATAGCAAAGAGAGATAAGAAAGCCTTCTTCAATGCTCAGTGTAAAGAAATAGAGAAAAACAATAGAATGGGAAAGACTAGAGATCTCTTCAAGAAAATTAGAGATATCAAGAGAACATTTCATGCAAAGATGGGCATAATAAAGGACAGAAATGTTATGGACCTAATAGAAGCAGAAGATATTAAGAAGAGGTGGCAAGAATACACAGAAGAACTGTACAAAAAAGATCTTCATGACCCAGATAATCATGATGGTGTGATCACTCACCTAGAGCCAGACATCCTGGAATGCAAAGTCAAGTGGGCTTTAGGAAGCATCATTACGAACAAAGCTAGTGGAGGTGATGGAATTCCAGTTGAGCTATTTCAGATACTAAAAGATGATATTGTGAAAGTGCTGCACTCGATATGCCAGCAAATTTGGAAAACTCAGGACTGGAAAAGGTCAGTTTTCATCCCAATCCTGAAGAAAGGCAGTTCCAAAGAATGCTCAAACTACCACACAATTGCAGTCATCTCACACGCTAGTAAAGTAATGCTCAAAATTCTCCAAGCTAGGCTTCAATAGTATGTGAACTGTGAACTTCCAGATGTTCAAGCTGGATTTAGAAAAGGCAGAGGAACCAGAGATCAAATTGCCAACATCCATTGGATCATCAAAAAAGCAAGAGAGTTCCAGAAAAGCATCTGCTTTATTGACTATGCCAAAGCCTTTGACTATGTGGATCACCACAAACTGTGGAAAATTCTTAAAGAGAGGGGAATACCACACCACCTGACCTGCCTCCTGAGAAATCTATATGCATGTCAGGAAGCAACAGTTAGAACTGGACATGGAACAACAGACTGGTTCCAAATAGAGAAAGGAGTACATCAAGGCTGTATATTGTCACCCTGCTTATTTAACTTATATACAGAATACATCATGAGAAATGCTGGGCTGGATGAAGCACAAGCTGGAATCAAGATTGCCGGGAGAAATACCAGTAACCTCAGATATGCAGATGATACCACCCTTACGGCAGAAAGTGAAGAACTAAAGAGCCTCTTGATGAAAGCGAAAGAGGAGAGTGAAAAAGTTGTCTTAAAACTCAACATTCAGAAAACCAAGATCATGGCATCTGGTCCCATCACTTCATGGCCAGTAGATGGGGAAACAGTGACAGACTTTATTTTGGGGGGCTTCAAAATAACTGCAGATGATGACTGCAGCCATGAAATTAAAAGATGCTTGCTCCTTGGAAGAAAAGTTATGACCAACCTAGACAGCATATTAAAAAGCAGAGACATTTCTTTGCCAACAAAGGTCCGTCTAGTCAAGGCTATGGTTTTTCCAGTAGTCATGTATGGATGTGAGAGTTGGACTATAAAGAAAGCTGAGTGCCAAAGAATTGATGCTCTTGATCTATGGTGTTGGAGAAGACTCTTGAGAATCCCTTGGACTGCAAGGAGATCGAACTAGTCCATCCTAAAGGAAATCAATCCTGAATATTCATTGGAAGAACTGATGCTGAAGCTGAAACTCCAATACTTTGGCCACCTGATGTGAAGAACTGACTCATTTGAAAAGACCCTGATACTGGGAAAGATTTGAAGGTGGAAGGAGAAGGGGACAACAGAGGATGAGATAGTTGGATGGCATCACCTACTCAATGGACATGAGCTTGCATAAACTCCAGGAGTTGGTGATGGACAGGGAAGCCTGGCGTGCTGCAGTCCATGGGGTCGCAAAGAGTTGGACACGACTGAGTGACTAAACTGAACTAAACTGAAGAGATCATGGGGCCATCTTGCATGCTGGCTGCTATGCTTAAAATCCTGTGTTCATCGTCTTCACCAGCCTGGAAAGGAACTTTCATCCCCATTTTGCAGATATAGAAACCAAGGCACAAAGGAATAAGTAAAGTTCCTTACTCATGGTCACACAGCTACTAAGTGCCAGAGCTGGGATCTGAAGCCAGGTCTCATTTTCAGAGATTACAATAAAGGAAGTATTGGTATAAATAACCTTTGTTTGAAACCAAAGGAAGAACCCAGGGTTCTTCAAGCAGCTGTATCAATTATCCATTCCCTCAACAAACTGTATTAAGCCCCTCCCCTGTGCCAGGCACTCACCTTTCCCTTTACTGGGGATGCAGCAGTGAACTGAATAGAACTCATGTTCTGGGAGCTTGCCTTCATGCCCTTGGTTTGTTAGATATCCTGGATATGGTAGGATGTTGAGCCCACATGGAGAGTCCAGAAACCTGAGTTCTCTTACTGGGCCAGCTTTAGCTCACTGGGAACCCAGGCAAATTCTCTCCCTTTCTGGGACTTAAGTGCTGCCTCTGAGGTACTTGGAATGCGACAGTGGTCTCTGTACTTCAGAATCACCATGGAAGCTTACTGGCGGTAGTGGACACCTCAGCCCTTTGGATTGCTGACCAGAACCCATAGTTTTTAATAAGCTCCCAGGTGATTCTAATGCAGGGAGTGATCTGATGCATAATTACGACCCCCAGATCAGCACTGCTCAGAGCATGCCTCCCCCCACTCCCCTGACCAGAGTTACTAGTGATCCTCAGACAACTGCATAGCTGAAAAACCAGGATGTTGAAGGTGAGACTAGAAACCCGCATTTTAAACTTCCTTCCCAGGTGATTCGATACATTGTGTGCCAGATACTGCTAAAAATTTTCTAGGGATTCTGTCCTTTAACACAACCACCTCTGAGATATAGAGAACCTGAGTTACTCCACTGTACAATTTAGTAGAGTGAGACTCGAGCTACTGATGAGTCTGATGACAGCCCGATCTTTCCTTTCTCTCTGCCCTCTGTCTTGGGGCCCTGAGTGGGCCTGCCTGCTAGTGGGTGTGGGGGTCCCTGTGCAGGACCTGGCTCATGGTCCCCTTTGTCTGTTTCAGAAGCACGAGTTCTCCGTGGATATGACCTGTGAAGGCTGCTCTAACGCAGTCACTCGAGTCCTCAACAAGCTAGGAGGTGAGTGAGTGGCCCTGGGTTGGGGATGGGGTGGGGAGACTGGTACACTTACATTAAATGAATGCAGGCATGGAGCAGGAGAATCTTGAGTTTAAGCTGATAATAACAGTGAAACCAAAACGTACTGAGTTACTTGGCATGTGCCAAGTACTCTGCTTCATGGCTTCTGTGGATCATGTCATTTAATCCTCACCACAACCGTTTCAGATAGTTTCTTTGACCATCTCTGTTGCGAGCAGGAGGGAACTGAAGTTCAGAGAGGTTGAATGATCTATTGGTATCACACAGCCAGTAAATGACTCAGCCAGTAAATCTGGCCTGGAGGAGCCCTTGCAGGACTAGTTACTATGTTACATTCATCTCCACTGTGGTAACTTTTGTTATGTGATACATTTGAGTGTCATTTTCTATTAAGATTTTAAAAGTTGTAACATTTTAAGAAACAAACTTTCAGTCAGTCATGCTGGCAGAACTTCTAAAGCACCCCTTTTGGGTGTATTTAGAAAACCATTCTCCAGTCCCCTCACTTCTCATCTGCGGAAACTGAGGCCCAGAGTGGGCTAGGGTCTGGGGTTCCATGAGATAACAACAGAGTTGTAATCAGAGTCCTGGGGGCAATCCGTCTTTTAAGATTTTCATTTCTAAAACCCTGGATAATAAAACACCCAATTTTCTTTCTCTTTGTATTTATTTTTAATTGAAGGATAATTGCTTTATAATATTTTGTTGGTTTCTGCCATACATCAACATAAATTAGTCACAGGTATTCATATGCCCCCTCCTTCTTAAACTTTCCTCCCAACTCCCACTGTTTTTGTTGTTCAGTCATCAAGTCATGTCCGACTCTTCTCAACCCAATGGACTGTACCACACCAGGCCTTCCTGTCACTCATCATCTCGGGGACTCTGCCCAAGTTCATGTCCATTGAGTCAGACCTCCCACAATAATAACACCCAGTTTTCCAAGGGCTCTCATGGGGTTGTCATCTTGTTAGCACTTAAAACAGTTCTCTGAGCTATACTTTCCATCTGTGGAATGGGGATGTTGACACCAGGCCCCAGAGCAGGAAGTGACTTGCCCAGAGTCTCATAGTGAGTCCACAGCTAATTTCTAGACTATAAACTGGAACCTGAACTTGAAAAAATCTGAAGCAATGGAAAGAACTTGACCACTAACTTCCTGTGTGACCATGGCCTCCTCTTCTGGGGCCTGGCTTTCCCCAGCTGTAGTATGGGAATGTCAGTCTCTTAGCTTTGCTCTGGATGCTTTAAGGTGAAACTCCACGGCTTACCTGGTGGCTCAGTGGTAAAGAATATGCCTGCCAGTGCAGGAGACATGGGTTCGATCCCTGGGCTGGGTTGGGAAGATCCTACGTGCCACTGAGCAGCTAAGCTCGTGCACTACTAAGCCTGTGTTCTAAAACCCAGGAACTGCAACTACTGAGCCCATGTGCCCTAGAGTCTGTGCTCCACAAGAGGAGCTGCTGCAATGAGAAGCCTGTGCGCCGCAACCAGAGAGTAGCCCACACTCACCACAACTGGAGAAAAGCTCGCACAGCAACGAAGTTCCAGCGCAGCCAAAAATAAATGCATTTTTTTTCTTTTTTAAAAGAGTGAAACCCTGCTCGGAAGCCTCTGTATACAAGCAGCAGGTCTGGATGAAGTGAAGGCCAGCCTGCTTTCACTCTTGCCAGCTCCAGAACACCTGCCTGGGGACCTGGGTTGCTAGAAACGCAGCTTTGAAACCCACTGGGTCTCATGATCCCAGAGTGTCTTCCAGCTCTATGATGCCACCAGAATATTTACTCTAAAGAGGAGGGAGGCCCTTCCGAAGCAAAAGACAAAACCCAGAGTGCAGCCAGGATGCACTGCCCTCCGCCCCTGGTGTCCAGTAGGTCCAGAGTCAGGTTAGGACTAAATCCTGTGCCATGTGCTTTTTGAGGTCCCTTCGCTGGTGCGCCCACAAGGGCCGGCTGACCCCAACTCCTTCATGTTTGATGGGGAGACTAGGGCCTGTGATGGGCAGGACCCAGCCGAGATCAGTGGTGAAGCCAAGCCTGGGACTCTGCCTTTGTTATTTCAACAAGACCCGTTTGTACCTACTCACATATGCCACCAAGGGTCCTTAAATGGACACAGCTCTTTAGGAGGGCAGTTCTGCAATATCTGTGAACATTTAAAGTACACCAATATTTTGCTCCACACTTTCCATTTTATGAATTCATGGTATAGAAATATTTTCACAAGTTTTATAAGATATGTTCAAGTATATCTACATTGTTTTGATCATAGTGAGAAATTGGAAGCAACCTCAGTGTCTTGTAGATGGGGACTGAGTAGATGGATGGTGTGTGTGTGCACAGTTGCTCAGTTGTGTCCAACTCTTTGTGATCCCATGGCCCGTAGCCCTCCAGGTTCCTCTGTCCATAAGATTCTCAAGGGAAGAATACCGGAGAGGGTTGCCATTCTCTGCTCCAGGGGATCTTCCTGATTCAGGGATCAAACCTGAGTCTCTTGTATCTCCTGCAGTGACAGGCAGATTCTTTACACTGGGCCACCTGGGAAGCCCTGTGATACAGTAACACTGTGGGATATGGTGTGGCTGTCAAAAAGAATGAAGTAAGTCTCTATATGTGCTAAGATGGCAAGGTGTCCTGGACACTGGAAAGTGACATATAAGTAACTTGTTTACAGAGTATGATGCTACTTTGGAAAATGACTTTTCATTTGTCCATCAGGAGAAACACTGGATGGGTCCCTATTATTCAGTGATTCTTATAGGCAGGAAATAGTCGGGGGCCTTACACTTTCAAATTTTATTCAAAAATGCTTGTCTTTTTTTTTTTAATGGTGTGTCTGGGGACTTCCCAGGCAGTTCAGTGGTTAAGACTTCATGCTTCCACTGCAGGGGGCACAGGGTCGATCCCTGGTCAGGGAACTAAGATCCCACAAACCACAGAATGTGGCCAAAAAAAAAATTGGCATGTCTGTATTACTTTTGCAATTAAGAAAAAAAATTTTTTTACAACCCTTATTTAGAGGAGAGATAGACAAATTATAGCCTTTGGGCCCACAGTCTGTTACTGCATAGCTGAGAATGGTTTTTACATTTTTTCAGGCGTGTAAAACAATATGGGGCTTTCCAGGTGGCTCACGTGGTAAAGATCTGCCTACCAATTCAGGAACCACAAGAGAAATGGGTTCGATCCCTGGGTCAGAAAGATCCCCTGGAGAAGGAAATGGCAACCCACTCCAGATTCTTGCCTGGGAAATCCCATGAGCAGAGGAGCCTGGCAAGCTGCAATACATGCATTCGCAAAAGAGTCGGACACAAAAGCGAAAGTCGCTCAGTCATGTCCAACTCTGTGACCCCATGGACTATTCGAGTCATGGAATTCTCCAGGCCAGAATACGGGTAGCCTTTCCCTTCTCCAGAGGATCTTCCCAACCCAGGAATCAAACCCAGGTCTTCCACATTGCAGGTGGATTCCCTGCCAGCTGAGCCAGCAGGGAAGCCACAACAACACAAAACAATCTACAGAAGATGATGGGGCTGAGTCCATGCAGCTCACAGTTCCTAAACCATGGGCTCTCTGGCCCCATTCAGAAGTTTGCCAATCCCTGGTCTAGAGGAGAGGGAAAGAGTGGGGTGAACAATTTAGGAGCCTGACTGGGTATATGTCTGTCTTCCCCACCCCACTTCCTGCAGGAGTTCAATTTGACATTGACCTGCCCAACAAAAAGGTCTGTATCAACTCTGAGCACAGCGTGGACACTTTGCTGGAGACCCTGGGGAAAACAGGAAAGGCTGTCTCCTACCTTGGCCCCAAATAGAGAGGCCCCGTCCAGCAGCCTGCAGGATGGACCAACGTGGGCAGGTGGGTAAGGCCCCGACATGGCCACCAAGTATATCATTACCTAATGCAAACCACAAGCTCAGGGACTCCTTCCAGTCTCCTGCGAGCAGAAAGAGCACTGCTTGATGTATCCCGGAGACCCCTCTATGACTTTGGGCTATAGTTTGTGATCAACAGGGTTTAAATGTAAGCATCTGGCCCTGGGCAGTGTGCCTTTTACTTTAGTAATATAATGGTCCCTTCAGAGGTATTATACTTCACTTACTCCCTAAGCTTTGCTCACTGACCAGGTAAGTGAATTCACCTTGGCTTCCATCCCCACTTAGAACTGTTATCAGCTTCCCAAACACGCCCTTTTCCCAGACTGGTGCAAAAACAAGTGTGATCAGTTTGGTAGCTTCTTAAAGCTTACTATATGACCCAGCCATTCCTTGCCTAGTATTTACCCAAGAGAAATGGGAAGCACTGTCCATACAAAGACTTGTAAATACTGGTAGTGGCTTGACTTGTAATAGCCCAAAGCTGGAAACAACTCAGTGGCCATCACTAGGTGAGTAAACAAACTGTGGAATAGCCATGTAATTGAATACTATTGTCCACGCAACAACTTCAGTGAATCTCACATATAAAAGAAGTGAGTGAAAGAAGCCAAGAAAAGGAAACGTACTGTATGCTTTCATCTATGGAAATTCTAGAAAAATGAACACTAGTCTGGTGAGGGTATGGGGGTGTGTGTGTGTGTTAGTCGCTCGGTCGTGTCCAACTCTGCGACCCCTTGGACTGTAGCCCACCAGGCTCCTTTGTCCATGGGATTCTCCAGACAAGAATACCGGAGTGGGTTGCCCTTTCCTTCTCCATGTGGGTGTATTCATCTGATAAGTTACAGATGATCACATTGTACACTAAAGTATAGCACAGCCGTCAAAGGTGAAAAACAACAGAAACAAACCTCAGCAGCGTGTTTAAGCTGGCTGTTCCCTTTGATTTTACACAATCCAGAAAGGCAGGTGGCACCGTGCCAGCACCCTTCACTGTGGAGCCAGGGCAGACTTTAGTCATCCGTGCAGCGTTCCTTCCCTCTGTGCCCAGTCACAGCCTCAGAACCCTTCAGAGCACAGTCCTCCTAGGGGGCACTGCCCCTGTGCACCTTTAATGCGTGGATGACAACAATCACAACATCCCTAATGTCGGCCATGGCTCTCACTGTAATCAGGAAACACGAGGCCTGGAGAAGGGAAGTGACTTGACCAAAGCTTCACGCAGATGAGTGCCAGGAGCAGGCTGCAAGTCAGGTGTCCAACCGCCTGGCGGGCCACGGCAGTGACCTTCAGCCGCAGCCTCCTTCCTAAAGGTGGGTGTTGGAATCTGCGCCGTGGCGATGTCCTGTGTGTCTGGTGACATCATATGCAGATCAGGTGTGCCTGTCTTCCTCTTCCCCTTTCTGCCCACGGATACAACCATGTTCAGGAAGGAGCCCAGGGTGAATAATCAGTATTCCAGGGGTCTAGTTTTAGCTCTGCCCTCAGTTCACACTCTGACTTTGGACATTTGTCTTTTATTCCTGAGACCTAGTCCTCTCTCCTATAAAATGGGGCTGTAACCTCTACCTTGCTTTCCTGCCTTGTGGGGGTTGCTATGACATCCCTCTGAATATGAAGGACGCTCTTTAAAGGGAGAGTAATGTTTCCACCATACCAGTGTTCATCCAGAGAAGGCAATGGTGACCCACTCCAGTACTCTTGCCTGGAAAATCCCATGGATGGAGGGGCCTGATGGGCTGCAGTCCATGGGGTTGCTAAGAGTCAGGCACGACTGAGCGACTTCACTTTCACTTTTCACTTTCATGCATTGGAGAAGGAAATGGCAACCCACTCCAGTATTCTTGCCTGGAGAATCCCAGGGATAGAGGAGCCTAGTGGGCTGCCATCTATGGGGTTGCACAGAGTCGGACATGACTGAAGCAACTTAGCAGCAGCAGCAGTGTTCATCATGGTGGATCCTGTGTCCCTGGGGTTTTGAGAGGGAAGGGGGGACCCTGGGCCCCTCCATCTAACCTAAGTAGCCCTATTTTATATTAGGTAAAAGATTGTGTTTATACAAGTCTCTATTGCAAGGATGGATGGAGGAAGGGAAAAGTTACTCAGTGGCTCCACACATGTGGGAGCCCCAGTGTAGACACACTGAATTGGAAACTCCTGACTGAGCATGTAAATTTTAACTAAAAAATTAATACCTAGACTTCCCTGGTGGTCCAGTGGTTCAGTGGCTAACACTCTGCACGCCCAATTCAAGGGGCCCGAGTTCAATCCCTCATCAGGGAACTAGATCCCGCATGCTGCAACCAAGACCCAACACAGGCAAATGAATAAATTAAAAAAAAAAAAAAAATATATATATATATATATAAAGTAAAACCTGCCAATTGTAAACCATGTATAGCTTAATGTGTGTTTTTTCTCATAGTAGGCTCTTCCTTTTAAACTGAGGTGAAATTCTCATAACATTCAGCTCACTGTTCCTCACATGTGCCGCGCGTGGGCCTGTATAGTGTGTTCACAGTGTTGTGCCTCCACTCCAGTTTCAAAACTTTCATCACACTGGGAAGACTCCCTGTACCCACTGAAGCTCACACTCATTCCCCGATGCCTCCTCTCTCCATCCCCTGGCAACCACAAATCTGCTTTCTGCCCTTCTGGACGCACCTATTCTGGATGTTTCCTACAAAAGGAAACATTATATGACCTTTTGTGTCTGGCTTCTTTCACTCAGCATAATGTTTTCAGGATTCACTCAAGCTTAGCATGTACCAGTGCTTCATTCCTTTCAATGGCTAGATAGAACATTCTCATAGTAGTTTTCATAATTTATCTATTTTAGGTTTTTTTTTTTTAATTATAGGAACTGTCAAAACTATGCAAGTGTAGGCGTAAAATGAATCTCCACATGCCCGTCACCCAGATCCAACATTATCGAGTCATTGCCATCATCTCATCCACGGCCCACTCTCACCACCCCCATATTCACAGCAAATTCAGGCATCATAGTGTTTGGTCTGCACACCTGTCAGTAACGATGTGTAGTATGAAGAGGCTCCTGGAGGTTCATACCACAGCACTGGGTGAGAATCACTGATCAAGCCAGTTTTACTCCCACACACCAGGCAGCATCTGTCTCTGAGTCTGTTTTAAGAGGCTCCTCAGTGACTGATTCGAAGCCAGGTTCAGGAACCAGAGGATGAATATTTATTGGTTATTAGGTCTCCTTGATCATCTGGCTCTTAGCAGATTTGTTTGCTCATGGCTTTTTTTTTGTTGTTGCCATCCCAGTTAAGTTGAAACAGGGCAGAGGAAGAGCTCCAGCAGCCCTGCGAGAGCCTGGAAGAGGGCTTCAGCAGTGATCGGCTTAGCAAGGTCAAGGCATTCTTGTAGGAGCAGCGTGCAGGGCTGGACATGGGGTTCTAGTCCTACTCGGCACCTGGGTTTCCCACTTCACCCCCTGCGACTGCCTCTTCGTGAATCTTTACTGCGTTTGTAATGTCTCCATGTGCACAGCAGATGGCACCAGTGTTCCACCTCACTTCTCATTTCTTCCAGGATGCTGATCCTCTCCTGCCCTCCAGACAGATCTAGGACCTGGCAATCCTGCTCAGCAATGGTAGTTCCTGCGGAGACCCTCATTTGTCCTGCTCCTCTGTAGCTTCCCTGCAATAAAGTCAAGCCAATTTTGCTGGTGATACTGTCTCTTGCCTGGTCTTGTCACTTGCTTACATGCTGTGCTGCTCACATGTTGCTGTGAAGGAAATAACTACAGTGCTTCCTTGGGTTGGCGTTCTGACAGCTCCCAGGTCCAGTGGATCCTGAATCTTGGCTGTGTGAGCTTTTGCAGATCACTCACCCTCTCTGGGCCTCACTTTTCCTCATCTATAAGTGAAGGTGTTGGGTTTGGTTGGTGATCCTCTTTCTTTTCACTACTTTCTTAGACTCCATATGTTGAAAAACTTGTCTGTCAAGTGAATGCATTTAAGGGATGTAAAATTGTATGGTAATGGGAATAATGATGGGAAGATGTGCTTGTATATCAGAATAATGGGAAGAGAGAGACTGTCTGGGGTAGAGTCCAAGCTCCACATCTCCCAGCTGGGCCACGTAATTTCTTGGTGTCCACAGGCATAAAATGTGGTAACAGCATCTCTTGCAAATGGTGGTTGTGGGGATTAAATGAGATGACTCATGTAAATCACTTAGAGAGTGCTTGCCAGTTAGAAATCACTCAGTGAACATTCTCTATTCACGTACATTTTTTTGATGTGTATTTAATTAATCAAATATCTATAGAGATGGCAATTAGAATCCCAGTCAACCTAAAAGTTAGTGCCTCACAGAGTTGATTCAGTTATATCAAAACAAAGGGAATGTTTTCGTTTGTATAGCTTTATTTACTTTTTTAAAAATACTTTAAGGCAGCAGCTCTCAAACTGTTTTATCTCAGGACCCTTTTACACGCTTGAACATTTCTGAGTGTCTCAAAGAGTTTATGGTTATGTGGGTTATGCCATGGTAGAAATTAAAACAGGAATGTTTGAAACAGAAGAATATATAAGCACATCTCCCATGGGCCACTGGGGCGAGATGAGGTCATCGCACAGCATTTAGATCCTGGAAACTTCACTGCATGATTGTAAGAGAAAGGGGAAAAAAGGCATCTTGTGGGAGCAGTTTTGACCTGGCATTCCTACTGAAAGGTCTTGGGAACCACATCACTGCTTTGATCAGTGACCTGAGATGAGACCTGGCTCTGCCTTCGGCCACCTGTGATCTTGGAGCAGTCACTCCATCTGTCCCAGAAGTAGTTTCCTCATCTGTACAGCGCACAGTATCTGCACCCCCGGGGCCTTAAGTAAAACTCTCCCAGCTCTAAACTGTGTGCTAGTGTAATTCTGGCCCATTATGATAGTATTAAAACAAGTCTCATCCAATTCTGCCTTTGTGGTCCCTCAGGGGCACAGGACCTCTCCCAGCCTTCCCGGTATCTAGGTGTCTTGGCCACAAGATGGTGCTATTCTTTGGCTTTGACCATCCACAGAGATGTTGAAGACCGTTTCTGTGGACTCTGGGAGTACAAACTTGAGTTTTTCCATTTTCACAGTTTCCCAGGAGACCTGGTTGATGCTGGCTGGCCCACTGGGAACGCCCAAGGATGGAGACACTGTTGCCTCTTGGGGCAAGTGGTCCTTGGAGGAGTTCCTTTGCTTTGATTCTTCTCCACCCTACCACTCCCTGCTGGAATCCAGGTTTCCAGCTGAGGCCCTAGGTTTTGGTCTTTAATGCCCAAGCAGCAGGAGCCAATGAGATCCCACAGCAGGATGTGTGTGTGTTGTGGGGGGAGCAAATGTGTCCACTTGTCACCCCGGTGCTTGCCCCAGTGCCTGACCCCAGCCCACCTGCCCAGCCTTCCCAGCCCTCTCTGCAGCCAGCTGCATCTCCCAGCTGCCTTGCTTTTGTTCACACTGCCTCAAGATGGAATGATCTCGCCCGCCTCCCCACCACCGCCTGTCTCCACGTACAAATTCCTTTCCCTCCCTTGCATACCACAGCCTCCAGGAAACCTCCACAACTGGAAGTAATTTATATCTCCTCTTGGCCCTCCCAGCATTTATCCTCCTAGCTTCAGGGCTGAGGCAAAGCTTTTCATCCACGTGTCTTTCCTGTCCTCAAGATCAGGCCACACATCTGTTCCCTCAGTGCAGAAAGCAGGCACAGTGGGGATATTTGATTGGATGTGTAATGGCTGCTATTTGGGGGCTTTTTATTGTGCATCCTGCCCTTATGTTTATGTCAGTCTTTTTTTTTTTTTTTTTTATCTTTTAATTGAAGGATAATTGCTTTACAGAATTTTGTTGTTTTCTGTCAAACATTAGCATGAATCAGTCACAGATGTACATAGGTCCCCTCCCTTTTGAACCTCCCACCCATCTCCCGTCCCATCCCACCCCAGAGCCCCTGTTTGTTTCCTGAGACATACAGCAAATTCCCATTGGCTATCTATTTTGCATAAGGTAATGTGATTTTCCATGTTACTCTCTCCGTACACCTCGCCCTCCCCTCCCCTCTCCCCATGTTCATAGATTGTTCTCTGTATCTCCACTGCTGCCCCATAAATACATTAATCTGTACCATCTTTCTAGATTCCATATATATGTGTTAGTTTACAATTTTTATCCTTCTCTTTCCGACTTAATTCACTCTGTAGGATAGGCTCTAGGTTCGTCCACCTCATTAGAACTGACTCAAATGCATTCCTTTTTATGGCTGAGTAATATTCCATTGTGTATATATCCCACACCATCTTTATCGATTCATCTGTCAATGGACATCTAGGTTGCTTCCATGTTCTAGCTATTGTAAATAGTACTACAATAAACATTGGGGTACATGTGTCTTTTTCAATTTTGGTTTCCTCAGGGTATATGCCTAGGAGTGGGATTGCTGGGTCACATGGTGGTTTTATTCCTAGTTTTTTAAGGAATCTCCATACCGTCTTCCATAGTGGCTGTATCAATTTACATTCGCACCAATGGTGCAAGAATGTCCCCTTTTCTCCACACCCTCTCCAGCATTTATTGTTTGTAGACTTTTTGATGATGGCCATTCTGACTGGTGTGAGGTGATATTTCATTGTAGTTTTGATTTGCATTTCTCTAATAATATGACATTCATTTGTATCTGGTCCCTGTAAGACAGTGGACCAGGACAGACTCAGACATGGTAGATGTGTAGGAGGCATCCTTTGAGTTAACCTTACAGAGGCAGAAATTACCTGGTCCAATCCTTTTAGCAGGTTTATATTTTTGTAAAAGGTCCCTGTGTGAATACAGAAGTCTGGAGCCCCTCTTGGGGCTCACTACTCCAGGCTCCCGTCACCTTTGCCTCTGTCCACCTTCCCCCCGTGTCCTCCATGGCCAAAGCCTTACCTTTTCCAGGGCTGACATCCCCAGGGCTGGAGAGAAGCCGCACAAGCCCTGTGGTGCTGGAGGCAGAGCCCGGGCAGGGTCCAGTGCTGGACTTGGGAGAGGGTAGCAGAGGGTCCACAGAGGGAGCCCCTCGACCCTGAGCAAGCTTGAGCAAGTCATCTCCTATCCATGTCTCCTGCTAAACACAGGTTTTCGACTTTTTTTTTTTAACAACTTTAATGAGGTATAACTTCATTTGATAAATGGCACACAACTGAAGCCTATATATAATATTAAAGGATATACAGACACACTCATGAAACTATCACCACAATCAAGAGAGTGATGTTCATCACCTGGGAAACGCTCATCAGACCCCTTAGTAATCCTCCCACCCCTCCCTCCACCCCCAAGTAACCACCAATCTGCTTTCTGCCGCTATCAATCAGTTTTCAGTTCCTAGACTTTTCTATAAATACAGTCATACAGAATAGACTCATTTCTGTCTGGCTTTTCCCACTCACCACAGTGACTTTGAAATTCACTCATGTTATTGAGGTCTCAGTAGTTTATTTCTTCCTATCACTGAGTAGTATGCCATTGTATGGCCATACCACAAAGTATTATTCATTCAACATTGATGGACACTGGACTTGTTTCCAGTTTTTTAAACTACTCTCTGGTGCCGGTCCGGTTCCACAATGGCTCCACAGGGCACAGGAGTGTGCCAAACCAAGGCAGATGCCAAACCAAGGCAGAAGCCAAACCAAGGCAGCTTAACATAGTTTTACCTACCCAGCTCCCTCCTAGAGCCCAGAGGTATTGAGCCACACTCAGGACTTGAGCAGATCTGGGTGCAAATTCTACCTCCACTACCTACTAACTGCATGGCCTTGAGGGGAAAGTAATGGATTCTTTTGTGCAACTCACTTCATCTGTAGAACGCGGATCATGATATATCTACCTCAGCTGGCTATGGTGAGATGATACAAGGTGGCTTACGTAAGACTCTGAGACTGAAATAGGAGTGCCTAATGCTTGATGGTGGCATTCCACAAATCAAGTCTTTTGAACAAAAAGTTTCACCATTATACAATTTGAAGTTTGAAAACTAGAATTTGCAGATCTACAGGTCTGGGTCCTTTCAACCCTGCAGACTATGAGAAGGAAAAATGGACCCTCAAGCATGGCGCTGAGTGGGAGGAGAGCGGTGGTTGTTCAGGTCACAGCCCTCTCCGTGGCATTCTCCTTTAATTAGGGATGGTCTCTTCAAAAACACAAGCCTGTAATTTCTGGGGAGTGTCCCGCAGAGCTGCTTTTAGGTTTCCATGTCTTTAGGGGCTGTGGTCACTTAGTTTAAGTGGATGAGAGAGCTTGGGGAGCCTATCTGCTCCCCAGGAAGGGATAGGTCTACAGATCTCAGACTGCCAGTCAGAACTTTGAAAGAGAATATCAAAGCCTCTGGAAACAAGGATGCCATCCCTCACTGGTCTGCTCATCCTGGGCTCCTAGCATCCTAGTCCTTTTAGGACTAAAAATCCCCAGGCAGCTAGAAGCCAGCTGGATCTTAGATGAGAATGCAGGCTCTGTAGACAAACAGATGGGTTCAGTGCCAGCCTGGCTGTTGCCTGGTGGCATGAGCTTGGGAGGTTGCTTAACTGTCCTCAGGATCTCAGTTTTCTCATCTGTAAAATAATAACTATGCCTTTTTCTCACAGTGAAATGAGATGATGCAGGCACACGGTGGGTGCTCAGCCTGACTACTGTTATCATCATTGCAGGGTTTTGGGGAAGAAGACCTGGCTGGTTGTCCAGTCCAATGTCCACACACACCCACCCTGCCTCCCCCCGACAGTGGGGCCCCAAGTCTTGGCCTGCACACCAGCCCTGAGAGAGAGCTCTACAAGCAACTGGCTCAACTCCAGACAGCTCTGGGAGGCGGGGAAATTCTGGTGTTGAGCCCACACACACCTCCCCAGCACTTCTCATAATGGAGGCTAGATATATCATGACACTCAGGCATCAGTCTAGCCCCTCCCCATGGTGGTGCCTCAGAGGCAGAACACACTCCCTTACCCATTCCTACTCCCATCCCTGGCCCACCCCCTCAGCTCTTCCTCGGGGACACAGCTGGAGTCATCAGACCACCTGGTCACCAGCCTCCTTGTTAATGCCGCCCCTCCCTTTTTTTTTAGCTGTACCTCAGGGCAGGTAGGATCTTAGTTCCCTGACAAGGAATTGAACCTGTGCCCCCTACAGGGGAAGCATGGAGTCTTAACCACTGAACTTCCAGGGAAGTCCTCGTTGATGCCCTTTTGATAGTGGAAGCTGAGAAAACACAAGAAGGCCAAGCAGCCCTGAGCCCCCACTGCTGCTAGGCCCACTCATACGGTTCCTGGCACCCGGCACATGTGCCACCCCACCCGACTTGACTTGATTCCCACCCCACTTCGCTTGACATTTTGGGGAGTGTGTTCCTGAATCCTATGGCTCCATAATAGGTCTGAGGCTACCTGGTCAGGCCGCCGCCCATCTCAGACCTGACCCCTCCCCTGCTCCGTCACTGCCCCTCCCAGGGTCCAGTTTGGAAACCATCCTCCCTTAAGTGCCACTGACGGGTATCTAACTCCTTTTTTTCTTTTCTTCCTTCTGGTCTAAACAGAAGCTGTGGTTTCCTCTGTATTCCTGGTAATTAGAGAGGCCAGAAAAGCCGCTGAGATGGTAGGAAGGGCTAGAGGGAGAGGTGGAAGGTTAGAGGCTGGGGGAGCAGCCCAGAACCTCTAAGAGCTTCAAGTGCCCTCCAGCGCTGTGAGACAAGCTCCCCAGACCCTTCCACCACCACCTCCTGCCTCTGCCTCCTCCTCACACCAAACTCCAGAGGTGGCAGAGGCCTTGAGGAATTCTAGAATGTTAGAACTGGACAGCTCTTTAGAAAGAAAAATTCCTACTGCCTCATAATGGAACTATGTAAGTTGTGATGGTGATACAGAATTAAAACCATCTTATTTATAAATCACTCCCTGCATTATAATCTCTACATGATGAAGAAAGTCTGTGTAACGTTTTGGTGTATTTCTTTCTACATCTTTTTGGTGCTTATTTAAATATTTATGTGTATGCATGCTCAGTTGCCCAGTATGTCCAACCCTTTGCAACTGTAGCCCACCAGGCTCTTCAGTCCATGGGAGTCTCCAAGCAAGAATAATGGAGTGGGTTTCCAAATCTCCCTCCAGTGGATCCTTCCAACACAGGGATCGAACCCACATCTGATGCATCTCCTGCATTGCAGGCAGATTCTTTACCACTGAGCTATCAGGGAAGCCCTATTAACGTATATATATATATATATATATGAACATAAAAGGCAATATACTGTAGTGTTTCAAACTCAGGCTCTGCAATTAGACTGTGTGGGTTTAAATCCCAGCTCCATATCTACTGGCAAATTATTTAACCTACCTAGTTTATTTCTTTAACCCTCTCTAGTTTCAGTGCACAGGTTTCTCATTGCAGCTGCTTCTCTTGTTGCAGAGCATGGGCTCTGGGATGCCATGGGCTCAGTGGTTGCAGCTCCTGGGCCCTAGAGCACAGTCTCAGTAATTGCAGCGCACGGGCTTAGTTGCCCTGCAGCATGTGGGATCTTCCTGGATCAGGGATCAAGCCCATGTCCCCTGCATCGGCAAGTGGATTCTTTACCCCTGAGCCACCAGGGCAGCCCTCAATAATCATTTTAATAATTTTATTGGTGCTGATGTTTTGTAACCTGCTTCTTTCACTAAGTACTTTCCATGGACACATTTTCATCCTGGATGTATTATCTGTGGTTGCTTCTTCACTACAATGGCTGAGTTGGATAGTTGCAACAGAGATTGTCCACAAAGTCTAAAGTGTTTACTATCTTGCCCTTTGCAGAGAAATTGTATCAATCCATGGACTAGATCAGTAATTTCAAACTGTGTTCTATGGAAACCCAAGGTTCCTACAGGTGCCTCAGGGGAAAGAGAAATAGATGGTGAGGTTCTAGGCCCCCAGCACCTTTCTATCAAGATTGATTCTCTTGGGACTTCCCTGGAGGTCCAGTGGTTAAGACTCCATGCTTACATTGCAGGAAGCATGGGTTCAATCCCTAGTTAGGGAACTAATTTCCCACATGCTATGATGAAACTAAAAAATAAAATAAAAAATGACTGATCCTCTTATTTGTTAAGATTAACCACCTCACACCAGTCAGATTGCCCATCATTAAAAAGTCTACAGGGGCTTCCCTGGTAGTCCAGTGGTTAAGACTCTGCATACCAATGCGGGGGACACAGGTTCAATCCTTGGTCCTGGAACTAGGAACTCACATGCCATGGGGCAACTGAGTCCATGCACCACAACTACTGAGCCTCTGCTCTAGAGCCCGCAAACCACAACTACTGAAGCCCTAGAGCCCATGCTCCACAAGAGAGCCTGCTGCAATGAGGAGCCTGCACACGGCAACTAGAGAGTAGCCCATGTGCAGAAACAAAGATCCAGTGCAGCCATAAATAAATAAATGTTATTTTTAAAAAGTATACAAATGCTAGACAGAGTGTGGAGAAAATGGAACCCTCCTACACTGTTGGTGGGACTGTAAATTCATGTAGCTATGGAGAAAGTATAGAGGTTCCTCAA
This sequence comes from Bos indicus x Bos taurus, assembly GCF_003369695.1. NCBI lineage: Eukaryota > Metazoa > Chordata > Mammalia > Artiodactyla > Bovidae > Bos > Bos indicus x Bos taurus. The sequence goes on from NC_040082.1 coordinate 47,869,686, forward strand.
AAAATCAGAGTTGCCATATGGTTCAGCAATCCCACTCCTGAGCATATACCCAGACAAAACTATAATTCAAAAAGATACATGTTCCCTTATGTTCATAGCAGTATTATTCACAAGACATAGCCAAGACATATCCAAAAAAATGTCCATAGACAGATGAATGGATGAAGAAGATGTGGAATATATACACAACAGAAAATTACTCAGCCATAAAAAGGAATGAAATAATGCCATTTGCAGCAGCATAAATGAATCAGGAGATTATCATACTGAGCAAAATCAGAAAGAGAAAGACAAATACCATATGCTATCACTTACATGTGGAATCTAAAATGAACAATACATATGAATAAAATGAACTATCAAATGAACATATCTATGAAATAGAAACATAATCACAGATATATACAACAGATTTGTGGTTGCCAAGGATGAGGGTAGGTGCGGGAGTGAGGGATTGGGAGTTTGGGATTAGCAGATGCAAACCACTATACGTAGAAAAAACACAGGTAAACAACAAGGACTGACCGAATAGCACAGGGAAATACACTCAATATCTTGTAATAGCCTATAGTGGGAAGGAACCTGAAAAAGAATATATATCTATATAACTGAAGCACTTTGCTGTGCACTTGAAACTAACAAACATCGTAAATTAATTACATTTCAAACATATGCTATGCTGTGCTAAGTCACTTCAGTCATGTCCGACTCTGTGTGACCCCATAGACGGCAGCCCACCAGGCTCCTCCGTCCATGGGATTTTCCAGGCAAGAGTTACTGGAGTGGGGTGCCATTGCCTTCTCCAACATAAATTGGCAAAAAACAGAAAGTGTTCTGTATGACAGTAAAGGAGAAAGACACAGGAAGAAAACTATAAGTTTTTCTATACAACCACATATGGCAAAACATTAAGATTTGTTAAAGCCAGCAGGTACATACAAAGATGTTAACTTACTATTCTCTAAACTTTCTTTGTGTGCTTGTAATAGCTCATAAATTAAAAGAAAAAAGATGATATATAAACGTGGAGAACACTGCCAACAGTTCAACAGGATATACAATGAAAAATGAACATCCAGTTCATCTTAGATCTGTGGTTCTCTTTCTTGGGGGCACTGATTATCACCAATTTCATAAGCATCTTTCAGGAATAGTCTGCAAATGCAAGCTTTAAGATCCAAAAGAGTAACTCCACTGGGAACAATCATCCTTACATGCATGGACATCTGATCCCATTCCTCACATGGGAAGCAGCCTGAACACCAAGGTCTTCCACTTGGAGAGTCTACCTTGTGACTCTACTTTGGACATTGACTGGAAACCACTTTTCATTCTCTCTGTCAGTGGACCCAAACCCATCCGGTGCATCTTTTCCAATTGGTGACTTTGTGGGCCTCTCTTGTTAACCAGAGTCAGCTTCTCTGGAGAATGACTGCTTATCTCTATGACATACCCTCCCAAGGACCCCTGGGGCTTCCCTGGTGGCCCAGTTGGTAAAGAATCTGCCTGCAGTGCAGGAGGCCACCTGCAATGCAAGAGATGCAGGTTCAATCCTTGGGTCAGAAGATCCCCTGGAGAAGGGCATGGCAACCCATTCCAGTATTCTTGCCTGGAGAATCCCATTGGCAGAGGAGTCTGGTGGGCTACAGTCCATGGGGGTCACAAGAGTTGAACACGACTTAGTGACAACCACCAAACCACCAAGGACCCCTAGAATGAAAATTTTGTATGCCAAGCAACCTGTATTTTAAGTCACCTGCGAAGCCTATATTTTAAGTCAGACCCTCCCAAATATATTCTCAAAACTTGGTAAGAATCATTCCAGCCATTTTACAATGGGGTACACAAATAGACAAGAAGTCATAAACTTCATTTTTATATTATACAGATAAGTCCTTTACTGTTCTCTGATCCTGAACTTTAGGAAAAACAAAAGAGAAAAAACATATAAAATGGGAGCATACTTAGCACAGTATTCTGTACTTTGGCTTTTTTTTTTTTTGCATTTCACAGCATCTTACAATGATTCCACATTTCATATTAATCCACATAGTTTTGCCCTTCTATTTATAAAACAAATATTGGTTCAATTTTATTTATGAATATACTAGGGGCTAAAATTGGTAATGATCTTATTCTTTCTAAAACAGTCTTAACTTGCTGAGTATAGGAGAATGACTTCATCTCCTTGCCTGAGATTTTTTTAGTTTTACCACTTAACATCCTGTGTCCTGGGAAACCCCTCAGTTCTGGGTGAACTGGGATGTTTGATCATCATATTTAAGTACCATAAAAATATAAGACAATTTTGAATAGGTATTGGTCCATTATAGCAATGTGAGCGGTAATCTTCATTTTTGCCCCCAGATTAAATTATCAACCAAACATTTTCCATAAGGAGGAAGGATTTTCCTAGCACTTTTGTCATTATCATTGGGAACTGCCTCATGTTGTTAGGGGGCTGCATAATATTCCATTGAATGACTTCACCATAATTTTATTAAACCCATTCCCTCCCAATGGTCATTTCGTTTCTTTCCAGTGTTTTGCTGGAATAAACAAGCCTGCCATAAATGTCCTTATTTATCTGTTTATAAACTGGTAAATTCTTCACAATAATTTGTTTTGGAAATAAGGTTTTCCTGCTAAAAACAAAACTCCAAAAGCCACAGGATTAAAGACTCTTTCATCCTGGGTCTCCTGCGAGTCTCTTTTTCTTCAGGTGACTGGGCTGACGATGAGTTAAAAATGAGTGGGCAGCCAAGGCCCCAAGAAGGAAGCCCAGGCAAAGGGAAGGCTTCCTGGTGGGGCAGGACAGAGGAAAACAGCCCAGCACTGTGGTTCCCAGCTTGGAGCTGGTGTTTATCAAGGCGGGTGGGAGAGGAGCTGGCCAGACTTGGAGGGGTCCAGTGTTGGCTGGGAGAAGGGCCAGGAGACTGGAGCCATTCAGCCGTGTTCTAAAAAGAGCAGGGAGAGGAAGGAAAAACAAGCCCAGACACACACTGGGTGGCTGCCGGCTGGCCAGGGATCTTGGTACAACAAGCCAGGTGCCAGGCGTTGAGGCCAAGCCAGTGAGAACCCACCCCAGACTAGGTAGGTTGAGGTCAGTTCCACAACTGCTTCTTGGGTCTGTTAGGAATGGGTTTTTACAGAATATGGGATAATTCTGTACTTTTCCAGAAAGATGAGCTACCTGGGCCAGAAGGGTGCATTTCTAGCCATGTTGTATATGGGATCCATGTGTATTAATGCATCCTTTATCCCTCAAAGGAGGTCAGCATCATTGGCCATGGTGTTAGTGAAACACAACAGCCAAAAGTCAAAAAAGTTTGGGAAATTCTAGGTCAGTCAAAATCAAGCAAAATTCTCTAGTCTGGGAATTCACAGAGCCTTCAATATACTGATACCATAATTCATGGATTTTCCAAAAGGAGAGATTGTGTTGTTTTCAAAACTTGGAGTCCTCAGAACACAACTCTACCCCCAAACACGGAATATATAATAACATCTTTGCTAAACTTTGATTGCTAATTTTAATCCATAGGATAAGGCAGAAGCCAATAAGCCGATCCTTAAACATCCAAAAACCTAGGAGAGAGAGGACTGTGGAGTCTGGCCAATATGAGATGCTGTCAGGTCCTACGTGAAAGCACAAGGGGCACTTTTCACCATGTAACATAATTGACTTTCATGAGCACAAGGGATTCCCTGGAATTCTGATTTGGGCGTAGCCCCATGCAGATCACAACATTTGATTGAATATGGCAGAAGATCTCGGGTTTGCTCCAGCCTGCATCTCACTCCTATTGGTTCTAGAGACTCAGCAATACACTTAACCACAGTGCTTTCTGAGGACCTTTGTGTATCAGGGTGGGTGCACACAGCACCATGGGAGAGATGCCCTATGCTGGGTTCTGAGAAATGCTGAGATCACTTCATCCAATTAGCATCCCCACTGCATGGCTCTGTGTCTGTGACTCCACCTTTGCTGATGGATCCTTCAAGGTTCAAATGCAAAGCCATCTGGGGAGAACCACTGGCGGCCTCTCTGCCCTGAGATCTGAGTGGAAAGAGCCAGGTTTTGTGCTGGTCAAGGATGAAATGCCCTGTACTAAACAGACTGTATTTGCAAATCTTTCCTATCCTTGAGTAACTAGGTAAGGCTGATACCTTGTATCAAGGGCCCCTTCCCCTAGAAAGAATTAGAAAATGAAATGCTAAGGTGTCAGAGAAAGTCTTAGTTTTCTCTGCCACTAATTTGCTGATTGATATTAGAAAGTCCTTTCCCCTCTCTGAACTTCATGTTCTCCCTCTGTGAAATGAGGTGGTCACACTATTTCCATTATTTTCTAACTTTTGACCAGAGGAAGACTTTGATCAAACAAAGTCTTAAACTTTATCCTGTATATTGGGTTGGCCTGAAAGTTCATTTGGATTTTTCCATAACATCTTATGGATATTGTGCTTTTAGGAGCAAAGAGGTTGCTGTGATTGAGTCAGAGCATGTGGAGTTCTTCTGTATGACTGCAAAATTATATTTCCTGACCTGAGTGGTAGTTACAACTGGCGGTTTCCTTGGAGAAGGAAATGGCAACCCACTCCAATATTCTTACCTGGGAAATCCCATGGACAGAGGAACCTGCAGGCTACAGTCCATGGTGTCATGAAAGAGTTGGACATGACTTAGAGACTAAACAAGCACTAACTCCAAAATAAAAGTGGCTTGGGAATTTCCTGGCAGTCCAATGGTTAGGGCTCTGTGCTTTCATTGCCAAGGACCTGGGTTCAATCCCTGGTTGGGGAACTAAGATCCCACAAGCCGAGCACCAAAATATCAAAAACAACAACAATAAGAAAATAAAAGTGGCTTAAATATGACAGGATAAAGCATCTGCCTATAATGCAGGTAGACAAGGGTTCAATCCCTGAGTCGGGAAGATCCCCTGGAGAAGGAAATGGCAACCTACTCCAGCACTCTTGCCTGGAAAATCCCATAGATGGAGGAGCCTGGCAGGCTACAGTCCATGGGGTCGCAGAGTTGGACATGACTGAGTGACTTCACTTTAAATATGACAGAGGTTTATGTCTCCTTCGTATAAATGAAATCTGGAGATAAACAGTCCAGGAACTCAATATAATCAAGTTAAAACTAAATGATCATCATGGCTGACTCTTTGCAACCCCATGAACTGTAGCCTGCCAGGCTCCTCTGTCTATGGAATTCTCCAGACAAGAATATTGGAATGGGTTGTCATTCCCTTCTCCATGGGATCTTCCCAACCCAGGGATTGAATTCAGATCTCCTGCACTGCAGGCAGATTCTTTACCATCTGAGTCACAAACAGGCAGGTAAATGAAATGATCATCAATGACCCAAGATCCCTTCTCTATTTTTTCCCATCATCTTCAACATGAGACTTCCAAGTCCAAGGTAGCCGACTGAGCTTCAGCATCATGTCCACACTACAGCCAGTGAGAAAAGGGAAGAAGAGCATAGACCCTCACATAAAAAAAAACACCCAGAAGTAGCACTCACAACCGTTACTTATATCCCACTAACCAAAACTTCATTACATGGCCTTACCTAGCTACAAGGGAGGCTGGGAAATGTGGTGTTTAACCTGGGTGACCATGGACCCCCCTCAACACCCACACCAACTGAAGTTTCCACAACAAAGAAGGAAGGGTAGATTTAGGGGACAATATCAGTGGACTCTGCCACAACATACTAATGAATTTTCCTTTCTGATGTGTTGAAAGTTACGGGTGACCAATATTGGTGTCTTCGTTGTTTTCCAGTCACAGTTTTAAATACAAATTTTTGAGGTATACAAAAGGAGATGAATATTAACAGTTTGTGGAACTGTGGAAGCTCCCACAGAACATGGCTTAAAAACCCCTGAACTAGAAACTCCCTAAGAGATTTTCCAGCACTGACATTCTAGAATTCTATGAAAGCCCTGCCCCGTTCCATGAGCGAACAGTGGGCTTTCTCTCTGGGGACTGGCATGGGACTTCTTGTTACCTTCAGGACTGAGAATTGTACTGTTTGTTTCTTCTGAGTCAGCATAGCCCCAGCCAAATATCTTGAAAAGCTCTCTGTCATTCAGTAGCCTTCCCTCTTGGGCTGGTAGTTCCCTAGAGGAGGTGTAGTTTACTGAGGCATTGATAACTCAGTGTTTCAAAGCCAGGGCAGCTTCTTAGCAGGGAATGGCTCAGACTTTCCGTCAAGAGTTTCAGAGATCTTTAGAGTAGAGAGACCTATTTTTTGGTTCAGCTCTTTCATTATTTCAGAGAAGGAAGAACTGATCCAGAGAGGCTCAGAGATTTAGTGAACGTCATCAGCATCTTGATAGCAGGGCTGGGTCACATACTAACTTGTCCTGATGCTTTCCATGAACTGTGATAGCTTGAATTTAATGTACACTTTCTATGTGCCAGGCTCTGAGCTAAGCACATTACTTGCTAATATAATATCCTCCTGCGCCAGAGGCTTTTAATCCATTCCAGAGACACAGGAGGGAAGGGATGAGGTCACGGGACTGAAAGACTTGGTATCTTAGAGAAGGTTCTAGAAAAACCCAGGAGCCAAGTATTATTTCCTGACTCTGACCACATTTCTGAGAGGAATGTTGTGGGGTTTGGGACGGCTGCGCAGCCTGTTGCGAGGGTGGTGGGGCTGGAGCAATGAAAGGGGATCAACATAGCTGACCTGCCTCTGTGAGAGCATAACCCTGGAAAATTCCAAAGCTTCGAGCAGCCTAGTCTGGGCAGAGCCACGATCGAAGAAAACAAAGTCCCACCACCACCAGTCATTTAAAAGCTCTATAATCTTTACTTTATATCTCTAAGAGCATTATAAAGGATCTAGTTAATTAATCTAATTAACTAATCCATTCCTGTCCCCTTCAAATTCTCTCATCGTCTCTGCTCGACTGCTAGGAAAATACAAAACCCTGCACCTGGCCTTGTAAATTTTTGTCTCTTTCTTCCTATTAATGAAAAAAAGAAGAATTTTTTTAGAACTTTTAACTTTGAAATAATCATAGATTCATAAGAAGCTGCAAGGTAGTAGCAAGAGTACTCAGAGGTCCCTGTACTCTCTACCCGGTTCCCCCAGTGGTTACTCCTCATGTAACACTTTCATGTTACATCTTCCCAGCTCATCTAACCCTTGCAACAACTCTATGAGATGACTCTTACAATGATCATTTTACACAGGAAGAAACTGAGTCTCGAGAAATGAAATACATTGCTCAAGATCTCCAGCAATTTGGTGCAGAATCAGGACTTCGATTCGGATTTTCTGACTGTAAAGTTGGCACATGCTCACATGAAGTCTTTTTCTCCCTCCAACTTCTCCCTGACCCTCCCCAGGAAAGAGGAAAAGTCCAGAACAGAGAGGCCCAGCCCCCAAAGAACGCAGTTCTTCACATGTCTCAGGAGTGGGAGGGCCAACTGCAGTTTGCTAAAAGTTGGAGGAGCCTCCCCTACATAGCTTGGCTGTAGAGTCATCAGAATTATGTGCATGACCCAGACAGTGGCCCCAGACGCTGTTTCAGTTCCTTTCCAAAGCTGGGACACGTTTTCTGCTCTCCTTCAGGCTGCTCTTTGCCCTCTCCCAGGACTTTCTTCCTCTCTCACCCTCCTGCTCCACTGTTCCTCTGAAACCACAGGGTGATTCTCCTCTGCCACGTAACAAATATCATCTCCTCTTGTCTTAAAGCTATGACTAGGGCTCACATTGTCTCAGAGATGTGAGAAGAGGTTAGCCACCCGCTTGAGTAAACACAAGATCTCCTCAGAGCCAGAAATCTGACTTTTTCTCCTGAAAGTGACAGAGCCCCCAAGCCAAAGCAGCATACGCCCCAAAGGGACTTGACAGGCTCCTGTAAACAAAAAGGCCAGGAGCAGGGCTGTCTACCATGTAGGGATCGCAGGCTGCTGTGTGTCACAGATGTTTGCATCCAAACACGTTTATCTCACTCTGTAAAGCAACTCGTTCCTCTGGCAGCCTTCCTGGTGCCTCTCGCTCCTCTGCTGCTCCCCTTCTCATCTCATGCCTGCAATCTGAGAAGACAGGGACAAAGAGCAAAGGCTCCTTCCTATCACAAGTTTCCTCAGAAGCTTCCAGGCACAGACCTGCCTACAAGTTATTGAGCAGCCCTGGGTCACATGCCCTCTCTCTTCATTGTAAGGAGGGTGCGTTGGCTGAACATGGACAGAGAGCTCCCCGAGTGAAACAGAAGGTCTTCAGATTAAGCAGAAGAGCAGATAAATAGCGATGGCTGCCCTGGGCTGGTTTAGGGACTCAGACCAATGTCCCAGGTTGGGACTCTGTCTCTCTCCTGTTGGCTTCATGTTCATTTGGGCCTCCCAGTGTGAACTTGGAGAGGCTGTTTCTACTCTGGATCTCACATCCACTACTGGTCCAGCCCAGGAGGAAAACAGCCAGATCCTTTGCTTCAGACCAGCCTTCCACCTCATGCTCCTCCATGAAACAGTCACTATTATCATGGAGCCTGGAATGCTTAGTAACTTAAGTAATTAAACCATTCCTGTCCCCATCAAATTCTCTCCTCTCCTCATTCCTACTGCCCTACTGCTAGGATTTAGACTAGTTTAATTAGCCTCTTTCTCTAAGCTGGACTGAGAATGCAGGAGAGGGTGTCATTACCCAAGAGGGAAATCAAGGCATGGTGCCCAAAGAATGGAGAATGGGTGCTGGTAGCCCCCCAAAACCCCAACAACTATCTACTGCTGATTCTTAGGCATCATCCTGTTCTGAGACTCTTAAAGCACTGAAGGTATGTCCAGCTTCCCCAAATATTTGATCAAAATTTCATATTTTAGATCAGTGGTTCTCAAAGTGTGGTCCCAGGGTTCTGGGGGTCCCTTTAAGGGTCCACAAGTTCCAAACTATATGCTCATAATACACTAAGATGTTATTTGCCTCTTTCACTATCATTCTCTCCCAAGGATCCAGTGGAGTTTTCTAGAGGGTACGTGATGTGTTGGCTCCAGATGTTGTTTTGCTCTAATACCTAATGGGGTGTGTGTATATTCTTGTTCTTTAAAAAGGTCTTAGTGTTCACTTCTAACACAGTGAATATTGACAAATATAACTAAATAAAACATTTATTCAAAGTCACAACAATTTTTTTTTTTTTTTGGCCATGCCACACATCTTATGGGATCTCAGTTCCCCAATTAGGGACTGAACCTGGGCCATGGCAGTGAGAGCCCAGAATCCTAACCACTAAGCCACCAGGAAACTCCCTCACAATAATTTTTAAGGCAGTAAATGGGTTCGAGACCAAAAGTTTGAGAATCATCCTTCATATTTTGGAGTGGCATATTCTGCTCCCCATCAGCTGTTTTAGATATTAGACTCACTTGAACATCTTAAGGAACAACAGGCACACTTATTAGTGTTAGGTAACAAATTTTAACCCATTCAAGACCATTATCAGTTTAATTTTATGTATCACAGTTTCAGCTGTAAGTATCAAAAACCAAATGAAAAAATAGCAATGCCTTAAATAACACAGAAATATGTTCTTCCCTCAAACAAAATTTGGAGGCAAGTTATCAAGGACTGGAGTTCTGGCTTCTGTCAGGGCAGCCCGAGTGTGGGCTGGAAAAGAATTTCCAGACACACAGTATTTCAGAAGGGAGTGAGTTTATTAAGAGCAGGGAGCAGAGATAATGAGGGTGCTGCAAATGCATCAGGCTGACCTCCTGACAGACCAGGGAGAGCCAACAGGATGCTGTTAGAACAGAGGGCTGGCTCAAGAGAGAGCTGAGGCTTTTTTCGTGGGTTGCACGCTCAGTCGCTTCAGTCCCCTCTGACTCTTTGTGACCCTATGGATTGTAGCCCACCAGGTTCCTCTGTCCACAGGGTTCTTCAGGCAAAAATACTGGAGTGGGTTGCCATGCCCTTCTCCAGGAGATCTTCCTGACCCAGGGATCGAACCCACATCTCTTATGTCTCCTGCATTGGCAGGCAGGTTCTTTACCACTAGTGCCACCTGGAAAGCCCTTTCATGGCTTAGCAGCCAATTTTTATAGTCTCAAGACATAGAAAATCCCTGCTGGAAGGGTGGCACTAGGTGATTTGTTAGGGCACTATAGGGTAAGTACCGAGGTAGGCATTTTGGCCCAATTTGGGGTCAGGAAGCTTGCTGGTGATGATCAAGAGGGCTTTTGGCAACAGTTACAAAGGGTTAGCTTCAGAGGCAACCTTGGCTGTGGTCTCCACCTAGGTGGCCCTGGTGCAAGGCCTTGCACCTCTCTCCTTGGGATAGGACTCCACAGCTTCATGATCATGCGAGACCTGGAGTCACCCTATTTTGCTGCTCTGCCACACTCCACATGGGCTTTAAATGTTGTGTTCCAAAGTGGCTGCTTAAGCTCCACCCACCCCAATTGCATTCTGTCAGCACGACATTTCCCCAAAGTTGCATATGACACTACTGGGTACATTGTTAGGCCAGAACTTAGTTACATAACCTCATCTATCTGCAAAGAACTTGAGGAAATTCAGTTTTTAAAAGTCTGTTCATCACACATTCAGTTAAAAATCAGTGTTTCTATTTCTGAGAAAGAGAAGTCTACAAAATATCAGGGATTAACTACCAAGTTAAGTTTTTTGTGTGTGTGTAGACTTTGGAATCAAGCTTCTCCTTTATTCTCTGTTGTTGTTCAGTTGCTAAGTCGTGTCTGACTCTTTGTGACCCCATGGACCGCAGTACATTAGGCTTCCCTGTCCTTCATTATCTCCTGGAGTTTGCTCAAACTCATATCCATTGAGTCAGTGATGCCATTCAACCATTCATCCTCTGTCACCCGCTTTTCCTCCTGACCTCAATCTTTCCCAGCTTCAGGATCTTTTCAAGTAAGTTGGCTCTTCGAACCAGGTGTCCAAAATATTGGAGCTTCAGCTTCAGCATCAGTCCTTCCAGTAAATATTCAGGGTTGATTTCCTTTAGGATTGACTGGCTTGATCTCCTTGCTGTCCAAGGGACTCTCAAGAGTTATTCTCCGTTTAACTGCAAAATATTCTGTGTTTCAAAATGAGCTGTTTAAAAACTGTGCCCATTTTCAACTATATCTATAAATTGATATTCTCTCAATATTATGGTGTAAAAAATATATTATTCAATGAATTGGCTGTGAGGCTGATTGAAGTCTATGATTGAAACCTAAATCCCAGTTTTAAGTTTTTGTGATCATCAGTGCCTGCTCTTCATGTTGACTGGCTTTCACAAACAGATAAGACAATGTTTGTTTAGCTATTTATTTATTTTGGCCAAGCCACTGAGAAGGTTGCAGATCTTAGTTCTTTGACCAGGGATTGAACCTGGGTCTTTGGCAGTGAAAGTCCAGAGTCCTAACTACTGAACCTCTAGGAAATTCCCAAAACAATGTTTAAAATCAGAAAATAAATTTACACTGATAAAACGCTACCGTTATGTGTTAATATATTTAAAGTCTGTGTATAATTTCATTTGGAATTGGGGATGTACTATTAAAGAACTGATAGCAATGATTTTCTGAAGGTCCTAGGCCAACAGATGTGTTTTGTTTGGTGACTACTTTGTTCATAGCATTTTAAATTTGAATATCTTTTATAGACCAGATACTCTCCAGTTCAGTAAGGCTCCATCCCTCCCTCTTGTGTTAAACTGGGCTATTTAACCAAATCTTCACATATGCCTGGAGGCATCTGAAATTTCTAACAGATCATACAGAAAGGGAAAGGTTTTGTTTAAAGTCCAATAAGCATTTGTTGAACTTGAGAAAAACCAAGAAAGTAGCCGAGCAGTCTGCAGAGAATAATCACTAAAGTGTGAATTAAGTACAAGTTGCATAAAAGATGATGGCATATGTTGAGGTCAGATGTTGGAGAGTCTTGAAGGAGAGCTGAGAAGTCTGCCTTAACTACATGGGAGATGGGAAACCACTGGATGATAGATAAATTTTAAAGGGTCTAGGATTGTTATGGAGGTACTGGGACATGCCTCTTTAAACCAAGGGTAAAACGATCTATTCTGGAGATGAGATAGGGCACGTTAGAGCAAGGCACATAGAAATGGCCTCTCGCTTTTTTGTTCAGTTTCTAAATTGTGTCTGACTCTTTGCAACCCCCTGGACTGCAGCATGCCAAGCTTCCCTTTCCTTTACCATCTCCTGGAGTCTGCTCAAATTCCCCTCCATTGAGTCAATGATGAACTTTTCCCCCTATTTGAAGTGATGGGACTGGCCTGGGGTTAGTGTTAATAGAGACAAGGGCTGGGTGTGTCTACCAAGGGAATTTGCAAAAGTCTTTTAGGAAAAAAAAAGGATCAAATCCATCCTAGCCTCCTGGCTGTTCTTAATGGTCATTAGTATTCCAATGAACACTCATAGAAAAGAATTTGATTGATTTCTTGAGTGTTCCAAGCATACCTGCTTGGGTCATTCAACCCAGGGGCCATAAATTGAATGACCAGGGTTCCAAAGTTGAGTTTTCTGGGTCCAAAGGGAGACTGAGAGCAAGGGTCACAGATAATCAACAAGAAGGTTACACTCCAAAATAAATAAAATAAAATAAACAAAAGATAGTTATACTCCAGGAAGGCTAGGCAAGCTAGGCAGTTGTTTCTGGGTCTGGTGAATGCATGGAGTGGACAAGAAGCAGTGAAATGTTCCAGTTACTGTGCTAAGGATTTTAATTGCTTTAGGGGGATAGATACCTTTACCCCTAACCCACAGAGAAGACTGAGGCAGAAAGGTTAAAACAATTCTTTGGATGGATTCCTATTGATGGATTCCCATTGATGGGTTAGTTAAAAAGTCGCGTAGTGACATTTTACATTATCTCCCTGCAGAGGAATAGGAAAGTGTGGTATCTTTATTCTAGCACTTGCAGTGAGGTAAGGGAAGCAGTGGGCTGGTACCTTTTGTCCCTCTGCCTTCACTGACGCTTTCCCCATTTTATTGCACCCAAGTTTCCCCCTGGCCCATCCCTCTCCCCACTCTCAGCCCCCGTGTGGGGAGGGAAGACTCTGCTTCAGGATAAGAACACCCACCCCCCGCCCCCCACCTAGGCACTCAGAGGATTGCATCTCCTGGTCCCAGAGGCAGCAGTTGTTCTGAAATGCAGGCAGTTTGGGGAGGAAGAGTCAGGATTTGAGTGGACAGGAGACCTGGGAGAAAATGGTCAGGCTCCTTCCAAAATGTGCCAATACGCCACTGTCTATTTTTCAGAATAACTGACATTCTTTTGGAAATAGCCAATTACAGCTAGACTCTAAGCTCTATGAAGGCAGAGACTATGTCCAGGCTCATCCCAGCATAAACACCATCAATAGCAGGTGTTGAAAAAATCGGTTGTTGAATGACTGAATGAGTTGTTAGACACGTTGATCATTTACTAAATCACAGCACGACATAATTGGAAGGATCCTTGAGATCTTTTAGCCTGATTTCTCCCATTTTACAGAGAAAGAACCCAAGGCAAGGGAACTTCCTGTGAGACAGTACTGAGTGAGAATTAGATCCCAGGCCTCCTGCCCTGAATCCTGGGTTCACTTTATAATACCAGAGCTTCTCAAGGTGGGACACAGACCACTTTCTGTCCTGAAGATTATTTTTTGCATGAAACTACACTGAATCCACAGAGTAAATAAACTAATTTCCTTTAAATATTTTTCCAAGCCTTCTGATCATGCAAAGGAGAAAGTCATGGTTTGGAGCTAGTAAATTGCTAACACCACTCACTTGCTAATAATCTTTTTTATTTTTATTTTTTAACAACAAGGGAGCCCATGTTAGGATCAGAACCTTCACAAGAAACAGAAACAATTTAGTTTAATTCAATATTGTTATCTAAATGTTTTGTGGGAAGTTTCAAGCAGAATTCAAAACAAAGAGAATAATATTATTAACCTTCTAAGTACTCAGCATCCAGCTCTAATCATTATCAAGAGTTCATCAAACTTGTTTACATACCCAGCTCCATCACACACTTTTTCTTATGAGTATTTAAAAACAAATCTTGTATTTACATTATACCATCACAACCATAAATATTTCAGTATGTAAAGCTAATAGATAAGAACTTTGTTTTTGGTGGAGCCACAATTGCCTCATCTCACCTAACACAATTGAAAGTAATTCCTTAGTATATATAGGAATAAAACTACCATATGACCCAGCAATCCCACTACTGGGCATATACCATGAGAAAACCATAATTGAAAAAAACACATGTACTCCAATGTTCATTGCAGCACTGTTTACAATAGCCAGGACACGGAAGGAACCTAGATGTACATCAACAGGTGAATGGATAAAGAAGTTGTGGGTACATACAATGGAATTTGTTATATATACATTGGAATATCACTCAGCCATTAAAAGGAACAAATCTTAGTCAGTTCTAATCAGATGGATGAGTCTAGAGCCTGTTATACAGAGTGAAGTAAGTCAGAAAGAGAAAAACAAATATGTTAATGCATATATATGGAATCTAGAAAAATGGTACTGAGGAATCTGTTTGCAGGGCAGGAATAGAGACTCAAACCTAGAGAACTGACCCACGACACAGCAGGGGCAGGAGAGAGTGCCCCAGGGCAGGAGAGAGTGCCCCTGGGACGAACTGGGCTCTGGGATGAACTGAGAGATCAGCACTGAAATACGTACATTATCATATGCTAAACAGAGAGCCAGTGGGGATGTGCTCGAAGCAGTGCTCTGTGACAACCTAGAGGGGTGGGATGCGATGGGAGGTGGGAGGGGGGATGAAGAGGGAGGGGACGTATGTATACCTATGACTGATTCATACTGATGTATGGGAGAGACCAAAACAACAATTGTAAAGCAGTCCCAGTGAAAATAAATAAAATTTTTAAAAAAAAGTAATTTCTTATTATCGTTCAATACCCAGTCTGTGTTCAAATTTTCCAGATTATCTTAAAAATCTTTATTTCTATTTGGCTGATTTGAATCAAGATACAAAGAAACCCACACCCTACACTCTTCTTACATCCCATTAATCTATTGTAGTTCCTACCCCCACCGACCTTTTTTACACCATTTATTGAAGAAACCATTTCAAAATCCTGCAGAATTTCTCACATTCTGGTATGGCTGGTTGGATTCTCACAGTGTTTCTAAATATTCTCCTCTAATCCTTTATTTCCTGAAAACCGGTGGTTTGATTCAGACACAGATTGATACGAGAATGGCCCCTGAGGAACAGAATATTAAAATGAGTTTTTAAAATTGGTTCTCTAGTCTGGCTGGATTTTAAGGCACTAATGACCTGTTTTCAGTCCTAAAGGGGATACTTGCAGTCCATGGCAAATGGTGGCACTATTAGCTGGCACTTCCCTGCCAATGGAGGGAACACGGGTTCGATCCCTGGTTGGGGAAGATCCCACACGCCTTGGGGCAACTAAGGCCGTGTGCTGAAACTGCCCACACTTTAGGGCTGGCAAGTGGCAGCCTCTGAGCCCACGTACTGCAACCACTGAAGCCCACACGTCTAGAGCCTGTGCACCGGCAGCAAGAGAAGCCAAAACACTGAGAAGCCCGAGCGCCACAACAAAGAGAAAGCCCTGCTCACTGCCACTAGAGAAAGCCCCGACACAGCAACAAAGAACCAGGGCAGCCATAAACAAACTGTCAGCCACAGATTCTCATAACCAAGTACCCAGAGAAGCCAAGGCTCTAAGTGATCAAGTATTTGCTGTCATAGAGCATCTTACTGAAATGAAGGAGGAGGATGCAGCTGATTGGCTGCTTCTAAGGGTGCTGGCAAAGACAAGGAAAGAAAAGTGATGAGCTCAGGGCTCTGAATGCCCAGCATTTTCATTTTTTATTTTTAAAAAATTTATCTCTTAGGCTCCAAATGCTAAGTGCTAACGCTATCAATATGACTCCTCTACCACATATAATTTCTTTACCTACTGTATCCAGATAATAATATCTGGATAATATTAATACTAAAAGTAAGTCTGTGGAATACATCTTTCCCCCGCTTCCAGATATATTGAGTATATATCTCATTAAGGATGAACAGCCAAAATACTATTAAATTTACTTGAAATAATGATTCTTAGGATGCTTATGCCACCAACTTGATATACAATGAGGTTCAGTTGTTCCTGTATCTTTTTCTTTTTAGAATTTACTTATCTCTTTGATACAATTAAGCATTTTAGATTAGGGCTTCCCAGGTGGCACAGTGGTAAAGAATCCTTCTGCCAGTGCAAAAGATATAGGAGACACAGGTTTGATCCCTGGGTCGGGAAGATCCCCTGGAGAAGGAAATGACAACCCACCCCAGTATTCTTGCTTGGAAATTCCATGGGCAGAGGAGTCTGGCAGAGTACAGTCCATAGGGTCAAAAAGAGCTGGATACGACTGAGCATGCATGCACAGCACATTTTAAATTATGTAAAACATTTCATAGTTCCAAAGTTAGAATTCTATAACAAGGTATATTCAGAAAGCTAGCTTTTGCCTTTTTCTCTCTCCTTAAGGAAAACATTTCTGTTAAGTTTTGGTTTATCTTTCATTCATTTCTCTTTGAAAATATAAGCAAACACATATACACGTTTTTATTTGTCTCTTGCACTCTAAACACTGTTTAGCACCTTGTTGTTTTGTTGTTGTTGTTGTTTTAACCTAATATGTCCTGGAGCTTGTTTTATAGCTGCTACTGCTACTGCTACTAAGTCGCTTCAGTAGTGTCCGACTCTGTGCGACTCCATAGACGGCAGCCCAACAGGCTCTCCCATCCCTGGGATTCTCCAGGCAAGAATACTGGAGTGGGTTGCCATTTCCTTCTCCAATGCATGGAAGTGAAAAGTGAAAGTGAAGTTGCTCAGTCGTGTCCGACTCCTGGCGACTCCATGGACTGCAGCCTACCAGGCTCCTCCATCCATGGGATTTTCCAGGCAAGAGTACTGGAGTGGGGTGCCATTGCCTTCTCCGTGTTTTATAGCATTATATAGAAATTACCAGGGACTTTCCTGGCAGTCCACTGTTTAAGACTCTATGTTTCCAATGCAGGAGGCTCTGGCTTGATCCCTGGTCAGGGAACTACTGTCCCACATGCCAGGCAGCGTGGTCAAAAAAAAAAAAAGAAAAAAAAAAATGTTCCTCATTCCTTTTTAGACTGAGTTAGAATTTGACATCATCATTTTCTTAGCACTGTGTCAATTGCTTTCTGTGTATGACAAGTTTATCAGTCAGGTTCCTGGCAGGAAACAGATGGCACTTTCAAAATGGGTAATCTGAGAATTTAATCAAGGGGCTATTTATACAGATGTGGGCCCATGTAGGTAAGCCACAGAGACGGTGCAAGTCCCCAGGGCCAGCAATAGCTTGAGGCCTGAGGAGGTGATGGGAAAGATGGTTACAAGAACAAGAAGGGGGCCTTGGATGAGAGCTGGGCCCCTGGGTTGAGGGACAGAGTCAGTTTGCTGTGATCCCCCAGGGAAGGAGCTGGGGGAAATCAACACACCAACCTCATTCTTCCTGCTCTTCCCAGTTTCCTACTGTGCTCCCCACTGGCCCCTCCCAAGTGGAAACAGGCCACTGAGGTGTGCAGATGCGGAAGGCTGGGGAATGGATCTCAGGGGCAAGCAGGACACAGCTGGCACAGCCAGGGATACATTTCCATTTAAGTTTTATAAGCTCTCATTTAAATGAATTGCATTTGGGACTTCCCTGGTGGTCCAGTGACTGAGACTCCCAAAGCAGGGGGCCTGGGTTCCATCCTTGGTCAGGGAACTAGATCCCACGTGCCATAACTAAGAGTTCGAATGTTGAAACTAAAGATCCTGCATGCAGGAACTAAGACCCGACACAGTCAAATAAATAAAAATCTATATTAAAAAATTAAATGGATCTAAGCTTTAAGCTTAAAGCTCAACATTCAGAAAACGAAGATCCAGTCCCATCGCTTCATGGGAAATAGATGGGGAAACAGTGGAAACAGTGTCAGACTTTATTTTTCTGGGCTTCAAAATCACTGCAGATGGTGACTGCAGCCATGAAATTAAAAGACGCTTACTCCTTGGAAGGAAAGTTATGACCAACCTAGATAGCATATTCAAAAGCAGAGGCATTACTTTGCCAACAAAGGTTCATCTAGTCAAGGTTATGGTTTTTCCTGTGGTCATGTATGGATGTGAGAGTTGGACTGTGAAGAAGGCTGAGTGCCAAAGAATTGATGCTTTTGAACTGTGGTGTTGGAGAAGACTCTTGAGAGTCCCTTGGACTGCAAGGAGATCCAACCAGTCCATTCTGAAGGAGATCAGCCCTGGGTGTTCTTTGGAAGGAATGATGCTAAAGCTGAAACTCCAGTACTTTGGCCACCTCACGTGAAGAGTTGACTCATTGGAAAAGACTCTGATGCTGGGAGGGATTGGGGGCAAGAGGAGAAGGGGACGACAGAGGATGAGATGGCTGGATGGCATCACTGACCCGAAGGATGTGAGTCTCAGTGAACTCTGGGAATCGGTGATGGACAGGGAGGCCTGGCCTGCTGCGATTCATGGGGTCGCAAAGAGTCGGACATGACTGAGCGACTGATCTGATCTGATCTGAAGCTTTAAAAAATAAGCTTAAATAAAGCAAATAAGAGGATAGGTTTCAGGAGGACACCACAAGGGTGGTGAAAGTGGTGCCTTATGCCTGAATCTGGAAAACCCTGGTCAGGATGACCCACTGTCCCCCTCTCCCTACCCCCCATCCCCCATCCCCATATTTTAAGAGATAACCTCCTCTCTCCTGGCCATCCCTGGCTGCCTCTCTCTGGACCTTTGAGAGTTGCTGAGAAACATTAGGGGAAATGATGCTTTTCATCAGAGAGGAGAGGCCCTGGGAGGTCACGGGTGAAGGGCTCTGAGAGCTCCTGAAGTGGATCCCTACCCCCAACCCCCACACCCAACTCTCGCCCATCCCTTCCCCCCCACCCTCCGGCCTTCCCCACTTTCTCTTTCCTGTCCCATCCCCACCCCTACTCCAGATCCGCTCCCTTGGCTGCTCTCCCTGGGAGCACAGGGCCTTCTTTCTTATCCTCTGACCAGCTGAGCTGTTGAGGGAAGATGGATGCTGCGTGTCCTTGGGGCTGAAACTCTAGGTTGGAAACCGGAGAAGGACCAGAGGGGTGGAAGAATCCCTACCTGTATTCAGTCCAAGCCCCACCTGGCTCAGGGTTACAGCCTGAGGGCTGAGTGTGGACCTCAGAGAAGACCTCTCTAAGGACAGGGAGCCAGAAAGCTGTATGAGTCTGGGGCAGACGAGACGTAAGAGACCATTGTAAATGGAATCAGCCCTCTTGCTTTATCTTTACCCTCCTCCTTTTGGTATAATCCCATTCACTCAAATGAGTGACGGAGTGCCCCCTCTGGGTGGGGCGCAGTGCAAATGCTGGGGCACAATGAACAAGGCTTCATTCCCTGGCCCAGGAAACAGCAGAGGGCGGAGGAGAGATGAAAAAACAACTACACAGCCTGTAGGGGAGGTACCTAACCCAGTTCTCTGGAATCAGAGAAGCTTTCCAGAGGAAGCCATGTCTAGGCTGAGCATTAATGGAGGGTAAGAATGAGAAGTTCAAGTCCATAGAGAACTTGGTGGGGAGAAGAGGATACACAAAGGCAGCCATAGGTTCAAGAGATCCTGGTGGCCCGCAGCAGTTACTGTGGGTCAGTTTATTAGAATGTGTGTTGTGTTGGGTGGGGAGGAACGGTATAGGAAGTGTTGAGAGATGAGGCTGGAGGGTAGGCAGGGGCCAGGCTATGCAGGGACCCAACCTGCCTTAAGGAGTTTGAAGGGTATTCTGTGGGGAAGGAAGTGTTTTTGTAGGGCAGTGACATCATCAGATTCGTGTTCAAGAGTCTCTTCATGGTACTTTAGAGCTAGCTCTCAACTGTGCTTCCACATTTCCATCCTCACTGTTAATCCCTGGACCCTTGCAACAGCATGCTCTCCTCCTGAATCCCCAGCACATTGTATCTCTACTCTACACTTGAATCTAACAGAATATCCAATTTTAAAATGCATAGGGACTTCCCTGGTGGTCCAAGGGTATCCAGTGTAGGGGGGCGTGGATTTGATCCCTGGTCGGGGAACTAAGATTCCCACATGCCTCATAATGTAGCCAAAAAATAAATAAATAAAATTAAAAAAAATCAACACGTGTATACCTGTGGCGGATTCATGTTGATGTATGGCAAAACCAATACAATATTGTAAAGTAATTAACCTCCAATTAAAATAAATAAATTTATATTTTAAAAAAATCAAACCAAGTTTCAGTGAGCCTTAAGATTTATTAGTGTAAATTTCTTTAAAATTGTATCACTATTCCTTAAACCTAATCGTTGCACCTACTAAGACTGATTTTCTAAAAATTGTGATTAAAAAAACACAAAATTCATGTGGGGAATTCTTGAAAAAGGAAAAACCATCTCTGTTGAAGAAATGTAGGCGTTGTGTGAAACACAAGTGCTGTACCAGTGACCAAGACATGCAAGAGCCCTGTTCATGCAACACTTAGATTCTGGGGGAGAGGGAGATAGAGAACAAGCCCATGAAAAAGCACAGGTGAATTTATCTTGTGATAAGGAAGAAAATCCCCCCAGGGTGGATGACAGAGTGACTGGAGATTAGGGGTGGGTTGTTGCTGTTCAGTAGCTCAGTAGTGCCCGACTTTTTCAACCCCATGGACTGCAGCACACCAGGCTTCCCTGACCTTCACTATTTCCTGGAGTTTGTTCAAACTCATGTCCATTGAGTCAATGATACCACCCATCCATGAGATTAGGTGGTTAGTGAAGGCTTCTCTCAGGAATTCACTAAGCTGAGATCAGATGGCTGGAGGTAGTGTGTCCAGGGTTGTTACGGCAGTTCTTTGGTCATCAGACCCCAGGCTCTTTTTTTCGTCTCCATCCCCTTAGCTAATGGCTTCCATTCTTGAGGTAATTTTGTGGTCCAATATAGCTGCTGGTGCTCCAGCCATTATGCCTTCATTCCAGGCAGCAAGAAGAAAGAAGGAAGAAAAGGCGAAAAGGTGGACTTCTGCATGCCAAATCTAAGTATGACTTCAAATAACAACTGTCCTTTGGAGTCCTTTTTCATCCCACCAAGAATGAGTGTCTACCTCATGATAGGACTTCACTACTTTGGGAAGGAGAAGGGATGAACAGGGCCAGCAAGTCTACTCTACATGCCAGTAGGGATCTGAGGAGAGAGCCCATGTTAAAAGCCTGCTGAGGACATTATACCTATGACATTTGGATTGAGCCACAAGAAGAGCTGCCTCTAGGATGTATGTGGCCTTGGGCAAATTTGCAGTGGGCGGGCAGGGTAGAGCCCCTATCTGTATAATTTGATATTTTAAAAGAGAGATGGACTACCCAGCTGAGTCAGATTCCTGAAAGGATCCTTCTCAAGTGCCATACATCTCATTAGCTAGAAAATGGCACTGGGGCAGAGAATTCTGCAAGGGTTTCCAGCAGGGAAGGGACAGAGTGATGAGCATTTTAAAAGAGCCATTCTAGTTGCTGTGTGGAAAATGGGAAAGTGGTGAGGCTAGAATGGAAAAAACATCAAAGAAGGAGTCATTGACTTGGCTCCTCCTCCTGATGATATTCAAATTAACCATGTGATCTTGAACAAGTCTCTCCTCCTGCCTGGGCCTGAGTTATCTCCTTTCATGAACTGGGTTGAACGTGACAGGCCCTCGGTCTGCTTCTCCTTATAAGGCTGATGTACCAGAGGTGGTTGCCTGTGGGCCTGGCAGCTCTCAGGGCACATTCCATGCCCTGGAGAAGCATCTCTGGGAGGCTCCCCCATCCTCTATCTCCTGGACCCCACAACGTCTCTGAAAGGTGCCTCCCTTCAGGCCTGGGTGCCCAGGTTCTGGGAGGAGGGAGGAGGCCTGGCCGCAGCTCCTGATTGTCTCTCAACCGGCCCTGGATCTGTTTGTTCCTGCTCATCTCTCTCCTCCATGTCTGCCTCTTCTCTGCTTCTTCTGGCTCCCTGCCTGCCTCCCACACAGACTTCTGACAGCCCCACACCCAGCCCAAAAGGGCTCCAGGCTCAGTGAGCACAGGAGCAGGTGTGAACCGTTCTTGATCCTGCCTCACGGCCTCCCATCAAGTCTCACTTGCCCTACCTGTGCTGCTCTTACTGCCAGCCATCTCTCTTTGGTGGTTCCTTTTTCTCTCTCAGTGTCTTTTGGCCTTGCCCTCTGTGTCTATTTTAAAAGCACCCAACAACAGGCAATTATATGTCCATAAAAAATGCACTAGGGAAGTAATAAGTTGGTATAAAGTACCGCTCACCTCCGTTTCCGCTCAATCCATCCCCTCTCCAGAAGCTACCACTATTTATGGTTTTGTGCGTATGCATGGCTGACCCTGTGCTCTGTTATTAGCTCTCCTCTCTCTCTCCTTCTCTCTCTCTGACTTTGTGTATGAGTTTGACTGGGTCTCAGTTCCTCTGCCTTGATCTCTTTTTTCTTTTGGCCATGCCACGAGGCTTGCAGGATCTTGGTTTCCCAACCAGGGGCTGAACCTGGGCCCTGGCAGACAAAGCACTGAGTCCTAACCACTGGACCACCAGAGAAGTCTCATCTCTGCCTTTAGCTCTTTCTGTTTCTCTGTGTTGCTTTTTCCTGCTGATTTCTCAGTGCATCTCTCTCTCTCTTTCCCTTTCTCTCTCTTCCTCTCACTCTTTCCTTATCTGCCTCATTCTATTTTTTGCTTCTCCTGTCAAAACCAGTTTGTTTTTTCTTAAGTTATAAACTTTCATAAAAATAAAAAATGGGCACATGTCAATGATTTATTTAACCTGTTCATGAGGGAATAGCAGGGTGGTAAAGCTGATTCCAGGAGAGTTCAAAGAGAGATCATGTCTACATGGGCACTGAAGGAAAGCTGGAGAGTCTGCTAGGTCATATACAAAACTGGTTAATGTCCTACAAGGCCTTAAAACTCCAGCCTCTGGGGTTCTTCCTTCAACTGGACAGAAATCTATGGATTAATATGTAACTTCAGAGCCAGGCCCCCTAATCAATAGTAAACAAGTCAAACAACAGTATATCTCCTAGAGAAGGTGGTCCCTGGATGGGTGTGTTAGTCCAGGCTTTAGTCTAACATCAAGAGGACATGCAGTCACCCTCTGGTCTTATTGCTGAGTTTTGGGTCGATTTCTCCACATTTGTTTCTCTATGGGTGCCTTTTCCCCTCTCTCCTCACTTCTGCTTCTCTCTTAATCATGGCATGCTCGGTCAATGTCTTTCTCTTCTCTGTCTGAGCCTGTTCCTCTGTCTTTCTTGGACTCTGTCCCTCTGTCTGGATCTCACAAACTCATCTTAATCGCCTTGACCTGGGAGTTAGCCACGTTGTGCCAGCAGCTGCACAGGAGTTGCAGGGAAGGGACAGAGCAGCCATGCCCCTGCCACTCTGTCTGAATTTCTCTTTAGCCTTGGAAGGACATCAGATGGAAATTCTGAGCCCCTGGAGCAGAGGAGCTGAGGGTGTGGGACGTGGCAGGAGAAGGGAGGGCTGGCCAGCTGCTGTGGGCTGGAGCGAGCTCCTGGCTTCAGCTGGCTGGGGCGGGGATGATTTCACACCACAAAAATGTCTGAATCAGGAGAATAATCCAACTTGGGATAAGGCTGGGAAGTGGGCCATTTAGTGGGGGAGGGCAGGGTGTGGAGATCTCGGTGTTGGGACCGGGGGCCAAGATGGGTGGCTGGCTCTGACTACTCATAGCTCTGGGGTGGGGCCCTTACGGTTCTGGGGTTTCAGGAAAGAAATGATTACTTCTCCCACATTGCAAGTCAAAGGGCAAAGTCTGGCCTCCTGAGAGATAGCAGGGCAGACTCAGGGTTGCCACCCTGGAGAATCACAAGGCTCCACTAGAAAACCTGAGAGGGGAGGGAGAGACACAGGAAACAGTAGAGAAAGAGAAGAGGAAACACTGAACTGAAAGTCTTCAAGGCCTTGAATTAAATGACATAGTGCTTTTCAAGAGTTATTTAGCTGCAGAACCCGATTAAAATATCCCAACAACAGCTGCCTTGGTGGGGGGGAGTGTCTAAGGAGAGAATCTGAGCCCCCTCACCTTGATCCTCATCCCCCACCATTTGGAAATTGTGACCTAACCCGACAGCCTCATTTTACAAATGAGCCAAATGCCCAGAGAAGGGAGATGACTTGCCTAAGTTATTTATGGAGTGAGGAACTCGGGCCCCTTGATGCCTGGTCCACTACTCTCTTCAAAAAGATGGGAAGGGACTACCTGGTGGTCCAGTGGCTAAGCCTCTGCACTCCCAAAGCAGGGGAATGGGATCCCACATGCTGCAGCCAAGACTTGGTGCAGCCAAATAAATAAAGAAAGAAAGAAATGAGAAGAACAGAAAAAGAAAGTCAGTTCAGTCACTCAGTTGTGTCCGACTCTTTGTGACCCCATGAACCGCAGCACGCCAGGCCTCCCTGTCCCTCACCAACTCCTGGAGTCCACCCAAACCCATGTCCATCGAGTCAGTGATACCATCCAACCATCTCATCTTCTGTCGTCCCCTTCCCCTCCTGCCCTCAATCTTTCCCAGCATCAGGGTCTTTTCAAATGAGTCAGGTCTTTGCATCAGGTGGCCAAAGAATGGGAGTTTCAGCTTCAACATCAGTCCTTCCAATGAACACCCAGGACTGATCTCCTTTAGGATGGACTGGTTGGATCTCCTTGAAGTCCAAGGGACTCTCAAGAGTCTTCTCCAACACCACAGTGCAAAAGCATCAATTCTTTGGCGCTCAGCTTTCTTCACAGTCCAACTCTCACATCCATACATGACCACTGGAAAAATCATAGCCAAGAAATGTCTCTGCTTTTTAATATGCTATCCGGGTTGGTCATAACTTTCCTTCCAAGGAGTAAGTGTCTTTTAATTTCATGGTTGCAGTCACCATCTGCAGTGATTTTGGAGCCCCCCAAAATAAAGTCATCCACTGTTTCCACTGTTTACCCATCTATTTCCCATGAAGTGATGGGATCAGATGCCATGATCTTAGTTTTCCAAATGTTGAGCTTTAAGCCAACTTTTTCACTCTCTTTCACTTTCATCAAGAGGCTCTTTAGTTCTTCTTCACTTTCTGCCATAAGGGTGGTGTCATCTGCATATCTGAGGTTATTAATATTTCTCCTGGCAACCTTGATTCCTCCAGCCCAGCGTTTCTCATGATGTACTCTGCATATGAATCAAATAAGCAGGGTGACAATATACAGCCTTGACGTACTCCTTTCCCTATTTGGAACCAGTCCGTTGTTCCATGTCCAGTTCTAACTGTTGCTTCTGACCTGCATATAGGTTTCTCAAGAGGCAGATCAGGTGGTCTGGTATTCCCATCTCTTTCAGAATTTTCCACAGTTGATTGTGATCCACACAGTCAAAGGCTTTGGCATAATCAATAAAGCAGAAATAGATATTCTTCTGTAACTCTCTTGCTTTTTCGATGATCCATCAGATGTTGGCAATTTGATCTCTGGTTCCTCTGTCTTTTCTAAAACCAGCTTGAACACCTGGAAGTTCATGGTTCATGTATTGCTGAAGCCTGGCTTGGAGAATTTTAAGCATTACTTTATTAGCATGTGAGATGAGTGCAATTGTGTGGTAGTTTGAACATTTTTTGGCATTGCCTTTCTTTGGGATTGGAAAGAAAACTGACCTCTTCCAGTCCTGTGGCTACTGCTGAGTTTTCCAAATTTGTTGGCATATTGAGTGCAGCACTTTCACAGCATCATCTTTCAGGATTTGAAATAGCTCAACTGGAATTCCATCACCTCCACTAGCTTTGTTCATAGTGATGCTTCCTAAGGCCCACTTGACTTCACATTCCAGGATGTCTGGCTCTAGGTGAGTGATCACACCATCGTGATTATCTTGGTCGTGAAGATCTTTTTTGTACAGTTCTTCTGTGTATTCTTGCCACCTCTTCTTAATATCTTCTTCTTCTGTTAGGTCCATACCATTTCTGTCCTTTATTGAGCCCATCTTTGCATGAAATGTTCCCTTGGTATCTCTGATTTTCTTGAAGTGATCTGTAGTCTTTTCGATTCTATTGTTTTCCTCTATTTCTTTGCATTGATCACTGAGGAAGGCTTTCTTATCTCTCCTTGCTATTCTTTGGAACTCTGCATTCAAATGGGTATATCTTTCTTTTTCTCCTTTGCTTTTTGCTTCCCTTCTTTTCACAGCTATTTGTAAGGCCTCCTCAGACAGCCATTTTGCTTTTTTGCATTCCTTTTTCTTGGGGATAGTCTTGATTCCTATCTCCTGTACAATGTCACGAACCTTCATCCATAGTTCATCAGGCACTCTGTCTATCAGATCTAGTCCCTTAAATCTATTTCTCACTCCACTGTATAGTCATAAGGGATTTGAAAAAGAAAGGGTTCAGATTAAAAAAAGGAAGATGGGAAATGAGAAGATGGAGAAGAGGAAGAGAAAAGCAGAGAGAAGGAAGCACAAGGCTAGGTCTCTCTAAAGTTTTCATAACCAGAAAGTAAGACATTGGTCTTTCTCCCAGAAGGATACAGAAGAGGGACCTTTGGGAAAGGTGAACCAGCCTCAGCTCCCATCAATAAAGCTGCCAGACTGGTGGCTGATAAGAGATACCTCCAGCAGATGGATTTTGTTTGAAGGAGAAAATATTTAAAAAGGGGGTAAGGGATCTGAGAATGGCAACCCACTCCAGTACTCTTGCCTGAGTCGGACATGACTGAGTGACTTCACTTCCATTTTTAATTTCATGCATTGGAGAAGGAAATGGCAACCCACTCCAGTGTTCTTGCCTGGAGAATCCCAGGGACGGGGGAGCCTGGTGGGCTGCCGTCTATGGGGTCGCACAGAGTCGGATACGACTGAAGTGACTTAGCAGCAGCAGCAAGGGATCTGAGAGTCTCTGGGTGGGGCATGTTCTCTCCAAGTTGACCAAGCCCCTCCCCCACCCCCGGCTAGATCCAGCACTTTGTCTAGAGGAACTTCTCAAACCTGTCACCTGCCTGCTCCCAAAGATGATGACCCTGTCTCCCTGGTAACACTGGTTTCTTCTCCAGGGATGTACCTGGCAGGTGGATGGAGCCCCTTCCTCATGGCTACCTACCTGGGGTGAAGAGACTTCAAGCTTCTGCGGAGTGGGTCTGACATTGTCCAGGGCTCACATTTGGCTCATGGAGCTCTTTCCTTTCCCACGGGGCTGGGTACAGCTTGTGAGTTTGTGATACTCTGTGTCTTGGGACAGATTGCTCTCGCTCTCTCTCTTTGCTCATTTTTTTCTTCACCGGTAAAGCCAGTGGGCTAAAAATAAACTCGTGCATTTCAATTTTTTTATTAAGTAATGAAATCTTAGGCAATAGCCTGATATGTCAGACAGGTAAAAGTAGTTCTGCTCTAGGTAACTAATAAGGACCCGCTGTGTAGCACAAGGAACTCTACTCAGTACTCTATAACGGCCTATATGGGAAAAGAATCTAAAAAAAAAAAAAAATGTACATATGTTTATATACAACTGATTCACTTTGCTGTACACCTAAAACCAACACAACACTGTAAATCAACTATACTCCAATAATTTTTTTTTTTAATGTAGTTCTGCTCTGGTCGAAGGCAGAAATGGACTGGGAATCTGGAGATCTGCCCTTTTGGCTTTCTTTCTGTCTCCTTAAGCCTCCTCTATGAAACTCCCATAGCAGCCTGTGTGAACGTCACTGGTGTGGAAAGTCTCGAAGATTCATTACAAGAAGCTGCTGTCTGAGAACTGAAGCCAGGAGTGGGGAGAGATGACCTACTGGATCAGCCCCAGAAGAGAGTGAGTCTGCCAGGCAATGGTGGGGGAAAAGAGACTTGGAGACAGGGGTAAGGGGTTAATTGGTAATTGGTTAATCCAGATCTCCTTTCTGTGTCCCCATCTCCTGAGACCCAGAAAAGAAGGATGGAGGCTCTAGGCTGTCCCCCAGGTCAGCTGAGTCACAGCACCGGTTGCCACGTCGCTGGGCTGGTGGGGCCGTCATTACCCCTGGGTCCACAGCTGCTAAAACTGAAGAGAGGCTTGGTTTTCTGGCCACGTCAGGGAACATGTAAGATCTGCCACGTTGCGGACTGGGTTATAGGGCTTTCCCCCTCCTTCAGAAAAGATTTCCAGGCGTGTGGGGTTTCAGGAGAAAATTGGTGCCTGCGTGTGAGTGTTCCCTGGACCCAGACCAACAGCTGGAGTGTTACAGAGCCAGGGATGGGAGGAGGCAGAACTAATCCATCGTCGAGCTCCTCCAACCCCACCCAGGGCTACGGGGAGATAGCTCAGTCCGGACGGAGCCTGGCACCTTCAGTCATGGATACAGGACCTCAAAGACAGAGTAAAAGTCTATGTACTCTGTACACGAATCTTTGACATTTAGAGAGAATTTGTCTACATTTCTGGGCTTCCCTGGTGGTTCAAATGGCAATGAATCCACCTGCAATGCAGGCGGATCAAACCTAGGTTTGATCCCTGGGTCAGGAAGATCCTGTGGAGAAGGAAATGGCCACCCAGTCCAGTATTCTTGCCTGGAGAATCCCATGGACAGAGGAGCCTGGCAGACCACAGGGTCACAGAGTTGGACACAATTGAGCAACTTGATGATGATGTGTCTATACCTCTAGCAGGAGACCTTTCCTCAGCATGCTTTAATAGAGCACTATGCCAAAGAATTCATGAGCTTGGGTCAAGCCCCGGGTCTACCATTCACTGGCCTCATGACCCAGAACAAGTTACTTCACCTTCCTGGACAAGGACATTGGATCCAACAGACATCCCTCAAAGGCATTTTCATGGAAACAGAGTTCTCTGGGACATATTCAGAAGTTCACTGAAAAGAGGGACACATAAAGGTTTTCCCTGGTCAGGGAAATAAGATCCTGAATGCCGAATGGTGCAGCCTAAACAAACAAACAAACAGACCAAAAAAGAGTTTCTTTCCTGCAGAACTTCTCAGAGGCTTTAACACTGTCTTGTGGCTCAGGAATAACCATGAGGAAGGTGGCTGATGCCACACTTCCCAAACTCACTTGAACCCAGGGTCCCCCTTTTTATCTGAGGACTAAGAGTATGTGGACATGCTTTGGGAAATTTTTAATGCTCTAATGATAAGATAGCTCACATTTTTTGATAGTGCAGGATATGAAACAGTGAGCCAAACACACTACATATATAATTTCATTTAATCCTTACAAGATCCTCATAAAGGCAGGGGACTGGGAAGGGGGTGGATTGTACCATTACATTTGAGTAAACTGAGGTTGGAGCTGAAATACTATGCCCCAAGTTTTATTGTTTGTTTGTTTTTTTTTCCTTAATTTTTGGCTGTACCTCGAAGTCTGCGGGATCTTAAATTCCCTGACCAGAGCTTGAAACTTCGCCCCCTGCAGTGGAAATGCAGAGTCTTAACCACTAGACCACCAGGGGAGTCCCTGCCCAGAATTTTAGAGTTAAGTCACTTGCCACAGGATCCAGGCCCAGAGATCTGACTCCAAAGTTGGGCCTTTCAACTCTGCTCTTGTTAACTCACTCTCTGAAACCTACTCTCTCTGAATCTAACACTGACTTTGTACTCAGGAGGGTCAGATGTATAATCATGCTTATTTAATAAGACAAGAAAATCGAGGTACAGAGAAAAGATACACCACTCGAGGATAGACTACAGGCAGGGTCCTACTAAAGGCAGAACCTAATTGCAACTCAAACACTGTTCATTGGTGGGGGGTGGTGGTTTGTGTCAACTCGAGAGAGTGCAGCCAACATATGATGAATGCTTTGCCACCTCAGTGGGGAAGGGGATGCCTCGGTAAGTTCTCCCTTGACCCCAGGTAGAGGCAGCTGGTTAGTAGAAAGATCCTCAGACCAGTTTGGAGTGGTCATTTCAGCTTCACTGGGCCATCTGGGTGACCATGAGCAGAACGTTCTGTCTGCTCAAGCCCTGAATGTGCTGAGTGAATCCTTACTTTTCTACCTGAGGGACTGACTGTGCTGCTCCCTAAGATATGGGAAGAAAAGTCCTTTATAAACTGTTGAGAGCTGATGGGGAATGTGAATTTGCTGGTGGGAGTGCTGAGAGTACAGCGGGTGCTGACATGAAATTCCACCCTCCTCTCCCTTTGGCCTTGCCCTGGTCATTCGCCACTCTGCCCAGGAGACCAACAACCAGAGAACAATGGGCTCTTTGTGCCCTTCAGCCAATGGGAGGCCCGCCCAGGGAAAGATACAGTAACAGGAAGACAGGCTGAGTCAGTCTCCCTCTGCCCGGGCTGTCTTAGTTTGGCAGGCTTGACCTTCAGCCAGATGCACAAATGGTGTGTGTCAGAGTTTTGATACATAATCTTAAGTCCAAAGGGATCAGGTAGCCCAGTCCCTGCCTCCAGAGACTTGGAGCAGCCAGAGTTGGCCTCCACTTGGGCCTGGAGACCAGGGCTCTAAGCCTAGCTTTCTATACTGTGATCTTGGGCTGTACAATCCTCCATTTCCCCAGCCATACAAGGAGGAGTAGGCCTGGATAGAGCTGAAGGGCTCTATCAGCTTTAAACTTTGAAAGACTAACAAAGATTCAGCCTGAGCTCAAAGGATGGGTGGGCTTGGGTCAGATAGGGGAAGGGAGGGAGCCTCACATGGCACAGGCAGGGTTGTGATTAGGGAAGCGACAGAGAGCTGGGGTCTGGAGTTAAGCTACTTGTGTAGATTTCTAGCTTTACAACAGTGGGACTTTGAGCAAGCTATTTAATTCTCTGAACCTTTCTTTCCTCATCTCTGGAATGGGAACAGTAATTGCACCTCCATGCATGCATGTTAAGTCACTTCAGTCGTTTCTGACTCTGCAAGCCCATGGACTATAGTCTGCTAGGATCCTCAGTCCATGAGATTCTCCAGGTAAGAATACTGGAGTGGGTTGTCTTTTCCTCCTCCAGGGGATCTTCCCAACCCAGGGACTGAACCCGAGTCTTCTGCATCTTCTACATTGGCAGGTGGGTTCTTTACCACTAATGCCACCTGGGAAGCAATTGTATCTCCCTATGGTAGACAAAATAATACCCACTCCCCTCCAGAAAGTCCATGTTCTTATTCCTGTAACTATAAACATGGCCAAAGGGACCAACTTTGCAGGTGAAGTTAGGCCTTGGAGATGGGAAGATTATCCTAGATTATCTGGGTGAGCTCAATGTAATCACAAGAGTCTCTATAAGAGGGAGGTGAGAGGGTCAAAGTCAGTAAAAGCAGATGCAACACAGGAAACAGAGGTTGGAAAGATGTGCTTGGAGGATGGAGAACAGGCCACAGGTGAAGCAAGGCAGCGGGCCTCTAGAAGCTGAAAAAGGCAAGGACACAGATTCTCCCCTCAGGCCTTCAGAAGGAACACAGCCCTGCCAAGACCTTGATTTTAGGACCTCTGATCTCCAGAAACGTAAAGTCACAAATGTGTGTTTTAAGTCCCCAAGTTTGGGATAATTTATTATAGCAATAATGGAAAACTAATATCCTAGCTAAGTGTGTATATTAAGGGAAGTTTAAAAGAGCTAATGAACATAAGTGTTTTGCCCAGTGTCTGCTGAGAAAGATTGGAAATTGTCATCTCTCTTTCTAGTTTACTCATAATTGTTCCAAGGGGAGCTGGTCTCCCCGAGGCCCTCAAGTTCCCACATACAAAACTTTTTTTTTTTTTGCTCGCACGGCCCACTCAGGATTTATGGCCTTGGAGCTCTGAACCACTGAGATGCTGACACTGCTTCTGATGTGAGGCCTGAGGGGACGTTTCTTGGCACTGCTTCTATTTACTTAACTTTCTGCTTGGTTGCCTTCCTTCTTGCTAGAAGTCAAATTGACAGTCTCCCCGTCTGTTTCCAGAGCTTGGACCTCTCGCTTCCTCTCTAGGTAGTTCTGCTCGTACCTGCTAACACTGGTGGCCCACCTGACTCCAGTTCAGCTCCCAGAGATGGTCCATCATGTGGTCCAGGCGACAGAAGCTCTGGAGTTACGAGCAGAAGGGTGAGCAGGCTCTCAGTGAGCCTGAGATTCGGTCTCTGAGCCAGGGCTCAGGAGACCTGGTTTGGAGTCCCATCTCCACTGAGGGACTGTGGCCTCAGTTTCTCTATATCTACAACCTAGGTTCTAATTCCCTATTTCCCCAATTCCTTCACAGGATGGCTCTGTCATTCACTGAGAAAGGAGATGAGGAACAGGGATGAAGCAGAGGAAGAGGAAGGAGAGGAGGATGAGGAAGGCCATGAGGAGAAGGGAAATCTCTGATCTATAATTTTAGCCACATTTTCAGTCACTTGAAGAAGTCAGGGTCTTGGCACTTATTCTCCCCTTGCCTGGAACACTCCTCCCCCAGCCCTTCTCACTGACTCATCATTCATTTTTTCCCCAAAATTGACCTCCTCCAAAGGCCTACCCTGACCACCCTATCAGTAAATAATTCTCCCATTACCTTCTCAAGTCATCCTGTTTAGTTCACTCATAGGACTGATCACAACCTGAAACTTTATTTATCACCTGCCTCTAGCTGTTAGAATGTAAAAGGCATGAAGACAGCCTTGGCCCTACTTATGGATACAGCCTCTGTGGAGTGGAATCCATGAATGAGTGATGGAGGCAGCTGACATTCTGGGAGGTATGGGAGCCTGGACACCGTGCACTTGTGGGCACTGTCCTGGAGTTCTAAAGCTGTGCTGGGTGCTATGTCAAGAAGGGAAGGATCAAGGGAGCAGGGGTGGTACCTAAAGGAGCACAGCGGGTGAGAAGCTGGACGGGGTGATGGGCAGCTGGTAGGGACCCCAAGGGGCTGACTTCTCATTCTGCAAGGTGAAAAGCTGATCCAATCTGATGTGGGGTCAGCAACACACCCGACTAGGGAGATGGGCACCCAGTGGTGGTACAGTCCAGAGCCCACAGACGGCAGAGATGGAGGGGAACTTAGGAGAAGTGGAGTGTAGTAGGTTAAGCACTTGGGCACTGGTGTCCCTTATACCTGGATTTGAATCTCTGATTCAATCATGTACTTGGTGCATGAGCTTGGGCAAATTATGGATCTGAAATTTCACTTTCCACATCTCTAAAATGGGGATAATAGTTCCTATCTCATAAAGGTTAGGTCAGAAAATATGCACCAAGCACTTAGCTCAGTGCTTGGCACATAGAAAGTGTTTAACAAATATTGGCTCTTATGACTACTATGGGGCTTCCCTGGTGGTTCAGACAGTAAAGAATCTGCCTGCAATGCAGGAGACCTGGGTTCAATCCCTGGGTTGGGAAGATCCCCTGGAGAAGAGAATGGCTACCCACTCCAGTATTCTTGCCTGGAGAACCCCATGGACAGAGGAGCCTGGTGGGCTACAGCCCACAGGGTGGCAAAGAGTTGGACACAGCTGAAGCAGCTGAGCACACACAGGACTACCATCATGCTGTCCAGTATACTAACCAAGGAAAAGGCATAGCTCAGACAGGAGCAGGGATGAGCCTGTGTCACTCAGCGATGCAGTGTCAGAGCAGGGCCTGGCACTCAGGACCAGCACCCCTGGCCCAAGTGTACTTCTCTCTCTTCCCTTGGTGGTGGCCAGAGGACCAGCCTTAGTCCTAATGGTCTCCCTCCCTAGGTCCAAGCCATCTTGCTTCAGAGGCTCCTGTCCCCTCAGGGTGCTAGGGAGGACCTAGACAGAAAACCTCCCAAGTTTTCCTCTGAGGAATCCAGGCTCAGGGTCCCCCCACAGAGAGCCCCCAGATGGGATCTTTGTCCCAGAGCTTTGGCCTAGCCCCAGTCAGCTTTCTAGCTCCTGAGCTGAAGGCCTCGTGAGAACTCCAGCCAAACACTGGGAATGGTTCCATCAGCTCACTTTCATCAGAATCATTATCTTAGTTTATGAAGAAAAACACAATGTTTAAGTTAATTTTAGTCCCCATGATCCCTGGGAGCTATAGCAACCAATCCTATAAAAGCACACATCTGTCCACAGTGCAAACAGATATCTGAGGAATCTGCCAGCACCCTGTACTAAACAGCTGAGGCAGAGCTCTTGATCTGTGCAACTGGGAGAGGTCTTGGTGGTCAGCTGGTGCAGAAATACTTTCATGGATTTCTGACTCATCCCTTTCAAAACCTGAAGGAAGCCATGGGCCTTCTCTAATGAAAAATGCACAGACATCCAGACTTTCTCAGGTTCAAGAATCTCCCCCCTCCCTTTTTTTTAACTTTGCATTTTATAGTGGAGTATAGTTGATAACAATGTTGTGTTAGTTTCAGGTATACAGCAAAGTGATTCAGTTATACATGTAAGTGTATCTGTTCTTTTTCAAATTCTTTTCCCATTTAGGTTGTTACAGAATATTGAGGAACATTCCCTGTGCTATACAGTAGGTCCTTGTTAGCTATCTGTTTTATATATAGTAGTGTGTCTATGGGAGAAGGTGATGGCACCGCACTCCAGTACTCTTGCCTGGAAAATCCCATGGACGGAGGAGCCCGGTGGGCTGCAGTCCATGGGGTCGCTGAGTCAAACATGACTGAGCGACTTCATTTTCACTTTTCACTTTCATGCACTGGAGAAGGCAATGGCAACCCACTCCAGTGTTCTTGCCTGGAGAATCCCAGGGACGGGGGAGCCTGGTGGGCTGCCGTCTATGGGGTCGCACAGAGTCGGATACGACTGAAGCGACTTAGCAGCAGCAGCAGCAGCAGCAGTGTGTCTATGTCAATTGCAATCTCCCAATTTATGCCTCCCCAACCCTTCCCCACTGCTAACCATAAATTCGTTCTTTAAGTCTCTGAGTCTGTTTTGGTTTTGTATGTAAGGTCATTCGTATGATTCTTTTTAGATTTGCATATAAGCAATATCATATGCTATTTATCTTTTTCTTCCTGACTTTACTGCACCTGAAGACCAGTGAAGACCAGCACTGGGCACTATTGCAGGCTGGAACCCTAGTAAAAGACAGCTTCCACTCTGACTGAGAGCCAGCTTTGTGCTAGCCACTGCTCTGGACTTGGAGCACTGCAGCGGATAAGACACGTGAAGTGCCTGTTCTGTGCTGACCACTGCTCTAGACTTGGAGCGCTGCAGCGGATAAGACACGTGAAGTGCCTGTTCTCAGGCCGTGTCTGTCCAGCACAGGTGACAAATCACTCCTGATCATGACAAGTGCCAGGAAGGACGCAAAGCAGGGCAAGGTGCTGAACTAAGCCTGTGAGAGCCTCTTTTAGGAGCTGACATTAGGACAGAGATCTGAAGGGCAAAAAAACTCCAGGCACAAGAAAATCAGATGGGAGAAAGTTCCCAACAGAGGTGAGAGCAAGTGCAAAGCCCCTGGGGTGGCAATAATGTTTCAATTGTTGAGGAACTGAAAGGAAGCCAGTGAGGATAGAGTAGAGTGAAAAAAGGAGGAGAGTGACAGGAGGAGAGGATGGCAGAGAAGGCAGAGCCCACATTGTGCAGAAATTCATGAGAATGTTCTCTGCCTTCTCCCTTTTCATTTTATTCAAACCCAGTTCATGCTTTGAGAGCTACCTATTGCAGGAAGCCTTCTCTGCCTGCTCCAACTCAGACCCTGCCACTCTAACCCCCCAGGGATAAACCTCAGAGTCTGAACCACTCATATGAGTGGGTGAATGCCTAAGGCTTGGATCTCAGCAAGATCCAAGCACCTTGACGACAAGGACCAGATATTAGTTCTTACACTTCTCCAGATGTGAGCTGCGCACTCATAAATATTCATACACTCACTGATATTCTCATAAATATTCAACTAAGACCTGTCATACCAAGAGTTCATCCACATCAAAGTGAACCAGGTTGGGACTTCCTGGTATCTAGAGGCTAATCTACTTGCTAATGCAGGGGACACAGGTTTAATCCCTCATCTGGGAAGGTCCTGCATGCTGTGGAGCGGCTAAACCCGTGTGCCACAACTACTGAACCCATGCACCTTGGATCCTGTGCTCCGCGGCTAGAGAAGCCACCACGATGAGAAGCCAAAGCACCACAATGATGAGTACGCCTCACTCATCGCCAGCCAGAGAAAGCCCACCTGCAGCAACAAAGACCCAGGGCAGCCAAAAATAAATACCTAATTTAAAAAAGAAGTGACCCGGACTGAATGTAGAATCCACCTGCCTACCCCACTTCTAGACAGGTGATCTTGGGCAAGTAACAGCCTCTTAGCGCCTCTGTTTCCTGATTAGTAAAATCAGCATAGTAACAGTATCTATGTCAAGGGTTTGCCGAGAAAATTCTAAGTCCCAAGTAAACCTTGGTCATTGTTATCTCTGTGATCGTAATATGTATCAGCAATCACCTTATCTATTCTATACTGATGACACAGATTTCCCCAGCTAGATGGCCAACCCCTTCTGTGTCTATCGGTGGCACAGCTAAGAGTTTGAGTGGTTATTTTTAGACAGTATCCCGAGCCATCAGTGATGACGCCATCAATGGCAGCTTCTTCAGTCTGTACAGAGGCAAGTCCTGGCCTTGCCTTTGCCACAGATACAACCCCCTCGCAGGGCTCTGCCCTCCTCAGCACTGCATGATGCCAGGGAGCTCTTGTAAAGATCATCGGTCAGACACTCCAGACACTTGGGCCTCGATATTCCCCTTGGGAACCCTGGGTGGGTGATCCCTTGTCCCCTCTAGGCCTCAGTTCCCCTCTGAATGAGGAGGGGACTGTTCTAGATGATTCCCCCAGCCTTTCCAGTCCCAGCGCTCTGCTCGGTCAGTCTGTCTAGGCAAGAGCTCCAGAACCCATGTGGCGGGCGGGGTTGGGAGGCGGGTCAGGACAGCCCACCGCGAGGAGAGGAGGAAAGGCTTGGAAGACAGAGACAGCTTTGGCTGTGGGGAGAAGGGGAGGGGAGGGGAGGGGAAGGAGGAGACACAGGAGGAGGAGGGACCACGGGGTGGAGGGGGAGACAGACCCAGCCCAGAGCTCTGAGTGGTTTCCTGTTGCCAGGCTCTAAGCCCCTCACATTCCTGCAGACCTCCAGACTGCCCGGAGCTTGCCTGCTGCCTGCCTGCCTGCCACTGAGGTATGTCCGACCCCTGCCCTGCCTGTCCCTCTTCTAGGCCTGCACCCCCTGCACCCTGGCCCACTCCTCACTTTGTGTACAAGGAAAAGAAGCTGTGTTGGGAGGTCTCTGGGCGAGGGACTCCATCCTTGCTCTCCTGAAGGGCAAGGGACACAGACTTGCTGCCTGTTAACTCCTCAGGTGAAACTGAGATCATGTGGTCTCCCCTTTGGATTTGCAGAAAGTAATCCGACTGTCTCTGAGAGAGTATTTTCTCCCTGTCCCTCTCTGCGCCTGTCTCTCGGGTTTCAGACGCTGCCTTTACAAATGGGGGCCACCTCTTCCTTTCCTGGGAATATGATCTGGGCACAGCTGCAAGAGGGATGGGCCACCAGAGTCTGCCCTGCTTCCCATTCCAGGAGGAGAAACTTTCTAAACTTGGTTCTTGCACTCTGTTTTCCTAAAGGGACTTGGCCTGGGTGATAAACTGATCTTTGGAGGGATAAGAGGGGGTCTTCACCTTTCATCAGCACCTCTGTGAAGGCTCCTGTTGCCCTGGAATTTCTCCCCTCTCAACCTCCACCCTCTCCAACACACACCCACACACACACACCAATTCCGGTGCCATTCAGCCTGAAATAGCACTGTCAGACAATCAGCCCGGGGTTAGGCATTGTTCTCATCCCGGGCTCCC
Organism: Bos indicus x Bos taurus; assembly: GCF_003369695.1. Lineage (NCBI taxonomy): Eukaryota > Metazoa > Chordata > Mammalia > Artiodactyla > Bovidae > Bos > Bos indicus x Bos taurus. The sequence goes on from NC_040082.1 coordinate 47,907,463, forward strand.
CAGGGTGTAAACACAGGAAACTCAGCAGTAGTAGCCCTCCGTGTGTCTAGATTTGAAGACCTCTGATATCCGATAGGGTCCAGAGAGGCGCAGGGTCCGATGGGAGACTGGGTGTGGTGGTGGTGTGCTGCAAAGAGTGGGAGGGAGAAGACAAGATGGAGAGGGTTTCAGGGCGACCTTCTCACACCTTTGCCATGAGAAGTTCAAACTCTAGGCTGCTGTTAGGTCTTCAGGTAAAGCCCTTCCTACCTATGGCTTCACTGGCTGGTTCATGAGCAGGCTTCCTGAGTCCCTAAGAGCACCAAGTGGAAAGGGGGGCCTTGGGGAACGCATGTCTTCCAGGAAGCCCAGTCCACCCAAAAAGAAACAGAGGGGCACATGTTTTCCTCCAGAAAATGCTATTCTATGCAGAACACAAAGAGAAAGGGTTTTCTCTGCGGTTGAATTTCTGTGCACCCCAAGTGCTGAGAGAGGATGAGAAGCACATCTGAAGTAGGGGGGCAGACTGAAGACATACATTTTACATGTGATCTTAGGTAAATGTCTCCCCTGGACTTAGTCTCCCTGTCTGTAAAGTAAGAGGAATGGACTCAATGATGTTTGGGATGCCCGACGTCTTCTGAACTTTCCAATGAAGGTCTCTTAAAGCAGAATTCATGGACTAGCCTTTGGCTAGTTTTCGAGGAAATTGCAAGCCCCTTAAAATTGTATATACAGTTGTGTGTGTGTGAGAGAGAGATAGACACAGAGAGAAATAGAGACCGAGTTAGTGGCAATATCCAAGAGGGTGTTCACAGCCTTCAGTCTTAAAAATATTCTCAAATGGACGCCTGCCCCTCCAAGTAGCCAGAGGGCATGATGTGGGAGATGGAGAGGGTGGGGACTGGAAGTGAAGGTGTATTTGCAGGAGAATGAAAAGCTTTGAAATGGGAGTGGTTGGGGGGAAGAGAGAGTTAACTTGCAGCCATCATCTGCCACATCGACAAAGCCGGGAGCTGGAGTTGAGGGAGGGAGGGGGAGGGAAGGGAGGGTGCCTGGAGAAGGAATCAACTTTTGAAACTTTCTCCAAGTCCCACCCACCAAAAGGCTCTTCTTTGCTATGACTCACTCTAGGAGGAATGCGAGTTGCCACGGTAACGTTTTTTTCAGGGTCTCTGCCTGCTGGCTGGGAGGGGACACTAGAAACAGAATATCAGGCTCTGTAGGTCTGAATGTCCCCCACTCCACTCCATCCCAAGAGGGCAAATTATAGGTCCTGCCCTCCCGATCTCCCAATCTCCCGGGACCCCAGGGCAGCTGTGGGGCTATAAGATGCTTCCTGCTTCCTGGGATAGGCTCTTGAAGACCCAAGTTTTAAAACCACCTCTACCTCAAAGGTGCCATTTGACCTTGAACTAATGGCTTCTTCTTTCTGAGCCCCAGGTTCAAGGGGAACCAGGTCCTCCTTGGTTCAAAAAGTGATAACACCACCACCTCAAAGGGATACTATGTGGACAAAACGGGGATGATACACAGAGAAGCACCTGCTACACTGTGGCCCTCTCACCTAATGAGATGGGTTTTTAGAATGGATGAATTGATGGCATCCAAAGACTTGGTGACATCATTCCCGGCTTTTTTGTTCGGCAGCTTCATCATCTTAGGGTTTGGATACAACTTCCCTTTACTAAAAGTGGTGACACGCACATTTAAGCAAAATAAATATTGTCCAAATTCTTTTGATTTGGGCACCTTCATATTTCCCAAGAGTGTTGCACCCTCCAGTGTCCAAGGCAAAGGCAGAGGTGGAACCTAACTCACAGTGACATTTGGAAAGACACTTCCCATCTCCAGACTCAGTTCCCTAATCTGTTAAATGGGGAATCTAACCTAGGGTCTCCAGGTGCCCTTTCAGCTCTGAAGTCCTGTGAACCCAACTGCCAGGTGCTGCTTTCATTAGAAAGAATAGTCGGCCCCCTGGCTGCCCCCTTTAACAGCTCCTGGCCCCCTAGTTGAAAAGGAAACAAGAGAGGAGGGGCTAGGGGAACTTGGATTGCATAATAGTCGTGCTAAAATCTTTATCCATCTGTAGAGACTTGTCAACCAATTGTGTGGCTGGGGGTTGCTATTCACAAGAGCAGTTTTCCTTGCTAAAAAAATAAGCTATAAATAGAAAAGGATGGTGGAGGAAAGAGCTGAGGATGTGAAGTAAACAGGAAAATATTTCATTTTTGACGTTATTTAGACAGGTATGTGTGCAGGGATAAACAGGGACAGACACAAACCCACGAGGATGCCAAGTATATAAACATTGATTTCACCGACAGGCACCCACTGGCACAGCCGAAAATAAATGTTTCAATACATGAGCAGACACAGGGGGTCATGTACTCACGGCTCTCTCTGAGGAATACCTTGACTCACAGACAAGTCTCGGATGTCCATCTGATGCATATGCAAACTCTGACCCTCACCTATATGGGCTGAAACCCACAGATGCTGAGTCAGGTAGACACGCAGCATCACATACAAAGTTTCACACAGTGGTCACTGGTCACTGGTCAGTGACTGGTCACTCAAGGTCACTGGTCACTTATGCAAGTACACAATCGCCATTTGTAGCCACACACAGACATGCACAGCCAGACCTAACTACAGGTCATGGCGGAGGGATAGACGCCTGAGTGTTAGTTGCTCAGTCACGTCTGACTCTTGGCGACCTCATGGACTGTATGTCAACCAACAGGCTCCTCTGTCCATGGGATTCTCCCAGCAAGAATACTGGATGGGGTTGCCATTTCCTTTTCCAGGGGATCTTCCCAACCCATAAATTGAACCCCAGTCTCCTGCACTGCCCGCAGATTCTTTACCATCTGAGCACCTGTTGTATATTATAGACAGAAATTGAGACTCAGGAAGGGAGAATAACTCAAAGTCACGCAGCAAACTGATGTCTGAGCCAAATTTTCAGACATCTGGAAACATCCAGATGTTCATTTTGGCTTTTTTTGTTGGTTTCCTTTGAGCAGTTTGGTACTCTCCTGACACTCCTCCCTGTAGTCAACAAGCCCCATGGATAACAAGTGATAAGAGCTACCTCTCTTCCTCCTTTGCTGGCTTGCCATGGCCTGACACAGCCCACATGGCTTTGTCATTAGGGCAACAGGAGGTGGCTAAGAGGTGACTGCAACCAGTGACTTGACAGAATTATTTAGGAAAACAGTCTCCTTCTTATCCAGGAGATGTCTAGACAGGACATTAACTCTGCATTCACTTGTCCAGTTATAGACCTTGATGTCTGTAGGCAAAGTAGAAATGGAGATACCAACTCTCACTCTAGCTGGGTTGTTTCAGAAATGTGGTATTAACCCATTTCATATGAGGATCTTTCAGAGAAGGCAATGGCACCCCTCTCCGGTACTCTTGCCTGGAAAATCCCACGGACGGAGGAGCCTGGTGGGCTGCAGTCCATGGGGTTGCTAAGAGTCGGACACGACTGAGTGACTTCCCTTTCACTTTTCACTTTCATGCATTGGAGAAGGAAATGGCAATCCACTCCAGTGTTCTTGCCTGGAGAATCCCAGGGACGGGGGAGCCTGGTGGGCTGCCGTCTATGGGGTCGCACAGAGTCGGACATGACTGCAGCACCCTTTATGTTATTATGTTTTATTATGAGGATCTTTCTGGCCCCTTATGTGTTAGTTATGGCCATAGGATCCTAAACTAATCAAATGGAAAAATAAACAATTTCCCAAACGTCCTGATATTTCTGAATATCTGGAAGTTCAGTCCAGATACCAGCTTGCCACGTATGACCTCAAGTGAATTATTTTCCCTGTCTGATCCTCAGTCTTCCTATCTCTAAAATCAGAAGCATGGCAAAGAGGTGTTGCTTGGCATGATACCACCAATCCATTGGTAGCAACTGCCAAAAGAACTGTGTCCAGGATTTGAGTCCAACGAGGAGAAGGGGACGACAGAGGATAAGATGGCTGGATGGCATCACCATCTCGATGGACATGAGTTTGAGTGAACTCCACGAGTTGGTGATGGACAGGGAGGCCTGGCGTGCTGCGATTCATGGGGTTGCAGAGAGTCGGACGCGACTGAGTGACTGAACTGAACTGGACTTTAGGGGGAAAGGTCATATGATTGATTAGTAATGTCTGCCACATGCACAGGAGGGGCAGGTGGAGCCACATGTGCCATGGATTTGCTTGCTATGTTTAGGATGTGACAGCCTGGACACTTTGATGTTATTTCTCATCCCTTCCATTTGTGGTCACGCAGATGCACCAGTGGTCGCTAGGGGGAGCCAACGGGGAGAGCCTAAAGCTCCACCCTGGGGCTTCTAACCACAGCAAAACGTGGCATCTTAGATGTGTTTATGGAACATCTGTCAGACTGATACCAGTCTCATGCTCTGGGGCTATTTCTGTGTTGCCTCTGAACCTCTTCAAACCTGTGCTTAAGCACCCTAAAACAGGGGTCCTCAGCTTCCAGGACCTAATGCCTGATGATCTGAGGTGGAGCTGATGTAATAATAATAGCAATGGGGTCGCACAGAGTCGGACATGACTGAAGCGACTTAGCAGCAGCAGCACAATGAATAGAATGTGCTTTAATCACATGCTCCACTCCGCCCTGGTCTGTGGAAAAATTGTCTTCCATGAAACTGGTCCCTGGTGCCAAAAAGGTTGGGGACTGCTGCCCTAAATGTTTCCCTTAGCTTCTTCCCTTCCAGCAAGAATTGTTAGAAGTGGAAGCAGGGAGTCAAGGCCCAAGCTGGGAAAGGCGGTCCTCTGATAGGCTTCTGACTCAGCTGACTTGGAACGTCAGGGCTGAAAGGAACCTTAGGGACTGTGGCCTCAGGGTCTTCAAACTCTTCTCATGAAAGAACTTAGAGGTTCTCCAAGGCATCTCAGGGAGTGTCCCAGTGCCAGCTCCCATCTCAACAATGTTTTTTTTTTTTTTTTAATTTCAAGCTGATTCATTGAATAGATAATAGTGCATTCATATGTACAAGAAAAGTGAACGGCTCTTAGTTATTTCAAACTTGGACTTCCGCAGAAGACTTCATTGAGAGAAAGGCTCCCTGGCTTGTATGACTCTGAACACCACTGATCTAAAACAATCTCTGCGTTGTGCAGAGGAGTGGCACTAGGTGAAGCCAAGGAGCAGAGGAGCCTATCCTAATTTGAAGGGTGGGCTGGGGGCAACACTGCCAAGACTCAATCCCAGGGCTCCTGACTCCCACGTCACCTCTGAGTGGCTGGGTGTGCTCCCTGGGGTGTGAGTGCCCACGTGGCCACACTGGCCACAGTGGCACCTCTCTGGACTGTCTCAGGCCTCCTTCTGAGTCCTGGCATTCTGGTGGGCCTGGCTCACTCACGAGTTCCTTTATTAGCCTCTAGACTTGTTTTCCTCTCTTTGGGCTTGTTTACCAGGAACATGTGTTTTGGGAACCCTTGTTAGTAAGCCAAATGGTGGAAGCAAGATGCCTGCTTTGCGTCAGCAGCCCAACTGAGAGGGCAGCCTGGGGCCTGGCTTCCTCACTGTGCCTGTGGAGGCTGGGCTGGAGTGCCCGAGACCAAAAGAAGCAATGCCTACTTTGTTCCAGCCCAGCACCTGTTCCCCCTGGGCCATGAACAAAGAGCTAGGATTCTTGTCCTGGATTTTCAAGGGGAATGGAGGTTCTGGGATCTTTGTTTTTTAAGATACTCTTCTGATGCTTATCTCTTGTAATCACCCATGAGTCTTTCAAGGTAAGTATGTTATTTTCATTTTAAAGATGGAGAAATAAACTGAGGCCCAGAGAGGGAAAATCACTTTCTGAAAGTCACACAACTGCTATATGGCAGAACCAGGGTTTGAACCTATATATTCTGTCTCCAGAGCCCCTGGGCTTACCTCTCTGCCATAATGCCTCTATAAAAGTTGATAACCACTCTGTCTAATATGGGCTTCCCTGGTGGTTCAGATAGTAAAGAATCCACTGGCAATGAAGGAGACCTGAGTTTGATCCCTGGGTTTGGAAGATCCCCTGAAGAAGGGAAAGGCAACCTACTCCAGTGTTCTTGCCTGGAGAATCCCATGGACAGAGGAGCCTGGTGGGTATAGTCCACAGGATTGCAAAGAGTTGGGCATGACTGAGGGACTAAGCAAGCTCTGTCTTAATATGGTAGCCACTACCCACATGTGGTTACATAGAATTTAAGTTAATTAAAATGAAATACAAGGAAAACTTCAGCCCTTCATTTGCACTAGCAACATTTCAAGTGTTCAATAACCACCGGTGGCCACTAGCCATCACATTACACAATGCAGATATAGAATATTTTCATCATCTTAGAAAGTTCTATTAGACTGCATTGCTTCATAAACTCTTCTACTCAAATCAGATTTGATGACTGTAACCCAGATTCTGTGCTTCATGTCCTTAGGGGTCTATGATTCCAAGATCCACAGTCTAAAATTTAATGATTCCAAGTTTTTTCCCTAGTTCTGTCCTTCAGCAACCCTTCAGTGTCCAGAGAGAGCCCACAGGAGGCCCTTTATGTTTCAAGGGAGATGAACTTGGGTGGGGTGGGGGGGGGTGGCGGCTGTATTTTTCCATCCCCAGACTCTTTCTAAAGGAGGAGAGGTGACCTCAGCTTCGGGTCCCGCTGGCAGCCAGGGACGGGTTTTCAGCCGTCTCCAGAGCAAATAAAGGCAAAAGGAAAGGACTGGATGTTCGGAACAAGAGGCAGGGGCAGTAGCGGGGTGGGAGTGAGCTAAGTCTGCATCTGATGACCACTGGGCCAAGGGAAACACACCTCCTGCTCCCCCGCCCACCCCCCCAGTCTCATTTCCTCCAGGGTAACTTGGGCCAGTTCACAGCCCAACTGGGCCCCATCAGGTGAGCACCTAGCGGAGGAACTGCTGCCAAGGGAAACAGCAGGTGAGGCAGAGGGCAGGCCAGAGGTGGAGGGGGGCAGCCTTGGTCTTCATTCAGCCCTGCCACCCACTCCCTGGGGCTCTGGGCAGGTTTTTTTCCCCTCTGGGCCTTAGCCCTCTCTTCTGTACTATAAGGTAGAAAGACATGCCTTCAGCCCCCAGTGGGATGCCAGATTATGAAAACATTCTTAAAAGGATAAACACAGGCATCATTACAAACTAAAGAGATACAGAGTTTTTATTTAATACTGCTCATTTATACAAAGGTGTTTATATTTTCACCAGGTGGGCATGCCAGGCCTAGGTTTGATTGGCAAAGGATGTGTGCACAGCTGATCATTTCTGGATGCTGGGGTTTGGCCCTGTGTTCTGACCTTGCTAGGGTTACAGATGCACACCCTGACCTTTGCAGGATGGGCACCTGGCCTCTTTGACCAGTGGTGGTTTAGAGAACCTCAGAGAGGGAGCTCATGGGTATGCAGGGAGTATGGTCATACATTCGAGAACCATCCAATGCTGCCCTTCCCTCCCATCAAACAATCTGGATGAAGAGGATGTTGGGATGAGGGAAAACTGGGCAAACCCCCAAATTAGGGAAACACCTTCTCCTCCAAGACTGTGTGTCCTTTTCTTAACATCCCACTCTTCTCCCCGATCCCCACCCCAGTCTCAAAGAAAACCTCTATGAGGCACAACCCAAGTCCATGAGGAGGAATTTTGTCAACTTGGAAGGGGCCTGAATGTTGTCTGACTTCCTCCCTCTCCACCTCAGACCCCTCATCGGAACAACAGGACTCACAGCCCTCCCATGCCGTGGTGCCAGTGTGTGAGGCCTTTAGAAATGCACCGTGAGATCTAGAATGACTTTTCTCTTCTGGCTGCAGCACCAAGGATGGGGGTGGCAGAAAGAGTCAGTGTGCCACTGGGAAAGAGCAAGGCTGGTGAGGTAGGACAGACAGAAGAGCCGACCCCCAGATCTTTCCCTGGTCACAGAGGAGGAGCAGTTCCTCTGCTCGGATGAAGGACACAAACCCTGGAGACGCTAGTCTTCCTGGCTCTCCAACCTGAAGCTTATTGCATTTCCAGCCCTAGCTGGGCTGCTTCTCTAACAGTATGACTTGTCTGTCATTGGAGCCCAGACAAGGTGACTTTTTTTATTCCTGTTATGAGTCTCTGACCCTTCAACTTCTAACGATCTCAGACAAGCCTTTCATTCATGCTTTCTCTCCTGTTCCTTTCATCCAAAGCCACATGCAGGCGTTGTTTTGCTTTTGTCTCCAAGCGGGGAAGCAAGAAAGGAGATTTTTCTACCTCTAGGCTTGAGAGAAGTGGAGGAGGGAAGACAACATACAGCTCTGTGTCGGGGGGAAGGGGTGAGGAACATTTCCAAAACCTCCTGGAAAGGGAAGACTGCATTCAGATTGGAGTTGGGGACACCGTGAAGCAAAGCCAAGCTCCCAGGTTGATTTCTTTAAATTTCTGTTGGTTTTATTTCTTATACATGCCATGGAATACTGAGGTTTAGTGTCTATTTCAACCCCAATAGAGGACCATTATGAAGTCTTCCCTTCTGGTGCCTCTTTCTGCTACGCAAATACCATAATTTAAGTGAAGATGGGGATAATGGAGGGGATGATGTATGTCAAGACCAGCATGTGCTTGGGACAGTTAAAGGGCATCTCAAGGGCTCAGGCTACCACCTCAAAGCTCAGCTAGTCGAACCCTCTCAAGTAATAGAAGAGGAAAACCATGGTCTAGAGAGGATGAAGGATTGAACCAATATACCAAGTTAATATTGAGACAGAACCAGAATCATTGGGATTTAGCTCCAAGCTAAGTGTTTCTTCCATGATGCCACAGTACCTCCCACCGAGGTGCTTGGTCAGTTGAGAAATCTTGGAAGGAGCCAGGGACAAATGGGGGAAGACATGGCCACTGCCCACATTGACTAAAAGCTGCTTAGGAGCAGGGGAGCATGCTTGCTCTGTGTAGATGGATGATCCACAGATGGATGATCACAGTAGACCAGGAGAAGCTTGAAGGGAGGCAAGCTGAACAGTAGAGGGAAGGACTTTCTAAAGCCATTTGGAAATGGAATTTCATTGAGTTAGGACAAGAAACAAAACATTCCCACCGCAGTTCCTTGGTTAGGGACAGCATTCTGGCAGCAAATCATCAGAGATTCTGCTCCAAGATGCCCTCCAGTCATTAGATTGTTAGAGTTGAGAGCTCAGCATCAAGAGGAAGGTTTCAGCAGTGACCAGGGTGGGAGAATTTTCTAGAGAACTTTCTAGATCTCAGTTAACATCTTTTAGCTGTGAAGGGGAAACAGAAGGTAACACAAAACATATGCAAGCATTTGGGTAGTTTCCACACAGAATCCAGAGAAGTGCCATCCCTCCTGGGCAGAATGGAGGTGGGTATGCCATAAGTCTCCACTGGCTATCCTTGAAAACTATTGTTCTTTGTTTTAGAATGTAGGCCTCATTGTCTCAAATTGGCAAGGGGTTGCTGCCTATTAAATTCTCTTATTAAAGAGGGGTAGGGAGAAGGATCGGAGAAGGCAATGGCACCCCACTCCAGTACTCTTGCCTGGAAAATCCATGGACGGAAGAGCCAGGTAGGCTGTAGTCCATGGGGTCGCTAAGAGTCGGACACGACTGAGCAACTTCACTTTCACTTTTCACTTTCATGCATTGGAGAAGGAAATGGCAACCCACTCCAGTGTTCTTGCCTGGAGAATCCCAGGGATGGGGAAGCCTGGTGGGCTGCCATCTATGGGGTCGCACAGAGTCGGACACGACTGAAGCGACTTAGCAGCAGCAGCAGCAGCAGGGAGAAGGAGGTCAGGGGAAAGACGGGAGAGGAGGAAGAGGAGGGGAAGAGTCTGGGGTATAGGAAGAAAAGAATCCTAGAACATCAGGGATTGAAGGGCCCTTGAACAAGATCCGGTTCAACATTGCCCAGACTTGGTTAATTAACCAGTTGTTTTTGTCCAATCACTGTTTAAAAATTTAAATAAATGTACTGAGGAAAGAGACAAGATCCCTACCGTAAATGGAAAAACCTGCGTACTTTTGTCATAAATAGAAGGAAACTGTTAAACTAGATACAAAGGAGACAGAACAACTGTACTGAATTCCAGCTGGATGTCATTTCCTGCGGAGGCTCTGAGCCAGAGGCCTGCCCTCTGTTCAAAAGGGTGAGAGATGAGTGTTAGATGTTAAAGACTCGTTAGCACCAAACTGAGACTTTCTCATACCATCAGGATTAAAAGAGAACCAAGTAGAAGCAACTTTCTCCCTGTCTTTCACTATCGTTTACCATGGACCATCTAAAATTATTTTGCATATCACAGGAATTCAGTGTCAGGAGGAACTCTCCATCGAGAAACCTCGTCCTCGCTGAATTATTCATCTCTCTTCTCCCCACAGGGTTCCCAGCACCATGAGGGCCTGGATCTTCTTTCTCCTTTGCCTGGCCGGGAGGGCCTTGGCAGCCCCTGTGAGTACCTGAAAGTCACATCTTCTTGGTCTTACCTCCCACCACCAGCGCAGGGGCATTGAATCTACCAGCCCTGGATGTTCAGAGGGGACAAGCACTTCCCCTTCTTGAGTTGTCTTTTTTTTTTTTTTTTTTAAGATTTTTTTCCCTTAAACTAATAAGCTCAAAATAAAAACTGAATGAGGATCATTGGGAGGAGATTCCAGGGAAGAGAGATTTCCATGTAATGTGAAGATGTACTTGTTTAGCGACCAGAGCTTCCCCAGAAAGCGACTAGGATTGTTTTAGAAGGAAGTGAGCTCTTTATCATATGAAGACTTCCAGAAGAGAAGGGGATGCTGATGGGAGTGATGGGAAAACAAGCCCCAGCCAGCCAGGCACCTCAAAGTCATGTGCTATCTTGCTTCTTCTCACTCCAAATTGACTCCAAGAAGGAATTGCCAAATAATGATGATGATGATAGTATCACACTTGTGGGGAAGATACTGACATCTGTTAAAATTCAGGGTTCATCCCCTATGGGTCTCAGTGTTCCCATCTGAAGGGAGTTGGTCTGCATCAGACCAGTTGGTCTCCTATCATTATGGGAGTCTAAGCTGCGGAAATGCTTTTTGGGTTTTGATAGACACTCCAGATATAACTATACAAAGCGCGGTGCTCCGGAGCCCCACAGGGCCTGCGTGTTTGGCTTCTCCTGTGCCCGAGTTGTCTACCCACGGCAGGCCCTGAGGCACAGCCTCGGGGGATCTCCCATGAGCCTCTCTCCCAGCTCTCCAGCTTCAGTGGTCCAGGCTGAGGCATGTTAGTGGTGGGAAGCTGGCCCGGGCCCCAACCTCTCTGAACCCCATTTTCACCTCCCAACAGCAACAGGAAGCCTTGCCTGATGAGACAGAAGTGGTGGAAGAAACCGTGGCCGAGGTGGCCGAGGTAGGTGGTGGGGGCCCCAGACTCGTCTCTGCCAACATCCGCTCACTGGGGAATCCAGACGGGGGCTGTCGGAGCAGGCCATTGTTCCCCTTCCCACATGCATGCACAGCACAGATGTAAATCCTGTAGATCCCCCAATGATGACACACGCCCGAGTGCTCCCCAGACTCTCCCTGCAACCTCATAGGTGGGAGCTATGATTCCAAATTTGTTTTTTACTGTTTGAATTGTGTGACATTTTTTTCTCAGATGGTCATCCAGAGTCTCCCCAAATATCAACTGATGAAAGGGAGACTACCCTGGTGCAGCTGGAAGGGGAGGGAGCTTGGCACCCCCTCTTGCCCTGACACCCCTGGTGGCCTCTAGGGCATCTCCATAGAGTTCTGGGCCCTTGAGGTACAGCGAGTCCATAGATTCAGTCTCGATTCTGGACCTGGCACTTGTGTCTCCTGGGATCTGAACCCAGCACCCATTTCAGCATGTCTATCCCCATCCCCTGTGGGTACCCAAGGCTTCGGGCAAGTCCCCTCCAGCCTTTGCCCCTTTCCTCCAGGTCTGGGGGTGGGGTGGGGCATTTGACTCACTCTTCTCCCTCCACCCCAGGTACCCGTGGGAGCCAACCCCGTCCAGGTGGAAGTAGGAGAATTCGATGATGGTGCCGAGGAAACCGAGGAGGAGGTGGTGGCCGAGAGTAGGTCCCTTCTCCTTATCTTGTTACACCAAGCCTTTGCCCTCTGCCGCCCAGGCCTGGGGTGTGGGCCAAGCCTGTGTGAGGTTCCTTCCCAAGGAAACTCAGGGTGGGGTCCTCCCTGTGGGAGGGGCTGTGAAGGACAAACTGCCTTGACTGAAAGGTTGGGAGTGTTTTCTGGAATCTGGAAAGATCTATTTATAGCCAGGCTGTGAGTGCCAGGAAGGGAAGTCTCAAGCTGGAAGTGGCCTTGTACCCTTGCAGCACTTTAATCTAGTTCCAGAGTTGGGTTTCAGGTTCCTACTGAGATCGCCAGTCCCATCCGGTCACTTGATGGCCCCAGACGCTTTCACACTTATAAGCTTATTTAATTTTCACATGGCCATGAGGAAATAAGCCTGGAAGCCTGACACAACTCCTATAAGGCTGTGAGAACCATGACCTGGGGCTTCTGGCTCCCGCCCACAGTCCAGCATCCCTAACCCACAGAATGGAGACTCACCACACTCTAGGGGCTAAAGTCCCAACTCTGGAGGTGGACCAACCAAGGTCTGCCTCCAAACTTTCTGCAATGTCCTCTGACAGCCCTCAAACCTTCTCTGAGTGCAGCTTGCTCATGTCTTCTGTGGGGAAGGGTGAAAACAGTGGACCCTTGCCCCAGGGTTGTCGAGGGACTACGAGATGAAAGTAGAGGCACCCTTGCCCAGGACCTGGCATGTCAGGCATCTAACAGAGGAAGACTACGACACCGTAGTCAAGCACCAGGAGGAAAGGCTAGATGAGCTCTCATCCTCAGGGCCTGAGTATCCACTGGAGCAGAAGGGCATCTACTGAGTCCTGTTCCTTCCCCTCCATGTCCCTTATCCGGTGTTTACGAGACACAGGCAGACTCTATTGTTCAGTCTGGTCCTGGGGCTCTGTTCCCTTTTCCGCTACGGACACTCAGGTCTGTTTTGCTGGGCTGCATAGCTTCCTGGCTCCATGACAACAGCTGACTTTCCAAGTCATCCTAGAAAGTCTATTCTAGAAGTCCAAAATACCTCACTGTCACTGATCCATGAACAGCTGAGAACACAGTGGTTGCTTCTATCCTCGGGGGAGCCATATGGCACCCAGTGCTCCTGGGTCCCAGACTGAATCCCCAGCCCCCGCAGGTATGCCTGGCCCTGACCTCAGACCAAATCTCTAGTCTCCAGACAGAGCCAACTGCTCCCCGACAAGCTGATTTCAGCAGAAGAGAAGGGAGGGTGCAGGGCTGCCCAAAGGTTGAGTTGGGGGCCAACGCTGAGGACTTCTGTCCAAGGATCCATGTGGGTTGGGTCGCGATGGATGTGCTAGCCCGGGTGAGGCTAACCATGTTGCCCTCGTGCTGTACCAGACCCCTGCCAGAACCACCACTGCAAACACGGCAAGGTGTGCGAACTGGACGAGAACAACACCCCCATGTGTGTGTGCCAGGACCCCACCAGCTGCCCTGCCCCCATCGGCGAGTTTGAGAAGGTGAGGCCCAAGGTACAGGGCGGGGGGTGAGGACTGCGGCCCTCAGGGCGTCTGCCCAGAACACTGCCAGCCTGGGGGATCCCACAGGGCAGCTCCAGGCTCAGAAGTCCCCTCAGTAGGTCTAGTCACAGCAAGAGACCCAGCCAGAGAGGGTCTCTGTCTGGGATGCTCCAGCAGTCACTGGAGAGTGACTGTCACTGGACTCTCCAGCAACGGGCAAGAATTTACTCAGCACCACCAGCTTCCAGCCCTACTGAGACTCAGAAAGGAACACACACGAGGGACTTTCTCATGTGGGAGAATCTTGGCAAAGCATCAGGTCCAAACATGTGGGTTCTGGGTCACAGCAAAGGTTGACATCAAGTGTGAGATCTTAGCTATGTTCCTGATCCTCTCCAAGTTTTCTCACCTCTAAAGATGGGTCAGAAATAGACTTTATCTCATAGAGCTATTGCAGGGATTTGTCAGATAATGCCTGGTACTTAGTAAGTACCCAATATGTACTATTTAAAAAAACTTTCAAAGCTGTCCATTCAGTCTCCAATAGGACTCATCTGTCCATCCATCCATCCAAGTAAATATTTATTGAGCACTCATGCATATCAACCATTTTGCTAGTGGTCACCTAGCTCAGGGCCACAAATTGAGTTCCAGGATCATTCCCACAACCTCCACCTGATCTCTCCATCTTCAACCTCTCCCCAGTACAACTTACCCTTTGAGGTCCAAATTTTAGCATCTTCGTCAGCTCTTCCCTCCTCCTCACCCCTTCACCACCTATCACACTGGTCACCAGTGCCCATCAGTAATCCCTCTGCAGTGATATGTAAGCAGTAAGTATGTGCAGGGTGTTCAAGACAAGGCTTCTCTCCTCCTGACACAACTCCTTCCTGTCACTGCCCTTGTTCAGCCCACAGCATCTCTGCTCCGCCATCCTCATGCACAGAGATTCGCAAGAAGGACCAACATAACTCACCACATCTTTGCACTCACTGCTAATAGTTAAGGATATGTAGCTGGATGAAAAGGGAATTGGAAAAAGGCTGAATGTGGAGGGATCCATGCACAGTCTTGCTTATTCTCCCCCTGCCATGAAGGGTCTCTTTCCCCGGCTACAAAGATGAACTGCAGCCTCATGCGAGCAAGGCTTCTGCCCAACGAAGCCCATTACAGACTCAGCACCCACTGTTTAGTTGAAGCCTGGCCACGCAGGCATCCCATGCCTGGCATATACCCAAATGCCAGACTCCGAGCAGGAAAAGAGATGTTCAGCATGAACCATACTGTCTGTATGAGCAACCCAGGCAAATTGAGACACTTGCATCATTTGTGGACAGTTTTCTAACAGTGCAGGCAACTGTTCACCAGCCTCGCTCCCAGACACCAGCCAAGGGCCAACATCGCATGAAGGCCTTTCTAAGGATAACAGTCCCAGGCCTGCTGTATTAATTCTTCTGCGTACTCTACCTTTCCCTCATCCTCACCTTCAGTTCATCTTTTCTGTATCTCCCAGATTTGCTTTCCCATATCTCAGCCCTGACTCTGTCATTCTGCTGCTCAGAGACCAGCAGCGGCTCTCAGCATGGGCTGAACATTGACTTAGGAGCCTAAAGAGTGGCTCCTTGCCAGGGCCCCACCCCTAACTCACTGTGTGGACCCCGGGCTAATCACGTTCCTTGCCTGGCCCTCAGTGTCCCCATCTCTGAAATGGGCATGGATGGCAGTACTGGCGAAGGGCTTTGGGAATGAGGGTGAGGCGCTCTGCTTTGCCGACAGGTGTGCAGCAACGACAACAAGACCTTCGACTCTTCCTGCCACTTCTTTGCCACCAAGTGCACACTGGAGGGCACCAAGAAGGGCCACAAACTCCACCTGGACTACATCGGGCCTTGCAAATGTGAGTCTCTCCTCGGGCCCTGCCAAGCCTCCCGTCTCGGGGAGGAGGCACCAACCTGGCACTGATGCTGGCTCTGCCACCTCTGTGCTGTGTGATCTTGGGCACCTCTCTTCCCCTGTCTGAGCATCAGGGATCCCAGTTATAAAATGAGATGATTGTTTATGAGCTGGTATCTATACTCAGGACCCCTCCAGGGAAGGACTGAGCAGTGGAGGGAACACAGGATCAGGGCGGATTTCTGGAGCCTCTCACTGGCATCTGAGACAGCTCACTTCTTTTCTGTAATGACGAGGAAGTTCTTCTATAGGTATAACCACAATCTTTCCTGCTTCAAAGTTGTGAAGCAAAAATGATGTTCTTCCTAGGCCTAAAAATACTTGATTTGAATGCTTTAAAATCAAAGCAATCCTGTCAGTTCCCTTTAGGCCCTGTTACTCAATATTGTCCTATCCTAGGCCCTTTTACTCTGCTACATTCCCATCTGCCTGTGTAAAACATATGATTAAGCACCTGCTTCTAGAAACCTGGGAGCCAGGTGCTGGGGGCAGGGATGCCAGGGTTTGTCTGGCCTCTGGGGAGTGATCCCAGGTGCAGACTCAGCTGGCCCAGGCTCCTGCTCTGGCCAGGCTCCAGCGTGTCTGCCTCCCTGTCATCCGAGACAGGCAAGGCCCCCTCTGCTCCCCTCCAAGACAACATCCGCATGGTGTGTCTGGTACATTCTGGCACCAGATGACACCGGGGAGGGCCACTCACCTGTCTCAGGTGTGCAGAGTGCAGAAAGGTGGAGGAGGGGGAACCAGGTTCTCCTGTGGTCAGCACCGCTCTTCTAGTTACAGGGCCCTGGATGTGAAAAGAGACGGCTCAGGCCCGGGGAAGGAGGGCAGGGGAGGAATCCTTGGGCAGTGAGACTGACGCTTGTGCCAGTGGCTCTTCTGTTCTCTGGGGCGTACCGCTTGCTCCGACTCCTAGCATTTCCCTCTCAGATGTTCTCTTCCACTCCCCAGCTGCTGGTGAAGAAGGTCATGGTCCTAACCACAGAGGGGACTTTCCACAGGCCCAAGGATTGGGGAACGATGGACCCCTAGGTCCCCTGGCACCCACATGCCCTGGTGCTGAATGAGGCTCTGATAATGTGGCCTTAAGCAAGCCCTTTCTCTCCACACTGATCTCTAATAATTCCATGAGGGTGGACTTAGATGAAATCTCCAGGACCGACATTATGTCACCTTGAGTTCCAAAGACCAGGATGAAATCCTATCACTAAGAATGTTCTGGTGATTAAGCATACCTGAACCCCCACCCCGGCTAAGCTGGGCCTCTGAGTGAATGCTGTTCCTCAGTCTCCCAGCTTCAAACACCTCTCAAGGGTCAACATCATCATGGTGGGTCCTGGCCTCTGTTTTCAGGGCCCAACACCCAGAAAAGCAGGAGTCTCTGGAGCAAACCATTTCCCTCCCCAGATCAGATCAAAGTCAAGGGAACAGGGGATGTGCCTTTGTACTTGTCCATTTGCAGAGTATTCTCCCCACCCCCCCAATCTCCTTTGTTCAAAAGGTATGAAGAAACTGCAGCCCAGAGAGGCTGAGCCCGGTGCCAAGGCCACAGACTGAAGCAGTAGCAGGAGAAGGGCGGGGGTGGGGAGAGCGACGTGGCCAGCACATTGGCCCTCGGGCAGGGAGTCAGGGTCTGTGCTGACCACCTCTGTGTGTTGACCCTAGACATCCCCCCCTGCCTGGACTCCGAGCTGACTGAATTCCCCTTGCGCATGCGGGACTGGCTTAAGAACGTCCTGGTCACGCTGTACGAGAGGGACGAGGACAACAACCTCCTGACCGAGAAGCAGAAGCTGCGAGTAAGGGTCTTTTTTCATTCTGTCTCAGGGCACTTGCTCAACCCTGAGCTGGCCCTGACTTCGGGCCCCAGGCTGGCTGAGATCCCCAGTCCCATTCCCAGATCGAGGCCCCCAAATGTAAGCCCACATCCCTGCTCTAACGAGCACCTCTGTCCCAGGCTCCTCTGTGCGGCCTTTGAAAGCTCCTAGAACACATTCAGGGGCTTCCCAGGTGGCGTAGTGGTAAAGAACCCACCTGCCAATGCAGGAGACATAAGAGACATGGGTTCAATCCCTGGACTGGGAAGATCCCCTGGAGGAAGAAGGCATGGCAACCCACTCCAGTATTCTTGCCTGGAGAATCCCACAAACACAGGAGCCTGGCAAGCTATATACTCCACTGGGTCAAAAAGAGTCGAACATGACTGAAGTGACTTAGCATGCAGGCAGAGCACATTCACATCTTAAAGGCTCTGAGGAGTCCTGTAATGAAAGGACCTGCTCAATTTGTTTAGCTCCATGTTAAGTATGAGACATAAACAATTCTATTCCTTTTTCCTTCTGAGTCTGTGGACTTTAAGGGACATATCAAGCACTAGGAGTACTGATAAAATACAGCTCCCTGGGCCCCACCTCAGGCACAATGAACCAGTGTCTCTGTGAAGGAAGGCCCAGGAAGCTGCATTTTGACACACTCCCCAGTCATTCTGATTGAGATGGCCCCATGCCTCCACTTCTGTGGATGAGATAATGCTGGTACTCATCTAACCACCTCCTTCCCTCATTTGGTCTTTTTTTTCCTTGCCACTCTGCTCAGCATGTGGGATCTTAGGTCCCTGACAGGGATCAAACCTGTGCCCCCTGCAGTGGAAGCACAGTCTTAACCCCTGGGCCACCTTCCCTCATTCTGAACCCTGACTTTGGCTGGTCTCTGCCTACTCTGGCCTCCTGTCGGGGGGAAGGGACCTTGACTGGCCCCGACAACCTCCTGGACCCTTTGTCACACAGCATCTCTGCTCCCACAGGTGAAAAAGATCCACGAGAATGAGAAGCGCCTGGAGGCTGGCGACCATCCCGTGGAACTGCTGGCCCGGGACTTCGAGAAGAACTACAACATGTACATCTTCCCTGTGCACTGGCAGTTCGGGCAGCTGGATCAGCACCCCATTGACGGGTAAGACCCCAGAACCTCACGATCACGGAGGGGAGCTGCCTCTAGCTTGGCCCTGGAGTGGGCAGTCGCTGGTCAGGGCTGCTAGGTGCACTAGATGTGGTCAGAAGACCTCTGCTGCTCCCAGCCCTGGAGGCCCATAGCTTGCCTAAGGGCTGCGACAAGAGAGGATAGGTGTAGGAGAAAGGATGTAGAAAGGATTTAGTGCCATGAGACACTCCCTCCTTACTGCCTAAGAGGCAGAAGCCATCAGAACTGAAAACCCCTCCTTAACCCCGTGAGTGCCAGCCTTGGGTATCCATTCAGCAAGGTAGAAGGAGCTGGGAAGGAGCGCCAGACTCCGTGGGCTGGCAAGGCTGAGGTGGGGCAGCAAGGCCCTGAGACCCGGCCCCAATGGGGCAAACTGGCTCTGGAAGTTCTTAAGACCATCAGAGCGCCCATCCCGTCTCCATGGCAAGCCTTTGGTTTGATCACTCCTGCCCCATGTTGAAATGAGTTAGGAAGTGCTGTGTAAACGCCCTGTGGGATAGGCCAGGAGTGGTCAGCCAACCAACATTTATTGAGTGTCTATTACATGTCGAGCACAATTCCAGGCAGGGGATTTAACTGTAGTGAGAACTGCCACGTAGGCCCTTGCCCCCATGGAGCTCACCCTCTGGGTGGTGGTCTGTTTCTCACAATGGAAGGAAAAAGTAAGGAATGTGCCCGGAAGTTGCAGGTGGAGGCTGATGGTCTGCAGCTGAGCAGGACCGGCCCCTCTCGTCCTGCCTTCCCTTGCTGTGTGCTCCTGGAGCAGCTCAAAAGGAGGGCCGCTCTGCTTGCACAGGATGCCCAGGGCTGCGCCCCTCTGGGAGGCTCAACCCTCCCTCCTGGTCCAGCCTACCCTGTGGGTGATCCTGGGGGGCTGGGGTCTCCTGAGTGCTGGGAAACTGCCTGTAGCTTCTCTCCCAGGCTCTTTCCATGGCTGGGATCCATCTGAGTCATACCGTGAAGGGGAGGGGAGAAGCAGGAACATCTGGACTCAGGCTGAGCAAGGAAGGGGCCTGGAGGGAGGCTTCCAGATGGGGCTGCAAGGACCCTGCATCTGGGAAAGCAGCCTGGGTCAGAGTCTCCGTCCTTCCCCTCTCCTTGTCCCAGAGCTGCCCCGTGACCTTGCCTGAGTCCCTGCCCCTCCCTGGGGCTCGATTTCCTCACTGATATACAAAGAAGGGGGAGGAGCTTCAGTTCAACCAATCCCTTCCACGAGTTGGGCCAGATAGGAGGGCCTGGGGCTCCTTGGGGAAGAGTGTTTTGAGGACAACTAATGGAGGGCTCTGGGGAACAAGGGAAAAAAATCCTACATGTGCTCTGGAGTCCAGGCCAGCTGGGAGGACAGGAACAGGAGATGGGGAGAGAAACCAGAAGGCCTCCCTCTCACAAGGGACACAGTACATAAAAGATAAAGTTCTATTCACCCTCTGCCTGCCAATTCCAGTCCTTTCCCACGCTCCCTCCCCAGAAGTCGGCACCCTCTTCCTTTTATTTTTCCAGCCACACATCTTATGGGATCATAGTTTCCTGACCAGGGATCAAACTGGGCCCTTAGCAGTGAAAGTGCAGAGTCTTTCAGACCTCAGACCTGGAAGGGCCCTTTAGACATTATGATCAACTCCTCCCCCTTTGATGGAGGAGGAAACTGATGGTCAGAGTAGGGCAGTGCTGTATGCTCAGAACCACAGCAGGTCAGTGGCAGAGCCCATGGAGCATCCTCTCCTTCAGCCCCAAGGGGCAGGCTCCCTCCCTCTGTCTCCCCAAGCAGGGCTGTGGGGCTCGCTCAGCCTCAGCCTCTCCCCACCTCACCCCTGCAGGTACCTGTCTCACACCGAGCTGGCCCCACTGCGTGCCCCCCTTATCCCCATGGAACACTGCACCACCCGCTTTTTCGAGACCTGTGACCTGGACAACGACAAGTACATCGCCCTGGACGAGTGGGCCGGCTGCTTTGGCATCAAGGAGAGTGAGTGTTTGAGCAAAGGATCCACTGTCCGAGAGGACAAAGACTCCCTCTTTGCTGCTGTCTGTGTGTCTGTCCTTCCTGTCCGTCTCTTCTCTGTGCCTGGTTAACTCCTGTCTGCTCTCCCTGCCTGGGTGGGCCTCGCTCTTTCAGGTGACTTCCTGGTCCTTCTCTATCCATCCGTTGTCTCTCTCTCCCTTTTCAAGCATCAGTACTCACTCTGTGTCTAGCACTGCTTTGGGAACTGACAGGCACCTACAGGAAACAGCACGTGTAATTTGGCAGCACAAGTGACAAGGACCAGCCAGGGACAGGGGAGACCAAAGTTCTCAGTCACAGACTCCCTTGGTGACCTTGGACTGGTTACCTGGCCCCCGGCCCCCGGGATGGGCGGGATCCGCCAACTCCTTGGGAAACATTTCCTCATTGACCCCGGCCCCCAAGTCTAATTCTGCTCCTTCTTGCCTTGCAGAGGACATCGACAAGGACCTCGTGATCTAAAGCCATGCCTCCTCCTGCAGAACCAGATTCTCTCTCTTTGACCTTCCCCCTCCTGTTTTCCCCAATGTTTAAAATGTTTGGATGGTTTGTTGTTCTGCCTGGGGTCAAGGTGCTAATATAGACTTAAACGAATACATTAACGGTGCTAAACACAGACATTTTAACCCAAGTCACGACATTCTTAGCTGTAACTCAGCTCTCACGGCCTCTTGCTCACCCATGAATGGTCCCGTTTTCCTCTTGCCGCGTGCACCTCCACCCATTGTCTTGGTGGCACATGGGTGGAACACTTGATCTGCTCGAGTCTGCCTTCAACACACATTGCATCTTCAGATTTTCTACTTTTCTGTTCAAAACTAATATTCACCAAGTCAGACTTTGTGTTAATTTTATATCAGGGTATTGGCTGCCAGGGGGTCATCCCTAAGTGGCCTGAAGATGGACAAAGGGAAGTAACAGGCACGTGATGTTGGCAAGGATGCTTCTAGGGCTAGAGGATCAGTGGTGGGAGAGAGCTGCAGAATCCACCAGCCAGAACTGCAGATAACGAATCTTATGGTCAGGGGCTGTGACTGAGAGAAGGAAACTGAGGTTGTGTTCTGAAAGTACATAAACTCTCACATATACCCAGTTCTTCACCATCTCCCCTCCTCACTTTGCAGTGCCATTTCTTTTTGCATTAGGCAATTTGCTCAGACTTTCCAGAGCCATGGCCCATCCGTTCTCTGGAATCCCCCACACCTCTGAGAGGTGGATCACCACGTCCTGCAGGGCTGCTCCCCTCCAAACTACCATTAGGAGATGCAGGACAGGGAGGCTGTTTCAACCAGAAAGACCAAAATCAAGAGCGAGGAGCAGAACGTGGTAAAACAGAAAAAGGGCAGGTGGCAAATTGGTTTTCTTTTGGGTTTTCTGTTTTCTTTTTTCACATCTGGATGGCTGTCACCAGAGATCTTTCAGTCGCTAGCATGTTCCTCCTCTTCTCCCCTCCCCACTTTTTCTTTCTATTAATCAAAAGAAATTTCAAAGTCAATGGGATGGTCGGATCTCACAGGCTGAGAACTCGTTCACCTCCAAGCATTTCATGAAAAAGCTGCTTCTTATTAATCATGCAAACTCTTGCCACGGTGTGAAGAGTTTGACAAATCTTTCAAAATAAAAAGTACTGATTTAGAAACTGCCTCCCTGAGTGACTTTGCATGTGTCCTAGTGACCTCATTTCCCTGACGTGGAGCTTTGTGGATGTAACATGTCCACACGTGAATACACAGAGGCAAAGCCTCGCAGATGCATTATTACCCTTTTGTACACACAAGCTTACTTATACACGGGAATGTGTGGTGCCTATAAGCATGGATTTAGCTTTTAATTTTATGACCTGGGGGCTGACCTTTTTCATGATTGCATTTCATTATCAGAGCACCGGGCTAAGCAACCAGGGAAAGCACCAATGAAAGCAATGCCTTCACTAAGCATTCACTCATTCATTCACCCATCCATCAAGAAATGTTTATGATGTACTTACTATGGACTGATCCCATTCCAGGTACTACAGACACAGCTGTGGCAAAGCAGATAAAGCGTTTGTTCTTCTGGAACTTACAGTCTAACGAGGAATGGGTTTTAAAAATGCCCAACTAGATACAAATGATAATATGTGATAGGAGCACTGAAGGGCTCCCCTGGTGGTTCAGACAGTAAAGAATCCAACTGCAAAGAGGGACACACAGGTTTGATCCCTGGGTTGGGACAATCCCCTGGAGAAGGGAATGGCTACCCACTCCAGTATTCTTGCCTGGAGAATTCCATGGACAGAGGAGCCTGGTGGGCTACAGTCTATGGGGTCACAAAGAGTTGGACTGAGTGACTAATACTTTCACTTTTCACACTGAAGGGGAGAATATAAGAAACCAGCAGTGTATGTCACAGAAGGAATCAGGATTACTCTTGTGCCACGGTAATCACTCCCCATGCCTGGCTATTTAGATTTAAACTTAACTTAAAATTTAAAATTCAGTCCCTCAGTCACTCCAGAAACATTTCAAGTGCTCAACAGCAAAATGTGGTTAGCGGTTACCCTACTGAACAGGGCAGATCCAGAACATTTTCATCATCACAGAGTGTTCTATTGCACAGGGCTGTTCTAGGGCTTCCTTGAAAAAACCTGGGTCACGAAGGAAAAGAATGATGTGTTTGGAGGGGCCGAGGTGAGAGAGGAGAAGGGTCGGGGAAAGGGCATTCCAGGCGGGGGAACAGCACAGGCAAAGGTCTTGAGTGGGTGGGGAACATGACGAGTCCCCCTGCATGGCTGGTGTCCAGGCTGAGGGCTGTCTGGTACTGGGTGAAGCTGAACAGGTGGGCAGAGGCCAGACCCTGAAGTCTGGTAGGTCATGTGAGGAGTTTGGATTTTATTTTTTTGTTTGCAGTGGAAGTTGTTGGAGGATTTTAAACCAGAGAAACAGAGACAAGATTAGACTGCCTTTAAAAAGAACGCTCTAGTTCTGGAAGGGCCCACCACTAAGTCCACTGAGCATTTTTTCAAGGCCCAGGCATGCCCATCATGCTGGTGTGATATTTCAAGCTGGTGTTCTGAGGCTCCCCTTTGAGACAGAGAAATAGTTCCAGAAAGTGTCCGTTGCAATGGGCCACACACAGAGTGAGGTCTCCAGATGCCAAGTCTAGAGTTGGTTTATCCCTCTCTTACATTATTTTCAAACTGCTAACAATTCAAAGTCATTTAAAAAAATCATAAAACTCATAAACTTGTATTACAGTGTTGCTTGTTCACACAATGGGAGGCAAGAACTGGGCAGTTTGATCCTGGCCATTTGCGGAAGCAAGTCCAGCCTAGTGCCATCATCTAGAGGAATCCAGGCAGAGACTGACAGGGTGCATTTCGGAACTGGCTCATTCCTTCATCTATGGTGTTTACCAGATGCCCGCAATAACGTTTTATGTTCTCTCGAGTAAGCGCAGGCATGGCCTCTGCTGCCCTGGAGCTTTCATCCTGGCTAGGCAGACTGTGCACAAGTCAGACCGTTTGAGGCAAAAACATGTGCGGCAAAGGCCATAAAGCAGAGAGCTCTGACGGAACCTGGCTGGAATGGGTTGTTTCTTCGGGTAGGGATGGAGCTGTGACATTTCCCGGAGACTGTAGGATACAGTCCTTGTGCCTGGGTCAACCTGGGGGAGATCACCTGTATAATACACAGCTCTCGCTCTCAGAACAGCTCTGCTCCCCATACTCGCAGAGGAGGAAATTGAGGTTCAGGGAGGCTGAGTGACTTGCTCGTTTTTCATAAAATGGGGGAAATTGGAAACCAGAGCTTCCCCCCTCCACCCATATCTAGAATTCTCCCTCTAGGGAGTTTTGCTGAATTTTCAAGGGAAAGGCAGCATCAAGGAGCCCTAGGAGGACAAGCTGGGGTGGCAGCAACGCTGAGGAGCTGAGTTGAGGGGGCCCTCAGAATCCTTACAGGCAATGTTTTCATATTCTCCTTCCATCAGTGCTTTGCTCCCTGTAAGTCAAATCTCTTTAAAAAAAAAAATTAACATTTAAAGGAAATCATCTCATTACCCTGAGAGAAAAATCAGTATCATTTACTATTGACATAATAAATAAAAAAAAAAAACAAAAAAAAAATACAGTGGAAAAAAATGTAATGCGATTACAAATATTCCCTGTGCCTGAAGGATGCTGTTTCTTATTAAAGGAAGAAAAGACTTTCTCTTTGATAATCAAATGGTCCAGAAGAGAATTGAACTACACTTAATTCAATGCCAAATTGGTAAGTCTCCTAAAATCATTTCCAGTCCTGAAGTGGTGGGTATCTCTCCCTTTGAGCAATTCCTCTTTTTCTTGAAGGGGGTGGGGGTCCTTTAGAGATCTTCTAGGTCTTCTCTCCCAACAGCTACAGAACTGGTCTGAGCCCCATTTAGCCCAATGACCAAACACTGAGCTTGTTTCCTCATCTGTAAAATCCTGATGATAATGGCCCCTGCCCCATGGGCCATTGTATCTGGCAGAGAGGAAGATGATGTTGATGGCAACATTCCTGCACTTTCCCCACTGCCTGGATGAGTCCTTTATCCCTGGTGCTCTCTCATTTACAAAGTTTCAAGACCACATCCTCTTTGTGAAGGTGCTCAGGCATGTCACAGTGGTTAGGCTGTGCTGGGCTGCCTGGTCTCTACACTGGTTTTGGTTTTAGAACTGCAAGGGTTAAAATATGTCCAGCCGGAAACAGAAATAAGGGAACCCTCATGAGGTAAAGGGGCCCTGGAGAGGGAGTTAAAGCCTAGTTTCCAGGACAGTGGTCTTTGCCTGGATTAGGGCCTTCCCCTAAGGGGTCCAGCCTCCCCTTCTAAATAATGGTAGAGGGGCAGCTGGATAAGATGGTCCCATCCCATGAGCTCTCCCCGTCTCTCCTTCTGAACCAGCGGTCCCAGGGATGAGTAAAGACCTGGGGACATAGAAGCCTCACAACCCGGTTTCCAGATGGCCCCCCAGAGCCAGACGGACCGAGCAGTCTGCTCCCTGAACCGTAATCCCCGAACCCGCTGAGGAGAGCCAGGGCGCCCTCTGGTGGAGCCGGGGAGAAGGGCTCCCAGAACTGTGGGATGCCTCTGAACTACTACAGCATCCAAGTCCTAAGAACCTACAGAAGTCATCTAGCCGAGGCCCCCTCATCTTCCAAACGTGGAAACGGAGGTTTGCAGGAGCAGAAGATACTGCCAAAGGCAAGACTGCCAGATGAAACACAGGACTTTCAGTTAAACCTAAATTTTATATAAACAATTTTTTTTTTTAGTGTATGTCCCGTGGAATGTTTAGAACATACTTCTATTAGAAAATTATTCATTACATACTTAAAACTTTGCTAAATCTGGTGACTCAAACTCCAGTCCACTCACTGAGTTAATGTCTCAGCTGGGAATGCAGCCCAGACATGGGTCAGGGCTCTTGCAAGCAGCTCTGCCCAGCACAAAGAGGCATAGGAAATGCTTGCTGACATTATTCTGGAGGAAAGCAAGTGTAAGGATATCAGAATCCAATTTAGATGATGCCAGGAATGTTTCAAACAGAACAAGGGAGATGGGTCTTCCCCACTCCATCCCCCCTCTTCCCCCAGCCCCCGGCAACCATTCAAAATCCACCTTTTCTAGGTTTTGGTCGTAGAGTTTGCTGACATCCCTGTGACCCATTCTGATTTACAAGGTTAGGGAGGAGCCTGGGATCTGCATTTCTGAAAGTTCCCCCAGGTGCCTCTGATGCATAGCAAAGATTAAAACCTTCCGAGCTGGCTGTAAGAAGAACAGACCACTGCTTGATGGAGCAGATTTTAACCAAGATATGTCAGTGATTGTCAAACTTCACTATGCATAGGAATCATGGTGGGTGAGGTAGGAAGAGGGAAAACGGATTGTTAAAAATGCACAGCCCTTTTTCCAGAGATTCTGAATGAGTAGACCCAGGCTAGAGCCTTGGAATCTGCACTTCTGACAAGCACTCAGGTTTCACCTGTATTTATGATTACTGAAGCAAGCATGGACGAGTGGTAAAGTTCTTAAAAACAGATGGTGAGCATAGAAATATACATTATTCCACTTGCTAAAACTTAAATATTTCACTAAAAACACTTTTAAAACTTAGGAACATTTTAGGGAAACTGTGACGCAAGTGGTCTGAAGACCACACCCTGAGAAACACTGGCTTAGGAGGCAAGAGAGTAAACAGAGCTTCCTGCTTCAACACATACTGGGTGCCAATCTCCCCACCCCCACCCTGCCATGTCTAAGAGCTGGGAGAGTCAAGGAAGCTTCTGGGAGGAGATGGACAGGTGCTGGTCTTGAAAGGTAGGTAAGACTCAGAGGTGTATTAATAGAAGGAAGTATTTGTGGTCAGGAAGCAAGCAGTCTGAGCAGATGAGAAAGTAAGTACCAGGAGAGAGGGTTGTGTCTTGTTTACAGATGGTGTCTAATAAATGATCCCTCTAGCCATGCCCCCCCTTCACGGATCACTGCCTTGTCGTATTGAAGGGGTTTGCATAACTCAATGAAGCTATGAACTGTGTAGGGTTAGGGCCACCCAAAATGGACGAGTCATAGTGGAGAGTTCTGACATGATCCACTGGAGGAGGGAATGGCAAACCACCCCAGTATACTTGCTGTGACAGCCTCTGAACTCTGCCAAGAGAATGCATGGTCAATACTGAAATCAAACTGGTTATATTCTTTATAGCTGAAGATGGAGAAGCTGTATACAATGAGCAAAAACAAGACCTGGATCTAACTGTGGCTCAGATCATCAGCTTCTCATAGCAAAATTCAGGCTTAAACCAAAGAAAGCAGGGAAAACCACTAGGCCAACCAGGTATGACTTAAATCAAATCCCCTATGAATATGCAGTGGAGGTAATGAATAGATTCAAGGGATTAGAGCTTATAAACAGCGTGCCTGAAGAACTGTGATGGAGGTCTGTAATGTAAGGGAGGCAGCAAACAAAACCATCTTGAATAAAAAGACAAACAAGAAGGCAAAGTGGTTATCTGAGGAGGCCTTTCAAATAGCTAAAGAAAGACGAGAAACGAAAAGCAAGGGAGAAGGGAAAAGGTACATCCAACCAAATGCAGATTTCCAGAGAATAGCACAGAGAGACAAGAAGACCTTTATCAATGAACAGTGTATAAAACTAGAAGAGAAAAACAGAAGAGGAAAGACTAGAGGCCTCTTCAGGAAAATTGGGGGTATCAAGAGGACATTTTGCCCCAAGATGGGCACAATAAAGGACATAAGTGCTTGAGACCTAGTAGACACTGAAGGACTCAAGAAAAGATGGAAAGAATACACAGAAGAACTGTACAAAAAAGATCCAAATGAACCAGATTGCTACGATGGTGAGGTCAGCCACCCAGAGCCAGACATTCTGGAGAGTGAAGTCAGGTGGGCCTTAGGAAGCACTGCTGTGTTGGATGTGATGGAATAAAGCTAATAAGTTAGTGGATGTGATGGAATTCCAGTAGAACTCTTCAAAATCCTAAAGGATGATGCCATCAAGGTGTTGCATTCAATATGTCAGCAACTCTGTAAGACCCAGCAGTGGCTACAGGACTGGAAAAGGTCAATCCTCATCCCGATTCCCAAGAAGGGTAGTACTAAAGAATGTGCTGACCACTGAACAATTGCACTCATCTCACATGCTTGGAAGGAAAGTTATGACCAACCTAGACAGCATATTAAAAAGCAGTGATATTACTTAGTCAACAAAGGTCCATCTAGTCAAGGCTATGGTTTTTCTAGTAGTCATGTATGAATGTGAGAGTTGGACTATAAAAAAAGCTGAGCGCCGAAGAATTGATGTTTTTAAACTGTGGTGTTGGAGAAGACTCTTGAGAGTCCCTTGGACTGCAAGGAGATCCAACCAGTCCATCCTAAAGGAGATCAGTCCTGGGTATTCATTGGAAGGACTGATGTTGAAGCTGAAACTCTAATACTTTGGCCACCTGATGCGAAGAGCTGACTCATTTGAAAAGACCCTGATGCTGGGAAAGATTGAGGGCAGGAGGAGAAGGGGATGACAGAGGATGATATGGCTGGATGATACCACCAACTCAATGGACATGGGTTTGGGTAGACTCCGGGAGTTGGTGATGGACAGGAAGGCCTGGCATGCTGTGGTTCATGGGGTCTCAAAGAGTCGGACACGACTGAGCGACTGAACTGAACCCATGCTAGTAAGGTCACGCTTAAAATCTTGCATGCTAGGATTCAGCATTATATGAAACAAGAACTTCCAGATGTCCTAGTTAGAAAAATAAGAGGAACCGGAGATCAAATTGCCAACATTTGCTGGATCACAGAGAAAGCTAGGGAATTCCAGAAAAACATCTACTGCTGTTTCATTAACTACACCAAAGCCTTTTGACTGTGTGGATCATAACAAACTGTGGAAAGTTCTTAAAGAGATGGGAATACTAGACCATCTTACCTGTCTCCTGAGAAACCTATATGCGGGTCAAGAAGCAACAGCTACAACCCTGTAGGGAACAACTGATTGGTTCAAGATTGAGAAAAGAGTATGACAGGGCTGTCTGCTGTCGCCCTGTTCGTTTAATCTATATGCTGAGCACAACATGAGAAATGCCAGGCTGGATAAGTTAGAAGCTGGAATCAAGACAGGGGAAACATCAACAACCTCAGATATGCAGATGCACTCTAATGGCAGAAGGTGAAGAGGAACTAAAGACCTTCTTGATGAGGGTGAAGGACATGAGTGAAAGAGCTGGCTTAAAACTAAATACTAAAAAAACTAAGATCATGGCATCTGGCCCCATTACTCCATGGCAAACAAAGGGGGAAGAGGTGGAATTAGTGACAGATTTCCTCTTCTTGGGCTCTAAAATCACTGTGGATGGTGACATCAGCCATGAAATCAGAAGACGTTTGCTTCTTGGCAGGAAACGTATGACAAACCTAGACAGTGTGTTGTAAAGCAGAGACATTACTCTGCTGACAAAGGTCCATATAGTCAAGGCTATGGTCTTCCCAGTGGCCATGTATGGTTGTGAGACCTGGACTGTAAAGAAGGCAGAGTGCTGAAGAATCGATGCCTGCGAACTATGGTGCTGGAGAAGACTCCTGAGAGTCCCTTGGACAGCAAGTAGATCAAACCAGTCAATCTTAAGGAAAATCAACCCTGAATACTCTTGCAAGGACTGATGCTGAAGCTAATGCTCCAGTATTTTGGTCCCCTGATGCAAACAGCTGACTCATTGGAAAAGTCCCTGATGCTGGGAAAGATGGAGGGCAGAAAGAGAAGACGGCATCAGAAGATGAGATGGCTGGATGACATCACTGATGCAATGGACATGAACTTGGGCAAACTTTGGGAGTTGGTGAGGAACAGGGAGGCCTGGCGTGCTGCAGTCCATGGGATTGCAAAGAGTTGCACATGACTGGGGGACTGAACAACAACAACTAGCCATGTCTCCCAGCACATCCTAGTCACTCTACTAGAGCCATAATGGCCTCCTTTGTATTCCTGAAATAGCTGAGGTCTGCCCTGCCTCACGGCCTTTGCACTTGCTGTCCCAGTTGTTGAAACCACACTCTTTCCCCAGCTTTCCACATTAAAACACTTTTATTACCAGCTTTTCATTAGTAACAAAAACATTGCCTCTTTGCCACTATCAGAACTCAGTTCAAATGTCACGCCCTCAGAGAGACCTTTCAGGTCTACTCCTCTTACCCCTCTTTCCCCTCCTTCATATATGCAGATGACACCACCTTAAAGGCAGAAAGCAAAGAGGAACCTAAGAACCTCTTGATGAAGGTGAAAGAGGAGAGTGGAAAAGCTGGCTGAAAACTCAACATTCAAAAAACTAAGATCATGGCATCCAGTCCCATCACTTCATGGCAAATAGATGGGGAAAAATGGAAACAGTGACAGACTATTTTCTTGGGCTCCAAATCACAGAGGATGTGCCTGTAGCCATGAAATTAAAAGACCCTTGCTCCTTGGAAGAAAAGCTATGACAAGCCTAGATAGCACATTGAAAAGCAGAGACATCACTTTGCTGACAAAGGTCTGTATAGTCAAAGCTATATAGTTTTTCCAGTAGTCATGTGCAGAGTTGGACTATAAAGAAGGCTGAGAGCTGAAGAATTGATGCTTTTTAACTGTGTGCTAGAAAAGACTCTTAAGAGTCCCTTGGACAGCAGAGAGATCAAACCAATCTATCCTAAAGGAAATCAACCCTGAATATTCATTGGAAGGACTAATGCTGAAGCTGAAGCTCCAGTACTTTGGCCACCTGATGTGAACAGTGGACTCATTGTGTCAGGAAGCATTTAACAGGAGGCTTCCTGTGTGCTGTTTTGGATCTGTCAGGAATTCTCCATTCCTTATTAATTCCTGAATATTCAGGAATTAAGAGGAGAGGCAAGCCTCTCCGGGGGCTGAGGAATCCAGGTATTTCCTTTGTTAGTTTTTCTCTACGGTGATAAGTACCCTCTTTCTTTTTATGAACCATATGGTAAAAGTGATTATTTACAACTCTCTCTCTCTTTAATATGGATCACCTATGTTTTGTAAGTCTGGAATTTTAATCTTTATCTTTGCTGAGAATAACTACAGTATATATGCCCAAACCATGTTGATTAAAACACCTTTGCTCCATCAGAGCTCTGGTCCCCATGTCTTTCTTTCTCTTTCTTTCTCTGTTTCTCAGGCTATTTCATTGGAGCACAGAGGCCCTCTGAGTTCACTTTCCTGCCTGGGCTTCTAAGACCCTCTCAAGAAGGCGCTCTGTGCCTTCACCCCATTGAGAGGCACCTGAGCCCTCTGTGAACAGAGCAAGCCCCGTGCCAGGGGCTTTATTGGCTTTCTGTGTAAACCAAGGAATATCAGCCTTTTTCTCTCTCCTTTACTTTCTTATTGGTTGACTCCGGACCACCAGGTTCTGGTCCATTAAAGGACCTCAACACATTGGAAAAGACCCTCATGCTGGGAAAGATTGAGGGCAGGAGGAGAAGGGGACGACAGAGGATGAGATGGTTGGATGGCATCATTGATTCAATGAACATGAGTTTGAGCAAACTCCAGGAGATAGAGAAGGACAGGGAAGTCTGGCGTGCTGCAGTTCATGGGGTCGCAGAGTCAGACACAACTGAGCAACTGAACACCAACCTGACACTCCTCCCTGCAATGAAAATGTAAGGTCCATGAAAATAGGGACCTAATCTCTATTTTCACTGCTGTGGCCCTCACCCTGAGCACATTTCTTGGAACATATTAAGATTTCATTAATATTTGTTAAGAGCAAATAAGTTAATTAATGAGAGGTGGGGAAAAGTCAGCATAGGAAAAGTCTTGGGACCAATAAAAAGGGCAGGTGATATTGGAGTCTGACAGGGAAAAACTCCTTTGACATTGGTCTTGGCAAAGATTTTTCAGCTATGACACTAAAAGTCTAAGCAACCAAAACAAAAATGAAAATTGAGATTACATCAAACACAAAAGATTCCTCACAGCAAAAGAAATTATCAGCAAAATAAAAAGGCAACTTACAGAGTGGGAGAACATGTTTGTAAGCCATCTATCTGATAAAAGGTTAATATCTAAAATATACTAGGAACTCAAACAGCTCAGCAGCAAAAAAGCCAACAATCTAATTAAGATATGGGAAGAGAACTTGAATAGACGTTCCCCCCAAAATGACCAATATGTACATGAAAAGATGCTCAACACCACTAATCATCAGGGAAATGCAAGTCAAAGGCACGACAAGATATCACCTCACACCTATTAGAATGGCTGTCAACAAAACACAAGGATGGTGAGTGTTTGTGAGGATGTAGGAAAAGGGAGCCCTCATACACTGTTGGTGGGAGTGTGAAGTGGTACAGCCACTATGGAGAACAGTATGCAGGTTCTTCAAAAAACTAAAAAATAGAGCTACCATATGATCCAGCATTCCCTCTTCCAGGTATATATCTGAAGCAAATAAACTATTTTAAGGAGGTATCGCCACCTCTGTGCTCATGGCAGCATTATTAACAATAGTCAAGACAGGGAAACAACTTAAATGCTCATGAATGCATGAATGGATAAAGGAAATGCACAAATTTATGGTTACACAAAGGGGGTTAGAGGAGGGAGAACTAGGAGTATGAGATTAACAGATACAAACTACTATATATAAAAATAGAAAAAAAAATAGAGAAGCAACGTGGATTTACTACATAGTACAGGGAACTGTATTCAGTATCTTATAGTAATAACCTATAATGGAAAATAATCTGAAAAATATAACTGAATCACTTTGCTGTACACCTGGAACTAACATAAGTCAACTATACTTCAACAAAGAGAAAAAAATTGTACACACAGAGAGGAATGTTATTCAGCCATAAAGGAAGGAAATCCTGCCCTTTGCGACAATATGGGTGGACCTTGAGGGCACTGAGCTAAGTGAAATAAATCTGACAGAGATAAACACTGCGTGTTCTCACTTCTATCTGGAATCTAAAGAAGTTGAACTTATAGACAGTAGCCTGGTGACTGCCCGAGGCTCGGGAGGGGGGTGTGGGGAAAATACTGGTTAAAGGGCACATACTCCCAGCTTTAAAATGAATAAATTCTGGGGATTAATCTACAACCTGGTGACTATAAGCCACAAAAATATGCTATATACTTGAAAGTTGCTAACAGAGGTCTTAAATGCTATCATCACACACAAAAAAGAGGCAATTTTATGAGGGGATGGGGGTGTTAACTAGGGCTTCCCTGTTGACTCAGTGGAAAAGAATCGCTCTGCCAACGCAGGAGACGCAGGTTTGATCCCTGAGTTGGGAAGATCCCCTGGAGAAGGAAATGGCAGCCCACTCTACTATTCTTGCCTAGGAAATCCCATGGACAGAGGAGCCTGACTGGCTACAGTTCATGAGGTCACAAAGGAGTCAGACACGACTTAGTGACCAAACAGCAACAACAACAGGTGTTGTGGCAAGCTATTTTGCAACACACACATGCATCAAGTCACATTTCACCTAATATCTCAAAGCTCAAAAAAATTAAAAAATAAACAAAACCTCTGAATTTCATATACAACTGCTAATTTAGTAATATTTAGTTTTCCATCTGTTAAAAGAAGTCTAAGATTTCTTAGGCTACATATTTTCCAAGGGATATAGAATCTGCCTATAATGCAGGAGATGTGGATTCAGTCTCTGTGTCAGGAAGATACCCCGGAGAAGGGAATAGCTACCCATTCCGGTATTCTTGCCTGGAGAATTCCATGGATAGAAGAGCCTGGTAGGCCACAGTCCACAGGGTCACAAAGAGTTGGACAAAACTGAGCAACTAACACTGACATGGCTACAAATGCAGGTGGATACGAGTGGGTGGAATGAGATGGTGAACAACTCTTGATAAAGCTCTAGACAAAGCAAAGCGCGAGCATCCATTGATTTACAGGATAGCTGCGGCTCAGTAGATCCTAAAACAGTGCAAACTACAACAACAGACAAACACTCAAGTGATTTGGTTAATGCTTGTAGAGGAGAGTGAGATTCCAGGCTCAGATGATTATGAACGGGATTTCTTCATTGGCTCATTCAAAAGTCACGCAGGATGTAGGACAGTTCTTCATTGTGTAGGACTGTCTCCTGCATTGGAGGATGTCCAGGCTCTCTCAGCCCCACCTGTTAAACACCACTGTCCCCAGAGCTGCAGACAATCCCACACATCTCCAAAAGACCATCACGGAGTGTACAGCCACCCTTGAGAATCTCTCTTGTAGCAGCTTCCTGAAGAAACCAGCAGGGGGAATCCTGACTCAAGAAATGAGAACTCCTAGGGCATCCGGTCCCGTCACTTCATGGGAAATAGATGGGGAAACAGTGGAAACAGTGTCAGACTTTATTTTTGGGGGCTCCAAAATCACTGCAGATGGTGACTGCAGCCATGAAATTAAAAGACGCTTACTCCGTGGAAGGAAAGTTATGACCAACTAGATAGCATATTGAAAAACAGAGACATTACTTTGCCAACAAAGGTCCGTCTAGTCAAGCCTATGGTTTTTCCTGTGGTCATGTATGGATGTGAGAGTTGGACTGTGAAGAAGGCTGAGTGCCGAAGAATTGATGCTTTTGAACTGTGGTGTTGGTAAGACTCTTGAGTGTCCCATGGACTGCAAGGAGATCCAACCAGTCCATTCTGAAGGAGATCAACCCTGGGATTTCTTTGGAAGGAATGATGTTAAAGCTGAAACTCCAATACTGTGGCCACCTCATGCGAAGAGCTGACTCATTGGAAAAGACTCAGATGCTGGGAGGGATTGGGGGCAGGAGGAGAAGGGATGAGGATGAGATGGCTGGATGGCATCACTAACTCAATGGATGTGAGTCTGAGTGAACTCTGGGAGTTGGTGATGGACAGGGAGGCCTGGCGTGCTGCGATTCATGGGGTCGCAAAGAGTCGGACACGACTGAGCGACTGAACTGAACTGAACTGAACTGAGTGTGTGTGTGTGTGTGTGTCCTAGGGGTGTGTGTGTGTATCTCCTAGGTCTGTGTGTGTCCTAGGTGTGTGTGTGTACTCCTAGGTGTGTGTGTGTGTGTGTGCACGCGCGTGCCCCAACTCCAGGGGGGGTTGCCCCCAGAAGGACACTGAGGGACCACCTGTTCTACCACACTTCCTGCCACACACACACCGTGTTTTACAGATAGGGAAACTGAGTCTCAGGGAGGAAAAGGGATTTGCCATTTGCTCCATATCTTAGGGACACAGCCAGCAAAGGAATTCAAGAAGCAGAAGCCCAAAGCTGTCATTGCTGTGCCCTGTGACGAAGTATCATAAACCTGATTACAACCTGCCCAACATTAAACTCCAGACTTTGCAGAAAGGAATAAAATGAAACAAAAATGTCTTCTCTTCAGTTCCCATTTCATTTCCTAAACTGTTGATATTCTTTAGATATCTTTCTGAAAATACACTGCTGCTGCTGCTGCTGCTAAGTCACTTCAGTCGTGTCTGACTCTGTGCAACCCCATAGACTGCAGCCCACCAGGCTCCCCCGTCCCTGGGATTCTCCAGGCAAGAACACTGGAGTGGGTTGCCATTTCCTTCTCCAAAGCATGAAAGTGAAAATTGAAAGTGAAGTCGCTCAGTCGTGTCTGAGGACTCTAGCGACCCCATGGACTGCAGCCTACCAGGCTCCTCCATCCATGGGATTTTCCAGGCAAGAGTACTGGAGTGGGGTGCCATTGCCTTCTCCGGAAAATACCCTAATAATATACAAAAATACAGGTGTGTACATTTATTTTATCTCTAAAAATTTTGTTGGAGGCTAGTTGATTTACAAAGTTGTGTTACTTTCTGCTGTATAGTAAAGTTATACATACACATATATCCACTCTTTTTTAGATTTTTTTCCCATATAGGTCATTATAGAGCATTGAGTTGAGTTTCCAGTGCTATACAACAGATTCTTATGAATTATCCACCCGGATAATAAGGCGCCACCAGGGAAGCCCAAGAATACTGGAGTGGGTAGCCTAATCCCTTCTGCAGTGGATCTTCCCAACCCAGGAACCAAACTGAATCTCTTACTTTGCAGGCAGACTCTTTACCAGTTGAGGTACTAGGGAAGACCTCTTATTAATTACCTATTTGGTATTCAGCAGTGTGTATACATCCATCCCAATCTCCCAGTTTATCCTCCCCTGCTTCCCCATTGGTAACCATAAGATTGTTTTCTATGTCTGTGACTGTATTTCTGTTTTGTAAATGAGCTCATTTGGCTCATGCTTTTAGATCCCACACATAAGCGATATCATACACTATTTGTCCTTCTCGGTCTGACATGTGTGTCATTTAAAAGTACATACGCTTTTTGTTACTATACCATACGTTTTATGTGATTTATTTTTCATTTAAAATATCACTAGTAATCTTCCCATAGCGGTGATGCACATTTGCCTCCTTCTTCTTCCCAGTGTCTGCAAAGTATTCCATAAAACAAAGGTCCCACAGTTTAATCTGTGGGAACTGTGGTGCTGGAGAAGACTCCTGAGAGTCCCTTTAATAGCAAGGAGATCAAACCAGTCAATCTTAAGGAAAATCAACCCTGAATACTCATGGAAGGCCTGATGCTGAACCTGAAACTCCTGTATTTTGGTCATCGGATGCGAACAGCTGACTCATTGGAAAAGCCCCTGATGCTGGGAAAGATTGAGGGCAGAAGGAGAAAAGGATGTCAGAGGTTGAGATGGCTGGATGGCATCACTGATGCAATGGACATGAACTTGGGCAAACTTTGGGAGATGGTGAGGGACAGAGAGGCTTGGCATACTGTAGTCCAGGATTCATACAGAGTCGGACACAAATGGGGGGCTGAACAACAACCAACACCATGCCCTGTGCTGTTTCTTGAGGATTCTTGCACTGACAAGGTGCATGCTATAGGGCACCTCATATATACAGCTCTGTGCACATGTGTAAGATTTCTGTAGGATGAATTCATAGAAGTGGAATTGCTGGGTCCAAGAACATATGTGTGTTTAAAACATTGACAGATGTTGCCAAAGTGTCCTCCAAAATGCATACATTCCAATTTCTCCTCTGGCATAGAAGGTCACCTCCCCTGCTAGCTAGCAAGGGGAAGCACTCAGCTTTGGGGTCTCATTCTTTTCATCCAAGGAATAAGGTTGCACTGGATGATACCCGGGGTCCCCTGCAGCCCTAACTTTCTAAATCTGAGTTTTTTTTTTCCTCTAAGATGTCCAGCATGCGGAGTGGCACTGAGCCTCATCTTCAGCAGATCTCTGCTCCACTCCACTCCCCTCCCTACCTCTCCCCTCCCATCCCTCCCTCCAAGTCCCAGGGGAGCGGAAAATGCAGTTGAGTTCAGTTCAGTCAGTCAGCCTAGTAAGCATCTCCCCACCCATCTGTCCATTTCCCCACCTGGTTTAGCAACTTCTGCCTTCCCTCCCAGGGCTCCCATGCGGGTCTCTTGAGATAACATCATATGAAGTCCTTTGCCAAAAGCACGCCTTTTTCTGCCCCTGGAAGGAATTATTTTCACTTGTTCTGAAGAAGAGTCTCTGCATGTACTTGTAACTCCTGCCAAGAAACCGGAGAGGCCCCGAATTCCTTAGCGCCTGGATCCCAGAATCGCTTAATCTGCCGGTTGCTCCCTTCCAAGGGGCGCTGAGATGATGGAGTTACAAGCTGCTTAAAGGCTTAGAGAGTGTCAGTTTGAAGGGAGGAGAGAGTGAGGAAGCGTCTGCCGCCACGCTCAGCCTTTCAGATGAAAGGGAGAAGGGAGTGTTTATGGGGATCAGTGCAGACACCCTGGAGGGGCCAGAGTTCCCCTTGGGCTTCTCAAAGATGACAGAGGATTGACATCATCAAAGCCCCAAGAAAAACTTTCTACCCCAAAGTCACTTAGCCTCAGGATCCTCCAAAGCTCATGGGGATGGAGGAGGACAGACGGGGCTGCTGCACTTTGCACAACTCCAGGGGGCTCTGCTACACTGACCACGCAGTGCATGGTGCCCTGGAGAAGTTCACAGCAGTGCTAATGGCAATGATACAGCAGCCAGGATGACGTTTTAAAAAGAAAATTTGTTTAGTTATTAATATTTGGCTGCACTGGGTCTTAGTTGCAGTATGTGGAATCTAGTTCCCTAACCAAGAAATTGAACCTAGGCCCCTTGTACTGGGAGGGTGGCGTCCTAGCCATTGGACCATCAGGGAAGTCCCAGCATGACTTTTTAATGTTGAAAGAACTCTAATGATTATTGCTTACACTCAAAATTCAACCCAATTTTCCTGTCCAATTTCATGTCTTGCCATCATCCTGGCTTCCTAAGTTCCAAACACACTTTCTGATCCCCAGGGCCTCAGGTGCTTATTATTTAGCTCCTGCTTCAGGGCCTTTGCACAAGCTGCCTCTAGACCTTCCCAAGGTTGCTGTTAAGCTGCTAAGTCACTTCAGTCATGTCCGACTCTGTGAGACCCCATATATGGCAGCCCACCAGGCTCCGCCATCCCTGGGATCTCCAGGCAAGAACACTGGAGTGGGTTGCCATTTCCTTCTCCAATGCATGAAAGGGAAAAGTGAAAGTGAAGTCGCTCAGTCGTGTCCAACTCTTTGCAACCCCATGGACTGCAGCCCACCAGGCTCCTCTGTCCATGGGATTTTCCAGGCAAGAGTACTGGAGTGGGTGGCCATTGCCTTCTCCTAGGTTGGCTACCCCTAAATGCTCATTTTGCTTACAGACATGGGCTCCCTCTATTCAGTCCCACATACATTCAAAGTTCCCCTCACAAGGAATGATGCTCCTTCTCAATCCACACTTCCTTTTCCCTACCATATTATTTCCAAACCCCTCACCTCATTCATGATTATAGTTTTTTGAATGCTGACCTTTAAGCCAACTTTTTCACTCTCCTCTTTCACTTTCATCAAGAGGCTCTTTAGTTCTTCTTCACTTTCTTCCATAAGGGTGGTGTCATCTGCATATCTGAGGTTATTGATATTTCTCCTGGCAATCTTGATTCCAGCTTGTGCTTCATCCAACCCAGCATTTCTCATGATGTACTCTGAATGTAAGTTAAATAAGCAGGGTGACAACATACAGCCTTAGCATACTCCTTTTCCTATTTGGAACCAGTCTGTTGTTCCATGTCCAGTTCTAACCGTTGCTTCCTGACCTGCATACAGATTTCTCAAGAGGCAGGTCAGGTGGTCTGGTATTCCCATCTCTTTCAGAATTTTCCACAGTTTATTGTGATCTACACAGTCAAAGGCTTTGGCATAGTCAATAAAGCAGAACTAAATGTTTTTCTGGAACTCTCTTGCTTTTTTGATGATCCAGCAGATGTTGGCAATTTGATCTCTGGTTCCTCTGCCTTTTCTAGAACCAGCTTGAACATCTGGAAGTTCATGATTCACATATTGCTGAAGGCTGGCTTGGAGAATTTTAAGTATCACTTTACTAGCATGTGAGATGAGTGCAATTGTGTGGCAGTTTGAACATTCTTTGGCATTGCCTTTCTTTGGGATTAGAATGAAAACTGACCTTTTCCAGTCCTGTGGCTACTGCTGAGTTTTCCAAATTTGTTGGCGTATTGAGTGCAGCACTTTCACAGTATCATCTTTCAGGGTTTGAAATAGCTCAACTGGAATTCCATACCTCCACTAGCTTTGTTTGTAGTGATGCTTCCTAAGGCCCACTTGACTTCACATTCCAGGATGTCTGGCTCTAGATGAGTGATCACACCATCGTGATTATCTGGGTCGTGAAGATCTTTTTTATATAGTTCTGTGTATTCTTGGCACTTCTTAATATCTTCTGCTTCTGTTAGGTCCTTACCGTTTCTGTCCTTTATTGAGCCCATCTTTGCATGAAATGTTCCCTTGGTATCTCTAATTTTCTTGAAGAGATCTCTAGTCTTTCCCATTCTATTGTTTTCCTCTATTTCTTTCCATTGATCACTGAGGAAGGCTTTCTTATCTCTCCTTGCTATTCTTTGGAACTCTGCATTCAAATGGGTATATCTTTCCTTTTCTCCTTTGCTTTTTGCTTCCCTTATTTTCACAGCTATTTGTAAGGCCTCCTCAAACAACCATTTTGCTTTTTTGCATTTCTTTTTCTTGGGGATGGTCTTGATTCCTGTCTCCTGTACAATGTCATGAACCTCCATCCATAGTTCTTCAGGCACTCTGTCTATCACTTCATGGCAAATAGATGGGGAAACAGTGGCTGACTTTATTTTTCTGGACTCCAAAATCACTGCAGATAGTGATTGCAGCCATGAAATTAAAAGACTCTTACTCCTTGGAAGGAAATTTATGACCAACCTAGACAGCATATTAAAAAGCAGGGACATTACTTTGCCAACAAAGGTCCATCTAGTCAAGGCTATGGTTTTCTCAGTGGTCATGGATGGATGTGAGAGTTGGACTATAAAGAAAGCTGTGCACAGAAGAATTGATGCTTTTGAACTGTGGTATTGGAGAAGACTCTTCCTTGGACTGCAAGGAGATCCAACCAGTTCATCCTAAAGGAGATCAGTCCTGGGTGTTCATTGGTAGGACTGATGTTGAAGCTGAAACTTTAATACTTTGGCCACCTGATGCGAAGAGCTGACTCATTTGAAAAGCCCCTGATACTAGGAAAGATTGAGGGCAGGAGGAGAAGGGACGACAGAGGATGAGATGGTTGGGTGGCATCACCGACTCAGTGGACATGGGTTTGGGTGGACTCCGGGAGTTGGTGATGGACAGGGAGGCCCGGTGTGCTGCGGTTCATGGGGTCGCAAAGAGTCAGACATAACTGAGCGACTGAACTGAACATCTCATTCATGCTTGTATCTGTAGAGGCGAGACAATGACTGACACCTTACAGTTGCTCAAAATTATTTGTTGAACTGTTGACCTAGAACAGACTGCTGGATATCTCTCCAGCAAAGATGAGTTTATTTGGGATCAGCAAAGAATTGCAATTTGGGATCTGCGACTCTGGCAAGCCACATGCAAGTCCCAGCATGGCAAGGGAAGGAGAACTCTTTTATAGAGGGAAAAGGAAGGTGGGAGGGCTCTAGTTAACAAAGAGTCTATGGCTTCTCACTGGCTGAGTCCTTGCCGGGAGTCTTTCTTCTTCCTGTTGGGCTCTGTTATCATTGCATGGCATGAGAGCTCCTCCTTGAGGTCTCTCAAGTTTATTTAATTGAGGTTTCTATTTAATAATTTTTTTTACAGAACAAGCATTGCATTGAGTCAGGGCAGTGACAGCACCATGGAAGCTGTGAAGCATTATGCTGTCGTTGTTTAGTCGCTCAGTCGTGTCCGACCTTTTTGCGACCCCATGGATTGTAGCCCACCAGGCTCCTCTGTCCATGGGATTTCCCAGGCAAGAATATTAGAGTGGGTTGTTCATATCCTTCTCCAGGGGATCCTCCCAACCGAGGGACTGAACCTGAGCCTTCTGCACTATAGGCAGATTCTTTACCACTGAGTCAATAGGGAAGTCTGCAAAGCGCTATGGCTTGGGGAAAACCACCCCAAGCAGCAGAAAAGCCATGTGTGTTAGAATTACAGAAATCTTACTGTCTCCTAGTTTCACGAGCAGTTCTTAAAAAGCGGAGAACTTTTTTGGGGGGGTTGGGGAGGGTGGTCAGCACATCAGTTTCTCCCTCTCACTCTCACAGGCTTGTAAATGGTGGGGCCGGGGGTAATCATTCCATCCAACCCCTTTGCCGTAATGATGGGAAAACTGAGGCTCTTCCAAAGGGGTAGAAGAAATCGATATTAATGGCTGAACTGAGGCTAGGAGCTCAGGCCCCCTTCTTGCTTGGCCAGCATACCCTGGTATTCTTTGCTTAGACAAAGAACAGAGGGGGACTGTATTTGAGGGGCAGCCTGATCTTCTGTGAGAAACCTCTCACAATGCCTGGGCATTGTGTCTCCTGAAGATTCCTATTAAAACAGAAATACTTTATCAAAATTTCATCCCTTTGAAGAGATTTGTTTCTGAGATAAGCCATATGAAACAGCAAAGAATGAGACCCTGAGGGAGGAGGAAATTCCAAAGGTGGTGGTGCTGGTATTTGTTATTAATATAAAGGGGAGCTGGGGGGTCTAGACTTGGGGGCAGGAGGGTGGAAAAGAGGTGTGGCACCCATGCCCACCTTTGCCAATCTCATTTTGTCTCATGCTGGCCTCAAACCTGAACCACAGAGAACTGTTCAAATGCCAACAAACAAATACAAAGCAGCAAACAAAGAGGTGTTTGTGCTGCGGATAACCGGTCCCACAGGTGGCTCGGGTGTAGCGGAAAGCAAGCTTGGGTTTGGGAACAGATGGCGTCTAGAAAGCTGAGGAGGGGAGAGGGCCACCCCCTGCTGCCTTTTGTCACCCTGCCCAGCACCCCCTGTGGTAAAGGAACAAGAGTGTTCCCTCCCAGCTCCCTCCCATCAGAGGCACCTCCTGGGGGCCTGAACCACACACTCGAAGCCCCTCTTCATTCCTGCCCTCCTGGAGGATGGGGTGGGGAGGACGCAGGGGGCTGTCTGTGACTGCTTGGACAGCTGGAACGGGCAGAAAACAAGCAAGTTCAGCAAGACTTTGATATTCTAGCTAGAGAGCTCAGAACTGACCACACCCCGCTCCCTGCAGTCAACAACTGGAAACACCTACAAGAAACTGAATGCAACAAATAATGTCACCAGTAGAAGTGGACCTGAGCATCCCCTGGTTGGGTCCATTCATCCTCAGCTGCTCCAGGGAGGGAAATGAAGCCAGGACCTGCTGCCAGAGCTTAGTCTGAGGGCTAAGTGGCTCCTGAAGCGCATGAAGTTTTTCCTTCTCTCCCTATTCAAAGCCTATCTGTTATTAAAGGCTCAAATAAAGTCCTTTCCAGTCCACAGCAGCTCTCTTCCCTCTGGTCACCCGTAGCTGTTTTCTTCACCTGGCATTTTGCACAGGCAGCCCCGTGTCACTACAGCTTACCAATGCCTGACATCTCTCTGCAGTTCAGAGCTGAGCACACAGTACGAGACCCTGATAAAAAAGCCTGGAGCTGGATGGAACCTGAATCACCATGGTTGTTCACTCTCCCCACCCCCATGTTACAGATGGAGAAACTAAGGCCCAGAGAGGGCAAGGGGCTTGCATGAATGGCAGCTGGGGAGGGCTGGGGTGTTGGCTGAACTAAGAAACAAGGGTAAGGGTTGTCCCTGTGGTGTGTCTGCACTGGCAGGCATGGAAGGCAGCATTTCAACTGATGAATCTGAGACGTCCTTCAGCTTCAGCATAATTGCATTTTAAGAAATCAAATTCTATTTTAGCTCTCTGGGGGCTTTTTTTCCCCCAAACCTTAAACTTCTTATTTTGTATTGGGGTATAGCTGATTAACAGTGTTGTGGTAGTTTCAGGTCAACAGTGAAGGGATTTAGCCATACATACACATTTATCAATTCTCCCCCAACCCCCCTGGGGACTTTGTGATTAAAGAAATTATATAGGATATTGTTCCTTA
Organism: Bos indicus x Bos taurus; assembly: GCF_003369695.1. Lineage (NCBI taxonomy): Eukaryota > Metazoa > Chordata > Mammalia > Artiodactyla > Bovidae > Bos > Bos indicus x Bos taurus. Next base: position 47,950,938 of record NC_040082.1, read on the forward strand.
AAACTCAGTGATCAAGGACTTCCTGGTAGTCCAGTGGCTAAGACTCTGTGCTCCCAAGGCAGGGGGCCTGGGTTGGATCCCTGGTCAGGAAACTAGATCCCACAGGCTGCAACTAGAGATCCCATGTTCTACAACTAAGACCCAAAACAGACAAATAAATAAATAAATATTTTTCAAAAAGTCAATGATCAGTCAAGATTTTCTAGTTGTGAGCAATAGAAGTAAACGCCAGCGAATACAGCAGAACAGAAATTTACAAAAGGATGGGGGTATACTTGCAGAACAGAAGGAAAACTGAGTCACCAGGATAGGAAAGGGCGGGGAATCTGGTAGGAGGAACCAGCAACAGTCACCACCACCAGAGACCACAGGTTTGATTAGTTTCAACGTCTTGTCTCTGCGTCAAGATGGGTAGGCCAGACAGAAAGGTCCAGTTTGGGCCATGTGCCCACCTCTTGACCCCAGTTAGGTAGGCTACTTGACTGACAATTCTACCAAGATCATACACCGGCAACTGGAAGTTCAGGGTCCGGTGCTACACCGGCTTACTACATTTTAGCATAATGCTTTGGAACAGGAGTCAGCAAACTGCAGGCCACTGCCTGTTTTTGTAAATAAAGCTTTACTGGCATACCATCACGTCTGAATGCACTGTCTATGGCTGCTTCCCTGATACTGAAGCAGCACTGAGTTGAGACAGGGATCACGTGGCCCAGAATCTAAAGTATTTACTATCTGTCTTTTCACAGCAAATGTTTTCTGACCCCTGGTTTAGAATCCTGCACCAGCACACCTCAAGGCATGATTTGGAGCAAGACCTTACCCGGCAGCCTCAGCTTACTCATTTGCCAGTGATGAATTTGAGTTGTCCTTTCCTGTATGTGACTTTCCAGCTGACCTAATTTAGCACAGTTGTTCTATAATTAAGCTGGTACAAGTAGTTTTTAAAAATCAGTCTTTACTTCACACCCATTAGGGTAGCAATTACTGAAAACAAAACAAAACAGGAAATAAGAAGTGTTGGTGAGGATCCAGAGAAATTGGAACCCTTGAGCACTGTTTGTAGAAATGTAGAATAGTGTATACACTGTGGAAAACAATATTGTGGTTCTTCAAAAAATTAGAATTACTGTACAAGCCAGCAATTCCACTTCTGGGTATATATCCCAAAGAATTGAAAGCAAGGTCTTAAAGAGATAGTTGTGTTACACTCATAGTCATAGCATTATTCATAACAGCCAAAAGGTGGAAGCAACCCAAAAGCCCATCTGTGGATGAATGGATGAAGGAAATGTATACCCTGCAATGGAATATTCAGCCTTAAAAAGCGAGAGATTTCTGATATACACTACAACATGCACAACCTTGAAGACATTATGCTAAGTGAAACAGGCCAGCTACAAAAAGACAAATGCGTGTGATTCCCTTTATACAGAGTATTTAGAGAAGTTAAATTGAGAGAGAAAATAGAACGCTAGGGGCCTGGGGTCAGGGTGGACAAAGGGGAGCTGTTGATTAGTGGGTATACAATGTCAGTTCTGCAAAATGAAAAAGTTCTGGGGATTAGCTGCACAATAACGTAAATTAGCACTACTGATGGAGAAGGCAATGGCACCCCACTCCAGTACTCTTGCCTGGAAAATCCCATGGACAGAGAAGCCTGGTAGGCTGCAGTCCATGGGGTTGCTAGAAGTCAGACACGACTGAGTGACTTCACTTTCACTTTTCCCTTTCATGCATTGGAGAAGGAAATGGCGACCCACTCCAGTGTTGTTGCCTGGAGAATCCCAGGGACAGGGGAGCCTGGTGGGCTGCTGTCTGAGGGGTTGCACAGAGTCGGACACGACTGAAGCGACTTAGCAGCAGCAGCAGCAGCACTACTGAACTGTACACTCAAATCATTGTAATACTGGCTAAAATGATAAATCTAGTGTTTCTTTTTTCTTTTTTCGGTCACCCTATGCAGCATGTGGGATCAAACCTGCACCCCTTTCATGTCTGCACTGGGAGCATGGAGCTCCTACTGGGCCAACAGGGAAGTCCCACATTTAATATTATTTTCCATGTCTGAAAAAGTCTTGAAAGCTCTTAGGTGAGTGAGTCATGGAAGCTCCCTGAGGGCAGGGATTTTGGTCTGTTCTGTGCACTGCTGTAACCCTCACTCCAGGACCGTGCCTGGCATGGAGCAGAGGTTGGGTACACATATTTAAAGAGAGAGGGAACCCCAGCCACTTTGCCATGGTGTTTTATTCACAACCCCTTTAAGTGTGAGGGTGATGTGGCAATTGCTGCTTGAAGGTCAAGCCAAACCCCAGAGGGTCCCTGTGGGACTTGTCCTTCTACCTACTTCCTGCCATCAGCTGAACGGGTGAAGTTGGCACCAGGGCAAAGGCAGCAACTGAGCGTGGGCTGTGACAACCCAGAATCTACCCTGTGCCAGCCCTTGCTAGCATTCTCATGGGCAACTTAAATAAACAGCTATGTCCTGGAGCATCCTTCGTTAATTTGCTCTATCACACATAAATATGTTAAACAGTATCTGAAGCCAGGATGAAACAAAACAAATAACTCAGTCCAAGAGGCACAGTACACCCCATATCTGTCACAGTAACCCTGTTTTGGCCATGTTAGGTTAAGGAGGCTTTCTCTTCTCTGAATCTGGAAGGGGGAAGTTGTGACCTGCCTTTCTTCTTACACAATAGCAGGAGCTCCTCAGATGAAAGCATTTCAGAAAAACTATAATTCTTATTATAACATCCATTATGGAAAATTTAAAACATACATAAAAATATACAAGATGTCATAATGAACCGCCAAAACTCGTCCCTGGCTTCAGCACTGATCAGTTCACATTCAATTTTATTTCATCTCTATTCACATCCATTCTCTCTCCTATCTGTTTTTTAGTTTATGTAAGCTTCTTTTTAATTTATTTATTTGGCTGCAGCAGGTCTTTATTGTAGCATGTGGGATCTCTAGTTGTAGCATGTGGGACCTAGTTACCTGACCAGGTATTGAATGCAGACCCCCTGCATTGACAGCATGGAGTCTTAGCCACTGGACCATCAGGGAAGTCCCAGTTTATATCAACTTTCATCGAAGCAAAATATACATCCAGAAAAGTGCACACATTATAAATGTACAACTCAATGAATTTTCACAAATTACACACATCCGTGTAACCAATGCCCAGTTCAAGAAAAAGAGCATCACCAGCTTGCCAGAAGACCCCCGTGTTGCATGGAAAGACAGGAAGTCTAGTCCAATGTCTTCATTTCACAGAGGTGAAAACTAGGGCCTCTGGGTTGCAGGCAAAAGCACGTATGGAGCAGAACACATGGGGTACCTAATGCCCTCTGCCTAAGGGTGCTGAAGTCAGGGCACGGTCTACACTTGCCTTTGCAGGAATGATTTCTACATCCTGGCTGTTCCCAGGGTTTCACATGGACCTCTCCCTTGACCACATACTCCCAAGAAGCTTACTTAACAAGGGACCTTCAGAGATCCAATCATCATATGGTTTGCTTAGAAAAGAAAAATAAAAAACTCATTAAACTTTATTTCAAAAAATTCCCTAAATTACTGAGTGGTTATTCTTTTAAAATTCTAAAAACAGAGAAATATACCATGCCAACATAGAGCATTCCCTTGCCTGAACTGTAAGTTGGACAGGAGTACAGGTAGGTGCCTGGCCTATGGGCTTTATATGTGTGTGATTTTTTTAACAGCTAGAGGAGAGAGTTGCCTCTTTCCTTCCCTCTTCTTTGGCTTTCTCTCAAAATCACTGTATTGCTGCCAGAAGTCGGATGAGGAGGAGATGGGAAGGGGTAAAGTGTTTGCCCCTGGCTATGTACTACCCAAGCCCAGCTCCTCTTTCACTTCTTATGTGGTACCTTTGTGTGTGTGATGGACACACAGAGCAAGAAGGGTATTCTCAGCACCGAGGTCTCTGCATACAGAACTATGTGCTAGAAAACACAGCTGGCTGGAGTGGGATGCAGTCTTAGCATCAACCACGTGGCCCTTGGTATGGATGATGGTTGGGAGACCACATCAGCTGTACTGTCATTTCCTGGGATCTCTCTCACCAGAGCTCAAATTAATTCCAGTCTCCCAGCCACCAGTGTAGGGCTCTTCGAACTATTACACTTGAGTTCCCAGGATAATCCCATTTTTCCTATTATGTTTTATTTGCTCCCCAAACATACATGTGTACTTGTGGTACTATGGGTGTCAATTCTGGGTTTATGAAACAAGCAGGAACTCAGAAAGCCTGCCTTGGAAGAGCTAAGTTGGCTGGGAAATTCTGACAGGTAGGCATGTGTAGCCATCAGTACAGTAGTTAAGCTATGAAAAGTCTGAGACCCTTATCTCAGCTCTGCTACTTACTGACTGAGCAACCTCACACAAAGTTCTTTATCTCTCCTAAGACACAGACTCCTCATCTATAAAATGTGGACAATTGTCTTCCCTCCCTTGTGGGACCGTGAGGAGTGAGTGAGATCAGGCATGTAACATGCTCAGCGGAGCATCCAGCCACGGTAAACTCCACATTAACAGTACCTGTTATTATTATTTTAATTAAGGAGAAACACTTTCCACACATAAAAGATTTTCAGAGGACAACATGCTTTGTGCAGTTCTGGAGGGCAGAACCAGGACCAAAGGATGGGAGCCAAAGTTGAATACAAAGAACTTCATCTGGAGTCTTGGAAGAAGGGCCAGGCTCCTGGGGAGGCGATGAGCAACCATCACTGAGTACTCAGGTAGAGCAGAGGACTGCTTGGAAGGGATGCCATGGAGGGGATGTACTTTAAGTAGGAGGTCATTGTGGTCACATTTTAAGGGCTCTTCTTACTCTAAGAGCCAGTGGTTCTCATCCCTGAGGGGAGCCTTCCCCATGTGAGTTGGATCTCTGTGGTTTCAGAAACTCCAGGATCCATTAAGCCCATATGCATTTGGTTCAGACACACCCAGGCTTTGGGATTTCTTCCAGGCTTGACCTTTGCAGCCATAGAACTTCACTCCATCTCCAGCTTGTTCAGCTGCAGCTTACAGATCAGAGGAATTCATTTTGTGCTGGGTAACGGTCCTGTGTGAAAGGCTTGGGAAAGCAGCTTCTGTCTTGGGGAGACGATCCCAGCACCCTCCTCTCCCGACCCCACCTGGGAGAGCTGAAAATAACAGCATTAACAGTCTCTGACCACCTCCTAGGTGCATGGCACTGCATAAACTTTGGCATCAACTAGAATTCGGTTTTCCTGCATAGCAAAGAAGTCAAATCATTGTAGTTTATATATAAAAGCTTTGCTTTTCTTAGGTATAGAAGAAGTCTGGACATAAGCAATTCTGGATTGATGTGACGGTGCCAGGCAATTATCAGGGACCCAGGATCTTTCTATCTTTTTCTCTTTAGAGCAGCATTTTGCCAAAAGGTCTTTGGTTTGATAAACTTGGGACACACCACACACTGTAACCCTTGTTTAGAAATTCACAAATCAGTCCTGGTATGCTCAGGACCTGTACTGCTTCTTGGTGCTTTTTATGAATATATATTTTTAAAGTATTTGCTTTTTTAAACTAAACAGTTCATATTTTTATGAAAACAAAAAACACTCTTCCTAAACAGTAGCAAAACAGGGGGAATAAAAAGAAATTGTCCTTATCTTTTCACTCAGAGAGACCACTTATTAAGAAGTTGGTATGTTACCCAGAATAGATATAAAATATATACAAACATAAATATTTATAAAAATGGGAGCATTCTTGCCTACTATTCTATAATCTGCTTATTCCATTTAGCAAGATATCATGTCTGTTTTGGGTTTCCCAGGTGACTCAGTGGTAAAGAATCTGCCTGCCAATGCAGGAGATGCAGGGAACGCAGGTTTGATCCCTGAGTTGGGAAGATCCCCTGGAGTAGGGAATGGCAACCCACTTCAGTATTCTTGCCTGGAGAATTCCATGGACAGAGGAGCCTGGCAGGCTACAGTCCCTGGGATCACAAAGAGTCGGACATGACTGAGCAACTGAGCACACACTCCATTCTTCTACATTGAGAAATATGGTCACAGCATTAAGTTAATTCATTTGTTTGTTCAACAGTTTATTCAGTGTCTAGAAAGTGATGGGCACAAGCTATTCCAGGTGGGCTGGGCAAAACCAGAAGCTGTCACTTCCTCTTGGAGTTCACAGTATTGCTCCCTGGCATACACACACATTTATATAGATTTGATTATTTACTGACATGGACATAGAGTGAAGGATCGACATCTCAGGAGCACAGATCGATGAACTTCTCCACATGCATGCACTCCTGAAACCACCACTCACATACAGAACACGTCCGGAAGCCCAGAAAGTTCCTTTCCCACTCACAGAGCCTTCTTTACTGAAACTCATTCTGGGGTATATGGATTTTTCATGGGAGTGGGTTTTATCCCTAGAACTAGACCAAATTTGAGCTTCTCAGTGGAGCCCCTTCTGGGCTGGGCCCCTCTTGCCCTTTGGGACAGGCAGGCCGGTGGGCACCACTGAAGATTGGGGGTGCACCTCCCTAAGACTTCTGGACACCTACCCTCCCTGGGCACGCTAGAGACAGAGGCTCAGGTGTCCTGTGCTCCCAGGTCAAAGGTGAGGACAGCCTTCCTGCTCCTCACAGCAGCACTTCCTGTTCTGTCTGGTCTGGGCAGGCCTCAGCAGAGGAGGCAGGGGAAAAGGGCCCAGAGCCAGGAGGTAGTAGGTGGGAAAGAAAGGATTAAAGGCCTGATTCACTTTGCCTGGGTGAAAGGGCAGGGCGCCTGGGTACAGGGTAATGGATAAAAATAATTGCCAGTTCTGAAGTGGGGGTGGGGGGATGGCAGAGGACATTTGAATATGGACTGTATATTAAATAATGGCTTATAGCAAAGTTAAATTTGCCAATTTTGATCTTTATACTGTGGTTTTGAAAGGGAAATACTAGCACACTGAGGGATGCTGTATTTGACTTAATTTCAAATGGTTCAGATAAAAATCAGTATGAGGACTTCCCTGGTGGTCTAGTGGTTAAGACTGTGCTTCTGAAACTATAGCAAAGACCAATAAAACTAAAAGCTGGTTCTTTGAGAAGATGAACAAAATTGACAAACCGTTAGCCAAACTCTTCAAGGAAAAAAGGTAGAAGACTCAAATCAATAAAATTAGAAATGAAAAAGGAGAAGTTACGACACAGACAACACAGAAATACAAAGGATCATAAGAGACTACTAGGCACAACTATATGCCAATAAAAGGATAACCTGGAAGAAATGGACAAAGTTCTAGAAAAGCATAACCTTCCAAAACTGAACCAGGAAGAAACAGAAAATATAAACAGATCAATCACAAACATGGAAATCAAATCTGTAATCAAACATCTTTCAGCAAACAAAAGCCTAGGGCCAGATGTGTTAACAGGCAAATTCTACCAAAAGTTGAGAGAACAGCTAACACCTAAGACCTATCCTATTCAAACTCTGCCAGAAAAACTCCCAAAGTCATTCTATGATGCCACCATCACCCTGATACCAAAACCAGACAAAGATGCCACCAAAAAACACAAAAAAAGAAGAAAAAAGAAAATTATAGGCCAATATCACTGATGAACATAGGTGCAAAATGCTTGACAAAATTCTACCAAACAGACTCCAACAACACATTAAAAAGATCATACATAATGATCAAGTGAGATTCATCCCAGGGATGCAAGGATTTTTCAATATATCTGAATCAATCAATGTGATACATCATATCAACAAACTGAAAGATAAAAACCATATGATCATCTCAATAGATGCAGAGAAAGCTTTTGACAAAATTTGACACCCATCTATGATAAAAACTCTCCAGAAAGTAGGAATAGAAGGAACATATCTCAACATAATAAAGGCCATATATGACATCCAGGGTTTCCCAGGTGGCACTAGTGTTAAAGAATCTGCCTGCCAATGCAGGAGACATAAGAGATTCAGATTCAATTCCTGGGTCAGGAAGATTCCCTGGAGGAGAGCATGGCAATGTACTTCAGTATTCTTGCCTGGAGAATCCCATGGACAGAGGAGCCTGGTGGGCTATACTTCACAGGGTCACAAAGAGTTGGACATGACTGAAGTGACTTAGCATGCACACAAACACACAGCAAATATTTCAATGGTGAAAAATTGAAAGCATTTCCTCTAAAATCAGGAATAAGACAAGGGTACCAACTCTTGCCACTATTATTCAGTATAGTGTTGGAAGTCCTAGCCACAGCAATCAGAGAAGAAAAAGAAATAAAAGGAATCTGGGTTGGAAAAGAAGTAAAAACTCTCATTGTTTGCAGATGACATGATTCTTTACATAGAAAACCCTAAAGATGCCACCAGAAAATTATTAGTGCTAATCAATGAATATGAGGATGAGATGGTTGGATGGCATCACTGACTCAATGGACATGAGTTTGAGTAAACTTCAGGAGTTAGTGATGGACCAGGAGGCCTGGCATGCTGCAGTCCATGGGGTTGCAAAGAGTCAGACACGACTGAGCGACTGAACTGAATTGAATCAATGAATATAGTAAAATACAGGATACAAAATTAGTACACAGAAATCCCTTTCACTCCTATACACTAATAATGAAAAGTCAGAAAGAGAAGTTAAAGGGACAAACCCATTCACCACTGCAACAAAAAGAATAAAAGTTAGGAATAAATCAACCTAAAGAGACAAAAGACCTGTATGCAGAAAACAAGACACTGATGAAAGAAATTAAAGACTACACAAACAGATGAAAAGATATACTATGTTCTTGGATTGGAGAATCAGTGTTGTAAAATTGACTTACTACCCAAAGGAATCTATAGATTTAATGCAATCTCTGTCAAACTACCAATGATATTTTTCACAGAATTAGAACAAATAATTTCACAATTTGTATGGAAACACAACAGATCTTGAATAGCCAAAGCAATCTTAAGAAAAAAGAATGGAGCTGGAAGAATCAACCATTCTGACTTCGGACTATACTATAAAGCTACAGTCATCTGACAGTATGGCACTGGCACAAAAATAGAAACATAGACCAATGGAACAAGATAGAAAGCCCAGAGATAAATCCACATACTTATGGGCACCCTATCTTTGACAAAGGAGGCACAAATAAACAATGGAGAAAAGACAATCACTTCAATAAATGGTGTTGGGAAAACGGGACAGCTAGGTGTATGTAAAAGAATGAAATGAGAACACTTCCTAATAGCATACACAAAAGTAAACTCAAAATGGATTAAAGACCTAAATGTAAGACCAGAAACTATAAAATTCTTAAAGGAAAACATAGGCAGAACACTCTTTGACATAAATCACAGCAAGATCCTCTATGACTCATCTCCTAGAGTAACGGAAATAAAAATAAACAAGTGGGACCTAATTAAACTTAAAAGCTTTTCACAAATGATAATCAAGGTAAGACAACCCTCAGAATGGAAGAAAATAACAGCAAACAAAACAACTGACAAAGGATTACTCTCCAAAATATACAAGCAGCTCATTCAGCTCAATACCAGAAAAACAAACAACCCAATCAAAAGGCAAGCAGAAGACCTAAACAGACATTTCTCCAAAGAGGACATACAGATGGATAATAAACCCATGAAAAGATGCTGAACATCGCTGATCGTTAGATAAATGCAAATCAAGACTACAATGAGGGGACATCTCACACTGGTCAGAATGGCCATGATCAAAAAGTCTACAAACAATAAATGCTGGAGAGGGTGTGGAGAAAAGGGAATTCTCTTGCACTGTTGGTGGGAACGAGAATTGATATGGCCACCAGAGAACAGTATGGAAATTTCTTAAAAAACTAGAAATAGGACTTCCCTGGTGGTCCGGTGATTAAGAATACACCTGCCAATGCAGGGGATAGGGTTCAATCCCTGGTCCAGGAAGATCCCACATGTTTCAGGGCAACTGAGCCTGTGTGCAACAACCTCTGAGCCCATGCTCCACAACAAGAGAGGTCATCGCGATGAGACAGTAGCCACCGCTCTCCACAACCAGAGAAAGCCCTCAGGCAGCAATGAGTGCAACCAGAAATCAAAATAAGTAAATAATTTTTTAAAAACTAGGAATAAAACTACCTTTTGACCCAGCAATCCCGTTACTGGGCATATATCCTGAGGAAACCATAATTCAAAAAGACACAGGTACTCCAGTGTTCATCACATCACTATTTGCAATAGCTAGGACGTGGAAGCAACCTAGATGTCCATCAACAGATGAGTGGATAAAGAAGTTGTGGTATATATACACAATGGAATATTACTCAGCTATAAAAAAAAGAATGCATTGAGTCCATTCTAATAAGATGGATGAACCTAGAATCTATTATGCAGAGTGAAGTAAGTCAGAAAGAGAAAGACAAATATCATTATTAACACACACACACACACACATATATATATGGAATCTAGAAAGATGGTACTGATGATCCTGTTTTTGGGGCAGCAAAGGAGACGCAGACATAAAGGACAGACTTATGATCACAGTGGAGGAGAGGGTGGGATGATATGAGAGAGCAGTATCAAAATATATACATTACTATATATAACATAGATAGCCAGTGGGAATTTGCTGTATGATGCAGGGAACCCAGTCAGTGTTCTGTGATAACCTAGGAGGGTGGGATGGGAAGACAGGTGGGAGGGAAGTTTAACAGGGAGGAGACATATGTGTACCTATGGTGGAGTCATGCTGATGTATGGCAGAAGCCATCAAAATATTGTAAAATAATTATCTCTCAATTAAAAATTAAAATAAATTAATAAAAAAAAGACTTTGTGCTTCCACGACAGAGGGCATAGATTTGATCCCTGACCAGGGAATAAGATCCTGCAGGCCACAGGATGCTTCAAAAAAAAAAAAAAGATGGTGTGTGTGTGTGTGTGTGTGTGTGTGTGTGTGTGTATGAGTTTGTGTATTTGTGGAGGAAGAGAATGGTAAAGAAAATGAGTCAAGATATAAACCAAAGGTGAATCTGGATAAAGGTTTTCTGGAATGTTCCTGTATTATTCTTTGAAGTTTCATCAAGTAAGTTTAAAATTATAACAAGATACAAAGTCATAAAGAATAATGGTATCTGAGACCTGCCTGAATTCACGTATTTCCACTTTGAGGCCAGGGGACAATGTGATCTTGGGCAGGTTCCTGTCCCTCTTCGGTCCTAGGGCTCTACTTTGTAGGGGTGAAACTGGACACCAGATGTCTTTGTGAGACAGATCAGCTCTGACTTTCTGATTACTTAAGGCTCTGGGTTTGTGGAATCAGAGGATTACTCAGGAGACCCACTGGGTGACTGATGGGTGTTGGGTCCCTCTATTTTAATCTTCTCAAAGTGCCTGGGGCATGGAGTTTGCTTTCTGCTGAGGAGGCAGAGAGGAGAGGTGGTGATTTTGCAATGGTTGCCGGTCTCCAAAATTTAAAGGAACAGAAAACTTAAATATGGAAAACAGGGAAATGAAAAGCAAGTAGCCAGGCCTCTACAGTCTCATTCACCTAATGTTGGAACCTATTTGACAGGGACAGACTGCCTGAACAGAAGGGAATCCCCACTTTCTGTACTACTGGGGAAATTGAGACTCAGAGGTGGGGCGTGACTTACTCAACATTTCACAGATGCCCCCGAGTGGCAGGGTCAGGATTAGAAACTATGTGTTGTGAATTTCAGACTAACCCAATGTTGGTGTTTATTTTTATTTATTTGTTTTTGGCCTTAGTTCCCCAACTAGGGATTGAACCTGCGCCCTTAGCAGTGAAAGCACAGCATCCTAACCACTGAATCACCAGGGAATTCCCCCAATATTGGTGTTTAATATATGTCATTTTTTCTAATTATGAAAGAAATATAAAATACTTGACCATATGGAAATGACTGAGGAGCCATACCTAATGGATTTGCTTGCTGGCTTTCCTACTCTAAGAATCTCCAGATTCCAGGTGGGGCGTTCCTCTCTGCTTTTGGGCCCCACACCCGGACCTTCCTTCATCCAGAAGCCTGGGCAGGGCAGGGCTGGACTCCGTTCCTCTGCAGGGTGTTAGTGGCTTCCAGCTGACAGTCAGTCAAACACCCAGGCCCTGAACCTTCCCTTATGGTTCCTTCTCATCTTCCCATGCAATGCTGGGCTGGAGCTAGCCCACTGACTGGATGTTGTATATGCTACTCATAGAGCCAGGCTTTGGGGGGTTCAGGAAGATAAACCATCTGTGCAAAGTTCTACCTGAAACTTCACAGTTCATGCTTCATTCCTTTACCTTCAGCTTTGGCCAAATTGCTTGGGTAGCCAGGTCTGCCGCCAGAGTTCATCAGAAGAAGGACGGCATTCTGTTCATGGGGAGAGCAGGTACCCTGCTTTTCTTTTTTCTCACTCCCAGAACCCTGTTTATGCACATCTCCAGTGGACCTCTGAGTTCTGTTCTGGAGGCATCCCCGGATGAGGCTCACTGTGACCTTGATGGTCAAAGTGAGAATGCCTGAGGGCAGATCTTTTTGTTTTACAAAACAAAGATAGTGATGAACCTAATTTTTACCAAGCTGTTTTGTTGGGCTAGGCACATCCGTTAGGTGCTTGAAAGGCACCACTTTTAATGCTCACCAAGGTGCTATGACGGGGACGGCAATGGCACTCCACTCCAGTACTCTTGCCTGGAAAATCCCATGGACTGAGGAGCCTGGTAGGCTGCAGTTCATGGGGTTGCTAAAAGTCGGACACAACTTCACTTTCACTTTTCACTTTTCACTTTCATGTATTGGAGAAGGAAATGGCCCCACTACAGTGTTCTTGCCTGGAGAATCTCAGGGACAGGGGAGCCTGGTGGGCTGCCATCTATGGGGTCGCACAGAGTCGGATACGACTGGAGCGATTTAGCAGCAGCAGCAAGGTGCTATGAATATACAGTTTCTTCTCCCTGGTTTATTCTTGTGAAAAAAACTGGTTAGAGTTTCGATTACACATAACTGGAAAGAGTAGTAGAGAGGAGCTCAGAGATACAAATTCCAGGTCTGGCTCTGGGAGGAGGGGGTCACTGTTCCTTTTAGACCTGGCTATCTTTCAGTCCCCAGACCGTCTCTGTCACCACGACTGGCACTGGGCAAAGGCTCCACCCCTCCTCCATTCCCAGTGGCCCGCACTCTGCTCATGCTGCTGGCAGTGCTGTGAGGCTACCTGAGGAAGCTGAGATGAGAGGCAGGGCCACCGGGTTGCACAACTCCAGGGGCATTTCACTGTCTTCCATGTGAACGCTATTTCCTGGAGTTGTGCAACGCAGGGCCTGTGAGAAAGAAGCAGGGACCAGCCCAAGGCACATGGACTAGGAGAACCAGCACTTGAACCCAGAGCCAAGGCCTTTCCCAGCAGTCAGGGCAGCACTGTGTGTGTGTTCTGGGGGCAGGGAGGGTTAAGTCTTGTCTGGACGTCTGCCCTGGAGGCAGGCCTTGGAGGCTTGGTGTCCACTCCAGCCATTCCTTGGGATGGTGGGGGCTTCCCTGCAGGAAGCCTCCTCTCCCTGGCCCCAGAGCACAGAGGCAGAGGTGCCCCTGTGCAGCCTGACTGGGAACCCGTCTCACTCCGTCCTGGGCAGTTCTAGAAGACCCGGCAGACAGCAGGAAGTAGTCAGGCCTCCTCCCAAAGCCCGGCCCTGGCCTGGTACCCATCCTTTTACTTACTGCCAGTGAGCACAGGGCAGAGCAGGTCTCTTCTCTCTCACAAAACCTTCCAGGGTCTCCCACCGCTTGCAGGACAGAGGGGTTTAGACACGTCTGCCTCTATAATTGGTTTCTACTTATCCAGCTGCATCTTAGGCCACAATTTCCTGTGTGCTCCATCAACCCCATGCCACTTACAACCATCACCAGCACGCTGAACTCTCCTGTCTCCTGCCTTATCTCAGTTTGTCCTCTGCTCCCTAAATGACTTTCTCCTCTCTGATCTCTTATTCTTACCCTGCTGAAATCTTACCCATCCTTAGAGACTCAGGCCAAATGTTTCTTCTTTAAGAAGTGTTATCTTAGAATCAGAATTAATATTTTCATACATCTTAGTGTTTATTACTACATGTGCCCCTTCGCCACAGAGAGAAAAGTGACCCAGAACGGGGGCGGCCACCCTCAGAGCCCTGATCCAGTCTCAAGGTGTAGGGGTGTGCTGAAGCTTCTTTCTCCAAACCTCCTTTGAGCCCCGAGTTTTCAAATGGCTGGGGAACTCTGCTGAGCTCCCTGGTCATCAGAAATCCTCATTTTTATGGCAGCAAGTGGGGGCGGGGGGTGCAGATCTGGTGAGTAGAAGCCCTTCCTGAATCCCGCAAACTGACCACAGTGATGGATATGTCTGTGGGCACAGTCCTGCGCTAGCTTGTTCCCTGGGGGAGGGAGTTGCACAAGAAGACAGGGAAGGGCCCTGTCCCATCCACTTCCTCACCCGCAGCCATCCAATGACCCATTCCATTCTCAGAGGCCTTGTAATTTGCTCTCATTAACCAAGCTTTGTTCTAGGGGGCAGTGGTAGAGAACCTCAGGCATCTACTGCAGGCCTGGTCATGTCCCCATCACCCTCCCCTTCTTGCCCTGGGAGGGGAAGCCTGGAGTGAAGGCCATGCTTGGCTCCTTCCCACACCACCCTCTCTGCAGGGAGTCAGGGACTCAGGAGAGCTGGCCCCATGGCAGGCAGAAGTGGTCGAGTCTGTTATCAGAAGTGGGGTCTGGGCAGACCAAAATCCCTGGGCTAGGGGCAGGGATTGAGATAGGTTTTAACTTGCTGTCTGACCTTAGGTAAGGCCTTTTCTGTCTCTGAGCCCTGCTGTTCCCTTCTGGGATATGAGGCACGCTCAGGCTCTGCACCTGAGTCAGTGTCAGGTCCAAGAATCAAGAAGTCAGGAGCCTTTTCCTTTGGTTCAACCATGCCCAGCCCCAGAGACATTGTACTTCTAAGCGCCCAAATCTCAGCTGCTTGATGCCCCAACCTGCTGCCATCTCCTCCCAGCCTCCATCCATCACCTCCCCTTTACATTCCACTCTCTAGACCTTGCAAGACAGTGACACACCACCATGACTCTGAGCCATTCGCTGGCTGTAGGACCTCTCAAGGCTGAGCCTCTCAAGGCTCTCAGATTCCCTGGGTGTGAGCGCAAATAACATCATTATGTGCTGCCTAGGGTGACTGTGAGCGTTCAAAGAGGTGATTCAGACAAAGTGCTCTGCATGGTGCCAGGCACATGCTAAGTTCTCAATAACTAGAAATCATTCTTGTGATTATCATTATTGTTAGTATTTTAGAAGCTAAGTTGAACCAGGGCTCTGGTTAGACAACCCCCTCTCTTAGCTTGACTTTCTGTTTTAACATATTACCATTCTCTTTTCTTCTCTCTTTTTTCCCTCACATCTAATTATCTAGAAAAACTGTCCAAGTTGTCCTTTTCTTTTTGTCAATGAAAAGACATAATTCTACTTCTTCTTTCCTTTAATAAACATCCAAATATTTGTAGAACCCCTACCATATCCCAGGTGCTGCAGTCATCAAATAAAAAAGACCAAGAAGGTTCCTGATGTAGGTGGGGAGGCAGTGAATATTCAAATACGTTCATATGTAACCATAACCTGGATGTACTCTCTGGATGGCAGGCAGAGGCAGGAGAGAGCTCAGATATCTCACACCGAGGTCCTGTGTAGATGTGGTCTGGCCCATGAGGTAGGGTGCATTTCACAGCAGGACAAAAGCAGATACTGCAGGGTCCCCATTCCAAGCATGCTCACGTGCCTGTAAGTGTAGGGTGTGGGGGTGGAGGAGGGTGGTGCTCTGTAGACTGCCGCAGTGAACTTGATCTGCTAAGTGACTGTGATGAGTCACCAGGCCTCTCTGATTTGTTTCGCTTGTGTATGCAAGAAAACCGACTTCCTTCGGTCCCAGGAAGGGCTGCAGAGTCCTCTGACGTGCGGGGGATTATTCCCACGTGCCTTCATTTATTTGGCAAAGATTCCCTGAGTGCCTACTCCATGCTCTGTATGGGAGGAAGATGAATCCACGGGCTCCACTCTCAACAGGCTCATCATAACAAGTCAGGATTTATTGAGCTGCTACTATGTTTCAGGCACTTCAGCCATTTTAAGCCATTTTATTGTCATAAGACTCTGATGACAAAAGTTATTACTGTCCCATATTTTATAAGCATGGAAATTGAGGCACAGAGAGGTTGATTGACTTGTCCAATGCTCCCAAGAGTTGGCGGCAACCACTCCACCATTCTCATGCAGTGGCCTAGGGAACCCTGAGGGCTCCAGAGACCTTTGTACGTAGTCCAAAAGGTCAAAATAACTTTTTTTTTAATTACTAAGAACTTGCCTGCCTTTCTAACTCTCATTTTCTCATGAGAGCACAGTGGAATTTTCCAGAAGTTACGTGACTTATGGAACCACAGCAAGCAGAAGGAAGAACCCCAGTATCTTCTGCAGAGATTTGCAAAAATGTAGAATGATGCCACTCTCCTCCCTACTTTTTTATTTGGAAAATATTTTTCATAAGGATACTTTCTGTGAATATGCAGTGAGTTCATTGTTATTTTTAAAAGAGTGAGTGGGAGTGAAAGTTGCTCAGATATGTTTGACTCTTTGCGACCACATGGACTATACAGTCCATGGAATTCTCCAGGCCAGAATACTGGAGTGGGTAGCCTTTCGCTTCTCCAGGGGATCTTTCCAACCCAGGGATTGAACCCAGGTCTCCTGCATTACAGGTGGATTCTTTACCAGCTAAGTTACCCCATAAAGTTTTAGAATATTCTTCTCAGTTCGAGTTTCTAATAAACTGAGAGGGTAAAGGGTACAGAGACTAAAGAAAGCTTGAGAACCGCTGTGCAACACTAAGCAGAAATGCTCCCCAATCACTATAGCTCGGGAATAACACTCCAAGACAGGCCTGCTGGAGGTGTGGTCCTGGTGTTGTTGCCAATGTCATTAGAGTTATTAAGAAACACATCCCTGGATCATGCTCCATGGAGTGGCCCGTGTGGGAACCAGCTCCATCACAAATCAATGCTGTGATTCAGAGTGTCTGCCCTTGTGACTTGCAATATGGGAGTCAGATTCAAATCCCTCTGTGTGTTTCTCTTCCTATAGCTTTCTCAGGACTATGGCTTGTCTCTCTTTTTTTGGCTGCACTGGGCCTTCCTTGCTGTGCAGAGGCGTTCTCTAGTGGCAGTGTGTGGACTTCTCACTGCAGTGGCTTGTCTTGTGGAGCGTGGGCTCTACAGCATGCTGGCTTCAGTAGTTACAATGCGTGGGCTCCGAAGTGAGGGCTCAGCAGTTGCGGCACACAGGCTTAGTTGTCTTGCAGCATGTGAGGTCTTCCTGGACCAGGGATTGAACCTGTGTCCCCTGCACTGGCAGGCAGATTCTTAATCACTGGACCACCAGGGAAGTCCTGGCTTGTTTCTCTTGAACAGCCATCCCTCCAGGGTCTAAGTGACCTCCCTACTCTTTGTGATGCCCCCCACCTGAGCCCTGCAAAATAAATTTTGTTTCTTACACAGCCTATATATTCTATACAAGATGCTCACCAACATTCCCACTGAATTTGGTGACCATCCATCTAGCTACTTTCACTTGATATGGTGACAAATGAAAACTGAATAATAAAAATGCAGATAACAATAATATTAGGAATTCAGTAGATATTAAGGGCATGGAAACAAATGCCAAACATGGCAGATCTGAAGAAAATTCTATGAAAACTTTCATGAAATCTGTGTCAGTGTCCCTGGGAGGGGAATCTGGTCTTCTGGAGGACAATCTTGATATTATCTTTTAGGTTATTCTCTTCATCTGGAACTCTGTAGGAAGCTTCTTGGAAGAACTCCAAAGGACATATATTTGAGAATTTCATTCCAGAAATGATAAGTTATGATCTGACACAAACACGATTCTAACTTGCAGTGTTTCTATAAAGGTTTATTCAAAAGATGAGAGCTAAGTTTTTCAGCCACACTGGTTAAATTACTACACTAGAACAGGGTGTGTTAAGTCTCTCTATAGATGCACAACAGAGCTTTCTATATCATGCCTGGCAACTTGGCTTCATTCGGTTCTGCTTTGAATTTTGTGACCCATTCAGAGGCTTGCCTGAGAGCCGATCTTGTTTTGGAAGCTCACGGTGGCATGGCGTCAAAAGGAATGCGCTTCAGATCTGACCTGAAAAAACAGTGCAAACTGTAGGTTTTGGCTCCTGAATCAGGACAGTCCTGTGTGATCCTGGCTGAACTGTTAAGACATTCTAGAGCTGCAGCTCCTCAGCTGTTGAGTGGAAAAAAAGAAATCTATCCTTCTTAGCCTGACATCTTTATTCTGAGGATCAAACGAGGTAAAATATTTTAAAAAACAGAAAGCACTTGTCTCTCTCCTGAAGGCTTTGCACATGCTGTTCTTACCTAGAACCAGCTCCAACCCTGTCCGGTGGCTGGTCTGCAGCTATGGCTCTCTCTGCTCCAGCCACACTGATCTGCCCTGTCCTGCCTGTCCGTCTCAGGACCTTCGTACCTGCCATGCTGTTTACATGGAACACTCTTTCCTCAGGTACTGCACAGCTGTCTCCCTGACTTCCTTCAGGTCTCTGCTCAAATGTCACCTTATCAGAAAGACCCTTTCTGGACACAATATACAAAGTAATCTCCAAATCCCAGGAGCCCTCCATGTTCTTCAGAGCATGTGTGCAATTTACCTGTTGATTATCTGACTAAAGGGTCCCCTTGGTGGCTCAGTGGTAAAGAATCTGCCTGGCCAACGCAGGTTCGATCCCTGGCTCAGGAAGTTCCCCTGGAAGAGGAAATGGCAACCAGCTCCAGTATTCTTGCTGGGACAGTTTCACAGACTGAGGAGACTGGCGGGCTACAAAATATCAGTTCCATGAGAACAGGAGCTTTGCTTTGTTCTGCTATAATCCTAAAGATTAGAATCTAGCATCCATGCCTTCCTCCACCAAGAAGAAGAAGAAGAAAGTCAGGAGACAGCCATATCAGGAGAGGAGACAGGGTGGGCTGGGTGGAAGAGATTTCAGCTGGGCAGACCTACAGAACAAAGAGGAGGCCCCAGGTTCCCTCCTGCTCTGACTCCCACCTCTTGGCTTAGATGTATTAGAGCAAATCCTTAGTGTAATTATGGGCATTTGAATTGTTTACTCCTTGTTAACCACCCTCTTTGCTCACTTAATTGGTTCAAAGCCTGTGGCATGAGTAACTAACTGTGCAGCAATTTGGCATGTGGTGAGAAGGCAGCGGCGGTGTGACTGCCCAGCGAGGGCTCGTTTGCAGTAACCAGGCTCTAGGTGCAATCCTCACACAGAAACAGAGCTCAGATGGGGCCACAGCACTTCTGATGTCCTGGCAAACACCCCCAGTGGGACTTGCTCAACCCCTGCATCCTCATGCCAGGCTTCTCCACAGGTGCCTAATTGGTCACGTGGATTCCATGCTCTCTGAGCACCCTACCTATGTGGGCAGAGTAATTCACACCCCTGCTTCAGGAAGAATAAAATCCAGGGTGGTCTGGCTTCTGCTTGCCTGGCCACCTCACCTCACATGTCTCTCCTCTTCACCTAACTTCTACTTGCTCTCCTGTGGTGGTCCTACCTCAGGCCCTTTGCACTGGCTGTTTTCCCATATTCTCACTTGGCTACCTCTTCTTTTCTGTGGATCAGCTTATATGGATGACTGGATGGACTGCATGACATCAGGCAAGTCCTAGTCTTGGTCTGAATCTCCACTTCCTCATCTGATAAATGGGTAGATGGATTCAAGATGAGGCCAAAGAAATTTTTTGAGGAATTACAGGGTACTGGATCCTAGGGGCTAGGTAGATAGTGGTGAAAAAAGAAGATAGAAATCCTGCTCTAAAGGGCTATATGTGCTAGTGGAAGGAGATTGACAGACAATCCCTGTGGTTCAGCTGGTAAAGAATCAGCCTCCAATGTGGGAGACCTGGGTTCAATCCCTGGTATCCACTCCAGTATTCTGGCCTGGAGAATTCCGTGTCCATGGGGTCGCAAACAGTTGGACATGACCAAACAATAAACATAGAAACAGATAAATAAGATAATCTCATTTACTATATAATTTCATTTACTAATAATTTCAGTAAGTGCTGTGACGATAAAAATAAATGAATGAGATAGAGAATGAGTAACAGCAGGCAGGTTTTGGTTAAAGCAGTCAAGGAGGGCCTCTTTGAGACCTAGACAATAGTGAGCTGGGGCAATCATTCCAAGAAGAAGCAGTAATTGCGGGGACCCAAAGAAAGGAAAGCGGAGAAGGCAATGGCACCCCACGCCAGTACCCTTGCCTAGAACATCCCATGGATGGAGGAGCCTGGTGGGCTGCAGTCCATGGGGTCACTAAGAGTCAGACATGACTGAGCGACTTCACTTTCACTTTTCACTTTCATGCATTGGAGAAGGAAATGGCAACCCACTCCAGTGCTTTTGCCTGGAGAATCCCA
The DNA here is from genome assembly GCF_003369695.1 of Bos indicus x Bos taurus. NCBI lineage: Eukaryota > Metazoa > Chordata > Mammalia > Artiodactyla > Bovidae > Bos > Bos indicus x Bos taurus. Next base: position 47,971,468 of record NC_040082.1, read on the forward strand.
CAGATGGGGGAGCCTGGTTGGTTGCCGTCTATGGGGTCGCACAGAGTTGGACATGACTAAAGCGACTTAGCAGCAGCAGCAAAGAAAGGAAAGAGGTGTCATCTTCTAGAAACAGAAAGAGAGGGAAGATGACCAGTGGGCAAGAGACAGAGAATGAAGGTTTTGTCTAGGGGCCATGGTACCTCTGTATGTTTCATGTTAGGGGCCATGGGATGTCCACGGAGGGTTTTAGGAGATCAGTGATTTACATCTTAGAGCAAATCATTCTGGCTGTTCCTCTGAGAAAAGACTACAGCGAGACAAGAGTGGAGGCAGGGGAGTAGCTATCCAGGGAATAAAAGGCAACACCAGTATCTGGGTCAAAGGCAGAGAAGCTGGTCAAATTCGGGGCATGTTTTAGAGGTAGAGCTGGGAGCACTCACTGATGGATTGGACATGCTCGTGAGAGAGGGAGAGGCATGTGGGAAACAGTTGATACACGTCTGATGAATAATAAACATAGCTCTGTGATCCCTCCAGGAGGCTAGTTTGCCAAAGAGCTCAGCATCGGGACTGAGGCACATCTGCAATGATGACAGAGTGATCTTTGTATTTCCCATCTGTCATTGTCCAGGAGGGTGGCAACCATGTGGGTTTTGTTGCTTTACCCTTGATGCCTACGACAATGCCAGGCACAGAATGGTACTTATAATAGTTACAAATAGTCCTGGAGCTTGTACCTCCCCAGGGACTTCACAGGGAGACGGAGCCAAGAAGGCATTTCTGGGCTCACCAGCCACATGCAACCTCATGGTCCTACTGGTCCCTTGATGAACCAATCTCGGCAGGTGAGGCAACCCTGCTATGTCCTCACTGCCAAACCCAGATCACCCAGATCCCGCTTCCGGTCCCAGGCTCCCAATTTTTATGCAGTTTGCCTACTCTCCCAGCTCGAAAGCATGCCCATCACTTAAAATTTACCAGTAGTCTGGACCCCCAACTCCTTCTTCCCGTGTGGGTCACACACACACTCACAGAGGCCTTGAGAGACTCGGGAGTCTGCTTCATACTAAGGGTGGAATTTCAACTATATGGGGGAAATGTTAGGGGCTGGGGTTCTTTGGAGATGGGGTGGCCTGTATTAATCCATGTTTCTTTTGCCTGAGGAGCACCCCACTTTGTCTACCACTGGGGCTGGTACAGGAAAAAAGATGCCTTTTTCTGAAGGTCCCCCCAAGCTACCTGCATACGGGGAGAGGGCTGCCCCAGAAACTGCCCAGGAAAGAAACTCCAACCCTACCTTTCTTGGCTCAGTCTGACTCTGCAGGCTTCGCCCTGTTCCAGGGCTAATAAGAAAGACTGCCCCAAGGCACTGGGGCTTTGTATTAAATTTTTAATAGCCACAGTGGGTTTGATCCTACACTCCTGTGAGAATTAGTCACTGCAGGTTCAAGTGAGGAATTTATGGACAGGCCTCAACAATCTGTTTCTAATTTGGGGATGGAAATTCTTTGATTCAAGAATCCCAGGAGGGGATATGGTATAGCTGAGGAGGCCTAGGTTCCAACTATTCAACAAATTTTTTAAAATCTTTGTGCCCAGTGCTATGCTACTCCAAACTCCTGCTGTGACCCTGAAGCTGTGTGACCTTGGGCAAGTTCCTCCCCATCTCTGGGCCTTAGCCTCCTGACTTGCACACGATAGAGTGGGACTCTTTCCAACTCTGACGCCCTGCATCTGGATCCGTGAAGGACAAATGACATCTCCAGCTGCAGCTGCTCCCCGGGAGGCCTCCCTTATGGAAAGTTAGCTTTGGAGGCAGAGCAACTGCTGGGTGCCCAAGCATGCCCTGCCCTGAAACCCTGCTTGCCCTCCTGCTGTTTGGGAAGGCACTGAAAGGGTTAAAGTTGGCTCAGTCAGGCAGAGAGAGACTCACTCAATCCCCTCCCTCTTCAGGTCCACTCCCCTTTTTGTTCTCAGGGATTTGCTCAGCTTGCTGAGGTTTGGTAAGCCTGCTTGCTGGGCCGGGAGCCATGCCCCTCTGTCTCTCTGCTGTGAGAGCGCTGAACTGCTGAACTGTAGCAACTTGCCCTCGCTCTTCCCCCAGGCAAGAAATCTGAAGCTGCAGCAAGGGGTGGAGAAATCTTGGAACCTGAGACAGTGATTCTACCTGCAGCCAGAAGTGGCTCTGGAGATAATGGAGTCCAACTAACTCCTTTTCAGATGGAGAAACTGAGGCCCAGAGAGGGGACTTTTCTAGGTCCAGAGAGTCAGTTCAGTTCAGTTCAGTCGCTCAGTTGTGTCCAGGCCTCCCTGTCTATCACCAACTCCCGGAGCTTACTCAAATTCATGTCCAATGAGTCAGTGATGCCATCCAACCATCTCACCCTCTGTCATTCCCTTCTCCTCCTGCCTTCAATCTTTCCCAGCATTAGGGTCTTTTCAAATGAGTCAGTTCTTCGCATCAGGTGGCCAAATTATTGGAGTTTCAGCTTCTGCATCAGTTCTTCCAATGAATATTCAGGACTGATTTCCTTCAGGATGGACTGGTTTGATCTCCTTGTAGTCCAAGGGACTCTCAAGAGTCTTCTCCAACACCACAGTTCAAGAGCATGAATTCTTCGGTGCTCAGCTTTCTTTATAGTCCAACTCTCACATCCATACATGACTACTGGAAAAACCATAGCTTTGACTAGATGGACCTTTGTTGGCAAAGTAATGTCTCTGCTTTTGAATATGCTGTCTAGGTTGGTTGTAACTTTTCTTCCAAGAAGCATAGTCTCAAATGCAGGTTTCCAGATTCCCAGGCCAAAACTTTCCTCCTAGGCTGATTTCTGGAGTGGGGTGACAGTCTTTGGGGTTGAAGCTGTCATGAATAGGTCATGTTGGGGTGGGGGACATGCAGAAGGAAAGCAGAGGAAGCATGATTTCAGATGTCTTGAAAGCAAGAAAAAGGGCCTCTGTTAATGCTTCTTCAAACTGCCTTCTTCATTTTCTTCTTCCTTTTAAAAATTTATTTGGCTGTGCCGGGTCTCAGTAGTGGCATATGGGACCTTTAGTTGTAGCCTGTGGGCTTTTAGGGCATGAGGGATCTAGTTCCCTGACTAGGGATTGAACCCAGGTCCTCCTGCATTGGGAGTGAGAAGTCTTAACCACTGGGCCACCAGGGAAGTCCTGGAGCTGTCTTCTTGACATTCATCCCTGCCCTTACCAAGGACCCCAAATATCTACCCCTCCAATCCTCCGATTGCAGTAGCCAGGTCTGTTTTTTTGAGAAGCCAGTTTGGATAGCGGCTCCTTTGTTTATGGCCCAGTTTTGTAAATAGACCCCTGCCTCAAGCCCCAACTTCTCTTTTTATTAGTTGTGTGATCCTGGGCATGTTGTTTCACTCTTCTGACCCCGAGCTACCTGTCTGGAAAACGTTGGTGCTAATAGTCCTTTCTTCACAGTGCCGATGAGAGATGAACAAGATAATGCAGGGCTGGGCATAAAGTAAGTGCTGGAGAAATCACAGTGGTTACCATCACTCCTCAGCTCCCTCTTCTTCCTCTTCAGTAGAATGGACCTATTTCTTCTGGTCCTGCCCTCCCCACAGGAATGTGAAACTCTAATAAGACAACAGAGATAAAGGAGCTTTATAAGAATGATATGAGAGTCTTTCCTGGTGGTCCAGTGGCTAAGACTCTTGTTCCCAATGCAGGGGGCCCAGGTTCAACCCCTGGTCAGGGAATTACATCCCATGTGCCACAACTAAAAGATTTTTCATGCTGCAATGAAGACCCAGCTCAACCAAATAAATAAATATATATTTTTAAAAAAAAGAATGATATGGAACCAGTGGTCTTCGTTGGTGATTCCACTGGCACATCTGTCCCATGACTCTGTGCCTCTGGACAATCCCTGGTTGACTAGTTGTCAGTCGGCTCAGGATGTGGTGTAGGGGAATACCAGGAATTCAGATGCATTGGGATGCATTCTAACCACCCATGAGCTAAATGGCTCTCTTAGATGGTTACAACTCACTGTAAAATGGGACCAGAATCCCTGCTGTTCCAAATTCATAGGTCTATGGTAAAACTGCAAAGTTCTATGCCTGTTTTGTATTCATCCCCCTCTTCCTCTGGTTCCACATCTCATTTTCATGATGGGGTCCAGTCCACCTAACCTTCAGTTTTAACCAGAGCTTTGGGGGCAGCTGATTGAACCTAACACTCTAGAGTTGGGGCTGAGAATTTGGTCTTGCCAATCAGAGCCCTGAATTCCCTGTAGTCACCACGACTGGTTCGAGGATGGGCCTGTGACCTAGTCATAGCCAACCAATTTTCATCCTGGAACTTTGACTTGTAGTAACAGGGAGAAATGACTCACTCTCTTTTCTGCCAGACAAGAGCGGGGGGAAATAAGAGCTTGGAGCTCTCAGACACTATCAGGTGAAGAGAACTCAGCTGATTATTAAGCAAACGCAAAGGAAAACAGACAAAAAGTGGAGAAGGGCAGTCTTTTGCCTATGCTGTTTGTGCATTTGGCCCAGGCTTACTACTCACCTAGAGCCAGACATCCTGGAATGTGAAGTCAAGTGGGCCTTAGAAAGCATCAATACGAACAAAGCTAGTGGAGGTGATAGAATTCCAGTTGAGTTATTCCAAATCCTGAAAGATGATGCTGTGAAAGTGCTGCACTCAATATGCCAGCAAATTTGGAAAACTTAGCAGTAGCCACAGGACTGGAAAAGCTCAGTTTTCATTCCAATCCCAAAGAAAGGCAATGCCAAAGAATGCTCAAACTACCACACAATTGCACTCATCTCACACGCTAGTAAAGTGATGCTTAAAATTCTCCAAGCCAGGCTTCAGCAATATGTGAATCATGAACTTCCTGATGTTCAAGCTGGTTTTAAAAAAGGCAGAGGAACCAGAGATCACATTGCCAACATCTGATGGATTATCGAAAAAGCAAGAGAGTTCCAGAAAAACATCTATTTCTGCTTTATTGACTATGCCAAAGCCTTTGCCTGTGTGGATCACAATCAACTGTGGAAAATTCTGAAAGAGATGGGAATACCAGACCACCTGACCTGCCTCTTGAGAAACCTATATGCAGGTCAGGAAGCAACAGTTAGAACTGGACATGGAACAACAGATTGGTTCCAAATAGGAAAAGGAGTACGTCAAGGCTGTATATTGTCACCCTGCTTATTTAACTTACATTCAGAGTACATCATGAGAAACACTGGGCTGGAAGAAACACAAGCTGGAATCAAGATTGCCAGGAGAAATATCAATAACCTCAGATATGCAGATGACACCACCCTTATGTCAGAAAGTGAAAACTAAAGAGCCTCTTGATGAAAGTGAAAAAGGAGAGTGAAAAAATTGGCTTAAAGTGCAACATTCAGAAAACTAAGATCATGGCATTCGATTCCATCACTTCATGGAAAATAGATGGGGAAACAGTGGCTGACTTTATTTTTCTGGGCTCCAAAATCACTGCAGATGGTGATTGCAGCAATGAAATTAAAAGACACTTCCTCCTTGGAAAGAAAGTTATGACCAACCTAGATAGCATATTCAAAAGCAGAGACATTACTTTGTTAACAAAGGTCTGTCTAGTCAAGGCTATGGTTTTTCCATTGGTCATGTATGGATGTGAGAGTTGAACTGTGAAGAAAGTTGAGTGCTGAAGAATTGATGTTTTTAAACTGTGGTGTTGGAGAAGACTCTTGAGAGTCCCTTGGACTTGAAGGAGATCCAACCAGTCCATCTTAAAGGAGATCATTCCTGGGTGTTCTTTGGAAGGACTGATGTTGAAGCTGAAACTCCAATACTTTGGCCACCTGATGCAAAGAGCTGACTCATTTGAAGAGACCCTGATGCTGGGAAAGATTGAGGGCAGGAGGAGAAGGGGACGACAGAGGATGAGATGGTTGGATGGCATCACTGACTCAATGGACATGGGTTTGGGTGGACTCCAGGAGTTGGTGGTGGACAGGGAGGCCTGGTGTGCTGTGGTTCGTGGGGTTGCAGTGAGTTGGACATGACTGAGCAACTGAGCTGAACTGAAGTGAACTACCTAAAGTCAAGTTATTCCTGGACTTCTCAGGAATATGAGTCAATTCATTTCTTTTATTATTTGCCTTCTTCCTTCCCATTAATTTTTCTATCAATTTATTTATTTTTCCTTAAGCCAATCTAATTTTGGTTTCTGCCATTTGTAATCAAAGTTTCCTAAGTGAGACTAAATAAAGAATGATGATAGTTATTGGGATAAACAATATTAGCTGCTGATCTGGTATCTATTTTTCCCTCTTTATCACTAACAGAACCCTGGATGGAGGACGGAAATAAGGAGAGATGGCATAGTAAGTCCCAAGAGAGATGTGACATTTCGTCTAAGCTAATCATGACACCCATGTTTCATATTTTTCAGAACCCTTTGTACTGACAACAGTCATGTAACCCAGTTCTAGACCATGAAACAAGGAGAAATCTGGGAAAGCAAACACATGGGAAAACAGACATAGCCAGCATCATTCTGTCTCTCTCTTTCTGCCTTGAAAGAGGACGTAATGACTGGAGTTGCAGCATCCACACTGTGGCCATGAAGCAGAAACCAAAAAAAGCTTCAGTGACACCAGTCCTAACATCACTGAGTCACTAAGGGCAACAGCTGTCTACCTGTCTTTCTCTTGTAATAAAGACAAACACCCATTTGTTTAGGATAACATTAACTGAATTTCTGTTATTTGCACCTCAAAGCATTCTTTAGGGATGAATCATCTTAGTCATGAAGAACTCAAGTAGCTACCCAGCAATATCACTGGCCCATAATTCAGACAGGAATCCTAGAATAAAACAAGGACTTCCCTGGTGGCACAGTGGATAAGAACGTGCCTCCAATGCAGGGGACGTGGGTTCAGTCCTTGGTCGGGGAAGATCCCACATGCAGCAGAGTAACTAAGCCCATACACCACAACCTCTGAGCCTGAGTGCCCCAACTACTGAAGCTCGGGGGACCTAGAGCCCACACGCTGCAACAGGAGAAGCCCCTGCTCTCTGCAACTGGAGAAAGCCTTCACAAAAGCAATGAAGACCCAAAGAAATAATTTTTTTTTAAAAGAGTAAAATAAATAACACTTGTTGAGTAGCAGCTATTGCGAAGAAGTGTGTAAAGTGCCTTCATTGCATACAACTTTATGTTTAGTTGCCATAACCTTACAAAGCAGATACTATTGCTCATCCCATTTTATAGATCAGAGTGATAAAAAGATCTTTTTAGGCTCACATGGCTAATAAGTGCTGGAAAAAAGGCTTCTGAGTAGTCATGGTAGTATGAAATCTACCATGTATTTTATTCATAGGAGACACCCTTTCTTAGTAAATACATGTACTCATTGTCTACACAATGTACATATGCAGTTATCTAACAAATTCACTATTATAAATAGAACAAATGTAAAGTAAGTGATAGTTGACACTCTGCCAGTGAACAAGGAAAAAATATGGAAAAAAAAAAAAAAGCCTGGCTCTCGCAGTGCAGGGGCAAATAGCCTAACATACCTTCACAGCGCTTAAGGACATTTCTGCATTAACACTCAATTCAATTATTAATGTTTTATAATGGCCCTGAGTCATCAAACAAAGATGAAGTCATGCTTAGCCTCTTGTTTGGGAAGGCAGGGAAGTAGTAATACACCTAGGGAAGGTTCCCACCTGAAATGCTTAACAGAAGGTTTTAGAACATTAATCAGCAATACCTTTCCCCTCACCCTTCCCCAGCTCTCTCTGGAAAAATCAACTCACAGAATGCTTCCACCCCCAGGGGCCTAGAGGCCAAGGTAGTAGAGGACTGCATTTTTCATCACCGTTTTCCCAAGATGTTCCCTTCCCAAGCCTATAAACATCAACCAGCAGGTTTCTAGCAAAGGGGATCTTAATTATTATTCCTGGGGGATACCAATGGGCACTTAGAGCCAAGAACATAGTAATAGCATGAAGACTTGAAGAGCAGGACTTGGTTGGGACCTCTGCTCATAGCCTGAGTTGGGATCAGGGGAACAAGTGGGAGAAGGATCTGAGAGAGGGAATTAAATCGATTCAATGTCAGGATGGACAGGAGTCACTGAGCAAAGGGCTTGAAGGCAAAAATGATGGACTTCCCTGGTGGTCTAATGGTCAAGACTCTGTGCTTCCACTGCTGCACAGCCACACACACACACACACACACACGCACGCACCCCAAAAGAATCAACAAAAAAACCACCACACCATGCTGAGACTAGATGTGGCCTCTGATGTCCATAAATCCAACATGCTGTTTTAACAGATAGGAAAACTGAGGCTCAGAGAGGGAAAGGGATTTACTCAAGGTCACACAGCAAGGTAACAACAGAGCTCAGGGCTTTGTTTCCTGACTTTTGACCAGGGCAGAAGGGTACACTGGACAAAAGTTTGAGGGTTGAAGAGGTTAGCTGACACTTGTGTCCTGAGCCATGAAAGAAATATACCTGGCTGAAGTTTCTCTCACATCCTGGGCCCCCTCTTTGGGACTTCTGGAGTTCTCAGAGAGCGGGACCAGGTGGGGGCCCCTCTGAGATATTAATTCAACAAATATATATTGTATCTATTATATTCTCACAACAATGATGAAAATAGGAAGCAGTGTCAGTACTCAAGAGGCTGTCAAACACAGTGGTTGAGACTACAGGTTCAGGAATCATAAGGCAGGAGCCAAGCTGGGGGTCTCTTGTTTGCTGCCCCAAGACAGGTTACAGAGGGAAAGACAGACAGGTAGACCCACACAACAGAGCCACACAGGCATAGGCAACGTGACTTACGTATTCAAACACAGACGTAGACACTGAACACACAGACACACAACCACACAGATGGATGTATAGACAGGTGTGCCCAGAGACATACACACAGCTGTCACAGGCAGACACACGCACACATGCACACACACACACACAGCCTTCTCATTTCCCCCATAAGCAAATTGCGAATCGGCAACTCTGGAGATTGTAACTACATATTTTCCCGGAAAAACAGACTTCTTTAATGCTGCCTGACCCAAGACCAGGGCTGGCTGATCCCACCCCACACACAGCCCCCACCCCACCCACCTTGCTGCCAGGTGTTTCTGAGTAGAGGCCAGAAACCAGGATGTAAGAGCACCTCCTGCCTGATTCACTCCTCTTGGCCCCAGAACTTCCTCTTCCCTGCTCAGAGCAGCTTCCCAGGACTCTCAGCAACTTGACCTCTGCCCCTGACTCATCCTGCATTAGCACAGTTCGCAGGCCTGTGTTTCACACAAGTCAAGGCACAACCAAGGTGGGGATGGGGTGATTTGGGTGGGAGGTGGGGGTAATTATTAGGTGAGGGCCCAGGAGGAGGTAGGGGTGTGTGCTGTGTGTCTTGAAGGGAGTATAAGGAATATGTACCAATATCTCCTGATGGAGAGAGCTGGCTAGTGAGGGTAGAGGGGGTACCTAGTGGTAGCCCCGGGATTGTCTTCAGTTAGGATAATCCTCATGCTGGAGCTATGGGGCCCCACCCTGACCCATCCTGCCCATCCCCCAGCAGCATTCTCCCCTTGAGGCCAAGAGTCTGTGGAGTCAAGGGAACAGATCACCCCAAGCCTGTGGCCTCCCCCATCACTTCCCTCTGCATCAGGCCTCTGCCAGTTGGCTTTCTCCAAGGGCTGGCAGTGCATCCCGAGGGCTGTCGAAGAGGGAGCAAGTTGGTGCCATTTGCTGGGCAGGCGTTGGGGTGGTGTGGGTGGAGTTTTGGCTGAGAGGTGTCAGCACCTTCCTTGTGGAAAAGGAACAGGTAGGAAGGGAAGGCAGGTGGGCTAGAGCCACAGGGCCTGGCATTTGGACCCTTGCTTGTCACCCCACACTATTAAGGGTGAACCAGAAATTGGTCACTCCTGGTTCAAGGAGGTCTCCCAGAAAGGGTACACCAGGTTGAATTTCTATTCTAAAGCAAGAACCATGAAGCTGAATGTCAGAGAACCTGGGTTCTGGCCAAGTTCTGCCTAAGAGTTCTGCTGAATAGGATTATAGTCTCTGGGGTCAGCAACTCTGGGAGTTTCTAGCTGGGTGACCCCAGTCAAGATCCCCCTATGAGCCTCAGTTTCCTCCTTCATTGCATGAAACCAGTAATTGTCTCTACCTCGTGATGATTAATTAGCATGATCATCTGTGACACTCATAAGTCCCCTGCTTTCTCTGAGTCTCAGTTCTCTTTCAGGAAAGAGGGAGGGCTTGGTGATGCTAAATTCAATGATCTTTTTAAAAAAAATTTTTTTTTTTAATCTTTTGGCCATGCTACACAGCATGTGGGATTTTAGTTCCCTGACTAGGGTTCCAATCTGCACACCCTGCACTAAGAGTCTTAACCACTGGACCACCAGGGAAGTCCCTCAGTGATCTTTAAAGTTCCTTCAGATGCTCTTAGTTCAGAATTAGGTCCCAGGGAGATGCCTCTCAGTGACCTGAATGCCCCACCAACAGAGCACAGCAAGCACACAGGACATTCTCCAGTACCAGCTCTCTGCTCTAACTGCTGGTTTGATCCTACAGATCCTTGCCAAAGGACTTGGGGAGGAAAGTGGTTCTCAGAGAATCATACTTCCCACCCCAGGGCCTTTGCACATGCTCGTCCCTTGCTGGGAACACCTGTCACCTTTCATCTCTTACCAGTTAACTTCCACTTAGGTTTCAAGTCTTAAATCAAATATCACGTTGTCAGAAAAGTTCAGACCCTCTTTTACAGGTCCTTCTTGTTCCTTGTATCTATTCCGACCTATAGTCATACATCTTTGTAGATGACGTTGGGTGTCACCTCCTCCAAGAGACCTTCCTTTCAATCCCACCAAGGTTCAGTGCCCTCCTGCTGGACTCCCAAAGCACCCGGCACTTTGCATTTCACCTTTCATCTTGGAATTCTTTGTATTTCATCTTTGAGGGGTGGATAAAATGATGGAGGCACCAGATCAAGACAGGCTCCCCTGCTGCATGTGCCTGTGGTGCTTCTTACTATCCTTTCACAAAATGCACTGCACCTGTCCAACTTGTCATGACTTATTCGATGTCTGTCTTCTCTCACCAGAGCAGGAACTTCCCGAGGCAGGAACCTACTTGCCTTCTGCACAGCTGTATCCCTAGCATACAGGACAGTGCTTAGCACATTGAAAGAATTATGAGCCTACATATCAACCTTTTCCACTCTGTGCGCACACACACACACTTTTATTCTCCATGTCTATGATAGTGCCTGGCACAAGGTAAAATTCTCAATGGGCACTTGTTGAATAAATGAATACATGATTGGTCTTTATAGGAGTTGAAGCTTTGAGAGGCCAGGGATCACACCTTCAGTGATGTTTTCCATCTCCTTGTGAAAATGGGATCAAGCAAGATCCCCGGAGAAATGCCCCTGTTGTAGGACCAGATCTGGCTTCCACTCCACACAGGCACAGCAAGGCCTCCATGTCCTCACTTCTCAGCTGTTTATGATCTGCCCCACTCTCCTGTCAGCCCCAATCTTTCTTTCCAGTCTTAATTTCCACAATCTCCCCTCAACCTTAGGTCTCAGTCATGGCTTCCCAAGTGGCACTAGTGGTAAGGAATCCACCTGCCAATGCAGGAGACATAAGATCCCTTGGAGAAGGAAAAGGCCACCACTCCAATATTCTTGTCTGGAGTATCCCATGGACAGAGGAGCCTGGTGGGTTACAGTTCAGAGGGTCGCAGAGAGTCAGACACAACCAAAACAACTTAGCATGCATGCATGTGACTTACTATGTAAAGCACAGGGCCCCTCCCATAGTTTCCTGAAGCCCCCTGGTTTCCTCCGTTGTCCCATAGCTACTGTGGAGAGGCTCACAGAAGAAGAGATGCACAAGTTCACCGGCATAGAGGAAACTTCATCTAAAAAGTGATATTTGACCCTGGCCTTGAAAGGTAACCCTCTAACCAGGCTGAGACTGTGAGGGGTGGAGTAGAAAAGAACAAAGGGAGAAAAGGCATTTCAGGCAGAGAGAATGGTCAGCAAAAGCTCAAGGTAGAACCGACTGAAATTCTTGGCAATGTGGCCACCTCGCTCCAGCATTTTCCAGGCAAAGTACTGGAGTAGGGTGCCATTGCCTTCTCCAATTATGGGGGTAGCAGAAGGATTGGCAGGGGCTGGAAGAAAACTTGAATCTAGTATCATTTTAGAGAAAATAAGTAGTAATATCATGAGCAGTAGAGATACTAAGATGTGATCTTTCCTTTTAAAGAGACCATTGTGTAACTGAGCGTGGGACCTTGCCTTTCTCGGTCCTCAGTTTCCTGATCTTCCAGATGAATGTTTTGGATGAGATGAAACTTCCATCTCTTTCCAGCTCTGAAGTCCTGTGACTGAAACTGAAGTCTTCTCTTGGCTCCTAATTCCTGTTCTGGGCCAGGACTGGTGACCAGATATGAGATCAGTCTTGCAGATTTCAAGACAAATGAGGGCTCTGTCTGTGCAGCTGGTGTCCACTTCCCGTGCCCGGGGTTTTGCTCTTATGCTGTGTGCGGCCGGCTGTCACCACATCCATGGTGTCACCAGCTCCTACTGGTCTTTACTCCTCTGAGCTCCTGGAGTGTTCTCGGAGTCTGGCCAGGGGGAAGGTAGCACAGCGGGTCAGGAAGGCTGGGTGGGCGAGAGGGATCCTACCGAGGGCTGGCAGGGCATTGCGGACCCCCTGACAGTCCCTGGCTCAGTAGTCAGGCTTCGTTTTTTCCTATACCCACATTTTTTTTTTTTTTTTTTTTTTTGCAGCCAATGGATTTTGGAATGAGTCAGACCTGGCTTTGAATTCTCTCCTTGTCACTTACTAGCTGTAGGCATTTGGCCTAGTTTAGTTGTATGTTTACTAGTTATTTCATTTGACCGTTAGCTCAATTTGCTTGTTGATACACTCATGTATGCATTCTTCAATAAACGCTTATTTTTTATTTAAAAATTTTTACTGGAGTATAATTGCTCTGTAATGTTGTGTTACATTATACATTAATGTTCTGCTGAGCAATGAACTGACTCAGCCATATGTATATGTGTATATATATATGTATCCCCTCCCTCTTGAGCCTCCCTCCCACTACCACCCCCATCCCACCCATCTAGGTCATCACAGAGCACCGAGCTGAACTCCCTGTGCTATACAGCTGGTTCCCACTAGCTGTCTATTTGACACATGGTAGTATATATATGTCAAACCTAATCTCCCAGTTCATCCCACCTCCCCTTCCCCACTGTGTCCACATGTCTGTTTTCTGCATCTGTGTCTGTTACTGCCCTGGAACTAGGTTAATCTGTACTATTTTTCTGGGTTCCACATATATGCATTAATATACAATATTTGTTTTTCTGACTTACTTCACTCTCTATGACAAACTCTAGTCCATCCACATCTCTACAAATGACCCAGTCGAATTGAATGCCTACCATGTCACACTCGATGCAAGGGGTGCAGTGGTCACCAAGCTGACTCTTACTGCCCTCATGACATAGTGTGACAGGAGTGTTCACCTGCATGTCCAACACAATGGCCACTAACCATTCATAACTATAGAGCACTGGAAATCTGGGTAGACTAGGAAACTGAAGACTGAGGAAATGAATTTTTTTATTTTATTTACTTTTTATTAATTTAAATTTAAAAGCACATATTTGGTTCACTTTTAAGGATGCTTGATATAACTCAGAAATGTGAAGCTATTTTTTCAAATGTAAACCTTATGAAATCTAAACACAGGTCAAATCTTGCTTATGAAAATTTAGCATTCGAATCAAGATGTTCTGGACATGTATAAGAACACATTGGCTTTTAAAGTGTTAGTAAGAAAAAAAAAAGAATAGAAAAATATCTCACTAGTAAATGTTGATTTCAAGTTGGATAGAATACCATTTTTGAAATATTGAGTTATCTAAAAATGTTACCAAAATGAATTTCACCTGCTTCTTTTAACTTTTTTTAATGCGACTCCTGGAAGTTTTACATCACATATGTGGATACATGGTATTTCTGTTGGACAGTGCTCTGTCAGCCAATTAAGCAATGCAACATGAACTTAAAAGATTGTTCAGTTCAATTAAGTTGCTCAGTTGTGTCTGACCCTTTGCAACCCCATGGACTGCAGACTGTGAGCACTGAATGAGGATTTATCTAAAGTGCTTAGTTCAGGATAAGTACTAAGTCAATATTAGCTAATTCTGAATGTCAGACATTGGGCTGTCCCCCACGTTACCCCTTTCCGTCATCTTGACATTGGTGCCTACTTGGGGCCAAGACCTCGTTCCCCTGGTTGAGGGTGACTTTTTTCCCCAGGAGTCTCTTGGGCCTTTCCTGCAAATAGGGTCTTCCCCATCCCACCTCTCAGTCTTTAAGACACTCTAAGTCTCAGTTGTCTCAACTCTATAGGGGGTGGGGGGAGGTGGGGTGGGGAGAGTGCGGGTGTTGGGGTTGTGAGGATTAAACAAGAGCATCTGTGTCAAGTGTCCAGAACATAGCCAGGGCTCAACAAACACCAGGCAGTTTTGTTCTTACGTTTCCATCTCATTCAAGTACCATCCTTTAAATGAAGTAAAGTTAATTTTGTGAAAATCAGTGAGATTGTTCCAGTGAGCCTGTCTGTCCTTCTTTTTCTCACTTTGTAAAAACCGAACTAATGACAGCCTCCTTACCAGCCAGCATCACCCCTGCCAACCCTCACAGCAGGAGGGTACCGCCCACCCACACTGCATGCCTCTCTCTGAGAAGGAGACTGCCTAGACTGGGAGATCTCTACGGATCACTCACTCCAGTCCTTTCCAAACATATTTTAGAAGTGGGATCAGTCTTCACATGAAACTAAAATAACAATAACCATGATAGCAGCTAACAATTATTGAACCTTTACCATAAGCCAGTACCAGCTGAAGTATCTCATGCGCATTATCTCCTTCAATAACCCTTGAGGTCCTCAAGGCCTGTTAGTAAGCAGAAGAGCCCTCAGTTTGTATTAAACTAACTAGCAAGCCTGTTAGTTTAATACAAAACACCTGTGCTCTGAATCCTGGGCCAGCTAAAAAGGGCCTGATCACAAGCGTTTGCATCTTAGATCCTAGACAGCTTACTTAACAGCTCAGAGCCTCAGTTTCCTCATCTCTAAGATACATATGTGCTCATGATAAAATACTAAGCAGGGTAATTACACTAAGCGCTTTGCACACATTAGAGCATGTAATCCACCCAACATCGTGGGAGGGCTCAGTGTTTGTTTTCGCTATTACTACACATCACCTCCTCATGCAGAAGCCCAGAGGGTGAAGTGGATTCAAGAAGGGTTATTCTGGTTGAAAAGAGCAGGGACACCACTTCTTTCTGTCTTATCTTCTGTTGCCCCTTCCCCCAAGGCAACCTTAAGAACCCCTCTTTAGGACTCTAGTGCTCCTTGAAGTATAGTTTGAAACTATGCTTCTCAGCATATCCTCACTCACTGCACAGATGAGAAAACTGAGACCCAGAGAGGGTAGGATACTGGTTCAAGGTCACACACTCAGGGGCAGAGATGGTTCTATAACCCTGGATTCCTGGCTCCCAACCGGGTTGTTGCTAAGGCAACTGGGATCCCCAGGTCTTCCTGCTGCCTCAGAGGAGGTTGTGTGGATGCCAGAACTCCCAGGTTGGGCTCCCTACCCTCCTCCAGTCTCAAAGATAATCCTTTAAAGAATTAAGTGCAGCAATTATGTGGCTGAGACAGAGGTTTTGTTACTTTTTGGTAACCAGTCTTGCAGAGTCTCATTTACTGTCAGTTGAGTGCTCAGAGAGAACCCCCCTTGCTTTCCCCATCTCCATCAGAATTTCCTCCCCACCGCTTTCCCTTCAATTCACAGCAACACCCTGGATTGGCAACCCTCCACAGCACCTCCTCTCACAGCGCTTCCAGTTAGCACAGCAGACGGGCACTGAACAAGCAAAAAGCAGAGCAAAACCCTGAATGAGAAATAGTCACTAGTTACCTTCCAGTGTGTGGTTCTCTTGTTCAGAGTGGAGCAAGGAGTTGAGTCTGGGAGGAAGTACAGCCTGGCTGTTGCTCTTCCTTCTGCCTGGAACGTTCCTCTCTGACCTTGTGGCTGGCTTCTTCTCACTCTGGGCCCCTCCCGGGTCATCTGTTCAGGGTGGCCTTCCCTGGCCAACCCCCGGAACGGGGCCAAGCTACTCTGACCCTTCTGCTTTCTTTAGGACACACAGCTCGCTCCAATCATCCAACTGATTGATTTGCTGATGCTTTTATTCTCTGCCTCCTCCCCTCCATTAGAAAGTCCGGCAGGCAGGAAGCACGTCTTTCTCACTCACTTACTGCAGGCCCAGCACATGGAGCAGTGATTGGCATGTGGTAGGGGCTCCATGTGAGTGTGTGTGTGTTTTCTTAGTCATGCCACTCTTTGTGACCCCATGGACTGTAGCCCACTGGTTTCCTGCGTCCATGGAATTTTTCAGGCAGAAATTCTGGAGTGGGTTGCCATTTCCTACTCCAGGGGCTCCATACTATTTGTTAAATGAATAAGAGGAGGAAGGAATTGGAGAGCAAAGTGCAAAGAAGAGAGAGTTAAGAAAGAATTCTAGTTCCATGTCTGTCACTAACTTGCAGTGGGACCTTGGGCAAGTTTCTTAGCCTCTTTGGTTCACTATGTTGTCTTCAGTTGCAAAATTAAAGAATTGGAATTAGCGCTGGCTGCATGCTCACATCTCCCTATAATGCTTTTCACACTGAAGCATAGTTTTGTTTTTAGACATCCATCTTACCCACCAAATGCTATGTTCTTAGGGACAGAAACCAAGTTTTAGTCTGCAATCTAACCTTGCACAGGGCGCTGAACATACAAGGACGCTAATAATGTTGGATGAGTGAATGGATAGATGGATGGATGGGTGGGTGGATGGATGGGTGGAAGGCTCTCAGAAGTCCCTTCCAGGAGTAGAGACTTAGGGTTCTAGGGGTCTTGTAAGCAGGGGCAATTAAAAGAGGAAGTAGGTATCCAGGTCTCTGCCTCCTTTGGTGTTTCAGCTTGGATATGCTCCTTAGTCTTCCCAAATCCATTTGGAGGGGTTCAGGCTGTTCCTGCTTCCCCAACCCCTAAGGCAGAGAACTACCTGCTCCATCAGAGGTAAGACCATGGAAGAAGTGGGACTTCTTGGTGGTCCAATAACTCAGACTCCAAGATCCCAATGCAGGGGCCCCAGGTTCAATCCCTGGTCAGGGAACTAGATCCTACATGCTGCAACTAAAGATCCTGTGTGTCACAACTAAGACGCAGAGCAGCCAAATAAATAATACATATATTAAAGAAAAGACCATGGAAGGAGTGGTACAAGGGTGGCATGACACGATCTCATTAAAGAGTCCAAGACAGCAAATCATCCAAACAGCACAGTGTGTAAAGGATACGGCAACAATCCAGTGGACTGGGGGCAGCTGGAGCACAGTCTGGTGTACTTTTCCTGCAAAGAGCTGGATGGTAAATATTTTAGGCTTTACGAGCTATATTTTCTCTGTTGTAGCTCCTCAACTCTGCAGCCACAGATGATTCCTAAATGAGTGAGCATGGCTGTATTCCAAGAAATCTAGGTATGGACACTGCAATTTGAATTTCATCTAATTATCATGTAACGCAATGTATTATGCTTGATTTGATTTTTTCTAACTATTTGAAAATCTCACACTCATCCTTAGCTTGCAAGCAGTACAAAAACAGGTGATGGGTTGGACTGGCCCCTGACCTAGAAAGGACAAGACAGTGTTGGGGAGCTTCTCTGGGAGGCTTTCTGCAGGAGTGACAGAGGGGCCAGGGAAGGATTTGGATAGGAGAGCAGCAGAGGTTCGGGTCTGAGGTGAGCAGCAGGGCACCAGCTCAAATGGCAGCAGAGGTCAGGAAGATGCAGGGCATGAGTGAGGCCGGCCAGGAGGGGCTGGGGGAACTCACACACCCCTGTCCCATCTGTCAAGACCTGCAGCATCTCAGCTCCAGTCCTTTATTGCCAACATGCCCGTTTTTCAGATATCCAGAGTTTCAAGAGAAGTCTGGATTGTTCTGAAAGGAAATATGGAAGAACAAACAAACAAACAACATAGACTGGGTCAAACAGGACCTGAGAAGGGGAGACTGGCTTATGGACCAGCGGCTTGCCATTCTGGGCTTTGGAGTGAGAGGGAAAACTTCTGAACCTGGGCGCATGCTCCAAGGATAGATGGACACTAGGAAGAGGGGACTGATGCCCACTGGATAAACAAGGCCTATATTCCCAAATAGTCCATTTGCCTGAAATACTTTGAGGAAATCATTGTTAAAGTCTAAGCATATTTGGTTAGATTGCAGAACTTAAATCTTCTCCTTTTTTTTTAATTAAAATTTTTTCTTAAATTGGCATTACATATAATAAAGTTCACTGATCTTATTAAGTACAGTTCAGTGGATTAATTTTGTTGGTTCCTAAACTTCATGTATATGGAGTCATACAGAAAATGCTACTTGGGGTCTGGCTCGCTTCCCTCGACCTTGTCTGAGATCATTCATGTCACTACAGGTAGCAGTGGTCTGTGCTCACATACTATTGCTCCATTTACTGATTTTATGGCTAATGGGTATTTCGTTTGTTTCCAGTTTATGGATTCTATGAATGGCATCGCTATCACCATTCCTGTATGTGTCTTTTTGTGGACATAAGCACTCACTTCCCTGGGCTGTGGACTTGCTGGCAGTCTGGAAGGATGTGCTTGCTGTGAGTAGTTTCAGATTCTGCCTCCAGGTCCTCAGGGGCCCAGGCCCTCTCTCCTTTGCAGCTAGGTGCCCCTACTGGAACATTTGACCACACTGGTATGTGGTGGGGGGGGGGGGGAGCGGCAAGAACATGGCATGAAGAGCCAGAAGTCAGCGGTCAGCACATGGTACAGCATCAGTACCATGAGACAGATGAGTGACCACACAGCATCAGCATCATTTTGATCCTTCACTCAGAAAAACAAGCTGAGTTGTCTGAGGTCAAGTAGATATTAAGGGGACACCCTGGGTTTAAATCCAGATTCATCCAACTCCAGAGTCATGTCGCTAATTGCTCTAACTACCTGGGAGTGGGGACCTATATTTTTACCCACCAGCATCCATTCCTTTCTTTTTGCTAACAGCATCTCAGTTGTGTTTTGGAGAGGCATCCAGGGGCTACCTGATGCAGTCTTAGTGGGCTGTCACTCTGGCCATCCTCAGCCCTGGGCCAAGGTGTAGGCTCAGCACTAGAATGAGGGGACTCAGGTAGCGAAGGGTCCCAGGGTGAAAATTTTAAGGATGCACTCACTGTCTACTGTTGTGTTAGTTGTTCAGTCATTCTGACTCTTGGTGACCCCATGGACTGTAGCCCTCCAGGCTCCTCTGTTCATGGAATTCTCCAGGCAAGGATACTGGAGTGGGTTGCCATTTCCATCTCCAGGGAATCCTCCTGGCCCAGGGACAGAACCCGGGTCTCCTGCATTGCAGGCAGATTCTTTACTAAGCCCTCACTCTCAAGGCATGCAAATGTGGGGTCAGCCTCTCCCTCATCTCAGTTCTACAGGGAACACAAGCTCAGCAAGCCCAGCCCCCTGGAAGCAATCTGGATCTTGAGATTGCTCACAGAGATGAGGGGCATCCTTCCAGTGGTGATGGTCTGAGTTGATCACCCATCCACTCCTGGCTCTTGTCTTTTGGGAACCCTATACTCTCATTCTGTGTCGCTCATAACTAAGCCCTCGGCGTTAATTTCCCCTTCTGTGTAAGTTATGCAAAGTTGGTTTCTGTGGCTTTTAAGGAAGACACTGTGTGCTCTGGAGCATATTGCCTGATGCTTCAGTCTCATTTACTCCATCTGGAAAATGGGGATTCAGTGCTTAGCACTCCAGCTGGAAAACAAGGCGAGTCCCCGGATAAGGGATACCTCTAGGCATTGCTTCCCAGCCTTGGCTCCATGTTGGCACCACCTACTGAGACTTAACAGCCTGATGCCTAGGCTTGCAGACATTCACAGTCTCTGGGGTGGGCTCACATAACAATATTTTGCAAAGTTCCACAGGTGATTCCAGGGAGTTATGAGGGCGAGAACAATTGCTCTAAACAATGCGGGATTTCTGTGGGTAATTAGCAGCTCCACTGCTCTTGCATCGCCCCCGTGGCTCCACACCTGGGACTTCAGCGTTGCATCAGCATGGCCCTCATCTGGGCAGCAGGCAGATGGGAGGAGAAGCATGAATCTCTTATCTCTACTAGGCCTCTCTTATCCCTAGGTTTTCAAGGATCCCAGCAGCAGCCTGGTGAAAGCCAGAGGGCTTAGTTTAAAATCCTCAGGCAATTGGAGAGGCTTGTGCCTCAGAGTTGCTGAGGAGTCTGCAGTCTTAGAGCCTAAGGCCATAGAGAGGTCATGGTGGCCATTTCCTTGCAGGAGGCACTGGCAGGGCCCCTGGAATAGGCAGCAGGAGTCCTGGGTTCAGGTCTCAATTCTGCCAATGGGACATTAACCAGTGAGCCCAGACAAACAGCAACAGCTGCAAAATGAACAGATATTTAAGAATCATTGTATGCGAGGCATCAAGCTGGTATCCTCAACTGGGGCATGTTAAAGGACTCTGAATTAGAAGACAAAACTGGGACCCCAGGATCTGTACTTGTCAGTGGGCACCCAAGTGATTCTGGTATTGTGGGCCCTTGGATACTGACCCTGAGGTTGAGTGATCCAGGGGATTCCGAGGAGGGAAGCAGAGTTGAGCCTCACAGCAGAAGGTGCTGTGTCAGGGAGGAGTGGAATATTTTGGATGACGAGACAAAGTGAGTAAAGTGAGACACTGACCTCAAGCAGTCTCCTAACATCAGGCCTTCAGTAACTCAACAGCTACTCGATGGAGTAGGACCTACTGCTGTGTAATATACATCCCAGCTCCTATGTCTTTTCCTCCACCAGCCAGTCTTGCATTGTCCTCTTTGTATATCTAAGACCAAGAACTCCTTTAGATTTGCTTATTTCCACAATCCTCTGACACTTACATGTAGCTTTATGCAGTTTCCCCTCTCATCTACTATTTGAGGCAGTTCTTATAATTTCCTGGTTAACATGGGAGACTGGACTGATCATCCTGTTTCTCAGTACAAAACTCTCATGGATACATGGTCAGTAAGAGTAAGTAAGTAAAAGGGCCCAAATCCAAACTTAGGCATCAGACCCTACATCCAATGACCCTAGACTAAGATTATCTATCTGTTTCTCTGCTTACTCATCCATTTGTCCCTCATCCATCCATTCAGCCAGCCACATGTTCATCCAACCACATTGCTAACTTATTTTTGTCTGCTTATTTCTGCCATCTATTTAATATGCTCATCTATTTCTGTTTGGGCTTTCCTGGTGGCTCAGTGGTAAAGAATCCACCTGCCAATGCAGGAGGCATGGGTTCGATCCTGCCCTGGGGCAGGAAGATCCTCTAAGGAAGGAAATGGCAGCCCACTCCAGTATTCTTGCTTGGGAAATCCCATGGACAGAGGAGCCTGGCAGGCTGCAGTCCATGGGGTTGCAAAGAGTCAAACACGACTTCTTACCTACTAAACAACAATTTCTGTTTATCCATTTAACACAATTTGTGTCTATAACAAGTTGTTTATTGCAAATATTTATCGAGCCTGCCATATATCTCACTCCCCCTACTTGCATCTCCTGCTTCCACTCTCCAAATACCTCATCTTCCCTTTGAATGCTTTCTCCATTGACCTTTTTCCAGGACCCTTAGTTTGTGTGACCACAGCCTCCACTTGCCTGTCTCCTAACTCACACTCTCCCCTGATTGCTGTGACCTGACCCCTTGTCCTTCCATGACTGCCCCGACCTGGTTCCATTCCTCCCTAGGCTAGACTCCGGGGAAATATTGATTGACTCGCTGACTGGACCCCCAGCTGGGCTGTTTGCAACTCCAGGGCAAGGACCACGTCTCTTTCAGGGTTCCACCCTTCTCAATTTCCAGTCTAGGGCTAGGCACACGCTGCACATTTTGTTCATACTGGCTGGCTGGAATTTGCAGTCCTTGGGAGTTGGAAGGGTCCTTTCAACTATTATTCATTTGACAAATCTTGCATGATTTGTCTTGCTAAATGCTCTTGCCAGGCCTAGAGATTAAAGAGTACAACCTTCTGTGCAGATGGGGACAGGGAAGCCCTGGGAATGACCAGGGCTCTGTCAAGGTCCCACAGCTGAGGCAGAACCTTGAGCACAGAGAAGAGAACATCACTACTATGGATTGTGATGGCTCCTGGGCTTCTCCCAGAGCCAGATGGCATGTGCTTGAAGGTGTCCACAGAGGAGGTATTGGGAAACCCGGGCTGCTTCACCAAGTCACACCAATCAGTCCCCAGTGAGAGCCACAGGGAGCTGCCTTCTGGGTGGCAGGAGAGCCTGAGTCAGCTTCACCTGCACAGATGACATCAGAATGACCAGGGGCTGGCAAGGGAGAGGAGTGGCCCTGGGGGCTCTAAGGGAAGGAAAGCAGGGGACCCTAGCTGGCTCCCAGGGTATCACACCCCTGACACAGGATATCTGAGCAATGGAGTCCACGGCCTAGTATCGAGGACTCTCTAATTAGGCTGGACTTTCCCTCACTGTTGGAAATATCCGCTCTCCCTGTCCCTACCCTATGCTAAAATCAGATTCATAAGATATGATGTTAGAGTTTATCTAGCTCTGAGGTTCTTAAACTTGAGAGAGCCCCAGAATGAGTTCCAAGCCCGGGTAGCTCCGGGTAGCACACCACTGAGCGAAAAAGTTGCAGCAGGACACACAATATACTGCTTTAACAACCCACCCCACCCCCTGAATCTTCCCTGGTGGCTCAGAGGTTAAAGCGTCTGCCTCCAATGCCAGAGACCCGGGTTCGATCCCTGGGTCGGGAAGATCCCCTGGAGAAGGAAATGGTAACCCACTCCAGTATTCTTGCCTGGAGAATCCCATGGACAGAGGAAGCCTGGTAGGCTACAGTCCACGGGGTCGCAAAGAGTGGGACACGACTGAGCGGCTTCACTTACTCACTTCACTTACCCTCTGAAAGCAAGCGAAAACCCCCAATGCTATATATCTCCTACTGGTATATTTATATGTGAATGTAAGAAGGGTTACACACCTAAATAATTACATTGTTTGCCTTTGAAGAAGGTATTGCTGGTGGTGGCAAAGAGGCCTTTAGCCTTAAATGTAATTCTTTATTATTTGAGAAGGAAAATATACCATGTAAATGCAACACTTAAAGATTTCTCCAATTTTTTTTCACCCATTTTATCTGGTTGGAAGTCTGAGAATCTGCGTTTTAGCAAAGTTTCTGTGCTTCTGTACAGTTGATCCATGAATTGCACTTTGAGAAAAGCTGGTCTAGTCCCATCATTGTACAGATAAGTTGAGAGTCAGAGAGTCAGGAAACTACCTAAGACCACACAGCATGATAGTGACTGAGCTGGGACTTGAGCCCAGGAGGTTTTACTCCACAGCGCTCTTGTACATGATGACATGAGAAAGAAACTCAGGAGAAGAGTGGAGATTGGGGATAGGGCATGGATGTGCACAGGCAGAGTGTGAGCAACTGGGGCTCAGTGTACACTGGGAACTGGGCCCATTGGCGGCCTCTGTGCTGGAGAGGGATACAGGGATGGTGGGTAGGGGAGGAGGAGGCAAGAGGGGGAATTATTACTCATCTTTATGATTTTTTCTCAAGCCAGCCTGGTCTCAGGCCCCTCTTCCTTTCTGGATTTCCCTGCCTTGTGCAGCTCACTGCTGAGGCCCTCCTGTTTCCAGCAGGTGCAATGGCTCCCGTTTTGGACAGCCTTGTGGCTAGGTAACCTGGGGCATTTGTTTTCCCTTTCTTGACTGCATCATCTTCATCTTTAACTTATACAGTGGACTGAGCTTCCCTGGTGGCTCAGTGCTAAAGAATCCACCTGCAATGCAGGAGACGCAGGTTCAACCCCTGGATCAGGAAGATCCCCTGAAGAAGGAAATGACAACCCACCTCGGTATTCTTGCCTGGTAAGTTCCATGGACAAAGGAGCCTGGCAGGGTACAGTCCAGGGGGTCACAAAGAGTTGGAGATGATTGAGTGACTAAACAACAACAAACATACAGAGGCTCCCAAACCTGACTCAGCACCCTCTTAGAGACTCATTTAAAAATCCGGAAAGCTGCGCTTCCCTGGTGGCTCAGAGGTGGAGAGTCCGCCTGCCAGTGCAGGAGACATAGGTTCCATCTCTGATCCAGGAGGATCCCACATGATGCAGAGCAACTGAGCCACGGGCAGCAACTATTAAGCCTGTGCTCTAGAGCCCAGGAACTGCAGCTACTGAAGCCCACATGCCCTAGAGCCCATGCTCAACAACAAGAGAAGCCACTGCACTGAAATGAGAAGCCCACACCCCTACTAGAGAGCAGCCCCCATTTGCCAGAACCAGACAAAACCTTCTAGCATTGAAGACCCAGCACAGCCAAAAATAAATGAATAAATTCAGGCTCCTCTGTCCATGGGATTTGCCCAGCAAGAGTGCTGGAGTGGATTGCCATCTCCTTCTCCAGGGGATCTTCCTGACCCAGGAATCGAACCCAGGCCTCCCACATTGCAGGCAGACACTTTACCATATGAGCCACCAGGGAAGCCCTGGTTACAGACTGCTGGGCCCCTCTGTAATGGGGAGGGGACTGAAACGTGGGTTTTTTTTTTTGTCTTTTTTCTTTTAAAACTTTTTATTTTATATTGGGGTATAACTGATTAATAATGCTGTGATAGTTTCAGGTACACAGCAGAGCATCTCAGCCATACATATGCATGTATCCATTCTCCCCAAACTCCCCTCCCATCCAGGCTGTCACAGAACATTGAGCAGAGTTCTCTGTGCTATACAGTAGGTCCTTGTTTGTTATCCATTTAAAATACAACAGTGTGTACTTATCAATCTCAATGGAACTTGCATGTTTTAACAACCTCATCCCTCTGTCCCTCCGGGATCCCTACAAAGTCTTCAGTTAGAAAACCGCTGTGCTACTAGTCATTTTCCCTGAGCAACACCTCCAGCCCTGGGCCTTGGGCAGTCTGAGGTTTGGCCTGTGAGGAGGGCTGTGGGCACTGAGGAATCCAGAGCGGCAGGCAGGCCTGCTCCCCAGGAGACCTCTCCCCTAGCCACCCCTTGTCTAGTGGTTCTGGATTTCCTCCCTCAGGGCCGGCCTCTTCCTCGCCTGGGCAGAATGTCTGGAATGTGGGGCTGGTTGGGCTGCCAGAGCTGCCTCTGGAATCCAGGCATTGGAGAGCAGACTCTTGCCTCTGAAGGCCTCTGCCCTGCCAGCCTGGAGGTGACTGTACAGGACCCAGGCGTCTGAGAAAGCGAGGAAGGGGCAGGCATTAGGGCCCTGAGCACATCGGGCAGTCTCTCCGGGCCTCAGTTCTTTTGTCTGTGTGCTAGGTGAAGATGTATCACACAGTTAATGTGTGTTCCGTCGCTTCAGTTGTGTCCGATTCCTTGTGACCTCCTTGGACTATAGCTCGCCAGGCTCCTCTGTCCATGGAATTCTCCAGGCAAGAATACTGGAGTGGGTTGCCATTTCCTCCTCCAGGGGATCTTCCTGAGCCAGACTGAACCAACCTCTCCTGTGTCTCCTGCATTGCAGGCAGATTCTTTACCAAAGAGCCACCAGGGAAGCTCCTTTATTTGTAACCATGTCCTACCCTCTACACGTATGGCGTTTTGGCACGTGCCATCTATCTGTTGTAGGAAGCGGGAGGTCCCCCTTTAGGGCTCCAAGAGTGGGCTCTTGTCTAACACTCGGAAAAGAATTGTCTGAGGAGACATGTGCTGACAAAGCAAGAGATTTTATTGGGAAAGGGCACTCAGGTGGAGAGCAGTAGGGTAAGGGAACCCAGGAGAACAGCTCTGCCGCATGGCTCACAGTCTCGGGTTTTATGGTGATGGGATTAGTTTCCGGGTGGTCTTTGGCCAATCATTGTAATTCAGAGTCCTTCCTGATGGTGCACTCATCGCTCAGCCAAGATGGATGCTAGCGAGAGGGATTCTGGGAAGTGGATGGACATGCGGTGTCTCCTTTTGACCTTTCCCTAACTCTTCTGGTTGGTGGTGGCTTATTAGTTCCGTATTCCTTACCAGGATCTCCTGTCATAAAACAACTCATGTGAATGGTTACTAAAGGGACTGGCCAGGGTGGGCGGTTTCGATCAGTGTGCTTCCCCTAACATATCCATTCTCTGCACCTATCATATTTCATTAGCACCATATGAAGAGCTATTGGAACTTCATAGATGAATTAGACACCACTGATTCGGAAAACCACCACTTTTTGCCCCAGGCACACTGCTTAGAGCTTTTTTCTTTTTTTTTTTTTTTGATGTGGACATTTTTTAAAAAGTCTATATTGAATTTTTACACTATTGCTTCTGTTTTAAGTTTTGTTTTTTTGGCCTCAAGTCATGTGGGATCTTAGTTCCCCAACGAGGGATCAAATTGGCAACCCCAAGGCTGGAAGGCAAAGTTCTAACCACTGGACCACCAGGGTCCAGTGGAGGTTTGCTGGAGGTTTGCTGATTCACTATCTTATTTAATCCTGACAACCCCTGTGAAATAAGAACCCCATTCAGCCACTTCTATTTTCACCCCCATTTGGCAGATGAGGAAACTACTTCCCAGAGAGATTAAGTAACTTGTCCAGTGCCTCACAGCTGCAAGACGGCAGAGCTGGGTTTGAATCCAAATGTCTAACCTTGAGTCCAAACCTCCCGTTGTGCCCCAACTCCTTGGTAAATGCAGCAAGAGGGAGAGGGACCACACAGTGCTATCCTTTCCAGACCTCACTGTCAGACCAGCACAGAGCAATCTGCACTTGACAGGGGCACAGAAGCCCTGGCAGTTCATGGGGAGGTGCAGAGGGAGAGGCCAAGAGACCTTCCTGAGCGGGCAACCGGGTGATGGACCTGGTAGGCGTGGGCAGGATGGCAGTCTCCCAGTAGGAGCCAGTGGAGGGTGATGGGCTGAAGCTGACCGATATGCAGGCCATCTGCACCTCATCTATGAGGCCCACTGTAAAAGGATAATGTGGGGGGCCTTATTCAAAAGTTACTCGGATGTGTAAGACAGAGAAAGCAGAGCACTGGGTCGAGAGTGGGGCCTTGCTAGATGCAGGTGGCGTGGCCATGGATCCAAATCCTGTGATTAGACTGGAGCATAACCAAGGGCCGAGGCTAACAGCACAGGTCTTAGATATAGATAAACTCGGTTCAAATCCTATCTCTGCCATTTAAGAGTATGACGACCTTGGACAAGTCACTTAAAACTAAATCCCTAACACATATATATGGAATTTAGAAAGATGGTAACAATAGCCCTGTATACGAGACAGCAAAAGAGACACTGATGTATAGAACAGTCTTATGGACTCTGTGGGAGAGGGAGAGGGTGGGAAGATTTGGGAGAATGGCATTGAAACATGTATACTATCATGTATGAAACGAGTCGCCAGTCCAGGTTCGATGCACGATACTGGATGCTTGGGGCTGGTGCACTGGGACGACCCAGAGGGATGGTATGGGGAGGGAGGAGGGAGGAGGGTTCAGGATGGGGAACACATGTATACCTGTGGCAGATTCATTTCGATATTTGGCAAAACCAATACAATATTGTAAAGTTTAAAAAAACAAAAACTAAATCCCAGTTCCTTCCTCTGCAAAATGAAAATGGTAACAGTAGTGCCTTATCAGGAGGATCTCTTTCAGGATCAAATGAGATGATGCTTAGCCTAATACTTCATAAATTGGGACAAATATCAGTTATTTATAGATTCATTGTAATTGTTGTTATTACCATACAAAAGGCAGAAAAGTGGTTTGTGGCTGTGGAGAAGGGGACATGGGAGGGATACTGATTCTCGGGGGTGTGGGCAGGGCCAATCAGATCCCCTGGTCTGGGGGCAGGTAAGGGTGGGTATGACATCAGAGGTTCTGTTTCATGTCCGTTTTGGAGCGACTCACCACCTCCCAGCTTCCTGTTGGGGTGACCTAACCAAAGCCTTGGACCAGCCAGCCGGGCTCCGGGAGCTCTGTGCCAGCCCCACCCACCAGAACCAGCCTGAGGCAGGCTGACAGAGGGCTGGATTGGGCAGGTGAGCTCATTCTCTCCAGCCTGACCAACCAAGCCGGACACTGCTCCTGGCAGGAGCTGTCAGAACTCCCAGCTGGGGGTCAGGATGAGCTGGAGGGCCTGGTGGTGCCCAGATGCCCATGGCCAGCAGGTCTGCTGAGTGTTTGATTACATTCCCGGGCACCCCAGGTAATGCCAGGGCTAGTGGTTCCCACTCCTGCTGTGTCCCGTCTGTCAGCCTCGGAGCTGACATCCCCCAGCTCAGCCCCCACAGCCCACCTGCCTTCCACCTTCTGCTGCTTCCCCTGGGCTGCAGCCCTCATGGAGCCAGGTGGCCTCATCCCCGATGACTTCATCCTCCTTAAAGGCACCATGTCCCTTTCTTTGACAGTCAAGCCTCTGGAGCCCTTCCTGTCCACAGGTCCACAAACTGACTCCAGGGTCCCCGCTCTGTACCCACTCCCATGCCGCTCTATGTGACCCTCCCCAAGAAGAACACAGTACGACAGAAGAGAGGCCAGCCCCAGAGATGACAGCTTGCATCTCATGTTCATTGACCATGTTGTCTCAGTGTAACCAGTCCATCAGCCAACTGTCCCCATGAGCTGAATCTTTTCTCCGGACCAGTCCTCCAAGGTGGACTACACTCTTCCCATACCCTCTGGGTACGCAGTTCACATGGGGCAGTAATGCAGAAGTTCCTTCCATTAGGGTGACAGACCAGTCCCATTTCCCTGAAAGCCCCACATCCCTTGAAGCCCCTCAGTCCCATGCCAAGCAGGTTGCTTGTCAGCCAATCCTGCACTTGCATCTCTGATGTCCTGGCTCTCATGACTTGTGCCTCTGATTTCCCCTGAATTAACCTAAGATTTCAGCCTTCCCCAGAAGGAATTAGAGGGGTTCAGCCTGTTACAAATGAAAATACAATTATCTGTGCTTCTAGACTCTCTGGACACCTTGAAATTTTCCATCTGGTTAGAATTTTCATCACTGCTCAAGCCCCTCATTTACACTCCCTACACCATGGGGAATGTGGACAGATTGCTCTAGAAAGGAAAACCTAGGAGGGAGAGGGGAAGCACTCACCCAGACCACAGTGGGGAGTCTAGCTTTCTCCAGGCAAAACAGGAGAGTGGGCAGGGATGGAGTGCTAGGTCTTTCTTTAGAAGCTTACAGCATCCTATGTCAAGAATACTAGAGCTTTAGAATCTCAGAGCTGGATCTTAAAGATCAGAGTTCAACACCTGCTTCAATGAAACAGGGAAACTGAGGTCCAGGCAGGGGATTCAGAATCAGATGTAATTCTTTTAATGCCTATGACATGGCTGACACTGCTGGGAAACACTGATGCCAGGGCCTGTTCCCAGGGAGTCAGAGGCAACAATTCAGTGGGTGGGCAGTGGTTGGACACTAGAATTTGTAGCTCCCCAAGTGATGCCAGTGTGCAGCAGCCCCAGTTGAGAACTCCTGGGTTAGACAGAGATCCCTGGAGCTTCCCAGGTGGTTCCATGGGTACCCGGTTAGGACCTGGGGCCAGCAGGGAGGAGGATCAGGGCCTGAGGCAAGAGTGGAGGGGGAACTGGAGAGGAGGGGACGGATGTCAGTAGCGATCTGCAGTTCTCGGTTCATCCCATTCCTCATCTCCTCTTACCCCCAGGCTGCAGACATCCCTTCACTGGACAGGCTGGAGGCCAGTCTTGGCCAGGATGGGGAGCCCAAAGGCAGATAGTCGCACATGACTAGTCAAAGGATTCCTGGGGCTGCCTAGCCACCTTCCTCGGGTTAATGCCTAATCGGCCCAGACTGGGAGACTTGGGCGGCAATCAGCCAAGTGGATAATTGCCCAGGTTAGCCTTTCCATTGGTGTTGATCACAGGAGTCCTCTCGTGCTGTAAACCCCTACGGCTTTCAGGCAGCCTGTAGGAGGGACGCCTGGGAGATTCCTCCCTGGACGTCTCAGGCAACACGTGGCAGCCACTTGCTGGACACCTGTGGTCATGCCCAGTGCTGGTGACAGATCCCTGAGGGCGTGGTCCACAGGGACTGCAGTCATTCCATGAATGGATATCTCCCGAGAGCTGGGATACAGCCAAGAGTCTCTTCACTCCTCCATAAACAAGATCAGAACCTGGGGACTTCCCTGGTGGTCCAGTGGTTAAGAATCCACCTGCCAACTCGGGGGACACAGGTTCAATCCCTGGTCAGGGAACTAGATCCCACATGCCCATGTACAACGAAGCCCGTGCAACACAACTACTAAAACCTGTGCGCCCTAGAGCCCATGCTCCACAGCAAGAGAAGCCCCTGCTGGCTGCACCTAGAGAAAGCCCACTGACAGCAATGAAGATCCAGTGCAGCCAAAAATAAATATATTTTTAAAAGACCAGAACCTTAATGGTTCCACTTAAACACAGGGTCCCCTAAACCAGAGCCTGAACATCTAGAAAACCTAGTCCTAGCCAAAGAACCAGGTGTTAGCATTTGTCACTTGGCAGAGGAAATATATCTTTTCTAAGTGGCCTCAGCAGTTTTGAGTCCATTTAACAAATGAGGAAACAGAGGAAATTGATGTCATCTGCCTTAGGTCACATGGTTTTGATAAGAGTAAGAATAAGGATAAATAGAATGTTTATTTATTAACCAGGTTCAAGGGCAGCTTGAACAGTAGCTCAGCTGGACATCAGGTAGAACTGCTAAGAATCAGAACTGACTGCTGGGAAAGGTAGTGAGTTCCCCATAATTAGAGGTATGCAAGCAAAGACTTATTTATTTGTCAGGGAAGCAGCAGAAGGGTTGCAAGTCCAGGGAGAGAGGAAGGTAGGGGTACTGAACAGGATGGTCTCAGAGCCATTTTCAGCTCTGTGGGGCAAATAACTATATCCCCAGTGCCTAGTACAGTGCCTGGAAAAGAGATCCAGGCACTGAGCTGTGCATTTTACACACATCTCTGTCCCATGATTCTGCACAACCTTACAAAGCAGGGATTCCTGTTACCCCCATTTCACGGCTGGGGAAGCCAGAGATCAGAGAGGTTAAGTCACTCATGGAGAAAATCACAGCTGATAACTGTAAGAAGAATTTCCTTTTATGGGGGACTTAGTCTGCTAAGTGCCTTCCCTCAACCTTTATATCATTTAAATCTCATAACAATCTTGTAAGGTAGGAGTTATTATCTACCCAAAAGGAAACTGAGGCTCAGACTAGTAATGCCCCCAGAGTTACTGAGTTAGTAGGTGGCAGTGCCAGGGTTCTGAACCAGACCTCGAGGGGAGGGGTGCTTGTGCTTGTTCATCTCAGATCTGCAGAGTTGGGAGGAGAAAGGAGAGAATTCTGGCCGGAGAGCTGAGCAACCTGGGGCCTTTCCCAGGGCCTCGTGGTCTCTGTGCATCCTCAGACAAGTACGATCTGACCAGGGCCTCAGTTTATCCCTCTGTAAAACAGAGAAGGCAGGTGGAGATGGGCAGGACTTCTCAGCAACTCTCCAGCCATCATTTTCCATGACTTGATTCCCCACCGTGAGTTCTGGGCCACAACCCAGTTGGCTCCCTCCCTCCCTCCTGCTCCGTGAGACAGAGAGCTGGCAGGAGGGGATGATCCGCCTCAATTCTCCCACCTCCTTTTCCCTCCTCCTCCTCCTGGGCTGGGACACACCTACTCCAACTTTCTCAGCAGCCTCTTTGAGTGTGCGCCTTCCTGCTCTGAGACTCCGCGCCTCCCTCCGGAGCTTGTCAGCCCTTGTGAAAGGGGCTCCTGCCCAGCGGCCCACTCCGGGGCACCCTCCCCCACCCAAAGGGCCCAGGTAAGAACTGCTGGAGGGTGGGAAGTCAGGGGGCGGGGGTTGCGAAGTTTATCCATTCTGGTCCCCAGTAGGGGCTCCTGGAAGGTTCAACAGAACCTGGGAGATGGCTGGAGCAGGCACAGCAGGGGTAGGATGCCTGGGCCCTGCCTGAAGCCAGGTACACCTAGGTACACTGAATGAGGCCAGCCCAAGCCTAGCGCTGGGGATCGGGGCCCAGAATGGACAAGGTTAGGGCTTTGATCTCCTGGAGGAGCAAGGTCATATTTGTACGTGTGGAAAGTTGGACTCCTTTGCTTGGAAGAATGAAATTCCCTGCTCAGGCTTTCTGGGGATGACCTTCAAGGGGATGGGGAGACAAGCTTCTCTTTGATTTGAGGAGGAAGGGCTGGGGCCAGGGAACCAACAGATGCTAAGACCTCGTGTGTGTCCAAGGCGGGGGGCACAGGATCCCTACACAGACAGAGTCACCTGGTGAGGGGGCGGGAGGCAGGCCTAAGGGAGAGGTAGACATCTGGCCGGCCCTGACTCTTGTGGGACTCTTTAGAGGCACCCAGATTAGAACCTCAACTCTCCTGGCTGGGGGAGGGCTGTGAAAGGCAGCGAGCCTGAGGCCAAGGGCAGCACTGGGGTGGGTGGGGGGAGCGGGAGCAGCTCTTGGGGGAAGCAGGAATCCGATGTGTATCTGTGGAGGTAGGATGGAGGGAGTGGAACACTGAACAGGGCCGCCAGGGCCGGAGTTCAGCCCTCCTCTTGGGTGGGGGCGGAAGTAGCCCTCCGCTTGGGGGGGAAGCAGCGACCATGCTGAGGTATGCTGAGGGCTCAGAGAGGCTAGGCTGTCTCTGACCCCAGGCGCACAGCACTCAGGAGCAAGGCTGGGGTTTAGGGCACCAGGGAGGTAGAGAAGCAGGCTCAGGATGCAGTACTTTCAATCCTTCAGCTTCCTCTATGGATGGGTGGGTGGGGGAGCGCTGAGCCTGGGCAGGTGGGCAGTGCCCTCCACGCAGAAATGAGCAACAGTTACTACTACAGCTGACACCTTTTGGATGCTTCCTGTGTTCAGGGATGGGGCTGACTACTTAGGGTCATTTGAAAATGTTGCATTTTCAAAGCAGGCAGGGGAAAGGAGAATTTCATTATTTGTGTGCTTGTAAGTCATGGGCGGTGTGGCTTGAAACTATTCCATACAGTTCTGGGCCTATTTCCCTACATTTTAAATAAGGGGGCAGTTGGATTATTGTTAAGATCCATTCCTTTTTAATTAATTTTAAAACATTGGAGTATAGTTGCTTTACAATGCTGTGTTAGTTTCTGCTGTACAGCACAGTAAATCAGCCATACATATACATATGTCCATTCTCTTCTAGACTCCATTCCCACATAGGTCATTACAGAGCATCCCTGTAAGATACACTCTTACTCTCACTCCCACAAGGCTGCTGGGTAGACAGAGCAAGAATGATTGCATTTTGCAGGTGAGGAAGCTTTGGAACTTAGCATCCCCCAGTGCAGGAAGAGGCAAGCTCAGGTTCCTCCCAGGGCTCTCCACGGAGCACAGATTACACCCCTGGCAGGAAAGGACTGAGCCCATGAACTGGCTAGGGTGGTGGAGCAAAACAGCGAGGCCCTGTCTGCTACAAGCTCCCTGGGCCTCAGTTTCCTCATCTGTAAATGGGGAGAATCTGGAGGGAATCAAGGTCTCCCTAAAACTTGTTTCCATGCTCAGTGGCCTCTTACGGATGCAGGGAACCAGACCTAGAAGGACATTGGCACGCTCCAGATCACACGTGTCAGCTGCCCCTGTGTTTTCCACTGGCAGAGGTGGCCAGGGCCCCCTGCACCAGGCCTCTGTGAGCTGGGCCGCCATGGTCCGCTGCTCGTACACTCTTCCCCAGGTGCCACTGAACTCACCTCAGCCTGACAGTTTTCCTTCCCCAGGACAGGCTGAGGCACTGAGACTGCTGCTGGCCAGGCAAGAACGTGGGGCAGCCTTAGAGGAAACCAGCGTGTGTTGGGGGTGATGGTGTTGGCATAGTCAGGGATGTTCCTGTGCCCACCGGGTGGACCCTGCCTTTTTGGTTCCTTCAGTAACATGTGGGCCAAGCTTCTGAAAGTTCCCGTGCTTCCTGGGCTCCAGCACAGGCTGAGCTAACTGAGAAACTTCATGCTACTGTTTCCCTGACTAACGGTACTGATGCTTACATTCACAATAGGGGTTTTCAGACAGGTCTGTAAAGAAGGGTATGGGTCCAAGACTTATAGGATGAACTTGTGGTTGCCAGGAGGGAAGGATAGGGGGAAGGAATAGTTAGGGAGTTTGGGATGGACATGTACACATGGCTATATTTAAAAGGACCTACTGTATTGGACAAGGAACTCTGCTCAGTGTTATGTGGCAGCCTGGATGGGAGGGAAGTTTGGTGGAAAATTAATACATGTATATGTATGGCTGAGTCCCTTTGCTGTTGACCTGAAATTATCACATTGTTAATCGGCTATGTCAGCCATACACATACATTTACAAATAAAAAGTTTAAATTAAAAAAAAAGGAAGATGAGTGTTGGTCCAAATCCTAGATATTATTGGTTGTATGACCTGGGCCTCAACTTCTTCAAACCTCAGTTTCCTCATCTGAAAAAATGGGGCAAATAACAATCCTTTTCTCAGAGACTGATGTGAACATTAAATGAGATAATGCATGTGGTGCCCAGAGCATGATCATTAATTAATTAATTGGCTCCTCTCCGCTTCCCCTGGGGTAGAGATCATCTCGGGCACCCTGAAGTATTCCTTCCTAAGACAGATCACAATTGTAATTACTAGTTATTTGTGTACATTTTATATGATACAGTCTCTCCTACTAAGTGTTGCTCACAGCTCCGGAATCCGTGTCTAGCGCAGCACCTGGCACGTAAAAGCAGCTCAGTGTGTATCTATTAAGAGAATGAATGAGTCTTCACAGATGAGGACTGACACTCGGAGGGACTAAGCATTAGTCCAACCCCACCATAGATGAGAGTGAAAGGGTCCCTAGACATCACTGAATCAGACATGGAGGCCTCCCTAGAGAAGACTGATAAGTTGGCTTGGGGTCACGCAGCAAGTGAGTGGGGAAGGCAGGGCCATGTCCCAGATCTTCTCACCTTCCTCTGCCTCTCTCTGCCTTGCCCAGATCAGGAGACAGTCCTGCTTCCTATGTGAGTGGTCAGCCTCAGAAGCCAGGGAATTGCCCCCATACCCCTGGAAGCAATTTAGGATGAAGAACAAGGTTGATCCCTAAACTGTAAGATGCCTTTCAGGGGACAAGGGACATACACATCATCAATCAGACCCCTCCTCCAACCCCCACCAACACACACACCCACACATGTACACACCTGCACACCATCCCCTCACTATTGCCAGAGAGTCGGTAAGAATCTGCAACTGTACGAGAGGAAGGTGCTCAGGAGTTCCCTGAAGTCTCCTTTAAGAATTGTTGGGTCCATTTTAAGGAAATCCCCAAAAGAGGGAATAAATGCATACATATAGCTGATTTACCTTGCTGTATAGTAGAAACTAACACAACATTGTAAATCAACTATACTCCAATAAAAACTTCAAAAAAGAATTATTGGTTCCATATTATAAATGGAAATTTGTAAATTGGTTCCATTTTACTTGCCTAAAGTCAGTAGCCCAGCTTTCGATGGGTCCTGGGCCTAAGCGCAGCCCAGAACATTGAACGTTGAAGAGAGAGCTGTTGATGTACTGAGCCCCTTGAACCACCAGGTTAGACCATGTCACCTATATCTTCTCTTCTACTCTGCACGACCTCCCTGCAGGCCTGCAGTTGTGATCCTCCACCACTTCTTTTTGCTGTTGCTATTAGTTTCCAGCGTGGACATGAATAGAGACTCAGAAAAGCTAAGCCACTTCCTTTCAGTCGCATAGCTTCTGTTTTCTCAACAGATCCTTAGTTCAATAGACACTTAGTGCTTACGATGTGTCAGGCCTCCAGAGACTCACAGCTAGCGGAGGCAGGTCTGTAAGTGGATGGTTTAATACCTTGAGGTAGGTGGGAAAATAGAGGCAAACTCAAGCAGGCAGCGGGGCCTGAGGAGCCATACACAGTTAGCCTAGTACGGAGTTAGTGGAGCAAGGCTTCTAGGAGTAGCTGGGACTGAATGTCAGTTTTGAAGACTAAATAAGGCTTAAATAAAGAAAAAAAGTGAGAAAGGCAATTCAGAAAGAGAAAGTAGCACATGCAAAAGTATAGCAGTTAAAGAAAACACCATGTATGTGCAGGCAACTGTCAGCTGGGTAGAGAATATTTGGAGATGTGCTCTGAAAGGCCAATTATGTCGGGCCAAGGAGCGTGACTTTACATATATATATAAACATGATGATGGCCTACCATTACCCACTGACTGACAAACTACCTCCTGAAAGAGGTGATGCCTCAAGCAGTTTCCAGTTTGGAGCCTGCAGAAGAGAGAAATGTCTCCTCTGCCCACCCCACCCCACTGCGGAGTCCTTCTCCGTTCCTGAAACTGGTGCGGGCCCCTGCCAGGTGACCTGGAGTGGCAGGTAAACGACAACTGCCCGTCCCCTGGCCGGGGGGCAGGGAACAGCGACGCAGAGCTCTCCTGTTCCCAGTTCCCGTTCAGTTCCAGCACCCACAGCAGTTGGCCTCGGTGCCAGTTGAGCAGGACTGCACATGCCAGCTGTGGGGTAACGTCAGCATGTGTGTGCGTGTTGGCCCGTGTGTGCTCACGTGTCCCAGCTGAGAGCTGCTGTTTGTGCCTGCAGCACCCCCTTCTCTCTGGGTCCTCCCAGCAAATGCAAGGCTATACGGCACAAAACGCATCACTGGGATACTTAAACACTCAGCCTTGATGCCAGTATGGCGCCATGGTTGGCACACCAGCTCTGGAGCCAGGGCACTTGAGTTCTGGTCCTGGATTTGCTGCTTTCCAGCTCTGTGACCTTGAACCCATCATTTCATGTTTCTGAGGGGTTTGGGGTGGATAAAGCTATCCACCTCACAGAGTTGCTGTGAGTTGATCCATACAAAGCTCTTAAGATCTTAGCATAGCAGTCAGCGCATACTAAGAGCTCACTAAACGTTAGCTACTATTACAGATTTGGGGGCTTCTGCAATATTGGAACTGACTTAGAGAATCAGAGCATTGTGGGACATTCAAATCCTAGAATATCAAACTCTTCAGTTCAGTTCAGTTCAGTCGCTCAGTCGTGTCCGACTCTTTGCGACCCTATGAATCACAGCATATAATTAGAAGAACTCTATTGGATTTTTTATACAAATCTGTACTCTATGTAAAGATTGCTCCTACAGTGTCTCTGATGGATGGTCAGCCTGATTTTTTTTTTTTCCTTTTCACAAACATTTAAAAAGAAGATGCATTAATTGCAAGTTATAGCTTGATGAATTTTTACCAAGTGAATGCAAACAGTGGCTAACCAGGATCCAGAGCAAAAAGCAGACACCACCCTGTCCCCACTAGAGCCCTCCAGATACTCCTTGTCAGTCACTGCCCCGCAACCCTAAGCATAGCTATCATCCAGTCAGACGGGCTGGTCTCAAATATATTCTTGAGGGCTTATATACCATCGATAGGAGGACTCTAATTATTAGAGAGTTTCCATGAGCTATTTAGAAGTTGCTAAATGAAGTTTTACATTTAAATTATTTTGTTTTTACTGTCATATTTCAGTGGAAGCATTGTTTAGAGCTGAGCATCCCAAATGGCTAGGGCTGTTTTTAAAAAATATGGATTTCTCAGCTGCATCCTGAGTCCACATCATCGGAATGTGTGGTCTGGGGGTGAAGCCAGGGGATCTGTATTTTTACAAGCTCCAAGGGAACTCCAGTTGGGTTTGGGAACCGTTGGACTAGTGGTTCAGAACTTGGTCTCAACTCAGACCATTTCTTCCAATCCATGCCCCACACTTAATGGACACTGATCTTGGATAAGGCACTTAGACTTTCTGATCTTTGAGCTTTTTCATTTGTAAAATATGCATGAAATGATAGTACCTACTTCCTTGGGTTACTGAAGGACTCTCAGGGACAGTGCTCACTAAGTGATTGCTCACTAATGCTCACAGATACTTAGCATTGCTTTACTTGGAAGAATCCATCTGTGGTGTAGCCAAGGGAGTGTTGGATTTTTCATCTGAAGCCTCGTGTTTAAGTCCTGGCCGGGCTGCTTGCTAGCTCTTGCTAGCTTTAGACAAGTCTTTTGATCCCTATCTTAGGGCCTCAACCTCCCCATCTATAAAATGGAAATATTTCTTGCTCTACATGTAGGGTCTTTCAGAAGATATAAGAAGAACACGGTCCAGAAACCTGCTCTGAGGACAGAAAAATGCTGCATGAAGCAAGCCCTAATGAACTGTGAGCTCAGTTGAACCTGGGAACCCAGTACAAAATGGGCTGTCATTGTCCTTGCGGTTCTAGGGAGGGCAGGCCATGTGGAGGTGGGGATAGGGAACTGCTGAGGCACTGGTTTTCCACAGCCCTGGTATGTCCTGGCATGGTGCCCGAGCTCTCAGGTTCTGAGAATTGTCTCCTTCCTGGTTCCTGGGAAAGGAAGAGTCCATGATCCCACAGTCATGAAATCCCATTTAATCTGCTATAGTCAGAAGTCACCTGGAGTTCCCTTTTATTAGTTAAATTATTTTTCTTTTATTAAAAGTCTTCTTTGAGCTCCTTTACTAGTACTTTTAGAAAACCTTTAAATTAAGTATAATAAGAAAACAGAAAAAGGCATGGATCACAAGTGTGCAGCTCAGTGAACTTTCCAGAAACTAATCAGCTTCCAGATAAAAAAACAGAACATTACTACCAATTCCAGAAACCTTCTCTGTGTCCTGTCCAGTTGCTAACTAGCCCTCTTCTCCCGCCCAAGGTAACTTTATCTTAATGTAATCCATAGATGAGTTTTGGCTGTTTGAAAGTTTTATACAGTTGGACTAGCACAATATGTACTCTTTTGTATATGGCTGTTTTCACCCCCACATTACGTGAGGGGGATTCATCCGTGTTGTTATCTAGAACAATATTTTCATTTTCTTTTCTATAGAGTATTCTGCTGTATGACCAAGCCACAGCTTACTTATCCATCTGCTCTTGGTGGTCATTCAGGCTGTTTCCAGCAGAGGGTTATTATAAATAATGCTGCTCTGAATATTCTCGTGTGAATCTTTGGTGAACATACGTACACAATACTGCTGTGCAAATGCAGAAGATGGAAATTGTTGGGCCATGAGTATGCCTGTGTGGATGGAATCCACTGATTTTAAGTTCAGTTTTATTCACCGCAAGGAGAACATGGTTCATGGGGCTGTGTCTCTATCTGGGAGATAGACCTGTTGGCAAGAATTAAAAACAGTTGTCTCTGGGGTTTGAGATGCTAATGAGCGGAGAGATTTGCACTCAGAGACTTTTAGGTGAAGGGCACAGGAAGCAGATCTGTTGTTTCACTCTCCTGTTTGGTCTTGTTCGCTCTTCTATTTGACTTTAGAGATAATCTTGCTCCTGCTTTGCCTGGGAGCCAGTGGTCCCCACCTACGGGAGAGAAGCCCTCCGAGTTCCACAGCCCAACGAAATCAGCCTTCTTAAGGATGAGGCTGTAATTTTTATTACACTGACATTTGAGAAGCACTTGTCTAGCCTAAAAGTCATCGAGACTTTGGTCTTTTCCTAACTTCCCTAACCCCCTCTTCACTGGGGCTAGAAGAGGCCCATAGATGGGATACTAACACAGGATCTTAAAGAACGGGATTACCATGGTCAATGGATCCCAAACACCAGTCGTACAAAAACCACCCCAGGAACTTGTTAAACATCTATTCCTGAGCCCCATCCTTAAGAATTTTAATTCAGTAGATCTGGGGTGGAGCTTGAAATATGTATTTGTAACCCCTACACCCATCCCCTTAGGGAATTCCCAAAATATAATCCCTGGTTTAATTCAATGGCCAGCCCTCTCTGGTGAGAACACAACTGACCCAGTGGTCCTGTTGAGTTTCGGGTCCACAGATAGCTGGGCGGAGAACACTTACCAGGGAGTCGGTGTGGACAGAGCCCCAGCGCTTGAGCTGGAGTCCCTGACAGAGGCTCATTTGCATCTCATTAGTAAGCACCTTGATGCTACCGCATCATCCCTAACCCCTCTGTTGACCCTAGCTCTACAGTCAGGTTCAGCCAGCTCCATGCAGGACCGCAAAGAGTGGAGGGAGCTGCCTTGCTCTACTGCTAGAGCGCCGCTCCTCACCTGCCGAGGCCTGCCTACATTCTGCTTTGTCCCGAGCTGCTCTGCTCAGGCAGAGAAGGCAATGGCAACCCACTCCAGTACTCTTGCCTGGAAAATCCCACGGACGGAGGAGCCTGGTAGGCTGCAGTCCATGGGGTCCCTAAGAGTCAGGCACGACTAAGCGACTTCACTTTCACTTTTCACTTTCATGCATTGGAGAAGGAAATGGCAACCCACTCCATTGTTCTTGTCTGGAGAATCCCAGGGATGGGGGAGCCTGGTGGGCTGCCGTCTATGGGGTCACACAGAGTCGGACACGACTGAAGTGACTTAGCAGCAGCAGCACCAGCTCTGCTCAGAGGGGATTGGACTTGGACAGACAAACAGCTGGGCTGGGCACTGCCAGAAGGAAAGTGATTGAACTGGAGATGAAGCTTTTGCTGGGAATCTGTGTGCTGGTGGGAGAGGACCCATGGTTACAAGATCCTTGATGTGGGGGAGGGATCATATAACTCTCTCTCAGCCACTCTTCCAGTCCACAGGCCCCGGGAGGCAGGCCAGGGAACTGTTAGACGCACCAGAGATCTGAGTTTTAATCCTCCTTGGCTAGCTGTGTGAACTTGGAGCTTAGGTAACCTCTCTGAGTCTCATTTATCCCTTCTGCAAAATGAGCATAATTATAGGGTTGCTGTAAACCAGCTTAAAAGTGATAATGCATGCCAAGGGCCTGGCCTATAGTAAACAGTCAGTAAATGTCAGCTGTGATCAGGGCCTGTGTATTTCCTATTCCCTAAACCTCACCTTCTTTAGAGCATCATTTGCCAACAGCTCAGGGGAGAGTTCCCTCATAGCTCAGTTGGTAAAGAATCCGCCTGCAATGCAAGAGACCCTGGTTTGACTCCTGGGTCGGTAAGATCCCCTGGAGAAAGGATAGGCTACCCACTCCAGTATTCTTGGGCTTCCCTTGTGGCTCAGCTGGTAAAGAATGTGCCTGCATTGCAGGAGACCTGGGTTCAATCCCTGGGTTGGGAAGATCCCCTAGAGAAGGGAAAGGCTACCCACTCCAGTATTCTGGCCTGGAGAATTCCATATAGTCCATAGGGTCGTAAAGAGTCAGACACGACTGAGCAACTTTCACTTTCACTTTCACTTTCACAGGGGAGGGTTACCCAGGAAGGCAGGAGAGCAGGCACTAGTACCAATTCCCAGACGGATAAGTGGAGATCCCATGAAATGAGGTGGTTTGCTCAGGGGGTCTCTGGTTTGGTCCCCTCCCAGGCCCTCTGATACATCACCAAGGTCCCTCAGCACCAAAGGAGTGGAGCTCCCATCCCTAAATAATTTCATCACTGCCCTATTGCCTGAGGGCTCCTCTGCAAGGCACTGGGACCGTGGTGTGAGGCACTTCGTCTTAACTGCAATCTCACTGCAGTGAGATTATCTTCTCCAGTTTATGTATGAAGGGACTGAGGCTCAGTCAGGGTTAAAGATTTGCTCAAGGTCATACAGCCAGCAATGGGCTGAGCACGACTCAAACAGCAGGTCGCCTTACATCAGAGCCTGAGCAGGTGATCTCCACACTCTGTGGCCCTAACAGGAGCCTCCCCACCCTCAAGCAGACCCGGCAGGCAGTGGCCATGGGCGGCAGATGACCTTTGGTACAAGGAACAAAGAAGCTTAGGGACTTCCCTGGTGGTCCTGTGGTTAAGAATCAGCCTGCCAGTGCAGGGAACATGGGTTCAATCTCTGGTCCAGGAAGACCCCACCTGTCTCAGGGCAACTAAGCTCTCAAGCTACAACTACTAAAGCCTGTGCATTCTAGAGCCCAAGCTCTGCAACGAGAGAAGCCACTGCAATGAGAAGCCAGAAACTACAGAGTAGCCCCAATTTGCCGCAACTAGAGAAAGCCTGCTCGCAGCAACGAAGACCCAGTGCAGCCAAAACTAAATAAACAAATAAACTAAAAAAAAGAGAGAGAGAAAAAAGAGAAAGGGAAGCTTCAGTCCCAGCAGCTTCAAAGAGCCAGTATGAGGAACAGAATTCACTTCACTGGGGGCCACAAGGCCTACTAACTCTGGAGAAGGCAGTTTGTTGTATCTGGATAGACAGGGGAACCATGCTGGATGGCTTCGTTTGACAAATCACATGAGATGGGGCCCAGAGAGTCACCCCAACACACCAAGAGATCAGGTAGGTTGTGAGGTGTCCACAACATTCTCTGCCTTGTGTTTCCACAGCCTATCTTCTTCTGCCCACCTCACACCCCGTCTTTGCCCCCTCACACTCTAAATCAGATCACATCTCTGACCTCTCTGTACCCACTGTGGGGAAAAGGGTGACAAGATCAGAAATTATTTCTATTACTCAAATGCTGCTCAAGCTGTTGTGTGAGCTTTGCTACAAATTGTTGCAAGGAAACAGGAGATGTCACAGAGACTCATAGCGTGTGTATGTATGTGTGTGTATCTGTTTGTGTTTAACAGTACTTCTGGAAGAGGCTCCTGGAGCATGGACAGGTATCTGTATACATACAGAGAATATTCCACACATATTTTTGAACACCAAAGGTAACAGTAATAACATTACTATAACTATTCCAATAACTATAGTAATAATAATGAATGATAGTAATAGTTAACATTATTTTCTATGTGCTAAATGCTTTGCATGCATAAACTCACTAAATCCTCTATGGAGCTAACTGTTGCTAGCCCCATTTCACAAATGGGGAAACTGAGGCTTGGATAGAGGAAGTCAGGCCTCCAGACAAGCAGAGGGAGGAAGGGTCCAGTGGTTAAGGCTCTGTGCTTCCATTGCATGGGGCAAGGGTTCAATCCCTGGTTAGGGAACTAAGATCTTGCATACCCTGCAGTGCAGCTAAATTTTTTTAATTAAGGAAAAAAAAA
Source organism: Bos indicus x Bos taurus (assembly GCF_003369695.1). Taxonomy (NCBI): domain Eukaryota; kingdom Metazoa; phylum Chordata; class Mammalia; order Artiodactyla; family Bovidae; genus Bos; species Bos indicus x Bos taurus. The sequence goes on from NC_040082.1 coordinate 48,014,605, forward strand.
GAAACAGAAAGCAGAGGCAATACAGGAGGCAGGTGTGACCCCAATGGCTGGCTCCTTTCTCTGCACTGTCCTGAGTAGAATGAGTGCTTTGTGGGTTCCTAAGGAGCCCCAGGTTGGGAAAGGAGTTGGGGTGTGGGGGGCAACTTGGCCAGTGCAAAGTGCTCAAGATGAGGAGACTGGGTTCTGTTTCCAGGTGTGCCAACAAAGTCCAGCGCGACTTAGTACAGCACACTATGGACTTCCCTTCTCCAGGCAGAATTCTCCCATCTCTACAAAACAGAGATTAGACTCCTAGCAGCTCTCACACTGTGCCCTAGCGGGGCTTGGGAACCTCACAGAGACGCCTGCGAAGGTGAAGGTGGGAACCAGTGGGGGTGGGCTCAGGGCAGCAGGCGGGTCTCAGTCCACTTTCCATAATGATAATGACAGTTTTAAAAAAATAGCAGCTAATATTTATTCAGCAGTTGCTAGGTGTAACATTGTGTTAACTGTTTAATATGAAATCACCTAGTCAAGCCTTCAGAACAACTATCTGAGGTGCATTCAATTAGTATCTCTCTTTTAAAGATGAGAACAGAGGCTCAGAGGTTCAGTTAGTGATCCAAAGGCCCCCCTGTTGGAACTTGATGCCTATGTGTTTTAAAATTCATCCATAGCTTCTGGAAAGACAAAGGGTTTCACTAGACCCAAGAGTTGCAAGACGCACAGAGGACTAAAGAGCCCCTGTCCCAGGTGAGGCCCATGTGGTGGGGACACTCTGGCCTCTACAATCTGTTCTACCCTCTGGAGGGAGCTTTGCAGTCCTCCAGGGATGTCTGTCTCCTGACTTCAGGACACAATCTTCCAGCCTCACAGAGAGCCACCCCAAACTCTAACCTTCAGGACAGCCTCTTTCTCTCCACACGGGGGCCTCCTGGTCCCTGCCTGGCCGAAGGCTGCCCCACCAAGAGGAGAGACTCCACAGGCCTTCCCACGGAGCTGAGTTTGTGCCTGAGGGATCCCAAGACATAAACACAGAACTTAGAGGAGGTGCTCTGTTCCTCCTCTGTCTCCAGAACGACTAACTGATAAACAGGTTCAATGTCATTCTGAGCTAGAACTGGTTTTTGTAACTTATGAATCCTTCTGGACAGAGCAGCCAGAAAAAGTGGGACAGGATTTGTCCTCCCCTCCAGCCCTCTAATCCCTGGATGCCCTCTGGTTTAGGGAGTTTTCAGCTCCAAATGCAAAGCTCATGCACCCATACAGGCAGTCCCAAGAGGAAGAGATCCCTTGTTCTCTCTGGGGCTCAGTGAGTGTTGGGGGCTCTGAACTCTCCAGCCAGGATAGGGGGAGCCTCACGGGTCAAGCAGGCCCAGTGCATGGAGAGGAGGCCATCCTGGAGTCTATTTTCCTTACAGTTTGGAAAGAGACCTGGGTACCAGTATGTGTGTCTTCTGATAGAAAACTACCTTGAAGATAAATAGTAGCTGATGCAGCCTCCGAAGCTGGGAGATCTTGGGGAAGGGGTCTGGAGAACACAGGGCCCATCTGCAGGTGGCAGCCACCACTCAGCTCCAGCCAGCCGTTCTATGGACCAACACAGACAGTGCCCTCCACTTTGTAAAACGGAAGCTGGAGTCTAGATTTTGGGGTGAAGCTTTCCAATGTTTATACATTAACAACTAATTAGGTAAAAAGCCATCAAACAACAAAACAATATACTATGGCTCAACAAAACTAACTGAAGTGGGACAGCCTGTATACTACCCACTGGCCACATGGGATGGCCTTGAAGGGCTCTAAGACTTTATGTCCAGCAGCACCTCCCTCTCTCCTTCGGCTCCTCATAGACCACCATGTCGATCTCATGACGGGCTCCCGCTCACTACAGGTCTTCCCTTTGGCCTGAATTGCCCTGGGCTACCTCCCTGGCCTGCAGGAACCCCTCTCTCCTTTCCCCTCTAGTCTGTCTGCAATCTCCTTGTTCCTGCCCCAGGGCCTTTGCACTGCCTACTTCTTCTGCCTGGAAGTCCTTCTCAAGATGACTTTGTGGCCTTCCCTCTGTTCACATGTCACCTTGCTATGTAGACTTTCCCTGACCACTCTTTCAAAAATAGCACCTCCTCCATCACTCTCTAATCTTGCTTTCTATGAATTTCCTTCACATCAGTTTTTTGGTGATGTCACCAGCTTGTGGGATCTTAGTTCCCCAACCAGGGATCAAACCTATGCCTCCTGCACTAGAAGCATAGAGTCCTAACCACTGGACTGCCATGGAAGTCCCTTATAAAGTACTTTTATTTATTTAGGCCACATTGTGATCTTGGTTCCCCAATGAGGGATCAAACCCATGCCTCTTGCACTGGAAGTACAGTCTTAACCACCAGACTTTCTCTTAACCTCTCTCTCTGCCACTAGAATCCAACCCCCACAAGAGCAAGGTCTTTATCTATCCTGTTCTCTGCTCTAGAATGTCTTCATAGGGTAGGCCCTCAATAAGTAAGTACCGAATGAATGCATAAATGAATGGCTTTGGCATAAGAGGTCCAATAGCAAAACACTTTCCCGTTATCCCCCATTTTGTCCCTTTTCTTCCTTAAAATCCAGTTGCCTAGAAGCCCTTTGTTTCCTTCAAATGTCCAACTCTCCCGGATCACATTATGCCCTTTGAGGGCCCTAGTCACTGTAGCCTTTGTATGCCCCTTCCTCCATGAAAAAAATATCAGAAAGTATATTTAAGGACAACACTGACATACAGATGAATATATGGGCTAGTGGCTCCCATGCTGGACAGCTCAGACATAGAACACTTCCATCACTGTAGAAAATTCTTTTGGAGAATGTTGCTCCAGAGAGTCAGCTACAGCCCCCTCTGAGTCTCTCTTTTTGGAATATGGGTTCCTATTCTGGGCCAGTACTTGAATCTACCACCTGCTAGATGGTGAACCAGGCAGAGCCCTCCAATTATCTGAGCCTCCATTCCTCATTTACAGAATGAGAATGATAATAAGTGTCACAATAAGGGTGAGGTTGGTACAGTAACTAACTCACACTGAGTGTATCCTGTGCTAGGAATTGCCATGTATTGACTCATGCAGCCTTCTCATTAGCTCCATGAGATAGGTGCTACTCTCATTTCCCTTTTTCCAGGAACAGAGAGGTTAAATAACTGCCCAAGGTCACACAATTGGTGAATGATAGAGCTGGGATTTGAAAGCAGGTTGATCTGACTTCAGAGACCACTTTCTTGCTATCAATTCTACCCAATACTGTAGCCTTTCTCCAAAGACCAAGTGAGAAAATGCACGCAGATGTGTTTTGAAAACGTATAGATTGCCATCCAGATACCGGACAGTATAATTTTTGTCATCAATAATGATAATCAGAATACTAATAAAGAAGGGGACCTCAAGTCTCAGCTCCATTTCACCTATACCCTAGATGAGAACTTCCTTTTCAGGCATTTCTCTTCCCCTTAATTCCAGGCTTGGGTTTCTCAGTCTGCTGGTGGTTCCTGCTGCCATTTAGCAAGCCATTATTGGTCCTAATAAGGTGTTACTCTGCATCTTTCCTCCCTGTGCTTTTACCTGTCATATTATCTGTCTTTCCTCCAGCCCTGGGAAGTAGGTAGGAGTAGCTATTATTATTGCCATTTTACAGACAGGTAAATTGAGGCTCAGAAGAAATCCTGTGGCCTTGCTAAGGTCACACACCCCATGCAGGGCTCATGTCACTGGTCCTTTTCCTGTTTGTATCCAATTCTTCGACTTGTTTTTGTTACATAAGGACTCAGCAGTGGCTGCCTATAAACTAGCACATGACTCAAGTGTTCGAGTTTCTTAGAAATGAATCGAGCCTCCCTACCAATTCCTGAATTTCAGTTGACCTAAACCAACAGAGCTGGTGTGCAAGACCAGTCCACACTAGAGTCGGAATCTTTTTTTTTTTTTTTTTTTTAATTAATTTTATTTTATTTTTAAACTTTACATAATTGTATTAGTTTTGCCAAACATCAAAATGAATCCACCACAGGTATACATGTGTTCCCCATCCTGAACCCTCCTCCCTCCTCCCTCCCCATACCATCCCTCTGGGTCGTCCCAGTGCACTAGCCCCAAGCATCCAGTATCGTGCATCGAACCTGGACTGGTAACTCGTTTCTTACATGATATTTTACATGTTACAATGTCATTCTCCCAAATCTTCCCACCCTCTCCCTCTTTTAAAAAAAAAAAAAAAACATTTTATTTTCTATTGGGCCATAGCTGATTAACAGTGTTGTGATAGTTTTAGGTGGACAGCAAAGGGACTCAGCCATACCTATGCATATATCTATTCTCCCCAAAGCTCCTCTCACACCCAGGCTGCCACATAACATTGAGCAGAGTTCCCTGTGCTGTACAGTAGGACATTGTTGTCCATTTTAAATACAGCAATGTATACATGTCAATCACAAACTCCCAAACCACCCTTTCCCCCTACCCTTCCTTCCCACCCCGGGGCAGCCATAAATTCCTTCTCTGTGAGTCTCTTCTTAATTTGTAAGTAAGTTCATTTGTATCATTTCCTTTTAGATTCTACATATAAGGGATGAGCTACGATGTTTTTTCTTCTCTGTCTGACTTTGTAGAGCGGGAATCTTGAGTGGGAAAATTCCCCTTTTGATTTGATATTAGATTACTCTTCCTAGCACATAGTTCTGCTCTGGTCCTGCCTCTTCTCTAAAACCTTCAGTGGCTCCATACAACTAAGTAGAAAAATTATTTCAGTAGCTAAAGACTTCCTGACAAGCAGGTACCTGGAATGTCAACATTCTTTCACTTTTAATCTGGCTCAAAGGCAAAAGGCCTCCTAATTCTCACTCCTGGCTCCACCCTCCCCCACTCCCCAGCCTTTGTCATAAATAGAATATACTCAGGATTCTTTTTTGAGAGCCACAGAGCCAGCCTCACACTGGATGCCAGAGGCGGTGGGTAGGGGTGGGCCGTCATAAAATAAATGCTGAGAGCACCCAAATCCATGGTACATTCATATTCAGACTTTTGAGGGGAGAGTGTGGACATCATTCAGTGAAGAGGAATGAATCCAGTGACTCTTTCTCTCATGAAAGACTCTCCAAACTATACAAAATATCTTCCCTCATTGCTTCTCCCCTGAGCCCAGGCAATCCAGAATGCCCAGCTTCAGGAAATTCAGCTTTCTGATATCAGTTCAGCCTCCCCGTTCTGGGTGCCCTTGGTGTGCCAGGCAAATCTCAGTTTACCGCACCTGAGAAACAGGAGTAAAAGGGCAGATGCGTTTCCTAAAAGTGCTCTTGGGCTATTAGTTAATGTCCAAGAAAAGGGAAGGTGCTGGGCCATGAGGCAGAATGTCATTTTCTGATTTGTGCCTGGGTGATGGGGAAGAATTTCATCATCAGAAACAAGCTTGGCATTTTGAACAAATCTGGTAGGACTGTCTTTAGTGGAAGCTTGATTTGGCTTTGAATTCTTCTAAGTGCATCTGCTTCCCCACGGAAGAGACAGAAATACAGAGTTACAAACTCCTAGAACTAGACGCCTGAGTCCTCGCACGTGGACCGTTATGGATACAGGTCACAGAGCATCAGATTCACAGCACATCCCACCATGCAGTTCAGAACATGCAGGCAGGACACAGAATGTTAGGATGGCAGAGCCCCCACTTGTCAGATCTGGAGGGGCTCCCAGTCTAGTTTTTCAAACCTGTGCTTCCTAAGAGAATGAGGGACAAGCCTGGAGGCAGAGTCCGAGGCCTTGAGCTCTGCTTCAATAGTGCAGTTCTGCTTTTATCTGTTTATAGGCTGTGTTTCCAAGTACAACTTGATTAGGAAAAAAAGAAAGCAACAGAGGGGTCTGAAATCTCAGATCCATTCATGCCCCTTCCCCCAAGACACACACATCATTTAGAGGTGAAGATGGAGGTCCAGATGGCTTAGGTGACTGACTTGACCAACACTCCCAGGGAATAAGTCACTTTGGATCTAGGTCTTCCAAGAGCCAGGTCAGCTAACTACACTGATCACTGAATAGGCATCAGTGAATGTGCAACCCTGATCCACAGCCAGAGGAAGTCCCAAATTCCACAAACCAAAGAACCTGCCCATGTAAGTTGGAAAGGACTTTAGAGCTCTCTTTGTAGTCCCCAAGGGCAATCATTCCCCTGGAGTAGCACATCCTTTCCCGGGTGGCCACCCAGAATCTGCTTGGATTCCCCCAGAGACGGGGACCTCTCTATATTGTGAGATGACTCATTCCAGAATTGCACTTGAGATCGCTAACCGAGAAAACAGGGCTAGATCTCAGAGCACTGTTCCTGCCAGTTGTATTCAGACTTTTATCACTGACTTGGATAAAGACACAGATGTTACAATCACCAAGTTGCTAAACATTTGAATTAAGATTCTGAGAAGCTGGAGCAGTGAGTGAAATACATGGAGAAATGAATCCTGGTCTCATTAAAGCCCTATGTCATTTATTGCAGAAGATCAGCCTGCATAGGAACAGATTGGGGGTGGTGTGAAAAGACATCTAGGAGTTTTCATTACCTACAAACTCAACAATCTGAGCCAGTTGCTAAAAAGTAATAATACTTGGTAATATTTGTTGAAAATTGTGTCATATACCATAGTAATTATGTACTTGAATTCATTTCATTCTCAAAATGATATTATGAAGTCAGGAAACTAAGGATCAGAGAATGTAAGTCACTTGCCCAAAGTCACACAGCCAGAAGCTGTGCGCTGTGAATCATTTTCTGCATGAAATGGGATTGGGAGTTACACAGAATTTGATTCACTGCTGCTGCTGCTAAGTCACCTCAGTCGTATCCGACTCTGTGCGACCCCATAGACGGCAGCCTACCAGGCTCCCCCGCCCCTGGGAGTCTCCAGGCAAGAACACTGGAGTGGGTTGCCATTTCCTTCTCCAGTGTATGAAAGTGAAAAGTGAAAGTAAAGTCGCTCAGTCACGTCCGACTCTTAGCGACCCCATGGACTGCAGCCCAACAGGCTCCTCCGTCTGGGATTTTCCAGGCAAGAGTACTGGAGCTGGGTACCATTGCCTTCCCCGTTGATTCACACATATATCCTAAAAGAGCCCATTCATGAAGCCCCACATCTGCACTTGCTCGCACCTGTGCACACACACAAGCCCCATGGCTACCAGTTTATTTACTCCCATTCCATTTATTCTGTCAAGTAGGCACACACAGAGTGTACCCACACAATTATTCAAAATTGCCTCCTAAGTGTGTGTGTATGTGATTTCTTGAAAATGTGCACATTCAGCCACATGCAGATTTCTCTCTGAGTCTGGGGAGCCAAAAGCTTGAGGCCCCACCCCGGACAAGTGCCTGCTCGCAGCTTCCCAGCACAGCCTATGGCTCGGCTAGCAAGCTCAGACTCGACCAGGGACCAGCAGCTTCCTGCTCCGCTGGGGAGCAGACTGGGCCTTCTCTAGGGGGCTCAGTGGACCCCACCCTCACCCCAATCTCAGTCTTTGATTCTGCCTTGGCTTTGAAACAACAGTAACTAATATTTATTGAGTGCTTTTCTATGGGCCAGGCACCATACTAAGCACATTAACATACATAATCCTGTTTCATCTTCCTAAAACCTCAGGAAAGCATTGTTCTTAATAGGCCCATCTTACAGATGAGGAAACTGAGGTTCGAAGAGGTTACCTTCCCCAAGGTTATCCAGTCAGCAAGTGGTAAAGTTGGACTTGAACCCAAACAGTTGGATTTATAAGTGAGCACAGTTTCTCTTTCTCGCAATGTGACTAGGAGGAAAGAACCTGGCTCTGGTTCTCGCCCTGTGACCTTGGGCAAGCCCCTTTCTTTTTGAGGGACTTTATTTTCCAGCTTCAAAAAGGAAGGGAGGCTGACTAAAGGTTCTCTCAGTTTTCCCTCTGTCTTTGCTTTTCCAAAGTCCAGATCCTTCCATTTTTTTCAACTAGTATTTACTGAGCTTGCTTATGTATCAGGCACTGATCAAAGTACTGGGAGTTCATGCATTAATAAGATACACAAAGCTCCTGTCTTCATGGAGCCCAGGAGACAGTAAACAAATAAATAAGAACAATATTGGGAGGTGACATGTGCCATGGAGAAAATGAGGGTGAAGTGATCAAAAAAGGTGTTAGATAGCAGGCTACATCAACCTGGGGGTTAGAAGGTGACACTGTGCTCAGTTGCTCGGTTGTGTCCGACTCTTTGCGATCCCATGGACTGTAACCTTCCAGGCTCCTCTGTCCATGGGATCCCCCAGGCAAGAATACTGGAGTGGGTTGCCATTTCCTTCTCCAGAAGGTGACATTAGAGCTGAGAAATGGATAACAAGAAGGAGCTAGCCATGGGTGAATCTTAAACAGAGGAAAACAGCAAGTGCAAATTTGGTGTGTTTGCAGAAGAGAAAGAAGACCCTTGTTCTGCAGCTTGGTGAACAATACGAGGTGTGCTGGAAGGTATCATCTGAGATGCAGGCAGGGCCCAGGTGGTAGGGAGCCTTCCAGGCTATGATGCAAGGTCAGATTTCATCTAAATGCTACAGGAAGCTGCTGGAAAATTTTAAGCATGGAAGTGATAAGAATTGATTTATGCTTTCACAAGATGTTTCAAAATAGTGGTCCTAGGTGCTGTGGGTGGGGAGGGTAGCCCAGGGAGCTGAACACGTCCCTGCCCCCTGCAAGCCTGTTCACTTGCCTGGGCACAGTGCCAGAAACAAGTCTCAGAAACAGGCCCTTCCCCCAGGAAACCACTCGCCAGGTCTGTGGGTCCTGGATCTTGAACACAGCCATGGGCACCAAACCCCCACCCAAGGGTTCATTCCCTTTGACATCATTCCCTTTGACCACCACCACCACCACTACCCCCTGCCCCAGCGAGACCCCATCCCTGCTCCCTTCTCTGCAGCTCACTTTAAGAACTCTAGCTCTGCAAGGCACCACTGCAGCTGCTGAGCAGAGTGTCTTGTTGGGACCTGCCCTCCACGGGAGCTGACCTGGTGAACAGGAAGTGTTCCCCACAGCAGGGCGGGCGGAGCTGGGAGGCTGCCTGCATCCTGGACTTGCTGGGCCACCGAATTGAGTGTGGACCTGGGACCAGGTAAGCACTCATTTCCCCCCTCCAGCTTCAACTTCAAAAGCAATGCCATCCTGGGGGAAGGAGTGGGGTCTGAATGATTGGGAGGGAGGTCCCCTTCCTGCTTTCAAGGAATTGTGTCAGGGATGGGCAAGTGTGGCTTTTCCCTGTGGCCAGGACCCTTGTTGGCTGCAGTGGCAAGCGAGGGGTGACAGCAAGGGGTGGGAAGGGTGGGGAATAGATAACATCTTTTTCTGTCACCAGCTTTAGGACCCGAGGTGTAAAGTCTGCCTCCATCCTGGCCCCTCTTTTCTGAGGTGCTGGGCATAGGGCGCCACCAACAGGATGTCAAGTGAGGAATGGTGGGAGGGAACCTAGAAGGAGGAGGCATAATCAAATTCTTTTCTATCACAGGCGTTCAGATCCCAAGTTAGGCTGACTTTCCCATTTCTGCCTTCACTCTCTTTCCCATGTTGGGATGCAACCCACAAGGTCTTAAAGAACCTGCCTTTGGTTGTCTCGACTCTAGAGAGACAAGGATCTAAGCCTCTCTTTTTCCCCCTTGCCCTGGACGTTTAACTCTTCCTTGCCTTTGAAGACCAAGGCAACTGGAAAAACAAGTCTTGCCTGTTTCCTCCAGGAATGCTTGGCACATCTGGCTGATAGCCATGAACTCCCCAGAGTCAAGACTCCCATGGTCAGGCCGGGCACCAGCCTGGTGCACACAACCTCACACGTGCTTCTAGAAGACTCAGTTTGGCAACCAAACTCAGCCCACCCCCATCACCCTCCCCAACCTTGACCCTGATGAGTCTCATATTTTGACCCAGGATGGAGTTCAAGGATGAGCCATTGAGGTAGCCGTAAGGGAGAGGATGGGGAACAGTGGGTCTTAGAGGTGAGGCACTCATTTGTGATTACTTCAACAATTGCCAGGGGCTGCTTCTTACCTGGCCACCTACTGTGTGACTCGGGGCAAGATCCCTCTCCCACCTGGGTTCTCTTTTTCCATCTCTGCATGAGAAGCGGGTCTGAGCTCCATTATCTCTCAGGACCACTTCAGCTCTGCCATTTCAGAGGAGGAAGAGAAGGTGTTTCTCTCTTCAGGATTACAAGACAAGCCAGAATCAGGCCCCATCCAAAGGGACTTTTGGTGGAGGAGGATGTAGCTAAGCCAGGGACTTTTCCCCATGAAATATTTATTTACTTATTTGGCAGTATCAGGTCTTAGCTGCGTCATGCAGGATCTTTGGTTACAATACTCGGGCTCTCTAGCTGTGATGTGTGGGCTCAGTAGTTGTGGCACTCGGGCCTAGTTGCCCTGCAACATGTGGGATCTTATTTCCCTGAGCAGGAATTTGAGCCCTTGTCCCCCGCATTGCAAAGCAGATTCATAACCACTGGACCACAATGGATGTCTCACCAGGATTAATTTGTGCTTTGTTTCTATTTAGCTGTCAGGCCATGGGCAGGCCCCTTCCATTTATGAAACTTAGATTCCTATGACTAATAATAGCTAATATTATGTTAAAACTTACGGTCTTCCCTGGTGGCTCAGATGGTAAAGAATCTGCCTGAAATGCAGGAGACCTGGGTTCGATCCCTGGATTGGGAAGATTCCCTGGAGAAGGAAATGGCAATCCACTCTAGTATTCTTCCCTGGGAAATCCCATGGACAGAGGACCCTGGCGGGCTACAGTCCATGGGGTCACAAGAGTCGGACACGACTGAGTGACTTTCACTTCACTTCACTTATGTTAAAACTTACTCTGTGCCAGGCACTCTGTTAGCTCATTGACCTTTGTTATTTAACTTAATTTTCAAACAATCAAATGAGATAGATATTATCCTTATTCCTACTCTACAGAAGAGGGGATCGAGGCTCATAGACATGAAACAACCTGCCCAGAAAGTCACCCAGCTAGTAAATAGTGAAGCCAGGCCTGATGGTCCAGGAGCCTGATGCCAGGCCTGCGATCCTGGTCCCTTTGCTTTTTTGCAGCTCCTACACATGCAGATGCAGCTCAGTTCAACTAGAGTTCAGCCCTGACGGAAGTGTCTTGCGGGAAGTATTTAGTGTCAGACTGCTAAGCTTAGGTACCTGTTCAGAATGATTTCAGCATCACTGAGGAAGATTTTCCAGTGGTAAAGATCCCACTTGCCAATGCAGGAGACATAAGAGATGCACATTTGATCTCTGGGTTGGGAAGATCCCCTGGAGGAGGAAATGGCAACCCACTCCAGTATTCTTGCCTGGAGAATCCCATGGACAGAGGAGACTGGCGGGCTACAGTCCATGGGGTCCCAAAGAGTTGGACACGGCTGAAGCGACTTAGCACGCGTGCACAGGGAACCATTGAAGGTTTGGAAAAGGGAGGGAAGCAGTTAAGGACTGTGCTGTATCTGCTGGGTGCCCTTGAGGAAGCACTTAAACTAGTCTGTTACTCTTCAAACACAAGGTTTTGCAATCTCAGCACTGCTGACTTGCTGTGGGTGTCTGTCCCGTGCACCATAGGCTGTTTGGCAGCATCCCCATCCTCTATCTACTAAATGCCAACAGCACCTCCTGCACAAGCTGAAATAGCCAAAAATATCTTTGTGTGTGCTACATTGCTTTGGTTGTGTCCGGCTTTTTGTGACCCTATGGACTGTAGCCCACCAGGCTCCTCTGTCCATGGGATTCTCCAGGCAAGAATAGGAGTGGGTTGCCATGCCCTTCTCCAGGGGATCTTCCCTACCCAGGGGTTAAACCTGCATCTCTTAAGTTTCTTGCATTGGCAGGTGGGTTCTTTACCATGAGTGCCACCTGGGAAGGAAAAAATACCTTCAGACATTGCCAAATGTCCTCTGAGGGGCAAAACCACCCCAGTTAAGAGCCACAGCAGTAGGAACCATTTCTTTCCTAACTCATACTCTTTCTTTTTCTGCCCAGGGTTTCAGGAGGTCTTCCATCATGATTATTGCCTCGTTGGGATTTGCCATTCTCTTGTTCCACTGTACAACTTGTGAGAACCCCCTCATCTCCTCAGCCTGGCACTTCACACACCCCCTATATAATGCAACCATCTATGAAAACTCTGCTCCCAAGACCTATGTGGAAAGCTCTGAGAAAATGGGCATCTACCTCATAAACCCCCAATGGGCAGTGAGGTACCGGATTATCTCTGGAGATGTGGCCAACGTGTTTAAAACAGAGGAGTATGTGGTGGGCAACTTCTGCTTTCTGAGAATAAGGACAAAGAGCAGCAACACGGCCCTTCTGAACAGGGAGGTGCGAGACAGCTATACCCTCATCATCCAAGCCACAGAGAAGACCCTGGAATTAGAAGCGCTGGCCCGCGTGGTGGTCCGCATCCTGGACCAGAATGACCTGAAGCCCCTCTTTTCCCCACCTTCATACCGGGTCACCATCTCTGAGGACATGCCCCTCAAGAGCCCCATCTGCAAGGTGAGTGCCACCGATGCAGACCTGGGCCAGAACGCCGAGTTCTATTATGCATTTAACACAAGGTCAGAGATGTTTGCCATCCACCCTACCAGCGGGGTGGTCACCTTGGCTGGGAAGCTCAATGTCACCTGGCGAGGGAAGCATGAGCTCCAGGTACTGGCTGTGGACCGCATGCGGAAGATCTCGGAGGGCAATGGATTTGGCAACTTGGCTGCACTCGTCATCCATGTAGAGCCTGCCCTCAGGAAGCCCCCAGCCATTTCCTCGGTGGTCTTGGATGCGCTTGACCGCAGCGAGGATGCCACCTACGCTACTGTCATGGTAGATGCAAACAGCTCAGGGGCGGACGTGGACTCGCTGGAGATTGTTGGTGGTGACCCTGGAAAGAACTTCAAAGCCATCAAATCTTATGCCCGGAGCAGTGAGTTCAGCGTGGTTTCTGTCAAAGACATCAACTGGATGGACCACCCTCATGGATTCAACCTCAGCCTGCAGGCCAGGGCTGGAAGCAGACCTTCCGTTTACTCCCAGATCAGGGGCTTTCACCTACCCCCTTCCAAACTGACTTCCCTGAAATTTGAGAAGGCCACATACAGAGTGCAGCTTAGTGAGTTTTCCCCCACTGGCAGCCGTGTGGTGATGGTGAAAGTAACCCCAGCCTTCCCCAACCTGAAGTATGTTCTAAAGCCATCCTCAGAGAGTGCAGCATTTAAACTGAATGCCCGCACGGGGCTGATCACCACCACAAAGCTCATGGACTTCCATGACCAAGCCCAGTACCAGCTGCGCATCAGAACCTCACCGGGCCTTGCCTCCACCACTGTGGTCATTGACATCATGGACTGTAACAATCATGCCCCAGTGTTCAACAGGTCCTCCTACGATGGCACTTTTGATGAGAACATCCCTCCAGGCACCAGTGTTCTGACTGTTACTGCCACAGACCAGGATCATGGAGAGAATGGATATATCACCTACTCCATCACTCGTCCAAATGCTGTCCCCTTTTCTATTGACCCTTACCTGGGGATCATCTCCACCTCCAAACCCATGGACTATGAGCTCATGAATAGAATTTACACTTTCCGGGTACGGGCATCAGATTGGGGATCCCCATTTCGCCAGGAAAAAGAAGTGTCTGTTTCTCTTAGGCTCAAGAATCTGAATGACAACAAGCCTATGTTTGAGGAAGTTAACTGCACTGGGTCTATCCACGAAGACTGGCCAGTAGGAAAATCAGTAATGACTGTGTCAGCTATAGATGTGGATGAGCTTCTGAACCTAAAATATGAGTTTGTATCAGGCAATGAACTTGAGTATTTTGATCTAAATCATTTCTCTGGCGTGATATCCCTGAAACGCTCTTTTAGGAACCGTACTACTGGTCAACCCATCAACTATTCCCTGAAAATTACAGCTTCGGATGGGAAAAATTATGCCTCACCCATGACTTTGAATGTTACTGTAGTGAAGGACCCTCATTTTGAGGTCCCTGTAAAGTGTGAGAAGACAGGGGTACTGACACATTTCACAAAGACCATCTTGCACTCTATTGGGCTTCAGAATCAGGAGTCCAATGATGAGGATTTCACTTCCTTAAGTGCATATCAGATCAATCATCATACCCCTCAGTTTGAGGACCACTTTCCACAGTCCATTGACATCCTTGAGAGTGCTCCTCTCAACACACCTCTAGCCCATCTGGCAGCCACTGACCCTGATGCTGGCTTTAATGGAAAACTGGTCTATGTGATTGCAGATGGCAATGAAGAGGGTTGCTTTGACATTGAGCTAGAAACAGGGCTGCTCACTGTAGCTGCCCCCTTAGACTATGAAGCCACCAGTTTCTACGTCCTCAATGTAACAGTATATGACCTGGGCACTCCCCAGAAGTCCTCCTGGAAGCTGCTGACAGTGAATGTGGAAGACTGGAATGACAACGCACCCAGATTTCCTCCTGGTGGGTACCAGGTAACAATCTCAGAAGACACAGAAGTTGGAACCACTGTTGCAGAGCTGAAAGCAAAAGATGTTGACTCAGAGGATAATGGGAGGGTTCGATACGTGCTGTTAAGCCCCACAGAGAAGTTCTCCCTCCATCCTCTCACTGGAGAAATGGTTGTCACAGGACACTTGGATCGGGAATCAGAACCTCGGTATATACTCAAGGTTGAGGCCAGGGACCAGCCCAGGAAGGGCCACCAGCTTTTCTCTGTCACTGACCTGATAATCACATTGGAAGATGTCAATGACAACTCCCCTCAGTGCATCACAGAACACCGCAGGCTTAAGGTCCCAGAGGATCTACCCCCAGCGACTATTCTAACATTTCTGGATGCCTCTGATCCCGACCTGGGCCCTGCGGGAGAAGTACAGTATGTCCTGTTGGATGATGCCCACGGGACCTTCCACGTGAACCCGATGACTGGGGCACTCAGTCTGGAGAAAGAGCTGGACTTTGAGAGGAGGGCTGGATATAACCTGAGCCTATGGGCCAGCGACAGTGGGAAGCCCCTGGCCCGCAGGACCCTCTGCCACGTGGAGGTGACCGTCCTGGATGTGAATGAGAATCTCCACCCTCCCCGCTTTGCCTCCTTTGTCCACCAGGGCCAGGTGCAGGAGAACAGCCCCTCAGGAACTTCAGTGATGGTAGTGGCTGCCCACGATGATGACACCGGCTTGGACGGGGAGCTCCAGTACTTCCTGCGCGGTGGCACCGGCCTTGCTGCCTTTAGCATCAACCAAGACACAGGTACTGGGCATTGGGAGGGATGGGAAGGCCAGATGCTGGGAGAGGATGGGACTAAGGAAAATCAGGGGCTCTTTTGAGAAAAGTCAGGCTGTAAGCTAAAAGGAGCAATAAATAGGGCCACTCCTTCCTGTCCCTCTTATTTTATTTTTTAAGTTATTTTGGCCACGCCACATGACTTTTTGGATCTCAGTCCCCTGACTAGAGATTAAACTCGTGTGCTTGGCAGTGAAACTACAGAGCCCTAACCACTGGACCACCTGGGAATTTCCTCACTCTTTTTTAATGGCTGCATTTGTTCATATGCTTTTACTCGTATGCATGAGTCTCTACAGGAAAAACTCTTAAAAATGCAGTTCTTGGGTCAAAGGATAATACACATTTTCAATGTTAATATATCTTTCCAAGTTGTCCTCCAAAAAGGTGGCATCAATGCATTTATTCCTTTGAAGCTCCATAGAAAATAAGTGCAATTCAGGAAACCCCGGGCACCCTCTACTTGTGAGGCCCTGAGATAGGTAACTTAGAGAAGATCCCAGGTGAATACAAGTAGGTTATCCACCTTGACAAGTTTACAATCTGACTGATGATTTCTCACCAGGGTAAAGGGGAGGGTGATGAAAAAGAATTAGATTGAGAGTCAATTCTAGACTCAGCTCTTCTGCTTACTTGCTGCATGATCTTGGTCAAGTCATGCTCTTTCTATGGGCCTCAGTTTCCCCATCTGTCAAAGGAGGAGGTTCCTTCAGCTCTGAGATGCTATGGCTGTGAACCGGGCCTTGCCTTCTCACCTAGGTCTTCAGAGTTGAGTATGCCCCATGAGAGCTTAGGGCACAAGTTTCTTTTGCTCACTCTGGGACCCTTGACCTCTAGAACAGTGTTGGCCCACAATAAGTAATTTGTAGAATGAGTAAACTAATGAATGAAGCTAAGTCTCTAAAATCATGAAGATGATAGAGGGGGAACAGCAATTTATTCATCAAATCCCTCACCCTTGAATTAGTATCTATAAGGACTTGAAGCTTGAAGGAACCATTGTAAGGACCAAAGCATGGAAATCCCACCTAGAGAATGTGAAATAAATAAATTGGACTTGGGTTGAAGTAGTCAGGAGAAAGTAGGTCAACTACTACAGCCTTCTGAAAACCTGCATGTGCCCATATGCCCATATGAAAACCCTGCATGTGCCTGTATACCCATAACTGCATGGCTGAGTTATGGATCTGTCTTAGCAGAGAAAGGCTCTGAGAGGTTCTTCAATAAGAATCCGAGCTCCCCTGCGTTTAACTCAGCAGCTCCCACACCATATAGGCCACAGTTCCCTTTTCCCCTGAAACACTTGTTAATATCCTTTCCATGGTATGGTTTCAGGACTGTTAGGTAAAGTGATCTCTAGAGCTACTTTGAGCTCTGAAATACTTTGGGTTTGGTGATCACCTCTCCCCAGGAATGATTCAGACTCTGGCACCCCTGGACCGAGAATTTGCATCCTGTTACTGGCTGACGGTACTGGCAGTAGACAGGGGTTCCATCCCCCTCTCGTCTGTAACTGAAGTCTACATTGAGGTTTTGGATGTCAATGACAACCCACCCCAGATGTCCAGACCTGTGTTCTACCCCACCGTCCGGGAGGATGCGCCCCTGCACACCTCTGTGCTTCAGTTGGATGCCTGGGACCCGGACTCCAGCTCCAAGGGGAAACTGACCTTCAATATCACCAGCGGGAACCATATGGGATTCTTTGTCCTTCATCCTCTCACAGGTAAGGGCCTCAGAAACCTGGGTGAATAGGATTCTCTACAGCAGTGCTTCTCAAAGTGTGATCCAAAGATCGGCATCATGAGTGTCGCATACGAACCAGCTAGAAGGTCAAATTCTCAGGCTCCAGCTTAGACCTACTGAATCAGAAATCTGTATTTTAATAAGACATCCAGAGGATTTTGATGTGTGCTATGTTTGAGAACTGCACTTATCAAAGTCCATCTCTATGGAAGAATAAGAATATGTCAGTTTTCTTTCCTTGGGGCCCAGGGAAGCTAAGCAGGTTCCCCATGTTGTCAAGTTGGGACTATTTCAACCCTGCAAGTGTTCCCAACACGACCATTCCCCAGAATCACAAGCCACAGGCTGAGTCTCTTAACTCTAGTTTCAAACTGATCTCAAGCCTGCCCAGGGAGTGATGGTGATAGAGACCCACTTCAGAGGAGTCAACAATCTCACAAAGATCTCTCCTCAACCCAAGGCCATCTAGGATGGTTCAGAGGAATCTAGAGGCCAAAAACTTGCAGCAGTGAACCAGATATAGTCCACAACAGTGTTCTGTTTGGCTTGCACAAGCTTTAAACAGTAATTTTCAAGTTGTTGCCAACATTTAAAAATGTGCAAAGCTCACAAAATGTTCCAGACTTCTGTAACTAGAAGATCTAGCCATGCCAATTGCACAACCGCCTGAGCCAACAGCAGCTCCCCATGTAGGGCAGGCGTGTCCTCTCTCCTCACAGTCCCCTCACTCCGGCCTGCTTCCTGCATTTATGCTGCCTGCCTGGCTCCCAGAAGAATGAGAGCCAGTTCCCACGGCTGCAGGTACAGCTCCAAGGCCATGTGTCCCTCTGGACTATGAACAACATGCTATTGCAGAGAACACTGACATTCTTGCCTTCCAACCCAACTTCCCATTCTCCAGCTCCAACCACTGACTCTTGTCCTTGAAGGACAGAAGTCTGGCAAGATTGGAAAAAGCCGGGTGGGGAGGCAGGGGAGTGGGGGAGAGCTAGCAGCAGCTTCCTTCATGATCCTTAAGGCAAAAGGGAGTCAGGAAAAGCGATGGGCCTGGGGGTCCTGAGGCAGACAGCGGGTGGGGGACACAAGTGCTGTTTTGCCCGGTGACATCTGTTTGGAACCTTTGACCTTGGGGAGTTGATTAGTCTTCCTGGAAGGAGGATGCTTTTCCCAAGCTGGCTCTCTGCCTGGGCCCACTCAGCCCCTCCCTTTTTGGAAGCGGGAAGACATCTCTCACCTAAGGTAATAGGTTCTCTGCTTCTCCCAAAGCCCTCCTGTGTCTACTGTCAACAGTTCCCTGACACCAGGTCCGGCAACATGCCCCAAAGGGCAGAGATGCTTAGTCTTCCTTCAGTTGAGAAGAAATTCTTATCAGCATGAACATTTAAAAATAAAATAATAAATCCAGCAATGACCCCTCCCTCCAACCCCCGCCTACCTTACTTATCCCTTAGATTGTCCTACTTCCATACCTGGATCCCTTGGCTGGTTTCCCTATGCCCTTAAGATAAAGCCAAGCCCTGTCATGCCCCATGAGCTTGCCTCTCTCACTCCATCACTCTCTGATTCCAACCATGTGGCCTCCCTCAGTCCACGCACGCCCTCTCCTGGCACAGGGCCTTTGCACAAGCTTTTCCTTCTGCCAGGAGTCTCCTCTCCTTTTTCAAGGTAACTCCTGCTTTTCGTTCAGATCTTAGCCCAGCTGTTCTTTTCTTAAAGATTTTTTTTTTTTTTCTTAAAGATGTATTTTTTGACACTATAATATGTCTCCCAGCAGCATCTACTTTTAAAAAACACACTATCACATAGAACATTATAGTCATCTATAATGTGGTGATTATGCTATTAATTATCCACATACTTCACTAGACTTCAACAAGCTTTCCAGAAAAGGAACTTTGATTGTTTTTTGAAAACTATAATATCGAGGCCTGGCACAGAGTAGAACCTCAACAAATAATGAGGAAATGAATGAATGAATCTCTGCCAGCATCCACAGTCATTGGTTAAGCCCAAGATTCATTTATCCCGCAAAGGTTTGAAGGTGTCTGTCCTTATAAGGCATTTAAGTTAAGTGCTATGGAGAGGGGAAGAAGAATAAGACACAGTTTCAGCCCTTGAGGAACCCAATCCATGAGGAGTATAAAGATTTGGATACAAAAAGAGCTGTAGAACCGGTGTAAAGAGTACAACATTGTAAAAGATGAGTGTATGTGAGGCTGCGAATTTAGAGGAGAGAGGAAGCTGCTCAGTGTGGTGGACCAGCAATGGCTTCATGGGACAGCAGGCAGCTGTGCTGAGCTGAAGGGCGGGGAAGATTCTGACAGGCAGCAGGTTGGGCGGGCACTTGGGTAAAAATGGTGACGGAAGCAACAGCCAGGAGGAGAAGACCCAGGACTTGCTGAAGACAGAGCAAGTAGGTCCATTTTCTCTTTCTTTTTAAAAAAAACTTTTTCTTCTTTTTCAATGGTGAAATAATCATAGACTTACAGGAGAGCTGCAAAGAGAGTTCTCATACACCGGTCACTCAGCTTCCCCTAATGTTAACACAGTGTATGTATCAACACTAAGAATTAATACCGGTGCAAGGGAATTCAGGAGATTACAGATTTCATTCAGATTTCCCCAGTTTTCTCTGCTAACGGCCTTACTCCCATCTAGGACTTCATACCAACCTCAGAGAGGGGGATGTGGAGGAGCACAGGGCAATGGTCCAGGGGGTCCAGCAGCAATTCCAGGGACACCGGCCCTGAGAAGGTGGGGGAGAAGGCAGCAGGGGAGGCGGTGGCGAGAGAAAGGAAAGAGAGAAAAGGAAAACTAGAGATAGAAGAACAGTGACTGAGTTTCCCAGACACACAGAGAGGGGAGGGAGAGAGGAATCCCTGGGAAGGCAAGAGAGGTGGGGGATGGACAGGGATCAACAGAGAGAGGGGAGAGGGGCTGAAGAGGGAGCAGGAGCAGGAGGGGGGCAGGACTGAGCTGGAAGGAAGGCTCTCCGCCAAGCCCTCTCATCCCGCACTCTTCCTGGGGGTCCCCCGGATGCCGGGCCTTCCCCGGCAGGTTCCTCAGCTTGGGGACAAGCTGGGTGGGGCGAACTGAAACAATATTCACTCTGTCCCAGGGGAACGTCTTCCTTCCTGGTTGTGGGGCTTTCCAACAACCTCCTAGGACCTCTCCCATGGCTGCCTTCAGTGAGGGAAGAAAGAGCCAGAATGACACAAAGGCAAAGACACGCCCCCAACAGAGGTCACTCCTCACATCCGTACTGGAGACCCCACCCCAACACCAGATCCCCCTTTCCCCTCAGGAAGCCCCCACCCCCACACTTCATTCCATTACTCTATCATTTAATTACCTAAACAAGATCAAGAAACGTACAGAAAGCTTTTAGAACACCCACTACGCCCTACCAATAGCTCTGCCTTCATTGAAAAGGGTCCCACCTACCCAGCTAGGACCTCTCAAGTCTATGGGCTTGGGTGCCCCTCTGGTCTCCCAACAATCTTGAGCTTGACTTGTCTGATGCAGGCAGAGAACTGGCTCCTTTTCACCATTATGGCCTCAATTTATAGCCACAGTGCCTAGAAAATGAAAACCGGAATTACAGATCACTAAGTTCACCTTCGGGAATTTACAGAAGTGCTGAGAGGAGCCCAGAGCAGCCCTCCTCTGGCTCATCTGTGCCAGCTGGGCATGGGAAGAGCCCATTCTAGGTGCCAGGTGATCAAGAGAATTAGAACAAAGGAGTAAAATGTCACCCCTTTGTGATTTCCCCGGGAACTAGAGGCAGTGACTGTGACCCCCGTTATAACTCCTGATGAGCTGCCTTTTCACTCAACAGTAACAGTATCCTGGGCTCAGCACCCTCCTCATGGCAGAAGCAGGAAATAGGTGGGGACCCCAGCTGACACTATCACCCCTGCTGTCCTCTCCCTACCTCTCCTCCCCTTCTCTCTCTCCAGATTTCCATTTCCTTTTTATGTTGTGCTCTCCCAAGACCAAAAGAATTCTGAGCTAGGCTTTGAATGTAGGCGTTGAATTTATCCCAGTAAAATGGCCCTGGGAGCCATTTGCTCCAGTCTCCCCCCAACCATCTCTCCTCCAGGTCTCCTAGCCACTGCCCGGCAGCTGGACCGAGAAAACAAGGATGAACACATCCTGGAGGTGAGTGATGCTGCTGAACCCCTGCACTACATTTGAAAACCTCCTGCGGGAGGCCAGGCTGGAGCTAAGCCAGGCCTTGGGGCCACATGCCCGTCTCCAGGCGTAGCTGAGGAGGGTTCTGACTCAGGGAGAAGTTGCTACTTAAGCTGAGCAGGAAGCACTGATCAATTAGTAATGCCTGCAGGGAGTGTGGGAAAACGGAGCAGCACACATGGGTTACGTACTTGTCCAGTATGCTTTCTGGCCCATCCCCATGCTCTACAGTCACCCAAGGACAAACACTAGGTCAGTAGCAGAGCCAGGATGAAAACCCAGACCTTTGTCCTCTAGGCCCATGCTTTTTCTGTGCATGTGTGCAGTCACTCAATTGGGTCTGACTCTTTGTGATCCCATGGACTCTAGCCCACCAGGCTCCTCTGTCCCTAGGATCTTCCAGTCAAGAATACTAGAGTGGATTGCCACTCTCTTCTTCAGGGGATCCTCTCCACCAAGAATCAAACGTGCGTCTCCTGCACTGCAGTCGTATTCTCTACCACTCAGCCACCTGGGCAGTCGCACTCTTTCTAGGATGTCTCTAAAATAAGTATCCCTGGTGACCATTCCAATGAGAGGTGTCAGTCTTGGCCCAGAGGGCCTTAAATCAGAAGTACTCTAGTCAACCCTGTCCTGTGTTCTCCACAACTGATGAACAGGCATCTCTGCTAGTCTTAAAGGCATCAGCTAGGAGGGACACATATTCCTCAGCAGAACTGAAATCAGTGTTGCCTTCTATGATCCCAGGCTCTGGACATTCCCTTTGTGTAAAACCGGCATCACTAGTAAGGAGCAGCTCAATGGCCTTCTAGGCGCTGAGGCATTCTCCATAGTTCAGTAGAGGCATTTATCTTTAAATAGCAAAATCTTTTTAAAATTCAGAAGCATTTTGAGTGGAAATGTCCTATCTATACTGATGCATGTGATAATTTGCTCGCATGTGGAACAGTGCCTGGTCCTGAAATTGTTTTCGTGCCTTTCTTCTATCTCCGGATCTTATCTCATACACTGGGCCACATGCCTGACTCCAAAGGTACCGCCCACGCCTCCATAAACGCCTCCTCGTTTGTTTTCTTTCTGATCTCCCGTAGTTTAAGGAAAGTGAGAACAAAGCTTATGAGAATTACGAGCAAATAGAATGTCAAAAGTCTCTGCCCATGGGCCTCCCGAGTAAAGCGCCCCAGCTTTTGTTACAGCCCCTGTGGCTTTGTCTTCTTCCAATTCTTTCCAGTTTCTTTCTCTGTTCTTGCTGGCTTTTCTGTGGGCAAGGTTGCCAGACAGCTGGATTCCAAGAAGTTGAGGTTACAATAATAAAAATCACGAGTATATACCAAAGAACAGGCAGATTGGTACTTCCAGGCTTTTGAAAGCAGGGGCAGAGGAAGAGCTGTGGTGGTTGGCAATACATAGTCATGACCTTGCGCCTGTCAACTCACGCTGGATCCTCTCCCCAGGTGACTGTGCTGGACAACGGGGAGCCCTCCCTCCGGTCCACCTCCAGGGTGGTGGTACGCATTGCGGACGTCAATGACAACCCCCCTGTCTTCTCCCACAAGCTCTTCAATGTCCGCCTTCCAGAGAGGCTGAACCCAGGGACCTCTGGGCCTGTGTACAGGCTGGTGGCTTCAGACCTGGATGAGGGTCTCAATGGCAGGGTCACCTACAGTATCGAGGAGAGTGATGAGGCAGGCTTCAGTATCGACCCGGTCACAGGCGTGGTGTCAGCAAGCAGCACCTTCACAGCTGGAGAGTATAACATTCTCACGGTGAGGGTCGGGGGGCGGGGGGGTGGGGATTGGGTGCACACCTGCTCAGGGATGGATTTTCTCTGAGGATACAAGACCGGAGAGACAGCCTTCAGGCGTGATGGAGGAAGTCCTCACTTCCGTGGCTTTCTCCCAAAAAGAAGCCAAAAGATCAAAATTCTGGGCCTTTCTCTTTGAGGGCAATAAGGTCCTTGCCTGGGAAATGCACTCTCTTCTTAAAGATTTTTGTTGAGAGGGGCAGAGGCATTGAAATCAAGATAAACCTGGGTTCCAATCTTAGCACTGACATTTTACAGCTGTGTGGCCTTGGACACGTCATTATGCCTGGGAGCCTTTGTTCCATCATCTGTAAAATGGGGATGAGAACATTTTCCTTGTAGGAAGCTAATATAATAAGTGGCTTGGGCCTGGGCTCTCATGTTGGTAGCCTAAATCCCAGCCTCACTGCTGGCCAGGCAGACAACCCCTGGCAGAAGAATTCACAATGCAGAGGCCCGGGTTCCTCCTGCAAAAAGCAGCTGATGATGGTTCCTCTCTGTGGGCAGTCATGAGGATTGAATTAGATATTGCACATATTGCTCTTAGAGCAGGGCCTAATGATAGGGAGAGCTCAATAAATTCTAGTTTATTATGTTGATTTTGTTGGGAAGGGTAAAGAGCCCATGCATGGAAAGTCTTAGGAATGAGCACACAAAGCCTTCAGTTAATAGTGGCTTTGATTCATCTTTAACTACCCATAAGGTTCTGGAGCATAGTTCTATATTCTGTTCACTACTGTGCTTGCTGCAGCTGACTTGGTGCCTATTTACAGTAAGCTCCTTAACTGTGCTGAATGGATGAAATAGTGGATGAAAGACCAGCTCAGTCCATCACAGGGCACTCTGTCTCTTGGCCTGGCCACCTGGGTCTTCTTGTTTCTTGGCTCCAACCCTATAGACAAAGCCTCAACTTGAATTCTGGCCTCTTTTCAGGTCAAGGCAACAGATGGTGGGCAGCCACCACTCTCGGCCAGCGTCCGGCTACATATCGAGTGGATCCCCAAGCCCCGGCCCTCCTCCATCCCACTGGCCTTTGACGAATCCCACTACAGCTTTACGGTCATGGAGACAGACCCCGTTAATCACATGGTGGGGGTCATCAGTGTTGAGGGCCGACCTGGCCTCTTCTGGTTCAGCATCTCAGGTAAGGGCCCCAGGAGGGCCAGTCCCTCCCATCCTGAGCCCTAGTCATCAGGGCACAATCCTTCTGAGCCCTCTCAAGGTCATCTTCCCTGGCATCTTCTGTCTTGGCTGTGAGTGGTGATTGCCTTTTCCCTGTTTCTCTGGGGCAGTGGGTTGTCAGGACACTGCTTCTTCCAAGCTTTCCTTCATACCATCTATGATCTCGGGAACTCACAGGTAACCCCAGCTAGAACTGGATGGGTCCTCCAAGTTCCTGGGAGACCTAAGACCAAGGTCCAGAGAGTGGCCAGAGAGACCCAGGGGAGAAAACACAAGTTTTATGCTTCCTCTTCTGCCTCACTATGAACATCATTGCAGAGCTGACTTCACTGACCACGAACTCGAGGCCAGCTGTACTCTGGGGCTATGCTTAACATTCTGGTCCCAGGTTCCATCCTCAAGATCAGGGAAAGGGTGCATTCTCATGGTAGGAGACACTTGGGTCCAAGCTCTCACAGCCTCCTCTGAAATTTCTTTCTGTTTCTAAATCAACATTTTGTCAGAACATATCGGGGTTGGGAGTGGTTCACAGATCACTTTGGGAATCTGATGAATGTTTAGGCTTTCTTTTTAGAAGGATACTTGTGACCTGTGTGCATGTGTGTGCACACACGCACACACAAATTTGTGTACAAATTTGGCAGCTGGGGGGGAGTTATAGATTCTCTGAAACCCAGCCAGGGACTCCAGGTCAAGAATCTCTAATCTAAGAGCTTCAGTATCACCTGAAGTCCCATCAAAGAGACTCCCACCTGCTTCAGAGGTTGGATACCAAACCTATCTCAAGCTTTTTAATCTCCTAGATTTACTTCCATTGCTAATTCACTGTTCTTTATAAGCACTTGACATTTTTTCTGTGAATTAACACATGCACTCTATAGAACATTTGGAAAATACAAATAAGTACAGAGAAGAGAATAAAAATCACCTAGTCAGTGGGAGGATAAACTCCCACTAAATAGAAGTTAGCCCACTGTTTTCATTTTGATGTTTCCCTCTAGTCATTCTTCTTTACACACCCACACATTTAAGGTTACAAGAAAATATTGTTTTATAACCTTTTAAAATATATCCTGAACATATTTCTGTGTCACTAAACAGATCTCTACTAGCAGACACTTAAACAGCTGCATGCTACTTCTGTATTTTGGATTCTCATAGTTTATTAATAAACAATTCCCTCTTGTCAAACACAGTTATTTCCATTTTTTCCCATGTCTAGGCTTCTCTAGACCATGCAGACTACCTGTAACCATGACACAGAGCTCCATGACTCCTGCATGTTTTAATTCTAGTAACAGAATACATTGTAGGGCAAATTTTGGTCTTCCTCTGGGACTCCCCAGTCCTTATAAGTTTACCTTTTCCTGAATCATCACTTGGATCGTGATAATAATTTGACAATAACCCGACAGGATCAACTACCAGCTCCTCTAGACCTGCCAAATCCCACAGTATTAATACTTGTGCTATTACTGCCTACATCACTGAGGTCGTGCATGCTTTCCCCACCCCCTCCCAGGTGGGGACAAGGACATGGACTTTGACATTGAGAAGACGACGGGCAGCATCGTCATTGCCAGGCCTCTCGATACAAGGAGGAGGTCGAGCTATAACTTGACTGTGGAGGTGACCGACGGGTTCCAAACCATTGCCACCCAGGTGAGAAGCCTCACTGGGAGCCTTGAGTTGAGAAGAGATAGGAGGTTTCCTTGGTTGGAAGTAGCTGTGCTCACCACCATGTCACCAACGCACACTGGGACCTCCTTGGTAGGGATGAGGACGCAGAAGGCTCTCTGTGCATGTGTGCATCTCAAAGAACACTGAATCTGGAATCAAGGTTCTGCATTCCAGTCTTATCTGATCACTCTCTCTACGTCTGTAATCTTGGGAGAATTCTTGTTCCCACTGTGGATCTCTGTATAATAAGGAGTTTTATCTAAATGAGCAGTTTTCAATTAAAGATAGAGCACCTAAGGGCTTTCATAGGTGTAAGGAATGATGGGAAGTGGGGCTCTGGATTTCTATTCTGGTTTCAGCCCATTTTATTTGCTTCATATACTGGAATTTCACCCCAAAAATTTCATCTGAAGAAAAGGTCCTTAAAGAAGAATTTTGATTTTGAAAACCACCATCTTAAAGCCTTGTGATTCTGAAATATGGTCATTCATTCAACAAAATTTTATCAAGTGACAGCTGTATGCCAGGCCTAGTTGTTACGGTGGAGAAGCAGACAGACAAGGTCCCTGGCCCCCTAGAGCTTACAGTCCATCTTCTCTTTCACCCTCCTCCCTAGGTCTACATTGTCATGATTGCCAATGTTAACCACCATCGGCCCCAGTTTTTGGAGGCTCATTATGAGGTCAGAGTTCCTCAGGACACAATGCCTGGCGTGGAGCTCCTCCGAGTCCAGGCCACAGACCAAGACAAGGGCAAGGGCCTCATCTACACCATACATGGCAGCCAAGACCCAGGAAGTGCCAGTCTCTTCCAGCTGGACCCCAGTAGTGGTGTCCTGGTAACTGTGGGGAAATTGGACCTGGGCTCGGGGCCTTCCCAGCATACACTGACAGTCATGGTGAGTTAACCAAAGACTTGGGTAAGGATGTGCTTGTATTCGGATGTGTGGGGGTGTACATGCTAGAGGCATGGTGAGGGTTCCCTCTCCCCTTACTGAGCCAGGTGTACTGATGTTTAGAGTGATAATCCATGAGATGAGTTGTGACATTTCACTGCCTGCCAGAGGCATCTTCCATAACGGATGCCTGAGAGTGAGGAAAGAGATGGGATGGCTGCCAAAGAAGTTCCTGCAACTTTGGCTATTCCTGGGCTCACTCCAAATATCCCCAACAATTCCCTCCTTCCTCCATGACTGCATGATCGCATGAACTCATATAGCATCAGAGCTGGGAGGGGCCCAGAGACCATCCTACTCAGAGCAAAAAGATATGTAAGGGCCTAAATGAAGGAGGGCTTACTCCAAGGGTCATGTGCCTGCACTTTCATAACCCTGACAGTGAGAGCCTCCTGAATTTATGCCCTCCATCCCTCATTTGTCTCACTCGAGTCCCAGTCCTGGTCCTACCTATTTCTCTTATCTTATACCTGAGGCTCACAGAGGAAGAGACTTGCTCACCATCATACAATTTTTTAGATGGAACCAGAATCACAGTCCAGCCTTTCCAACTCAAGGCTCAAGGTTCTTACATGTTACTTTATCATCCTCTGGGCACTTAAATATATATTAAAGGCTCTGAGAAGTCCTGCAGCAAAGAAAACATCAACTTGGCTTAGTTCAGTGCTCCCTAAATTCACTTAACTATAGGATTTTTTTTTCCTGAATAATACACTAACATCTTGAAGAACTAATATTCTCTAAGAACAAATTTGGAAAATACTGCTCTTCTGCTTATTTCTGCCTTCTCCTAAAGTGGAATTATCCATGAAAATAGCTCAGTCTAATAATCATGAATTGATAAACTTATTTAAAAAGAGAAAAGAATGTAACAGAGCAAAGCTTAAAGGAATACAGAGAGTTATGACTGGGTGTATTTTTCATTGGCATTCTATTTCATTGACCTTTATCTAATCCTGCCTCCTCCATTCCACTTGCTGCTCATCCCATCACCCCCTTGGGCCCATAGGTTCGCGACCAGGAGATGCCCATCAAAAGGAACTTTGTGTGGGTGTCCATTCACGTGGAGGATGGAAACCTCCACCCTCCCCGCTTCACCCAGCTCCACTATGAGACACGTGTTTCTGACACCACAGTCCCCGGAGCAGAGCTGCTCCAGGTCCGAGCCATGGATGGCGACCGGGGAGCCAATGCTGAGGTCCACTACTCCTTCCTCAAAGGTGAGAGGTCTGACTGTACGTGCAGGATACGTGGAGAGGGGCTTTGGCAATAAGGAAAAGCACCAGGAGCATGGATTTGCAAGTTATTCAAGTGTCAATTACTTGCTAAACTTTGGCAAATTATCATTCTAGAGCATTCCCTGGAACTATAATGACCTAAATTAATGTGCTTTCAAAGATGGTGAGAATGGTAACAAAGGATTACTCAAGTTATGGGAGAATTTTCATTGAGAATATATATATATCCACCAATGACCATACATGTAAAGGATGCTTATGAAGTCCTCGCAAAATATATATATATATATCAGAGAAGGCAATGGCACCCCACTCCAGTACTCTTGCCTGGCAAATCCCATGGACAGAGAAGCCTGGTAGGCTGCAGTCCATGGGGTCACTAGGAGTCGGACACGACTGAGCGACTTTACTTTCACTTTTCACTTTCATGCATTGGAGAAGGAAATGGCAACCCACTCCAGTATTCTTGCCTGGAGGATTCCAGAGATGGCAGAGCCTGGTGGGCTGCCATCTATGGGGTTGCACAGAGTCGGACATGACTGAAGCGACTTAGCATAGCATATATGTATATGTATATTATATATATATATATATTTTTTTTTTTTTTGGCCATGCCATGTAGCATGCAGGATCTTAGTTCCCCAGCCAAGGATTGAACCAATGCCCACTAAATTGAGAGCACAGAGTCTTAACCACTGGACTGTCAGGGAAGTCGCCCATGCAACATTTTAAAAGATAGTATCTTTGTGCATGTACAATAAAAGGGACCTATAAATACTTGATAAGATATATGGCATAGTTTCAGGAGTATTTTCTTCTAAGGCCACATCATGATTTCATACCTCTTATTTTTTTAATCTGAAAAATGGGAATATTATCTGTGCCAGAAACTCTTTGTGAAGACTAAAAAAGAAAATGTATGTTAACACTTTGTAAATTGTAAAATATTATACAAGTGCCAAGGGTTATTACTAAGTGTTAATTATAAGTAGTTAATATGACAAAAATGATAATATCCAGGACCCAACTAATTATTAATCATAATTTGTAATGTTTGATAATTCATAATCGATACTTGATAATTATTGTTATCTATAATATAAATTAGTATCTAGAGAAGGCAATGGCATCCCACTCCAGTACTCTTGCCTGGAAAATCCCATGGACAGAGAAGCCTGGTAGGCTGCAGTCCATGGGGTCGCTAAGAGTTGGGCATGACTGAGTGACTTCCCTTTCACTTTTCACTTTCATGCATTGGAGAAGGAAATGGCAACCCACTCCAGTGTTCTTGCCTGGAGAATCCCAGGGATGGAGGAGCCTAGTGGGCTGCCCTCTATGGGGTCGCAAAGAGTCGGACACGACTGAAGCGACTTAGAAGCAGCAGCAGCAGCAGCAGCAGTATCTATAGAGCAAGATGCTATGGATGATCAAAGGTGAGCATGACTTGCTCTTTGCCTTCATGGAGCATAATGATGTTCATTTACTGCTTGTCGGTGTCTTATATACTTTCAAGAACTCAGAATGTTTCACATTTTCCTTTTTTGTAGAGACAGTCGTTATACCTTGTCATATGGCAGAAGTCTATTCATCCCTGAAGAATAATAATGCAAATAATAACCCATTAATGGCTTCTTTTTGTGACTTATGAAGTATAATCATCTCTTTTTTCTCAGTGACAGTCCACTAATGTTGTACTAATTTTTTTTTAATAAATCTAAAACATTTTTTAAATCTATGCCTCACAACATATGGGATCTTAGTTCCCTGCTGCTGCTGCTGCTAAGTCACTTCAGTCATGTCCGATTCTATACAACCCCATAGACAGCAGCCCACCAGGCTCCCCCGTCCCTGGGATTCTCCAGGCAAGAACACTGGAGCGGGTTGCCATTTCCTTCTCCAATGCATGGAAGTGAAAAGTGAAAGTGAAGTCGCTCAGTCGTGTCCGACTCTTAACGAACCCATGGACAGCAGCCCACCAGGCTCCTCCATCCATGGGATTTTCCAGGCAAGAGTACTGGAGTGATGTGCCATTGCCTTCTCCGCTTAGTTCCCTGACCAGGGATCAAATCCAGGTGCCCTGTAGTGGAAGCTTGGAGTCTTAACCACTGGAGCACCAAGGAATTCCCCCTGCTACTAATTTTATTTTACACATTGAGTTAGTTTTAAAATAATCTTATGATTGAAGAAGTAACACATGGTTATTCTTTGAAACCTGAAAAAAACAAGAATCTCCGAAGAAGAAAATAACACTCAGAGGACTTCCCTAGTGGTCCAGTGGTTAAGACTCTGCACTGACTTCCATTGCAAGGGGCACAGGTTCAAATTTAAGATCCTGCATGCAGCAGTATGGTCAAAAAAATAATAAAAATAACACTCGGCCATGCCTTTCATAACCCAGAGAAAATAATTTCATGTATTTCTCTCTTATCTTTTTCTATGCATATTTCTGCAGTTCTAAGATCAAAATGAATATACAGTTTTCTTCCCTATTTTTTTTTCTCTCAGCAGTAAAATAAATTATAATTATGCTTACTTGGCTACTTTTAAGGGAACTACTTTTAAATTTCTGGTTGCTCATTAAAACCACATTCTTTGATCAACCTCAGGATTTGTATAACAAAGGCAAGTTGGGAAATCACCTCAATAGCCAGCTGCAGAGTGACTTCGCTTAGTGGGACAATCAGATGGAAGGTTTTGTGGTGAAGCCTGGCTATTTACTTTGCCATTGAAATAATAAATGAAATAAGCATAATAAGAAGTAGTACTCCCCTGAGTGAAGGACTTGTACTCCTGGATGGTGAGCAGAATTATTCAGGTTTAGTCATGGTATTAAATAGGTAATGGTCTCATCACAGAAAAAAAAAAAAAAATACATATTTGAAAAACTATATCAGGTGATGGATGTTAAACAAACATTGTAGTAGTCATTTTGCAATATATACTTAAACATAGATCAAATTATGTTACACACCTTTAATGCCATGTTATATGTCAATTATATCTTAATAAAACTGAAAAGAAGTACCAGTTATGCAAGCTGAATAAGTTCTGGTGATCTCTGTACAGATTGTGCTTATAGTTAACAACACTGTACTAAACCTCTAAAAATTCAAGAACGTAGACCTCATGTTATCTGTTATTACCATAGTATAAAAAAAAGGTAAAGGAAAAAAAAAAAAAAAGAATAGTTACAGCCCAAGTAAGGTCCGACCTTAAAACTGTGACAACTTTGACAAGTTTTTTTAGGAAAACATGATTAGTTTTCAACATTACCTTTTGTGAACTATGTAATGTTGCATAATCACAACTTCCCTCAACTTAAATTTGAAATGGTATTATGTATTTATCCAAATAAATATCAAATTTTAAAAGGACAATAAAAATAATAATCAGACATGGAGAAAGGAGTCCATTTTTTATTTTCATTTAGGCTTCCTGATTAGTCAAGGAAGATTCCTTTGGGTACTAGGAGCTCTTTAATTTTCTAATATTTGCTGCAGAAAGACTGTTGGATACTATACTGTTGTACAGGTAGTGGCTGAATATTTAAAAAAAAAATAAACCTGTAAAGGTGGTGTAAGAATGCCTCAGTTCAGTTCAGTTCAGTCGCTCAGTCGTGTCCGACTCTTTGCGACTCCATGAACTGCAGCACGCCAGGCCTCGCTGTCCATCACCAACTCCCGGAGTTCACTCAGACTCACGTCCATCGGGTTAGTGATGTCATCCAGCCATCTCATCCTCTGTCGTCCCCTTCTCCTCCTGCCCCCAATCCCTCCCAGCATCAGAGTCTTTTCCAATGAGTCAACTCTTCCATTCAGGTGGCCAAAGTATTGGAGTTTCAGCTTTAGCATCAGTCCTTCCAATGAATACCCAGGGTTGATCTCCTTCAGAATGGACTGGTTGGATCTCCTTGCAGTCCAAGGGACTCTCAAGAGTCTTCTCCAACACCACAGTTCAAAAGCATCAATTCTTTAGCACTCAGCCTTCTTCACAGTCCAACTCTCACATCCATACATAACCACTGGAAAAACCATAGCCTTGACTAGACGGACCTTTGTTGGCAAAGTAACGTCTCTGCTTTTGAATATGCTATCTAGGTTGGTCATAACTTTCCTTCCAAGGAGTAAGCGTCTTTTAATTTCATGGCTGCAGTCACCATCTGCAGTGATTTTGGAGCCCCGAAAAATAAAGTCTGACACTGTTTCCACTGTTTCCCCATCTATTTCCCATGAAGTGATGGGACCGGATGCCATGATCTTCGTTTTCTGAATGTTGAGCTTTAAGCCAACTTTTTCACTCTCCACTTTCACTTTCATCAAGAGGCTTTTGAGTTCCTCTTCACTTTCTGCCATAAGGGTGGTGTCATCTGCATATCTGAGATTATTGATATTTCTCCCGGCAATCTTGATTCCAGCTTGTGTTTCTTACAGTCCAGCGTTTCTCATGATGTACTCTGCATAGAAGTTAAATAAACAGGGTGACAATATACAGCCTTGACGTACTCCTTTTCCTATTTGGAACCAGTCTGTTGTTCCATGTCCAGTTCTAACTATTGCTTCCTGACCTGCATACAGATTTCTCAAGAGGCAGGTCAGGTGGTCTGGTATTCCCATCTCTTTCAGAATTTTCCACAGTTTATTGTGATCCACACAGTCAAAGGCTTTGGCATAGTTAATAAAGCAGAAATAGATGTTTTTCTGGAACTCTCTTGCTTTTTCCATGATCCAGCAGATGTTGGCAATTTGATCTCTGGTTCCTCTGCCTTTTCTAAAACCAGCTGGAACATCAGGAAGTTCACGGTTCACGTATTGCTGAAGCCTGGCTTGGAGAATTTTGAGCATTACTTTACTAGCATGTGAGATGAATGCAATTGTGTGGTAGTTTGAGCATTCTTTGGCATTGCCTTTCTTTGGGATTGGAATGAAAACTGACCTTTTCCAGTCCTGTGGCCAATGCTGAGTTTTCCAAATTTGCCTAACCTTTAGGAAATCCAGGTGTGGTGGAAAGAGCATTTGACCAAGAGCCTCAAGAGCTGGGTGTTCTACCCAGTCCCTCCCAACTCAACCCCCGCCACTCACTCCCAATCCTGACAAAGGATCTCCCACAGTTGACTATACAGGGAATAGACAAGGCAGTTTTCCCAGTCTGTTTCAGTTTAGACATTTTATGATTCCGTATTGAAAATTTCAACTATTCAGTGTGTAACCAAAGCTATTCAAAGTTATATAAAGAATGGTTTAAAATTCTATATAATGTAACTGAAGCTTTGCCTATAAAAGTCACCACTGAAATACAGAGAGGAGTATGCTTTTCCTACAAAGTTTAAATCTCCTTTCTTTCCTCCAAAACTCTACTATGGCTTTGGTTTGTAGCTTTAAGTTATGGCCCCAAAACCTTCCATTTATGGAGCACCTACTATGTGCACCAATTAAGAGATTTCATAAAGTACAGACCTACCCTACCTCTTGTAGCATAACTAAATCCATGGTGGCACAGGATGTGGGTTTTGCCCTGCCCAGCTTTTGTGTGATTGTCTTATACTGATCTAGAAAGCCTAGTTGGTACCTCTGAAGGATGTGGTAAACTTCAATTTCTCTTGTCTTTTTTTTAGGGAACAGCGAAGGTTTCTTCAACATCAATGCCCTGCTAGGCATCATCACTCTAGCACAGAAACTTGATCAGGCAAATCATGCCCGGTATACTCTAACAGTGAAGGCAGAAGATCAAGGCTCCCCACAAGGGCATGACCTGGCTACAGTGATCATTCACGTCTACCCCTCCGACAGCAGTGCCCCCATCTTTTCAAACTCTGAGTACTTTGTAGAGATCCCTGAATCAATCCCTGTGGGTTCCCCAATCCTCCTCATCTCAGCTACAAGCTTCTCAGAAGTTACCTATGAGTTAAGAGAGGGAAACAAGAATGGTGTATTCTCCATGAACTCATATTCTGGACTCATCTCCACTCAGAAGAAACTGGATCATGAGAAAATTTCATCTTACCAGCTGAAAATTCGAGGCAGCAATATGGCGGGCACATTTACTGATGTCATGGTTCTTGTTTACATCATTGATGAAAATGACAATGCTCCCGTGTTCTCAAAATCGACTTTTGTGGGCCAAATTAGTGAAGCAGCTCCACTGAATAGCATGATCATGGATGAAAACAACAACCCCCTCGTGATCCGAGCCTCTGACAGTGACAAAGAAGCAAATTCCTTGTTGGTCTATAAAATTTTGGAACCAGAGACTCTGAAGTTTTTAAAAATCGATCCCAGCATGGGAACTCTAACCACCGTATTAGAGATGGATTATGAAAGCATGCCCTCTTTCCGATTCGACATCTATGTCCATGACCAAGGAAGCCCCATCTTATTTGCACCCAGGGCTGCCCAAGTCATAATCAACGTCAGAAATGTTAATGACTGTCCTCCCAGGTTCTTGGACCAGATATATGAAGTAGCAATAATGAAGCCAATCCACCGGGGTATGGAGCTCCTTATGGTGCAGGCCAGTGACGATGACTCAGAAGTCACTTATAGCATCAAAACTGGCAATGCTGACGAAGCTATTGCCATGCATCCCATTACTGGTCGCATATCTGTGTTGGATCCTACTCTCCTGGGACTCTCTCGGGAGCTTATCATCAGAGCTTCTGATGGCCTGTATCAAGATACTGCACTAGTAAAGATTTCTTGGACACAAGCTCCTAACACAACCTTACAGTTTGACCGGGATGTCTACAGGGCAACAGTGAAGGAGAATTTACTGGAGAGAAAGGCATTGGTGATTCTTGGTGCCCAAGGCAATCATTTGAATGACACCTTGTCCTACTTCCTTTTGAATGGCACAGATATGTTTCACATGATAAAATCAGCAGGTGTGTTGCAGACGAGAGGTGTGGGGTTTGACAGAGAACAGCAGGACACTCATGAGGTGGCAGTGGAACTGAGGGACAATCGGACACCTCAGAGGGTGGCTCAGGCTCTGGTCCGAGTCTCTGTTGAGGATGTCAATGACAATAGCCCTGAATTTAAACATCTGCCCTACCACACAATCATCCAAGATGGCACAGAACCAGGAGATGTCCTCTTTCAGGTATCTGCCACTGACCAGGACTTGGGGGTGAATGGTGCTGTCACCTATGCATTTGCAGAAGATTATACATATTTTCGAATTGACCCCTATCTTGGGGACATATCATTAAGGAAACCCTTTGATTATCAGGCTCTGAATAAGTATCGCCTCAAAGTCATTGCTCAAGATGGAGGAACTCCATCCCTCCAGGCTGAGGAAGAGGTACTTGTCATTGTGAGAAATAAATCCAACCCACTGTTTCAGACACCTTACTACAAAGTCAGAGTGCCTGAAAATATCACACTCTATACCCCTATTCTCCACACCCAGGCCCGGAGTCCAGAAGGACTCCGACTCATCTACAACATTGTAGAAGAAGAGCCCTTGATGCTGTTCACCACTGACTTTAAGACTGGTGTCCTAACCGTGACGGGCCCTTTGGACTATGAGTCTAAGACCAAACACGTGTTCACAGTCAGAGCCACAGACACTGCTCTGGGATCATTTTCTGAAGCCACCGTGGAAGTCCTGGTGGAGGACGTGAATGATAATCCTCCCACTTTCTCTCAGTTGGTCTACACCACTTCAATCTCAGAAGGTTTGCCTGCTCAGACTCCCGTGATCCAACTGTTGGCTTCTGACCAGGATTCAGGGCAGAACCGTGATGTTTCTTACCAGATTGTAGAGGATGGCTCAGATGTTTCCAAGTTCTTCCAGATCAATGGGAGCACAGGGGAAATGTCCACAGTTCAAGAGCTGGACTATGAAGCCCAACAACATTTTCATGTGAAAGTCAGGGCCATGGATAGAGGAGATCCCCCACTCACTGGTGAAACCCTTGTCGTTGTCAATGTGTCTGACATCAATGACAACCCCCCAGAGTTCAGGCAACCTCACTACGAAGCCAATGTTAGTGAGCTGGCAACCTGCGGACACCTGGTTCTCAAAGTTCAAGCTCTGGATCCTGACAGCAGGGACACCTCCCGCCTGGAGTACCTGATTCTTTCCGGCAATCAGGACAGGCACTTCTCCATTAACAGCTCATCGGGAATAATTTCTATGTACAACCTTTGCAAAAAGCACTTGGACTCTTCTTACAATTTGAGGGTAGGTGCTTCTGATGGGGTCTTCCGAGCAACTGTACCTGTGTATATCAACACTACAAATGCCAACAAGTACAGCCCAGAGTTCCAGCAGCATATTTATGAGGCAGAATTGGCTGAGAATGCAAAGGTGGGGACCAAGGTGATTGAGTTGTTAGCCATAGACAAAGACAGTGGTCCCTATGGCACTGTAGATTACACCATTATCAATAAACTAGCAGGCGAGAAGTTCTCCATAAACCCAAGTGGCCAGATTACCACACTGCAGAAACTAGACCGGGAAAATTCCACAGAAAGGGTCATTGCCATTAAGGTCATGGCTCAGGATGGAGGAGGACGCGTGGCCTTCTGCACTGTGAAGATCATCCTCACAGATGAAAATGACAACCCTCCACAGTTCAAAGCATCTGAGTACACTGTATCCATTCAGTCTAATGTCAGTAAGGACTCCCCAGTCATCCAGGTGCTAGCCTATGATGCAGATGAAGGCCGGAATGCAGACGTCACCTACTCAGTAGACTCGGTGGAGGACTTGGAAGAAGAAGTCATTGAAGTCAACCCAATTACTGGTGTTGTCAAGGTGAAAGAGAGCCTGGTGGGATTGGAAAATCGGGCCTTTGACTTAAAAATTAAAGCTCAGGATGGGGGCCCTCCTCACTGGAACTCTCTCATGCTGTTACGACTTCAGGTGGTTCCTAATGAAGTATCCTTGCCCCAGTTTTCTGAACCTCTATATACCTTTTCTGCATCAGAAGACCTTCCAGAGGGGTCTGAAATTGGTTCTGTTAAAGCAGTGGCAGGTCAAGATCCAGTCATCTATAGTCTTGTGCAGGGCACCACACCAGAGAGCAACAAGGATGGCATCTTCTCCTTGGACCAAAACACAGGGGTTCTAAAGGTGAGGAAGGCCATGGATTATGAGTCCACCAAATGGTACCAGATTGACTTGATGGCTCATTGCCCCCATAATGACACTTACTTAGGTTCCCTGGTCTCTGTCAACATCCAAGTGAAGGATGTCAATGACAATAGACCTATATTTGAGGCTGATCCATATAAGGCTGTTCTCACTGAGAATATGCCAGTGGGGACCTCAGTCATTCAAGTGACTGCCAATGATCAGGACACTGGGGATGATGGCCAGGTAAGCTACAGGTTGCCAGTGGACCCTGGTAGCAATATCCATGAACTCTTTGCCATTGACAGTGAAACTGGCTGGATCACCACACTCCAGGAACTTGACTGTGAGACCAACCAGATTTACCACTTTTATGTAGTGGCCTATGACCATGGCCGGACCATCCAGCTATCTTCTCAGGTCCTGGTTGAAGTCTCCATTACAGATGAAAATGACAATGCCCCCAGATTTGCTTCAGAAGACTATAGAGGATCTGTGGTTGAGAACAGTGAGCCTGGTGAACCTGTGGCCACTCTTAAAACCCTGGATGCTGATATCGCTGAGCAGAACAGACAGGTCACCTGCTATATCACAGGTAAGGATACCTATCTTAGAGTGGGATGCATTGAAAAAAATTCCAGCAAGATGTTTCTTAAGACATGGGTTTAAGTCCTTGCTCTGCCACTTAACAGTGTGATCTTGAGCAAATCACTTAACTTTCCAGGACCTCAGTTGCTCCAGTTATAGACTTGGCATGGCTGTTTTGATTCATCTCAAGGGATGCTGACAGGATCTAACTTGGAAAAGCTTTGATAGCTCCCTATAAATTAGAAAGTGCTTTGTAAAGAGGATTTCTTATTACCTTAGCTCGAGTAGATAGAATGGAGATATTGTAACTGTT
This sequence comes from Bos indicus x Bos taurus, assembly GCF_003369695.1. NCBI lineage: Eukaryota > Metazoa > Chordata > Mammalia > Artiodactyla > Bovidae > Bos > Bos indicus x Bos taurus. Next base: position 48,052,694 of record NC_040082.1, read on the forward strand.
CTCAGTTAGCTTCTGGAAGATGGAGAGGGGATCAACAGTTGTGTGGTCTATAGAAACTCTGTGAGGTGACTATCCTTGCAGAGTAGTACTCTGCCAAGGGCAAGTTGTGGATAGTAGAAAATGCTTCCTAGTCAATCATAGGACCTGAGTGTTAAGTGGGTTGGATATGATTCCAATCCAATCCTCTTCTTTCACACACACATGGGAGAACCAAAGCCCAGATAGGAGGATAAACTCAACCAAGGTCACACTCCAAGCTTGCATCGGGACTGGGATTAAAACCAGACCCTACAAACTGCTTTCCCCAGTAGATAACTACTGCAAACCTAAACGACTCCAATCTCTGTCCAGGGGTGAAACCAGCCAACTGGTGGCCAGAGAGTTTCTTTACTTCTCAGTGTCCCTTTCCTTGTGTCCCAGGTGCCTTGTCATCCCATTCCCATAGTCATGGTTTCTTCTGCTCTCACAGCTGCCTGGCAGAGAGTTAACAAGCATGACATTCCAACCAAGAATTATAGACTCCTGGAGACAGAGCCTGGATCAAAGTTGTTTGAAACATGGAGTCTTAGTGAAATATAATCTTATCATCTTATAATATCAGACTTTTAAAAACACAAAAATCTTAAACTCTCTGAATAATAACATAATAAATGTCACAGTACCATCAACTCCGGGAATAGCTGAATCTTGGAGCTCCAGAATCTTAGAATCTCGAAAATCCATCTCCCCTCTCAATGATGAATATCAAGAAAAGATGACTCAGAAGCAAATCTAATGAGCCATCTGAACCTCCAGTTAGCCTGTGTACTCAGTTGTAAAACAAAACCTCAGAGAGTTTAATGTTATTGATCACTTTCCAGCCCTCCACTATTGAACAGATACTGGATACTAGAAGGTTCTTATCTAGAATTGTTATCTGCTTCCCTTTAACTTCCTCCATTGTCTTCCAATGAACACCAAATAAGAAATGTGCCCCTTAGCCACACATTTTGGAGCAGTGTTTCTTGCAGTGATAATTCCATTTTATAGGAGACCTTTGAAGTTGAAAGAGGTTTCATAACACCAAATAACTGACTCATTGAAGAAATGTAGGTCCCTAGTTAAAGGAGGAAATTTTTGCCTTTCCCTGCAATCCTAAAAAAAAGTGTCAGGTGGACAGTCACCTATAGTACAAAGCCTGGTTTGTTCCTATGGCTTGGCTTCAGGAAACTCTGTCCCATATTTCTAGAGGGAGACCCCCTGGGCCAGTTTGGCATCAGCCAAGTTGGAGATGAGTGGAGAATTTTCTCAAGGAAGACCCTGGACCGTGAGCACACAGCCAAGTACTTGCTCCGAATCACAGCTTCCGATGGCAAGTTCCAGGCTTCAGTCCCAGTGGAGATCTTTGTCCTGGACATCAATGATAACAGCCCACAGTGCTCACAGGTGAGAGCCAAGTGAGGGTCGGGGAGGAGTGGAGATAAGGAAGCTGGAGCAAAGGGTAAGAGGAAGGAGAAGGATTCAGAGTACCATCTCTGAGGGGGGCCATCACTGACCAAACCTGCCCTTGCTTCTCCCCGGCCGGCGTCAGACTAGTGCCTGGGGCAGGGACCGTTCCAGGTAATTCCTTGCCCTTCCCAAAAGGATGTCACCAAGGTCTTTAGGATTCATGGTCCATAGCTCTCCCCACCCCCCCTCCCCACACTCCCTAAAAAGATCCTTTTTTCTGTAAAACATATCCAGAAGTAACTTCATTCTCCAAATAGTCTGCTATGCTCAATGGAAAAGTCACTGTATCACTCAACTTGTTAGCATGGCTCATTGTTATCAAATATATCCAAAGAGACCTTCCCCCAGAGACACCCTGCACCGCTCACCATGTCTTTATGTGCATATCCCTACATCTGCATGCATTATACAGACCAACAGAAACCCTCCCCCAGGATACATGTATACATAAACATACAGACAGGGCAGCTACATTTTTGATAAGGGAGACTTTCCTAAGGACCTCATGTAATTAAACACTAAATTTCCCAAGGAAAATATTGAGTGGTGTGTGTGTGTGTGCGCACACGCACACATACATCAGGAGAGTAATTGCATTCTTAGAGGACATAAATCAATAACCATTGTCATGTAGCTTTGCTTTTAAACATATTTTTTAAAACACAATAAATAATTTTTAATTTGGGGGGGTTGCATTACTTCAAGGTTTGCAAATAAAGTTAAACTATTAATATTAAATTTTTATGACATCAAGTTAGCATAATTCAAGTGTATAAAAAATCCAGTTCTTCAGTATATATACATATAAGTGCACACTTATATGTAGGTACTCACACACATACACGTAGTTGAAAGATTATAACTCTATAAATATGTATTTACATATATACATACACACAAAGATACACATAAGCATGCATGCATGCATGAAGTCGCTCAGTCGTGTCCAGCTCTTTGCAACCCCATGGACTGTAGCCTATCGGGCTCCTCTGTCCATGGAATTTTCCAGGCAAGAGAATTGCAGTGGGTTGCCATTTCCTCCTCCAGGGGATCTTCCCGACCCAGGGATTGAACTCAGGTCTCCCGCATTGCAGGCAGATGCTTTACCATCTGAGCCACCAAATAACATTCATCCATAATATACCCATTCATACAGGTAAATGTACATCTCTAACTCACACAAACATATAAGCATGTGCATATGTGTATACTTCAGTTCTTCATACTTTATTTGTATACATATATATGGACACATACCTTGGGATACACAAAAATCATATATCCTATCACCTTTCCTTCCTGTTTTCTATGCTCCAATCTCATAGAAGCATAGTAGAAAAAGAGAACCTGGATTATCAAGTGGGGTGCATGGAAAATGTCTCTGCAGGATCCAAGATAAGCACCTTTTGGATGGTTTCAGAAGGGCAACCTTTTGGGGAGAACAGTGGCCATACTTTCTTTCTCTTTTGCTTCAGCATCCTTCTAACCAGCCTATATCCTCCTCATGCTGAGGGAGTCTGGGGCCAAGCTCATCTTAGCCTTCTCAGAGGTGATCAAGAGCATAACCAGAGCCAGGGGAAAGAGTCTGCGGGGGCATCTCCACACAGCCTGCCAGGCACAAAACCTCCACCCAGAGCATATATGGGGGTCTGTGCTAACCCACACTCAGCAATGGGGGGGGACAAGTTTGCTTGGAAACTGTGTCCAGCGCCAGCAGCTGGAGAAACATTGGGTTCTCAGGGAACTCCAGCCTCTCCCCTCTGCCACACACTTCAAAATGTGGCCCTTATGGAGTAAGAGACTGTGGCAGGTCCTGGTGGCTCAGATGGTCAAGAATCTGTCATCAATGCGGGAGACCTGGGTTCAATCCCTGGGTTGTAAAGATCCACTGAAGAAGATCCCCTGGATATCCTCCAGTATTCTTGCCTGGAGAATCCCATGGACAGAGGAGCCTGGTGGGCTATAGTCTATGGGGTCACAGAGTCAGACATGACTTAACGGCTTTTCACTTTCACTTCTAGCCTTGAGTGTGAGCTTTCAGATGGTGGAAATTCTCTCTCATTCTCTGCTTTTCTGACTAGGTCTCCCATCATCTTTCTCCTTGTTTTTCATCTCCATCTTCCCTGCATGTTCTATCTTATTCTACCTCCTCTCTCCCTCTCTCTGCTTCTCTCCCCTCCCCCACTTCCATCTCTGCTCTCTCGTCTCTCTCTCTCTGCTTCTATCTTGTCCTGTTACTCTCTCTCTGGATCTTAGCATATCTCCCACAATCTCCCTCTTCTTTGTCTTTCAATTTCAGCTTCTCTACACTGGCAAAGTCAGTGAAGATGTACCTCCAGAACACTTCATTTTGAAGGTTTCTGCAACAGACTTGGACTCTGACACCAATGCTCAGATCACATATTCTCTGCATGGCCCTGGGGCGGATGAATTTAAGCTGGATCCTCACACAGGTAGGTTTCCTGAGCTGCAGGATCAAGCCAAGAACTGATACACTGAATAACCAGTACCCAGTACCCAGGCTCCTTAGAGAAGAAACAAGAATTCACTTATCTATCCATCCATCCATCCACTCAGCAAACATATATTGGCACTATGTGCCAAGCATTCACTAGATGCTGGGGACAAAAATTGATAAGACAAGATCGAGGTCTTCACAGTCTAGTGGGAAAGGTATTGAGTTAGTGGTTTGACATGTGCTGAGTTAAGAAAAATTCAGGATGTTAGGTGAGGTCTCACAGCAGAACTTAAGTTTGGAAGTGGGGTTAAGTAAAATTTCTTTGAGGAAATAGCCAGGGGGTAAGGGAGTGGTAAGGTTGGACATTCAAGGTACAAAGAGATTTCATACGAGGACTTTGTTTTGGGAAAGAACATGCACAGGTAAGGACCTAGAAGGCCAAAACTGGTGCACAGAAGGGGAGGGGAGAAGGAGGGCAAAGGATGAGGCCCCCTGGGGCACAAGAGCCAAGTGCTTACCTACAGAGCCATTAAAGGGTTCAAGTAGGTAAAAAGTCATGATCAAAGACATGATCTCAAGGTTGTATGCTGCAGATTGAGATAAAACCCCAGGGTGCTGTTGTAAGGATCCCAATAAACTATATAGAAATATAAGCCCAAGTCTGGCACATAATAATAATTCAGCTGCTGACACTTGGAACCAGTAGCTCAAAGGATACTATGGAGGTTGCTGAGCAGGGAGGTGGCAGGTGAGAGTGAGTACTTCAAGAAGCTGCACTGCCCTTTCTGACCCCAGCACAGGCATGCTGAGTCACCCAAGTAGGTGACCTAACCTCTCTCTACTGCTCTTTGTCCAGATGAAGGATGATTAGCAGGCTCCTAAAAAAAATTCAATAGTTTATCTGAGTAAGGAAATAATATGTGCTCATTATTCAAAATGGGGTTCCCTTGTGGCTCAGTTGGTAAAGAATCTGCCTGCAATGTGGGAGACCTGGGTTAAATACCTAGGTTGGGAAGATCCCTTGAAGAAGGGAAAGGCTACCCACTCCAGTATTCTGGCCTGGAGAATTCCATGGACTGTATAGTCCATGGGGTTGCAAAGAGTCGGACACGACTGAGCAACTTTCACTTACTCATTGTTCAAAAATGCAAACCATGTAGGTGTGTATTAGGCAGACATTGGAAAATCTTCATGATAACCAGCCTCTTAATGAAAGATAAGCACTCTTGGCATATGTTCTATCAGACTGGTTTTCCATGCGTGCCACAATCTCTGTATAGCATGCTATTTTGTGACTTCCTTTTTCTTAGAGCAATATCTTGGAGCTATCAACAAGGCAGTACATAAAGTTCTGCCATAATCACTTTTCCCATTGCAAAATATTTTACTGTATGGCTAAATGATAACGTATTTAACTAGTACCTTTTTGAAAGACACAGGATATTTTCAGTATATTGCTATTTATAAAGAATGCTGCAGAGAATATCTCTACATGTATATTTTCTCCTTGGGTTGATTATTCTATGGGATACAGTCCTAGAAGTGAAACTGTAGGCCAAAGCATAAACACATTTTATGTGGTGTTAGAAACTGTCTAACTGGCATTTTAAAATGTTGTACCTCTTTGTAGCTTGTTGGTGTGAATTTTAAATTGGGGATGCAGTGGTGGAATGTGACTAGGAAAGCAAGCAGGTGTGGAAAGATACAGACTCAGCCTCTTTCCTAACCATCTGTACACAGGACCCCTATTCTCTGTGACAGCACAATGAGGCGGGGGGCAGTGCTGAGGTTATCTCATATAAACATCAGGAATGTACATGCTAGGATCATGGCCTCCAGAGAAAGATCACTTTCTGTCCTTTCTCCTGCCAGGGGATCTGACCACACTCACAGCCTTAGACCGAGAGAAGAAGGATGTGTACAGCCTTGTTGCCAAGGCAACAGATGGAGGCGGCCAATCATGCCAGGCAGATGTGACCCTTCATGTGGAGGACGTGAATGACAACGCCCCCCGGTTCTTCCCCAGCCACTCTGCTGTGGCAGTCTTCGACAACACCACGGTGAAGACCCCTGTGGCGGTAGTATTGGCCCGGGACCCTGACCAAGGTGAGAAAGACAAGGATTAGAGGCCATTTGCTTACAGGGTCACCTTAGGCGAGGTTTTGGCTCTCTCTCTGTTGTTCTGGAACTGCAAGGACTGTCGCTTCTGAGCCTACAGACAGTTACAAGTAGAAAATGTCCATAAACTGCATACCTAAGTGCTAGAGGACCAAAGATTTTGGCCGTTTCAAGACTGATGTGGGGCATTTCAGCCTCATTGCTTCTCCCTGCCTCTTAGACTTAGAGCACTTTCAATCCTATCATTTAAGCTCCAGGATATTTTGAATACAATACACCAATCAGAATTATTTGACTCTGATTAATTGGCCACAAGAAAGAAACCTAGGGCACAAACTCCATTAGTCTACTAAATTCTTGGATCAATTTTCTAGGCAATGAAGTGGAATAGTTTACATTTTATTTTTACGTTTTAATATTTTACATTTTAATTTTAATGACATGGTTTTCATTAGGATTCTTTTCCTTTTACTATTTACAAGGCAAATTGGTTTCATCCAGGAGTATTCATTTCATATTGTACCATTAAAAGATTCTGACATCATGAAGTTTTTCACTGTGGCAATCTCTATGTCTATAGATGTATGTGTATATATATATGTTTATATATATATATGCACATATACAATTATAAAATTTAATTCAAGAAAATTGGACAATTTTGCTATAGGTAAAAAATACTCTCAGGATCAAAGTAGCCAGAGGAACAATGATGAAGATGATGGTAGTGATAATACCCTGATTCATGAGACACCAACAGAGTAAATTTACAACTTCTTAGAGGAAGGGAATTTTAGCTTGGCATTGAGGGAGGTGAGAGATTTTGGAGGAACACAGGGGTTCCAGGGAGGGCAAATAGTCAGTGCAAAGGCATAATATCTAAGGCCCTGCAATGCCCAATTAGGTGAGAGATTTTGGAGGAACACAGGGGTTCCAGGGAAGGCAAATAGTCAGTGCAAAGGCCTAATATCTAAGGCCCTGCAATGCCCAGTTAGCCAGGGCTTGCACACCTCCAGGAACAGGAAGCTCCCAACTTTCCAGGCAGCCCTTCCTTCCTCAGATAATTATTAAGTGTTAGCATTTTGGAGCAGATACCTGTCAATCATGGTCCTGCCATCTGCAGCCACACAGGTGTCCTAGACCTTCCAAGACTGGGACGTGCTAACTGTCAGCTCCAGCCTCAAGGTTCCCTTTTTGGATGAAAGAGCCCTAGCTTCTTCACTCTTGAGTTTCCAACCCTACCTCCCTTCTAGGATTCATCCTCTGGCCTTGTACCAGTTAACAATTAACCCTTGAAAACTGTTATTATTATTTTAACCCAAATATTCCACCTCAATATTTCATATGTAGCCTGAGCAGTACTTCTCTCTCGAGAAAAAAATACACATATGGAAGAATGTGCATGGTATGCACACTTAGTTCATGTAAATTCAACAAAAGCGTTGTGTGTCCCCACATGTGTGTGGGATTCAGTCTCTATAGGCTCAAGGCCTGTGCTCCTCCCATTGGGTGAGGCTCTCATGGCTGAGCACTAATGTTGGCCTTCTTCAGACCCTATGGGCCCTGCCTGAGCCAACTGCTTCATCTGGTCCACAATCAAAGGAAATAACGGCCTCTGAGACAAAGCTCGAAAAACACTGTGTGCTTTGATTTACTGAGAACTTTCCATGGGTGTATATTTCTTTCCATGGGTGTATATTTTATTTTCTGTTTTTTGTTTTCTTTTTATTTTGACATAATTATAGACACACAGGAAGTTGCACAAATAGTACTGAGAAGCCTATGCATCCTTCACTCAGCTTTCCCCAAAGGCAGCAATCTGTAGTATGACATTAAAACCAGGAAACTGGTCATGGGACATTACCAACAGAAGAAAAAGAAAGAAAGTGAAGTTGCTCAGTCGTGTCCGACTGTCTGCAACTCCATGTAGCCTGCCAGGCTCCTCCATCCATGGGATTTTCCAGGCAAGAATACTGGAGTAGGTTGCCATTGCCTTCTCCAGGGAATCTTCCTGACCCAGGGATTGAACCTGGGTCTCCCTCACTGCAGGCAGACTCTTTACCATCTGAGCCACCGGGGACATTACTGATAATTAGACTCCGAACTTATTCAAATTTCACAGTTTCCATATGCACTTATTTGAATATGTACATGTGTGCCCTTCTATTCTATATTTTCCCATGTATAGACTCATGCAACCACCACCACAATCAAGAATTGTTCTATCACAACCAAAGAACTTGTTATGAGTGGTTTCAATCTTGTAAAATTTTCATTTTATGAGCTGACATTGGACCCTAACCTCCACATAAACAGCTTCAGATATCCTTAAGGGTTTGCAGAATAACCCTCCCCTTCACAAGAACCTTCTATGAGGTCTTGAACCCCACCCTCGTCAAGAAACCCCCCATGAGAGGGTCTCACTGCTAACAGCCTAAGCATGTTAGCCTTTATAGGGACCCTGTCTTCCAGACCCTCCTCTGTCTGAAAGTTTTGCAGCAGGCAGGGCCCAGGGGAGGTCCCTCTGTATGAATAATGCACTCTGTCTCCCTCCCCAGGCACCAATGCCCAGGTGGTTTATTCTCTCACGGACTCTGCTGAAGGCCACTTTTCCATCGAGGCCACCACGGGTGTGATCCGGCTGGAGAAGCCGCTGCAGGTCAGGCCACAGGCAGCGCTGGAGCTCACCGTCCGTGCCTCTGACCTGGGTACCCCGATACCGCTCTCCACGCTGGGCACCGTCACGGTCTCTGTGGTGGGGCTGGAGGACTACCTGCCTGTGTTTCTGAGCACCGAGCACAGCGTGCAGGTGCCAGAGGATGCCCAGCGCGGCACAGAGGTGCTGCGGCTGGCCACCCTCACTCGCCCGGGTGCCGAGAAGACTGGCTACCGCGTGGTCAGTGGGAATGAGCAGGGGAGGTTCCGCCTGGATGCCCGCACAGGTGAGACAGCGCCGGGAGGCAGCTCCACCCCTACCCTAAACACACACACACACACACACACACACACACACACAGTCTGACTCACATACCACAGCCCCTCCCTGGCATCTTTCAGCCCCTTTTTCACTCTGGATCTCTTTAGATACCAAGTCCCTTCTTGCACCCTGGGCCCCGCTTACATGGAAACACTCCTCCTTGCATTATGTCCCCACCAAGGACTCTGTGTTGAGGACCCCCTCCTCCCACTTTGCAACTTCACAGTCCCAGCTCACATCCAGCCCCAGGATGCTGAGGCCACCCTCCATCCTTGGCTGCCAAGGCATAAAGCACCTGCTAGAATTTGGGGCTTGAGCAGCCCAAGGCAAGGCTGCCTGCTTCCCTCCTAAAGCCATCCACAAACATCCCGTCTCCCTTGAATTTTCCCTTAGTCTCATAAAGATAGACATCAGGAAAACTGCTCTCTTCTATCCTCCTATCCATGAAAGAATCTAAGTCAGACTCACAGCATCCCATGGAAGGGCCTCAGAAGCTGCTCAGGTCAGACCAGGCCCCACGTGGATCCCTCCCCACCTCTGCAATGGTGTGCTCTACCTCCTAAAGCAACCGCCTGTTGAGCAGTAATTTTTGCTCAGTTTTTATTATGGGGACTTTAAACATGTTTTTAAAAATAGAGGAAACAGTATATGGACCCCATGTTCCCATCATCCAGCTTAAGTAATTATCAACATTCGTCTTGTCTAGTTTCATCCTTAACCCTCACATCCACCCATTGCTGAGTTATTTTAAAGCAAATCCCAGGGACTTCCCTGGTGGTCCAGTGGCCAATGCTCTGCACTCGCAGTGCAGGGGGCCGGGGTTCAATCCCTGGTCAGGGAACTAGACCTCATATGCTGCAGCTAAGAGCCTGCACATCTCAATAAAGACCAAAGATCCCGTGTACCACAACCAAGACCCAGTGCAGCCAAATAAATAAGTAACAGGATTAAGATTCAGTTAAAAAAAAAAAAAAAGCAAACCCCGGACATGATATTGTGTGGTTTGTAAATACTTTAGTGTGTATCTCTAAGTGATAAGAATTTCTTGTATAGGCACAGCCATAATATCATTATCACACCCAAAAGATAATAATTCCTTAATATAGTTTCCAGACAACTTTTCAGACTATATCTCAAATGACTTTTTGAAGTTGGTTTGTTTGTCAACAGCCTCAAAAGTCCACATATTGCATTTCATTGATAGAAACTATATAACGTCCCTTTGGATCTCTAACATTTTCCTCTCCCTCTTTATTTCCCACTTATTTGTTTATTTAATGAAATAAAATAAATATTTTATTTATTTTAATGAAAAATTTGGGTCATGTGTGAGGCAAAATTTTCTAATATTTTGGATTGGCTAGTTGTACCTTTATGATGTCATATAATATATCCCCCTAGCCCCTAAGCTTATTATAAATGACATTTGAATCAAAGATCTTGATCACGTTCAAGCTCAATATTTTGCCAACAGTGCTTCATAGATGATGCTGGGCTCTGCTTTGCACCACATTAGGAGGCATGTAATGGTTTATTGGTTCTTTTTCCTGAGGTTAAGATTGATGGTGGGCTCAGAGGCTGTCAGTATGATCTATTTATTACAGAGTTCCTCATATAGCTATTCCTTCAACAGAGGTTTTAACAGCCTTTAGTGATTATTTCCTAGGTACATTATTTCTTTAGGGGCTGCAAAATGGTGGCTTTTTCTAGTCCTATCATTCTTCATTCATTTACTAACTGGAATCATTTTATAAAGAAGAGTTTTCTACCTTTAACTATTCAGTTATAGAGGAATAGCAGGATAAATCCTTATTCTTTTATTTTCCAGTTTTCATAATAATAACTCTCTGCCCTAACAATTTGTTGAACAATGCTGGGTGGTATAAAACTCTATAACGTAAGTTCTGTCATTTACTAGGTGACTGTAGCACCTAGTAAATGGGTGCCTTGGGCAGGTCACTTAGCTTTTGGGCACATCAGCTGACTTACCTAGAAAATGGGAATCACACCTTGTTCTTGTTCTAAGGGTTATTATAGCTCCATATGACACAGAGTTAACATTATAGATTTAAACAAAATCTCAATGAAATAGTACATAAATAAATGAGGGCAAAGCTTCTGCTGAGATGGTAATAAGGAAAATGAGAGGAGATGGAAGAGGAGAAAGGAGACTATAGGGGAGGGAAAATAGAGAGAGATGATGGAGGAGATGATGGAGATGATGCAGGAGATGACAGAGCAGATGAGGCAGGAAATCAGTCTCTCCCAACACAGCTGAGCTGCCTCTCCTGGCATTTAGCTCAAGACCCCCTCAGCACTCTGCCTTTGTGGTCCCACCTACCTCAATGCTCCCATCACCTCTTGTTTCTTCAGGGATCCTGTACGTCAACAAGAGCCTGGACTTTGAGACCAGCCCCAAGTACTTCCTGTCCGTCGAGTGCAGCCGGAAGGGCTCTTCCTCCCTCAGTGACATGACCACTATCGTGGTCAACATCACTGATATCAATGAACATCGGCCCAGATTCCCCCAGCACCTGTACAGCACAAGGGTCTTAGAGAATGCCATCGTGGGGGATGTTGTGCTGACAGTAAGAATCTGTGATTTTGCCCTGTGTGTGTGTGTTGGGGGGAGATGGACTCTGGGGCGGGTTCTTATCTCCCCTTCCTTTAGTCAACTATGAGCATAGATTATTTTATCAATTAATACACTATAGACTTGACTGACGTGTAGCCACTCAACCAAGCTCTCTCTTGACAAAATGTCTCAGAGCCATGTTTGATAAGATCTAGATCAGAGGCCCCAGAGGACACAGGGGGCACAGAGGGTCAGTCTGGGAAGGGAGGAATGGGGGGGACACCAAAGAACACCTCTTTGCATTTAAATATGTAATTGCTCCCCATTTCATGCAGTGAAAGTGAACTCTGCATGCCCATATTCGAGGTTTTCATCTCCTTTCACGTGCACCCTATGCTCCAATCACACAGAAGGAGATGCCTTTCCTCAAATATCCTCTGGACTTTCATATCCCTGGGCTCATATTGTTTCCTCTGCCTGGAATGCTGACTCCACTCCCAGAAGCCTTCCTTATCCTTCAAGGCTTTGCAAATCCTTGTCTAACCTCCCCAGGTGAAATTTATAGCCATAAAACTGATCATTCTTTGCTCCAAATTAGACTTGACCATAAAATTAGACATTAAGCTTCCTGAGGGCTTGCTCATTTTGGCATATTCCTCAACTCCTAGCACAGGACCTTCATACCCTGTCAGTTATGAATGAATGAGTAAATGAAGGAATGAAGGAATGGATAGATAAATGAATGAACCATGACATGCTGACATCCTTACCAGGATGTAAATGAAGATATTCTCTGGGAAAGGATGACTGTGGTCTAGGGACTGCCAGCCCAAGGACAATCTGTGGGGCAGGAACATATTTGTGCCCCCTACACTCCTAGGGGCCAAGATTTCCTTTCTGGTCTCTCTTGCCCCTCCATTCACAATCATCACCTGCCCCCACTGCAGGTGTCAGCAACTGATGAAGATGGACCTGTAAATAGTGCCATCACTTACAGCCTCATAGGAGGGAACCAGCTTGGGCACTTTGCCATCCATCCCAAGAAAGGAGAGCTACAGGTGGCCAAGGCCCTGGACTGGGAACAGGTGAGTCACATGGGAGGGACCCATTCTGAGATCATCAGAGCAGAATATAGCCCTGCTGAAGGTCCAGAGGATGAACTGTGGTCAGCACCCCAGCCTGATGCTTCTCCTGACCTGCCCTCAGTGTCCCCCATTCCTTTTCTCTGTGGAGACTCTAGGCATGTAAAGCCAGAGGCAGGAGAGGGGCTGAGTAACTTTTAACTCAGGCCAACTTCTCACTTTACTGAGCACCTGCTCTGTGCCAGGGACTTTGCTATGTGATTTTCATACAGTATGCCATTTGGTCCTTAAAGTAATCCTAGGATGTGGTTCCTGATATCACCCACACACAAGTCAGTCACTCTGCCAAGGTCTCATAGCTAGTAAATAGTTAAACTGGAAGTCAAATTTACTTCTGCCTGACACCAGAACTTGAGCCCTAAAATGCTATGGGACAGCAATGGGGACAGGCAAAAGGGAGTGTCTCCATCTTATTCTACCAAAAACATTAATCATGAATCAGGGGGGCAGAACTGAGGACCCTGTTGCTAATTCTCCCCTGGGCCTCTTGCTGTAGACTTCTAGCTATTCCCTGAAGCTCCGAGCCACAGACAGTGGGCAGCCCGCACTCTATGAGGACACAGACATCGCTATCCAAGTGGTTGATGTCAATGACAACCCACCAAGATTCTTTCAGCTCAACTACAGCACCTCTGTCCAGGTATGCTCAACCTTCCAAAATCATCCCAAAGTCATCATCTTCCCTCCATTTTCTTCCTAGTGGAGGGTGCTCACCACTGGTATCAGTCCACCCAAACAGTGACTGTGACCTTGCATTGATATCCCAAATGGCAACACAGCCTGCTGAAGGGGATTATGGATTATACAATTAAAAATTATCAAGCATTCTGCTAGGTTCTTCTGCATCCATTATCTCATAGGGGACTCACACAGTCATATGGAAGTAGATAGTACTCATTTTACAGAATTTTTAAATGGAGGTACAGAAACATGCCATAGTCAAAAATGTGGCAAATTTGGGATTTGAACTCAAAGACTTTCCAGATCCCAAGCTATTTCCGCTATACTAATGGTTTATAAACTGGATTTGGAGAAGGCCTTGGGATTCTGTGGGGAATTGTGATCACACAGAGAGAGGTAAGGAAGTGGGTAGGAGCACAAAATTCTGAGTCCCATATCCATCAGCCAGGGTCACCTGTTTTGGAAATTATGAGTATGAGTTACAAGGCTTTGGCTGCTAATAACAGATCACTTGACTAAAAGTTCATTAAACAATAAGGCCTTATTAATCCTATAGCAAAAGTTCTGATAGTGGGAAAACCAATTCCAGAATTGTTTATTTCAGCAGAAAAAAAAAATGATATCACAATTTTGGATTACTTTCTTCAAAATTCACTCACCTTCTTCCTTATGGTTATAAAATGGCTGCTGTAGCTCCAGCATCACATCCTTGCCTAACCTTCTTCAAAGGTGAACAGGAGGAGACTTCTTTTGCTGAATCTGTTTCTATCAAAAGAACCCTCACCTGTCAGACTTCTCCAATGGTCAGAACTGGATTATATGATCACCCTTAAATTAAAAAAAAAAAACTGGCATCAGAACAGATCAGATCAATCACTCAGTCGTGTCCAACTCTTTGTGACCCCATGAATCGCAGCACGCCAGGCCTCCCTGTCCATCACCAACTCCCGGAGTTCACCCAGACTCACGTCCATCGAGTCAGTGATGCCATCCAGCCATCTCATCCTCTGTTGTCCCCTTCTCCTCTTGCCCCCAATCCCTCCCAGCATCAGAGTCTTTTCCAATGAATCAACTCTTCGCATGAGGTGGCCAAAGTACTGGAGTTTCAGCTTTAGCATCATTCCTTCCAAAGAAATCCCATGGCTGATCTTCAGAATGGACTGGTTGGATCTCCTTGCAGTCCAAGGGACTCTCAAGAGTCTTCTCCAACACCACAGTTCAAAAGCATCAATTCTTCAGCACTCAGCCTTCTTCACAGTCCAACTCTCACATCCATACATGACCACAGGAAAAACCATAGCCTTGACTAGATGGACCTGTTGTGGCAAAGTAATGTCTCTGCTTTTTAATATGCTATCTAGGTTGGTCATAACTTTCCTTCCAAGGAGTAAGCGTCTTTTAATTTCATGGCTGCAGTCACCATCTGCAGTGATTTTGGAGCCCAGAAAAATAAAGTCTGACACTGTTTCCCCATCTATTTCCCATGAAGTGATGGGACTGGATGCCATGATCTTCGTTTTCTGAATGTTGAGCTTTAAGCCAACTTTTTCACTTTCCACTTTCACTTTCATCAATAGGCTTTTTAGTTCCTCTTCACTTTCTGCCATAAGGGTGGTGTCATCTGCATATCTGAGGTTATTGATATTTCTCCCGGCAATCTTGATTCCAGCTTGTGTTTCTTCCAGTCCAGCGTTTCTCATGATGTACTCTGCATATAAGTTAAATAAACAGGGTGACAATATACAGCCTTGACGTACTCCTTTTCCTATTTGGAATCAGTCTGTTGTTCCATGTCCAGTTCTAACTGTTGCTTCCTGACCTGCATACAGATTTCTCAAGAGTCAGATCAGGTGGTCTGGTATTCCCATCTCTTTCAGAATTTTCCACAGTTTATTGTGATCCACACAGTCAAAGGCTTTGGCATAGTCAATAAAGCAGAAATAGATGTTTTTCTGGAACTCTCTTGCTTTTTCCATGATCCAGCAGATGTTGGCAATTTGATCTCTGGTTCCTCTGCCTTTTCTAGAACCAGCTTGAACATCAGGAAGTTCACGGTTCACATATTGCTGAAGCCTGGCTTGGAGAATTTTGAGCATTACTTTACTAGCATGTGAGATGAGTGCAATTGTGCGGTAGTTTGAGCATTCTTTGGCATTGCCTTTCTTTGGGATTGGAATGAAAACTGACCTTTTCCAGTCCTGTGGCTACTGCTGAGTTTTCCAAATTTGCTGGCATATTGAGTGCAGCACTTTCACAGCATCATCTTTCAGGATTTGAAATAGCTCAACTGGAATTCCATCACCTCCACTAGCTTTGTTCGTAGTGATGCCTTCCAAGGCCCACCTGACTTCACATTCCAGGATGTCTGGCTCTAGGTCAGTGATCACCCATCATGATTATCTGGGTCATGAAGATCTTTTTTGTACAGTTCTTCTGTGTATTCTCGCCATCTCTTCTTAATATCTTCTGCTTCTGTTGCTGCTGCTGCTACAACAGCAACAGTCAGACACAGAGTCGTGTCTGACTCTGTGCAACCCCATAGACGGCAGCCAACCAGGCTCCCCCATCCCTGGGATTCTCCAGGCAAGAACACTGGAGTGGGTTGCCATTTCCTTCTCCAATGCATAAAAGTGAAAAGTGAAAGTGAGGTCGCTCAGTCGTGTCCGACTCTTTGCGACTCCATGGACTGCAGCCTACCAGGCTCCTCCATCCATGGGATTTTCCAGGCAAGAGTACTGGAGTGGGGTGCCACATCCATACCATTTCTGTCCTTTATCGAGCCCATCTTTGCATGAAATGTTCCTTTGGTATCTCTGATTTTCTTGAAGAGATCTCTAGTCTTTCCCATTCTGTTGTTTTCTTCTATTTCTTTGCATTGATCGCCAAAGAAGGCTTTCTTATCTCTTTTTGCTATTCTTTGGAACTCTGCATTCAGATGTTTATATCTTTTCTTTTCTCCTTTGCTTTTCGCTTCTCTTCTTTTCACAGCTATTTGTAAGGCCTCCCCAGACAGCCATTTTGCTTTTTTGCATTTCTTTTCCATGGGGATGGTCTTGATCCCTGTCTCCTGTACAATGTCACAAACCTCATTCCATCAGGCACTCTATCTATCCATAGATCTGATAGATAGAGTGCCTGAAGAACTATGTAAAAACTGGCATAGGAAATCAGATTATTACAACTGACTTAAACCAATCATAGTCTGTCTCTTCTTAGGAGGAGCACTTCTTTGCTGAGGGTATTGCTCTACCTGAATAAAAGCAGGATTTTATAAGAAAGGGCAGACTACCTGTTAACTATGAAACTATGACTTTCTGCTCATGAGATTGTGTTTTTAGATAAGGTTTTTGATGCTAAAAAGACAGTTAACAATCACTGTAAATATTACAGCATGCTGAATTCCTGTGTTACAGAACAAAGACTGAAACAGGGACTTCCCTGGTGGGCCAGTGGCTAAGACTCTGTGCTTATAATGCAGGGAGCTCAGGTTTGAGCCCTGGTCCGGGAACTAGATCCTGCATGCTGCAACTAAAGATCCTGTGTGTTGCAATGAAGAATGAAGATCCCACATGCCGCCAAGAACTGGCGCAGCCAAATAAATATTAAAAAAAAAAAAAACTTAAACAATACCCAGGGGATCCATTCTTCTCAGTTGAATTACTAATTGTCTTTGAATTTTTCTCATTGGATGTGTGTTCCATTGGTCATCTAATCATGAAACCATCTCTAGGTTTTCAACTGATCCTGTGAATCACGAAATTCCCATGTGGATCTCAGGCACTAATTTTATATACATGAATTATCAGTTATGTGACATGGACAAGTCACCTCTCTATAGGATAAAGGGACTCTAGAGACCCTTCCAGCCCCAATGGCCTTTGTTTCTAAAACCTAGGACTTCCCTCCGGAAGCTCTAGTCTAGATTAAAAAGGCAACCACTAATTAACAGACAGGCAGAATGAATGAATGACAGTTCAAGATGTAGGCATGACCTGGGAGCAGCCAGAGCACTGAGGACTCATCCTAGAGAAGGGAATCCAGAAAAGATGTGAGAAGAAGGACCGGGACTCACTTTGCTCTTTGATTTTGTCACTCTTGTTCTCAGGAAAATGCCCCCATTGGCAGCAAAGTCTTGCAACTGATTCTGAGTGACCCAGACTCCCCAGAGAATGGTCCTCCCTTCTCCTTCCGAATCACCAAGGGGAATGATGGCTTTGCCTTCCGAGTGACCCCAGATGGATGGTTGGTGACTACTGCAGGACTGAGCAAGAGAGTCCAGGAATGGTATAAGCTTCAGATTGAGGTGAGAGCAGTGGGGGCCACTGGTGGGGGCCACTGGTGGTGACCATGGGGACAAAAAATGTGCTGGCAGTGCTACTAGATAGCTAGCAGGAAGCTGTTGTATAGTGCAGGGAGCTCAGCTTGGTGCTGTGTGATGATGTAGACTGGTAGGATAGGGGTGGGGGTGGGATGGGAGGTTTAAGAGAGAACCATATACCCCTGGCCGATTCATGTTGATATATGGCAGAAACCAACACAATAATGTAAAGCAATTGTCCTCCAATTAAAAATTAATAAACTCAAATTAAAATAAAGAGGGAGGGGGTATGTGTATATATATAGCCATTTATATATGTTGATATATATACACACAGATAGCTGGTTCACTTCGCTATACAGCAGAAACTAACACAACATTGCAAAGCGATTATACTCCAATAAAAAATAATAAATGAATAAAAGCACCATCAGTGCTTCTCTTATTAGGAAATGTACAGAGCCCTTACTATGTGCCAGGCACTGGGCTAAGTGCTTCACGTGCATCATTGCACTAAATCTCCACACCATGCATTAGGGTGAGTGCAGTTGTCACTCCCACTTTCCTGATGTGGTAACTGAGGCACACAGAGATTAAGCGACTGGCTTAAAATGATACTGTTAATAAGTGGTAGAGCTGGGCTGCTCCAAATTCCAGCACTCTAACTCCAAGCTCTTCATCCCTGCCGTGCTCTCAGAACAGAAACACCCTCACCCTCAATCTAATTCCTCAAGTCTGGCCAGAATAGCTCTTTGAACCTCAAGTCTTGTTAAAGACCTACCTCTGAGCATTGGTGTTCAGTTTATCCAGTGTCACAGCAAGCCAAAATGCTGAGATGATGAAGTCTGTGGTGAAGAGAGGGTTTATTAGCAAGGCAGCCAGGCAAGGTGATAGGATAACAAGTCTCAGAACCACCTCCTGGAAGGCAAGGGGCTCTGGGTGTTTATGGATAAAGAGCAAAGGGCCAGGGCAGTCTGAGGCCTGGGGAGCAAAGGGAGCACAGTGAAATGTGATTGGAAAAAGGTGCAGTAGTCATTGTTCTAACGCAGGTGTTCCTAAGCTACAGGCCTCTGCATGTCCAGAAATGGAGGCACTTTGCACTACCTGAGGGGGGAGTTTTCTGCCCTCTGACATCAAGGTCACCAAGCAGAACTTGGGCATGCTCTGTTGAAGGGCTGGTGGTCCTACCCAGTCTGAACCAGTTCTATTCCCACTAGGCACAGCTGACTCCCCAAGTCCTGGAAAATAACGCAGGCAACTATCTTACTGTTTAGGTTATATGCAGATGCAAGTCTTAAAGTGACCTTGACTAGTGAAGGCAGGGGAAGTGGATTTGACTAATGATTATCCATGGTTTCAGTGCCAGGGTCCAATGAGAGAACATATATACATGTACAGTGATATACGCAGTGATATTATCATGGGTTGTAGGAAAACTGCCCAAGAAAAAGCAGCCAAAATGCTGATGAAACATGCCAATGCTCATTCAGTTCAGTTCAGTTCAGTCGCTCAGGCGTGTCCGACTCTTTGCGATCCCATGAATCGCAGCACGTCAGGCCTCCCTGTCTATCACCAACACCTGGAGTTCACCCAGACTCACATCCATCGAGTCAGTGATGCCATCCAGGCATCTCATCCTCTGTCGTCCCCTTCTCCTCTTGCCCCCAATCCCTCCCAGCATCAGAGTCTTTTCCAATGAATCAACTCTTCGCATGAGGTGGCCAAAGTACTGGAGTTTCAGCTTTAGCATCATTCCTTCCAAAGAAATCCCACGGCTGATCTCCTTCAGAATGGACTGGTTGGATCTCCTTGCAGTCCAAGGGACTCTCAAGAGTCTTCTCCAACACCACAGTTCAAAAGCATCAATTCTTCGGCGCTTAGCCTTCTTCACAGTCCAACTCTCACATCCATACATGACCACAGGAAAAACCATAGCCTTGACTGGATAAACCTTTGTTGGCAAAGTAATGTCTCTGCTTTGCAATATGCTATCTAGGTTGGTCATAACTTTCCTTCCAAGGAGTAAGCGTCTTTTAATTTCATGGCTGCAGTCACCATCTGCAGTGATTTTGGAGCCCAGAAAAATAAAGTCTGACACTGTTTCCACTGTTTCCCCATCTATTTCCCATGAAGTGATGGGACCAGATGCCATGATCTTCATTTTCTGAATGTTGAGCTTTAAGCCAACTAAACCTTAAGTCTAGTGGATACTACTATCCTGTGAACTTCTCTGGGCTCAGGATGATGTAGTCATCCATTCAGACAGACAGCCAGTCAGGCATTCATTCATTCAGCATCCATTGAGTACCTATCATATGCTGGGTCCCATGCTAGCAGCAGAAAGAAGAGGGTGATCCCTGTCCCCATAGGCTTTTGATTCTAATTATAGAGATAAAAAATAAACAGATGAAGAAAGAAATGGATGGGAAGCTCAAAAGGCACTGCAGAGACATATTCAGAGGGTGGCTGCCCTTGAGTTGAGACCTGAGGAGTTGGCCACATGAAAAGGGGGCTGGAGAGTGTCCCAGGCAAGAACAAGACAAGACCAATCCCACTTTGGGAAAGAGCTTGAAGTGACCTGAGACATGGTCATTTGCTCATCACATGGTGAGCGGTGGTGGGAATGAAGCTTAAAGGATGGGTTGGATGGCTCATGGGTGCCTCATAGCTTGGATGACCATGTTATTTGAGGTCCAAACTGTGAGGCTCCTGAGAGTGAGAGAGGCACTAAAAACAGTTAATTGGTTATAACTGTTGATTTTCATAACAAATGAAAATCAAGACTGTCCTGGGCTAACCAGGAAGTATGGTCACCCATGATAAGCCTTGGTAATACTTGTAGATTCTAATCAAGGTGCAGTGAGAAGTGATGGAAGGGTTTCCAACAGGGAAGTGACCCTTCTTGTGTCCCAGGAAGCTCATTTTTTAAGTTCCAGAGACAGTCAGTTGAAGGGGGCAAGACTGGTTGAGGGAGACCAATGAGAAGTCATCTAAGCTGGAGGCAGGTGGTGCTGAGACCTTGAGGTGATGGTGAAGATGAACAAGTGAACAGATTTGCAACAGGTTTTGCTTGGAAATTAGTGGGAGTTGGTGGTGGATTGGATATGGGGAGAGAAAGAAAAGAGAAGAATCAGGACCACTCCCAGGTTCCTGACTCCAGTGAAGTCTGATTGGTAGGGCCATTTATGAGTCTGGATAGACTTGGATGGAGAACAGGTTTATGGGATAAAATGAAGGCTCTGTTTAGCATATATTATCTTTCAGGTGTCCATGATATATCTAAGTGAAGGTGTCCAATAAGTAGCTGGAAATGGGAAGCTTTGACTCAGAGAACAGATGTGGGCTAATGTAGAGGGTCTTCAAAGCCAAAAGCATAGGTCAAGAGATCAGCTTCCTGATCTCTGTAAGCCTGGCTCAGAGTATCACTTAGTAACTCAATCACTTTCTTGCATTCGTCCTGTATATCCACTTTTGTTCACTGGGAGGTACTATGTTGCTGCTGCTGCTAAGTCACTTCAGTCGTGTCCAACTCTGTATAGGCCAGCAGATTCTGCTCTGGCTTTACCTGCTGTATGACCTTGAGCATGTTAATTGACCTTTTTGAGACTCAGTTATATCTTTTGTAAAGTAGGACACTTCAGGATACCTGCCTTATCAGACAGATAAACTAAGATCACACATTTAAAGCATGTAAAAGTGACTGGCACACAGTTTGTACTCAGATAATGTCAGTTACATGTTATAATGCAGTGCTTAGTCACTCAGTTATGTCTGATTCTTTGTGACCCCATGAACTGTAGCCCACCAGACTCCACTGTCCATGTGATTCTCCAGGCAAGAATACTGGAGTGGGTTACCATGCCCTCCTCCAGGAGATCTTCCCAACCCAGGGATTGAACCCAGATCTCCTGCACTGCAGGAGGATTCTTTACCATCTGAGCCACCAGGAAAGCTGATATATTATAATACTTAGCAGTAATATTAATTATTACCATTGCTATTGATATCTCATCAGTTACCAATAATTCCCAGAAGCAGGTGTATTATTATACCTTTCTTGCCCACTCAAAGCAAATCCATATGAACAAGATATTACTGTAGGGAAAATTACAAAGATCCTTGCTGACAGCTGTGAAAGTGGTAATGCTACTGAGGAGCGGAAGGAAAGCTTCACCCTTGTCTGCCTAAGTCTGGGCAGAAAGTTATAGAGATGCTTGGTGAAATGTGCAAGGGAAATGCATTTCTAATTTATTCTAATAATCACCTTGCTTAAAACCTTTGGTGGCTTTTCATGTCTCTGACTTAAATCCAATCTCCTGTTCCTCAGCCCATCAGTAACCACCTGGGTTACCTCTCTGCGCACCTCTGGCCCTCAGCCCTGGCCACTCTGGTCCCTTCCTGCTTTTTCAGCATTCCTTCCCACCTGAGGGCCTGACACTTGCTGTTCCCTGTCTGTCACCTCTCCTCCTCACCTCTCTTTTCTCCTGATCACGGCGGAGGGCCTGGTCTGTACTAGGCACTCAATACATATTTGTTGACTGAACTGAAGAAGACATGCCCATCCCCAGCCTGACCCCAGTCACATAGTAAAGAGGAGTAAGAGAACCTGTTGGGCTGACAGTGGCCACAAAGGATGTGCTCTGAAATCGCTAGGAGACATGTGATGACCGTCCTAAGGAAAGAGACAGAATGAGAGAAGTTCAAGGGGAAGGAAGCATGTGGCTGGCGAGGCTTAGGAGGGACTCAGAGAGGTGTCAGATGAGAAGGTGTAGAATTAAGTTTTACTGCCTGGTGTGGGTTGTAAGTCCCTCCACAAAGCCTTTGGTGCTTCCGGAGTGATGATTTTCCTTTTCAAATACGACAGCACACTGAGCTCACCCTGGAGCAGCAGGGAGGCCCCTTAGGGGCCATAGCCACTGTCCTAATTCGTAGCCTGCTTCACCCACAGGTGTCAGACAGTGGCATCCCACCCCTCTCATCTTCCACGTCGGTCAAGGTCCACGTCAGGGAGCAGAGCCACTACCCGCCCTCCGCCCTCCCCCTGGAGATCTTCATCACCATCGGGGAGGAGGAGTTCCAGGGTGGCATGGTGGGCAAAATCCATGCCACAGACCGAGACCCACAGGACACGTTGACCTACAGCCTGGCGGGAGAGGAGAGCGTGGGCCAGCGCTTCTCAGTGGGGGCGACCGATGGCAAGATCATCGCCTCCCACACGCTGCCTCGGGGCCGATACACTTTCAACGTCACAGTCAGTGATGGAACCTTCTCCACCATGGCTGGCGTCCACGTCCATGTGTGGCACATGGGGCCAGAGGCTCTGCAGCAGACCATGTGGATGGGCTTCCACCAGCTCACTCCAGAGGAGCTGGTGAGTGACCACTGGAGGAACCTGCAGAGGTTCCTTAGCAACTGGCTGGACATCAAACGAGCCAACATCCACCTGGCCAGCCTTCAGCCAGCAGAGGCCACGGCTGGTGTGGATGTGCTCCTGGTCTTCGAAGGGCACTTGGGGGCTTTCTCCAAGCTCCAGGAACTGGCATCCACCATCGCTCGCTCAGCCAAGGAGATGGAGCACTCAGTGGGAATTCAGATGAGGTCAGCCATGCCCGTGGTGCCCTGCCAGGGGCCAAGCTGCCAGGGACAAATCTGCCAAGAGACCGTGCACCTGGATCCCAGGGTTGGGCCCACATACAGCACAGCCCGGCTCAGCATCCTGACCCCAAGGCACCGCCTGGAGAAGAACTGCTCCTGTAAAGGTGAGAAATGGGCCTTCCCCAGGACACCCAGCACTGCTGGGCCTGGCCAGCCCAACTCCAGGGCTGGAGATCCCAACACAGGGCTCTCAGTTTAGTTAGAGGGATGTTTTCACAGGATTAAGGGCCATGGACCACCACGAGACAGGTATGGCCTCACAAAATCTCATCATGGAATAGCACCCTAGTTCTGGTCACTTTTTTAAATTTTGAAAATAATAATAAGAATACAAGAGACAGTTCAGATAACAGCTAAAAGCATAGAGTCTAGCATCAAGTTGCCTGGGTTCCAATCCTAGCTATGCCACTTGTGAGCCACGTGACCCAGGGAAAATTAATTAACCTCTCTGTCCCTTTGTGCTATTGTAGGGATTAAGAATTAAATATTAAGGGCTTGCTTAGAAAAGTGCCTGACATATAGAAGGTGGTCAATTAACCTGAGTCAGTAACGCTACTACTATTATTACTACAGTCTGATGGGTTTAACCTTAGCATTCAGAATAGGCAGCTCAGGTTCAAATCTGAGCTTCTATCATTTACTAGCTGTGTACCCTTGAGTGGATTATTAAAACTCTCTTTCTCCTCCTTTTGACCTGAGTTCCCTCTCTTCAACACTTCTCTTCCCCTCCTCTCAATCCCCCTCCCCCCAAATCAACCCTCTTCCCTAGGAATCTGGAGCCCTGACAACTGATAATCTTATTCACAATGAGGTTTTAACGATTTAATAAGTGAACTCACTTCTGGGGAGGGTGGATTTAAAAAACAAAATCTGGGGAGGGCATTGCTTAATATAACACAGCATTTCTCAAAGGGGTTTCCACAGAATGCCATGTCCAAGGGCTAATGGTAGGTGGTCCACATTAAAGGGTCCCATGGTCAAATAAGCTTGAAAAACTCAAGTTTAGGTGAAGTTTCAGACCCCTCACTATGCAACAGTGCATTAGCAATTGCTATGGGGGATGGGATATGCAGGACCTTATGGAAGTTTTAGCCACATTATTTGTCACTATTTTCTTTCCTCTTGACTTCTTAACAGCATATCATGTGGGATGCACTTATTCAAATGATTACACTCCTAATGATAAAGGAGATATCTTGAGGCAAAAAGCCTTTGTGGTGTTCCTGAAATCACACATATATGCAAGATCCTCTCCAACTTGGCCTCCTTCTTCCCCAAGTGATGTCAGAATCATCATGGAAACTATGGAGGATTTTGGTATCAACCAACATACTTGGTTGATATTTCTGGCTCAATGCATGTTTCCTTCATGGTTTTAGCTCATAGTTTCTGACCCAGGCTGGAACCCAAGGCAAGGGGCCCTGGGGCCAAAGAAAGGTGTGCAGGGTGATGGCCCCTGTCTAACAGTGTGCCCCTGGACAAGTTACTCCACACCCTTGTTTCTTCACCTGTAAAATGTGAGCAATGACTTTGCTTGCCACCCAAGAGTTGAGTGAGACAAAGTCGGTTCCAGTGTTCCATGGTGACCACTTGGTACCGGGGTCCAGCCCCAGTTGGATCCAGGGATATCCTCAGGAGGACGGCATTGGTGAAAGAATAGCAAAGCAGAGAGACAGAGGCTTGACCTGACTGGTTTACGTGGGAAACCAATAAAGTTCGTGACACCGAACTTGCTCTGACCATGGAGGCCACAGGCGCCCTCTCGAATAGCTGAAGGTACCCCACCTTAGGCACCTTCTCGAGTGGGTCTTAGAAGCCCAGGCAAGTAAGTGGTCTCAGAGAGCCCCCACGCTCCAAATCAGTCATCCTGAAGGAAGAACAGAGAAGAAAAGGAGAGAAAAGGAAACAAGAAAGAACGACATGGGGAGACCAAGCTTTGGTGAGCAAGGCCCATAGCTTTATTTTCAAAGAGAGCTTATATACCTTAAGTTGTGCGTAGAGGATAATAGGGGGTGTAAAACCATGCAAAGTCAGCAGTCTTTGATCCTTATCGAGACCAGGCTTTCTTTTCTGCAAACTTATCATATACAAATGCTTTAGGTGATTTACATCATCTTCTGGCCAGAAGGCCTATTAACATTTTATGACTCTTTGTTCTGATAAAAGTTAGTTAACCAGAAAACATGTTTTTTCTAAGAGTAATTGTTTTAAAGTTTGGCGCCATCCTTCAAAAGTGTTAGATAAAGTTGCATTTCTACAGGGCAAAGGTGCAGTGGGCTTACAACAAGGAAAGAATTTATTACCTTAAGGGTCTAAAGTTGTTAACACCAAGGCCACTACTTATTTTTTTCTATATACCAACTATATTAATTAATATACTCCCAAGGACACAATACAGGGGATGTGGAAACTTGGCAGCAAGCATTAGCTCAACAATGAAATCTTCTACTAGTTCTATTCTAACAATTTCTAACTCCCCGAGAGGTTCTATACTATTTGAATATCTTAAGCTTCCCGTACCTCTCGCTGTTGGGAGGCTGTAAACAATCGTATGCGTAGCTGTAGGAGTCCGGGTATACCTGACAGGCAAGTTAGAGAGCCATCTGAGGGGTTTGGATTGAAACACTCCTAATATGCCCAGGAGGCTAATTAACTAGAGCTCTAAGTTGATTTCCTTCAGAGAAAGGTGATCAGGGATAGCCCCTCGTTAATGTCAGAGGAGTTGGTGAAAGTCGTAGAGTAGTAAAACAGACAGATTCTGGTTTTGGGGTAGATGCTCAAGCAGATCCAGGGGCCCCTCGAGTCCTGACTTGCCTTTGCATATTAGGCCTCTCCGCATGACCTTTGTCAAGGGTGGGAACTCCCGTGCTGGGTCCCGGCATCTCCCCCATTTTTATTTCTTAAGAAACCCGTATGCAATTCAGTCTCGAGCTTCTGAATGCTCTGTCGGAAAATTCTGACAATACAAGGAAGAATGAATATGATAAGCAGAATTATAGCGGCCACAGCAGCATAGTTAAAAATAGCAGACAGAAAGTACTTTCCTGAAACAAAGTTAGAGATTGTATGGAAGAAGTCACTTGCTACTCCTGAGGCAGTAAAATCTAAGTGAGAGCGTTCTATGGTTGTTATTTGACTGTGAAGTTTCCTTAAATCTAAACTAATGTCGGAGCTGTTCCAGACACCTAAAATATGATTTTTAATTTTTTGCCAGTCATAATCTGTCTCATTTACTTTCAGGGGTGTTACACAAATCCACCGATAGTCGGCATGACAGGACAGTGCCAATCTCACTTTTAAAGCCTGCAATTCATTTCCAATATGCAATATTGCTTCCTCTAGGGCATCTATCCTCATCTCCAGCTTCCTGAATATAGCTTCCTCTGTTGCCAATGCTAAAGAAACATTTTTGGACATAGCATCAACATATTGAGCAGTGTGTACTTGTTCAGTCAATGAAACTGCTGCCATATAAACAGAAGTAATTCCAGTTATTAAAGTTGCTATTCCCAGTAAAAGTAAGCCCGCTAACCGTCGTGATCGCATTAAATCCCGCACTTGTTGTATTACAGCAAGACCATAGTTATCATACCAATGTGTAGTTATAGTTACAGGCACCATAAGATAGGGTGGGCGTTGCAACACCACAAAAGAGCAAACATTATATTGAGGGGCCAAACAAGATGAGAGCATACATTGTTCACAAGTTACTATATTAGGTCCACCTGAATAATTCATGTGTATATTAAGTCTCTTGGAATCATTAGTGAAGAGAAAAACATAAGGCGAGGGTAGACAAGCTAAAATAGAGTAAGTAGAAATATTTTCTGGCCGGGTTAAGGTAATAGGGGCAGTAGCGGTAAGGGCCTTCCAAATTTCTGGTTGCCAATAAGTTCTGCCCTTAGCCGTATAAGACAGCATAGGAGGAACAAATTGATTACGATGCCATCTAGTGGCGCGTAATGGCCAAGGAACTGAATATTCTTTCCAATTGTCAAATCTCCCTTTAAATGCATCATCAATCATTGGATCCTGACCTGGATCCGGGTTGCTCCAGTCCTGAATGGTATAATTTCCTCCTGGTATTCTGTAGTCAATTCTAGAATTATAAGTACAAGATTTCCAAATCGGATATCCTGAATGACCATCTATAGTTTTCCATATGGCATCTGAAGGGGCAGCATTATGACAATTTGGATATTTTGGTGGAGATTTAAAACGCAGGGATTTATAGGGGTCAAGGATCCCAGGCATACGAGCCAGTAATACCCAAACTGACCGATATCTTAAGGATGGAGAATCTGTTATAATTGCTTTTTCAGAGGCTCCAATACATCCTTCTTTGGTAGGAGTAATATAGCTTCCTGTATGATCAAAAGGGAAGTTAAAACAAACAGGGAGATCATCTGTTAATCCCCTAAAGGTATAATTGAAATTAATAGGGTATTCCTCCTCTGTATAGAAAGTATAATGTCCTCCCAATAAATGAGGCTGGTTTGTGTGGACCCGTATAGGGGCATTGTTCCAAGTAACTACTTGGAAGGTTGGAGGATCTGGGAAGTATGCCCAATACTTTTCTGGAGCGGGAGAGGAGGCGCTTACCTGGCAAGATAGTAAGGCAAGCATAGCAATAAACACTCTCTCCGGAGAGACTGGAGAGCCCTGCAGGGAAGCTATCCCTTGTGCCTGGTGACAAAGCGTCTTAATCTGTCCCCAGGTAGGTATAGAGGCTTGTTGAGTGGCCCGCGTAGGACATCCCGGTGATTTCCTGTGGGGTAAAGAATTAGGGAGAACAATATCTCTTATACAGAGTTGTGACATCTGTCTGGTGGGTGGTTCCTCTTCCTGTTCATCCAGGATCTCTGGTGTCATTCGTCTAGAGATCAGCTGGGCTTCCCGTGTTGGCGGAGGGAGTGGAGGTAGAGGAGGTCCCTTCCTTTTTTGTGGTCGTGGCAGTGGAGGGACCAGATGCCTGGGGGGCTGTGACATGACGAATCAGTCTGTCTGGGATCCAAATTGCATCCTGTGGGAAAACACAAGCATATCCTCGGCCGCTAGTTAATAATGGGTTGGGACCCCTCCATTGTCCAGAGAGGAGATCCTTCCACTTCACCAACAGCTTTTTATTTTGTTCCGGACACCAATGAAGCATTGCAGTGGCTCCAGATGAATCAACATTCAGGTTATTTATTACAAAGAGAGCATGCTGCAGGATCTGATGGGGGGAACTATATTTAAATTCCCCTTCCTGTAATTTTTGAATTTGTATTTTTAATGTTTGACGTGCCCTTTCTACTATAGCTTGTCCTTGTGGATTATAGGGGATGCCTGTATTATGTTTTATATAAAACTTTATACAAAAATCCTGGAAAGGCTTAAAGTATAAGTAGGGGCATTATCAGTTTTTAAAGCCTTTGGCAGACCTAAATATGAAAAACAAGTAAAGAGATGTTGCACTACATCCTTATAGGCCTCTCCAGTACGAGCAGTTGCAATAATGACATGAGAAAAAGTATCTACAGTTACATGAACAAAAGACAATTTTCCAAATGAAGAGACATGAATTATATCCATCTGCCAGAGTACATTAGGTCTGAGACCACGAGGGTTAACTCCCATAGGTAAATTATTTACAGTAGTGGGACAATGTGAACAGGAGTGAACAATCTCTCGTGCAGATTCACGGGGAATCTGAAATTGATAATCTTAAGGCATTAGCATTTTGATGATGGAGTGAGTGAGGGGCTCGAGGCTCTTCAAAGGCAGGAGCCACTGTAACTTTAGTTAGTGAATCTGCCAAGTCATTTAAGGCATTCAAAGGTCCAGGCAATCCAGAATGAGCTTGCACGTAGCCAATAAAATATGATCTCGGTTTCGTTCCCAAATTTGCTGCTGTAGTTTAGTTAACAAGTGAAATATAGCAGTTTTGTTCTCTGGCAGAACCGCAGTCTCAATGTGTGGAAACAGCCTGACCACATACTGAGAGTCAGAGTAAAGGTTAAATTCCTCCTCTGCAAACATAACAAAAGCCTCTATAACAGCTGTGAGTTCAGCTCTTTGAGCTGAAGTTTCTTGTGTTTGCAAAACCTTATGCTGAACTCTTGTAACTATAGAAGCTCTGCCATTAGCTGACCCGTTAGTAAAGGCCATTTGAGTGCCTGGATTGGGGGAGTGTTTGCACCTAACAGGGAAAATAACTGGATGTTTAGATATAAAGTTTAGCAAAACATGTGAAGGTAAATGATGCAGAATTTGACCAAAATAATTTCCTATAGCAATCTGCCAATTTTCATCAAACATTAGAAGAGCATCAAGCTGTTCTTTATTATATGGAATTACAATTTCTGATGGCTCTTTACCAAATAACTCAATGCTCCACTTTCTCCCCTTTAATATTAAAGTAGCCACTAAACCCGGATAAGAAGCCACTACCTTTTTAGCTTGAGCGGGAAGATGGACCCACTCTAGGGGGCCGTTTGGCCATAAAACTCCCATAGGTGCAGTTGGGGTAGCCAGGCAAAGGAATTGCCAGGAGGCTGCTAATTCAATTCTTTTTACATAGCTATCAGATAAAGCCTTTTCTACTTTGTCTAGGGCTTCCTGAGCCTCAATAGTTAATTGCCTTTTTGAAGTTGGATCAGGATCACCATGCAGAATGTTAAAAAGAGGCTTTAGCTCAGCAGTGGTTAATTTTAAATAGGGCCTTATCCAATTAATAACACCTAAAAGTTTCTGATAATCATTTAAAGTAACAAGATGGACTTTTCTCAATTGTAAAGGGGCATGAGTCACTGTTTCAGAATTTATAACCCTTCCTAAATAAGTTATAGGTAGATTGGTTTGAATTTTCTCTGGGGCAATTTTTAAGCCTCTAGCTGACAGTGCCTGAGTCAAATCTTGGAGAGCAGTTTGCAAATGAGCTCTATCTGGATGAGCTATTAAAATACCATCCATGTAATGAATCATATATACTTGTTCATATTTAGCCCTAATATCTTCTATAGTGGCATTGACTAATTTTTGACATAGGGTAGGGCTATTTTTCATTCCCTGGGGTAACACTTTTCCATTGAAACCTTAAATAAGGCTGTTTAAAATTTTCTGATGGCAGACTAAAGGCAAATTGCTTTTTATCTTCAGCACTTATGGGAATGGTGAAAAAACAGTCTTGTAAATCAATTACAATAATATTATATCCCTCTGGAACAGCTACTAGGGAAGGGAACCCAGGTTGTAAGGCCCCCATGTCTTCCATAGTGGCATTAATAGCTCTTAGATCTTGTAAAAGTCGCTACTTGCCAGATTTTTTCTTAATGACAAAAATAGGAGTGTTCCAGGGGCTATTGGAGGGTTCAATATGTCCCAATTGCAGTTGTTCAGAGATTAACATCTTAGCTGCCAGTAATTTTTCTTTAGGCAGAGGCCATTGTTCTACCCACACTGGGTCTTGAGATTTCCATGTAATGGGGTCGGCAGCAAAAACAATGGCCTCCATTATAAATTTGGATACCCCAATCCTGTATGTTGCTGTCGAGGGGTTGGGCAGATCGGCTCAATTATTCCTTCCTGTTGTTTACATAGTCCTTTTGATGGATCATAGCCCATATCGAGCATTTGGGAGGTCACTTTTTCATCAGGACTAAAAAGTAGCACTCCCATTTGAGACAGCACATCCCTCCCCCATAGAGTAAAGGGGAGTGAAGTAACTACATGGGGTTGAAAAGTTCCACAGGTATCCTCAAACCGCCAGTCTAACATTTTTGCACTCTTAACTACTGCGGTGGCTCTCCCTATTCCCACCAAGTTGTTTTCAGTCGTGTGTGTTGGCCAGGAACTGGGCCAGTCTTTCCCAGAAATGCAGGAAACATCTGCTCCTGTATCTAACAGCCCCACAATAGACTTGCCAGTAACCAAGATAGTTTTCATAGGGCATTTCTGAGTAATCTCTGTCACCCAAAAGACCATATCACTGGATGTGAATCCTCTCTCTTGTCTCTCACTCTGAGTAACAGTGTGCCCTACAGCAGTGTGATAAGGCAAAAGTAAAAGTTGAGCTATTCTCTGTCCTTTATGAATTTGTATAGTTTTAATTGGGGGTGAATCATAATCTGAATTTCTCCTGTGTAATCTGAATCAATCACTCCAGAAACAATTATGAGTCCTTGCATGGCTAAGGAACTTCTGCCCAGTATAATTCCTACCAAACCTGTCGGTAATGGGCCTTTAACCCCTGTAGGGATTTTTATAGTAGGACTATCTGGTGTTAATATTGTTGAGGTGGTGGAACGGAGGTCCAGCCCTGCGCTGCCTGGGGTTGCTCTAATGAGCTCTGTGATGGGATGAAGGGTATGAATGGGTTCAAAGATGTTGCCCCAATTGCTGTCAGGGCCTGAGGCTGGCCCCTCAACCCGTTTCCCGACTGCTGGTCAGGAACTAGCAAGGTTCCATTTTTATGGAATTTTGATCTACAGTCTTTTACCCAGTGATATCCCTTCTGACAACGAGGACAAGGAGTCTTAGGGAGATTAGGAGTCATAGCCGTGGAGGCAGGATTCGGCAGATAAGAGTTAGCTGTTCTTTGGGGGCAGGCGCGCGTAAAGTGCCCCTCCTGGCCGCAAGAAAAGCAGGCTTTGGACAAGTCAGCATTCCGGCCTTGATTACTGAAATGACTCTTGGCGGGTTATTCTTGTTTGTAAAAAAGGATTGAACTGTCTGTTGATAAGAATTTCCCTTTATGGCCACAGCTATAGCAACGCCCTGCATCATTGCAGGTCCTACATGTGCACATTGCCTGATGTAATCTCCTACTTCCCCCAATTTTTTTTATAGGACGTAGGATAGCCTGGCAGGTAGAATTAGCATTTTCAAATGCTAGTTGTTTTATCAGTATTTCAGATGCCTCAGTACTAGAAATTACTCTGTTGATTCCCTCTATAAGTTGTGATACAAAGTCCTCATATGGCTCTTCTGGCCTTTGTTTAATGTTTGAAAAGGAAGAGGTTGATTCCTTTTCTTGAGGCAATAATCACCAGGCCCCAAGGGCGCAGGATGATACCTGTTCTAAAGTTTCTTTGCCTAGATCCATCTGATCCCCAAATGTTGCATAATCAATTCCTACCAACTTTTCTTTTACAATGTTGTTTCTTCCCTGTTTGAGGTTAGTGCTAGCCTGCTTTTGGGCAACATCCTCATATTCAGCTTTCCAAAGTATAAATTGCCCTCCAGATAAACAAGCCTTAACAATTGTTTTCCAATCATGAGGTGTCAGCCATCTAACCGCCAAGGCGTCTAATAATGTTAAAGTGTACGGGGCTGTAGCCCCATATAAGGCATAAGCCCGTTTGAGTTTTTTAATTAATTTCATTGGAAGAGGTTCCCAGAAAGGGACCTCTTCCCCCCCCCCCCCCTTTTCTGAAACACTACTGGAAAACAAGCCTCAAGGTGGGGATCAAATTCATCCTCGGGGCTAGAGAGGACCCTTCTCTGGGGAAGTTCTAGTGGAGGCCCCTCACCCCTATAGGGAGGAGGGGGCAAGCGGGGACTGAGGCATTCCCTGTTTTTCCTCTCCTGCTCTGGGGATCCTCTGCCTGTTTGATATTTAAATCTTATGGATGGTCTGATTGGGGATGTTTCCCCTCAGACTCATAGGAGCGGATGGTATGATTGAAGATATTTCCGTCAAGCTCCTAGGAGCGGATGGTCTGATTGGAGATGTTTCTCTTAGACTTTTAGGAGCGTCTTTAGCTAAAAAAGACCAATCCTCATCAGAATGGTATCAAGCTGCCATTTCCTCTAAATCTTCCTCATCCTGAGGGGAGAGCTGATCTTTCTTCTCATCCCTATCTTTTATTTACCCATCAGCAGTCATAGCAGCTAGCCATTCGTTTAGCTGCTGATAGCTAGGTATAGCTTCCTTTTCTTCACTTTCCTCTCATACATGCACCTTTTTTTCCTCACTTTCCTCTTTAACGTGAACCTTTCAGAATCAGGAGCAGGGTCTAAAGCATCTCTAATTATATTACATAAGGAAAAGGCATCAGAGGGCACCTTTTCCGGACCATGTTGACTATAACAAGTTTTTATCTGTTTACCTACCTTTTCCCAGAATCTAAGTTAACAGTGCCCTTTTCTGGAAACCAAGGACACTGCTCTTGTACAAAAGTGAAAAAGGATTGAACATTAGCTTTCTTGACTTTTATTCCTTTTTTTGCTTAACAATTGCAAAATTACTCCTATAAAAAGTTGTCATTCTTTTAATTCACTGTTACCCATGTCAGAAAATTTTTATCTTGTCTTAAATTGCAAGATTCAACACTTCAACACTGAAATCTTGTCTTATATTGCAAGATTCAACACTTCAACACTTCCCACTCCTACTCACCCTACCTATCTTATGCAGGGGGGTCTGCGACACCCTGAGTGGGGTCCTAGCCATCCGAAAACTGCACAATGGGGGAGACCTACCTTTGGATAGCCTGTTCCGGGCGCCACTTACCAGGGTCCAGCCCCGGTTGGATCCAGGGATATCCTCTGGAGGACGGCGTTGGCGAAAGGATAGCAAAGCGGAGAGACAGAGGCTTGACCTGACTGGTTTATGTGGGAAACCAATAAAGTTCGTGACACCGAACTTGCTCTGACCACAGAGGCCACAGGCGCCCTCTCGAATAGCTGAAGGTACCCCACCTTAGGCACCTTCTCGAGTGGGTCTTAGAAGCCCAGGCAAGTAAGTGGTCTCACAGAGCCCCCCGCTCCAAATCAGTCATCCTGAAGGAAGAACAGAGAAGAAAAGGAGAGAAAAGGAAACAAGAAAGAATGACATGGGGAGACCAAGCTTCGGTGAGCAAGGCCCGTAGCTTTATTTTCAAAGGGAGCTTATATACCTTAAGTTGTGCGTAGAGGATAATAGGGGGTGTAAAACCATGCAAAGTCAGCAGTCTTTGATCCTTATCGAGACCAGGCTTTCTTTTCTGCAAACTTATCATATACAAATGCTTTAGGTGATTTACATCATCTTCTGGCCAGAAGGCCTATTAACATTTTATGACTCTTTGTTCCGATAAAAGTTAGTTAACCAGAAAACATGTTTTTTCTAAGAGTAATTGTTTTAAAGTTTGGCGCCATCCTTCAAAAGTGTTAGATAAAGTTGCATTTCTACAGGGCAAAGGTGCAGTGGGCTTACAACAAGGAAAGAATTTATTACCTTAAGGGTCTAAAGTTGTTAACACCAAGGCCACTACTTATTTTTTCTATATACCAACTATATTAATTAATATACTCCCAAGGACACAATACAGGGGATGTGGAAACTTGGCAGCAAGCATTAGCTCAACAATGAAATCTTCTACTAGTTCTATTCTAACAATTTCTAACTCCCCGAGAGGTTCTATACTATTTGAATATCTTAAGCTTCCCGTACCTCTCGCTGTTGGGAGGCTGTAAACAATCGTATGCGTAGCTGTAGGAGTCCGGGTATACCTGTCAGGCAAGTTAGAGAGCCATCTGAGGGGTTTGGATTGAAACACTCCTAATATGCCCAGGAGGCTAATTAACTAGAGCTCTAAGTTGATTTCCTTCAGAGAAAGGTGATCAGGGATAGCCCCTCGTTAATGTCAGAGGAGTTGGTGAAAGTCATAGAGTAGTAAAACAGACAGATTCTGGTTTGGGGGTAGATGCTCAAGCAGATCCAGGGGCCCCTCGAGTCCTGACTCGCCTTTGCATATCAGGCCTCTCCGCATGACCTTTGTCAAGGGTGGGAACTCCCGTGCTGGCTCCCGGCAACTTGGTGTGGAGGTGACACCTTTGGTTGCTTTCACAGGTACTGCCGTGAGGTTCAGCGGTCAGAGTTTCGGGCGGTACCGTCTCCCGGAATTTCAGAACGGGCACATACACTTCCGCCTGAAAACACTCCAGTCACAGGCAATTCTCCTGTTCAGCAATAAGACAGTGCGTCTCTCCCTGAAGGTAAGGAACTGCCACCCTGAGAGATTTCCTGGGGGAATGCCAGGCTGGGGAGGTGGGGCAGTATGGGCGTGGCCAAGAAGGCAAACTTCTGCAAAGAAACCCTGCGTGGTTTACCATGAGCCTGGGTGTGACTCTCGAAGGTCAGAACACGAGACTTTCTAGTTACAATGGCCAAAACCCACCCCACTTGGGGATGCATCATGTCCTAGTACAACAGAGGTTGGGCTGTTCTGTGGGATGATAGAGAGCCTCTGAAGATAGAAAGAGAGATGCATGAGGCCACCTAGACCTGGCTGATGCTTTTATCACTTTTGCTGAGTAACAGACCCATGTTCCCCAAGATGGATTGGACCTGGGGGGCACTCAAGATGACAAAATCAGCATTAAGGTACATGGAATCATATGGAGGAAAATGAATTTCCTTTCTAAGGGTCTTTCAGTCCTTCTGATTATATCTGTAGAAAGTCTCAGAGTATCTGTCTGATTTTAACACCTCAATCACACATGTCCATCTCCCAAAGAGAAAGGAGACTTTGGCAGCTAGTTCGTGCTAAGTTGCTTCAGTTGTGTCTGACTCTTTGCAACCCTATAGACTGTAGCCCAGCAGGCTCTGCTGTCCACGGGACTCTCCAGGCAAAATACTAGAGTGGGTTGCCATGTCCTCTTCCAGGGAATCTTCCCTACCCAGGGATCGAACCCACTTCTTTTATGTCTCATGCATTGGCAGGCGGGTTCTTTACCTCTGCACCATCTGGGAAGCCCCATTTAGAATGTCTTAAATATTTATTTATTTTTACTGCACTGGGTCATCACTGATGCGCACATGCTTTCTCTAGTCGCAGCAAGTGGAAGCTATTATCTGGTTGTGGTGCTTGGGCTTCGCATTGTGGTGGCTTCTTGTGTTGCAGAGCATGGGCTCTAAGAACAGGGGTCAGTAGTTGTGTTGCTCTGCGGTGTGTGGGATCTTCCCACAGCGGGGATCTGTGTCCCTTGCACTGCAAGGCGGATTCTTCACCACTAGACCACCAGGGAAGCCCTAGTTGGAACTGAATTCATTTAGCAAATATTTATCAAGCATTACTATGCAACAGGCACTCTTCCAGGTGCTTGGGTCTTATCGGTGAAAAATATTAAAAAAAAAAAAAAACCCTCTTAGAGTTTTCATCCTATGGTGAGAAACTGACAGTAAACCTAGTAAATCATAAAATTACAGAATTTGTCTAAATGTGATAAGTGTTTGGGGTTAAAAGAAAAGAAAGGTTAAGGGGGAAAAGGAATGTGGGAAGTTACAATTTTAAATAAGGTGGTTAGGGAAGGTTTCATTGAGGGTCTAGTTATGTAGACCTCTGGGGGAACAGCATTCTAGGTAAAGGGAACAGTCATTGGTAGGAGATTGCTTGGCATGTTTAAAAACAGCTCAGATGTCAATATGGCTTGAGTGAAGTGAGCAGGGGAACAGTAGTAGCACAAGTTGAGGTCTGATACATAATCAGATGAGATGAGATCATATCTATAAAAAGTTCTCATGCTATTTAAGAACATTGGGTTTTATTCTGAGTAATGTAGGGGATGTTAAAGGTTTTGAGCAAAGAATTAAGATGTTTTGACATATGTGAAAAGGGTCCTCATGGCTACTGTGCTGAGAATAGACTTTAGAGGCACAAGGATGGAAGTGGAAAGACCCAGCCCAAAGGAAGTAATTCTGGTGAGAGATGATGGCAGTTTAGACCAGGGGAATGACAGTGGAACTGGGAAAAAAAAGAGTTCAGATGCTGGAGATATTTTGAAGGCAAAGACAGCAGGACCCCGGAGGAGCTGAATGAGGGCTAGGAGAGAAAACAAGGAGTAAGACGTTGACCTGGAGCAACCTGAAGGAATGGAGTTGCTGCCAACAGACCTAGCCAAGGATATGGATAGAGTAGACTGGGGAAGTGGAGGTGACCAGGAGTTCCATTTTGGACACATGAGCTTGAGATAACTATCAGACCTACTAGTGGAGCTGGACAAACAAAATCTAATGAGAAAGTTCTGGGCTGGAGGTGAAGATCCGAGATTCTTCAACATATATGTAGTATTGACAACCATGAAACTGGGGAGATCACCAAGGATTGCAGGTTAAAAATAGGGTACATCAAGGATTTATCCTTGAGATACTCCATTACTGAGAAGGCAAGAGAAGAGGAGAATCCAATAAAGGAGAATGAAAAGATGCAATTGGCGATGGTGAAGGAAAATGAACAGAGTATTGTATCTGGGAAGCCAGATAAAGGGTTTGTATTAATAAGGAAACAGTGGGGCTTCCCTGGTGGCTCAGTGGTAAAGAATCCATGCAGGAGACATGGGTTCAATCCCTGGTCTGGGGAAATCCCACATGCCTCAGAGCAACGAAGCCCAAGCACCACAACTATTGAGCCAATGTAGAGCCTGGGAGCCTCAACTACTCAACCCATGTGTCACAATTACTGAAGCCCACATGCCCTAGAGCCCAGTACTATGCAACAAGAGAAGTCACTGCAATGAGAAGCCCAACTATGGAAACCATGTATCACAACTACTGAAGCCCGCATGCCCTAGAGCCCAGTGCTATGCAACAAGAGAAGTCACTGCAATGAGAAGCCCAACTACGGAAACCATGTGTCACAATTACTGAAGCCTGCATGCCCTAGAGCCCAGTGCTATGCAACAAGAGAAGTCACTGCAATGAGAAGCCCATGCACTATAACTAGAGAGTAGCCCTCACTCTCTGCAACTAGAGAACAACTGTGTACAGCAACAAAGACTCAGCACAGACATAAATAAATAAATAAAATTATATACAAAAAGAGAAGGAAGCATTGAATGATCAGCTCAGTCATATTCTGCTAAGAGGTCAAATAAGATATGAAGTGGTATCAATCATTGGATTCGGCAACAAAGAGGATGCTGCATACTCTGACATCAGTGGTTTCTGTGTCGTGGTGTCATGGTGGGTAGGAGTGGAATTTTACTACAAAGCAAAAGCAAATAAAGAAAGTGCAATCTGGCAAGAGATGTGGGTTCAATAAAACTTTTTTTTCTTTTTTAAGATTAGAGCAATAGGGACTTCCATGGTGGTCCAGTGGAGAAGACTCTATGCTCCCAAAACAGGGGACCCAGGTTTGATCACTGGTCAGGGAATTAGATCCCACATGCCAGAGCTAAGACGTTCTTATGCCTCAAGTAAAGATCCCACATGCTGCAACAAAGATCAAAGACCTTGCATGTCACAACTAAGACCTTGCAAATAAATAAATACATAAATATATATATATATATATATATATATATATTTTTAAAGATTAGAGCAATAACAGCACGTCTATATGATGACTGGAATGATCCAGTAGAGAATGAACAAAGATATAGGAAGGAGAAAGGATAGTCAGTGGTCTCTTGTCCAATATATAGGAGGTTAAGAAGGGTAGGGTGGGATCTAGTGCACGAATAGAGAGATTGGCTTTGGACAACATGGACAGATGTGATGGTGACCGTGCCTATAACTTCCCATCTGGTTGCTGAGAGCAAGGATGGGGAGAGAGGCATTAAGGGTCTAAGGAGAGAAGTTGTGAAAATAGTCATCTGGGAGAGTGAGGGGACTAAACAAGACAGTAGAAGTGTTGGCCGCTCAGTCTTGTCCGACTCTTTGCAAAACCATGGACTGTGGCTCACCTGGCTCCTCTGTCCATGGAATTCTCCAGGCAAGAATATGGAGTGGGTGGCCATTCTCTTCTCCAGGAGATCTTCCCAACCCAGGGATTGAACCTGGGTCTCCTGCATTGCAGGTGGATTCTTTACTGTCTGAGCCAACAGGGGAGCCCAACCAAGACAGTACAATTGTACAATTGTTGGGCAGTACGAAGGACACATTTGTGGCCATGAAATTAAAGGGAGACCAATACGCAAAGGCTGTGTGTTACTCCGTAGCCACGTTCAGCTCCATGATTGCTATACAGAGTAGAGGGAAAGTTGAGTTTTACCTGATTTGTGTATTTGCCAAGTGAGATCTACCAAGTGAAAAAGGGAAAAGAATTTGTCTATGGACTTTAAGCTTGATAAGGTGAGGAATGAGGACATGAAAGAAGGGAGAAACAGTGAAAAAATGGAGGGATCAATGGAGTTGTGGTCTTTAGTAAGTGAAAGCAGTGATTTAATAACAATGCTTTGTATAAGATGTACTTATTTAAAAATTTTTTTAATTGAACAATAATTGCTTTACAGAATTTTGTGGTTTCCTGTCATACATCAACAAGAATCACCCATAGGTACACCCATGTCCCCTCCCTCCAGGGCCTCCCTCCCATCTCCCTTCCCATCCCACTATTTAGCCTGTCACAGAGCCCCTGTTTGAGTTCCCTGAGTCACACAGCAAATTCCCATTGGCTATCTATTTTACATATGGTATTGTAATTTTCTATGTTAGTCTCTCCATACATAAGATATACTTATTTTTGACATTCTCTTTCCTCAGTGGCAAGTTATATTGGTTTTCCATTTGCTGTAATAATACTAAGTGTTCTTTTTAAAAAAGGTATGTGTAGTATTCAACCAGGGCAAAAATTGGCAAGATTGTGTACAAATGGCCAGTCTCTAGAAAACACTGGGTAAGATCTTCACATTTCACCCGGAGGAAGCTCTACTTAATCCAGCTCTACTTAATAGTTTCACTTTGTTGCTGTTGTTGCTCAGTTGCTAAGTTGTGTCCAGCTCTTGGTGACCCCATGAACTGCAGCACACCACCCTTCCCTGTCCTTCACTCTCTCCCAGAGTTTGCTCAAACTCATGTCCATTGAGTTGATAATGCCATCCAACCATCTCATCCTCTGTCATCCCCGTCTCCTCCTGCCTTCAATCTTCCCCAGTATCAGTGTCTTTTCCAGTGAGTTGGCTCTTCGCATCATGTGGCCAAAGAATTAGAGCTTCAACTTCAGCATTGTCCTTCCAGTGAATATTCAGGGTTGATTTCCTTTGGGATTGACTGGTTTGATCTCCCTGCAGTCCAAGGGACTCTCAAGAGTCTTCTCTAGCACCACAGTCCGAAAGCATCAATCCTTCAGTGCTCAGCATTCTTTATGGTCCAGCTCTCACATCCATACGTGACTACTGGAAAAACCATAGCTTTGACTATATGCACCTTTGTCAGCTTGTGGATCCCCTGAAATCATCTTTGAGATCCACTTCAAGAAGTGTTGAACTGTTGCATAAGTGGGGGTGAAAGGGAGGTTTTTGGTTTCCCTGAAGGCTTAGGAGAGTAGAACACTGGAGAGGCCTATGAAGAAGAATCCAAAAGACAGGGGCTGGCAAGATGTCTCTGGGCCTCAGTTTCCTCATCTGTGAAATGGACAGACATGTCCCCTACCAGGACATTCCTTGGAGAACAGCAAGGGCCAAATGAGGCCATAAATGGAAGTGCACTTTGAGGGCCTTTATGCTCTACAAATACAATGTCTGGAAAAAATACAGCCTTGAAAAATCACTACCCCTTCTACCTGTAAAAATACACGAACATTTTTTGCACTAGCAGCTTCTGAGCAAAGGTTTCTCTAAGCACCTCTTGGTTTTGCTGATGGTCATCTGGGTTTTCTTTACAGCTGGTCAATGGAGTGCTCCAGCTGGAATACCACTGCCCAGGTGGCTTCTATGGAAATCTTTCCTCCCGGTTGCACGTGAATGACCATGAGTGGCACTCTGTTCTGGTGGAGGAGATGGACACTTCCGTCCGCCTGTTGGTTGACAGTGCAAGCAGCACCTCCCTCAAGCTCCCAGAGAACTGCCGGGGTCTGAAGCCTGAAAGGGACCTCTTTCTGGGTGGCCTCGTCCACTCGCATTCTTCCCCAAATGTCTCCCAGGGCTTTGAAGGCTGCCTGGATGCTGTTGTGATCAACAGAGAGGTGCTGGAGCTGCTGGTCCATGGCAAGAAGGCGGCCGGTTTGCTGGAGAGGCGGGCCCTCACCGAGTGCTGCTTCCCCAGTGACCAGTGCGGCCAGAACCCGTGTCTCAACGGTGGGAAGTGCTCGCAGACTGGTGGGGCAGGTAAGGCTGTGGCTGACCCCGAGGCTTATCCCAGGAGACTCTGCAGAGGACCCTGACATGCTGAACTAGCAATCGTGGATCACTGTAGAGTTGACTGAGCATATTTCTCCAACACAGCCCCATGAGGGAGAGAGGGGAAAGGGAAGTAAAGCTCTGTTTTACTGCTCAAGAAACCACTGTGCTACGGAAGGGATACCTGGAAAGGTAAGGGAACTCAGACAAGGTCATAGGGCTGAAGTTTGAGACAGGCTCAGGGTGCAGATCTCAGTGGAGATAATTCCTCCCTTTCCTTTACTGTCTGGTGAGTTGGGATTGGCTAGGTTTACACTGGAGAAGGCATGACTGAGCGACTTCACTTTCACTTTTCACTTTCATGCATTGGAGAAGGAAATGGCAACCCACTCCAGCGTTCTTGCCTGGAGAATCCCAGGGATGGGGGAGCCTGGTGGGCTGCTGTCTATGGGGTCGCACAGAGTCGGACACGACTGAAGTGACTTAGCAGCAGCAGGTTTACACCAGGGGAGGCCAAGAGTCTTCTTTCTTCTTCAACAAGAACTATCTTTCTACTTTTTTTCTGGATGGGGGAAGGGGGTGAATAAGAACCTCCATATAGAAGGCTGAAGTCAACACATCTGTGTCATCATTGGTCCATGCTAAGTTTCTCTTTCTTACTGCCCTTTATACTCCACTGCCTTTTCCCTTCCCCAAACTCATAGGTAAACATTTAAAGTGGGGTTTTTTTTTGGCCATACTGGCACCCCACTCCAGTACTCTTGCCTGGCAAATCCCATGGATGGAGGAGCCTGGTAGGCTGCAGTCCATGGGGTTGCTAAGAGTCGGACACGACTGAGCAACTTCACGTTCACTTTTCACTTTCATGCATTGGAGAAGGAAATGGCAACCCACTCCAGTGTTCTTGCCTGAAGAATCCCAGGGACGGGGGAGCCTGGTGGGCTGCTGTCTTTGGGGTCGCACAGAGTTGGACACGACTGAAGCGACTTAGCAGCAGCAGCAGCAGCACAGTATATGGATCTTGGTTTCCTGACCAGGGATCAAACCCTCACCCCTCAGTGGACGCATGGAATCTTAACCACTGGACCACCAGGGAGATCCCTAAAGTTTTTAAAAGTATCCTTTCAACATGCATGAACTATATTTCACATGCTTGAATTTTTACACTCT
Source organism: Bos indicus x Bos taurus (assembly GCF_003369695.1). Lineage (NCBI taxonomy): Eukaryota > Metazoa > Chordata > Mammalia > Artiodactyla > Bovidae > Bos > Bos indicus x Bos taurus. The sequence goes on from NC_040082.1 coordinate 48,095,297, forward strand.
TCCATCCACACTGCCACAAGTAATTCTTTTTTCTAATATTTTTTTAATTGGAGGATAATTTCTTTACAATGTTGCATTGGTTTCTGCCATACATCAACATGAATCAGCCATAGGCATATATATGTATGTCTCCTCCCTCTTGAACCTCCCTCCTACTGCTTTTAATTTCGGCTCAATTTGCCAAGGTGTGCATGTGCTTATCTTTCCCCTCTCCACTTTCCTAGCAATGGACATCCCACTTCCATCAACAGGGCTGCACTGAACATCCTTCCATGTCATCTTATGAACCTACATGAGAACTTTCACACATACACACACATGAAATTCACAAACCCAGAGTATACCAACACTTTGACTAAGTCAGGTCAGATTGCTGACCAGCATGGCTGCAGCAGTCTGTACTTCCACCAGCAAGTGCGTGGGGTTCCTAAGCACCTGTATCCCTGTCAACACTTGGCAGTCTCCCGTTTTCTAATGTTTGCCTGACTGATAATACTGTCATTTCTACCTGAGCTATCCAAGGAGTCCATCACTTCTGTGTCCCCACTGCCATGAGTCTGACCCCAGCCCTCATCACCTCTCATCTTCTCCTCTGCACCAGCCACCTCCTTGCTCTCCTGCTTCTGTCCCTCCACTAGCATCTTCCAGCAAGACACCAGAGCCATCCTTACACAGTGCAGATCTGAGCACATCACTTTCCTGCTCAGACCCTAGTGGTGGCTTCCCCTTGCTGTTCAGCTGCTGCTGCTGCTGCTGCTGCTAAGTCGCTTCAGTCGTGTCCAACTCTGTGTGACCCCATAGATGGCAGCCCACCAGGCTCCCCCGTCTCTAGGGTTCTCCAGGCAAGAACACTGGAGTGGGTTGCCATTTCCTTCTCCAATGCATGAAAGTGATAAGTGAAAGTGAAGTCATTCAGTCGTGTCCAACCCTTTGTGATCCCATGGACTGCAGCCTACCAGGCTCCACCATCCATGGGATTTTTCCAGGCAAGAGTACTGGAGTGGGGTGCCATTGATGGAATCCCAATTTCTTACTCCTGCCTATGGCTCCTATGCACTGGACCTTTCACCTGCCAGCCCTCCTGCTCCCACTCTCCCCTCTGCTCCCTAGGCTCACCCCTGCCCTGACCCCTGGTGATATGTCATGCCCTCTCCTCTGAGTCTTTGCACACATTCTCCTTTGCTTAAAGCATCTTCCTCTCTTTTTGCCTGGCGAATTTTTACTCATCCTTCAGGTCTGAACTAAAATACCACCTCCTCCAAGAAACCTCCCCTGGTCCCTAGTTTAGGCTAGTTTCCTCCCCTAACACTTCCTTTCAATGACACGAATTTTTATAATAATTACTAATATACTGATATGATATATAACTGTCTCAGTTTGACGACCCCCCCGCCCCCCCAAGTTTCCATTTGCTTGCGGTGTAACTCTGAGCCAGTGTCATACATTCCCAGGCCTCACTTCCTGGCCAGCCATCAACTTCCACCTGTCCCCAGGTGCAAGGACAATAATAGTAACTAATGTTGAGGACCATAACAGCAACCAATCTCAGAGCCAACGGGTGGGTCAGATGAGCTAATACATGAAGATGCTTAGAACAGTGACTACACTGAATAGCATTGTCCTGGATGACAGTGACGATACCCATTCATATCTGTTAGATGAATGTTCCCTGTAGGCTGTAAGTTGTTTGAGGGCAGGGATCAAGTCTTCTTGCCCAGCTGAGCACCACTGCCCAACACAGAGCACATGGCAGAGGGGAGCGTTCAGTAGCCAAGTGTGGACCCTGGGATCTGCAAACACTCAAGGTCCCCCTCCATCCTGGGGGCTCAGTCCACCTGCAGTTGCTGGACCACGAGGCCAGTATGTCCTCTCGCCTCCCTGCCCTTTCCTCCCAGGATATATCTGCGTGTGCCGCCCACAGTTTGCCGGGAGGCACTGCGAACAAAGAAAGGAGAACTGCACCTCGACTCCCTGCCTGGAAGGTGGAACTTGCATCTCCTCCCCCGAGGGAGCCCCCTGTATCTGCCCTCACCCCTACACAGGAGACAGGTAAGCACAGGAGAGGCCCCCGGCTGTGGGCTCCTCTCCCTGAGGTTGGCAGCACCTCTGCCCTCTGAGCCCTAAAGAGGCCAGTGGGCAGCCAGGGGCCAAGTAATCCAGTGACCTGGCCTCTTGGACTTTTGCAGGGGTCAGGCCTCCTTCCTCCCACCACCTGCATCAAGAGCACCCTGGGAGGAGAGGTGCTAGCTATACAGACAGATCGCCCAAGCCCTCTGCTGAACCTAGTGGACTGGACTCACCAGGCTGGGGCCCAGGAATCTACCTCATACCAGCTCCTCAGGCATTTCCTGTCTTTGCTGAAGTCTGAAAATGCTCAAGTTCTTATTCTCTTGCTCTGGCCCCTGACTTTTCAGAAAGTGGCCCGGGGGCAATGATTCCCCTTGGGACAGGCTCCACTGTGGATTCATGCCCCACCACTACCTACCTGTACCTTATGTAATGCTGCCCTGGGGTTGCCAGGGAAGGAGAATCCCCCACGATAATCCTAGACACAAAGAGGCTTCTGGCAATTCACTGGTTTTACGAATTCCCAACTTGGAAACCTTTAAAAATCATGAGGGAGGCTTATGAAAAATAAAAATTCCTGGAACAATTAAATTGGAATCTCCAAGGAAGGAGGCCTGGGATTCTATTTATAACACGCTCCCAAGGGACCCTCCATCCTGTTGTCAGGGTGTATGTAAGAGATCCAGTGGTGTGGTCCACCCACCCATTTTACAGGTGGTGAAACTGAGACCCAGAGAAGGAAAGGGCTTGTCCAAGAGTCTCCCATATGTTTATCTTAAAGTCCTTTCTCTCAGCACCCGGTCAGGGAGCTAAGATCCCACATGCCACGGGGCAACTAAACTCGCGGGCTGCAGCTACTAAGCCCGAGCGCTTCAGAGCCCGCCTGCTACAAGTAGAGAATCTGTGAATTGCAAAGAAAGATCCTGCATCCTGCAACTCAGACTCAATAAAGCCAAATAAATAATAAATTAAGAGGGGACATGGAAAGGCCTATATAGTGACTGGGTCCTCTACTTCTCTGTCCCTGCAGGTGTGAAATGGAGGCCAGGGGCTGCTCAGAAGGACACTGCCTCGTCACCCCTGAGATCACAAGGGGGGACTGGGGACAGCAGGAGATTCTGATCATCATAGTGGCCCTGCTGGTCATCGTCGTCATCTCCACGGTGCTTCTCTTCTACTGCCGCCGTTGCAAGTCACACAAGCCTGTGGCCATGGAGGACCCAGATCTCCTGGCCAGGAGTGTGGGTGTTGACACCCAAGCCATGCCTGCCATTGAGCTCAACCCCCTGAGCACCAGCTCCTGCAACAACCTGAACCAAACGGAGCCAGGCAAGACCTCGGCTCCAAATGAACTTGGCACTTTTGGACCCAGCTCTAAGCAACGGCCCATGGTCTGCAGTGTTCCTCCCAGACTCCCGCCAGCTGCGGTCTCTTCCCACCCTGACAGTGAGGCCATCATTAAGAGGAGATGGTCCGGCGAGGAGATGGGTCAGTATAGCCACAGGCTGCTAGCCTCTGGGATTGATGGGACAGGGCAGTAGATGGAAACACTCCATTATCTGAGACATGAGTGTTTTCAGCCACCATCCAGTCCACGAAGGGATGTGGTCAAGGTCAGGGTGCACTGGATGTGACTTCATCCTCGGGGTTACATTCGCAGAGGTGTCCAGCCATCGGGAATTACCTTGAATGGATGGGGAAATCGGTGTCTTTCGGAATGTGGCACGACCCACGAGGCTTCCTCTCTAGTTTCAATGCGAGACCTGCCTCCTCCTGAGGTGCAACGGGAAGGTGGGATCCCTTTCCAGACAAAGTAGGGGAATCGCCCCTCAGGTCGAGATCAGGAGGGGAGAAGGGGCTCAGATTAAGTTGTGCGGGAAAACTCGGTGTTCCTCTCAAGTGAGACCCGTGTGTCGGGGAACTTTTTGACTTGCATCAAGGCTGTCAAGTACAGTTTTGAATTTCAAGAAATTCGGTGCACTAGTGGGCTGGACCAGACTCCAGGCCTCTGGACTCAAGAGTCTATGCCTCGTTCCACTGAACTGTGATCCACTCCTCTAAATTCCAAGTCACTCCACAGGACTGACGTCCATGGCAGAAACCCACAGACCCTGGATAGGGGTGGGGAGGATCCATGGGGTTAAAAGGAAGCTTCTGTACATATTTACTTGGGTTTCCCTGATGGCTCAGCTGGTAAAGAATCCGCCTACAATGCAGGAGACCTGGGTTTGATCCCTGGGTTGGGAAGATTGCCTAGAGAAGGGAAAGGCTACCCACTCTAGTATTCTGGCCTGGAGAATTCCATGGACTGTATAGTTGATGGGGTTGCAAAGAGTCGGACACGACTGAGTGACTTTAACTCACTTACATGTATATTTACACTTTTCTGGAAAGGGAGAGAGAGAGGCAGTTGTCTAGTTGGCTGGCCACCCAGTCTAGAGGTACAGCAGCCTTGAGCCAGACCTGGCTCACTCCGAGGAGGGATCTTCACCCTCCTCTCATTTTCAGCTCAACAGGAGGTGAATTTGTAAAGTACTTTATGTTTCTAGGCTTACTTACTAATAGTTCAACAGTTATTGGCATTAACTATCTGCCATTAGGGTAACTGGGACCCATATAGACACAGTGACTTGTAGCTCTCCCAACTCTTCAGGACCAGGGATAGAGGCAGGTCCAAGGATGCCTGATCACCAAGCTTCCAAGCCACGTCTCATGTAATCACTCCCTGTAATAGACACCACCACATCTCCTAGTCCAAAAGACATGTTTGTTTCCTTCAATTAAGGAGACAAAACTCACCAGTAGGATTTTGATGGAGCTGCTGTCTCCAGCAATGGGAGTTGGCTGCATGGAGCCGTTCAGATTCTTCCCTTATTCACTGACCTTTGAAGCAGTGGCACAGATTTGCAAAATGGGCTGGCTTTGAGTTAAACCTCTGGCTTTCAACTTGGCCCCACTGGATTCTAGATATTAATTTAAGCTGCCAGAGACAACACACACAGATGGGCCACATGCCCACTGACTCCTTGGCTCCTCTCTGCCACGCGCTAAGTCATGTACATTAGCTCTAAGGCCAGCTGGAACCTTCACCAGGGAAACTCAGAGCTCACTCTATCATGTGTTCCCTTTCAGTGTACCCAGGCGGAGCCACGGTCTGGCCCCCAACGTACTCCGGGAAGGAACGCTGGGAATACCCCCACTCCGAAGTCACCCCTGGCCCAGTGCCACCGTCGCCTCACTGCCACCAGAATCCAGCCGTGATGCCGGACCCCAGTGGCCTCTACGGGGGTTTCCCCTTCCCACTGGAGCTGGAAAACAAGCGAGCACCTCTCCCACCCCGTTACAGCAACCAGAACCTGGAAGATCTGATTCCCCCGCGGCCCCCCAGTCCCCGGGAGCACCTGCCGGCTCCCTGTCTCAACGAGTACACGGCCATCAGCTACTACCACTCGCAGTTCCGGCAGGGAGGGGGAGGGCCCTGCCTGGCAGAAGGGGGCTACAAGGGGGTGAGCATGCGCCTCAGCCGGGCCGGGCCCTCTTATGCCGACTGTGAGGTGGGGGGTGGGCACCCCCTGGGCCGGGGCCAGCCCCAGGCCCCCCCCAACTATGAGGGCTCTGACATGGTGGAGAGTGATTATGGGAGCTGTGAGGAGGTCATGTTCTAGCTATCCTCAGAGGGAGGCAGGCAGGAGGCTGAGGACCGGACACCTCCCCCCCAACTGGTGGGGAATGAATTGAGCATGGCTGGGAAAGAGGGAGGGAAGCCCCCATACCCAGTCCAAGCTGCCAAATCTTGAAATGTGCTCTTGCAGACCCCAGCTGCTCCCTGAGGATGGAGGGAAGCTGAGGGTAGAGCTCTAGACACAGCGCACCAGGGCCCCCCGCAGAAAGGGGGTGCCCAGAGCCGTTACCCTGGAAACCCAGGAAAAACTGACTCCTGGGATAGGCAAGAGGCAGTGGGCCCCTCTGATGGTCCCCAGGGATTCAGAGCCTGAACTAGTGGGCCGACCCTGATGGGCACACTCTTAGACCTGCCCACAGCTGCGCTCTGCAGGCCATGGCGGGCCTGTGCCTCACAGGCAAGCACCACATCTGCTGTAGAGACAAGGTCCAAGGTCACAAACCCTGCGGGGCAACAGGGGCTCTGCAAGGGGCTGAGAGGTGAGCAGCAGGTGAACAGCTACCACATGTCACCTGTGCACCCTGCCTGCCAGGCATCGGAGGTAAGATGATGAACCTCGATGACGAAGGTTCCGCAGGGGCATCATTTGGCCTCAGTCTCCTGGTGGTCCCACTCCTCTAATCTAACTCCAAGCACCTTGTCCGTCCTTTTCTAAGTCACGTGACTTTCTACCAGCCAGGGTTTGCCAGGATCTGTGCAGCCCTGAACCATCTTTGTTAAAGAATTCAGACCTCATGAAACTCTGGGCTCTTCAGCCCAAGTTTCGCAAGCACTTTGGGCCAAAGGCAAGAAGGGCACGATTCTTCATTTTTGAAATAATTCTTAGGCACTTTTCAACCTTGCTGTCTGGATGAGCTGCCCCATAGGGACTCAATGTCCTCCCTAGACACAAGGAAGTCAACTCCTGCGCAGGGAAGGGTGGCAGCAGGGAGTCAGACACCAGGAGGGTCCTCTCCTGCCCCTCTGTCTCAGAGACCTGCCAGTCCAAGGATTACCTGCAGTGACTCAACCCTATGCATGGAGGGTCAGTATGGGTGCATGTCTGCACACATGGGAGTCCATGTATAGTACATGTGCACACATGTACAGAATGTATGTAGCCAGGAGTGGGAGGGCCCAGAGGCTTCTGGTGGCCTGGCCACTCCTTCCTCTGCCACTCTGGTCCACTGCTTTTTCATGTGTGTTGTTTGGGAGACAAAAGTAAAAAGGAAGAGAAATGGTGACTCTTACCCACAAGGCTGCTGCTTACAGCTAGAGGGAGCTGTGTGGGTGAGAGGGTGTCTGTGTGTGTGGTTCACGGCTGTGCGGGCGACTGTGAGAGTGAGTGATGGGGTGCCTGGTTTCATTGCTCATCTGTTGTTGTTTTTTAACAATAAAATATCTTTTTTTACTGTTATTTTCTTTGTCACCTAGGCTGTTTGGGATTGGGTCAGGGGAAGGTCACAGGGGTCTACTGGCCATTCCAAGCTAAGGTTCATGGAGTCTGGGGGTTGGAAGGGACCCCACAGGTCACTAAGCACCATGATTCCCTTGAAAACCGGCTAACCTGCAGATCCCTGAGTTCCACCCACACATACAAAATCAGAACCTCTAGGGGTGGGGCCTAGGACACTGGAAAACCGCCTCTAGTTCTGACACAGCGGGGCACAGTGAGAGGACAAGTCTGCTAAGGAGCGAATGAATGAAAGGCCCAGGACAAGACTTCAGGACTGCTGACCTCTGGCCAGCACCCTTGGCACCACAGAGCAGTGGCCAGGCTGAGGGGATTTACATCACAGGTCTTGGGAGGCCAGTCCCCTGCTGCCCAGAGTCACCTGTGGCCACAGCTCCACAGCTCACCTTGAGGCCCAGCTGGATGTGAATGTCACCAGGCAACCTGGTCCGTGCAGGCCTTGCCGGTCCGTCACTGAGACTGGAGGGTCTAGTCCCTGCTGCCCAGCTCCCAGTGCAGGTAAGCAGAGAAGGCATGCACATGGGTGGTACCACAGCAGACAGTGGCTCAGGGGTCCAATGGGCTCGGTTCCAAACCGGCTCTGCCGCACCATAACGTGGCCTCAGGCAGGTACGACCGGGCCTCTCACTGGTCAGTAAAATGAAGAGTAAGTAATACCCCTATTCTGAGAGATAAGTTCAAAGAGCTGATAGCAGCATAAACAATAAATGGTGACCCTTATGCTAGGGAACAATACCAGGTATAGTATGCAGATAGGATTAGCTTATCAGAATGGTGCAGGAAACCACAAAGAATCTAGTCCAGTGGCGCCCAAATTTCTGTTGCTTTTTGATTTTACTTTTATGATTTTGATCCTGATAAAATGACACCTGTTCTATTGTTTACTTAATATTTTTCTTTTAGTGTATTTAGATTTTTAAAACTATTTTTATTCACCTTCAAAGGATAGGGCTTCCCTTGTGGCTCAGCTGGTAAAGAATCCACCTGCAATGTGGGAGACCTGGGTTCGATCCCTGGGTTGGGAAGATTCCCTGGAGAAGGGAAATGCTACCCACTCCAGTATTCTGGCCTGGAGAATTCCATGGACTGTATAGAGCACGGGGCGCAAAGAGTTGGACATGACTGAGGGGCTTTCATTTTCACTTTCGGACTTCCCTGGTAGTTCAGCCGATAAGAAGTCTGCCTGCAATGCAGGCGACCTGGGTTCAATCCCTAGGGTAGGAAGATCCCCGTGGAGAAGGAAATGGCAATCCACTCCAGTATTCTTGCCTGGAAAATCCCATGGACAGAGGAGTCTGGCAGGCTACAGTTCATGGGGTCTCAAAGAATGGGACACAACTGAGCAATTTCACTTCTCACTCTCTAAAAGGATAATATCCATAGACGAAAACAAGTAAAAGTTACTAATTTTTCTAGCGCCACATGAAAACACATGAACATTCCGGTTTTCAAAATGACTGTCCAGGGTCCCCTAAATCACCTCTGGGAAACACAGATCCAGTTCGTCATCATTCCCAATGCTCCTCACCCTGAGGCCTGCAGAGGAGAAGGCGTGGATCTGAAGTCCCACAGGTAGCACTTCACAGTAGTGAGACCATATTCAGGTCTGATCCCAGACTGGGGGTCTCCCTAGAAAACTCCCTGCTCTTCTCATAAATGCAGAGCCTTTCTCTAGCCAGCCCACTTCTCTCCCCACCAGGTCCCTCCTTCCCTTTGTCTCCTGCACCTGCACATTTGCAGATCAGCCACTAGAGGGCTCTTTGGGATCAAGATATAGAGCTGTGGCAGCCCCAAATGTTTCTCAGGGAAATCCTCAAGCCACTGGGGTTCTATCTCAAAATGTCCTGAGTCTGACACAGCGAGACAGTGGCATAGAAAGGCAGAGACCCAGGCAAGACCCACCTGACTTGACCCAGGTGAAAACACAGTTCACCACAATCATCCTCAGCATCACTTCTTACTGGCACTTGCTATATGACAGGTGTTGTGCAAACGCTTGGCATGTCTTATCTCATTTAATCCTCATCATGGTGTGATGAGCTTTATTTTTTTGGGCTCCAAAATCACTGTGGATGGTGACTGCAGCCATGAAATTAAAAGACGCTTGCTCCTTGGAAGAAAAGCTACTGACAAACCTAGACAGTGTATTAAAAAGCAGAATCAGTTTGCTGACAAAATTCTGTCCAGTTAAAACTATAATTTTTCCTGTAGTCATGTACAGATGTGAAATGGGATCATAAAGAAGGCTGAGCGCTGAAGAATTGATGCTTTCAAACTGTGGTGCTGGAGAAGATTCTTGAGAGTCCCTTAGACTGCAAGATCAGATCAGTCAATCCTAAAGGAAATCAAGCCTTAATATACACTGGAAGGACTGATGCTGAAGCTTCCACCTGATGCGAAGAGCCAACTCACTGGTAAAGACCCTGAAGCTGGGAAAGATTGAAGGCGGGAGGAGAAGGGGACGACAGAGGATGAGATGGTTGGATAGCATCATCAACTCAATGGACATGAGTTTGGGCAAACTCTGGAAGATGGTGAAGGACTGGGAAGCCTGGCGTGCTGCAATCCATGGGGTCGCAGAGTTGACATGACTGAGCGACTGAACAACAGCAACAACAAGGCTTGTGGTGTGAATACTGTCATCTCTGTTTTATAGATGGAGGAAAAGAAGAACACAAATTAAGTGGCTTGGGACTTCCCTGGTGGTCCAGTGCCTAAGACTTCACACCCCTCAATGCAGGGGACGTGGGTTCTATCCAGGGAACTAGTTCTCGAGTGCTGCAAGCAAGAGTTCGCATGCTGCAACTAAATATCCTGAGTGCTGAAACTAAAGCCTGGCGCAGCCAAATAAATAAATAAAGATTTTTGAAAAAGTAAAGACAAAAGAGTATTTACAATATTTACATTTTTAAAAAGAACAAGAAGTTAAGTGGCTTGTAACTTATGGCAGTGACTTCAAGTGGAGTCTGCCAGTTCATGAGTGCTAGGGTCAGGATTCAATCCAGGGATGCCTGACTCCAGAACTATGCCTTATATTTGAGTTTTTGAAACTAATCATAAATACAGGACATCAGAAGATTAAGGAACAGGAGCAACTAGGACTGAGAGGGCTTAGTCCAATAAGCCAACTAAGTTCAGAGACCAAGAATGTCACTATAATTCTAGGTGGTATTAACAGCTGGAGTGTCTGGATTTGGGGACGTAGAGTCTGCTCAGTCCCCCAGGGTTCAACTTAGGCCACCCTGGTAATCCTGTATCCAGTTCCGAGGCTGGGCCTTAAGAGTGACACAGCAATCTTGGGCACGGCTAGAGGAGGGCAGCCAGGAAGGGGTTGGGGAGGACTCAGAACCATGTTCCAGGAGGAAGGGCAGCTGGAACCCACCAGGACCTATGGCAAGGGAATTGTGAGACTGCTCCTTGCAAGGGCAGCCTGCACTGCCGCACCATCACTGGCGTTTCTCAAGGCCTCACGAAGAAGCATCTTCCAGGAATAAGAGCAGTGTTTTGGAGGGACACACATGACGTCTTGGGGGAAGAGCAGCAAAAAGTGAGTGTCTGGGGGTAAAGACAGGCAGGCAGAGCCAGACTACCGTTTTGTGGACTGAAGATTAGAGATTATTGGTGGGGGGATTGGTTTCAGTTTCACCCAGCACTCACCAGTTCCTAACAGGCCACAGACTCGTACGTACAACAGGGGCAGGGGACCCCTGTTCTAGAGAGCAGCAGCCATCACAACTGGGTATTAAAGTTGAGCTTCAGGTTCAGCACAGGGAGAAGGACTGGCTGGGCTAAGAGAACAGCACAAAGGGAAGGCCTGAAGGTTTAAAGTATTTCAGCACTGGGGGGAGTTCTGATGGGTGGGGGTGGAGGGACAGTGGAGCCCAGGGTGGGGAGAACAGCCTGGGGTGGGAATGCGGGAGGAGTTAGGTGCACAGATAGGGGTCTGGAGACACACTGTGTCCACCGAGGGATGCGAGGGGAGGAGTGACAGAATCAGGTGGCAGGGCAGTGGATCCAAGGGCCAAAGACATGAGGTCTAGAATCAGACAGACCTGGCTCCACCATTTAGAAACGTGAGATCTTAGGGACTTCCCCAGTGGTCCAGTGGTTAGGACTCCACGCTCCCACTGCAGGGGCATGGGTCTGATCCCTGGTCGGGGGACTAAGATCCTCCATACCCTGTGGTGTGGCCAAAAATGATAATAATTCTGGATTTTTCAAATCTCCTGCAATTGTATTATCATACTTGCATAATTTAAAAAATTAAAATAATAATAATAATAGAAAATGTGTTATCTTGGGCATCATTTAAGCTGTTATGCTTTAGTTTGACAAGCAGGGATATTAGCAGCACCTTACCTCTCTGGGTCTGAGGACAGAATATAGGTAAAGTGCTTAGCATGGTTGGCACAGTAAATGCTTAGAAGACGTTAATATGTTATCATTGCTATTAAAAAGCAGATCCTATTGTAGTATCCATGATCACACATCTTTGTTTCACAGCCAAGACACAAGGACATCTCCCCAGTTAGGGGTAGGTAGAGGCTAAGTACGTTAAAGCAGCAGTTCTTGAGAGGGTGGTGATTTCCAAACAACCCCTCACACTCAACACACACACACAAACAACACACAGAGAAGTCTGACCATGTCTGGAGGCACTTTGGGTTGTTATGACTGGCAGGATGCAGGTGGCATCCAGTGAGTAGACCAGAGATGTTGATAAAAATCCTACAGTGCACAAGACGGTCTCAACAGCAAAGAATAATCCAGCCCAAAGTGTACACGGTATCAAGGCTGAGAAGCTCTGTCCTGAGGAAATATATGTGGTCTTTAAGTAGCACATAGCAGCTGGGAACTGGCAAAAGCACACTTATGCCAAAAATTATAGTTATAGCACATGGTTTTGCTCATTTATAAAAAGGTACCATTCTGGATTCTACATTTGTCAGAGTAAATATCAATATCAGGGTGAATAAAAAGCAATCCAAATATATATACACACATGTATACATATGTCTGTGTGTATACATATATGTATGTACGTGTGTGTGTGTGTGTGTGTGTGTATATATATATATATACACACACACATATATATATATCTAAAATAATATACCATATACCATGACCAAGTGGGATTTATTCCAGGTAAGCTAGGTTGGTTAACTATTCAAAGATGATCCATTTTAATCCATCATATCAACAGGCAAAAAAGAAAAATTTTAATGTCATAGCAATTGATGCAGAAAAGGCATTCAACAAAATTAAGCCATTCATGATTTCAATAAAATCTCTCAGTACAGGAATACAGGGGAACTTCTATAAAGTCCTGTAGTTGGTATCATATGTAAAGGTGAAAGACTGAAAGCTTTCCCTGTAAGACCAGGAAAAAGGTTAGAATGTTCACTGGGACCACTCTTTTCTAATATAGGGGCTTCTCAAGTGGCACTAGTGGTAAAGAAGCCTCCTGTCAGTACAGGAGATGTGGGTTTGATCCCTGGGTTGGAAAGATCTCCTGGAAGAGGGCATGCCAACCTACTCCAGTGTTCTTGCCTGGAGGATCCCCATAGACAGAGGAGCCTGGCAGGCTACAGTCCATGGGGTCAGAAAGAGTCAGACACAACTGAAGTGACTTAGCACGCATGCATTGAAAGTTCTGGCCAGTGCAGTAAGACAAAAGAAAAAAAGAAAAAAAAAGGTATACAGATTGGAAAAGAAGTACAACTACTATTTGCAGACAACATGAACATCTGCATAGAAAATCCCCAGAATCTTACCAAAAACTCATAAAACTACAAAGTAAGGGCAGAAACATCACAAGACAGAATAATACTCATAAATGAATTTCATTTTTATATAATACAGATGTATGTGTGGAAACTGAAATAAAAAACACAGTACCACTTAACACTGCTCCAAAGAAAATTAAATAAATCTAACAAAACATTTATAAGATCTGGTAAATGGCTAAAATAGAAAATAACAACACCACCAAATGCTGGCAAAGATGCAAAAAAAAAAAAAAAAAAAGCTAGATCATTCATATACTGCTGATGGAAAGGTAACATGGTACAGTCACTCTATAAACTCGTTTGGAAGATTCTTTTAAAACTAAAAACAGGCTTTCCATATAACCCAGCAATTGCACTTCTGACATACATCACAGAGAAATAAAAACTTTTTTTCACAAAGAAACTTATACATAAATATTCACAGTAGCTTTATTTGTAAGAGCCAGACCTGGAAACTATGCAAATTTCCTTCAATAGGTAAACTGATAAACAACCTGTGGTATGTCCATACCACGGAAGACTACTCAACAATGAAGAGGGACAACCGATTCATACATGCACCAACTTGAATGATCCTCAAGGAAATTACACTGAGTGAAAGAAGTCAAACTCACAAGGATACATAGAATATAATTACATTTATAGAACATTCTTTAAATAATATAATGACAGAGATGACGAACAAACAGATTAGTCATTACCAGGGGATAGCATATGTTGGTAAGGTTCAGGATGTGGATGTGTCTACGAAGGTGTCAGGTGAGTGTATATTCCTCAGTTCTGTCTCGTCACAACAAAGATTTGGAGTGACGGACATTAAAGCCCTTGGCTCGTCACAGCTCTCAGGTCTTGGACAGACCGTGTAATAGCTCTCAGACAAATCAGTGTTACAGCTCCGTGTTACAGCTCTATTTTATTTAGAAAATAGCAGGAGAATCCATCCTTGAGGCTTGAGGGCATGCCAACCCAAAGATGAGAAGAGAGTGGGGGAGCGCACCAGCGTGCGGGAAAGATAGAGAGAGAGCGCTTTGGCTCCTCTTATTATATGTTTCTTCCTCCCCCTGGGCCTGCCCTATGTAAAGTGGGCTAGCCAGGGGTGCTGTTTGTTCTACCTGAGGTCCTCATTCCGGTCCTTGGACCTTCCTTGGACCTTTCTTTGTTCTATTTTCGCGGGCTTTTCCCTTCCTTGTCTTTTAGCCACAGCCATTTTGGACTCCTGTTTCCTATTCTAACTACCTAGCCAAAGGGTAGCATGAAGGGGTCTTGTGGTAAAGGTACCGTTAAGCACCATGACCGTGGTGGAAAAAGCCACACGTGACTAAAACTGTTTAGCCACACACACACACGTACACAAGCATGCACACACACACAAATGAGTGCATTATAAATGGAGACACAAGAATGAGCTCCATGGATTGTGTCAATGTCAACTTCCTGGTTGTCATAATGTACTATTGAAGGAGGAAACAGAACAGGCTCTATCTTGAAAGCAGGACTCCATCTTGGGCCGGACTGTGGACTTTGAGCTATACGCCCAGTATCTATGGATACGACATACCAACTGGAAAACCAGGACCCCCGGAAGGAAGAGCCACAGAGCTCTCCATCGCCTAAAAGAATACCCTAATTATCTGTGTGACCGAATAGAATCATACATTCTATTATGCTTATTGGGGAATGACCACAAGCCTATTGATAATTGTCCAGTGTTAACTAACTGGGTTTAAGGCACATGAATCACAGGTTGACTTTGATTGTATCTTTCTTTTTCCTTTGTTCAGACTAGTTGCAGGGAATTTGAGGAGGTAGGTTTGGACACGTACGCTTAGGGTATATAAAGTTTTCACAAAAACTGGTCAGGGTCCTTAGCTAAGAGGAGACTCTGCCTTGGGCCCGCCAGTGTAATAAACTGCACTCCACTCTCTGCATTGTCCTTCTGAGTGAGTTTGTTTCCCAGAACACATGGCTACAACTCTATAGTCTTGCAAGCTGTCAACATGGGAGAGATGGGGTGAAGGGTGCACTGGATTCCCCTATATATTTCTTTGTACCTTTCTGTGAACCTATAATCACTTCAAAATAAAAAGTTTAATCTTTTTAAAGACCAAAGTTCTAAAAATATTTTTAAATTTACTTTTATTTATTTGACTGTGCTGAGCCTTAGTTGTGGCAGGCAGACGCTCAGCTGCAGCAGGTGGGATCTAGTTCCCTGACCAGGGATCAAAGCTGGGCCCCCTGCACTGGGAGCTCGAAGTCATGGCCACTGGACCACTAGGGAAGTCCCTAAAGACCAAATTTTAAAAGAAGAAAATTATTTGAATAAATACTCCATTCAAGAAGGTAGACCAGGGAACCAGGGAACTAAGGAATCAGGGAACCAAGCAAAGAAGGAAAATGGTCAACTCGATGAAGAGGAAGGTGAAGGAGGAGAAGAGGAGATGATGAAGATGCTGGTTACATCAAGTAATGAAACCAAGAAACGGAAAGCAGGTTTGTGACTGCTGCTAGGGAATGAACTACGAATGTGCACTACAACATGGATGGATTTTGACAGCATTATATAAAATGAAAGAAGCCAGAAAGGTCACCTATTGTTTGGTTCCATTTATATAAAGTATCCAGAATAGGAAAGTCCCATAGAGACAGAAAGCAGATTAGTAGTTGCCAGGGATAGGAGGAAGCAGTGTTTAATCACATTTTCTATTTTCTGCACTTTATGATGCTTTGACTTCTTGGGCTCTTTGTGGACCCAGAGACCGATTGCCCCTCCCAGAGTCAGCTGATTTCTAGAGACAGCAAACAGCCTGCCTGAGGACATCCCTTTGATATGCAAATCAACCAATCCAGAGTGCAATTCCCAACCCAACTCATCTTATCAGTATGGAACACAGTCCCCACCCTAAATCACTCCAGGAGTTATGGACAACTAGAGACCACCTTTACAGCCCAGGCTGCTCAAAGTGTTTACCTACCTAACCTCAAATTTGCTCATTTGATGTTAACCCTGCCCTGCCTCGCCTTTCCCACAAAAATCACCCTAAAGGCTCCCACGCACGCCTCTGTTTCTCTTCTGCCTCCTGATCACCCCTGGCACTTTTCTGTGTGGCTCTGCCTCCTGTTTCCATGGATCTGTGAGTATAAAAACTTCATCCTGAAACTTTCCTGGTGGCCCAGTGGTTAAGACTCTGCACTTCCAATGCAGGGGGCACAGGTTTGATCCCTGGTCAGGGAACTAAAGTCCCTGACCATGCAGCCAAAAAATAAACAAACAAAATTTAAAAACTATCCTTCATGACAGTCCTGTTTCTGTGTACCTTACCATATCTAAGCAAAAAAATCCCATGTACATTTTAATTTTTTTAATTTATTTAATTGGAGGCTAATTACTTTACAATATTGTAGTGGTTTTTGCCATACATTGACATGAATCAGCCATGGGTGCACATGTGTCCCCCATCCTGAACGCCCATCCCACCTCCCTCCCCATTCCATCCCTCAGGGTCGTCCTAGTGCACTGGCCCTAAGCGCCCTGTCTCATGCATCAAACCTGGACTGGCGATCTGTTTCACATATAGTAATATATATGTTTCAACGCTGTTCTCTCAAATCATCCCACCCTCGCCTTCTCCCACAGAGTCCAAAAGTGTGTTATCTCCGTGTCTCTTTTGCTGTCTCACATCATTCTCACCATGTGAGACATGACCATGTCTCACATGGTCATCGTTACCATCTTTCTAAATTCCACATATATGCATTAATATACTGTATTGGTGTTTTCCTGACTTACTTCACTCTGTATAATAGGCTCCAGTTTCATCCACTTCATTAGACCTGATTCAAATGTATTCTTTTTAATAGCTGAGTAATATCCCATTGTGTATATGTACCACAGCTTTCTTATCCATTTGTCTGCTGATGGACATGTAGGTTGCTTCCATGTCCTGGCTATTGTAAACAGTGCTGCAGTGAACATTGGGGTACACGTGTCTCTTTCAATTCTGGTTTCCTCAGGGTGTATGCGCAGCAATGGGATTGCTGGGTGGTATGGCAGTTCTCAGAGAAGGCAATAGCACCCCGCTCCAGTGTTCTTGCCTGGAGAAACCCAGGGATGGGGGAGCCTGGTGGGCTGCCGTCCATGGGGTCGCACAAAGTCGGACACGACTAAAGCGACTTAGCGGCAGCAGCAGCAGCAGCATGGCAGTTCTATTTCCAGTTTTTTAAGGAATCTCCACATTGTTATCCATAGTGGCTGTACTAATTTGCATTCCCACCAACAGTGTAAGAGGGTTCCCCTTTCTCTGCACCCTCTCCAGGATTTATTGTTTGTAGACTTTTTGATGGCAGCCATTCTGACCTATGTACATTTTAAAATGGCATGCAGGGATGGGATAGAAAGTGTTTAAAGCGTATATGGTTGCCATTTGGGGTGATAAAAATATTCTGGAGTTAGGTACTAGTAATAGCTGCACAACACTGTGAATGTGCTAATTGTCTCTAATGGTAAATTTTATTCTGTATTTCTGCATTTTGCATTTCCACATAGACAATCATGTTGTTTATGAATAAAAAGTTTTAATTAAAAAAAAAAAGACCAATAGCAAAAAGACCTAGAAAAAGATGCACATCAGTAGTGGTTAGGCAAATGCAAATTAAAATCACAATGAGGTACCACTACACACCCATTAAGATGGGTAAAACTGAAAAAACTGCAATATTAAGTATTGGGAGGAATGAGGAGCAAGTGGAACTTCCATAAATTGTTGGTAAGAATCCAAAATGGTATAGCCACTTTAGAAAACAAATTTCCAATTTCTTATAAAGTTGATATACACTGAATCATACAACCTCACAATTACACTCCAAGGTTTTTACCAAAGACTAATAAATACAAATAGGAAAAGGAGTATGTCAAGGCTATATATTGTCATCCTACATATTTAACTTATATGCAGAGTACATCATGAGAAACACTGGGCTGGAAGCAGCACAAGCTGGAATCAAGATTGCCGGGAGAAATATCAATAACCTCAGATATGCAGATGACACTACCCTTATGGCAGAAAGTGAAGAACTAAAGAGTCTCTTGATGAAAGTGAAAGAGGAGAGTGAAAAACTTGGCTTAAAGCTCAACATTCAGAAAACTAAGATCATGGCATCCGGTCCTATCACTTCATTGCAAATAGATGGGGAAAACAGTGGAAACAGTGTCAGACTTTATTTTTTGGGGCTCCAAAATCACTGCAGATGGTGATTACAGCCATGAAAGATGCTTACTCCTTGGAAGGAAAGTTATGACCAACATAGACAGCATATTAAAAAGCAGAGACATTACTTTGTCAACAAAGGTCTGTGTAGTCAAGGCTATTGTTTTTCCAGTAGTCATATATGGATGTGAGAGTTGGACTATAAATAAAGCTGAGTGCTGAAGAATTGATGCTTTTGAACTGTGGTGTTGGAGAAGACTCTTAAAGAGTCCCTTGGACTGCAAGGAGATCCAACCAATCCATCCTAAAGGAGGTCAGTCCTGGGTGTTCATTGCAAGGACTGATGTTGAAGCTGAAATTCCAGTACTTTGGCCACTTGATGCAAAGAGCTGACTCATTTGAAAAGACCCTGATGCTGGGAAAGATTGAGGGCAGGAGGAGAAGGGGATGACAGAGGATGAGATGGTTAGATGGCATCACCGACTCAATGGACATGAGTTTGGGTAAACTCCAGGAGTTGGTGATAGACAGGGAGACCTGGCGGGCTTCGGTAGCAAAGAGTCGGACACAACTGTGCGACTGAACTGAACTGAACTGAATAAATACATGTGGCCACACAAGGATCTGGGCATGAATATTCATAGCAGCTTTATTCAGAACACCCAAAACTGGAAGCAACCCAAATGTCCAACAACTGGAGAATGAATAAATAAACTATGGTTCAACCACACAACAGAGTATCATTTTGAAATAAAAACAAACTGCTGACATGTCACAACATTAAGTATAAAAAGCATTATGCAAAGTGAAAGAAGCCAGACAGAAGGGACAACATGTAACGTTCCATATACATGGCATTCTAGAAAAAGCAAAACTAGAGACAGAAAAGTTAGATGTGTTGTTCCCAAGGGCGAGTGGCATGGGGATGGGACTGATAGCAAAGGGACACAGGGACCTGTAGGGGTAAAGGAAACATTCTGTGTCTTCACTGAAACGGTGGTCAGATGACTGCATGCATTTGCCCAAGCTCATCAAGTTGCGTACTTAAAAAAAAGTGACTTTTATCATATGTAAATTATATCCCTATTTACTCTCCCAAAGGTGGGAGGATATCAGTGGCCAAGGATCTAAAGGGTACTGGCTGAAGACACACAGTTTCTTGGCACACATCTGCAATGGGCTGGGTCTGAGGAAACCAACCTACTTAGCAAAAAGCCCTGGCTAGATCTAGGGTCCAAATCCAGTTCCTGTCACTCAGCTTATGTCTGTGTGAGTGCAGTGAGCTGACCTTGAGGGCCTTCGTTACCTGGAAGGAGGGATTATGGCCATTATGTATGGATATGAACAGGAATAAAAACATGAACAGTCTAAGAAGGGCTGAATGCTCTGCCTGAAGCCAGTGAGCAAGACAAGATTATAATGAATGAACACAGAACCAAAAATACAAGTAAAACAGCTCCTCTCCAAATCTTGGTTTTCTTCAATTCAGCTAATACTTTATGTTTCATGAGCCCCTCATGTCAGGTACCATGTAGCATTCTCTCTAAGCCTCTCAACAGTCCCTAAGGGTGGCCCTCCCACCTGAGGCTGCAACAAGTAGGGCGAGGCAGCCAGCGCTGTAGGAAAGAGCTTGGGTTCTGCAACCACAAAGCTTGTGTAAGTATCCCAACTCTGTCCCTTGCTGGCCGCTGTCCTGGAACAGTCACTGAATGCCTTTGAGCCCCTCAGGTCCAGTAATAACACTGATCACAGAAAACAGTCATGTTTCCCCACCTTCCTCCATAAGTGTTGTGCCTCAACAGTGCTCCTTGAGGGCTCTGCTTTTAGAGAAGTCTAATCTAGTAGCCAACAATTAGTTTTCAGATCGTCTTAGGGGCAGCTTGGATGGCCTTGCTTTTCCTCTGCAATGTGACAAAAAAGGAAGGGGAGTCATCTCTTCCATGTCCTGACATCTATCTCATCACTTCAAGAAAGGTGGGGGTAATACAAGTATTACCTCTTGTATCAGTCAGGGTTCTTCAGAGAAGCAGGACAAGTAAGATGGAGATGTACCCACATGAAAACATATGGGAGGTGGTGGGGGGCGGAGAGAGGAGGAGACAAGACACACACACACAGATGGGCATTTCAAGAACACATGTGATCGTGCAGGCTGGCAAGTTCAGAATGTACATGGCCAGCTGGTGATTAGAAACTCTTGGGCAGGAGTCAATGCTGTAGTCTTGAGGCAAAATTTTTTCTTTCTCAGTGAAACAACCTCCATTACGCTCTTGAGGCTCTTCAGCTGATTGGATGAAGCCCACACACATTTTGAGGATTATCTTTTTATTTAAAAGCAACTGACTGTGGACATTAACCACAACTACAAAATGCCTTCACAGCAACACCTAGGTTAGTGTTTAACTGAATAACTGGGTTATTCAATATAATCGCCCAACCACCTTGACACTGAAAACCATCACGCCTGTCCTGGGTGGTCCTCTGACATGCACAGAGGGGGCTAAGAATTCCTACGCAAGCTTTCAAGAGAAGCAGGAGTAGACTTAGGAAGAGCAGGATTGTCTAACAGAAAAGTAACTACCTGCCCTTTCTCAGGGACTCTCCATCCATAGGTGGGTCTGCTGTTCACACTACTCCCCTAGATGAGTTCTGTGACATAAACCAAGAAACATTTTGACCTAAGATCCAGTAAAGGGATCTGAGTGATCGGGAGAAAAAAAAGAGACAGAGAGAAAACGAAGACACAGACTCCAAGCTCTCAAAAATAAAAAATAAAGCTCATTTATTAAGGAAAAGTTTAACACATGATCCGTGTGCAGAACCCAAAACAAAATCTTCATGAGTCCCTGCATGACCCGCATTTCTACACGTACCATTCAGAACGTACACATGCACACAGGCACATGACATACACGGGACTGTCTAGTTATCAAGACCCGCTGGATGGCAGTTTTTCATTTTCCTCTTGGTCACACATCCACTAACATGGTTTACAACAGAGTCACATAATTTTATTGTTCAGTAAATTTCAGTAAAACAAAACCACTTCCACAGCATCACCTTGATTGAAACAAAAGAACATGGCTGACAGCAGGCAACTTCACCATCACTCCCCACCGCGACTCTGGTAACCTCAGCTCAGCACCATTTATGTCCCCTGGCCAGGGAAAGACCCGGGGATTAAAGGACAGGGAAGAAATGTCACAGGCTGATGCCGTGAGTGCAAACAGCTTTGCAACTAGCAGGACTGTCTAAAAGTATTAACCATGATTTCAATATAAACCGTACTCTTTCCTTTCCTCTTAATGGTCTTGGAGATGCGTAATGTACCTTGGAAAATTAAATTCTAAGGCAGACTTGGAGCCGACTCCTGTACATCAAGTCAAGCCTTTTTAATTTTATTTCCACCAAGAAGCAGCTTTGTGTTCTGAGCTAGGTAGATGCCAGGGCTCACCTGAACATCCAATCAGCCATGAAATAAAACAAACTGATAAAGACTCCCTTGCAGTGAGTAGTGAATAAAGAGAGCTGTAAACAGACATAAATTGAGATTCTGCACTTCCAAAACACATGAGGCAAACATGTAGTGTTAAACAGAGATGATGTTCTACAATTTAGGAAGGGAGAGATTTGAGGGAAAAAAAAGCCAGGCAGGAGAACAAGGAGGGGGAAAAGATTTTCCTAACATACTTGTTTGGAGATCATCACTTTAAGACAACTTTGCAAACTGCAAAGTTTGCCTTTCGTGGGGGTAGAGGGTAAACGGTGAGCATTATCAGCCAGTAAATCTGACTGGAAAGGTGACTGACAGAGGAGTTAAGCTGCAGGTTCTAGGCTAAGACACACCACACAGTCACATCCATCTGGCCAGGGTCTGTGCACATGAAGGGCTCTTAGCAGCACAACATAAATATAAATAATGCCACTTGTGAATGGTACAACTTCTAGAAAAAGTGACTAGAGGATGCCAGGTCACACTGTTCCCAGCAAGAACCTGCATTTAAGGAGAGGTATACTGCCTGCAGGGAGTTGGAAACCTGCTCCTGATAGTGGCGTCTGCAGGAAGGAACAAGGGGCTCTGAGAAGCTACCTCTGGGCTGATGGAACCTGGGGCCGCCCTGGGGAGGCTGGAGAAGGACACAGAGTGAACAGCACTGGGCCAGAAAGCCCTATCGTTTACCTTTGGTCAGAAAGATGTGGCCCCACATCCCTGCAAGCCTTTGCTCTTTTGTTCCCTGATTGGTCTCCTACTTACGCTGGGGCTTCTTCACCAGAGACTAAAGCAGGGCCCAGGGAGAGGCTGCGAAGGAAGCAGGGAGGGAGCCCTGACTGAGAAGCCCCGTGGGCAGCAGACTAAGCTTCCCTGAGCTGGGCTCGCCAGCTGCTTCTGTAAAAGGAAGGGCTTCTTCCACTAAACCATCTGGCCAACCCTTTACTCGACAACTGACTGCTGTGCAACTGCACAAGCAGGAAGGTCCCCATGGCATCCACCTTGCCTGGGTCTCCTGAAGCAGCCATGTGATCAGGCTGCCCGAGAAGAAAAAGCACAGGAAGCTATCGAACAGGGCAAGGCCAGGCCAAGCTAGTTTCCTGAAGCCCCAAGGCTGCAGCAGTCTCTCCTACATACCAGGTCCCCTGGCAGGGGCCCTGAAGCAATAGACATGGGGCCAAAAGACCTCAGGATCGTGCTGTCCAGTTGTCAGGTCCCAGCATCCCAGACTGGGTCTCAAGAGCCGCCTGGACAGGACTGCCTCTAGCTGTGCCCTGAGCACACAGAAGCCTCCACCGTGGAAGCTGTGGGTGGGACACATGTCTGAGCCCTTAATAGTGGCCCACACCTTCTCGATGGAAACAAATACTCAGGACCGCTCTGGAAAGACTGCTGGAGCCTGGGCTTGCAAATGGGAGCTAAAGGTTCTTGAAGTTACACTTTGGTAACCAGAAGTTACTCAGAAGTTACTCAGAAAGGCTCCAGAGGGCAGAGCCACTGCTACCTCCAGTTAGAACCCTGGTCACATGAGCACCTGTGAGTGACCACCAAAGAGCCGAAAGAATGGGGGAAAGTGTTCACTTTCCTAAGGGAGACCAGATCACCACTGACTGCATCTTCCTAAGTGAACAAATGATTAAGTAGGTCAGGTGTCACTGAATGAGAGAGTCTGGCTTTGGAACAGAAGAGAAAGAAAAAAGCTGGGGCTGTGAGGGTGGGTCCCAGCCCCCAAGAGCTTTGGTGAAACACAAAAAGTAAACCTCTGATAAAGGAGTGCTGCTCTCCCCACTTTCAGGTAAGAGGCTGGCAGGGGTGGAGGACAGCACGACCCTGTTACCTACACAGGAGCATGTGCGTGCACACACACACATACACAACTCAAGAGACGGAGATTCAGTGAACAGCCTTCTGTGATACCTGTCACACCAAGAGGGAAGAGGCAGCCAACAGTGCAATGGACATTTCCAAGCCTTCTCTGCAGTTTGTCCCCACACCTGATGGTTGACCTTGAGGTGAGTCAGCCCTGAGGCTGCCTCTTTTCTGATACCCAGGGAGGCATGCGGGGTTGGGGGTAGAGGGACAAGGGCACGATTAGTGTTCAGAACACAGGAGACCGAAGTCCCAACCAAGTGGTTCCGTTAGAAGTCCAGATCCTGGAGGCAGCTTGGGGCTGGGTACTTTGCCCACCCGCCCTGTCCTCCAGGGCTTGTAAACAACCGAGCACCACATGTAGTGTCGGACCAGCTGCTGCAAACTCTGGGAACTGCCCTTCACACTGGCCTCATCTTCTCGTTCACAGCAAGAGTCGGGGTGTCCTCCTGGACGCTGCCGTGCCGTCTGTCCGTCAGGAGCTGAGGTGGGGAACAGGTCTGAATGCACAAAGCGGCTGTTTTCTAAGCCTCCTATGGAGAGAAACCCACCCCACATCGCCATTCTTCCCCTCCGCTTCGTGCAACATCTCCTGAGTCCTTCCTGCCTTCTCAGGAGGAAATCAGGTTGGTTGACGGGAGGCAAGGTCCGTGACTCCCCACAGAGGTCCGCACTTCGATGGTCCTGACTAAAAGCTCTGGGGTCCTCGGCCAAGGGTGCTGAGGGCCTCCGTAGACACCTCCTGGACTCAGTTTCCTCTCAGAGGGAGGAGTTGAGTGAGAGTTTACTGAGGAAGGAAAAAGTTGCAAATAGGCCCAGATCTAGAGACAGAATCTAAAAACAAAAGCTGGTTTTAAATAAAATATAAATATTTTCAATTTTGGCAGCACTTGATATCTTTCAGCAGTTCGAGCAACTAAGATAACAGTATCGTGACCCATGCGAGGAAACCGGAGAGGAGGTGGTGTTGCCAAGGGTCACGGCAAGCCAGAGAAAGGCCAAAACCTCTAGCTTTGGGGGCTGGTTTTCAACTACTAGGTAGGCTCCACTACTGGGCGGAGACTTGAATAGGCAGGAGAATACTGAGGTAAAATATTTGGGAGAGAGCTAAGAGGTGGGCTTGGCTTGATAAAGAGGGGCATGCCCACATTATTTCATCTAGGCTTGGCCCGGGCAAGGAGAAAACATGAGGTGACAGACACTGAAATGTTTAGATAAAGTGAATTGTGCAACAGGGATAATTTGGAGAGGTGGGTCAGAAGGAGAAAGGCAGGCAGTGAAGGGAGGAGGTGGGATCAGGGAAAAGAGGTGAAAAGTTCCGGGTTAAAATAAGTACAAATAAACAGAGATGGCGCTGCCGCTAGAGGTACCTCCCACGCAGCAGCGAATCTGCTGCCCACGCCCTACCCTGTCTTCATCCCTACCTGACCCAGGGTACCTAGGAGCCAGGTAGGGGTTCCCAGACAGCGACCTTACCTTCCCCCAGAGCCTGGACCCTGCCTGAGGCTCTGGAGCCAGGTGCTGGGGGAACACACAGGGTGGAGTGGGCTGGTGCAGGGACGCACCCAGCCTGCTATACAAAGGCACTGGTGGAGTTGATGAAGATGGGAGCGCTGCTTGGCTGGATCAGCTCATACAGGGTCAGACACGTCCCTACCACAAAGCCCACGAAACCCAGGATGCTGATCAGGGCGTCCTTGACAATGGTGATGGGGCTCATGCCCTCCGAGTAGTAGGTGGTGATCTCCAGGAGGGGCGGGATGATGAGGGCCAGGGCACTGCTGCTCACGGAACCCACCAGGGAGATGACCAGGTCCAGGCGGGGGATGAGGATGGCCAAGATGCCTGTGGGAGAGAGGACACGCCTGTTGAGGACCACCCAGAGCTGGGAGAGACCGCCTTACCATTCAGCAAATCTAGCAAGTCCGTCTCACAGAAGGGGGAGCTCCAAGGAAGCCAAAACATCATCCAGCTCAATTTCTCATTGCACAGATGAGAAAACTGATGCCTGGAGAGGTGGCATAACCCAGGACTCACTGCAAGGTAGGCAGAACTGGGATGGGAACCCAGATCTCCCAGCTTCTCCTGTCACAGTCTGTGACTTCCATCTTTCTGAGGAAAAGGAGCCAAATTACATCCCAGGGCAATCTGGTCCTACTAAAGGACAGTGAGTGGAGAGCAGAAAAAGAGGTAGACCTTTTCTGAGCGACTGCTCATCTTCTTACCCCTGAGGGTACCTCTGACACAAACCTCTCTACTTGAAAGACAGGAAATGAAATGGTGGGAATGGGGGGACCCTCCTTCTGAACAATCCCATGTAAGCCCCATGGCATAGAGCACTTTCACGCAGCGAAAAGAAGCAGATCTGTGTGCAGGCTGACCTCAAGAGCGAAGCCCCCCATGATGACTGCATTCCTGTGTTAGGACAAGCCGGAGGCTTCCAGACCTGACACTTAGCCCGGGTGTATGTGAAGAAGGTGCAGAGATGATAAAGATGAAATGAGGACTGCGTGAGGAAACGCCACAGCTTTCCATAGCACACCAACACCTGTACCACCAGCCAGCTAGTCAGACAGTGCTGTTTAAATCCAAGCAGAGGACTTACTCCATTGCCCACTGACCCTATGACTTCCCCTAACTCAGCTCTCCACTCGGGGGGCGGGTAGTGGTGAAGGCCAATGTTTCATAGGTTTATTGAGGATTATGGGCTCTGGAATTGGGCACTAGTGTTTGGACTCTGGCTCTGTCTTGAGTGACACATGGCTCTTTTCTACTCCCCAGTTTTCTTATTGATGAGATGAAGATATAAAAGCTCCCGTGATGATCAAAGGAGGTTACAGAGGCACTTAACAAAAGGCCTGGTGTACACCAGGCACACAATACAGTTAATATTATCAGCAGTAGTGTATATTTCGTTGCTCATGGCAAGTGCACCGTTAATAATCAAATTATTTTGATGAATCGTCTTCCCCATTGCTGGGCTCCGGCCAGCAGTTCTGAGCATTGAGACAGTAATCCAGAGCACATCTATCTCCTCCCTGATCTCTATAAGAGACTCACACTGGACACAGTAGACTCACACTGCTAACTGCTGCTGAGGGTTTCAATTCTACATTCATTTCATAAAGCAGAAGCGAAGTCCAACTGCTCTGAGGAAGGCATCACAGTGGTGAGACGCCAGAACTTCTTAATCCTGTGCAACCAACTGTACCCTCCAGATGGACTATTGGAATCAATTGCTGCTTCTTTGGGTGAGCACCAGATGAAAGCAGGGGCTACATTTAGAGGCCAGGTTTTAAGAGAAATACTTTTTTGCCTGGAACACCACTCCATGCGGGAAGGCAAGAGGCAGGCTGGGAACCAGGATAAGCAGAGCCACGTCACCCGTCTCACATTCACTCACTCTGCAGTCGCGCCGTACAATAACGCCACTGTCACTAGCTATCCAAATCTGAATGAGCTCGGTCCCTCAGTCACACCAGCCACAATGCAAGGACTCAACTGCCACCTGTGCCTCCTGGCTACTATCCTGGACAGCACAGACCTGGAGCACTCCCATCATGCAGAACGTCTACTGTCTAGCAGACGGCACTGGGAAACAAGCACTCGCTGAGCTGAATTCGCCTCTGCTCCATAGGTACAGACCTCCACAACATTATTATGGTCTCCACGAAAAGACAGCCCTGAAGAATTTACATGATAGAAAGTGACAGAACTGGAATTAGGGCCTCAAGCACCTGATTCAGTAACATTATAGACCCAAAGATCAAGAAAATACAGAATGGTATGAGCAGGAGGAGGGAGAACAGGGGATCTGGCTGATCAGCAGAAAGATCCTGTCTGTGAAGAACTGAGGGGTTCAGATACCAGATTAGCTTTCCCAGAGACACACCACAATCATGAGGTAGAAAATCCAGTACAGGTCAGCCATGACCCCTCTCTGCTTTTCAGAGGACTCCAGACAAGGATTTTGAAGCCTGGTAACAAAAGGAGGTACAAGGAAAATGAGTTTCAGATCTGCCTATGCTGCCCAGGGTTTTACAACCTCAGGGCAATCCCTTCCTCTTTCTTTCTTCTACATTCAACCTTCATGGCAATTATCTCTGAATACCCTCACTGTTCTGAAGCCTTCAGAGTCTACCAAAGGTATAAGCTTTTAACTTGTTCTGCAAGTTTAAAATAGTCTGTTTCAGCCTTCAGCTATTTCTAAATAGAGTTGATGATGGCCCTCAAACCGTCAGGGTTGAGTTTGGAGGAAAGTTGGAAGTGTTTGTAGGTTGATGACAAAATGATGCTCTCATCACAGAAAACCTAAGACAACAAGAGCTGATCTGCTGTGTGACCTGGAGTAAGACACTTGCCCTCTCTGGGGTCTGGATCTCTCTGCCTAATGTTTAACCACACAGTGGTGGCTCCAGATGTTTCAGTTCAGGTGAGCAATGGGATGGAAACAGCTGAGGCAGTCATCAGATCTGGGCCTTGGAAAGGCTGGTATAAGGGTGTGGTTAAGGGTCGGGACTCAAAATCTAGGCTCCAACCCACCACTGACCAGTCAGTTACTTAACCTAGTTAAGACATCTTCCCTACTGCTAAATAGGGATGGTCAAATGAGATCATTCAGGTAAAGAATTTGGAGTACTACACACATAACAAAGGCCTCATAAATGTTAGCTAACAGCATTATCCATCCCTGCTCAGGAGCAGGCTGCGTGTGACTTGGGGTGTGGAATCAGCTCCCATTCTGAGCCTAACTTCATTTACCCATGGAGTAAGGTGACTTCATTAACACTGGATAACTTGCATTGCACTTGACTCTGAAATTTTAAGCAACTGCACAATGCAGATTTAGTCACTTGGGAATGTGTTCTGGAATATGTCCCTCAATTCACTGTCTGGGAAGTACCATGTGCTGCTCCAGAGTGATACAGCTGACTGACAGGATTCCATCTTAGAAGACATGGTCGGGCCAAAAATGTAACTTCTAGCCCCCCTGCCCCCGACTAGGGCTTCCCTGGTGGCTCAGTTGGAAACAAATCCGTCTGCAATGCAGGAGACCCAGGTTCAATCCCTGGGTTGGGAAGATCCCCTGGAGAAGGAAAGGGCAACCTACTCCAGTATTCTTGCCTGGAGAATTCAATGGACAGAGAAGCTTGGCGGGCTACAGTCCATGGTGTCACAAAGAGTCAGACACGACTCAGCTACTAAACCACCGAGTCGCTCTGGTTTTGTACTATAAAAGGAAGTGTGAGTTATTCCTCCTGGTCCCCAGGATGCTCCAACCACTGAAGAGAAAGCAGGCGTTTATGCTGAGACAATAAGTCCCTGGAGGAGACAAGTCAGAGGACCTGCCCGGCCCCTCCCAGTGCTGAGGGTCTGTCCTCTCCTTTCCTCTTGCGTACTAGCCTGGAGGACAGATGGGTACTTCATGATATGAGCTAAATGGAGTCATGTGCTCCACTCTGATAAGAATTAAGTGAAAACAGAAAGAAACAGAAGCTTGCGAGATCAGAATCTTTTCTCAGACTGGATGGAAATGTTCCATTTCATCATGACTTTAAAATAGCAACCTGAAAACTTGTTCTTGACTTGACTACTGATATACAAGATAAGTATGTTTAACACAAATGTCCTTAATAGAGGTATTTTTTAAAGGGCAAAACTTTAAAAAGCCAGGACCACAGGGCTGCAAAGGGAGGACCCTCTTCCTGTCCTAGCTTGACCAGATACACAGTTGAACCCTAAATGCAGCCCGACACTGGAGAAACATAATGAGGGGAGAAGGCAGGAAGAATGAACTTCCCATTAGTTAATATGCTGGGGGAGGAGGAAGGGAGAGGGACCCAAACGGAGGACCTAATAACCAAGGCCTCTGTTTACCAAACACCAGGCAAACTCAGTTCAATTCAGTCGCTCAGTCATGTCCAACTCCTTGCGACCCCATGGACTGCAGCACACCAGGCTTCCCTGTCCAGGCAAACTAGATTTCACTAATTCCAGAGATGGGAATCAGGTACTCAGGAAAGATATGGGAGCAACTAAAACCTCTTCTAACACTGAATGTCTTTACTCCATGAGTTAAAGCCCTTAAGAAAGAGAAATCCAAGAAGGCAGATACCTGAGGAAGCAGCCAACTGGGAACCCCCTCTCCCTGTGCTGTGCTGTGCTTAGTTGCTCAGCTGTGTCTGACTCTGCAACCTCATGGACTATAGCCCGCCAGACTTCTCTGCCAATGGGAATTCTCCCGGCAAGATTACTGGAGTGGGTTGCCATGCCCTCCTCCAGGAACCCTCTCCCTACTCCCCCACAGAAAGAGCATCTCACATAAAGAAGGTCAAAGACAGCCCTCTCCCCACTGGCAGTTCCCCAGCCCCCTGCAGCAGCCTAGCTATGACATGAACAGCTTCGCTGTTGCCCTGAGGACGAGCAGATCACATGATTAGTCAAGAGGGCTCCAATGGTATTGCAAAACATCTTCCTTTTGGGTTAAGAGACACTGAAAACGTGATCTTTTAACTGCTGAAGCAGCAGGAGGCCAACGGCCATGTTCAGAGAAGGAACTGACTGGAATTCTGAGCCTGTGGTTTTAGACCACAACAGAAAGAGCTGACTTACGCACAGAGCAGAGAAAGCACTTAAGAGACAAACACGCTGACAGAAAGCCCTTGGACACTTACAGCTCCTGTGTCCAGAAGTGCTTACTGCTGTTTATCACCATTAGTGTAGATGAAGCTCATCTGTGTGACTCTCAAACGGCTAGAAATCTGTCTTTAAAATTAAACACAGTCTTGGACAGAATGTATAATTTCCTTTAGTGGGAGCATAAATTTTAAAAACAATATAAAAACAAGGAAAACCACCTACATGTCCACTGAAGGAGTAGTTAAGTAAACATGACCTACCGATACAATGGAATACCATGCAGTCATAAAAAGTATTTCCAAAGATACGCACAGTCATGAGACAATTTTAAACCAAATGCCAAAGACAAAGTCACATGTATATGAGGACTGCAATTATTTATAAAAAGCGCCCACGGGGATTAACACAGAAGATAAAATGCAAAAAAGTTATTTTAAGTCACTGGGATATTGGGAATTTCTTTTTCACTTACTCTAGATCTAGACAATCTTCAAACGCTTTTATTACATTAACTTTTTTTGGAGTAATATTTTGGTAGGAATTTAAAATCAAGCTCAAAGTACTAGTGCAGAATGACAGAGTTTTAGACATGAAGTGAGGGGATCCCTTTCACATCTTACAAATGAAGAAACTGAGGCCTCATGACCGAGCCCGTGGTGGAGATTGGGGCTCAGAGCACAGTTAGTGCTGCTGCTCTCTTTCTTTGTAGCTGCAAGACCGAGATGTGTGGGAGGCCAAAAGGGGTGGAGAAAGCCGCTTTGTTTGGACCTGGAAGCTTCATCCTCTAAAGAGTCTGGCTGCTTGGACTGCTTTATATTCTAGGCTGATACATCTCCTAACTGAGATGGTTGTACTGCTATTCTGTCTTCAATAACAGGTTTATGACATTCTCATACCTAACTGAAATAAAATGTGTCATGTGGCAAATGCCACAGCACATCAGTTCAAACCACTGGAGGACAGGTTAGCACCTCAAGGAATCCAAAGAAACTACTCTTTGCACATCTCTGGCCTCTTTCAGGTGGAGCAGCCTCTCCCAGCCTCTCCTACACAAGGTCTGGACATAAGGTGATCTGCTAGGTCTGCATGGCCAAACATATGGGCTGGAAGAAACTACTGTCCCATATAAAATTGTAACAAAATGAGCACCAATCTCTGACATGCATATTTTTCTTTCCTTTCCTCTCCAAAAGTGTGAAATAAAGCATCAAAAAAGTAGACATGGTCATCTTTGGCAGATGGGGAAGAGTGGTTGAATTCTAAGTGGAAAAAAAAATGAGGCTGAACCAGATTTTCCTGCTTCCCTTGGGGATGGAGGGTGAGGAGGTGGAGAGAAAGTTGGGGAGAAAACAAGAAAATAGCCCAAACAGCAATAATACAAGCTGCCATTAAAATTTATGGGTGTAAATGAAAACAGTTACATCAAAGATCTAAAATCATATACCAATTAACCTTTGGCCAAAGGATCTGAAGTTACAAAGATACAAAAACAAAATGAACTTAGATAAATGCAATTAAGTTGGTGCTACAGTAAAATACTGCTCCCGAATCCCACAATAACTTCAAAGTCTCCAGGGAAGGCAAGAGAGGCTGAGCACTCAGAGATGAAGGGGTTGTACCCTTTAATAGGATGACGATGCAAGGTCAAGTCACAAGAGATCACAGGAGAAAGGGAAAACAACCCACTGCGCTTGAAGATCAAAAGCAGCTCGTATCCTCTGAGCATCACACCGCAGAAGGGAGGTGAGACCCACAGACAGAGCCAGGGAAAGCAAAGTGAAAATCAAGAGGCATTTAAGGATAGCATGAGGTCTGTGAGTCAGGATTGCTGGATCCCGCGGGGTGCAGCGGAGAGGAACCTGGCAGGAAGCGAGACATATGCTACCGGAGGCTGAGCCAAACTTGAGAAGAAAATGGGGCGGTGAGAGGAGCCAGGGCCAGCTCAGTGCCCCAGCTCTTCCAGCAGGGACAACACACGTACACAGATAGCCCTACTTTCTCTACAGTAACCACTCCGAAACAAAGCCCATTATTTGAGCTATCCCTATCCTTTCTTCTAGTATCTGTTGGACTCAAGAATCGGGGCCTTAGAGTTGACATTATGAACACCGTGCACATGGGTGCTCTCTCCTCAACACTCAGATCTAATTCCTCTGTAGAGGAAATACACATGCTTGATCAAAGCCTCCAGGGTTGCCGGCAAGAGACAACAGTAAAATCTAGGAGAGTACAAGCCTCTGATCTTATCACACATTCAGGTGCTTTACTGGAAAGTCAAAGCTGTACCCTGCACATTCCTTCCTTTCAATCACTTTGGGGCAGCAGTGGCCTCCAGGCAGTGGGCTGTTTTCCAGGCTGGTCTAAGGAGATAGTCCAAAGGGCTGTCCAGTTAAAAATATGAGAAGTCAGATTCCTGGTTGCCATCAGCTCTCTGGGGCTGGTGAAACCAAGGTGTGCACTCTGCTACCCAGGTCCAGCCTACAAGAACGCCTCAGCAGGAGAGCTGCGCAAGATTAAATAGGAAGGTCTTCAGGTCTCAGCTCCAGTGAGTTCCTTCCATGCAGACCTGGGACACTGAGCTTCCACCCACTGCCCTAGAAGTAACATCAGGAAGGTACCTGTAGGTGGCTGGGGGAGGGCCACCCTGGGATGGGCGCCAGTCTGCTCCCCACATCTACGTGGGTGGAAGGAAAGGATGACAGCCTCTTGCTCGCCCTGCTCTTGCTAACAGTCAACCAATGAAGTCATTTCAAACTTTCCAGACTATGAGCGCACGTTAGACAACTATCAAATCATTCATCCCTAAAACACTCCATTCTGGTCCAATGAACAAATATCGTATATTAACACATACATGTGGAATCTAGAAAGATGGTACTGAGGAACCTGTCTGCAGGAAAGGAATGGGGATGCGGAAGTAAGAACAAACCTGTGGACACAGCTGGGCAGGGATAGAGTGGGACGAATGGAGACAGCAGCGTAGACATATGTACACCATCATGTGTAAAATAGCTGGTGAGGAGTTGCTATACAACACAGGGAGCCCAGACTGGTGCTCTGTGATGACCTAGAGGGGTGGGGGGTGGGGGAGGGAGGCTCAAGAGGGAAGGGATACATATATAACTATGGTGGATTTGTATTGTTGCAACCAGAAGCCAACACTACCTTGTAAAACAACTTTCCTCCAATTAAAAAATAACTTAAAAAAAAACTAATTAAAAGAAATATAGACCAGCTTTACTTCAAAGACAGAGGCTTGGACTGCATACTTTAAGGAAAGTTCCAATATGATAAGCAAAGATGTCTCTTTTCCCAAGAGAGTAAAATGTTTAAAAAAAAAAAACAACTAACCATGGCCAAAAAGAGACATACATCTGTGATTCAAGTATTTCAATTTAGAAAGAAACTGTAAATCTCTTAAAATTTAAATTAGATATTACAGACCAATTTATTCAAGAATTATTTTATCAACTTCACAGGAGCTTCAAAAAAATAATTTATTTTTGAATTATACCAGTTTTAACCAAGAACAAATAAGGCGCTATCTTGTCTCTCAGCTCACACTCCTGGTATGTGGTCAGAAGAGAGGAATTAAATACAAAGTAATACAGCAAACACCTAGGGTAGTCAACAGAAATTTTCTAAGAAACACATTTTAGGGAGAACACCATCCAAAAGTATCTAGAATAATATCAGGCAGTCTCAAAATGCAATCCAAGGAATAGACTGTCACACTGAAAACACGATTATTTGAAATAAACAAAGATACACCTGCTATCAAAGAACTTACAGTACTCATTATGCATGTGTGTTAAATGGATCTCTTTTAAACTTTTGCCATATTTCATACAGAATAATTGCACCCGTTTACGAAGCATCATGACCATTGCCATTACATTTTAGGCTGTCTCTATAAAGAAACTACCACTCCCGTTCCTGTATCCTTTAGAGCATGTCTATAATCAATTCAGTCCCTCCGCAGACATGCCTCAACTCTGATGCTGAGACAGTGCCCAGAGTTCCCTGCTCACACAACACTGGCTACGACACAGGCCCTCTCTCACAAAAGCCCTGGGGACTGGGCGCCCTCTGGGGAGAAAACAGACAAGGTAATGATCTTGTCTTCTACTCACACGTCAGACAGACCAGCACGGTGCGCACGGAGAGATCTATCACCAGTTCACAGTGCTCAGGCCCACGGGCCACAAAGAAGGGGATGATGATCTCGGCAGGGACGTAGAACTGGAGGGCGTAGGTGAAGAAGATGCCGACGGAGTAGAGCAGCTTAACTGACTGGTACAGCCTGCAGAGAGAGTCGAGACACACTCAGAGCCAGCTGTGCACACTCACACACCCAGCAGTGAGAGTGCAAAATGGCTCTGTGGTGATTTGGCCATATCTCTCCAAGTTACAAACGCATGTCTCCTTTGGATGAGCAATTTCAGGTCTAGGGATTTATCCTATAGCTATACTTGTACATGCACACATAAACTTACAGGAAAAATATGTCACTGCAGCTCTAAGTCTGAAAGATTAAAGAGTTCCAATGTTAATCGGTAGGGAATTGGTTAAATAAATCATGGCACCCCGATGTGCTCAGGCGTGTCTGACTCTTTGTGACCCCATAGATTGTAGCCTGCCAGGTTCCTCTACCCATGGAATTTTCCAGGCAAGAAACTGGAGTGGGTTGCCATTTTCTACTCCAGGGTATCTTCCCGACTCAGGGATCCAAACCATGTCACTTGCATCTCCTGGATTGGCAGGTAGATTCTTTACCACTAGCGCCACCTGGGAAAACTGGCATTCCCACAGAAGTGTTCAAAAGTAGGAGAAAGAACTCCGGTGCTGATACAAAACTACCCCCATGACATAAATTGAAGTGAAAAAAAGCATGAAGCAGAACAGTGTAGACAGTATGGTACCCACTGTCTAAAAAAGGAAAAAGAAGGAAAATCACCCCCTTTCAGACACACGTACATGTGACATTCCTATATACGCCAAGTATCTTGAGGAGGAAACACAAGAAACCTCTGAAATGGAAAATTGTAAAACAGGGGTCCTGAAGAGCCAAGTGGAAACCTAATATTTTCTGTATGCCCTTTGAACATTTGGAATCTTTTCCACGGGCATATGGCCTTTAACAAATAAAAACAGAGACCAACATGACATGGTAAAAATTAATAAACAAAACATTTTTAAAAGGCAAGAAAAAAAGGAGTAAACAGCAGGAAAAAAATACAATTCAAATGCAACAAGCCTTTTCATATCTTTCCCATCCAACGCGGTGCTCCCAAGAATCAGATGGTGACCACACAGAATGAACAGGCAGGAACAAAAGCCATCTTTCCATCCCACTAGGGCTGGCTACGATCCTACCACTGCTTCATGGGAGGCTGCTCAGAGAGACTGCTAACCTACCATGGGACACGTCTATCTTATCCCAGACCTAGGACAGTGAAGAGTAGAAAAAAGGTCTGATCAGTAAGTATTCAGATTTGACATGCCCATTAAAGAGAAGGCCATCCTGCCCCTAAGCAAAGTTCCACTTCAAAGAAGACCCTCATGCATTACCAGCAAGAAACTGTGGCCTCCCTCCGTTGCTGGAAATCTATTTAAAAGTGGTGATTATAGGGACTTCCTGGTGATCCAGAGGTTAGGACTTCGCCTTCCAGTGCAGAGGACGTGGGTTCAATCCCTGGTCAGGGAGCTAAGATCCCACATGCCTCAGGGCCAAAAAACCAAAACATAAAACAGAAGCAATATTGTAAAAATTCAATAAAGACTTTTTTTAAAAAGTGATTATACTGTTCACGGTGTGCACTGACTTTCTCTGTGGTTGAACTTAATACCTAGAAGATGTTCTAATGCTATAAGCAGGAGAACACCCTGGGAGAGACTGAGATTGACAAAAGGTCTTTTGCTCCAAGAATACATAATTAAAAATCCTTTGGGAAAAAACCAGCTAGCAGCTCTATAATTAAACTCAGTGCAGCCCCAAAGCCTTCTGGAGTGCTGGGAAATCTAGATTCAGGATAGCCACCTGCTGGGACAGCCAAATAAATCATACCCAAAGGGAGGCAGAAAGATTAGGGGAGCTGGGGTGGAAACATCAGAGGAAAGAAGACAGATGCTCGCCTATGGCTTCAGATTATGTCGGCTGCTTCTGCTGCTCCTGATCCATTTATCTTCAGTTATGCTGAGCTATTACTTGACTCTTCTCTTTTGAAAAGGCATGAATATTTGGAAATTGAAAAGCAGGCATTAGAGGGAAAGAGAAAGACTTTTGGGAGAAAACAGCCCACTTCAGGGTTACCACTTGTCTGCTGATCAGGGTGACCAGTATTAAACACTGATCCTACTGAAAAAATACTTTTCTCAATTTCCTCAGTCAGTCCTTGTACAATGCCTCACCCATTATACCTCTAAAACCAGGCCAACCTGAAAGGTTATTCTGATCCCTAGGGCATTCAACAAGCTTTACAGCATCTGCTCACGGCTGCTGTCTGCAATGAAATTTTAATCTTCCAAAAAGAATTGCTGCTTAGGACACACCCTCTGACATTTACCTTTTCGGGAAGGATTTCAGTATGTCTTGGTCTTTCTCTGCAATACAGCAATCATGACTTAGGGAAAGTGAGATACAGAAGGGTTCCCAGCCCATGGTGAGAGGCTCACCTGCACCTGCGCACGGAGCAAGTGACAGTCTTGGGACAGGCACAGCAGAAGCTGCGGACCAGGCAAGGCTGCCCTCCGCTTTCCTTATGTATCTGGAAAGGTTCGAGGTCAGTGGACTGGATGCTTGACCCTTCTGGGCTCAGATCTCCTGGGAGAAGTGGCACCATCAGTCAGTGGATCAATCAATCCACGAGGCATCTGTCTCCATCAGAACGACTCATCCAAACAAAGTACAAAGCTCAGCACCATCCTATTCTCCATAGTGCCAGTACAGCAGTACCAAGCTCACGCATGTTATTTGATCTGCATGACAATTCTGACAGAAATGACTAGTCTTAGTCCCCAGAAAGGGGAACTGAGGCAGTGGGAAGCTGTGACCTGTCCAAGGCTATAGAGAGCTGGGACAAAGCAGATCACCTCTATCCTCTGTGCTCCAGTGGCTTTCTGGTGAGCTCTCCTCATTTATAAAGGCCTCACCGACTCAGCAGTTAGTCCTCCCTTTTTGTTCAAAAAATCTTCACTTGGTTTTGACTGTATGCCAGGCATTGTGCCAGGGGGCTGGGGTAACATGAATGAAGCTTATAATGTAGGGAGAGCACGGCACAGGTAAACAGACAACCACAACACAATGGAATAAGGACTGGGACAGGATCCTCATGGGACCCCGCGGCAGCAGAGAGGAGGGCCACTGACCTAGACTTGACGTTTCAGTCGGTGAGACATTAGAGAATTTCTCAAACAGAGTGACTCCCAGCATGAGGCCTCTTCACTGAGAAGGAGCTAGATGGGGGTGGAGCTAGAGCCTGAGCGGCCCTCACTGCATCTCAGGGTTTCCTCTTCATCGTTAAGAACTAAGGGAAGGTTCTGTGCCCTCTCAACAGGGGAATGCATGACGGGACTGAGGGTTAGATGGCTCCCACAGGTAAGAGGAGAAGAACAGATATAAGAGTCAGACTCAGGCAGGGAGACCAGCCAAAAGGCTTGATGGGCAGCCAAGGAGGATGGTGCTGATCTGGGGAATGGGGGCACAAAGGGGCTAAAGTGAAGTGGGCTGATTTAAGAGATAAGAAGGAGGAAAAATACACATTATGACCCTTATTGATTTTTTAAAAAAAAACCAGTGCTCCTAGGATTCTCTCCTTCCCTACATACCAACAGTTGGGCAGGTTGAGAGTTATGCTGCCTTGGATGTTAGCTCCAAAATGCAGGTAACCCAGAATCCCCAGGCTGACATAGAGGGCAGTGACGATAGCCATTCCCACATAGAGGATGAGCGAAAATTTCTTAGGATCCTTCATTTTGTTTTCAAGGGGCAGAACCTAGGAGAATAGTGAGAGATGAGAAAGCACCATTAATGGCCAACAACAATAATCAAGTAATATTCTCAGAAAAATGTAACCTCTCTTTTTTTCCCCAGAATTTCCCCAAAGCCCACCTGTTGTTTACTAGACAGACAAATGTAAGCTGTTCATCAGACATTATGCTTGCAGATTCTGGGAGATGGTGAAGGACAGGGATGCTGCAGTCCATGGGGTTGCAAAGAGTTAGACACAAC
The DNA here is from genome assembly GCF_003369695.1 of Bos indicus x Bos taurus. NCBI lineage: Eukaryota > Metazoa > Chordata > Mammalia > Artiodactyla > Bovidae > Bos > Bos indicus x Bos taurus. Next base: position 48,133,723 of record NC_040082.1, read on the forward strand.
TTAGCAACTGAACAACACTTGCCAAGCTGGAGGAGCTTTGGAGCCTGCTGTCTAAGCAGGAAGTCCCAAGAGGTATGGTGGGCAGGCCTGGAAGCCAGGACTCCTGTTGCAGGTTGGCTCTCTGCCTCCTGTGGGTTGGGAGTGCTTTTTGCACCCTGAATGCACGTGCACAGCACCCAACAAGCCCTCTCCCATCATGCCCACTCAGCATGATGAGCAAGAGACCCAGCGGTGGCCCAGGCCAACTATACCTCGACTGAGATCATGGCTCTGCTAAGCTGTCCCAAGAATGCAAAATGCAGGTCAAGGAAAACTGCCACTCCAGTTCCCAGAAACTGTTTCCTTACCTCAAAAGGGGTGGGCACTAGCAGTGACAAGTGAAACCTCCAACTTAGAGGAACTGAGGTGCTAGGGGTGGCATGACTTAATAGAGGATCCTGGAGGCTGAAGTTTGTGGAGATGCATAACAAAACCCAGTTTTCAGACTCCTATTTCAAACCACTGACCCTGCAGCCTCCTCCCTCACAGCAGAGGATTTTCTTTAACATTTGCTAAAGCCAAGGAAAGGCCTTTTATTTGCAGTTTTTTAATACTTAAAATTTTATTATGAAAAAGTTTCTAAAAATTCTATTGAAGTATGGTTGATTTACAAAGTTGTGTTTAACTTCTGCTGAACAGTGATGTGACTCAGTTATACATATTCCTTTTCGCATCCTTTTCCATTATGGTTTATCACAGCATGTACTTCCCTGTGCTATACAGTAGGGCCTTGTTGTTTATCCATCCTACACATAATAATCTGCATCTGCTAATTCCAAACTCCCTTTTCCCCAACCCCCACCTACTCCGCCCCCGGTAACCACAAGTCTGTTATATTTGTGAGTCTGTTTTTGTTTCGTAGATATGTTCATTTTAGATTCCATATGTAAGTATCTTTATGACTTACTTCACCTAGTATCGTAATTTCTAGTTGCATCCATGTTGCTACAAATGGCATTATTTCATTCTTTTTAATGGCTAAATAATATCCCTGTGTGTGTTTATGTGTGTGTGTATTCATTATCCATTTATCAGTTGATGGACATTTAGGTTGCTTACATATCTATTGCGAATAGTGCTGTTATGAACATAGAAGTGCATGTATTTTTTTCAAATTTTGTCTGGGTATATATGACATGTATAACCCACGACTGGGACTATTAGATCATATGGCAACTCTATTTTTAGTTTTTTGAGGAACCTCCATACTATTATGAAAGGCATTTTATGAAGAATGGTTCATACAGGGAACAGGGAAAAGACCAAATGTGCCTATGACTACCTTCATGATCTGCTATCAACCACATCTGGCTGGGCTGTTGCAGGAAAAGCAACTTAGGGAAACATCTATCTGGCCCCTTCCTCTGTCTTTGATCTTGTCATTGTGCCCATTTTCCACAAGTGCCTCTGGCCACCAGACAGAGCACGTCTCAGCCAGACCCACTGGCAGACGGCAGACACCATGAGCCTGCTGTTGGCCCACAGCTACCAGGTACATCACAGCTCTGCATCTCCAACTGACCTTCAGCATCCCCCACACCAGATCAAGGGGCTCAAGCTTCAGTTGATCCACAATCCAACAAGAAACAGTTTCTAAACTTTCCTTTGGTTTCTTTCTACGGGGAGTCTTGGGAGCCAGAGGACAGGGAGCCATCTCCTTCAGGCCAGCCAGTCTGGACCAGGGGTGCAGAAACACAGAGAGCACGGGAAAGCTCAGTGAGCCCAGAGCTTTTCCTGGTCACGCCCAACAACCCTCAGATCTGGCCTAAGAGTCAAAACAGCCATATCTCTATTTTAAAAAGAGAAAACACCAACAAATCTTGAATTAACAGATAAAGACGGTAACAGAATGACTTTATCTGAGCCCCTGCTGATGAAATGAAGCAAAGAACAACTTCTGCCCTGTGCTGCTAGGGAGAGCTGATAAATTCAGCACAATGTTCCTTAAGAACCCAGGGTCCCTGGGCATCTTTCCACATTCACTCAGCCTCTTCTTTCCAGATCTGAGTGCTTCAAAGCTCTTTATCCTACTGTAATATGGGTCCCTTGAGGCCTCTGCCTGAGCAGCAGGGAAACCATATATGTTTGTGAATCAAGGTGAGATGTTCTTCTTGGGCAATGAGAAGCCCCAAGGGCAAGCACCAGGGAAGGTTTAAAACCTCAGAACAGTCACATACACCTGCTCACTCAAAAAGTCTCTCCCATGATGTTACGAGTCATATTAACACATTCTATTGACATCATCAGGGCAATTCTCAAATCGTGACAAAAAATGTCCACCTCTGAGGTTTTCTTAAAAGTGTATAAGGATGCTCACCTTATATAAAGAAAACCTAGACGGTGCACCTAAATGAGAAGGAAGTCCAAATGGGAGGGTATATGTATATGTACAGCTGATTCATTTTGCTGTTTGGCAGAAATTAACACAACACTGTAAAGCTCCAATGAAAATTAATTTTTAAAAAGTGTGTAAGGCGACAGAGCAATCAAATAGGGACAAAAAGATACTCCATGAAAGGAGAACTGTCTTCCCATTTCCTAAGCCCTAGGCTAACAGCTTTCTTCAGAAAAGAAATCTGGACCTTTATGATGAAAAACACAAGTAAAAATCTAATTAGGTACACCCGAGGGACAGAGTCCTCTCTTTAGGGGAAATTGGTGAAATCACAGCAATGATGGAGGAGCTGAGCTAAGAGTGAAGGCTATTGGTTTATGCATGGAAAATACAGCTCAACAAAGTTTCAGGGCAGAGAACTCACTCATATGTTTATTGATTTAATGATAATATCAATACTATTATTAATGAAAATAAAAATTATTGAATGCTCACCACATGTCAGGGATTATTTGAAGTATTTTAGACATGTCTCATTTAATCCTAAAAACTATTAACACTAGGCTCCCTTTTCAGAAGCATACAATGAAGAATCCGAGAAGGCAAGACCTTGCACAAAGTCACATAGGTACTCTTTGGCAGAGTTGAGCCTAACCCCAAATTGGTCCAGCTCTAGACCCTGCATTCCAATCTGTCACCCACCGCTGCTTACTGCACGCACAGGAGATGAGTGTGCAATAGACAGGCTTGAAGGGAAACAAAAACTGGAGCTAGGAAACTTCAGTGGAGTCTCTGAAATGCTGTTCATTAAATGGCCAATAAACCTTAAAGACAATTTCTAGGAGCATTTCCTCAGCATTCCTTAAAATGGACCTTAAGAACACCAAGGGCACCAGAGAATCACGATGCATCTCTTACCATCCCGATGCCTTCAAATGCAAAAATGGCCGTGCCAAAGAACAGAGGGTAGGTCTTCCAGGAAGCCACCAAGGGGAGGTGGCTGGGGTCTGGGATATTCTGAAAGAGAGAAAACAAAATAGAGCAAAGGCTATACAGAGATGCATGATTTCAACCCCAGCATCAGACCGGTCAAACCTTTCCTAAATCTAATATTCTCTTAAGGGAAAAAGTATGACACTATGACATCTCAGAGATAATTTGGGGTTGTGTGTAGCCTTTCTATTTTTCCTTCAAGCCAAGAAAAGTCTACTTGCTTTGGGGAAACTCAAATGTTAGAGACTATATAAAAAGAATCACATTCTTTCACTAGGTGATCCCATCCCCAGAAATATAATCTGACAAGGAAAAGATGATTAAAATATGAAGAAAATTGAGCAAAGCCTTTGAATGGTAAGCAGCAGCAAGCCTAAATGTTCCTGAACATCTGTCTGTTAGTGTACTGCACATCAACTAAACCACACTATTGCACTATTATGCACTGTCTAAAAAGTACAATGCGGGATAAGTAGTACATGAAAAACTGCTAATGAAATAATAGTGAGAAAAATATTTTAAAATTTTATATATTTACTATGATACAATTACATAAACATTCCACACAGATACAGCTGGAAGAAAAGGTGGTAGGTTTTTAGATGAGTACTCTTCTCTTTTATCTCTACCTTCCTCTCTTTTTTCAAAAATTCTGTGAATCAGTACTTGGAAAATATTATTGACAGGCACATGACAGCACTATTGGTACAAAGCGGGGGAAATAGCAAAAACAGCATTTTAAAAAGAAGGCAAATAAAAACCAAGGCAACTGATAACGGCAGGTACAATGTACCTAGCTAGCTGACCAATGGCAAGATTCCCCAGTGATGGCCAGTATCGAAGGAGCAGGACTCAAGAGACAAAAGCTGCCATTCTTTCAGAATTTGACTTTTAGATTTAAAAATGTCTTTAAAACTGCCTTTTACAATGTTTTAAATCTGATTTAACTATAGAGGTATCTAGATAAATATGGAGCCTGTTCTAACAGTGTGACAGAATAACGTCGGAGGACAAAAAAGAGACCTACTACTAATCTCTATAGTAGGTTTCTCTTTGAAAGATTTCAAACCAATTATATTGATACTATAGTCTCCTTAAAATATGAAGCATTTTTAAAATGCTTTCTTTTCCAAGCCCCTGCTAAGAAACCAGTTAGATCTCTTTATGAGAAGCACTGCAGTTCCTTGAATGAAGCTGAGACTAGTAAATATTTTTTTTTTGTTGATGAAACATGATGGTAAGACTGTCCTTTAATTCCCTGAGTCATAGTATAACTAGAGTTTCTGAAAACTGCCCAGGGTCATACATTGGGCTGAGACATCACAGAGGGAATTTCAAAATACACATCTGGGGATACTGGTGTGAATGAGACCAGCAGAAGATATTTACATACTTAATGATGGCTACTGCCTTATACCCCAACCAACTAAATGGAAAAACTTTTAATTTGCAAAAAATGTACAAATTAAAATCAGGTCATTTTCAACATATTATCTCCTCATTTGCACCACATTATCATGTAACTATAATAGCTTTTTGAGAAAATGTTGTTAAATGTACATAAGAATTGCTGGATGTACTCCAATTTTAGGAACATTATTAACTGCGAAAAAATATGTCTCAGAATTAAGGATATCTGTGGTGGTCCAGTGGTTAGGACTCCACACTCTCACTGCTGAGGGAATGGGTCTGATCCCTTGAGCCTCCAGGTACTGCCATAAAAAAGAAAGAAAGAAAGAATTAAGGACATGCAGTGATGAATTAAGGACGTGCACTGGGAGCCAAAACAGTTACTGGGACTCTGCTCAGAAGTGCGCCATTTGTCACACACGTGATGAAGAGACCTGCTCAGGTGGAAGGAGCCAAGCGGCTCCCTCCAATGGTGTGAGTCTGAGGAGCAAGGGCACCAGCCACGCACGTGCTCAAGGCTAGGAGAAAATTCAGGAACTTTGGACATTGGGGGATTTATCAAGACAAAGAGGGAAAGATACCAACAGGGGACAGCAGTAAGAGCAGCGACAAAGACAACCAGAGGGACAGCTTTAGCCATGTGCCACGTCAACAAGAAGCTGCTGGCCACCCAGCCAGACCACATTCTCCCCTCTCCAGCCCCGGGAGAGAGCACTCCCGGGTCACAACACTCCTCCCCACTGAGCCCAGAGGCAGGCTCAGAATCGCTCAGGGGCCTCAGCAGGGCTGCCTCGTCCAAAAGTGCAGGTTGTACTAGGCACAGACAGACCTCTGGACAGACACTTCTCTCAGCTGGGACTGAGATGCTATGGACCCTGTACTTCCATCCCTGTCCTCCAATCACAATGACCACAGCCCAGCTATCTGCAATGGTACGAAATTAAATGTGGTGTCTACGTGAACTGGCCTCACTTCCTGTGTCTTCGAAAATGTTCACTGCAGCAGGTCCTAAGCACCAACTGAGATCTCTAATTGTAAAATTAAATCATACGTTTATTTGTGCTTCCTTGTGTTAACTTAATGGGCCAGAGATAGGGGAAGAAACTCTCGTCGTTCACGTGGTCACAGGTCCTCCTTCCAGTCCATTAAAAAACACAGAACACAGACAGCTGTCTATTTTATGCTTTAGAAAATAGTTCTACAGGAGAAGAGTCCATATCTGCCACCCACCTGAAGGAAAAAACAGAGAATGCTCACTGATGACAGTGTTGATCTAAATTCATTATGTCACTTCCTCAGTATAAAAGTTGTTGCATTTTATACCCCACTGTTTTCCTGGGAACCTCATCAGTGGGTAACTGGGTCACTGTTATGCAGACTGTGAAAATGAGGTAACGTTCACCTGTCAGACTGGCCCAAATTAAAAACATTGATACGTCCAGTGTGGCTAGCATGGGATGCTTACTGACTGTGGAAAGGAGTCTGTAAAATTGGTAAACGGCTTTTGGAATAAGCAACTTGGCAGTATAAAAAATTCTAAACTGTATACTCTCCAGCAAGTGTACCTCCAGCTCCTCTGTATGCATATATTATATAAATACATGGAGAAGTACTTATACATGTCCACAAAATGATAAGCATAAGGATACTATCATAATACTGAAATAACACTAAGGTGATACATGAATTGACAGGCCACTGACTGGGGACTGGTTAAATAAACTACAAAACTATGGCACATTTATTCTCTGAGATACTATTTAATAATTTTTAAAAAAGAGGTAAAAACAGATATATCAACATGGAAAGCTTTCTGAGGCACTGTTAAAGAAAAAAACTAAGGTAGATAAACACTATATATAATAATTTTTTAAATTATGTTAAAAAACACAAAACCAATTTTCATTTTATATATTTCTCTACATAGAAATACAATATGTAAATCCATTCAAAGGACCTAGAAACACATGTAGCAGGTCCCAGAGTGGAGGAGATTCAGGGTGGGGACATGCTGCTCACAGGTACTTGTGTTGTCTGTATTTTAATGAGCATGTATTGATAAGTTGTTTGGGGAATTACATTCAATATCAGGAGATGATGAAGGACAAGGAAGCCTGGGGTGCTGCAGTCCATGGGGTTGCAAAGAGTTGGACACAACTTGGCAACTAAACAAACAAACAAAAATCTTTCTTTAAAGTTATCCTTTTAAAGGGTGGTGGGGGAGGGACCGTTATGGAGTTTGGGACTGATAGGTACACAATGCCGTATTTAAAGTGGATAACCAGTAAGAACCTACTGTATAGCACCGGGAACTCTGCTCAACAGTATGTAACAAGCTAAATGGGAGAAGAATTTGAAAAAGAATACACATGTACATACATAACTGAATCACTGTGCTGTACACCTGAAACTAACACAACATTGCTAATCAACCATACTCCAATATAAAATACAAAGGTAAAAAAATAAAGTAGAAGGGAAACATGGAAATAAAAATGAGATCCTCAGCCTGATCTTCTACCCATCCATATACAGACGTCCTCTCCTGCACCACCCCACAGACCTGACCACATGGGCTACATGAGGGGGAATGATCACCAGATTTAGAATTCTGACAAATAAACACAAAACTGGAGTGGTAAAATAATAATATAATATTCCTCATTATATTATATCATACGATGATTCTTCTATTACTTAGTATAAAAACATAAATTGTATAATTTAATATTTAAGAATCATCTTAATATTTTCTCTATTTTCCAACCTTATACAATGATCATGTAGTATTATCTAACTGGGAAAAGTCTAAACTAGCAATCTCAATGGGAGTGATTTTGCCCTCCTTGGAGACACTGGGCAATATCTAGAGACGTTTTTGGCTGACACAACTTGGGGAGCAGTTGCTACCGGCACCTAGTGGATAGAGACCAGGTTGCTGCCAAACACCCCATGATGCACAGGACAGCCCCCACAACAAAGAGTTATCCGGCCCAAGTGTCAACAGTGCCCACGCTAAGAAGCCCTAATCTTAGCACACTGCTTGTAAGTAACACCCCTATTTATGCTCACTTCCTCACTTTGTATCTCCGATTATTTATAAGACACAGTGAGAAGGCTGAGCTCCTACCTGAACAGTGAACTGGTAGATCATGACCAGGCTGACTGCCATGGTGATGTTGGCCAACAGGGAGAAGATGGACAGGGCTCGCAGGTTCCTGATGAACACCAGCAGCACCATGAACGGCAGGAACGTGAGCATGTAGAGCCTCGAGTCCATAGTGGGCGTCAGGATCACTGTCTCGTTGTTGTGGCAGTTGTTGGTGGTCCCATTGGCCATTTCTATCACCTAGAGTGAACGGGAGAAACAGAGACAGCCTCTCAAATGACAAAGGCCAGTGACCCTCCCACCAGAAGGGGTTCTAGGCTAAACGCTCGGTGGGTGAACAAAGTCATATAGGAAGTCAGTGGTCATGGAACCATCTTCAGAGATCTTCCTAATTATCATTAGCAACCCAACTGTCAGAGCTGGAATTGATCACATCGTACCTAAAGACAAGAAAGGACTTTCCTGGTGGTCCACTGGTTAATAATTCACCTGCCAACACAGCGGACATGGGTTTGATACCTGGCCCAAGAAGATCCCACATGCCACGGGGCAACTAGACCCATGCGCTGCAACTACTGAGGCTGTGCTCTACAGCCCACGAACCACAACAAGAGAAGCCAGCACAATGAGAAGCCCGAATGCCACAACTGAAGAACAGCCCCTACTCGCTGCAACTAGAGAAAGCCTGTGCACAGCAACAAAGACCCAGCACAGCCATAAATAAATAAATAAATAATATAAAATACAGACAAGAGGACAGCAAGACGTCTTGAGGTTTCTCGATGTCCTAGGTCTTTAATAAAATCAAACGACGCTGACCCTGTTCTATGTAAAGTGTTAAGATCTCAATTCTTGTGCTGAAAAAAACTGGCTTGGGAGGGATCCTAAACAGAAAGCCCACTCATCTCCTGCCATTCTTTTCCCTAGGGCCTACCTGTTTAAAGTTGTCAGCCAGAAAGACAAAATAGATACAGCAGAATCCCAGCTGCGTGACGATTAGGAAGAAGTCCACCATGCGCCTGTGGGTGGGGAAGGAAGGAAGATAAAAGATCAAACAATAGAAAGCAAGACAGCCAGAGAGATGGGAGTTTGAACAGTGCTTCTTCCCAAGTCATCACAGACCCTTCCCATCAGTTTACAAGGATGAGGGTGCCCTGATAAGAGGAGAAAGTGTGTCACTGGTCTAGAGCCCTGGAAACAAGGATGAGGGTGCCCTGATAAGAAGAGAAACTGTGTCCCTGGTCTAGAGCCCTGGAAGAAGGTAAGGGAGGCGCTATCTGTGTGGTTCCCAAGAACACCTTGCTGGCTGCATGCCAGGAATGCTACACACACTCAGGCAGGCCCGAGACAGTCCTGAGACTGGACTGGCAGGAGTGCAGCACACACATAAGGACCACCACCCGTCCCTTGGCTACCCCTTCCCTATGGCCCGCCTGTCCCATTTCATCATGTTTATCCTAAAGCTGCAGGGAGCCCTTAGCATAAGAGCCCCAGAAGTGGACCCCTTCACCGTCTCCTTCTATAACTTGGATCAAAAAACCAACCAACTCTCATGTAAGGACATGGAAAGAGATGTATCAAAACAGACTGTGGTTGAAGCACAGTTACAGTAACAACAGCTAGTGACAACCTAACAGTTCATCAAAGGGAAAATGCTTAAATTATATGCCATTTTAGATGAAACAGTACATAGCAGGTAAAAAGAATATGTTAAATCTACGTGTGCCAAAACAGAAATGTCTAAAGTCCATTAAGGGAAAAAAAAAATCCCACCAAGTTTCCAGTCAGAATGCATAGTATGGTATTTACTGTAAAAAATGTGAGGAATCTGTACATGTTTTTACATACTCAGAAAATTCCAGGAGAATATTCATGCAACTGCAACTATACTTTTACTCTTCATTTTATGTTTTTCTATCTTGTTAAAAAAAGTTGTTGTTGCTGCTGGGTTTTTTTTTCACCATGAGCACACAATAATTTTATTAAAGGAAAGAAGGAAAGGAGGGAGGGAAGTAGGGAGGAAGGGCAGAAAGAAAAAGAGGGGGAGGAATTGGGAGAGAGAGAAAGAGAGAAGGAGGAGAGGGAAAAAAACAGATGCAGAAAAAGAAGAGGAGAGAGGAGAAGAAGACTCAGCCAACAACCAACCAACCAACAGAGGTCTCTTGGCAACTTGGCTTCTCCAGGCACAGAAAATGATTTTTCCTGAAAGAATTACAGAAACCTGCATCACAGGAGAAGCTTACTATGTGTGAAGGTAAAAGTCTCCCTATGAGTTTTTCTGGAGAACATTAGTATGATTCAATTTAAAAAAAGGTGGGGGGGGACTTCCTTGGTGGTCCAGTGGCTAAGAATCTGCTGTGCAATGCAGGGGACTCTGGTTCAATTACTGGTCAGAGAACTAAGATCCCACATGTCCGAGGGCAACTAAACCCATGCACTGCAATGAAGACCCTGTTGTTGCAACTAAGACCCAATGCAGCCAAATAAATAAACATTAAAAAAAAAAAAAGGAGTTTTCTATGTCAAAATGTACCATTGCCTCAAATGGTAAACAAATAGTAGAATACTTCTCTCCAGGTGTCTGAAAAATTACCAGAAGGAGAAATTTCCAAATACCTCTCATGTCAGCTCCTAAAACATCTCTTTCCCTGAAAAACCCTTTTTCTCTAATTCCCCTCACCTCCCCCTTGAAGCCCTGCTTCTCCTGCCCAGTGCCCGGCCCTGAAAGCACCTATCAAGTGCGCTTCTCACTGGCACAGTAGACAAGAGCATCTTTAGGGCTCCTCCCCCTCGGGGCCCCTGCGGTGCATTGCTAGTTCCTGATACTCTCTCTACTGGTATACCCTATTCCTGACCTCTTGTTCTCAACAGATCTCCCACACATCTTTCTCCTTCTCCTGGAGAGCCAGGACCATGTAATATGGGGAAACCATCCTCCCTATATCTGGAATTGCTTTGTACCACTTACAAGAATGTGTTCAAATGTCTGTTGACCAAAAGAGGGGATAAAATACCATCGCTGGTCACAGGCTGTCAAAGCTGGAAGAGCCCTTAGCTACCTTTCAGGCCAGTGCCTTCCTGTCTTACTAATGAGAAAACAGAGGCCCACGGAGAGGAGTGGTCACACAGCTCAAGGTCACACAAATGACCACTGGCAAAGCTGAGCCCAAGCAATGTTCTTCCCACTAGCTACATGGTCTTCCACCCATCATCATCCTATCTGAAGACCCCCACACTGGGCAGCCACAGCCGCAAAGAAGAAGGAAACCCATTACCTTCCCCAGTGTGCGTGGTTCCGGAGCCAGGAGATGGGGCTGGCTTCCAGGCTGTACATCACTGTATCCCCATAGTCCACAAAAGGCTTGTTCAGTCTGGAAGAAAGCAGAGAGGAGAAGGGAACAGTTGTGGGGTCAGACAATGACAATGACAGGACCAACAGGGCTCATGGAGACCTGGGTGGGTTCCCCATCTGCCACCCCAGACACAGCACCAAGTCCTCAGTCTGATGCTTTCAAGGAGCCTAAGTCTGAAGTCGATGGGACAGTTACTTTCTTTATAATTAAGCAATCATCTGGTAAAATCCTTTCAATGGGGTGCATATTACAAAGCACATAAAACTAGAACATGGTCTCTGCACACTGGTTCTAAGTCAGTGTGACAGATGACACATGTGTGTGCTCACTCAGTCATGTCCGGCCCTTTGGGACCCCATGGACTGGAGCCCGCCAGGCTCCTCTGCCCATGGTATTTTCCAGGCAAGAACACTGGAGTGAGTTGCCATGCCCTCCTTCAGGGGATCTTCCTGACCCAGGGATCGAACCCACGTCTTCTGTGCCTACTCTAGTGGCAGGCAGATTCTCTACCACTGAGCCATCCGGGAAGCCCATGTGACAGATGACAACAAGCTACAAAAGGGCACAGAAACTGCCAGAGAAAGGCCATTAACGAGCGGCCACCTTCAGCTAGCAGAGAATCGAGAGTGATGTGTGTTGAGCGCTCACTTCCGGCGCTGGTAATGGAACCTGGAAGGACAGCCTGTCACTCAAGAGGTGCATGGAACACCCTCACCTGTAGCAGAAGTGGTGAGCGCACTTCACCAGGATACGCATGCAGTGCACAGCCACGAGGCCAATCACCAACAGGCTGAGGGGACCCATCTGTGCATAGGCGGTGCGGGCCAGGGAGGGAGAGACAGGCAAGCAGAGTTAGAACTGGAATTCGCACATGATCAAAATGTGACTAGGGTACCTTCCAATGACAGAACTTCTGGCAGGGCATTCAAGAAACAAACATGCTCACAGAGACTAGTTGAGCAGGAAGGGCACCCTCTGAACCTCGGCAGGCCTTCTAGACAATTAATCTCCCTGGGGAGAACGACACAGATTAGGCTGTTTCGAGACTGCTGCCTACTCAGCAGAACAGAAGGCTCCTGGGACTGTCTGGGAAGAAAAGACAGGCTAAGGGCTGGTGGGAGGGGGCGAGTTCTGTCTAGAGTAATGGCACAGGCCAGTTTTCAGCAGAGGACAAGTCCAGCCTCTGGGCTACCTCTAACTTTATTTATTTATTTCTACTTTTCCCATATAACTTTTTAAGTTGATATGTTGTTATTTTCATTTTTATTCGGTTAAGAATTTTTTTTTTCTGGCCTCAAGCCATGTGGGATCTTAGCTCCCAGTCAGGGTTTGAACCAGTGCCCCTCGCAATGCTGTAGTGGAAGCACAGAGTCTTAACCAATGGACTGCCAGGAAATCCCCTATCTCCAACTTTAAAAGAAAGCAGAATGGCTCTGGACAGGCAGTCCATCAGGGGGAGAATCAAGAAAGGAAAAAAATTAGATTTTCAGAGTTGTCCATCTAAGGGCAGGGCGTGGAAAGACTATGGAAAATGGACAGAATTCTGTTATTCTTTAGTTACTATTATTGATGGAAATGGCCAGGACCTCCTCCTTACCTCAAGTAGCCTCCAAGAGGGCAGGAATCTTTGTTTGTTTCACTCACTAATAATAGTCTCAAGAATCTAGAACAGTGCCCGGCACACAGCAGATCCTCAAAACATACCTTTAGAAGAATAAACCTGAACCCTGCTTTTTCTCAACTGCATTTGAAAAAGAAAAGCTTCCCATTTCAAAATGTTTTATATGAAGTAAATTAAACACACACACGCGCGCACCATCTCCTAAAATTTGTCACAATACTTCCTTGCACCGATGCAGACCCTTACCAAGATGCCGGCATTTTTCACCGCCAGAGGCAGCCCCAGGAGTCCTGTGCCAATGTTGCTTTTTAGCAGGTGGATCAGGGTCTGGAACCATCTGAAGTGGGAATAAGGCAGACAAGGGCAGGTTAACAATAATAAGAGGTAACATTTATCAAGTACTTACCGTTGAGCTAAGTGCCTTCATGAACCATCTCATTCAATTTCCAGCATGGCAGGCATATTCTTTACCACTGAGCCACCAGGGAAGCCCAGAATAACATGATGAGATAGGTATTAACTTCATTTTACACAGGATGAAGCAACTTGTTCAAGATCACACACCTGAGTGTGAACCTGGATTCAAACCCAGGATGTCTAGCCCCCGAGCCCATTCTCCTAGTCACTGGGCTATAATGTCCATCCCCCAAGGCATCTCTGAGTTCACCTTGCTTAGAGATTAGACCAGAGGGACAGTATGGTGTCGCTCCTGGTGTATTGGTTTTCACCCTGGAACTTTCCACTATAAAGACTCAGATCCAGAATTGCAACAGAGGGTTCCAAGCATAACTGTGAAAGACAGACACACTGCTGTGAGTAAAGAACAGGGGAAATAACAAAATAGAAACCCCAAATCCCTATCAAAAAGTTTTACGTAACGTGAACAGAGTAAAAGTCATGTGGTCCCACAGTCCCTGGTGTATTGTGTATTTAAAAAAAAAAAAAAGTCAAATGCCATAGTCCTAAGATTGGAGAAGCCCTCTTCAGACAGTCACCTAATTTATCTTTCTGCCTTGAGAATAGTGTTTTCCCTTGTCTGTTATAGACTGTCCCTCTCAAGCTGCAATTGGAAAGCCACTCATGTGTAATTATTTTTTCACTCAACAAACACCATCTATAATGTGTAAAACATTGTGTTAATGCAATGGTGGAAACTGCATGGATCAGATGTGAACTTTAGTCTCTAGAAACTAATAGAGTCTGCAGGAAAATAAGGCAGACACATGAAAAAGATCAAACATGATACCACTTTGCCCCAGACTTCCTCAAGATTTGGTCCCTGGCACTGTCTGGAAATTCTTCTCCACATATAACCTAAACACCTCCTAAACGATGCTTCCACACATGTCTTCCAAACTGCAATTTAGTAGAAACTGAAAGCAAATCATGTGTTATCTTGTGGTGGTGGTTTAGTCACTCAGTCGTGTCTGACCTGTGTGACCCCATGGACTGTAGCCCACCAGGGAGCTCTGGCCATGGGATTTCCTAGGCAAGAATACTGGAGTGGGTTGCTATTTCCTTCTCCAAGGGATCTTCCCAACCCAGGGATCAAACCAGGGTCTCCTGCATTACAGGCGAATTCTTTTCCATTAAGCCACCAGGGAAGCCCATTAACTTGTAAGAACCATAATAAATAAGATCTGTCTACACTCTCTAGAAAGGAATTTTACTCTCAGTAACCTTTCTCCCTCTACCTCCAGGAAGAAAATCTCTTGACCTTCCTACTGTCCCCAAGTTTCTCATGCAAGATCAAGAAAACTGCTTCAAGCCTGAACAAGAAGAGGCAAGTGCTCTCCTGGATGAAACTAAGAGACGGCAAGGGTGCAGGGGTGACTCCTCCATTATCAAGGGCCAGTGACTAGGAGATTATGGGCAGAACGATGGACCAGTCAAATTTCTACCTTGGCAAATGTTTAATCCACTTAAAGGCAAAGGTAAGCACCTCACCAAAACTACCTGCCTACCGCAGGCCTCCCCAAAACACCCTGGGCTGGGTTTCATAGGAGATCAGATCCCTCCAGCCCTGATTTCGCCATTAATTCATTACGAAATTCCCTTCCCTCCTCTGGGCCTATCATCTCATATGAGAGGACTGGACCAGAACAGCAAACTTCAACTCTGAAACAGTAGGGCTCTAAGCAATTGACCAAAATTATTCTTTGTTAAAATCATCAATGTATTTATTTTTGGTGGTGCTGGGTCTTCGTTGATGCGCTCGGGCTTTCTCTAATTGCAGAGAGTGGGGGCTACGCTTCACTGTGGTGCACAGGCTTTTCATTGCGGTGGCTTCTCTCATTGTGAAGCACAGGCTCTATGCACGCGGGCTTCAGTGGTTGTGGCACATGGGCTTAGATGTTCCGAGGCATGTGGAATCTTCCCGGACCAGGGAATCAAACCCATATATCGTGCACTGTCAGGCGGATTCCTATCCACTGTACCTAAAGGACTTCCAAAATTAAGCTTTTCACCAGTGGCCACGAGCTGGGATTACCCAAAACCATATGAGTTATCACAGTATCAATTCCATGGACTAGAGAATCTTAACTATAGGGGTAAGAGGGAAAAATAAGCCTAGCAAATCATAGTTCTTATACTTTTTTGGCCTTAGGACCCTTTTATGTACTTATAAATTACTGAGGATCCCACATAGTTTTTGCCTACATGGATTATATCTGCTGATATATATATATATGTATATATATACATATATATACATATATATATTTTATAAATTAAACCAAGAAACTTAAAAATACATATTAATTTAAAATAACAATAACCTTACTACGTTAATAAAAATAACCAATTTTTAACAAAAAGTAACTCTATTTTCCAAAAAAAAAAATGTGAGAAGAAGTGCACTATCTTACTTTTTTTGCAAATCTCTTTAATGTCTTGTTTGGTAGCTGGATTATCTTCTGCATTCAACCTCTTGTGATACATTGCTTTGATGGAAGTCCCTGAAGAAAATCTGCCCTCACACAGATGTGTAGTTAGAATGTATCTGAATAGCCTGTTTAGGCAACTGTTATATTTTTTATTTGATACTACATCAAAACTCTACACACATAGTTTCTTAGGAGTTAGTTGTAATGTGGAATCTGACCTTTTCATACTCTACTATGTGAAAATACACTGGCAATCTTGCTCCTTGAATAGATCTTTTACCCACACACAATTTCCCAACATCACACTTTGGTCATATGGGAGATATTGGTTCCCTGAGCTACATAGATCTTTCAAATGCTGGCACATTTCATTATATGACATTTTAAAAAATCACATTCATTAGTATCATCCCTAATCTCATTAGACAAGTCTTTAGGTAAAGGGAAGCTGTCAAGGTCACAGTGCAGGATACAAGTTTATTTTTTCTGATTTTGCTCAAAAGCTCAAATTTCATTGTTGGCAACATATAGTACTGGTTTTTTGTTTTTTTGGTTTTTTTGGCTGTGCTGAATCTTCACTGTGGCTCGAGAGCTTTCTCTAGTTGCAGCATGCTGGTTTGGTTGCACCTGCGGCATGTGAGATCATAGTTCCCCAGCCAGGGATTGAACTCTGTCCCCTGCACTCAAAGGCAACTTTTAAACCATTGGACCACCAGGGAAGTCCCTTAATAGTTTTTCCTGACGTGACGGTCTCATTACTTTCATTTTCAAGAAAATATCTGCCAAGTACTCAGATCTGAACGACCTACGGTTTCCTAGTTGTTCAGCAGAACAACAACTAAGTTGTTCAGATAACTCAGTAGAACCAGCTAGAGGTGGAGAGGGGCTTATAATGCGGGCAGACGGTCTCCTCTAGTTTGGAGTTCACTAGAGAAAATGCCACGCACCAGGAAAGACTGCAGCCAGGGGGCCTTTACCAGTAATGAGCTCCAAGAGAAGCTTTCATGTGCACTTTCCATTTTGTCACACAGAATATTAACAAAATATTCTGGACTGAAGGGTCAAGATTTAATAAAATTAGTGATATGACTGCTTCATCAAGGACATGCTTAAGTGAAAAATACAATGACGAGCATAATTTGGTGTTACCTCCTTGATGCACGCTGCTGCTGCTGCTAAGTCACTTCAGTCGTGTCCGACTCTGTGCGACCCCATAGACGGCAGCCCACCAGGCTCCCCCATCCCTGGGATTCTCCAGGCAAGAACACTGGAGTGGGTTGCCATTTCCTTCTCCAATGCATGAGAGTGAAAAGTGAAAGTGAAGTTGCTCAGTCGTGACCGACTCTTAGCGACCCCATGGACTGCAGCCTACCAGGCTCCTCCATCCATGGGATTTTCCAGGCAAGAGTACTGGAGTGGGGTGCTATTGCCTTCTCCGTTGATGCACGCTAAGGCACCAGCAACTTTACCCATCGTTGCTTCTGAACCATCAGTGCAAATGTCAACACAGTGAAAAAACAAATCACATCTAGTATTATTATGAAAACAGTTTTGACCTCGTGGGCTTCTTAAAATGGTCCTGGGACCCGCAAAGGGTCTGAAGACCATACTTTGCAAATGGCAACTCCAGATAACCTACTGAAGACTGGTTTCAGTCAACTGGTTTCTCAGCCTGCCAGCCTGGGGGAAAAAGTATATTGGTTGAGAGCAGTATAATGTAGCTCAATAGGGCAACAAGAAAACTTTGCCCGAAAGAGTAAAATCTGATGCCGTCATCAAAGCAGTCAACAGCTTGATAACTTTAAGGGTTAGGAAATTAACCTCACCAAACACATTATCATGGAAGCACCTGGGGCTCCTATCTGCATCCCTGACTGGGGATTCTTACTCAGTCCTAATCCCCTAGAAGAGCCTGGTGTGCATGCATATACTTTGCTTCTTGTACTTTGTTCCATGTATTTTTTCCACATACTTTGTTCCTTAGCAAATTAGATAACACGGTGGAGTAAGTCCCCAGGAAACAGGAACCCAGCTCAAAAACTTGTCCCTAACACTTCTCACCTGTAGAGCTAACTAGGTCCCAAATCAGCTTATACTTAATCATACCTGGCACATTTCTACATATGACGCGTCTGGCGATCCAGGCCCCAGGCAAGTACTCAACCAATCCTCCAAGTCCCAAAGGAGTACTTTTCCCTGCACCACTTGTGATGGGCTTGTGACACCTGCCATCACTTACAGAAGGGCTTTCCTGGGTCACCTACCTTGTTTCACAATACCAGGGCAGGATGGGCCCTCAGAAAAAGTACATCCCCAAGCAAGGCCAAGAGAACATTGATCAAACATTCCAACCGGTCAATTTCCAGCAAACAATGGGAGATAATTTGGCATTGACTATTAGCTATAACCCAATGTGGAAAAAAAAAGAGAGATTCAGAATAGCCAACAACCATGCATTGTCTTCAGTATGACAAAACCTATAAGCTACCAATCCTGATGTTGCTAGATGACTGGCTGTGAACTTTAGAGGAGTCCCTCTAGAAATGAAAATCTAGACCCCATATGGCAAGCACTGCATAGACAAGCTGATGTCTAAGAACAAGGAGCAAAAACTGGAAAGAAAACTAGAGAGAAAAGCTTGGAAGAAGCATTTTCCAGTAACCAGAGTGACTTTTGAAGAGAAGCCATCACATGGCATTGGCTGCATTTGACACTCCTTCCACCTGGGGGAAGTCACGTAGGTAGGTAAGGTTAGGGAAGAGAGAGGAAAGATAGTTCTCACTGCTGCTGGTTGGGGCCTAAGCAATCTTTTCCATCAACTAACACTGCAAGCATATGGGGAAATCTACAGTAGCATGCCACAGGAGAAAGAAGCTATGGAGATGGAACCTTTATGAGCAGAAGACCAGCTAGAGGTGGAGAGGGGCTTATAATGTGGGCAGACCGTCTCCTCTAGTTTGGAGTTCACTAGAGAAAGACCAAGAAAGACTGCAGCCATGGGGGCTTTACCAGTAATGAGTTCCAAGAGAAGCTTCCATGGTCTCCTTGGGCAGTCACAGGGGAGAGTGTGAGTCAAGGACATAATGGATCCCTCAGTGAGTCACACCCAACCCCCAAGGGAACACACAGAGGATGATGGTAAAGCTTGAGGAATATTCAGAAGGGCCGCAGAAGATGGGGTGCTGTGGTCCAGAGAAAATGCTAGGGCTCTGCTGATTTCAAAACTGAACCAGACAACTCAGTGGAGTAGAAAACCCTCTTCTGAATCTTCTCATTTGAAGAGTGAATCAGCATAGCTTCACACGGGGGTTCTCAATCTTATATTTGGAAAAACTGAGGCCCACAGAGGGCCAAACTAACCCAGATGAGACTTGGGATTCAGTTTTCAGAGATAAGGCATAAGCCCTCCTAAGAGCATACAAAGCAAATCACCTCTTCTTTTTATTTTTAAAGATTTTATTTATTTATTTATTTTGATGTGGGTCATTTTTTTTTAAGTCTTTATTGAATTTTTTACAATATTGATTCTGTTTCATGTTTTGGTTTTTTGGCAGCGAGGCACAAGGGACCTTAGTTCCCTGACCAGGGATCGAACGCACATCTCCTGCATTGGAAAGCAAAGTCCTAACCGCTGGAGTACCAGGGAAGTTCCCTCTTCTTTACCAACGCCTTGCAACTTTTAGGACCTCCCTGGTAGCTCAGCTGGTAAAGAATCCACCTGCAATGAAGGAGACCCCACTTCAAATCCTAGGTCGGGAAGATCCCAGACTTCCCACTCCAGTATTCTTGGGCTTCCCTGGTGGCTCAGAGAGTAAAGAATCGCCTGCAATGCGAGAGACCTGGGTTCAGTTCCTGGGTTGGGAGGATCTCCTGGAGGAGGGCATACTGCAAGAGAAGTTATTCTTCCCTCTTCCTATTTATTCTGTCAAATGCCCTGGCTGTTTGGTGATGGGGACAGAAGTCTGGGAGAGACTTTGCAAAGGACTGTCTGTATTGGACTTGGAGTTATTGAAGCTTCTAGCACAGATGACCCAAGGTTCTAAATTAAGAGAATGTTCTCTCTACAAGTTTTTCTTATGTTCAGGCTGTTACTTAGCACCAGCCTTCTGTGACCAACGCAGGTGAAATGAACAAAGAATAAGAAACAGAGTAGAGAGTAACTGACAAAGAGCTCAGATCTCAGCAGCATCACTCACTTCATCTCTTTAAGTGTTACTCTCATCTGTAAAGCAGGGAACTGATAAAATCGGGGGGCAAAAATAACTCACAGGGAGATTACATTACTAACACAGAACGTTGGAATATGATTCCCACCCCTAAGGCAGACAGAACAGCTACTTACGTTGTGCTATTGCTTTCCCCAAACCGCATGTAGGACCCTGAGGAAGAGAAGTTGTTCAGGCCTTCGGACGGGCTCTCCTCGGGGCTCGCGTCGGTGGAGCTGTAGTCACGGTAGTCCTCATCCCGAAGTCTCTGCGTGGACATGGTAACTGGGGGGACAGGGGCGGCACTCAGACCTCCAGTGGCTCGTGCCTTTAGCTCCGAGCCTGGGGTCAGCTCTAGGGCAGAAGCAGCCATTGTCACAGAGCTCAGTGACAGCTGCACTATGGATTAAGTACAGTGAGAATGCCTGATACTGACAGAAATGGAAAAGGTACAAAGTACACATGGGCGGGCTGAGCTCACTTGACTTCTGCCTCCCAACCGACGGTGCCACATTCACAAGTTTCTAAATTTGCCAGCACACCAGGACAGAACAAAGGCGAGGCTCTAGTCTTTCCTATGCCTTAGTTTGGGATTGACAACCCCTTCCACTGAGCTAATTTCTTGGACCCCGGACCCAATAATGACATTTTATCTACATCCATCTTCCCCAAAAGCAAGCTCTTAAAGGACAGGAACCTAAATATTCCTAAGCTGCATTCTATTTTTCCTATGTATTCAGTACAGTAAGAACCTTCTACAGCCCAGAAATCCTGTCCAGATCATCTGATTCTACTCAAACTCTCCAGCAGGTCCCAAAGCTACAAAAGATGTTCCCTTTCTCTCTGCCAGGACCTCTGGTATGTTCTATGCTATGCTATGCTATGCTAAGTCACTTCAGTCGTGTCCGACTCTGTGTGACCCCATAGACGGCAGCCACCAGGCTCCCCCATCCCTGAGATTCTCCAGGCAAGAACACTGAAGTGGGTTGCCATTTCCTTCTCCAATGCATGAAAGTGAAAAGTGAAAGTGAAGTCGCTCAGTCGTGTCCGACTCCTAGCGACCCCATGGACTGCAGCCCACCAGGCTCCTCCATCCATGGGACTCTCCAGGCAAGAGTACTGGAGTGGGGTGCCATTGCCTTCTCCAGGTATGTTCTATACTCTTTGGTATATACTCACTCCCTCATCCTAGGACTCTCTTCTTGCAACCAGCATGAATATTGAGAAACGGAGCTAAAAGCAGCTCAGAGGAAGGCTAGGAGCATGACAGGTACATGCCACTGGCCCTTGTTGCAACATCTCCCTTCCACCCATCTTCCTTTTTAACAGATCTGCCAATTTTTTAAAGACAGTGGAAGAAGAAAACCTTCCTCTTACATGCAGAGGAAGGACAGAGAAGATGGTATCCCCTGGGTGGACTTTGCTTTAGTAATTAAGCAGCAGAAAAGAGAACAACAAGGACTTCGCTAAGATACACTACAAGTATACATTCCAAGAGTTGTGTAAGCTCCCAGAATATGAGGGTCTGTTGCTAAAAGAGCTGTTGGAGGTCACTCCAAACTGCTCATTTTACAGATAAAGAATCAACAACCGCCCCCCCCCCCCCCCCCCCCCCCCCCCCCGCCCAAAAGCTGAAGGGACCTGCTCTGCTACAGCCAGGTAGCAGCCAAGCAGTAAACATACATCCTGACACTGCCTGAATCTGGAAACATCACTGAATACACTGCCAGTTGCAGTGATGGAATATCATAATGAAGGCGAGTCAACTTCCTCCAAGAATCTGCAAGTGAGTAAGGAAAAAACGGTTCATGAACATTAAAAATTGCAAATAAAAATCCTCTGACACTTGGCAGACTGGTACGACCACCTGCCTACAAAGTGCTTTTCCCTATCCTGAATCTCATATGCTGCCTCAGATGCCCGGGGGGAGACAGGACCTCCGAGGGCCATCACACAACGTGCTGTCCCACCTGACACATAACGTTAGCAGCCAGAGACTAGACAGCTCTGTGTCAAGTGCTCCCAGAAGTCCAGCCCCTGGGGATTCTTCAGACCCCAGCTGGCACCTGAGTGATGAAGGGTGATCTCATTTTCTCCCACCAACCACATAACCTCATGAAGAAGGAGCTTGGCAGAAAGCCAGCAAAGGCCTTGGAAGTCCAAGAGGATTCTGCCTCACTTCACCACCAGAGCTGACCTTGCTAAGCATCTAAGAGGGCATCATTTACTCACATGGTGGAAGAATTCAAGGAGTCATCTAAGCTCTTGGGGCAACTAAACTTATAAGAAGGCTGGGGTAGGGGAAATCTATAAAATATCTTAATGTGAACAGTTGAAAGCTGCTACTCGGGTAAAATTGATTAAGTGAGTTTCTATGCAGGACATCCCTGATGGTCCAGCAGCTAAGACCCCATGCTCTTGTTGCAAGGAGCCCAGGTTCAATCCCTGATCAAGGAACCAGATCCCACATGCCTCAACTAAAGATCCTGAGTGCTACAACTAAGATCCAGCATGCCAAATACGTAAATAATTTTTTTTTAAAAAAAGGTTAGTATCTATGCATGTCAGAAGTGTGAAAAGTGAAAGTGTTAGTTGCTCAGTTGTGTCTGACTCTTGCGATCCTATAGACTGCAGCCTGTTCAGGCTCCTCTGTCCAAGGGATTTCCCAGGCAAGAATACTGGAGTGGGTAGCCATTCCCTTCTCCAGGGGATTTTCCCGATCCAGGGATTAAACCTGGGTCTCCTGCATTTCAGGCAGATTCTTTACCATCTGAGCCACTAGGAAAGCAGTCAGAAGACCTGGGTGCTAAAGCTGCCTCTTATCACTAGTTTGCTCAGTGGCCTGAAGCAATTCTTATTTGCCTCAGGTCTTAGTTCCAAATGCTAAAAATTTGGGTGTAGGGGGTATGGTATACTAACCTATCTCTCAGCACCTCTTCCAGGAATCAATGTAATTCTTTATGCAAACACAATGGCTACTTTTGAGTCTCTTCCCACATACCCAAAGCTCTGAGGAACAGAAGCCTTCCAGGTGAACCCTGCATATTACCAAGGGAGAGGAACAGAAAACAGGCACTGACAAGTTCCCCAATCCCTCCCCATCAACCAAGAAACCACTCTTGGTACAGACACTCAATTTACTTCAAACACTGTTAAGAAGCCTCCTCATGTCACTGTAAAAACTGAAGTGACCCACAGCAGATTATCACTAAGAAAAGTGCTCAGAAAGAAGCTGAAATCTATAGATCAAAAGTCCAGTGAACAACTGCAGAATGTGGAAGATGTGGCTTGGCAACTGTGCATGTTGAAAAAGGAAAATAATGCTACTTACTGGTTTTAGTTGATGATAAGCTCAACAGAAATCAATGATAACACAGTAGATGCCAATTCTGCTAATGCAATTCTTGGTTTCACTACAAGAAAGAACCCCAGGGAGATGACAGACTGTTCTTTTTCTTGCCATACCTTGTACTCTGTTCCAGGTAGCACACTATAAAGGGGATGATGATCAACTGCTGTATAGCCAGGGGTCAGCACCAAGGTCACTAGGGGGAAAGAAAGCAGGTAAATGAAGAACGGCTGGAAGTCCTGAGAAGGTTCAACCTGGAGAACTGGAAACTCAGGAGGTACAAAAATTGTCTTTCAAAGCTGTTCTAGGGATCAGATTCATCCTTTGAAGCCTCAAAGATTACTCAGAAATGGGATCATTAGGTGGAAAGTAAAGGGAGGCAGGTCTTTGGCATAAGGAAGCCAACTCTCAAAGAAGTTATCCACAGGACTTCCCTGGTGGTCCAGTGACTAAGACTCGACCTTCCGATTCTGGGGGCCCGGGTTTGATCCCTGGTTGGTAACTAGGTCCCAGATGCCACAACTAAAGATCCCGTGTGCCGCAACTAAGACCTGGAGCAGCCAAATACATAAATGAATAAAGATATTTAAAAATATATATGTGTGTGTGTGTGTGTGTGTGTGTGTGTGTGTGTGTGTGTGTATTAAAGGCAGTATCCAGGAACTTCCCTGAGTCCTTGGTTCGGGGGTTAAGATTCCATGCTTCCACTGCAGGGGTACCGGCTTCAATCCCTGGTCAGGGAACTAAGATCCTGCAAGCTGCATGACGGCCAAAAAGGAAAAAAACAAAACAAAACAGGAGTTGTCCAAATGGATCACTCATTCTAGGAGATAGCGTATCTTATTCCTGGAAAGTTCCAAGCAGAAGCCCTTCTCAGAACTGCTAGGCAGGAAATGAGGCCTGTAGAGGGTGGGTGTGATCACTCTCTGGAGGTTACTTCCTTCTAGGGCTCTTCTGGCAACCAAGGCCTCCACGTCTTTTCTCTAGCTATCCCCACTTAGTGCTAGTCTCCTTGGCCACCCTGCCCTGAGCTCTCTGTGATGAAATCTGGTTTCCACCATCTACTGCTATAATTGCTAATTCCTGCCCTGTGGGAGTTTTAATAGACCTTGTTAACTGTCCAAATGAGGGATGTGATATTTAAGAGTTCAAAACAAGCTTGTTCTTCAGGTTCTTAAGGACAATGAACTGAGTTTATATAACATGTGTGGTCCATCAACACGAAGTAAAAAATCTCCATAAAATACTCAGATTCAAGAGAGTACTAAGTAAGAAAAGTCTGCATGTTGGGTGACAAACATATATATTCAAGTGTACATTTGAACCAAAATTGAAACGTCAACTCTTTAAATAACCTTGATAAATGCTCTTCTTTTTCCTTATATAAAAATTAGTTTTAACTAATCAATAATTGCTATTTCAAGGTCTTTTCTCACTTATTTCATATCTACTCTTCCTTAAATCAATGCAGTATACACACAAATGATGTTTAGTTGTAACATAATGGTCTATCATTATATTAATAAAATAATTTGCTTCACTAGCTCCCAGTTAAATTTTGAGCTTCTGCTTCTTTTAATGACTATCTTATAGCTAAAAAATTCCCACATGTAATTTTTAATTTTCAAGTCATATCCTTGGAGTAGAGTTAGGCGAATAGGTTTTTTAAATGGTTTTACTACACAAATGACTGAACTAACCTAAAGTGTCACTAGCAATATATGGACATGCCTATCTCTTATAACCCTGCCAATGTTGGATTTTATTTCTTTTTTTTTTTTTGGCCATGCTACATGGCTTGTGGGATCTTAGCTCCCCAACCAGGGACTGAACCTGGGCCCTCACAGTGAAAGTGCTGAGTCTTAACCACTGGACAACCAGGGAATACATGGATAGTATCATTTTTATTTCTGGTATTTCTGATGAATGAGTGGCTCCTTGTATTTATTTTATTTTACATTTCTTTAATTTCCAAAAAAAGACAATTGATAATCAAGACTTTAAGAGCATCTTTCCTCCACCTATCAGACTCATAGTTTTGAAAATACTTAGCTCATTTTTGAACTCACTTTTGAAAATCTAAAATGTTCTTAAGATAGCTATCTAAGAGTTTAGTGATGGGACTTTACTGGTGATCCAGTGGTTAGGACTCCTTGAATTTCCAATGTAGGCAGTGCCAGTTCAATCCCTAGTCAGGGGGCTAAGATTCCACATGCTGCACAGCAGACTGGCCAAATTTAATTTACTGATTAAATTCTATTCCAAATTTCAGTATAATAAACATGATGACTTCCAGCAAGGAGAATCCATTTATATGAATTTGTAGGTCTCTTTTGGGGCACACAGGAAAGTCAAGGAGGGGAAAAGAGAAGAGGGCAGGAAAGGCACTGCAAGCGTCAGTTTGCTTCATTACCAAAAGCTAAGCAATGCTCCTAAGGGTGACTTGTAAACACAAAAAATATTATCCACTAGAAACGATTAAAACTAATAAATGCAGCAGAGTTGCAGGATATAAGATGCACATACCAAAATCAGTTGTATTCCTTTACACTTTCAGTGAACAAGGTGAAAACAAACTTGAGAAAACAGGTCCATTTACACAGCAACAAAAAGAATCGAATATTTAGGAAGAAATTTAGTCAAGTAGGTGTAAACTTGTACACGAAAACTATAAAACACCATAGAGAAATTAAAGAAGACCTAAGGAAATGAGAAAACATCCTAATATTCATGAACTAGAATATTAAGATGGCAATATTCCCTAAACTGAGGTACAGATTCAGTTGAATCCCTATCAAAATCCCAACTCCTTTTTTGCAAAAATTGACAAGCCAATTCTAAAATCCATATGGAAATTCAGAAGGTCCAAAACAGCCAAAACAAATCTGGAAAAAAGAAAAAAGATGGAGGACTTCCCAACTGCATAACTTAATACAAAGCTACAGTAAGTAACCTCAAGACAGTACAGTATTGGCGTAAGGACAGACGTACAGATCAACTGAACAGAAGTGAGAGTCCAGAAATGAACTCTATACCTAGGTCAAGTGATTTTTGACAAGGGTGCCAAAACAATTCAATGGAGGAAAAAATAGTTTTTTCAACAATTAACGCTGGACAACTAGAAATACACGTGCAAAAAAAAGAAGCTGGAACTCCACCTCCCACCACATACAAAACTTAACTCCAAATAGGACTTCCCTAGCAGTCCACTGGTTAAGACTCTGTGCTTCCAATGCAGGGGTCACTGGTTCAATCCCTGGTCAGAGAACTAAGATTTCATATGCCACTCAGCATGGCCAAAAAAAAAAAAATTCAAAATAGGTCAAAAACCTACATGTAAAGGTTAAAACTATAAAAACTCTTAGAAGAAAATATAAGCATAAACCATTGTAACCATGAATTGAGCAGTTTCTCACATATGACAGCAAGAAACACAAGAAAAAATAGATAAATTAGACCTAATCAAACTTTAAAATGTTTATGCCTCAAAGGATACCACCACGAAGGTGAAAAACAACCCACAGAATATGAAAAGTTTTCTATTAATTATATTTCTGATGAGGTACTTGTGCCCAGAACATACAAAGAACTATTATAATTCAATAATAAAATGAAGCCCAATTTAAAAATGGGCAAAGGACCTAGAGAGCTGTTTCACAGAAGATGTGAAAAAAGCCAATAAACATATGAAAAGATACTCAATATCTTTAGCCATCAGGTAAATGAGAAACAAATACCACATGTGAGGTATCACTTCACATACACCAGAAAGGCTAGAATCAAAGACAAGTAACAGCTGCTGCTGCTGCTAAGTAGCTTCAGTCGTGTCTGACTCTGTGCGACCCCACAGACGGCAGCCCACCAGGCTTTGCCATCCTCGGGATTCTCCAGGCAAGAACACTGGAGTGCGTTGCCATTTCCTTCTCCAATGCATGAAAGTGAAAAGTGAAAGTGAAGTCGCTCAGTCGTGTCCGACTCTTTTCGACCCCATGGACTGCAGCCCACCAGGCTCCTCCGTCCATGGGAGTTTCCAGGCAAGAGTACTGGAGTGGGTTGCCATTGACAAGTAACAGCAAGTACTGGCAAAGATGCAGAGAAATTGTAGAGAATCGTGTCTTACATTGCTGATGAGAAGGTAAAATGGTGCAGTCACTTTGGAAAACAGTCTGGCAGTTCCTCGAAAGGCTAAACATAGTTACCATGAAGAGCAGTGATAGTGTGAGTCACTCAGTCCTGTCAGATTCTGTGTGACCCCACGGACTGTACTGTAGCCTGCCAGGCTCCTCCGTCCATGGGATTCTCCAGGCAAGAATACTGGAGTGGGTTGCCATTTTCTTCTCCAGGGGATCTTCCTGAATCAGGGACTGAACCCGGGTCTCTTGCATTGCAGGCAGATTTTTTACTGTCTGAGCCACCAGGGAAGCCCATAGTTACCATATGACCCAGTAATTCTGGCTATTAGGGATAATGCTGCTATGAACATCTTTGGGTATATTTTTCTACAGGCATACATTCTCATTTTGGTATGCACTTACAGGCATACATTTTCATTTTGGTATGTACCTATGAGTGGTGGATAGGACCCAGCAATTCCACTCCTAGGTACACACCAAAATGAAAATGTATGTCCACAGAAAAATGTACACACAAATATTCATAGCAGCATTATTCCTATTAGCCAAAAAATGAGGGAAAAAAAAACCTGATGAGTGGATAAATGAAATGTGATATATCCATACAATGGAATATTACTTAGCAAAAAACAAAAAAAGAAAAATATGAAATACTGATAGATGTTACAACATGGATGAACCTTGAAGACATTATTCTAAGGGGAAGAAGTCAGTCACAGAGGAACATTTGGGAGCTGGGGGGATTAAGGGGTGATAGCTAAAGGGTTGAGTTTCTTTGGGGTGATGAAATGTTCTGAAAATGACTGTGTTGCACAACTTTGTGAATTCAATAGAAAAGCTGTTGAACTGTAATGCTTTAAATGGTTGAATAGTATGCTATGTGAATTTAATCTCAATAAAACTGCTAAAACAAACAAACTGATCTCTGGGCCCAATCTGATTCAGCCTCAGCATTTAACAGGCTTCTTATTATGATAGGTACACCCCAGGCCTCATCTCCTACCAAAGTTTATGGATTGGTGATATATGCATATTATAAGTACTACTATTATTATAAAACAATCACATTTTCTAGAACCCAGAGAAGCAGTGAATTCTCTAGATATACGCTCTCTTCTCCGTTGCTGGAATTCCAGAAACACGAACAAAGTCATAGACTGTGTTCCTATATGCTGTCTACAAGGAGGGAAGTAAAAATGTCTGACATCCACATGATTTGTTTTCGGAGACATGGGATAGTACTCCATCTGATCTACCACAGAATGACTTCCCTGACTTGAGACTCCTGCCTGAGACAGTGAGGTGCATGGGCAGCCATGAAACAGCTGCTGACCTCAGCAGGCTCTGCACAGGAGCAGCTGAATGAGCAAACTGACTTTTTACTCACCATCATAAAAATCTCTAAACATTAGCACCAGGCATGACTGACAGTTGACCAAGCTCCAGCTTCCCAGTTATAGATGAGAACACCAAAGCCTCAGCTGGTTAACAGTTTGGGATCAGAACCCAGCATACCAGATTCCTAGCCCAGTGTTCTTTCTAACACACCACCTACTCTTCCTAAAATCTCCCTGGGAACAGAACTCAGGCAGGATTAAGTCTACAGGGGAAATCCCACATAACAAAATGTGCATGAGTTCAGAGCCTAGTTATGTGACCCTAATCTCCCTTTGTCTTACTTTCCTTATCTGAAAAATGTTATTAATAACACTTACATCACAATATTGTTATGAATGTAGAAGTAAAAGATGTTAAATATGCTGCTTGGTGCATAATGGACCCTTATTAATGGTAGCAACTATGTTATTACTAGAGAGAAGGAAGTTCAAGGCAGGGAGTCACTACACAAATAAAGTGCCACAGAACTTCCTCCATCCTATCACTCTGGAGAGCTGAGCCAGGTCCCCATCTCAGAAACAATGATCTATCTGCTGAGAGCATCCCAGTAACCCACAGAGACAGAATGCTGAACTTCACGGAAAAGGGAAGCACAGAGGAATCCTTCCTACTGGATAGAATCATTGAGAACTGGCCCTGGGTTGTCAAGGATTCCAAGAGAATGTCTGGGAGAAAAGAGCAGAGATAGCACCAAATATAGCATCAGGAGCTTACTCTTTTTAGTATATGCAGAATGTCCTAGCCAACGGACCCCACACACTCATTAAATAGAAGCTAGCTTTGTGTGCTCAGACCCAGTTAGGCCTGGCCAAAGGAAGAAGGTAAAGGATTCCTCCAAGATCTGAGTTAAGACTCAACGTGAACTTCCTCTTTGGGAAAAAGAGAAATGCTAGCCTAGGACTTAGGGGGTAGTCACATACTTCTGGAAGAAATTAGCAGGACTAGTCAGCAAAAGTAGAAACCAAAGTCCACTCACTCAGCCCAGTTCTAGGATCTCACTCCCAGTCAGGGTGGAAAGAAGGAATATATCATTAACAGTAATGTCTCTTCAGCATCTGATCCTGGAAGAGGTATCAAGAACTTAAAGAACTGAGACACTCGGTGGGGAAGGGAGGCAAGAGAGGGAAAAAAAAGAAAAAGCAGAAGCATTTAACATGAGAATTGTTATCTAAGCGAAGAGAAAAACAAAGCATGCACAAAAGTGGACCCGCTGCTCCACTATCTCTAACTCACATCCCACCTGCTAACAAGTCCAGTCCTAGAATTTCACATAACCTCAGAGTTAGAAGAAAACTTAAATTTTTATCTAGTCTGATCCTCTACCTACCACATTCCCAAAAGTAATTTCCTAATAACAATGACCTCTAGTGACAGGGACTGCCACACGCTGTGTTGCAACATGCTAGAGCACCACTTCTTTCAAAGTTCTTATTCTCACCCAACGGGGAAGGAAACAGTAACCCACTCCAGTATTCTTGCCTGGAGAATCCCGTGACAGAGGAGCCTGGTGGGCTGCGGTCCACGACACGACTGAAGCGACTTAGCATGCATGCATGTATTGGAGAAGGAAATGGCAACCCACTCCAGTGATCTCGCCTGGAGAATCCCAGGGACAGAGAAGCCCAGTGGGCTGCCGTCTATGGGGTTGCACAGGGTCAGACACGACTG
This sequence comes from Bos indicus x Bos taurus, assembly GCF_003369695.1. Classification (NCBI taxonomy): domain Eukaryota; kingdom Metazoa; phylum Chordata; class Mammalia; order Artiodactyla; family Bovidae; genus Bos; species Bos indicus x Bos taurus. Next base: position 48,164,224 of record NC_040082.1, read on the forward strand.
AAGCAACTTAGCAGCATAAGCAGCAGCATTCTCACCCAAAAACCACTTCCATTATGGTATTTCCATCCCCTGGTCCCAGTTGTCATCTCTGGAACACTACAAAAGAATGGAATCCGCCTCCTTATACTGCCTTTAAAATAGACAAAGTTCTGAGCACTTCAAGCTGCAACAGGGATGAGGCCAAATGAACAGATACATGCTTCAAAGGGAAAACAAGGACTCAAGAGCAGACAATTATAAATGGCACAATCAGAAAACAAAGAGAGAGGGACTTAATATCATCATCAGAGCAGGCTCTGTTGCATAAGGCCTCCACCCCAGTCTCAAACTCAGAGCAAATGATCCAGCCTTTGGTGTCCTCTTGACTTCAGGAACACCTTTTAAAAAACCACATTCTAAACATACAATCATGTTAATTACTGTAAAATAGGCTCTCAACAAGAATCAAAGAGGCCCTTGATCATACTTAAAATAATAAAAGTCAAAATCATTTTCAGCTGTCAGCATTTAGCTTAGATATAATATAAACAGTAAGAAAAAAGGAGGTGAATTTCATGGCAACCTATAAACAAGTAGGGAAACTGCTTCCTGGACAACTGTATTAAGAAACAAATGGAGGGAGGAGGTAGGATCTCTCTGGTTAGAAAACAGAGTGAGATAGAGAATGTCAAGGCAGAAGGAGATCTTAGGGATTCCACCCCATCACTGTACAGACTGGAAATCCAAACCCAAGCAAGGATGGGAGTCATCCCGGGTTGCAAATCAAGTGTCAGAACTAGAACAAAATCTCCTAATTCCCCAATCTCGGTTCTTTCCATTACACCAAGCTATCTTCTTTCAGCAAGCCTCAAATAACTGCAAAACATTCATCGGAATAACCAGCATTCCTCAAATCTGACAAGCTACATTAAAAACAAAGCAAAGGTCTTGACATTCTGCAAGTTAACGCTAGCGTTCTCCACAACCTCAGCTGGGAGCCGCCTACCCTCCCAAGAGCATCATACTCTGCTTCTTATTTCATATTTTGGGATGACTTAAACAAAATTGCAGGATGCTTAAAAACATGATGAGTTTGCAGAAAAATCGAGGAACAGTGAATGAGGGAACCACACCCAGAGCCAAGCCGATCTAGCGGCAATTGAGAATGCAAAGCTGAAAAGGGAAGAACGAACGAAGGAAAAGGGTGTTGTTGGTTTTTTGTTTTTTTTTTCCACCTGTCAAATTTTCCGCAGGAGGCAGTCTGGTGAAAAGCAAAAAGCCGCTGGAGTTCAGGGAGACTTGGATTCTAGTCGCAGGGCTGCGACTAACTCACTGGATGACCTTAGGCAACCCCTACTTTTTCTAGGACCTCGATTTCCTCAACAGCTCTAGAAAGTGACTGCAAAAGATAATTTCCCAGAGTCCTGGCAGTTCGGCATTCTATGACCCAAAGACCGGCTATCAGCAATTTCCCAGCAGGGCTCCCGCAACTGCCGGGTCACCTCCCCGCGACGTCTGGACCACTGTAGGAAGCGCAGCAGAAGCCCTAGCTAGTCGTTTCGGTGATCCTTCCCATCTCGGGACCTGTTCCCACACCTGTCAAAAAGGATAGGGAGGTCAAAAGAGACAGCGCGAAGAACACCTCTCATCCGGGAGGGGTGCCCACAACTCACCGCAGCTGCCACCGGGGAGCCGAGGAGACCAGAACTCGCAGCCCAGGCCGGTCGGTGCCAGACCCGGAGCATCTGCTGAACCCGGAGGAAGGCGACTTGGATTCAGCAAAAGGCGACCACCGGCAGCCAGCCCCAGCCCATCAGCGCGCGGACTTACCGCTCGAGTTCCGACTCCAGCTCTGGCTCCCACTTCGGTGCAGCAGCCCACCAGTCCACCAGTTCCTGCCTCAGCTCGAAGCCCTAGCCATCCCCACCCTCCGCTGCCCAAGCAGCCGCTTCCGGGCCCGTCACGTGACCCAGGCGCTCAAACCCTAGGCCCGGGTCACGTGCTCCCGCGCGCGGCTACGCCTCCCCTCTAATGGGCTCGGCTTCGCAGCACCACCTGGCGACGGGGAGCTGAAACTGCGGGAACGACGGTTCTCGGAGTTGGGACTGAGCCGGGCGTCGAACATCTGGGCACCAGTCGAGAGCCCAGCGTCTCAGAGCACGGTCACCTGAGGTGTGGGCTTGTGGAAGGTGGCTCTGTTTTCCACGCGCTGAACTTTCTTTAAGACGTTTCGGTGATCATATGTTGCTTTTATGAATGAAAAACAATACATCTTTTCAAAACTTTAGTCATATTTTTAAACTTTTACCAAACATATGTGGTGGCGACCGGAAGTGGGACTCTGTAAGGCCAATTCTATCTTTTTAACATAGTTAAAAAATTTAACATTTTTGAATGACAACTTTTCAGTATGTTTGAGGTTTATGTCTTATCTACGCTTCTCTTTTACTTTAAAAAATATCTTTAAAAATTTAAAGATTTTTAAATTTTTAAACTTAAAAAGTTAAAGATTTAACTTTAAAAAGATTAGCTACTCAGAGAAACAAACCCACAAATTATTGATACAGCTACAAAATGGATAGATCTTAATTATACTGAAAGAAGTCAGAAAAAAAAAAAACATTGTGTTTATGTAATCTAGAAACTTTAATCTACACTGACAGAAAACACATCAGTGGTTGCCTGGGAATGGTTGTTGAGGTCAGGAGAGAAGAAAGTGATTATAAAGGGACATAAGGAAACTTTCCAGGTGACATATACGTCCATTATCTCGACTGTGGTAATAGTGTCACTGGTGAAGTTATACACTTTAAATGTGTGCAGTTTATCGTATGTAAATTATACCACAATAAAGCTGTTAAAATATTCAGTAAAAATTATAAGTAGAGTGGCAGGGCCTGAGGAGGGGACTTATGGCAGGGAAGCAGCTTCACAGACACCATGGCGGAGGCAGGAGCCCCCAAATTCCTGTGGCAGCACCGTGAAAGGCTGGGAAGTACTGCGCGCCCCTCTCTCGGTGGCTGCACTTCCTGGGCCTGGACAATAAAGACAAGGAGCCAGAGGAGAGGAAAGGCGGGGACCAGAGCCTGGCCAGCAGCCAGCCATACAGACAGCCAAAGGGCCCCACTGCGGCCAGCAGCCCTCTACTCCTGGCTGCCTCCAACCTCGACTCCAGGCTTCCCCAGACCCCTTTCCCGTGGATTCCAGCAAGGCCTTTGCCCTGACCCTGGCAGCACGTTGACCAACACCTGGTGGCCAGTGAAGGTTTACAGGCTCAACAACGACGAGCAGTGGGACAACCAAGGCGCTGGGCATGTTGTCCAGTTGTGTGGAGTAGCTGAGGGCATGTCCGTGCTAGTCTGGGCCACTGGAAGAGGGAATGGCAAACCACTTAGGTATTCTTGCCTCAAGAGCCCCATGAACACAAGGAAAAGGCAAAAAGTTAGGACCCCGGGAGATGAACTCCCCAGGTCAGTAGGTGCCCAATATGCTGCTGGAGAAGAATGGAGGAACAATGGAGAAACTCCAGAAACAATAAAGAGACACAGCCAAAGTGAAAAAAAACACCCAGTTGTGGATGTGACTGGTGATGGAAGTAAAGTCTGATGCTATAAAGAACAATATTGCATAGGAACCTGGAATATTAAGTCCATGAATCAAGGTAAATTAGAAGTGGTCAGGAGATGGCAAGAGTGAACATTGACATTTTAGGATTCAGTGAACTAAAATGGATGGGAATGGACAAATTTAATTCAGATGACCATTATATCTACTACTGTGCGCAAAAATTCCCTAAAAGAAATGGATTAACCCTCATAGTCAACAAAAGAGTCCAAAGTGCAGTAGTTGGGTGCAGTCTCAAAAAGGACAGAATGATCTTGGCTCCTTTCCAAGGCAAACCATTTAGCATCACAGTAATCCAACCACTGATGTAGAATAAACTGAAGTTGAATGATTCTTTGAAGACCTACAGGACCTTCTAGAACTAACACCAAAAAAGATGTCCTTTTCATCATAAAGAGAAAGTGTTAGTCGCTTAGCCGTGTCCAACTCTTTGCGACTCTATGGACTGTAGCCCACCAGGCTCCCCTGTCCAAGGGATTTTTCCAGGCAAGAATACTGGAGTGGGTTGCTGTTTCTTTCTCCACAGAATCTTCTCAACCCAGGGATTGAACCTGGGTCTCCTGCATTGCAGGCAGATTCTTTACCATCTGAGCTACCAGGGAAGCCCCATTATAGAGGACTGGAATGCAAAAGTAGGAAATTAGGAGATGCCTCGAGTACCAGGCAAGTTTGGCCTTCAAATACAAAATGAAGCAGGGCAAAGGCTAACAGAGTTTTGCCTAGAGAATGCACTGGTCATAGCAAACACCTCTTCCAACCACACAAGAGAGGACTCTACACATGGACATCACCAGATGGTCAATACTGGAATCAGATTGATTATATTCTTTGCAAAGATGGAGAAGCTCTACACAGTCAGCAAAAACAAGTAATACAGTAACATGTTCTTATTTAAAATGTTTGACAATATATGACTCTGTAAACAGTGAAAATTCCTCTTCTCCCAAATTCGCTATCTTCTCCAAAGATTTACAGTTACCATCATGTTACTGTTGTTTTCTAAACACTATGCTATGTATTTATAGAAATATCTATATATATGCATGTACAGATCATGGTGCTAAAATTTAGAATCATGAATACTAGTACTTACTGTTTTGCTTAAGATTTTTATTCTTCACTGTTTACATTGTTTAAATTATTTCATAAATGTATACTACTTTACATATATATGTTCAAAATCTCTATGTGTTCTATAACCTATTTATATGTTTTTAAAAATCTACTCTGGTTGGTTCATTTCACCAGGGGGAAAAAAAAAGAATGTAGATTCATGCCCAGTCAAAATAAGAGGATGAATGAGTTCATCCCATCCCTGGTAGAACTCCCCAGTTCATTGACTGCTCAGTGCCAGGAACTATGCTTGAAGTGCTGCTGAGCCCAAGTCCAGAGTGCCTCTTTTAGGTCACCTCCAGGCCTCAAATTTCACTTATTCTATGGCTCCTCCTAGTATTCTACCCCAAAAGACAGAACTTATTGGAATTACTGATGCAAGTGGGAATTTGCCTTCCCCGTCTGCACCGGGGAGGCCTTGGCTGTAGATAGGATTCTTCCTCCCATGATGACTGAGAGTGAAAAGAAAGTGAAGTCGCTCAGTCGTGTCCAACTCTTTGTGACCCTGTGGACTGTAGCCTACCAGGCTTCTCCATCCATGGGATTCTCCATCCATGGGATTCTCCAGGCAAGAATCCTGGAGTGGGTTACCATTTCCTTCTCCAGGGGATCTTCCCAACCCAGGGATTGATCCTGGGTCTCCCGCATTGCAGGCAGACACTTTAACCTCTGAGCCACCAGGGAAGCCCTATTATACCTTTCTTAGAGAGACTTTTTAAAAAAGGCTGCACAATTTTCAGATACTGTTAGGACTCTATCAGCCTTTTCATTGGTGGTGGTTTGGTCACTGAGTCTGTCCAACTTTTGTGACCCCATGGACTATAGCCTGCCAGTCTCCTCTGTCCATGGGATTGCCTAGGCAAGAATACTGGAGCGTGTTGCCCTTTCCTTCTCCAAGGGATCTTCCCGAATCAGGGATCGAACCTGGGTCTTCTGCCTGTGGAATATAGCCCACCAGGCTCCTCTGTCAGTGGAATTCTCTAGCAAGAACACTGGAATGGGGTGCCATTTCCTTCTCCAGAGGGTCTTCCAGACCCAAGGATTGAACCCACGTCACTTATGTCTCCTGCATTGGCAGCCGGGTTCTTTACCACTAGCGCCACCTGGGAAGCCCAACCTTATTATTGCTGCTGCTAAGTCGCTTCAGTCGTGTCTGACTCTGTGCGATCCCATAGACGGCAGCCCACCAGGCTCCCCCGTCCCTGGGATTCTCCAGGCAAGAACACTGGAGTGGGTTTCCATTTCCTTCTCCAGTGCATGCAAGTGTAAAGTGAAAGTGAAGTTGCTCAGTCGTGTCCGACTCTTAGCGACCCCATGGACTGCAGCCTACCAGGCTCCTCCATCCATGGGATTTTTCAGGCAAGAGTACTGGAGTGGAGTGCCATTGCCTTCTCTGAACCTTATTATTATGAAGCCATAATTATGAAGCCATAACTAGAAATTAGAGACTTCCATGCTGTCCAGTGGATAAGAATCCACCTGCCAATGCAAGGGATATGGATTTGATCCCTGGACCAGGGACTAAGATCCCACATGCTTCGGGCAGCTAAGCCCATGACTCACAACTACTGAGCCTGGTCTTCCTAAAGCCCCTGCTTTGCAACAAGAGAAGCCATTACAATGAAAAACCCATGCACCACAGCTAGAGAGTAGCCCCCTCTCAGTGCAAATAAAGAAAGCCCGTGGTTAGCAAGGAAGAGCCCGTGTGCCACAAAGAAGACTGAGTGCAACCAAAAATAAAATGAAAGAAAGAGAAAACCTAGCACACAACAGCGTATCTCTATATCTTTGCCAGATAACCCCTATCTTTGCCAGGTAATTTTCCCCAATCTATACAACTCTCTACCTCTGCTCCCACTGTTTACTCAAAAAATAAAGATTTCCAATGCAAAATGGATGTGTAAATAACTGTTTTGACTCTTACAAACTATTTTAAAAGCAAAAAGGAAAAAAACTTTGCAAATTCTTTTTCAACAAAACCAGAAGAGAAACAGAATCCACAGATACCAAAATACATGTAAGGGCCTGTAAAGCATCTGAGACTAGACAGAAACTGTGTAGGAGAAAGGAGAAGAAACTCAGGAGTGAAGGATCTGACAGGGGTTGGGGATGGGGGTAGATCTTAGGAAAGCATCAGTAAAAACTGCATGAAAGTGAAAAGCTCACTCAGAGTTGCACAGCTATATCCCTTTTGTCTGAAACAACATGCATGGACAGTTTAGCAAAACTAACAATAAAAACTCTCCTAAACCTCATTCAGATGGGGAAGACAAAGAAGATGAAGACAACAGAAAGAATATTGTGGCGGTTTTTGCCATACATTCACATGCATGAATGTATGGCAAAAACTGACATACTATTGTAAAGTAATTAGCCTCCAATTAAAATAATAAAATTTTAAAAAAGTAAAAATTAAAAAACAACAATGTGCTTTAAAAAAGAATATTCTGGACTTCCTTGGTGGTCCAGTGGTTAAGAATCCATGTGCCAGTGCAGAGGCAAGAATCTTCCTGATCTAGGAAGATTCCACATGTCACGGGGCAGCTAAGCCCATGCACCACAACTATTGATGCCTGCATGCCTTAGAGCCTGTACTCCACAGAAGAGAAGCCACCCCAATGAGAAGACTGCACACTGAAACTGGAGAGTAGCCTCCTTTTGCCATAGTCAGAGAAAGCCTGCACACAGCACTTAAAACCCAGGACAACCAAAAACAAATAAATAAATATTAAAAAAAAAGAATACTCTGAGAAAAACTATAGATTTTATATTTTAAAATTTTTAATTAAGTAAAAATTTGGAAATTTAAATATAGTTAATTAGAGAAATCAAGAATCAAATAGAATAGTAAGAAAGTAAGGATAAGAAAATATGTTAATTTTCTTATCAGTAAATATTTATACAGTGGACTTTCCTGGTGGCTAAGCAGTAAAGAATATGCCTCCAATTCAGTCTCAGGATTCCGTCTCTGGGTTGGGAAGATCCTCTGGAGAAAGAAATGGCAAGCCACTCCAGTATTCTTGCCAGGGAAATCCCATGGATGGAGGAGCCTGGTGGACTAAAGTCCACTGGGGCCACAAAAGGTTCGGACATGACTGAGCAACTGTGCACATGCACACACACAGCTAAGTAAGATACGTATCAAGTCAGCAGGCGTATCTGCTGTGGAGAGTAGAAGAGGGAGTTTAGAGGCAGAAGGAAGGGATTGCAACCTCTTTATTTTTATTTATTTATTTTTGACTGTGCCTCGCAGCACATGGGATCTTACTAAGTTTCTCTACCAACAATCGAACCTGTGCCTTCTGCAATGGAAGCTTGGAGTCTTAACTAGTAGACCACCAGGGACATCCCCACAACCTTTTAAAATAGTCAAGAAAGGTCTCACTGAGAAGGCAAAATGTAAACAAAAACCTGAAGTAGGTGAAGGAACAGGCCATGTGGACTTCTTTTAGGGAGAGCATTCTGGGCAGACGGAATAGTATATGGGCCTGGGGTGGGAGTGTGCCTCACCTGTTTGAAGAATGACAAGGAGGTCACTGTGGCTGGAGCAGTGAGAGTTAGTGAAAGAGAAGTAGATTAGGTCAGAGCAACACCGAGGGTGGAAATTGTATAGTGCTCTGTGAGCCACTTTAAGGGGTGTGTGTGTGTGTGTGAATGAGATGGGAAGAGATTTGAGGAGTTTCAGCAGAGGAGTGCCATGATCTGACTTGGGTTTTAAAAGGGTGCTTTGTCTGTTGGGTTGATATTGGCAAAGACACAAACAGCAAGATCTGTTGGGAGGCAGTTTGCAGCAAGTCAGAAGATTGTGATGACTTGACAAGAGTGACAGCGGTGAATGTGGTCAGTTTCTGAAAGCATTTTTATAATAGGTTGGATATGTTGATGGACTGTAAGTGGAATATGAGACAGAGGAGACAAATATTTTGGTCTGAGCAACAGGAAAGAGAATTGCTTTTAACTAGATCAGAAAGACAATGGCAGGAATAGGTTTGAGTGGGGAGGAATTAGAGATTATTGTGTGTGAAGCTCTTATTAGCCATCCAAGGGAAAAGGTTAGGTAGGCATTGGAATGATTGTGGAGAGGAGAGAAATCCAGCCTAGAGATAAAAATGTCACCATTGTCAGCAAATTAATGGTAGTTAAGCAGAGAGACTAGATGAGATCATCAAGGAAGTGAGTGCAAATAAAGACGAGAGAAAACCTAAAAATCAAGTATGGGGGAGGACAGAAAGATGATTATGAATGAGCAAAAGTGACCATGAAGGCATGGTCATTGAGCTAGGAGGAAAACCAGGAGTGGTGGTGTCTTGGAAGCCAACTGAAGCAAGTTATTCTAGAAGGGGAAGGACTGCCTATGTCAAATGCTACTGCTTGGTCATGTAGAAAGAGGACTGAAAACAGACCATTGTATCTAGTAAAGAATAAGCACTGATGGGGACTTCTCTAGTGGTTGAGAGTCCCACTGCCAATGTAGGGGACATGGGTTCGATCCCTGGTTCAGAAGGATCCCACATGCTGCGGGGCAACTAAACCTGTGCACTACAACTACTGAGCCAGCACTCTAAGCCTGTGAGCTGCAATTACTGAAGCCCAAATACCTAGAGCCTGTGCCCCACAATGAAAAGTAATCCCCACTCACCGCAGCTAGAGAAAGCCAATGCAAAACAAAAAAGACCCAGAACAGCCCCCTCCCCCCAAAAGAATAACCATTGATGGTGCTCAAAAGAACAGATTTGATTGGGTGCTGGGAGTGAACCCAACTCTGGAGGGAGTTCTTGGCCAGTATTATTTATCTGTATCCCAACCAAACACCACCACACCCAATGCCCCTGTACCCTAAATTATTTTGAAGCAAATTCCAGTTATATCCCTACAGAAAAAAATAAGGAGAATGGTGAGATTGTGTGTGTCTTATGAGTCCTGCTCAGTTTCCCCTTTATCTTTCCATCTCTCCTTTCAGGACTTCTTGAGTCCCCAGTCCATTTCCTTTACACTCTATGACAGATGGGGAAAGTGCCATTCACAGCCAATTACTTAAGAGGGGATGGGATCCAAAGGTCAGTCCCCTCACCTTTAGGTGGGACCAGCTCAGTGATGCAAGCTGTGCTCCAGCTTTCCCCATGGGATCCGGCTGAAGCGAGTCTCCAGCTGAGACTGCATCCTCACTTAGCCTTTCCCTTTTTCTTCACTTCTGCTTCCCTCTCATCCCTTCTCCTGAGAATGCTGCTCCTGCTGCTAAGTCGCTTCAGTCGTGTCCGACTCTGTGCAACCCCATAGACAGCAGCCCACTAGGCTCCGCCGTCCCTGGGATTCTCCAGGCAAGAACACTGGAGTGGGTTGCCATTGCCTTCTCCTCTCCTGAGAATACTCCCTCAGTAAATCACTTGCTCAAGAAACCCTATCTCAGCTTCTCATTCTAGGCATAAAGCATCATCCCCATTTTACTGATGAGGAAAAGTAGACTTTATTTATTTTATTTTTTAAATGGAGGGAAATTGCTTTATAATGTTGTATTGGTTTCTGCCGTATGACAATACAAATCAGCCACAATTATGCATATATCACCTCTCTCTTGAGCCTCCGTCCCCTCCCTGCATCCAACCCCTCTAAGTCATCACAGAGCACCAGTCTGGGCTCCCTAGGTTATATAGCAGCTTCTCATCAGCTATCTGCTTCACCCATGGTACTGTATATATGTCGATGCTACTTACTCTGTTCACTCAACTCTTTCCTTCCCCCACTGTGTCCACAAGTCCAAAAGTAGACTTTAGAAAGATTAAAAACACTCACTCATGTTCACATGGCTAATCAGGGCTGAAGCCAGAATTCCAGCGACCACATACTTAATCATCTCACCACACCCACCACTCAGCAGCATCCAAAGTTAATGAAGCAGGAGAGTGGAGAATGTCCTTGAAGGGCTGAGAACATGCAGGAGCCCAGCCTCCTTGGAGAAAGTGAGCAGGCTATTATGTCAAAACTGTTGAGATACAGCCTGTCTACCTTCTGTAGCTCTGGCTAGGTGACATTACCTCTTGGGGGTTAACCTCCCTGAGCCTCTGCCTCCTCACCTATCAGCCAGAAAAGGGTCTGATGGGTGTCAGAGCATTTGGCCCACCAACACAAGAAGTGATTCTGATTTTTCTCAGTGTCCTCCTCAGACCTGGTGAACATGAGGATAATATGCCTTCTTTGCCTCTTTGGGTTCTTCAGTCAGGAATTGGAGTTGTTCAGCCTCATGAGGATGGGAAAGGGCAAAGCGACTTACAGACACCTTAAAAGAAGAAGAATTCCTGTCCCCGGTATCTCAGAGTGACCCCAGGAAAGTGATGGTATTGATAGTAAGATCTCAGATGCACTCGGTACTTGCCATGTGCTTTACAACTGATTTACTCCCCACCTAAAATCTTATATGAGATCGTTATTTTTAATTCCACTTAATAGGTCAAACTGAGGCAAGAAGGCAGAAAAACTATGCCCAAAGTCTCACAAGAATCTAAGTATTGAAGCCAGGAGACAAGCTCTGCATAACTCCACAGCTGGTGTTCTTAAAAAATATCATGGGTTGAAACCTACTTGTTAATAAATGAAGTCCATACTCACACTTTGTGAATTGAGGGATCTTTTTGCTTTTTTCTTCTTCTTTTATCAACATGTTTCTGCTCCTTCGTTTTTTTCTTGTAGTTGTTTCTTTTCTTTCTGCTTTATTTTCTTTTTCTTCTTTTTTATACCACTAGACATAAAGAGAATGAGGGATTCTTCCAGGGAGCTTCCTTTAATTCTAGATTATCAGAGCTGGAAAGCCCCATTGGGTCAGTGAGCCCAACCTGTCATTCTCAGTGGAGGCCTAGAGATAAGGGGCAGTATTCCCAGAGTCACACACATCATGTGTTTCTTGGCTCTTGCTTCCAAGCCCAGAGGTTACCAAATAGCACAGATAGAATGAGCATATTTGGTTAAGGAGGAAAAACACCCGGGGTGCACAACGCAGTCTCTGTATACATATCTGGATTACATGAATTTAAGATGGTGTGGTATAAAATATTAAAGTTCTACTTCATAGGCAGAATTTAGGGTACTTAGAATCCCACTCAAATTTAAAGTTTCACAGGGTATCCCGTAATAGCACAACTGATGTTCAAAAGAGTTAACTGTAAACTGTGCTGCTCTCTGCCCAATTTTGTCAGAAGCCAAAGAAAAATGCCTTTGTTCACATGGAACTTCTGTGGGCGAATTGAGTTATTTATTAGCCATAGTGTAAGCATCTATTGTTAGTGTAATTTAAAATATTCTATAAGCCATAACAGTATAATTTGAGAATTCATTCAGTGGCACAAGTGCCGAAAAGTTAACTTAGAAATTCTTAGTTTGGAAATGGAAATCGGAAATTGCTATAGAAAAGAGAAATTAAAAACATCTAAACACATCAAGATGTAACATGCAGATGACAAAGGAGAGTGCATTCCATTTAGTAAATTAGCAACACGGTTGAAATGAAAAGCAGCCTTTAAAGCAAGGGCCTCACTATGGGAACAAACAGCAACTCAGACACTAGGAAAAGTGCTGGTGCTCTATCGACACACTGCAATGCGCCTCTGAGCCAGGCTCTTGTGACTTGTGATAATTAGAAAGGGAGTAATGATGGTAAATTTTATCACTAGTGTCTTTGTGGTAAATGAAGTATGTTTAGAGGGGAAAAAATGTGTTACAAACTTAAGAGATTTATGCATTCCGCAGACTCAGAGAAAAATTTTGTGGACTGTCCAAAAGCCCATCCAGAGAATCCAGTAGGACCACTCTACCATCAATACAACATTCTGATGTATGGGAGAATGCTCAAGGGATGGGAAATTCTGCAGGGGCACAGAACCAGAGGGCATATGTGAAAAAATGCCAATTGCCTGTCAACCTAAGCTAACCTGCAGGCAGGATTGCAAGAACAGGAGCATTGTCAGTGTGTGTGTATGAGAACCCGAGTACACTCCTTAGAATCAAATGCTGCTCTTACAGGAGCACATCCAAAGAACAGTCTTTAAAACGTATTATATCGCTTCGTGGGGTGTGCATTGGTCAGTGAGGTACCATAAATGAGTATAGGGATACTGATATTGGTACTTTTCCTTCAGGGGCAACCAGGTGGCTGGAGCTTCTGAGACAGTTACCTAAAGTCATGAGCAATTATTTTATCCTGACAATGTATAAAATGTTAGCATTTTCCACATGTGTTATGGTATAAAAGAGATTGGGAACCATTGAATAAGTTTTAGTGTTTGTATGATTTTTTTGTTCAGGTGGAGATACTTTTGAGAATGAAAGGAGCTGTATTCACACCAGAACACCGGGAATATAGTGGGACTATTCCAGGAAAACCAGGATGTGTGGTGGAGTATGCAGAATGATGGTCCCCAAAGATGTCTAGGTCCTAATTTCCACAGCCTGTGAATATGTTACCTTAGATGGCAAAAGAGACTTTGCAGCTGTAAGTTGAAGCTCTTGATGAAAGGAGGTTATCCTAGATTGTCTCAGTTGGGCCTAATGTAATCACAAATGTTCTTATAGGAGGGTAGCAGGAAAGTCAGAGAAGGGAGAAGATGCTACTCTACTGGCTTTGAAGATGGAGGAAGGGGTCACAAGCCAAGGGAATACAGGCAGCCTTTAGAAACTGGAACAGCAAGGAAGCAGATTCTTCCTAGAGCCTCCAGAACACAGCCCTGCCAGCATCTTGATTTTAGGACGTCTGACTTCCAAGAACACAAGGTAACAAATTTGTGTTGTCTTATGCACAAAATGTATAATTTGCTAAAGCAGCAATAGAAAACTAACACAGATAACTGTTTATAAGAAGTTTATGCTTACATAATTTTTAAAAGTACAAAGATATGTTGAAAGGAACTAAAATGAAATAATTATATTGAGAGGAGGGGTGGGGGAGGTTGACAGGTGTAAATTTTCATCTAACATCATGTTGATTAGTTGAAAAATGTCATTGAAGTGTATTATACAAAGAAATGGAGAACTAAAGAACTAAAACAAACAAACAAAAACAATTAAAAAAAAAAGAGAGAGAGAATTGCTCCAGTAAGAGGAATGGAGATGGTCAGATAAGAAGACTCTAGCTTTTAATTAAAAATCTCTTGGTTAAAAAAAATTAAGGATTTATCTATGGACATCTTTCTTAGAATATGAATATTACTTTTTAGAGTGTGTGTTGGGGAGCCTCCAAGAGCTTACTCGTCTCAGGTTCTCCAAAACTCTAGCTTCCAATCTACCTGAAAACAGTATACAGCTTCCATCTCACCCATACACACTCCCCTACCTCTGACTCAGCCAAGAGCTTCCTTGATCTCAGTCTCACACAGGACAACACCAACTGGTAGGTCCTCCTGAAATGAGGCAGGAAAAGGCCAGACTGGATGAGGAATATTCCTAGGACTGGGCCCAAACTCTTAAAAGATCTGGAGCAAACCCACTAGGTCCTGTCTGTAGAGTGGGCGGGCAGACCTTGGGATTACCTCACAATGGTAACAAAGAACCTGGCAGACCTTAGAAGAGAGAAGAGCCTCCTGGTTGCCACTGAAGAAAACACTGATGTAGGAGCCCAAAGAGAAGGGCTGAGGCTGACTCTGCCATGTCTTAGCAAATCCCTTTCATCTGGGCTTCAGTTTCTCACCAATGAAATTAATAGGGGAGGAAATTCATCTCCCACATCTTTCAGTTCTGTGAGTCCTTCTTTTTCGTACTTTAGCAACACCCTTCCTCCAAAGATGACTGGATGGGCCCTCAGTCAGTCAGCCACAGAATCATTATATATCACACTTTAGAGTTCCTTTGAGATGGTCTGCTACAATCCATTCATTCTTGGTTTTTTTTTTGGGGGGGGGGTACCCCTCGTGGCTTTCGGGATCTTAAATCCCCAACCAGGGATTGAACCCATCTCCCTGCAGTGGAAGCACTGAGTCCTAACTACTGGAACACCAGGGAAGCCACCTCCCCCCAATTCATTTTTTATATGGGGAACTGGACCTCAGAGAGACAAAGGTATTTGGTCAGGGTCACGCTTTATGAGAGGTATGAGAGCGTCTGGGTTCTCCTCTGAATCCTCAGTTAGACCCTGGGGTTTTGTGGTCACAATTTGCCATGTGACGGTATTGAATGGTACCTGTTTAATATGAAAATACATTGTGACTGTGTTTTTTTAAAAATACATGTAAGATGCTATTAGGGACAAAACAACCGTATAAAAAAGATGAGTGGCTATATTAGTTTCCTATTGTGTTAGTTGCTCAGTTGTGTCTGACTCAGCGAATTGCTATCTAATAAATTACATAAACTTTGTGGCTTAAAATGACTTACATTTATAGTCTCTCAGTTTCTGTGGGTCAGGAGTTCAGGCATGGCTTAGCTGGGTCCTGTGCTTATAGGGGCTCACTGGGTGCAACCAGGTTGTTGGCTGAGCTCTAGTCTCATCTGGAGGCACAAATGGAAAATAATAGCCCTCCAAGCTCAGGTTTTTGGCACAATTAATTCCTTTGCTATTGTAGGACTGAGGGCCCCAGCTTCTTGCTGACCCTCAGCTCTTTGCTGACTCTCAGCTCCTAACCATGTGGGCTTCCTAACATGACCACTTACTTCTCTAAAGTCAGCTGGACTTTTTGTTTGCTTGTTGAATATCTCCTTGTTGCAGGTCTTAAATTTTGTCTTGTGAAATATGACATGTATAAAGAAAGGTTTATAAAACATATATGTCTAGTTTAAAGAATATTAGAATAAATATCTGTATGCCCACCACTCAAGAAATAAGCTGTTGACTTTGAAGTCTCTAGAATTTGTCGGTAAAACAAAATCTCATATAACATGATGTAATCATGAAAGTGACATTACATCATCTTTGCCACATTCTATTAGTTAGAAGCAAGCACAGGTCCCACTCACACTCAAGAGGAGGAGATAAACAAGGGCATGAATGCCATACATATCAAAGGAGGCAGCATGTTAGAGTCTATCACCACAGCAGTAAAAATTGTGTGTATAGAAAGGACCGAAATTTCTACTCCTGTCAAGACAAGTGAGAAGAGGGCTAAGGTTTAGCCTTTGGATTTGGCAGTGGGAGGCATCGTTGCCATTGGCAAGAGCAGTTTCAGTGAAGTAATAAGGATGAAGTCAGCTGAAGTAAAGCCAACAGAATGAAAAGTGAGAAATTGGAGAGAGTAAGTAGAGATGACTCTTTTAAGGAGTTTTACTGTGAAAGGGAACAGAGAGATGAGAGATGAAAGGTCCTGTGGTATGTTTATATGTTCATGGGAATGACGCAATGGAAAGTAAAGGTTTGATGATGCAAGAGAGAGGGAAGGATCTTTGCAGGAGGAAGGCTCTGGAATAGGTGAAGGAAAAGGGATGAGATCCAGTGCACAAGATAAAGGGACTTAGGGCAGGATGAGGATGACTCACCTATTCTCACGGCAGAAAAAGCCTAGTTAGTCTGTGCGTTCGGACACATGTCAGTGTGTGGATTTAGTGGCTGGAGGATAAGGAAGTTCTCTTATGATTGCTTCTGTTTTCTCAGTGAAATAAGAACAATGTCATCAGCTGACAGTGAAAAGAGGGAGAGTAATGGAGGTTTGAATTCAGGAAATAGCCTCTTAAAGAGTGGAAGAGCAACATAAATAAGACAAATAGGTTTGCCCCACAGTGCTAGGACTCACCTGAGGTTTCGTTTTTGTTTTTTTAATTGGAGGATAATTGCTTTACAATGTGTTAGTTTCTGCTGTACAACAATGTGAATTAGCCATGTATGAAAGTGAAAGTGGAGAGTGAAAAAGTTGGCTTAAAGCTCAACATTCAGAAAACGAAGATCATGGGATCTGATCCCATCACTTTATGGCAAATAGATGGGGAAACAGTGGAAACAGTGTCACACTTTATTTTGGGGGGCTCCAAAATCACTGCAGATGGTGACTGCAGCCATGAAATTAAAAGACACTTACTCCTTGGAAGTAAAGTTATGTCCAACCTAGGTAGCATATTCAAAAGCAGAGACATTACTTTGCCAACAAAGGTCCATCTAGTCAAGGCTATGGTTTTTCCTGTGGTCATGTATGGATGTGAGAGTTGGACTGTGAAGAAGGCTGAGCGCCGATGAATTGATGCTTTTGAACTGTGGTGCTGGGGAAGACTCTTGCGAGTCCCTTGAACTGCAAGGAGATCCAACCAGTCCATTCTGAAGGAGATCAGCCCTGGGATTTCTTTGGAAGGAATGATGCTGAAGCTGAAGCTCCAGTACTTTGGCCACCTCATGTGAAGAGTTGACTCATTGGAAAAGACTCTGATGCTGGGAGGGATTGGGGGCAGGAGGAGAAAGGGACGACAGAGGATGAGATGGCTGGATGGCATCACTGACTTGACGGATGTGAGTCTGAGTGAGCTCCGGGAGTTGGTGATGGACAGGGAGGCCTGGAGTGCTGCGATTCATGGGGTCGCAGAGTTGGACACGACTGAGCGACTGAACTGAACTGATGCTATGCTATACTAAGTCGCTTCAGTTGTGTCCAACTCTGTGCGACCCTATAGACGGTAGCCCACCAGGCTCTGCCGTCCCTGGGATTCTCCAGGCAAGAATACTGGAGTGGGTTGCCATTTCCTTCTCCAGTGCATGAAAGAGAAAAGTGAAAGTGAAGTCGCTCAGTCGTGTCCAACTCTTAGCGACCCCATGGACTGCAGCCTACCAGGCTCCTCCGTCCATGGGATTTTCCAGGCAAGAGTACTGGAGTGGGGTGCCATTGCCTTCTCCGAACTGAACTGATACATATAAACCCTCCCTCCTGTGCCTCCCTCCCACCCCCTCCTTCCCACCTGTCTAGGTCATCACCGAGCATGGGGCTGGACTCCCTGCGCTATATGGCAGCTTCCCACTTGCTATCTATTTTACACATGTAGTGTATATATGTCAATTCTACTCTCTCAATTTGTCCCACCCTATCCTTCCCCCATTGTGTCCACAAGTTCGTTCTCTATGTCTGTGTCTCTATTCCTGCCCTGCAAATAGGTTCATCAGTACAATTTTTTCTAGATTCCCTATATATGTGTTAATATATGATATTTGTTTTTCTCTTTTTTACTTACTTCACTCTGTCTGACAGACTCTAGGTTCACCCACATCACTACAAGTGACCCAATTTAATCCCTTTTTATGGCTGAGTAACATTCCATTGTATATATGTACCACCTGAGGTTTTCATAAGTTGAAAGTGTGACTGGTTGGCAAACCTGCCTTTTGCTCTCTAGCCACATTCAATGGCTTGGGTGTAGTCTTAAAGCAGAGGCAAAGGTGCATCGGGACAGTGTTGTGGCTTTGAAGGATGGCTGCAGAACAAGGAGAGGGACAAGAGGATGGGAGTATGTAGCAGGGAGCCTGCACGGTTGACCAGTCACTGGGTGGAAAAGGGAGTGAAGCTATGTGGGGATGAAGAGCGGTGGCTGGGTCACAGACTTTTTAGCATTAGACGAGAGACCCTGATGTGGTCACAGTCTGGTAGGGTCTGCACACTAGTGGGTGTGAAACAGACCAGCCGGAGTTGGTGGGGCACCCAGAAAATAGGGTGCTTGAAACAGAGGCTTTGAAGGTGGCGCAGGAACACAACACTATAAATCAACTATACTCCAGTAAAACTTAAAAAAAAACAAGAGTGGTACAGGTTTTGATAATGACAAGGTCTAGGGTGTGATGGTAGAAGGGAATGTGTGGGGTAGGGTGGAGAACAAGCTATTTGGAAGCAAAAGGGGTCAAGAATTTAAGAGACTGGAGCACAGATGACTCTTTTATATGGATAAACGTATCAAGAATGATCACAACAAGGGACTTCCTTGGTGGTTCAGCGGCTAAGAATCCATACTTCCATTGCAGGGGTCCCAGGTTTGATCCCTGGTCAAGGAACTATATCCCACATGCTGCAACTAAGTCTGAGCACAGCTGAATAAATCAATAAATAAAAGTATGATAATAGGGAAATGGTGGAGGAAGAGAGATAGGGCAAGAGAGAGATAAAAACAGTGAGAGAGAGAGAGAGAAGATGCTAGGTGGAAGAGGGGGCCGGCCTGAGGGTTGTGCACGCCGAAGCAAGTAGAAGTGCCGTGGTATGCTGGCCCGTGTTCCCGAGGAGCCAACTGTCTTAGAGAGGAAGGAGGAAAGAAACAGGAACAAGGATCCTCCCTGGCTCCTGGCCATGTGATATGAGGAGAGGGGAGCCTCTCTCAGAGGCCTGCAGAGGAAGCAGTGACCTTAGGGGGATGCTGAATTTAGTTAGGGCAAGGAGGTGAAAAGAACATTGCTGTGCGGGAGACTTAACCTCTTTTTCAGGAAGCCTTCCTATTTATTACACACACTCAGCCTTTTGAAATTTTCCTTCAGAGCACTTATCACAGTTGAAAAACTTTTTTACTTCTGTATGGGAAACCCTGATTGATATTCATGACTTCCAACTAAGGTCATGGAAGGCTCGTTCTGCATCCTGGTAGTGGTGGGTCCCTAGCACCCAGCTAAGGGGCCACCACAGGGGTACTCCATCAGGGTTTTTGGCCAGAAAGGAAAGAACAGACTTCCAAGAGTGTAGGAGATGTAACTAACTTCCCTTTCCCTCTGCAGTAGAGGAAGACAGCAAAAAGATGTGGGAATAGAAACTACCAGTTAACCCTCTCCTGCATACCTTGATCTCTGCTTGAATACCCTTACTGACAAGGAGCTTACTACCCTCCAGAAGTCTTCTAAGGATGATGTTGGAGAGATCTGAAGGTTTTTTTTTTTCTTAAGTGAAGACTAGGTGGCAGTATCAGTAAAGAACCCATCTGCCAATGCAGATAGATGTAAGAGACACAGGTTCTATCCCAGGAAGATCCCCTGGAGGAGGGCACAGCAACCCACTCCAGTATTCTTGCCTGGAGAATCCCATGGACAGAGGAGCCTGGCAGGCTGCAGTCCACAGGACTGCACAGTCAGACACAACTAGCTGAATTACAGTGTTGTGTTAATAACTGACTCAGTTTTATATATATATATATATATATATATATATATATATGTTTTCCTGTTCTTTTCCATTATGGTTTATCACAGGGTATTGAATATGGTTCCCTGAGCTGTACAGTAGGACCTTGTGGTTTATCCATTCTCTATATACCAGTTTACATCTGCTGATCCCAAGCTCCCAATCCAACTTTCTCCCAACCCCACCCACACCTCTTGGCAACCACCAGTCTAGTTTTAGTGTCCTTGAGGGGTTTCTTAGATGCATTGAAAGATGCTGCATGGTACCGTCCACTTCTGTTGACCTTCTCCCCACCCGGGAGAAACAACCAAACTGGTTAAATAAACCATGATATAGCCTTTCACAAAATAGTACACAGTTGGAAAATGAATGAAGTATGAGCCATATCTATTATGCACGGATAGGCACAGTCTTCTTCTTTATACAGTATTAAGCCCACAAGAGGTGCCGTGGTATGCCGTGGTATATTTATATATAATACTGTATAAAGGTGTGTAGGTGTGTGTGTGTATCCCGTGGCCCTCCTAGAAGAAACCTGCCCAAGTACAGTCACTCCCTTCCCTGGCTCTTTTGAACCTCAGTTTTCTCACCTATAGAAATGGGTATTGAAGGACTTCCCTGATGGTCCAGTGGTTAAGACTCTGCACGTCCACTGCAGTGGGCACGCGTTTGATCCCTGGTTGTGAAACCGTGCACATCTGATTGGGACTTGAATCCACGATCTTTCAATTAGAGTCACTCACCTGGTGTCTGGATTTGCTGAGGCTCAGGTTCTGTGTCTAAGCACAGATTCAGTGAGAAGCAAAGCGATAGGTGAGAAGTCGATTTGTTAATATAGGATGCTTTGTGAGGGATGCAGGCAGGCAGGCGACAGAGCTCTGCCCCAAGGGTTAAGCAGACTACATTTTTATAATCAAAGTAAAGTGGGGAAGAGGGAAAAGACCACCCTCTTCCTCATTCTTTGAGTAGACATTAGGCTTACATCACCAGCTCCTCCTTCATATTAGATAGGAGAGTATTTGACCTTATGAGATCAAACTGGGACTGTCATGGCACTTAAATCAGGAGAAAGACGGTAACACATGTTACTAAAATGTGTTGAATCGTCTCAGGTGTCTGTATAATGAGGGTCTCCAACTTTGGAATGCCACCTTTCCCTTAAATTCCTGTCCTTGGTCCTAAGGATCACTGTCTTGCTGACCATGGCCAGCAGAATGCAAGCCTCATTTTTTTTTTCTTTCACTTAATGACCTGGGCTGTATCTCTTGCTTTTATTTATGGTTTTATAGTTAAGCAAGCTTGCTTCATTCCACGACTTTCTGATGGGTTTCTTGAGTGATCATTAACTTACAGTGGTCCCCCGAAGTTCCCTTGGTTTCCATCTCCACCTATAATGCCCTACTGAGACTACTACAACTAACTGTGTAACTATCCTCTCTATCCCTATCAGTCGGGGAACTAAGATCCCTTATGCTGCGCGGTGCAGCCGAGAAAGGGGGAGGAGGTTGACAGCCTGCTGATTGGAAAGCTTAAGTAGTGTATGCAGTTGTTTTGTAAATGTTAGAGTACTTGACACTTAATAATACTTCCACTATTATTTTTAGCATAATTACTGATTAATGATTACTCTCATCCTCATCCTATGAGTCTATCTAGGCCAGGGTCTTCATAGGAATTCCATAAACCTCATGAAATTGTAGGTAAAATTTAATAATTTCTGTTTGCTTTTTCTCTGAGAGGATCAATTCTTCATCTCATAGAAAAAGAAATTTGTGATTCAAAAAAGAAGAAAAGTTTCTGATTTTCTGAATAGTAATGGAGTGATAACCCCAGAATTTTTCCTTTAATTTAGAAGTCCATTTTATCTTCCCCTAAAAGCATTCATATCTCCAGAGATTAGCCTCAAGAGCCTGTCCTCTATCTTTCCTTTTCCAGTGATGGTGAAATCTGCATACCCTCCATCCTCTGAAGTTTGCCTTGCCCTTGGGGTTCTTTCTTGGCTCTCTGTGATGCTGTAGAGGTGACTGGGAGAGTGTTCATGGTCAGACCCATTTCCTGTCTAACATATAGTGCTTTTATTTTATATTCTCTGTTCTCTTGCAGGCAGCAGAGCCTAGAGGCTCTTCGTTCAGCGTGTTGGAGAGGGAGGGCAAAGGAGTCTACCTTCTTTGAATACTGGTGCCACCGCTGACCAGCTCTGTGGCATTGGTCAATTTCCCTAAGCCTCAGCCACTCCATCTGTAAAATGGGTCTAATAGTAGAGAGCTGTTCTCTAGATTAAATGAGACTGTAGCACTTAGCAAACACCCTCAATGGTTACTCTAATTACCCTTATCTTAGGAGGTGTTCAAAAGTTCTGCTGCCAGGAAATAATGCTTAAAACCTTAAGAAATAAGAGACCCTTGAGAACTACAAGCCCATTTCACACAAAGAGAAAATTAGCCTAGAGAGGGGAGGAGACTTGTTCCAGGTTGCACAGCAAACCAGAGGCAATGCCAAGGTGAAAACTGGGCTGGAGCTCCCAGAGCAGGGCTTGTTCCACTGCCTCACAAGCCCCATTTGTTACAAGTGATGATCCTTCATTGACTCATCATTACCATCCAGAATCCATACCTTACATTAGGGTTCTGTCTTGGGTTCTATGGATTTAAACACATGTATGACAAATCAGCTCAGTTCAGTTGCTCAGTCATGTCCAACTCTTTGCAACCCCACGGACTGCAGCACACCAGGCCTCCCTGTCCATCACCAACTCCCAGAGCTTGCTCAAACTCATGTCCATTAAGTCGATGATGCCATCCAACCATCTCATCCTCTGTCTTCCCCTTCTCCTCCTGCCTCCATCTTTCCCAGCATCATGATCTTTTCCAATGAGTCAGTTCTTCCCATCAGGTGCCCAAAGTATTGGAGTTTCAGCTTCAGCATTAGTCGTTCCAGCGAATATTCAGGACTGATTTCCTTTAGGATGGACTGGTTGGATCTCCTTGCAGTCCAAGGGACTCTCAAGAATATTCTGCAACACTACAGTTCAAAAGCATCGATTCTTCGCTGTTCAGCTTTCTTTATAGTCCAACTCTCATATCCATACATAACTACTGGAAAAACCATAGCTTTGGCTAGATGGACCTTTGTTGGCAAAGTAATGTCTCTGCTTTTTAATATGCTGTCTAGGTTGGTCATAGCTTTTCTTCCAAGGAGCAAGTGTCTTTTAATTTTATGGCTGCAGTCACCATCTGCAGTGATTTTGGAGCACAGGAAAATAATGTCACTGTTTCCAATGTTTCCCCATCTATTTGCCATAAAGTGATAGGACTGGATGCCGTGATCTTCATTTTTGGAATGTTGAGTTTTAGCCAGCTTTTTCACTCTCCTCTTTCTGCCATAAAGGTGGTGTCATCTGCATATCTGAGGTTATTGATATTTCTCCCAGCAATCTTGATTCCAGTTTGTGCTTCATCCAGCCCAGCATTTCACATGATGTACTCTGCATATAAGTTAAAGAAGCAGGATAACAATATACAGCCTTGACGTACTCCTTTCCCAATTCAGAACCAGTCTGTTGTTCCATGTCCAGTTCTAACAGTTGCTTCCTGACCTGCATACAGATTTCTAAGGAGGCGGGTCAGGTGGTCTGGTATTCCCATCTCTTGAAGAATTTGCCACAGTTTGTTGTGATCCACACAAAGGCTTTGGCATAGTCAATAAAGCAGAAGTAGATGTTTTTCTGGACCTCTCTTGCTTTTTCGATGATCCAGCGGATGTTGACAATTTGATCTCTGGTTCCTCTGCCTTTTCTAAATCCAGCTTGAACATCTGGAAGTTCTCAGTTCACATACTGTTGAAGTCTGGCTTGAAGAATTTTGAGCATTACTTTGCTAGTGTGTGAGATGAGTGCAACTGTGTGGTATGACAGATATCCACCATCATTTATCATGCAGAATAATTTCATTGCCTTAGAAATCCTCTGTGCTCTCTGAACTTTCCTCCCCTCACCCTGGGCTGCTACTGATCTTTTTACTGTCTCCATAGTTTTGCCTTTTCCAGAATGTCATAGACTTGAAATCATACAGTATGTAGCCTTTTCAGATGGCTTCTTTCACTTAGTTATATGCATTTAATTTTCCCCCAGTGTCTTTTTATGTCTTGACAGCTCATTTTTTTCTTTTGCTATTTGTCCACCTACTGAAGGATATCTTGGTTGCTACCAAGTTTTTGCCTTTATGAACAAAGCTGCTATAAATATTCATGTATGGTCTTGTGATGCCAAAAGTTTTCAACTCACTTGAGAAAATACTAAGGAATGCAATTGCTGAATTGTATGCTAAGAATCCATTTAGTTTTGTGAGAAACCACCAAACTGTCTTCCAAAGTGACTGTTGCATACTATGGTGTATTCCCACCGGCAATGTGAGTGTTTCTGTTGCTCCACATTGTCACTAGCATTTGATGTTGTCCGTGTTCATTTTGGCCTTTCTAATATACGTGTAGTGATATCTCCGTGGGTTTTTTTCTTTTTGGCTGTGCTGGGTCTTCATTGCTGCACAGACTATTCTCTAGTTGTGGTGAGAGGAGGCTTCTCTCTAGTTGTGATGTGCAGGTGTCTCATTGCAGCAGCTTCTCTTGCTGTGGGGTACAGGCTCTAGGGTGCACAGGCTTCCATAGTTGCAGCACATGGGCTTAGTAGTTGAGGCTCCCAGACTCTAGAGTACATAGTTGTGGTACACGGGCTCAATTGCTCCACAACTTGTGGGATCTTCCTGGATCAGGGATTGAACCCATGTCTTCTGTATTGACAGGCAGATTCTTTACCACTGAGCCACCAGAGAAGCCCATCCATGGTTTTTTGTTTGTTTTGGGGGTTTTTATTATTATTATTTTTTTGCCTGCATCAGGTCTTAGTTGCAGCACTAGGGATCTTCAATCTCTGTTGCAACACGCAGGATCTTTTAGTGTGGCATGCGGAATCTAGTTCACTGATCAGGGATCAAACTCGGACCCCCTGCATTAGGAGCACGGGTCTTAGCCACTGGACCACCAGCGAAGTCCCATCCCCACATTATTTTAATTTGCATTTCCCTGATGACTTTGCCAACAAAGGTCCGTCTAGTCAAGCCTATGGTTTTTCCAGTGGTCATGTATGGATGTGAGAGTTGGACTGTGAAGAACGCTGAGCCGCCGAAGAATTGATGCTTTTGAACTGTGGTGTTGGAGAAGACTCTTGAGAGTCCCTTGGACTGCAAGGAGATCCAACCAGTCCATTCTGAAGGAGATCAGCCCTGGGTGTTCTTTGGAAGGAATGATGCTAAAGCTGAAACTCCAATACTTTGGCCACCTCATGCGAAGAGTAGACGCATTGGAAAAGACTCTGATGTTGGGAGGGATTGGGGGCAGGAAGAGAAGGGGACGACAGAGGATGAGATGGCTGGATGGCATCACTGACTCGATGGACGTGAGTCTGAGTGAACTCCGGGAGTTGGTGATGGACAGGGAGGCCTGGCATGCTGTGATTCGTGGGGTCGCAAAGAGTCAGACATGACTGAGCGACTGAACTGACCTGAATTGATGACATATGATATGAAGCATCTTTTCATGTGTTTTTTTGCTTTCTGTATATTTCCTTTGGTGGCTTCCCTGGTGGCTCAGTCGGTAAAGAATCTGCCTCCAATGGAGACCGCCTACAATGCAGGAGACCTGGCTTTGATCCCTGGGTTGGGGAGATCCCGTGGAGAAGGAAATCGCAATCCACTCCATATTCTTGGCTGGGAAATTACATGGACAGAGGATCCTGGTGGGCTACTGTCCATGGGGTCACAAGAGTAGGATATGACTTAGTGACTAAACCACCACCACCACCATACTTCCTTGATGAGAGGTCTGTTCCTGTCTTTTGCCTATTTTTTAAATTGGATTGTTCATTTTCTTATTGTTGATCATCCTTTTTCAGATATGTCATTTGCAAATATTTTCTCTTAGTCTATGACTTGTCTTCACAAATCCATTTTTGTCCTATGTTTTTCAATCTAACATACCTACTAAGCTCCTTTCCTTCTGTCCACATCCACATATCCAGCTGGGTCCTGGCAGCCTGTAGATGGTAGTCTGTGGCTGTGCCCCACACAGGTGTCCTAGTGAGCCATGCCCACCACTTCCACTGCTGGTGAGAGTCTTTGAGCCATCTCACGAACAGGACTTCCTTTGCATTAGTTCTCCTGCCAAATTTTGCCATGTCTCCTGCTATTTCTCCTTATACGCATACTAGAACAAGGCCCTTCTATTGTGCTCCTCAGCCAAGGGTATGTTCCATCACAAAGTTGGTGTCCTTTTTTCACTTTCAACATATGCAATTTAAAAAAAATAATATTTAATATGTTTTTAAAACTTCAGGATTAAAAAAACTATTTATATCTGTATATAAATTATTATACATAATGTTTATAAATATATTTAGAGTGTCTGGACTTAATTACACTACACTGTTAAAAGTACATACTTTGAAGAAAGAAGTGGGAAGGAGAATTAGATTGGGAGGGGTGGGAAGAGGGTATAGATAGAGATTTTCCCTTTTTACATATATACTTCTGTACCATTCAATCATTTTATAACAAGCATTCATCACTGCTATATTTTTTTAACTAAATGGAAAAAAGTCACATGACTTCTCATTTCCTTGAAATTCTGATGTGCCTTAGAAGTGTGAACTCCTGCACTGCTGGTAAAAACCACTGTACCAAGGGATAGTGTGTGTGATAATCTTCATCACTAGCACAAAGACCAGCAATTTGTGTGGTGTCTGGGAAGCTCAGGGTGTGATAGGAAAATCACCGTTGTGGAGCCAGGAGACCTGAGGTCCGGTCTTGAATCAGTCATGTGATCTGAGGTACTCTGCAAGCATCTTTACTCACCCTTATTAACTCTGTTAATTGTGGACCAGCCTAAACAGAAAGAGCCTAGGGCCGAGGCATGCTGAGTCCAAAATGTAGATGATGGAGGCCCTTCAATTCCACTGACTTCAGCAGCCTGGGCCAAGAAACTAGAAGGTTCAGTTAAGCATAAAGAGAAGAGGACCCAGGCTTAGGAGGCCCCAGGGCAGTTCAAGATGATTCATGACCTAAAGCGGCATGTAGTAACTAAGAGTCAGGAGGATCCTGTGTATACTTCCTAAAAGATCAGTTGACTCACTGAGAAACCAGCATCTCATTCAGTTATCAGTTCATCCATCCACTTATTGAACAAATGTCACTGAATATTGACTATAGACCAGGCTTTCTAGGTGTTAGGGTGATAAGGGTAAGTGACGTAGGCATGGCCCCTACCTTGATGGAGTTTCATGACCTAGCAGTAGAGACAGAGTAAATAAGAAAAGAAGCAAATGTATAATTCTAACTAAGATAAGAGTTTCAGGGAGGGTGGGGAAAACCTGTCTGAGGACATGAAGTTTAAGTCAAGATCTGAAGAACAAGAGTCGACTGATGGAAGAGGTGTGGGAATACTATCAGTCAAAGGCCATGGAGTGGGATGGGCTCAGAGTCCTCCAGAAGCTGGTAAAGCATGCTGAGTGAGGGGTAAGAGATACAGAAAGAGAGAAGGGAAAGGTAGGCAGGAACCAGCCATGTGCTAGAATGTTATTCTAGGAGTAGAGGAAGGCCCCATAAGGGCTGTAAGCAGAGAAAGGTCATAATATAATCAATAAATTTTAAAAGATCACTCAGCTGCTGCATGGATCATTGATTGGAGAGCCAAGAGAAGAAACAGAGTCATTCTGTGGAGGAAGGGATGACCAAGACCAAGCAGAGATTTCAGTGTCCAAGTCAAATCAGAATTTACAGGGGTCAGAGCCTTCCTTCTTCAAGCAGGTGAGATTGGGCAACAGATAATGGGGTAGGGAGGCCAAGGCAGGCCCTTGGCTCCATAACTACCTGGGCACAGAGGCTCTACCTGGGAACATACCTGGACACAGGTGAAAAGAGCCTACAGGGCATTCCTGCCTCTCCCTGAGCAGCAGGAGGTCTGAGGCTTCCCCAAGGCTTCCCACCTGTGGGTGTGAGTAGCAGGGGGACCCAGGCAAGACAGGTGAGGCAGAAGTTAATAACTCCAGCACAGTGGGTGGCCCCATATTCCCTCTTTTCATAACAAATAATCTTCTCCTCCCAACACTCAGGTACAATCATGTTTTTCCTCCTGTTTGTGGACCAGCTGGGATTCTTCTGTATGTTCCTTACCTTTGTGCTCAGATCAGATCTGTTGCTCAGTCATGTCCGACTCCTTGCAACCCCATGAATCGCAGCACGCCAGGCCTCCCTGTCCATCACCAACTCCTGGAGTTGTGCTAGATCTCTGTAAACAGATAGGCAAAGCCCCGGAGCAGAAATGCAAGGTGGCAGGAGTTATCCCACTGTAAAAGTGAGAGTATGAGTTGCTCAGTCATATCCGACTCTTTGTGACCCCATGCACTGTAACCCTCCAGGTTTCTCTGTCCTTGGAATTCTCCAGGCAAGAATACTGGAGTGGGTTGCCATTCCCTTCTCCAGGGGGTCTTCCTGACCCAGGGATCAAACCTGGGTCTCCTGCATTGGCAGGCAGATTCTTTACCATCTGAGCCACCAGGGAAGCCCACCGTGAGCTTTGAGCAATTCTTTCCCAATCAACCAATTTGAATAAATTTCAAGTTAGTGAAAGCCTAAACTATGAGCCTTTGCTTTTGAAAGCCTAAAAAATTCAGTCCTTATCTCAAAGCAGTACTACTTTAGAATCTTCAAGTTCTCCCTATTGAACAGGATATATTCTAATCTGGCTCATAAGACTCTGGATAATGTGGTCCCCATCTACCATCCAGCTCACCAGACTCCCACCTATCATATAGCTTGTCTTTTGTATGTGTGCTATACTCTAAAACATCTGGGTTGTCTAGTGCTCCCGGATTAAAAAAAAAAAAAAAACTGTTGCATGCAGTGCAGGAGACCTGGGTTCAATCCCTGGGTCAAGAAGACCCCCTGGAGAAGGGAATGGCTACCCACTCCAGTAGTTTTGCCTGGAAAGTTCCATGGATAGAGCCTGGTGGGCTACAGTTCATGAGGTTGCAAAAAGTTGAACATGACTAGAGACTAACCATTATAGCTGATTTACATAGGTGAGATTTTTGTTTGGTTGGTTGGCCATGCCACACAACATCCAGGATCTTAGTTTCCCAACCATCAGACCCACACCTCCGGCAGTAGAAGTGCAGAGTCCTAACCACCAAACAGCCAGTGAATTCCCTATCCATTTCTTCTTGATTGTCCAAGTTGTTGGTGAATAGCTGTTGATAACTCAATCCTATTTTCTTTAATGTATAGTTTCTCTTGAATATAGACATGTCTATATTTCTTCTCTTTAAGTAGCCTATGAACTCATTGAGACTAGAAAAGTTCCTCTTGAACTATTAAAATAGCTGCTCGACAAATATTTGTTAGGTGTGTATTTTCAGCAAATAGGTCTTCAAACCCTTGTGCTGGAAGAAACTCAAGCAGTGCAGGCCATAAAAAGGCAGGCTACAAAGCACCAAGTACATTTAGGTCTCACTTTTATAGATATATATGTTTGCATGTGTGTGTATACATATGTGCATGGGAAATCTCATGGACAAAGGAGCCTGGCGAGCTACAGTCCATGTGGTTGCAAAAGGGTCGAACGTGACTCATCAACCAAACAACAGCACATATGCATATGTATAAATGTATATAATATGTACTCTAAAGTATTAACAGCAGTTACCTCTCTGAAATGAATCTATAAATGTATCTTTTTTTAAAATTTTGAATGCTGTATTTAATTTCTGCTGTGTAGCAAAGTGACTCAGTTATACATATATATATATACATATTCTTGTGGTCATGTATGGATGTGAGAGTTGGAATGTGAAGAAGGCTGAGCGCCGAAGAATTGATGCTTTTGAACTGTGGTGTTGGAGAAGACTCTTGAGAGTCCCTTGGACTGCAAGGAGATCCAACCAGTCCATTCTGAAGGAGATCAGCCCTAGGATTTCTTTGGAGGGAATGATGCTGAAGCTGAAACTCCAGTACTTAGGCCACCTCATGCGAAGAGTTGACTCATTGGAAAAGACTCTGATGCTGGGAAGGATTGGGGACAGGAGGAGAAGGGGACGACAGAGGATGAGATGGTTGGATGGCATCACTGAGTTGATGGACGTGAGTCCGAGTGAACTCCGGGAGTTGGTGATGGACAGGGAGGCCTGGCGTGCTGTGATTCATGCGGTCACAAAGAGTCAGACACGACTGAGCGACTGAACTGAACTGAACTGATATTCTTTTCCATTATGGCTTATCACAGGATATTGAATATAGTTCCCTGTGTTATACAGTAGGACTTTGTCATTTATCCATCCAATAGATAATAGTTTTCATCTGCTAAGCCCAAACATCTAGTCCTTTCCTCCCCTGCCCCCCTGCCTTCTTGGCAGTCACAAGTCTCTTCTCTATACACAGATATATTGTTTGTCTTCATTTAAAAATCTTTATGGTTAATTTTTTCTTTTTAGAACACAAAAATAATGCAGTTATTTCTTAAAATCAATCAGTAATATAAAAATTACCAAATTAAAAGTCCCCGTAAATCTCTCCTCCCACAAAAACACACCAGTAAAAGTTATGTGAATAGTTTTTCAGGTTTTTTAATGCGTATTTGAATATTCATACCTAATAATCATTTTCAAACTATGGTATTAATCTGCCATTTACTTTCTTCTTGCTCAATAATAAATCATCAATTTATTGTATATGATTTACCAAGTTAACTCTTTCAATAAATGAGTTCATTCAACAAATACATATTGATTATCAACCATGTGCTGGTCACTGTGTTGGCAATACAATAGTGAACAAACTGTATAAATTCCTTACCCTTGGGAAATTTATATTCCAATTGGAAAGATGAACATTAGCCATAATCATGCCAGCATACAATTATAATCCATAACAAACCCTATTGAGGAAATGGGCTGGGTGCTCTGATCTAGTTTACGGGGCCTGATCTACTGAGACTGAACAGTCAACAACTAAGAGAAGGTTAGGAGAGAAGGGAAATATTGTGCAGAAGAACCTCTAGTGGCCTGGTGCTTGTGAGGGCTGATGATTGGCAGAACAGGCTGGAGGGCATGGGGTCAGGGACTGGTGGGTGGCAGCTGATGTTCATGTCATCCTTTCTTATCTGTAGGTGACTGAAACAGCCAATGGGATTGCCAAGACAGATGGATGCCAAGACAGATGTGAGTCCTCAGCATCTACACAGTGTGGGCACTTCCCTTCCTGGTGCTGCTGTATTCATCTTGAACTTCTGAGCCGTGTTGACAATGCTCAGTGCTGGCCAAGGTCCTCCTCATCTTCCAGCACCTCCTGCAGGCAAGCACCTCACTCCAGGCCATCACCTGCCATGACTGAGCGACTAACACTTTCATATGCTTTTTTATATACATCTGTATTGACATAGGCTGCAGTCCATGGGGTCGCTAAGAGTCGGGCACGACTGAGCGACTTCACTTTCACTTTTCACTTTCATGCAGTGGAGAAGGAAATGGCAACCCACTCCAGTGTTCTTGCCTGGAGAATCTCAGGGACGGCGGAGCCTGGTGGGCTGCTGTCTATGGGGTCGCACAGAGTCGAACACGACTGACGTGACTTAGTAGTAGGAGTAGTATTGACATATGTACAGGATTGCCATACAGAAAATTTCTTCCACTGTGTTCCTAATAGAACAATTCTCTATTTTTTAATGCCCAAACTTCATAGAATAAATGTATCTATCCCATTATAATTTTTCTGTACAATATTTGTTTAGGAAGCATTTATATTTACGTCCCCAGACTCACTACAGCAGGTTTAACAAAACAATCTGCAAGAAATATCTTGAGGTATTTTTTACATTATCTTACATTCCAGACACACCCAAATGTTAGAATCCCACACAGACAGTTTAGAACAAATGTCCACAAAGAGGATATGGAAGATATTACTGTAGACAAGCAACTTTTTGAAACAAACACGTTAATTTGTGTTCAGTATCACATTGCAGGCATTTATAAGCTAACATCAGTTCATTACTTACATATAGCCATGTTATTATCTTAGGTATGTTTTCAAAAATTGCAACTAATACCTGGCTAATTAAAAAAATAAATATTTTCTAAAAGATAAACATTTTCAAAATAAATTAAAAAAGAAGACAATTCCGGTGTTAAACAGGGTAATGATATGTTTAAATGAGAGTTGCACATTTCTTAAAAATTAGGTGACAAGGGCATTAAAGTTATATTTTCTTTTCCTGAGATACAGGTCTGGGATGTTTTTCAGTTGATAATGAAGTTTTCACTCCTGCAATGAGATTTATTCTGAAATCATATCTAACCATCCTTGCATAGGAGGCAAATTTGAATGGTATTCATCAGCAAAGGTCATTCTCTGTACAATATGGGGACTGGGTCCATAGTTATCACCCTTCCATCTACTGTGTTGATTCAGATTCCCCAAAATTATTTTCCTTATTCAAAATACAACTTCAATAAATAAATTTTTTAAAAAACAACAAAAATTGGCTGTGTGTTTAGGGTTGATGTGTCATGTGACATAATCTTTCCAATTCAAAATAACAGGAACTAGATTATCAGGCATGCTTGCACAGATCAAAATTTTAGGAGATTACTGATATTAAGAAGGGCTCCCCCCCCTCCCCCCCGCCCCACAACAAGTAGTTATTTTGGTTTTAGGGAAAAAACTGTAATAAGGACTCTCATTCAACTCAACCTAAAGTAACTGGGAAACAAAAGGAGACTGTATGAGAAAGGTCTTGGGAACTTCCTTGGAGCAGTCAGGCCCCAAGAAGTATCCTGAGGAAGTCAGGCATGGGAGCAGACTCACCCAGGAGTCAAGTCACATTAGGGCTTCCAGCACCCCTGCTCAGGTTAGCTCTGACTATTGGCTTCATTCCTTACTTTTGATGTGAACAAGCTCTGTCCACAGCTCTTGAGTTTTACCTTTTACCATTTTAGGCACCAGAAGGAGACTAATCTGATGATCTGTCTGGTTCCAGTAATCCAGAGAAGGAATTGCTTCAGTGGTTCAGCTTGGGTCAAGTACCACCCCTGAACAAATCAGCTGTAGTTAGGAAAGTGCTGGTAGAAACCACAGCTAATTCAGAAGTGGGGTTAGGTCACTTCAGCTAAGAGGGGAGGGTTTCTGAGCAGATAACCCCATAGACATCCATGACAAGGTTTGAAGAAAGAAAAAATAAAACAGGAATAAAAATCGGACAGATTCCATCCCTAGCCTTCAGTTTTGCTCATTAAAGAGTCACAAAAACTTAACCAGTATATCCACCGTGTCTGGATCTCTATGTGGCTATGAGTCCTAGCTTTGCAGCTCACAAGCTATGCTACCCTGGATAAGTCAGGCTTTTAGAATGGGGCTAATAATTTGTCTTTTTCTAGGCTGTTGCAAAAAACTACTGGTGAGAAACCAGTGGTTCTTAGAGAGGCAGTGGAGTGAGTTCAGTGAATACAAGTAGAAACTCTAGAGCAGTGTCCTCAGTCAGGAGTGAGTTTGCCCCCAGGAGTCATTTGGCAATGTGTGGATTTATTTCTGGTTGTCACAAGTAGAAGGGGGTACGACTACTGGATAGAAGCCAGGGATGCAGTTAAACATCCTGTGATGCCCAGGACAGCCTCAGATGTCAAGTGCTCAAGCTGAGAAACCATGCTCTAGAGCCAAGTTATCTGATTCTATTTATATTGCCATCACTTCAAAATTTGGTAAATTACCTTGCTTTTCTATACCTCAGTTTTCCCATCTGGAAAGTGGGACTAATACTACGAACTGTCTCCTAAGCCTATTGTGAGGACCAAATGGATTAATATATGTAAAGAGCTTGTGCCCCTGCCTGGTACGTAGTTCTCCCTAAATGTAAGCTGTTACTTCCTCCAAACTTGGCTAAGCTTCAGAATCACTTTGAGACCTTGTCTAATAATAGACTCCCAGGAACCTTCCCTAGTTGTACTGGATCTGAATCTTTGGAATTTGAAATCCAGGAATACGGGGAGTTTAGAGTTCCCCAGTTGATTTGAATGATCAGCCAAGTATGGGGGTGAAGCCTTGCTATGCAGAGTGTGGTTTTCAGACCAGCAGCAACTCAGCAAACTCCGATGTGCACACAAATCACTTGGGGGCCTTGTTACAAGTCAGGTTCTGGTTCAGCAGTCTGGGTGCCTCCTGAGATTCTGCTTTCCTAACAAGCCTCCAAGTGAGGCCAACACTGCTGGTCCTCCGACAGTACTCTGAGTCCCAACACTCCAAAGTACTTTATAACTGCATGTTATGGATTCCACGCCCCCAATAATGCTGCTGGACCCCAAAGCCTATTGAATGCCACAAGGTTGAGCTGGAATAGCTGCCACTGTTTCTTCTCAAGAGCTAAAAACAAGGTAAGGAAAGGAAGCTGTGTGGGAATGCTTCAGATAGCCTTTATCTCCTGGGGACCCCCCCGACCCCGCCTGAGCTGCGATGGAAACCCCCCAGGAGAAGGTTGTCTGCTTACTACTTGCCTGGCTGCAAAAGTATATCCCCTTAGCCAGAAAGAATAAAGAACCTTTGGAGGCTTCTGGAGTCCCATTTGTTGTAAATTACCTGGAAGTCATTTTGTTTACAGTAGAATTGACCTGGAAATCAATTTGTTCCTTTTCATGGCTGATGTCTCTTAAAGAGTATTGTTCTTCAATGTCAGGCCCCACCAGCCTCCAGGAATCTGTGTTCACAGACAGTCAGAGATAGGACTGTATCTGGAAGCTCTCTAATTCAGTGGTTTTTCAGGGTGTCTCTGACACATGCGTGTGATGAACTTAGTGGGGAGATGGGTAATGTTTATTTACTTTCTTATATATATATATA
Source organism: Bos indicus x Bos taurus (assembly GCF_003369695.1). Taxonomy (NCBI): domain Eukaryota; kingdom Metazoa; phylum Chordata; class Mammalia; order Artiodactyla; family Bovidae; genus Bos; species Bos indicus x Bos taurus. The sequence goes on from NC_040082.1 coordinate 48,198,905, forward strand.
TATATATATATATATATATATATATGGCTACGCTGGTCTTTGTTCCTTCACATGGGCTTTCTCTAGTCGTGGCGAGCAGGGGCTACTCTCTAGTTGCTGTGTGCAGGCTTCTTATTGCAGTGGCTTCTCTTGTTGCAGAGCATGGGCTCTAGGTGTGCAGGCTTCAGTAGCTTTGCCACTTAGTCTTGGTAATTGTGGCCCACAGGCTTAGTTGCCCCATGGCATGTGGGATCTTCCTGGATCAGGGATCAAACCAGTGTCCTCTGAATTGCAAAGGAGATTCTTAATCACTGATGTGATTTAGCCCCTATTTACTTTTCATAATAATGCATTTGTGTTAATATGTCCAATCCATGGTGGCTTAGAATTGTGTTATACTACTTCTTTTTAAAATTTAATTTTATTACAGCCTACTTATATCAGTTAGCTACTGTGATAATAATGCTACACAATAAACTACCCTGAAATTCAAAAAAATAAAATAAAATTTAATTTTAAATTATTGACTTGATGAGAAAAATAATATAAGTAGAACACATATGTGATAAATGACTTAAGTTCCAGACATGCTGTTTCAGTTCAGTTTCCTTGTTTTATGGATGGAGAAACTAAAGCAAGAGAGGCCCTGGGTCTCAATTTTCTTATCTTTAAAATAAAGATAATTATCCCTACTTGGTAGGATTGTGGTCAGAACTAAACAGTTCATTTACAGCACTTTGTACATTGCCTGGCCCATCATACATACCTAAGAAATGCTAGCTGCTCACATTATCAGTATTAAATGAGAAACCTTATAATATGATCATTGATAGTCTCTCTGAGCCTCATGCTCCCCATCTGATGCCCAAGTGAAGGCATCAGATGAGAAGACTAAGCATCTCTGGCCATCCAGCTCCCTCATCCTCTAACATGCCAAAGAGAAATATCTGACAGAAAGATGTGAAATGTTAAATCTTCTCTTTTCAGTATGCCTCATTTTATCCATCTATAAAATGGGAGAAATAAAGACTTCTGTGACAATTCCTGCCAACAGGTCAGCCTATTTCAACAACCTATTAAACATCATGTTAAAAATCTATTTACTTTGGTATGCTCTTAATTGACACATTTGAGTGCTAGAGCTAATCCAGCAAGAGAAAAATTACTGGAAAAAAATCAGCACTAAATGTATGTGCTCACATCCACTCACAGATAATGAAAACAAAGGCTAGAAGCCATGTAGCTTGTCAGAGAGCAAAGGGCTGTTAAATTCTAAAGCCAAGGCTTAAGCTCCTGTCTCCCAGCTCTCAGACCAAAGTTTCCTTCTCAACTTCTCCTTCTGGTCTCCTTCTTTTATCTTCAATTTCCTTTTTAGTTCTCCTTTGACAGGACTATCTCTGGATCTCCTCACCACCAGCTCCCCCACTACTCCCTCTCTCTCCCTCCAAACACACACACACACACACACGAGCAAGGCTGCCTGAACCATTATTCAGAGCTGATGTTCCCACATTCCTACTCTGAGACACAGAATTGTAGGTCTCAGAGAGCTGGAACTGCAATAAAGGAGGAACACATAGAGAGTTTTCTAGACAACTAACTCATACCACAATAAGGAAAAAGGTTTCTTCAGTCCTGGTTCCAGTGCAATCTGCATTCCTTTTTCATCCTTTGGACAAGATCCACTGCATATTCTGGTATGTAAGAGCCTCTTGCCTCTCTCCCCACGGAAAAGGAATCCAAAATTATACTTTGGACTGCAAATCTGTGCTGCTAGGTCACTTTCCAGACCTAAAATTAGGGATGGTGCTCCCTCAGGTGGTCTGAGCCTAGAAGCACAACTCCTACAAAGACACCAGCTTAGATTAATACAGTTGAACAGTGATTTTCTCTAACAGCTATCATCATTATCATAATCCATGGGCCACAGAACTGCTCAGCCTTCACTGAGCATAGAAGGATACTCAGCTGGAATAAAGGATGAACACGTAGAGAGTTTTCTAGACAACTAACTCATACCACAAATAAGGAAAAAGGTTTCTTCAGTCCTGGTGCCAGTTCAATCTACACTGTGGCTGGAGTAGAAGACCCTTAAGGCCTTTTTAGTAATTGTTACTGTTATAGTTCAATAGTTTCTTGAACCTAGTGGTGTCATGTATTGGAGTCGGCTTTTTTTTTTTTTTTTTTTCTGTTTTTTCTTTTTTTTGGCTGTACCTCAAGGCTTTCAGGATCTCAGTTCCTTGACCAGGGATTGAACCTGGACCATAGCAGTGAAAGCCCGGAATCCTAACCACTAGGCAACCAGGGAACCTGTTTTATCTTTTTTGTTTTTCTGCATTGAGCTTTTTGTTGGCTGAAATGAATGAATATAGAATGATAAACAATGGGTAAATGGAATCTCAACATAAATGGGGACCACTGAGTAATTACGGCCCTTCCATTCGCAGATGTTGCCTTTGGAAAACAAAATATGAGACATGCCAAGGCCACTCATCCACTCATCCTATATGGAGGGATGTTGGCAATCACTAGAGCATACAGAAGGCTCTGGGCCTCAAGCTACCACAAATTTGGGGCCACCAGCCAGGTAAGCATCATCCTCAACTTCCCCAACTGCTAGTGAGTTATTTCAGTCCCCAGAGACAGAATGATGATGTACAGGGTGTGGCTGGCTTCCCCTCAACAGAGGAGATTAGCAACAGCATGACTGAGAGTTTCTTCTGCATAAAGAAGAGATGCCAGCAAGCTGCACCATGGAAAGAACTGGACCCCTGAAAATGCAACCCTGTACATGGCATCCCTCTTTCTTAAAAAAAAGAAAATCTAAACCAAGACAGATCTTTTTTTCTTGTGTGAATGTGAGTTGCTCAGTCTTGTCCAACTCAATACGACCCCATGGAATTCTCCAGGCCACAATACTGGAATGGGTAGACTTTCCCTTCTCCAGGGAATCTTCCCAACCCAGGAATCGAACCGGGGTCTCCTGCATTGCAGGTGGATTCTTTACCATCTGAGCTACCAGGGAAGCCCCCTAATTGATTTTTGGCTACTGTAAGTATGGCCCTAAAGAACAGAAATTCACATTCTTAATCTAATATATAAATACAGTTTGTGAAAGTCATTCAGTCGTGCCTGACCCTTTGCAACCCCATGGACTATACATAGTCCTTTGAATTCTCCAGGCCAAAATACTGGAGTGGGTAGCTGTTCCCTTCTCCAGGGGATCTTCCCAACCCAGGGATCGAACGCAGGTCATTCACATTGCAGGCAGCAGATTCTTTACCAGCTGAGTCATCTATGTTTAGAAAAATATAATCTGATCGCTGAGACTTAATTTTCTCAGTAATCCATACTCACCATTCATAAGAAAGAGAAGAAAGAACAGCATTAAATAAATACTCTTCTCTTGAATTGGTCCTTAGATAAGTCCTCAAAAAGGAACTCAAAAGAAGGAGAATTAATTCTGACCAGGAAAGAGAGAGGCATCACCAAAGCCCCTGAGACTTGAACCATAAACAGGACTGTTCAGTTCAGTTCAGTTCAGTCACTCAGTCATATCCAACTCTTTGTGACCCCATGGACTGCCACATGCCAGGCCTCCCTGTCCATTACCAACTCCAGGAGTTTATTCAAGCTCATGTCCACTGAGTCAATGATGCCATCCAACCATCTGAACCTCTGTCGTCCCCTTCTCCTCCCACCTTCAATCTTTCCCAGCATCAGGGTCTTTTCAAATGAGTCACTTCTTCCCATCAGGTGGCCGAAGTATTGGAACTTCAGCTTCAGCATCAGTCCTTCCAATGAATATTCAGGACTGATTTCCTTTAGGATAGACTAGTTGGATCTTCTTGCAGTCCAAGAGACTCTCAAGAGTCTTCTCCAACACCACAGTTCAAAAGCATCAATTCTTCAGTACTCAGCTTTCTTTATAGTCCAACTCTCACATCCATACATGACTACTGGAAAAACCATAGCCTTGATTAGATGGACCTTTGTTGACAAAGTAATGTCTCTGCTTTTTAATATGCTGTCTAGGTTGGTCTCTTAATTTTATGGCTGCAGTCAACATCTGCAGTGATTTTGGAGCCTCCCAAAATAAAGTCTGTCATTGTTTCCCCATCTATTTGCCACAAAGTAATGGAACTAGATGCCATGATCTTAGTTTTCTGAATGTTGAGTTTTAAGCCAACTTTTTCACTCTCCTCTTTCACTTACATCAAGAGGCTCTTTAGTTCTTCTTTGCTTCCTGCCATAAAAGTGGTGTCATCTGCATATCTGAGGTTATTGATATTTCTCCCTGCAATCTTATTTCAGCTTGCGCTTCATCCAGCCCAGTGTTTTTCATGATGTACTCTGCATAAAAGTGAAATAAGCAGGGTGACAATATACAGCCTTGACATACTCCTCTTCCTATTTGGAACCAGCCTTTTGTTCCATGTCCAGTTCTAACTGTTGCTTCCTGACATGCATACAGTTTTATCAAGAGGCAGGTCAGGTGGTCTGGTATTCCCATCTCTTGAAGAATATGCCACAGTTTGTTGTGATCCACACAGTCAAAGGTTTTGGCATAGTCAATAAAACAGAAGTAGATGTTTTTCTGGAACTCCCTTGCTTTTTGATGATCCAATGGATGTTGGCAATTTGATCTCTGGCTCCTCTGCCTTTTCTAAAACCAGCTTGAATATCTGGAAGTTCACGGTTCACATATTATTGAAGCCTGGCTTGGAGAATTTTGAACATCACTTTGCTAGCTTGTGAGATGTGTGCAATTGTGTGGTAGTTTGAGCATTCTTTGGCATTGCTTTTCTTTGGGACTGGGGTGAAAACTGACCTTTTCCAGTCCTGGGGCCACTGCTGACTTTTCCAAGTTTGCTGGCAGCACGTTCACAGCATCATCTTTTATGATTTGAAATAGCTCAACTGGAATTCCATCCCCTCCACTAGCTTTCTTCGTAGTGGTGCTTCCTAAGGCCCACTTGACTTTGCATTCCAGGATGTCTGGCTCTAGGTGAGTGATTACACCATCGTGGTTATCCTGGTCATGAAGATCTTTTTTGCATAGTTCTTCTCTGTATTCTTGCCACCTCTTTTTAATACCTTCTGCTTCTGTTAGGTCCATACCATTTCTGTCCTTTATTGAGCCCATCTTTGCATGAAATGTTCCCTTGGTATATCTAATTTTCTTGAAGAGATCGCTAGTCTTTCCCATTCTATTGTTTTCCTTCATTTCTTTGCATTGATCACGGAGGAAGGCTTTCTTATCTCTCCTTGCTATTCTTTGGAACTCTGCATTCAAATGGAAACCACAAAAACCATAATCACAGAAAACTAACCAATCTGATCACATGGACCATAGCCTTGTCTAACTTAATGAGACTATGAGCCATGCCTTGTAGGGCCACCCAAGACGGACTGGTCATGGTGGAGAGTTCTGACAAAATGTGGTCCACCAGAGAAGGAAATGGCAAACCACTTCAATATTCTTGCCTTGAGAACCCCATGAACAGTATGAAAAGGCAAAAAGATCAGACACTGAAAGATGAACTCCCCAGGTTGGTAGGTGCCCAATACGCTACTGGAGATCAGTGGAGAAATAATTCCAGAAAGAATGAAGAGACGGAGCCAAAGGAAAAACAATACCCAGTTGTGAATGTGAATGGTGTTGTATGTAAAGTCCGATGCTGCAAAGAGCAATATTGCATAGGAACCTAGAATGTTAGGTCCATGAATCAAGGCAAATTGGAAGTGGTCAAACAGGAGATGGCAAGAGTGAACATCGACATTTTAGGAATCAGTAAACTAAAATGGACTGGAATGGGAGAATTTTACTCAGATGACCATTATATCTACTACTGTGGGTAAGAATCCCTTAGAAGAAATGGAGTAGCCATTATAGTCAACAAAAGAGTCTGAAATGCAGTACTTGGATGTGATCCCCAAAATGACAGAATGATCTCTGTTCATTTCCAAGACAAACCATTCAATATTACAGTAATCCAAGTCTATGCCCTAATCAGTAATGCTGAAGAAGCTGAAGTTGAATGGTTCTATGAAGACCTACAAGACCTTCTAGAACTGATACCAAAAAAGATGTCCTTTTCATTACAGGGTACTGGAATGCAAAAGTAAGAAGTCAAGAAATACATGGAGTAACAGGAAAATTTGGCCTTGGAGTACAAAATGGAGCAGGGCAAAGGCTAATAGAGTTTTGCCAAGAGAACACATTGGTCATAGCAAACAACCTCTTCCAACAACACAAGAGAAGACTCTACACATAGACATCACCATATGGTCAATTCCGAAATCAGATTGAGTATATTCTTTGCGTCCAAAGATAGAGAAGCTCTGTACAGTCAGCAAAAACAAGACCAGGATCTGATAACCGGAGTTCAGAGCATGAACTCCTTATTGCCAAATTCAGACTTAAATTGAAGAAAGTAGGGAAAAACCACTAGACCTTTCAGGTATGACCTAAATCAAATCCCTTATGATAATATAGTGGAAGTGAGAAATAGATTCAAGGGATTAGATCTGGTGGACAGAGAGCCTGAAGAACTATGGATGGAGGTTCATGACATTGTACAGGAAGCAGGAATCAAGACCATCACCAAGAAAAAGAAATGCAAAAAGGCCAAATGGCTGTCTGAGGAGGCCTTACTGTGAAAAGAAGAGAAGCAAAAGGCAAAAGAGAAAAGGAAAGATATACTCATTTGAATGCAGAGTTCCAAAGAATAGCAAGGAGAGATAAGAAAGCCTTCCTCAGTGATCAATGCAAAGAAATAGAGGAAAACAATAGAATGGGAAAGACTAGAGATCTCTTCAACAAACAGAAGTGTGACAGGTTCAGATGGAGGGAAAGGAGTGGAACTGTATGTCATTCTCAGGGAATGCCTCTAATTGACGAGTCCGGTTGTGGTGTAGAGAACATGGCGTGGAAACAGAGAGGGACTATTTTGAGCTGAGAGGGTGGGAAATTAAGCTTGAAACACAATGGGCTTTGAATCTCAGACTCAAGTTTGGAACTTTTTCCTGTAGGCAATGAGATACCTTAAAGGCTTTTTGAGCATTACAATAACATAGTCACTGATCTTTTCTCTGATTTGTGTCCACTAAGAAGCAATGTATTTTTCTACTCTTAAAAAAGATGAGTTCCATGTGGTGAGCACTTCATGATCATAGGCTTTCAATGACCATCATTTCCAGCACCTACATTTTAGCACATACAGAGTATATCCTGATTTTAAGATGAGGCAAATGAAGTTCAGGAAAGTAGTCATCTAGATAGTGGTAGAGGCTGAGTTTAACTCAGATGACCATTATATCTGTTACTGTGGGCAAGAATCCCTTAGACGAAATGGAGTAGCCATCATAGTCAACAAAAGAGTCTGAAATGCAGTACTTGAGTGCAATCTCAAAAATGACAGAATGATCTCCGTTTGTTTCCAAGGTAAACCATTCAATATCACAGTAATCCAAGTCTATGCCCTGACCAGTAATGCTGAAGAAGCTGAAGTTGAACGGTTCTATGAAGACCTACAAGACCATTTAGAACTAACACCCAAAAAAGATGTCCTTTTCATTATAGGGGACTGGAATGCAAAAGTAGGACGTCAAGAAACACCTGGAGTAATAGGCAAATTTGGCCTTGGAGTACAAAATGAAGCAGGGCAAAGGCTAATAGAGTTTGCCAAGAGAACTCACTGGTCATAGCAAACACCTCTTCCAACAACACAAGAGAAGACTCTACACATGGACATCACCATACGGTCAATATCGAAATCAGATTGAGTATATATTCTTTTCAGCAAAAGATGGAAAAGCTCTTACACTCGGTAAAAATAAAATCAGGAGCTGACTGTAGCTCAGATGATGAACTCCTTATTGCAAAAGTCAGTCTCACATTGAAGAAAGTAGGGGAAACCACCAGACCATTCAGGTATGACTTAAATCAAATCCCTTATGATTATACAGTGGAAGTGAGAAATAGATTCAAGGGATTAGATCTGACAGACAGAGTGACTGAAGAATTATGGACAGAGATTCGTGACATTGTACAGGAGACAGTGATCAAGACCATCCCTAAGAAAAAGAAATGCAAAAAGGCAGAATGGTTCTCTGAGGAGACCTTACAAGCAGCTATGAAAAGAAGAGAAGCCAAAAGAAAAGGAGAAAAGGAAAGATATACCCATTTGAATGCAGAGTTCCAAAGAATAGCAAGGAGAGATAAGAAAGCCTTCCTCCGTGATCAATGCAAAGAAATGAAGGAAAACAATAGAATGGGAAAGACTAGCGATCTCTTCAAGAAAATTAGATATACCAAGGGAACATTTCATGCAAAGATGGGCTCAATAAAGGACAGAAATGGTATGGACCTAACAGAAGCAGAAGGTATTAAAAAGAGGTGGCAAGAATACAGAGAAGAACTATGCAAAAAAGATCTTCATGACCAGGATAACCACGATGGTGTAATCACTCACCTAGAGCCAGACATCCTGGAATGCAAAGTCAAGTGGGCCTTAGGAAGCACCACTACGAAGAAAGCTAGTGGAGGGGATGGAATTCCAGTTGAGCTATTTCAAATCATAAAAGATGATGCTGTGAAAGTGCTGCACTCAATATGCCAGCAAACTTGGAAAAGTCAGCAGTGGCCCCAGGACTAGAAAAGGTCAGTTTTCACCCCAGTCCCAAAGAAAAGCAATGCCAAAGAATGCTCAAACTACCACACAATTGCACACATCTCACAAGCTAGCAAAGTGATGTTCAAAATTCTCCAAGCCAGGATCAATAATATGTGAACCGTGAACTTCCAGATATTCAAGCTGGTTTTAGAAAAGGCAGAGGAACTAGAGATCAAATTGCCAACATCCACTGGATCATCGAAAAAGCAAGGGAGTTCCAGAAAAACATCTGTTTTACTGACTATGCCAAAGCCTTTGACTGTGTGGATCACAATAAACTGGAAAATTCTGAAAGAGATGAATTCAGACCACCTGACCTGCCTCTTGAGAAACCTGTATGCATTTCAGGAAGCAACAGTTAGAACTGGACATGGAACAAAAGACTGGTTCCAAATAGGAAGAGGAGTATGTCAAGGCTGTATATTGTCACCCTGCTTATTCAACTTATATGCAGAGTACATCATGAGAAACGCTGGGCTGGAAGAAGCACAAGCTGGAATCAAGATTGCAGGGAGAAATATCAATAACCTCAGATATGCAGATGACACCACTTTTATGGCAGGAAGCGAAGAAGAACTAAAGAGCCTCTTGATGTAAGTGAAAGAGGAGAGTGAAAAAGTTGGCTTAAAGCTCAACATTCAGAAAACTAAGATCATGGCATGTGGTCCTATCACTTCATGACAAATAGATGGGGAAACAGTGGAAAGCATGGAGACTTTATTTTTGGGGGCTCCAAAATCACTGCAGATGGTGATTGCAGCCATGAAATTGAAAGACGCTTACTCCTTGGAAGGAAAGTTATGACCAACCTAGACAGCATATTGAAAAGCAGTGACATTACTTTGCCAACAAGGGTCCATCTAGTCAAGGCTATGGTTTTTCCAGTAGTCATGTATGGATGTGAAAGTTGGACTATAAAGAAAGCTGAGTGCCGAAGAATTGATGATTTTGAACTGTGGTGTTGGAGAAGATTTGTGAGAGTTCTTTGGACTGCAAGGAGATCCAACCAGTCCATCCTAAAGGAGATCCATCCTGGGTGTTCATTGGAAGGAGTGATGTTGAAGCTGAAACTCCAATACTTTGGGCACCTGATGCGAAGAGCTGACTCATTTGAAAAGACCATGATGCTGGGAATGATTGAAGGCAGGAGGAGAAGGGGACGACAAAGGATGAGGTGGTTGGATGGCATCACCAACTCAATGGACATGAGTTTGGGTAGGCTCGAAGAGTTGGTATTGGACAGGGAGGCCTGACGTGCTATGGTTCATGGGGTTGCAAAGAGTCAGAGACGACTGAGTGACTGAACTGAACTGAACTGAACAGAGTATGAAAGGACTTCTTTCCTCACACCTTTGCCAGCACGTGCTATTGTTAAAGCTCTTTTGTGTTTTACATTTTATGCTTACCAATCTGACTTTTAAGAAAAAGAAAATTCATTTCATTGTTTCCATACAGTTGATCACCTCTTCATATGTTTATTGGCTATTTAGACTCCTAAATACTTATTGTCTGTCTGTGCCTGATTTGTATTTACATACTTGTGAGTATTTGACATCTGAGAGGAGGAGACAAAAGCTGGGAGAAGTCTTCATAAATGTAGAGAACTTCTGTTGCTTCCTTCATTTATACAGCAAACCTTTGCTGAGGGCCAGGCATTGTGCTTTCCTACACGTTTTGTGCTGAAGCGGTTTGCAAGGCATGATGGCTCAGTCTCTATTTAGTATTACAATTCCAGAAGACAATGAATTGATGACATGACAGAAGAGAGTTCCTCAAAGCTTATGAGTAACTGGAGTCCTCCAGACTTATTCATTCAACACTTACTTACCAAGTGTCAGACATTGTTCCAGATAAGCCGTTGGCCATCTGTATGTCTTCTTTGGAGAAATGTCTATTTAGATATTCTGCCCATTTTTTTTATTAGGTCACTTGGTCTTTTTGTTAGTGAATTGTATGAGCTGTTTGGAAATTTGTAAATTAAGCCTTTGTCAGTCACATCATTTGCAAATATTTTCTCCCAAATATTTTCTCCTAGGTTATCTTTTCATTTGTTTATGTTTTTCTTTGCTGTGAAAAAGCTTGTAAGTTTGCTTAGGTCCCATTTGTTTATTTTTGCCTTCAATCTCTATTGCCTTGGGAGAGAGGCTTAAGAAAACATTGACATAATTTATGTCAGAGAGTATTTTGCTTATGTTCTAGAGTTTTGTGGCATAATGTCTTATATTTAAGTCTTTAAGCCATTTTGAGTTTGTTTTTGTGTGTGGTATGAGGGTGTGTTCTAACTTCATTAATTTACATGTGGCTGTCCAGCTTTCCCAACATCACTTGCTAAAGAGACTGTCTTTTCTCCATTATATATTCTTGCCTCCTCTGTCAAAAATTAAATGACTCAAGATATGTGGGTTTATTTCTGGACTTTGTTCTGTCCCATTGATCCATAGATCTGTTTTTTGTAGCAATATCATGTTGTTTTGATTACTATAGCTTTGGGTATTATCTAAAGTTTGGGGGGATTATGCCTCCTGCTTTGTTCTTTTTCTTCAGGATTGCTTTGGCAATTTTGGATCTTTTATGGTTCCATGTAAATTTTAGGATTATTTCTTCTAGTTCTGTGAAAAATGTCATGGGTAATTTGATAGGGATCACATTAAGTCTTCAGATTGCTTTAAGTAGTATGTCCATTTTAACAATATTAATTCTTCCAATCCAAGAACATGGGATATCTTTCCATCCATTTCCTTGAATCATCTTTGATTTCCTTTATTAATGTTCTATAGTTCTTGGCATATAAGCCTTTCATCTCCTTGGTCAGGTTTATTCCTAAGTGTTTTTTATGCAGTTTTAAAAGGGTTTGTTTTCTTTTTTACATTCCTTTTTGATATTTTATTGTTAGTGTAAAGAAATACAACAGATTTCTGTACATTAATTTTGTATCCTACAACTTTGCTGAATTTATTTATCAGTTCTAGTAACTTTTGTGTGGAGTCTTTAGGGTTTTCCGTATGTGATATCATGTCATCTGCATATAACAACAATTTTACCTCTTCTCTTCCTATTTGATACATTTTATTTCTTTTTCTTGCCTGATTGCTGTGGCTAGGACTTCAGATACTATGTTGAATAAAAGTGATGAGAGTTGGCATCTTTGTCTGGCTCCAGATTTTAGTAGGAAGGTTTTCAGTTTTTCACTATTGAGTATTCTATTTGTTGTGGGTTTGTCATAAATAGCTTTTATTATGTTGAGATATGTTCCTCTCTACCCACTTTGGTAAGAGTTTTTATCATGAATGGATGTTGAATTTTTAGCAAATGCTTTTTCTGTATCTATTGAGATTATCATGTGGTTCTTGTCATCTTTTATTTTTTTTAATGTGGTACATCACAATTGATTTGTGTATATTGAATCATCCTTGTGACCCTGGGATGACTCCAACTTGGTCAGGTGCATGATATTTTTTATGTGTTATTGAACTGAGTTTGCTAATATTTTATTGAGACATTTTGCATCTATATTCATCAAAGATATTGGCTATAACACCCTGGCTCATATGGTAAAAAAATCTGCCTGCAATGCGAGAGACCCAAGTTCGATCCCTAGGTTGGGAAGATCCTCTGGAGAAGGGAATGGCTACCCACTCTTCTTGCCTGGAGAATTCCGCGGACAGAAGAACCTGGTGGGCTACATACAGTCCATGGAGTCACAAAGAGTTGGACAGGACTGAGCCACTAACACTTTCACTTTCATTCTTAACATATTCTTTCAAAATATTTGATTTTTGCTGCAGAAATAGCATGTATGTCTTTGAAAATCAAAACATTTAAAATTAAAACAAAATTCCAACCCCTGTTTCCACCCATAGGTCTCCACCTATACTTTTACAGTATAGGAGGAACTATTATAAATTCTTTCAGACCTTTTTTGAGCATATACGAACATGGATATAATGTGTATGTCTTTGTCCATTCACTCTGCTCCATGAAATGCCACAGATGAGGTGGCTTATAATAACAGAATTTTATTTCTCATAATTTTAGAGGCTGGAAGACCAAGATCAGAGTAGTAGTTTGGTCAGGTGAGGACCTTCTTGTGGATTGTGATTTCTCATTTTGTCTTGGGTTACTTTTCCAAAAGTATTAATCTCATTCATGAAGCCTCCACCCTCATAACCTAATCATCTCCTAAAGGCCATATATGCTAGTATCATCACATTGGGCATTAGGATTTTATTATGAATTTCAGAGGGATACAAACATTCAGACCATAGCAGTGTGTATGTTTGTATGTGTATTTTCTATGTTTCCATGTTAGTCTGTGATTCTGTGTATATGTGCTTTCTTTCTTATTTTTAGAAAAAATGATATATTTAATTTATTGAGAATTTCACATTTCACAATAATATTTCCTGAACATGCCTCCATGTTAGCATATACAGATATATTTCAGTGTCTTTAACAAGTGAAGAGAGTTGGACCATAAAGAAGGCTGAGCACCAAAGAATTGATGCTTTCACACTGTGGTGCTGGAGAAGACTCTTGAAAGTCCCTTGGACAACAAGGAGATCAAACCAGTCAATCCTAAAGGAAATCAGTCCTGAATATTCATTGAAAGGACTGATGCTGAAACTGAAGTTCCAATACTTTGGCCACCTGGTGTGAAGAACTGACTCATTGGAAAAGACCCTGATGCTGGGAAAGATTGAGGGCAGGATGATAAGAGGCCTACAGAGGATGAGATGGTTGAATGGCATCACTGACTCAATGGACATGAGTTTGAGCGAACCCCAGGAGACAGTGAAGGACAAGGAAGCCTGGCATGCTGCAGTCCATGAGATCGCAGAGTTGGATACAACTGAGCGACTGAATAATAATTGTCTGAATTAAGTATTTGAAAGGATAATTTCCATAGGTAACTTACGTGAACTGGGCTGGGGTGTTAGTTGGATGGATAGTTGGAAACTAGCAATCTGTTGCTCCTTTTTTTTTTTTTTTTTTTTGAAAGCTTTGTTTCCTATTTGTTGATTTGTCAGGATAAACCTGCTACTAACTATGTACTAATTATGTGATGGGCCAATGTGCTGTCTGTGAGCTTAACTCCTCTAGGTGTCACTGTAGAGTTCTTGCAGCTCTTTTACCTGTCTTGATTTTTCCCTCTGGCAGTCTAAAACCACGGTGGGTGCTCAGATCATTCAGTGGCCAGCTGTTAAATGTGGTTCCCCAGAGGAACAAGTTCTTTTTTTAAAACTAAATAACTGGGTTTCCCTATAGGACTGCTACATGGTATGAGGACTTGCCTCCACCATCCTGCAAGTTTCTCACTGCCTGAGAAAGTCATTGCTGGCCAGGAAAAGATGTCCCTTTTCTTCTTCAGAGCTGAAAACTCTTGTGTAACATTTCCACTTTTATTCTGACAGACTCAATTAAAGTAGCAAATTCAACAGGAAATCAACAGGCCAATCTCCTACCTAATCACTCAGTCTAAACCTACTCAGCGTTTTTCAACTGAGGCAATCCAGGTTCTCTTTCAAAACTAAGATTAAGCAAAACTTACTCCCCACAGCGAGGAATTTATCCACCACCAAATAAAACAGGATCACCAGCCAATAATGGGAGATCCAAGATCCAGGAGAGTTTTACCCAAATTGTCTGGACACACCAAAGGAGGCAGACAGGCATGCGGGGCCTCTGCTAGTACCAAGACTCTGGACCCTCATAGAGTTCAGTCCAAGGAGAAAAACCTTCTCTGAATCCTTTCATGGTCACCAAAACTGATGACTGAGAGAAAAATGCACAATGTCAAAGCTGTGAGTTAAGTTTGATTCTGGGACCTTACTGAGGACTATAGCCCAGGAGATAGCCTATCAGATACTTCTGAGGCACTGATCCAAAGAGATAAGGGAGGAGGAGCCAGGATATGTGAGTTTTTCCTGCTGGAAAAAAACATACACAAACATCAAAAGACTACTGCTAATCACAAAAAATACACATTCCAAGTTAAAATTTTTAGTGTTTTTCTTTGGATTGGAAGATATAAGAACCTGAGTTCATTGAAATTATTCTTTAGATATGCATCTTAAGGATCTAGACCCAAGTCAAAGCACAGAATGCTTCCTGAATTTCCTTCAGGCTGCACTGTCAGTGGGCGACTGCACTGGCTAATGGCCTAATCCTTGTAGAACTGGAATGGCAGGCCTGAAAATTCATTTGGAAATTTGATTGATGTAAGAAACTCCAAAGTCTTGAAACACGTAAACTATGTAAGTGGAAGAGTATTTTTTGTTTGTTTGTTTAATTTTGGAGTTTCTACCATGCACTGTTGTTTAGTCACCAAGTCATGTGTGACTCTTTTGTAACCTCATGAACTATGAGGTTAGTTCCCAACAGGCTCCTCTGTCTATGGGATTTTCCATGACTCCTGGAATGGGTTACCATTTCCTACTACAGGCGATCTTCCCAATCCAGGAATTGAACCCACATCTCTTGCATCTCCTGCATTAGTAGGCAGATTCTTTACCACTGCACCACCTGAATGCAACTCAAACTCTGGCCAGTATAAGAACCACCTGGGGAACTTGGTAAAAATACAAAGGCCCAAATTCTCCCTACTTCAATAAGTCTGGGTCTCTGTGTGCTTTATTATCTCCCCAAATGATTCTGATAACACTCCAATTTTCCAAGCTGCCATAAAAAACTGAAAAAAAGGTTCTCTGTTTACTCTAAAGGGTCATAAAAGATTTTCACTATTTAAATCCCATTTGTTCCACCCTCTATGGAGACATCAAGCAGTTTAGACTGTCCTCACTTAAGTTGTGTGGGTCCCAATGCAAGGGAAGCTGGGCTTGCATCTCAGCATCCAGTGGGAATGAAAAGCCTAGACCCTGGGGTCCTCAGTTCCTCGGAGGTCCTCTCTAATCTAGTACCTATTTCTCCAAGGGGGGAAGAGGAGCAGTACCTTTCCCAGGATGGCAGCAACTTTATGGTACAGCTGTAGTGGAGGCCAGAGCTACACATGCCTGGGCCAGTGTTAGAAAGGTGTATTTTGGAGGCTCTCATCCTGGAAGAGTCCCTCTTGCCTGCTGATGGCTAGTAAGCAGTGCCCTGCAAGTTTTCTTTTAGGCAGTAATATCTGGGAAGGGACCTAGCCAAATTCTGATTATTCAGTCAGCCCTGTTCTCAATAGTTTGAAGATTAACTCAGGGTTCTTCTCACAACTTGGAGAGGAAAGCAAGAACTAGTCTTTTTTTTTTTTGCCTCAGCACAACTTGTGGGATCTTACTTCGCCCAAGACCAGGAATTGAACATGGGGCCAGCACAGTGAAAGCATGGAGTCCTAATCACTGGACCACCAGGGAAGTCCCTGGAACTAGTCTTATATCTGAACATCTCAAGGTTCTTGATAGTCTTACTGATCCTGTGGCCTGAGCAAAAACAAAGGTCTATCGGTGGATGAGATCTGAGATTAGAATCGCATTATGGAATCTCAGTGCTATCTTGGGCTATAAAATCACTATGGATGGTGACTGCAGCCATGAAATTAAAGGACGATTGCTTCTTGGCAGGAAATCTATGACAAACCTAGACAATGTGTTAAAAAGCAAAGACATTCCTCTGCCAACAAAGGTCCATATAGTCAAGGTTATGGTCTTTCCATATGGTTGTGAGAGCTGGACCAATAAATTCTAAGGCAGAGTGCCTTAGAATTGATGCTTTCAAACTGTGGTGCTGGAGAAGACTTGAGAGTCCCTTGAACAGCAAGGAGATCCTAAAGGACATCAACCCTGAATATTCATTGGAAGGACTGATGCTGATGCTCCAATACTTTGGTCCCCTGATGCGAACAGCCAACTCACTGGAAAAGACCCTGATGCTGGGAAAGATTGAAGACAGAAGGATGAGACGGCTGGATGGCATCACCAATGCAATGGACATGAACTTGGGCAAACTCCAGGAGATGATGAGGGACAGGAAGGCCTGGCATGCTCTGCAGTCCATGGGGTCGCAAAGAGTCAGACATGGCTGGGTGACTGAACAACAACAATGAGCAGACCAGAGGGTGCATCCTGCCCGCACGCAGGCCAGGAACACTGCCACGTTAATGGTGCCAGATGAGTGATTAGAGGATGTTTCTCAAACCATGGTGAGTGTTTCTGTTGATTCAGGGCAAGAAACTTGAAGGGGTGGGGCCGGGATTCAATCCAAAAGTTCAGTGTAGTGGTCAAAGCTTCAGGCTTCAGAGGTAGAAAGATCTGACTGGGGTAGAGTTTGGGGTCTGCTGAGGATTTGCCGTGGCCGTGGGCAAGCTATTTTTTACTTCCATGAGCCTCAGTTTCCACATCTGTAAAAACAAAATAACAGTGCTACCCGGAGAAGTAGATAGGCTTTGTGGAGTCTGAAGTTTATACTGCTGGGAGGGGGGTTGGGGTAGCAGTTACCAGTGGAGAGAGCCTCTTTAAGAAAAAGAACACAAAATTACAAATTCAGAATTGCATATAGGACCTTGGAAAGGGTCCCATGTAAGGGAGGGACCCAGACAAATATGTTTCAGATGCTACCAGTTGGCTGTAAGATCACCTAAATAAAACTCGTGGCACACGAGATAATTATGTAGGGAATGGTATGGCTTGAGTAAAGTGCTGTAATTTTGAGGGAGGAGGAAATTTTGGCCTATTCATCTATCACTGAAGCAGAGATGATGACAGAGAACAGAACACTAGAGAAACCTCCAAAGGCTTCTTTAGCCACACAGTTCTGTTTTGACAGTCACATGTGACTTTAGGCAACTCACTCCCTCGGCTGAGGCCAGCGTCCTACCCAGTGAAATGGGGCTGGGTTGAGTTATCTCTGCCTCTCTGACCCTTTCTGAAAGGATCCTCCTCTCTTCCTGAAGCCTCACAAAAGCTAAGAAGCAGTTAGAGGTGAGTAAGTGAGGTTCCTTCTTTTTCCAACTTAATAAAGGGGAGCTCCTAGAAGGATGCCTCACAGCAGATATGCAGCCAATGGGAAGTGGGGCCCCTGCCCCTGTGGAGGGGGAGGAGGGTAGGCGTTCTCTTGGAGGTAGACATGGGTTATTGGCTAAAAAACTGGATGGATGCGTTGAACTCTCATCCCTACTCTGTCACTTTTTTAGTTATGTGACCTTAGGCAGGTCCTTTTACTTCAGAGCCTGATTTCCTCACTATTTAATTTATAGGACTAAGTGAGAAAATATAGGGAAAGCACTTAGAAGAGCATCTATCCCTTAGAGAAATGCTTAATAAATATTAGTCATCAAAATGATCAGTATCGTAGTTGCTGTTGCCACTACTGTTGTTAGGTAAGCAGGGATGACTCCCTTCCCAGACCCCTCCCCTCCCCTCCTTTCCTCCTCAGTCTGGGGATTGTTCCTCTCCCCCGGGTTTCTTCAGGCAGGAGGCGCACCCTCCGGGGGAGGTGGGCGGGGCCTCTTTCCCGCTTGGCCAGAGCCTGAAGAAAGGCACAAGCCGCACAGCTGGAGTTTTGCACCTGACTGGACACCTTCCTGCTCAGTGCAGACCCCCTCCATCACCGGGAGCCCTCTCTTTCTGAACAGCCATGTCCATGGCAAAGAGTGCCAGGAGTCCCCAGGAAGCTGTTGACCTCGATCTGGACCTCAGGTCCCCTCCTGAAAGTGCCAAGAAGCTGCCGAACAAGGACTCCGGTTTCTTGGATGGAAGCCCTTCCGAGTCACCCGGCTTGGAGACGACCAAGGGCATAACGTGAGTGCTCTTTACTGCCATCTCCATTTCTGCCTTCCAGCCTGGAAGCTTGCAGTGACAAGAACCCCGAGAGGTGTGTTGACCCCCAAAGCATTGTGCACATGGGGAGACCAAGGCTTCAAGAAATGCAGTCGGAGGCTGAGTCAACTTGAGAACTTAAAGGGGCAGGAGGGGGGACTGTCAGAAAGCCCTCAAGTACAGTGATCTAGCCCCCAACACATGCACATGGGGGACACTGAGGCACCTTACCCCAGGCCACGCCCTGGCTCATTGGTAGGATGGGGGCTGGAATCCAGTACTGGCCCTAGAGTCTGTTTGTTTGTTTGCTTGTTTTTAACTGAAGTACAGCCCTAAAGTCAGTTTATTTTATTTTTATTGAAGTGTAGCCCTAGAGTCAGTTTTGCTTCTGGCTGGCCCTGATAGTGTCTGGGAGGGAGGCAGAATCCCCAGCTTCTTGGTATAGAAGGTGACGCTTGAGCTAAAACCACAGACAACCAAGCATTGCCTCCTCCCTGCAGTTACCTGGCCTCTATTTCAATTGACAACTGCAGTGACAACATCAGAAGCACAGTATGTAGAACAGTCTAGTTTCTTCCACCTTCCTGGGTCTGTGTCGGGGGAAGGGGAGATCTCTGGCGAGGCTTTCAAACCATGACAAGGAGGGATGTACTCAAAGCAGGGAAACCAAGCTACAGGCTCCAGCTCCCTTCCTCTCCACCCTTCAAGCAGCGTGGCTAGTGGCTGACGGGCATGGTGGTAAAGATCCTGCAGCTTTATGAAGAAAACATTGACCCTGTCAGTATAGTAGAAAGGACATATGCATCCAAGAAGGTCTGCTCCTTCTTTTTCTAAGCCTCAGTTTATCCCCATATGCAAAACAGGGATACATTGGTGGCAATGTGAATTTAAGGAGGGTGGCTATGGAAATTAAATCTGAAAGATTGAATGTTGTAGGGGTCGGGGGACAGTGTACAGCAAAGAGGGAGAAGTTATGATAAAGGGGCAGGCAAAGCTGCTCCCATGCCACCCCGCAGGACAATTTGGGGATGGACACAGTGACTGACATTATGACATGGTTCGCTTGCCCCAGGACTAGTCCTGGGAATTGCTAAGAATTCACAATACTGAGAGTGAGCCCTTCAGGACTTGGGACCATCCACTGCTGAGGTGGGGTATTTCAGAGTTTTCATTATTTAAAAAAATTTTTTCCACACCATGGGACATATGAGACCTTAGTTCCTCAACCAGGGATTGAACCTGCAAGCCTCTAATTGGAAGCAAAGAGTCTTAACCACTGGACCACCAGGGAAGTCCCTGTTTAGTTCAGTTCAGTTCAGTCATTCTGTCATGTCCGACTCTTTGCGACCCCATGAACCGAGCACACCAGGCCTCCCTGTCCATCACCAACTACCGGAGTCCACCCAAACCCATGTCCATTGAGTCAGTGATGCCATCCAACCATCTCATCCTCTGTCATCCCCTTCTCCTCCTGCCCTCAATCTTTCCCAGCATCAGGGTCTTTTCAAATGAGTCAGCTCTTTCCATCAGGTGGCCAAAGTGTGGGAGTTTCAGATTCAATATCAGTCCTTCCAGTGAACACCCAGGACTGATCTCCTTTAGGATGGACTGGTTGGAAGTCCCTGAGGTGGGGTATTTCTCAATCAGAGACCTTGAGGGAACCAATTAGCTCTTATCTCCTGAGCTAAAACATAGTTAAATGGTAATTTGAGCTATGTAAGAATCAAAAGTATAAAGCAAGTCAGAACTTGCTCCTAGTTAGGAGGGAGGTAATAAACAGGTCAAGTAAGTATGGTACCTGTGGAGTATATTCACCTGGGTTTGAATTCCCACTTTAGCTACTTACCAGCCAGAGCAGGTGATAGAACTTCTCAGTACTCTAGACTCTCCCCTGTGAAATAACAGTCAGGTCCTCCCAGGTTGGCTGCAAAGGACATCGTGGAGGAAGCCCCCAAGTGCAGTGCCTGCAAGCTGATGGCCACAACTATAATGACATTCCAGAGTCACTAAAGGAGTTAGGACTAGCACCCAGGTCTCCTGCCTCCCAGCCCAGTGCTTTGCACAGTTCACCACATTATTAAGTTGCCTGAGTGGTCTAAATTCTGATTTCCTAAGTCCTTTAGATAGAAATTTCCAAGTGACCCATTGACCGTGGTTGCCAAACAAACCCATCATTGGAGAACCGTGGGGTGCAGTGCTCTGTCAGCGATGTTGACACCCACAGGGTGAGAGAAAAGCATGCAAAGACTCTCCTACCCTCTTTCTTTCCCCCGCAGTTTTCCTCTTTAACCCTTAACAAGTCAATGGGCAGTTCCTCAGGAAGCTAGAGGATTCAGGGATTAATATAAAGATACAGGTGTTTGGGACAGGTCCTTCAAAAATACCATTCCTCCTAATATTTACAGAGGCCTAGCAAAACAGACATGCTGCCCACTATAACACAGCTAGTTAAATTGTAGCCTTGGGTTTTTTGTTTGTTTGTTTGTTTTTGGCCAGGCTGTGTACACCAAGATCTGGTTGGGATCTTGGTTCCTCAACCAGGGATTGAACCCAAGCCCCCTCCAGTGGAAGCATGGAGTCTTAACCACTGGACTACCACAGAAGTCCAGCCTTGGGTTTTAATCCCTGATTGTCCAACCCCAGAGACCAGGCTTTTTCCAGAGTACTTCTGCTGTTTTGAGCAGTAAGTCTCCTCACTGGAAGGCTCTCATGGGAAATTGGTAAAGTTTCTCAACTTGTAAGCCCAATACTCAGTTTAACCTGGTCTAGCTTCCCTGGTGGCTCAGAGATTAAAGAATCTGCCTCCTATGCGGGAGACCTGCGTTTGATCCCTGGGTCAGAAAAATCCCCTGGAGAAGGAAATGGCAACCCACTCCAGTATTCTTGCCTGGAGAATCCCATGGACAGAGGAGCCTGGTGGGCTACAGTCCACGGGGTTACAAAGAGTCGAACACAACTGAGCGACTTCACTTTCACTTTCTTTTTCAAAGAGATATGAAGATAGGTTGTTAATTCACCATCAAAGAGAGTATATGTTTCTCCTTAATGGTTTAGACCTTGTCTTCTGGACCACCTTCACATCTGTCTTAAAGAAAGTTCTGAAATTTGGGTTTTGTTTTTGTTGGAAGTGGGAGGAGACTTGCCATTCCCCAGTTTGATGTCCTGGCCTGAGGGGGAAAAAAAAATCTCTCTGGAGCCCAAACCCGAAATTACCCTGTCCTAGCAGATACCCACCTGGGGGCCCAAGTCACTTGATTTCTTTACCAGAAGTCACATGATTTCTGTTTGCTGCCTCCCCTTTCCCCTTTCCTCTGAGTTCAGTTCTGTATCTGCTAATGATACCGTGACCATGGGCCCTCTCTGAGCCTTAGCTTCCTCTATTATGAAATGGGGCTGTCTCTTTAACTCATCTATCTGAACTCCTTTCCTGGAGACAGCCCAGTAGAAGTGAGGTGAAGAACAGAAACTCTGAGACAGTTTCTGGGGTATATATACCCAGAATATCCTTAGATAGTCCATGGGGTCGCAAAGAGTTGGACACAACTGAAACGACTTAGCACACACACATCCTTAGATAAGTCTATTTAAAAAAATCTCTATTCCTCAGTTTCTTCATCTGCAAAAAAAGTAATAATGTACTTTCTCATCATCACAAGAAGATTAAATGAGATAATGCATGAAATCCTTAGCATAATGTCTGTTATATATTCTAGCAAGTGTTCTAATGGCATATGTTAAGTGTGAGCTGTTAAAACTAATGCATGCATGCTAAGTCACTTCAGTCATGTCTGATTCTGCGACACTGTGGACTATAGCCCGCCAGGCTCCTGTGTCCATGGGGTTCTCCAGGCAGCAATGTTGGAGTGGGTTGCCATGCCCTCCTCCAGGGGATGTTCCCAACCCAGGGATCAAACCCACGTCTCCTGCACTGCAGGCAGATTCTTTACCACTGAGCCACCAAAAAGAAAGAAAGTGAAGTCGCTCAGTTGTGTCTGACTCTTTGCAACCCCATGGACTGTAGCCTACCAGGTTCCTCCATCCATGGGATTTTCCAGGCAAGAATACTGGAGTGGGTTGCCATTTCCTTCTCCAGGAGATCTTCCCAACCCAGAGATTGAACCCGGGTCTCCCGCATTGTAGGCAGACACTTTACTGTCTGAGCCACCAGAGAAGCCCCTAAAACCAGGATAGTGCAGGGCAAATTGGGATGCTTGGTCACCCTACATGAGATCCAGAGTGCCTGAAAAGGCCATGGGGGCTGAGATACAGACAGGAGTCTACTTATGGACCAGCTCAATCAGGCATGGCATGCTGGAATAGGATGTCTGTTGGATCTCCTCACCTCTGTGCACCCACATGCTCATGTCTTTTTCCTCTCCTCTTTTAGAGCGTTCCAGACCTTGGTTCACCTGGTGAAAGGCAACATGGGCACAGGGGTCCTGGGACTCCCGCTGGCTATGAAGAATGCAGGCATCCTGGTAAGAGGGGCTGCTGAAGGTGGGTTCAGTACAACTAGATAGTAGCTGGGAGTAGGAGGACAGGGTTTACGGTGGCCTACAGTGAGCAATCTTTCTGAAATGCAACTTGGAGTCTAGACATCTAAGCTGGGTTTGAATTCTGGCTGTGCCACAGACTTTGAGTGGCCTTAGCGAGTCAGTCTGGAGAAGGCAATGGCAACCCACTCCAGTACTCTTGCCTGGAAAATCCCATGGACAGAGGAGCCTGGTAGGCTGCAGTCCATGGGGTCAAGAAGAGTTGGACATGACTGAGAGACTTTACTTTCACTTTTCACTTTCATGCATTGGAGAAGGAAATGGCAACCCACTCCAGTGTTCTTGCCTGGAGAATCCCAAGGACAGTGGAGCCCGGTGGGCTGCTCTCTATGGGGTCGCACAGAGTTGGACATGACTGAAGCGACTTAGCAGCAGCAGCAGCGGGTCAGTTGTCCACAGTCCAGGTGTCATTTCCTCCCTTGTGCAATGCTAGGGTTGGACCATAGCCGGTATTCCAACTGTGTTCTATAGAGCACTACCTCTCAGGGACACTCAGAACCCACAAGGATCAGAATTCTGAGTCCCTTACTCCCACCACAGCACCTCATTGTAATTGCTTTTTGCACTTTATTGGAGTACTACTTGAGATCACATTTGAAAGAATACATAACATTGTAAGCCAACTATACTTCAAGAAAGAAAAAAGAAAAGAAAGAATAAATGTTACTGCTAAAAAAGACTCACAAACCAGTTTTCTAGAAAGTTCTCTGACTCCTGAGTAATATCTGTGCTACCAAATCTCTCCTCTCCGTGTTATTCACAAACTCATTCTCTCCTCTCTTCCCTTGCCCCTTGGCCCATCCTCCAGATGGGCCCACTCAGTTTGCTGGCCATTGGCTTCATCTCCTGCCACTCTATGCACATCCTGATCAGGTGTGCCCGGCGCTTCTGCCACAGGTGAGGAAAACAGCATCTTGTCAACTCCCTCAGTACTTGGGTCTCAGAGACATCCCAGAAACATCCCAGGTAATAAGATTTCACTTCTTAATGTCCTTCAACAAGGCCCAGAAAAACAGAAAAGCATTTGGGGCAGGGACCTAAGGAGGCTCTTCCGTGACTCATTAGCTGATCTCAGTCAGACCATTGTGCTTATCCAGCTGGCTCATCTGTAAATTGGACATAAACAATCCATGCCTAACCGTGCCTCAGAGAATTGTCGTGAGGATCCAATAGAATCATGGATATGAGAACACCTGTACCTATGCAATATGTGTGTTATTACCCTTGTTATGTAGTCACCGCCCCGATTGACAGGTAAGGAAAACAAGCCATCAGGGAAATACCACCAGGTGTCAAAAGTCTGAACTAGAACTTGGGTGCCTGCCCCAGTGTTCTTTCCATTCCAGCTGGGTTCTGCCTTGCTATGTGTCTCCTGACTTTTCAGTATGTGATCTTAGGTTAAACTGCCTCCCGCTAACTGTATGCACTCTCTTCTGCAGGTTCAATAAGCCCTTTATGGATTATGGGGATACAGTGATGCATGGACTAGAAGCCAACCCCAGCGCCTGGCTCCGAAACCACGCACACTGGGGAAGGTATCTTATTCTTCCTTTGCCCAAAGTATGAAGAACATGTGACTGTCAGGGCTGCCCTCTTCCCTGCAAAGTTGGCTCATGTGATACAGAACAGTGGACTTCACATGAAAGGAGTTCAATGGCAATCTGCCTGATCCAGCCTTTTTCCTTATGTATACAGAGGGCTCATTCCTTTGCTGTCCAACTTTAATTTCATTCATCTTTTTATTAAACCACATTTATTTAGTTGCAGCTGCCTACCAGGCCCCAGAAATACTGTAGAAAACCAGGCAAACAAAGCTTTGCCCTTGCAAAATCCATAGTCCAGTGGGAAACACAGACCTTAAACAGTTACTTAATAGTCACTGGGATAAGTGCCATGAAGGAAGGAAGTACTAGTTGTTCCCAAGCAGGTAAGAAGAGGTATGTGGGTTCAGGTAGACTTCCTAGGATGTAACAGTTGAGATTAGGTCTGATAGAAGGCATTCTTAGGAATAAGGAATTACCTGGGGGAAAGTGGGCAGGAGTCCGAGGGGCCTCCCAGGAAAAGGACCAAACTATGAAGGTCCTAAAGCAAGAGGGAGAATATGACAGTTTCAGGGCAAAGAAAGACCAGGTGGCTTGATGGCAGATGATGCTGAAGATCCAGGGCCCTATCAAGGTCT
This sequence comes from Bos indicus x Bos taurus, assembly GCF_003369695.1. Taxonomy (NCBI): domain Eukaryota; kingdom Metazoa; phylum Chordata; class Mammalia; order Artiodactyla; family Bovidae; genus Bos; species Bos indicus x Bos taurus. The sequence continues at coordinate 48,224,043 of NC_040082.1, forward strand.
ACATTTTAGACCCTCTTAAAGGTCTTGTTCTTTTCTTAAAGGCAACCAAGAAACCTTTGGAGGGTTTTAATCAGAGGCTTTCCTGTTTTAATCATATTTGCATTATCTGAAGCTCTATCTGGCTTCTTTAAGGAGAATAAATTGTAAGGAAGCAAAAGTATACTTAGGCCCATGAAAGGGCTGTTGACAACATCCTGGTGGCAGGTAACAGTGAAGGCTGGGTCCAGGCTGGTGGCAGTGGGAATGCAGAAAAGTGAATTTGGTCATTATTTGGATATTCGCATTGTGGGCAAAGGAAAGTGCCAAGGTAGACTTCTGGTGACTTCTGTTTTGGATATACGAGCAGTTGCATCAAGTGGGTAGTTATATGTATAGGGTTGAACCTATCTTCAGGCAGGAGACACTGAATTGAAGTCATTAGCTATGAAGCCAGGGGACAGAAAAGGTCTCTTAGGGAGAAAGTATATAATGAGAAGAAAATAGACCAAAAAAACCAAGACATTGATTCCTTGGTGAGCTCAAGTCTTCCTCCTGCAACTGCCACTTTTTTGCTTTCAGAGATGGTAGAAAATCAATGCCTTCTGTCCCCTGGTTTTTCTTGTTTAGTCACTAAGTCGTGTCAAATTCTTTGCAACCCCATGGACTGTAGCCCACCAGGCCCCTCTGTCCATGGGATTTCCCAAGCAAGAATACTGGAGTGGGTTGCCATGCCTTCCTCCAGGGGATCTTGCCTGGGATCAACCCCATGTCTCCTGCATTGCAGGTGGATTCTTTACTGCTGAGCCACCTGGGAAGCCTCTGTTCCCTGGTACTTGGGAGTAAATCTACTCTTTTGTCTTCATTTCCAGACCTCTCCCCACCTTCTCTACTCTTTTCTGCACATCTCTAGATTATCAAAGTCTCTTTTGAACTGTGATATTCCAAACTGCACTACCTGAGGTGTGCCTTGCCCATGAGCATCATGGGTCTGGTGCCTCTCTTGACCCGAAGTCCCTTCACACATTGCATTATAAATTCAGTCTATGAGCAGACTAGAAAGGTTATGGGATAATTATCAGGATTTTCCCAACTGTGTAACCCAAGAGGAGGCTTTTGTCTGTCGAAACCCCTCAGATCCTTTGACTCATTGTTGAGCACATAACGTAGATTTTCCTGCTCTATTTAAGAACACCACTCCATTAATTATCTCCTCTCCTATAACCTGAACTTCTTTTTGAACTATGAATTCTTCCTCCCAATGTTGAAATGTGTTCCTATATCTCCATCTTAAAAATAAATAAATTAATAAAGCCCCCTGGACCATATACCACCCTCTATCTCATATTCATTTTCTGATTATTCAGCAGATATACACTACTAAATATCTGCAGTGTATTAAGTGAAGTCACTCAGTCATGTCTGACTCTTTGCGATCCCATGGACTGTGGCTTATCAAGCTCCTCTGTCCGTGGGATTTTCCAGGCAAGAGTGCTGGAGTGGATTGCCATTTCCTTCTCCAGAGGATCTTCCCGACCCAGGAATTGAACCCAGGTCTCCTGCATTGCAGGCAGACGCTTTACCGTCTGAGCCACCACTGTATTAGAAGTACTTTAATCAGTGGGTTTACAGTGATAAACAAATGGGGTACCTTCAACACTGGAACTCACACCCTAACTTCATGAAAGAAAAGCTCGCCCTCTGACTTTACTTCCACACACCCCATCACACCTCCTTCATGGGTCCCCTGGCTTTCCTGTCATATACTTCTACCAAAGTCCTTTCCACCAGTGTCCTAAAAGCAATCTCTGATACACCTTCTTTGCCCCAGAGAACCTCTCGGAGGCAGTAGGGACAACTGACTGTTCTCTTCTTTGAATGTTTTCCCTACACTTGACTTCTGTTAAGCCCCCTTTCACCCTAGTTTTCCCACCTACCTCTCTGGCCATTACTTTGCAGGCTTTTTTGTTTCTATTCTCCTTTTAAATGTTGGTATTCTCTAGGGTTTGGAACACTGCCTTTTCTTCTCTGTACACTTTCCAACACTGATTCACCTTCTCAAGGATTTATCCACTACCTGAATAAAGGTATTTTGTCCTTTATCCATTACCTGGATAAATAATTTGTCTATTTCCTGGACAAATCAGCATTTTCAGATCCCAGTATATGGCTGAATGTCTCCTGTAGGAACCCAAGCTCAACCATTCAAGTACTGAATGTGCCATTCCTCCCCTTCCCTAAAGCCTCTTATTCCTTCTGAGTTTCGCTGTTCATTTTGTTGTCCAGGACAAACAACTTGGCACTTACCTTAGGTCATTTCCTTTTTCCTTTCCCTGGGTGTAGGTGGTCACCAGGTTCTGTAAGTTTTTGTTACCTAGTGTCTCTTAAAATGTTTTCTTTTCTCTCACTTTAACGACCATGGCTTTGTCCAGGTAGCTGCCATCTTTCACCTCCGTTATCAGGTCTTCCCACCCTCAGTCTTGGCCCCTCAGTGGACTCTCCACATGCCTGCTGTAGAACTCTGCCTAATCCCTCTGCTGAAATGCTTTTTCATCACTTCCTCCTCATCATCTGCTCCTCCTCTTTATTCCTTTTCTTTCTCTTTCTTCCTCTTCCCAAGGGACTCTGCTCAGGTATTGGCTTTTCTAAAAAGGCTGTTTGCTCCCTAATTTGGGTAAACTGCCCTTTTTACCATGGCCCTTAGGACCATGTTATTTATTTATTTATTTTTTTGTCTATCTCATCCACTAATCTCTCAACCAGTAGAGGAAGGGGCCGTGTGTTATTTGTCTGTGTATCCTTAGTGCCTAATATGGTGTCCGGCACTGGTAGGAAAAAGTTTTAATGATCGCTAATAAGCTGACCCTACTGCCTTGTATCGGGTAGTATCAGCACAGAGCTGGGTATGGGGCAAGGTTTCTCATGATGAAGAATTTTACCACTTGCTGAGCTCAGAGTGTGGGGGTGATTTAAAAACATGTTTTTAAAAGAACTATTGTTACATCCCTTCTTACTACCGCATTGTTGATTGTGGTGGCAGGACCAAGGGTGCTGGTCAAGGGTCACCAACCCCTGAGGACAGAAGCGGAAATGACAAGTCAATTCTTCTTTTATAACAAGTTTTTTCTTTCTCTCTGCTCTCTTTCAGGCGTATCGTGAGCTTCTTTCTTATAGTCACCCAGATGGGCTTCTGCTGCGTATACATTGTGTTTCTGGCTGATAATTTAAAACAGGTAGAGTCTTCTAGAGAAGGTGAGAGGGAAAAAGATCTGCAAAAGGAGGATCCTCTCTTTTTAGTTGTTCAACAAATGGCTTCTTCTCTTTGGGCCCTAGTGTCCTCATCATGGGGCGCCCCAGGTGGCACAGTGGTAAAGAATCCGTCTGCCAATGCAGGAGACACAAGAAATGAGAGTTCAATCCCTGCGTCAGTAAGATCCCTGGAGAAGGAAATGATAACCCACTCCAGTATTCTTGCCTGGGAAATCCCATGGACAGAGGAGCCTGGTAGGCTATAGTCCATGGGGTCGCAGAGTTAGATATGACCGAGCATGCATGCACACACGTATTCTCATCATACAATGAAGGCTATAGTCCATGGGGTTGCAGAGTTAGATATGACTGAGCATGCATGCACACGCATATTTTCACCATACAAAGGAAAGTAAACTAGATGTTATCAGTGAACACAGACTTCCCCCAGTTCACGTATCTGCAGATTTCTGTAAGTGGTTACTTTTCCACAGTACCTTTGTCCAAGAGTTGTCTTAATCATCCTTAACTCTTCTTAAACTGATAACAGGTCTTTTCAAATGATGCCTAATCTTTGGGTCATCTTTATTACCTTTAATTGCTTCATCTTTATGGTTTAACAGTTTTTGTCCCCTAGAAATTCTTTCAATCTGACCCAGAGGTTATGTCGTAGTAATTTGAACAAAATAATATGGGTAATAACAGAGATCATCCTTAGTTAATCAATAAGCTTAACAAAGAACACTGTTGTTTAGGGCTTTTTTTTTTTCCTTAACGTAGTATCAGAAATTTGGAAATGTAAAAAAAGAAAATTAAATAGAAGGAAAAAATAGTAAGAATTCAAAGTTAGCTTCTATTATATGTCAGTTATAATGCTGATCATTTTATAAGCTTTCCCTCATTTAGTTCTCTCCATGGTCTTATCAGGGGCTTCCCTGGTGGCTCAGATGGTAAAGAATCTGCCTGCAATACGGGAGACGTGGGTTTAATCCCTGGGTTGGGAAGATACCCTGGAGGAGGGCATGGCAACCCACTCCAGTATTCTTGCCTGGAGAATCCCCATGGGCAAAGGAGCCTGGCGGGCTGCAGTCCACAGGGTCACAAAGAGTTGGACACGACTGAATGACTAAGCACACATGGTCTTATCAGAGTAGGTACTGCAGTTATTCCCATCTTGCAGGTGAGAAAAGTGATGTTATGAACTCTATAATTTATATAAATAGGGTCACAGAGTAAAGGTTAAAAACATAGGCCTTTTAACATCACAGCTCTATTTTTTAAACACTATGCTGTACTGCTTCTCAAAGTAAAACAAAAGCATTCTTAATCTAACACTCATTGGTATTGTTTTATTTTTAATGACACTTTGGTTGCTCTTTATCGTGTTTATTACTAGGGAGTTCGAGAATCTTTTCATATATTTATTGGAAGTTTGTACTTTTCTTCCTTCTCTTTTTTTGGTTGTGCTAGGTCTTTGTTGCTGCATGCAGGTTTTCTCTAGGTGTGGGAAGCAGGGGCTGATCTTTGTTGCAGAGCACAGGCTTCTTACTTCGGTGTCTTCTTGGTGCAGAGCTCAGGTACTGGAGCACAGGCTCAGCGCGTGCAGCATGCGGGCTGAGTAGTTGTGGCACACGGGCTTAGTCGCTCCAGGGCAAGTGGGATTTTCCTGGACCAGGCATCAAACCCGTGTCCACTGGGTTGGCAGGCAGATTCTTATCCACTGTACCGCCAGGGAAGTCCTGTTGTTGTGTAAAATGAACATTCACTGATTAGCATTTTTTAATGTTCTTAAAAATTTTTGTATAATTAAAAATTTTTTATTTGTTTGGCTGCACAGAGTCTTAGTTGTGGCACATGGGATCTTTGATCTTTATTGCAGCATGTGGGATCTAGTTCCCTGGCCAGGAATGGAACCCAAGCCCCTTGCATTAGGAACGAGGAATCTTAGCCACTGGACCACCAGGAAAGTCTCTAAAATAATTTTTAATAGTTTTATAATTTTCCATCACAATGAATACTTAATCTTTTATCATCTGATATTGTTTCCCTTTGTTTTTCTACTATAATCTATACAAATCTTTGTATATCTGTTTATTTCTTTAGTAAATGTATATTTTAAGTAAAATCACTGGATCAGGGAGTTTGATATGAAGGCTCTTAATTGCCACGTTGCTGCTCAGAAATCAGTCTGACACTAGCAGAACTTTGTCAGTCATCTGCCTAGAGACAAGGTGAGTGTTGTCTCAAGGACTTTGCAGACTAAGTGGGGATGTGCTCTGAGGCATATGAATAAAGCTAAATATCAATATAATATTTTGGTGCTGGATCAGGACTCCATTAATGCCCTGAAGTTGGGCATGCTTAATTGTGGACTAAGGTGCAGAAATGTATGGGAGCAGGAGAAATTGTTGGAGCAAGGGAAGGCTCCCTTGAGAAGACGCATCTGAGCTGGGCATTGAAAGGTAGGTTGAAGAAGAGCTGGCAATCAAGGTGGGAGGAGGAATAAACACCCGGAGGCAGGAATGTATGGGACTTTCTCAGGAAAGGCAGTACAAGTGGTTACAGAAGGTGTGGGCCTTAGGAGAGGAAGAGCCTTCACAGTTGAATGGGTCCATTTATGGCAGGCTTTGAATACCTGGCTAATTTTCCAAGCATTTTTCCTATTGTAGTAAGGAATCAAAAAAAAAAACAAGACGTGACAATTGATTTACGTATTCATGATTTGTTAAATGAAAAGGAGATTTCAAAACAAGAGTATATGTTATGATTACAGTCTTGTAAAATGAAAAGGATGTGTGTAATATATGTAATCTGTGATATTGCAAAGCATTACCGTGCTACCCATGGGTACTGAGATTACCATTGCTTCTTCATTTTCTTCTTGCTTAACTCCAGTTTCTAATTGTTCTACAATGAATTGTGTTGCTTTCACATATCTATTGAGTCATGGTGATTCCAAAGGAGGGTGGTACCCTCCCACCTACCCCCACTTTGCCAGGGGGCTGTATATAGAGTGTACAGGGGCTGTTGCATGTTTGCCACAATGACTGGGGGGTGCTAATAGCTTCTGTTGGGTGGCATTCAAGGATGCTAAATGTCCTGCAAGGAATGGTCCAATGCTCACAAGGAAGAGTTCTCTCACTCAAAATGTCAGTGTTAGTCTAATTAAGAAACAACAATGAGCTGTTTCGGTTACAAGCAGAAGAAATGGATTCAGTGGAACTTAAGCAGAAAATAAGTTTAATGGAACAAGATTGGCTTACATCCAAATGACAGAGAAAACTTTAAAAAAATGGGTTTCAGGAAAGGACAGGAAGAAGAACCAGGCCATCAAGGGAGATGTTGATAGTAGAACTGATGAGCACTCTCCTTGGGGATTCCCTGTCAGAAGTACTGTTTGCCCTTTTCCAGTTCTGCCTGTTGTCATTTTCCTATAGATTCAGATTCCAGGGAGAGATGTGAGTGCCCCTGCTTGAGTCAAGGGCCAGTCCTTTGGCTCTACCACATGATTGTGATTTACAGTCCACCAAGGCTGTATTCAGGTGAGACAGAATGCACCAAAAATAAATCAAAATCAAGAGGAATGGATTCCAGGTTGCCAAAAGCCAATGAAGAGCCACTCTAAGTTTAGGCATTTATGCTTATTAAAGTTATTTCTACAGCTTCTTTTGAGGAAATATGATGCAAAAGATTTGCAATAAGAAGTCCTAAAGTCACTCTAATTCACTGTAAGACCTGGGCATGTGAGACATGCCAGCTGTTCATGAGGGAGTCTGATGATGGGCCAGGCACTGAGCTAATCCTGTGGCCATATTGCTCTTCCCATTCCTCTCCCAGGTAGTGGAAGCAGTGAATAGCACAACCAACAACTGCTATTACAAGACAGAGATTCTGACGCCCACCATGGACTCTCGACTCTACATGCTCACCTTCCTGCCCTTCCTGGTACTGATAGTTCTCATCCGGAACCTCAGGGTCCTGACTGTCTTCTCCCTGTTGGCCAACATCACCATGCTGACCAGCTTGATCATCATTGTCCAGTACATCGTCCAGGTTAGCATACCACACTCTGACTCCTCCAACGAGCAGAGCATTTTATCAGTGATAGACTGACGCTTGGGGCCATCCCTAAGGGTAGGTATGTATGCACTTCAGTCTGCAGCTTAGAACTCACTTTATTGTAGGATTTCTTCCACAAAGATGTCTCTGTGCACTCTCATTCTTCAGGATGTCTCTTCTTTCATGTAGCTTCTCCAATACTCATTTTATAGCAAATCCTGGTTTTAGGAGAAAAACTGTACTTTTCAAGAAAAATATCTTGATTGGTGAACTACAGACCATTTCTATAACGGTTGGAGAGCAGCAGAAGGCAAATAAAAAGCAGGATTTTCTACCAGAGCTAAACTTTATTGAACTAGTCTTACATCCTCTAAGCTGCAGGCCCAAGTAATTCCAAAATTATCCCTAGGAAGTTCAAGAGAAAACAATGACAACTAATATTTAGTTGTAGAGGTATAAATAGAGAGCCTTGAAAGACCACAAATGAAGCTACTATGATGTAAATCACACATCTTTGAAGTTGAGTTATGGGTATTGATTTTCCATTAATTTCCTACTTTTCTATCCTTTCCAATTTTTGTTTTATAATAGACAAGACTACATAGAAATTTAAACCCAAAAGATCCAGGTAGTATATCTATAAAACATCTGAAAGGTATTAGGCATAATACCTTTCAGATGTTTCCTTCTTTCAGAAGTCACAAGAAAAAAAGTTCTATTGTCCATAGAATTTAGTAAAGGTAACAGATTAGCCAAATATTTTAGGATAAACTCAGATAAGTCTTAAAGCAATATTGATAGATTCTACAAAATTGAATTTCCCAATGAAACAGCTACTTCTGATTAATTATTGGACTATGCCAGAGGTTGCTCAATTAGAGAAATGGTTCTGTAATTTTGATCTGTCATAGTAGTTCACAAGGTACTTTAATAAAATATTTATTCCACACACTTTCCTTCTATTTGTAGCTCACTGAAGAAGAAAAGGGAACTTTAATACTTAGCTAACTTACTAGACTTTGGGCTCCCTAGAATGTCACTGTAACTGTGGTCGCAGTGATTTCCAACATCTGTATCCACTGCTACATGCAAAATGTTCTTGGGCACTTTAGACTAGTACTAACCTGTGTTGTATAAGATTTTCTTCTGGAGAATTCTGATAAATTAGACACCCTCCATGAGATCCTGATACTTCAATACTCTGATAATACCTCAATCTTTCTTTCCTCTGGCTCTTTGGTATTGGGCAGTGTTAAAATCAACTTTGATTATTGCCTGCTTCCTTTTGAAGTTTTATGAATTTCTTGACATTCAACTTTTTGTTCTTATAATTCAGCTATATTCTCAGAATACTCTCCCTCTTAAGGGAGCCCAAACATGCTTTAAGAGTAAATGTCTTATCGTATTTCTCTCATAGGAAATTCCAGACCCCCGCCAGTTGCCACTGGTAGCAAATTGGAAGACCTACTCGCTCTTCTTTGGAACAGCCATTTTTTCATTTGAAAGCATTGGTGTGGTAAGGTTTGAATTGAGGTAGACTCTCCCAGGTGCTGTGGGTGATGGCCTTCTGAACAGGAGCTGGGAGCTCTGGATTTCTGTGTGCAAGAGAGAAACTAACGTCTGACTTCACTTGGGTCAGTTTTCACCAGCAGGAGAAAGCAGGTTATCATGGCAGAGAGGTTAGAATGGTCAGGATATAGTTTTATTCCTGTCCCAATACATTTATTAAACATTTATCTTCATATCAACATACATTTCCTAATCTTTAAAAATCAAGATAAATGGAGGTGTACAATTTAAGTTACAGGATTTTTATGAAACATAAAAAAGTGTGTTTTTGGAAAGTATAGTATATTTACAGTGGAATATTGTACAGTCTCTACTTCCACACTTGAAAAAGGAAAGTGCTGTGTATAATTTTTTCTTCCAGTTTTTTGAGATATAATTGACATATAGCACTGTTAAAGTTTAAAGGTGTATGGCATAATGATTTTACTTATGTAGATCATGAAATGATTATCATAGGAAGTTTAGTGAACATGCATCATCTCATATAGATATAAAATTAATCAAATAGAAAAAATTTTTTCCTTGTGATGAGAACTTATGATTCACTTTAACCTTCATATATAGTGTTAATTATATTTGACCTACAGCACTATGTTAATTCCTGTTGCTTACAACAAATTTAGTATTTCTGTGGGTTTCAAAATGATCACCATGATAAATCTAGTAATGATAATGTCACAATACAAAGATATCACTTAGTTACTGACTATATTCCCCTTCAAAGGTATTACATAGTTATTGACTGTATTCTCTGTACTACACATTTCTCACCTGTGACTCATTTATTTTGCAATGAGTAGTCTGTGTCTCTTTGTGCCTCTATGCTTTTTACATTTACTATTAATTTATATACAGTACAATTCACTTTTATTTGATGTACATTGCTGTAAGTTTCAAGAAATGCGGAGTCATAGATGTACCACAGTCAGGACGCAGAACAATTGCCCCACCATGAAAAGCTGCCTTGTGTTGCCCCTTTTGCAGTCCACTTACCCCCACTCCCGTTAACCCCTGGCATTTACCTTCTGTTCTGTCTCTATTGTTTTATTTTTTTCCAGAATGTCATCCATATGGGATCAGATAGTATGTAACTTTTTAAGCCTTGCTTCTTTCACTTAGCTGCATGTAAGGTCATCCACATCGTTGCATGCATCAGGACCTCATTGCTTTCTACCCCTGAACATCCACGCATGAGCAGTACCATGATTTGCTTATCTATCGCCTGTTGAAGGACATTTAGGTTGTTTCTGGTTTCTGATGATTATGAGTAATGCTACTGTAAGCATTTGTATATAGGGTTTTGTGTAAACATATGTTTTCATTTCTCTAAGAATAGATTTTTTAGGTCACATGCTAATGTATGTTTAACTTTATAGAAAATTGCCAAACAGATTTCCAGAATGGCTGTACCATTTTTGCATTACCACCAGATGTACAAGAGTTAAGAGTTCCTTTGTATCTTTGCTGGTTCTTATCTGTATTTGTAATGTTTTTCTAAATTTAAGCCAATCTAATAGGTGTGTGGTGGTATTTTATTGTAATTTCATTTGCATTTTACTGATGACCAGTGATTCTGAGTCTCTTTTTTATGGTCTCATTTGATAGCTGTATATTGTCTTCAGTATAGTTCCTGTTCAGATAGTTTGTGAATTTTTAAAAAACTGAATTGTTGTCTTTTATTGTTGAGCTTTAAAAATCTTTGTATATTCTAAATGCAAATCCTTTATTAGACATGTAATTTGCAGATATTTTTTCTAGTCTGTAGCTTATCTTTTCAGTCTCATAACAGTGTCTTCTCTAAAGAAAAAGTTTTAACTTTGATAAAGTTCAACATATCAAAAATTTTCATTTATGGATCTTACTTTTCATGTTTTCTCTAAAATGCTTTGTCTAATCCAAGGTCACAATGATTTTTCTATTATTTTTTGTAAATATTTTGTTTTCATTGTACATTTAGATCTATGATCCATTCTGAGTTAATTTTCATTAAAAGTGTTTATATGTTGAAGTTCAGTTTTGAAAGGATGCCCAATTATTCCTGCATCATTTGTTGAATAGACTGCTCTCCATTTGAATTACCTTTGCATCTTTGTAAAAAGCTAATTGGTATATGAGTATGGGTCAGTTTCTGGACTTTCTATACTGATTCATTGATCAGTGTGTCTATCCTCTCATGAATACCAAAATACCTTGATAGCACAAGCTTTATCTTAAAATCATGTCATATTAGAGCTCCAGCTTTGTCCTAATTAGTATTTGTGTGATATATCTTTTTTTCTTCCCCTTAATGGACATATATCTAAGAAGCCCCTTCAATAGGGGTTCTCAGTTCTAAAATTTCAGCTTGGTTCTTTGGTTCTTATTCTTTCAGCTTCTTTACTGAGAACTTTTGTCTGTTGATTTGTTTCAATAGTGTTCTCCCTTACTTCAGAGCACTTGGTTATAATAATTGCTTTAAAGTCTTTGATATTTCCACAATTTGAGCATATTAAGATTGACATCTGTTGTCTTATCCCTTGAGAAGTGCTGAGATTTTCCTGGTTCTTTGTATGTTGATTAATTATAGACTGTATTCTATACATTTTGAATATTGTTTTATGAGTCTCTGGAGCATGGTAAAATCCTCTGAAGAATATTGATCTTTTATTTTAGCAAGCAATCAATCTGATTAGATTAAGACCACAAGTCCTGATCCATCTTCAGGAGATCATGGTTTTATTTATGTATTTGTTCATACATAGTTTTATTTGCAGGATTGACAAGGATGCAAGGTATAGAACAGGGGTAGCTTCAGCTGTACTTTCTTTAGTATAAATCTTTGATCAGTTTGCTTCGCACACTGGTTTTGTTCAGACCATGTATTAACCTCAGTGTTCAATAAGCATATCACAGCTTAGACCATGGTTTTAATATCAGACTAGTTTTCTATCACTTTAAAGTGATACTTGGCTTCACCTTGCCTTTATACTACCCAGAGACCAGATGGTGGTCCCCACGAAAGTTTAGTTCTCAAAAGCTTTCCTTTGATGCTTCACATCAGTTCCACATGTACAGCTCAGGGCTGAGCCCAGATTTCATCCACAGATTTAGAGGGTCGCTTTCTCTGGCTCCCTCCTTTCTGTGTTTTCCTGCACACTCACCAGTGTGCTGCACAGTCATTCAGCAGCTTCTTTTTCTGGTCCTCTGGCTAGAAAGTCAGGGTTTCAGCCTCCCTACCCGTCTATCCAGTTCTTGTGACTGGACCTCACTCAAGGGTGAGTATCTAAAGTAAAGAAAGGAGGAAAGGGTAATAGGGATTCCTTCCATGGGCATGCAGCCTGTGTGGTCACATGGGGCCCTGCCTTTTAGAAGGATCCCACTCTTGGTTTAATGCCCTGCATTCATCATACTGAAATTCTTGACCTTTGACCAAGTGGTTCTTCATTGTCATTCTGCACTGGGCCCCACAAATTATGTAGCCAATCCAACTCCCCTCTTACTCTTTGGACTCTCAAAGCACCTTTTCCCTGTTCCTCTGCTCCAAGAGAATTAGTGTGTCTCAGATTTTTAGGTGCCTCTGTAACCACTGCAATCACTGGTATAGCAGACTGTTGCTCTGTGCCTGAGACTTGCCTTGGGGGCACGGCTTGGAGAGTAAAAAGGAAGCAGGAATACTAGGAATTCTCTCCATGCTCTCCATCCCACAGGGTCCCCTATTTTAGGTCTTCCAGCCAGAAAGAGGGTTTCTGCTTGATTTTTTTTTTTCCATTTGCATCCACAACATAGTTCTAGGATTTGGGCTCTCCTTAACTAGGAGATACAAGAAGAAAAAAAAAATCAGGAAACTCATTGCCATAAAGGCCATTTTTACTGGTTTTGAGCAATTCACCTTCTATTATATATTTTTCAGAGTCCATGGCTAGTTGCTTAATATATTCTGTCCAGGGCTTTTAGTCTTAATCAGTGAGAGAGAGACGACATAGTATGCTTACAGCATCTTAATGAAACTGCAAACAGTGGCCAAACAAAGCACCCTTGCTGGCCAGGTTGGGCCACCCAGGGAGTTGACCTCCTTGGTCTGGTCAACCTGCAGAGCTCTTCCAGCTCTGAATGGTCCAAGGATCATTTTGTGACTCCAGGCCTGCCTTTCCTTTTTTCCCTTTAATTGTGGTAAAATGTACCTAAAATTTACCATCTTAACTTTTTAAAATTAGTTTATTTTTTATTGAAGAATAATTGCTTTACAAAATTTTGCTGTTTTCTGTCAAACCTCAACATGAATCTGCCATAGGTATACATATATCCCATCCTTTTTGAAACTCCCTCCCATCTCCCTCCCTATCCCGCCCCTCTAGGTTGATACAGAGCCCCTGCTTGAGTTTCCTGAGCCGTAAGTGTACAGTTCAATGACATAAAGTATATTCGTATTATTGTACAACCATCATCACCATCCATCTCTTTTCATCTTGCAAAACCAAAACTGTGTACCCACTAAACAATAACTCCTCATTTATCCCTCCCCTGGCCTGTGGGAATCACCAGTCTACTTTCTGACTCTGAGTCTGACTACTTGGGTTACTTCAATGAGTGGGATCACACAGTGTCTGTCATTTTGTGACTGGCTTAGTTCATTTAGCTTATGTCTTCAAAAGTTGTGCATGTTGGGCATATATCAGAATTTCCTTTCTTTAAAGGCTGAATAATATTCCATTGTGTGTATGGACCACACTTTGTTTATCCATTCCTTCATCAGCGGACATTTGGGGTGCCTCGAACTTGTGGCTACTGTGAACAATGCTGCTGTGAATGTAGGTGTACAAATTTCTGTGCATGTTCCTACTTTTGATTTTGTGTACATACTCCCAGAAATGGCATGCCTTCCTCTTGATGCCCATGTTCCTCTTTTTCCTCCTTTCTTCTTGCTGCTGCTGCTGCTAAGTCGCCTCAGTCATGTCTGACTCTGTGCAACCCCATAGACGGCAGCCCACCAGGCTCCCCCGTCCCTGGGATTCTCCAGGCAAGAACACTGGAGTGGGTTGCCATTTCCTTCTCCAATGCATGAAAGTGAAAAGTGAAAGTGAAGTCGCTCCGTCGCGTCCGACTCCTAGCGACCCCATGGACTGCAGCCCGCCAGGCCCCTCCGTCCATGGGATTTTCCAGGCAAGAATACTGGAGTGGGGTGCCATTGCCTTCTCCTTACATTGTGGTATTTCTTTAGGTTCTGCCCTTGGAGAACAAGATGAAGGATGCCCGCCGCTTCCCAGTCATCCTGTCTTTGGGAATGTCCATCGTTACTGCCCTCTACGTCAGTGTCGGGTCTCTGGGCTACCTGCGGTTTGGAGATGATGTCAAGGCCAGCATAACCCTTAACCTGCCCAACTGCTGGTAACTCCATGGGTCTCAGGTGGTGGGGACTCAGGGCCAGTGGGCACAGGAACATATAGGTCACTTTCTCCTCCCTTCCACAGAAGGCAAACTGAGGTCTGGAGGGCATCCACAAGGAGAAACAGAGCTGTCACGGGAACCCTGGGCTCTAGATTCTCTGTCCAGGGAGCTCTTCTTCAACAACAGTCTCCCATGTTGAGTGAGGCCTTGATAGCTTAGTGCGAGGAAGGACATGATTTAGGAAAATAGGGGGAAAGTCAGAGTCCTTGGTCACCTAAGGAGAGAAAGAAAGGGGCACGGAGGCCAAGAGGCAGAGAGAGGAACCAGTGGGCAGCTCCAATTACATTTACTAAGACTGTACTACCAAGTCTTGCAGAGTAGCTAGGATGAAAAAGTAGTAAAACAAGAAGTAATGAGGGAGGACCATTGGAACCTGGAAAATGTTTATATTTAAGTGACCCAATTCATACAACAGTTAGCTGACCCAGACTTCAATAATGCAGTATCTCAATAGATAGATGATCCCTATCACATTGTGCATCATTTTCTCCCACACTGAGGCATGTCATTCATTACAAGATACCTGTCTTTTGAAGGGTCACTTGGAGGCTTAAGTTATCTAAGTGGTGCTCCTTTCCCAAGCTGATCAATATCATTCATCAAGCAATTATTGTATCCCAATTACATGCAGATGAAAGTGTAGACACATGGTGATGGGAGGGTATTGATGTGAGCAGACTATAATTTTGAGCTTCATGATCTTTTCAGCTTGTGATCCAATGGAAATGGGGAAGGGATAGTGTATGTACACAAATGCAACTTAGGAATGAAAAAAGAAGCCCTCCAGAATAGTGGAGAGGCCTTGAGGACTCCCCAGTAGAAAAAGTACATTGGAGTGGGAGTACAGGGGATCATCCTGTCCAATGAGATGGCTCCATCCAAACAAGGACAACTGCAGCACCCTGGATCCAGGTCCCAGTTACACCAACCCTTAGCTTATGGTCATGGGTGGTTTATTTAACTTCTCTGACTCTCATTTTCCTCTTCTAAAAAACAGAGTTATCATGTGGATCACGTTGGATATGTCTAAAGGCATCTGGCATGTAGTGCTTCCTTGGGAATTTCAAAAAGTAGGTGGGGACTGCACAGATGGAGGGAGTAGAGAGGGTGTTCCAGGCAACAGAACTCGTGTAAGCAAGAAACCCAGAAATATGAAAGTTAGCCTTTGTAAGGAATGGACTGAGTGTGCACAGACAGGTTTACTCAACAGGCCAGATGCATCTACCACATTATTGAACTAAAGGGGAAAAGCCTTACCTCCGTAGGTCATAAAAGGCATCAATAACACTCAACACCCCCCATCATGTGGTCTCTCTGCCCCTAGCCTGAGACCTCTAAGTAACCCTGTCTCTTCTTTTATCCCTCTTTGTAAACTACCTCTTCCCCCAAGGATTTGGGATTCTGCAGTTCTTTCAGCCTACTTGAAGTATTTGTTGATATGCCAACAGTTTTGAGGGATCCAGAGAATTCCTAAGAACACACAGAGATTACAAAGGAGCAGATCTTTTAGACCCAGGTCTTCACTACTTATCACTTGTATCTCCCTGAGCAAGGTACCTGGCCTGAACTTCTCTTTCCTAAAATCTAAAATCCAGCCTCAAGTGATAATGGTTTGTGAAGGTGTTATTTATACCCATACCCGAGATTCTTTTTAGAGGTAACCCTCTCAACTGCTTCCATTTGAGTCTGTGACGATTCTGTCTCTTACCACTGCATGCCCTTCCGTGACTTCCTCTTGCAGGTGGTCCCTCCCCATCATTTTCAGACAAGGAAACATTTGCCCACAAGACTGTTCCAAGGTCAGAGGTTAATGTACAAAGATTCCAGGTGTCAGAGCACGTTGGCCTTGAGAGCACTGCTCTGGTTTGTCCTGCAGGCTGTACCAGTCAGTCAAGATCCTCTACATTGTTGGAATCCTGTGCACCTACGCCCTGCAGTTCTACGTCCCTGCGGAAATCATCATTCCCTTAGCCACCTCCCGCGTGTCGAAGCGCTGGGCCCTGCCTCTGGACTTGTTCATTCGCCTCGCCATGGTCAGCCTGACATGTGAGTGGAAGGCAGAGCGCCTGGTTTTTCCAGAGAGCTATCAGGAATCAGCCAGATGGTAGACGATAGTCACAATAACCAGCATTAATTGCATACTGTAACTGCATTTCTGGGGCCATTCTAAGGCTTTCAAAGTAGTAATTCATTTTATTTAAGCTTGAGGAATAACTTCATTCTTACATCTACCTAATTAGATAGATTTACTGGTGTCCAGCTTGAGGGAATAACAACTTATCAAGTAATAATTACAAAAGAATTGACTTTCATTAAACACCTACTGTGTGCTGTCCTCTGAGCTAAGCTCTTTCTCTCCTATATTTCATAATATTTTCTTCAGTCTTTGCAGGAACTCTTATGACGTAGGACTATGATAAACTCTCCATTAAATGAGAAAGCTGAAGGAGGGAGTGAGAAGCAATTGGGCAGGAAGTGCCAGAGGTGGGATTTGAACCCAAGTCATCTCAGTCCAGACCCATCACAGTTTACCTCCAGGACAGAGGTTGAAAATGGTGGCCAGTGGCAGCCCTCCTTGTGCTCTAGGCCCTATGATCCAGGGTTCCCCTCACTTTTAGTATTTTAGTGGGGGTGAAGATGATAGAGATTCCTGCATAGTGTGTGCTCCGGCCCCCTGTACCTAAGGCTCCTTTTAATTGTGATTCTTGTTGTGCTAGACCAGCCCATATAAATCACGGGACACGGATTTTCTTCCTTTGAAATCATTTATTCCCAGTTTGTCCTTGGAGGCAGGGACACCACCATACAGAATATTAGAGACTCTAGAAAGATCAGTGAATTTGCCTTAGATATGAAGATAACAATTCCTTAAGCTTTTGCATTTGCCCCAATCAGTACAGTAAAGAATCTGCCTGCAATGTGGGAGACCCAGGTTTGATCCCTGGGTTGGGAAGATCCCCTGGAGAAGGGCATGGCAACCCACTCCAGTATTCCTGTCTGGAGAATTCTATGGACAGAGGAGCCTGGCAGGCTGCAGTCCATGGGGTCTCAAGGATTCCGATACGACTGAGTGACTAATGCTTTCACTTTCTTTTCAATCAGTACGTATGCAAACAAGTAAAAATAATAAAGTAGGAACTTCCCTGGCAGTCCAATGGTTAAGAATCCATGCTTCCACCCTAGGTTTAACCCCTGTTGTTGTTCAGTCGCCAAGTTGTATCTGACTCTGTGACCCTGTGGACTGCAGTACTTCAGGCCTCCCTGTCCCTCACCATCTCCCAGAGTTTGCCCATTTTGATCCCTGATCAGGGAACTAAGATGCTGCATGCCACATGGTATGGCCAAAAGACAAAAGAAAAACAAATAATAAAGTAATAGTGAAGTAATAATAAAAATAACTTTTCTGAGTGCTTTGCATGAATTAACTTCTTTAAGACTTTAAAACCATTTGCAGTATGAACAATAATACCTAACAGGATAGACACCATCCCCATTTGGCAGATGAGGAAAAAAGCTGAGAAAGAGTTGGAGACTTAACTCAAGGCCACACAGGGAGAATCCTGCCTTCCAGTCCTGATTTGTGCTGTTATACCACATTCCATTGTAGCAGACCTGGGGGAAGCTTCTGTGTTTTGCTTGTAATCAGGATAATTGTCCATCAAGTGAAATAAAAAATGTAAAAGCCCAGGCCTATAAAACATCATACAAAAAACATATATATTATAAATCATATAATTTCAGGATCTTTAGCTTTAAGTGTTTCTTTGTTAGACATTTTATGACATGTATGTAAATCTTGGAGAAGATACTCCTTTAAAGGAACCCTGTAATCTTATTCCCACTGAAGACCCCCTTTCTCCTGTGAGTAATTACTCATTCTAATTGTTTGCAAGTAAGAGGTGTTTGTAGTCCTGTTAATTATTAATGTTAGTTCCACAAAGGCAAGGGGTTTCTTCGTCTGTTTTGTACATTGATATATTCCAAACAGCTGGGACAGTTCCCAGCACTGTTGTTTAGTGTTATTTATTAAGTAAAAGCTTAATCATTAAACATGTAGAGATTTGAAATGTACCTCTGTGGCATGAAAATTATCTTAAACAAAAAACATTAGTACAAGCAGCCTCGGGGGAAAACCCTTATCTAAATGTCCTTTGTGAATTAAGCAGAATATTCTGAAAAATACAGGCACCATAAATCCCCTTTCTGGGAGATTTTCAGTCAGAGAGACTAACCATCATCACAGTCTAAGTAATTTAATTAAATAACACAGAAGCTCTCCCCCACTTTAATTCCTCTTTTGAAGTGAGTATGTAAATCCCTATCTTTGTTTAGGGACCCAGTTCATATGAAGGCTGTGTGTGTTTGTGCTCAGTTGCTCAGTCATGTCTGACTCTTTGTGACCCCATGAACTGCAGCCCACCAGACTCCTCTGTCCATGGAATTTTCCAAGCAAGAATACTGGAGTGGGTTGCCATTTCCTCCTCCAGGGGATCTTCCTGACCCAGGGATCGAATATCTCTTGCATCCCCTGCATTGGCAGGAAGATTCTTTACCACTGCATGGCCTAGGAAACCCCATATGAAGGCTTCCTAACCCTAAATCAACCTTGTCTTTCCTTCTGTTAATCTGCCTGTTGTCAGTTAAATTCAAAGACCCCCAAACACTGAACCTAAATGAGAAGAGGGAAAGTTTTTCTTTTCAATACTATTAATGTCTGTATTTGAAAGATGATTGAAAGGAGACACACTATAATTTTAATGTGTAACCTTTAGTGACTGTGGTTGGTGGTATTATAGGAGTTTCAGCTTTTCTTTATGTAGCTGTATGTGTAAGAAACAATTGGTATATGTTTTAATTAGAGGATTTTTAAAGCAAAATTTAAGACTTTGGCTAAGCCCAGAAAGTTCCATCTATCCTGTATCATCTCCTGCAGGCATCTTGGCTATCCTCATCCCCCGCCTGGACCTGGTCCTCTCCCTGGTGGGCTCCCTGAGTGGCAGTGCCCTGGCCTTCATCATCCCACCCCTCCTGGAGATCAGCACCTACTACTCAGAGGGCCTGAGCCCCATCACCATCATCAAGGACACCCTGATCAGCATCCTGGGCTTCGTGGGCTTTGTGATGGGGACCTACCAGGCCCTAGATGAGCTGATCCAGTCAGGAGACTCTCCCACCTTTTCCAACTCCACTATTTTTATTCAGTGAATATGGTACTGCTTCTTTCCACCAGCACCTTGACACTTAATGACACAAATATCTTTTATGTGCATTATCTGTATTTTGGGGCTTTACCTTTCTCTGGACTAAGTCACAGTGAAACAAGCACGGACTTACCAAGATAAGGTCTAGGTGGTAATTTAAAAATTTTTGTGTGTTTATTTCTTTTCTTTCCATCTCTAGCTTTCCCCTACACTGAGAGCTCTCCCTCTGAAGGCTCTTGATTCCATCCAACTTTTTGGCAGTTCACATGATGAATTTCTTACCTTGAGTGGGGCTATGCAAGAGGAAGCCAACAGGGGGGATCCAAGAGGCAGCGACTGACAGAAGGAGGGGCAGCCTGCTAAGGCTACGGTGATTTGGTAAAGGGTGTCCTTTTTTCCAGTGGACATAATCCATAATCCAGCAAAGTGTGAATAGCTCCAGCATCAAAGCAGTAGGATCCAGAGGTCCAGTGCAAACTGCAGCTGTCAGACAGAAAAGAGCCATCATGTTTAAATCAAGGGCAATAAACTTTCTCGACAGCTGGATAAAGTTTTGGCCCAGTTCAAAGATCTCAACAAAGCAGTCCTCATGAAAGTAGATGTGCCAATGGTAGGGGCAGGGTTGTGGGGGTAGGCAGGAGCTAAACAATGACACTATTTCATTATTTACCTCTTGATTCTTGTTATTTTTAACCTCTTAATTCTTGCAACAAGCATTCTTGCTTACCCACCACACACCAAGCAAAGTTCAAGGTTCTTGTAATAGATTGCAAAAATGGCCTCAAATTCCTCTTGACAATGTCATGTTGCAGCTCCTCCCATCAAGAAGTAAAATCTGTATCTCTGCCCTTTGAATCATGTTATGGCCTTGTAACTTGCTTTGGCCAATGGGACATTAGAGAATGTGATGCAAGCAGAGGAATGGTGATGGCTCATGCATTGGAACATTCATCATCATGCTTTGTGGAGCCAAGAGCACCAGGTGTAGAAGCCAGGGCTAGCCTACTGAAGGATGAGAGACTGTGTGGAGCAGAAATTAATCATCCCAGTTGAGCCGCATCTCCCAGAACAGCCAGACCGCCAACATCCTAGACACGAGTGAAGTATCCTAGACTATATCTAGCCCCAATCACATTGGCCCAGACCATAAGTATTACTCAGATGAGCCACAGAATTATGAGAAATAATAAATGTTTTTAGTTTTAAGCCATAAGATGTGGAAGGTTTTATGAGCTAAAGCTAACTGATACATTACTCTAAAGGGGAGACACTAATAAATGAGAAGAATCTGCATCCTCAAGCTAGTGTTCGCTACACTGGGGAATAATGACAGATCATCAAGTGAGTTAGTACTATATAGGTCCTTATAAGGGCAGGGGGACACTAACTGCTCTGGAGTACTGAGCATAACTTTCCATCAATGATACCATTAGAGCTGGATTTTGAGTAGAACTTGGGTCTCCCAGCACTGAATCTGACCCTTCCTCCACTCAGTCCTGCTGCCTCAACATACCCGTGCCTTTTCTCATGTCTGACATTGGCTGGCAACCAAGGGCCCATCAACCCAACACATCACTTCAACCTTCCTGTTGGTGACTGCTCCCTCCCTCCCCCTAAAATCTAAAATTGAGGAAAGGCATCTAGATAAATGACATGTTGTAGGCAGATTTGTAATTCAGTGAGGAGTAAGAATGTTTCCCATTACAGTCTCTGTGGTTTGGGAAAGTGGCCCATGCTTATTTCAGCCTCGGATTTAAGAGAACATTTTCAAAAGCCCTTTCCTATTTATTTTTATCCATCATCCTACCTTTGCAGTCTAGGGAAGGTATGGAGGGCTGAGGGGAGTGTCTACCCCAGTTCCCAAGTCCTGGTCTCCTCTTTTTGTGTGTTACTTTCTACCTGCTAAATTCCAGAAAAATGCTTCGTGAACACAAGATCCCATCCAGATCCCACAGTCTGCAGAGTACCTGCTGGGAGATGGACACTCATAGTCTATGCAGTGGTCCACAGACCACCTGGCCAGAGAGCTGGGTGTCGTATCTACATCAGAAATGTAGAAGACCCAGAGTACTGCCACTGATTGGTTCAAAGCCTTTGCAAAGTGGTCTTCTCTCTGAACTTGTCTCTTCCACTCTGCTCAACTATTACCCTACCCAACCTTGCTAGGTTAAAGATTATTTTCTCTGTTGTTAAAAAATGGTCATTCCTATTCTCCAAGGACAAGCCCCTACTGTATAAGAGAATCAGGTTAATCTTGTCATAGAAAAATCTGGCTAAAATTAAATCTTGGAAAGAAAAAATAAATTTAGAGACACTGATATAAGCAATAAAAGCAATCTGGGGAAACTTAGTAGTTGTCAGCAACACTGATGATACCAACTATTAGAATTGTGTGAGTGTTGAAGGTATTAAATGTTTTAAATTGTTCAATACACACAGCCTTCCGCCTCCCTACCACCCTATGCTATGCTAAGTCACATCAGTCGTGTCCGACTCTGTGCGACCCCATAGACAGCAGCCCACCAGGCTCCCCCGCCCCTGGGATTCTCCAGGCAAGAACACTGGAGTGGGTTGCCATTTTCTTCTCCAATGCATGAAAGTGAAAAGTGAAAGTGAAGTCGCTCAGTCGTGTCCAACTCTTAGCGACCTCATGGACTGCAGCCCACCAGGCTCCTCCATCCATGGGATTTTCCAGGCAAGAGTACTGGAGTGGGGTGCCATTGCCTTCTCCGTCCTATCACCCTACTGATTCTTTAATTTTTGGAGCTTGCTTTTGAATCAAGGATCAGAGAAAATTCTTCCATCCCTCAGTGAACATGTCTTAAGTGTTTTGCATGTGATTATCTCATGTAATCCTCACAGTGAAACTCTAAGATGTGTAGTGTCATTGTTCTTATTTCCTAGTTATGAAAATAGATTTTGAAATACTGAGTAACTTGCTGATGATCAAACATGTAGTAACAAATGGGTCAGGCCTGAAACCTTTGCACCACCACATTCCTCACTGCTTTGTAGACCCCAGGAGAGACCTTTGAATGATGGTGGTTAAAGTAAAAATTGAAAAAATGTGTCCAGTGGATTATACATTTTGAAAAATTAGAAACCCCACAGCTTCTCCTTATAAGTAATAAATCAGCTATGAACTAAGGAGGGGTTTCTGGAGACTGTATGGTGAATCAGGAGCAAAGCAGGGTTTCCCAGCCACCCTTCAATCCTTCCTGATGCTATTTAAACTCTTTTCAGGCCTAGAGAGAGAAGAAAGTCTTCTCTGCTTTTTATACAAAAATACCCTGATTCTGATATCAAAATCTGAAAAAACACACATAAAAAAACATGACCAAATGTAAACATAAATACAAGCATCTTTTAAAAATAGCAGATAGGATCTAGCAGCATATTAAAAGAACAGTATACCATAGAGCTTTTCCTATGAATGCAAAAATGATTTGACATTAATAAATCTGTTACAGTAGGTAGCTCTAGAGATAAGGGAAGAAAAAATAATAGAATTTCATGATGTAATTCTGACTTTCAAAGAAAACTCAATATTATAAAAAGATAAGAAACAACATGATCTGAGAAGGAGGAAGAAGGTGATTTCTGAGGCAGCATCATAATTACCAGTGAAGCACTAAAAGCAGTTTCAGCAAAGTGAAATTAGAAAAGGATGTTTGATGTCATTATGTTATTAACACAAAAAAAGTAATATAAGGTATAAGTTTTGGTAAGAAAGAAATATTTGCAGTACAATTAACTGGAACACTCAGAAAAATTAACAGAATGCTGCTAGACACAAAAGGAATCAGTAAAATAGAAGTAATGAAACAAAATCTGCAAAATCATTACCTTTCCTGAATACTGATTGTCATCAAAAAATGAAATGAGTAGAGTGATACCAGCAACATGGATGAGTGGGGAGCTACCCTCTCAACAACCAAACACCCACAACTTAATAAAGGTGCCTCTGCCCAACACACAAGACAAGGGAGAATTCTACACATCTGCACATTCTACACATTCTACACCTTTATACCTAAAGGTGGGTAGACAGAAACACAAAGAAGAGGCAGAACCAAGGGAACAGCAGAGTTGGTGCCTGTAATCCCAGTCTTTTGACCATGGCAGCTAAGTCCACATCTTCAGAGAACCCAGTAGCAGAAGGGAAGGTGTATCTGCAGATGAAGGCGATGAGCTGGAGTCATGCATGCCTCAGTAGCTTGAGGGATAGGGTCCCAGGCCCCATTGTAACTGTTACCCAGTTACCTATGGCTGCTGGTACAGCTGTGGTCAGGAGGCCTGCCCTCCACTTCGTCTGCAATGGTGGAGCCCTCAAACCTTACAACACCAGATACAGTAGAGGCACCTGCAAGACCCCAGCTCACTGTGCTCTCCTCCACGCCCGCCACCATGGCAGCAAAACCTGCAACTCGGGATCACAGATGCTAGGGAAGATGCCCACCATCCTAGTGACAACAGTGGCTCTGACAGAAGCAAGGCAGTAAGGACTCCAGAGCCACAAGAATAATAACAAAGTCAGAGGGCCACACCTCTTAGCAAAGACTGGAAAGTACCAACTCTCAAATATAACCAGGGGCAGCTCAAGTTAAGAGAGACCAAAACCTTGCGTTATGGTGCCACCTACCTGAAAACAAAAGAAAGGACTGTTAACTTCTAACGTTAGCTTCAGTGTGCAGGTAGAGAGACAGTTCATCAAGAACCATGAAGAACCAAAATAATATTATACCACCAAAAAAAGAGAAAGATATTTCTCCATGGACAAGTGATGGGATATTGCAATCTAGTTGATAAATAGCTGTCATGAAGAAACAGGCTACAAGAAAACACATAAAAGGTAGTTTAATGAACTTAGAAGGAGTACTTTACCAAAGAGATTGGAACTCTAAAAAAGAACCACATAGAAATTCTGGAGCTGAAGAACATAGTAAATGAAATGAAAAATGCGTTAAAAAGCACTGGTAATAGAGCAGATCTTATAGAAGAGAAAGTTAGCTTGAAGATAGAAATCTAGAAATGATATCTGTAGAAGATGAAAAGGAAATAAGATATTTCAGTTAAGTTCAATTCAGTCACAATTCTATAAGAACTCTCCAGTGCTTTTCAGGAAGGTTGATATTAGGATAATAGATATCCAGGGAGGAGAAGGGAGCAGAGTTTATTAAGCAAATGATAGCTGAGAACTTCCCAAATGTGGGGAGTTCAGTTCAGTTGCTCAGTCATGTCTGACTCTTCGCGACCCCATGGACTGCAGCATGCCAGGCCTCCCTGTCCATCACCAACTCCCAGAGCTTACTCAAATTCATGTCCAATGAGTCAGTGATGCCATCCAACCATCTCAACCTCTGTCGTCCCCTTCTCCTCCCACCTTCAATCTTTCCCAGCATCAGGGTATTTTCAAATAAGTTAGTTCTTCGCATCAGGTGCCCAAAGTATTGGAGTTTCAGCTTCAACATCAGTCCTTCCAATGAATATTCAGGGCTAATTTCCTTTAGGATGGACTAGTTGGATCTCCTTGCAGTCCAAGAGACTTTCAAGAGTCTTCTCCAACACCACAGTTCAAAAGCATCAATTCTTCTGCACTCAGATTTCTTTATAGTCCAACTCTCACATCGATACATGACTACTGGAAAAACCATAGCCTTGACTAGATGGATCTTTGTTGGCAAAGTAACGCCTCTGCTTTTTAATATGCTGTCTAGGTTGATCACAGCTTTTTCTTCCAAGGAGTAAGCGTCTTTTAATTTCATGGCTGCAGTCACCATCTGCAGTGATTTTGTCTGACACTGTTTCCACTGTTCCCCCATCTACTTGCCATGAAGTGATGGGGCCAAATGCCATGATCTTAATTTTCTGAATGCTGAGCTTTAAGCCAACTTTTTCACTCTCTTCTTTCACTTTCATCAAGAGGCTCTTTAGTTCTTCTTCACTTTCTGCCATAAGGCTGGTGTCATCTGCATATCTGAGGTTATTGATATTTCTCCCTGCAATCTTGATTCCAGCTTATTCTTCATCCAGTCCAGTGTTTCTCATGATGTACTCTGCATATAAGTTAAATAAGCATGGTGACGATATTCAGCCTTGACGTACTCCTTTTCCTATTTGGAACCAGTCTGTTGTTCCATGTCCAGTTTTAACTGTTGCTTGCTGACCTGCATACAGATTTCTCAAGAGGCAGGTCAGGTGGTCTGGTATTCCCAACTCTTTCCACAGTTTATTGTGATCCACACAGTCAAAGGCTTTGGCATAGTCAATAAAGCAGAAATAGATATTTTTCTGGAACTCTGTTGCTTTTCTGATGATCCAGCAGATGTTGGCGACTTGATTTCTGGTTCCTCTGCCTTTTCTAAAACCAGCTTGAACATCTGGTAGTTCACAGTTCATGTATTGTTGAAGCCTAGCCTGGAGAATTTTGAACATTACTTTGCTAGCATGTGAGATGAGTGCAATTGTGTGGTAGTTTGAGCATTCTTTGGCAAGGCAATGCCAAAAAATGCCAATGCCAAACGTGGGGAAGGAGGTGGATATATAAGTCCATGAGGTAAAGAGAAAACCTACTTACTTTAATGCAAAAAGACCTTTTCCAAGACACATAATAACAATATATCAAAAGGATTATACACCATAATCAAGTGGGATTTATTCCAGGAATGCAAGGAAGATTCATTGCCTGCAAATCAATCAGCATGCTACATCACATTAACAAAATGGAGGATTAAAAACCATATGATCATCTCAATGGATGCAGAAAAAAAAAAAAAAACCTCTTAATAAAGTGAGAAGGGATGTACCTAGATATAGCAAAAGCCATAAATGACAAGCCCACAGCTAACACAAAATGCAATGATTAAAAACCTGAAAACCACCCCTCTAAGACCAGGAACAAAACAAGGATTCCTAGATGCACCATTCTTATTCAGCAGAGAATTAGAAGTCCTAGCCAGAGCAATTAGGCAAGAAAAAAAGCAATCAAATTGAAAAAAAAAAAAGCAACCAAATTGAAAAGGAAGAAGTAAAATTGTCAATATTTGCAGATGACAAAACCCTAAAGGCTCCACCAGAAACTATTAGAAATAACAAATACAATAAAGTTGAAGGATACAAAACCAATATACAAAAGCCTGTTGCATTTCTATACACTAAAAAAAAAGCTAACAGAAAAATTAAGAAAACAATCCCATTTACAATCTCAACAAAAATGAAAAAAAAAATGCCTGGGGATAAATTTAAACAAGGAGGTGAAAGACCTGTGCATTGAAAACTATCATACATTATTAAATTGAAAACACAAATAAGTGGAAAAATATCCCATACTCATGGATTGGAAGAATTAACATTGTTAAAATATCCATATTACCTAAAGCAATCTACAGATTCAATGTAATCTCTATCAAATTTTCAACATTTTTCACAGAAAAAAAAAATTCTAAAATTTATATGGAACCAGAAAACACTGAATAGCCAAAACGATCCTGAGAAAAAAAGAATAAAGCTAGAGATACTACACTCCCTGATTTCACATGTTGTGTCAAACTTATAGTGATTTAAACAGTATGGTATTGGCAGAAAAGCAGATACATATAGTGATGAAACAGAATTGAGAGTCCAGAAGTAAACTCACACATATACTGGGGTCCAGCCCCGGTTGGATCCAGGGATTCCCTCGGGAGCACGGCGTTGGCGACTGAGAGAGAGAGAGAAAGAGATAAGGAAAGAATTTTGCAGTTAAGAAAATAGAGGAGAGAAAAGAGGCTGATATTCCTTGGTTTACGCAGAAAGCCAATAAAGCCCTAGCATGGGACTTGCTCTGTTCATGTAGGCTGCAGGCGCCCTCTCGAATCGCTGAAGGTGCTCCACCTTAAGCACCTTCTTGAGTGGGTCTTAGAAGCCCAGGCAGGAAAGTGAATGCAGAAGGCCCCTGTGCTCCAGGGAATCAGCCTGAAAAGGAAAAGGAAAGAGAAAGAAGGACACAGGGAGACCAAGCTTTGGTGAGCAAGGCCCGTAGCTTTATTTTCAAAGGGAGGTTTTATACCCTAAGTTGTACATAGAAGGTAATAGGGGGTGCAAAGTCATGCAAGGTCAGCAGTCCTTGACCCTTATTGAAACCAGGCTTTTTTTTCCTGCAAACTTATCAGGTACAAAGGCTTTAGGTGATTTACATCATCTTCTGGTCAGGAGACCTGCTAACATTTTTCTTCTGATAAGGGTTAGTCAACCAGAAAAACTTATTTTCTCCAGAGGTGATTTTTCTTAAAGTTTGGTGCCACTCCCTGAAAGCACTAGATAGAGTTGCATTCCTATAGGGCAAAGGTGCAGTGGGGATAATCAAGGAAAGAATTTATTAGCTCAAGGGTCTAGGGTTATTGTTAACATTAAGGTTTCTACTTATATTTCTATATACCAACTATATTAATCAATACACTCCCAGGGACACAGTGTGTAAGGCATATGGAAACTTGGCAGCAAGCATTAGCTCAACAAAGAATTCCTCTATTAGTTCTATTTTAACAATTTCTAATTCCCCGAGAGGCTCTGCATTGTTAGAATATCTTAAGCCTCCTGTATCACATGTGTAGCTGTAAGAGTCTGGAAACCTGCCAAGAGGGTTAGAAAGCTTTCTGAGGGATTTGAATTGGAACACACCTTCTTATACCCTGAAGACTTATTAACTAGAGCTCTAAGTTGATTTTCTTACAGAGAAAAGTGGTCGGGGGTAGCCCCCCGTGAATGTCAAAGGAGTTGGTGAAAGTCATAAAATAGTAAAACAGACAGATTCTGGTTTAGGGGTAGACACTCAGGCAGGTCTGGGGGAGGGGTGCCCCTCGAGCTCTGACTCGCCTTGCCCATCAGACCTCTCCCGCATGACCTTGTCATGGGTGGGGACTCCCATGCTGGCTCCCGGCACACATACATAGGCAATTAACTTATAGCAAAGAACAAAAAACATACAATAGAGAAAAGATAGTCCATTCAATAGTGTTCCATAAACAGTTGTGTGCAAAGAAATAAAACTAGACCTTTGTCTTACACAAAAATCAACTCAAAGTGGATTAAAGACTTGAATATAAGACCTGAAACCACAAAATTCCTAAAATAAAACATAGGCAGTACATTTCTTGACATCAGTCTTAGCAACATCTTTCTATATATGTCACTTCAGGCAAGGAAAACAAAAGCAAAAATAATTGGTACGGCAAATATTAAAAAACTTGTGCCTAACAAAGGAAACTGTCAGCAAAAAGAAAAGACAACCAGTTGAATGGGAGAAAATATTTGCAAATGATATATCCAATAGAGGTTAATATCCAAAATATATAAAGAACTCATACGACTGAAACTACAACAACAAAACACAAACAACCCAAAAGAGCTAGATAGATATTTTCCAAAAAAGATATACAGGTGACCAATAGGTACAAGAAAAGATGCTCATCATCACTAATTATTAGGAAAGTGCAAATCAAAACCACAATGAGATATCCCCACACTGGTCAGAATGACTATTATAGGGGTTTCTCTGGTAGCTAAGTGGTAAAGAGTCTGCCTGCCAAAGCAGGGGACATGGGTTCAATCCCTGGTCCAGGAAGATCCCACATGCCCCGGAGCAGCTAAGCCTGTGGGCCACAACTACTGAGCCAATGTTCTAGGGTCCAAGAACCACAACTACTGAGCCCACGTGCCCTAGAGCCTATGTTCTGCAGCAGGAGAAGCCACCACAATGAGAGGCCCCCACACTGCAACCAAGAGTAGCCCCCACTCTCTGCAACTAGAATAAAGCCCATGCAGCAACGAAGATCCAACATAGCCAAAAATAAATGAATAAATAAAAATGATTTTTAAAAAAGAATATTATTTAAAAAAAAAAAAAACAAGAAATAACACTTGTTGGCAAGGAAGTAGAACAAAGGAAATCTTTGTACACTATTGGTGGGAATTAAATTGGTACAGCCCCTTTGGGATGAAGAATAAGTGGTATATATACACAGTAGAGGAGAAGGAAATGGCAACCCACTCCAGTGTTCTTGCCTGGAGAATCCCAGGGACGGGGGAGCCTGGTGGGCTGCCGTCTATGGGGTCACACAGAGTCGGACATGACTGAAACGACTTAGCAGCAGTAGCAGCAGAGTCTTCTGGGTAGAAGGCAATGGCACCCCACTCCAGTACTGTTGCCCGGAAAATCCCATGGATGGAGGAGCCTGGTAGGCTGCAGTCCATGGGGTCACTAAGAGTCAGTCACGACTGAGCGATTTCACTTTCACTTTCCACTTTCATGCATTGGAGAAGGAAATGGCAACCCACCTCAGTGTTCTTGCCTGGAGAATCCCATGGATGGAGAAGCCTGGTATGCTGGGGTCCAGCCCCGGCTGATCCAGGGTATTTGAAGGGGAGACGGCTTCGGCAACTATTTAAATATTCATCAAAAATATAAAGAGTAATAGAATGAGGATAGCTCAGTAGGAAAATTCAGTGGAGAAAAGAAGCTGAGTAGCTTGGTTTACGTGGGAGACCAATAAAACTTCAAGACAAGAAGTTTGCACCACTTACGTAGGCCGCAGGCGTCCTTCCGTTCTCCTGAAGGAGAGGAGACACTGAGGCCTCCCCGGTCGGATCTTAGAAGCCCAGGCATAATAAGTAAGCATGGCGGGTTCCGCGCTCCAGATGGAGACTCAGCCAGAGAGAGAGAGAGAGCGACATGGGGAGACCAGTATTTCGAGGAACTGATCCCAATTCTTTATTTTTCGGAGTCTGTTTTTATACACTGAGATGTTATACAAAAGTCACATGGGGACAGCTGTCCTGACTTTTATTAAAGTCAGGTGCTTCATACAAATGTATACAGAGGTCTTAGGGGTGTTACATCATCTTCTGGCCAGGGGGGCCTGCTGACAATTTATGACCCTCTCCTTGTGACAGTGGTCAGTCAACCAGAACACTTTTTTCTCCAAGGGTGATTACTCTTAAAACAGACGCCACCCAAATAAAGTTACATTCCTATAGGGTGAGGGTGTAGTGGGTTTTAGTTAAGGAAAGAATTTACTTAGCCTAAGGTCTAATGTGATTAATATCAAAGGTTAATACTTATTTCTTCTATATATTCATTAATGTGTGTAAGGGCAGGGGATGTGGAGTCTTAGCAACAAACATTGGCTCAACAAATGAAAAACCCTTCACCAATACAATTTCTAATCAGCCCACTATACTTATACTGATGGTTTTCTAACTTTTCTAAGGAACCTGTTTTTAGAAGGTTTAAAGCATCTCATGCCTCTCATGGTTGGGAGGCTGTGAGCAATCACATGTGGCCGGACAAGCCTGTCAGGCAGGCTAGAGAACCTTCAGAGGAGTTTGTAGGTTGAAACACTCCTATCATGCCCAGGAATTATTATTAACTGGAGCTCTAAGTTAACTCCTTCTCCGAAAGAGGTGGTGGGGGACAGCCCCCCGTAAAGTCAGAGGTGTAGGGGAGAGCACAAAGTAGTAAAGTAGGCAGGCTCTGATTATGGGGGTAGATGCTCAAGGATTTCCAGGGGGACTCCTGAGGCTCGATCCCACCTTTGCGTATGTCAAGCCTCCTTCCTCATGACCTTTGTCATGGGCGGAGTGCCTCACGCCGGCCCCCAACATCGTCAGTAGGCTGCAGTCCATGGGGTCGCACAGAGTTGGACACGACTGAAGCGACTTAGCAGCAGCAGCATACACAGTAGAGGGCTTCCCGGGTGGTGCGAGTGGTAAAGAAACTTGCCTGCCTGTGCAGGAGATATAAGAGATGTGGTTACATCCCTTGGTCAGGAAGATGCCCTGGAGAAGGGAATGGCTACCCTCTCCAGTATTCTTGCCTGAAGAATCCCCCAGATAGAGAAGCCTGGCAGGCTACAGTCCATAGGGTCGCAAAAATCAGACATAACTGAAGCAACTTAGTACACACATATGCATATACAATGGAATACTACTAACCCACCAAAAAATATGAAATTTTGCTATTTGTGAGATGGACCTTGAGGATACTATACTACATGAAATAAGACAGAGAAAGACAAATACCCTATGATTTCACTTAATATGTGGAATATAAAAAACTAATAAACAAAAACAAATGAACAAGCCAAAATGGACAAAAAATACAAATGCATAGATACAGGGAAAAGATTAGTAGCTTCCAGTCGCAGGGTGGGGGGTGGGGGAGGGCCAAACGGATCAACGGCTACAACTGTGTTAGGAAGAAAAGTAACTTTTGGTGGTGAGCGTGCTGTAGTACATAGAGAAGGAGAAATACTCTTGTACACATGAAGCTTATATAATGTTTTAAATCATGTCACCTCAATCTAAAAATAATAATAATAAATAAAAGGGGTTATTAGAAATCCTATATACAGCAATAGGAAACAAAAGCACCTAGAAACAAGCTTTTTAAATGTGCTATACCTGTGAAGAAAAATAAAGTCTGCTAAGAAGCATAAATTAAGACTTGCATAAACAGTTATAATGCATGCTTTAGATTGGAAAACTCAGATTGTAAATATGACCATTTTGCCCAATATAATCTATCAATCTAACTTAATCTCAGTAAAATGCCCAGCTGCATTTCAGCATTGGGGTGGGGAGTTAGAAGATTCTTAAAGTTATCTAGAAGAATTAATGCAGAATTAAAATACGAAAAAGGTAAAATGAGTGGCCCTTTCTATCAAGTGTTAAATATATTACATAATTAAAACAATTTGGTACTAGCATTAGAAAAGACTAACCAATGAAAATACAAAAACAGATCAGACTACAGAGAAATTTGATTAATATGATAAGAGAAACCTTTTACATAGGGAAAAGATTATTCAATATATGGTGTTGGAAAAACTAGCTAGTCATTCTGAAAATGTATTAACAGTAATAAATTTTTGGTGCTGACCAAATATTAAGCACTGTTCTAAATGCTGTACACGTATTAACTCATGTAATCTTTCTAAAAATCCTCTGACATTGGTAGTTCTATTCTACTCATTTTATAGATGAGGAAAATAAGATACAGAAAGATTAAGTGACTTGGCCAAGCTACACAGCTAGTCAGTGACAAAGCCAGGATTCTATTCAGAGTTAAAAATTAAATATTTAAAGGCAAAAATTAATAACCATTAAAAATGCATTTCTTTTCCAAAGAAGACATACAGATGGCCAACAGGCACATGAAAATATGTTCAACATCACTAATCAGCAGACAAATGCAGATCAAAACCACAATGAGATCTATCACCTCACACCTGTCAGAATGGCTATCATCAAAGAGACTGCCAATAACAAATGTTGGGACAATGTGGAGGAAAGGGAAGCCTTGTACACTGTTGATGGGAATGTTAAACTGTTGCAGGCGCTATGGAAGACAGTGTGGAGGTTCCTCAGAAAACTAAAAAAACTACCAAATGATTCAGAAGTTCCAATCCTGAGTATATATCCAAAGAAAACAAAACACTAATTTGAAAAGATACATGCACCCCAATATTCACAGCAGCATTATTTACAATTACCAAGATATGGAAGCAACTTAAGTGTACATCAACAGATGAATGGATAAAGAAAATGTGTGTGTGTGTATATATATATATACATACATACAATGAATTATTAGTTATAAAAAAGGATAAAAATTTGCAGCAGCATGGATGAACCTGTAGGTTATTATGCTTATAAAGTGCAATGTCAGACAAAGAAAGACAAATACTGTATGTTATCACTTATATGTGAAATCTAAAAGATGAAACAAAGGAATGAATATAACAAGCTCCGAGGAAAGAAAGATATAGAGAACAAACTAATGGATATCAATGGCGGGAGGAGGAAGGACAAGATAGGGGTAGGGGACTAAGAGGTACAAACTACTACGTAGAAAATAAATAAGCCACAAGGACATACTGTACAGCACTGGGAATATAGCCAGTACTTTATAGTAACTTTAGTTAGAGGATAATCTATAGAACTTTTGTATCACTATGTTGTACACCTAAAACTAATGTAATATTGCAAATCAACTATACATCAATTTAAACACAAAGCCGCTCCATCCCCACATTGGGAAGGTGATGGGACCCTCTGTAGAGCCACACCTGCATCCTGCAATCAAGCAGCACCTTGTTGGCTGGGCAGCCTCCATTGTGAGGTAGCTCTGATTTCCCCCTTACCAAAGAGAGACAAGTTCTGAGCCTGGCCCCACATCCAGGCACCAGGACCTCCAGTCCAATGGTGTCTTCTTCCTCCCAGCCACACGGTTCACTTTGCCCTAAAGCACTGAGGGCTGAACTGGAAGCAGCTGAAAGTCCAGGCAGGTCCTGTGTGGCCGGGCAGTCGAAAGGGGCACTGAGGACCATCCTGAGATGAGACTCTCTTAAGTCCCCAAAGCCAGGCGAGGCCTGTCGTCAACATCAGCTTCCCCCTGTCACCAGCGCCAGGACCAGCTCAGGAATTGGGAGCCAGCTTCTCAGGCCTGCAGCCTTGGTTTCTCTGGAGAAAAACCCATGGGAGACTGGTTCAAGGCTGTTACAGGCCTTAACCCTCAGCCGTCACCACCCACCCACCATGTTGAAGATCTCATTGCTTGCAAGGGACAACACCAGCAAGCCCAAGTCCTTGGATGACGGGTCCAAGTCACTCTCGGAGAGTAGTAGTAGTATCACTTCAGAGAGGATCCATCCTGCAGAGGAAGCCAATGGATTGTCGTAAGTGGCCACACTGCCCTTCCCCATCTGAGGTCAGGCACTGCTGCCTTCACGGCGCTGGGCCGCATTTAACCCCACTGAACAGGACACGCATGGACTAAAGATGAAACCTTTAGACTCTGAAAAGTTATACCCACGTCAAACTTTTTCACAGGTTTTGCAAAAAACAGGTAGTCATCCCCTACATGAACTTGTTGATTCCAGGAACAATTTTCTATATCAGGCTGACGGCTCTTTCTTCAGCAGTTTCTACCCCAGGCTGGCTGCTTTCCACTCCTTCAACAACTGCTAGTATTCATATTCTCTCTCCCTTCTTCTCTCTCTCCCCACCGCCCCCTCCCTTCCTCATACAAACCCATCCGGAAAATAAAAGTTCACCTCCTAGCCCTATGTCCCTACTTTTACTGCCCTAAACTCAGACACATGGTTCTTTTCCTTAAGGCTTTATTGCCAATTAAACTATTATTTAGTAATCAGATCAGATAATATCCATGGCATGAAGAGATTGTAAATGACAATACCCAGTGTTGGATAAGGATGTCAGGAAATGCCCACTTTCATGTTATTTTGGAAAGAATTAAACTGGTAGCTTTCTAGATGGCAATGCTGTGATGTATGTCAAGTCCTAACACATATTTATATAAAACATACAAGTATTTGACGTATGCTTTTTTTTAAGTACACACACACACAACTGGCCTTAGTGGTTGCTTCTGGCTAAGAGAATTGGGAGACTGAGAGGCAGATAGAAGAGACGTTTATGTTCAGTATATAAGGTTTTTTTGGTTCTTCTTTTGTTTGTTTTACCTTTTAAACTTCATACTGTGTTACTTAGGGTTTTTTAAGTAACTATAAATAAAAGTCCTTTGATCAATAATACCATTCCAGGAATTTTTCCTAATGAAATAACACAGGTATGCATGATAATTTTATTGAAGCCAGATCTTGACTTCAGATCTGGCTGTGACATTATTGATAGTTCAGACACAATGAGTGATTATTTAAATAAAGTATGATGACATAAGGGTTTGGAGGGGCCTTCCAGGTGGCGCTAGTGGTAAAGAATACACCTGCCAATACAGGAGACCCAAGAGACGCAGGTTCAATCCTTGGGTCAGGAAGATCCCCTGGAGTAGGGAATGGCAACCCACTCCAGTATTCTTGCCTGGAAAATTACATGGACAGAGGAGCCTGGCAGGTTACAGTTTTTCAGAAGCCCAGAGTTATCCAGGCTTCCCAGGTGACTCAAGTGGTAAAGAATCTGCCTGTTAGTGCAAGAGACACCAGAGATGTTGAGTTCAATTCCTGGGTCAGGAAGATCCCTTGAAGGAGGAAATACCCACTCAGTATTCTTGCCTGGGAAATTCCATAGAGGAGCCTGACAGGCTACAGTCCAGGGGGTTTCGCAAAGAGTAAAACACAACTGAGCACAGCACAGCAGTAGCAGCAGCAGGGAGTTATCCAGGATGATAGCAATGGTTATTAACTTTTTATTTAGAGCCTAGTGTGTGGTAGGCTTCCCTGGTGGCTCATATGGTAAAGAATCCACCTGCAATGCGGGAGACTTGGGTTCAGTCCCTGGGTTGGGAAGATCCCCTGGAGAAGGGAATGGCAGCCACTCCAGTATTCTTGCCTGGGAAATCCCATGGACAGAGGAGCCTGGCGGGCTGCAGTCCACGGAGTCACAAAGAGTCGAACACAACTGAGCAGCTAAGCAGAGCACAGCACAGTGTGTGGTACATATTTGTTGAGTCACCTGAACTAGCACCAGCTCTGGATCAGAGGTTGCAGAACAGATCCTGGGAACAGAGTAAAATGGAGAGTCCATTTCATCTGATTTTGTCCATCTTCCCACCAGAGGGTGCTGGAGAGACGAAAGAAGCCAGAGCGCTGGGTCACATTTTCTTCCACTAACATACCCTTTTGTTGCCCTGTGCTCCCCCTACAGGATGATGCAAACCTTGATTCACTTACTGAAATGCAACATTGGCACAGGGCTCCTGGGACTTCCTCTGGCCATGAAAAATGCCGGCTTGTTGGTAAGATGGACCTGTGGAATGGGAACCACGTCTCCCCATTTCAGGGAAAGGGTTGGCAGGCTCCTACAGCCTTAGCATTGTTTATCAATTGGCAATTTGGGAGCACTCTTTGCAATGGGAAATGAACCTATTGGCATCAATCCTCTGGAGCCAACCTGGAGCTAAATGGAACGTGCCTGGAGGGGACAGGCCATATTTCCCCCAATCTTATTGAAATATAATTGACAACCACCTCTATATTAATTTAAGGTATACTGCATATCCTGGAGGAGGGCATGGCAAGCCACTACAGTATTCTTGCCTGGGAAATCCCATGGACAGAGGAGCCTGGCTGGCTCTATGGTTGTCCACAGGATCACACAGAGTCTGACACAACCAAAGTGACTTACCACACGTACTGCGTATACTGTAAAATGATTACCATCATAAGTTTCGTTAATGTCTATCTCCTCATATGATTATAGAAATAGGTATTGTTTTTCCTTGTGATGAGAACTTTTAGGATCTCCTCTCTTTGCACCTTTCAAATATACCACATAACAGTGTTTACTGCAGTTGTCATGTTGTACATTAAGTCCCCAGTACCTATTTATCTCATATTTGGAAGTTTGTTACTTTTGACCACCTTCATCCAGTTCCCCCTCCCCACCACTGTTCTTAAGGACTCACCATAACTCACATACTAATTCAGAATCTACTTTGCCACAGTTCTCCCAACTTCCTAGGATTATATCCTTGCCATTTCGTTCATTGATATCAGTAGCCTGGCACCTCCAGGCATGTCAGTGTGTAACTCCTGTTTCCATCCATTTGACTGTGAGAAGGTAATTTTGGAAGATGAGGGTGAACAAGGCTCCACCAATCCCATGCCACCTCCTGTGCCCTCCCTCCTCCATCCTCTATCTTATGCTGTTCCCATCTCCCTTATTTCTGTCTTTTGAAATCCCCCTCCTCTGTAAAATTTTAAAAATGCTGATTCTTTGTTTCCCTTTCTGAAGTCCTCTGAAATCCCCTTCCTCTGTCTCCTATTAAAATTCCTTCATCTTGTGTTTTTCTAGAACTTATAGCTATATAACCTGGAATTCTTACAGCACTTACAAAGATGGAACGTGCTCATTTTTTTACATTCCCAGCTTCCTCACTTACCTGAAATCTCTGAGGGCAGGAACTCTCTGATTCATCTTTACACCCTCCTTTACACAGTACCTGCTTGTAGATACTGGCACGCTGAAGGTTCCAGTTTGTTCTACAGAGTTGAATAGATAGATGATTTCAATTTAGTTGAAGCAAATTTCTCCTTCTCTCCAAGCCTGTAAATGGCCCTCGTGTCTAAAAAAGTCACATTGAGACCCTGGCTTCTGACATGACTTCCAATCTGTATCAGTTCCAACAGAGATGGGACCTTTCCCCCTTTAGAATTCTCAGGGTTCTAGAACTTTTGAAGAACATTATTAGCACATGGCCTTCAGCCAGGCTCTCTTTGCCGGTGCAGTCTTTGCATTTTAAGACAACTCCTTTATCCTTTGATTTTTGCTTCCTAAGAGTTATTAGGTGATTTATTTATCCTCCAAGTCCCATCAGAACCTCTAATCATGATTCATTTGAGAAATATATATTGAGCATCTGTTATTCTTAAGCTCTGGCAATATAGATGTATGCAAGACCAAAAAACAGTCTTCTGCTATATGGAGGCTACATTCCGGTGAACTCTAGCGGTGCTCTTCATCTCTCATTTGTTTCCTCATGATGCTGTTAGTATAGGTCACATCTATAAAGTCACAGGTGTCCAACACAAAGAGGGTGAGAGAGTCCCTCTTTGCTCTCTGCCCTGTGGTCACACTTGGGGGATAAGGATTAATAATGAGGCCTGCTTGGACTCCCCTGGTGCTCCAGTGGTTAAGACTCTATGCTTCTACACTGTAGGGGGCACAGGTTTGATCCCTGGTCAGGGAACTAAGATCCCACACGCAGCATGGCCAAAATGTAATAATAATGAGCCCTACTTTTTAATCTTGTGTGTCTGGGCCACCAGGGAAGCCCTACTTTATAATTTCATCACATATTTAAAAAATGGAGACCATGTGAGGAGAAGACTTGTTCATTAGCTTGATTCTAGTAATCATTTCTGTGTGTATAGCTATACATATATATCAAATCATGTTGTTCACTTTAAGTACATACAATTTTTAGTTAAAAAAAAAATAAAACGGAAGGACTTCCCTGGTGGTCCATTGGCTAAGACTCTGCACTCCCAAGGCAGGGGCCCAGGTTCAGTCCTGTTTGGGAAACCAGATCCCACGTGCAGCAGCTGAGAGTTTGTATGCCACAACTAGGACCTGGAGCAGCCAAAGAAATAAATAAATATAAATACTTTAAAAATATGCAAGAGACACAGGTTCGATCCCTGGGTCAGGAAGATCTCCTGGAGAAGGAAATGGCAACCCACTCTAGTGTTCTTGCCTGGAGAATCCCATGGACAGAGGACCCTGGCAAGCTACAGTTCATGAGGTTGCACAGAGCTCAACACAACTGAGTGACTAATATACCCTAAGACATTTACAATGTCTAACGCCACTCTTGGTTGTCACAAATTGGGATAGAGAGAGGGGGAATGCTTCTGAAATCCAGTAAGTAGAGGCCAGAGATGTTGCTAAATAACCCACAATGTACAGGACAGCGCCCTGCAACAGAAACATCAGCTGGCCCAAAATGTCAATAGTGCCTCTTTTGATAACCCCGTACTAGAAGAAGAAAACTAATCCTTTAGAAGAACGTTGGTCTTCAAGCATCTTGGAGGAGGTAAGGGCTGGGATATGAAAAGGAATGAGGGTTCTCAAGTGGAACTAAAGGCAGATGAGGAAAGGCATGGGCTGTCTGGGAGGTAATGAGCTCTTTGTTATCAGAAGTATTCTAGCACAGGTTGGACAGCCACTTTGCAGTGATGCTAAGAAAAGCATTCAAGCCAGAGCATCTAGGGGTACAAGGACATTCAGGCAGGGGCTATCATCCTAGGGTTCTCATCCAAAAATCTCTATTATAAGAGGGACCCCAGCACCTAAGCAGGGAGAGGGCCAGGTGTGGGAGCATCCATTTGTAATTCACTGTGCCCACCTCTCCATTCCCCTCCAGGTCGGTCCTTTCAGCCTGCTGGCCATCGGGATCCTCACCGTGCATTGCATGGTCATCCTGTTGAATTGTGCTCATCACCTAAGTCAGAGGTGAGAGTTCTGCTTCTCTGTCTCTATCATCTCTCTCACCAAATGGCACCAGGTTCCAACTGAGGGTGTGCTAAGTTTCCCGGGATCACTGACCCAATTCCCAATTAGCTGGCCACTTCTCCAGGCCACCACCCTGCTGCTCTGAGGCAGTGAAGGGAGTGATTAAAATCCTACTGGAAACTCCAAGTTCCAGGCACAGCTCTGCTGCTGACTAGTTGGAGCACTTTGCCAAGCTCCTATGAGCCCAAGTATCCATTCCTAGAAAGATCAGAAGTAATAAGAAATGCAAATTTGCTCTATACACACCTATGTGTATTCAAGATACTTCCTCTTAATCTCTCCACCTCTTATCTCCTGGTCCTCCCCCAGCTCCAATACACACACCTTGGAAGGGAAATTTATTCCAAGTAAGTCCTTTTGGGGACAATTTAGTAATAGTGAAAAAAAAAACATAGTTAGCAATGAGATGAATAATTCACAGTGATTTCAATCTCTAATAAAGCATATATACAACACAGTGTTTGTATAGTTAAAACTTTTAATGTAAAACAAAATTCCAGAAAAAAAGGCAAATGCAGTGGAAGGCAAACAATGCTGAGAATTTCGTGTATATATAAACTAGCAACTCACAGTAATTAGCAATTCCTTACAGCCACAGCCTGGAGATTTTCTCTCCACAGGACTCAGCTACTCTCAAGGCAGGCAAATCTAAATATGTCCTCCTCATTGTGCAGAAAGGCCTTGTGAGTCAAAGCAGAGTTGTTAAATGAAGCTCCTCATAAAGTCAAATCATCATAACCCAAATTGGTGCATTTGGAGTATGTATCAGTCACACCTAACTTGTGTAGTACTTTCCAGCTCATGAAACACTGTTAAGAGCATTTACGCATTTAGCAATTAAATTTATTGCACACTTACATTGTTCCAGGTACATAGCAAGAGTTTTGCAAGCCTTCTTTTATTTATTCCTTACAGTAAAATTTTATGGTAGGCACCATTATTCCCATTTTACACATGAGTAAACTGAGGCTTGGGAGAGTTAAATGCCTTGCTGAATGTCACACAGCCAGGAAGTGGCAGAGCTGGTATTCCAAGACCTGTCTGACTCTACCCCTTAACCTATCTGCAAATCTTTTTCTTCCCTCAAGCCTGCTGGGACCATTTTACCACCATACAGCCTTTTAATATATGTCATTTATTATAGCCTTTCCCTGACTTTTGTTTTTGTTGATTTGTTTTTTTCTTTTCTTTTTCTAATATAGGGTTACAGACTCATAGTAGTTTTTAGATATATTATGGAGGACTTCTACAGTTTTTTTGGCTTTTTGTTTTTAGCCAACGTTTAAAAACCTGGAGATTTCACATTAAAAAAAAAATCTACACCTTCTTGCCAGTTAGACATTCTGCTACCTCTGTGACTTTATTCCTGCATCATTCAGCTAGAGCCACATCCTGATCAACCCCTTTTGGAACAGGACATGTACCAGAGCCTTGAACTCTGTCTCCACGATTCCCTGTTTTGTCTTACACCCAGTCATTCTCACCACAATACTGATAGCTTTCTGGTCCCCATTGCTTTTGAATTTGCAATCTTCAGACTAATATACTTGCCAGTCCTATGCAATGTAACCTCATCTGTATTTCAAATGCCAGACACATTGAATAATAATAAAAACAGAAGCATCGTGCCATGTTCCCAGTGCATCACCATATCCATCTCTCACTGTCTTCTCCCCAAAACCCAGACTGTATGTGAAGAAAAAAAACTGAAGCCCCAAAGTATAAAAAGACTTGCTCAAGGTCTCCTGGCCATCTGAGAGGGACATGTTGATACTTAAACTCTGGTTTCCTGACAAGTCCGGGTCTCTTTCTCTCTCCAAGTTACTCCCCTCAGTCATGCAATTAACTCCAGGGACGCAGGCAACTTGCTTCCACTTGCTTTGTCAGCAGCGCTCCAGAGGGCCTCCGCCTCCCTTTGGAAAGGCTGCCTGGAGAAGGAGGGATGGGGGAAGAGGGATGGGCTAGAACTGGGGTGTCACATCTGACAGGGGTGCTGGGCAGGAGGCTAAAAATCACCTTTGCATGGAATCTGGTCCAGGGAAAGCATCTTAAATGTTCCAGCACCCTCAGAAGTGAAGAAGGGAATGTCAGTTCAGAAAAGGTAGACCCACTCTCTTGGCCACACTTACACCTCATTGCCCTCTCTCCCCTCCCCCTGACTAGGTCTGCACACCTCACAGCTCCCACGTCCTCACTGTCCTTGTTTGCTGACCTAATCAATTCCAAGCTACTGTCCACCTACATAATAATACTATCCACTTAAAAATTAGTGTTAATAAAGACGACTACAAAAAATAAGAGGCAGAATTCTAAAACTTTTAAAAGTGTACCATTATAAAATAACTCAATGATACCATTGCTGGAAAATTACCAAAATGTTCCATATTAATACATGAACATATAGTAATTACTCCCTTTGGGAATAAATTGTACTTAAAAAAAATTAAGGTATGCATTGTTTGTCCGTTCTTTAGGCTGCAGAAGACTTTTGTGAACTATGGAGAAGCCATGATGTACAGTCTCGAAACCTGCCCAAATGCCTGGCTGAGGACACACTCAGTGTGGGGAAGGTAGTAGTCCTAGACATCACAAATGAATGAATGAATGCGAGTCGCTCAGTCGTTTGACTCTTTGCAAACCCATAGACTGTACAATCCATGGAATTCTCCAGGCCAGAATACTAGCGTGGGTAAACTTTCCCTCCTCCAGGGGATCTTCCCAACCCAGGGATCGAACCCAGGTCTCTGGCATTGCAGGCGGATTCTTTACCAGCTGAGCCACAAGGGAAGCCCAGATATCACAGGAGTAATAGTAATAATAACAACAGCAGCGATAAAAATGCTCACCTGTTCTTCCTTTACTGCTAGTACATTGCATGGGCATGCTCAGTTGTGTCCAGCTTCTTTTTGACCCCATGGACTGTAGCCCACCAGGCTCCTCTGTCTATGGGATTTCCCCAGCAAGAATACTGGAATGTGTTGCCATTCCCTTCTCCAGGGG
Source organism: Bos indicus x Bos taurus (assembly GCF_003369695.1). NCBI lineage: Eukaryota > Metazoa > Chordata > Mammalia > Artiodactyla > Bovidae > Bos > Bos indicus x Bos taurus. Next base: position 48,266,552 of record NC_040082.1, read on the forward strand.
ATCTTCCCAACCCAGGGATTAAACCTATGTCTCTTTCATCTCCTGCATTGTCAGATGGAGTCTTTACCACCACACCACCTGAGTAACAAAAGTTTTAAGTGAACATGTTTTTATTGAAAACTATTGACCAATATAGAGAATCTCCTCTGATAGCTCCATCCCCTATCCTACTCTTCATTCAAGAAGTAATCTCTGGGACTTCCCCGGAGGTTCAGTGGTTAGGACTCTGAGCTCTCACTGCCAAGGGCCCAGGTTCAATCCCTGGTCAGGGAAGTAAGATCCCATAAGCTGTGCAGTGTGGCCAAAAATAAATAAATAAAATGAAGTCACTGATATATAGTTAATAAATATTCCTCTAGACTTTCTCTCTGCATGAACAGGATATATGTGTGTAAGTGGAAATATATATTCTGTATTTTCTTGTATATTAATTGGAGTATTTACTGGAAATTTGTTCTTTCATCTAACATTATGTCTCTAATTTCTTTCCACATTGGGACATACAAATTAACTTCATTGTTTTGTAAGTCTCACAATGTTCCCCATCCATATAGATGGATCCTGTGGTTTTATTTAATCCTCCTCCTAATAGTGAACATTACAATTTAGCTTGTTCACTGATTGGATAAAAACTCTATGGTATAAAAAATGCTTTCCTGTATCTGATCACCTCTGATCATTTCAGTGACCTTGTGAGGTAGGTGGTGCATCTTTATTGGGAAGAAATACAGTGACCAAGGCTCACAGAGATAGAATAACATGTCTAGGATCAAAGACACAGATAGTGGAGAAGCAGAGTTTCAAGCAAGCACCTAACATGTTAGCCTTTCCCAACAGAGCCCTCAAGGAGCTGTCAGTCCCTCATCTGCCAAGATCCCTCCTGCAACTCCTCTCTCGAGAATGTCAGGAATCACTCTGATTGTCAGACGAGAGAGGCACGGGGCAGTAATAACAGAGATCTCACAACTGTCCATCCTTTCTCACCAAGTTATCAGCTTCTGATGACACCCTGAATAAAACCTTCAGGCAAGAAGGCTCCTTGAAGATCAGTATATCTATATCTATTCAAATGGAAGAAAATTAAGACCAGATAGAGTCATAAGTTTGGTTTAAGTTACCCAGGAATCTAATGGCAGAGCACAGACTGAAATCTAGAACATTCAGCTTTCACCCACTACACTACGCCATTTCTCTGGGGCAATGAGAAAGAATGCCAGTAACTGAGAAAGAATTAGGAAACTGTTTTATTTAAATCAATAATTTGTCATCTTTAGTGTGCTAAGAGATACCTGGGGAGTTTGATTAAAAATTATCTATTCCATGTAAGCAACTATCCTCATTGTGAAAGATCATTGGAAAATGATAAAGAAAGAATACACAGGCATCACCTGACCCCTTCTAGTCATCTCATGTTTGGACACTGGACAACCAGACACAGTGTGTCTTATAATAGGATTCAACAGGGAGTACAGAGAGCCACCTCTGAAATACCCTTGCCCGAAACAGAAAGGAAGAACCTCAATCTTATCAAACCACTAGATCTAATATCAGCTTATAGGAAATACAGGGGATAGAAGAACAAGGTAAATGACATTATGAATTCATCCACTGAATCTAGAAAGTTAAACATACTACAAGGAAATTTTCTGGCATCTTCAACACCAATCAAAAAAATTAAAATTCCAAGAGAAAAAAATAAACAAGGCAAGGGGAATATAGCAGATTAAAAAACTTGAGACATAATAACACAATGCAACATAGAGACTTGTTTAGAAACCAACTCTGAAATGTTTTTGAAAAAAATTGGAAAAATTTGACTATGGTGGAATATTAAATGATATAAGAAATTATTGTGGGACTTCACTGGTGGTCCAGTAGCTTAGGCTCCACGCTCCCCATTCAGAGGATCCAGGTTCCATCCCTGGTCAGTTCGATCCCTAGATCAGATGTGGGATCTAGTTCCCACATGCCACGACTAAGATCGAAGATCCCTCATGCTGCAGCTAAGACCAGGTGCAGCCAAATAAATGAGTAAATATTTTTAAAAAGAAAGAAATTATTGTTAATTTTGTAAGGGGTGATTAAGGGCATGATGGTTATATTTTATTTAAATTCTTGACCATTAGAACTGCGTACTGAATTATTTACAGGTGGAATACTTCAAATACTTTAATTTGCTATATTCCCCTCACCTTGCTTATTTTTTTCCCTTAACTTCAAATACTCCAACAGAAGAAGCTTGTGTGCAGTGGGGGTGAAGGAATAGATGGAAGAAGATTGCCTAAAAGTTAATTGTTGAGGCTGGGATGAGCTCATGAGGAGTCATTGAATGATTATCATTGCTTTCTTGTATGCTTAAAAATCTTCATTATAAAGAGAAAAAAAAAATCTCCCTTCTGAAGTCTCACATGACACTGCCAAGCTTCTGACTCAATAGGCTGATATGAGAGCCAGGAATCACCAACCTCAGATGATTCTGATGCATTGGTTACTACAACCCAGTCTTGAAAAACATGGATCTAAACATTAGCACCTAAGTAGAGGAACATATTTTTCTTCTTTTGAAAAAAATGAATGGTGGGATAGAGAGGTTGGTGGGAGGGAGGCTTAAGAGGGAGGAGATATGTGTATACTTACAGTTGATTTATGATGTTACACATCGGAAACCAACACAGCATTGTTGAGCAATTATCCTCCAATTAAAAAGTTTTTTAAATGTAGAACTCTCAAAATGTTCTCACAAAAAAGTAAATAAATACATCTCCAAATTCAGGACAATTTAAGAATCCAGAAGAATAATGACAATAGCAGAATATAATAAATAAAGAATAGTTAATGTGAATTTATTGTGATAAAAAAGAGGAAGAGAATGCATTTTTCTTAGTTGCTAGCTAATCAACTTAGATAAAATGACAGAACACCTTGCAACCAACCAATGAAATAACTGATTCAGCAAAGATTATCAATGAATGTTAAAACCTTTGGCTTGAGGAAGACAGGCTCTTCATGCCGTCTCATTGTTTTACCTACAGGTTGCAAAGCAGGAAATGTGTACTTATAATGGAGAGGCCTAGAATTCACATCACAGTAGAACCACAGGACATCCTATGCCTCCCAATATGATGAAATATAAGTACAAAGTGTCACCTGTGTGGTAGGCTTGCTTTTCTGAATCACGAGGAAACAGTCATGTAAGTCCACACGGTGGGACATTCTACGAGACAGATGGCCTAGACTCTTCCCAAAAAGCCAATGTCACGGGAAACAAAAAGGGTAGATATGTATAGGGCTGCTCTACCTGAAAAGAAAGACTAGAGAAACATAGGCAAATGCAACATATGAAATGTAATTAGATCCTGAATCAAAGAAAGTTTAAAAACAGCTATAAAAGATACTTTGGAGAGAAATATTTGGGAATTCCCTGGCAGTCTGGTGGTTAGGATTCAGAGCTTTCACTCCTGAGGACCCAGGTTCAGTCCCTAGTCAGGGAACTAAGATCCCACAAGCCCAGCAGCACAGCAAAAAAAAAAAAGAAGTAAAAATAAATAATAATAAAGTAAAACATAGACTATATATTTGAGGATATTGAAGTTGGATATCATAGTACTAAAGAAGGTATTACAGTCTTTGTTGACATGTTATAACATATGCAGTTAATTTTAAAGTAGTTCTGAAAAATGCACACACACACACGTGTGTGTGTGTGTATGTGTGTATGGATGAACACATTCTTCCATCTATACATAATGCAGTTAGACCTAAAAGTTAAGAATTAGTATTTCTAGTGAAAGGATATATGATGCTAATTATACTTGTCTTTCAACTTCTACTGTGGACTTGAAATTTAAACTTGAAAGTTAAAAAATGGGGAAATAGTAAAAATAATAACAAAAGAAATAATTGTCTCAAAAATAAAAATAAATGCATTAAAAATAATTCATTTCTCCTCTGTCTGCCTCTTCTTTTCTTTCTCAGGTACACTGTCAGCTTCTTATTAATCACCACCCAACTGGGCTTCTGCAGTGTTTATTTTATGTTTATGGCAGACAATTTACAACAGGTAAAGAGGTCTCTTCTGGGCAGAGTTGGGGAAAGCAGACCTCTTGCTGCTAGGGTCGCATTAGCAAAAGTAAAGCTTTTGGATCATGGTAGGAGAGGCTTTATTTCTACTCCCTAATCAGGCTTTGGTTGGGAGTTCTTTCTGTCCTGGAAATCACTCTTTAAACAGATCATAGGGAAGCCAAAGCAACATCTGAGGAATGCAGCCAGGATGGCTTACAGTCATGTCCAATTAGAAATAATTGAGAATTTTTAGCCTGAAATTGTTGATGAGATTTTCTTTAGGTATCTCAAGGTTGTCATGTAGAAGATAACTAAAGCAAACAAGTTGCAATCTTGCCCTCATTGCATTCCTAACAGGCATTACAAGTCAATCATAGCATTCTTTCTTGGCTTCATGAAACAGAAGTAGTATACTTGTTTTTGTGCATTCAAATAGTCAAAACTATGACAAGCGTTATGGATAGAATATTCAAGCAGACAGATTTTGCTCAAATTCTAGCTTTCTAACTTTTAGGACTATCTAAAGTTGAAGAAGGTACTCCTGTGTAATCATTTCCTGTTCTCTGGATATATGAAAGAGAACTATTTGGTACATAAGAAGAGGTTGGGCTAGATGACAGAATGATGCTTCAGCCTTGAGATTTGATGATTCTAAAGGTTTCCGGTTGTCACAATCATGGGTACTACAATTTAGGATTACCAAATGTAACAAATAAAAGTATAGGAAACCCAATTAAGTTTCAATTTCAGATAAGCAGCAATTTGTTTTTACTACAAGTGTATCTTTGTATAATATTTGGGACATACTTTTACTAAAAAGTTATCTGTTAATTATCTGAAATTGAAACTTACTCTGGGTTTCCTTTGTTAATGTAGCAACTGTAATTATACTGCCTTTCATTGTGCTTCACATCAGATGGTGGAAGAAGTCCACGTGACCTCCAAAACCTGCGAACCCAGGAAGATCCTGGTGCTGACCCCCAACGTGGACATTCGGTTCTACATGCTGACGATCCTTCCCTTCCTGATCCTGCTGGTGTTTATCCAGAACCTCAGGGTGCTGTCCATCTTCTCCACGCTGGCCAACATCACCACCCTGGGCAGCATGGCTCTGATCTTTCAGTATATCATGCAGGTCTGTGCCCAAAACCACTGCAGAAGGGTCAAGGTCCAGGGCTTCTGAGACACTGTCATTATGGGCAGATGAGAGCGAGAAAGGTGACCTCCTGCTCAAGTGATGTCTGTGAACTCTTTTGCCCCACAGGCTATAAAAGCTACTCACCATCATCATCATTGTCGTCATCACATTAGATAGCAATGGGTCTTTTAACAAATAGTTATTTATACCTTCTGTGATCCACTCCAGTACTATTGCCTGGAAAATCCCATGGACAGAGGAGCCTGGTAGGTTGCAGTCCATGGGGTCGAAAAGAGTTGAACATGACTGAGTGACTTCACTTTCACTTTCTGTGATCCAAGCAATGTACAGGGGACAGGGGATTCAGTGATAAGTAAAACTGACAAGCTGTCTGCTCTCATGGAGGCTACAATCACTTGGGGAGATAAACCTCAGCCAAGTAACCAACGAAAATTGTAATAGTGATAGGTTGACAAGAGATATATGGATGATAAAGGAATTCAATTTACTTTGTGCCAATTTCTTTATGTTGATTAACTCACTAAATCTTCACAATGATGTTGTTATGGAAGTAGTGCTACTTTATCCCCAGTTCACAGACAAGGAAACTGATAAACAGTTTTTCCCCTAAATGCAGTCATTTTGCCTCATGCTTTGCTATCATTATAGGCCCTGAAATTCCCTATTACAGTTTCATTTCTTTGAAAGTCTCTGGGGTTGTATTAGTTCTCTGCTGCTGCTGTGACAAATGATCACAAATCTAGTAACTTAACACAGAATTATCTCAGAACTCTTGGGGTCTCACTGGGCAGGGCTGCATTTCTTTCTGGAAGCTTGTGGGGAGAATCTGTTTCTTTGCCCTTTCCAGCTTCTAGAAGCTGCCCTCAGGCCTTGGCTCATGGCCCACTTCCCTCTTCAAAGCCAGCAGTGTCAGGCCGTGTCTTTCTCATGCTTCCATCTCTCTGGTTCTCTCTCCTGATTCCCTCTTCCACTTTAAAAGACCCTTGTGATTACACCAAACCCACCCAGATAATCCAGGGTAATCTCCTACTAAATTTAGTTGATTAGCTACCTTAATTCAGTCTAGAAACTTAATTCTCCCATGCCAAGTAATGTAACATACTCAAGGTTCCAGGGATTATGATGTGGACATTATTCTGCCCACAGGAATCTTATTAAAATAATCATTCCTTCTAGATCAGTGGTAGCTGCTTTGCCAATACTTCACAGCTCTGAGAGAAGTGATGGGAAAGAGGTATTAGAGAACTGGAAAACACAAGACCTGAATTCATATCTGGACTGTACCACTGACTAGTAGAGTGGCCTTGGGCAATTCCTTCTCCTCCCTGGGTTCCTTTTTCCATGTAAAGATGTGGTAAATCAAAATTAAACATATATAATGTATTCCTTGGAAAGGAATAAAATTCTGATCCATGTTACAACATGGATGAACCTTGAGGACACTATGCTTAGTGAAATAAGTCAACCACAAAAAGAGAAGTATTATATAAGTTCACTTATATGAGGTACCTAGAACAATCAAATTTATAGAGACAGAAAGTCAAATAGGCATTTCCAGGGGGGCTGGGTAACAGGGAGTTATTATTTACTGGGTGCACAGCTTCAGCTGGGAATGATGATAATGTTCTGGAGATGAAATTGGTGATGATTGTACAACAATGTGAATGTTCTTAATGCCACTGAATTGTACACTCAAGATGTTTAAAATGGTAAATCGTATGCTATGTGTAAAAGAAGTAACTTTTTTAAAAGTTGAGAAGGCTGACTCAGCTTTAGATGTCTAATGGGTGCTTCTAATACTGTCCCTGCTGACGTCAGGCAAGCCTACCTCTCTACCAGATTTGGGGTGACTTATATGCCTTGGAAAAAACCAATGCCCTTCTTCTTCCTTTTAGGAGATTCCAGATCCCAGGAACCTACCCTTGATGGCAAGCTGGAAGACCTTCTTATTGTTCTTCGGTACAGCCATCTTCACATTTGAAGGCGTCGGCATGGTAAGATGGGTGTGGAGTTTGAGAGTCCTCAGTTCTCTCTATGGAAGCCAGTCTTTGTTCCAGGTATCTAAATAGTAGTACTTATGAAAAGTGCAGAATATGATCTCGTGGAAGAAGGGAAAGTCAGTCCGCATTTGCAGGATGCCGCCTGCTCTGCACACCACACCAAGCCTTGAAGATGAGGCCCTCTTGGCTATAGAAAATGTGGGAGGAGATGAAAGGGCATGTGGACCCTTCCTGACTCTGGGCCACCTGGAGAAGGAGGTCCAACCTTGAGAGGAAACCTGCTTTCTCTCCTTCTACCTTTTCTTTCTTAACCTCCTTTCACCTCCAGGTTCTACCTCTCAAAAACCAGATGAAGCATCCACAGCAGTTTTCCTTTGTTCTGTACTGGGGGATGTCCCTTGTCATCGTCCTCTACATCTGCCTGGGGACACTGGGCTACATGAAGTTTGGGTCGAACACCCAGGCCAGCATCACCCTCAACTTGCCCAATTGCTGGTATGTCCCTGCCCATCTGGGACTCGGGGGAAGAGGAGGGGAGTCACAGAGTCTGAGCCTTAGCAGCAAAATGGGGCATCCTTGATTCATTATCAACAACAAAATATTGACTGCTAGTATCTGTGTTATAATAACAAGTACATTTAATAATCCAGGCATTGTGTATCATCTCATTTAATTCTCTCAACAGCCCTATGGGTTAGCATTATTATCAACTCCATTGAATTAGATGAGGAAGTTGATATGTGAAAAGGCTGTAAGTAACTTTCCCATTTCGTGTTGTTCATGAAAAGTTGAAACTGAATTCTGTCTGACTCTGTGGTTCAAAGGCTTTCAAACAGCAATGATCTGGGAGAGCTTAGGGAACAGAAACAGCAACAACAAAAAGTATAACTCTGAAGTAGTGCCTGAGGGTCCTGCGTATGGACAGCTACTCAGGTCCCCAGTTCCAGAAATGGGCCTAGACTGCCATCGCTGTGCCCCACCTGGAACTTTGACTCAAGTCCTTGCATTAATCATTCATTCATTTACTCATTCATTCATTCATCCAGGAAACATCTGGGGCACTGCCATATAGCGTTCATCGAGTATTAGCCATTGCCCTTATTCTGGCAGTAGTACGTGCAGAATGACTAAGCTGCCAGTAGAACCAAGAGCACAGATTCTACATCTGAGCAATGGGATTTGACCCTGGTTCTCATGTGACCTTGGACAAGCTACCTAGTCTTGCAGACCTCATTTCCATCCTCAGTAAAATAAGGATAATACTCTTGCCTATTTGTATCAGTCATGATTGGTTATGCTCTGGTAATAAACAAAATAAGCCACTCCAGAATCTCAGTGGCTGAACACACACAAATGTTTAATTGTATGCTCATGCTTCATGTCCATTATGGGATGGCTGGGGCTCAGCTCTGCACCATCCCAACTTCCAAGACCCAGACTGATCAGCCAGCCACTCCCTGAAACTTGATTGGTTGCCATGGCAAAAAGCACATTGAATCACATCCTTCATCATGAAGGCCCTAAAATTTCTCTAGGAAGTAACCTGTCTCTTCTGTTCACACTTCGTCAATCAAAGCAAGTGACCATGCCTCACTGCAGAGGACACGGAAGTGAAATTCTGCCACTTGTCTGGAAGACTCAGAGGTATTTGCTGAGCAGCTGAGCAGCACAAATGACTGCCACACTGTCTCTTAGGGAGTGACTGTGAGGGCAAATTGGCTACAAATACATAAAACGCTTAGAAAAGTGTCTGGTATGCAGTAAGTGCTCACTGAGTATTAGCTATTATCATTGTTAGTCTCCCCCACAGCCTTGGTCTTTTGGAAGTCAGTAGAATGCGGGAGGCGGTGGGGAGTGGGGGGGGGTCGGAGGGGAGGGAGGGTGGGGGACGTCGGGGAGGAGGGTGTTCACTTCCCATGAAGCCACAGCTATAACATGAGAAAAATATCACCAGTCCTACCCATTTCACTGTGTTGTGGTAATGACCGGATGAGATAATTAATGTGGAATTTCCTTGAAATTGTGACTTATTTTATACCAGTAAGATATCAACTTAATATGCTGTTCTTATTCTGGGGAATTCGGGTTGCCACTACCTTGGGCAGGGCACTTTCCTTCTGGTATATCAGCTGGAAAAAAAATGGGCATCAGGTGCCATAAGGACCTCACACATTCTCTGAGCCTGGCTGATGATGAAATACTCCAGAAGAGCTTAAAGAAGGAATAAGCAAAAGACCAAGAAGAAATGGGTGTGAACAAATAGTTCACAGGCAAATTAAAACAAAAATGACAATTTATATATTTGAAAAATTGCTCTGTCTCGCTCCTAATAATAGAAATGTCAGTTTTACAAAACACAATGGCACAAACCAGCATGTGTTCACACACTGTGTTTTTCCAAGGATGGAGCACTCCACTGTACTTGGACAACAAATGAGCAGTATGTCAAGAGCTATCAAAATTGTATTTTTTATTTCTTTTTATTGAGGTATAGTTGATGTACAATGTTACATAGGTTTCCAGTGTATAACACAGTGAGTCAATTTTTATTAATAAATGGTATGTTCCATTTATAGTTATTATATAATATTGGCTATATTCCCTGTGTTGTACCATATATTCTGCAGCTCACTTATTTTATACACAGTAGTTTGTACCTGTTAGTTCCCTACAACTATCTCTCCCTTCCCTCCACCCCTCTCCTCACTGGTAACCACTAGTTGGTTCTCTCTATCTGTGAATGTGCTTCTTTTTTGTTATATTCACTAGTTATTTTTTTTTATTCCACATATAAGTGATGCTATACAGTATTTGTCTTTGTCTAACTTACGTCACTTTAGCGTAATACCCTCCAAGTCCATCCACACCGTTGCAAATGGCAAAATTTCATTCTTCTTTATGGCTGAGTAGCATTCCATTATGGGCTTCCCTGGTAGCTCAGCTGGTAAAGAATCCACCTGCAATGCAGGAGGCCCTGGATGGATTCCTGGGTCAGAAGATCCCCTGGAGAACATATAGGATACCCACTCCAGTATTTTTGGGCTTCCCTGGTGCCTCAGATCCACCTGCAGTGCAAGAGACCTGGATTCAATCCTTGGTTTGGGAAGATCCACTGTAGGAGAGCATGGCAACCCACTCCAGTATTCTTGTCTGGAGAATCCCATGTACAGAGGTGCCTGACAGGCTGCAGTCCATGGGGTCACAAAGAGTCAGACACGACTGAGCAGCTAAGCACAGCACAGCATTCCATTATATACATAAACCATGTCTTCTTTATCTTTTCATCTGGTGCTTCCATATCTTGGCAATTGTAAATAATGCTGTGATGAACATAGGGGTTTCCCTTGTGGCTCAGCTGGTAAAGAATCTTCCAGCAATGCAAGAGACCTGGGTTTGATCCCTGGTTTGGGAAGGGAAAGGCTACCCACTCCAGTATTCTGGCCCGTATAGTCCATGGGGTTGCAGAGAGTTGGACACAACTGAGCAACTTTCACACAAACATGGGAGTGCATGTATCTTTTTGAATCAGAGTTTTAATTTTTTTCAGTTACATACCCAGGAGTGGAATTACTGAGTCATATGGTAGTTCTGTTTTTAGTTTTTTGAGGAACCGGTATACTGTTTTCCACAGTAGCCGCACCAATTTACAACAGTGTGTGAGGGTTCCCTTTAATGAGAGTTATCAAAATGTGAAATCACATATACTTTTACTCAGCATTTTTACATCTGGGGTTGTATACTATATGTGCATAGGTATATGTACAAGCATATTCTTTGCTGCATGTTTACTGACAGAAGACTAGGAATAATCTAAATGTCTATTAATTGGGGAGCAGTTAAAGATTATAAAAATAGATAACTAGCAAGAACTTGCTTTATCGCACAGAGAATGCAATTCAGTACTCTGTAATGGCCTATATGGGAAAAGAATCTTAAAAAAAGAGGGGATGTGTGTGTGTGTGTGTGTATATATATATATATATATACACACACCTGATCCACTTTGCTATATACCTGAAACTAAAACAACATTGTAAATCAACTACACTCCAATAAAAATATCTTTAAAATTAAACAAATCATAGTATATCCATGCAATTGGAATATCAGCAGCTATTAAATAGAAGAGCCAGATCTATGTGTACTGATGGGGAACAATATCTAAGAAATATTTAATGAACAAAAATCAGTGGTACGTAAAGGGTGCTTCCAGATGTGTACCTACAGTCTGTACAAATTTGTGTCTACAGTATTTCTGGAGGGCCTTCAAGAAAAGTTAGAGGAGTTGCTTGTGGAAGGAGGCACTGGAGACTGGAAATCAAAGGTGGGAGGGAATATAATCTTTGTACTGTGAACTTTACTCTATGCAGATATACCTTTAAAAAAAAAACAAACAGAAGGAAAAAGAAGGCACAGATTCCTGAGCTACAAGCCTATTAAATGAGAATCTCCAAGAATGTGCACTTTTAATAAACTTCCCAAGTGGCTCTAATGACGTCAGGCTGAGTCAGTGGAAGTTAGGTAGTGATATAACTTAACAATCCCAGCTTCCAAGCAGTGAGCAAATCCTGCATGGCCCTGCCCTGGAGCCACATCAAATTTCATGTGCTGTCCCTCTCTCTCTACAGGTTGTACCAGTCAGTCAAGCTGATGTACTCCATCGGCATCTTCTTCACCTATGCCCTCCAGTTCCATGTCCCAGCTGAGATCATCATCCCCGTCATCATCTCCCAGGTGTCAGAGAGCTGGGCGCTGTTTGCAGACCTGTCTGTCCGCACAGCCTTGGTCTGTCTGACCTGTGAGTAGGACGAAAGGGCTCTCTTTGCCCAGTGCTGTGGCTCGCAGCCACACTGACAGCTACCCCACTATCGCTGGCTCGGCCACCAGCCAAGCAACATGTTTTACCTCCCTGAGCCTCAAGTTTCCGGCTGAAAAATGGGTTAACAGAACTGTCACAGAGTAAATGTTACAGTAATCTCTACTATCTACACATAGAATACATTGGCTGGTTTGTGGGAGAAAGAAGTGTCATTTATTCATTCCTATATGCCTCCTATATGTCAGGCACAACACTGAGATTATGCAATACTCAGGACAGCCTAACTATGTAATATTACCAGCTGAAGGAACTGTGACCCAGGAAATGAAGTAACATGCTCACATCATGTAGCTGCCAAGTGACACAGTTGAGATTTGATGCAGGTTGTGTGGCGCCAAAGCCTGTGTTTTCCACTGTGCCGTATTCCTTCCTATCAAAAATTAATGTGAAGTCCTCTTAAGGCGGTGTTTAACTATAGGAAGAACCTCAAAGGGCTGCTTTGTTAAATTCTTGGAAGTCATTTTCACCTCCCTTCCCCCATCCCTCCCTTTCTTCCTTCTATTCATTCATTTCCTAGTTCATTTGATATCAGGTGCCATTGTAGATGTTTGGGAAACATTGTGAATAGGGCTGGGAAATGCTTTCTCTAAGAAAATTTAAAATGGTGGCCTGTGAGGAATGAAGGAAAGAACTAGGGAGGTTTTGCCTGGAGAAACAAAGGCTTGGGTAAACTCTGTATCTGTATCTCAAACAATTGTAGGATTGTTGTGCAAGAGAGAGAGTAAATTTCATCTTAAAGTCTCCAGGACTCTGTTACAGTTGAGGGAATCCCGTCTCATTGGATTCTCGTCTCAGCTCTATGTGACCTTGGGCATGACCCATTCCCTCTAGAGTTCTAGACTTCCCCAACTCTGCAATGAGAAGATCATTACGGATGGGTGATAGAGAATCCTTATCAATAAATATTATATGCAGAAAAACTCAATAGATAAAGCATGAAAGGAGAGCATGTAAATTGGTGTTAAAACAAATGTGGAAGTCCAGAGCCACAGTGCTTGATCTGCTGCTCAAGTTCACAATGAGCTGCTTTCCCACCTCTCCAGATGGTGTCTCAGGCGTCTGGGAATTATAAGGCTCCAAACAAATGGTTTGTTTCTGGGCTCCCTTCCTGAAGGAACATTCCATGATTCTAAGCCTCTTCTCCCCCCACAGGTGTCTCAGCCATCCTCATCCCCCGCCTGGACCTGGTCATCTCCCTGGTGGGCTCCGTGAGCAGCAGTGCCCTAGCCCTCATCATCCCTCCCTTCCTGGAGCTCATCACCTTTTACCCTGAAGACATGAACTGTATCACCATTGTGAAGGACATCATGATCAGCATTCTGGGCCTTTTGGGGTGTGTATTTGGAACATACCAAGCCCTCTATGAGTTGACCCAACCCATCAACCATTCTGTAGCCAACTCCACAGGTGTCTATGCATAATTATCTATTTTTATTCTGATAGTTCTCCCATATTCCCATTCCCAGTTTGACTTCTGTTGTGGATGTTATATACATTCATCAAACCCCAGCATCTCTATATTAATTAGTGGCTTCTTTATCTTTCCAAGAGAAATGTAGATGATACTAGTCAGTACTGGTACCTCTCAGGCTATGTCTTTTCTGGTTTGTGGATTTCTCTGGAGGCCTTTTGTACCTGTGAACCAAAACCACATTCAACCACTCATATTATCTGCCTCATTTAATGGGGAAAAGGATGCCATTTGCCCATGTCCTTGAAACAGACCAAGCACAAATATAAATGCAAAAGCAGTTATTCTCTCTATTCTGCCCTTGAAGTATCAGGTTTAGAAAAGTATGTTGGGTGAAGATGAGTTTCTATGGTTTCAGATATGGTTCTAAGTGAAGAGTCACAGAACAAAAATAGAACTTAGTAGTAATTTTGTCTAGCCATTGGCTCTGCCACTGATTTCCTGTGGGATCTTGAGCAAGTTTCTCCCCCTCTCCATCTCATTTTCACATTCTTTGAAATGAAGGATTGGACTGATTGGCTATTAAGGGCTCTTCCAGCTCTGACATTCTGAAAGAGAAAAAAAAAAAGAAAAGAAATGGGTTTATCCTTTAAGCACATGTGTGAAAATTGAAGGGCTTTCCATCAGCAAGTTACCCTATTGCCCTGGAGATATGGGATCCCAGAAGTAATTTAAGGGATAAAAACATTTCTTAGCAATCTTTCATTACAAATGACTTTCCTACTTAGAAGGATATCAGCTCTTTCTCTCCCTCTTCCTCTATCTCTCTGCACCCCTCTCCCTCCCGCCCCCATCCTACCTTCTCAGATACCTTAAGACCACTTAGAGCTGATTTAGGCTAAAGAGACTGAGCAGTTTGTGTGACGGAAAGGATTTCATCATGTGCAAGGACTACTGACCTTTTAAAAATAATACTTACTTTTGGTAAGGGTTTGGAAAAACAGACAATCTTGTATTCTGAAGATGGCAGAACACATTTTTATGACTTTTCTGGAGGGAAGTTTTACAGTATATATCTTAAAATGCATAGCCCTCTGACCCACTAATTTCACTTCCAGGGCTTTATCTTAAGAATCTTTTATGTCTTCAAAAATGTATGCATTAAAAAATTTTTATATTTATTTTATTATTTTATTTTTAATTGCACTGAGTCTTTGTTGTTGTACACGGGCTTTCTCTAGTTGTGGTGTGCAGGCTTCTCATCGTAGTGGCTTCTCTCGTTGCAGAGCACAGGCTCTGAAGACACGTGGGCTCCTGTAGTTGTGGCATGCAGACTCAGCTGCAGCTCACGTTTTCCAGAGTTCAGGCTCAGTATTTGTGGCACATGGCTTTAGTTGCCCCATGGCATGTGGAATCTTCCTGAACCAGGGATTGAACCCATATCCCCTGCATTAGCAGGCTTACTCTTAACCACTGGACCACCAGGGAAGTCCCTGGATGCATTGTTTATAACAGTAAAGAGTTGGAAACAAATATCCAACATTAGGTTAAACTATGATTCATCCAAAATAAAATGCTGTGATGCCCCCCAAACATTGCAAAATACAGCATTAAAATGCATATGATATATTTGTGATTTATTAGTTTTTAAAAGCTGGTTTAAAACACTATGTGAACCAAAACTAGGCAAAGACATTGCAAGAAGATAAAGCTACAGAACAAAATTCTTCATGAACATAGATGTAAAAATGCTAAACAAAATTTTAGCAAATCAAATTCAGCAATATATTAAAAGAATAATACATCATGACCAAGTGGGGTTTATCCCAGGAATAGAGGGTTGGTTTATTATTTGAAAATTTGTGACTGGGAACAATTAGAAACTGCACTTACAAAAGCACCAAAAACATGCAATAGTCTGGGTTAATTCCGATGAAAGATATGAAACACATGTACACTAAAATCTATAAAATACTTCTAAAAGAAATTAAGACCATTCAGTCCCATTACTTCATGGCAAATAGATGGGAAAAAAGTGGAAACAGTGACAGACTATTTTCTTGGGCTCCAAAATCATTGCAGATGGTGACTGCAGCCACAAAATTAAAAGACGCTTGCTCCTTGGAAGAAAAGCCTAGACAGCATATTCAAAAGCAGAGATGTCACTTTGCCAACAAAAATACATATAGTCAAAGCTATGGTTTTTCCAGTAGTCATGTGTGGATGTGAGAGTTGGACCATAAAGAAGGCTGAGTGCTGAAGAATTGATGCTTTCAAACTGTGGTGCTGGAGAAGACTCTTGAAGGGTCCCTTGGACTGCAAGGAGATCCAACCAGTCAATCCTAAAGGAAATCAGTCCTGAATATTTGTTGGAAGGACTGATGCTGAGGCTGAAGCTCCAGTACTTCAGCCACCTGACAAGAAGAGCTGACTCCTTGCAAAAGACCCCTATGCTGGGAAAGATTGAGGGCAAGAGGGCAACAGAGGATGAGATGGTTGGATGGCACCATTGACTCAATGCAGATGAGTTTGAGCAAACTCAGGGAGATGATGAAGGACAGGGCATCTTGGCATGCTCCATGGGGTCTCAAAGAGTCAGACATGACTTAGTGACTGAACAGCAAAAAAATGGAGAGATACACCTCATTCATAGCTCAGAAGACACGTTACAGTTAAGATGTCAACTCTCATCAAATTCAGCAAGGTATGTTAATTTTTTATAAATTAGCCAGCTGATTCTGAAGTTCACATGGAAATGCAAAGACATTTAGAATTGCCAAAATATTTCTTGAAAAAGAGCAAGGTTGAAGAGCTAACACTGTTTGATTTCAAAAATTATAGCAGAGCTACTGTAATCCAAAGTGCATGGTGTTGGGACCTCCCTGGTGATCCAGTGGTTATGACTCTGTGCTTCCAGCGCAGGGGGCGTACGTTCAATTCCTGGTCAAGGAACTGAGATTCCCATATGCCATGCAGTGTGGACAAAAACAAACCAAAAAAACAACTGCATGGTGTTGGCACCAAAATTGACAAATAGTTCAGTGGAAAGAATAGAGAGTTCAGAACTCTACACATATGTGGGCAACTTATTTTTGACAAAGGTTCAGAAGAAAAGGCAAGGTAGTAGAAAAAGGATCACCTTTTCAAGAAAGTTGTGTGCAAGAATTGGAAATCTTTATGATCCCCTCCACCAAAAAAAAAAAAAACAAACTTGGATCCATACTTTACATTACATATAAAAAAATCAACTTAAAACGTACCTTAGGTCTAAATGTAAATGTAAAACCTAAAAATTGTTAGAAGAAAATATAGGAGAGAAAAATGTTATGATCCTTGGGCTAAGATCTTCCTTAGATATAACACCAAAAGCACAATCCATAAAAGAAGAAATTACTAAAGTGAACTCCATCAAAGTTGAAATCTTTCTTCTTTAAAGGTGCTGTTAAGAGGATAGGAGGAAAAGTCACCATCTGGGAGAAGGTCTTTGAGAAGCTTGTGTTTAATGAGATACTCACATTCAGAATACATAAAGAACTCTTAAAGCTGAACAATTAGGAAACAACTTTTTTTTTAATGGGCAAAGAATATGAATGCATTCTTCACCAAAAAAATATACATGGATGGTAAATAAGCATTGAAGAGATGTCCCAATATCATTAATAATTAGGGAAATTCAAATTAAAACCATACATGGTACTACTATATACCCATTAGAATGACTAAAATTTTTAAGACTGAGCATGCTCATCAAGGATATAAAGGAACTGGAACTCCCATATACCGCTATTGTGGACAGACATGGTGCAACCACTTTGGCAAACAGTTTGGTAGTTTCTTAAAAAGTTCGACACACCTACCATATAATCCAACTATTCTACCTCAAGGTATTTACCTGAAAGGAAAGGGATTTTCTACCTATAAAAAGACCTATAAAAGGAATTTCATGGCAGTCTAGTGGTTAGGACTCCATGCTTTCACTGCCAAAGGCACAGGTTCAATCCCTGGCTGAGGAGTAGGATCCTGCAAGCTGTACGGCACAGCCAAGAAAAAAAAAAGAAGACTCGTACCCACATGTTTATGGTAACTGTATGTACAGTAGCAAAAAGGAAACAACCCAAATGTCCATTAACAAGTGAATGGATAAACTGTGGGGTATCCAAGCCGTGGAGTACAATTCCGTGATAAATAGGAACAAACTATCAATTCACACAATAACATGGATGAATCTTTTTTCATACACACTTCGCAGGCTTTCTCTAGCTGTGGTGAGCAGGGGCTGCTCTTTTTTGTGGTGCACTTGGGCTTCTCATTTTTGTGACTTGTTGTGTAGCACAGGCTCTAGAGTGCATGGGCTTCAGTAGTTGTGGAGCACGGCTTAGCTGGTCCACAGTATGTGGGATCTTATGGGACCAGGGATTGAACCTGTATTCCCTGCATTGGCTGGTGGCAAATTGTATCATTCTATTCATAAAAAAAAAAAAGCAACCTAACCTGTAGCGACAGAAAGAAAATCAGGTTCCTTGAAGGTGAGAGAGGTGAGCATGGGCATGAGGAAACTTGCAGAAGTGATGGATAATATGCTTACTATTTTGACTGTGAGGATGGTTTCCCAGGTGTGTATATATGTCAAATTTTATTCAGTTGTACAATATATAAGTTTCATTATATATCTGTTAAAACTAGAATGTGAAACCTGATGCCATTTTGGTTCTTTTTTAAAAAGCATGTATGCACATAGTCAAATAGTTTTGAAGGATATGTGCAACATATTGGGTTTGCAAAATAATTCATTCCCATTTTTCTGAAGATGTTATAGAAAAACCTGAACAAACTTTGTGGCCAACCCAGTAAAATATTACAGGAATTTTCTCCAAATGGGTTCAATTATGAGTGAAGTTTTATACGTTTTTGTTGGTGGTGGTGGTGGTTTTGCTTTTGGGTGGGTTCTGGGGGTGTAATTTTATGTATTTATTTTTGGCTGCTCTGCACTTTGTTGCTGCGTGCATGGGCTTTCTCTAGTGGCGAGCGGGAGCCACTCTCTAGTTGCTGTGTGCAGGCTTCTCACTGTGGTGGCTTCTCGTTGCAGAGCACGGGCACATGGGCTTCAGTAGTTGTGGCACACGGGCTTAGTTGCCCTGTGGCACGTGGGATCTCAGTTCCTGGACCAGGGATCGAACCCATGTTCCCTGCATTGTAAGTTGGATTCTTAACCACTGGACCACCAGGGGAGTCCTATGTTTTTCCTTTTTATTACCTGTGTTGTTACATTTTTAATAATAATGTGTTGATTTTATAACTAAAGAAACTTCATGTGAGGGAAACTTTTAATGATCTGTTTCACTCTAATGGAAGCACCACTTCTTAAAAACATTTTACAGCGAACTATATTATTATATGGAAAAGTATGCAAAGCATAAATCTACAGAATAATGAGTATTTCTAGGTAACATCACTTTTCAGCCTTGCCTTCCATTTGATGATTGGGTCTACGGCTTAAATAACAGGAATCCCAGCTGGAGTTGGCAGAGTTCTCACCCTGCAATGCGCCTTCACTCATTTAGCAATGGTCAGATGTCAAGGAACAACCTCTTGGAGATGTGAAGTAGCTATGGCATCATGAGGGAAGAGGAGGTAGGGAGGACCATCCTATCAAGATGTAAGAAAGCTATTAATATATGCCAATAATAAAATCTTTGCTCTTTGGGGACCCAGACCATAAGCCTAGAGCAGGTGAGGCTTTATGGCACATATAGAAGCCTTACTATAGAATATAGAACAATAAAATGCAAATAGGACAGTGGTTTATAACTTTTGGAGGGGTCATACACCTTGTTGAAGCTAATGAAAGCCATGGATCCCCCTTCCATACAACTCTCATATATACATATTAAATTTTGCATGCAACTTTAAGAGCCGTCGCAAACCCCATGAAACTAATAGACTCTAAGTTGCAAAAGAACCTCTGAAAAAATGAATGCAAGAATTTCTGCTCCTTGTAGCACTGAACAGTCTGCAGATGGTGGGTAGCCAACCCTGGCACTAAGGTTTGAGTGCAGAATAGAATGATATGCGAACTCAGATTAGGGAAGTAAGTTACCAGATAATGAGACTCAGGCCACCATATGACTGGTACAGAACAGTTTCTGGTTGCAGCCAGCACTCTGAGATCACTGTTAGGACCCAAATTGGCCTTTCCAATTTCAGCAATGTGTAGAGAATTTTCTGCTCCCATGTGCTTCCTTGGCAAAAACTGGGACCTGGTCATTGGAATAGAGATATCTGGGAGGATACAGAGGCTCTAGGAGGATTCCTGACCCCCAGAACCTTCAGAATCATTTCCCACTGCATTTCTTGTCTCCAAGAATGTGATTCATCTTAACATGACTGAGATGGACTGTGATGGGGCTTTGGGGGGAATGTTACACAGAACCATTTTAAGGAGAAGCTGAATTTGGATCTTCAACAAGCCCACTGAAAGAAAGAGGAATGAGAGGGTTGAGATGGCTATAGAACACAGATTGAGATTGCTAAGCAACACGAGCCCTGCATGGGGGTGGCAGTGGAAGCTGTCCATCAGAAACTGGAGCATCAAGAGTTGGCTCCCAAGTCAACGCAAGTGACATGAGTGATTTATAAGCCACTGTGACCCTGGGAATGAAACTGACAGGCAACACTCTAAGGAGTCATGAGATTTGTTACTAGCAAACAGCATCCAGACAGAGTGCCAAACTCAAACCCACACAGGAGCCCCTCAAGCAATTCCCTGATCTAAGATTAAAGGCTAAAAAAAACCTGGGGCGGTGGGGAGAGCAGAACCTCTGCTTGGCATGCTGACACCTCTTGGAAGTGAAATTACAGTGATATGAGCCTCTTAAGGAGAAATGTTCAAGGGGACCATAACTTAGAAAGTTGGACTTGCTGGTCAGGGAGACTCACACGTGAACCACAGGCCCTGTGATCCGCTCTTCCCCTTCCTCTCTCACTTCTTCTGGCACCTTTCCCCTCCAGCCACACCTGCCTTTGTCCAGTTTCCAAAAAGCAGCTTCATCTTGCTGCAGAGCCTACACATATACTGATTCCTCCACTTGGAACTCTTTCCTCCCATCTCTACCTGCTTATGGTGATCACTGCAGATGGTGACTGCAGCCATGAAATTAAAAGATGCTTACTCCTTGGAAGGAAAGTTATGTCCAACCTAGATAGCATACTCAAAGGCAGAGACATTACTTTGCCAACAAAGGTCCGTCTAGTCAAGGCTTTGGTTTTTCCTGTGGTCATGTATGGATGTGAGGGTTGGACTGTGAAGAAGGCTGAGCACCGAAGAATTGATGCTTTTGAACTGTGGTATTGGAGAAGACTCTGGAGAGTCCCTTGGACTGCAAGGAGATCCAACCAGTCCATTCTGAAGGAGATCAGCCCTGGGATTTCTTTGGAAGGAATGATGCTAAAGCTGAAACTCCAGTACTTTGGCCACCTCATGCGAAGAGTTGACTCATTGGAAAAGACTCTGATGCTGGGAGGGATTGGGGGCAGGAGCAGAAGGGGACGACAGAAGATGAGATGGCTGGAAGGCATCACTGACTTGATGGACGTGAGTCTGAGTGAACTCCGGGAGTTGGTGATGGACAGGGAGGCCTGGCGTGCTGCGATTCATGGGGTCGCAAAGAGTCGGACACGACTGAGCGACTGAACTGAACTGAACTACCTGCTTAACTCCTACTCATTTGTCAGATCCGTTATCACTTCCTCAGGAAAACCCTCCCTGATTTCACCCACTGACCCAGACTCTGCAAGCCCTGCTAAGCTTCTATTTTGTAACACTTCTCCGTTGTCATGGAGAAACTTCTGCAATATACTTTTACAACCTTTTTTCTTATTGTTGTTGTTGTTGTTCAGTCACTAAGTTGTGTCTCTTTGTGACCCCATGAACTGCAGCACACCAGGCTTCCCTGTCCTTCAGTATCTCCCAGAGTTTGCTCAAACTCGTGTCCACTGAGTCAATGATGCCATCACACCACCTCATCCTCTGTCACCCTCTTCTCTTGCCCTCAATCTTTCCCAGCATCAGGGTCTTTTCCAATTAGTCGGCTCTTTGCATCAGGTGGCCGAAGTACTGGAGCTTCAGCTTCAGCGTCAATCCTTCCAATAAATATTCAGGGTTGATTTCTAATAGGATTGACTGGTTTGATCTCCTTCCTGTTCCAGGGACTCTCAAAAGTCTTCTTCAGCATCACAGTTTGAAAGCATCAGTTCTTCGGCCCTCAGACTTCTTTATGATCCAACTCTCACATTCATACATGACTACTAGAAAAACCATAGCTTTGACTATATGGACCTTTGTCAGCAAAGTGATGTCTCTGATTTTTAATATGCTGTCTAGGTTTGTCATAGCTTTTTTATTTTGAAAGCCTTTAAATCACCTAACTTTCACTAATGTTAACATCGTACCCAAACATAACACAATTATTAAACCTAAATAGTTAACCCTGGTGAAACCCTATTTCTGATTCTTTTTTTTAATCCAGCATCTAATCCGAGATCTCACAATTCCTATTCTCTTCTGATCTGTCTGTTCCTCAGTCTTTCCTTACTGTTCGTGGCCCTGACATTTTTGAAGAGGACTGGCCAGTTCTTTTGTAGTGTTTCTCAATATAGGTTTGTGTGATCTTTCTTGTGATAAAGTTGAGATTACACATTTTGAGCAAAGCAGAGAAGTGTCAGTGTCCTTTATCAGTACACCGTACTGGGAGGTGCATGATGTCAGTTTGTCTTATTACTTACTGGTGATGTTAACTTGGATCACTTGGAAGTGTTGTCTGCCAGTTTTCTCCACCATTACATTTCCCCCTTTGTAATTGTATCCTGTGAGGAGGTATCTTGAGACTGTGCAAAATCCTGTTTCTCATCATATGTTTATCCAATAATTTTAGCATCCATAGATGTTCTTTATCTGCAACAGTTCTGACAGTAGCATTTACCTAATGATTTTTTTTCCTATTAATACCATTCCTTTTACATTTAGTTGAGATTCTGTTGTGTACAGACTCATGGATGTTTGTTTTCATTCAAAGGATTATAACCTATTACTGTCATTGTTTATTTTCTTGCTCAAGTTGTCCAAGACTTGGCCACTGAGAGCTCCCTCCAGTTGGTTCCTGTGTCCTTTCAGTAGGCCCCCACGCTCTCATTATCCACATTTATTTTCTCAGTCCTAATATACACAGGAAATACTTTTAGATTGCTAACGCTATTCCTGTGAAAAAACAAACTATAGCATATACAGCATTTGTGTGCAGCTCCTTTTTTCTGTTGCTTTACAGTACTCCATCAAAATACTGTAACTTTGTTTTCCCACCCACTTCAGTGTTGTTGTATTATTTATTGAAATATATTTTGTTACTGTTTATATTCCATGTTGAATTTCCCTTATCTCCTGCTTGATTTATGATTTGGGACTCAGAAACATTATTATGGTTCTAAGAGTCAGATACATATCAAGATATACTCAGAAGCATCCCATCCTCTTCATCCTTTATACCCTGTTATCATTTCCCTCTTCTTTCCACTCTCTGTGAATAACCAGTTCATTAGTTTCCAGCTTATTTTTCCTTATGTACATATGAGCAGACACATGTGTATTTTTCTTACATGAACAGTGTGTGTGTGTTTAGCCACTCAGCCATGTCCAACTCTTTGCAATCCTAGGACTGTAGCCCGTCAAGTTCCTCTGTTCATGGGATTCTCCAGGCAAGGATACTGGAGTGGGTTACCATTGCCTTCTCCAGGGGATTTTCCTGACCAGCGATTGAACCTGGTTTTCCTGCATTGCAGGCGGGTTCTTTACCTTCTGAGCCACCAGGGAAACCTCCATGAACAGAAACACTGACAAATTCCCCTCATGCAGGACTGGACCAGTCTGTATTCCTACCCGCTATGTTTGAGGGGACCTTTTCCCACACAGCCTGGCCCAGTGGTTTGTGGTAGTGTGCTTATTTTCTTACCAACCCAAGAAATTGACAAATGTTATGTTAATATTGTTTCAATTTACATTTTTCTGATTTTGAAGTGAGTTTCCATATCTTATTATGTTTGAGTCATTTTTATATCTTTATGTGAGAGTTTATCTGTTCATTTATTTTTCCAACTTTCCTATCAGGTTTTTGATCCCTTGATACTTCATTCTTTACAGTAGGAATATTATTAACCTTTTGTCTATGATATGTGCTATAAATATTTTCTTCCAGTCTTTTGACTGTGTCTCTTGCCAAGCACTGCCGGGAGCCGGTGAGGCATTCCGCTCGTGACAAAGGTCATGAGGAAGGAGGCTCGGCATACGCAAAGGCGGGATCAAGCCTCAGGAGTCTGCCCGGATATTCTCGAGCATTTTCCCCCAAAAAAAACAGAGTCTGCCTACTTTATTGCTTTGTGCTCTCACCTCTGACTTTACTGGGGGCTGTCCCCTACCACCATCTCGCTCTCTCTGTCAAAGAGTTAACTTACAGCTCCAATTAATAAAGTTCCTGGGCAATTAGGAGTGTTTAAATCCAAACCCCTCAGATGGCTCTCTAACTCGCCTGACAAGTTTACCCGGACTCCTACAGCTATGCATACGATTGTTTAGTCTCCCAGCCTCAAGAGGCACGGGAAGCTTAAGATATTCAAATAGCTTAGAGCCTCTCAGAGAATTAGAAACTGTCAGAATAAAACTAGTAAAGGATTTCATTGATGAGTCAATGTTTGTTGCCAAGTTTTCACATCCCCTGAATTGTATCCTTGAATGTGTATTAATTAATATAGTTGGTATGTAGAAAAAATAAGTAGTGGCCTTGGTGTTAGTAACTTTAGACCCTTAAGGTAATAAATTCTTTCCTTTGTTGTAAACCCATTACACATCCACCCTATAGGAATGCAATTTTATCTTTGGAAGATGGCACCAAACCTTAAAATAATTACTCTTAGAGAAAATAAGTCTTTGTTGATAAGTCCTTGTCAAGAGTCATAAAATGTTAGTAGGCCTTCTGGCCAGAAGATGATGTAAATCACCTAAACCATTTGTATACGATAAATTTGCAGGAAAGAAACCCTGATTTTTGATAAGGATCAAAAACTGCTGACTTTGCATCCCCTATTATCCTCTATGTGTAACTTAGGGTATATAAACCCCTGTTAAAAATAAAGCTACGGGCCTTGCTCACCAATGCTTGGTCTCCCCATGTCATTCTTTCCTTTAACTTCCGGCTGAAGTCTCCATCTGGAGCGTGGATATCCTCTGCGACCACTTATTTGCCTGGGCTTCTAAGACCCACTCGAGAAGGTGTCTAAGGTGGGGCACCTTCCGCTATTCGAGAGGGCGCCTGCGGCCTCCGTGGTCAGAGCTAACCTGGTGTCACCGGTTATATTGATTTTCCGCGTAAACCAAGCTACTCAGCCTCTTTTCTCCAC
The DNA here is from genome assembly GCF_003369695.1 of Bos indicus x Bos taurus. Lineage (NCBI taxonomy): Eukaryota > Metazoa > Chordata > Mammalia > Artiodactyla > Bovidae > Bos > Bos indicus x Bos taurus. Next base: position 48,291,505 of record NC_040082.1, read on the forward strand.
TGAATTTTCCTACTGAGCTATCCTCATTCTATTACTCTTTATATCTCTAATTACCATTTGAATAGGTCGCCAACGCCGTCTCCCCTTCGAATACCCTGGATCAGCCGGGGCTGGTCCTCGGCAAAGCACATTATTTCTTATGCAGTCAACTTTATCAGTGTTTATCTTCTCTGGACATTTCACCCATGTTTCTTTTTTGTATGGTTTCATGTTTAATACTTAGACCCTGGACTCATTTGAAGTTTATTCTTTCCTATGGCATTAAGTATGGATCCAATTTCAACTTTTTTCCAAATGGCTTTCCATTTGGCCCAGCACCATTTGTTAAAAAGTTCACTTTGCTCTGGGATTTGAGATTCTCACCATTCGCCACCTCTCAACAAGACTTGGAGGAGCATCTGAGCCGAAAGCACAGCATACACAAAGACTAACCAAACTACTGAACGTCCTTCCCTGCAAAGATGGGAACTAAAATACGTCTGTGAGAATAATGCCCAAAGAGCCAGGAGAGGAAATAAAGGCTGGAGAGGCCATACTGTGAGGGAGAAGGTCAAAAACAAACAAACACACACAGAAGCTGGATGGTGCTGGGACAGAATGAAGCAGAGATGCTAAGCAGCACACAAGCCAGAAACAGAAGAGTCAGTCCCTGGCATTGCTTCAGCTCTTGTCCGGCTGCTATAAACTCTTCCAGCAGGAACAACCCAGCAAACGAGCTCTGGAAACCCTGAGATGTGATCAGTGGAAAAAATATGCAGCCACAAGAAAGGAGGAATTCTCAGAAAGTCAAAAAGATTTATTACCCTTCCAGGCTTCGCGTGAGCCCCAAACCTGAGGCTGGTCACAGGAGGACAGGATGATGAATAAACCCAGGCACCTGATAAAAATCCACCTCTCATCATGGATCCCTGCTCCACAGAATGGCTGCTGGTGGGGCCACCTCTTCAGCTGCCTCCCTCACCCTGACAGCACTCTGGGCCAGGGCAGGAGGCCCTGAGCTTTTAGCTCTGCGGCCACCTCACTCCCCCAGCATCAGAGGAGCCTACGGGGTCAGGCACTATGGATTCGGCCCCACAGAAGGAGAAACAGTGCTGGAGTTGTCCCAAGGTTAAAAGGACAAGGCATGCGTGTTCTTACATCCAAGGCCACGAACTGGCCTCCCATGAGCCAGATTTCCCTACTGACAACTCTGTTTGGCCCCTTCTGCCTGTGCAGTGTTTAAAAAAAAAAAAAAATTCACTCTCAATATTTAAAAATGGATTTCATATAAAAGTCTGGATTTCTGGCCTCTTGAGGGGAAAAATGTTGAGAATATTTCATAATGCTGGGCCCACAATCTCCTATGGAACTCACTGGCAATAGCTGGACAGCAACTGCCCCTACAGACTGCAAGTACCCATTCTAATTCAGCCCAGATTTCACATCCCTGATTAGAGCCCCAGCTCGAGATGGGGCAGCAGCTGCCTTAGATCAGTGCTGTTGTACAAAGGCAAGATACGCCTGGAAACAACATGCTTCTTGTGGCCCTCATCACTCACGGATGCCCCGTGCTTTGCCCTGAAAGCACCTGAATTTGCAGACTACCTTAAATACACATTCTCCATTGTTCTCCCACATGCCCTGCCTCTCCAGGATACGCTACGCCCCACTGTTAACTGGGCAAGTCTAGAAAAAGAACACTAAATGATCGAAGTTAATAGAGGAATAGATTTAGATCAACTCCTTCAGACCCTTCCTTGTAAGAGGGAGTGGGAGTAAATGAAAACTGTTAGTACTTTCACTCTGCTTTTAGGTCAGTGACACACATAAAAAAATCAATGAGAAAAATCATAAAGGTACTTCAGGAGACCAAGATTGGGTCATTCTGAAAGTGGGGGTCATAAAACATGTTAGCCTCCTTAGAAAATGAGTTAAGATTTTAGAGAGAAAGCCATGGAGGTGAGGCTGCAAGTGCAACAGCCACCCCAGTAGGTGTCCTGGGCTGTCAAAAACCACCAGGCTCATCCTCCCTTAGGTCAGGGCTGCTGGCCCACAGTTATAACCTCTGTAAGTGGCATAAGATGACTTTCAGCAGGGGAACATCATCATTGTAGAAAAGGGCTTGAGAAAGGACAGAGAGTAGAATCTGGCCTTGGCCAACGTAAGACAGAGGAAGAGGATGCCTTCCTCACACCCTCTTCATTCTGCAGTGGCAGGTGCCACCTTATTTGCCTTTAAGGGAGGCGGAGATATTGACACAAGCCAGCCGCTTCGCACTGTTGCTCAGGATGGTCTGCAGGCGGTAGTTCCCCGTGCTGAGCCAGCTGGGCAACTCCAGGTCGGGCAGCATGAAGTCGGACTTGGGCAGTGAGTAGGCGCCCTGTGGGAAAGCCAGTGTCAGTGGGAGCCTACAGACGGGACTCTCTCCTGGAGTGACCTCTAAGTTTGCAGCTTCGAACTGCCCCTCTTCCCACTCTCCTAAGAGTCATGTAGAGCATGGAATGTAATAGCAGAAGGGCACTGGAGGTCAGATCAAGCATCAAGTTTCCCATTTTACAGATGGCTAAACCGAGGCCCCCAAAAGGTAAGTGATTCAAGATAGATCGGGTCATTTACACCCACAGATGTCCAGGTCTGCAAGAGAATGTCTCCCAATGTCACATCTCTACCCCAGTCACAGGGAAATGCTCTCCCCTCCCTGTACTTACTTCTTTGAAGGGACAGTGACAGGGAAGCCCATAGGTGTGCAGTGGTTCCGGGCAGGGTTCCTCAATGGGAATTAACATTTCAAGTATATTACAGAAGTTGTCATAGGTACAGCTACCAATGTTGTCCACACATGGGATTTTGACCCAGAAGCCGGCTATGTGCTTCTCCACAGTTAATTCCACCTGGTGAGAGAGTTGCAGAAAAAGTACAATTCCAAGGCAGATGAACCAGTTCCTCTGCCTCTTTCAAAGGTCAGCAGTTTCTTTTAACACAGCGTTTTTAATTGGATGGGACCTTGGCAATACTCTGATCCAGAAATGACAATATTGTGGTACATGCCCCAATATTAGCCTTTCCTGTGCCCACAGCAGACCATTAATAATCAAATGTGACTTTGTTTCCCCCTGCACTGAACACCCTGTCTTAGCATTCTTTAGGTATTTACTATCCATTGGTTGAAGGTGAAATGCACTTGTCATGTAACTGCTAATTGGCTAACTATGGCATTGCTTCTAGACTTCCCTTCCGAGCCCAGTCTTGGCTTCAGAACCTTTTCCTTCCTAGGACCTCAGGCAGCTACCACCAGCTGACTAGAGTTGCTTACCAAGATGAAACCTATTTGTTATTCCTGGATCCTATTTCCTCCATGCAGCCATAAAAGACAGAACTGAAAACAATAAGAATTTACAGGGAGATCACTTTGGGGGTTGGTATGAGGAAGATCTTAACAATCTTAGTGAGGTCACAAGGGATGGAACTTCTTCAGGAAGAGATGGGGTCCTAGACCCAGTTGAGGAAGCTGGAGGACTTCCTGCACCCAGAGAGAAGCTGGGTGAGGAGACCTCTGAGTGCTACACACCTCCACACAGCCATGATTCTGCTCCCCTTCTGGAGGCTGGGGCTAACCAGTTGTGCCTGGCATGGGCTAAGCATTCACGAAGTATTAGCTGCCTAAGAACCAAATGAGTTGTCCCTTAGGGACCATATTCTCGCATCCCTCCGGGGTATCAGAGCAAACTGTTGGCAAAGGGCAGAAGTCTGATTCTCTGTGGGTGTTATGGTAAGAAATCACTTGCAGTTGTAACATCACAGCATTCCATGAATCCCAGCCTCCAGGCTCACTTGATCTAGTATTTCCATTTCAAAGAGGCAAGTCCTAGACAGGCATTTATTCCCCTTGAGCCTGCAGGGCTCAGGCTGGCTCTGCAGGCTCTGGATTCAGCATTCTAACTACCCACACGTCAGGGCCCAGGTCCAGGACAGAGCAGTCCACGCACCGTGTATCCTGAGTGGACAGACTCAAATGTGCCTCCTCCCACTCTGCTGCCCCACATATTACCCCCACCCCCAGTCACACATAGCCCCCTCTCAGCCCAACTCTCTCCTCTCCACCAAGCCTGCTTCAGTGAACCCTTTGCCTAGAAGAGCCGAGGGCTTGAAAGTGAATGCTACTTCAGCCACTTCCTAGTATGGTGTGTGCTTAGTCGCTCAGTTGTGTCTGACTCTATGCGACCCTATGGACTGTAGTCCACCAGGCTCCTTGGTCCATGGGATTCTCGGTCCATGGGATTCTCTGTCCATGGGATTCTCCAGGCAAGAATACTGGGGTGGGTTGCCATGCCCTCCTCCAGGGGATCTTCCCAACCCAGGGATCGAACCCAGGTCTTCCGTATTGCAGGTGGATTCTTTCCCATCTGAGCCACCAGGGAAGCCCTAGTATGGTACCCTTGGAGAATTTCTTCTGTCTCCATTCCCTCATCTCCAAAATGAGATCTTTATAGAGTGTCAGACTCTCGCAGGGTCCCACTGAGTGACACAAGGCCTGTCAAATAGCTAGCACACTGCCTGAAATCTAAAAATTCTTCCTATGGGACTTCTCTCCTCTTAGCCAGTACCACTCTTGGTTTTGCCAACATCCCAATGAAAATGGTTAAGCCAGTTCTGCCCTGAACAAGAACACCCAGATAAGGGGACCACCAGAGACCAAGTCCTGCCTGGGCTGCTCCTACAGGAGTGGAAGCCTGTGGGCTGCATCTACCAGGTGCTAGGTGTCCCCCAGCCAGGACAAGATAGCACAGGAGGTACTTGGTAGGGGCGCCTGGAACTTAAGCAATAGCCCAAGCCTGCTACTGCTACTGGGGGATTACAAACCATGACTGACTTTCCAGTCTTGCTCTCAGTCCACCTGCTCATATGGCTCAGAAGAAAATGCAAGGAGAGTTCCCTGATGGTCCAGTGGTTAGGACTTGGTGCTTTCCAGCCATGCACCAGGTTCAGTCCCTGCTTGGGGAAGTAAGATCTTGCAAGACACCCAGCGTAGCCAAAAAAAAAAGAGCAAGCAAGGCTGAGTAACAAGGGAACCATCAATCCCTCTAGTCCAGGACTTCCTTAGCACCTCCACAGCTCAACCTAAATAAACCCCTGTATCACAGGACCTGGCAACACAGGACAGACAGAGCCACTGGCAGGTAATGGAATCAGGATCTCCGTACCCACCAGGGTGCTTAGGCAAGTCCCTTCCCCTCTCAGGCCTCTGCTCCTCCATTTTGACCATGGAATATTTGGATGTCATAATCTTGAAGAGACCTACCAGATATGACATCCTAAGAGTACAGTATCTTGCAAGTTGAAAACAATGACTTTTCTCTTGGTCTCTTCTAGCTCAGGGATAGTAGTTGTAGGTAGAGATGCACTGACTTGAAGGGGGGCCATTTGATGAGACTAGGGAGAGGCACTTATACCTCAAACACAGGGCTCGGGCAGAGGCACTGTGGGTACAGTACTTGAGAGAGAGAAGAAAGCTAACCCATCAGGCCTAAACACCATGTGTCTAAAAGCCTGAAATAAGTACATGCCAAACATGGTGGCAATTTACCACTCCTGAGGATGGGGAAACCAAGGTCTCGGACACTTGAACTTGAGAGCTCAAAGAAGGGAGTTCTAAATTATGCCAAACCCTATGGAACACATCAAAAGAAAAGGCATTCCTGGACAGACTCCAGTCTTGCCCATGGCTCACAGAACCTGGGGCATCCAACTTCTAAAAATTGCAGTCAGTTCAGTCGCTTAGTTGTGTCCGACTCTTTGCGACCCCATGGACTGCAGCGCGCTGGGTTTCCCTGTCCATCACCAACTCCTGGAGCTTACTCAAACTCATGTCCATCAAGTCGGTGATGCCATCCAACAATCTCATCCTCTGCCGTCCCCTTCTCCTCCTGCCTTCAATCTTTCCCAGCATCAGGGTCTTTTCTAGTGAGTCAGTTCTTCGCATCAGGTGGCCAAAGTATTGGAGTTTCAACTTCAACATCAGTCCTTTCAATGAATATTCAGGACTGATTTCCTTAGGATGGACTGGTTGGATCTCTTTGCAGTTCAAGGGACTCTCAAGAGTCTTCTCCAACACCAAAGTTCAAAAGCATCAATTCTTTGGCGCTCAGCTTTCTTCACAGTCCAACTCTCACATCCATACATGACCACTGGACTGCTCTATTACAGTCAGCAAAAACAAGACCAGGAGCTGACTGTGGTTCAGACCATGAACTCCTTATTACAAAAGTCAGACTTAAATTGAAGAACATAGAGAAAATCACTAGGCCCATCAAATCCCTTATGATTATACAGTGGAAGTGACAAATAGATTCAAGGGATTAGACTTAACAGTGCCTGAAGAACTATGGATGGAGGTTAGTAACATTGTACAGGAGGCAGTAATCAAAACCATCCTCAAAAAAAGGAAATGAAAAAGGCAAAATGGTTGTCTGAGGAGGCCTTACATGTAGTTCAGAAAAAAAGAGAAGTGAAAGGCAAAGGAGAAAGGAAATATATATCCATCTGATTGCAGAGTTCCAAAGAATAGCAAAGAGAGATAAGAAAGCCTCCTCAGTGATCAATGCAAAGAAATAGGAAAACAATAGAATGGGAAAGACTAGAGATCTCTTCAAGAAAATCAGAGATACCAAGGGACCATTTCATGCAAAGATGGGCTCAATAAACGACAGAAATGGAATGGACCTGACAAAACCAGAAGATATTCAGAAGAGGTGGCAAGAATACAAAGAAGAACTATACAAAAAAGATTTTATTGACCCAGATAACCACGATGGCACAGGACTGGAAAAAGTCAGTTTTCATTCCAGTCCCAAAGAAAGGCGATGCCAAAGAATGTTCAAACTACCGCACAATTGCATTCATCTCGCACTCTAGCAAAGTAATACTCAAAATTCTCCAAGCCAGGCTTCAACAGTACATGAAGTATGAACTTCCAGATGTTCAAGCTGGATTTAGAAAAGCCAGAGGAACCAGAGATCAAATTGCCAACACACGTCAGATCTTCAAAAAAGCAAGAGAGTTTCAGAAAAACATCTATTTCTGCTTTATTGACTATGCCAAAGCCTTTGACTGTGTGGATCACAATAAACTGTGGAAAATTCTTAATGAGATGGGAATACCAGACCACCTGACCTGCCTCTTGAGAAATCTGTAGGCAGGTCAGGAAGCAACAGGTAGAACTGGACATGGAACAACTGACTGGTTCCAAATAGGAAAAGGAGTATGTCAAGGCTGTATATTGTCACCCTGCTTATTTAACTTATATGCAGAGTACATCATGAGAAACGCTGGGCTGGAAGAAGCACAAGCTGGAATGAAGATTGCTGGGAGAAATATCAATAACCTCAGATATGCAGATGACACCACCCTTATGGCAGAAAGTGAAGAAGAACTAAAGAGCCTCTTGATGAAAGTGAAAGAGGACAGTGAAAAAGTTGGCTTAAAGCTCAACATTCAGAAAACTAAGATTATGGCATCTGGTCCCATTACTTCATGGCAAATAGACAGAGAAACAGTGGAAACAGTGGCAGACTTTATTTTGGGGGGCTCCAAAATCACTGCAGATGGTTGACTGCAGCCATGAAATTAAAAGACGCTTACTCCTTGAAAGAAAAGTTATGACCAACCTAGAAAGCATATTAAAAAGCAGAGACATTACTTTGCCAACAAAGGTCCGTCTAGTCAAGTCTATGGTTTTTCCAGTAATCATGTATGGATGTGAGAGTTGGACTATAAAGAAAGCTGAAAGGCAAAGAATTGATGCTTTTGAACTGTGGTGTTGGAGAAGATTCTTGAGAGTCCCTTGGACTGCAAAGAGATCCAACCAGTCCATCCTAAAGGAAATCAGTCCTAAATACTCATTGGAAGGACTGATGCTGAAACTGAAGCTCTAATACTTTGGCCACCTGATGTGAAGTACTGATTCACTGGAAAAGACCCTGATGCTGGGAAAGATTGAAGACAGGAGGAGAAGAGGACAACAGTGGATGAGATGGTAGGATGGCATCACTGACTCAATGGACAGGAGTTTGAGTAAACTCTGGGAGTTGGTGATGGACAGGGAGACCTGTCCACGTGCTGTCCAGGTGCTGCAGTCCATGGAGTTGCACAGAGTCAGACACGACTGAACGACTAAACTGAACTGACTGAATGTGTACTGAGCTGGTCATGCGTGTCAGGCCATGTGCAAAGCACTCTCCATGTTACTAATTCAATAATAGCTCAGAAACATATGAGGTAGGGGCTGTGATTAACCAAGTCAAAGGGCAGTTTCAGGGACACAGATTCCAAATCAGAAAACTTTTTAAAGAGCCCAGTGGAACTGGTGCCAGAATAGATCTGCACCAGAACAGGCTGAAGGCGTATAAGCATATGGTATAAAGGTAGCAATGAGGAAAGGACTATGATATATATAATTGCCATGGATACACAGAAAGCCTTTGTTGTTTTGTATGAAAACAAATATCCACCCCCAAAACAGGCAGCAGGCAGGAATGAACTGGTTACTCTGAAACAAAAATACAAAGGCAAACTTATGAAATGACATTTAAACAAATCTATGTTGTTTTTGCTGCTCTGGGATTCCAGGATTCCAAAAATATTAAGTTTCCTGAGTGTACATGCCTCAGGGCCCTGCCCTTGGCCCACAGCACCTTCCTTCCAGTGCCTCCCTGACCCTGGGCTCACCTTCAGAGGATCACTGAGGATAGCACTGGTCTTGGCCTCAGCAGTGATGGTCAAGTTCCCCGGAATGGCAATGGGGTCAGGTTCCACAGTCAGGCTGTTGATCACCGCGGGGTCCTTCCCTGCATCGCAGTTATTCCAGGAAAAGCTACCCAGCTGGGAGAGCCAAGGACATATAGCAGCAAGGAAAGAAAAGAGTTGACAAAAGGTTAGAAGAATTAACAGAGCGGTTACTGACCGTGTGCCTATGGATGAGGTGCCTGCTGGCTCTGAGCTTCATCTGCAACTCCACATCTGTAAACCTGGGATAACTCTGGTCCTACCCATTTTGTAGGCAGGACTCAACTAAAAGACTTAAAAGACCGTCTCCCAAGTGTGTGCCATGAACTATAGAGGACAGTATCACAGACCCTGAACTTCAGAATAGGTGACTAGCCATATCCACCTTCTGTGATCCCTCACCTCCCTGTTCCACCCACCTCTCCTCTGCTAGTCTTGGCATCTTCTCAGAGGGAAGTTTTTGGAGGATTCACCTTTACAGCCCATGCCCAGAACCTGATTCACGTCACACCTCGGGCCCAGTCCAGGACCAGGAACAATAAGGAACACAAAACAATGGGGAACATAACAGCATGGAACACTGCACCCTCAAGGAGGGACAGTTAAGTCAGGAAGGGACTAGGACACACATGAAAAGATCCCCAGGGGGCCACTTGTTAATGAACAATCCCCAGTGAACAAACTTCCCAACCCTAACCAGTGCATTTTTACTCTCATCCCACTGCTCATGCCCTGCCTGGTCCCACACCCCAAGTCATCCCCCTCCCCTCTGCTGAGCCATATCCTCTTCCTCCTCCTCCACATCTCCCAAGAGGTCTCCTGATTCCTGACTCCACCATCATGTCTAACTACAAATGACCACTGACTCCCCACTCCCACGGAACCTTGTCTGTGACCACACTCCCCACACCCTGCAGGCTCTGCCCACCCACTCACACTTTTCCCAGCCCCCTGAAGGCCATCTACGAGAGACTTTCAGTATTCCCCCAGGCACATCCCATCTGAAGGCCATCTACAAGAGACTTTCAGTATTCCCCCAGGCACATCCCATCTTAGAAGGAAAACCTGCCAATCCCCACATCCCCAAGTCAACCTCCATCATCAACACAGCCACAGGTAGGTGGACCAGAAGACAATACCTAACACAGACTAGGCTGACAGAGTCTCTCTGCCTCCAATTTGGGAAGTGAGACAGAGGCAAATTCACTCAGAGGATTTTGGGCTTTGAGCGGTCATGGGTCATAAACTTTAAGATGGAACCAGAACACAGACTCGTGACCAAGTCAAAGGGTCAAGAACTAAGGGCTCTGCTGGTCTGTAGAAAAGAGAACAGATAGAGTCACCCCTTCCCCTGCCCCCTATCTAAATAGGCAGTGCAGCAGAGTAGCCAAGAGCATGTTTTTAGAGTGAGACATGGGGTATATCAAGGCTTTCGTCAGTAGACATGGCTTGAAACCCTAGCTTGACCACCATATCATGTGATTCTGTAGGCCAGTTTCCCCTTTGGAGCTGCAGTTTCCTCATCTTTTAAGCGGAGTCATTTCTGCTTTCCTCTCAGACCTGTGACAGTGCCGCGAGGGTGACAGCATGTAACACATAAAGCTCATAACCCAATGCCAGACACAAAGCATGAGCTGGCTCCCTAAATGATAGCCATTAGACACCCCAGCCCCTGCTTCCTGCCATTAGTTCCATGCGATTCCTTGTATACCTGAAATAAACTTCCCTTTACCTGAGCTTCTTGGAATGGGCTTCAGTTCCTTGGAATGAAGCATCAGACCATGACTAAGAAAGGCCTGATTCATCCCTGTGTTCCCCACAGCCCCTTGGGTTAGGTACCAACAAATGTTTCCTTCAGTGTTCAATCCACAGGTATTTATGGAGCAATGATCACAGGCCTGGGGCCAAGTGCTATTCATAGAGGTAAACAATTGGAGATGTGCCTGCCCTGCAGTGAGGAGCTTACAGTCTAATGTAAATAAATATTACCCACTATGATCTCTGGGTACCATAAATGAAACAAACAGAGGGTCATGTTAAGAGTAACAAAGGACTTACTTAAATAGGGTCCTGAGAAGAGATAATCCTGCAAGATGAGGAGCCAGCCATGTATGTACTGAAAGAAGGTTCAGGCAGAGGGAACATGAGCAAAGGAACATGCACCCTGCATTGGGAAGACACTCAACTGCTCTGGGCCCTACAAGGCCAGTGGGCTAGATAGAATGGACGAGGCGCCTAGTTAAGGGTAGAGTGGTAGCAGGGTCGTTTAATAAATGCAAGACCTCGTAGGTCATCATCAGGAGGCTGGATCTCCTATAAATGTAATGGAATGCCATTGCAGGAGAGTGCCCTGCTCTGGCTTATGGTTGAGAATGGATTGCAGAGGGTCCTGTTTGGTAAGGGGAGACCAATTAGGAGGCCAATATCAAATGAAAGAGTGCCTGGGACTAAGAGTTGGCCTGGAGGGTGGGTAGCCGGACTGGCCATTTCCTAGAGCCGCTTTCACAGATGCCAAGGCAGCCTGACTCACCGTGAGGATTGATTCCACGTTGAAGTGTCTAAAGTGTCTTGCTTCTCCTTCGCCCAGTCCCTGGAGAGACTTAACAAACTGATTTCTCAATGACTGACTAGAGGCTTCTGTCATAATAAATTCTGCAGCCAAGTCCAGGCTCATCAGGAAAAGGAGGTATGATGTCTTAGCAGTGCCCACTAAGGACAGACCTGGCACCAGATATCTGTCATCCCAGCCCAGGCTAACATATGGGAAGAAGCAGCATATGGAAGAGGGCAAAGGTACAGCTGTGGATGCAGAAATACGGATGCAAGTCACAGACCTGGATTAAAACCACACTAGCTGAGAACAGGGGTCAGGTGACCCTTCTTGAGGCTCTATTTTTTCATCTAGTAAGTGGGCATAATTACATCTTCTCACAGGGCTACTACGGTGAGACATTTGTAAACAGAAAGAATACAAATTCTCAAGGTCCCAACTCCTCAACACTGTCACAGCCGTGAAAACACACGACTGAGAAACTGTCACAGACCAGAGGAGGCTGGAGCGACAGGACAGCATGCAACGTGGTGCCCCAGACTGGATCCCAGAACCGGAAGAGGACATCAGTGGGAAAACTGGTAAAATCCAAATGGAAGTCTGAAAGTTGAGCTAGTGTGAACGTACCTCTGTTGGTTTCTCGTCTTGACAAATGTACCATGGTAATGCTTGTGTGAAAGTGAAGTCGCGCAGTCGTGTCTGACTCTTTTCGACCCCATGGACTGTAGCCTACCAGGCTTCTCCGTCCATAGGGTTTTCCAGGCAAAAATACTGGAGTGGGTTGCCATTTCCTTCTCCAGGGGATCTTCCCGACCCAGGGATTGAACCCAGGTCTCCTGCACTGTAGGCAGACTCTTTACCGTCTGAGCCACCAGGGAATTCCAATGGATGTGTACGTGCGTGCTAAATCGCTTCAGTTGTGTCCGACTCTGCGACCCCATGGACTGTAGCCTGCCGGGCTCCTCTGTCCATGGGATTCTCCAGGCAAGAATACTGGAGTGGGTTGCCGTGCCCTCCTCCAGAGGACCTTCCTGACCCAGGGATCAAACCTGAGTCTCCTGCATTGACAGGTGGTTTCTTTACCACTGAGCCACTGGGGAAGCCCCATGGTGGTAAAAAGATGCTAACAGGGTAAACCAAGTGAGGGGTATGTGGGAATTCTATACTTTCTTTGCAACTTTTCTGTATGTCTATAATTATTCCCCTAAAGTAAGCTTATCAGGGGAAAAAAAGCACATGGATCAACACACAGCACATAGTGTGTGCACAGTAAATGATATCAACAGTATCAGAGTGTCTATTAAGCACCTATTGTATGCCCAATCTGGGGCAAGACATTCTCCCCTGTTATCTAAGGCTCACCACAGCCTAGGGCCATGAGACCCACTTAATGCTAGAAGAGGAACTGGAACTCAGTCTAGTTTCCTCATGCTCACTGCTCACTGTCACCTCAAGCCTTCCTGTGGCCCAGGGTCTCAGGGTCAGGGTTCCAAATCACATGAGCCCGGAGAAAACCCAGACAATAGAAGATAAGGATGGAAAGAAGTACCCATTACTGTGGAATCTCAGATGAGCACCATTCTCCCTGGGGCTGAGTAAGGTGGGTTAACTCCCTGATGTCTCATGGCCTCTCCAAAACTGCCAACCTAAGACACTCTGGTCTGGGATGGCATCCACACCCAAGATATGCAGGAGAGCAGGAACACAGGGAAAGTTCCAGCCTTAGCTAGATTCCACCCCATAGTAGTCAGATCTGGAGCCCAGAGAAACATTCGCAACCTACACTCAGGGACTAACTGTGAATTCTCTGGGACAATAAAGCCAAGAGCTCTTTGCTCCTCCATTCAATTGGCAAAATAGACTCTTTGCCCTTAGGGAGGGTGAGACTGAGCATACTGGCTTCTATCACTTCCTAAGTTTAAGATTTAAGAGCTTTTCCATCCAGGGAAGCATTTCCCTTCATCCACAACCACTGATAAAGGCAGGCTGGTGTTATCAAGCCCATTTTACAGATGAGGAGACCAAGGCTTAAGGAGCCCAAACGCCACGCCCATGGATTAGAGACAGAGGAGGGATCAGAAGCCAAGTCTCCTAGTCCTATTCCTCTTTCCCCTATACCTCCCTATTCCTGGCTCTGACAAACATTTGCAAGCTGGTTGGCGGGAGGGTACCTAGGGTAGGACTCTCTCTTTGCTGCCAAAGATATCAAGTATCTGACCCTTAGCTGTGCAGCAGAGGCCATGGAATTAGGCTTCTCTACTCAGAATGACAGAACTTCCCTTTCCCAAGGATCTGCAAGTGTCTGACCCCTAGCTGTGCAGCAGAGGCCAGGGAATTAGGCTTCTCTACTCAGAATGACAGAACTTCCCTTTCCCAAGGATCTGGAGCACAGTGACTGAGATGACAAGGGGGAAATTTGTAGGTTGGACCCTCTCCATGACTCACACCCAGGAGTGGGGCCGCAGCTTTGTTGCCAGAGGAGCAAGTCTGGACCTTCTGGCCTGAAGAGCCTCTCAGAACCAGCCACCCACCAGAACAGGCAGCGCCTCAGAGAAGTACAGAGGGGAGCAGTTGGGTGCCAGGCCTTCTCACGGGGTAAAAGAGGGGACAAGTAAATGGGGCTAAGTCTCTGGGCCTGGGAGTAGAGAACTGGTCTTGCAATTCTACAAAACTTCACTCAGACATTTGGAAAGAGGACAGGAGAGTACAGGAGAGAGTGAGATTAATCCTTCCAAAACAATTTGGAGCAGAGCAAGGCCTTACAGCCCGCCTTCTGTCCAGATAGGGAAACCAAAATCCAAATGAAACGCGCTGAGAGAAAAGAACCCACTCAGAGTCCCACGATTAGTGACTTTGGGAAGTTCTACTGCAAAAAAGTAATTCTAGAGACCGGAGAGGCTACCTCCTTATCCCACCCTAAGCCGCACAGCCCGAGCTCGGCAGGGATGCTAGCAGCAGCCTCCTAAAGGAGAGAGCACTCACCCGGTTCTGGAGAATGCGTGCAGGAAGCGCTGGGCCGGCAAGAAGCAAGCCCAGGGAGACCAGGAAGGGAGCCTGCAACAGGGGGCTCATCGTAAAGGGTGGGTCCTCGCCTGGTTAACTGCAGTTTCGTGGAGGCGACGACTCTGTTAAATACCTGCCCGTGTTTGTTATGCAAAGCTGTGCATTGCTATGCAAAGCTGAATGAGGCCACTTCCCACTGTGCCCCGCCCCCTCCGGATCTGCGATTTCGGGGCCGGGGATTGGACAGAGCTCTCCCGGCCCCACCCCCTAGAGGTTCCTCGTTTAGACCCTCGCTTCACGCGTGGGCGTCAGGCCTCGCCTTCGGAGGATGAAGGCGGTGCCTGAAGAAGAAAGGGAAGGGGCGGGGGCGGGGCGGGGGCGGGGCGGGGGCGGGGAATGAGTGCGCGACCGGGGAGGGAACTCGAGGGAGGGACGAAACTTGACTGGGATGGGCCAGAGTGCGAGGGAGGGGCGGGGTTTTTGCTTCTGAACTCACCGCTGTTACCGTCACTCACTGCTGGAAGCACCATCATATTTTCACATCCAAGTCTTTCTTGACAAAAATGTCTTGTTCCCTGTCTATACTACGCTTCCCCATAGCCGCGTTACAAATCACTGTCTTTTTAATAATTATTATAATGATAACCAACAATTTATTAAGTGCTTTAATGCATGCCAAGCACTGTAAAATAGGGACTCTACTTTTTTGCTCCATTTTACCACTGAAGAAACATACACGATATGGTAAGTTAGCTTTGCCAAGCTCACATGACTAAGAACTGATAGAGCAAGGATTCTGCTTATATATGTCTCATCAGCCAAGATTTCCTTAAGCTAGTACACTTTGTAGTTCAGGTTCGATATTTTTAAAAAGCAGTGGGTATACTATTCCTGCCAAATTACTACTAGATTGTAAACCCCACAGGGGGTAAAACCGTGGCTTATGGTCACCAGTAATGTGTACCCAGTGCCTGACACATAATAGGCAATCAATCTTTATTGAATAAATGAACGCATGAATAGAATTTAAAACAACCTAATCATCTTTTGGAGAAGGAAATGGCAACCCACTCCAGTGTTCTTGCCTGGAGAATCCCAGGGATGGGGGAGCCTGGTGGGCTGCTGTCTGTGGGGTCACACAGAGTCGGACATGACTGAAGTGACTTAGCAGCAGCAGCAGCAATCATCTTTTAAAAGAAATATTTTATTTTGGAATTAATTTATGTTACAGAAAAGTTGCCAAAATAACCACAAAACTCTCTCCTAGTTTTCCCTATTGTTAACATTAAGATATAAGGGTATTTTTTATAAAAACTAAGAACTCGCATTGATGTATTAACTAAGCTCCAGATTTCACCTAATCTTTTAATATGTTTTTGTGATTGCACATCTTCCTCCCATTCTGATAACCCCTTCCCTCTCTCATCTAGCACAACCTCTTCATTATACATAAGTGCAATTTCAGGCCCCCTGAGTGAGAGGCCTTGTCTAATGTCACATGCATGTATTCTAAGCCACTTCAGTTGCGTCCGACTTTTTGCGACCCTGTGGACTGTATGTAGCCCGCCAGGCTCCTCTGTCCCTGGGATTTTCCAGGCAAGAATACTGGAGTGTGTTGCCATGCCAAGGTATGGTATGTCATGCCATGCCATGCCTCCTTCAGGGGATCTTCCCAACCCAAGGATCAAACCCGAGTCTCCTGCAATTCCTGCATTGCAGGCAGATTCTTAACCACTGGGCCACTGGGGAAGCTCCCAATGTCACATAGCAGGAACAAAACTAGAACACACTTCTCCTGAAGCTGTTCTCAAAGAGGTATAAGACGTGTCCTTGGGACTGTGCTCCTTGGTGGACGTGTAGGTGGTGGATGACCTGGAGCCTCACTGGGAAGCCACAAGGGGGCTGTACAACTCTCTTCCAGCAGCGTTCCTGCTTCCTCTTTGCACCTGTCAAGGCCCCACTACCCTATTATCCACTTGTATGGTCAGGCCCCATACGATGGCTCCTCTCTTGCTTCTGTATATCCCCTGCCCGATCTGGCCCTGCCTCACCCTTATATTATCTGCATGATTATCTCCCCTTCCTAAAGTGAAAATTATTTCATTTTAAAAGTTTTTAATTTTATTTTGGAGTAAAGTTGATTAGCAATATTATGATAGCTTCAGGAGTAAAGCAGAGTAATTCAGTTTTACATATATTGTATCTGCTCCTTTTCAAATTTTTTTCCCATTTAGATTATAACAGAGTATTAAGCAGAGTTCCCCTGTACTGTACAGTAGGTCCTTGTTGATTATCCATTTTAAATATAGCAATGTGTACATGTAAGTTCCAAACTATCCACACCAGTCCCTGTAACAATAAGTTCTTTCTCTAAGTCATGAGTCTGTTTCTGTTTGGTAAATATGTTCATTTGTATCATTTTTTTTTTAGATTTTGCATATAATGGATATCATGAGATATTTCTCTTTTTCTGTCTGACTTACTTCACTCAGTATGACAATCTCTAGGTTCATTTATGTTGCCTCAAATGGTTGTTTTTTAATAGCTAAGTAATATTCCCTTATATATATATATATGTATATAAGGTGAAAGTTTAATCAACAGTTACCTGCATGATCAGCTGGTATGCATGTTCATGCTCAGTTGTGTCCGACTCTTTGCAACCCCATGGACTGAAGCCCACCAGGCTTCTCTGTCCATGGGATTTTCCAGGCAAGGATACTGGAGTGGATTCAAACCCATGTCTCCTTCCTCTCCTGCATTGGCAGGCGGATTCTTTACCAATGAGCCACCTAGGAAGCCTGTGTGATCAAGATAATAATGTTTTTAGCCCTCTAACCAGAACAACTCCAGCATGTTCAATCATTCATGGGAAACAGTGACTGCCTGCAAGGATTGTGTACCAAAAGAGCTGTGGGAGAAGTGAGTTACAAGTCCCCCTGGCATCCAAGGAGCCCTTTTGATGTCATGCCCACTTCAACTAGTAACCTCCTCCTCCCCTGTGTAGTGGAGATTGCAGCTGTGTCATGCCTTCTGCCATTGGTACTCTGTGGGGGATCGTTCCAGGTCCTTTGCCTCTGATTTGTAAGATTCCCTGTCCAATAGTTGATGTCTGTGTCTCTGACTCCTTCGGGGTTCCTTCTTCAGTATCAGAGCTAGGTGATGGCAAAGATTGCAGGACTGCAGAGTGCAGCCCTACACCATTTCCTTCCAGCTCCTAAAGACTCCATTCCCTCAGCCTCAGGCACACTCCTTCACGCAAGATGTCAATCAGTTCTGTTCAGTCAGTCAGTCATGTCTGACTCTTTACGACCCCATGGACTGCAGCACGCCAGACCTCCCTGTTCATCACCAACTCCCGGAGCTTGCTCAAACTCATGTCCATCGAGTCAGGATGCCATCCAACCATCTCATCCTCTGTCATCTCCTTCTTCTCCCACCTTCAATCTTTCCCAGCATCAGGGTCTTTTCCAATGAGTCAGTTCTTCACATCGGGTGGCCAAAGTACTGGAGTTTCAGCTTCAGCATCAGTCCTTCCAATGAATATTCAGGACTGATTTCCTTTAGGATTAACTGGTTTGATCTCCTTGCAATTCAAGGGACTCTCAAGAGTCTTCTCCACCACCACAGTTCAAAAGCATCAAATCTTTGGCGCTTAGCTTTCTTTATAGACCAACTCCTACATCCACACATGATTACTGGAAAAACCATAGCTTTGACTAGACAGACCTCTTTTGGCAAAGTAATGTCTCTGCTTTTTAATATGCTGTCTAGTTTGGTCATAGCTTTTCTTCCACGGTGCAAATGTCTTTTAATTTCATGGCGGCAGTCACCATCTGCAGTGATTTTGAAGCCCAAGGAAATAAAGTCTGTCACTGTTTCCATTGCTTCCCCATCTATTTGCCATGAAGTGATGGGACCAGATGCCATGATCTTAACTTTTTGAATGTTGAGTTTTAAGCCAGCTTTTTCACTCTTCTCTTTCACTTTGTTCAAGAGACTCTTTAGTTCCTCTTCGATTTCTGCCATAAGGGTTGTGTCACCTGCATATCTGAAGGTATTGATATTTCTCCCGGCAATCTTGATTCCAGCTTGTGCTTCATCCAGCTCAGCATTTCACATGATGTACTCCACATATAAGTTAAATAAGTGGGTGATGATATACAGCTTTGACTTACTCCTTTCCCAATTTGGAACGAGTCTGTTATTTCATTTCCTGTTCTAACTGTTGCTTCTTGACCTGCATACAGATTTCTCAGGAGGCAGGTAAGATGGTCTGGTATTTCCATCTCTTTAAGAATTTTCCACAGTTTGTTAGGTGTCAATGGGGTCTTGGGCCATTAAAGGCCAAATCTCCTGGCCACCTAGGAGAACCTCTCAATGAACAAACAGGCACATTCCTTGGGGATTAGAGTAACTGACATCTCCACCTGAAGGGCTTTGGATGCAATTGTGGAAGGCTAGAGACAGTGACTGGAAACAAAGCAAAACTTGCTTCCTGAAGAACGACTCCAAGGTGTTTACTTAAAAGAAAATGTGCACAGTGTGAGCGTTTCAAGTGAAGCTTTACTGGGGGCAAAATGAGGACTGCAGCCCATGCTACAGAACCTAGGACAGCTCTGAGAAACTGCTCCAAAGAAGCAGCAGGGAAGGTCAGTATATATGAGATTTTGGTGAAGAGGGAATACATGCAGTCATGCGCATATCTTTCCAGAAGATTTCTGCTAGTCTCCTGAAGCTTTTTTTGCTAGTCATAAGGAACAGTCGTCGCCGTGAAGGATTTTAGTGCTTTTCTAGATGTGAGGAGATACAAGAAGAGGAGTGTGAAAAAGCTGGCTTAAAACTCAGTGTTGAAAAAAACAAAGACTGTGGCATTTGGTCCCATCATGTCATGGCTAATAGAAGGGGAAAAAGTGGAAGCAGTGACAGATTTTCTCCTCTTGGGCTCTAAAATCACAGCAGATGGTGACTGCAGCCATGAAATTAGAAGACATTTGCTTCTTGGAAAGAAAGCTATGACAAACCTAGACAGTGTATTAAAAAGCAAAGGTCTGTCTAGTCAAAGCTATTATTGTCTTTCCAGTAGTCATGTATGGATGTGAGAGTTGGACCATAAAGAAAGCAGAGAGCCGAAGAATTGATGCTTTGTAACTGTGCTGCTGTAGAAGACTCTTGAGAGTTCCTTGGATAGCAAGGAGATCAAACCAGTTAAACTAAAGGAAATCAACCCTGAATATTCATTGGAAGGACTGATGTTGAAGCTGAAGCTCCAGTACTTTGACTACCTGATGCAAAGAGCTGACTCATTAGAAAAGACTCTGATGCTGGGAAAGATTGAAGGCAGAAGAAGAGGGCGACAGAGGATGTGATGATTGGATGGCATCACCGATTCAATGGACTTGAATTTGGGCACACTCCAGGAGATAGTGAGGGGCAGAGAGGCCTGGCATACTGCAGTCCATTGGGGTCACAAAGAGTCAGACACGAATAATGACTGAACAGCAACAACAAAGAACTGGGCTCATAAAATCAGCTTCTGAAAATACCTAACTCTCTGACGACTTGTCCTCCCTGTCTTCCCCTCCCCTCACCACCCCACCTCATTCCTGATCTCCATTCTAAACTCCTTTCAGAGTGTGTTGAAGGTCAGAGGCATATGATTTAATTCTTGTTGAGGTAGATGGCCAGTACCAATTTACAGTTGATAAAGGTATGTATGACCTTGCTGTGCACATACCCTGCGGAGCTAGGACTCTGTTTCCTTATTGAACTGTTGTTTTTCTTTGTTTTTCCTTTGTTGTTGCATTCCCTCTCTTTCCTGATTAGTAACTGATTAAATCTGCCCTTTGGAACTCAGGGAAGGTCTAGAACACTAACAACGTTTCGCTATAGACAAGAAATGGTAAACATGGAAAGGTTTTTATATCTAGGAGGGTCCTGCTCATTTTCAGATTTAGCGAGGAATGCTGCTGCTGCTGCTGCTAAGTCTCGGCAGTCATGTCCGACTCTGTGCGACCCCATAGATGGCAGCCCACCAGGCTCCCCCGTCCCTGGGATTCTCCAGGCAAGAACACTGGAGTGGGTTGCCATTTCCTTCTCCAATGCATGAAAGTGAAAAGTGAAAATGAAGTCACTCAGTCGTGTCCGACTCTTCGAGATCCCATGGACTGCAGCCCACCAGGCTCCTCCACCCATGGGATTCTCCAGGCAAAAGTACTGGAGTGGGTTGCCATTGCGTTCTCCGAGTGAGGAATGCTTACCTCCTCAAATTCATAGTAGTGTGAAGAGGTCACGGACAGCAACACAAGCCTCAAGCATCATTTGTCTATGTTGTGTTTCTTAGAATTTTTGCTTTTTTTTTTTTAACTGAAGTATAGTTGGTTTTGGAGAAGACAATGGCACCCTACTCCACTACTCTTGCCTGGAAAATCCCATGGATGGAGGAGCCTGGTAGGCTACAGTCCATGAGGTCGCTTCCTTCAGGAGGAAACGGACAGAGCTGGACTCCATCTTGGGCCAGGCTGCAAACATTAGGCTACACGCATGGTCACTCTCCCAATGGACTCTGAACTTTGTGCCAGGTGTCTATAGAAATGGCATAACAATGGAAAACCAGACCCCCAGGACAAAATAGCCTCAGGACTTGTACTTGGACTCTCCATTGCCTAAAAGAATATGCTAATTATCTCTGTAACAGAACAAAGTGGTAAATTCCATTATGTTTATCGGGATATGACCACAGGCCTATTGATAAATATCCACTGCTTATCTGGTCTTGCGACACATGAATCATGGGTTAACTTTGATCGTATCTCTCTTTTACCTTGTCCAGACTAGTTTCAAGGAATTTGGGGAGGTGGATTTGAGCAAGTACACTTAGGGTATATAAAGTTTTCACAAAAACTGGTCAGGGTCCTTGGCTAAGAGGAGACTCTGCCTTGGGCCCACCAGTGTGCACTCCACTCTCTGCATTGTCCTTTTGAGTGAGTTTGTTTCCCGGAACGCGTGGCTACAACAGTTGTATTAGTTTCTGGTGTGTAGCAAAGTGATTCAGATGCACACTCACACATATGTGTGTATACATATACATGTTTGTATTATTTTCCATTCTTTTCTTTTATCATTTATTACAAGATACTGAATAGAGTTCCCTGTGCTATATACACAGTAGGACCTTGTTATTTACCTATTTTAGGTATAGTAATGTGTATACTTGGTTGCCAGTGTATAATAAAAGCCAGTGGTTTCTCATTAAATTATGTATTTCCAGCTTTCCTGAAAGACTCAGAATTTGAAAACACTCCTGTGCATTCCCACAGGGTAATAGTCCACTGAAACGGAGTTGTCCTTGATGGGGTTCTGCAGTCCCCACAGCCCCTACAGGCCATGTGACTCACTTTTGTTACCACCCGGTTATGACAGGGACAGAGTGAAGGGACAAAGTAGGTGATTAAATAGTTATTTGCACTAGGGGATTTTAAGTAGAAAAAATATGGGAGACCCCTGGAAGTTAATGATTACTCAAGAAAGCAGATTTGCTTAACCACAAAACCAAGCAGGCTTGCTTAGCAACAAAGCCATACAGTAGATGCATGATACATGCCCCCAAACAACAAATCAGTGGTGACATGAGACCCATATACCTCCTGGTGAACTCAGCAAGTTAATGATCCCTAGGACATGCTCTCTGCACAGATAAAATAACAATAATTTGTGGACCTAGCTTGACATGTAGGGACAAAAAAACTCTCCCGCCCAATCTGGAGGAGGATCTGATGATGGAAATGTGATATCTACTCAAGAAAAACAAAATTCTTCTCCCCTCCCCACCTTTCCTTTGATTATAAAACTGTAGCCCAATAAGCTTTTGGGGCATGGCACCCCCACAACCACGCACTTGAAAGCCTCCCAGCGGTCCTATTCTAATGAGTCACTTCTTATTTATCATTGCGCCTCTCGATGGGCCTCTTTTCTGCTCTAGGACATAAAGGAGCTCTTGGAGCTCTTTGGAGCCCCTGAAATGACACCCTAATGGTTTCAGTCTCTGTGAGTTTCAACCCCAAATTTAGCCTGGACCTCTGGTTTGAAACCAGTTAGAACTGGACATGGAACAACTGACTGGTTCCACATCAGGAAAGGAATATGTCAGGCTGTATATTGTCATCCTGCTTGTTTAACTTATATGCAGAATATATCATGAGAAATGCTGGACTGGATGAAGCACAAGCTGGACTCAAGATTGGTGGGAGAAATATCAATAACCTCAGATATGCAGATGACAGCACCCTTATGGCAGAAAGTGAAGAAGAACTCAAGAGCCTCTTGATGAAAGTGAAAGAGGAGAGTAAAAAGTTGGCTTAAAGCTCAACATTCAGAAAACTAAGATCATGGCATCCGGTCCCATCACTTCATGGCAAATAGATGGGAAAACAGTGAAAACAGTGTCAGACTTTATTTTCTTGGGCTCCAAATTCACTGCGGATGGTTGACTACAGCCATGAAATTAAAAGATTCTTGCTCCTTGGAAGAAAAGTTATGACCAACCTAGAAAGCATATTAAAAAGAAGAGACATTACTTTGCCAACAAAGGTCCATCTAGTCAAAGCTGTGGTTTTTCCAGTAGTCATGTATGGATGTGAGAGTCAGACTATAAAGAAACTGAGCACTGAAGAATTGATGCTTTTGAACTGTGGTGTTGGAGAAGACTCTTGAGAGTCCCTTGGACTGCAAGGAGATCCAACCAGTCTATCCTGAAGGAAATCAGTTCTGAATATTCATTGGAAGGACTGATGCTGAAGCCAAAACTGCAATACTTTGGCCACCTGATGCTGGGAAAGATTGAAGGTGGGAGGAGAAGGGGACGACAGAGGATAAGACGGTTGGATGGCATCACCGACTCAATGGACATGAGTTTGAGTAAACTCCTGGAGTTGGTGATGGACAGGGAGACCTGGCGTGCTGCAGTCCACGGGGTCTCAAAGAGTCAGACACGACTGAGCGACTGAACTGAGCTGAACTGGTTTTAAATCTTGACTATTCTTATTATTAAATTCTTTTCAAACTTTTTAAAAGGTAAAATCATAACTCTCATACAGATGTGAAATGAGCTTGCTGTAGTGATTTATTTTTAACTCCTTAAATGTACGAACCTGTGAGATGTTATAGCCAGTGTAAAGGAGAGTCCAAAGAACAAACGTAAGTATGGATCACGAATTGAGATAAAAGTACATATGGAGGCAAAATTAGTCTCTTCCACAGTGGGGGAGAGAAGTCAATTTAACAAGTCACAGGACAAAAATGACTGTCTATAGGCAAAGATTATTTTCCATTGCTCTGGGTTATCTACATCTTCAGTCAGCTCTTCACTTCAGGTGGCCAAAGTATTGGAGCTTCAACCTCAGCATCAGTCCTTCCAATGAATATTCAGGGTTGATTTTCTTTAGGATTAACTGTTTTGATCTCCTTGCTGTCCAAGGGACTCTCAAGAGTCTTCTTCAGCACCACCGTTTGAAAGCATCAATTCTTCAGAGCTCAGCCTTCCATATGGTCCAACTCTCACATCCATACATGACTACTGGAAAAACCAGAGATTTGACTATATGGACCTTTGTCAGCAAAGTGATGCTTCTGCTTTTTAATACACTGTCCAAGTTTGTCATAGTTTTTCTTCCAAGGAGCAAGTGTCTTTTAATTTCATGGTTGCCATCACCATCCACAGTGATTTTGGAGCCCACCCCCCCAAAATAGTCTGTCACCGTTTCCATTGTTTCCCCATCTATTTGCCATGAAGTGATGGGACCAGATGCCATGATCATAATTTTTTGAATGTTGAGTTTTAAGCCATCTTTTTCACTCTCCTCTTTCACTTTCATCAAGAGGCTCTTTAATTCTTCTTTGCTTTTTGCCATAAAGGTGGTGTCATCTGCACATCTGAGGTTATCAATATTTCTCCCAGCAATCTTGATTCCAGATTGTGCTTTACCTACCCTGGCATTTCACATGATGTACTCTGCATATAAGTTAAATAAGCAGGGTGACAATATACAGCCTTGACACACTCCTTTCCTTATCTGGAACCAATCTGTTGTTCCATGTCCAGTTCTAACTGTTGCTTCTTGACCTGAATACAGGTTTCTCAGAAGGCAGATAAGGTGATCTGGTATTCCCATCTCTTTAAGAATTTTCCACAGCTTGTTGTGATCCACAGTGTCAAAGGCTTTAGCATAAATGAAGAAGAAGTAGATGTTTTTTTGGAATTCTCTTGCTTTTTCTATGATCCAGCAGATGTTGGCAATTTGACCTCTGGTTCCTCTGCCTTTCGTAAATTCAGCTTGTACATCTGAAAGTTCTCAGTTCATGTACTGTTGAAGCCTAGCTAGGAGAATTTTGAATATTACTTTGCTAGCATGTGAAATGAGTGCACTTGTGTGGTACTTTGAACTTTCTTCGGCATTGCCCTTTTTTGGGATTGGAATGAAAACTGACCTTTTCCAGTCCTGTGGCCACTGCTGAGTTTTCCAAATTTGCTGGCATATTGAATGCAGCACTTTAACAGCATCATCCTTTAGGATTTGAAATAACACAGCTGGAATTCCATCACCTCCACTAGCTCTGTTTGTAGTGATGCTTCCTAAGGACCACTTGACTTTACACTCCAGGATGTTTGGCTCTAGGTGAGTGATCACACCATCGTGGTTATCTGGGTCATTAAGACCTTTTTTGTACAGTTTTTCTGTGTATTCTTGCCACCTCTTCTTAATATGTTCTGCTTCTGTTAGATCCATACTATTTCTGTCCTTTATTGAGCCCATCTTTGCGTGAAATGTTCCCTTGGTATCTCTAATTTTCTTGAAACGATCTCTAGTCTTTCCCATTCTATTGTTTTCCTCTATTTCTTTGCATTATTCACTTAGGAAGGCTTTCTTCTCTCTCCTTGCTGTTCTTTGGAACTCTGCATTCAGATGGGGATATCTTTCCTTTTCTCCTTTGCCTTTCGTTTCTCTTCTTTTCTCAGCTATTTGTAAGGCTTCCTCAGACAACCACTTTGCCTTTTTGCATTTCTTTTTCTTGGGGATGGTTTTGATCACTGCCTCTTATAAAATGTTATAAACCTCCATCCATAGTTCTTCAGGCATTATATCAGATCTAATCCCGTGAATCTATTTGTCACTTCCACTGTATCATCATAAGGGATTTGATTTAGGTCATACCTGAATGGCCTAGTGGTTTTCTCTATGTTCTTCGATTTAAGTCTGAATTTTGCATTAAGGAGTTCATGATCTGAGCCACAGTCAGCTCCCAGTCTTGTTTGGCTGACTGTATAGAGCTTCTCCATCTTTGGCTGCAAAGGATATAATCAATCTGATTTCAGTGTTGACCATCTGGTGATGTCCATGTGTAGAGTCTTCTCTTGTGTTGTTGGAAGAGGATGTTTGCTATGACTGGTGCCTTCTCTTGGAAAAACTCTGTTAGCCTTTGCCCTGCTTCATTTTGTACTCCAAGGCCAAACTTGCCTATTACTCCACGTATCTCTTGACTTCCTATTTTTGCATTCCAGTTCCCAGTGATGAAAAGGACACCTTTTTTGGGTGTTAGTTCTAGAAGGTCTTGTGTGTGTTCATAGAACTGTTCAACTTCTTCCTCTTTGGCATTAGTGGCCGGTGCATAGCCTTGGATTACTGTGATATTGAATGGTTTGCCTTGGAAACGAACAGAGATCATTCTGTCGTTTTTGAGATTTCACCAAAGTACTGTATTGTGGACTCTTTTGTTGACTATGATGGCTACTCCATTTCATCTAAGGGATTCATGCCCACAATGGTAGATATAATGGTCATCTGAATTAAATCTGCCCATTCGCATCCATTTTAGTTCACTGGTTCCTAAAATGCCAGTGTTCACTCTTGTCATCCCTGTTTGACCACTTCCGATTTACTTCGATCCATGGACCTAACATTCCAGGTTCCCATGCAGTGTTGTTCTTTACAGCATCCGACTTGACTTTTGCCACTAGACACACCCACAACCAGGCATTGTTTCCGCTTTGGCTCAGCCTCTTCATTCCATCTGGAGCTATGTCTCCACTCTTCTCCAGTAGATATGGGACACCTACTGACCTGGGGGGTTAATCTTTCAGTGTCATATCTTTTTGCCTTTTTTTATTGTTCATGTGTTCTCAAGGCAGGAATGCTGAAGTGGTTTGCCATTCCCTTTTCCAGTGGACCACGTTTTGTCAGAACTCTCCACCATGACCTGACAATCTTGGGTGGTCCTACACGGTATGGCTTATAGTTTCATTAAATTACACAAAGCTATGTTCCGTGTAATCATTTTGATTAGTTTTCTGTGATTATGGTTTTCATTCTGTCTGCCCTCTGATGGATGAGGATTAGAGGCTTAAGCAAGCTTCCTGATGCCCTTAACTTTATTGGGCCTCAGTTTCCCCATTTGTTAGAAAGTAAGATCAAGCTAGATGATCCCCAAGGTCCCTTTCAACTTTGAGAGTCTGTTTATACATGTAGATTGAGCTTCCCTAATGGCTTAGCTGGTAAAGAATCTGCCTGCAGTACAGGAGACACAGGTTTGATCCCTGGGTTGGGGAGATCCTCTGGAAGAGGAAATAGTGGCCCACTCCATTGTTCTTGCCTGAAAAATCTCATGGACAGAGAAGCCTGGCAGGCTACAGTCCAGTCCAAAGGGTCGCAAAGAGTCGGACTTGATTGAACACCTAAACACACATACACATCAGTGGACCTGTGGCTGATTCATGTTGATGGTTGGTAGAAGCCAACACAATACTGTAAAGCAATTATCCTTCAATTAAAAATAAATAGATTTTTAAAAACACATACATACATACCTGTAGAAAACTGGTAGGAATGCTCTGGAAGTCATTTCAATCCCCTTTGGCTAGCCCATTTTAGAGATCAAGAAATTGAAGCCCAGAGAGGGACAGACCTTGCCCAAGGCTACCCAGCAGAAATGGGATGATAATCCAGGTTTCTGGCCTCTCGCTCAGGCTCGCACCTCTGGGTGGCATTGCCAAAGCACAGCCCCTTTCTCACTTCATCCTTCTGAACCAGGAAAGCAGATGGAGGCCTGCCAGGGCCTTGGGGAGCAGAGGCTGGACTGCTCAGGCAGGCCCGGCAGGGCTGGGGAAGGTGCCGCAGGAGTACCCGGGGTGGGACGCCCCATTCAAATTTGCATTGCTTTCATTCCCCCAAATTTTCATCTCATTACAGCCTTTGCCTAGAGCTGTGATTCTCAATGCTGGCTATACACTGAAATCACCAGGAGAGCCTTAAAGAAACCACCTAGGAGCCCAGGCCCAGGCTGCACCCCAGGGTGGGACCCAGGCAGCAACATTTTTTTTAAGTAACCCCCAGATGATTCCTAGGTGCAGCCAATTTGGAGAACTACTGGACAAAAGCAGCTTTTCTCTAACAGTAATAAACATGCACAATACCTGGGATCTCATTAAAATGCAGATTATGCTTCAGCAGGTCTGGGTAGAGCCCAAGAATCTGTGCTTCTAAGAAGTTGCTGATGAGGCCAGGGTTATCCAGGAGACCACAGGGAAGCAATGTCAGGTCCAGATACTCTCTCCAGCCCTGAGCTGTAGGAGTGGGATACAGATGGAATCTCTATTTCCTCTCAAGAAAGGCGTCTGGTGAACTTACTTCCCCCTCCTCTGTTTACTGAGACAGAGCAGAAAGGACAAAGCCTCAGCCGTTGCCAGATTCTCACTCTACACCTCATTGCCCTGCTACATGTTGAGGCAGGATGGATTCCATGATGTCTGAAGGTCAATGCAGATGTAGCACCCTTTGGTTCTGTGAAGTGTCTGGCTCCAGTGAGCTGCCCAAGGGGAGCTGGGTGGATCCAGGCAGTCTGGCCTAAAGCCTGTTCTTTGAACTGCTCTCCTCAACCTTTCCTACCCTTTCTCCCGACTCCTTCCCTGCTCCTTCACTAGCCTCCAAAGTGGCTCTCAAAATAGTTTGAATCAAACAGACCTTGGCTGTTTTTGCCAGTAACCTTCCAACCAAGGACAACCCCACTGACTTATGAGGAAGGAGGGCAATGCCTAACTGAGGGGGAGAGTATTAGGAACTTTGTCCCTTCTAAGGGCTTGGGACATGAACTCAGGGACAGGGTCACAATGCAACAAATTTCAGTTGAGCGGCACCTTGGTCAAAATCCCTGCATGTGTGCCTTTACAATTGAAATTGAGTCCCCCTAAAACTAACTCCCTCTCTATCCACAACTTTATTCTCTTTCTTGTCCTCTCTGACCTCAAGCCTGTACTAACTGAAAACTAATCAACTAGAGTCAGATAACTAAAATTGCTGTTGTCAATAACATGTTAATGTACCAAAATTACTATTGTAGATATCATTATTAAAGTACAAACTCAGGTAGTTTTTTGAGGGGCAAGATGAGCTAATAGACCCCTGAGCCATGGATCACCTGGCTCGAGAATCATAAACCAGAGATATCCTGACCTCCTGAAATGACGATTAAGAAATGTCACAAGGATAATTATTCCCAACCTCTTTGTTCCTCCCCTTACAGAAACCCCTAATCAGTGACTGCACTGGAGTGGATCTCTGAGGCCCGTCTCCCAGTTCCCTACTGTGGCACCCTGCAGTAAGTGCTGTTCTTTTCTTCACTACCACTCTGTGTCAGTACATTGGCTTTCCTGCGCATTGGAGGAGCAGATCCGAGTTGGTTTGGTAATATTAATGACAGTTTCCAAAGATTTCTATCAGCTATCTAATTCATTCATTCATTCAGCAAGCATTTGCTGGGCAGAGCAATGCCAGTGTCCCAACTCTGGGATGCAATCTGCCGGCACTCAGTGTGCTCACTTCTATTGCTTCAGGCACCTCACACCCTGAAGCTACTGCTGCTGCTAAGTCACGTCAGTCGTGTCCGACTCTGTGTGACCCCAGAGACGGCAGCCCACCAGGCTCCACCATCCCTGGGATTCTCCAGGCAAGAACACTGGAGTGGGTTGCCATTTCCTTCTCCAATGCATGAAAGTGAAAAGTGAAAGGGAAGTCGCTCAGTCGTGTCCGACTCTTCGCGACCCCATGGACTGCAACCTACCAGGCTCCTCCATCCATGGGATTTGCCAGGCAAAACTACTGGAGTGGGGTGCCATTGCCTTCTCTGCACACCCTGCAGGGTTGGTCAGAAATGAGTAGCTGTCAGCAACTACCTGTAGTACATTTATGCCGCCAGCAGGGGGAGACCGCCACCCAATTTGGGCTCCTTGTTACCTGACACAGTGGCCCAGTGTGGACAGACCTAGTTTTTCAAGAGAAGCTGGGAGTCCAGATTTTTATGTGAATGTTTCAAATCGTTAAGGATGGGCAGAGAATTCAGATCGTAATAAAAAACTGTATAAGTTAAAAATAAGTCTGTAAGACAGATATCCCTAAATAACCCGAGTGGGCACACTCTGAAGTTGACCCCAAAGCGTGGGATCCTGAAATTCATTCAAAAATGCCAGGGCTTCACATAATTCATTTAATGCTTGCTTTTGACATGTGGGGAGACTGAGGATCAGAGAAAAGAGAGACTTGCCCAGGTTTGTTAGGGCAGAGCTATGAGTTGGTGCCCGGAGTCCTACTTCTGGTCCAGGTCATCTTGCCTTGGGAAGCATTCCCACCAAAACCCTGGGGTCCTAAGGGAGACGAGACTGGCATGCTCCGAGAGCTGGTCCTGACCAGGGGAGCCCTGACAGGACGGGGGAGGTCGCCAGAGCCCAAGGGCAGGAGGGGGAGCTGGAGTTTATTTTTAGCTGCCTAGAATGTGCCTCTAAGCCTTATTTAGACATCAGGCGACAGAGTGAGCTGGAGGCAGCAGGGACGGGGGAGGAGAGAGCCCCCCCCTCCCTGGGCTCCTCTTACAACTGCTCTTCCCTGCCCTGCCCCTTATCATCCTTTCTGGGGGCTCTGGGGCTGCTCTAAATAGCAGCCCTTGCTGGCGTGGGTGCTGTCCTGCTCTGGCTTGCTGGCTGGCTTCCTCCTCCACCTCCACCCTTCTTCCCATTCCCCACAGTCCCGCAGAGAAATAGAACTCCAGGATCCTGGGATGTTTTTTCTTCATCTTCTGGGGTCACAGATCCCTTTGAGAAGCTATAGTAATTTACTATGGTGGTTTAGAGCTTACATTGTGGAGTGTGATGGACCTGAGTTCAACTCCAGCACACGACCCTAAGCAAGACCTTACACTCCCCAAACCTGAGCTTCCACTTCCGTAAAGTGGAAATAGTAACCCCCTCCCACCCCTGCCCACAACCTCCATCATGGTTCCTGAAGATTAAATGTGATAAAATATGTACAGACCTTAGCCTGTCATAACAAATCCTTAGTAAATTATGGCAAGAGTGATTAAAGCTACAGATCTTCTACCCAGAAAAAACAGAATTGCTCATACATGTACAGTTGTGAATGTAATTTCAGGAGGTTCAGGTAGCCCCTGAAGCCTGCTGATCCCAGTCCAACTTTGGACCCAATTCAGCTAATTCAACCATTCATTCATTTGTTCAACAGATTTTGCTAGAGTTTACTCCATGCCTGGCACTGGGTAAAGTGTAGGGTAGGGGGATGTGAGGCCTGAGAAGGGAATGTATGTGAATTATCCAGGGTTAAAAATGGAAACCAATAGCAAGTTAAAAATTAGAATGAAAGTCTCTCTCTTTTTTGAAAGAACTTTCTTAAGGTATAATTTATAAGCAAAATTTTTAAAAACTGTACATATTTAACCTATATGACTGAATGAGTTTGGTCATACGCATGCACCCCTGAAACCATCACCACAATCAAGGTAATAGACATGTCCATCACTTCCAAAATTTTCCTTGCTCCCCTTTGTTTTTTGTTTTTGTTTGTTTTGTTTTTGTGGCAAGAACACTTACCATGAGATTCACCCTCTTAACAATGTTCAAGCGCACAATACTACTGTTAACTCCAGACACTGTGTTGTTCCACAGAATCTCTGTAACCACCGAACTCCTCTCTGCTTCTAAGACATTATTTGAGATACCTCATATGAGTGGATTCATGCAGTATTTGTCCTTCTGTAACTGGTTCTTTTTGCTTAGCACAATATTTTCCAGGCTCAGCCATGTTGTCCCAAGTGGCAGAATTTCTTTTTAAAGGCTAACTAAACTTTGATTGTATGCATACAATCATTTATCTGTCATCAGACCTTTGGCTGATTCCAGATCTTGGCTTTTGTTAATGTTACAGTGGACATTAGGAGTACAAATAACTCTTTACCATCCTGATTTCAATTCTTTTGAAAATATACCCAGAAGTGAGATTGCTGGATTATATTACCGTATTTTTTCATTTTTTGAGAAACCTCCATACTGTTTTTCATAGCAATTGTACCATTTTATATTCCCACCAACATGTACCAGAATGCAAGTGTCTTGATTGCCAATCTTGATTTCTTTGAGGAAGAATTTCTGTGTCTGGAAAAAAAAAAAAAAATTAGTCACTCAACCTTGTCTGACTCTTTGCAACCCCATGGACTTGTAGCCCATCAGGTTCCTCTGTCCATGGAATTCTTCAGGCAAGAATACTGGAGTAGGTAGCCATTCCCTTCTCCAGGGAATCTTCCCAACCCAGGGATCGAACGTAGGTCTCCTGCATTGCAGGCTGATAGATTCTTAACCCTCTGAGCCATCAGACGGTGTCCCCATGTCTGAAAGGGGACCACAACGAAGACTTCTTCAAGTCACAATCACAATGGATCTGAGCGTCCACTCCCTCAACGCCCCTACCCCAGCAGGCCCTTGCGTGCTTTTTCCAACATGCTTTACCTCCCAATGTTAGCCTCCCTCAATGGGGACCTCACTCACTGCCAAGCTGGACCCCTGAATCTTGGACCAGCTGGAAGGTCTTTCTTCCCAAGGAGCTGGAGCTCCAACAATCCCTGATTGCTCTACCCACTGCTTCTAGTTTTCCAGGAACACTGATGATCTTCAAGTGCTTGAGATGCAAAAGTGCCTTGAAAAAGGCACAGTGGCAGTGGGGTGACCTGAAGATCTGGTCTCCTTCCCACTTTGCCCAACTTCCAAGGCCTTCCTGACCTCGGGCTCCCCCAGCAGTCCAGGTTCCAGCTCCCTCCCTCTGCAGCTGCTTCTTTAAGAAGCATCATAGGAACTGGTCCTGCTACTGTCCTTGGATCCTGTCCAGGGCCCTGATTTAAAAGGTATTGCAACGGTTTGAAAAAAAAAATATGTGTTGTAACCCAAGGCCCTGGTAACCACAACACTGCCGGCTGCTACAGCCGCCTCCTAGGCGAGAGGAGAGGAAACTGCTCCCCGCCTACCCGCCTACTACGGGACAGACACTCATGCTCAGCCTCCGTGCAGCTCCCGCCTCCCTACCATATTATCTCTGGCTGGAAGCTCAGCGGGGGCGGGACCTGAGCCGGACCCGGGGGCTGCAGGCCTTCTGGAACCTAGTGCCTTTGGGAAGCGCCCCCGTTCCCTCCTGAACAGTTCCAGGAGATGTTTGAGAGCTTCGGAAGAGCACTTTCTGTCGGCTCTCCACCTGAGCCCCGAGAGTGACCGTGAATAATAACACCAATCCGATTGCGCCGCTCTCACTGTCCACATGATTAAGTAAGAACGTCTTGGCCAAGATTTCAATGTTCTCTGGTCTCTCTCCGTCCCCCACACTTCTTGCTCTCGCCGGGCACACGCAAAGCAGCTGAGCTCCTCTGAAAACCCACCCAGCTCTGTGCACTGGACACACATGTTCTTCCCCACTTTCTTTTCATTTTATATATGTATGCTGCTGCTGCTGCTAAGTCGCTTCAGTCGTGTCCGACTCTGTACGACCCCATAGACGGCAGCCCACCAGGCTCCACCGCCCCTGGGATTCTCCAGCCAAGAACACTGGAGTGGGTTGCCATTTCCTTCTCCAGTGCGTGAAAGTGAAAAGTGAATGTGAAGTCGCTCAGTCGTGTCAGACTCTTCGCGACCCCATGGACCACAGCCTACCAGGCTAGATTGCAGAAATATCAGCACAATAAGGTCAGTTAACGCAGCCATGTCCTCACAGAGCTATACTTCCTCCCCACTTTTTTGATAAGAAGAATCCGTGCTTAGTCTACATAGCTCAGGTCAAATATGACATCCCTGGGGAAGCCTGCCCTTCCTTTTCCTCCCAGATAGTGTTGGCTACTCCTTTTGCTTCCATGGTATTTTTCCATACCCCTTGTTGCATTATCTGCCTACCTAGACTAGAAGAGATGTAACCGCCTGAAAATATTTTCTTTAGTTTGCCTGATGGTGTGTGTGTGAGAGAGAGGAAAGAAAAACCAGATTTTAAAAATCCCCCAAGATTTCTAGTTTCTCTTGAAAAGGAAGGTCAGGCCAGCTTGGGGTTTCATTTCCTTCTAACACCATCCATCCCAACACATCCACTTGTGCTTCTTTTAGAGGGGTATGTGGTCCCTGATATACGCCCCCTCCCTGTCTTATGCCTCTCCTCATTTATGTACCTTCCCAGTCTCGTAGACAGGTTTTAAGCCTTGGAGCTGGATCATACCTCTCATATGTTCTGGGTTACTCCTGCTTACAAAATATTCTGCCTCCTTGTCCCCATAAACTGTTTGGATGCCCTAGAAATTCCAGTATGTTGGCAAAGAGTAAATGAATAGAATCAGGTAAATACAAAATGTACATGTCACAAATTCCTTTGCTAAATCATGTGTTCCAATTTTTGACTCAGAAAACAGTCCCTGCTTCACCATCTTCCAATTCTTGCTCCTGTTAGTTCCCTGTGGGGAAGATGCTCCCATTGGAGTTGAGCAAGGAAGGAGGCATCAGGGCAGGAAACAGATTTTCCAGGAAGGAGGGATTTAGGGCAAGTTATCTGTTAGAAAAGGATTGCTTAAATTTTGATTACATAGCAGGTGACATAGATGAGAAAATATGGAAAACGGGGCACCACTCGTGGACTCAGCCCTGGACCCCACTCAGTCTCTCGTCTCTGTGCCCATTAAAAAATGGATGTCAGGAAGACATAAGGTTGAAAGCAGTTCAAACATAAGCACACATCAGAATTATCTGGAGGATTCATAGAACACAGATTCCTGGGTCCCCCACCCAGAATTTCTGAGGCAGCTGGTCTGGGTCAGAGCCCCAAAATTTGCATTTCTAACCATTTCCCAAGAAATGCTGATGCTTCTGATCCCCAGACCACATTTGAGAACCACTGATGTTAAAAAAAAAAGGGGGGGGGGTTGCTACTGTTCATTACTAGCAGCCTGCAGACCCTAGAAAGCACTTAAAGAGGTAACGTCTATTAATAATTTTCCCTGGATTCCCTTGGCGATGCTCTCTACCCTCCTACTCTGCATCACCAAAGAAGCCCCTTGAGGCCCCTTGAGGACCTCCATCCAAACTGCATCAAACAGAGAAAGCAGCAACCAATGATGATTGCTGTTGTTTAGTTACGAAGTCATGTCCAATCATTTGCAAACCCCGTGGACTGTTCAGGCTCCTCTACCCATAGGATTTTCCAGGCAAGAATACTGGAATGGGTTGCCATTTCCTTCTCCAGGGCATCTTCCCACCCCAGGGGTCGAACTTGCTTCTCTTGCATTGGCAGGCGGATTCTTTACCACTGAGCCACCAGGGAAGCCCCTAAACGATGATTGTGGCATGAAATCATTCTTGGTTTAAAGGAAATGGTAAAGTGAATCTTGTTGCCTCTCCCAAGGCAGCCCCAAGTCCCAAACCACTGGTCTTCTGGGAAAATAGGCAGGGATGGCTTCTTGCTAATTATCATTACTCAGGCTCACTTCTCCTTTCCAAGGAACTCCCCATTAATTCAGTTCAACCCAACTCAATATGATTAATGTAGCAATTCAATTCCCTGGAGAGATGACCCACCACAACCATTGGAGCAATCAGGTTCAAATTTTAGTGTGAAAATGCCTCAGACTCAGCCCTGCAGAGCCTGACTGAATAGATAGCAAAAGGATCCAGATGATTCTGTAGCACACGAATCTGCCCACGCCTTGAGAAACACTCCAATGGAAGCCTAAGAATTCAACAATTTTAGGACCCCTCTCATTTATTTCTCTTATATATATTTCCAAGAGGAAGCTGTCAAAACTAACATTTCTGTCAATAGTCTGACAGATCCAGGATACCTTTTCAGCAGGTCCTCCTGTTCTGCCCCTCGAACTGAAGCTGGGGTACATGCAGTATCTCTAAGAGTAAACTATTCTAATTAAATTAAATATAACAAACTTTAATTAGTGACTTATGAACTGATTAGAAATGGCATTCTACTGCAGAATCTCAGTGGCAGTAGCTTAAACAAATATTTTATTTATTCTATTATGTGATAATATTAGGAAGAAATTGATCAAAGCTGGCCCTGAGGCTGCATCAATTCAGAGATCAAGGCTCCTTCCACCTTTTTGCTCAGGGTAATAAAATGGCTTCTGTAATTCAGCCATCATGTCTGTATTCCAAGCAGGAAAAGCAGGGGCAAGGAAAGGGGAGTCCTGCTCCCAGCTGAGTCATTCTTCTATGACATGTTTTCCTGGAAGCTCCAACCAGTAATGTCCCCTTACCTATCACTGACTAGCTGAGTAAGTAACGTGTTCTCCCAGCATACCGCTGACCCAGAGAATATCAGGATTCCGTCACTAAGGGAGGAGGAAGAATGGAAGTTGAGTAAGGTGACTGGAAGTCTCTGCCACAACCTACTAAGGAGCAGGGGGTGTGAGGAGGGAGGAGGCAGAGCTGTGTGACCTGTAGTCCCTTAGGGAGGACTCACAAAGCACACAAACAAGAGAGTTGTAGGGCAGGAGCTGTAGGGCTTTGGGAAGAAGAAGGGATTTGAGCTGCTTGCTGCTGTGCAGGTAGAATGATAACCACACAGACAGATGGTGAAGAAAGTCACTCCCAGCAGACAACATGTTTGGGAAACTACTGGGCCCAGTCGGAACCCACACAGAGAAAACTTTCAGGGCTAGAATGTGGTTAGCGATCACTGCATTGAGAGGTACTTAACCCAGTATCCACACACAGCCCCACTGTGTGTGGGCTGCAGGGAGCCCTGAGCTTCCTGAAATTCTAGGCAAAACTTGTTATGTGTGAGTATATTGTAATTTTCATATGAAAGATGTTCAAGATAAGTCCCATATCGGTCTTTCCAGTCTTTCCCCAAAATTGTTCACTCCAGTCTCAGCTTTTGTTTCTTTACACCAAGTTAGTCACCAACACATTCCTCCTTCCCCAGCTCCCCAGCCTCCACATTTATCCTGACTTGACCCATGCTCTTGATCCTCCCCCTTTTTTTCCTCTCTCTTTTTTATTTTTTAAATTATGAAAGTATGACAACACATTTACAGGAGATATGGAAAATGCAGAACAGAGTTATTTATAGTTCCACTGTATATTACAGTTATTTTAAAGTAGATAAAATAAGATTTTTAGTTAGAGTTTCGATATCAAACTCTGAAAAATTAATAGAATGAATATACAGGAAAGTAGACGGACATAGTAGACCTGAAAAGCACTGTGAACCAATTCATCATAATTAAGAATTATACAATTCTCACACAATGGTAGGATACAAATTCTATTCATGTTCCCAAAGACTATAAGCTAATCCTCCCTCTTGTATTTACTCCTTCTTGCTTCTCCTCTTCCCCCTAGATATGGAAAATAGGTAATCACTGGAAGTACTTTAACATAGACTTCACAAACACAGTCAGAAGGGTAATTATAGAAGAGAAATTATAAAAAAAAGATTTATCTGAGTTGCAAGCAATGAAAGCAAAGCATCAGATTCCATCTCAACCTGAGACTCTAGGATTCCTTTTGCCATGAAAGCCCTTTGGCTTTAGTGTTTCTCCAGGAAATGCCCCTTCCCCATCCCCATCCACCATGGTCTCTTATCTCCTTATAATTCTAACATTGCCCATGTGGATTATGCAACTTTACATTTGCTTTATAACCTGTTTTTATATTTTCCATCTTTTACTATGTATAGGTCTAATACCAAGAAAATAGGTTATAACTAATTCAAGACAAAAACTGAGTCTTCTCTATGCCTTGCTATAGGGTGACCAACCATTCCAGGGTACCTAGTACTGAGTTTCCTGGGTTGTGGGACTTTGAGAGCTACAAGTGGGAAATCCTGAGCAGACCAAGATGAGCTTGCCCAAGAAATGGGCACATCATAGTATTTACTTGTTGACTGCTGTCTATGATAGACATATCTGCTGTTCACCAGTATTTCTGGTTCTCCTCTCCCTCGGGGCACACATTACACGTTTCCATCCCCTTGAAGTTACCCATGGCCGTGTGACTTGCTTTAGCCAATAAAATGCGAGTGGACTTAATGTGTGTTGCTCAGACCCCAGCACCACTCTCCATATACAGCCTCCTCCTGACCTGAAAAACCGTGCAGCCCTGGTGTGGGGATGGCTGCATCCTGGGATGCTGTCGAATGTCTCTGTGAAGCACAGCCCTCAGCCTCCGCATACTGGCCTCACATGGTATGAGCAAAACTCCACTTCACTTATGATAAGCTGCTGAAACTTGTATGTTTTTCATCACGGCAGCAAAACCTAACCTAACCTGACTGGCTCAACAACTTCTAAAAATCTCATTAGCAGCTTATTCAAACTCAAATTCCTAAGGGGGAAAAAAAAATACTTAGGGCTTCTTTCTCAAGCGGAAACTTCAAAGCTTGTAGCCAAAAAGCTGGTTGTGTGAAAGTGGGAAATCTGAACCTGGTCTCCCAAGAAGTTTAAAGAAGCTGGAGGCAAGAGCTCCTGAGAACAGAGGCTTCAGAAACAGAATTTGCCTTCCTGGCTCCTACCCCCCCAGCCCAAGTTATTGATTTCAACTCCTGATATTAAAATTGGAGACCCATTTTAGAAAGCTCAATTGTTTGATGTTCAGACGGGAAACTCTCCCAAAGGAGAAACAAGAGGCTCAGGATCACTCAGGGCATTGCCAGTTAGGATCTCCCTACACATTTTTGGCCCTGTTGACCCTTTACGTGGTTTTTCTACCTAGTTCATCCAGAATCATTGTCTGTTTTTTTGAGATGTCACATATTTATACTTACCACTTGCTGGTGGAAAACTAGTCTCAATCTCATGCCTGGGTTCAAAAACATAGTTTTTAGAAAACTTTTTCTTATCACAATAAATTTTTTTTATTATAGCAAGTACGTACTCATTTTTTTTAATGTAAAAAAACGAGTAATCAAAATCTCACCCTCATCTAGAGGTAATCACTATTAACACTTTTTAAGTATATATAGATTTATTTATTCATTTTTGGCTGCACTGGGTCTTAGTTGCTGCCCATGGGCTTTCTCTAGTTGCAGTGTGTGGGCTTCTCTTTGCGGCCGCTTCTCTTGTTGCAGAGTGGGGCTTTAGGGCTTGCAGTCTTCAGTGGTTGCCGTGTGTGGCTCAGTAGTCTCGACTCGCCAGCGTAGTTGCCTGCGACATGTGGAATCTTCAACCAGGGATCGAAGCGTGTCCCCTGCATTGATTGGCACTAGACCACCACAGAAGTCCAATTTTTTTTTTTAATAAGAATGAATTTTTTACATTGTATGACATTTTAAAACTTTATCCTTATCAGTATGTTAGCAGATTACATGATATTCTATCTTCATGGATATATCATAATTTATTAATCAAGCTCCTTTTCTTGGATATTTAGATTGTTCTAGTCTTTTGCTGGTTTGTTGGTTTGGATTTTTAGTAAATCAGGAGCATTGCTTCACAGTCACTGATAATTTAAGTAGACACTCTTTCCTCATTACCTGTTCAGCATGTTCTACAGCAGTGGTTCTCACACTTGAGCATGGCTCAGAATCACCGGGAGGGCTTGCGAACCTAGAGGTTGCTGAGCCCCATCTCAGGTTCAGGATATGTAGGTCTGGGTGGGGTCTGAGCTTTTGTATTTCTTTTTGTAAATATTTATTTCTATTTATTTATTTAGCTGCAGTCAGCTGCGGCTCACAGGATCTTTAGTCGCAGCATGCAAACTCTTAGTTTTGGCATGTGGGATCTAGTTCCCTGAACAGGGATCAAACCAGAGCCCCCTGCACTGGGAGCGTGGAGTCTTAGCCACTGGACCACTGGGAAGTCCCGAGCATTTGTGTTTCTCACTAAGATCTCTGGTAGTGCTGATGCTGTTGACTTGGGGGCCACACTTTGTGAATCACCATCTTCTATTATTCTTCTTTCCAAGGACCTAACATAACCTGTGTCCTCAGTTTCCTTTCTTGGAACCTACTGTGATTGGTCTACTCTGGAGGGGAAGTTCTTTTGGGGCCTCACGTTCTTTTTCCATTCCCGACTGTAAGTCCCTTTCATCAACACATCTTTCCAAGTGTCTGTGGGCTGTGTATCATTTTCTAACATACACACTCACACTGACTTTCAAAGTTGCCCTGCATTGCCACTCCCAGAAACCTCAGCTAATAACAAAGCAAGGGTAAACAGAAGTTCTTTTTCCTAGGTTCTGACATTGTATGTCCCTTATTCTCCCTGCATCTGCCTATCTACCTCACAGAGTTGTTGTGATTGGTAACCTCTATTCAAAATGGATACAGTAGAATATTACAGATGAGTGTGAGCTGGAAAGAGTTAGGGACCCAGAGTGAAAGATCATTATAATTAATTTTCACATTATTATGTATTTGTAGGGAAATGGCTGAAAGCTTAGGTTCTGGAGTTAGAACTGGTTTTTATCTGGGCTTTGGTTCTGACTAGCTAGGGGAGTGTAAGCAGATCACATAGCTGAGCCTCGTTTTCCTCACGTGTAAAGTGGAGGAACTAATAATACCTCTGTGGCAAGGAGATGGCAAGAAACAGAAATAATATGTGCAAGGAAGCCAGGACAGAAACAATTCTTGATAAATGATAGTTGTTGTGTTTACTAAATAGTTGTTGTAATTTTTTTCCTAGCCTTTTCTCTGCTGCGAGTCTGGAAAGAAAGCCATTGTTCATTGGGACCTTTTCGGCCCTGACCCGAGTTTCTGTCATTTACTAAGTTTCTGATCACCTGTCAGGCGGCAGCGCAGCGAGCCCCACGGGCTTCCCTGAGGCCCTGCTTTTCGGGGATTTACGGCACACGGCCGCCCCAGCTCCGGCTCAAGTCTGCGCTTCCAGGTTCAGTTTCAGGGTCTCGCCGGCTGCCCCGGCCGGCGGGCGCCAAGCGGGCAGCGGGGCTTGGACGGCAGGGTTCTCCGGGGGCCCCAGAGTTGGGAGGCGGAGTCCGGGAGCCCCCGGAGGAGGATGGGCTGCGGACACAGCAGACTGAGCTGCTGCAAACCCCCCAAAAAGGTAAAGGGCGCCGGCGGAGAAGTTTGCCTTCGGAAAGGAAGGCGGGTGCGGAACCGCTCCGCCGCTGGGGACCCAGGGCGCCCCGGGTGTACTGGGGATGCCCGGCGGTGAACACTTAGAGGCCGGCAGGCAGGGAGGCGGGTAAGGCTTGGTCGGGCAGCTCTCTCTTCCTGATCCAGGGCTGAGCCACGCGGGGCAGCCGAGTTTACAAACACAGCCCCAGGGCCGGGACAGGCAACTGATCCCAGCTGGCGGAGGTGGGAACTGTCTAGCAGCAGCTGCAGCAGGTGCCCTTTTCCGTTGGTCAGGCGCTGCTCGCTGTGTGGCCATGGACGTGTGCTTGACCTCTCTGGGCCTTTGGCTTTCCTACCATTAAGAGGCAGATTCTCTCTAGGGCCGCTACTTGCGCGGCAGAATGGCCCACAGATTTACATCATCGGCATCACCTAGGACTTGCAGAATCTCGGGCTGTGTTCCCGACGTGCTAAAATAGAACTTGTCTTTTAATAAGATGCCCAGGTGACTACAATACACTTTAAAGTTTGAGAAGCGCTGGCCTAGAGCCTCTTCAGGCCCTAGAGCCGGTGCATGTGGGCTGTCCGCGGGGGAGCTGGGAGGGGCCGACCAGGGAGGAGATTTGCGGCCTTCTGCTGCCCTTCCCTCCCTTCCTGTCGCTCCCCCAAGGGGCCTCCGAGCTGGGTTAGGGCCCAGGAGACACTACTCGGGTTTCTAGCAGTGGGACCAGCTGCCCCTTGGGTTCTGACAAGCCCAGAAGGTCAGAGCCTGGAGCCAGAGGACAACCTGAGGCACAGAGAGGGAAGGGTGGACCCTCGAGTCCTGAGCCTTCTTCCTACTCCAGTCAGGTGGGAAGAGGTGGTCCTAGGAACTTGAAGATCAGTCCCCTGAGGCCCCGAGAGGCCCCACACTGTGACACTATTCAGTAATTTTTCACTGAACTTGAGCCTCTGCTGCTTTGCTTGCGCCTGAGCCCAAGCTTTTCTGCCTGTTGAGCATGCCGTACTGTCCCGAACCTGGATGATTCTATTTCTGCTCTGTGCCTAGTCCAGGGAGAAGGACTTTTGTCCCAAGTACAGTACCTTCCCCCTTATCCTTGCTCCTCCTTAATTCCCAATTCAAAATACCTCATGGAGCTCTGACCCAGAAGCCCTCCTGTATTCCTGGCTCCAAGAGGGAAACTGAGGCTTGCCTCCATCCGTGGAAGCAGAAGTCTGGCTGATGGGATGATGAACAGATACACCTGAGACCTGCCTGAGACTTATAACAAAGCTGGTGATTGATTCTCAGTGTTAATCCTGGCTCTGCCACAAACATGCCCATAGTGCTCTCTGTGCCTCAGTTTCTCCCTCTATATGGACAGGGAGGGCTTTGAGCAGGATGATTTCTAGGAGTCAGAGAGCCTGTGTTCTCTGCACCTGTGTTAACCACTCAGCTTGCAAAGTCTGCCAAGGGTGAATTCCATCTACTCGGTGGCGGGAAGAGACTGGAGTAGCCCTGTTCCAGGCCTTGACTCTTCGGTAGTCTGGGAAAGGAGCCCACAGTGAGTAAGGATTCCCCTGCCTGTCTGAGAGCCTTGCCAGCTGTCCCTGTCCATCCCTGGCACAGCCTGAACTGGACCCCCTGTCCCAAGCTGTGAAGGAAGGGCAAGTACAGTCAGCAGAGACTATCCCAGAGGGAAAGGACCTTGGGTACCACCTGTGCTGATGCATGCAACATGCAGCTGGGAGGTTAAAGCCTGGAGAGGGAAGGGTCTTGACTGAGGTCAGAGAACAACTTAGAGCAGAACCCAAATTCCCAGTCCCCAAGCCCTGTGTCCTTTGTCTCTGCCTCTACTCAGTGCTTCCAGTGGCTTCTTGTTGATTCCAAAGCCCTTTGGCATTAAAGCCTTTGCCCTGTTGCCTCAGAGCAGCCTGGCTTGCCTTTCTGCCCCGGCAGTGCCAGGCTCCTGCCCCTGAGTGGCAGGATTTATAAGCTGATTTTGTTTAAAGTTCATGGTAGTTTCCATCCCTCTGTGCTATGCTTCTGCCTGGTTTCTCATCCAGGTGACAACCCCTAAAAGGCCTGAACGTCCAAGCTCACCCCCAGCAGGTTGTCAGCCCCCTAGGAGAGAGGAAACCTCTGAGGATGGGATGTACAAAAATGAGCTCAGACCCCCGGAGGCTCAAGTCACGACAACAATGACTCACCCTGAATGGCAGTTTACAGGGTACTTTCACATCCTGCCAACCTCACTAAAGCCTGGAAGTCAGGCTGAGCTGTGGGATCTTCTCCACTTTATAGATGAGGAGACTGAGGTTCAGGGAGGAGTGATGTCATTCAGTAGGTTGGTAGCCAAACCATGTAATGGAGCCTGGTTTTTCTGCCCTCCCCGTTGGTACTTACTGCCTTGCACAGAGCCCAGAGCTGGTGCCTCCTAAATATTTGAGTGTGAATGAGGGCCACATCAGAGCTGGACTAGAAGTTAACCCAGTGTGCAGCAGGAGTATCTCATCTATCCTTGAGAGACACAGGATGGCCTCTTGGCTGAGGGCTGGGCATGCCTTGGCTGGGTGATGAAGGTTTGGTAGGAATGACCCAGTTGAGGCAGAGAGGACAGCCTGAGTGGAGGCTGAGCCGAAGAAGCAGAGTGATGGTGCTGGTTGCGGAGAGTGGGAGTGGCCAGCCGTGAGGAATGAGGCCAGGGCTTTCAGGGGGGACTTGCCCGGCTAGGGATAGGGGCTTGACCACTAGGACTTCTCAAGGTCCCTCCCAGGGGCCAGGCCCTAAGGGTTTGCTGAGTCCTGTGGTTGGCAGTGCCAGTAGCCTTAGCTGGCCAGCTGTCCTAGACCCCACTGAGAGGCCTGACCTGGGGCCAAGTGTTACTGGGACTTTTGGTGACAAGTTGAAATCCTGGTGAAAAAATGAGTGGAGATCCCTAGCAGGTTGGGTGTAGATACTGAAGAATCATCTGTGTGATGTGGTCCTTCCTAAACCCTTTTTAACAAAGACTATGGCTGTTGTGGCCACGTCAGGAGGATGTGGGAGAAGGCCAGACAGAGAGGGCGTGGCCAAGGAAACAAGCCTCCGTGGACTTGCCTATAGGATGACATGGGGGTTTTTAGGGCCCTTCCATCCCCCAAAAGTTACCAGCCCCATCTGGGCCAAGGTGGGAAGGGAGACCTAGCGCCTCATGGTCAACCCTCTGAGTGTGCCTCGTGTGGCCCAGGGTTCAGAGCTTTGGCTCTGGCCCCCATGCCACAGCCCTGAGCACCACACCTGAGACCTGGGCTCAGTACTGCTCCAGAGCGGGGCCTCGGGCAACAGGTTCTCTGGGGTCAGTATCCCTTCATGAGTGCTTCCAGGCAGCAGACCAGGTGAAAGAGGCAGAGATACAGAAGTGAAAGACATGGAAGTTTGGCATGGGCACAACTAATTCCAAAACAAAACCGTGGACACTAAGGGCCTGGGCTTTAGCACTGAGTCCACGTATTCATTTATTGGAGCATCCCTGGTGGCTCAGTGGTAAAGAACGCCTGCCAGTGCAGAGAAGCAGGTCCAATCCCTGGGTCAGGAAGATCCCCTGGAGGAGGAAATGGCACCCAGCTCCAGTATTCTTGCCTGAAAAATCCAGAGGACAGAGGAGCCTGGGGGGCTACAGTCCATAGGATTGCCAAGAGTTGGACACAACTGAGTGCCTGAGCACGTTCATTTATTAACTCTGCTCTCCAGACTCTGGGCCAGGTGCCACTTCAGTCCTGGCACCATCGTGGACCCATTAAGTGACCCTGGAAGGAATTTGGGTTTTCCATGCCTCGATTTCCTCATCTGTAAAATAGACGTGATGTAGCTCCTGAGTCATGGGGTTCTGAGATTAGATGAAAGAATGCATGTGGTAGAGTCCCT
This sequence comes from Bos indicus x Bos taurus, assembly GCF_003369695.1. NCBI lineage: Eukaryota > Metazoa > Chordata > Mammalia > Artiodactyla > Bovidae > Bos > Bos indicus x Bos taurus. Next base: position 48,336,083 of record NC_040082.1, read on the forward strand.
GGTACACTGACTGGTTAGCAGGGAATGTAGGTGAGGGACATCACCACCTGGATTGTACCCAAGGAAAGCAAACAGGGATGCGGGAGAAGGCGGCCATGAATGTACTTGGAAGGCCGTTTGGGGTTGCGAAGATAAAGTCTGGAGCCTGGCCACTGGCTTCCAGCCTCTGAAGTGTTGTCAAGCAGCATGGAGTGCAACCTGGTTCTCTGTTGACCCCAGAATGCAGATTGTGGCCAGTGAGGGGAAGCTAAGGGGAGCCAGATTCTACTCACCAGGAAGAAGGGTAGTGAGTTCCCCATCCTGGAGGAGTTCAAGCAGAGGTCAGATGTGATTGCGACAGAAATAGAAGGGGGGTGGGGAGGAATAGAAGAGGTGTTACGAACCTTGGAGTAGGAAGTACTAAGATTCCACTCGACACCTAATTATTGTGATTATTCATAATGTTTGAGGCAAAATTTAAAATTTGGTAAAATATAAAGAAATTTTAAAATAGTTTTTAACCCCACCATGAAGAGATCACCTCTATGTACACTTTAGTGTCATTTTTCTTCTGTTTTTCCTCACTAGTATGCTATATGTGAGTGTGACTATTTTTGTAGAACTAGGGATATATTTTAAACGATTATATTGTATTAATAGTTATTGGGGTGACTAAAAAGTTTGTAACATCTTACAGAGAAACCTGAACAAACTTTATGACCAATCCTATACCTAATATTTTGCTGGGGGCAGTCTCGCATGTTAAAAGTCTGTGGAAATGTGATTTTTAATGGCCATCTAAGGTTCTGTGGATGTTCTGTGGCTTTTTTAACCAGTTTGGACACTTGGTTATTTACACTCTCCACTCCTACCCTTGTTATTCATGAGCATCCTTGTGTTATCATCCTAATCCTGGGAGAGTGTGCCTTTTGGTTGGAGGGAAGAGGTGGGGGGAGGGAAGGCCTCCAGAGAAGAGATGGCATCTTGGCTGGGTTCTGAAGGTGGGTGGGGGCCAAACACTTGTATCAGGGTGACTGGGATACACAAGATGCAGGGTCCCTGACACCTGATCCGTAGGAGTAGGGCAAACTTGAATTTTAACTCATTTTAGACATAGGGTCTGTGAAAGAAAATGGCCTTTGCAAGGCACTGAGCCCCCCTGTCCCAAACACTGTGGGGACACTGGTGTGTATGTGGCTTCTGAGCTAGTGAGTTTTGCCCAGCTCAGTTCAGTCGCTCAATTGTGTCCAACTCTTTGTGACACCATGGACTGCAGCATGCCAGGCCTCCCTGTCCATCACCAACTCCCGGAGCTTACTCAAACTCATGTCCATTGAGTTGGTGATGCCATCCAACCATCTCATCCTCTGTCATCCCCTTCTCCCGCCATCAATCTTTCCCAGCATTGGGGTCTTTTCAAATGAGTCAGCTCTTTGCATCAGGTGGCCAAAGTATTGGAGTTTCAGCTTCAACATCAGTCCTTCCAATGAATATTCAGGACTGATTTCCTTTAGGAATGACTCCTTGCAGTCCAAGGGACTCTCAAGAGTCTTTTCCAACACCACAGTTCAGAAGCATCGATTCTTCGGTGCTCAGCTTTCTTTATAGTCCAACTCTCACATCCATACATGACTACTGGGAAAACCATAGCTTTGACTAGATGGACCTTTGTTGGCAAAGTAATGTCTCTGCTTTGTAATACGCTGTCTAGGTTGGTCATAGCTTTTCTTCCAAGGAGCAAACGTCTTTCAATTTCATGGTTGCAATCTGCAAAATGCAGTGACTTTGGAGCCCAAAAAAATAGAGTCTGTCACTGTTTCCACTGTTTTCCCATCTATTTGCTATGAAGTGATGGGACCAGATGCCATGATCTTTTATGTAGCTTCAGTAATTTAGACCTTTATCTAGGTATGAAGTGAAGTGAAAGTCGCTCAGTCGTATCCAACTCTTTGTTACCCCATGGGCTATACAGTCCATGGAATTCTCCAGGCTAGAATACTGGAGTGGGTAGACTTCCCCTTCTCCAGGGGATCTTCCCAGCCCAAGAATTGAACCCAGGTCTCCCTCATTGCAGGCAGATTCTTTACTAACTGAGCCACCAGGGAAGCCCTGGTTTTTGCCCAACCCACAATATAATGTCCTCTCATCCCAGTTAAAGCCAATACAAGCTTTCATACATATGTGCTGTGACATATATAGCTCTGACAGAGGGACCAACCAGGACTCCACTGCAGGCAGAGAGAACGAGCAAGAGAAAATGAGAAAAATCCATCCATCTTTAGCATAGATACATCTAAATCTCTCCATCACCTGCAGACAAGCCATGTGACTTCTCTCACCAGGTAAATATGAATCCCTAAAAATCATTTATCTTGTGTCACTTTATTTTCAAGACTGAATCTTCCAGAACATCTAGGCCAAACGCCTCATAATACATCTATCCCACACATCCCACATCCCATGCTTTCTCCCCAGATAAGCGATGTACAGACTGGCCTACTTCCAATTCTCCTTCCCCCCCGGGAGTGAAGTTCTTTTTCAGAGTGTACAACGAACTTTGTCGTTCCTCCTCCACCCTGTGCACTCTACCCCCTCCTTGAGGAAACAGCTGTGACATCAGAAAAGTTACCTGTAGTGGGCTAAATAGTGTCCCCCCACCCAACTCATGTACACCCAGGGCCTGTGAGTATGACCTTATTAGAAACAGGGCTTTTGCAGATGTAATCCGTCAAGATGAGGTCATACTGGGGGATGGTGGGCTTTAGTCCAAGGACTGATGTCCTTGTGAGAGGAAGGGAATGTGGACAGAGAAGCACGGGAGAAGGCCATGTGCTGACAGAAGCAGAGATGGTAGTGATGCGTCTGCAAGCCAGGGGACGCCAAGGGTTGCTGCGACCACCAGAAGCTAGGAAGGACGGATGGAGCAGAAATTCCCTCAGAGCCTCCAGACTGACCCAATCCACCTGACACCTTGACTCTGGACTTCTCGCCTCCAGAACTGGAAGAGAAGAAATTTCCGTTGTTTCGAGTCACCAACTGCATGGCAATTTGTTACAGCAGCCCTAGGAGATGTATATATTTTATTAATTCCCCACCCTCTCTAACCCCTCCCTGACCTGGCCACCGGTTGAAATGGGCAGGGGAGACCCAGTGCCTCTTCTTTGGCAGCAAAGTAGGGAGCACGGCACACAAGGAGGTGCTTGGACACGGCCCCAGTGCTTTCAGACCAGCTGCAGCATCTGCAGGGGAAAGACCACTGGGCCGGGGGTCAAGAGTGGATCCTAGTCCTTCCTGGTTCACTAACTTGCTGTGTGATTGCTACCCAGGCCTTGACCTCCACACCTGTAAAATGACCCCCTTGGCTGCTTTTAGGTTCCAAGAGAGGTATTGATTCTGTCTGCTGTTCATTTCTTTGTACATGAGTCAAACTTGAATACTCCGTTGTTTTAAAAATTCTAAGAACTTGGGCAAAACTGAAGCTCCCCCTCCTTGACCACAGTAATTCTAGTCTTTTCTCCAGAGATGATGACTGACTGCCCTTGGTGTGTGCTTTTCTAGGTAGTTTTTCCTCTGCATGTTTGTACCATAGAAATCGTTTATTTTGCTATTGATATTCTACCAAACAACTTTCCACCTTTGTTGGTAAATACCTACTTTGTTTTTTTAAACAGATGAGTGGCCTTGCATAGTGTCATGTATGGATACGTTAGTGTATGGAGCCAATGCCCCATTGTAGATGTGAGGCTGGTTTCCAGTGTTTCCCTGTTCTAAGTGACCCTGCCCCAAGCACCCTGCAGGGGCCGTCGTCCTCACTAATGGATGCCTCTTTCTCTGCTGGCAGTTCTGAGGCAGGGCGCTTGCCGCCTGTACTTTGCGTGGTGGCTGCTGGGCTATGTCCTCCTCTTCTCTAGGCACTCCAGTCCCCCCTTTTACAGCTTCCCCACAGGGGCTGCTCAAGAACAGAGGGTGGTCTGAAGGGTTCAGGACACTCCCCCCGCAGGCCCTCCTAAGCAAGTACCCCTCCTGCCTTGTCCTGCAGAGAAGCCCTCTGCATGAGGGGGCTGACCGCTGAGTGTGTGCAGCCACCAGCCCTGCTGTGCTGGGAACCAGCAAGCGTGACAGGACTGATGGAGGGTGAGGTGTCAGAATGAACTCACTCTGCCGCTTCTTTTGCGTCCATAGCATATCAAGGCTAGAAGGGCCATGATGCATCCCATTGCCCAACTCCATGCCAGAGAGAGGAGGAAACAGAAGCCCAGAGAGGGGAGGGTGCTCCCCCAAGGTCACACAGCAAGCAAGTAGCAAGTCAGGGCCCTGACTCTGGACTCACACTGCGGGGTTTCCATTGGGTTGGTGAGACAGGCGGATATCCGGCCGTGTGTCTGCGTCCTCAGCCTGTCTCTTCTCCCGTGGTGGCTACTAACACCACTTTCTGTCCTGCTAATTCAGGGTCCTTCTCCCTGATCGGCTGACCCAAATGCCAGAAATGCTGCTGAGGGCTTCTGCCAGCTCTGGCCCCTCCCAGGAGATCAGAGGAGGCAGACCCATGCGAGGCTGATACAGGACAGGAGAAGCTGGGCTCTAGGGAGGAAGGAAGGGCTATGGTGTATTGGAAACCCTTCCCTAGGCCTCAGCCTCTCATCCGTGCAGGAGGGGCTGGGCCCTGCGCTCACTGTCTGGTGTGGGCGGTATCAGCAGGTGCTTGGGGGGAAGTGGTTCTGTCCTCCCCTGAGACCTTTCATCGCCTGGTCAGACAGGAGGGATGGAGACCACATCCGCCCCTGACTCGGGGTGTTCTGGGGGCATTGCAGGTGTTTGGAGAATAGGCAGGGCCTCCTGACACAGCCGGGAAGAACCTGCGGTTGCTCCTGCCTTTCATTGGGTGGTGTGGTCACGTTGGTGTGTCCCAGGCAGGTACTGGGTGATGCTTGACACTGTAATGTGTAAAATGAACAAGTCAAAGTAAATCTTTAGCTGTCCTGGCTGCGTGAAAATAAAATCACGTTCAGGCATTACTTGGCAAAATACTTCTGCCCATCTTAGAGATGCGGAAGCTGAGGCCAGTGATTGTGGTATTCTTACCTCTGAGCCTCTGTAGTCTGGGTGTGAAGGCTAACATTTCTCAACAGCTCTGAACATTTAGGCCCCGCCTTTCCTCCACCCCAGGCCCTGGAGGGAGCCCCTTGGGTCTCCGCCCCCACCTCCTTCCTGCCTCTACCCTCAGCCAATGGGCTCTGCCTGTGGTTGTTCAGATCCCGAAACCAGGGCCCCACCCATGCACGAGTCCTGACACCGGAAAGGCAGCTCTGATGTTGCAAAGGAGTGTGACCTGAGTCCCTTGAGGCTCAGAATTCCCTAAATGTTGGATTACTTGGATCAATCTGGCGTATGCACGAAGGAAAGGGAAGGGCTCTGGCTTGAGTCTGGACTCCCAGGAGGCTCTGATCCTGGTTTGTGGCCCCTCTGACAGGCCCTGCCCACTCCACCTCTGGGCCTCAGTTTTTCCATCTGGAAATAGAAGGTGGGGATTGGATAAGCTGTTTCCAGGATCCCTTCCAACCCTATCTTCTGGGTCCCAGTAAGCCTTCCACAGCCAAGGAGCTGGACAGAACTACACGGCCAAGGGAATCCAGGTCTGCAGTTTATGGGGACAGTGGAGGAGCTTGGTGAACTCTCAAGGGTCCTTTGATTACTAAATTCTCTAAGCTAGTCAGGGATAATGAGGCCATAAATCACACCACTCAGTCAGAAATGCACAATGCCTGAAGGGCCATGAAAAGGATGGCATGATCGTCCCTAAAGCAAGGTGAGACCAAGTGTCTTCAGGAAAGGCTGTGCCATCCTCAGGGTTCGACTTCCATCCTGGTAGGATCCCTGAGGGAGAGAATAGCTGGGCAGCTTCTATCCAAGTTGCTTCTGCCTTCCTCAGTCTTTCATGGTGTAAGAAATTCCCAGCTCAAGTTTGAGGGAAGTTGAGGAGTCTGTTCCTGACGCTTTAGTATAAGACTATAAAAGTTCACCCTGAATTCAACTTGAATAATACTCAGCAGAGCCCACTGAGACTCTGATACTATTGGTGGGTCTTTCATACCATCTGCACTAGCTAAACACTTAGTTTAACAGAGATATTTACTTCTTAAACATCAAGGATATCTTACAGAATTGGATTGTTGGAGTTTAGGGACCTCTGAGATCAGTCAGTCCAACCTGCAAAATGAAGTTTGCTTCTTGCATGCTACCAGTGATGGAGAGCTCACTACTGCCAGCCCACTCCACCCTCCAAGACAGCAGCCTATCTCTGGGACCATTCTGAGATCCTTCATGTTGCACTAAAGCTTCTTAAAACCTCTAGTCCTTGGTCACCATCCTGTCCTCTGAGGTTGTGGGCCACACACTAGCAGCCTTTACCTCATGGTGGTCCTGCAGAGATTTGGAGCCAGAGTCCAGAGTCTTTGTTTTTCACGTTTTTTATTTATTTTATTTTTATTTATTTCACGATTTTTATTTATCAACCTTTACTAGTCCCTCCTGTTAATTTACCCTCCAAAACGCAAGCAAGGTTGAGGGGGTCTTGCCAGGACCAGTCCAAGCTTGCTGCTCTCCCTGCCGCTCTGGGTGCTGTCCTTTTGCTCTGCCTGGACTCTGTGTTTGAAACCATGTTCTGCCACAGACCAGGTTTACCTCCGGTTGACCCCAGAGCAGGGCTCTGGTCCTTAGCAAGGAGCTGGGCCCCAGAACTGTGCATGTTCCCAAGATGGAGAGGCCCTGTTTCCAGCCCTCCTGGTCAAAGGGCTGCCCTGGAGCCCATAAGGAGTGAGAAGAACCTCTGTTCCAACCCTGACCCATCAAAGAGGGTCCAGAGAGGGGACAGCACTTCCCTAAAGTCACACAGTGAAGCTGAGACCTGGGTGTGCTGGCCTTCCCCTCCTCCCAGGTCCATTCTGTGCTGCTAGCAGCCACCTCATAGTGTTCTTCTCCCAAGTTTCCATTGACACAGGAAGCCTCCAGCCCTCTTCCAGAGCTCAGCCGGATGACCCTCCCAGCCTGAGGCCTGCCCCACTCTGCTTTTGGCAGGGGAAATCCTTGTGACCCCCTCCCAGCTCCCATCCCTGCCCACTGTAGAATGAACTCTGCTCCATGACCTCTGAGGAGAAAGCAGCCAAGGCCCCGCCGTGGGAATTTTCCATGCAGTAGTTGCTTATTGATTCCTGCTCAGTCCTGGCTATGTGTCTTCAGGAGCCTCAGAATCACCTGGATGGGGTGGTAGATCGGAGCTTCCCAGACCGCACATACACCCTCCGATTCTGTAGGTCCAGAGCTGGGCCTGGGAGCTGTGTTAAGCAAGTGCTTCAGATAGTCCTGAAACAGGAGACCTTCTATTAGGCCTCAAAATCCCTAGAAATACTGTCTGGGCATCACAACAGGCATCAAATCCAAAGTCAGTTTCAAAATTGGTCCCTGTCCTCAAGGAGCCCCCTTGGATTAACAGAAGCATGGGTAACTGGGGAACTAATCGCATGGGTGTTTGAACCGGCCTGCTGATAGGAACTAACTCAGCCCTGGGGAGAGACCAAGTAGAAATTATATATGAGCTGGGCCTGGAGGCCTGAGAAATTATCGACCATATGTCATGCTGGGATGGTCTTGAGCAACTTGGGATCGTGTTGAACACATGGTTGTGCGTGTTGGGGCCAGGAGTACAGTAGGTTGTTTTTGGTTTGGTTTTGGCCTAGCAAATTGATCAACATTAAAAAAAAAAAAGACACTAGTCCGTGTTGGCAGAGTTGCAGTAAAACTGGCCTTCTGTATGCTACTAGTAGGTTAGTTAATTGGTAGAGCCTTTTTGAAGTGTAGAGACAGTAACTTTAGATGTGTAAAAGTCTTACAATCATTATGTTCCCTAAGGCATGATTTGAAAATTTAAAAATGAAAATAATGTAAATATTCAACAGTGGAAAGTGAAAGTGTAAGTCACTCAGTCGTGTCCAACTCTTTGCAACCCCACAGACTCCACAGGCTCCTCTGTCCATGAGATTCTCCAGGCAAGAGTACGGATTGGGTTGCCATGCCCTTCTCCAGGGGATCTTCCCTACTCAGGGATCAAACCCAGGTCTCCTACATTGCAAACAAATTCTTTATCGTCTGGGCCACCAGGGAAGTCCATTCAACAGTAGATTATTGATTAAATGATTAAATTCATCATACTGAAGTCATTAAAATTAATTATAAAATATTTAATGCCATGTAGTAAATGCTTATATTTTAAAAAATGAGATGTAAGAGAATATATATAAATTCCAAAAGTGAATAAATGTGTATTCTTTATTACCCCTATATTTGGAAAAAGATGTTTATCAATATTTAAATGTTAATAGAGAGAACAGTAGCATGAGGACTATTATAATGAGTCTTTTTTAATTATTTAAAAATATTTATTTTATTTTTCAAATAGTTATTTATTCTGTGGAGTTGGGCCCTAGGTGTGGCCTGTGGAATCATTATGGGCTTGAGCTCTCCAGCTGGGGTGTCCCACATCCCCACATTGCAGGGACCTGGACCCCCAGGGATGTCCTAAGATGAGTCTTGAATGCCTTGATTCTGGATGGTTATCCTGGGGGCAGAGGTGCTGTCAGGATCTGGAGACTCAAGCACGAGGCCGTGTCCTGCCTAAGGTCTGGAAGCTGTTAGTGGAGAAGAGTTTTTCACCTTCCATGGTGGTTGTTTGGGAGAAGTTTATCATGAGCTTTATGATCTTTTTTCAGGCAACCTGAGGCCAATGGCAGCCTAAGCAGTCTAGCAAAGCACTGTGGTCTTAGATCCTGCCATGCTTTTTCAGATATAAAGTGATAAAAGTCATCATGCCATGTTTGAGCTGTTAGAATTATGGAGTTATAGGTGCTTTATCTTAGCTAATCCTTAAAATAACCTTGTGAGGAAATCAAGGCTTGGAGAGGCAGTGTGGTCACACAGTGTTAAATTTAAGGTTTGAATCCAAATCTGGGTGATTTTAGAATCCAAGAGTTTTTTCTTTTTTTTTTCCTTTTCCTTTGCTGTGTTGTGTGGCATGTCGGATCTTAGTTCTCCAACAAGGGATGAAACCCATGCCCCCTGCATTGGAAGCATGGAGTCTTAACCACTGGGCAACCAGGGAAGTCCCTAGAATCCCTGAGTTTTTAACAATACTGTTCTGGTCTCTACTCTTCTGAGACCTGGTTCTCATGCTGATTTTGACATCCAGGCCGCATTTGACTGTGTCTTACCTCCCTGAGCTCCAGTCTCCTCCCTCGTAATAACCCTTATCTCTCAGCGCAGTTGAGAAGAGCTGAGATCAAACACTCGGAGTTTGAATACCATGGGCATTGTTGAGTGAAAGTAAGAACGCCTCACACCTCCACTTCCTCTGCAAAGGAGAAAGCGGGAGCCCAGAGGAGGGAAGAGATTTGTCCAAGTTTGTAGAAGAGCTGGAACTGGAATTCTGGAAATCTCACTCCCATAAAAACATTGACCAGATTGACTGTAACCAGGAGTGGCAACAGGGACAAGGCCATCAACCTTTGGTGTTTGTCTGCCTCCTTCCTCCAGCCCAGGGAGAGAGGCTGGCTCCTGTCATTACCCCAGAGTCCTGTGTTGACAGCTTGTTCCTGGGCCAAGCGTCCCCTCTCCCCTGGGCGGGAAGAGACGAGACTTCACAGGGTGGGTGGAGGAGGGTGGCTGGGTTGCCAGCCACTGAACAGATCCTGGGGACCAGGACCTGGGGGAGACACTGTTTCTTGCTCAGTTTGCCAGGCTCAGTTTGCACCAGGCTCTGTTGTGGGCATTGTGGGGCAGGAACAGAAGGTTCTAGAAGCCTTCCCTTCTCATCCATCCCCAACCAGAACTATGCTTTCCAGCAGCATTTCATTCATTCTCGAGTTCAGAAAATTGTTAATAATTTTCATTCTATTAATCACTTAATCTATTATCACAGTAAAAAATAAAGTTTTTCTTTTACAGTGGTAATTCACAATTGAACACTTTCATAGTTTTTTCATGAGCTGACTTATTTAAGTGTTTTCTAAAATGAGGCTTAGAGTATCTTTTTTTAAAATCAGAAAACTTTTTTGAGGTACAATTGAAAAATAACATACTATTTCAGATGTACAACCGAATGATTCAATATTTGTACACATTGTAAAATGATCACAGTAAGTCTAGCTAACATTTTAGAACATTTTGAAAAGTATACAAAACGGCTTAAATTTTTTTCTACCCCGCATCTTGGTCCAGTGACCAGTGCTGGACTTTGACCAACTTTTCACATCTCTGGGGTGAAATGAGAAAATTAAAGGTGTTCATTGTGTGTAACTTTGAGTAAGATGTTATTTCTCCTTTCCTGAAAGAACTATCTTGAGCTTTCTTTAGTAGATTTTGAAAGGTTAAAATGTCTTCTATTTTATGAAATGATAGTGGTAGTCTGCAAATTATTTTTTTTCAGCATTCTTGCTTGTCAACCCATACCAAATCTCCTATTTGAAAATATTATTTATAAAAACCGAAATCTTAGAGCCACTGACACTGTTTTGTGGTATGGAAAACCCTTTTGGGATTTCCCGGGTGGCCAGTGGCTAAGACTCTGTTCCCAGTACAGGGGGCCCAGGTTTGATGGCTGGTCAGAGAACTAGATCCCGCGTGCCACAACTAAAAATTCACATGCCGCAATTAAAGATCCTGTGTGCTGTAACTAAGGCCCAGCACAGTCAAGTAAATAAACATTAAAGAAACAATTATTTCTAAAAGTTATTAGAGAAAGCCCTTTTGCATCAGTTCTCTCCTCTGATTCAACCCCCACTGACCAAGGTTAAAGTGCTTACTAGGTATGGGTCAAATACTTGACTCTGCCAGATGTCCCCTGATCTGCCTTGATGGAATCCTCTTTTGCCTCAGCCTTCTTATTTTTAAATTGGGGGACATACACATTTCCGGGGTTCTTCTGAAGATTAGCTGAGATAGTGCCTGGTATGACCTCGCTGCAGTATTTCACCTCCAGCTGTCACATTATATACTGCCACCTCCATATAGTTGGGGAAACAGCCCTTCTAGCAGAGAAGAAGCATAGTAAAACCACGGCTTGACGTGTGATGCTCTGGCTTCACTACAGCGAACTTGCTGAAAGTTGTGGTAGCCAAGGGCCCTGAGGAGGAAGGGGAATTGTCTCTAAACTGGGGGTTGGGAAGTTTTAGATACTTAAAGGCCATAACTGGGATGAGCGGAATAGCATAACGTCTGGCCAAGTCCATGGAGAAGGAAGATAAGGGCAGGGAGGGGCCCATGGTTGGTAGCCGAGCCAAAGTACAAGAATCTAAGGAGACGTCAACCAGCATCAAGCTCCCCGCTGAGGGGTTCCCTGGCCAAGATGAAATCCTGTCTGAGAACCCCTTCCCCACAGAGCGGGTGCTGCCTTGGGACTGTGAGGAAGAAAGCCTAAGGGAACTGGGCGTAGTGCAGGGGCTGGCACAACCGGAATTCCTATCCTGCCTTTGGAAGGATTACCATAGCATCTCTCCTCACACTCACCTCCGACCTTCATCCTCACTGTTATCTCATTTCTTCCAGAGGCGCCAAAGACCAGATCAGCCTCCCAAACCAGAGCCTCAGGAACTGGGTCCCCTCAATGGTGACACAGGTGAGTAGTCAGCCCTATAAATGTCCTCTCTGACATCTGTGAGGCTTCCTACTTTATAATCAACAAACACGATATGGCTATTTAATTATCTCCTGAGATTTTACTTCGGTTACTTTAATAGGAGTATCATTTCTAAGATCAGGGAGGTGATAGTTCTTCCCTGATCCTGGCTATTGCTACCACACCTGGAGTGCTGAGTTTATTTCTGAAAAGTACATTTTCAGAAAAATCTGGAAAAGGAGAGAGTACAGTGAAGAAGAATCAGGTTGATGAGGAATCTGGAAACCATGTCCTTTAAGGAACAGGTAAAGAAACAGAAGATGTTGCGATAAAACACAACAGTTCTCTCCAAGTGACTCACAGAGAAGAAAGATGAGTCTTGTTCAGTGTGACCCAGAGGTCAGTACCACGGCCCGAATGTAGCCAAACACACTGGCAGAATTCAGTTCAGTCTCAAAGGAATTTTTTTTGTCTGGTTGATGGTTTAAAGTCATCAGAGCTACTGATAGAATGCGCTCTCCATCTCTGAAAGTGTTTAATTACCACCTGGAGACTATCAGGATATTGCAGATGAAGTTAAAGTACCAGATAAGCAACTGGGTCAGAATTTAGATGTTCTCCAATCTGACTATACATAAGAATTACCTGGAGTGGATTTTCAAAAATACCAATTCTGAGGCCCCACCACAGACCAACTAAATTAGGATCTCTAGGAGTGGGGCTGAAGAATCTGCATTGTTAGTTAGCTGGCTAGTTCAGTTGCTCGGTCATGTCCAGCTCTTTGTGAGCCCATGGACTGCAGCACGCCAGGCTTCCCTGCCCATCACCAAGGCCTGGAGCTTACTCAAACTCATGTCCATCACGTCGGTAATGCCATCCAACCATCTCATCCTCTGTCGTCCCCTTCTCCTCCCACCTTCAATCTTTCCCAGCATCAGGGTGTTTTCCAATGAGTCAGTTCTTTGCATCAGGTGGCCAAAGTATTGCAGTTTCAGCCTCAATATCAGTCCTTCCAATGAATATTCAGGACTGATTTCCTTTAGGATGGACTGGTTGGATCGCCTTGCAGTCCAAGGGACTCTCAAGAGTCTTTCTCCAATACCACAGTTCAAAAGCATCAATTCTTCAGCGCTCGGGTTTCTTTATAGTCCAACTCTCACATCCATACATGACTACAGGAAAAACCATAGCTTTGACTAGATGGACCTTTGTTGGCAAAGTAATGTCTCTGCTTTTTAATATGCTGTCTAGGTTGGTCATAACTTTCCTTCCAAGGAGTAAGCATCTTTTAATTTCATGGCTGCAGTCACCATCTGCAGTGATTTTGGTGCAAAATCAAAGTAAAGTCTGACACTGTTTCCCCATCTATTTGCCATTAAGTGATGGGACCAGATGCCATGATCTCAGTTTTCTGAATGCTGAGCTTTAAGCCAACTTTTTCACTCTCCTCTTTCACTTTCATCAAGAGGCTCTTGAGTTCTTCTTCACTTTCTGCCATAAGGGTGGTGTCATCTGCATATCTGAGGTTATCGATATTTCTCCCATCAATCTTGATTCCAACTTGTGCTTCATCTAGCCAGCATTTCTCATGATGTACTCTGCATATAAGTTAAATAAGCAGGGTGACAATATACAGCCTTGACATACTCCTTTTCCTATTTGGAACCAGTCTGTTGTTCCATGTCCAGTTCTAATTGTTGCTTCCTGACCTGCATAGATTTCTCAAGAGGCAGGTTAGGTGGTCTGGTATTCCCATCTTTTAAAGAATTTTCCACAGTTTATTGTGATCCACACAGTCAAAGGCTTTGGCATAGTCAACAAAGCAGAAATAGATGTTTTTCTCGAACTCTCTTGCTTTTTCAATGATCCATCGGATGTTGGCAATTTGATCTCTGGTTCCTCTGCCTTTTCTAAAACCAGCTTGAACATCTGGAAGTTCACAGTTCATGTATTGTTGAAGCCTGGCTTGGAGAATTTTGAGCATTACTTTACTAGCGTGTGAGATGAGTGCAATTGTGCAGTAGTTTGAATATTCTTTGCCATTGTGTTTCTTTGGGACTGGAATGAAAACTGACCTTTTCCAGTCCTGTGGCCACTGCTGAGTTTTCCAAATTTGCTGGCATATTGAGTGCAGCACTTTCACAGCATCATCTTTTAGGATTTTAAATAGCGCAACTGGAATTCCATCCCCTCCCCTAGCTTTGTTCATAGTGATGCTTCCTAAGGCCCACTCAACTTCACATTCCAGGATGTCTGGCTCTAGGTGAGTGATCACACCATCGTGATTATCTGGGTTGTGAAGATCTTTTTTGTATAGTTCTTCTGTGTATTTTTGCCACCTCTTCTTAATATCTTTTGCTTCGATTAGGTCCATACCATTTCTGTCCTTTATTCAGCCCATCTTTGCATGAAACGTTCCCTCAGTATCTCTAATTTTCTTGAAGAGATCTCTAGTCTTTCCCATTCTATTGTTTTGCTTTATTTCTTTGCACTGATCACTGTGGAAGGCTTTCTTATCTATCCTTGCTATTCTTTGGAACTCTGCATTCAAATGGGTATATCTTTCCTTTTCTCCTTTGCTTTTCGCTTGTCTTCTTTTCACAGCTATTTTATTTGTAAAGCCTCCTCAGACAGCCATTTTGCTTTTTTGCATTTCTTTTTCTTGGGGATGGTCTTGATCCCTGTCTTCTATACAATGTCATGTCCATACAATGCCCATCCATAGTTCATCAGGCACTCTGTCTATCAGATCTAGTCCCTTAAATCTATTTTTCACTTCCATTATCTAATCATAAGGGATTTGATATAGGTCATACCTGAATGGTCTACTGGTTTTCCCTACTTTCTTCAATTTCAGTCTGAATTTGGCAACGAGGAGTTTATGATCTTAGCCACAGTCTGCATTGTTAGTGATGGTAAGTCCCTGTAGTAAGTAGCACCCCGCACACAAGTTGGGACCAGTTTGGTACTGCTGACCAACATTTGAGATCTTGAGCCAAATGGTTTATGAGAGCCTGGAACTCCATGATCATGACCACTGCCTCCTCTCAGCCCCCCTCCCCCACACCCAGGGCTCCTATCTGATGGACTGACCACAGCCTCTGTCTTCACACTTCTCACTGTACCTTGTAACCAACCTGGCCTATGAAATTCTATAATAATATTATTGCTACATTTATAACAATGCTAATCTAAGCCTCCAATGCTGTCATGAGCCCTGAGAAACATTTAGAGAACAATGAAGAACATTTTTTTGCCACATCATGCAACACACAGGATCTTAGTTCCCCGACTAGGGATCAGACTTGTGCCCCTGCAGTGGAAGTGTGAAAGCTTAACCACTGGACCACCAGGGAAGTCCTGAAGAGCACTCATTCAGCACCTCCAAATGCCTGGCGCTACACCTACTGCTTTAGTTTTTTATTCATTTGTTTGTTGTAGTTGTTAGATTCCACAAATAGGTGATTACCTAGAGTATTAGTCTTTCTCTGACTTAGTGTGCTAAGCATAATACCCTCTAGGTCCATCCATGTTGTTGCAAATAGCAGCATTTAATTCTTTTCTATGGCTGAGTAACGCTCCTTTGTATGTGTAGACGTTTTTTGTTGTACATCTTATTTATTCGTTCATATGTTGAAGATCCTTAGGTTGCCTCCCTGTGTCGGTACACTTACTGCTTTGATGCATGAGCAGACAGAACAACATGGTAGTTCAGAGTGTTTGCTGTGAAATCAGCTTGTGCAGGTTCACAGCCCCTTACCCCAGTTGTGGGCTGGGTAATCTTGGACAGGTTGCATAATTTCTTTGTCCCTCAGCTTCCTCATCTGTGAAATGGGAATAATCACAGTACGCACCGCTCTGGGTAGCTCTGAGGATTCAGTGAGTAATACCTGGGAGACACTTGGAGCAGATCCGGGCATGTTTCTGAGCATAATAAGCTCCTGGTATCCTTTGTTATTGTTGTTTTTGTTTAGTCTCCACATTCTTTACATGCTGTTGTTATTTTCATCACCGTTGTTTTCTGACTTAATCATCTCAATAGCCCTATGAGGTAGGTATTACTATTATCCTGATTTAATGTATTAGGTAACAGAGGCCCGGAGAGGGTGGATCCCCACCTTAGGTGAGACCCAGAGCCTGTTGGACTCACCAGAGTGACATCACCAGGCCTGTTTCGCAGTTTCCCTCATCAATGGCTAGATTTCCTGTTTTCAAGGTCTTCTTCCTGCTCACAGCAGCCTTTCTGCGCTGTGAGGTGTCACACAGACACAGTACCCAACTAGCCCCTTAGTGAGGAGAGGAGAGGTGAGGATGGTGGTGCACGGCAGAACCACATCCTGGATGGAGGGGGAGGCCGCTGTTCCTCAGGCCAGCTTCTGCTGGACACTGAATCACACACTGCTACTTCTTTGGCTTCTTCAAGAAGAGTTGGAGGACTTCCCTGTAGGTCCAGTGGTTAATAATCAACCTGCCAGTATAGGGGACACAGGTTTGATCCCTGGTCTGGGAACTAAGATCCTTCTTGCCACAACTGCTGAAAGCCGTGTGCCCTGGAGCCCCTGCTCCACAAGGAGAGGAGCCACCACAGTTGAGAGGCCCTGCACTGCAACTAGGCCTTAGCCCCTGCGCGCCACGCCTAGAGAAAGCCCACACAGCAATACAGACAACAAATAAATAAATAAAAGCTTAGATCAGGACTTTTAAAAAAAGCTGGAAGTCTGTAGGATTAAGTCAAAGCTGCCCAGTTATTAAGTCAGCCACTGTTTTTTTAATTTAGACACTGGATGGAGCAAACAGCACCTTTATAGGCTGAATGTGTTCAGTGAGTCACCTGCTCTCCTGTAGATCTTAGGGGCAAGATGAGGCCTCTGGCTCCTCCACTTCATGAAGGAGGGGCTCCAAAGGCAGGGAGATTTAAGGAGCTGCCTCTAGAAGTTGATCCCCCAACTGAAACTATTTTTGAGGGGGAAACCAGGCTCCCCACACCGTAGCTCCTGCCTCCCACACCCTCTCCATTGGGCCTGGACCCAACCTCCACTCTGTGATTTTTTTCTCCCTCACCTATAGCCACAACTGACCATGTATGTGCATCTGAGGAGGCTGAGCAGCACCAGAAGGCTATCACCAGAATCCTCCAGCAACATGAAGAGGACAAGAAGAAATGGGCGCAGCAGGTAAGTCCCAAGCTGTTTCTTTTCCTCCTGCTCCACTAACTTCATTAAATTCCAGAGCAAGACCAACTTTTGGTTTTATCATTGTTGCAAGTATCTCTTACTCCTTTTGCCCAGAAAAGAGTCCTATATCTGTTGAACAAATATTTGTAACTGTGGGCATATAATTTGTTTTATTTGTTCTATGCAATAAAAGTGGGGAACCACCAACATAGCAAAGGTCCTTCTGCCTTCAATGGCATCAGGATTAGAAGACTCCAAAATCTCTTTCCACATGGTAAATCTCTGGAAGCCCCCTCTTAAGCCCTAAAGAGGGAGAAGTCAGTCACATCAGCTATGTCTTGGAGGCCTTGTGCCCTCTCTGCGCCCTCATAGGAATGTACGCATTATTTCCATCACTCAGATCACTGGGGCTGGGGGGACTCTGATCACCAACCTCCAAAAGGCTCCAGGGGTGGTAAGTGGATAAGTCAGGCTGCCCTGAACCTACTGAATCTCATTCTGCTCGGGACCCTCTGCCTCCAGGTGGAGAAGGAGAGGGAGCTAGAACTTGGAGAGAAACTGAATGAACAGCGAAAAGTCCTAGAGGGAGAGCATGTGGAGGCCCTGCGAGGTAAGGGCAAGATGCACTTGGAAGGCTGTGGACCAGACTCCTTCTGTTCCACCTGCCAAGCTCACGTAGGACTCCCATTTTCCCCTCCCACCCACCTCTGGTCCCTAAGCAATTGTCACTTCAGGACTGGAGTCTGCAGAGTCCTAAGACTTGTCCTTTCAGGCTCATAATATTTGACCCCATGCTTTGTTTTACCTTAGTTGAGAGATGTTTTTCCTTTCCATTTTAAGAAACAATCTGTATTCATTATAGGAAATTTGGAAAACCTAGACAAACAGGAGAATATTTAAATACCCATGTTTCTTCCCCACAATGACGACAGCTCTATGCTTCAGTTTAGTTCAGTTCAGTCGCTCAGTCGTGTCTGACTCTTTGTGACCCCATGAATTGCAGCACGCCAGGCCTCCCTGTCCATCACCAACTCCTGGAGTTCACCCAAATTCATGTGTATCGAGTCAGTGATACCATCCAGCCATCTCATCCTCTGTTGTCCCCTTCTCCTCCTGCCCCCAATCCCTCCCAGCCTCAGAGTCTTTTCCAATGAGTCAACTCTTCCATTCAGGTGGTCAAAGTATTGGAGTTTCAGCTTTAGCATCAGTCCTTCCAATGAACACCCAGGACTGGTCTCCTTTAGGATGGACTGGTTGGATCTCCTTGCACTCCAAGGGACTCTCAAGAGTCTTCTCCAGCACCACAGTTCAAAAACATCAATTCTTCAACACTCAGCTTTCTTCACAGTCCAACTCTCACATCCATACATGACCACTAGAAAAACCATAGCCTTGACTAGACGGACCTTTGTTGGCAAAGTAATGTCTCTGCTTTTGAATATGCTATCTAGGTTGGTCATAACTTTCCTTCCAAGGAGAAAGCGTCTTTTAATTTCATGGCTGCAATCACCATCTGCAGTGATTTCGGAGCCCCCAAAAATAAAGTCTGACACTGTTTCCACTGTTTCCCCATCTATTTCCCATGAAGTGATGGGACCAGATGCCATGATCTTAGTTTTCTGAATGGTGAGCTTTAAGCCAACTTTTCCACTCTGCTCTTTCACTTTCATCAAGAGGCTTTTGAGTTCTTCTTCACTTTCTGCCATAAGGGTGGTGTCATCTGCATATCTGAGGTTATTGACATTTCTCCCACCAATCTTGATTCCAGCTTGTGCTTCTTCAAGCCCAGCATTTCTCATGATGTACTCTGCATATAAGTTAAATAAGCAGGGTGACAATATACAGCCTTGATGTACTCCTTTTCCTATTTGGAACCAGTCTGTTGTTCCATGTCCGGTTCTAATTGTTGCTTCCTGACCTGCATACAGGTTTCTCAGGTGGTCTGGTATTCCCATCTCTTTCAGAATTTTCCACAGCTTATTGTGATCCACACAGTCAAAGGCTTTGGCATATACTTAGGTTGACTATTTTTTTCAAATACCTTTCTTTCCTTTTATATGTGATAATGCTTATCATAAAAAATTTAGAATGTATGGATTAAAAAGATGATCTTGTAATGGCTGGAGCTCAGGCTCTGCAGCCATGGTCTCAGGGTTTGAATCCCAGCTTCACCACTTATCACCTGTGTAACCTTGAAGAAGTCAGTTAACTCTTATTCATAGGGTCTTTTACAGAGTCAAACAATTTAATTTACAGATGGATAGATAGACAGAAAGAAAGGCAGATAGTGAAAGAATCTAGAACAGTCCCTGATATTTTGCAAGATACTTAGCAAGTATTTATTAGCATTTATTGTTTTATTAATGAGAAAATTAAAATTGTGTGTAATTCCACCCAGAACTAGTCACTGTTACCCCTTTGATATAGATCCCTTGTACTTCTTTAGTGTGTATTTACCTAGAATATACATCTATACACACACCTACTTTGGGGGGAGGAGATAAATTGATTTTTCACTGTGCATTGTATTAACATCTTGTCATCAAACTCCTGTAGCACAACTTTTAGTAACTACATAGCATTCCAGTGTGTTCCCTTGTTCTTTTAACTAGCCCCTTGGGTTAGGCATTTCAGCAAGTTCAAACTTTTACCATTGCTTATAACATCGATGATACACAGTGAACCCCATTTTGTAAAATCTTTGCCACATTCATGATTTTATCATTAGAAAAACATTCCAGTAGGGTTGGTATGACAAAGTTTATGTACAAATATCTTTTATTTTGGTAAAATAAACATAAAATTTACCATTAGTGACATTTTGTCTAGTCACAGTCCCCTGAAACCACCACCACTGTACCCTTCCAGAGCTCTCCCATCCTAAAAGCAAACTCCATACCCACTAAGCAGTCACTCCCCAACCCCACACTCACCCTTCCAGCCCCCCAGCAACTACCAATCTGCTCTGAGTCTCATGACTTTGCCCACTACAGACACTCATGTGAATGGAGTCCCACAGCCCCCACAGCTGGCTTCCTTCACCCAGCATAAAGCTCATCCATGCTGCAGTGTGCATGGACACTCCATTCCTTTCCCCAACACCATTTAAAAAATTTATTCCATTCCTTTTTGTGGCATGTAATATTCCATTGCCTAGGCACCCCACACTCTCTCTTATCCATTCATCTGCTGATGGATGGGCTGTGAACAAATGCCTTCAGTACAAGCCCCTGGTTGATCACCTGCTTTCAGTTCCCCTGGCTGTACCCCCAGGAGCAGAACTGCTGGGTCATTTGGTAATTCTATGCTTAACTTTTTGAGAATCCACCAAACTGTTTTCCATAGTAGCTGTACCATTTTTCAGTTCCAACAGCAATGCACAAGAGTTCCAGTTGTACCACATCCTTGCCAATGCTCGTCATTGTTGTTCTTCTTATTATTGCCATCCTAGTGAGTGCAAAGTGGTATCTCACTGTGGTTTTGACTTGTATTTCCCTAATGACTAATTTTGCTGAGCATCTTCTCATGTGCATGTTGATTATTTGTATAGCTTCTTTGGGGAAGGTTATCTAGATTTTTGATGCTATTGAAATTTACCTCAAAAAAGTGATACCAATTTTTTTTCATCATCAGTATTTTTATGACTTTCCCCCAGAATTTTTTATCTTTTAAAAACACAGTTAAGATTATTTTATATGTAAAATGTATATACCGTTCTTTTTATTTAACATTGTGACAAACATCTTTGCAAGTACTTCGTCTGCTGCTAAAATGTGTGTAAAGTCTAGACCACTGCACACATGGTTTTCCTTATTTCCTGTGAGTCTAGACATAAAGATTTTAACTACTGTTTAAGTAATACTGCACTAAATGTGTTTTGCCTAAAGATGTGCCCATATTTTACATTATATCCTTAGATTTCCAGAAATGGAATAACTAGAACAGAGGTCTGAACAATTTTAGGAATCTTGAAACATATTGCAACATTAGCATAAAACGTTTTGAAATAGAACTGAAGCCTTTGCCCTGGGAATTTGAAGGGTACTAATGTACCCTGTGAAACTGGGCCTGTCAGTTGACCTCAGTTCACTTTCTACAGTATCTCTGAAACTTACTTTGAATCTCATTTCAGTATCTATATCTCTAAAGTCCTTCCCTCCTTCTCAAAGCTATTATGGGAAAACAGCTTTCTTCTCCAAGCAGAGCATTGACTTGATACTAGTTTTAGTGTTATAAAGATATTAATAAGACAATTTTCCTATTGTAAAAACCCAGAGGGGAAGGGACTGCCTGTCTTGTGTTCTTCCCAACAGTCAGAATTCTTTCATAGTTATTTTTCAGTTGCTTGGCACCTGTTAGGTGCTGCTTAAGGCCTGCCTGGTGGCTCAGTGGTAGAGAATTCACCTGCCAATGCAGGAGATGCGGTTCGATCCCTGGGTTAGAAGGATTCCCCTGGAGAAGGAAATGGCAACCCACTCTAATATTCTTGCCTGGGAAATCCCGCAGACACAGGAGCCTGGTGGGCTATAGTCCATGGGGTTACAAAAGAGTCAGACACAACTTAGTGACTAAATGACAACAACAAAGTGAAAATTAAATAAATGACTAGAAATATACCATGGGGGAAGTGTAACTGGGAAAGGCTAGTGGTGGTTTTTTTAACACTTGATGACACTTTATTGTCTTTTATTTTCTATTTTTGTTTTTTAATTATTATACATTCAAATGGACTTTCTGATGTAGTTTCATAAACTTTAACACATATATAGATTAATGCAGCCACCACCATAATCCAATATAAAACAGTCCCATCACCCCCAAAATACTCTCAGGCTGCCCATTTGTATTCACATCCTCTCCCACCCTAACCCCTGGGAAATACTGATCTGTTCTCCACTCATGGTTTTGTCTTTTTAAGATTATTACAGAAACAAAATAATACAATATAATATTTAACACTGGCTTCTTTCCCTCATCATGGTGCATTTGAGAGTCATCTAAGTGACTGGTTATATCAGGAATGCCTCCTATTTCGTGGCTGAATTGTGATCCATTGTTCACTCCTCCCCTTGTCCAAGTGGGGACAGGTCATTTCCAACTGGAGGTAATTATGAATAGTGCTCTCCTCAACATTTGTGTAAGGTTTCTGTGTGTTCTTAAGTTTCTTGGGTAAATATCTAGGAGTGGGATGGATAGGTCATGTGGTACATGTATATTCAGCTTTGTGAGAATCGACTAAACTGCTTTCCTAAGGGACTGTCATTTTACCTTCCCATCAGTGATGAGTGAGTTCCACTGTTCCTTTTCACTGACACTTGTCAAGACTTTATTTTTTTGCTGCTCTAATAAATAGGTAGTGATATCTCATTGTGGGTATAATTTACATCTCGATAATGATTAATCATGTTGAGCATCTTTTCTTGGGTTTATTTGCTGTCTGTATAACCTCTTTGGCAGAATGTCTGTTCAAGTCCTATGTATCTAATTAGCCTGTTTTGTTCTTACTGTTGAGTTTTGAGAGATCTTTATGTATTTTGGATACAGGTCCTTTGTATTTACAGATATATTCTCCTAGTCCATGTGTGTGTGTTTAAGGTTTGTTTGTTTTTTCATTCTCTCATTAATGGTTTTCACAAAGCAAAGCCTTTAATTTTAATAAATTCTAGGTAATTTTTTCTTTTATCAATTATGCTGTTGGTATCATGTCTAAGAACTCTTTGCTGAACTCTAGGTAACAAAGATCTTCTCTCTTTTCTTCCAAAAATTATATGGCTTTAAGTTTTACATTTAGATCCATGATCCATATAATCATGTGATTTTCCTTTTTTATACTGTTAACATGGTAGGTTACATTAATTTGAGCCTTCAATTTTTGAACTTGCATTAACAAAACCTCTCTTGGTATTTTTATATGTTGCTGAACTTGATTTTCTAATATTTAATTGAAGATTTTTGTCTGTGTTTATAAGGGCTGCTGGTCTATAGTTTTCTTGTACCATCTGTCTGGTTGTAGTATCAGGGCAAAGCTTGCCTCATGGAACGATCTGGGAAATGTCCCTTCCTCTTCTATCTCTGAAAGAGATTATAGAGAGTTGCACTATATCATTTTAAAATATTCAGTAGAATTTTTCAGAGAAACCTAAAGATTTAAACAGATATTTGACCATGGAGGATACACCAGATAAACACAAGAAAAGATATGCTTGGCCATTTCTTTTCTAGGCAGTATTTAAGTACAAATTTAACTTCAATGGGCTTCCCTGGTGGGTCAGCTAGTAAAGAATCTGCCTGTAATATGGGAGACCTGGGTTCTATCCTTGGGTTTGGAAGATCCCCTGGAGAATGGAAAGACTACCCACTCCAGTATTCTGGCCGGAGAATTCCATGGATTGTATAGTCCATGGGATCACAAAGAGTTGGACATGACTGAGCGACTTTCACTTTTCTAACGTAAGCCCTTAATGCTAAAAATTTCCCCCTAAGCACTGCATTATCTGCATCCTAGAAACTGACATTTTATATTTTTTGTTCAGTTCAAAATTTCTTCTAATCTCCCTCAAGACGTCCTCTTTAGCTAGTTGACAATTTAGAAGGGTATTTCCTTCTAAGTGTTTGGACATTTTCCAGTTCTCTTTTTGTTACCGGTATCCAGTTTGATTCCTTTGCAGTCAGAGACCATAGTTTATAGTTCATTCCTTTTTTAACTTGTTACAGCTTATTTTATGATTCAAGATATGGTCTATCTTATGAATGCTTCATGTGCCCTCAGAAAGAATGTGTATTCTGCTGTTGAGTACTTTATAAATTAATCAGTTAAAACAAGTTGGCAGTATTGTTCAGGTCTATATTCTTACTGATTGTCTGCCTATGTTTTCTATCGAGTATTGAGGAATGTTTAAGTCTTAACTGTACTTGTGTATTCGTCTGTTTCTCCTTTCAGTTCTGTCGGTTTTTGCTTCATGTCATTTGAAGAATAACTATACTTGTATAGATATTTAAGGTTGTTATGTCTTCCTGGAGAATAGACCCCTTTATCATGATGTAATGTACTTCTTCATCCCTGAAAATCTTCCTTATTCTTAAATGTTGCTTTTTCATTCTTTTACTTTTAACCTACCTGTGACATATTTAATGTAGGTATCTTCTAGGGATTAAAATGAGCTAGTGAACTTTTGAAGATCCATAGAAATTACCATAAATCTGAACAAAAGCCAGAAAGATACTGGAAAAAAAAATGGACAGAGCCTCAGGTATCCGTAAAATAATCCTAAGATGTCTGACATTTGTGTCAGACTCAGAAAGGATGCGGTGCAGAAAAACTATTCGAAGAAGGAATGGTTGGACGCTTCCCAGATTTGGCAAAAAATCATCCTACAGGTGAAAGATGTGTATTGAACCCCAAAGCAAGCCCAAGAAAATCCACACTCAAACATATCTCTTTTTTTAAACTAATGACAAAAAAATCTGGAACAGAACCAAAGAAAAATGGTGCATTACGTAGAAGAAATAAGTTTGAATGAATTGTGGATTTCTCATTAGAAAGCTTGGAGACTACAAGGAATAAGAACATTTTAAAAGTGCTAAAATAAAAGAATTGTAAATCAAGAATCCTATCTTCAGAAAAAAATGTTCTTCGGGAAAGAAGGTGAAATAGAGACATTCTAGATGAAGAAACACTAAAAGAATTCATCACCAACAGACTCTTTTTTATATCATCTCTGTTCCTCTATTGAGCCCCCCAAGTGAGTTTTCACTTCATTTTTTGTTGTTGTTGTTCTAAAATTCCTTCCTGGTTTCAATGTTTGGTTACACTTTCTGATTTTTCATTCTTTGTTTTCAACCTTTGTTTTCAAAGGTTTTTTCACCTTTGTTTCAGGGCTTCCTTATATATATAGTGGCTTCCTTAAGGTCCCTTCATAATTCCAACGGGCTTCCCTTGTAGCTCAGTCAGTAAAGAATCTGCCTGCAATGCAGAAGACCTGGCTTTGATTCCTGGGTCAGGGAGATCCCCTGGAGGACGAAATCTGTGGCACCTCAGTGTTGGCATCTGTTCAATGTCTTTTCTCAGGAGAGATGAGATTTTCCCACTTTGTATGAAGTTGTCACCTGGGGAATTTTGGATTTGTATGCTGAGCAATTTTGTATTGCATTCTGAACATTTTGAGTATTTGAATACATCAGATTCTGGGTCCTGTTTAAATTAAATAAATACCTTGGTTGAGCAGTGCTTTGAATTCTGATCTTTTTGCCCAGTCTGACTGCCACCATTTACTGTTCAGAGTCTGAAAATAGTTGTGCCATTCATTCTGTCCTGGTTTTATAGCTAAATTCAGGAGACCGGATGGCATGTGCTCCCTTCATCTTACTTGGAACCGAACCTGTCTTGGCAAATTACCTGTCCCATAATTTATCAAAAAGTTTTAAATTCATTTTTATAACAATTTAGATAGTTTTTCTAGAGCTGACCTTATCCATTTTGATAGCTCTATCACATTTATATTACTGAGCATTCTCTTCCTTGTGTCACTGCCGCTACGACCCAGGCCCCTTGCATCCCTGGGCTTTCGGCTATATTACACTTTCCTGTTCTCTGTCCTGTTTCCCATCCCACCTAGTGACTGGTCATTTCCCTCTTGTCTTCTTTCAATTGAGACAAAGTTGGAATTTTCCGAAAGGAACTTTGTAGAGGAGGCAGGATGCAAGATCTTCCCAGGATCTCATTTGTTTCCCTTTCCATGAGCTTCTATTAAATATCTGCTATAGTTCTAGTTCAGCCCCAAGCCCATGAGATAGAAAGATGAATACAAGCACTCTCAGACTCGTGACCCCTATGGTCCCAAGGGGTCACCTGGGCTCTCTGGCCCTGTGGGGTGAAGTATCAGGGCTCTGAGCTCACTGCGTCTCCTTTCCCTCCAGTCCTCCAGGCCTCCTATGAGCAGGACAAGGAAGCCCTTACCCACTCCTTCCAGGAGGCCAAGGCGGCCCTGCAGGTGAGAAGGGTTGGGCCATGTGAGTCTCTGTGATGTGGCCACCCTGCTGTCAGCTCAGGAGGTCTTGGTCTGAGATGAGGGTTGGCCTCTTTTTCAGGGATGGTTGGGAGCATCTTGGAGACGTCGTGGGCCTGGGGCCACGGTATGATTAGAGCCGAGGGTGGCTGCGCAGTGAGCTGTGGAAGAATGAAGGAAGGCCTCTGACCCAGATTGACTGGTCAGGGATTTTCTAGAGAGGGTGAGGTCTAAGCTGGAATCTGAGGGTGGGTTGGAATTTTTCAGATGAGAAAGGGTAGGAAGAGTGCCTTAGCAGAAAACAAACATACAAAAAACACGTGTTTAAACACATGGAGGAAAGGGGAAAAAATACAGAGTAGCTGTGGAACTGAAACAAGTCCAGGAGACCTGGGTATAGAGCATGAGGGGGAAACAGTGGAGGCCAGAGAGGGAGGCAGGGACCAAACGATGGGAGTCTGTGAGCCCCAGTAAGGGGGTGCCCTATCCTAGAGGCGACGGACAAAGTTTAGGTGGAGGAAAATCCTTGACAGGGGAGCAGTATGGAGGCAGGCATGTACCTGGCAGCTGCAAGAGTGATGTGATGTTGGCTGCAGGAGAAGGCATGTAGAGGGAGCAGTGAGAGAAGAGACAGAGCAAGGATGCTGAGCCTGGCTTGCATGTACTTTGAATGCCAGTCTGCCACCAGCCGTGAATACCGACATCATCCCCAAGGGTATGGAGAGCTGGGGCTGTAAGTTTTGAACAGTGGTTGAAGTAGCTTCAGCCTGCAGTGCTGGGTAGAGCAAAGACAGACTGAAGAGGCCAACACTGACCCCTCCCCAAGGGGTGGAGAAGTCCACCTCCAGCCTTATGAGCCAGGCTTGCCTCATCTCCTGTCTGCTCCCCCTCCAGGAGACCATTGACAGACTGACCGCACAGCTAGAGGCCTTCCAGGCCAAGATGAAGAGGGCAGAGGAGTCCATCCTGAGCCGAGACTACAAGAAGCACATCCGGGTAGGTGGCAGTCCCCACAGCCTGTCCTCCTTCAGTCTCCAGAAAGGTCCAGGTCTGGGCAACAGGAAAGGCCAGTCCCTCTTCCAGGTTGGGGCTAGAACTGATGCTGTTACCTTAATGAGGGTCTGGAAGAAACAGTGTCCCCATGTCACTAAGGGGGAACGTAAAGATCAGAGAGAAGCACGTGGGTGGTCAAGTGCTCATGCTCTGGACTCAGAATGAAGTGCCAAGAGCAGACCTACCACGTAGCAGAAGCAACTTAACCTCTGTGAACCACGGTTTCCTTGTCCGTGATGGTGCGGGCGCAGCAGGCACTGTTGGAATAGAGTAAGATACAGCACGTTAAGCACTTGCCACAGGCCAAGAAGGGGAGGTGACTTGTCAAACACCGTTGGGGGCAGAATGGGGAGGAGGGAGGTAGCCCACTTTCCCCACTGCTCTCCCCTCCCCATGCTGGCTGGTCTAAGGTTACTCTGTGTTCCTGTCTAGGAGCACGGGAGCCTCAGCCAGTTCTGGGAGCAGGAGCTGGAGAGCTTACACTTTGTCATCGAGATGAAGAATGAGCGAATCCATGAGCTGGACAAGCGGCTGATCCTCATGGAGACAGTGGTCCGTGGCTGGCAGCAGCTGGGATGAGGGATGGGGAAGGGGGCTAGGGGAAGGCAGCCTTACGCTTCCACTTTCTGGGTATTTCCTCTGTCATGTGTGCAGAGGGTAGGTACTGATTATACTCTGAGGAAGGCCCAGCCTGGTCCACACCAGCTTTGACTTGCCGCCCATGCTGGCCCTTGAGTCCCTGGGGCTGGTCTGGGCCCAGCAGTGGCTCCTTCTCATCCTGGTCTTGTACTTTTTGACTATGCGCGACGCTATCACTTGGGTGACACCAGAGCAAGTAGCCTGGCTAACCAGGAGGGCCTGGAAGATGTCACAGGTCTGGCAAGGGTTGAGGAAGGAGTCAATGCCGGAAAAAAAAAAAAAAATCAGACAGATATGGGAAATCAGAGTCAGCAAGGACGGGCCTGGGCAGTGGTGGGCGTCAGGGACACGGTGGCTTTGTCTCCAGAAGGAAGGCCTTGGGGGATTTAGGATTGAATCCAAACAGATTATGTTACATTGTCCTGGAAGAAGTTCCCTGGCCTCTTGTGTGCCGCACAACATAAAGTTAGACCATTTCAGTGGACCCTTATCCATTTTGTTCAACCATTTTTTGTGGATTAGCATAACAGATACACTTACATTTATATACATTATTTATTTCTGTCTTTTGGAGAACCAAACTATTTTTTTTCTCTTGGGAACTGATGGAGATTTTAGATGGTAGTGGCTGTCTTCTTTTTTAATACTCATCTGGCGAAGTGAAAAGTTGGCAGTCCTGCGTTCACGCCTTAGTTGCATTGTTCCAAGTAATCTTAGTGCCTCGTGAAATGTAACATTTGGTCTAAAGTGAATCAGTGTTTTTGGTGGCCACGGATAAGAGGGAGGTGATAGCACACGTTGTGCCGGGGGCTTTCTGAGCTCACTCTGATTTGTTATAGAAAGAAAAAAATCTGCTGTTGGAGGAGAAGATCACCACCCTACAGCAGGAGAACGAGGACCTCCACGCCAGAGGACGCAACCAGATGGTTGTGTCAAGGTAGCTGCTCCCATGCCCTGCTCCTCCCACCCCACCGCTTATTTTTTGTGAATTTCCAGTTGGGAGAGTCTGCAGGAGGCCCAAGCCTGTCTGGGGGAGGAGGTTGGCTCCTCTTTGCTTGGGGGTCAGGAGTCCCAAGGGACCAGCTCTGCCCGGAAACAGAAGTAGCAGGACTGATTAATATCTGTTTATCCCCATCCCAGCTGAGTGGGCTCCATGGGAAAGCCCAGTTCAGGAAGAAGGAACAGGAAGCTTAGGGTTCAAGAGGCCAAAAGAATGACTGAATCAGTGGTAAGGGGTCGGTCAATGACAGCTGAGATCATGTGTCAGATGTAATTTGTTGACAACATATTATCTCATCTAATCCTGATCATTATACTGACTCTGAGAGCCGGTCCTGTTAGCATTCCCATTTTGCAAGTTTGCCCAGAGTGAATACCTGGGGCAGAATTACACTTCTTAGAGGTGGAGCAGATCTGAACCCAAAGCTGAGGGCCACCTTGGTCAACAGCTGGAGTTGCCTTTTCAAGTGGGGCCACCGGGCAGGCTTTCTGGAGGAATGGGCTGGTCTTTGCAGTTGCTGGAGGCCCTGAGAGGTGGTCCCCTCAGGCAGCGCCGGCTTTGTGTCCACAGGCAGCTCTCGGAGGACCTGCTTCTTGCCCGTGAGGCCCTGGAGAAGGAGTCGCAATCACGGCGGCAGCTCCAGCAGGAGAAGGAGGAGCTGCTGTACCGGGTCCTCGGGGCTGACGCTGCCCCTGCCTTCCCTCTGGCCTCTGTCACCCCCACTGAGGTCTCCTTCCTGGCCACATAGGGCCTGGGCCTCTAAGATGCCTGCGGTCACAGCTTCCTCTCCAGGACCTAGTAGAGAAGGCAGCAGGGGCCTCTTGTCCTTTTCCCAGAAGGGGATTAGGGCAGGAGTGACACGGGGAGCCAGGGTGTGTGCCCAGCAGGCCCTGGGGGCTTGGGCCACACAGAATCACCTGGGGGCTGCTTAGGCCCCGAGCAGCGCCCTCCCTCGAGCCGGTGCAGAGGACAAGCGAGAGGAATCCTTTTGTTCCCCGCCCCACCCCGACCCTTCTCTCTGTTCAGGTCAGGGAGTACTGAGGCTTTCCCCAGGGGCAACCGTGCCACACTGGGCATCCGACCAAGAGGGAACACACCCCTGGTCCTAACTTGTCAGCTTTGCTGCCAGCTCCTCAGTGACCTAACTTGCCCCAGCCACCTCACCCCGCCTGGCCTTTCCTCAGCCTGTAAACCAGTTAGGGCAACTGAACAGACCGCCCTTGAGTCACTCACTGTTCCATTCTAGACTTGTCTGAAGGTCAGACTAGGGGCTGGGGGGTCAGCAGGGAAGGGTGGAGACCGCACGCTGTGAAATCAAAGTGGGGAGGCACTGGAGTCCCTTGCCCCCTGGGCAGAGCATCGGGCACGCCACCGGCCCCAGGCCCAGAGTCTGGTCCATCCAAGGGCTAAGGCCAGAGCTCCTCCTCCTGGACCAGGCAGGGTTCACTTGGCACCTTCCTGCTCCCGCAGCCTCAGCACCATCAGGACTCGGGTGCCCCCTAGTGGATCTAAGTACCCTCAACAGCCAGAGCTGGAACCTCATACCCATGCAGATGAGGAAACCGAGGCGGGGAGAGGGACCCAGAGCCAGGACTGGGGCTCATCTGTCATCTGAGCGTACTTTGTCTTCCTCCCTGAAGTCTAGGAGGTCAGGTATGAGACGTGGTCTTTCTCCTTGCTCTGTTTGCCCCACCCTGACCAGTCTCTCAGTCCTGCTGTCCACTCAGTCCCTTCTAGCACCCCGACCCCAGGCCTGTAGATCCTGGCCCTCAGCCTCCCCATCAGTGCAGAGGGATGGCTGGAGGAACTAACCTCGGCAGGCCTGTCCAAGCCTGACCATCTGTGGATTCAAGATTCTTCTCAGGAAGCACTGGGTCATCTGGAGACAGTAACAATCCCGTCTCTGTATCAGCATTTTGATTAAATGCCTTCACATACACCTCACTCCCCTTCTGTGAAAGATCCTCCAAGCAGCTTCTTTCCAAGCTTTAGCAGAGGGCACACTGAGATCACAAGATCCAGTGGGCCTTGCCTGAGGTTCCCAGCCCCCAGGGGCCAGCGTGTAGGAAAGGTCGACTCATGGGAACAGAGGTTTCCTGCATCAACCCAGACCGCTTTCTTCATTCCCCTCCATCTGGGCTTCATCCATTTCTCCTTCTAGGTATTCAGATGTAACTCTGCTTCTCCAAACCTGTGCAAACACATTATCCAGGAGCCTTGGGGACAGCTCTGGATGTGAATGGTCACAACCGATAAAAGAAGGGGTGGCCAAGTAATTTGGGAAACTCTAAGTTCACTCAAGTTACACAGCTCTGCTGTTGGCTCAGACAGCTAAGAATCCACCCACAATGCAGGAGACCTGGGTTTAATCCTTGGGCTGGGAAGATCCCCTGGAGGAGGGCATGGCAACCCACACCAGTATTCTTGGCTGGAGAATCCCATAGAGAGGAGCCTGCCAGGCTAGAGTCCATGGGGTCGCAAATAGTCAGACATGACTGAGCAACTAACCACACAGGTTCACTCAAGTTACACAGCTCTGCAAACTGCAGGACTTTTCAGATCCTTTAATATGCTAATGTGCATTGCAAATTCACAAAGAAGGAGCCAAGAATCCAGCGTCTCTTAAACATCTTTAACCAAGTTTCTCCCCCAACCTGAGCTCTTCAGGCTGCAGAATGCAAATTAGAAAACATTGTTCTAATTGAGAAGGGTCGGGCCAGGCTGGAGAAGGGGCAGGTTGAGGGAGGTGGGGTTTCCCTCGTGTAGCCTGTGGTGGCTGTGAAGAGGTGAGCTGTGGTCATACCTTCACCCTGGGGCAGGCAAGCTATGGAAAATAAAAAGAACACGTGATACTGCATTCATCTGGCCTTGCTTTCCTGGGAGAGAGAGGAAGTGGGTCTTTACACAAAGCCTCTGCTGGGGGCAGCATTCCTTGCTGAGTAAGTCTTGGGAGCTGAGGGACTCACCAGCAGTTCTGGACTTCTCAGGAACTGGCATCCCATGGGCCCTGGCCTTACCCAGGCTTGGTGTTGGGGCTGAGGCTGGAGTAAAGGCTGGCTCAAATGCTGCCTGTCAGAATAGGCCAAGGCTTGGAGTGAGGCCCTGAGGCTGAAACAAGAGGTGAAAGCACTGATGGGCTGGCAGAGTGTAAGGGTGATGGTGAAGGTTCTTTCTGCTTTTTAGGGGCACCTCCTAGAAAATCCCATGGACGGAGGAGCCTGGTAGGCTGCAGTCCATGGGGTCGCTAAGAGTCGGACACGACTGAGCGAATTCACTTTCACTTTTCACTTTCATCCATTGGAGAAGGAAATGGCAACCCACTCCAGTGTTCTTGCCTGGAGAATCCCAGGGACGGGAAGCCTGGTGGGCTGCTGTCTATGGGTCACACACAGTCTGATACGACTGAAGCGACTTAGCAGCAGTAGCAGCCTTGGCATCAAAACCACCAAGGTTCACACAGTTACCTACCCCTGCTTCTACCTGCTGCTCTACACCTGGATGCCAGAGGTCAGGGTGCAGGGGGACACAAGGACATGGGTGGTAGCTGTCCCCACACCCTGGGGTTCCTGGCCTGGCAGGTATCAATGGCAGCATCCCTGGCCTAGGTCTTTTCCACACAGAGGGTGCTCCCTGCATCCCACCTGGCTCTCCTAGCACATCGTGTATCGCTGTGGGCCTGGCGCTGACATCAGGGGGTGGGCCCAGCTGCAGGGACAAAATTTTACTGTCTATCAGCTGCCCCATGTGCTGTCTCTGCATGGGGCATGGTGGGCAGGTAAGAGGCACAGTGAGAGAATAGTGACGTGGCCACCGTCACACGTCAGTATCAGAGCACCTGAAAGGCCAGGTGTCTGTGGACAAAGATAAGCTGTTCAGGTCCCTGGAGAGAAGCTGAGGGCTCCTCCCCAGTGGAGGAGAGACATAAGGTAACTCGGTACTTCCTGGAATGGGTTTTGTCGCACTCTTCTGTACCAAGATCGCTGAAGCTCGGATGGCGGGTTTAGGGGAGAAAGAAGGGTCTGCCATGGAGAGAAGGGGAGAGACATGGGTACACACATGTTGAACTGATTGTTAGAATGGTTGGAATAAAGATCTGAGTTGGAGCCTGAACAAAATAGCTGGGTATGAGGACATAGAGCTCACCTCCCCCCACAAACACACCAAAAACACATCTACGTGTACAATAAGCCTCTCAGAATTCTATCTGGAAACTGGAAGAGTTCCTGTGTAACCAAGGCTACGAAAAGATTCCCACAGAATCAGGTAGGACGGGAAGAAAAGCACTGGGTGAGCACCTGTGACCCTGGGAGGGGACTGAGAAGGAAATCTGATCACACGAGTGGACACTCATCCTGGGGAGTGAGCGGGTGGAGCCACAGACTGGACGTTCCAGTCCTAGGGTCCCACACAGAAGGGACAAGCCCTTGTGGCTGCCTGGAGAACCAGTGGGACTGACAGAAATGCTGGCAGAGCCTAGACTCCACTCATGAGGAGTACATGGGTGCTGACCTGTCAATAGACAGGGCAGAGAGGTCTGCCCTAGCAACAACCACCTCACCCGATCTGAGCGAATGCCCGGCCCCACTCAGTCCACACCACAGCCTGGCACTGGGTCTAGGACAGCCAGGATCTGGGAACAGAGCGTCTAGGGATGCAGAGGCGACCCGGGGGCCTGGAGTGTGTGTGGTCCAGGTGGGGCAGCAGTGGCCGCTGTGGCACCTGCTCTAACAGCATCACATGGTCTTATAATAGCTGTAAATGGAGTACAATATGTAAAAGTTTTGATTCACTATGTTGTACGCTTTTAACATATCATATACTAACTATACTTCAATTAAAAATTATGAAAATGAAACTTTAAAAGAGGGAGACATTGGTCCCATCCACTGCCACCTCTAAAGTGGGGAACTGAATGTAGTGTCCCCTAGGCCAGGGGGTTGCTCATCTGACAGGGAAGCAGAACTGGCCGATAGCTGTACAGCTGTGCCATCTCATATAATCCTCCCTGAGGACGAAGAACTCCTCTGGGTCTGGAAGGAGAGAATGAGCTTGCCTGACTTCTAGCTTCCTGATGTTCTACCACTACCTACAAGCAGGAGGTCCCTGGTGGGGACCTGAAATCCCACTTTTCCTCCCCATCCCCATTCTCCATGCTCCTTGCTCTCTTATATGGGGTCCTGCACTGAAGACTAAAAACCAGTTTACCAGTTTCGGTTTGTCATCAGTTTGCTGTGCATCTGCAGTCTCCCTCCCTTTCTGATCTTAGTGTCTTCGTTTATACAATGACGGTGTTCATACCAGTTGGTCTCTAAAGGGCCCTTTGTGAAAAACATCACTGGAAGTACTGAACTAGAAGTCCAGGTTTCTGATTTGATTCCTAACCTTGCCACCTGCTAGCTGTGGGACCTTAAACAAATCCCTTTCTTCCTGTGAGCCTTGGTTGTTTATCAAGTGGAAGCAATAATCCTACTCTGGCCTATTTTGCAGAGCTGATAAGAAGCAAATGAGATACTGGATATGAGACGCCAGGCCTGTGGGAGGCAAACATTCGTCAAACTCTTTCATGGTACTCTGAGCAACACAATCTCAAATCAGATTCTTTGGTACATCATGGTGCAGTGAGTAGGAATTCTGAATATCTGGGGACCAGTTTTCTAGAGCAGTGCTACCAATAGAACTTTCTGCACTGGCATCTGTGTTGCTGAATATGTAACCACTAGTCACATGTAGCGGAGAAGGCAATGGCACCCCACTCCAGTACTCTTGCCTGGAAAATCCCATGGACAGAGGAACCTGGTAGGCTGCAGTCCATGGGGTCCCTAAGAGTCGGACACGACTGAGTGACTTCACTTTGACTTTTCACTTTCATCCATTGGAGAAGGAAATGGCAACCCACTCCAGTGTTCTTGCCTGGAGAATCCCAGGGACTGGGGAGCCTGGTGGGCTGCCGTCTATGGGGTTGCACAGAGTCGGACACGACTGAAGTGACTTAGCAGCAGCAGTCACATGTAGCTATAGGGCTCTTCAAATGTAGCTAGTGCAACTTGGGAACAGGATTTTAAGCTTTTAGTTAATTTGGATTTAAATAGCCACATCTGTTAAAAGCCTTCTGTATTGGGTGAAGCAGCTGAGGTAGACAAATGCATAGATTTCTTAACTTCGGCTGCACAGTAGAGTCACTGAGGTGCTTGTAAGATAACCAATTCCTGGGCCCCACCTCCAGACCAAACCCATTGGAACATGGCTTGAGGTGAGGATTTAGTGCCAGTAGTTTTAAAGTTCCCCAGTTGGGGACTTCCCTAGTGATCCAGTGGCTAAGACTCCATGCTTCCAATGCAGGAGCCCAGGTTCGATCTCTGTTCAGGGAACTAGATCCCGCATGCTGTAACTAAGAGTTCACATGCAGCAATGAAGACAGAAGATCCTGTGTGCCGCAACTAGGACCTGGCACAGCAAAATAATAAATCAATAAAAAATATTAAAAAGAAAACTCCCCAGGTGACCCTACTGTGCAGCTATAGTTGAGACACACTGCTTATCAAATCTTCCTGAAGATTGAAATCACCTATAGGACTTGTTAGGCTTCTAGAATCTGTCCAGACTTAATGGCAGGGGGGGTCTAAGAATCTGTTTTTAACAGCCTCCCAAGTGATGCTGATAGTCATGGTCAAGATCTTCTAAACTGGATCATCGTTACTGTTACGGTTGGAATTGAGTAAGGGAGAGACACCGTTGAGTCTAGAAGAGTCATCTCTTTCCTCTGTTGGACAAAGGTGGACCCTGACTCCCCCGTTCCATGTAGAACTAACCATAAATCCCAGAATGTCACAAGAAGGATCTTAGAGAACCGCTAGTGCAGCTCCCTCAGTTTACAGGTGGGTCTAAGAAGAGATACTTAAGGCAGGTGTGAAGGACTTTCTGAGTTGAGGTTCTTGGAGACCCTGACTCCAGGGCCCTTGTGAAGATGCAGGTCTTTCCCTGGTGGTCCTCTCCTTCTGCATTCGTGCTGTCCTGGCAGTGCAGAGCCCAGCAGCTGTATTTCCCTGTGTCTGCACCCACGGAGTCTCTCAGCTGAACTGACTGTGCTGGCTTCATTCTGGGGTGCTAGCTTGGGTGGGCAGGAGATGGGCAAGAGCTGAGACACCTAGTGAGCAGCATTTGTTCAGCTGACAGTCCCCTTCCCCAGCTTTTATCACTCCACCCACTCAGTCTTCCCCTCGTCCCCAGTCAAGCTGTCGGGATTTGTATTGGTCTCTGGCCCTACCCACCATGGCTTGCAAGATATTAATTTCCTGGCCAGAGATGAACCCAACACGCACGGTGTCCTAACCACTGGATGGCCAGGGAATTCTCCCCACCCACAGTTTGACCAGCTCTCCTATCCCACTGGCCTCAAGTACAGCTTCTAATTGGTCCATCTACCACTCCCCTCCCCACCACCATCATTGACCTTGCCCACACTTTGCAAACGGAATTTCACAAATCCCTTTGCCCTTCTTGGCTTCTTGCTTGTGTCCCTTTGTTCAGGCCAGCAAATGCCCTCTGAATACCTCCATCTGCCAAAAGAGGCAGAGTCCCAGGAAATCTTATTTTAAGAGACTCAATCGAGAGAGGACAAATCTGAACTGTTTTTATTTCCCAGCCTCTGCCCAATTTTCCCCTGGACTCAAAGGGGCAACACTGTGGGACCAATTTTGCCTTTATTCCTGCCTTCCCTGTGATGGAGTCCTTGACAGAAGGATGTCTCCAGCCTGGCATCCAAGCACCGACAGGTCATTCTTCTTGGCCTTACCACTGCCACATTTCTCCCTACAGGCAGTATTTGCTGCCTCGAGCAGATACGCTGCTGGTGGAATTACCACGTGCACACAGAAACTAGAGAGTAGCCCCAGCTCTCTGGAACTAGAAAAAAGCCCTTGGAGGATATAAAGCCTCAAAAGAAGCCTACGCACCTATGGTCAATTAATCCATGACAAAGGAGGTAAGATTATACAATGAAGAAAAGATAGTCACATCAGTAAGTGCTGCTGGTTGCACTGGACAGCTACTTGTAAAAGGATGAAATTAGGACATTCTCTAACACCATACACAAAAATAAACTCGAATGGATTACAGACCTAAATATAAGACCAAAACTATAAAAAACTCTTAGAGGAAAACATAGGCAGAACGCTCTTTGAGATAAATCACAGCAAGATCTTTTTTGATCTGTCTCCTAGAGTAACAGAAAAGCAAAAACAAACAAACCGGACCTAATTAAACTCAAAAGCTTTTGCACAGCAAAGGAAACCATAAACAAAATTCAAAGACAACCCACAAGATGGGAGAAAAATATTTGCAAACAATGGGACCAACAAGGGATTAATCTCCAAAATTTACAAACAGCTCATGCAGCTCAATAATGTTATAATTATATTTTTTTAAAAAATCAAAAAATGGGCAGAAGATGTAAACAGACATTTCTCCAAAGAAGACATAAAAATGGCCAAAGAGCACATGAAAAGATGCTCAACATCATTAATTATCAGCAAAATGCAAATCAAATCTATGATGAGAAATCACCTCACACCAGTCAGAAAGGCCATCATCAAAAAGTCTACAAACGAATGCTGGAGAGGGTGTGGATAAAAGAGAACCCTTCTACAGTGTTGGTGGGAAGGTAAATTGGTGCAGCCACTATGGAAAACAGTATGGAGGTTCCTTAAAAAAAAACTAAAAATAGAGCTACCATATGATCCAGCAATCCCACTCTTGAGCATACATTTAGACAAAATTCTAATCCAAGAAGATACATGTGCCCTCAACATTCTTAGCAGCAATATTTCAATAGCCAAGATGTGGAAGCACCTAAGTGGCCATGGACAGAGCAATGGATATAGAAGATGTGAGAGGCAGTGGAATATTACTCAGTCAATAAAAGGAATGAAATAATGCCATTTGTACAACATGGATGGATCTGGAGATTATCACACTAGGTGAACTAAGTCAGATAAAGACAAATATCATATGATATTGCTTATATGTGGAATCTAAAATAAAGGCTACAAATGAACTTATCTATAAAACTGAAATAAAGTTACAGATACAGAAAATAAACTTGTTGTTACTGGGGGTTGGGGAGGATAAATTGGAAGATTGGGATTGACACACACACACTACTAGATAAAAAGAGATAACTATTGAGGATCTACTTACAGCACGAGGAACTCTACTTAATACTCTGTGATGACCTATATGGGAAAAGAGTCTGAAAAAGAGTGGATATATGTATTTGTATAACAGATTCGCTTTGCTGTACACCTGAAACTAAGACAACATTGTAAATCAACCATACTTCAATTTAAAATTTTTTGTGGAGGCTTCTTCATGTAGACATCCTCCATCAACTCAGTCTCCAGCCCCTCTCTCCTTCCCAGAGGACACGGGTAGAGCTGAAAGTTCCAAGCTTCTAACCATGGTTTGCTCTTTCTGGTGACCAGCCCTTATCCAGGAGCCCACAAGAGTCACCTCGTTAGAACAAAAGACACTCCTGTCACCTGGGAAATCCAAAGAGCTCTAGGAACTCTGTTGGGAACTGGGATCAAAGACCAAACATTTTAAGACGCTTCCAGTGCACCTATCACTTGGGAAATTCCGAGGGTTTTTAGGAACTGGTGTCAGGAACTGAGGACCGGTGTATATTTTTTTCTGTTATTTCACTACTGTATAAAAGGTCTCCCTGGTGTCCCTGGTGGGTTAAGTATCCTGGGAGCCCCTCCTAGCCTTGGAGGGAAAGGATGTTGCAATGGTTTGGGAAAGTCTTGGTACTTTGAAGAGGTTTATTCTGAATTACTTACATGGAGAACACTTAACAGTTCAGAGAATTTTACCACCCACATTCTGGTTTAAATCTTGCCATAGCCCAGAAGAGCACCCAATGAGCATCATGACCCTCTTTTTACAAGAAACTAAGCCTCTGAGAGAACAGTTGGACTCAAAATACTGAAGAGGCGGCCTGGAACTGTGCTCCCCAGCCTTTTTGGCCTAGTGGACCGGTTTCGTGGAAGATGATTTTTTCACAGACTGGGAAGTGGTGGGGGTGGTTTCAGGGTGATTCACGCACGTTACATTTATAGTGCACTTTAAGCTAATGCTGTTACTGATCCGACAGGAGGTACTGGGGACCAGAGGCTGGGGACCCCTGGCCTAGACACTGAGGTCTGGCATCTGAAAACAAAGATTCCCTGAGGAGGTACTCTCTAAGCCACTCCAGATAAGCAGAGGTGAGCCTGGACAAGCTGATGGTACATGGCGTTTAGAGCTAGAGGTGTTAGCCTTTGAATCTTTGCTCTGCTACACACTAGCTGTGTGACCTTGGCCAAGTCACTAAATTTCCCTGAGTCCCATTTTCTAAATTTAGAAAATGGGAACAAGAACCCCTGCTTTATAGAACTATTATATGTATTAAGTAATAAATGTGAAACACTTAACACAGTGCCTGAAATATGACAGAAGTTCAATAAAGAGTTATCATGAATAATTTATTCATTTCCTACTGGTGCTGTAACAAACTCAGTGGCTTAGAATGACGTAAATTTATTATCTTATAGTTCTGGAGGTCAAAAGCCTGAAATGGTTCTCATGGGGCTAAAACTCAGGTGTCAGCAGGGCCTCGTGGAAGATGTTTGTCTTTTCCGATTTCTAGAGGCTGCCCATATTCCTTGGCTTACGTTCCCCTTTTCTCTGTCTTCAAAGCCAGCCTCGTTGGACCAAGTCTTCATCGTGGTGCCACCTCTCTGATCCTCTCCTGTGAGTCCCTTTGTTACAGACCAAGTTTGTTTTTTTCAGTGAATAGACGGTCAAGCACTGTGACGCCACTGGAGTTTGAGAACAGGAAGACCAAGTCTCAAATTCACATCCCAAAGGCAAGGGGCTCGGAGTGTCTACAGGATGAAAAATAAAGAAGCAGCTTGGTCTGAGGCATGGGGAAAGGTGATTCGGAAAAGGTTCAGTAAGTATTATTCTGTACAGGCGTAACTAGGCCACATGTTCTAAACATGGCGTTTTCCACCCTCTGATGTCCAAAGGTCACTAGCGATTGCCCAGTTGAAAGGTCTGTGGTCCACCCAATCTTCACCAGCTCAGCTCAAACTAGACATGGCTGATTCCAAGTCCTAGAAAATAACTTGGGCAAACATCTTATCCTTTAGGCTTCATGATGCTTGGGGGACATGCAAGTTTTACGATGACCTGGATTAGTGAAGGTAGGTGAACCGGATTTAACCCAAAGTTTCATTTCTTCCATGTTTAAGGATCCTTGTGATTACATTGGGCCCACCTGAATGAATAACCCAGCACACTATCCTTATTTTAAGTCAGTTGACCAGCAACCTTAACTCTATCTGTGAGCTTAATGCCTCTGCTATATAAGGTTCTGGGGATGAAGATGTGGACATCTTTGGGAGGCCATAGTATATTTTTTAAAACTAAAGCTAATGTTTTAATAGGCAAACCTCTATGGATAGGAGCCTTCAGTGAATCAACCAATCAGTGAGCAGGATAAAAGAGGGGCCAGGAACACTGGCTGGTTCTTTGATTGCCCCAATTGAGAAGATCTTATCAGAGCAACCAGCTGGGGGTATCTCTGGGACTTGGGTCTGAAACCCTATTTGGTCTGGAGTTAAAATGTGACCACTGACTGGGATAGAGCAGCTCCCAGTGCTAGGGTTGTCCTGGCTGGATTCAGCCAGTACCCAGAGCAAGCCCTGATTACAGGGTGGCTGCAAACACTTCACTAGCAGAGGCCGGACCTCCCAGGATGGAGATTCTTAGATGCTACCTCTTTATTCCTCATCTTGTTGTCTCTGGACCTCCGTTTTTGTACTTATAAAATGAAGAGGTTGGAAAACCAAGATTTTCCATTTTAAAAAACAAACCAATGAATAGACACACTCTGGATAACAGAACCCTCTCTAGACATGTTGAGAAAAAAAAGGGGGGTGGGATCCTTCTGGTTGAAGAATTGAGGGGGCTGTAGACTCACCCAACCAGCTTTTCAAACATTACTCTCCTCGTCTCTTGTCCTGACCCCAAAGTAGGCAGTAAGGCGATAGAATGGATTCCTTCAGGCATCATTTTTAAATTTCTGGTCTGGATGAGCTCTCAAGGATCATTCTCAGTGCCCATGCTCTAAATGTATGACCACATCACCTCCAGTATCCCCATCCTCCAACTCCTTCCCCTTCAAATAAACCCTCCAGTCTCAACAATTAACCCTTTCTTAAACTGCTGCCTTATTATCAAGAGGGTGCCTGCCCTTCCCTTCCATCTGAGGCTCTCTAAAGAGCATCTGATAGCACCACATGGGAATACCTGGTGCCAATGACCAGACACATCTGGGAGAGGACATCTGGGGTGATGCAAGCTCTCTAAATCCTATTTCAGCCACAGCTGAAATCTCGCAGAGATTGTTACGGCCCCAGCCTCTTCCTGGGATGGTTAGAAGCAGAGAGATAGAAGAACGTCTCCCTGGGGACTGAGCCTCCCCTGAGCATTTACTGACTGTCAGAAATCCTTCAGGCTGTATGCCTGATGGAGCCCTACAACTGTTGATCTTTGTGAGAAAAATCAGAGATTCTTAGAGAGGGGCTTCCTTGGTGGCTCAGATGGTAAAGAATCTGCCTGCAATGCAGGAAACCCAGGTTCAACCCCTGGGTTGGGAAGATCCCCTGGAGAAGGGAATGGCTACCCACTCCAGTGTTCTTGCCTAGAGAATCCCATGGACAGAGGAGCCTGGCAGGCTATAGTCCATGGTGTCACAAAGAGCTGGACATGACTGAGCAACTAACAGAGTCATAGAATCTAGAAATAAACACTTCTAGATGCTTAGATTTACATAATCTTGGTATGATCAAGTATAATCAAGTTCCTTTAAATTAATAGTGCTACCACTTATTGAGTGTTTGTGTGTGAGGCTCCAGGCCAGATGTTTATATCAGTTCAGTTCAGTTCAGTTCAGTCGCTCAGTCGTGTCCGACTCTTGTGACCCATGGACTGCAGCACACCATGCTTCCCTGTCCATCACCAACTCCCAGAGCTTACTCAAGCTCATATCCATTGAGTCAGTGATGCCATCCAACCATCTCATCCTCTGTCATCCCCTTCTCCTCCTGCCTTCAATCATTCCCAGCATCAGGGTCTTTCCCAAGGAGTCAGCTCTTCACATCAGATGGCCAAGGTATTGGAGTTTCAGCTTCAGCATCAGTCCTTCCAATAAATATTCAGAACTTATTTCCTTTAGGATGGACTGGTTGGATCTCCTTGCTGTCCAAGGGACTCTTAAGTCTTCTCCAACGCCACAGTTCAAAAGCATCAATTCTTCGGTGCTCAGCATCTTTATATGACCAACCTAGACAGCATATTTAAAAGCAGAGACATTTCTTTACCAGCAAAGGTCTGTCTAGTTAAAGCTTTGGTTTTTCCAGAAGTCATGTATGGATGTGAGAGTTGGACTATAAAGAAAGCTAAGCACTAAAGAAAGATGTTTATATGCATTATATAAATTAATCATTGAAACTACTCTATAATTCTATGATTAACTGTTATACCCACTCTACTCACAAATAAACTGAGTCTTGGTTTTGTTAAATCTTATCAGTGATCATAGGAGCCAGGTTTTATTCTGTCAGATTTCAGAGTTCCACACACTGAACCACAGGTGAACCCCAGACTACTAGACTTCATAGTTTCTGACTTTCAGACCAGATAGGCTTGTTGGGTCTGGAAGAGACATGGGAGATAATGCACACAGTCCGTCCTTGTCACTATGAAATAAGGAAGCTGAGCTCAAAGAGGTGACAGGACCCAGCACAGAGAGTGGGCCACAGACAGTGAGGGAGGAGCTGGGCTGTGTGCTCTGTTCCAGCATCACTCCAGTGCTGTCAAGAGACACTCCTGGGAAAGAAGAGGCAAGGTTGGGGCAGGGAGTCCTCAAGAGGACTGGGGAGGAAAAAGATCTGCTGAGATGGAAGAAGTCGTCCATACCTGACGTGACTCAGATGAGCAGACACCAGGACAGGAAGCAAGAAGCTCTGGGGTCCATGGTGGAGCCGCCTGGAACTGAGATGCTGATGCAGCTGTGGGCCTGCAGGGGAGAGATGGCAAAAGCAAGGTGTGATTAGGGAAGTGGGAGGGATCCCTGGGAACAGCAGGGGAGGAGAGGGCTAATTTCAAAGGCAAATCAAAGTTCTGGTTCCTCCAGTAGGCTC
Organism: Bos indicus x Bos taurus; assembly: GCF_003369695.1. NCBI lineage: Eukaryota > Metazoa > Chordata > Mammalia > Artiodactyla > Bovidae > Bos > Bos indicus x Bos taurus. Next base: position 48,378,841 of record NC_040082.1, read on the forward strand.
CACACACAATTATTTTCTCTGTGTTCCCCCTGCTAAGGTGAATGGAGCCATTCAGAGGCCTAGCTCAGTGAAAAACGGCCCTGCAGCTCTGCAAGGTGGGTCCCAAAGGGCAGACAGGTGGACCTAGGAGGCAGCTGGAGGGGCCACTGCAGGTCACTAGAGGGCCATGAGGGAGCCTGAAGGACAGGAATACTTGAGGACAAAAAAAATGTGTGTGGCTAGCAGGGAGGGGTTTGACTGGACTTAGAGCAGGGTCTGGCTACTGCCTTGGGGCCAGATCTCCTGTTGCCTGCTTCAAGAGAGCCAGTGACCTGAGAATAGTCTTAATATTTTAAAATGGTTAGAGAAAATATTTGATGACGTATGAAAATATGTGAAATTCAAATTTTAGTGTCCATAAATAAAGTCGTATTTGAAAACGGCCACACTCATTCTTGTATGTACTGTTCAGGGCTGCATTTGCACTTACGACAGCAGACTATAGCCCACAGAGCCTAAAATATTTACTGCTACCTCTGGGCTTCTCTGGTAGCTCCAACAGTAAAAGAATCCACCTGCAATGCAGGAGACCTGGGTTTGATCCCTGGGTTGTGAAGATCCCCTGGAGAAGGGAACAGCTACCCATTCCAGTATTCTTACCTGGAGAATTCCATGGACAGAGGAGCCTGACAGGCTACAGTCCATGGGTTGCAACGAGTCAGACACAACTGAGAGACTTTCACTTCACTTCACAGACAGGAAAACTTTGTCAGCCCTGGCTCTAAAGGTATTTTTCATGCCATTTGCAGCAACATGGATGGAGCTAGAGATTATCATACTAAGTGAAGTTAGACAGAGAAAGACAAATATCATATGATATCACTTATATGTGAAATCTAAAAAACACACACACACCATACAAATGAATTTATTGACAAAGCAGAAACAGACTCACAGACTTAGAAAATAAATTTATGGTTCCCAAAGGGCAAAGGTGGGGCAAGGGATAAATTAGGAGTTTGGGATTAGCATATACCCACCACAGTGTACTGTATATAAAATAGATAACCATCAAGGACCTACGGTTTAGCACAGGGGGCTATATATGCTCAGTTGCTCAGTCATGTCTGACTCTCTGACTCCTGGACTGTAGCCCACCAGGCTCCTCCTCTGTCCATGGGATTTCCCAGCAAGAATATTGGAGTAGGTTGCCATTTCCTCCTTCAGGGGACCTCCCCGATCCAGGGATCAAATACACATCTCCTGCAGCTCCTGCATTGGCAGGCAAATTCTTTACCACTTGAACCCCTGGGAAGCCCATAGCACAGGGAATTCTACTCAATATATAATATTTTGTAATAACCTAAATGGGAAAAGAATCTGTAAAAGAATAGTATATGAAATGTGTATAACTGAATCACTTTGCTGTACATCTGAAACTATACAACTCTGTAAATCAATTATACTCCAATATAAAAAAAAGTATAGTATTTCTATAAACTAGTGTAACTTGGGACTCCCCTGGTAGTCCAGTGGTTAAAACTCTGCATTTCCAATGCAGGGGACACAGCTTTGATCCCTTGTTGGGGAACTAAGATCCCACATGCCACACAGCATGGCCAAAATATAAATATTGATAAATAGATAAATAATTTAAAATAGTTTAAATAATGTGCAAATAAATTTTTCCTTGTCTATTCTTTTTTTAATAAATTTATTTATTTTAATCAGAGGCTAATTACAATATTGTAGTGGTTTTGCCATGCATTGACATGAATCCGCCACAGGATTCATGTCAGAATCTGCCACAGGATTCATGTGTTCCCCACCCTGAACCCCACTCCCACCTCTCTCCCCATCCCATCCCTCTGGGTCATCCCAGTGCACCAGCCCCAAGCACCCTGTCTCATGCATCAGACTGGTGATTCATTTCACATATTATAATATACATGTTTCAATGTCATTCTCCCAAATCATCCCTCCCTCGCCTTCTCTCACAGAGTCCAAAAGACTATACATCTCTGTCTCTTTTGCTGATGAGGTTCCATTTGACCAGTCCCTCCCCCAATACATAACCTCTTCCCCCAATACATGGCCCCTTCCCCTTGCCTCTGATGTTATTTATTAACTTGGTGTGTGTTTTTCCAGATTTTATTTCTACATTTATATAAGCACATGTGTATCCACAGAAAGATACAGGATTGTTTCATGAGTTCTTTTGTTTTCTGTATGTGGTTTTACACTGTAGATATTTTTCCTAAACTTGCTTTTTCGTTTTTTTTAACTCAACAATGAGCAGTAGCCCCCTGTATAGACCTACCGCTGTCCTTTTAAAGTGCTACCGAGTGGCCGATGCCTTGGTTCTACCACCGTTCATCTGTTGCTTTAGCAACAGATGTTAATTAGGCTGTTTCAGTAGCAGTCGTTTCCATTTTTTTTGCTACAGGAAACCATGCTACAGTGAGCAGGAACTAGCATTTCAAGGCTCACATAGCTACATTTACTCCAAGAAAATGTTTGTTAAAGGAAAAGAATATATTCAACACAGGCATGTCATGGATGGGTTTTCATTCACATATGTTTGTGACCTACGTGAACACGACCATGCAAGTCTTTCTAAACAGAGCCTGGTGGAGCCCTTGCTCTCCTGCAAAGTCTGGTCAACATTCTAACCAACATTCTGTGGTTTGTGAGCTGGTAGAAACCCTCCTGTCTCTTTGTTGAGACAAGACTCCCCATGTATATATGTTTAACAGTCATTCTTAGAAGGAGGGAAGTAGTGTGTAGCGGCAGGAGGCAGCAGAGCATGGGGGGCCTGAGGGGCTTGGGGTCTGGTGCTCACTTTGCCACTTTCTGTGTGACCTTGAGGAGCCTCTTCTTCCCTTTGGGCCTCAGTTTCCCCATCAGTTCCAAGAGGAGACACCTAGAGCTCCCGGTTTAACTCCCAGTTTCATGGGCACAGTGCTCTTAATGGAGGTGCTAGATGCTGGGCAAGTCACCACTTCATACTCAAGCTTTTGTTGACCATTCCCTAAGGGAGCAGTTTCACCAGGAGAGCAGCCATGTGTCCCAGATAATGAGCGTGGCGGAGCCACTCAAGATTCTGGGTCTAGACTGCAGGTCATTACACAATCTCAGAGACCCCCATCCCTCTTTGTCCCACAGCATCTAACTCAGTTTGTAATTTTATGATAATTTGTCATTGTTCACCTGCAACGCTCTAGGGTGTGAGCTCTGTGAAGCTGGGACCAGGTCTGCTTGGCTCCCACCTTGTTCCAGCCTCCTGCACGCTGCCTGGCACTTTGTGGGCACTAGACACACATGTGCTGAATGAATGACTGAATGAACTGCTCCAGGCTGGTTTCAACAGAGGGACATAGCCCAGCCTCTTCTCTAATCCAAGAGCTCCCAAAGTGGCAAGTAACAGAAAGGTGGGGAATAGAGGGGGGCAGGACATAAATGGTGGAGGAAACATCATGGAATTGGAAAGGTCACTGCCTTCCTGTCAGCCCTCCGAAGGGGTAAGGGTGGGACTAAACACTCATGGAATCTTAAAATTGTGGAATGTGTTTATTTATGGCTGCGCTGAGTCTTTGTTGCTTTGTGTGGACTTTCTCTAGTTGCATCGAGCAGGAGCTACTTTTCTGAAGTGGTTCGCAGGCTTCTCATTTTGGTGGCTTCTCTTTTTGAAGAGCACAGGCTCTAGGCGTGCAGACTTCAGTAGTTGCCGCACACAGGCTCAGAACTTGTGACACACAGGCCTCGCTTTTGCTTGGCATGTGGACTCCTCCCAGACCAGAAATCGAATCCATGTCCCCTGCACTGGCAGGTGGACCCCTAACCACTGCGCTACCAGTTTATTTTTCATTCATCCGAAGTGATGAATGAAAATCTACAATCAGTGGAGACATGAAGACAGTCATTAACCAAACACACAAGTAAATATATAAATACCAACTGGGGCCCAAGTTGTGATGAAAAAGGATAGGATTCCATGAGAGACAATGGAGAAGGGTGTATAAAGTGCACTGGAGGAAGGGCTGAAAGGAATTTCTGAAGAAGTGCTATTTAAGGAGAAACCCACAAGAATAATGAGAGCTAGTCAGGCAAGCTTTGAAGGAAAGCTCTCATTCCATGCAAATGGCCTCTTTCAATAGAATTGTGAGTGAGGCATGGGATTTCAGAATCCCAGAGAGATGACCTTAAAGTTACAGAGCCTTCATCTCACAGAATCTTGAAAGAAACAGATTCCTCAACAGCAAATGGAATCTTAGAATGTTACAGACTAAATCTTCACAGACAAATAGAAAGGCAATCTTGAGATCATTTTTTTCCCCCATCCCCTCCTCTCTACTAATGTACAGATAGTAACAAAACAAAAACTACACTGCAAGGTCACATAACCCAGCCAGAGTAGCTCCTGCCTCTTACTATTTACAGACCAGGATAACATCCATTTAATAAATAGTAATCATGGTGGTGGCAGCTTGGTGGTGGCTTAGTCGATAAGTCAAGTTCGACTCTTGCAACACCATGGACTATAGCCTGCCAGGTTCCTTTGTCCATGGGATTTTCCAGGCAAGAATACTGGAGTGGATTGCCATTTCCTTCTCCAGGGGATCTTCCCTACCCAGGAATCGAGCCAGGGTCTCCTGCATTGCAGACAGATTCTTTACTGACTGAGCCATAATGATGCTTAAATTGATAGTCTCTACCAAGTGCTAATTGCTGCTAAGGGATTTATATCATTATATCAGTAAATTCCAACATCAAACTTGCAAGGTAGATACTTTTATAATATCCATGTATTGTAACTGAAAAAACAGAATCTCAGAAAAATAAAGGGTTCACAGTTGCTCTGCTAGATGTGGTGGAACCAGACCCCTACAGCTTTGATGGTTATTTGCTTTTTAATTTAAAGACTATGCTCTAGAGACTTCCCTGGTGGTCCAGTGGTTAAAAATCTGCCTTCCAATGCAGGGGACAAGGGTTCAATCCCTGGTTGGGGAACTAAGATCTCACATGCCTCAGGGCAACTTAAAAAAAAAAAAAAAAAGCCTGCTCTAAAGCACTGTACTATGCCTCCTTTTCTAATTACGGTGGCTTTCAAGTCTGCTTTTTCCACCATGACCCTAGCTTTGCTGTGACCTTCTCCTTAGGGGTTAAGGGAATCTCGTAGTTCAGCTTTGCTGTGGGGTGATGAGCTGTCTGGAGGGTCCACAGTACATTCTCCAGTCGAAGAAGCCTTCTGAAGACATAGATGTTGTTGTTGCTGTTCAGTCACTTGGTTGAAAAGCTGGCTTTAAAAAAGCTGGCTGAAAACTCAACATTCAAAAAATGAACATCATGGCATCGGGTCCCATCACTTCATGGCAAATGGGAAGAAAACTGAAGACCTAGATGTGGTGTCAAATGTAAAAGAAGTGAGTTTGCTTATGAGACTCAAGAGACACAGTGAGAGAACCTGAGTTCGAGTCTGAGCTTGGGCACTAACTAGCTGTGTTATGTGACTCAGTCACGGAGCTTCCTGGGGTCTCAGGTTCCATGTCCTTTAGATGGGACTATAGCACCAGATCTGTCTGCCTCAACTGTGCTGAGATAATGGAGGCCAATGTGTTTCTTGATGTATGAAATACAGGTAATGATTCTACAGTTCAGGGGTTTCTCTTTGACAGTGTACACTGATTTCCTCTAAATGGAGGGTAATTTGGTAATATTTATCAGAAGCCTCAAAAAATATTCACTACTCTTTTTATTTGGAATTCAAGTTTTAGAAAATAATCTCAAAAGTGTGCTGAAAAAAACAGAATCAACCTAAACATTCAACATCAGGCAATTAGATAAGTAAATTATACTATTATCATGGAAAGGAATTTGATCCAGCTACTTAAATGTTTTGAATAACAATATTCAATTGCATGAAAAAATGTTTAAAATAAAGATTTATGGAGGATAAAGTAATATTTGCGAGACTTCCCTGGTGGTCCATCAATTAAGACTTTGCAGAGTGTTCGGGTTCAATCCCTGGTCAGGGAAATAGGAGCCCACAGGCTTCATGGCACAGTCAAAAATAAATAAATAAATACGACTTTTAAAAACAAGTTATTTGTTAAAAAAATAAAAATCAACTTATTAAAAAATATTTTCAATATGTTACAGTTTTTTTGCAAAGAAAAGTCTGTGTGTGGCACATAGTTCAGTTCAGTTCACTCACTCAGTCGTGTCCGACTTTTTGCAACCCCATGGACTGCAGCATGCCAGGCCTCACTCTCCACCACCAACTCCTGTAGTTTACTCAAACTCATGTCCATTGAGTCGGTGATACCATCCAACCGTCTCATCCTCTGTCATCCCTTCTCCTTCTGCCTTCGATCTTTCCCAGCATCAGGGTCTTTTCTAGTGAGTCAGTTCTTCAGGTGGCCAAAGTATTGGAGTTTCAGCTTCAGCATCAGTCCTTCCAATGAATATTCAGGACTGATTTCCTTTAGGATGGACTGGTTGGATCTCCTTGCAGTCCAAGGGACTCTCAAGAGTCTTCTCCAACACAACAGTTCAAAAGCATCAATTCTTCGGTGCTCAGCTTTCTTTATAGTTCAACTCTCACATTCATACCTGACTACTGGAAAAACCATAGCCTTGACTAGATGGACCTTTGTTGGCAAAGTAATGTCTCTGCTTTTTAATAATGTTATCTAAGTTGGTCACAACTTTCCTTCCAAGGAGTGTCTTTTAATTTCATGGCTGCAATCACCATCTGCTGTGATTTTGGAGCCCAAAATGGCTGCCACTGTTTCCCCATCTATTTGCCATGAAGTAATGGGACCAGATGCCATGATCTGAGTTTTCTGAATGTTGAGCTTTAAGCCAACTTTTTCACCCTCCTCTTTCACTTTCATCAAGAGGCTCTTTAGTTCCTCTTCACTTTCTGCCATAAGCGTGGTGTCATCTGCATATCTGAGGTTATTGATATTTCTCCCAGCAATCTTGACTCCAGCTTGTGCTTCATCCAGCCCAGCATTTCTCATGACAATATACAGCCTTGATGTACTCCTTTTCCTGTTTGGAACCAGTCTGTTGTTCCATGTCCAGTTCTAACTGTTGCTTCCTGACCTGCATACAGGTTTCTCAAGAGGCAGGTCAGGTGGCCTGGTATTCCCATCTCTTAAACAATTTTCCACAGTTTATTGTGATCCACACAGTCAAAGGCTTTGGCATAGTCAACAAAGCAGAAATAGAAGTTTTTCTGGAACTCTCTTGCTTTTTCAATGACCCAGCAGATGTTGGCAATTTGATCTCTGGTTCCTCTGCCTTTTCTAAAACCAGCATGAACATCTGGAAGTTCATGGTTCATGTATTGTTGAAGCCTGGCTTGGAGAATTTTGAGCATTACTTTACTAACGCATGACATCTGGTTCCATCACTTCATGGGAAATAGATGGGGAAACAGTGGAAATAGTGTCAGACTTTATTTTGGGGGGGCTCCAAAATCGCTGCAGATGGTGATTGCAGCCATGAAATTAAAAGACACTTACTCCTTGGAAGGAAAGTTATGACCAACCTAGATAGCATATTCAAAAGCAGAGACATTACTTTGCCAACAAAGGTCCATCTAGTCAAGGCTATGGTTTTTCCAGTAGTCAGGTATGGATGTGAGAGTTGGACTGTGAGGAAAGCTGAGTGCCAAAGAATTGATGTTTTTGAACTATGGTGTTGGAGAAGACTCTTGAGAGTCCCTTGGACTGCAAGGAGATCCAACCAGTCCATTCTAAAGGGGATCAGTCCTGGGTGTTCTTTGCAAAGAATGATGCTACTGAAACTCCAGTACTTTGGCCACCTCATGCAAAGAGTTGACTCATTGGAAAAGACTCTGATGCTGGGAGGGATTGAGGGCAGGAGGAGAAGGGGATGACAGAGGATGAGATGGCTGAATGGCATCACCGACTCAATGGACTTGAGTTTGAATGAACTCTGGGAGTTGGTGATGGACAGGGAGGCCTGGCATGCTGCAATTCATGGTGTTGCAAAGAGTCGGACATGACTGAGCGACTGAACTGAACTGAACTGGACTGAGATGAGTGCAATTGTGCGGTAGTTTGAGCATTCTTTGCCTTGTGTTTCATTGGGATTGGAATGAAAACTGACCTTTTCCAGTCCTGTGGCCACTGCTGAGTTTTCCAAATTTGCTGGCATATTGAGTTCAGCACTTTCACAGCATCATCTTTTAGGATTTGAAATAGCGCAACTGGAATTCCATCCCCTCCCCTAGCTTTGTTCATAGTGATGCTTCCTAGGCCTGCTTGACTTCACATTCAAGGATGTCTGGCTCTAGGTGAGTGATCACACCATCGTGATTATCTGAGTCATGAAGATCTTTTTTGTACAGTTCTTCTGTGTATTCTTGCCACTTCTTCTTAATATCTTCTGCTTCTGTTAGGTCCATTACCATTTCTGTCCTTTATTCAGCCCATCTTTGCATGAAACGTTCCCTCAGTATCTCTAATTTTCTTGAAGAGATCTCTAGTCTTTCCCATTCTATTGTTTTTCTTTATTTCTTTGCACTGATCACTGTGGAAGGCTTTCTTATCTCTCCTTGCTATTCTTTGGAACTCTGCATTCAAATGGGTATATCTTTCCTTTTCTCCTTTGCTTTTCGCTTCTCTTCTTTTCACAGCTATTTGGAAGGCCTCCTCAGACAGCCATTTTGCTTTTTTGCATTTCTTTTTCTTGGGGATGGTCTTGATCCCTGTCTCCTGTACAATGTCACGAACCTCCATCCATAGTTCTTCAGGCACTCTGTCTATCAGATCTAGTCCCTTAAATCTATTTCTCACTTCCACTGTATATCTGTAAGGGATTTGATATAGGTCATACCTGAATGGTCTGGTGGTTTTCCCTACTTTCTTCAATTTAAGTCTGAATTTGGCAATAAGGAGTTCATGATCTGAGCCACAGTCAGCTTCCAGTCTTGTTTTTGTTGACTGTACAGAGCGTCTCCATCTTTGGCTGCAAAGAATATAATCAATCTGATTTTGATGTTGAAAATCTGGTGATGTCCATGTGTAGAGTCTTCTCTTGTGTTGTTGGAAGAGGCTGTTTGCTATGACTAGTGAGTTCTATTGGTAAAACTCTATTAGCCTTTGCCCTGCTTCATTCTATACTCCAAGGCCAAAATTTGCCTGTTATTCCAGGTGTTTCTTGACTTCCTACTTTTGCATTCCAGTCCCCTACAATGAAAAGGACATCTTTTTTGGGTGTTAGTTCTAAAAGGTCTTGTAGGTCTTCATAGAATCGTTCAACTTCAGCTTCTTCAGCGTTACTGGTTGGGACATAGACTTGGATTACTGTGATACTGAATGGTTTGCCTTGGAAACGAACAGAGATTATTCTGTTGTTTTTGAGATTGCATCCAAGTACTGCATTTCGGACTTTTTTGTTGACTATGATGGCTACTCCATTTCTTCTGAGGGACTCCTGCCCACAGTAGTAGATATAATGGTCATCTGAGTTAAATTCACCCATTTCAGTCCATTTTAGTTTGCTGATTCCTAAAATGTAGATATTCACTCTTGCCATCTCCTGTTTGACCACTTCCAATTTGCCTTGATTCATGGACCTAACATACCAGATTCCTATGCAATATTGTTCTTTACAGCATCGGACCTTGCTTCCATCACCAGTTGCACCCACAACTGGGTATTGTTTTTGCTTTGGCCCTGTCTCTTCTTTCTTTCTGGAGCTATTTTTCCACTGATCTCCAGTAGCATATTGGGCACCTACCGACCTGGGGAGTTCCTCTTTCAGCGTCCTATCTTTTTGTCTTTTCATACTGTTCATGGGCTTCCCAAGGCAAGAATACTGAAGTGGTTTGCCATTCCCTTCTCCAGTGGCACGAAAGTTCTCCGTAAATGTTGCTATTATTGCTATTATAATACAGTAATAATACTGTGTTATGATAAAGAATGATGTGATGCTGTAAGCTATCTTTGGATTGTAAAATCATGGCTTTAATTTTTTTTCATCTTTTGATTATCTATAACGCACACCCATTATTTTTATAATGAGGAATGAAACAATGAGAAAAGTGGGTCTGTGATTTCTAAGCCTGTCTTCCTTTAGTACACTGCTTCCCCATCTCTTTATCCTCTCAGTGAGCTGCCTGCCCAAAACTAAGTGTCCTCGTAAGACCCCAGAGCAGAAAACAATCTTTGTGCCAAGTGAAACCCCTTATGTGCTTTTCCTTAGACAGAAGTGACCCTCGAGTCCTATGGAGAAATGCCAGGCACTAAAACAGGCTTTTAGAGGAGTGGTGGAGGAAAAGGTTCTTCCTGGTGGCCATGTGAGCAGTCTGGGGTGCCGTTCTCAAATGAATTTAAAGTGTGACCTGGGGGGACCCCCCTGGTGTTCCAGTGGTTAAGACTCTGTGCTTTCAATGCAGGGGGTGTGGGTTTGGTCCCTGGTCAGGGGACTAATATCCCACAGGCAGTGCAGTGTGGCCTAAAAATATAAATAAAAAATAATAAAATAAAATAGACCCAGAAATTCCCTGGTGGTCCAGTAGTTAGGACTCCACAGTTCCACCGCTGGGAACCCAAGTTAAATCCCTGGTCGGGGACCTAGGACCCCACAAGTTATGTAGTATAGCCAAACAGTTTTTAAAAAATAAAATCAGACCCATCTCTGGGACCACCCAACAGTGGCTCACCTCTCTGGATGGAGGCAGGCAGAACTAGGAACTGCCAGTAGGTGGCAGTATCTGACTGTCTCAAGCTTCCCCAGGGGGTGTGCATGCCTGTGTTCCTTGTCAGTGTCTGGAGTGAGTTGCCACACCTTCCTACCGGGGGTCTTCACCACCCAAGGATTGAACCTGCATCTCTTACCTCTCCTGCATTGGCAGGCGGGTTCTTTACAACTAGTGTCACCAACCAGATCTTGAACTTCTCTCTTATATCAGAGAAACCACAGTCCAGCGAAGGAAAGTGAGAAAGTCTGGAATCTCAGTCCCTTGTTCTGACCTGTGTCACAGCACCACAGCGTCTCTTAACACTTTTGGAAGGGCCACTCCGTGGAGGAGGGGGCTTGGGTCAGTGCCAAAGAGATGCAGTCATCTTAGCCTGCTCTCTCTTCCTAACACAGAAATCCTTTGTTTGTCTCCTTTCAGGCTTTGTTTCCACCAGCCAATGAGGCTGTGTGACATATGCTATTTCACAGTCCCTGCATGCTTAGCTTGTTTCCTTTTTTGCAGTTAAGAAATACACTGTTGGGCCTAAAAAAGCTTTCTCTGTATTTCAAACTATTTCCTTTGGACTAAAATTTCTTAGGATTAATTCCCAGAAATGAAATGATCGGCTCAGAAAGAATGAGTGATATATTAGACTTTTTTCTGTAGATCCGGGAATAAGGCCCTGGGCTCTGCAGTTAAGGGGACTTGGCTTTCACTCCTGCTCTCGGTCCCTTGGGCTGACTTTGGGCAAAGGCCATAATTTCTCCGAACTTCAGTTAACCTTACTGCAAATCCCTACACTTGTACACTAGATTCCACTCTTTTAAAAAAATTATTATTTATTTGACTGCACCAAGTAAATAAAGGTCTTAGTTGTTGCATGTGGGAACTTTAGTTGCAGCATTCGGGCTCTAATTCCCTGACCAGGGATCAAACTGAGGCCCCCTGCATTGGGAGCTTGAAGTCTTAACTACTGAACCACTAAGGAAGTCCCCTAGTTCCCACTCTTTGTCCATCATCTGTGCTGTCCCTCTCTATCTGATCATTCCCATCAGCACGTGAATATGCTGTGATGCCTCCAATCATTAAAAAAAAAACCCAGAACTCTCCCTTGACCCCATCCCCCTGCCAGAAACTGCTACGTATCTTTGCTGGCTTTTACAGCAAAGCTCCTGGAATACGCAGCCCATTCTGTAATCCTCAGCCCATTCCAGTCAAGTCTGTACCCGCGACAATCCAACGAGTCTGCTCTTCACAGCACAGGAAACAGTGCTTCCCGTGTAATGTAACATATCAGATAAGCCTAATTAGTTTGACATCTCCCTTTTTACAAGGAGAGAAAACAAATCTTTGGTACATTTGAGAGACCCTATGAAATATTTCAAATCTCAGAGTTAGTTCTAAGTCCAAAAGACTTTGTTGAGAATTTCATTTTGGAAAGTTTGTCAAAAATATCAAAAGTTTGCAAAACACTTGGTCAAAAAGGATCATAGGTCACTGTGAAAATATACTTAGTTATCCATTTAAATAATAATAACAATGACTTCATAGGCAAACATAGCAGGTTATATAGTTCTGAGCAAAATTTAGCTTTTTTAATATCCGGAGGACTAAAGACCTGATAAAGACAATGTAGAAAATAAGGTGTAATTTTGGCAAAATAAGCTCTACCTTTTACACTCACTTATTATCAAGAGCAGACCAATAGGAATAAGCCAATAAACAAATTAGCTTTATTTACTGTGGATTAATCCTAGATCATGTGAACCTGAAAAACATTTGGCTTAGTTTCTGTTATATATCGGGGAATATACTCAATTTATATAGTGCTTTTTTGATTTAAGCCAATTAAATAGGGCTCTTTTACAAATTAGTTTTAGCAACACCATCTGAATGTAGAAAAAAATACCATATCTATATTATAATGTACATACATAGATATCTACACAAACAGACACAAAGATCTCACAGTTTTCATTTTAAAACTTTAGTCCTTAATCAGGTGTAATACAAAACTCACTAGTTTGTAGAGATTATTATACCAAGTGAAGTAAGTCAGACAGAAGACAAATGTATGATATTGCTTATTTGCAGAATCTAAAAAAGGATACAAATGAGCTCATTTACAAAACAGAAACAGACTCACAGACAGAGAAAATAATCTCATTGTTATCAAAGGGAGGAGGTGGGAGATAAATCAGGAGTTGGGGGTTAACATATACATGCTACTGCGTACAAAATTGGTAAGTGGGATTTCCCTGGCAATCCAGTGGTTAAGACTTTCGATGCTTGGTCGGGGATCTAAGATCCCACACTTTCTGCACAGTCAAAAAAAAATGATAGGTAGGTAGATGGGTACAAATAAGTAACAAGAACCTACTGTATAGCACAGGGACTATATTCAATAACTTGTAATAACCTATAAAGGAACAGAATCTGAAAAAGAATATATAACTGAATCACTTTGCTATATGCTTGAAACTAGAGTCCCTTGGACTGCAAGGAGATCCAACCAGTCCATTCTGAAGGACATCAGCCCTGGGATTTCTTTGGAAGGAATGATGCTAAAGCTGAAACTCCAGTACTTTGGCCACCTCATGCAAAGAGTTGACTCATTGGAAAAGACTCTGATGCTGGGAGGGATTGGGAGCAGGAGGAGAAGGGGACGACAGAGGATGAGATGGCTGGATGGCATCACTGACTTTGATGGACGTGAGTCTGAGTGAACTCCGGGAGTTGGTGATGGACAGGGAGGCCTGGTGTGCTACGATTCATGGGGTTGCAAAGAGTTGGACACGACTGAGCAACTGAACTGAACTGAACTGAATGGTAAATCAACTATATGTCAATAAAAAGACAAAAAAAACCTCATTAGTTTAAAAAATAATATTGGAATAAATTGTATAGTCACTCAGAAGGCTAAATAAAGTCTTTCATTATTTGTGGAGAATATCTTTAAGACCTGTATTTGCCCTTGACAAGCAATTTTTAAAATTTCATTTATTTTTTAACTGAAGGATAATTGCTTTACAGAATTTTGTTGTTTTCTGTCAAACTTCAACATGAATCAGCCATAGGTATATATGCCTTTGACAAGCAATTTTAAGGATGTAATTTGAACAACAGAGTCCTTTAGGCAATTTGAGTTTAAAAATACCTCTTTTCCTTTTTTAAAATTTTTTTCTCCCATCTTGGGAATCAGAGATGGCTTAGGTAAGAGTTCCCAGAGAGGTTACAAGCCTTTTGAGATTAATAGGGATGGTTTTGGGATTCATGAAGAGGAATGGGTAGAATCTGAACTGCCTCTAGAGCTGCATTTACAATTGTGCAAAAATTTGTAAGATGTAACTTAAATGACATTGTAGATTGATCCACCCATCCAGCTGCATAATATCTGGTTTTAAAGGGGACTGTCATAACAGAAAGGGCAGTATGCAGGGGATAAATCTCAGGGTTACAAAAAGGAAGTTCAGAGATAGATGGACAGCTGGTAGGAGAACATTGTGGTGGACATTCAGAGGAACAGGAAGGAGCAGAGGAAGCTAGAGAGAGCACTCTCAGGAGCCTCAGAGATTTTTTCAATTTGGAAATGCTCTGAGATAATTGTGTTTCTCCCAGGGAAGTGGTTTTGGGTTCATTATATTTGGAGGCTCCCAATACCAATTGAAATAGGGTTCCTGTTATTTGTTGTTTTACATCCTTTTTCTAATTAACTGTGTGCTGCTGCTACTGCTGCTAAGTCACTTCAGTCGTGTCCGACTCTGTGCGACCCCATAGACGGCAGCCCGCCAGGCTCTGCCGTCCCTGGGATTCTCCAGGCATTTCCAATAAGCCCCAAGTTGGCCGATTTAATTGTAAATCATCCCAGGTAATTATAGTCCAGCAAAATAAACACTTGCAGGACTGGAGTACACAGTTGTTACACAGGAGTTCCAGGGAGGCTGCTCTACAGACTCACCTTTGGTGGTGGTGGTTTAGTTGCTAAGTCGTGTCCAACTCTTGCGACCCCATGGACTGTAGCCCACCAGGCTCCTCTGTCCATGGGATTCTCTACGCAAGAATACTGGAGCCTTACCTTTAGAGAGGAAAAATTTCATTTTTCCAAGAGTGATTACTCACCACACCAAAAGGGGAAACAAAGTCCTGAAAACTGGCACAGAGGACACTGAAATAGAATCGAACTTCTTCTAAGGAGGGAGGTTCAGGTACAGGACTTAGCACCACAAGGCAGAACCACCTAAGAAAACAGCAGAGCACAGTGAACTCTGGTAGGTGCTTTATTCCAATCCACGGTGATGCTGGAGTGAGGGCAGAGGCATGTCACTCTATCCCATTTGTCTGACCAGGTCAAAGAAAGAAGTGCAGAAGGCTGCAAATAAGAAAAGAGTTTATTTGGTCTTACGAATTGCTATTTGGGAGACACTGCTGCTGCTGCTGCTAGTCACTTCAGTCGTGTCTGACTCTGTGCGACCCCATAGACGGCAGCCCACTAGGCTCCCGAGTCCCTGGGATTCTCCAGGCAAGAAAACTGGAGTGGGTTGCCATTTCCTTCTCCAACGCATGAAAGTGAAAAGTGAAAGTGAAGTCGCTCAGTTATGTCCGACTCTTAGTGACCCCATGGACTGTAGCCCACCAGGCTCCTCCATCCATGGGATTTTCCAGGCGAGAGTACTGGAGTGGGGTGCCATTGCCTTCTCCCTGGGAGACACAGATTCCTGTAAAACTGAAATAGTGTTCCAAAGAAGAGAAAGAGTCAAGGGCTTATAATTACAGGCAAAAGCGATGAAGCTGGGAATTCCCTGGTAGTCCAATAGTTGGGACTGTGTGTTTTCACGGCCAAGATCAACCCCTGGTTAGGGAACCATGATCCTCCAAGCTGTGCAGTGTGGCAAAAAAAGAAAAAAAAAAAAAAAAAAAACTGCACTTGTACTAAAAAGCCATGAGGCTGGACTCTAACATAAGAAAGTAAGTATTTGTCCTTAAGGGATGGCTGTTTTAAGTTCTTTTAGGGTAAGGGTTTGATGAGTACCTGAGTATTAGCCTCTGGATGAAAATAGTTGTTCTGGACAAGAACAAATTCCATCAGATTCCATCTAGGCTAAGATAAGCATAAGTCACACTTTCTCAATGGCATCCAGGCTCCATATTTAGAGAGCTCAAACAAATACTAAGTCCATTTGGATTTTCCTTTCACAAGGGGGCTGCCCAGAGAGCTAAGTAAAAGATTATTTTGGGGTTAATATTTGATAAGCTAAGAGATAAGTGTTTGATTCAGGAGACTGAGTGCAGAGGCTTGCCCTCACCAATAGGGTAGAAATCATCCAATCCATTGAGGGACCTAATGGAACAAAAGGCAAATGAAGGGCAAATTCACTGTCTCTTCTTGAGCTGGAAAATCTCCCTGTTCCTGCCTTTATAGACGTCAGAAGCTATATCTTCTTGTCTCCCTGCTCATCCCTGTCCCTACCTTCCCGCCCCTCCCTCCCTCTGGCCCACTTCACTCCACTGGCCTCCTTGCTGCTCCTTCAACATTCCAGGCTTGCTCCAGCCCTGGAGCATTTGTTCCAGCTGTTTCCTCTGCTGAAACCCTATGTAACATTGCAACTTCCCCCACAGCCTGGGATACTTCATCTGCTTTTTCTTCTTTTGGTCCAAAGCACTTATCACCTTCTAACATACTGTCATGACTACTTACTGTGTATCTATCTCCCCTCTGCTGGAATGCAGATTCCATGAGGGCAGAGATCATTGTGTTTGCTGATAAAGTTTAAAATAGTGCCTGCTACAGAGGAGGTGCTGAATAAATATTTACTAATGAATTGTGAGGATTCAATGTGGCATTGCAAGTAAAGCATTTATAATGGTGCCTGGCTCATACAAAATTCTCAATAAATAGCAGATACTGTTATGATGCTTGAGGAGACCTCACCTCCATCCTTGCTTGGGCCAGCCAGCCTCCTTCCATCTCGGAAGGTGTTGCTTCTGAAGCCAAGCAGGACCCTGTGGGGCTCCCACATATAAATCCTTTCTGCATCCCCATTTCTTGTTTGTAGAAAAACAGGCTTTCATCAGCCTCCATGACCTTCCCTGAGTTCCAAGGGGGTAAGTTCAAACAGTTGCTAATCAGGGAAGGGAGGGGGTGTAGAAACAAAGGAGGAGCAGTGAAAATAGTGCAGTCTTGAGGCAGGGTCCTGGTCCTCCTGAATGAATATACATAGCAATACCTTTGAGTTATTCTGCAGGAACCCGTGTCCGGTAACACTTCTGCTGAGAGCAGATGTCATCTTAAGTTAATCGTGTAATTACTTATTTAAACCATTAATTACTTTAATTTCTTCTTAGTCTCCTACTAGATTCCATTCATCTTTTGGTCACAATTTAACACCACTCTCATTACGGCTGTCCCTTCAGGTCCCTACAACCCTACAAAGATGTAGGTTAGGCAGGATCCATCTGCCATTAAAGCATCTTTTATTGCTGCCAGATTGTAACTACATAATCTTTATATTAACAAAGACCTAACCATCTGTCTTCCATAAGAGTAGAGAAGCTCCCTGAGGGCAGGTCTGGGCTTCATTTACTATTTGTTTCCTGGTCTCCCAACTCAGTGCCCAGCATGAAGCAGGTGCTCAGTAAATGTTGGGGGAATCAATAGATGAACATACTCCTTGCTAGAGTTCTCTAAACTAATGACAGATTGAAGACAACATTTGGAAGGAGCTTTGATGATCCCTCTTTTGGTTGAGCAAATTGAAAATCAGAGCATCTAAGAGTCTTGCCTATGAAGACTCAGCAGCCCAGGATTGCCATCTTCCCATCAACGCAGAATTTCTAAGGGGTGGGTGAGGGTGGGAAGTACTTCTGATTTTACTACAGCATCACCTCCTGCAGGAAGTCATTACAAATCCTCTGGGGGACAGTCATTCTCAGTTCCTCTGGATTCCCAAAGTTTATCCCTTTCTAATTATTCTATGGTTCCCCCCACAGCCCCGAATTATAACTACTAGTCTGTCTCCCTTTCCTGGGGACTGTGCGCTCCCCAGAGCAAAGCTGGAGCAAGCGACCCTCCGGAATCACCTGGCCCAGGTTGGAATCCCCGCTCCACAACTTACTAGCTGTGTGACCTTCGTTTAAAAACTGGGCTTCTCTGGGCTCTCCTCTGGAAAGTGGCTAAGTCATGTCACAGACCTGATGAGGCTGTTGAGGAATAGAATTTGATCAGGCAGATTAAATGCTTGGCTTTAACTTTGTTAAGCTTCAAGGTCCTGTTTCTCAACAAAGCTAGGGCGAGCAGTAGGAATTTGGGGGAAAGCGTACAGAACTGGAGTCGGGAGCTCTGACTTTTGGTCCTAAATGGCCGAGTGACCTTGGCCAAGTCCGCCTTCCCTCCAGGTCGCGCGGGTCCCGGGACTGAGCTTGGACGGAGGTTCTCCTGGAGAGGCCCCTCCCGGCCGGTGACATTCTAAGATTCCAGGAGCGATTGAGTTTGGGGATGGGGGAAGGGTGGGGGTGGGGGAGGCGAGGCGAGCCCGATTGGCCCCCGCGCGCCACGTGTCCGGCCCGGGAGCCGAAGACTGTCCTGGCCCGCCCTTGCGCTGCAGCTGCTACAGCTCTGCTAACGGGCTCTGACCCAGCGAGCTCCGCGTCCGCGTGTCGGTCTGCCCTTCTGTCCGTCCGCTACGGGAGGCTTCCGCCGCGGGGTGAGTAGGTTGAGGCTGGAAACGGGATCGCTCCAGCGGAGCCCCCCCACCCAACTCATTGCGGGAGGTGGAGGGGGTGGGGTTGTAGGGACCTGAAGGGACAGCCGTAAACGCCCAGTCATCGCTGACCCACGCCTGCCGCCGGCTCCGGGGAGGGGCGCGGGGACCGGGAACTCGAGGGCGCGGTAACCCGAAAGGGTCGCGGGCAGCACGTGTCTGGGGCAGCGCAGTGGAGCAAATCCACGGCCGCAGGCGGGGAAGCGGAGGCGGAGGGCGCGCGGGCTGCGGCTTGGAAAGGAGAAAAGGAGAGGAGGAGGGAGGGGACAGGGGGTGCTGCTCTGCAGAGGGTGTGGAGGAGGGGCGGGGGGCCCCGGGACCCCTGCCGTGCGGGGCTTGAGAGACTTTGAAGGCCCGGGGTTGGAGGCACCTGGGTGGGGGTTTAAGGGCCCGCAGGGAAGGGTGTGGCTGGAGCCGAAGACTGGGCAAAAAGAATCAGACCCTGCGGCTCCACCTGCAATGGCTTGTGTGTGTCCCCGAGGGAGGGCCCTTTGTGTGCTGACCGACGAGGGGCAGGCTGTCCACAATTCAGGGCCCCGTGGACCCGCCCGCCCTCTAGGGACCACTCCTCTCTTCTAGAGGAGACTCCCAGCTGGGCTCCAGGGGCCTTGTGATGGCGTGGAGGCCCCACCCTTCCTCCTGATCCCCTCAGTCCAGGGTTGGCCTTTCCAAAGCTTGGGGGCCTCAGATGACACCTCATATACTAGCATGGGTGTGATTTTCCCTGAATCCAATCCTGGCTCCACCAGCAGCTTGCAGTGTGACCTTGAAGCCCTAGCATGCCCTTTCTGAGCCTCAGTTTCTGTCTCCAAGTCCAGAACTGAAAAACCCAGCCCCTCTCAGAGGAAGCAATGGCTGTGAAAATTGATTTGTCGGCTGCAGAGAATGATGACAGATTTGGGAAGTCTTGATAACAAGCTTGGGAAGCTTGGCCTACCCAGCTCGGCCTAGCAAGGGGAAGGGGCGGGGTGTGGTCCTTTGCTTCCTCCCTCCCCTTCCTTTCCTCTGAACCTTGGTGGGTCTTCACCGACAATTCCAAATTTGGACATAGGCCCCGGAGTTTGTAAAAGAGCTCTGGTTTCCCTGGTCCACCCTTTCCTCTCACTTCCTCTTCCTCCGCTACCCAAAGCACACCTTAAATTGCCGGCCGCACTGACCCAGCCTGTTATCATGACCTGCTTAGCCTCCACTTTGGAGGTGAATGGCCTCCCAGTTTCAGTTGTCATGGACCCTGCCCTTCTGGCTGACAAGCTCTGCACCAAGGCAGAGGGCACTGGCCTAGGGGTCAGTGAAAAGTTGGGTCACAGTTCCAGGTCGGGGTCCTTGGGCAAATCCCTTCCCGCTCTGTGCGTTAGTTACCCTTCTGTAGGAAAGTCTGCTGAACTGACTGACTGCCTCTTGCTGCGCTGGTGGTCTAGGATTCAACTGTTCTGAGCCTTAGGATTGTGGGGAATAGGGTGGGGCAGAGGCACCCATCCCCCTGGGCAGCTGTGACAGTCACTCATCCATCTTTCTTTGCCTTCCACTCTTTGTTCCTGAGGCCCAGGCTGCTGGGATACAGAAAATATTTGTGGTTTCTGGGTAAGGGCCGCAGCTGTTACTGAAGCAGACTCTGTCTTGGAGTGTGCAGAAGAGGGGGCTGCCCCTGGGAAGCCAGGGACCTGGCCTGTTGGGCTCATTCCTGAGACGGGGTCGGGGAGCTCTGCAGTGTTGGGTGCCCGCCAGCGTCTGGAACATCTGCACTGCAGCACCCAGAGGCGCTCCAGCCACACCCAGCCCCAGCCTCTGCCTTGCACTAGCCAGCGGGGCCCCAGGCACACTACTACCGCTCTGGGCCTTAGTCCCCTTCCTCTTTAGAGGGATAAGAGCTGTGCTCAGGGGACCCGGCTGGTCAAATGGTTTGCAGCTGCTGGGTCTTCATGCACCATTCTAGAATTTTCCACAGAGGTCCAGTCATGTCCCCAACCTCACCCCACCCAACCCCTCCAAGATGCTTCCTGGGTGAGGACAAAGCACAGGATGTGGTCTCGACCCTGATTTTCAACTTGCCTGTTCCTCTAGCTCCATCTCAAAAGAGGAGAAGAAGTCTTGGGTCAGGGAGCCTTTATTCATCCTTTAAAACATGTTAGTTTGGAATCCAGCCACACTCCCTTTCCTTTTGGGGTTGAGAAGCTCTCCCCAGAGACTGGCTAAGGAGGAATGCCTGAGCTTGGGTTCTCTGAGCCTCAGATCCCGCATCTGTAAAATGAGGGTGAGGTTGATATTCACCCTCACGAGATTATAAAATGGCTGCTGCTGCTAAGTCGCTTCAGTCGTGTCCGACTCTGTGCGACCCCATAGACGGCAGCCCACCAGGCTCCCCCGTCCCTGGGATTCGCCAGGCAAGAACACTGGAGTGGGTTGCCATTTCCTTCTCCAATTATAAAATGGCAGATGTGAAAAAGTGTTTTGTAAACTGAGAGCGCCCTGCCCAGAGAATCAGGTGCTACTGCTAGAATCTCAGAAGGGTGTGGTGCTTGAGGAAACAGATGACCTGAGCCTCGGGTTCCTCATCTACAAAACGGGTGTTTTTGTAAATAATAATAAAATAGTAACTTCTATTATTTATTGAACCTTCTAACTTACCAGATCTTGGCTGAACCCTTGATATATTGGATGCTGTTACCATGCCCTTTCTGCATATGTGTAAACTCAGTTATCAGATGTTTGGGGTAGAAAGAGCACTAACATTTACATAGGGTGTCCTGTGTTCCAGGATGTCTTCTAAGCACTGTTGTTGTTCTTTAGTCACTAAGTTGTGTCCGACTCTTTTGTGACCCTATGGACTGTAGCCCACCAGGCTCCTCTGTCCTTTGGGTTTCCCAGGCAAGAAGACTGCAGTGGGTAGCCATTCCCTTCTCCAGGGGACTTCCCTATCCAGGGATCAAACCCGTGTCTTCTGCAGTGCAGGTGGATTCTTTACCTCTGAACCGCCTGGGAAGCCCCCTTCTAAGCTCTAGATATGTGTTAACTTTTTTCACGCTCACCACAACTCCTCTGAGGTAGGCACTATTTTATCCCCTATTTTACATTTGAAGCTAAGTACATGCCCAAGGCCACTCAAGCTCCTCAACGGCAGATCGGGCTCCAGTCTCGGGCAGTCTGGCTCCTGCCTGTGTGCTGGGAGACACTGTGCTTTGTTGTTGCTCACGAAAGTGGCCTGAACTGGGATTCAAACCCAGGCCAGTCCAACTCCAAACCTAGGCCATCCCAGATTGTCTCCTGGGCCCTTATCCTGCCTGAGGATCAATGGTTCTGGGTCACAAGAGGGGAAGACACTGCTCTCTAAGAAATCCGAGTGCTGTGAGCTAGGGGGTGTGCCCGGGCACAGGGCCAGGAAAGGCATTTACTCTGGCTTCATTAAGGCAGGTCCTGGCAGGGGGAGGGGCTGGCCCTTGGTGTCTTCCTGCAGACTGTGGTGGGGAGGAGCCATCAGGAAAGGAGAAAGGGGAGGATCTAGGTTTTGTAGCCCAGGGGCCTCCAAGAGGGGTGTGCAGACCCTGGGAAACACTAAAGATGATTTCCTGGGATGCCAGAGGAAACTGTTAGGCCTCTTACTATATATGTTTTTAATCTCATGCTCAAACAGTTTATCGTAAAGAATGATGTTTTTTTTTCTTCTGTTACTGGTGGTATATGTGGTCAAAAAAAAAAAAAAAAAATGCAGGTCACCGCACAAAAATTTGTCAGCTTCATCGAGGTGGGAGATTCATCTGTCCTTTCATCTTTTTTACCCCCCAGCTCCTGCCAATGGGCATGCAGGAGGCACTCAATATATAGGTTTTGAAAAATGAGGCCCTGCTTAATCACTAATGTTTTGTATGAGCGGGGAAAGTTGCTTAACCCCTCAAGTAATTTCCTGTCCTGGCTGTATAATGAGTTTGAAAACTGATTGGCAAGATGATTTCTTTTTATTCTATGATTTTTTTCAAAGGAGTCACTAAAGCGTGGAAATTACTCAGTATCTTTCACTCAACAATCCTTATAAACCACCCTTGGTAGTAGGGGATGCATTAAGGAAACATACACATTGATTTTCAGGAAAAGGTAAAAAGGTAAAGTGATTCAACCTTTATATCACTCACACAGATATAAAAATGATCATGTGCAAAAGATTTTATTCTATTCAATAATCAATGACTGGCCCAGGCAGATGTTAGAACCAGCTCAGAAGAGAATAAGTAGTTGCTTTTATATCAAAAGGAATGTGCAAATGGAGGTAAACGGGTTTTTCCACCAGAGGTGGGGGAGGGGAAAGGGAGGGAAATCCACCCAGCTTTTTATCAGAGAGGACAGAATGAGCATGTCTCTAAGAATTGTGTTTTTATAGATTTTTTTTTCCCCTTGTAATACCTTGAAGACAAACAGCCTCCATCTAATTGAGGAATGATAAATCCACAGCAGTTGACCCAAGCCTCTCACGAGTAGATGGTTTCAGAGTCACGCTGTGGTTCAAAGGTGGGAAAAGTCCCTCTTGGCTTCCTAGAAGAGTTAGAGTCACTTAGGAAAGTTTTCAAAAATTTCAAAAGCCCAGGCCTCATCTGTGGCCTGTTGAGTCTCCAGAGGTGGTCTTATGCTTTGCTAAGTTTGAAAAACTCCCCAGGAGGTTATTAATGAAGTCAGAATTGAAAAAGCACAGATTTTGACGCCAGAAGACTAGTTAGAAAGTGCTAGTGAAAGTGGAAAGTGCTAGTGGAAGCTGGTTTAGGGGGAAAGAGGGTGTGGTGGTGGGTGAGGAGGAAGAGGAGGGCAAGCAAATCAGGAAGGATGTCAAGGGCCTTGAATGCCGAGCTCAGAGGGCCTACATTGAAGGAGGCCTTTGGAGAGGAGTGGGCAGTCCCTTGGGCACTCCTGGGGCACAGAGGTTTGGGTGATTTTTTTGCATGATTTTCCAGATTATTTATAAAATTTTCCTCAATTTGCCCTTACCCTCCACACCTGACCTCATACTCAACATCTCTCTCCTCCCCAAAGTGCACTCAATTCCTCCAAAGCCGGCAGGCTGCATTTTGAAGACAGAAGTGCTTTTTCTCGTGCTGGTGCTTCTTCTCCCCTCTTTCTTCTCCTTCCTCTGCTTCATTCCATTGAGTCCATATTCTTGACTTTGTACTTCTGTCAGCCTCTATCCCTAATACGCATCTTTAACTTTATATGTGCATGCGGCTGCTGCTAAGTCACTTCAGTTGTGTCCGACTCTGTGCGACCCCATAGACGGCAGCCCACCAGGCTCCCCCGTCCCTGGGATTCTCCAGGCAAGAGCACTGGAGTGGGTTGCCATTTCCTTCTCCAATGCATGAAAGGAAAAGGGAAAGTGAAGTCACTCAGTCGTGTCCGACTCTTCGAGACCCCATGGACTGCAGCCCACCAGGCTCCTCCGCCCATGTATAGCAGACATAAAAATGGAGCATGAAAGGACAAGATCAACTTGTTATTTTTATCTGTCTGTTTGGTTGTGCCAGGTCTTAGATGAGGCACTCGGGATCTTTAGCTACGTCTTGTGAACTCTGTTGTAGCGTGTGGAATCTAGTTCCCTGACCAAGGATTAAACCTGTGCCCCCTGCATTGGGAACTCAGATTCATAGCCACCGGACCACCAGGGAAGTCCCAAGATCAATTTAAAAAGTTGTAAGTTGTAGTATTCTCATCCTGCAGCCCAATGGATCATTGTGTCTGGTACCCCACTTTGGAGACCACTGCTCTAATGACACTAATAATCACTGCTCTAATGATTATTTTAACAGAAGCTAAGTAAGTAAGTGAAGTCGCTCAGTCGTGTCCGACTCTTTGCGACCTCATGGGCTGTAGCCTACCAGGCTCCTCTGTCCATGGCATTTTCCAGGCAATAGTACTGGAGTGGATTGCCATTTCCTTCTCCAGCGGATCTTCCCGACCCAGGGACCGAACCCGGGTCTCCCGCATTGTAGACAGATGCTCTACCGTCTGAGCCACCAGGGAAGTCCGCTTACCAGAAGCTAGCACCACTAATTCAACATTTACTCTGCACGTCACCATGCTAAGTATTTTACCTGCCTTACTTTATTGAATATTCACAAAAACCTTATGAGATTATCATTTAGAGACGAAGAAACTGAGTAAGAGAGAAATGATGCAATTCACCCATGGCCATGAGCAGTTAGAATTTGAATGTAGGCTGTGACTGCAAAGCCTGCAGTCTTAATTACAAAATGCCATGCTGTGTCCTTTGTAAATGTTTGGGACTTTATTTTGTAGATGTGGAAATTGAGATTCATGTTTAGGTAACTTACAAAGTTATAAATTGCTAGGGGGTAAAGCTGTGACTGAGTCTGACCTCCAAGCCCATGCCTATTGCAGGACTTGGACGAGACTTTCTGTCTGGTTCTCGGTTTCCGCAATGCTATAGTTGGGCATTGGTGGTCGAGCCAGCCCTGGTATTTTGTACCCCGGAGTGTTCCTCCTGGAGTCAGTCCTGTTTGCTGGCAGCCTGAAGGACTAAGGCAGGAGGTAGTCACAGAAGCACAAAGCCAGGAGGCCACTCTGCCTTGAATGGGTTTCTGGAATGATCTGTCCTGATGAACCTTCATGGAAATCCATGTTTGAAGAGATTCAGAGCTTCTGGGAGGAGAGAGGCACCAGTGTAGAGTGGCCATACCTGCCAGTCTTGATAAGCTATTTCAACCAAGATGATGAAACTTGCATATCGAGGGTAGGATGGGGATAGAGAGGAGTCCTGTGGCCTTGGGGGAGAACTCTCCTAGGACTGATGTTCTGAGATTCTGCTGTGAGAATCCCTGGATGGTATCTGCAAAAATCTCTCACACCCACACTTCCGGTTTTCCCAAAGATGGAGTAACATTGTCCACATTTTGCTGATGAAGAAACTGAGGTTGAGAGAGGCAACCTGGCTTGTCTGAGCTTGTCTGAACAGAGGGGCAGGCTGGGAACCGAACCTGGGTCTTTTCCTTTGGCCTCTTCCTCACGTCCTATTGCAGCGAGGGCTCACTGCTATGTGGAGGCTTGTGATGACCTGAATATGGGAGGCGGAGAGGTGGGCCATTGTCTGGGCCTGACATGCCTTTATCTTTGTCTAGAAAGTGAGGGACTTGAAGCAGTGGGTTGTTAGATCTGGGATTCTGAAACACTGGATGTAAAACATTTATTCAGGCAACTTGAGAAGTGTGGTCTGGGTCACCCTGGAAGGGATCAGAGCCCCTTGTAAAGCCTCCATGGCGCCTCTGTGATTAGCTCCAGAGCTTCCCCCAGCCCTCAGAGGAGGGGCTGTCGAAGCTCAGCTCCCTTGAACTGCACTCAGAACATGCAGTTCTGGACGATGTTTGCTTTCTATGTATACACAAGACATGCGCTCGCTAGAGGCACACACAAACTGCTCTCAAAACCCAGAGCATTTTCCCCAAGACTTGGAGGCCCCTCCTCTGAGCCATCCAGATGGGCCTGGGCTGCCGCCAGCTGCTAAAGTTTCCAGCAACAAGGCCAAAGGAAAATGCTTTGAAGCTGGAGATGCAGGTGACTTCCTGCCCCTCCTGTGGTCCCTTTCCTCTGCTGACCTTGGTGCTCCCTCACATTTGCCCACACTGTCCCCCTGGCCTAGGGAAACCCAGAGCTGGCTCCTGGTTGAACCTCGGGGTAGATGTGGGCTCCCTACCCGCTGGGAGAGTTTCCATTTCCTGAGGCGAGCTCAATTTTGTACCAGAGGGCCCCTGGTTGTCATGGAAACAGCAGGGTTTCCTCAAGCTCCGCTCTGAGCTCTCTGCGGTTACAGGCAAATCGCTGCCCTCTGCTCTTCACTCAAGTCTGTCTGCTAACTGGTTTGGGGGACTTGAATTCAGGCAGTAGGGACACATAGATAAACACGACAGAGCCCTGTCCTTAGCATATCACCCAGCACACTGAAGGCCACCACTTCCTGAGAACACATCTCTGCCTGGCCTTGACATAAGTTGAGTCTCATCCTCCAACTCCCCAAGGCAGGAAGGGGAAAGCCCCAGTTTTGTACTTAAGATAACCTTGAATTCAGAGATGAGCAATGTGCCCAAAGTCACATGGTGAGATAGTGACAAAATGGACTTGAGTCCAGGTCTGTCTGTCTGACTCCAAACCTGTGTTCCCACTCTCTTGCAGGTCTCCAGTGGCCCCAGAGTGAGAGCAGGATTATGCGCTGAGATCAGGGGCTGGGGGTGTAGGCTGGGGGTGATGGTATGTGAAGACCTGGGAAGCAGGCAGATTAAGCATCTCCTTCGTTTATACCCTCTCTTCTGGTTCAGCTCCCTGTGGGGTCTTACTGAATTTAAGTCTGATAAGAGTTTGTTACTTTTACTTTTAAAAAGTAATACATAGACCTGATTTAAAAAGATCAAATTGTACCATCCCAATTAAATGGAAAGCCTAGTCCTTCTTTCTTCTCTAATCCCAAGGTTGCATCTCTTCCATCTCTGCCCATCTGCCAAGAGGGCTTCGTAGCCCAGCCCCTCCACCCTTCTCTTCCCCTTTCCAAAGCAGGTAACATTCCCTTTTGCATTTCTTTTGGGGTAAGATATGTTTGTTTCTTATTCCTCCCCTATAGATTCTGTGTCCTGACACCGCTTTCGATGAGATTGGGTGTCCTGTTTGTTCGTTCTCCACCCTCACCCATGGTCTGTCCCATCAGAGAAAAACCCGAAGTCTTCACAGTGGCCTCAAGCACTGGTCCCTTGATGCCACATCCTACCAGTGCCCCCACCCCACGCCCTGCCACCATACTAGCCACACTGAGCTCCTTGACCTCACTGCCCTCAGAGAGCAACATGGTTCATGATACCTCCAAACGCTTGAAGGGGGGTGACAGCAGGTGACCCACTTTCGTGAAAGTGAAGTCGCTCAGTCGTGTCCGACTCTTAGCGACCCCATGGACTGCAGCCTACCAGGCTTCTCCAACCATGGGATTTTCCAGGCAAGAGTACTGGAGTGGGGTGCCATTGCCTTCTCCAACATATCTGTATATTCTTTTTCAAATTTTTTTTCCATTATGTGTTATCACAAGATATTAACTATATAGTAGGTCCTTCTTTATCTATTTTGTATGTAGTAATTCAGTTTTGGAGAAGGCAATGGCACCCCACTCCAGTACCCTTGCCTGGAAAATCCCATGGACGGAGGAGCCTGGTGAGCTGCAGTCCATGGGGTCGCTAAGAGTCGGACATGACTGAGCGACTTCACTTTCACTTTTCATTTTCATGCATTGGAGAAGGAAATGGCAACCCACTCCAGTGTTCTTGCCTGGAGAATCCCAGGGACGGGGGAGCCTGGTGGGCTGCCGTCTATTTAACCTGTATGATCTTGGACAAATTGTTTAACCTCCCCATCCTCAGTTTCCTCCTCTATGAGAAAAGGGACTTTGGTGCCAGAAAGGATGGCTGGAAGGGTTAGGTGACACAGCATGTGGGAAAGTGCCCTGCATGGCCTGGAGGAATCGTTCTGGTCAGTGGTCATGTCCTCTCTTCCTCTTCCAAATTCTCCCAGTTCTGGGAGTCTTTCCCATCATGGTGTGCACACCTGGACCCTGAAGAGTCCATCTATTATCCTCCCAAAAATGTGCCTGTCCCTGAGCCACATCTCTGGCTGTGATTTAACCTGAAGGGCTGGAAGCAATTGAGAAAGAGCAGGCGGAGCACATTCTCCCTTGGGAGGAAGGAAAGGAGGGGAAATCTGGGGGAGAGAATAGAGGGAGTCAGAGTGCAGAGGCATCTCACAGTGTTTCTTTTTCCTCCGCAGTGTTTTCTGCTGCAGAACCTGAGACCATGGCCAAACCAGCACAGGTAAGGAGGTTCTCCCCTTTCTGTAGTACTTCCCGTGGGCCTGGGCTTTTCCTGGAGTCACTTGCTTCGATACAGATCCCCATTACCATCAGTTTGAAAGGAGCTGAAGAGGATCTCAGGGTTTGCTTGCTCCTATTACAAGTCACAGCTCTTTCAGATGCAAGTGACCAATGAGAACACACAACATCCTAAATACAAAGTGTGTGTGTTGGCTCACATGACTGAGAAGCCTAGGGCTTCAGGTCTGGCTGGATCCAGGGGCCCACCTGATATTGTCAGGATTCTGCCTCCATGAACTGCGTCTCATCTGGGTGGCTTCATTCTTGGACAGATTCTTCCTTGATTTCTCATACTAGCTACCGGAAGCTCTAGGCTTCCCTTCTGCTTCCTGGGCAACATGCAGGAAACAACATAATTTATACCACATGATTCCAGGGGAAGTCCTGGGTTTGGTTTTCATTGGCTGGGCCTGGGTAACTTGGATCTGGCGGAGTCCCCGCCATGCAGCCATCTCTCTGAGTCACATCGCTTCAGCTTCTGAGAGGCCTCAGGATGCCTGCCCGAGCAGCAGCCTGCATGCAGTCCGGGGTCCCAGCTGCTCATCAGCTGGCCTCAGGGCCTGCTGAATATTTCAGGGTGGAAAGTCCTTTCTCCTCCTCTCTCCCCTCCCTTTGCAGGGTACAGGGCCAGGAAACTGTCTGCTGGGGGAGTGGCAGGCAGTCAGGGTGAGGTGAAGGAGTAGTGTTGGCCACGCAGGTGGCGCTTGGAAATGGCAAATTCACCAGGTTGGTGTGAGAATGACTGACGGTTGGAAACCTGGGCGATCTGAAGGACTGTTCCTGCGTGTCTAAATGTGACCAGTGCTGGGGTCTCTGGAGCCCCCCTCTCCCAGTGGCTGTGATCCTGCTGGCAGGCTATTTATTATCATTGTGCAAAGACCACAGAGGGAGAAAGACTGCCATGCTGCAGGCCAAGCCCACCGCTAAGGGAGCCTTTTGACTGGGACTTGTGTCTGCAGTTCTCAAGAGGCAGGTCAGGTGGTCTGGTATTCCCATCTCTTGAAGAATTTTCCACAGTTTATTGTGATCCACACAGTCAAAGGCTTTGGCATAGTCAATAAAGCAGAAATAGATGTTTTTCTGGAACTCTCTTGCTTTTTCCATGATCCAGCAGATGTTGGCAATTTGATCTCTGGTTCCTCTGCCTTTTCTACAACCAGCTTTAACATCAGGAAGTTCACAGTTCACATATTGCTGAAGCCTGGGTTGGAGAATTTTGAGCATTACTTTACTAGCATGTGAGATGAGTGCAATTGTACGGTAGTTTGAGCATTCTTTGGCATTGCCTTTCTTTGGGATCGGAATGAAAACTGACCTTTTCCAGTCCTGTGGCCACTGCTGAGTTTTCCAAATTTGCTGGCTTATTGAGTGCAGCACTTTCACAGCATCATCTTTCAGGATTTGAAATAGCTCAACTGGAATTCCATCACCTCCACTAGCTTTGTTCGTAGTGATGCTTCCTAAGGCCCACTTGACTTCACATTCCAGGATGTCTGGCTCTAGGTGAGTGATCACACCATTGTGATTATCTGGGTCGTGAAGATCTATTTTGTACAGTTCTTCTGTATATTCTTGCCACCTCTTCTTGATATCTTCTGCTTCTGTTAGGTCCATACCATTTCTGTCCTTTATCTAGCCCATCTTTGCATGAAATGTTCCCTTGGTATCTCTAATCTGTATGCAGGTCAGGAAGCAACAGTTAGAACTGGACATGGAACAACAGACTGGTTCCAAATAGGAAAAGAAGTACGTCAAGGCTGTATATTGTCACCCTGCTTATTTAACTTATATGCAGAGTACATCATGATAAACGCTGGACTGGAAGAAACACAAGCTGGAATCAAGATTGCCAGGAGAAATATCAATAACCTCAGATATGCAGATGACACCACCCTTATGGCAGAAAGTGAAGAGGAACTCAAAAGCCTCTTGATGAAAGTGAAAGTGGAGAGTGAAAAAGTTGGCTTAAAGCTCAACATTCAGAAAACAAAGATCATGGCATCCAGTCCCATCACTTCATGGGAAATAGATGGGGAAACAGTGGAAACAGTGTCAGACTTTATTTTTTTGGGATCCAAAATCACTGCAGATGGTGACTGCAGCCATGAAATTAAAAGATGCTTACTCCTTGGAAGGAAAGTTATGACCAACCTAGATAGCATATTCAAAAGCGGAGACATTACTTTGCCAACAAAGGTCCGTCTAGTCAAGGCTGTGGTTTTTCCTGTGGTCATGTATGGATGTGAGAGTTGGACTGTGAAGAAGGCTGAGCGCTGAAGAATTGATGCTTTTGAACTGTGGTGTTGGAGAAGACTCTTGAGAGTCCCTTGGACTGCAAGGAGATCCAACCAGTCCATTCTGAAGGAGATCAGCCCTGGGATTTCTTTGGAAGGAATGATGCTAAAGCTGAAACTCCAGTACTTTGGCCACCTCATGCGAAGAGTTGACTCATTGGAAAAGACTCTGATGCTGGGAGGGATTGGGGGCAGGAGGAGAAGGGGACAACAGAGGATGAGATGGCTGGATGGCATCACTGACTTGATGGACGTGAGTCTGAGTGAACTCCGGGAGTTGGTGATGGACAGGGAAGCCTGGCGTGCTGCGATTCATGGGGTTGCAAAGAGTCGGACACGACTGAGCGACTGAACTGAACTGAACTGTGTCTGCAGTTAGACTTCCTCTGCTCCATACAGCCTCATCTTTCAGCTGCAGCCTCTGTCTCCGCCCTGGGGTGAGGAGGGGCAGGGCCCGGAGGGAAGGTGGCAACTTGCTGCCAGGACCTCTGCCCTTCCTCCAGGGGGCTCTGCTGCCATCTTGCCCTCTTCTTCTTCCTTCCTGGCCACTTACAATCCCACCATCTTGGCAGCTTTGGACATCCGCATAAGCACTGAAGAATCTGGGCCCGCCTCCCTGAGTGCTCTTGCTTGCTCTTGGCTCTGGGCCTCTGCCATACTGCTTCTCTGTGTGAAGCCTTTCCTTCCCTCCCCCTGGGCCAGCTGTTGCTCATCCTTTAGCGCTCTACTCAACTTAGACTTCCCTTCCAGGAAGTCTTCTTTGATCTGCTCTGGGTGTATTCACAGTCACATATCCGCCCGCACACCTGTCTACCTAAGAAGCCAGTAGAGTGCCTAGTTGTGCCAAGCCCTGAGCTAGGTGCTGGGGTGACATAAGTGGGCAAGACAGACTCTCGTGGAGCTTTCAAAAGGGAGTGTCTCTTTTCTGGTCCAGGCAGTTGGCCTGTGTTACTCTTTCCTTCTCTGCCCAGCAGTGTGATTAGGTTGCAGGGGATTCACGGGTGGCGGGAAGGGAGCCGTGTCCCTTTCTGGTCGTCCGTTCTGCCAGAACTTTAAATAGCACTTCTGTGCCCACGCATGCATGCCTTGAAGGAGCCAGCAATGGCAGACATAAACCACAGGGCCCCTGAGTGCCTGGCCAGGCCCTGCGGTGTGGGCGCTGGGAGACCCAGGAGATGGTCCAGAGGCTCACGGGCTCCCATGCGCTTCTTATTGTTTCAAACAGGATTATGTGAGCCACCCCACCCATTCCGATCCCCTCGTCCAGCTTGAATCTCCCTCCACTGTTTCCCGGCATTCCTTTGCCCCTCTAGTGGAGTATTTATTACTAGCTCTATGCTAATTTGTAGGCTAGTCTCTCTCCTCCCTTGGGTTGGAAGCTCATGAAAGTCAGGCTTGGGTCTTCTTTCTCCCATAATCTTTAACCCTTCGTGTAGCGCCTGGCACAGGCTAAGTGCCCAGTCACCAGGCGGTGTGCCTAGTGCCCCAGGCTCTGGCATCCTCCATTCTCTCAGCTCTTGGTTGCTCTCCGGGCCCCATGGTTCTCAGGGCTGTGTGTCTGACCCACATCTGACTTCTCTGTGAACAGCCCTTTGTGCATTCAGGTTTAACATCTAAGATTCACTCCCCACCTTTGCCCCAACAATCCAGCCAGCTTGTCCTCAGATGCCAGCTCACAGCTCAGTTTACTGGGCCTAGAAGAGCGGCACCTCGTCTGGGCAGATTCTGAGCGTGACTCTGGGCCTCCCACTCTGGGCCAAGGCACCCCTCTCCCCCCTGGAAGCTGGCAGCTGCAAGGTTTCTGGAGCTGGAGAACAAAGGGTCACTGGACAGAGATGTGGGTTCTGTGTGACCCCAGCAAGTGGCTTCCCTTTGTGGGGCTCGGTTTCTTTGTTTCTGTGACAGAGAGCATCTTAAGTGCTTCTATAAAATGCTATAATAATCAAATTTATAAAGGTGAAAGGGCTTTCTACACTGCAGAGAGACATAAGCACATGAGGGGCTCTTGTTTGTTTTGCAGAAACCATTCCCACCCCCTGCACTCTGTCTGGGCTCTTATCTCTCCCAGGTTTTGGGAAAGTGGTGCAGAGCTGGGGGCTTGGCTGAGCCTTCCTGCCACAGGGAAAAGGCACTGTCCTTGGGGCAGGTCGTGGCAGGAGGTACGGGGAGAGCCCTCCCTACCCTGGTTGCGGCTTTCTGTAGCCGGCTCTCCACTTTAGGGGCAGGGAGCTGAGCCACTGTCCAGGTGAGCGGTCGCGGTCTGGGGCGAGGCAGTGCAGGTGAAGATGGAGAGACGTGGCAGATTCTGTCGCATCGTCTTTGTTCAGTCCAAAGACTGTGAAAACACACCTAGGCTCTTGCCATGCTGTTATGGAGACTGAGTTTGGGGATTTGTAACGAATATCTGAGCATTCTAGGAACAGCAGGGACTTTTATCCCATGGCCAGGGTTGGGAGGTAAGCTGGGGTTAGGGCTGGGAGCCCCATTCAGGGCCAGGTCAGCAGCTCACCCTCTGCTCGTCTCTCCACAGGGTGCCAAGTACCGGGGCTCCATTCGTGACTTCCCCGACTTCAACCCCAGCCAGGATGCCGAGACTCTGTACAATGCCATGAAGGGCTTTGGTGGGTGCTCAGCCACTGTGGGGAAAGGGACCCACAGGAAAGGAAGCAGGATTCACCTAGGCTTGGGGGTGTCCCCCCCTTTTGGTTATTCAGTCATTCTTTTGTCTCTCTTTTTTGGCCATGATACTTGGCATGCGGGATCTAAGTTCCCCAACCCGTGACTGAACCTGGGCCCCTGCAGTGGAAGTGCAGAATCCTAACCAGTGGACTGCCAGCACATTCCCTTGTCTCTTCTTTTTATAATTTTATAATGGACTCTTCCAATGGTGCTAGTGGTAAAGAACCCGCCTGCCAATGCAGGAGATATAAGAGATGC
This sequence comes from Bos indicus x Bos taurus, assembly GCF_003369695.1. Classification (NCBI taxonomy): domain Eukaryota; kingdom Metazoa; phylum Chordata; class Mammalia; order Artiodactyla; family Bovidae; genus Bos; species Bos indicus x Bos taurus. The sequence continues at coordinate 48,412,417 of NC_040082.1, forward strand.
AGGTTCAATCCCTGGCCTAGGAAGATCCCCTGGAGAAGGACATGACAACCCACTCCAGTCTTCTTGCCTGGGGAATCCCATGGACAGAGGAACCTGGTGGGCTATGATCCACAGGGTCGCAGAGTCAGACATGACTTAAGCGACTTGGCACACATGCACACTCCAGGCTAATAAAACAGTCTCATGAGTAGAAGAAGCTTTACCAGTAGACCTGCCACCCAGCTTGAGAACTGGCACTTGCTCGCTCACGTAGCTGCAACATCATGGTAGGTCCCCCTCCTGATAACATCACTTTGCCTTTTGTCTTGCGGGTAAGCACTACCCTCAATTTGCAGCTTATTATTTTCTTTTATTTTTCCTGTCAGTGAAAGAACCCATCCTGGACGTTAGGACACCTGGGTTTTTCTAAGCCAAGCTCACTGGGAGACCGCAGGGGACTCCATGCTCCTCTCTGGGCCCCAGTTTCCTCGTGTGTGTGACGAGGAGCTAGATCATGGGCCGTCTGAACTGAGATACTACATGTGCTAGCATCTCTCTCAGGGGGGCTCGTCAGGTCCCCACAGAGCCCCCGTCTGATGCCAGTGCCTCTCGTGAGCAGAAGGCTGATGCCGAGGACTGCAGGGAGCACCCCTGTTGGGCTTCCTGGAGGCAGGTTGGGTAGGGTGACGGGTGCCTCCCCTCTTGTAGGCAGTGACAAGGAGGCCATCCTGGAGTTGATTACTTCCCGGAGCAACAGGCAGAGGCAGGAGATCTGCCAGAACTACAAGTCCCTCTATGGCAAGGTAACCATGACAACCAGAGGGTTGGGGGCGGAGGAGGCATGCTCTGATTCATCCAGGCCCTTTCCTGAGTATTTTACTCCTGCTCAGCTTCTGTGCCAGCACTTCTGCCCTCCTTTTTTCTTCTCTCAGTCAGGCAGGGATCATCCAACCGTAATTGCATCTAGAGAGCCTGCTAGGCACTATGCTAGGGGTTAGGGCTACCCAGATAAATAAGACCTGAGGGTGTCAACCTGTGGGCTCACAGTGGGAGAGAGTGAGCAAGTGAGCACGTAGCGGCAGGGAGGGGCACTGTGCTGCGGACTGGGCAGGTTACCTGATGTCTCTAAGCCCATTTCTGAAGGCCAATGAGAGTATGTACCCCCAGAGTGATGATTAAGTTGGATTACTTCGCTCAGTGCCTGTACAGAGTAAGTGCTCATTCAGTGTAATTCTTATTATAACTGCGCTTCCCCATCTTCTTCCATTTCCTCCTCCTTCCACCCCTCCCCCAACCAGGACCTCATTGCAGACTTGAAGTATGAGTTGACAGGGAAGTTTGAACGCCTGATTGTGGGTCTTATGAGGCCACCTGCCTATGCTGATGCCAAAGAAATTAAAGATGCCATCTCGGTAAGAAGCAGGGTCTGTGCATGTTTGAGGGTTGGGGGTGTGGTTCATGGGAGATTGTAGCTTCTACAGCAGAAATTCAGTGAGCCCTACACCCACCCCACACATATGCCCTGCTTTGAGGCAGCAGCCCAAGTCCTGTCCCAGAGGGTGCCATGGTCCCTCCAGATGGATGGAGGTGGCATAGGCGTTGGTGTGAGGCCCACCCTGTGAAAGGGGGCCCTGGGCCCACACCCCACCCCAGTCGTTTACAGTCCTGAGGAAGCAGGACATGGGGATGTGGAAACAGATTGTGTCCAACACCCAAAGGCCGGGGGCATCGTAAAGGAGATCAGGAGGACAGGCCCTGGGCTTGGGGTGGCTGGAGAGGGCATCATAGAAGATGAGGGGATCGAGTTGGGCCTGAAGCCTGGAGAAGGTTTGGTTGACCAGAAGGGGCAGGTCATTCTAGGCTGGAGAGTAAGTGGTTGTGGAAATGTGTTCAGGATATGAAGGGCAGCCCAGTCTAGTGGAGGTGGAGGGTTTCTCCCTACAAAGCAGGGAGAGCTCAAAGGCCTTTGAGTGTAACTCGGCACTTTATAAAGTGCTATGATCTTTGTCTCAGATGAGCTATATGAACTTGTTTTCATAAGCTAGTAAACTTAACAGTGTAAAAGAGTATCACATTCTCATTCTTTCTGTGAGTTCAGCAGAGCAACTGGTATCATTTCCATTTTAAAGATGAGAAAAGTAAGGCCCAGGAAGATGAAGTTTTTTTAATGAGCCATCACAAAGCAAGTTGCAGGCAGAGGCGGCACTAGAATCCCCGTCTTTAGATTCTCAGGGCTGCAGCTCTGAATCAATGCCTAAGACCTGTGTTAGGAACACCCTGAGTGCTGGGAGTTTCCCAGCTCTGACCACCCCAGGTTCCCAACTCGGGGCTGGTGGCCTCGCTTTTCAACCCGTGACTCACACGCCCCTTCTTTTCTCCCAGGGCATTGGGACCGATGAGAAGTGCCTCATTGAGATCTTGGCTTCTCGGACCAACGAGCAGATCCACCAGCTGGTGGCAGCATACAAAGATGGTGAGATGGGCAAGAGGGGCCGTTCAAGGTTTTTCAGATGTGTAATGAAGGTGCTCACAAGAGCAGGTACCCTAAGACTCTACCCGTCCACCTTTTTTCCTCCTTCCCTCTGATCTGTCTGTCCATCCATCTATTCATTTAGTAAGTACCTACTTTCTGCTGGGTTCTCAGCATATGGTTGTGGGCATCCATACTGTTTACGCCTGAGAGCTTAAGTATTAATGAGATAATGAGGGATATAGATAATAAACAGATAAACAAATGGGATGATGACATGTGGTAAAGAGTTCAGAAGGACACAAACAGAAAACAAGCATCCAACTGGAGAGGACATGCTTCAGATAGGTGGCTGGGGAAGCCTGTCTTGGGAGGAGACGAGCAGGAGCCATTTGTACACAGAGTGGGGAGAAGACCCTGGCAGGAGCGGGAAGGACAAGTCCAAAGGTCCCCAAGCTGAATAAGCCTGGTGTCCAGTGCAAAGCTAGAACAGCAGAGGGCGGGACAGGATCACACAGGGCTGTGCAGGCCAAGGCAAAGAGACAATGTTTATTCCAAACCTAGTGGGAAGCAGAGGAGCCTGTGATGAGTGTGGGCTCTAAGACAGTCTCTCGTGTTGCTCTGGATCGGAGAAGCAGAAAGAACAGTCAGAAGGCTGTAGCCGCTGTGCAGGTGAGCGACAGTGGTGTCTGGAGTAGGACACCACAGGTGAGGATGGAGAGATGTGCGCAGATTCCATCTCACCATGTCATGAGTCAGCACAAAGAATTGAGAAAATACAACCTGGGTCTTGCACGGCCAGCGTGGAGACTGGATTTGGGGATTTGTAACAAATATCTGAGTATTGTAGGGGCAGCGGGGACCTCTATCCTGGTTCCCTGGGATGTCCTGGGGGTGGGACCAGAGCTTGTGTTCCTTCCTGGCAGCCTACGAGCGAGACCTGGAGGCTGACATCACTGGGGACACCTCTGGCCACTTCCGGAAGATGCTCGTGGTCCTGCTGCAGGTTGGTCTACCTTGGGGCCCTCCCCGAGCTCTCCCCCAGGGTGCAGAGGGCTCGGAACGCCTTGTCCCTGTTCCCCTAGACAGTGTGGCTCGTGAGAGGCTCCTTGGTGGCTCCTCAGGTGTAAAATCCTCCTCGTGTTTTCTGGCCACCTCTCCCCCTCTCCCCATCTTATCCTCAAACTTGAGATGGTCTCTTTGGCTTGCCTGAGTGTAGAAGCTGAGCGTCCAGGGTCTGTTCTGTCCCCCGTGGTTTGCACAGGCAGGTGACCTGCATTTCTTTTCACACACCCTGTCGCTCTTGTGCTTCTCTGTCCTGCTTTTTCTCTCCACAAGTATCCCCTCCTCTATGCCCCAGCCTCTCTTGCCATGGCTTTCCCAGCAGGGGCGCCAGCAGGGACGTGGCCTCTCTGAGCCCCCTGAGTGGCATGCCCCACAGAACAGCCCTGCTGCTCCCTCCCAACCAAGGATGTCATAACAACATAAAAAAGAACATGAAGAGGCTGCACAGTGGTGTCACAGCTGAATTCTACCTGCTCAAGCTCTGCTTTTTCCTTTGTTCATTTTCCTTCGTGTGTGTTTTTTTTTACACTTTGAGTTAGTTGCTAACTTCTAAAATTAGAGAGATTTTGCTCCAAAATCATATCTCTGGATTCTTTTGAATAATCGAAAAGTGCTGGGAACAGCAGGCCTGCTTCTTCTCAGGACTGCCCTGTTTGGTCCATACTCCAAACGATGAGGGGAGAATCCAGTGGCAGGGGCCCTGTGATTCCCTGCAAAATAGTTGCTGTGGTCCTCTGTGTGTGTGCTGCACCCTGCAGCTTGTAGGAATTTTGTTCCCCAACCAAGGACTGAGCCCTGGCCTGAGGCAGTGAGAATGCAGAGTCCTAACCACCGAGCCACCAGGGAATTCCCAGGTGCTGCGGTCTTGTTCTGGAGGCAGCTGTCAGTCTCTTCCCCTGGACACCCCGGGCCACCACGGTTTTCCTAGTCCTCCCTGTCTCCACCATTGGCATCCAGGCTTTCTCCCTGCTCTGGTATTTGAACCAGTGTCCCTTGTTTTTCTTCCCAGGGTACCAGGGAGGAGGATGACGTAGTGAGCGAGGACTTGGTGCAGCAGGACGTTCAGGTAAATAAGCACCAGTGGAGATTGCTGGGCACAGCCAGGCAGCCCGAGAAGGGGGAGGGGTGGAGGCAAAGTAATTTGCACCAGATACCAGAAATAACTGACTTACAGCCATCATTATACAGCACTTCACTGAAGGAAGGGTTGAAGTTACCTTTCAAAGGTACATAGCATATGTAAAGCTGGTGAGATGTATTTTGGAGCTTTCATTATTTTTTTTTTTTTTTTTCTGATCTGAATCTTTCCTTAATTCAACCATTTAGCAAGTATTAACTTAGTGACTATATTATACAGTCATGATATAGGAGCAAGGTATATAGTTGTTTCTTTTGTAGTAAATACTACTGATTTAAACTTTTTTCCCTTGTTGGAGCTTTCATTATTTGTTCATTTTTCATTCAGTTAATTAATATTTATTGAACACTTACTATATGCCAATCATTCTGAATGCCAAGCATTGGGGAATCACAAGTGAGCAAAGTCAAACAGTACTGGGGATCAGATATACGTCAATCACACAGTCACATTTTCTGTGGATACACCATATATTCTAGGTGTTTTGAGCTCCCACTATATGCCAGTAATACTGTAGGTAGATACAGAGAATGTAGAACATAATTCCTATTCTTGAGGAATCGATGCTGTAGTGGGAAGCCAGGCATATAAATATTATGTATTATAATATACAGTGAATCAAAGCTATAAAGACACAAAAGTCTAGAAAAGGGAGTGAGGGAAAGAGAACTCCGCCTGGGGACATCAGGAAGTGCTTTGAAAACAAATGGGATGTTTAATCTGGGCCCTGAAGGTTGAATAGGAGTTTCCCCAGAAAGAAAGGAAAGAGGCTAAGAGGTGTATGCATTTACTAGCATGTTCAAGGGTCTGGCAGTGGTTCTGAGTGGCTTGGCTGGTAAGTTGTTTCCTGAGGTTTCTTCTCTTAATTAAGTCCCACTTCTTCCCCTCCAGGACCTGTATGAGGCAGGGGAACTGAAATGGGGAACAGATGAAGCCCAGTTCATTTACATTTTGGGAAATCGCAGCAAGCAGCATCTCCGGTTGGGTGAGCTCCAGAGAAGACCTGCAGCTGTCCCCTGGGGGTTGTGCCAAGCTTTCCTTTCTCATTTCCTTTTCTGCTAAGGAGCATGATAGTGCTTCACCCACAACCCAAACACTAGTCCTGATTTTAACACGTGGCTTCTGTGGTCCCTTATGAGAGGTCTTAACAGGGTGTTCAGCCCCTCCGCCTCAGTACAGTCCCTGTCTTCATGTTGGAGCAGGACGTGTACACAGTCCCTCACAGCAGACACAGTGAGGCTGCGTGGTGGCTGGTGACATGCACGACCTTCCCGCCACCTCCCTAAGTGCCAGCCCTGCCTTCACGGTGGCGCTGTGGTCCTGGCCACTGCGTCTCCCCTCCCGAAGTCCCTGATGCTTCCAATGTTATGAGCGTGGCTTTGACACCCTGTCTCTCTGTCTGACTCAGTATTTGATGAGTATCTGAAGACCACGGGGAAGCCGATTGAAGCCAGCATCCGAGGGGAGCTGTCCGGGGACTTTGAGAAGCTGATGCTGGCTGTGGGTATGTCCGAGGTTTCATTTCTAGGGCCTTTGAGGGATTCAGGGACTCTGGCCTGAATGGGGACATGGGGATTGTACGGTATGGAGATGGGAAGGAGAAAACCAGACAGGTGGTAAATTCTAAAGGTCTAGCTAGGGCCGTGTGGCCGAGGCCTGGGGGCTGTGGGTCAAGCCTTGGACACTGCTGCCTCCCACTCCCTCCTCCCATGTTTGTGATGGGGCCGAAAAGCACATGGGGTCAGGGGTCAGGCAGTCATGATCAGGAAAGCGGGTTTTGCGGAGCATCTGCTTGTGGGCCTGGTGCTCCACTGAGTGTTTACTCTTTACAAATGACCCAGGAGTGGACACTGTCATCGTCTCCATTTCACGGATGAGAAAACCGCAGCTCACAGAGGCTGTATCTCTTGCCAAGGGGTGGTTTTGTAATGAATTGGGGTACTCTGGGCCCACTGTGGGGGAAGCCAGGAGCTGACTAGTCAATGGTGGAGTCAAGATTCAAAACTCAGGCTTCTTCTCAGTCTGCTGTTGACTTGGAGAAAGTCACTTATGCTCAGTGGGCCTCAGTTTCCTCATCTGGTAAATGGGGGTGGGGAGTAACCGCCTGACCCAGAGGCTGTGGGCACATCCTGACACCGCATTCCCAGGGCATTCTGAGACTCTGGGCCAGGAACACGGGGCTAAGAATGGAAAGGAGAGCTCTATGGTACGGAGGTGGGAAGGAGAAAACCAGAATGTCAGTTTGCCAGCCAGACGTTCCAAGAGTCACTGTGTCTGAGCCTGGGGTAGGTTGCATGAGTGTGTTTCTTGGGAACGAGCTAAGGCCCAGCACTCATCCTCTTGCCCAGAGCTGTCCCCCACCAGCCCTATCTCAGGTAATCAGGTTGTGGCCCCGCTCGGCAGCAAGATCCAGAGGCTGGGCCAGTAATGTTCTATCATAGCAGACTCTAAAGAACCACCTTGCCTAGCCCCACCTCAGGTCCTCCCCACCCAGCCCAGTTCCTTCAAACACCAAAGGACCAGAAAGGTGAAGGGGGTCTTTGCACTCCCGACATTACAGCAGGCCCATGTTGTGATTTCTCTGTCCCCTGGGATAAAAGTGGTGGGCCTGGGGTCCTCAGGGATTTCAGACGATCAGGAAGCAGGATTCTTCTCAGATTTGAACTTGGTGGCTCCCAAGGAATGGAAATAAAGAAGGGGTCAGACCGCCCCATCACCCTTCCAAGGCAGCCAAAATAACTACCTCTTCCTTCCTCTTCTCAGTGAAGTGTATCCGGAGCACCGCAGAGTATTTTGCTGAGAGGCTATTCAAGGCCATGAAGGTGCGTGGTGGGGTTGATGCGCCCGAGGTTGGGGAGAGGGGCTCTTTGCACCCCCAAAAGATTGTCAGGACTCTGGCAAATCCTTGGGAGTCCATTGGCCAAAGAGAGCATTCAAGGCATTGGCCATAAAACCAAGTGATGGCACTTGGTCCCAGGTCATACACCTTCCCACCCAGATACCTACCCTATTCTCATGATTGTTCAGGGGGTGCATCATGCCCCCAGTCCAGCCAGCCAACTGGGTTGGAAGCCCATGCTTTATTTCTAAACGCTAATTAACTAGAATGTTTATATATAATGTACATAGGAAGTGAAAGACATTTTGGCATTGCCTGCCAAGACTTGTGATGTTCATCCCAGGGACTCGGGGATTCTGCTCCTGGCGAGTACTGAGAACAGATTTTCCCAGGACTTTACACACACAACACAGAAGGTGGTGATGTCTTCATAGTGCACCAGGGTGAATGAACACAGTCATTTGTTGTCAGAGGCCACAGGCCCAAAGTCCCTGCAAGTGGCCCATTCTTTGTCTTCTAACGCCAGACTGGACCCAGCTGGGTCCAGAGACCAGCATTTTTATGATGTGTTCATAAAAACATTCGTAGCAGTATGGTCCATGTCATGAAAAAACTAGAAACAGCCCAATGCCTGTCAGGAGTAGATGGACAAATAATGCGTAGTGGTGTATTTACAGAGCTCCAAAATGTGCAAATCTAAACCATACCTTGCTTAGAGTTATGAGGAAGTCAAAGATGGAAATGACACGAGGTGCGGGAAGAAGACGCCAAAAGCAGGAGGGACATCAGGGAGCTTCAGAGGGAATGACAATGTCTGGCTTCTTTCCTTCTTAATTTTAACGTTTTATTACAAATGTATTTTCAGTTGAGCAGGGGACTCTTAGCAGTCTAGCCTCCTCTCAATTCTCCACCCCCCAAACCCACTCGTCTTGCAGGGCCTGGGGACTCGGGACAACACCCTGATCCGCATCATGGTCTCCCGCAGTGAGCTGGACATGCTCGACATCCGGGAGATATTCCGGACCAAGTACGAGAAGTCCCTGTACAGTATGATCAAGGTGAGGTGCTCATGGAGCTCCAGAGAGGGCTGGGGTGCTCTCCCAGGAGAAAAGGTGTCATCCTAGAAAGCTGGAGTCTGGTGGGAATTGCAGGAGCCCTGCCTGTGCCACTTCAGGGAGTTGAAGGCGACTACGGAGAAGCAAGTGTCACCTGACAGGCAAGGTGCTTCTAAGACACGAGGCACCTCTTCAGAGGAAGGCAGGACTGGGTCGTGATGGGGGCAAGGCTGAATCTGGGATGAAGGCTCCTCACTAGGGCGGTGAGAGGCCAGCCTCCTAGAGGCAGCGTGAGGCGGGAGGCCAGAGGAGGCTTCACTGGGGACTCCCAGGCCCTGGGCCAGGTGATGGCTCTGGGCTGGCCAGCCCATGAGACTCGCTCCAGAGACAGATGTAAAGCTGGATGGTTTCTCCTTGTTCTGGGTGAGTGGGATAAAGCTTTCGGAATTCAAGCTGTGCTCCCTAAAGTGTGTTTCTAAAGAATTATATAGGCATTGTGTGCAAAAATAGCTCATGGGAAACGTCTGGGAAAAGCTAGAATAAGCAAAATAAGTCTGCTTCTTTACCAAGAACTTCTCACAGCCTTCACTGTAGTTTGTTCACTATGAGGCCCCAGGAGGGATGTAGAATATGCCGTGTCTATCAAACATACATTTGTTTGGTTTTGGCATTTCCCAGTGTTTTTGCTCAGTCCATTTTATGGACTATTTAACATAGGAGGGCTGGGCTAGGGTTATCTGGTGGCAGGGGTGTGCTGGGGCCAGCTCACACTGGCTTGGGAAGCATCTCTTCTTCTTTTTCTAATTTTTAAAAACATGTATTTATTTGGCTGCACCAGGTCTGGCTGCAGCACTCCAGGTCTTTGCTGTGGTGTGTGGGATCTTTAGTTGAGGCGTGTAGGATCTAGTTCCCTGACCAGGGACAGAACCCAGGCCCCCTGCATTGGAAGTGCAGAGTCTTAGCCACTGGACTACCAATGAAGTCCCAAAAGCATCTTTTCTTAATTCCACGTGTAGCGAAGTCATACTGGTAGCTTGGAATTGTCCATTAGAGGAAATTAGCAAACACTACAAATCAGGACTTTTTCTCTTTTTCCCAAAGAGCCAGTTGGTAAGTGCTTACCATCACACCGCTATTTGGTCTCAGTCACCTCCAGACAGGCTGAGAGTGAGGGCTGCTGTAAATACATGGTCAGCCTGTCCCTGTTTGGGGCTATGCAGGACCTCCCCTTCTTGTCTGAGAGGATCCCAGGGCTGGGTGAGAGGTGACCTTTCCCTCTGTCTTTCTCCCCAGAACGATACCTCTGGCGAATACAAGAAGACTCTGCTGAAGCTGTGTGGGGGAGATGATGAGTAAGTGGCCTCCTGGCCCCAGGCTGGAGGGTGTGACCTCGGGTGTGGCTGGTCAGGATTCTCTTGGCCTCTTCATAATGGATGGATGGATAGATGGATGGATTAGATGGACTTGGGAATTCCTTGAAGGTCAGAACACTGCACAGGTGAAAGTCTGAGCGTCCATGTACACGCAAATGAGTGTGGTCTCCCATACATGGAGATGTCTGCTCGTGTGAACTTGGAAAGCAGTCTAGGGATGTGCATCAGCAATCACAATATGAGGGTCTAGGCCCTGCTACTAACTTCTCAGGTGCTTCTCTGGTTCATCATATGTTAAATGGAAAAAGTACAGATGCCTGCCCTGGCTGCTCGTTTATTCAGCATCTATGCATTAAGCACTCTCCACGTGCAGGCCTTGAGGGGAAGCGCTGATGAAGCCTCTGGCCTAGAAAAGCACACAGACCTGGGTGTGTGTCCATGGTGGGGAAGTGTACGTGTCTATGTGCACTCTCCCGGTTGGGGGTAGGGAGGCTCCTGGAGATAATGAGGCTGAGATCCAAGGAGAAAGGTGATGGGGTGAAGACAGGGCCTGGAGGGAGAGTGTTAGGGGTGGAGAGAGAGCCTGGAGATGAGAAGGTGCCACCTGGCTCATTTATGTAGCTGAGGTCACACTTTTGTATCGCGCTGGGAAGATACGAGGCTGAGAGGTGGGCAGGGCCTGGGACTTCTTCCTGGCACATGAATCTCCCCTAAGGAGAGCAGAGAACCAGCCACTGGATGAGGATTAAATTGGAGCATAACTTGAACAGATTTGGGTTGCTGGGAAGGGATCTACAGGTACTCTGATTTCCCTTATCCGGAACTTCTAAGGATCCAGTTAAACAGGGAATACGAGAGCCTTCTGTTTACCTTTGGTAGGTGCCTTAGGAGCTGGTTCAGTTCAGCAGATATTTACCTGGCAGCTGGTAAACCAAGGTGCTTGGCAGAAGGAGAGGTAGAGATGACATGGCTCAAAGCTGGTCATGGACATGTTTGAGAGGGGAGACTTATATGGGAAAGGGGAGGATGAGGGATTCGAGAAATCTTCTGCCTGGGAGTGGGGGCCAGGAAGGCTGCTGGTCAGAGCTAGCACCGTCAGGAGTCGAAACAGGGTAGAAGGTTCTCAGAGGTGAAGGGAGGGCTGTGGTGAGTGGGTGAGGCCCAGGCTGGAGAGAGGGTAAAGCCAGATGGGTTTACTTGAAGTGTGTGTGTGTGTGTGTGTGTTGTATGTGTGAAGTGTGCCCACGATGACCTTCCCTCCTGTCCTCTCCCTAACACCCTCCATTCCAGTGCTGCTGGCCAGTTCTTCCCGGAGGCAGCGCAGGTGGCCTATCAGATGTGGGAACTTAGTGCAGTGGCCCGAGTAGAGGTCAGACCCTCCCCACCTCCTGCTTGACCTCTTGACCACAGCTTCCACTCTTCTGCTCGCACCTTCCTGCTGCTCTGGTTGGCACCCAGCTGCCCCCTGGTGGCCAACCAGAGACACTGAGTCTCACGTCTTGAAGCTTCCTGTTTTCTGCAGTGATGGATTGGTGGGCGGGCACTCTGGTGTTGGCATCTGACTCCTGCATTCACCTCTAACACGCTGGGGAGCCTTCTGGCCCACTAACTACGTACAGATCTTGCTGATGGAGACTTGGTTGGTTCTTTGGAGGGGCCTGTCCCATCCTGGGTCCAATAGTTGGGTTTTGGAGGCATGGAAGCTGAGAACAGATGGGCATCCCGGGGTGTACTAGAGGATTCTTGGTTGTCCTGAGCATCCTCAGACCCAGGGTCTACACAGGGCAAAAATAAAAAGTTTCACAGAAGTCCTCAGGGCAAACCAGCCCCGAGGTAGCACTTGGCCCCTACAAAAATATTTGGAACCTTGGACTCCATTGCTCACTTGCTAGCTACCTTTGGCAGGCCCCCGCCTCTCTCTGTCTCTATCTCCAAAAAGAGGCTGTTGGACATGGCGGTGCGGGTGCCCTCCGAGGGCTCCTGTGCACGGATGCTCTAGGACAGTGTTTCCCAAGTTGTGAGGCAAGAGCTGTCATTGAAGATGATCTTAAGTCATGTGAGAGATGAATTGTGTTTTTTTGTTGGGGAGAGACCTGCATGGCATTAAATAACACTGACCCTCATGCAGTGTGAAAGCTACTCCACTTTGGTTTAACCAATATTTAAATCAGTAATCAATTATTGTTAATGTCAAGGAGGAATTCTCAGTTTGGTGCCACAGTCGCTAATGTTCCCTTTTCATGATGAGCTGAGAGAGCTAGCTTCAAGTTCAGAGCTCTTGGCGAGCCATGGTATCTTGTTAAATTTGGTGATATTTGAAAGCATATATTTTTATTTTTATGGCATTTATTTTTGTGGATTATCTGATTATGACACATGACACCAACTTTCTATTCATAATAGTGATATAAAATTGTTTTCATTCATTAACTCACTGAGCAGATATTTTTTGAGTGCTTACCCCTGTGTCAGGTACTTGCGTTATATCAAAGAACGAAACGGACCAAAACCCTTGCCCTTTAGGAGTATTCAGTGCACTTTAAAATGAATGCATTTAAGTAAAACAGAAAAGTAGCTGAATTAAGTTAAAATATTAAGAAATAGCATAGGGCATGCACAGATACAGAAAACATTGGGAAAATCATTTGGGGGTGACTGAAATCTGGGCGCTCTGTTCCAGTATTTCAGAACATTTCAGTTACCTTTTCAGGGAGAGCGTTGCTCTATGAAATGAGAGGACCCTGGGAGCAGGGCTGGGTTGTGAGAGCCTGGTTTCCAGTGGGGCGGAGCCAGAGCTGGCTCTTGGGGCAGGAGCCTGGCCCCTCTGCCCTTGACAGCACTTGCCCGGCTCCCAGGCCTGGGTCTGTCTCTCTCCTCCTCCCTGTCTCAGCTCTAGGGCAGGAGTCTGTCTGCTGTGCCTTCACCCCCGCCTTTTCCCCCAAGCTGCTTGGTTTGGGGCTCTTGGGGAAAGCCTCCCCTCCCTCGCATGCTCCTCTCCTGGCCTGGCCCCTGGGGGGCCTCCAGACACCTGCTGACTCACTTTGTGCCTCTTGTAGCTGAAAGGAACCGTGCGCCCAGCTGGTGACTTCAACCCTGATGCAGACGCCAAAGCCTTGCGGAAAGCCATGAAGGGGCTTGGTAAGGGGCACCTGAAAGGGGTCGGGTAGCCTCTGGGGCATTGGAAGGTAGTGGGTCTGCAATGGGATCGGCAGGGGCAAGAGCTGAGGCTTCAGACTGGAGTCTGCAGGGTGATGAGGACTTTATTTACCTTGAGTCTCCAGCCCCCTGGAACCTCCAGCTCCCTTAAGTATAGAGAGGAGGGTAGTGAGGGGCTTTCTCAGGAACCTTCCCAGAGACCAAAGTGCTCCCAGGTCCCTGGTATAGAAGTGCTAGGTGATGAGGTGGGGTTTTTGCTCTGGCTTTATTGCTAACTCACCATGTGACTTTGAGCAAGTCCCATAACCCATCTAGGGGTCTCAGTATCCCAGGACTAGAACTCAGAGGCCCTGACCCTCAACCCAGGGCTCTCTTTTATCTTGATTAGTGACCCAGCAGAAAAGTGCAGAAGGAATCCAGGGGAAGTTAGTGATTGGGCCAGAAGCAAGACTCCTGCAGGGGCATAAAGCTGGCGAGCCTGGCCTCTCCCCCAGCAAAGATGCTGAGGCCCATCGCTGGGGGAGGTGGGGACCACGGCCTTGCTCTGATCTGTGGCTTTGGGGTCTTAGGAACTGACGAGGACACCATCATCGACATCATCGCCCACCGCAGCAACGCCCAGCGGCAGCAGATCCGCCAGACCTTCAAGTCTCACTTTGGCCGGGTAAGGGCCTCAGCCTAGACCCTGGGCCCTGCGTCCACGCTCCTCCTCTGACGGAGCCTGGCGTGGACACACGCCTCTCCTTCCCGCTGCACCCCGCGTTCCCTGTGATCAGCAGTGTGCTTGTGACTGGCTCCCCTTAGGGCTGCGATCAGGGATGTGAGCTGTGTTAGTGGCATCTGGCTTTGGCTGACTAGTTTCTCCCAGGATGGAAATGGTACCACCCCCTTTGCTTCCCTGTCTCCTGCCTCCAGGGAGAGTGGCAGGTCCCCCGCTTGCGTGGTGTCTTCTCCACCCTCTTTGTGGTGGTGGTGGTGGTGGTGGTGGTTTTGAACCCAACATCAGCCAAAGCAGACACAGATGCCCACTATTCCTAAATCTCGTGGAGCCCGCCTCCTCCTTCCGTGTCTCCTACCTGTCCCAAGTCACGTGTGGGCCAATGCTGATGTTGACATGACCTTGGCTCTGCCCTCTGCAGGACTTGATGGCTGACCTGAAGTCTGAGCTCTCCGGAGACCTGGCAAGGCTCATTCTGGGGCTCATGATGCCACCGGCCCATTATGATGCCAAGCAGTTGAAGAAAGCCATGGAGGTAAAGTGTGGGCACCAAAGGGATGGGGTCCAGTCTATGTGGGTGCTGAGGGGACACAGGCACTCCTCCTGAGCCCAGGTGGGGCGGGTGTAACTCCTTGGTGGAGCCCCTCCCACACCTGTCCTGGGTTCAGAGTCTTGGCCAGTAGTTCCTTATCTTGTCACCCCACAAGGTAAGGCTTTGCTTTTGTGCCCATTTTATGGATGAGGACGCTAAGGCTCAGAGCGTAAGTTACTTGGTCACAGAGTCAAAGCACTACAAAGTAGCAGAGCTGGAATTCAGATCGAGTCTGTCTGTCTCCAGAGCCTGATATGACAACCGCGTGAATCAGTCCACTAGAGTTTCAGGCTCCTTGAAGATAAAGAGAAGAGCAGACTTTCCCTGGGCAAAGCCAATTAAGATTATTGTCTTGAAAATTGCTGGACAGAAAAGTGGATGACTTAAAACACAAAATGAGAAGGATTGGGCTGCACTGTGGATCTTAGGACACTCCGAGGATCAGGCTGTCCTCAGCACACATCAGCTTTTATTTTCATTATTTCTTAACTTTTTGGCCACACCGCATGAGCACGTAGGATCTTAGTTTCCCAACCAGGGATCGAACCCACGCCCTTTGTCTTGGAAGTGTGGAGTCTTAATTCAACAGCCAGGGAAGTCCCCACACCAACTTTTAATAGACCGATGAAGATACCCTTCAGGTCAGAGGACTCAGGGACGCTTGACCCCTGGGCAGTAACCTCCCAAGACAGAGACTTGTCTTATTTTTATAGAATTGCCCCAGCAGCTGACACAGTGACTGGCACATAATCAGTGTTTAGCAGACACTTGAACTCATCGGTCAGTCAGCCTGTCTTACCTGCTTCCTCCTCTCCCCCGAAGTGAGGACCTTAGCATAATGGGCTCCCCAGCTGCCTCAGCTGTCACCCATCCTCATGTGTCGCCCATCCCATCCAGTTCCTTAAAGCACAGAACATCTTTTTTCCTTCTGACAAATATGTGTTTACCGTGAAACCTTGAGAAAATATAGCAGAGCAAAAAAGAATGTTGAAATCATCTGTGATTCCCTCACCCACGCAGAGACCACGGTCACTGTTACACTGTGGTGCGTGTCCTCTGTCCTTTTTATGTATTTATATATAAATATTTATATTGAGATATGCGCATATAAGCGTTTTTACACACACACCCGTATACGCTATATTCTTTGCTTTTAAAATTTTTTGGTCCAAAGCAATTCTCATGGGAGGTTCTGGAAATCTTTACAAGCTGGTGGAGTCCTTTGATTGTGCCAAGGGCTGGTCAGGGAGTAAAGAGGACATGAGGGAGGCTTGGTCTGGGTGTTGACCTGCAGTGTCCTGGAACAGGAGTCTCCTTGACCTGGGCCCCTTGGGCCTCTCCACAGGCGTCAGGGCTGTGCTTCAGATCCTCTTTGCCTTGACCCTCTAGGGAGCTGGCACAGATGAAAAGGCTCTCATCGAGATCCTGGCCACTCGGACCAACGCCGAAATCCAGGCCATCAATAAGGCCTACAAGGAGGGTGAGTGCAGGAGACCTGTGGCCCGGTGCTGTAGGGAGGCCTTGGGGAAGAACCAGGCCCCCCGGCTCCTGACCTCACCCTGTAGCCCTGCCCCGCCTGCCCACCTCAGGCCACAAGGCTGTGATAAGCCCCCTGGGTGCGCCCAGCCCTGTGTCTGGGGAAGGTAACCCGGAGAGAGTCCCAGCAGGACAAAGGCCTGGAGGTAGAGGAGGGTTTTGACTGGGAGTGGGAGAGAGAGCACCCAGGCCCCTGGAGAGGGGAGAGCGGCTTCATGGGTGTGTGGCCTGTGCACTCACACAGGGCCCCATGTTCAGAAGGCCCTGTGTCTGTTTGCATGCTTAACTATCACCATCTTGCAATTCTTCATAACTTTTCAATAAGTGCTTCCGTATTAGTCTGAAGAACCTTGAGTATCAGTCAAAAATGTTTAAGGTTTTTGTCTTCTAAGCAGCTTTAAAATGGTAGAGTCTTTGAGCAGGGCAGTGACGTGATCAGAGCTGTGCTTTTGGGTTCAGCCACTGCCATGCAGGAGAGAGTGAAGACAGGGAGGCTGTTGTCTGGGAGAGGGGAGATGCACTGAGCGCTCAGCAGGGACGGGCAGAATGAGGTGATGGACCCATGGCAAATCAACAGCAGGGTGGCTGGTGGCCCCCAGGAGCCAATGACAAACTCCTTCATCCCCACCACCCTGCCAGCACTGCTCTGGCTTAAATCTGTGCTTCCTGGACCCCTCCCCCACTCTTGGCCAGCAGCCACTCACACCTCCTTTTCCTGTCTCAGACTATCACAAGTCCCTGGAGGATGCTCTGAGCTCAGACACGTCTGGCCACTTCAAGAGGATCCTCATCTCTCTGGCCACGGTGGGTGAATTTACGGCTCCAGGCCTGCTTGGCCCTCTGGGGCCCTAGGTGGGGAAAGGGTTGCTACGAGAGGCAGGGGGTTCACTCCTGATGAAAAGAGGGTGTCTTCCCCTGCTGCCTCCTAAGATTCTTACCACTGAGGCAGTTGCTACTTGGGCAACGCCTTCTCCATTGTTCACTTTTCAAAGCTGACTTAGTGCCCCCTTCTCCAGGGAGCCCTCCCTGATTGCTCTTAGCCTGGCTTGTTGGGCCCCCAGCTGACAGGACAGAGCCATTGTGGGTGACCTTTCCCTGTGTCATCATCCAAGAGCTTCTGTTGCCAAGGACCTACCGTATAGCTCAGGGAACTCTACTTGGTGTTCTGTGGTGACTTAAATGGGAAGGAAATCCAAAAAAGAAGGGATACATGTATAGGTAGAGCTGATTCACTTTGCTGTACAGTAGAAACTAAGCAACTATGCTCCAATAAAAATTAAAGTAAATACGGGGGGGGGGGGGGTGGAGGAACAGCTGTTATCATCTCTTGAATTCTCGCAACCCGGGTACCACACCCTGAGGCACAGTTATGGCAAGCTCACCATGTGCGAGTCAGGCCTTGGTCTAAGTGCCTTCCCAGTGATCATGTTCATGTTCAAGACTGCCACCCTGGGGAGGCAGGATCGCTGTCCCCATGTTACAGATGCGGGAGAGCGTTCAGAGAGGTGAGTGGCTGAGTACTGCCCTCTGGCTGCTGAGGGATGGAGACAGCGGATGTTTGGAGGCTGACCTTTCTCTCTGGTCCTGCTGCAGGGGAACCGTGAAGAGGGAGGAGAAGATCGGGAACGGGCCCGGGAAGATGCCCAGGTGAGACACCCCATCCCACCACCCCCTTCCCCCTGCCCAGTGACTCCAGCTGGCTTTTGTCCATGCCAGCCCTGGCTGTCTGGGAGTGAGGAGGGTGCCTGGCAGGGCAGGGCTGGTGTGACCGGTTGACACTGAGACTTTTGGCCCCTTGCAACTGTCCACTCTTAGAAGTGAGACTGTGACAGTTTCCAAAACTTTCAGAAAGATACTTGGGAGGGTGGTGCTAATTCTACTGATGTTTCCTGTGTGAAGAATAGGACTCGAGCCCTAGATCCTCAGATCTGGAAGGGACTTAAGGAGTGTCTCAGAGTCAGACTCCTCATAATATAACTGGAAGATGGAGGCCCAGAGAGGGTGAATGACACCTGAAACTCACACAGCAAATCAGTGGCCCAGGTGGAATTGGGCCACTGATTGAGCAGGTCTTGGAGCTTACTGGGAAGGGGGCTTGAGTGCTAAAGGTCTCAGGTCATTATTTTTGAAATGGGATCCAGGTCGAAGGGAATGTCCTGGGAGCCCTCGAAAGGGAGTTCATCGAGGTCAACCCAGGTCTTCTGCATTGCAAGCAAATTCTTTACCACCTGAGCCACCGAGGAAGCCCATCCTCCTTAAAACTCACCCCAAATCCATCCTCTATCCCAAAATTCATCCTCCAGGGAATTCCGTTCGGTGTTTGGGTCGCCCTGGGAAGCTGTGCTTCTAGTTGCTGCCAGCAGGGGGCGATAGTGGGCCTTGCTGGCAGCCCCTTTTCCGGAGAAAAGCAGGGAGAGAGAACCTGGGTGGAGTCAACTGAGGGAGCCTGAGCCAGGCCCTGTCCAGCTCAGCTGCTTCTCCAGATTCACAGATGCCGGACCCTGATCTTGGTGTGGACTCAGTGTCTGACAGCTAGGAACACTGGTTTCTCAAGCAATACGTATTCTTTTGTAGAAACTTTAGAAAATACCAAAAACAAAACCCCATATAACCTGCTACTAGTAAAAACTATTGTTAATGGGGTTTATCATTCTAGTTGTCTTTATGTATTTATAGAAATAGATTCCTGGTTTATAACAGTTAAAAATGAATATTTTGTGAATATGGTTACTTTTTTTTTAATTTTATTTTTTGGCTGCACCACACAGCATGTGGGACCTTAGTTCCTCAACCAGGGATCAGACCTGTGCCCTGTGCAGTAGAAGTTCAGAATCTTAGCCACTGGACTGTCAGGGCAATCCCATATATCATTTTTAAAAAAATCAACAGCATCATTTAATGGCTAAATACTATTCCATCTAAGAATCTGCCGAACTATTTAACCAGCCCATTCCCTAGTAACCAACTCTCATCATCTTTATTATTTTTTTTTCCTTAGAATAGATTTCTAGAGGTGAGTTGGGAATACTAGAGGGAAATGTATACAAAAATTGAAGGCATTTGATATGCAGAGCCAAGGTTCCCCAGAAAAATAATGACATTAACGCTTGATGGTTTTATACCTCTTCCTTCCCATGCTCTCGCTCAGGACACTGAGCGCACCCTAAGCTCTGGGAGTCTGGCTCTGTTATGATCAGGTGACATATGTCCGGTGTTTACCTGTTGCCCCACAGTATTGCAGATAGCTTCCTCTTTACTCTTAGTGTTCCCATGTGAGCAATAAATCATGTAAATGATCTCATTATTATAGCCCCAGAGTGAAATAAAGAGTTGTGGCCATTTTTAGATAATTCAATCTCTGGATTATTTTTTCATACAACAGCTTTATTGAAATATAATTTGCATACCATACTACTGACCCATTTAAAGTACACAGTTAAGTGGTTGTATCTTCACAGACTTGTGCAGTCATCACTGTGGTAATTTTAGAACATTTCATCACCCTAAAAAGAAACCCTGTACAAATTGCGTTCCTTTTCATTTCCTCCCAACCCCCAGCCCTGTGCAACCACTAATCTACTGTCTGTTTATATAGATTTGCCTACTCTGGACATTTCATATAAGTGGAATCCTACAATATGTGGCTTTTGTGGCTAGCTTCTTTTACTTTATTATAATATTTTTATATATTTTCATCCATATCATATCATATATCAATACTTCATTCCTTTCCATTGCCAAATAATATTTCATTTCATGGATATATATATATATATTTTTTTTTTTTTTTTACCTCCATTAGCTAATAGATATTTGGGTTGTTTCTACTTTTCACAATTATGAATATTACTATAAACATGTATGTACAAGTTTTTATGTGCATGAATATTTTCGTTTCCCTTGGTTATATAGGAGTAGCATTGCTGGGTCATGTGATAACTCTCTGTCTACCTTTTGGAGGAATCGCCCAGATTAATTTTGGCATGAAGTAGCCAAGCTAATAAGGAAAAGCTCTTGTGTTGACTATCTGGAAAATTATTATAGTAGCTCACTGTGTTTCTCATATTACAAATATTATGATTTTAAACATGCTTTGAAAAAACAAATACATCTGGGAGTTCTCTGATCTAAAGTGAAGAATCTTTGGTACTTTAGGTTCCTTTTTGTTTAATTTTTTTAAACATCTCCCTCTTTTTAAAATAGCAATCCTAGACTTTTTAGCATAACGTTTGAAAAAACTGTGGTAAAATACATTTAACACATCTTACAATTTACCATCTTAACCTTTTCAAAGTGTGGTTCCTCACTAAGTGCATTCACGCTGTTATGCAGCCATCTCTACCATCCATCCACTGACCTCTTCATCCTACAAAACTAAAAGTCTGTACTCATTAAACAGTAACCTCTCTTCCCCCCGCCCCCACAGGCTCTAGTTCTTTTTATCTCCATGAAATTGACTACTCTAGGTACCTCACATATTTGAAATCATATAGTATTTGTCCTTTTCTAACTAATTTCACTTAGCATAATGTCTTCAAGGTTCAACCAGGTTTGTTTGTTTTTTTAATAGATCTTTTTCTTTAAGAGCTTTTATTTATTTATTTATTTTTGCTGTACTGCTCCACATGGAGGATCTAGTTCCCCAACTAGGGATCAGACCCATGCTCCTTCCAGTAGAAGCGAGGGGTCCTAACCACTGGACTGTCAGGGAAGTCCCAACGAGGTTGTTTTTAATATGGGAAAGTGTAAATAAAAACTGGAAGCAGGGACTTCCCTGGTGGTCCAGTGGCTAAGACTCCATGCTCCCGATGCAGGGAGCCAGGGCTCCATCCTGGTCAAGGAGCTAGATCCCACATGCTGCAACTAAGATACGGTGCAGCCAGATACATTTAAAAAGCAAACAAAACCACAACAGAAAACCCAGAAATATCCCATAATCCTAGTGGCTCTGACAGCTCCTATTTAACTTTTTTCTAAAAAATTAAAATAATGTATTTGCATGTTGAGAAAATATAAACATAAAATTTCAGGAAAAATACAATGCCAAAGTTCTTCCCCCAGTCCTTCTCTTTAAAGGTAATCACTGTCAATAGTATCTTGACTATCCCTCTAGCACAACTTCCCAGTAAATATGTAAGAGTGGGCACACTTTATCTTTTCTTATCAAGGTAAAAGAAACACTTATATGCAACATAATGTACTTTCTTGCTTAATTTAAATGGAAGCTCTCTCCTTAGCAGTCCTGTAGACCAGTCCCATTCTTTTTACTAGCTGAGTGGATTTCCATTGCTAGATGAACCATAGCTCAATTAACAAGCAATCTGATAATGGTTTCCAGTTTTTCTCTATTACCAGTGAGCACCCTTGTAGTATATCTCCAAAGATATAGTTGGCTAGTTTATTTGCAAGAGAAATTCCTAGCAACATAGTTGCTTGATCAAAGGCATGCGCATTTTGAATTTTGATAGACATTACAAATTTATGCAACAAAAATGGTTTCTAAAGAGTAAGGCTATTGAGAAGTTTACAAAGAGGATGATTTCAGTCTGCCCAACAGAATAAATCAGTCAGCAGGGTTTTGGGTAAACAGATAAAACAAAACTCCATCCGGGGGGTGCGCAGGACTGACTGTATTTCGTTCTCAGGCCCTGCAAGTCACAGCCATTTGCCTAACAAAATAGTGTCCTAACCTCAGAACTTTGTGCTCAGCATGATGCAATGATGGAAGTTCACCCTTGTGAGATGACTGGGGCAGCTGGCATTTTCCCACCCGATTGGCTACATGTCCCCACACCCCAGGCCTCAGCTTTCCTGTGTCCTGTCTGTAACACGAGAGGGTGGTGACAGGTCTCTGGAGGACCCTTCAACCCCAACGTGGTAAAGGGTGAAGGGAACAGGGCACTTCTCACACTGAACTTCTCGGTGGTAGGTGTGAGGGGCAGGGGGTCCTGTCCTGTACCCTCTGGTTATCCCTCCAGTAAGCACATCCATCATTAATTCTCAGACCTGTCCTCGTTTTGAGTCCAACTCAAAGATCAGGGGAAGGTGTCCCCCCAGCCCCTCCCTGCTCCCCATTGCCAATCCAGGCTACCTCACCTGCACCCCAGGGCCCCCTCTCTGAGCCTCCTCTGACTCTCGCCTTCCCCTCTCTCCCTTCTCTCTCCTCCCTGCTCTCAGGTGGCTGCTGAGATCTTGGTGAGTGCCCTGTTCTTCACGTGGATTTTAGTGGTCTGAGTCTGGCTGTGCCTCTGGGTGGGGCTGAGTGGGCAGAGTCAGGCACGATTTGGGGGCCTGTCCCCCAGGTTCTCTCTCTCCCCTTCAGGACCTCCAAAAACCCCCACTGCATGAAAAATGGGCTGGGCAAGTGTTTCCCAAACTTCACCACTCAACCACTTGCCAGAATGGTGCTATATACCACCAACTGTGAATAGTGCTTTAAATGGACTCTCATGTTAACCCCAAATGAGTTTTATTTTTTACTTTCTGGATGCACCATGTGGCCTGTGGGATCCTAGTTCCCTGGCCAGGGATCAAATCTTTGCCCCTTGCAGTGGGAGCACAGAGTCTTGATTGCTGAACCACCAGGGAAGTCCCAAATTGAGTTGCTTTAAAGGAAATTTCATATCGATGTAAATAGAACTGACCCAAAGATCACCGTGGAAATAAATATGTGGTGTGTAAACATGTTTGCCTGTTTACCACACTTGGGGAAACACTGGCTAGACCATTTTTCCTTGCACACATGCACAGACACTTCCCCAGAGAGGCTTTCAGAGGGGTTTAAAGATGGAAGAAGAATCTGAGTCTCCATGCCCAGTCCCCGCTTGCCCTTTCCCCGGGCCCAGTCCTGTGTCCCCAAGGCTAAGGTGGGAGTGCTCTGTGCTCAGCTCCTCTGGGTGAGTCCGCATGGTCCCTGGGAGCCGGACAGGGGATGTGGAGACCGAGGAAGGGCCTCCTTGGGTGGCTGGGTTAGCCCAGCTTCTCACCATCCTCGACCCAGGCAGACAGGAAAGTGAAAAACAACCAGGCTTTCTTGTGTCTCCCCTCCCCATTCCTGCCCCAACCTGGGCTCTGCAGGAAATAGCAGACACAACCAGCGGAGACAAGTCTTCCCTGGAGACACGATTCATGATGATCCTCTGCACGCGGAGCTATCCGCACCTCCGGAGAGGTGAGACCCAACTCCCTCCCCTCCCAAGGCAGTGGGAAGATCCCCAACCCTTGGCAAGAGGAGCCAGCTGCCCACCCACCTGCCCCTTACCCCAGCAAGGGAGTTTGTTGGCTGACGGGGACTCAGGAACCCCAGGGTCTGGTCCTGGCTGTGCTGCTAACAGCATCATTGAGCCTTGGGCCAACTTGCCTCACCTCCTTAGGGAAACACGTGTGATGCCTGGGATAAAGGATGGCAGGTGGCTTTAGCTTCCAAGGCCAACTCTATGGGGTTGGTAGTGGCTGCCTAGAATGCTGTGTTGAGAAGGATTTGAAGGTTCTGTGTCACGGTTCTTTGGTGACATCTGCCAGGAGCAAGGCAGTGAAGGGTGGTGATGACACAGAGACCACGTGCATGTCTTAGAGACACACACAGGCTGCCACATGCGCCGCTGTATGCGGCGACCCTCACATTAGGCGATTGTGAGGGGCCCTGACTACTGAGACAGTGACGATTTTACATGCACGTGCCTGGTACTTTGCAGTAAAATACTTAAGGGGCTTTAGCACAGTGACTAAAAGAATGGACTTGGGAGCTGGACTGGCTTGATTCGAATCTCCCACTTATCAGTCATGTGACCCCGGGCAAGTTACTGAATATCTGTGCCTTTGTTCCCTTACCTATAAATACGGGATTTTAATTCTACCTCACATGACTGTTGTGAGGATGCAAAAGATAATTATTAATGCACAAAAGCGCTTGGTACCTGATAACTTCTTAGTGTTATCATTGTGATTACTTGCATTAATCTCTATCCCAACTTGACTCGGGAGGAAAGGGGGGCCCAGAAAGGGAGAGGGGTTCACCCAAGGTCCTTCGGTGAGCTTGGGGACAGCTGTGAATAGCATGCATCCTCCTTCTACTACCCCAGCCTGAGTTCCTGACACTTGCCTGAAGCTCTGGGGCAGTGTCTGACTTGATACAGGCTTGGCTCAGAGCTCAAGGCAGCCTTGAGATCAGAATGTCCTTTCCACAACAGCCCTGCCCGGTAGATTTAGGTCTGGGCTGCAGCCACGCCTGCTGCTGCTGGGTGGTGGGGGAAAGGATGATGTCCCCCCAAACCCTGCATCAGAGCTCACCTCCCACCTCGGGGACTTCTCTGGGGGCCAGTCTTCCAGGAGTTCGTCAAGATGACCAACTATGACGTGGAGCACACCATCAAGAAGGAGATGTCTGGGGATGTCCGAGACGTGTTTGTGGCCATTGGTAACTGGCGGGGACCAAGGGCAAGGGCTGGGGAGGGACAGGAAGCATGTCCAGAGTCCCTGGATGAGTGTGGCCTTTGTAACTTCTTAAACTACTAGTTCTGGGAAATAAGCACTGCCACTTCTTGGGGTCTGTCAGCGTGTGACTGGCGGGGTAACATGAGGACTCGTTCTAGGCGACAGGGTAGTGTAAGGAAAGAGCTCTCTCTGGGGACATGGCTGGGAGGGTGACGGCTGGGCTGGGTAGGGTGCAGTGTCCTGCAGGTCTAGGGTGTGTATACGCGCGCACACCTTTTCCTCCTCCCAGCACCTGGTCTCTTTGGTTACTCTCTTACTGCATAATATTAGCTCTTGCCTTTGAAAAATCTCTCCCCTTTTGGATCTCAATTCTCCATGTATACAAATGACTGAGTAGATACAAGCGAAGGTCAGGTTTGTTTTTATTAGCGTTAGTGATTAGCAGTATCTTATTTTATGACTACAATACAATGCATTGTATTGATGCACTTTTTTTTTTAATCCTACCTTGAGGTATCAGTGGAACGTTTTCACATAATTGCCATCAATTACAGGATGCCTGTTGATTTTAGGGACTTCAAATGCGAGGAAAAGTTATTTTAGAACATGGGAAGCAGAGGTGTTATTGTCGTGATGTTATTATTTGATTTATAGTGGATCTTTACCAGCTGGGAGCAACGCTTAGGAGACAGAATAGCATAGTAAATCCAGGTTAAGTCCCATCTGTGCCGCTTATTAGCTGTGCAGTTATATCCTTTCACAGGTCATGAGAACCCTGTGCCTCAGTTGTCCTCCTCTGTAAAGTGCGTGTGATGATAGTACCAGATTTAAAGGAGTTAATTATACAACACTTAAAAAACAGCCTCCTGGCACATAAAAGGCACTGGATAAATATTAGCTTCTATTGTTATTTACTGTCAGGCCCTGTGTGAAGTTAGTTGCACACAGCTTTGTTTGAATGCTCACAAAGTGCTTTTATCTGCCTATTTTACAAAGTGGGATGCTGGGGTTCAGCAAGGTTACATAGCAGTAGTGGAAGCAGGGCGGGAACCAGAGGCCGTCTGAGCCCAAAGCCCAGACTCGTATTAATCGCAGAGTAACTGATCTTTGGAGACACGTCTCGACCTTGCTCTGCTCTTGTTGCTCCCGCTTTCCCCTTCTCCCACCTAGAACACGTGTATGTGCAAGTGTGTGCATAGATGTTCCGCTCCACTTCACTCCATCCCATGGCAGGCCCCGGGGTCCTCTGAGGCAGCTGGGCGGGCTTCAGGTTCCGGGGAAGGCTTTCTGGGCTGGTTATAGAGGATGGAAGTTTCTGCCCAGTCTCCTCCTTAGCCACACTGACTGAGCCCCACACTTGCAGTCAGGGCAGTCTCCTTGGAGGAGGTGACAGGACTGGGGATGTAGATTTGGGGAGGTAAAGTAGTGGAGGACAGACAGGAAACTTCTCCTTACCTTGGGGAAACAGAAGCGATGAGAGAGCAAAGGGAGACAGGAGCTTTGATTTTCAGGTCGAGGAGCTTGGGTTTTGTTTAGGAGGTGGTAGGGAACTACATAAGGACCCAGGAAGGTCAGTATATAATGTAGTCTTTCCCAGAGGGTCCTGAACCTGCTGCAGGGGAGGGTATATGCCTGTCTCCTGCATGAGTGTGCCCTTGGGATGCACGCTCCAGCCTCTCGGCCCCTGCCCTCCTCATAGAGATACTTTTACATCTAGAGTCATTCTAGTGTTTTGGCTCTGGCATCTGAATCCTCCTCCTTAAGCTACCTGAGACACCCCTTCTGATCCCTATGAGCTCTGGGGCCTTGGAATCCAGCAGCTGCTGAGGGCTAGAGACCTACCCACCCTCCCCAGCCTTGGAGGGTGGGAGGTTGTTACATCAGGCAAGCAGTATTTGGGGTGGCGCTAGGTAGGTTGATGTAAACATGTGCAGACTCTGGGGCAACACCCAGCCCCAGGGATTGGCAGTGCCCTGAATTACACTGACAGTCTCTCTTTGGTGTGGTGTTTCTCTCAATCAGGAGTTCTCAAACATTAGGCTGTGCCACAGTGAGGTGGGCAACCAGCCAGGTTTGTGCTAAAACCAGGAACGCCCCAGGCAAAGTGGGCTGAGCTGGTCACCCACCTTCCAAGGTACAGATTCAGCACATCCCAGGGGTGGGACACGAGAATGCACATTTCTACCAGGTTCCAGATGATGCAGACAACTTCCAGGAACTAAACTTTGAGAACCTCTACTTGAAATATTTCTTGAATCTGAGTCTCTAGGGCGGAGCCTAAAACCTGAGTTTTCCTCAAGTTCTTTGATTCTGTTGCACTTAGAAGTCTGAGGCCCTGTACCGTGGCTTCACAAGTGGTTTCTTCCCTTTGAGTCCTCTGCTAGCCTTGATTAGCTACAAGCACCTCAGCAGGAAACGAGATGCAACTGAGTGAGAGCCAGGTCCATGGATGAGACAGAGGAGGAGGTGTCAGGAAGGGGGAGTGAAGGTGTCAGGCCTGGGGGTGAGCCTGGTGTGGCCACGACCTTGGGCACAGGTTGCTGGGATAGGCTATGCTACTTCAGTAGCAGCATCAGCAGCCCATGGTTTGGCCACACCTCCTTTGACCAAGTACCCTGCATCTCTTTCCTCTTCCTACCAGTTCAAAGTGTCAAGAACAAGCCTCTCTTCTTTGCTGACAAACTTTACAAATCCATGAAGGTAAGAAAACTTACTTGTGTGTTCCTTTCCCTTTGAGCACTTCCACTTTGGTGCACAGGTGGGCACCACCCGCCGGGTCAGGAATTGGGTTGCTTCCACCTGGTTGATGTTTCTCAGCCTTTGTCCCAGGTCTGGTTCTAGGATAGTAGTTCTCAACCAGGGGTTACGTTGCCCCCTGGGGAACATTGGACAATGTTTGATGCATTTGGCTGTCACAACTTGGGGAGTGTTGCTTTTTGCATCTGGTGGGTAGAGAGCAGGAATGCTGCTGAACATCCTCCAGTGCTCACACAGCCCCCACAGCAGAGAATGGTCTGGTCCCAGCTGCCAAGGTTGACAAGCTTATTCTGGGAACTTGAAAAGGACAGTCTCTGCCCCCTTGGCACTCCCATTCTAGCAAGTGAAACAATGTCTTCTGTGACAAATGATCACAAAAGGAAGCGAGCGCTCAACTCTGGGACTAGCTCTGGCTTCCTGAAAACCCAGGCCACTCAGGCCAGCCTCCCAACCCAACAGTGGAGCCCCAGCTGCTGACAGAGCCTGGACATTCTGTTTAGTGGGAGTGCGCCTGAGACCCCTCTTAGCCTGCTGTCCCCAAACATGACAACCATCTCTTGAGCCCTGGCCATGTGCAGCCCTGACTCCTCAGCTGGTGTTCTGAGCTTCCTGGGGGGCAGAGGTGGGCCTTGGCTGCCCATATATTCCGTGTTCTGTGTCTGCTCCTTGGATCCTGTATTAATTTCCCAGGGCTGCTGTCACAAATTGAGTGACAACAGTGTATTCTTTCATGATTCTGGAGGCCAGGAGCCCAAAATGAAGGTGTTGGCAGGATGGGTTCCTCCTGGAGGCCCTAAGGGAGAAGCTCTCCCATGCCTCTCCCCCAGCTTCCAGTGGTTGTCTGGAACCCTCGTGTTTCCTGGCTTGTGGCTGAGTCCCTCCAGTCTCTGCCTTTATCTGCGTGTATGTCCACGTGTCCTTCATGTAAGGACACCAGTCACTGGATCTCGGGCTCACCCCAATGCAGTATGTCCTCTACTAATTTCATGTGCAAAGACCCTATTTCCAAAGTAGGTCACCTTGTAAAGCTCCAGATGGACATGAATTCAGGGAGCATGCTATTCAGCTCATATAGGCAATTGTTGCCTCTGTCTGCCCAGTCCTAGGCACAGGGGAGTTGGAGTCAGAAATGTTTATGGAAGACAGAGGCAGGATGTCCCACCCCAGGTTGCAGGGGAAAGGGAGCAGAGCAGAGATGGACACCCACGAGCTCCTACCTGACCTAGCCTCTTCCTCCTCCTGCCCTGTGTCTCCCTGTCACCTGACTCCACCAGGGTGCCGGCACGGATGAGAAGACCCTCACCAGGATCATGGTCTCACGAAGTGAGATCGACCTGCTCAACATCCGGCGGGAGTTCATCGAGAAATATGACAAGTCTCTCCACCAAGCCATTGAGGTGAGGGGCAAGCAGGATGAGAGGTCAGGGGGTAGGGGGCAGTGTCAGATGCTCCAACATAGAAGTTCTTTTTATTCCCAGGGTGTCACCTCTTAGAACAACTAAGACGTTGCTAAATGAGAGGAGATCTGCCTTACTTGCTGTTCATACCAAAATAAATTCCAGATGGATCGCAGGCTTATAATTTAGGATTTCCAAATAAAACGAGCCCCTTTTCTTGCTTTTTAAAAGCAATTTTATTGAATCATAATTTACAGATCACAAAATTCACCTGTTTTAAGGGCATAAGTCAGTAATTTGTAGTAAATGGAACAAATTGCACAGTCTTCTCCACAGCTCAGTGTTTCCACCAACCCACTGCCGTCCCTTGTACCTGTCTCCACTGCCGGCTCTAGACAACTTTCAAGTGACTTTCTGTCTCTAAAAATTTGCCTTTTCTGATTATCTCATGTAAATGGAATCAGGTATAATATGTCTGCTTTTTTCATTTATGAAGCCCATTTCTTTGACGTTGAAATTGACCAAGATCTTAAAGCTTGATGCTGGACTTGGTTGACAAAACCATGGGGAGGCTCACAGGCAGTCTCATACAGACTTGGTGGAGATGTGAATTGGTAGAACATCTTTATTATTTTTTCTTCCAGTTTTATTGAGATATAATTGACATATAACACCATATAAGTTTAAGGGTACAACATAATGGTTGACTTATAAAAATCATGAAATGCTTATCACAATGACTTTAGTGAACATCCATCATGTTATATAGAAACAAAATTAAAGAAGTAGAAAAATGTTTTGTGTGTGTAATGAGAACTTTTAGCATTTACTCTCAACTTTTGTATATTATTATATAATTTATATAGATTATATATTACAGCAGTGTTAATTATATGTTTCACGTTGTATGTTGCATCCCTAGTACTTATAACTGGAAGTTTGTACTTCTTGACTACATCATCCAGTTCCTCCTCCCACCACCCACAAATCTAAACTGTTTCTATGAATTTATTTGTTTTTGAGTTATAATTGATCTATAACCCTGGGTTATTTCCTATTATACAATGTAGTGATTTTTCTTTTCTATACATTTCAAAATGATCACCACAGTAAGTCTACTTACGATGTGTCACCATACAAAAGTATTAGTTATTGACTGTATTACAGTCAATGACCACAGTGTACATTTCATACCCATGACTTATTTTATTTGGCAACTAGAAGTTTGTACCTCCAGTCTCCCTCACCTTTTTCTTTCCTCCCTCAATCCCCTTTCCTCTGGGAATTGGTATTTGCTCTCTGTATCTATAGCTCTTTCTTTTTTGTTACATTTGTTCATTTATTTTGTTAGATTCTGAGTATAAATGAAACTATACAGTATTTTTCTGATTTATTTCACTTAGCACAATAATCTCTAGGGCCACCTATGTTCTTACAAATGGCAAGATTTCATTTTTATGGCTGAGTAATATTCCATTGCATGTATATGCCACATCTTCTTCATCTGCTTATCAGTTGATGGGCACTTGGGCTGCTTCCACATCTTAGCTGTTGTAAATTATTCTGCTATGAACATAGGGGTGCATATATCTTTTCTAAGTAATGTTTGTTTTCTTTGGATAAATACCCAGGAGTGAAATCGCTGAAACATATGGTGGTTCTATTTTTTATTTTTTGAGGAATCTCCATACTTTTTCCATAATGGCCTGTTTGGCTGAAAGTTTTACTTTCATTTTAGGTTTGAAGGATTCATTAACAAAAGAGACCACTCATTACACACACATTAAACAATTTTAATATTTAAAAGAGGATTATTTGACTTAATTTCATGTACAGTCGTTAAAAGAAAAGAAATAGAAACAATAGAGAAAGGTAATAGCATATACATCACCAAACTGAGCCGAAACCCACATTCAGACTTGAATAGCGCTTTTACTTGGAAGTTCCAAGTAAAAGCTATCTGGCGTCTCAATGGGAAAAAGGTCTCTGGTGATGCATCCACCCCACAGGTGAGCTCTGGGTGCTCCCGATTATAATCTCAGGCTACAGACTGGTATCATCATCAGTTTGTACACAAACATGCAGCTCTGGTTTTCCTATAACTTTTACAGTGCTTTTTGTTTCATCTTGTGGATCATAAGACTTCTTTGATATTAGGGGCTCAAGAACGTGCAAGACCTACCCGCTTTCTTACCCAAAGTGCTGCTGGTGTGCTTGCAGGCAGGCACGTAGTCTAGGCAAGGTCAGAGTCGGTCAGAGGCCTGCTTCTGAAGCCTAAATAAGGCTACCTCCACTTCCATTTCCCTAACATGCCAGACATACAACATAAACCTAATGATGTTCACATAAATTTCTGCAAGGGCTGGTACCCAGCAAGTGCTCAATAATGTTTGTTCAAATAAGGAATCCCATAACACATGTATTAATGATCTTAGGGGAAAAGTATTAGCAGAGTACAAGGGAAGAGGCCAGAATAGAGGGCTGTGATCACAGCAGAGGGGGCACCTGATGGTAGACAGGATTTGGGGGCAGTGCAGAGGGCATGCTGGATGGGGGAATGGTAGGCGTTTAGGTAGTAAGATGCTCAAGATGCTTCCAGAAGGAAAGGAGGGAGGTGAAGCCACAGAGCTTCATGAGGGTCAGACCACACAAGGCCTTGAGGCCAAGCTGAGAGCTTGGACATCTGAGGATAACAGGGAGCCACAGAAGGGACATGGGGGCCTTTGATATCCAGGCTGAGAGCAGCTGGGAGGAGGGGGCCTTGAGATCATCAGTATTGTTCCACTCACTCTGCTCTCCCTCTGACCTTGCCAGGGTGACACCTCCGGGCACTTCCTGAAGGCCTTGCTGGCCATCTGTGGAGGCGAGGACTGAGGCCACTGGTGCTCACGGGCACCTCTGCTGAGAGATGGTCAGCGGCACCACCTGCCACGACCCAGCCTGATGCTCCAGCTTCAGAGACTAAAGAAGGGACAGGGTGGGGGGAGGGGTCAGGGTGGGCGCTTGTCTTCAGCTGGGGTTTAGGGGAAACTCCCACTCCCATGAGCCACTGAGGGCCCGGCACGGTCACCCCTGCTCACGTCTGAGCGGCCGAAGAACCGGAGCCATTGATCCCGTCCACCTCCACTCCCCATCCTCCTCCTCCTCACGCCTTCCCAGCTTCCATCTCTTGTCACAGCCCCTGCCCTGGTCTGGGCTTTATTGAAGCCAAAAACATACTGAGCCTCTGTCTGTGAAGTGAGTGATGTGTGTGTGCTTTTATGGTGGGGTGTGGTGGCAGGTGCCAGTTCTGGGGGGCGGGAGAGAGGAGGAAATGTGCTGAGCCAGCTGGCAGTCCTCCCACTGTTTCACTGCCACCTCATCCCGATTGTGGTGCTAGAGCACTGAGCCAGGAGCCCGGAGACCTGCGTGCAAGTTTGCACCTGCCACACACCTGCTTTGTGACCTTACACCAGTCTCTTTCCCTCCCCGAGTCTCTATTTTCTTATCCACAAAATATGGGTTCGACAAAAAGATCTTGGCTTATTCTTCTAACATTGACATTCTAGGATGTGCCTCCAAATCGTTCCCTTTCCATTTCTCTCTTTAAATAAACAGACACATACAGGCGCATAATCGCATTTCCAAGGGGGGTCTGTGATTTTGATGTAGAACCTGCAGCCTGAGTTGTCGCCATTAGAGCCAAGGTGTTAAGCTACCCAGGAGTGGCTTCTGTCTTCCCACCCCAAATGAGGGTCAGAGCTTGGGTCCAGACTGGGAAGGCTGGCCCAGCTGGCTCTAGGTTTCAGGTCCCTTCTCTCCCCTCTGCTGCCTGGATGTTTCTCTGTGAGATCTTCATCTGTTAACCTCTGAGCCCAGACTTCCTCTTTTGAACTCTTCGGGGGCACCAGATGTGATCGTGATCTGGGGAGGCCTGTGGAAAGCTTCCTCTTTGTGAAGATCAGTGATGAACAGGTCAGCTGCACTTTCTCTATCTCCCTTACCTCAGCTCTGGCTCTGCTCTGGGATTCAGATCTCAAACTGTCTAGTACCGTGGCATGTGGGTGCCTAGGGGCTGGAGGGCTCTGCTCCCTGTCCCAGCTGACCTGCCCTCTCCTGCAGTTCAGTATATGTTTATTCACTGATCAGGGAACGGGGTGAGGGGTGTTGGGAAACATGCTGGTCTAGTCTTTTTTTTTTTTTCCTAGCTGCACTGTGTGGCATGGGGGAATGTTAGTTCAGTGATCAGGGATTGAACCTGTACCCCCAGCAGCAAAAGCTCAGAGACTTAACCCCTGGACCACCAGGGAAGGCCCAGGTCTGGTCGTGTGTGACCTTGGACCAGCCGCTGCCCTCTCTGGGTCTCTTCATGTGTGCAGTGAGGGGTTGGACCTGACAGTTTTGAAGAGCCCTCTCTCCATCTGAATGTAATGAGTCTGAAAGGCAGTTACCTTGTGTCTTTCCCACTTCCTTCCCTCCACCAGGCTGTGAGCCCAACCCTGTGAGGGTCAGCTGAGACTTGTTTGGGTATTTGCCCAACTTAATTGTTACCATAGATAAATTAACACGGCGATTCAGAGCTGTGGAGTCAGACCTTTGCCACTGACTGAGCGTGTTATCTCTCTGAGCCTGTTTCCTCATCTCTAAGACAGGGCCCAGTCCTACCTCCGGCACAGCCTTTGTGGAGTAAATGAGATAGTTTATGGAAGTTCAGGGCTGCCTGGACCAGAGTAAGGGGCTGGGACCACCCACCCTTAGCCAGGCGCCACTGTCAGAGCTGAGAGGTGGCTCCCAAGATGTTTCCTTGAGCTTTGCTTTCAAGAATTTGTCAGCAGTGGATCACAGAGGCATCCCAAGACAAATACGACAGTGTCCTAAAAATACACACCGAGGGACGAATAGGTTGGGGGCGGAAGGGAAAGAGTGATGGAGTCTGAGGGAATAGATGTCGGAAGGCCTCATAGGCCCAGAGGAACACAGAAGCAGAGAAACCAGGAATTTCTAGAATTCCTAGAAACCAGGAAGTCCTACCTGTGTACTAACCACTCCAAACCCTCGACAGGCAGTTTTCTCAGTTAAGGGATGTTGCCTTCTGAGATTGGTTGGCAGCAGGAGGAAGACCCTCAGCTGTTTTTGTTTTATTTATTTGGCTGCAAAGGGTCTTAGTTGACAGCTTGTGGAAGCTAGTTCCCTGACAAGGAATAGAACCCAGGCCCCCTGCATTGGGATTTCAGAGTCTTAGCCACTGGACCATCAGTAAAGTCCCCTCTCAGTGTTTTGAGGGGAGAAGGCAATGGCACCCCACTCCAGTACTCTTACCTGGAAAATCCCATGGATGGAGGAGCCGGGAAGGCTGCAGTCCATGGGGTCGCCCAGAGTCGAACACGCCTAAGCCACTTCACTTGCACTTTTCACTTTCATACATTGGAGAAGGAAATGGCAACCCGCTCCAGTGTTCTTGCCTGGAGAATCCCAGGGACGAGGGAGCCTGGTGGGCTGCCGTCTATGGGATCGCACAGAGTCGGACACAACTGAAGTGACTTAGCAGCAGCAGCAGACATGATTAGAAATGGGAATTGGCATCCAATTAGAGGAGATTGTAAATCAGGATTATATCATAATCCAGGGTTGGCCTTTGGCGGTTCTTTGGAAAACCTATGGGAGACTTCTCTGGTGGTCCAGTGGTTACTACTCCGTGCTTCCACTGTTGGGGGCAGGGGTTCGATCCCTGCTCGGGAAACTAAGATCCCACATGCCATACAGCATGCCAAAAAAAAATTTTGTTTTTTAAAAAGGAGAGGCTATGAAGGAAGAGAGACCAGTTGGAAGGCTATTAAAATAGTCCCACTAAGTCCCGGGTGCCTGCAGAAGAAACCATGCTTTTTCCTCGGATCTGTGACGAAGGAAGGAGTCACCGCTGTTCTGAATCCAAGACACCTCATTCCTCCAACCATCCACTCATGCAGCTTGTGCTTACGAATGCCTCCTATGTGCCATGCCACTTGCAAGATACTAAAGATATAAAGTTAGACCTTTGTGGTCCTCATCCTTAAGAGATTCTGTTCCAGTGTCCCTCCCACCCACCTCTCTCCAAAACACAGTATCACACGACACTGGAGCTTGTTTCTGTGGCCAAAGTTCAACAGAGAGAAGCGGTGGGGTCTAAATTAAAAACGAAAGGAAAGAGAAAGCGGAACCCAGACCGCTGCTGTCTCAAAGTGGGAGCACGAGAGGATGGTCGTGACATCCTAAGTGTGGGAGGGGCCCTCAGAAATTCTCACCTCCCTCTCAGCCAGACAGACAGCTGACACTTCACAGGCCCTTGGTCACAGAGCCTTTCAGTGGCAGACAACCGGAACTGCACATCCTGACCCCAGTCCAGCACTTATCAACACCCCCGCAGGTCCTTCCACTTCCTTCAGTCTTCCCTAGAGGGCTTCAGCCCAAAGTCAGCCTCCCTCCAGCTCCCAAATGGTCCCCTCCAGGCCTGACCCCTGCCTTTTCCCTCAAGAGAAACACTTCCCAGCAGTTCTGGTCTGGGGTGCGCTCGGGTCTTTACGGCCACGAGGAAGTGTGTGAAGGAAGTGGCTGGTTGGCAGGAGATTGCCCTTTCGACCTGAGCCGAGAGTGACGACTTGGGGATTGCCACTGTCCTATTTCCTGCTGTTGAAGAGCTCCGTGGGAAGTGCGGGCTATTTACAAGACCCCGATATTTGCTGTGGCCGGCTTTGCTGAGAGCCAAGTCACCACCAGAGTGATCCCACTGGAGAAGCCCCCTCTCAGTCGTCTTCTGCTGTTAGGCAAAGGAGACGGCTAACTATGCTACTAACCGGGAGTCCAAGTGCTGATGCAAATTATCTGAAGACAGGCAACGCATCATGGATGGACTGAACTGGAAATGGTCTGCGAGGTCATCCGAACCAACCCTCCTGTTTCCCAAGTTGGGAAATGGAGGCCCCAGAGCTGGACTGCGGCCCTGGGGTGACCCCTGTGACCAGTGCACAGTTGTCCTGATTCCGGCTCTTCTCTCTGCTGACACACTCCCCTTCCTGCTGACAGCAGAGCTGAGAACAAGATGGGGAAGTGTTGAGTTGACTGGCCCACAGTTCAGAACCCAGAGCGGTAAATCACCACTCCAACGGGCCTCTCCACACCCTTCAGACCTCAGGTTTCCCAGGTCAGACTTCCCCCACTTCACAGCAGCACTTAGACGAGTGGGAAATGCTGGTTCTGCTGAGTCCACCACTCAGTAGTCAGGTCTATGGATGGAGGCAGGCAGTTCGGCCTGGATTCGAATGCCATCCAACCACTGGGAAGTAGATAGGTCACTTGGCCTCTCTATGCCTTGACATCCTCATCTGTAAAATGGGAACGACCAAGATTTCTATCTCACAGGGTTGTTGTGAAGATGAAATAAGGCAATGCATGTCTGAGCACACTATCTGGGACACAGCAAGGACTCAATAAATATCAGCTCTTTGTTATTAATCAATAGGCTGGATTCCATTTCAGAGCAGAGAAAGACAGAGAAGGAGTCTCTTTCAAGAGCCTCTGATGATTCACTGAGTCCCTGCAACTGTGCTCCTTACTCTCAGAGAAAGCTAAGTGGGAAATGTTATATGAAGAATTCAACCAGGCACACAGTAGCAAGGGATACCAAGAGGCCACAGATGAACCACTGACAGGCCAGAAAAAGACTCCCTGGAAAGTGGATATGTGAGAAGCACCTCAAAAGATGGATAGAGAGGGAATTCCCTGGCAGTTCAGTGATTCAGATGCTGAGCTTTCACTGCAAGGGGTGCAGCTTTGCTTGCTGGTCGGGGGAACTAACATCCCGAAAGCCAAGTAGCATGGCTGGGAGTTAGGGGGGCAGGGGGTGGGGTGGGGTCGGGAGAGATGGGTAGAAAAGATATTGAAGGAAGGAGAGAGTCCTTTGAGGTAAGATACAGAGGTGGGAAGTGGAGGCAGTGGGGTGTGCTCCTAAGGGCCCTGGCCCCACGCCCAGCACGAGGACACCATTCAAGAGGGTCATGGAGATTCCAGGTTGGAGTCTGGCCTGTACCCTCTGGGCCCTGGTCAGCCCTTGAAGGTGCTGGGGATGGGAGTAGTAAGATCAGAGACATCCTTAGAAAACTGTTTCTGGGGATCAGCGTGGAGGAGACCAGCCCGGCAGCTGGGAGACCACTGGACAGGCTTGCAATTCCCCAGATGTGGAGGGACGAGGATGCGAGTCAGGGTTGGGGAAGCAGAGATGGAGAAAAGAAGGATGCAGGGGGAGCAAGAAACCAAGGAAACTGCCCTAACTGCTATGGGGAGCAAGAAAGGGAGGCCAAGGTGAAGCCAGGCATCATCACCTGGGAGCCAGAGGCAGCAGGAAGTGTTTTAAAGGCAAGAAGAAGCCAAGGACCCTGGTGTAGCCATCCCTTCACCCTCTTCTCAGCTAGGTGAGGCCCGAAGAGGCCCTCGACCAGAGCCATTTGGCAACGGGCCCTTCCTTCCATCTGTGGGATAGTCCCACTCCTTCCTCCGGCTATCACCTGCCCTCAACGCTGCCAGCTATAACCAGAACCCCTGAAGGGCTACTCCACTGAGATGCCATGGACCTTGACCTAGAGACAGCCATGGGCAGGGAGGGGAGGGCCTTGACAGGAGAGCAAGGAGGGTGGGGGCTGACACAGAAATCTCAAGCCTGTGCTGGGCCAGCCATCTCCACTTCCACTTGCCCTTACATCTGGCATCTACTCAAAGCTCATAAGTACTACTAACCACCACCACCCCCACAGTTCCAAACCATAGCCACGCATAGCCGCATGATGTGCACACTCTGTATACCCAGACTCAGAAATGCATATTCTTGACCACAGAGAGAAAAATGATTAGGTCTCAAATACACAGAGGATCACAAACAGAAAGACAGACATGGCTGCCCATAGATGCACTGGTGGCCACACGGGAAGGGCCTCACGCACGTGGGCACACTTGCTTTTCACACACACTCGCTAGGGCACAGATGAGTTCACACTTTTCTTGGCACCCAGCCTGTGTGTAAAGCACACAACTCTAGGAACCTGTGACCTGCTTGTTCCTGTGTATGTTCTTTGTTCTGTTCCTCCATAGGAGGAGAAACAGCCAGGCTGTCTGGGGGACAGACTCCTCCATAGGAGGAGAAACAGCCAGGCTGTCTGGGGGACAGACTTTGGGCCTAACCGCACCCTGCCTTGAGCTCTGGGGAGGCAAGATGAGCTCCCTGGAGGAAGGGGATCAGCCTTGCAATGAAGGAGAATCCCCAGGGAAGGTTTCCCAGAGGAAGTGAGGCTCAAGATGAGTGAAATATAAAGCTGCAGAAGGAAGAGAGAGTTTCCTTTAAAAGTCTTCACCCTGTTCTTCACTTTTCTTAGCCTGCTCTAGAAGAAGCTGGTGGTGAAAGGGTTAACAGGACCACCTGCCCCTCGCCCCCTTCCCCAACCTCCTTCTCTTGGGCCTGGGAAAACCTGAGCACTGGGATTTGCCCTGATGCCTTTCGCTGTTCCCAGGATAAAACTCCCCAGGTGAGTGAGATGGAAACCTAAAATGAAACTTTGCCAGACTTCCCGGCCTGGGGCCCCATTACTGTCACCCTTGTCAACAGCTGCAGTACCAGATCCACCATGATCGTGCCCTCTGCCTGAAGCCTGCTCTCCTCCTGGGGTTGGAAAGTGCGCTTGTGACTTCCCCTGCTGGGTCTCAGGTTCCTGACCTCAGGAGGATGTTTCAGGAACTAAATGAGATTAAGCACACGCAGATCCTAGCACAATGCTTAGGTACCCAGGACGGTCAGGGCCTATTACCTGCCTTCCCAATTCCCTGCCTCTCCCAGGGTCCCTTCTCTTGCCCTGGCCTTCTCCCATCCTGGGGTCCACGTTAATGGGAGTGCAATATTTGCATAGACATGAGACCTCACACCGGGGAAATTCCCCTGGTGACCAGGCTTCCTTTCTGAGGTCAGGCCACATCATCAGACCCCGCTCCTTCCTCTCTGGCTCTCCCCAGCCTCCTGATGGCTTTGGTCCCTTCTATCTGGCTGCTGTAGATCCAGGCTCACAGATTTAGTCCCATCCTTTCATTCTGGGTGGTGTCCAAGAGGGTGTGAGGGCAGAGGGTGGGCTGGGTATCTGGAATGAAAACAAGTTACAAGGGATACAGGAAAAGGCAAAAGGCAGGAGGTATTCTGGAAACCTGGACTGTAATGCTAACGTGACTTTGGGCATAAGCCTTCCCCTATCTGGGGCTTAGTTTCTCCTTCTCTCCGGCCAGGGGGTTGGTCTGAATAATCTCAAAGCTTCGTTCCAGAGCTGATAGGCTAAGAAGCCACTTCCTTTAGCAGCACAGTCTTGCAACATTTGTCCTTGGATCTTCCTCCTTTGACTTGAATCTTGCAACACTCTGCCCTGTATCTGTTTCCTTGGGAAACACAATTTTGCAAAACACACCCCTACATTCCATTTTTCAGACATTTACAGAATTCTATGCACCTCCTTCCCCCGACTTGGCTTGAGTTTTAATGTTTCCTTTCACATTCACCATGTATGATGTCCTGAGACCCACAAAAGTGGAATAGAGCTTCCAGATCCGTCCTCCTTGTGGTCTCTCCCCCTGGCACTGAAAAGACACCTTCCCTGATACATGAAAGGGGAATAGTGAGGTCCTGCGACCACCTGCATCAGAACCAACCATTAGAAAAGAACTTTGAGGGACTTCCCTGGGGGTCCTGTGGCTAAGACTCCATGCTCCCAATGCAGGGGGCCTGGGTTTGATCCCTGGTGAAGGGAACTAGATCTCACATGCTGCAACAAAGATGGAAGATCCTGCCTGCTGCAGCTAAGACCTGGTGCAGCCAAATAAATGAATGTTTAAAAAAACACAGCCACAGCCAAATAAATGAATATTAAAAAAAAAAAAAAAAAAGACCCTTGAAAGCAGTGGGCAAGCTTGTGACTTTGATTAACCTGGGGAGCTATTAAAATACCAATCCCAGGCCATACCCTGCCCCCTGAGATTCTATTATTACTGTAGAGTGGGGCCTGGACATCTGTATTCCACAAAGCTCCTAAGGTGATTCTGATGTACTGCCTGGATTGAGAGTCACTGATCTGAAGCCCCCATCCAAGACCAAATGGGCCAAATAATTCTGACGGACACTCAAGTTGACGAACCCCTGACCTATGATATTCTTTATGAAATCCTCCTAATGGACACCCCTTCTATACACACAGCTCTTCCCAGGGTTACAGGTGGACAAAGAGAATTGATTCCTTTTCCCAGATGAGGAAGGTGAGAGACAGAGAGAGGAAATGTCTGCTGCAGTCACACAGCGAGTCAGCAGCAGCAATGGGCTCAGTACCTAGTGGGTGCCTAGCGCCCCTGGCATACTAGGCCCATGCCGAGCACCCCTGGACTCAAAGTATTTTTGCAGAAGTCATGGATTTGACATCTGGGTGACCCAGAGAAGTGCTCCCACACTCAGTACCTCCCACTAGTTTGTGACAGTGAGTTCTCCTTGGCTGCCTGTATTTGAGCAGGCAATTCTCATTTCAGAGTTGGAAGATCCAGTTTAGGGAACTTGGGCTTCTCAAACTCCACTAAGTTCCAAGATCACCCCTGAAAGCTTATTTAAAGTGCCATCTCTAGGGCCCTAGCCCCCAGAGAGGCTGATATCTTAGGTTCGTGGCGGGATCCAGAAATCTGCCCCAAGTCCTGGGCTAGGTTCCAATGGCATTGGGGTAACTTTCAACAGAATTGGTGATTCAGGAAACCCACAGAGTCAAATCCATTCATTCTCTAAATAAATACTGATTGACAAGTATGAGGCTGACTCAGTGCTATTCCCACAACATTAGCAACAAGACCAGAGACGTCAGGGTGGGAGAGGAAGTTAAGGAGGGAGGCATGGGATAATTAAGTAGCAAAGTCATTCGTCCTATTCTGTGACAGCCTCCCCCTGTATACCCACATTTCACTCATCTTTTGAAGTTCAGCAAAGGTCTCATTTCCCTCAGGTGAACTCTGGAGACGTTCATTACCTGAGTTTGAACTCCAGCTATGCCATGTAGTAGCTGTTGGCTTAGACCACTGTAAGCCTCGGTTTCCTCATTTGTAAAACAGCAGTACCAATCTCACAGGGTTCTGATGAGGAATGCATTTAAGAACACTTAGTACCATGCCTCGGAGAAGGCAATGGCAACCCACTCCAGTACTCTTGCCTGGCAAATCCCATGGACTGAGAGCCTGGTGGGCTGCAGTCCATGGGGTCGCTAGGAGTCGGACACAACTGAGCGACTTCACTTTCACTTTTCACTTTCATGCATTGGAGAAGGAAATGGCAACCCACTCCAGTGCTCTTGCCTGGAGAATCCCAGGGGCGGGGGAGCCTGGTGGGCTGCTGTCTATGGGGTCACACAGAGTTGGACACGACTGAACCGATTTAGCAGCAGCAGCAGTACCATGCCTGTACACATTAATCTGAAGTATTAGCAATTAGTGTTATTATTTCCTGACTATCTTGGCCTGCTCTGATTTCTTCTTCCTCTGAACTTTTAGCTTTCTTTACAGTATCAGAATGGAAGATCCCTTAGTGATCATCTATCTGATTCCTTCCTGTTATGAAAGGGGAAGCTGAGGACCAGAGAGGTGATGGAATTTGCCCAAAGCCACATAGCAGAGCCACGACTCAAACTCAAGTCTTCTGATGCCCAGTCCCAGGGCCTCTTCTTCCTTAATGTCTATCCCTTAACCCAAACAGAGAAGGCAATTTCAGGATATCTACAGCTGGAAGAAGGAAGATGGGGAAGAGAAGGTGAGAGGAGCTGATTGCTTTCAGCATTTCGGCAGGGAAAGCCAAGAGCTAATCTTCCCACAGGGTGTGAAAACCAAGTGTTCAAATTGGAGATTCCAGCTCAGGTGGGTCTAGGTCCTTGAGCCTTGTTAGCTCTTTAAGTTCCCTCCAACCAGTCCTGGGTGGGCGAATTCATAGAGGATCTATGATTTTTGTGGCCTCGGAGAGGACATCCCATGTAGCGGGGAAGTATCAGAATCTAGGAATCAGGGCGGATTACACAATCTCCTGATGAGGAATCTGAAACTCCGTTTCCTTGATGAAGGGACATTCTCTAAGTTCCCAGAAGGCTCTGGCTGACTCAGGGGGTTTATGCGGGGCCGCTAGCAGGCTTCATAAAGGGGGCCACGAGGGAGATCTCTCTCCCTGATGCTGAGTCCTGCCATCATCCCAAATGCTTGTTCCTGAGCTGTTGGGGACGTAAGGGAGGCCTTGCCATCTGGTATCAGAGGGAAAAGATGGAGCATCTGACAGCAAGGGCGTGAGAATGTGTATTTTTATTCCCCAAAGAGAAAAGAGTTCATGTTCAAAGAAGCGTATTATCTTTTGCGCCTAGCCTAGCTCAGGGACTGGTGTCATTCATTCTGTAGAACTTTCTGTGAGGTTCGTCAGTGTAGCGGCTTGCCACCTGTGGCTATTGAAATATTTAAAACGTGGCCTGTGCAAGTGGGAGCCTGAGTGTGGTATGGGAAAGAGTCCTGGGCTAGGAGTCAGGAAGTCCCTTGATTTACTCACATGGAAAATCACTTCCCCTTGTCTGTTCTTTACTTCCACGTCTGTAAAGTGAGGCTGTTGGGCCAGGAGTTCTCTCTGGCATTCCCTGGGCAGTCCCAATCTGAGTGGCACAGAAGCAGTAGAGGATCAGAGTCAGTGGACTCTCCACTCCATCACACCCTGTCCCCCATCTCCCAGTGCCCTTCCCAGGGCTGACATGGCCCCCTGATATCCAGCCCTGTGTGTTTCTCCAGACCCACCTCTGTGACATACCCCTTGCATGCTTCAGACTCCATGGTTTCAACAATGGTTCACTCCACGGAGAGTGAACAATTTTCAGTTCCCTGAAGGTACTCTCTTTCTTCTCTTTGCATATTCTGTTCTCTTTGCTGAGAATACCCTTCCTTATACTCTTGCTTGGCTACTTCTAGGTCTCAGCCAAGGTGTCCCTTCCTTTGAGAAGACCTCCCAGATGCCAAATCCTGACCAGATGCTCCACTGTCCAGGCTCCTATAGCTCCCTGTATTTCTCCTGTCAACATACATCTCTACCACACTTGACTGTAATTACCTATTAATTTGCCTACAGCCCCTAGAGCAATGCTATCCAGTAGAACTTTGTACTGGATGATGGAAATGTTCTATACGTGTGCAGTCTAAGGTGGGGGCCACATATGGCTGCTGAACACCTGCAGTGTGGCTGGTGCTACATTGCAGGAACTGAATTATTAATTTTATTAATTTCAACTAATTTATATTTAAACAGCCATGCATGGTTAATGGCAATTGTACTGGACAGGGCAGCCAGCCCAGAGTCTGTGAGCTCTGAGTGGGCAGGAAGTGGGTCTGACTTGTCCATTCCTATGTCTTCAGTGGTCTAGAATATTGTGTAAGAATGAAGAAACTCCAGAACTTGGAGAAAAGTCAGTTCATCCAGACAGTCCCCAAATATACCCCCAATCAGGCATCTTTTCAGTAGATAATTAGCTGAGACGTTCTGTTTGTAAAGTTCAGTTCAGTTCAGTCACTCAGTCATGTCCAGTTCCTTGAGACCCCATGGACTTCAGCACACCAGGCTTCCCTGTCCATCACCAACTCCTGGAACTTACTCAAAATCATGTCCATAGAGTCAGTGATGCCATCCAGCCATCTCATCCTCTGTCATCCCCTTCTCCTCCCGCCTTCAATCTTTCCCAGCATCAGGGTCTTTTCCAATGAGTCGGTTCTTTGCATCAGGTGGCCAAAGTATTGGAGTTTCAGCTTCAGCATCGGTCCTTCCAATGAATATTCAGGACTGATTTCCTTTAGGATTGACTGGTTGGATCTCCTTGTAATCCAAGAGACTCTCAAGAGTCTTCTCCAAAACCACAGTTCAAAAGCATCAATTCTTCAGTGCTCAGTTTTCTTTATAGTTCAACTCTCATATCCATACATGACTACTGGAAAAACCAGAGCTTTGACTAGACAGACCTTTGTTGGCAAAGTAATGTCTCTGCTTTTTAATATGCTATCTAGGTCGGTCATATCTTTTCTTCCAAGGAGCAAGCATCTTTTAATTTCATGGCTGCAGTCACCATCTGCAGGGATTTTGGAGCCCCCCAAAATAAACTCTG
Source organism: Bos indicus x Bos taurus (assembly GCF_003369695.1). Lineage (NCBI taxonomy): Eukaryota > Metazoa > Chordata > Mammalia > Artiodactyla > Bovidae > Bos > Bos indicus x Bos taurus. The sequence goes on from NC_040082.1 coordinate 48,456,101, forward strand.
TCACTGTTTCCATTGTTTCCCCATCTATTTGCCATGAAGTGATGGGACCGGATGCCATGATCTTAGTTTTCTGCATGTTGAGTTTTAAGCCAACTTTTTCACTCTTCTCTTTCACTTTCATCAAGAGACTCTTTAGTTCTTCTTCACTTTCTGTCATAAGGGTGGTGTTTGTAAAGTAGTCAACAGTTTACAAAGAATGTCTGTAAACTCTCATTTTAATTACCATTGCAGGAGGCTGGCAAAGCAAAACTCATTATCCTGTTTTATAGCAGAGGATCACTGAGGCTCAAGATGGGGAAGTGAGTCTCATGACTGAGTGCAGAGCTGGGCTGCTCATCAGTGGGTAGATCTCTAAGGCCCCACTTAGCATCCCAGTGAGATCCAGCCCAGAGGGAAGGAGTGGGCTTTTCCCTTCCCTGTGGAGAAGCCACAGAAACTGAGTGGAAACAGATGGGATGATGGGAGCTAGGGGGTGGGTAGGAGGATGTGGGTCGAGTGTCTGGTGATTTCCTCAGGACCCTGGGCACTGGAATCCCCCATTTTAGGCAAAGGAAGAGACTGAGATCCTTGGGAGAACCCAGGGGTGGGGCGGGGTGGGCCAGCCCGGTGGCCTCTGCCCCCATGCTTGTTCCTGGCCCAGCCACAGAATCATCAGGCTTCCGGCACTCCCCCGGAGCCCCCTCCCCACCCTGGAATTCACAGCAAGTGACAGCCAGTCTGGGAAGTGACAGGTGGGGAACTGACAAAGGAGGGCCCTGTGCTCTGCCAGGGGGCGGGATGGGGCCTCAGCTGAGTTCGTGGGGCTGCCTTCGCCTCCATCTCGGGGAATTCCCCTCCTGCCTAAAAGTCAGCCCGGCCCAGCTCTCCTTCCTGCAGAAGCACAGTGAGCCGAGGCGCCTTCTCAGGTGGCAGCCCCCGCTGCATAGACCCCATCATCTTCTCCTGCCCTTCCCCAGGTGAGTGACCTGCCCAGGGTGGTAAGCCAGGACGGGCCAAGGTTCACCACACAAGGCTGTGGGGCCACCAGACCCTCTGGCTCTGGGCCACAAGCCACCTGGCGCCCGGTTTTTCTGCCAGCTAGTGTCTGTGGCTGCCCTGACCCCGGGCTCTGGGCTCTGCACCTCTACCTCCTGGCCTGCCCTCATTCTCTTCTTGCCTCTCTCCCTCCATTTCTTATTTCCTCTTCCTGCCTTCCTCTCCTTGCCTTCTCAGCCAGTCATTTTCTCTCTAGTCGCCAGCAGTTTTTCCAAAGGGAAGGAAAAGAAAGATCTGCTTTTGTCTTATCCTTTTCCCAAGAGAAGGGAGCAGGTTCATAAGTATGAAGGCAGGTGTCTGTGTGTGTGTGTGTGTGTGTGCACGAGCAGGGGTAAGAATGTGTGTCTATGTTCGGGAGCGTGTGTCAGATCTCCCAAGATGCTTATGTGGATGACCGTGTGAGGCAGTGCGTGTGAGCATGTTTATGTATTTGTGTGAATGTGTCTCTGAATGTCTGGGTCATTATATGATTGTGTGTCGGTGAGTTTTTGAGGGTATGTGGGCGTGTGTGAGGCACTTCAGTGATCTAAAGCTAGACAGGAAGAGAGTCTGGTGGGAGTCTGCCCTGCCTCCCTTGGGAACACGGTGGAAGGCTGGTGCCCTCCTTAACAGGGGGCAAAAGGGCCTGCAGGGGGCTCCCCCACCTGCTCTCCTCTGGGGCCAGCTGGCCCTTTCTATGGCTGAGCTCGTAACAGAGAGACCCCAAGGCAGTAGGTGTGGGTGACGGCTGGCAGACAGTGGTGATGCAGCCTCCTCTTTGATCACAAACAGTCCAGATTTTCCAGAGCCGGTCAGAGGCCCAGCCCAGGGAAGTCCCTGGCTAGGAGGGGCAAGGAGTGGAGGCCAAGTCACTGTCACAGTGGCTTCTGGGCTGGAGAAGAATGAAGGGAGAAGTGGGAGTGGCCCAGAAGAGGGTGCATAGCAGAGGCCTTGGGGTGAGGCTGAAGGAGGATTGTTCTCAGGGCCCTGTCAGGGCTTCCCAGGATTAGGAAATGCTCTGGTTCCCTCGGGTCTGCTTCCTTCAGGGGCTGGGAGGAGCCTGGCTGACCTTTGCCAACTTCCAGGAGACTGACAAGGGGCAAGATTGGCTCCAAACCCAGATCCACTTGACATTCTGAGCTGCAGATACGGGAGGCCAGAGCGAGAGAGCCTGGAGGAAGGGAGGCCTGGGGCTCCTAGGAACTGTGGGAGGGGCCTGGCTTGGCCACATCTGCTACAGGCCACGGCTGGGAATTCCCCGCAGTGTCACTTTGCCCTTGCTTCTCCTCCAGCAGTGCCCAGAAAACACAGAGTAAAAGGCAGGCCCAGGGATGCAGTGGAAACAGTTGGAACAAAAAAGAAAAATAGGAAAGACACTGGAGGAACAGTCTGGAGAAATGCCTTGTTTCCGAGAAATTTTGTGCGGTCTACGGCAAGTTCCTCCACAGCTCTGGGCTCTGAGGTCCTCACTGGAAGGAGAGGAACGATCCCTGCCCGCCCTGTGGACTGGGTCATGATTATCATTGTCGCCTCTCTCTGATGTCACGCTCTGTGGTGTTCCAGTCTTTCTACTCCGTGCACTGTTCTAACCTTCCTGTTATTGATGAGGACCCTGGGGGAGAGTCCTCACGAGGTGGAAGTGCCAGGTCTGTGTAACCCCAGCACCCACCTTCTCACCCTTGCGTGACATGCCTCTTGAAAGTGCAGCAAACTGTGACTATGAAATGGTTTAACTCATCTTAAAGTGCTGAGTATATGTGCAAAGTTATGGCTTTCTTAGCACCATCGTATCCATCCTCTCATGTGGTTATTTGGGAAATAAACAGAATTAAAAACACCTTTTCAGGCTGAGGGTGGGAAGCAGGGGCCATAGATTCTGCTCACTGATTTAGTCTTTACTCCCAAATATGATCACCTCGTATGACTACAGCTGACACCATGCGCTTGACATGCATTTCTCACTTATCACTGAAATCTCCCTCTCATACGCACACACCCAACACCAAAAAGCACCTAGAATCTATCACAGGGTTTTCCATTCCTGAGATTGTCCCCAAGCTATGGAGACGTGGGACTGGATCTAAAGAGGTACCCGGACCCAGGACTGATGTTTTTTTAGTTCATTGGTTGCTCATCACTCCTATCCAAGGCTCTGACTCATTAATTAGCCTCCAGGAGTGAGGCAGGTGCTGCTTGCTTTAGCAGCTCTGTTCCCATCACTGAGGTGTGGAAATAGCATCGCTCTGGCAGCAGGAGACTTAAGTACTATTCCAAACTTGCTGTAAGACTTCTGACAAGTCCCTGGCCCATGCTGGCCCTCAGGCACTGGTTTCATCCCTATAGAAAAGGGCCCTTTCTCAGGACCCTTTAAGGACTGGCATGTTGAGTGCTGTGCCCTGCAAGCTGGCAAGACTCTACAGCCTAATGCTCAAGAGTGTTAAGACTTTAAGAGCCAGAATCTTCATGTTCCAGTGACTTGTGGCAGTAGAAGCCACCTAACACCTCAGAGCCCCGGTTTCATCTGTGAAGTGGGGGTTATAATGGTTCTGACCTCAGAGTCTGGTTGGGAGATACATTATGTGAAAGTGCAGACCTAGCACTCAGCAAATATTTCATTGATGTTAACCTCCTCGTGTCTTTAGTACTCAGCCTTCACTCCTCTTTAGGCACTTGATTTAGAGCTTAACCACTCACAGGTTGATAGTTTTGGGCATGTATTTTATTTCTCTCAAACGTGGATTTAGGTGTGACTTTGGAGCAGCCTTGGTGGAGGTGATAGAAAGGGGCTGGTGGTAGAAAGGAGACTGGGTCACTGCATGCCTTGAAACAAAACAAAATGAAACCACACACAGGTCTTTTGATTCTCCTCCCAGGTGGGGTTTTGCGTAGGTGCCTGTCCTCACTCTGGAAGAGCAAGAGGTTCCCAGTGGCCTGAGTCACTCGGTTCTCAGTGTCAGACTCAGCTTCCCAGTTTGGCAAGTTCCTTTCAGGTCTGGAGGGAGCAGAGGGTGCCAATCTAGGGGGCCTGTCTCTCATCCCACCGAGCCCTCAGAGTTGAGGCTCCCATAGAGTTTGTGGATAGTGGGATGGAACCTAGGGAGGCTGCATTCCTGGGTTTAACACTGAAGTTCTACTCAATGCATGTGATTCACATCTATAAACCACTATCTTTTCTTGAATGCCTACTGTGTGCCAAGCTCTGGGCTTGACTTATATGATCTCATTTATCATGATCACCTAAGGGGTAGGTAATCACATCTCCACTTTTTAGAGAGGAACAGAGGCTTAGAGAGGCCACCCAGGAAATCAGTGTTTGAGTGGTTACAAGCCCATTAGTTAGGTCCATAGTCTGTGATCATCATGAGTGTTGAGTTTCTGTAAGAAAGTAAGAAAAATTAGGGCACATAATGCAGTGGAAAGAGTATATATGACTTGGAGCCAAGGTCCTGGGTTTCAACCCTGGTTATATCACTCAATGTGTGTGGCCTTAAGTCAATCCTTACTACATCAGTCCCCAACCTCTTTGGCACCAAGAACGGGATTCGTGGAAAACAGTTTTTCCATGGACTGGGGTAGAAGGCATGGTTTTGGGATGATTCAAGAGTGTTACATTTATTTCTATTATTATTACATCAGCTCCACTTCAGATCATTAGGCATTAGATTCTGAAGATGTGGGACCCCTGCTTTTATTACATGGAAGACTCAGTTTACTGATCTGCCAAAGAGGGGATTATGATCAATATTCCTATGGCCTTTAACATGGTGGAATGTTTGAAAGTCAGACTGGAAAGGACGAAAGGGGTGAGTGTAGTTACCGGGGTCCAGCCCCGGTTGGATTCAGGGATTCCCTCAGGAGGACGGCATTGGCGATTTAAAGAAATAGAGAAAGAGATAAGGAAAGAATTTCTCAGTTAAGGAAACAGAGGAGAGAAAAGAGGCTGATATTCCTTGCTTTACGCAGAAAGCCAATAAAGCCCCAGCACGGGACTTGCTCTGTTCACGTAGGCCGCAGGCACCCTCTCGAATCGCGAAAGGTGCCCCACCTTAGGCACCTTCTCGAGTGGGTCTTAGAAGCCCAGGCAGGAAAGTGAACACAGAGGGCCTCTGCGCTCCAGGGAAATCAGCCTGAAAAGGAAAAGGAAAGAGAAAGAACGACATGGGGAGACCAAGCTTCGGTGAGCAAAGCCTGTAGCTTTATTTTTAGCAGGGACTTTTATACCTCAAGTTGTACATAGAAGATAATGGGGGATGCAAAGTCATGTAAGGTCAGCAGACCTTAATCATTATCGCAAATACAAAGGCTTTGGGTGATTTACATCATCTTCTGGTCAGGAGACCTGCTAACATTTTTCTTCTGATAAGAATTAGTCAACCAGAAAAACTTATTTTCTCCAAAGGTGACTTTTCTTAGAGTTTAGTACTACTCCCCGAAAGCACTAAACAGAGTTGCATTCCTATAGGGCAAGGGTGCTGTGGGGGTAATTAAGGGAAGAATTTATTAGCTTAGGGGTCTAAGGTTATTATTAACATTAGAGCTTCTACTTATATTTCTTATATATCAACTATATTAATCAATACACTCCCAGGAACACAGTGGGTGAGAAATATGGAAACTTGGCAGCAGGCATTTACTCGATAAAGATTTCTTCTATTAGTTCTATTTTAACAATTTCTAACTCCCCGAGAGGCTCTGCATTGTTAGAATAACTAAGTCTCCTTGTGCCTCATATGGCTGGGAGGCCGTAAACAATCACATCCATAGCTGTAGGAGTCCGGAAACCTGTTAGGTTGGTTAGAAGGCTTTCTGAGGGGATCACAATTGGAACACACCTTATTATACCCTGGAGACTTATAAACTAGAGCTCTAAATTGCTTTCTTATAGATAAGAGTGGTTGGGGATAGCCCCTCATGACTGTCAGAGGAGTTGGTGGAAGTCATGAAGCAGTAAAACAGACAGGCTCAGGTTTTTGGGGTAGACGCTCAGGCAGGCTCAGAGGGGCACCCCTTGAGTTCTGGCTTGCTGTGCCCACCAGATCTCTCCCACAAGCCTTGTCATGGGGTGAGGACTCCCATGCTGGCTCCCGGCATGTAGTCATCACTTTGAAGAGATGACTCTTCTCACACATTGTAAATGTTAAGAAAAATTATCCAAAAGTAGGGAATCAGGCAAAAAGATGACTGTGTGACCTTTTTATGCCATTCTAGAGCACTGTCTAACAAGCCCACCTCTAGGAGTCATCCTGCACTTTGTGGAATGAAACAATTCACCTAATTCTCTAAGGTCAGACATTTAGAAAAACAGCTGAAGTAGTTTGGAAACAAGACGCAAATAATTGGAGACTCTTCATTTTTTAAAGTAAATTTCAGTGTTCATGAGAAGACTTGGGTTGCCCAACCCAAGTTGCCTTTTAGGAAAAGGCAAATTGGGAATTACAGACAAGAGCAGAACAAAAACTAGACTGGGGGATCCTAATGGGCGAGGGGATGCCTGAGAGCTGCAGTATGAATCAGCCCAAGACCGTAATCTCCCAGTACCCTTCCGAATTGGTCTCACTCAATGGTGCTTTGTTTGGTGTTCACATCCCTCTCTCCCTCCCTGTCTTCAATTTATTTTTACAATTAAGATGAACTAGAATTAATATTGTTTTGAGAATTTGATAACCCCTTTGAAGTAACTAAAAGCATCACAGGATGTCACAAAGCCTGAGAGTACTTGGGTAGGGGTGTGTGTGTGTGTGTGTTCATGTACAGTCACAGTTAATTTACAGAGTTTTCCTGTAAAATGAGGGCCTATATGGAATAGGTCCCCAGATCCTTTCCGAGGATGAGGGCCTGTCAATCACTAAATTTTCTATAGTTCCAGTGAAATGAATCTTTTAGAATAAGTTTTTCATAAAGCTGTATTACCTCAATTTAAAGAGCTGTTCTTTATTCCTGTTATAAAGCTGTTCTTTATCCAAGCTGTTCTTTATTACAAGGCCTTTCCACTTTTTTTTTTTTTTTTAATTTTACTTAAAAATTTTTTTTTTTGGCCAGTGTGTGAGATCTCAATTCCCCTACCAGGGATGGAACCTGTGCCCCCTGCAATGGAAGCTCTGAGTCTTAACCATTGGACTGCCAGGGAAGTCCAGGCCCTTCCACTTTTTGAAATTAAAATTTACCCTCTTTTCTTTTTTCTAATTTTATTTTATTTTTAAACTTTACATAATTGTATTAGTTTTGCCAAATATCAAAATGAATCCGCCACAGGTATACATGTGTTCCCCATCCTGAACCCTCCTCCCTCCTACCCTCTTTTAAATAAAATGATGGGCTTAAAAAAACAAGTGTTCCCAACCTTCACCATGTTACTGCTCCTGCCAGGTCTGGGGACTCTCACAACCTGTCTGCATGATCTGACCCAGGTATAGGTAGACGGTAGGAGGTGGGCTCCGGATTTGCCCACTTGGGTTTGAATTTTCGTTCAGCCACTTACTGAGGTCTTCTAATCTCCCTGTCCCTTGTATCTTAATTTATGGTTAAAAATAAAAGTGGGGGCTGGGGATAGAAAACCATCTCACTAGGGTGGCTGAGCAAATTAAATAAAGCTTACCAAGTCTGGAGCAGTAAGGGCGCAAAAAACGTCAACTGTGACAATAAGATTCTTTAAGGGTACTTTCAGCTCAGAATTTCCGTGAGCTCTGTAAGAAGTCTCGGGATCGCCCTGGACCGCACTCTAGGACCCGGAGCTCTAGCTTTGGCTCAGCTACAAATGCTTACTGCCTTTTGGCAAATCCCCTCCCCGCGCTCTGGTCCGCGTGCCCCTCGGCCCAAGGAAGGGGTGGGTGGTCTCTGCGGCTCCTCTCTGCTCTGAAATTCCGGCTTTCGGGGTGGCCCCTTTCTGGCGCCCGGAGTTTCCGCAGCTGGGAGTGCCGCGAGGGGTGGCCCGGAGGCTACCTAGGGGCCGGCCTGCGGGACGGGACTCTTTGCGGCCAATCTGCAGACTGTCTCCGGCCCCCTGACCTCCGGTGGCTGCTGTTTACTTCGCTGCGTCCCACCCCGGCGGCTGCGGGCCAGCCCAGACGGCGCCGCGTGATTGGGCAAGCGGCCTGTCAATCGCTGGGGACTTTCCCAGGGGTGGGGCGGCCCGGCCCCCAGCACTTCCTAGTCCCTGGCCAGGTCCCCCAGCCAGGAGCTGGGATCCTGCTGAGTGCTGTGAGGCCAGAGCCTGGCGCGGGCCTCTACCCTGTCCCTGGACTCGGGACTGGACGCCGAGAACGGGGCGCTGTCTCTCAGGGTCCCCACCCTCAGGTAAGCCGGTTGGGCGGAGCGGGAATGGAACGGAAGGGAACCCGAGACCCGGCCGTTCCGAGTCTCGGCAGTGACCGGGCGTGGCGCGGGGAGGTCAGGCCCGGCCTGGTGGCCTGGCTTCTTGGCTCAAGGGCTAGCCTCGAGGCACGCGGCGCCTCCGAGGGTGGCGAGGTCCGGCCGAGTGGGGAATCCCTGACCCGCGCGGAGGGTGGTGGGCGCGCGTGCGCACTGAGTGGGCGACCGTGTCTGGGACCAGCGTGCAGTCCGTGTGCAAGGCGTGCAGACCGTCGGGGTGTGTGTGTGCGGGCGTGGATCTGTTTACAGTATGGGAGACCAGTTTTGGAAGCAGTGTGCACACGTAATGAAGAGGAAAATAGCTCATTGGGCGCTTTCCAAGTGCTGATTTTAACTCGTTACATGTATTAAACTCATTTGTCACTGTCACCCTCAAAGTGAATTTGATTATTATTATCCGTATTTTACAGTTTAGGAAACTGAGGCATTTGGAGATTGGGGTCATACAGTTAGAGAGTTGCACAATTAGGATTTGAACTCTAGCGTTTGATTCCAGATTTCGTTCTGTACTTACTGTTTCTGTTGAAAATATTTTGCCCTCTGTTGGAGGCAACATTTGGGTGCATTTGCAGGGCAGCTGTAGTGAGTTTGGGGGAGGGATTTTTGGGTGTGGTGTTTCTACATGTGTGAGTTTTGCGCTGTAGAATATTTATCTGCAGGAGAGTGCGAGGTTGTGTGTACATGAAAGTGATTGTATTATACATTCATTAATTGTATGGGAATTTTGTGGTTGGGAATTTTGTGCGACTGCGTGAGACTGTTTTGGTTGAGGGGGGACTTTTATGGGTGATGCAGAAAAATCAGCAATGTTTATCCCCACCCCCTTGCAGAATGACAGTACAGAGAAATCTGTGGATTCCTAATGCATCATTTTTATTTCACAGTATTGTCAAAATGTAATTTAATCAGCTCTTACTCATTTTCCAAACAATGTGGTATGGTAGAGGGGAATTCAGCACCTGATGAGAGATCCGGAAAGAGAACTGTCTCTTTTTTTTTTCCCCCATTCCTGACAATGTATACTGCATTAGGAGGCTGGAATATTTATTAGCACAGGCTCATAGCAATCCTATGATGTATTAATATCCTTGTTTTACAGCAGAGAGAACTAAAGTAGTGAAAAACCAATAATGGTGATAGTAACAGCTTACATTTATCAGCACTTACCATGTGCCAGGCACAGTGCTTTACGTTTAGTATCTCTTTTAAGCTTTCAACAACCCTCGGAGAGAGTCACTCTTAGTAGCCTTAATTTTCAGATGAGGAAACGGAGTCCCCAAAAGGTTAAGACTTGCCCGATACTAGTAAGCCTTGAACCCTGAGCACTATTTCCTTTCCACTATCCTGGCTGTGTCCTGGAAAAATAATATGATCAGGGTCTGGCACTTCATGGAAGCACCTGATCATGTCCCTCTGGAGACAGCAGCCCTGAGTGTCCTGTGTTCTACATACTTAGGTGAATCTGTTTCCCCCACCCATGGGCATCCGTGGGTATGGCATGGGACTCCTGCTGAGGGTTGCTGCCTGCCCTTATTCCCACACCAGGGCCTTTGGGGCCCCAGGAAGCCATGGGGTCTGACTCATACCCTTACCCCCCAGTCCTGCCTGTGACTTGGGCCCGGATGTCCTGGGTTGGGTTGGCCGACCTGATTTGAACACCTCAGAATTGTAAGAGGTTGGCTATTGGCCTCCCTCTCTGGGTGCTCCTGGGTACTGTTTTACTCTCACACTCACTGTGATTTAACCACAGCAGCCTGCTTTTTTCTCCGCGTTCAACATGGCAAGTTTATTCTTGCTTGAGGCCTTTGTGGATATTGTTGCTTCTGCCTGGAACACCTTTCCCCAGCTCTTTCCACGCTGGTTCTTCCTTATCTGTCAAGTCTCGGCTCAAATGTCACCTCCTCAGAGGGGCCTTCCCTGACCTTTCTATGCAAAGTAACTCATTTTTTCACTTTCTGTCATATTACTATTATATATATTTTTGATACATTCATCATGCCTTGAAATGACCGTGCTTATCTGCAAATGAGAAAGTGTGTGTAGAGACACTGTATATGTCTGGGAAACAGTAATTTTTAGTGTTTGCTTGTTTGTTGTCTTTCTCTTTTCCTGGAGTGAAAGGGTGAGAGCAACGACCTCTTTAGTGTTCACATGTGCATTTCTGTTACTAGATAAGAGTGTCTGGGGTAAGACTGCTGGGTTTGTTCAAAGGATGAGTAGAGTAGAAGAAACTAGAATAATGGTGCATTTCACAGATAAGAAAATTGAGACCTAGAGATGGGAAGGAAGGCCCATGTCCCAGAGAATTAGTGGCAGAGTTGGGGTGAGAGCCAGAAGTTGCTTCCCACAACATTATTTTTCCCTCCTGATAGTCAGGAAACGGATCCTGCCAGTCCTCTGGTGTGGTGCTGTGTGGAGCGGCATGGTGCTCATGGTTCTCTGTCCTCCAGGAACATGTTGTAGACTGGGCAGAAATGTGCCCTGAGTGCTAGCTGGAAGGCATAGTGTGCCAGCAGTTGCCTGGCACTGAGTCTGGGTGGGGTGTGATGCAATTTTGGGGGTGCCAGGTGGTCAGGGGGCTTCTGTAGGGAAGTGACTTCAAGGCCAGGCCCAGCCAAGATGAGGAGGTACAGAGCTAGGCCTGAGCTCCTTCTGGAACTTAGGAAACTGGGCAGAGGATTTGGGGTAAGGCTCTCCTGGGTTGGGGGAGCTGACCAGCTGGGCTAGGAAAAACCCTAAAGTCTTGACTGCCAGGCAGAGAAGTGTCAGTTTTTCCCTGCTCCGTCGGCAACACTGGGAAGTGATCAGAGCAGCTGGTTGGTAAACCTGAGCATGCATCAGAATCCCCTGGGTGGCTTGTTAGACAGACTGCAGGGCTGCGTCCCCATAGCGGCTCAGCCAGCTGGTGGCAGCGGTGCTGGGGCCGCGAGACCAGCTGCTCTTTGAGAACCCATGGTGTGGCGTGCCTGATTTAGAGTTAGCACACCAGGACGGGGGCTGCGCCTGCTTCCTCATCTGTAAGATTCTGTGACGTAAGTGCTGCCTCCAGAGGGGTGCACATGAATGAGACAGTGCCTGTCAAGCACTCAGCGCAGGGCTGGCGTGGGGCTGGTGTGGTGTAAGTGACCCGTCGCTGCCGGCTGCTGAGCCTCATTCAGTCTTATTAACAATGCTGATCTTGAGGATGTTGAAGGGATTTCAGGAGGAGATGATGAGGAAGGTCAGATGTTCCAGGCTTGGGCATAACTTGCCCTTCATCCTCTGCCACCTCTGGACCATTCTGTGTCCTCTCTGGATGGATCGTCCTTTGTGGTATCTCAGACGTCCTTCCATCCCTGTTTGGAACAGTGGAACTGTATACGTGGGCGGGCCACAGGGATGAGCCAGCCTCCCCTGGACCGCAGCACAGCATCAGGGAGCGCTCTGTGGGCGGCCCCTTCCAGTGCTGTTACAGGTGGCTCGCTGCGGCAGGCCCACCTCCTCTCTTGCCCCCTTGTTTTCCTCTCTGCTCATGGCTCACTTGACCCCTTGGAGGGAGAGGAGGGAGCGGGGGAGAGGGAGGAGTAGGATGTATGGCAAAAAGAGTGGACAGCTGGCCAACAGAGGATCCGGGTTTCCTCGCCTCTCTGTCTCCACTGTCCCCTGCAGCCGTGGGCGAGTCTCCCTCCCTTGGCCGGCTTTGGTGTCCCAGCTGGAGAGCGAGGGACTTGCACTGACAGGTGTCTCAGGGCTGTGGCCCAGTGACCGGGCTGCCTTCTCTTCCCCGGCGATTTCTGAGTTCTGCTGCTGGGCCAGGCCTTTCTGTGCCCCACCTCCTGGCTTCTTGCTGCTGCCCCCCTGCCCTTCCCTCCTTTATCCTACTCCTCTTTGGAGAGTGTCAGCAGCTCTGTGAAGTGTTGCCAGAAGGAAGGTACAGCCACCACGGCCTGGCCGCTGGCAGGAAGTTTTTATCTGCGCTCCCCCCATGATCAGCCCAGGACAGTCAGTCACTCTTCTGATAGGAACGGATGACTGGGCTGAGGAACGGTGGCTTTTTGTCCAAGGGCTGTCCCCAGGCAGGGCTGAACTCTTGTCTTCCCAGGGACCTCACCCTGAGGCTGTTCCTTGTGTCCCTGAGCACCTGCTGGTGGACAGGCCGGTGGCCCAGGCAGGGGTGTGTGTGTGGGGGGGAGGGGGTAGTGAGGGAGGGCTGGGGATGCTATAGGAGTCATGTCACCCAAGGCGTCCTACTCAGCGGTCAGAGCTGGTATTTTTAGGGCGGGCGTGGGGGTGTCCCATGAGTCAGGGGCCCTTGGTTTGGTCTCCACCCACAGTGGAGGAGGCTTACACCACTCTTGGCTGGCTAGCAGACCATGATCCTGGTCAGCTTCATCTCTGTGGTCTGAGGAACGCTGGTCTTGCCACAGCCCCACTTCTGCCTCTGGGGTGCAGCCCCCCACCCTGATCCCAATCTCTGGGAAGAGGAACAGGGGTCTGAAGATGGCAGCATTAACTTTTAGAAAATGCAAAGGAATCTTTCAGACGCAGAGAGTAACATGCAGACACTTGGGAGAGCCACCATTCACATTAAGGAATAACATATTCTGTTCATTTGAAATTTCTCCCTGATCATCTCCTTCCCCACTCTTCCAGAAGTAGCAAGGGTTATAAATTTAGAGTTTATTCTCTTGTATTTCTCTACAGTTTTATTGATATTATAAATATATACATCCCTAAACAATATGTAATATTGTTTTGTATGTTTTAAGATGTTACTTAAATGTTTCCAACTGTGTTCTTCTGCAGCTTGCTTGTTTTGTTTCTTATTATGCCTGAGAGATTCATTCCTGTTTGGATCTCTAGCTCTGGCCTATTTGTTTCTCACAACTGTATAGTATTAATAGGGGCTTCCCTAGTGGCTCAGTGGGAAAGAATCTGCCTGTCAAACAGGAGATGTGGATTTGATCCCTGGGTTGGGAAGATACCTAGGAGAAGGAAATGGCACCCCACTCCAACATTCTTGCCTGAAAAGTCTCATGGACAGAGGAGCCTGGAAGACTAAAGTCCATGGGGTCACAAAGAGTCAGACACGACTTAGTGCCTAAACAGCATGGTACTAACATTCACTGGTATGAAGTGGCCCCGATGCCTTTATTCATTTTCTTCTTCGTTAGCTTATTTCCAGTCTTCACTGTTGAAACGGGACATCTATGGCTTTTATCTGGTTGGTGGTCCCTGGAAGCTATTCCCTTCCTAGCCATTGTGGCTCCTGTTGGGTTAGCCCTTCAAGGTCTTCAGGGAGATCTGGGGATCCTCGTTGGTCCTCACAGCATTTCCTTGGGGAGAAGAAACCAGGAAAGTGAGGTCTGCTCAGGGTCACTTGGTGAGGGAGCGGAACCAGGATCTGAACCCTGGTTTCACAGAAACCCTCTTTTCACCATATTTGGTATGAGGGGAATTCTCAAAAGTTGTCATTTTCCCCCATGGAGAAAAGTTACAGGGTTGGAGAAAGCCTTTGTTGGAACCAGCTTTGGGCATTTGGGGCACCAGTACATAGGAGGACAGTTGAGTCTCCCTTCCCTTTAGGCCCAGGGTTGGCCTAGTGCCCTTTGACCCTATAGCTGATAGGCGAGGGGCTCCTCCTGGGTCAATGGTGCCAGCTGCTGGGTTGGGGGGTGGGTGGGTGGGGAGGCCAGGCTTCTAGGCACGGCACAGGTGCACCAGTGGATCCCAGGAGCTGTGAGGAGGCGAAGGCTAGCAGGCTGGAGGTGCCTGGGCTGCCTTCTCAGCCCTTCTTAGGGGGCATTGGCAGTGGTGAATACAGGCTGGGGACTGATGATCAAGAGGGGGCATTCTGCTTGGTCCTTGGGAACTGGGCCACCTCGAGCCCAGCTCTGCACCTGTCTGGACTCGGCTTCCTCTCCAGCAAAGCAGGTATAAGGCCCCATGGGAGGGCCCACGGGCAGTGGATGGGAAGCTTCACCTTTGTTCCCACACCAAAGTCTGGTGCTTTTCCTCCCACCTTTGTCGCCTCAGACCCAGCCTTGACCTTCCTTAAGCTAGATCCTTTCTGGAAGGTTCCAGGTTGAAACAATCTACAGTTGCCAACTCTTCATCTGCAAAATTCCTTGACTAGAAAACTCAACCCTGGAGTTTACCTCTTGATTTTTTTTTTTAAACATTCTGTTCACTGCTTTTTAAGTCTTTATATGATAACTAGTCATCTACATTTTTTTCTCTATTAATTTCACTTGGGTCAAATATTTCCCAGAATGAAATTAGAGGACAGGAATTTCCTGCATATATGTAAATTATTTATCATGAAACAATATACATCACAGACTGTTAGAATTGAGAAAGACCATAGAAATATTGATTTTACTAATGAATAAGTTCTTTGGTTCAGGTGATGAAGTCCCTCCTGATTTGTGAACTAGTCCCTACAGCCTGTCTGTGCATAGGAAGCAGATTCATAATAAGGAGGCTCTCATCCCTGCCCTCTGCCAACCAGCCTCATTTGGTGCTAGAACAATAGCCCTTCCTTATTGTTCTGACTTTGTCAAGCAACTTAAAAACAAAGTCAACTCCCCCTTTAAAAGAGTTACAAAATAACATGTGCTCATTGGAGGAAAAAAACTCCAAAAACTCAAGGGATGCCAAAGGTATAAAGTAGAAAATGAAAGTTGTCTTTTTTTCTCCTTCTTCTCTTCCACCTGTTTTTTAAAATCAATTTTAAAAATAGAACAGGCTAGATTTCTCTTGTAAAGAGTTAAAAAATCTGTTTTAAAATAAAGGTTTCCTTTGATTCCAATCCCCTAGCCCAAGTCCTTCTCTAGAGCTGACTACTAGCGCGGTTTGGTGTGTATCTTTCCACCTTTTCTTATGCATATGTAAGATTTTATTGTATATGTATATGTTTATGCACACATACAGGGCTTCCCTTGGTGGATGAAATGGTGAAGCTCTCTGGCTGCAATGAAGGAGACCTGGTTTTGATCCCTGGGTCGGGAAGATCCCCCGGAGAAGGGAATAGCTACCCACTCCATTATTCTTGCCTGGGAAATACCATAGACAGAGGAGCCTGGCGGGCTACAGTCCATGGGTTTGCAAAGAGTCAGACTCGACTGAGCAACTAACACACACACACACACACACACATACACGCATACACTCACACACATAGTTGTGTGTGTACAAATGTGTGTAACAGGATAAATAATACCTTATTATACATCAATACTTTGCTTTTTTACTTAACAGTATTTTATGGGCACCTTTCTGTCATTGCAAAGCAGGCTGCCCATTCTTTTTGATGTCTGTGTACTATTCCATTGAATGAATGCACCACAGTTTATTAAACTAGCCCCGTCTTGATGAACGTTCAGGACATTTTTGCTATTAGAAACCGTGTGTCAGTGCGCATCTTTGTCCAGTCTCTGTACAGTGATACAGAGATTTCTAGCTTCTTAAATAGGTGGTCACTGAATGAGTTACCTCTGGCCCTTTAAATAATTGAAACTTCGTCAAGCATACTTTTTTACAAGATAACTTTCATCTCAGCCATACAAACCTGATTTTTTTAAATTAATTTTTATTGAAGTATACTTGCTTTACCGAGCCTGATTGTTGACATAATTGAGAAAGGACATTCTTTACCGTGGGTGACTCAGGTATAAGAAAAGCAAATGTTCACTACATCAGTAGAAACATAATACCTAAAAGGGTGGAGATGAAAGTTCCTCTGTTTGGTCAGGCAAGCCACATCTGGAGTGTTGTCCATTTTCAAGGTCAGATACAGATAGGGTGGGAGTGGAGGGGACGGGGTGGGGAGGGGTCCAGAAACCTGTCCCTGCGGAGAACAGTGCAGGGAACAAGGGCTAGTCTGCTTCTTGAGTGCTGCAGGTTCCGAATCTGCTCAGGGCTGAGATGGAGGAGAGGGGCATCTTGTTCCTTATTCTCAGGGACCCCAGAGGGCAGAGCAGGGGCAGTGGAAGCAGAACTGGGAGTAGCTTCACTGCAGTTAGTGCTGGCTGCCCGGGGGTGCTCCTTGGGGAGGAAGTTGGTCTGGGTCACTAAAGATGGTCAACCAGAGTCCCCCTGGCTCTCCTGCGGACTGGATAAGCATGGGTCTGAATCTCCCCTGAGCTTCCATTCAACCTGAGGCGCTAAGCCCTGGTGACTGCTGGCAGTCAAGGGCAGACTGACACCTGATCTCATGCAAAGTTAGTGACACACAGAGGCAGCGGCTGGGAACCTGGGCGTGTTTCAGGTAGTGGAACGACAGGACTGGTGTCCTCCCCCTGAGCTTCAGCCTGTGCCTCTCCGTCAGCGCAGGCCAGTGGAAAGGCACTGGTGTGGAGTCTGATAGAATGAGGTTGGGTTCTTTGTTCTGCCACTAACCAGCTGTGTTTCCTCAAGCAAGTGACTTATCTGAGTCTGCCTCCTCATCTGAAAAATAGAGATGATGCCATCCAGCCAAGAGGATTGGTTTCCTTGCTGGAAAATAGGGATAAGAATGTTCATCTCTGTGTGGTAAGAAGAAAATAAGGGAATCCTGTGCATAATGACGCAGCACAGTGCCTGGCATGTGGGAGCACAGAGCTGTCAGGGCCTATCCCAGCTTTAGTTAGATGCTCCTTGGTCCTCTTATGCAGTTTTCAGCCAACTAAGGGCCTGGTCCTCCCCACTGTACCTAGGCTGGTAGTGTAGAGCTTGGATCTTGGAGGCTAAGTAGGGACAGTGGGGCTCTTTCTGGGGGTGAGTCAGTGGATGGGAGTGGGGAGGGACATGGGAGATGCCAGCTGTGCTTGAGAGACATGACACTCAGGCTGACCTGGAGCCTGGATGCAGACCACGGAGGAGGGCAGGACCCGGGGAAGGGCTGCAGACATCGTCTGGGGGTTTCCAACTGCTCTTGGGAAGGCGACACACCCCTGAGAGCACTGCAGGAGGGTTCGTGAGGCAGGACATCCACTTGGGCATTGGGAGGGATGGGAGCTAGGGTGCATGTGTGTGCGTGCTCAGTCATGCCCTACTCTTTGCAACCCCATGGACTGTAACCCATCAGGCTCCTCTGTGCATGGGATTTTCCAGGCAAGAATACTGAAATGGGTTGCCATTTCCTACTCCAGCGATCGAATCCCTGTCTCCTGCATCTCCTGCATTGACAGGTGGATTCTTTACCACAGAACCACCTGGGAAGCTTCTGAGCTGGGGAGAGTAGCCTTTTTAAGATCAGAAGACTTTAGAAACAGATGGCAATATATTGTAAGTTCTGGAATGTTAGAACTAGAAGAGGCCTTAAAAATTGTCTAGTCTGCCCCCTTATATTGTATTATTGCTATTATCAACAACCCCTCCTTTTAGAAAACTGAGGCCAGGTGATGGAAAATGTTTGCCATGGTGTATCTAGACTAGAAGGCTTCCCTGGTGGGTCAGTGGTAAAGAATCTGCCTGCCAATGCAGGAGACGTGGGTTCGATCCCTGGGTTGGGAAGATCCCTTGGAGGAAATGACAACCCACTCCAGGATTCTTGCCTGGGAAATCCCATGGACAGAGGAGCCTGGAGGGCTATAGTCCATGGGTTCACAAAGAGTCAGACATGACTTAGCGACTACAACAGCAGCCTCCACTAGATCCCATGATTCCTGAGCCCCACCCATTCCTCATATTACACTGTGTGCCTGTAGCCTCTTTCTTACTGAATTGTTTGGAAAGACTGATTAAATCCTTGGCTTCTCACTGGTGAGATGCTGGGGTGGGCTCCTTGGGTACACCCTGTCTAAAGTAGGTGCAGTGTCTCTGCTGACAGTCATCAGGAGGACTCGGCCCGCTCTTTGATGGATGGACCTGGAGCCACAGTTTCCCTGATTGTGAAATGGGTGGAGTGGTCTGGAGGTCATCGTGAAGTGTGGAAGTGGGAAGATTTTTGTTTTAGTTTGCAAGATGTTTCATAATGCCTCACTTCCTGTCAGCCCTTGGGGGACTTGCAGGATATTCCCATTTACTGTTGAGGAAATTGAGGCTCAGATGATTCCTGATCTTTCGTGAATGTGGCCTTGGTCCAAGGGCTTCTCATAGCTTCAGTTTCACCAGCTATGGTGTTGTCCCAGTGTTCCTGCTTACAGTTACTTGCAATTCACAAGAACCAAGTGGATGCTACAACCCATCAGCTGGGCTGTTAGGGGCTGCCTCAGCCTTTTAGTAAGAACCTACTAAGTGCCAGGTACTTTGTGAGGTATTATAATTATTATCATTTAGGAAATCTTATTACAAAATGAATACATTTCTTTATTAAATAAATCAAATAATTAGGAAATAAGTGAGAACGCCCTTCCAATTGTACGCATATTGTTTCATTTAGTTTCTTTAATCTGACGTCCATGGCTTCTGGTTTTTTTTTCTGTTTTGCAGATGAGGTTCAGAAAAGGTGAGGGGATGGTCAGTGTCACCCAGCCTGCAGGGGTGGGCAAAGCTGGGACCAGGGCAAGGCCCTGGGGCAACGTGTGAGAAGGCTTCCGGCTCAGGGTCTCATCCTGCTCTTGGGCTCCCCCTTCTTTGTTGCACCCTGCCTGCCCCATCTGCTTCCGTCTCTGATCCTGCCCTGTTGGGACCCTTTCTTCCTGATCCAGGGCTGTACTATCTTCTGTGTGTGTGCTGGGTCCCCTCCTCTTTCTTGCCTTGTGGCTGGCTGCCAGAGTTTGGGTCTCCGTGGATCCTTAGGCCAGCATGAAGACGTCACCCAGTTTCTCTCTAGTCCAGGCTCCTCTTCTGTGCCCATGAGGGAGTTGAGGTCCACAGAATGGACAGCTTGCCCATGGCCATCAGAGTGTGCAGTAGAGTAGGTGCCAGGACTTCTGACTTTCTGTCCTTGCCTTCTTTCTGGAGACCCTTCCCTTTGCCACACTGTCCCCTGCACCCACCAGCATCCCTGGCAGCCCCTGCCGTTCCCTGGGGAGGTCGCTTGTGGCCGCTGTGTCCTCCCAGTTCCCAGTGCCAGAGATCTACTCAGGCTGTCTTCTCTGGGCTAGCGAGAACTTCACTTCCCCCAGAGCCGCAGGGTCTGGCTGGCCTCAGGATGCAGCCATTGCCCAGTGGCATTAGATCAGGCGAAGCTCCCAAGTGGGCCTTAGTTTCCTCACCTGTGGAACAGATGTCAGCCCTGCCTCCTTCCCAGGTTCTCGTGACAATCCAGTGGAAAAACATGCTTGAGAAATCATAGCGATTTTGCAAATGTTACTAAGCAAATTCATATCATTTGGGGACTCTGGGAGCCCCTACTCCTAGCAGCAGCACACAGCTAATTGAAAGACAGCCTCTAATGGGCTGAAGTGTCTCAGTGCAGAGGCTTCATTTTCAATTTAGTCTTTTTCAACCTTTGTCTTGGGTGGAGCTTACCATCTGGGCCCATGCTCCCTCACGTCTCCTCACCCACCCTCCCCACCCCGACTCCTTCCCATCCTCCCATCCCCACCCTCTGACCCCTACCCACCCCTCCCTCCTCACCCCACCTCCATCCCCTCGATGCTGTCTCCTCCTTCTCTTCTGGCTCCTTCAGTTTCAATAGCATCATCTCCATCTTTACACTCTGTGGTCACTGCCTGACCTGTCATCTGTCTGGGCCCTTTTCTGCCCGCAAACCAGGCCTTTCTGGTTCCAGTGGGTGCCCCCAGGTTTTTCGGGGTGGGCTGTGGGGACTTAAACCAGGATCTTGTTTTGGAAGAAGATCTGAGCTGCCTGTGTCTTCACCCCCAGCTGTTTCTGTTTTTGCACAGTGGGTTGGTAACTCCTGCTGGTGGGTCACCTGATCTGTAGCTGCTACACCCAGGCCCATGTGGACACAGAGTCCATGCTGGACTTGGCAAGAACCCGGAGAGGGGGGTCTGCAGTGCAGTGAGTAAGTGCAGGAGCAGAAATGGAGATGGGGCAGTGGCAGACTGGAGAGAGAGCAGGGGCCCTTCCAGCTCCATCCTGACATCGTGTGTGACCTTGGTCTTCATGCTCCAGGGCCTGCCTGCTGCCCTCACACCCTGAGTGAGGGTCAAATGAGCTCGTGTCCCAGGATGCCTAGGTGCTGAGCTCCAGTACTGCCCCAAATGAGGCGTGGGGGTGGGGTCAGTGCCTCTTTTCCCCTGTCCACACCCATCCCTTGGTCTGTGATGCAGGGAAATGTACCATCAGCGTGGGAGACAGGATGGTGACGCAGGCCCTCATTCCAGGAGCCTTGGGGCGCCTGGTAATGGACTTGGCCTCGTTGTCCTTGGAAATTCCTGTCCAGCTCTGTCATCCGGGGAATGAGTCCCCTCTCTAAGAAAGATCTCAGAACCACACAGACCAGGAGGAGAGTTCCCATCTGCCCGAAAGTCATCCTGAAACTGCCGCTGACCATCTGGGCATGAGGTCAGCGGGATATGGAAATTCCCTGTTCCCCTCTTTGTGTTTCTTGCCTCCAGAAGTCCAAGCCATCCTTTGGGTAGCTCTTCTGGTCTCCAGAGAGGACTTTCTCACAGTAGGCTATTTGGTCTGGGCTCCCGCAGCCTGTACTCTCCCCCTGCGCCCAGCTCTGCCGACCCAGGCTGGAGTCGAGAGAATAAGCCTGCTTGCCCCTCAGCTGCTTCCCCTGAGCCCCCTTCCCTGGAGGCTCCCCAGTGCTGAGGGAGAGCATGCATGGTTTGGAGAATGTGAAGGTGGGATTTCAGTTCCTGGGTCCTGCATCCTGCTCTGTTGCTTGGTGTTAGATCTGGGCATCTCCAAGGGAGCTTAGTTGTGCCAGGCTCACTTCTAGATGTGTATGGCTGTCCCGGTGTCTCTGGTCAGTGGATCACAGTTAGGCTCTCAGGATGTTTGCACATGGCTTCTCAGGAGGCAGGTGTAGGATTAAGGGTGCCTCTGGTCCTTTCCGTCTCTCTGCTCTGATTAGAGATTTCCTGGGGCTCTGTTTTGGACCACTCTGACAATACCTTGGTAGACCAGTTGGACTCAGCGCCTGCTCTCCTGGAGCTTCTAATCTATTGGGCAAGCCAGATGTGGAGTAAAAATATTCCCAAATTATCACCTATTGTCAACTGTGAGTTCCATGTAGGGTGAGTGTGGAGTGGTGAGCAGGAATCCAGACACCTGCTGTCACTTATCACCAGAGGTGCTTAGGGTTCCTTTCAGGTCTCAGTCTTCCCATCTGTGGACTCCATGCAGTGTCAGTCACCTCTCGCTTTCCAAGTGCCAGGCCTGCACTGGCACCACAGATGAGGAGAGCATGCTCCCGCCTCCAGGAGATTTTCAGTCAGATACATAAAGACTTACCCCAGTCATACGTATCCCATTCTGGGCGTAAGGGCCTGCTGGAGAGGCACACAGGAGAACAGGGAGTGCAGAAGTAGGAACCCCCCAACATCTGCCAACGTTTGGAGCTCCTTGCTCCATGCCAGTCACTGCCAGGTGCCTCACCCACACTGTCTTCTAATTCAGTGAACACTTCAGAGCTTTCTTTGCTCTGCTGTGTAATGTTGATCTTTTGAGTTAAAAATAAGTCTCCCATAAGCTGGTGACTTCTATGTTGGGTGTGTGAGCAGCTGTCCTGTGCCTCTAGGCTCAGTGGGTGTGGGTGGCTCGCAAATGTGTGTTTCTCTTGTCAGTCTTTGGGGGACGGGGGTCTCACTCACCAGAACTTTGTTTTTCTTTCTGGCTCGTGGCATCCCAGGGTAATGGGGACCCTGTGGCCAAAATCCTTGTTATGTCTTGTGCTGTAGGGCAAGGGAAACAGCCCAGAGTGACTGTAGATAGCTCCATGTTATCTTGCAAACAGGCTTGAACTTGCCTGTTGCCCCTCTGGCCTGAGTCTTGTTGGAGGGAGCTGTGTGAGAATAGCAGGCGTTCGACTCAGCTTTCTTAGGTGGAACTGGATCTGCATCTCGCCTCACTTGCTGGCTGTGTAATCCTGGCTGAGTTTCCTAACCTCACTGAGCCTCCATTATAAAGTGAGGATAATACTATGTATTTTCGGGCTGTTGTACAGCTTAACTGAGATAATGCAGCCGAAGGATTTAATGCAGTGCCTGGCAAGTAGGTTAATGAATGAGCTGTTATTATTAGTCTTTTTTTTTTTTTTATACTCTTTTAGCAAAGCACTTGTGGGTGCTCAAAGGATCTTTGAGGACTTGTGACTGGAATCATTTTGGCCCTGGGGGTGGTGATCTTGGGAGGGAGGTATCGGGGCTCCAAGTCCTTCTGGAGCCCCTGGTGGTGGAAACCTTTGGAGCTCTCCTGTGGTTGGTAAGCTCTTTGTAGGGCTGGAGGCTGAATCAGGTTTTCAGCCTCAGGGCCTTTGCACTTACTGTTCTCTCTGCCTGAAATGATATTCCCCCAGATATCTGCATGGCTAGTTCCCTTACCTCCTTCAGGTGAGCCCTGAAGGCGAGCCCTCCTTCCCTGTGAGCCCTTTCCTGACACCTTCATTTAAAATTAAGGCCCTACCTCATACTTCCTGCTTAATTTTTGTCCGTAGATATTTCCATTGCCCCTAATATTGTGCTCATCTCTCTCATTGTCTGGCTTCTTCCACCACTACCATGTAAGCTCCAAAAGGATTTTTTTTTTTTTTTTGGTCTGTTTTGTTTGCTGATAATTACCTAGCACCTAGACTAGCATCCAGCACAGAACAGATGCTCAACTAAGTCACAAAAGTCAGATTCCTGAAATCATTTTGCACAGAGGTTTCAGATGAAATAAAGCCAGTGAAATTGAACAGAGTAATGCAGAGCACTTGCTGCGCAAGCAGATGGTGCTTTGATGGAAAGTACATCTGTTCATTAGAACTGGAAGGAGGAAGGTGACAGTGTCAGTTTGTATATTAAATATTAGTCAGGGGGTTTTCTTTTTCTTCTTTCTTTTAGAAAGCTAGCGTACATATAAATGGAACTTCGGATTGGATGACTTGCTTATCCCTTTGGGCACAACATTTCACTTTAAAGATCACTGATTTAGTGTAAGACTTTCATTTCCCCTCCGCAGAGAGGGGAAGGGACTGCCCACGATCCCACAGTGAGTTAATAGTTAGACTATTTATTCATTTGATAAGTGTTTACTGGACATTCCCATCAGAGCTAATACCCTGCTGGGCGCTGGGGATGCAATGATTCAGGGTCCCGCTTCTTCTGGACCCCATCAGTAGGACATGAAGCTCATGTGTTTTGACTCCCAGGCCAGTGCTTTTTCTTATACTCTACATTGCACCTCACAGTTGACTGCTGTTCCAAATGAACTGGTGGCGCAATGAGGCTGCTAAAAGAAACTGACGGTGTTCTTAGGTCACATGCATAGAGGCAGAGTGTCCAGACCAAAGGAAGTGACTGTCCTGCCCTGCTGTACCATGGGCAGACCAGCCTGTGATGCTGTGTCCTCTTCTGGGTTCTGGGGACTGCCTTCCAGGGCTTTGATTGTCTAGGATGCTTCAGTGGCTCGGCCAGCCCCCTGACCTACTGCTGTTGTCCTTCCAGCCAGGCGGGTACCACGGCAGGGGCTGAGCCACACTCATGGAAGGGCGAGGACCATACCGGATCTACGACCCTGGGGGCGGCGTGCCTCTGGGAGAGGCGTCCTCAGCTTTTGAGCGCCTAGTGGAGGAGAATTCCCGACTGAAGGAAAAAATGCAAGGGATAAAGATGTTAGGTAAAGCAGACCCTGCCCTCTCCCTGCAGAGCTCCTCCCTCAGCCTGCAGTGCTGACTGGCGCATGCTTCTGCCCAGGCCCCCTCTCTCCTTCCCGGCCCAGCATCGGCTCCTGCCTTACAGCTGTGTCTCTGTGCACTCCTCTAGCAAGGTGGCAGTCTTCCCAGCCCTGCGTCCCCAGCACCCCAGGACCCTGATGACCAGACTCAGAACACTGTGAGGGACTGAGAAGGAGGCGTGGGGTGGCGGAGAGGGAGCCGGCAGGCTCAGTTGGCAGACAAGGGGAATAGCCATGAATAGGCCATCTACCAGAAGTACCAAAAGTGGGGAGAACTGGCATCACCAGGGCAACCACGGGCCAGTCCCCAAGTGTTAGAGCAGGGAGTCCAGCTTGGCTTGAAGCAGGGCAGGAGGAGACCCCTTGCTTCCTGGCTCTCACCCAAGCTGTCACCACTGCCCAGGACCAGCCCGCTTCCCTCCACATGGCTGACCGGTCCCCGTCTGTCAGCACCCAGCTCAGATGCTGACTCTTCCTCCATGCGAGATGTTCACTGATTTCCCCATGCAGAGGGGACCCTTTCCTCCAGATTCCTAAAGCTCTTCCTTCACCTCACTGTCCCCTTCTCTGGCCTTGGGCTTTGGGAGTTTAGTATAGCTCCCACTTTCCCAAATGCTTTCTCCCTGCTTGGCAGATCTCTCCTAGGAATGGCAGATCTCTCCTAGGAATGGCAGATTGGTGAAGGAGGGATGGTGTTTCCCTGTCTCCACTTATACAAGAAGGCAAACAAGGCCCAGAGGGGTGGTGGGTGGTTGATGTTATGGAAGGTCTCCTCTCTTCAGGGAGCCCCTGACTGCAGTCTGTAGGCTGTGGGTAGCCCCCCTTGGGACCATGATGGTGGGCCTGAAAGAGCCCCTGGCTTTGTGGAGTCCTCAGTCAGGTGTGGCAGGAATGGGGCAGGAAGAGGGTGCTGGAGGCCAGAAGTTTGTTCCAGATTCCCCTCTGCTCCTTTCCCCCTGGTTGCAGGGCCTCTTCCTTATCAGGCTATTTCTGGCCATGAGCTGGAATGATATGTGTCCCACTGAGCCCACGAGGTGATGTAGGGAGTGAAGCCCAGGACCTGGAGCACCAAACCCAGGCAGAAGCAGGCATAGGGGATCAGGGTGGGAGAGCCGGCATGCTTAACTGAGTAATATTGCTCCTCCTTCCCCCGTTGTCTCCCCAGGGGAACTTTTGGAAGAGTCCCAGATGGAAGCGTCCAGGCTGCGGCAGAAAGCAGAGGAGCTGGTCAAGGACAGTGAGCCACTGCCACCATCATCTCCCTCTTTGGCCTCCTTCAATGACCTGGCTGAGCTCGCAGGTACGAGGGGAGCCCAGGCAGTCCTCTGCCCATAACCTCACTCTCTAGGCCCTTAACCGAGCACTCCCTTCTGTGTCAGAAATCCGCCGCTCCTTCGTTTATCCTTAGGCTGCAGGCTGTCCTCCCAATCATGTTCTGGCTACAGCATCCCCCAGAAGGTCAGATTTGGAAAGGACCTCAAAATAATCTTGTCCAAAAATGGCTGGTGACTCAGCAGTCCTGAGACCCTGGCAGATATTAGAAATGGATAGCAACAATCTGCTCCTTCCAGGATGTGGGCTCAGGATCTTTATCAATATAACTTACTTAGCGCATATTTGATGAGCAGTTACTATATGCCAGGATCGCGCTCCAGGCAACACCTTCGGGTCTCTAGACTTGGCATCTGAGTCAGAAGCTTTCTGGTCTGCCTTGCCCCGCTTCCATTTTACAGGTGGGGAGGCTGAGGCAGAACCGGCTTTGCCTCTCGGCCTGCAGCAGCACCTTTCAGATGTCAGGTCCACAGACCACCTATAAGGGAAAGCGCCGACTGTGACTTAGGGTTAAAGTCCTGTGTGTGATCACGTGCATTCCTCCGGGATGTCTCTGTATCCAGGGCACGGTCTGAAATTAGGGAAGAAAAGGACTCAGATGGTTCCTGCTGCAGCCCAACCTGCGGCCTCAGCCCAGGCCAGTATGCCAACCTTCCGTTCTGCTGCTGGTGACATTTACTGAATGGACACGTGGAGGAGATGGTGATTTCAGAGTCGGCTGTGCTGCAGGCAGTGGGCATTGCCAGCTTCCACTTGTCCATTCAATAGTATTTTCTTTTTTTAAAAAATTATGAAAGTATGATAACACATTTACAGGAGACTAGGAAAATACAAAACAAGGTTACATATAATTCTACTATATTCAGTAGTATTTTCTGAGTCCTGGATGGATGCCAGGCTCACCTCAGG
Source organism: Bos indicus x Bos taurus (assembly GCF_003369695.1). Classification (NCBI taxonomy): domain Eukaryota; kingdom Metazoa; phylum Chordata; class Mammalia; order Artiodactyla; family Bovidae; genus Bos; species Bos indicus x Bos taurus. Next base: position 48,482,423 of record NC_040082.1, read on the forward strand.
AAGGAACCATGCAGCTACCCTCAAGGGGCTCCCTGGGGCAAGAGCCCTAGGAATTCAGGGAGGGAGATCTCAGTTCTGCAGTTGCCAGCGGGGTCAATGGGTGACCTTTCTGTGCCTGTTTTCTTACCTTTAAAATGGGGATACAAAGCTGTCTTGAGAATTGGCCAGGATAGTAAATATAAAAACACTTTGTTAATTGTAAATTGTCATCTGTGTCATTATTGAGGTAGGTCCAAAGTAGCAAGGAGCAATGATCACCTTGGGATTTTCCCAGTGAGAGCAGGCAAGATGGTCTCTGCCCAGGTTCTGCCCTGTTGTTCCAGGGCCATCATCCCAGGACCACCTCCCATCTCCCCAGACTCATGGAAGGAACTCTGAGAACTCTCCGTGCCAAGGCCATTCTTAAGGGGGTGGCATCTGGGCTTTTCCTCTTTCTCTGCTTCTCACACATGTTTTCTCATTTCTCCAGGAAAAGACACAGCTGTCCCAGCAACTCCTGCTGACCCGGCACACCCAAGCGACAAGCCAGAGCCAGTCCCCAAACCTCCATCCAGTGTAAGTTGCATTTGGAGTCATGACAGAAAGTTGCATAGATCTCAAGTTCCCGTTGGCAGAATAGGAAGAGAGATGTTTGGGGTCAGGATACCTCCAACTTGCTGGGTGATATTGACGAGTTGATTTCAGTCTCTCTGGGGCCTTGGTTTCCTCATTTGCAAATGAAGGTCAGAGTTCAGTCTGACCAGGAAAACCCTGATATGCACAAGGAGTTCCTCCCATCTGCCTGGTTGTGTAATGTTAAGCACGTATCGACTGCACAGTGCTCGGAAAGTAGGCAGATGTGACAGGTAGCTCACCTTCTCAACAGGGGCTCCAAAACTGTCTTCTGCAGATTTGCCTTGAGAAGGTCGACTTGGTATCCTAGGACTGGAAGGCACTCAGGTGGTCATATCATTTAGAGTCTCCATCCCACAGAGGAGATTCAAAGAGAGAAGAATGTTTTCCTAGGTCATATAGGACAGCTGAGGAAGAGTAGAAGGGAAAGGGAAACTTTCTGGGGCAGTGCCGAGGCCCAGAAAGTTGGAGGCTGGGGGCTCAGCAGAAGCTGAGCACAGAGATCCCTCGATCCCTGCCCTTTCCTGGGACAAGGGAAGGCTGAATTAACCTTTGTTCAACCAGGTTTAGCAGCAGTCCCAGAGCCAGCTATTGGTCCAGCAGCCCATCGGTTGGTTGCACAACCAGTATCTGCTACTTGGAGTGGCTGAGAGACATGGCAAAGTCTGGAGTCCTGGTTCACCCTAGATTTGCATGTGTCCTGCAAAAGTCTCTCTAAGTTTGCCAGTTTCTCATAAGACTTACCTCCCCTGGGATCTCTGGAACTGGGTTGGCAAGGCGGGCACAGGACTGCTGTGGCCGTGGCCACGCTGACTGCTGCCTGTGTTTCCCAGATGACCAGTTGGAGACTCCCGGGTCTGGGACATGGCTCAGGTGCCATCACAGGGATGTTGGATTTGTGGTCCTTGAAATGCAGTCCTACTTTTGCATTTATTGGTGGGAGGCTCTCAATTTTCTCCTCTGTCCAATGGGGATATAAACTTCTGACCACTCTCGCAGGTTGCTTGGAGAAAAAATGGAGTTCATGAAAGAATTTTATTTTTATTCTTTTTTGGCTGTGCTGCACAGCATGTGGGATGTTAGTTCCCAAGAACCTGTGCCCCCTGCACAGAGTCCTGACCACTGGACCACCAGGGAAGTCATGAAAACACTTTATAAGTGCATGGCCATTTAAAAAAGATAAGATCCTAAAATGCTAAGTACTTTGAAGGTCAGCTAGCCCAGTATCCCTGTTTTACACATGAGGAAACTGGCCATGGAGGATGTGACCTCAAGTCACACAGTGGGCTGCCCAGCAGACTTGCTGGGATTTATTCCTGCTTCGTGGTTTGTAAGCTCAGCCTGGGCTGGCTCCTCCCACAAGGAGGGGCTGCCCAGAGGACTTGGATGTGAGAAGGGATTTTTGTCCCTCCATTCTCTGCCCCTTCCATAGTCTCAGCTATAAGGTCCATAGAGGAGGGGCGAGGGGTTTTCTCCCAGGCGTCCCCTGACTCCCTTTTTCTATACAGAACACCTCCTCTGAATTTGAAGTGGTCCCCACCGAGGGGCCTTTTTCACCGGAGAGCAGCGGCCACACCAGAAATACGATGGTGAGTGGATGGCAGGTCCCTGGGAACATCCCGCATCTCCTCTCTGTTTCAGTCACCTGGCCCCGGGTGAGAGGCACAGGACACGCTCACATCCCCTGGGCAACTCGGAGTCACTTGGGATAGGCTCGAGCGGCCAGCGCTGGGGGGTGTTTCTCGCTCACATATGCAAATACGTGACTGGTGACTTCCCCGTGGGCCACACGAGTACCAACCATTGTGAAAGTCCAGGCACGTTGCCAGCCCTGCTGCCTCCGCCAAGCGCCCAGCACCTCTGCACACTATGACTCAGCCTTTGGGCCTGTAGGCTTGTAGCCCGGGTAGAGTAGAAAGGGTCAGAGGAACCCAGAGCAGCTTGAGGCAGGTGATTGGCATTTTGTGCAGGCTCTTGGGTCCCCCCAGGCTCCCCTTTGGGGCATGTAGGTAGGAGGTTAAACCTTGCGCTCACACACACACAAGCATACACAGTCCACCAGCTCTGAGGTGTCTACCTGGTCCCCACTTTACCCTACTTTGCTGCCTTTATTCCAACTATGTCGCCCTGCTCTCTCTCAAAATGGCAGACTTACTGGAGAACCATTGAGAAAGGCATGGAACATTCTTTAGAAATCTTCCACTTCTCACCCTCTCCTCCTTCTCCCTCCCTCCTCCCTTGGAGATATTTTGATTGTTACACAGGCAGCAGGTCGTCTAACCCTTCACTGATGCCTTGGTTTCCGCTGCCTTATTTTGGGCACGAATGTTGCTCTTTAAAGTGAAAGGCTTTGGGAAGTGGGAACTGGAGAGCGGAGGGAAGTGAGGCAGAAACTACGGTTCCCATTACAAACCTTGGAGAACAATGTGACTCTTTAAGCTGTGAACAGTTGATTAAAATGTTAAAATTTCAAGTTAAATGCCGGAAAATACATTAACATATAAAAATTAAAAATATTGAATTAGCAAGGCAAGATACAAAAAGGTTGCTCTTTGGTTCACTGATTGTCTCTTGTATGTGTCAGTCCCCGGGGTGAGGTCTCCATCAGGCCCACACAGCTTACACTAGCGAGGCTTTGGGGACACAGGGCAGCTCTGGGTCTCGGGAAGGTTCTGTGTTTCATCCTCTGGGAATGTCAGCCCCTGGTCCTGTTGTGTCCCTGAGGGTTCTGAAAAGCTGGCCAAGGAGGCACGATTCCCCTGCCCCTACCCCGCCCCCTACCGCCTGCTCTGGAAGCATTTCACTCTATGACCCTGAACTTCATCTCCTCAGTAGGTTCGTCCTTCGCCCCACCGTGAGCTTAGTCTGTGCTGAGCAAAGACAAGACAGCCTCCCTGTCCTCTGGGAGCTTGCAGGCTAGTCGGAGAGGTCTGAGAGATAACACAGGTCACCAGCTTTAAAAAGAGTACCATTGGCCGCCTCAGACCCTGTGTGGAAAGAGGCAGTGCGGGAATGAAGGCAGAATTGAAGCAGCAGCAGCACCTGTTAGAGTGAGGTGCTGACGGTATGAGGGAGCCATTCACTGGACACCGTGCTGTGGCCCTCAGGGCATTTCCACTGCTGCAGAGTTCAGACGAGGGAAGTCACTGCAGATGGAGTATCAGGAAGCCCACGGTCTGGCCCTGGCTCTGCCACTGACTCATGAGCAGCCTTCTTTGGGCAGCCTTCTTCTCCCCACACTTTGGTTTCTAGACCCGAACCTTGAGGCTTCATGTAGCTCTGACGTCCTGTGACTCGCATCAGTGTGATGGAGGGCCTGCTAGAGCCGCTTACAGCAGGCAGGGCCAGGAAGGATGAACAGAGGGGACACCAGGGGAATGAAGGCTGAGGAGACGTGGGGCCTGGGGGCTCAGGCAGGGGAAGGTGGGCACTCAGGTGCCTGGCTGGGGAGCTGGGAGCTTAAGACACTCAGCTGTCAGGTACCCCTGTGGATCCTTGGACATGGTGTTGGCATAGCTAAGGCAGTCTGTGTTCTAGACAGAGGAGAGAGAGAGAGTGACCGGTTCTGAGAATGGACTATCTTGCCCATAGTTTCCTTCCTATCTTAATTCTCTCCTAGACTGGGTATCTTTGAACTATATAGAGCTATGATTCTCTCTTTTTTAAATTAATTAATAATTTTTGGCTGTGCTGGGTCTTTGTCGCTGTGCATGGGCTTTTCTAGTTGTGGTTAGCAGGAACTAAGCGCTTGTTGTGGTGCTAAGCGCTTGTTGTGGTGCACAGACTTCTTATTGCTGTAGCTTCTCGTTGCACAGCATGGGCTGTCAGCATGCAGTCTTCAATAGATGCGGCTAATGGGGTCTAGAGTATGGGCTCAGATGGATTTAGTTGCCCTGCAACGTGTGGGGTCTTCCCAGACCAGGGACCAAACCTGAGTCCTGTGTATTGGCAGATGGGCTCTTAACCACTGGACCACCAGGGAGGTTCTAGAGCTATGCTTCTTAGTGTGTTTTGAGTCTCGGGTCCTTTGAGAAGTTGGTGAATGCTTGGACCATTGCCCAGAAGACGCTGGTACAGACATGACGGACAGTCTCGATGTCTGCTGGCCAAGCCTTACTGAGTGGAAGCAGCAGTGCTGTAGACAGAGGGATATTGTTCCCTGGGCTTGCTGCTTTCATGTGTCAGTCAGTTCACCTCCAGGGGACCCTGTGGGGCAGAAGGGGAGAAAGGGTGTGTGTGCGTGCAGGAGATGAGGATTCTGAGGCCCCATAAACACGTGACTGACCCAGAGGCCCTTGGCGAGGCCAGAGTGTGGGAGGAAGGTGGCTCCATTACTGGTGAGACAGCCAGTGGCCCGGGAGTCCTGGGGCCTGCCCTGTGAGTCAGCCCCAGACAGGGAACCTGGGTAACTGGAGAATTTCCCTAGGCTGAGCTGGGATCAGAGGGGGAAACTGAGTCATGAGGAATGGGGAAGCAGAGGGAGAAAGGCTGGAGAGGCCTGCTCAGACCGTGGTGAAGAGCGGTCCGCCCCCACCCTCCACCCCCAGGAGCTGGGCCCCCTGCCCCAGGAGGACAGCACCCTGATGCTGCACCTGCAGCGCCTGGAGACCACCCTCAGCGTGTGTGCCGAGGAGCCCGACCACAGCCAGCTCTTCACGCACCTGGGCCGCATGGCCCTCGAGTTCAACCGGCTGGCCTCCAAGGTGCACAAGAACGAGCAGCGCACCTCCATCCTGCAGGTGAGGCCGGGCCCGGGGCGGGCGGCCCGGGATTGGCCGTGTGGTCCCCCTCTGCTTCCTCCAGCTCTCCTGGGGCATCCAGGGGACCACAGGGACTTCCGAGGGCATGGCTGGGGACCCGTCTCGGGCTTCTTGTTCAAGGTGGTGAGCGGGGTAAGGAACTTGTGTGAGGGGACGAGGAAGGAAATTGGGAAATGGTGGGGTGGGTGATGCACATTTCATGGTGGGGGTGACTGTGGAGGCGGTGGATGCGGCAGGTTGGCAGCATCCTTGCTTTTGTTCTTCACGTACAGGTGTGGACAGGGAGGGGACGGGCCCCTTGTATGTTACTGCCCTGCCCCCTGAAGCAGGAGCATCATTATCCCCACCTCACAGGGCGGGCTGTAGCCCTTGAGAGGTGATTTTTTTTTTTTTTTTGCCTAAGATCCCCCAGTTAGTAGATGGTACAGCTAGAATTTGAACCTCTATGTCTTATTCCAAAGTCCATGCTCTTAACTACCATCCCAGCCTGCCTCCCCAGTGGAGGAGGCTTCCCCTTCATAACCTTCCCTGTGCTGTGAGAATGAAGTTATATTTCCTTCCTAGGCCAGGTGTACAGCAGAGTGATTGTCACACACACAGACCCACACACATATTCTTTTTCAGATTTTTTTTTGGCCATGCTGTGCGGCATGCAGGATCTTAGTTCCCCGACCAGTTATCAAACCCATGCCCCTGCGCTGGAAGCACAGAGTCTTACTCACTGGGCCTCCAGGAAGCCCCATCCCTTATTTTCCTGTCAGGTTCCTGTTTGTTTCCTTCTTAGCTCTTAGCATAGTTTGTAATAGTTTTATTAAGTGGTTTCTTTGTATTTGTTTTCCCTATGCTCCCTGCTAGAATGTAGGCCTCACAAAAGGGGCAGCGCCTTGGATATGTCCACCACTGCTCCTGTCTGGCACTTCCTGGTGCAGGATGTGCATTTGGTAAATGAATGAATGAACGAACAGATGGACTCGCACATGAGCTCTCTTAGCCACTTTGAGGGAAGATAGTGACCTTCATGATGACCTCTCTCGATCTTCTTTGTGCCCAGGGTATTTGCCTCTTGCCCAGAAGGATAGCACGTGAGGCCTCGTCCTGACCTCTTAGTGCCCAAAGCAGGATGTTCTGTTCCCTGGAGGCCCCACCCAGGGCCGTGGCATCCTGTGTATTTTCCCAGCCTGTGGGTGGAGGTAGATTAATCAGGTCCCTCCTCATTCTTTCATTGATTCGTTTCTTGGTTCCCTCAGCATTTCCAAGGCCAGGCATGGCATGAGGCCTCTGCTGGGCATTGCAGTCAGGCATAATGGTTTTCTGCTCCTTCACGTCTGATCACCGTCGAGTTCCAGGCTGTCACAGGGGCTGGATTTGGCTGTGGAAACAAGCAGCTCTGAAATCTCCCTGCACACTATAAACATTTTCCCTCCTGTTCTGTGTGGCAGGGGCTTGTTTCTGCTTTGTAAGCTGAATTGTGTAGCTTTGGGAAAGCTGTGAGGCTCCACTGAGGTGGTGAGTGGCAGAGCACCCCACTGTGTATGGGTCACAGGTTAGGTGCTCACTAGATATCTGTTGAAAGATTGAGTCGTTTCATCCTGACCTGGTGTGTCACCGTTACTCGTTAGCCACTCCCTTCCTTCCGTCTGTGAGGCCCTGAATCTGGCTGCCTGTCTTCCACGTCCCCCACCTCACAGCACTTCAAACACGCATCCTCAAAGGTTATCGAGGGCCTGGCAGCTGACGAGGCTGTTGTGTTCTCCCAGTCTTGTAGGTCCTCATAGCAGCCCTGTAAGGGAGGCAGGAGAGGTGCAGTTTCTCCACTTTGTAAGGGAAGGAAATGTGCCTCAAAAGTGAGGGAATCCTGAGCCACACTGGAAATTGGTGAGGTCTTGACCCGATACCCTGTCTTCCCACTTGCCAGCTGACAACCTCACAACCGGCCCCCCTCTGATGCCTCATTCATTCTCCAAATCGCCTAAGCTCTAGGTCTCTTAGGACTCAGATCTTCACGGTCCTTCATTAATTTGGCAGTTCAGTCATTCGGTTGTATGTTCCTTCAGCGGGATTGAGTGTTGAGCTGAGCTGGACCCTGGGCTAGGTGGGTGTCCTGCAGGGGACAAGAGAGTGGTGAGGGGACCCCAGCCTTCTGGAAGCTTGTGGACTAGTAGGGGTGGGGTGGGTGGACACAAAGAAAGTAGTGACACTGATGATTCTGTGGCTGTAATTGTCACAGGTACCAGGAGGGTGAGGGCAGGAGACTGTGGGCAAGGATAACGGAGGTGACCTGGCTTACCTGAGATGTGGGAGTCAAGGAGGACTTCTCGGAGGAGGTTTGACATCTAGGCCAAGGCCGGAAGCAGGAGTAGAAGTCAGCCAGGGGACAGCTGGTGTGGAAGAGCATTTTAGGCTGTGGGAACAGAGGGGGAGGGATGACCTTGGAGGACCAGAAGGCCTTGTGGCTGACTCTTGGTCAGGCCTCCTCATGGCTGGCTCCTGAGGGAGCTGATGCCAAGAGGAGCCTGGGTGGGACTTTGGCTTGACTCCTGCTGTCCCAAGAGGAATTGGGTGAGGCCATGCAATGGGGATATCGTGTTGGGACGTGGTGTGGTTATAGTGCCTCCCCCGACCTCCAGCATCATTCTGCATTTGGGGTGCACTCCTTCCCTTACTTTGCCCCCATCTCCCTCTCTCTGCCTTGCAGACGCTCTGTGAGCAGCTTCGGAAAGAGAACGAGGCCCTGAAGTCCAAGCTGGATAAGGGCCTGGAACAGCGGGATCAGGCTGCTGAGAGGCTGCGGTAAGTCCAGGCCCCACAGAGAAGGTGTGAGGAGCTGGGTGGGAGAGGCGGGCAGTGGTGTGTGGAACTGATTTCTGGGTTGAGAGCGCTGAGCCCTGTGCCCAGCTCTGCTTTGGATGTCAGGTGTCTTGGTCCTCCTCGTCAAGTATTTCCTCTCTGGTCCATTTAATACCGTGAGTAGTGTTTGTGTATAAAGTGCCTTCAGAGCTTCAGAAGGTCTGGACGAAAGTGCACTCCTACCTTGGGAACCTGCCTGTTAGCAACAGCTTGCTGGCTGTTGGAGACGGAGCTCTGGACTTTGCTGCCCTCTGCTGGTCACCATCCTGTCCTGCTCTGTTTCCTGAGAACTGTCAGGGAATGCTCTTCTGGGCTGGCTCCTGGTCTCAGACTTAGTTGTGCGTCAGAATCACCAAGGGTCAGGAAAGGCATTGAAAGTTTGCACTCTCCACCCTCTCTCCTGTGCTGAGATTCTGATTCAGTGGGTCTGGGGCGAGACCTAGGTGTCTGCATTTTCCAGTGGGCCCATAAGCACATTTTCTGTAGTTGGAGTATATAAGTGGGTCAAGGATCACCCCAGAGAAACACTGGTCTTGACCATCAGAGCTCAGCCCTTTGAGATCATGTGGGCCAAACCCCTCACCCTGCAGAGGGAAACTGAGGCTATTTTCACATGAAACCCAGCTGGCAAACAGAATACGAAGAAATCCATATTTCAGTCATGCGTGAATCCACATCACCGTTTGTCTTGTATCTTTTATCACCTACTTTATTATTTACTTAATAATTTAATTTGCATCATGTTTTTACTGAAGATTATTATAAAGAAAACTTACACTAGAGTAACTGGAAAACAACATTACTTGGAATAAATAGAAGATGCCTCCAACAATAAATACAACAAAAATGGAAAGATGATTAATTCTGGTGAATTGCCCACTAAAGGCTCTGAACCTTGAAGGCTGCTCTTTCTCAGTCAACACGGGACATTTGCAAGCGCTGGAGAGGCGCTCAGGACCTGAGCACCAAACTGAGACTTACCCTGTGCAGGATGTCTGAGGATAATTGGAAAGGGTGGAAGTTTCTCAGGGAGTGTGATCCAGAATTATTTCTTTATTTGGCCACACCATGCAGCATGCAGGATCTTAAGTTCCTTGACCAGGGATCAAGCCCACACCCCGCAGTGGAAGCCTGGAGTCTTAACCACTGGACCACCAGGATGTCCCAGTCCAGGGTTATTTAATGCAGTGTGGGTGTATCCTGAAGATCTCACGTATACAGACATCCCATAGTTGGGGATGGATTGTTGGTGACGATCAGAGAATTCCAGAGAGGTCCTGCAGAGTGGCGTGAGGATGCCATTTGTAGTTCCACCTGAGGGCAGGTCTCAAGGACTCTCCTTACTCCCCAGGACTCAGCTTCAATTCAGACAAGTGAGATGTCTGAGACGCCCTGTCTCCTCTACCTGGGGCCGGCAGTATGACCTCTCTGTTTGCCTCCAACCCAGGGAGGAAAACCTGGAACTTAGGAAGTTGTTGATGAGCAGCAGTAAAGACGGTGCCTCCGGGCGGCCAGGCTCACCAAAGATGGAAGGCGCAGGCAAGAAGGGGGCGGCGGCACCGCAGCAGGTATGTGGTCAGAAACTCCTTCCCCAGAGCCCGATGGCCAGTGCCCAGCCTCCGGGGCAGCGAGCCAGTCCCACTGCTGGAAGGTTCTAGTTGTTAGACAGCATTTCCTTGGCTTGTTCTGACAGTCCACCTCCCTGGAGCTTCCACTTCTCAGCCCATATTCTGCTGCCAGCCACAGGGAGCGTCCCATTCCCTGGAACATACGCTTGGCCTGTGGGCTGTGACTGTGGTTCTGTGGGGTCCCCATACCTTCTCCAGGCTGAATAGCTGCAACTCCTTCAGTCATTTGTGCTGTCTGGGCATCTCCCCTAAACTCATTCCAGTTTGTCAGTCTCTCTTATAGGGTGGCTCCCAGAATCAGTTTAATGTCTCAGATACTCCTAGTGGAATTAGGAGGTTAGGTTGAGAGACCCCCTGAGGGGACTGTGTTAAGCTCCTGTGGTCGTGCTCCGGGAGCCTCTGACATGCAGAGAAGAGGGTGTGGGCTGACTCAACAAGGCCTTCAAATACCCTGGGCCCACTTGCCTCCTCCCCACTGCTGCTCCCAGTGCTGGGTCACATCCAGTTCCTGCATGGGAGCTGGCTGGCCCCTCGCCTGGTCTGTGTCTTCCTGCAGAGCTGAGTAGCAGCTTTTTACTGACATATTTTTCTTCTCTAATGAGGTTTAATGGCTGCACAGCCATCAGTGTCTTTAACAATCCCCACACTTGTATAATAGCAATAATTATCCTAATAACTTAATTCCTTATTACTATGTGACAAGGTAGAATTAACCCAGGATTTGCAAATTCATTATCTGGTTTGGACTTCCTCTCTACATGTCAGGGAGGCAAGGCAGGGACTCTTAATCCATGAGACTGCCATGGCTGTTTATGGCAGGAGGTTTGGAGAGGCCGTGTGACATCACACTGTCCAGATTCCTGTATCCACCTGCTGCTATCAGGCAGACGTGGGGTGACAGGATGACATGCTGATGAATGAATGGCCTTCTGATTCACAGCTCATGAAGCCCCTCTCTTCTTCTGCTTATGCCTCACATCAGGGCCTGCCTTGTCTGTCCTCCTGTGGGAGTGCCTTGTGGATTCTCCTGATCTCCTCTGTATTCACAGTGGTGTATAGGCAGCCCTCTTCACTTTTCCAAAGCCCTTGACATCACTGGTGTCTAGGAAGGCCAGATGCTCTTACTGCCTTGCCAGGGAGGAAGGTACCATAAGAGGCTTGCATAGCAGGTGTTGGTGAAGCCTGTGCCTTGCAGTTACATGTGGGTTAAATGCAGGTTCAACCCACCTCTTGTCAGCGCTGCCACCTTGGACAGGTTACATGAACTTTCTGACCTCGGTTTCCTCCTCTGTGAGATGGAGATAATAACACCTACCTCAGAGGATGATTGGAGAGTTCAGTGATGTGATGCCTGTGAAGTAGATTTAGCACTTGGCAAGTGGTAAACTGAACACTGACGGTCACTTTTAGTGACAGATTTGGTCTCTCTTCTCTGTGGACAGGGGCTTCCCTGGTGGCTCAGCTAGTAAAGAATCCACCTCCAATGCCAGAGACCTGGGTTTGACCCCTGGGTTGGGGAGATCCCCTGGAGAAGGGGACCCACACAGTATTCTGGCCTGGAGTCCAGTCCATGATGTCACAAAGAGTCGGACACGACAGAGCGACTTTCATTCACACTCACTCATTCTCTGTGTAGCTTAAGGGTGCATCTCCAGGAGCACCCCCCTCTTCTTCCTTCCCCGGTAATGTTAAGCACAGCTCCCCTCCAGGAGGCATCAGGCTTCTAGGGGCAGGCCCATCTCTCACTTTTCTTAAAGGAGGTGGCGTTCCTGGAGGACTCCCCTAGCCCTCTCCCCTTCCTTCTGGGTTCTGTGGTGTACTTATAGACCTTAGCCTGCAGGAGCGCTTGAGCCTCACCAGTTCATTCGGGACAACCCTGCCAAGTCACAGGGGAGTGTGTGTGTGTGTGTGTGTGTGTGCGTGTGTGTGTGATGGGGGGCAGTGGGAGGGCAAGGAGTGGAGAGAATGTGGACAGTGACTCCAGGACAAATGCTGTCAGGCCTACAGGATGTCAGAGGTTGGGGCCTGTCCTGTTTGATCTTGTACTGAGAGTGTGGACCTTGGCCTACATCATGCAGGGCCTTAGAGGTAGAACTGCTGTTCAGTTTCTTTCCTTTTCTTTTTTTTTGGTGTTCAATTTCTGAATTGATGACATCCTCCTGCTGTTTCACCTCAACGCTTCATATTTTTAAAAAGTTTTTTTTTAAACTTTTTATTTTGGTGTAACTGTAGATGTGCAGAAGAGTAGCAGAATAGTGCAGAGAGTGCCCATCTCCCGATTGCCTTGACATCTTACGTACCCATGGTTCAGTGATCAACACCAGGAAATGACCATTGCCATGATACTATTAGCTAAACTGCAGACTTGGTTCAGATTTCACCTGTTTCTCATTCGTGCCCTTTTTCTGTACTAGGATCAAATCCAGGATCTCACATTGTATTTAGTTGTACCAACTCTTCAGTCTCCTCTGCCTGTGACAGCTCCAGTGGTTCTTGTCTTTCATGAGCTTGAGGCTTTCAGCTATTTTGTAGAATGTCCCTCAATTTGGGCTCCTCTGGTGTTTTCTTATAATTAGACTGATGTTGTGGATTTGGACAAGAAGACCACAGGAGTGACATCTTGTAACACGTCAAGGGTACGTGACATCAGTATGTCCATTTACACCCAGTCTTGACCATTTGGCTGAGGGTCTGTCTGTCAGGTTTCTCCATAATAAAGAGACTAATTTTTCTTTTGTAATTAATATTTATTTTCCAGGGTATACTTGAGACTGCAAATGGCGCTGTTTCTCTTTATACTTATTTTAGTAAACACTGGCAGATCTTGACTGCCGTGATTATCACTACAGCCTTCTTATGGTGATTTTGGATTTCCCTCATTCCTTCTCTGTTTACTAATTGGAATTCTTCTTGTCCCTTCTCCCCCATTTATTTTTTTATTCATCTGTTTCTATTAATGTGGACTCAAGGATATTTTATCCTTTGGCTTATAACCCAACACCGCCGTGATTTATTTTCTTGTTCAAATTCTTCCTGCTTTGGTCATAGGAAGTTCTTCCAAGTTGTCTCCTATGCCCATTTGACATGCCTTTCTTCTTCTTCTGATGATTGAAAACTTCCTTACTTTCTATAGTGTCACAAGTTGCTCCATACTCACCTTATATTTTCTCTGCCCCAGCCATGACGTTAACCACTTCTCCAAGGAGCCCTGTTTATTTTTGTTGGAGAATGCTATTTAGAAACCAAGATCTGTGCTCATTGTTACCTGAGTGACACTGCTTTAGGCCCTCAGAGGCCAGAGCAAGGAAATACATGTACTGATCACACATGCACACGTGTTTTTACTTGTATATTTTTTAATAAAACATTTTAAAAATAAACACTTTATAAAGTATTTTTAAAAATAGTTAACTCTTGCCTTCAGAGGACTTTTGGCTGATGCGTGGAGGAGGGGAGGGCAGCTGGCAGTGCCATAGAGATAGAGCCTGAACAGGGAAAGAAGTGTCTATGGGGAGGAGGGTGGGGGTAAAAAGGGCCTCGGAGCCACTGAGGATTGGGGAAGGGGAATAATGGTCTGTGTGGATGTAAGAGGCTCAGTTATGGTTGGGACTGGTGGGTGAGAGGGTAGAGGGGCAGGAGACAGGAGGCTGGGTCTCAGGGGTGAGTAGCCTTGGAGGAGCACTGAGTGGGCGAGAGAATTGCTGTGTGAGGCTCTGCTGTAGGCCCCTCTGTGTTCCTCCTCAGGCTGGTGTGACGACAAGTAAAATCCCAGAGGTGGGGTCCCTGGGTGCGGCTGAGAAGAAGGTGAGGATGCTGGAGCAGCAGCGCACAGAGGTAAGTGGCTGGAGGGGGTGGTGGGGGTCAGGGAAGATCCTTTCCCCCTTCCGGGGCCAGCAGGACAAAGGCCCTTCCTGGCCCCTGGCTCTGACTGGTCTCTGTGATGAGCTGTCATGGTGACCACTGAACCATCTGCCCAAGGATGAGACATGCTGCCTTGCTCTGGGCTCTTGTCTCGTAATCAGTCCCCCTGCCCATAGGAGTCGCTCTGAGCACATGGCATTCAGGGCATGGCCTATCATTGTTGAAGGGGGCTTAGTTTAGAAAGGCTCCCATGGTGAACCTTGAGTGGTGGCGAGAGGTTGTGATAGGAGGCAAGTGCAGCATCAGGAATGGGGAGCCTGTCACCTGTCACCATGCAGCTGGTTCAGGAAGGGTCTGTCACAGAAGGAGAGACCCCTTACCTGCTTGTAGCACTGCTCCCAATCAGCCGAGAGTCTCCAGAAATGGAGGCTCTTCCTTGTGTCTCATGCGTGTTCCGCCCTGATGTCTCTGGACCAGAGGTGGGAGCCTGATCTTCTCCGTTGACTGAGCCTCTCCTTTCCACGCAGTTCAGGCCCTTGTCTCAATCCCTGGGCCTCTCTGCCCTCCCTTGTCCTCCAGCACATTTGAAAGTTAGGCTCCACTGGTCTTTTGTTTAGGCGCATATTCATTTTAGTTTTCTTTCTGTATTGCTGTAAGATATATATATTTTTTATTACAAAGATAATATAAAAAAATACTCATTATGAAAAGATGGAGTGTCTCACCTCCTGGAAATGACCACAGTTGATAACAGTTCTTTGCATATTCCTGAATTTTGTCTGTGTACTTACTGATGTATGATGTTTTTAAAAATGATATCAAAATACCACATTGCAGATTGCTTTTTTCCTTTCTTAAAATTAGCTGTATCTTTGAGGGTATTTATTATATTTATATATAAAAGTATACTCTGTGATTCTCTAATTCTGAGTACTTTTTATCATATTTTAATGTTTTTGGAATTGGAAGGATGCCCTTTCCATTGTTTTATTAATTTAATGATGGATTGTTTTCCTTCACTGAAGAATTGTTGATATATCAAAATTATGGCAAGTAATTAGTGTCATCTCAGAACATAGGCAATGTATCAGGCACCCAGCTTTCTGAGTAGCTGTGCTGTGCTCCATTTTCTGTTTAATTCTACCATTTCCTTAGCCTACTTCCCATGCTCAGGTTTGCCTCGATCTTTTTTTTTGCAATATAAATGCTGTTGAGATGATCACTAATACACATATTTTTTACACACTTGAGCAAGTGCTTCTCTTGGCTACCTCTTTCAGAGTGGAATTATGTGGCTAAAGAGAACTTGAAGTTAATACATAGTCCCGAATTGCCCTCTGCATGGGTGTGGGTCCCACACCCATGGTATAATTCTGGTATAATTCTAAACCAGAATTATGTACTGTTTCTGTGTCTTGGTGTTAGTCTTGCTTTCCTGGTGAGGGTAAAATGTGGCAGTTGATAAAGCTGACTCACTTTGAGGAAAAGTTGTGAGAAGCACAGGATCAAGGCAGCATGTGGACCCACCACCCACACACGCTGCACGATGTGCCTGCAAAGCTGGTGGTGGTGGCGTTGGCTCTCTTTGGTCCTCTGCTAATCTCCTGATAACCCCAGTCTCTCCCCCACAGCTGCTGGAAGTGAACAAGCAATGGGACCAGCATTTCCGGTCCATGAAGCAGCAGTACGAGCAGAAGGTATTGTGAGGGTGATGGGAACTCCAGGCCGCACCCCTGCTTCTCCACTGGTCTCTCAGGGCATCCTCAGCGCCACGCATGCTGCTGCCTCGCCACAGCCTTGGTCTGTATGTGTCCACCCTGGCCCTCATACCCTCCCTCTCTCCTGCCTCTGCTCCCAGATCACGGAGTTGCGACAGAAGCTGGCGGACCTGCAGAAGCAGGTGACTGACCTGGAGGCTGAGCGGGAGCAGAAGCAGCGTGACTTTGACCGCAAGCTGCTCCTGGCCAAGTCCAAGATAGAAATGGAGGAGGCAAGTATGACTGTGGGTCTCGCAAACTCAGCTCCAGAGGCCTGCTCTCCTCCCCATCAGCCAGGAGCTGGGGGTGGGGGTTGGGAGACCCAGTTCCCTCTCTGACTCTGGTACTCAAGGACTGTGTGGCCTGAGGCAAAAGCGCTTTCCTGAGCTCTGCCTCAGTTTCCCATCTGAAAATTGAGATTGGATTAGGTATGTTTTTCATTTTTTTATTTTTTCATACGGAGAGCTTTTTGTTAAAGTCTCATGGTCTAGGGAACTGTACAGGGAAGCACAAAACGTGAAAAGATTCCCCAGGCCTGCTAGTACACTCGATGGGGGTGGGTGCCGTGGAACCTGCACAGTGGTGATGGCTGTTGTCGGGGAGGGGCTCCAGCATTAGAGCTTCCTTTAGTCCTTCATCCGGTCACTATTCAACAGCGACGCGCCAGGCGCAGCTGGGTAAACGGAGTCAGCAGTGAACGGCCAACCCCGCCCCTGGGGGAAGAGACGTAGAACATCTAATTACAGAAGTGAATGAGTAAACGTGTGTTAAGTACAACACAGAAGGTACAGGGAGAGAACATGAAGGGAGATCAGGTTCATTCGGGGGGTGTGTGCTGGGGAGCAGGAACAGTCCCCTGAAGAAGGAGCATCTGACCCGTGTGTGTGTGACTGACACCAGCCAAGGCCTTGATCCTAGGGCATCTTCAAGAGGAAAGGCCATTTGACACCCAGGCTCCTTGGAGATTTTGTATCACCATGTTTTCAACTTCATGAGAACTAGGCAGAGGCTGCTTTTGCCTGACTTAGAAATGGCCATTTCCAACATGGTTTGCATTTCAGAGTTCTCTCCCATCAGCAGGGGCCTTCTCCAAGCAGTCAGCCTGCCCTGGTGACCGCCCTGTCCCTGGGGATGTGTGTTATGGGGGACACTGCCAGTCTTTTCTCATGAGAGCACAGTCACAGCTGGGGCAGTCGGCCTGGCCCTGGCTCCCGTCAGTGGGTGGGCTAAGTTCCTGGCATCTGATGCTCTTCCTGGTCAGCTGGGGGAAAGGTGGAATTTTCAGAACAAAGCTTCTGTGGCCCTGTGGATAGGGACACGGGGCCATACAGGCCATGTGGACCCAGAGCCTCTTACATGGGAGCCTGTAACAGTTCCCACAAGACCCAGCCAAGGCTGGTCTCTGTCATTGCCGGCTGAAAGCATCTCACCAGCTAGTTTGTAGAATATTGGCATGTTCACACAACAGTTATAGTTGGGCGTTTCCCCAGACCATCTGTCCTTACCACCCCACCCCCAATTCCAGGCCCTCCCCAGTGGTCATCACTGTTTCCACTTAGGTGTATTTTTCCAGGCCTCTTAGTACACATAAACACAGAGAAATAGTTTCATGTGGGTATGCCTGGCCTTTGCTCCATACTGCCTTCTTCTATTTTAAACCCTCCCCTTGGCTTGCAAGGGGATGAAGAACACCAGAATTAGGAGACCTGGATTCTTGTCTAGCTCTAGCTCAGTGTAGTCTTGGGTAAGTCCCCTCTGGATAGTCCTATAAAGGAGCTAGGACTTGCTCTCTGAGGGCCTTTCCAGCTGTGACTGTTTGTGGTAAAGAACCTGGATTGTTCCATAGTATGTATGGAAGCAGGGCTTCTACCTTAAAGCCTTCCCTGGTTTCTTTTCGGCAGGAGTGTTCTTTCTTTAACCTCACAGAACTTTATTTCTCTGTGGAGGACGCCTTTCCGCCTCATGCTGTATTTATCTCTTTGAGGGTCTTTTCTCCACTAGACTTAGAGACTGTAAGAGCTGAGAGGTCCTTTGGAGACTCTGAATCACATCACTTTCTGTGCGTTGTGGAAGACCCCTGTGTGAGCCTGGTAGAAACTGTGGCTTTTCTCTCTATAAATTGAAGTCAAAATTTTGCACTCAGTGTGGGGGCTCATGGACCTCCTGAAGCCCATCTGTGACTCCTGTTATGAACCCCTTATCCATGGTGGATAGATGAGCTTAGACCAGAGAAGGCTGTGACAATGCCCAAGGGTTCACCTCGCTGTTGGAGGAGGTAGTGATGGAACCCGGGGCCTTCCACTCAACTGGGCTGCTCTATCCTTGAGGACAGGACCATGTGGACATTACTACTCTCACAGGGGTGTCTTGCACAGGGCTTGTGCATGAGCATCGTGGGGCTGTGGAGTGAGAGCGAGGGAGGGAGGTGCGGTCACCCGGGGACGAGGCAGGCAGTCAGGGGGTCCGGGCCTCCTGCAGAGGCTCCCTGCTCACCAGCCCTGTGTCCCCTGCAGACCGACAGGGAGCATCTGACAGCAGAGGCCAAGGAGCTGCGCCAGAAGGTCAAGTACCTGCAGGACCAGCTGAGCCCACTCACCCGGCAGCGGGAGTACCAGGAAAAGGAGATCCAGCGGCTCAACAAGGTGGGTGCAGCCAAGGTCCGGGGGTGGGCAGGGCTTCCCGGAGCCCTGCTGCAGAGCCCACCCCATGGCCGGTACCCTCAATCCTCAGCTCAGGAGGGGTGACTCCTGGGTCAGGGTAAGGGTGCTGAGGGCCTAGGTGCTGCCCCAGGGTTTCTACTGCCTCTGCCCCACTCCCCGCATGCTGAGTGCCCTGCTGGATGAGCTGGGCAGGCCCTGGGATGTGCTGACTGCTCACACAGTGCACTCACTCATCGTTCAGGTTTAGCTCTAACACTGCTTCCCAGGAAGGCCTTCCCGAGTCTCCTTCGAGTTTCCCTGTTCTATAGCTAAAGCCTTTGGAGTTTCTCTGTTCTATAGCTAAAGCACCAGCAGCTTCTTTCAAACCCTTCTGGCATTTTCTTGTGATTACTTACTGACAGCCACCCTCCTATCCAGTGTTGGGAGGTGTGCGTCTTCACCAGGGCACATACCCCCAGCACCTGGCACCAAACATGTGTTCAGGAAAAACTCACTGAAGGGAGTGAGCTCTGGCCTGAGTTCCTACCCTCGAGAAGGGGGATCCAGGGAGATGCGGCCTGGGGCAGGGGTTGGGCTAGGGCTAGGGGAGCCCAGGTAAAGGGATCCCTCTGCTCTGAGCCAAGGTGAGGGGCAGTGGCCTGGGCTGGGGGATGGTTCTAGTCCCAGTTATAGCCCCTGTAACCTATCCGAGTCTCAGTTTTGCCATCTGAACCCTGGCTGGAATCATGCTAGCCCTGTCCACCTTCTAGTGCAGGAGTTAAAGGAGTGAGCTGATGGAGAGGCTTTGAAAGGAAACTTTCTCGAAGGCTCAGATTTTCCTCCTGTTCTGTCTGCCTGCTCTTTCTGCTCACAGTAGACTCTGTTGTGAGTTTGTATTCACTGGGTCTCAGCCCTGCTGGGGTGACTCTACTTGGTTTTGGTGTTGGATAAGCATTGATGATGCCAAGTGTGGGGCTTTGGGACTTGCTCTCATTAAAAAGAATGATCTAGCCCAAGCTGGGGGACTTGGGGCTCTAAATCCAGGCAGAATGTTATATGTGGTACTGGTTGTAGAGATGACCCAGGCAGGATCACTGCCCTCCAGGTTTTTGTGCGGTAGCTGGGGACAGAAACTTGTAAGGATGACTAACGCAAGGCTCTCCCTGTCCCTGGACCTCAGTCTGCTCATCTGAAAAATGGGACAGATGGAGGAGGAGGTGCAGTCATAGCCTTCCCTCGAGCATTCTGAATTTACGCTTTAAATACATGTACGTCAATTTTATTTTCTTTGCCTGCATGTCTTAGTTGCAGCATGTGGGATCTTTAGTTGTGGCATATGAACTCTGAGTTGCAGCATGTGGGATCTAGTTTCCTGACTAGGGATCGAACCCAGGCCCCCTGCATTGGGAGCTTGGAGTCTTGGCTGCTGGACCAGGAAAGTCCCTTGAATTTACTCCTAGCTTTGCAATTTCCTCTTGTTTCTGGGGGGAGTCAAGGAGACAAAGAGGGGCCTGAGTCCAAGTTGGGCAAGGTTTCCCCAGGGTCCAGGGAGGCGCTGTGAGCAGTGCTGTCACATGGCCAACAGAGGCCCTGCTGTCCAGGGCGCTAAAGTCTAGCCTGTGATGAGGATGGCCAGTCTTGAGAGGTGTTCCAAAGTTCTCAAGCAACATGTTAACAGGGTGGAAGGAGAAAACCAGTTAATGCGTAACTTTCAAGAGAATGTGAGCACACTGTTTATGCAAGGAAAAGTATTCTGTGAAGGTAGTAAAACAGGGCTTTTACAAAAAAAATCTCAAAATATTATTTGGTGATGTTTCAGCCCATTTTCAGGGTTGGAAAGGTAAAATATTAGTTACATCAAAATTAAAATCCAGGCTAATCTAACTACAGAAGACTTGGGGATGGAGGAATTGGCTTGGTGGGAATGGGTTATGGAAGCTGGAGAATCTCTGGGCAGGTCCAGGAGATTGAGCTTCTTCCCCTAAAGGACTTCGTGTTCTTTCTAGGTCTGGGTGCTAAGAATTGAGCCACTTAACCTCAGGGAAAGAGAGATTTCTCCCTTCTACATAAAGACCACAGTTTAGGCTGCTGGTTAAGAGCACATACTGGCTTTGAATACCTGCTTTGCCACTTACTAGCTGTCTGATTTTGGACAAATCCCTTCAAGTCTCTGAACCTCAGTTTTCACATCCATGAAATGAGGGTGAAGGTCACAATTTTTCTTCATAGGACTATGGAGAGGATTCAGTAAAATGTGTGTATAGTGTTCATCTATAAGATGGCATTTATTAAATAGTGGTGGTTATTATTATTATCCTTATCATGATCGGGGTCTTTCAGTGGGGCCTGACCCTTTCAATGGGACCTGACTTCCCAGGGCTTTTGCTGATGGACCCATCTCCTTTCTTCCTGATTCCAGGCCCTGGAGGAAGCACTGAGCATTCAGGCCTCCCCGTCCTCTCCAACAGCATTCGGGAGCCCAGAAGGAGCTGGAGGCCTGCTAAGGAAACAGGAGCTGCTCACGCAGAACGAATTGCTGAAACAGCAGGTGAGGTTGAGCGGAACGGGTTTGGTAGGTGGTGCCCAGTTGGAGCTGGGGAGTTGGAGAATCCCTGAGGGCCTAGGACGGACCTTGAGTCACGCAAGCTGTAATCTGCAGGCCCCTGTCTGGCCGTTGGCCAGGACTCCTGTCTGCTATAGGTTTATCCTTGCCAGCAGTGTATCCCTATCTAGGTCATTCCTCTACCACTGTCATGATTGAAACGTTTCTATGCCCCAGCTCTGCTATTATTTCCCCAATATTTTGAAAACAAAATTTTTAAATTTATGTTTTAAAAATGAACTGTTACTGGACTATATTTGATTTACTATATTCTGTTAATTTCTGTTGTACAGAAAAGTGAATCAGTTATACATATATCCACTCTTTTTCAGGTTCTTTTCCATATAGGTCATTGTGTAGTATTGAGTAGAGTTCCCTGTGCTGTACAGTAGATCCTTATTAGTTATCTCTTTATGTACAATAGTGTGTATGTCATGAAAGCATATGTTTAAATAAACTCAATAAACATATTTAAAAGGGAACTTTAGATTTCTCCTGCAAATGGGAAAACCATTTTTTATTTGTCATAATTAGAAAGTAACTATAAGCAATCAATACAGTAAAGGCAAAACTGTGTTGTTAAACTTTAGCTAGATACTTCTGCCTGATCATGGCTTTGTGCTTGAGTCCTCTGTCCCTTTATTTAAGGGAAATTAATACTAATTAATACTAAAGAACGTTGAGAAGGCTTTGGTTCTCGCACATGCTTCTGTGCTATTTGCTGTCGTGCTTCGGATCCTTCTAAAGCGTCCCGAGCCTGGTCAGCTTCTCACTGATGTGCAGTGAGGATGTGACACTGCAGAGACAGGGCCCCGCACGCCCCTGCCCTGCCAGGGTGCCAGCTCCCACCCCAGAGCCTCGGGAGACGTTTGTAGGCCCCCTGCTCTTGGCACCAGGAGGCCTGAACTCCACTCCTCCACTCAGACTGTTTCTGTGGCCTCCACCTCTCTATGGGTCTCGGCAGAATGGAAGGATGGGACTAGTTTTGATGGCCGTTGACCAGTTTTGTGTTTTTTAGCCATGGGTCCTTTTTTCAAATAAAGCCCTAGGTTGAAGCCCAAAATATAAGATCGAGGGACCCAGAACTATACTCTGTTTGTAGTTGGGGTTGGGGCCAGAGGTACACCTTTTCCTCTCCCCATAGGCATTTTCAAGACAGGGTAAAACCAGCTCTGATGTCTGACTCCTATCAGAGGCCCAGGATTCTGGGTCTGAGCAGGTCTGAGCCCCCACTCAGAGCTGTCCCTCCTCCCTCACCCCCTCCTCCCTTCCCTTCCACCTCCCCTCTAGGTGAAGATCTTTGAGGAGGACTTCCAGAGGGAGCGTAGTGACCGGGAGCGCATGAATGAAGAGAAGGAAGAGCTGAAGAAGCAGGTGGAGAAACTGCAAGCCCAGGTCACCCTGTCCCATGCCCAGGTGAGAAGAGTGGGACCCAGGAGAGGGCAGCTGGCTGTGCCCATGGGGAGGGTGCATGGGTTGGAGGGCCCTGGCGACTCTGGCTGGCAGGACACTCACCGATTCTCCTTCCAGCTCTGCTGATACATTTCTGTGGCCCTCAGAAAGTCCTCTCCCTTCTCTACTTCTCCTAGCCCTGATTTTCCACAATCAGTTTTGATGCCTGTAAAGAGCATAAGTAGGAATTAGCTCTGAGCCATGCACTCTTTGCCACACTGAAGCTAAAAGGTGTGAATGCCGAAGCACAGCAGCGGTGAGGCTTCTGCCGCCGTCCTGACCTGTGTTCAGACCACCCATGGTGAGCAGGCCTCACCCGCGGTCCCTGTCCTGGGCCACGCTCTGCCCCCTAGGGCCCTTTCCCACCGCTGGGCCAGGCAGGACGACCCAGAGTGGCAGCCTCATGTGTTGGCCAGTCCACCCTGCTTAGGCCCTGGATCCAGGCCTGGCCAGGAAGCACCTCTGCTGACAGACTTCTCTCCCTCCCTCTTTCTCTCAGCTAAAAGCCTTCAAAGATGAGGAAAAGGCGAAAGATGCCCTGAGACAGCAGAAGAGGAAAGCAAAGGTGAGCAGGCTTGAGGGAGGAGGCAGTACTTATACATTTTACCTCCTTCAGGGAGCCGCAGTCTGACACGGGAGGCATTGGTTGCTCAGGTGTCCAGCTAACGAGGCCCCAGGTGGCACAGTGGGGAAGAATCTGTCTGCCAATGCAGGAGACACAAGAGACTCGGGATCGATCCCTGGGTCGGGAAGATCCCCTGGAGAAGGAAATGGCAACCTGATCCAGTATTCTTGCCTGGAAAATTCCGTGGACAGAGGAGGCTGGGCCACAGTCCATGGGGTCACAAAAAGTCGGACATGATTGAGTGACTGAGCACACACACACCCAGCAAATAACAGAATGAATTATGAGCTCGACTACACGTTAGGTCCTCTGTCCCTTTATTTAGGGCGTGGTGCTAAGTGCTTTACAAACAAAACAAAAAACGCAACTAGAGCATTTAGAACAGTATATGGCAGAGAACAAGTGCTCAGGGCATACCAGCTGTCATGATAGGTGATATTCTGGGCCCAAGTGTAGCCTTCCATGGCCACGTGCCAGTCTTCAGAGAGCTGAGACTCTAAGTAGAGAATGGGGGATGGGATGAATGTCACTGAGGTGGCCCATGCAGCCTGCCACAGACCAGAGCCAGATGCCACCTTTCTTGCAGACCTCGGCAGACCGCTACCACCTGGAGCCACACCCGGAGCACCTCTGTGGGGCCTGCCCCTATGCCTACCCACCCATGCCCCCCATTGGGCCACCCCCTGGCTTTGAGGACTGGTCCCAGATCCGCTACCCACCACCCCCCACGGCCATGGAGCACCCGCCCCCACTTCCCAACTCACGCCTCTTCCGTCTGGTGAGTCTGTGCCTCCTCCCTCACTCCAGGACACACACACAGGCCAGCCAGACACATGCCAAGGGCAAGGTCAACAGAGAGGGTCAGAAGCTGCATCCTTGGCCCCTTGAGAACAGACTGATGTGCAGCCTGCCATCCCCGGGGCAGGACCTTCCAGCTCAGGGTTGCTCAAGGGCCCCAGTATGGGACAGAAAAGGCTGGGTAAGGAAGCAGGGCCAGCAGGAGGGCTCTCTCCTGCCAGCCAGGCCAGAAGTTTGACCTTTTTCATGACCTCCACATGTCAGCAGGTATAAAGTCTTCACCATGCTTTCTCTCCCTTCGCTTTTTCTTCTCTTTTCCTTCTCAGTTTACCTTTTCTGTTTTCCTCCTTTTTTTTCCTTATCATTCTGTCTCCAGAGTTGCTGACTGCTTTCTCATTCTCTGCAGTGCCCCTGCCACAGCCCCTCAGGCATCCCTCCCTCAACCTGGTCAGTGCCAGCTGCCCCCTATCCCACGCACTTCTCCCCCATGACCATTCCTTACATGCATCTTTAAACCCTGGAGTGTACTGTGGGACTGTAGAGCCTTGGATTCAAATCAAAGCTTGACCACTTGCCAAGATGGATGACCTTTGACAAGGTACTCCACCCCTTTGAGCCTCAGTTTGCCAACCTGTAAAATGGAGTTGGTAACCTGGGTTGTTGTAAGGATTCAGTTACAGTTGATTAATATGAACTTAGTACTATTCTGGCACAGTAGCTGCTACTATGGTTATTGATTACTAAGCACCAGTTTTGTTGCAGCCAGAATACACCTGGCGGCTGCCCTGTGGAGGGGTACGTAATCAGAGCTCCCAAGTGATGGACTTACCTACTGCCAGGCCTACGGAACCAGGTAAGTGTGACTCCTGGTAATGGGTCTTGATTTATAAAAAGATAATTTTTTAATCTGCCAGGATTGTCCCAGTTTGGGGGCAGTCTTGCTACCTGCTGATCTCAGTGGAGGAGAGGCCCAAGTTTCTCCAATAGTGTTGTGAAGAAAGGGGTGGTGACTGCATCATGAAGGAGTTGAAACCATTCCTTCCATTGATTATAGTTTAATGTTCTAAGTGCCATGCTCTGTGTAAGATGCTGGGGAGGCCAAGACAAGTGCAAAGGCCTTGGTGGGAGGGAGTGAAGAACTGTGGCTGACTTGAGGATCGACAGAAGTCTGGCTTGGCTAGAGCCAGGAACAAGATGGAAAAGGGAGGCAGGCAAGGCAAGGTCAGCAAGGTTGGTAGGTCCCACCACAAGGGCCTTGTAAGCCCCAGCAGGAGGGCTGGTCTTTATCCTAAGGATAGCCTGCAGGCCTTGGACATTTTAAAATGGTCTGTTTGCTGGTTGCCAAAGGACTCTGGGCCCTTAGTCTCTCCCTTGCTTTCTGTGAGGCTTTCTTGGGATCTTGCCTGTGGGGGCTTCTGGGAATAGAATCGCAACTAGTGGGAGCCATGGGGAGGCCAAGTCCATCTCAGCACAAAGGGGAGTTTTCTAAAGGTCGCAGCTGTGCAGAAATGGAGCCTGCCATGCCTGGTGGTCGAGGGCCCCCCTGCAATAGTGTGGGCAGAGGCTGCAGGGCAACTCGGAGGGAGTGTGGTTTGGAGGATCTCGTGGTTGGGAGGAGGAGGCGTTGAGCTGGTCAGTCACTTTCTCATGTTTTCCCGTGGAGCCCTAGGGGTTCTGTGGAGCCATAGGAGTCTGTTTTGATGAGGGCAGAGGGTGGCCAAATGGACAGGACTGTCCCTTCTCCCAGAACTACTCCATTTCTGGGATCTGGAACCAGACTGACTGGGTGCCAACACTTCCTAGACCTGGGACCTTGAGCAAGTTTTTAAAAACTCCCCTGTGCCCCATTTCTCTCCCCCATAAAGGGGTAATAATCTGCCTGCTTCCTAGGTCTGGGCAAGGATTGAATGACAAATATACTTAAGGTGCTTCGACCATGGCCTGGCACTCATTAACACCCAACAACCCTGGTTTTTTCCCCACTCTCACTGTATTTGTTTCTATAGGACTTTGAAACCTACTGAACCACCTCATCTTTAAGTCCTAAATTTGTTTATTTAGAGTCCACCAAAAATGACCGTGAAGGACCTCAGTGAAACCAGTCCCTTGGCTCCACCTCGTCTCACAGAGCCAGCTGACTTCAGATGACTGGAAAGCTAGAGGCCACAGGCTCTGTGTGGCCAGAGCTGCAGCCACTCGGGAGGCTGAGATGGATGGCCAGCTTGAGCCCTGGCCCAAACCTGGACAGTCTGCAAACTGGAGAGGCTCCATCCAGAAGGCGTCCATCTGGGCCTCTCCTTTGGAGTGACTGGGAAAAGCCTACTACTGTGCCCTCAAGTGGAGAGAGGTGCCATCGGCCTGGACCTGCCATCCTCTGCGGACACTGCTGGCAGATGCCGATCTCCAGTTGAGAGACGCCCATCGGCCGAGGGGCCCCAGCCTGGAGCCGCCAGGCCCTCAGCTGGAGCCTTGTGGTGTGGAGGCCTGGACTGGGGTGGCTCTTGATCCCTGGACAGCTGTTTGCACGAATCTTGGACATAAATCCAAGCTAGAGATGAGCATTTTGTGACCGGATTTCTTTTATGCCCTGGCTAATGTGCTCCTCCTTGTCAACCAGAGTGCTGCTTTCCTGGCCCCCCTTCCGTCTGTGCCCTTTGCCTCCCAGACGCAACCCCCCATCCGCCCCCACAAGAGCACCACCATTACTCTTGGCAGGTATCCCCTGGGATCCTGCTCAGAGCTTCTATGAGGGTGGAGCATCCAGGAGCTGGGGGTCAGGTGACCTGAGTTTACACTCCAGTCCTGCCCCTCACTTGTCAGGAGACACTGGGCAAGGCCTGGCCCTTCCGTGAGCCTTAGTTTCCTCATCTGTCAAATGGAACAGCTCATCTCAGCGCTAGCTGCCTTAGAGAGAACTGTGGGGTGACCGTAGATGTGAGCTGGTTTTATAGACTCCAGATGCTGAGTGAGGCACCAGAGCGGGCCTAGGTGGAAACCAAAAAGCAAGGACCTGAAGCCCTCAGTTCATTCCTTCCTCCCACCTCCAGCTTTCCTGCCCCCGTGCTGGGGCAGCCCCATGGAAGAAGCATGACAGTAGGCTCAGCTGCTGCAGAAAGGCCTTTACTAGGCAGACAGGGGTGAGTCTCATGCCAGTGGGTCAGGGTGAGGGGAGAGGACACACCCCCCGAGGGAGTGGGGTGGCATCCCTGGCCGGGGGCCTCAGCCTGAATGCACTAAAGGCTGGCCCCTCAGACAGGCTCAAGGGAGGCCCGCCCACGCGGGCTTCGGGCCCCTCCTTCATGGCGATGCCGCCCCCTCACATGGGGAACGTGGCCCCTGCTCTCACATCTGCCTTGGCGACTCTCAGGGAACGCTGTGGGGGTGGTGGGGTGGGGGGCAGGGGAGGGCCCTCAGGAAGGAGCGAGGCTGTGTGGTGGAGAAGGAGGGGGTCAGGCAGTGCGGCGGACCCAGAAACTTCCAGGCACTTCTGGGTGGTGTTTGGAGGCAGTAAGAGATGCCAGCCCGGTAGGGTGAGGTCCTGGTTAAAGCAGAACAATTGAATCTAGAGCTGGTTTTTCAGTTTGGACTCAGCTGAAAGTGGATGGTTATCACTGGAACAGAGAACTAGAAGGAAAGGGAAGTTCCTCTCTGGCATTCTTCACGGCACACAGCTGTTGCCACATATACACTTGTGCAGGTTGACACATGTGGCCCTGTACTCGTGTGTACACACGCCTGTAGGCATGTGTGCAAACGCCCATGTGCAGAGCAGTACGGACACAAACGTTCATCTCAGGCTGGGGCCTTGTGTAACAGTAAAGGGTCTAGCATGGGAGTGTGGTGTAGTTGGAGAAATGGGTTCCTTCCTGAACAGAGTCCTCCCTAGCCCGTGTGGTGGACTTGGGGGGAGGGGCGGTGGGCCTCAGTTACTTCCCCTTGGCCTCCCAGACCGCCCGCCGCCGCATGTAGGTCAGGATGTCCATCTTGACAGAGTTGACCGTGGTGCGGTGGTACCAGCGCATGATGGGGATGCCGTCTGGCCCCACCAGGAACTTCTCAAAGTTCCACCGGATGTCATGGACCTTCATGGGTTCCCAGAAAAGGCGGTCAGGTGAGCCTAGGAGCTCCGAGGTAGGAGGACAGGAGTTCTGGAGCACAGACGAGAGAAGTGTCAACTCTGCCTGGGGCCCTTCCCACCCTCTTATCCCTCCTCCTTCCCAGGACTTCTCGGGGGAAGGAGAATAGCCGGGCATTGAGAAAAGAGCACCAGGTTGGGAGTTAGAAAACTGAATCCCAGCACCAGCTTTGGTTCTAGCAGTTTGTGAGACCCTAAGCTTGTCCCTTCTGGGGCCTATCTGTAAAATGAGTTGGTGAGCCCCTAGGGTCTACAAAGCCCTCTAGTTGGAATAATAATCAGATGCCAGGAAACTCCGCAAGAGCCCAGGAATAAAGGAGGGTGGCACGGGCCTAGTCTACGTGGCCTGGGGCCAGGAGCGGCTGCAGCCCCGTCCGGAGCCAGCATCAGCCAGGGAGAGAGGCTCTTCAGGAATGTGGCTTGGCTGTGTACTCACCTTCAGGAACGTGTAGAACTTCTGCTCTTTCTCCCCATTCACATCGCCTTTCTCAAACAGTTGGAAATTGGGGGTGAAGCCCCCACCTGGTCGAACATACCTAAGAGGAATATTTTTGTGTGGGTCCCAGATACATGGGCTCAGAAATAAGACGAGGGGACAGAACTGGGGAAGGGGGGTTGGGAATCTGGATTTTATGCTATAATGGGCAGTGGGAGCCAGTGACTGTTAAATGGGCACAGGTATAATGTGGGTCAGCAGTCTTCCTTCAATTTGGTAACTGCTCAATAACCGCTGCCCTCAACCTGTCCTTCCCTTACCCCAACATGGCTGACAGCCACCATCCCTGACCCTGTCTCTCTCCTGGTACCTCTTCCACTTGTTCCACTAAACAGAGTTCCTGGAAGGAGAGAGTAGTTCTTGGTGGCTGATGAATATCCATCGTGAGTAGGGGCCAGCATAAAAGATGCCTGGAGCCTGGGCTGGGGCACAGGGTGGGAGGGATGTGTTAGAGGAGCTTTCTCAGGACACTGAGTCAGCACTCACTTGAGGGTGGCTAGGATCTCCGAGTTCTCTCCTGGTTCTTGTTTTCCAAATTGGTTGCAGGGGAAGCCCAGAATGACCAGACCAAATGGTTCAAGCTCTTCCTGCAGTGCATTCAGTTCTGGAACAGGGAGAGAGCAGAGATGGAGATAGCCCTGGTGAGGAGTCCCACCTCCTGTGTACCATCCACCTCCCCACCCCATTGTATAGCTGAAATCACTGAGGCCTGATGGGAAGGGACTTGCCCAAGATAATTCATTGAGTGTGGCATTGCTGGCATTCAAGCCCCGTCCTATGGAGTCCAACCTGGATGGGTTGGAGGTCTGGGGGAGAAGAGAGCAATGTGCTTTCTCAAATTAGTAAACAGACACCCACTGCCTAAACCCACCACCTGGGCCTGTAGGCTGTGGGCTCCTTCAGGACTCTCAGGACTGAGTTTCCTGGAGTGAGAACCATCCATCCCTGGGCAGAAGGCAGATGACTTCCCTGGGGTGGGATCGAGCCCTCACACCCCTCCTATACTTTGGGTATTCAGGGGCCCAGGGGAAAGCCTGGCCCAGCTCTCACTCCTCTCGGTGCCTCCTGGTCTCTTGTGCAGCATCCATGGTCAGCCCACCTCTTGCCCAAATGCACTGTGCTCTATTCCAAGGGCTACATGGAAGCATTCTAGACAGAGCACTCACTACCCACTGGGCCATCCAGTTCACTGTCATTGCACTTCCAGGAATCTGCCCTGACTCTCAGGCAGAACATTCTAAGTTAGATTGTCCTTGCCTCCCTCCCACACCCCCAAAGCATTTTCTGGTGGGTGTTGTCAGATGCCTTTGGCTTGCCTGTGCCCTGGCTTTTGACTCTGACCCAGCTAAGGAGAAAGAAGTAGGGGGTACCAGGGATCATGAAACCAGTTCTGTCACTAACACACAAACTCTGGGGACTCAGGCCAGGGGCCAAGAGAAGCACTGAGGCAGATGGGCTGAGGACAGGGGAGAATTTCTCAGCAAGAGGAAGCTACTGTTTCTTACTCCAATGAAAGGAAGTTCCAGGCACAAACCCAGTCTCCTCCATCCTTCTTCTTTTAGGGCAGTTGAGATACCCAGGGATGAAGGACAACTGAGAATCTTCTAGAACGTGTTTATAGGGGGTCAGACCTCAGGTTATATAATTATTTTCACAGAACCACAGAACACAGTAGGATTCAGGTACAGGGTTTGAAATCTCATGATGACCATCACCCCCATTCTCCTTGCACCAGAAAAGCTCCTGTGATTGGAATGTGCCCAACTGGCAAAAACATCCCCAAACACATCAGGGGAAGAGCGGGTGGCTCTTACCAACGTACTGGCCCGTCAGGCCTCAGTAGCTGGCCACGTTGACGAAGAGGATGTATTTGCCAGCGTACTGCTTAAAGGGGATGTACTCCTCCCCATCGATGGTGAGGGCCCCGTACTCATAGATGGTGCCACCCACACCAGCGTGGCAGTCCGTCTGCAAGAAAAGACCAGCACCAGGGAGCGGTTAGAGCCTGAAGGGAACTTGGACTCCACCATTTTCAAGATACCAGGGAGTGGCGGAACACATTTGCCCACGTGGTCTTGACTTGCCCAAGAATTCAAACTGGACTAGAACTGAAGTCTCCTAATGCATTGCACAAGATAATAATATTAAAAGCATTGAACAAGCTGGTGAGTGCTATGGAAACTTGGAGAAATAACTATGGTCATTACTTCTGCATCACTTGTCAGTTTAGACAGCCACCAGGCAGGCTGTGAGGGAGACTACCGCCATGCCGGTGTTACTGGATGGGATGGTGGAGACTGGAAGCTGTTAGAATAACGCAGGCAAGTGGTGATGAGAGCCAGAAGTAGACCGTCGTGAAGGAAGAGCTGAACAGAAACAAGGAAACGACAGTGTGGAAAATGGTGATTCAGACGTTTCCAATCTGGAGAACTGGAAAGCTGAGGCTGTTGTTCAAAAATAGGGAAGTAGGATAGGGGCCAGAAATGGGGCCAGGCCTGCTGGGAGGATTAAATGGGATGGTCAGGATAAAGCCCAGTGCCTGGCATAGATCCGATGTTCCCTGCATTGAGCAGTGTGACAACAACCTTGAGGCCTTCCTCTTTGCCCAACTGTTGCTCCACAGTCCGCCTCCAGACTAGTAGAGTCAGTGAACAATGGGCTGTGAGTTGGGGAACCAGCTCTGCCTCTAATTCCCTGTGTGGTCTTGGACTTGTCCTTTCTCTTCTCTGGGCCTCAGTTTCCTCATTTATAAAGTGAGAACCTTGAACTGGACCAGCTGTTCTGAACCATGATGGCTTGACAGCATTGCTTTCGGTGGGAGAAGAGGGAATGGATTACTGCCAGCAAGTGGGATGTGGAATTTACACCCACCCCACCCCCAACTCTATCCTCATCTCATCTCTACCATTTTTTGATGCAGACTACAAAAATCTGGGTTTAGTCTTGAGAGAGCATCATGGCATCACTACCACAATTAGCAGGTGGGCTGGCAGTCCTGGCCTGGACATCTGAGGAGAGGCAGGAAGACAATAAACAAACTGAATGCAAGCTAGCATTATAGACCAGAGACAGGTGGTTGGAGTTAAGAGAAGCAGATTCACGCACTCTGTTCTGGCCAGTCCTGGAAGACTTGCTGTTAAGGTGAGGTGCACCTGGGCCCAGCCGAGTGAAGAGAGCCGTCTGGGCTGGCAGGGCGTAGCCCTGGGTGGGTGTAAGAAAGCCACTCTGTCTTGGAGACTCCGTAGGCCTGTGAGCTGGGGGAGCTGGACTCCTTCCACATGGTCATTTCCTGACTGCTGCAAGTGTTCTTGGCTCTGGTACGAATTCCCTGCTTCACGTGAGTCTAATATTCCGTGCCCCGTGACTTCTGGTGGGTGCCAGAGACAGGCCTGAGACCTAAGCTTGACATTCCTCCAGCCCCTGGGTCTCAGCTCCAGCTCAGCTCCAGCTCCAAGTGCAAACAGCCAGGACACAACAAACACACCCTAGCCAGGCCTCCTGCCTGCCTCTCTACTTCACCCTGGCCAAAAAACAAACTGTGAAATGGGGAGGAAAAAAAAAAGCCAAGAAGTTGTCTAAATAAGGGAAGCTTGAAAACAGCAGGAGGATCAGCTTTTAAGCCCATTTTCAGGGTGGGGTGGGGCAAGGGGAATCTCCTCTCATTAGATTTGAGTCTTGCTGGCTGTGTGTCCCTGAGCAAGTCACTTTCAATCTGAGTTTCCATCTGTTGATGGGCGAAGGAAAAACCACCTGTCTCCCAAAATGGCTGTGGGAATTTGCTAGTAGATTAAAACCATCTTGAAAGCCCCTTGGAAAGAAACCCAGCCCCTGTCCCCTCATCAAGGGGTAGGGTAAAGGGCACTGACATTGCTGTGTTACTGTGAAGAAGACTGGAATGTTCCCCAGTCGGTATGAGGAAGCTGATGCACTGGGCAGAGTATTTGCAGGAAAAGGGACCTGTGACAAAACCTCCTGCTTTCTACTGGGCCTGCAACACTGGTGCTGTGGGTTCAGATGGAGAGGGGTCAGAGAGTGACAATGGTAGGGGAAAGAGCCACAGCCGGCTCTCAATACTAAGCATGCGCCCCACCTCCTTATAGGCCCCACCCCTTTTCTTGTGGGTCCCTGAAGTCCCAGACCCCTGCACCTTAACCAGGAGGTCAGAGGAGATGGGGGTGGGGCGGGGGGGAAGTTAGCTCAATCCTCCCACAATTGCACAAGACAGGAGAGTTCAGACGGCTTGAGAGTGGGAGGGGAGACCCTGCCAGGACCCCGGCTGGCTTGCATTGCTGGTCCTGTGTCTCTCTCCTCACTCATCTTACCACTCCCAACAGTGTGAAGGTATGAGAGGAGAGCTGGACTGGGGGCAGGAGACCTGAGTTCTAGGCCTGGCCAGGCCTCCCATGCAACTACATGTGACTACTCCTGTCTCTTCTCTGGGGCTCTGGCTCCTTGATTATGAGATGGGGTCAGATTCAGGGCTGTCTAGAGGGCTCTTCAGC
Organism: Bos indicus x Bos taurus; assembly: GCF_003369695.1. Taxonomy (NCBI): domain Eukaryota; kingdom Metazoa; phylum Chordata; class Mammalia; order Artiodactyla; family Bovidae; genus Bos; species Bos indicus x Bos taurus. Next base: position 48,515,137 of record NC_040082.1, read on the forward strand.
TCTGACTGTCAGCCAGTGCTTCCTTCATTCTATCTGCCTGATTTAGTCACCTAGAAACCAGCGGTTACTAGGAGCCCATGCACGTCAACAGCTGTTATTCTTTCTAGCCTCTGTAAAGTCCTTTTGTAGGGGAAGGACAGGAAGCCTGGGCAGCCTTAAGATGGACTGGAGAGGTGACAGCGAGAAAAGGCTTTGTTCCCCAGCCCCTCCCTTTGAATTGAGTGGAGGCAAATATCCCTCTGGGGCTGTCACATCCTTTCCTCTACTTGCCCCTGGCCCCCTGCCTTGGCCCTGGAGCTGGGGGTAAGATAAGCAGTGATTGAGTCCTAGAAACGGAGGCTATGACATTTCAACCCTCTCAAGACCTGGGAGGAAAGATGGGGCAGGACCAGACTGTCATGGGCTAGCAAATCCTAGCTGGTGGCATCTGATATGATCGCACCCCACTCTAAGGCTTTTCTAGACCATACCCATCCCGTTTTCTCTGAATCCATCTATTCCTCCCCAGAGTTCTACAGAGAACTCATGGCTATGATGAGCTATTCATGGGATCCATGTTCTTACCTCCACCTTCTTGAAACAGGGCCCCATCTTCCCGTCTCTGCTTCTCCCCAAACTGAGGTTATAGGACTGACTCCATGATGCTGCCCTACCCATGGCCTGCCCTCACTTCAGTTCCACACCCTAATATCAAAACTCAGACCCATCCCTGCCCTGGAAAATACCTTCTGAATTGGAGGTTATGAACAAGACTGGATACAAAGCCAGAGGCTAGGAGGAAGTGGCCCCATAACCATCCAGTCTCTAGGCTGACTCCCAGGAGAGGCAGACTGATTAGAATTTAGGCTGACAGGACGGGATAGAAACAAGCAGAAGTAACCTTGCATTTTTAATGAGCTTCCTGAACAATAGATAGGATTACGGAAATGGAATTGTGGAGTCATAAGACCTTAGAATGGAAGATTTGAGAAACACAGACGCACAAAGCTTCTTGATTTTATACAGGTGAGGGGTGTGTGCTGGTGTGTGTGCCAGTGTGTGTGTGCCAGTGTGTGTGTGTCGGTGTGTGTATGTATTGGGAGGCTGGAAACAAAATCTCTCTCTTTGGGTCTATGCCTGGCTCCTGACTCCCCACCCCGGGGAAGAGGAGAGGTCTAAGCATGTCAGGTCACCCCTGCTCCTGACCTCAGCATCCCCACTCTAGCTAAGGACCACACGCTCTACTGAGGGTAGACTAAGGCTCAAGAGAATTCTGCCTCTCCTACGGAGCTGGCAGGCCAATAAGGGCTGTGGCTGATGGGTACTGAGGCTGCCCCAAACAGGAAACCCTCCAGAGAATGGTGTGTGGATTTTGTAGCTTCTCCAAGCATCCCCTCTGAAGTCTTCAGCCTCTCTGTGCCCTGTGCTCTTACCTCCAGTGGATGGAGAAATTGAGGTCCGCAAAGGATGAGAGGTCTAGTCAGCGTCCTGGGCGTTCTTTGCTGCCAACCCAGAGCTCGTTCTGTCAGCCCCTTTTACCAGTATCCCAGCATCCTGCCTGCATTTATGCTTGGGCCATTTGGGCACCACACATTGCCTGCCAGTCTCCCTGGGAACTCTGCAGCCACCCAGACCCCGAGTCTCCACGCCATTTTCTGGGCCCCCCTCCCCCTTCAGGGTCCACTGGAAGGGAAGGGTCTCAGAAACAGACGGTGGTTTGGATGTAGCAAGGCGGCCCGGATGTAGCGGTGGGGGAAGAAAGTGTGAACTCTGGAGAGACAAACCTTCGTCCCTAATTCATTCCGCCCACCAGGAGCACCCAGGTCTCCAGCAGATGAAACTGCGAAGAGTCTGACGACAGTCTGAGTGCGCCAAAGACGGAGGCAACGGGAGTTAAGGGCGTCTCTCGCACCTAGGTTATCACCCTTCTAGAGGGAAGCCCTCACTGAGAGATGGTGACACCTGCGGGCTGTGTTCTTTCCCCTGGCCCCCCACCCCCGAGGCTCACTCACCTTCGACTTCTCCTGTCCCTGGCTCGGGGGAATGAAGCCGGCCAGGAGCAGGGAGAGAAGGCAGGATGCCCGGAAGAGCCGGGCCATGATGGGCTGGGGGCGCGTCTCGGCTCGCCGCAGACGCTGTCTGATCCCGGGCCACGGTCCGTCTGAGGTGTCATCTGCTCTCATCTACCTTTCAAGCCCTCAGCGATGACCAATCCGCGGCCGGGCCTGAGTCTTTGTAGCCAATTGCAAGGCGCCTGGCATTTCAGGGGCGGGCATGACTTCCCCTCCGCTTCCCCCGCTGGGCGACAGTGACATAAGCAAGTCTGGGCCGAGAGACGGGAGCCAGGTGCTTGTGAACGTGAGGCAGCCCCCTCTTCTTTCGACTCCAAAGTGCTGGAAGTGGCAAGCACCGTGTCCTCAGCCCAGCTAGAGAAAGGACTTTAAAAGGCACCGAAGAACTGATGGAACTTCCCTTGGTGTTCCCTGTTTCCTCCTGCCTCCAATCTGGTAGAAGGGATATCAAGGACTTAAAATGTCAGCAAGATCTGGAGTGAGACCTCCAGGAATATTTACTCTATGTAGGCTTAGTGCTTAAAAAGCAACGAGTTGACTGCTCTAGAATTTTTGAATGCAGCCCCGTTCCCTAGAAGAACATTGGGATTCCTCAGCTGGTTTGAGAGCAGAAAATACATTTATTCCCTCTGTAGTCTTGAACAAATTGCTTTCCCTCTCTGGGTCTCAGTTTCCCAGAACGGCATGATGGGATTGGTTGATGCTGTCTAAGGCCCTTCTTAGGCTAGATGACTTGCTTCTAAAAATAAGTGACGGACCTAGACCAGGAGTCCCTTGAGAGTAGGGACCATAATCACCAGCTGGCACAGGGTCTAGGACACATCAGGTGCTTAGTATTTGTGGCATTAGTCAACGGATTTGGGGGTTTCCCTGATAGTTCAGTGGTTTAAGGCTTCCCTGGTGGCTCAGATGGTAAAGAATCTGCCTGCAATTCGAGAGACTCAGGTTCGATCCTGGGTTGGGAAGATCCCCTGGAGAAGGAAATGGCAACAATCCAGTATTCTGACCTGGAAAATTCCATGGGCAGAGGAGCCTGGTGGGCCACAGTGCATGGGGTCGCAAAGAGTCGGACATGAGTAAGTGACTACAGTTTCTTTTTCAGTGGTTTAAACTCTGTGTGTCCAGTGCAGGGGGCGCAGGTTCAATCCCTGGTCAGGGAACTAAGACCCACATGAAAAAAAAATCAATGAATTTGTTTCTCTGCTTTGAGATGCTGATGACCAGGTCAGGCAGTTCAAGGTCCATGCATGATTCTATCCACAGACAGCGATATGTGTCGGAGTCAGTGCTTCACAAATCAGACTAAAAAAGTCATCTGAGAAGCTTTTCATACAGATACCTATGTCCCCTTTCAGAATCACTGCATTACAATCTCTAGGGGCAAAGGCTGAGATTCCACCTTCAGCCATGTTCCAGAGCTGACTCTGAGGCAGGTGATTCTGTGTCTTCTGATGGACAAGTGCCTTGAGATACCATGCCTTTATCATGATTTAAGATGGTATGATCCCCGTGGGAATTTGGAAGGGCTGTCTTGATCCCGCATTCTCTGTGAAGCCTTCCTTACCTCAAACCACAGCCTATTGAAGTGAAGGGAGTCTTGAAGGCCTTTAACTTTAAATGAGTTAAAGCACAAAAGCATTTGAACAGTGTCTGACACAGAGTATGTAGTCAACAAATATTATTTATTCAATTGTCTCATTTTGCTGAAGCCTAGAGATGGGGAACAATTCACCCACAGCAAATTGGTGGCGAAGAGGGGACCAGAATCCAAGCCTAGAGTACATTCTTGGGCCCTCTGGACTTTGTTCTGTTGTATCTTGAAGGTCATATTTACCCAAAGATACAAACATCTGTATACATAGTTTGTCAGAAATCCATTATTCATTTGCATCAGTAGGTATCTAGAATTCCTCATAATATGTGCCTAGCACCTTGTCAACACCATGAAAGAGGGGACTTTCCTGGTGGTCCAGTGGTTAAGACTTCACCTTCTAATGCAGAAGGCATGGGTTCGATCCCTGGTCAGGGAGCTAAGATCCCACATGCCTCACAGCCACAAACCAGAAGATAAACAACAGAAGCAGTACTGTAACAAGTTCAATAAAGTCTTTAAAAATGGTCCACATCAAAACAAAAAATGTTAAACAAACAAAAACCATGAAAGATGCCAGAGAGTTTTCTGGAAGTTACAATCCCTGCCTTCAAAGTGAGTCCAACAGAGCCAGGACTAGGGTGAGGCGAGTGCAGAGATGGCACCCGTGAGTGAGTGCCTGCTTATACGGTGCACCCAGAGTGCCTGAATTGCCTTACCCTAATCCTAGCCCTCGTGTTCAATTTCTTTGGGGAAAACAAGGAGTCAGAACCTTAGGCTTGCAGTAGGGCCACAGACAAATGACTTTCCTTCTCTGGCCCATCTGTTAAACAAGGGTCCTTGACAATCTCTCCATGGTGGGCTCTGCAGCTCCAAGGGTCTAAGGAAAACCTGGGCTGAACCAGACTTAGAAGTACTGATCTCATGAACAGTGGGTGGGAGGTTAGGGAGCATAGCCTGCCAGTGGACTGGGCCTTCCTGTTGTGTACTACTTTCAAAGACAGTTCGAGCCTCAGTACAAAGACCTTGAAGACAAGAATGAATATCATACTTGCTAACTTTTTCACCATCAGCCTTTTTAGCACATTTGGTTGATTTGTTCCCTGGAATTCTGTTTTGAAAGATGTTATTCTGCACCAGGCTGTTTCCCCTGGCCTTCAGGTTAAAGTCCAAATTCCTTAGCCCTTAGGACAATATCCTCCAAATCTGGCTGCTTCCTTGTCTCTGCCACTCTCCTCTTGCTCTCAGTACCCAGCTGTACTGGGCTGTTCTCCAGTTGTTCCAACAGGCCATTCTCTCTTACCTCCAGCTATGTTGTTGCCTCTACCTGGAACTCTCTGTGCTCTCTTTCACTGGTTCTCGCCTACCATTTTCAGGTCTCAGTGCAGATGTCATTTCTTAAGGAAAGAGTTTTGTTCAGGTCCCCTTGATTTATTATAACTCCTAGAGCATTTGACATTTTATACATTAACCTTTTGTTTACCACTTACTTTACCATTATTTCTTATTTGTCACCTTTTCACACTAAATCTTAAGGTCCACGAAGGTCTCATTCTCACCACTTTGCAGAGGGCTTAATACACAGTAGATGCTCAGTAAACATTAAATAAATGAATGCCAAATAACACTATTTGGCAAATTGAATAAGTAGAATTTTAGTCTAGCTCTGAGCCCACAAAACTGGTCTGATTCCAGCTGCTGGGAAGATTTGAGATACGTGAGTTATGCTGAGTGAAGTTGTCAGAGGAGAGTAGATGATTTGCATTTGGGTTTCAGGAAAGGAAGGGTGGAGACAGATGTTGCAGAGGAATCATAAGCCAGTTTTGTTTCCAGCCTGAGGAGCTGCTCTACTGCATCTCAGATAAGTGAGCACCAAGTCCCTCTTCACTTTCTCTTTTTTAGGCACATTCACTACTGACCTGCTTGGTGGGTGAAGAGGGACTGTAGATGATTAAAAAGAGGTTTTTAAAAAGTGCTGATGCTCTGTGTCTTAGAAGGAGATAGAACATGAGTTAATAAACAAGAAGGGCAGTGAAAAGTGAAAACAATGGAAGCCAACCCTATCAGTGCTGAGCAATAGCTGGAGTCAGTGATGAGGTCAGCCAGCCCAACCCAGATCGGGGCGGGTAGCAGAAGGGAGGCCCAGGCCCCACCACTTTGTGCCAACTCCAATGGTGGCCCTTTTTTATAATTAAGAAGGGATGGCAGAATCCAGGTAGGGCCCCAAAGCTGTTGGATTCCTAAATATTGGCAGATGCAATCTTTAGAGCTAGCCAGGGGACAGGAAAAGAGGTGGCTGGAGCCTCTGCTTTTGAAATCAGTGCCTTCCAAACTCTGGGCCTCAGTTTATCTGTGGAATGAGGAGTTGAACAAATTAACCTCAAAGGCCAACCTTTTGGATGATAAGAGTAACAGTCAGCATTCACCCAACATCCTATACATACTAGGCACTCAGTTAAGTTCAGTTCAGTCGCTCAGTCGTGTCCAGCTCTTTGCGATCCCATACTTTTGGAATTCCTATAACTTCATGAGGTAGCTAACATTATCCCCATTTTAGAGAAGAAGAAACTAATATATTAATTAAATGGCTTTGCTTAAGGCCATCCAGTTGGTAGGTGGCAAAACTAAGATTCTGACAAGATCTTGATCTCTGGAGTCCTTGTCATTAATCTCTAACTCTGTGCTTTTCCACTTGTCAGCCATTAGCTGAGTGTGACTAGTGAGCACTTGGAATGTGGCTAGTCCAAACGGAGATGTGCTGTGAGTATAAAGTACACACTGGTTTTTGAAGACTTAAAAAGAAAAAAAAAGAATTAAAATTTCTCAATAAATTTTTATATCATTACAAGGTAACATTTAATATTTTTATATTTGGGTTAAAGAAATTATATTGAAATTAATTTCACTTGTTTCTTTTTACTTTGTAAAATGTGACTGATAGAAAAATTTGAATTACACATGCAACTGATACTATATTTCTGTTGGATAGTGCTAGTTTTAAGCTGTATATTCCTAAAAGATTGCTAGGATTATGGTTGTTTCTGTGAGATCTAGGCTTATCCCCTGTCTGAGGTTCCCAAGACCACCTACCAGTTCAATGATTTGCTATCAGGACTCACAGAACTCAGCATATAATCATACTCACACTCTGATTTATTACAGCAAAAGGTTACAGAATAAATCAGCAAAAGGAAAAGGTGCATGGGAAAAAGACTGAGGGAAACCAGGCACAAACTTCCGAGAGGCCTCTCCCAGTTGAATCACACAGGATGCACTTAATTCTCTAGCAGCAGACTACGACAATACCTGTAAAGCGTCTTCTGAGGAACCCCATTAGACTCAGTGATCGGTTTTATTTATTTTTGGTGGCGCTGGGTCTTGGTTGCTGTGCACAGGCTTTCTCTAGTTGCGGTGAGCAGGGGCTACTCTCAAGTTGCGGTGCGTGGGCTTCTCACTGTGGTGGCTTTCTTGTTGCAGAGCATGCGCTCTAGGTGCTGAGCATCAATAGCTGCAGCTCGTGGGCTCTAGAGTGCTGGCTCAATAGTTGGGGCGTGTGGGCTCAGTTGCCCCTCATCGTGGGCAGTCCTCCTAGACTACGGCTTGAACACATGTTCTCTGCATTAGCAGGCAGATACCCAACCACTGGACTACCAGGGAAGTCCAGGGCTCAGTTTTTATTGGGGGCTGGGCTTGTAGGCATCCTCCGCCTAGCATGTACCAAAATGCCAGACTCCCAGAAGAAAAACAGGTGTTCATCAGGAGCCACATTGTTTATCCAAATAGTCTAGGCTTAAGTGAGCCACCGTTATCAGTTCTGGGAATTGTGGAAATCCTTTGACATCAAAGTTCCGGAATGCCAACCCAGGGCCAATTGTGCAAACATCTTTCTAAGGATAGCAGTCTCAGGCCTGCTGTGTTAACTCTATTCCTCAGATCTCCCAATTAAACTTCAACAGGACCTGGCCTGACAAATACTAGGTTTATTGAGTTTATCTGAAATGGAGTTACTGACTCTCACTTCCTTTAAAACTCACTTCATTTGTGGGGAGAGTTATGGAAAAGAGTCCCTAAAAACCATCTCATTCAACCCTCTCATTTGAGAGGCTGAGGTTCTGAAAGGCCGAATGATTTGTCCAGGATCCCATAGTAAATAAAGAGTCACACCTGGGCTGGATACAGTCTGAAACTTTCAAAATGTCGTTTCCCTTCTCTGGGAAGTTCTTATATGTTGGTGGAACCTAATACATATAGCCTTTTCCCTGATTCTTAGTAGCAGGGAGCCCTACCTATGCTATCTGCTGGCCTCATTCCTCCTGCCCTCCATCCTCTCTGTTATTGTTTGTCTGGGAGACTATTTCCTGGAGGAATAATGATCTTCATAAACAGCCACTAAACAGTGGACAACCCATATTCTACTTCCTCTGGTTAACTGACAATGCATAAAACCAATGAGGACTACTGGGGGAATGAATAAACTCTAGAGTGGGACAACTGGATGGGGTGGGTAGCCCATCACCCCTCCTGCCTCTCTTTCCCCACCGTGACCACAGCTAACAAATGGCTAGGTCAGGTCCACAGCACCGTCACCCCTTTCCCAACACAGAGGGTCATGTCAAGGGGATACTTGAGAAAGTTTTGGACCAATAATCTGGACTCCTGATCCTACATTTATCCATGCCAGAGACTAATCACATCTCTCTGAACCCTGACTCTCCCAACTCTGAAATGAGGAAGTTAAAATTTTGACTAGAATTTCCATCCTAGTCAGTCGATGAGTGTACAGTGCCTCATGAACTGACCCCAGGGAGGAGTCCCTAAGAACAAATGGAATGGTGGCCCGGAGAACCTGCCTAGTTGGAGTTGCGTTACAGAATGAGGGTAGACTGTGGGTCAATCTCATTGTCTCCTCCTTGTGGCAACCGTCATTGCCACCCTGAAGCAGTTATTTTGAGTTTTAGATGAGCCAGGATACTTAGTTCGGAGTCTGTCTATGAGCACCTCCATCCACATTCCCTCCATGATGCAGAGATCGGGTATGATGTCTCTGGGGCCCCGACCTTATCCAGATATACTCTACCACCACCTGGCTGGAAGTGCATTCACCCTTCTTGGACATGACCTTCCCTGGCTGTTAAGTAGGGTCAATAATTTCTGTCCTCCTGCTTGGTCAGCCTTTTAGGAGGCTCTAGTAAAGTATTTGAGCTGAAAGAGGCTGGAATATGAACTCAAGAAAGGACTGAGGAATTGTTATATTTTTTCCCCAATTAATTCTTTGTCTCCAAAGCCACACTTCATCGATGCCTTTTCATCATATTGCTGAGCTTTTAAACATTCTAAGGGTTTCCCTGGTGGCTCAGCGGTAAAGAATCCTGCTGCCAATACAGAAGGTCTGGGTTCAATCTCTGGGTCAGAAAGATCCCCTGGCAAAGGAAATGGCAATCCACTCTAGTATTCTTGCCTGGGAAATCCCATGGACAGAGGAGCCTGTTAGCTATAGTCCATGGGGTCGCAAAAGAGTCAGACACGACTTAGCAACTAAACAACAATAACAAAATGTACTAAACGAAGTGTTGATTAATTCAACAGATGTTTCTTAAGCATCTGCTATGTACTGTGCACTGTGCCAACTGTTGAGGCTTCTATGATTCAGGGAGAGTAAAATATGATTCCTGCCCTCTAGGAGCTCACAGTCTGGTGTGGAGAAAGCAGCAAACTGGCTGCAGAGGTCGATGGATGCTCTTGAAGGAGAGAGTGCAGCACAGAGAGAGGCACTGCACCTGGATTCGTGGGAGTAGGACCAGCTTCCAGCTGGAAGTAGCTCATAAGCCAAGAAGGAGCAGGAGTTAGCTGGGTGAGAGACATGAGAGAGGCAGTGAAAAGAGACAGTGTTTGAAGCTAAAAGAACTACCAGATCAAGGGGCTACTTTGCCCCTTCCAACTTTGATATGCTGGTTCCTCATGGCTGAAACAGAGAGCTCAAGATGAAAACAGACAAGAGGTAAAAGGCTAGAGAGGTAAACAGGGGCAGATGGAGATGGGCTTTCCAGCCTTGGACTTTATTTTGAGGACAGTAGACAGAAGAAAGCTCCCTGCTGCATCATGTTTTGCTATTCTTTTATTCCTTTTCACAATTTTAAATGCTCTCACTGGTTTATTTGTCTACCTACTTATGGTCTATCCCATTCTTCTTCCACCTAGCATGTAAACAGCATGATATCAGAGACTATGTCTTATTCTCTACGATAACTTCAGCCCTAGAAAAGTACCAGGCACACACAGAGGGTATTTAATTAATAATTGTTTATGAGTGAATGAACAAATGAGTGAATGAATGAACTAATGAGAAAAAGGAAAGGGGAGACATAGATTTGGGAGTGTCCTTTGTACTTTGCCTTTATTTAGGGGAAAGCTTCCCCTCCCCACCCTCCACAGGAGAGAGGTGCAGCTCAACAAGTTTTGTCTTTTCAGGAAGTGAAGTGCAGGTGAGCGTGAGAAAAGGGCTAGGGAGAAGGATCAGGGTGAGTTGACCCAGAAACTGAAAGCCTAACTGAGGTCTGGACACCAAGTTCCTTTTCCTTAAGGCTCTGTGATCCATGGGAAATAACCTGGCCTTCACATTGAACTCCAAAAGATTTTAGGGCATCTGGGTCAGAATCAGGTCTTGTCCTACTTCCCAGGCTTTGATCTCTCAACCTCATGAGACTATCAGCCCAGAAGGATCCTTGGGGATCACCTAGTTCCTTGGACTCCAAGTGTCTTAGGTCCTTAGACTCTACTAACAGACATTCCCACTGCCACCTACCCTGCTCTTGTGCTTCTTAATGTTAAATTGACAAATTCATGTCAGCTACTGTATAGACTTTATGTTTTTGAGAGGTAGAAGTTCTTTTTCAGGCTACCCACTGCCTGCTTCTCCTCCCACTTTCCATCTGTTTGTAATCCTGCCCTGGATGAAGCCTGGGCGAGTCAGGTCCTGATGCTTCACTCCACGTTCTAAGCCCTATTTTCTCACCTCTTCCAAAACCAGCTACTGCTTCTCCCCATCATGTTCAAGGATGTCAAGCCTGGCATGCAGCAGAAACTTCCTGGAGAAGAGCTCTTTCTCCCCCAAATGTCCAAGAAATGTGGGAGACTCGTGGTTGAGTTTGAAGTGATCTGCCCTCAAAATTCTCCAGGTATCAGGAACTTTAATTGAGCAGGGTTTTCCTCTATCTACCTGTGTTCCCTCAGGACCAACCAGGGACCTTTCCAGAGGTCTAGAATTTCTGAATCATTCAACCAGTGATGGACCTCTGACAGAGTAGGAGGGCTTAGGGAGGGCTTTTGTACTGCTGAATGTTTTCCAGAGAATATATTATAATCTTTCAAAGTTGTAAAAAAAAAATTAGTGGGAACAGACAGCATCAAGGCAGGGCCCCTGAAAGAAAGGATCCACCTCTCTCACACAGGGTTTGGGCTCTCTTGTGGCTTGTGGATCAGGGGCTGAAAAGATGGCTGGTAGTTCAGGCTCATCCACTTCTGTTATTTGCTTGGCCAGCTCTGTCAGACAAATCAAAGATCCTTGTCTTTGGGAGCTGTGGGTTCAAGCTCCCAATTAGGCACTGGGAAGCATAGAAGAATCTTGCTGATTTGGGCATCAGAGAAATGCATATTCAAACCCCAGATCTGCCCTTTTCTAACTATTTGAGAAAGACATCTTTCCTCATTTGTAAAATGGAGATTTTATGTGGATGAGAGAATACATGAGAAAACATTTGGTGCAGGGTGTGGGATCCATTCCCATGGTTATCATCATTATTAAAGATGCCAGTGATGACCCCAAGTATCCCAGCCATGCAGTGCATGCCTGAACCAAGCATCCTTGAGGGCATGGAGGCTGGGGTTCTGACCCTCAGCATCCGACCACCCCATTGCCCCCTCAAATCACCATCCACAATTCTACAACTCAGCACGGCTCTGTGATCTCAGACCAGTCCCTGTAGTCTCCCTGGTCCTCCCTACCTGTTCAGAACCATTAGAAGCTGGACCACATGATCTCTAAGGGCTCCATCTGGCTTTGAAATTCTTTGTCCAGTTTCCTAGGGTCTCTCTGGGACAGTTAAGTACTTTGTGTACAAGCTCCTGAAATGTTCTTATTCAGAGGTCAACACAGAGGCGGACTGTGGGGTTTCAGGACTTTGGAATACCCTGAGAGGGTGTCCTGCTCTTCCCACATGCACACAGCCCTGTTTTACTTCCCCATTTACACAGAATCGCTGAGCTAAGATTAACTGAGTGCCTGCTATGGGCTAGGCTCTGCTCTAAGTGTTTTAAACAGACTAACTTATTTAATCCTCATAACAACCCTATACAACACATATAATATAAATTCCATTTTAAAATCGAGGAAAGTGAGGGATAGAGAGGTTAGTAACCCAAGCCAGTAAGTGATGGAGATGAGGGTCCAGCTCAGACAATCTGGCTTCAGGGCCTGATACTCTCCTCTTTTATCCCAACACTGCACTGACTCCAGAGAGTGAATGGGAACTTCAAAGTCACACAGCAGCTTACTCAATGATCTCTGACCATTAAGCCACTGGAAGAGTCTACCAAGGGCAATAAATAATAAACTGAAGAGGAAAATATCTTGGCCTCTCCTTTTCTACATCCTCCTTCCACCCCCAAATCCTGTGGGCTATTTACTAAAAGTAGAGAAGCTAGGGTGTGGCCTTGTGGTAAGTGCCAAGGCTGGCCTGGCCAGACTGGCCCCACAGTGGTCAGCCCTCCTCAGGGCTAAGCTTGGCTGCCTCTCCCATCTACCCAGAAGCACAGTCAGAGGGGGTGGAAGTGCCTGGGGTGGAGGTGAGGGCAGGACCGAATCAGGAAAATATATTAGAAAGGGAAAAGGGCAGGGGCCAGGATTAGGGGAAAGGATGGGGTGCAGGGGGAAAAATACCCACTGTGTGTGCCAGACACAGGGCTGGGGACCTTCCCGTACCTCTTACATGGAAGGCCCTGTCATTACCCTCATATTACATGGGAGGAAATTGGGACTCAGAGGGATGGATTACCTGCCCCAAGTTATGGGGTGTGTTCTCTCTATTACAGAAGACAGGAAAGAGGAAGAGAGGGAGGATAAAGGAGGAGGGAGTGAGGTGTGGGGACCTTGGTACTCTACAAGGGCAATGAGCCCAGAGCTGTTCTTGCATCTCAGAAGGCTCACTGGGAGAATGTTTATCAGAATCCTCCACGTTGACCCGGAGCATGACCTTCCAGCCTGTCTGTGCCTGCCCCGTGACTGCCTCTAGATATAAACAGCCTATTTATTAACCCCAGGAAACTGGCTCTTCTGCCACTTAGCCTTATCTCCTGGGATGGGCGGGCTTGGAGAGCAGAGGATGCCTGGCCAAATGTTTCCAGACTAGGAGGAGCAGCTGCTAGAAACCTGATGATCAGTGAAGAGCTGTACCAAAAGAAGCCACGGAGAACCCCCATTCGGTCTGCATCCACCCCCTTGCAGACTCACTCAAGGCAGCATGATGGGTTAATAAGCCCCCAAAGGCTTCGACCCAATGATTGCCACTTTGAGGGAATTAAAGCTTGACTCATTATTTCCCCTAATGATCCCCATCATTAGATCACTGTGATGACACCAAATGAAATCATGGCTATAAATGCACTTGGTAAATTGAACTCCCTCCAACTGAACTCCAACTCCCACTCTAGCACCTAAGAAGGTATCCTCTCATCCAGTCCCTTCCACTCCAGCCCCCCAAACTCTATGCCCCCCATTCAACTAGTTTGTCTTAACACTCACCCACCACATGCTTACCACCACACACTAAGGAGTTAGGGTTGTAATCATATATACCTATTAGATTGTTGGAGGAATTAAGTTTAGCACCTCTATATGTTCAGCTTCATCTATCACCAGGTGACTCTTAGTTCCATAAAAGGCCTCCCACAGTGTTCGTATAAGTAACCAGGAGTGGGAATATTTTGAATGGGAGACCAGAGATGAGGCAAGAATTGGCCAGGATCAGAAGGGGAGGAAGTGGATTTTACGGGCAGCTTGGAGGACTGGAATGACAACACCAAGAATGCTGGAATTTCTGGGAAAGGGAGGGCATGTGCAAACACAAGAATTGGATGAAAAGTCATAGGATATTTACAACTCCGGAAAGAACAGAACAAACACCATCTCATTCCAAGGCTAGTGGTGGGACATGGTGACCTTTCAGGGACACAGGAACTTGTGGTTATAATTGCGAGGTGTTGAAAACTCTCTGAGCTCACAGGTCTCATCCTGCCGGTTGCCTCTGCAGAGTCAGTGAGAATCGTGATCCCCTCTCCACTTTGCACTTTCAGAAACTTCTCCTGGTGTTTTCAATAATATTGCTTTATCCAGAGCCTTGGACTATGTCCTTGTTTCTTCCATTCTCTCTTATTCCCATTGAATCTATATATATTTTGTTTTCCTAGTTTGGGTATTTTTATTCATGTCATTATAACTGCATTCTTGTAAAATTAAAACTTGGCAACTAAGGCTGAAAATCCCATTTCACTCCTTTTGCTTTTCATTTTTATCATGACTCTTCCCCTACAGCTTAATTAACGGTATGTTTATCCTTCCAGAATTTTCTCTGTGTGCACACACACCCCCACACACCTTTTAAAATATATGTGGCAACATTTTTTGGTTTGGCTTCTTTTCTTCTTTTTTTCATAAGTAGAATTGCACATTATTATTGTGCTACAACTTGCTTTTCTCACCCACTGTATGTTCTAGAGATCTGTCCTTGTTAGCATTTTTTATCTACTTAATTTTTAACCACTGTACAATGTGGCTGTTTTATGGCTTATTTACTCATTCCTCCCCTCATTCCACATTTCACTGCTACAAGCAATGATGCTGTGAACATCCTTCATACACTTTCTTGTGCACATGTGATTTTATTTCTCTATGGCAGAAATCTGACAGTAGAAATGCAGGTTATCAGGGTATGAACATCCCCTGCTGAATCTTAAGTATGGATTTTCCCTGGCCACTCCCAGTCATTTCTTTTGGTCCATGGGCACCACATTTAAATCACCAGCTTCCTGCTCCTAACTCCCCTCTACCCAGAGGTCCCTCAGGTTCCTCAAACCTATACAGGAAGGGACCTTCCCTCCCCACAGCAGCCCCTGCTGGTGTACATGCTACATTCTCCCGGTTGTCCAAGGGTGGAAACTGTGTTCATGGTTCTCTCTTTCCTCCCCAGTGTCTAATAAGAGGTCAGATCTTGTGGAGTTAATCTCAGTAATGTCTTCTGGTTCTCATTTCTCCTCTGGTTACCTTTGGCCACGATTATTTAAAAATCCCCTAATAGTCTCCTTGTTCCCTTATGCAATACACCATATGTATCTTAATAAAGCACAGTTGATGTCATTCTCTTTTGGTTGGTTCCCCCCAGTATAAAACACAGTAGGATCTCCTTGGACTACTGAAGAAGTCTTCATGGACTTCTCCAACCTGGCTGTTTTCTCCCTCTAATTTTTATCTCTTCAGATCCCTCCTCTTTCACACTCTAGGCACACCGATCCTTTTGCATTCCCAAATGTGCTCGTATTTCTTGCCTCCAAGACTTGGTTTCTCTGTTTCCTCTCCTAGAAGTCTCTTTCCTAGCTCTGGCTATTAAGGGTCTATCAATCCTTCTAGGTCCTGCCAAATAAATATTAAGGATTTGGGTTGCAGGGGTCTGACACAAGTAGCCAATTTCTTAACCTCTCTAATCATCCATTTTCTTCCCTATAAAAAGAACATTAATGCTGTCCAGGTCCGTGGGGAACTTTTAGTTAGGTGATACATATGAAGCTCTAAGCACAGTGCGTTCTACCGAGTAAATACTAAATAAACCTTAGCTCTTACTGGCATCACACTTCTTTTACAAAGCTGTACTTGGTCTCACCGTCAAATGGACTTTCCCACCTTCCAGGGCTCTCCCTATTCGAGTGGACATTTAGCCATTCCATTTCTAAGTCTGTCTTCACACTTGATAATGACCTCCTGAGGGTCAGGGATCCTCTAATTTATTTCTGCATGCCTCAGAGTGTCCCCAGCACAGTGCCTAGAACTGAACTGAATGTAAGGAGAATAACACACTGTTCTCCATTTGGAGGTGCTGAGAAGGAAAGAGAGCCACTTATATGGAATTAGAAGACAGCTTTGGATTCTACCTTGGCACTCACTGGTTGGTGAGAATCCATACACATCCCCCAGTTTCCTTATGGATAAAATGAGGAAAATACTACTACCAGCCTCACAAGGTTGGGGTGAGCTTCTGTGTACCACATAACCACATCCCCCAACCCATCCCAAAAGCAAAATAGTAAGAACTTTCTAGTTGTTTTTTGAATCTTAGTTTGCCTTCTCAGAGTAGCTGGCCTCCCCCTTGTGGAAAAAATTCAGATTGCATTCTATGAGTCTGTAAAGAATCTGGGAGCCAGAGTTTATCTCAGCAATGTTTATATCGTTGAAAACCTGAAAACCAACCAGGCCTTCCAATAGGAGGTGGCCCTAGTGGTAAAGAACCCACCTCCCAATGCAGGAGATGTAAGAGACCCAAGTTTGACCCCTGGGTTGGGAAGATCCCATGGAGAAGGACATGGCAACCCACTCCAGTATTCTTGCCTGGAGAATCCCATAGACAGAGGAGCCTGGAAGGCTACAGTCCATAGGACTGCACAGAGTTGGACACGACTAAAGCAACTTAGCACGCACGCACACCATACAAAGGGAAATAATCTAGCCATTTGAATATAATGAAATAGATGTCTAGGGGACACTTCCAAGTAAAACTTAAATTATTAACATATAAACGTTGTACAATTTTGTGTCTACACACATACATTAAATGTTAATAGTGCTTATGTTGGATAGTGAAATTCAGTTGTTTTTCACTTGGGGTTCACCTGGAGTTAACCCCATGTTAACAAGTTAACAAGTTAACAAGTTAACCCCAAGTTAACAAGTATGTGAATCCCATTGAGAGGCAGTGAAAGTCCAAATCCTGCGACCCCATGGACTATACAGTCCATGGAATTCTCCTGGCCAGAATACTGGAGTGAGTAGCCAAACCCTTCTCCAGGGGATCTTCTCAACCAAGGGATCAAACTAAGTCTCCCACATTGCAGGCAGACTCTTTACCAGCTGAGCTACCAGAGAATCCCATTGATAAGGGGATCCCAAGATAAATGAAAACAGATCAATATGTGCTCCCTGGGCCTGCTGCGTGCAGACAGCCCAGACAGGAAAGGGTGGAATGGAAATCCAAGGGGAATAAAGGATCTTAGGCTGGAGTTCTGGGAGCCTCTCAGAAGTGGGCCGATGGGGGCTGTGTATCCACTGTTCTTGGCCAGGCTGATCTGAAGTCCTGAAACTGACCCTTTGTTCCCAGCACCAGCCAGACATACAGCCAAAGACAAAATGCCAAAACCATCCAGGCCTTGCTGGAGACACTGACTGGTGAGTAAGTGTATCCTCTGAGGCTCTAGTCTAGACTGGGGGAGCACCAGAGCGTGAAAGGGGACCAATGTGGTAAGTGTTGGAGACCAGGAGCACTTTTGGAGCTCCGGGGACAGAAAGAGCCTCCCAGGGGTTCAGGGGCGGGGAAGGTTCCTGGAAGAGGTTGCAAATAAGTTGCATACACATTTGTTCAGCATTTTACCCAGGAATTTTCAATGATTCAGCACCCAAGGACCACCTAATGGATAGCCAGAACATACGAAGACTGTACTTTTTAAGTTTTTTGTTAGTTAGTACTTAAAATGTAAACGATATAAGAAGTAATACTCTTATATCAGTGAAAGGGACAAAACTACTTTTAGTCTTCAACCAAAGTGTATATATCTGGCTCCATGGGGGAAGGTCAATTTTACTTCTGGTTGTTCTCTTTTCTTTTTCCTTCTGCTATATTAGAAAAATATGAACTTAAAACTGTAGGTCATCAGTTACTGTGGAAAACGGTATGGTGGTTCCTCAAAAAATGAAACGCAGAATTACCACATGATCCAACAATTCCACTGTTACACATACACCTGAAAAAATCTGAAGCAAGGACCAAACTTGTGCTCTTAACCGTTGAGCCATACTACCTTCGCGGCTGTCCAAAGACAGAAACTTTTAAACTTGAATGATAAAAGCTGATTCTAATAGTACCAGAGGGTAAGTGAATGTCAAAACTGACAGTTACATTCAGTGACTTGGAGGAGAACAGCCATTTAGGGAGCCATGAAAATACGAGGCAAGCTGAAGTGTAGGTGCTTGGTGTCTTCATTGCAAACAGAACCTCATTCCCCATTAAACAGGAAGTGTGATCTCAGAGTTCTAAGTCACAGACGTGTACAAGCAGCAGAATTAGGCTACTCTCCAGAGTTTATGACACAGTGTCCTCCTGCCTTTTGCTTATGTCCAAAACACTGAGAAACCAAGATAATATCTGCAAGCCTGGGAAATCTTGTACAGCTCATTCCCAGAATGCAAGGGTGGTCCAACATTCATGAATCAATGTAATTCATCCTATTAACAGACTAAATCAGAAAAACTATGAGATCAAGATATGAGGCAAAAAATGTATTCAACAAAATTCAACACCAATATATGATAAATAAACTAAGAACTGAAGAGAAATGGCACATCCAGATGATGGAATATTATTCAGCTCTAAAAAGAAATGACCTGTCAAGTCTTGAAAAGACATGGAAGGAACTTCAGTGTATATTGCTTAGTGAAAGAAGCCAATCTGAAAAGGCTATACTGTATGCTGCTAAGTCACTTCAGTTGTGTCCGACTTGTGCGACCCCACCAGGCTCCTCTGTCCATGGGATTTTCCAGGCAAGAACACTGGAGTGGGTTGCCATTGCCTTCTCCCATATACTGTATGATTCCAACTATATAACATTCTGGAAAAGGTGAAACTATGGAAGCAGTAATAAAGATCAGTGGTTGCAAGGGGTTAGGGGGAGGGAGAGAAGCAATGGCAGAGAATAAACAATTTTATAGGTGGGTAAATATATTCTGTATGATGTCATAATGGTAGATACATGTCATTATACATTTGTAGAAACCTGTAGAATATACAGCAGCAAGAGTCAACCATTATAGAAACTATGGACTTTTGAGTGATTATAATGTGCTCATGTAGCTTTATCAATTGTAATAAATGTACCACTCTGGTAGGATGTTAATACTATTGGATGCTGTGCCTATGTAGGGAAACTCTGTACTTTCTTTTCAGTTTTGCTGTGAACCTGAATTTGTTCTAAAGAATCAAGTCTATTAAAAATGACAGGCACATCCATACAATGGAGTGTTATCCAGTGACAAAAAGAAATGAGCTTGTTTTCACAAAAACTTATGACTTTTTAAAATTTGTTTTTTAATTGAAGGATAATTGCTTATGACTCTTAAATGCATATTATTAAATGAAAGAAGTCATTCTGAAAAGGCAACTTGCTGCTGCATGATTCCATTTGTATGACATTATGAAAAAGGAAAAACTATACAGTGAGTGAAAACATCAGTGGTTTTCAGGGATGTTAAGAGAGGGGGAGAGAGTTGAATAGGTGAAGCACAGTGGTTTTTTAGGGTGTTAAACTATTTTGTATCATGCTATTAATTATTCATGTATTATATTAATACCATACTTAATATTAATATCATGATACTATAATGATGGATATACATGGCACTATGAAATTGTCAAAACCCATAGAAACTTTACAGCAAAAACCTTGAACATTATGTTCAATTTAAAGAAATAATTTATGCAGTAGAGGGAATCTCATAATGGAATTTAAACTTTGATAAAATAAAGTGTATGATACATTTATGAAATAACCTCACCATACAAGGTGAGAGGAAAAGGGATTGACCCAGTTATCTTGGGAAATGAGTGAAGTGAGACTAGAGTCAAGTAAACTACAGACAAGCACTGTACTCTGGTTGCTGAACTTGCTTTCCACAGGCATTCAGATTAGTCGTCCTGAAGCTGCTACACATGTATTTTGGAACCGAATAATTAAATAAATGAAGGGCAGATGGTGAAAGCCAGGAGTGAGAAATTACTGTTAAGCTAGTGGGGAAGGCTAGAATGACCTACATGATATTGGATTAGATCTGGAGATGTCAGTATGAAATGATATTTAGCTTAATGCAGACTCAGATGAGTGCATATAGAGAGATGTATAGGTATGCTTATATGCATGGGTTAATATAAACATATATGTTTCTTTGCTCTCTCAGCTGGGAGGGCCACAAACGGACACTCCAATAGCAGCAAGCATACTCAGTGCTCATATCTTGCCTTTGTTTTTATATAACAGCTTTATTGAGATTTAATTCACATACATATAATTCACCTATTTAAAGTGTACATTTCAAAGTTTTCCAAAGCAGCTGCACCATTTTGCATTTCTATCAGCATTGTAGAGTATGAGTGTTTCCAGTGTCTATACATCCTTTCCAACAGTTACTGTTGTCCATCTTTCCAATTACAGCTGTCTTTGTGGGTATGAGATGGTATTTCACTGGGGTTTTGATTTGTATTTCCCTGATGGCTAATGATGTTCAGCATCTTTTCATGTGCTTATTTGTCATTTGTATATTTTGTTTGAAATAATGTCTCTTCAGATCCCATGTCTATTTTTAAACTGAGTTATTTTTCTTTTCAATGGGAGTTCTTTATATGCAGTCACATTGTGAGGCACTGTGGGGTTAGGGCTTCAACGTATGGATTTAGGGGGACAATTAACAGTTGTAAGAATGGGTAATTTAGCCCCCCAAAACAACTATTTAAATTATAATAAGTGTTATAAGAGGCCATGGCTGTTTTCTTTTGCTCACTCTCCCATGATATCTATCTCATATTTATATACTTTATGTAAATAACAATACATTTACATACTCTATCATTGATCAAGAAGTAGCAGAAGTCCTTTATGTTTGCAAAAGAAAATAACAGGAAAAAAGTTTATTTTATACTTTAGAGTTCTTTAGGATGCCCTATGTTTCATTACAATTCATACTTCATTAAAAGAAAGGAAAAAAAAAAATAGGGAATTCCCTGGCAGTCCAATGGTCAGGACTCGGCACTTGCACTGCTCTGGCCCGAGTTCAGTCTCTAGCTGGGGAACTAAGATCCTGCAAGCCATGCAGCATGTCCTAGATAAGTAAATAAACCCTGACACAGGTGACCACGACAACCCACACACAGGGTTGAAGAAGCCACTGTGGGAGAATGTCCCCTGGATCCTCCAGACCTCACTGAGAGAAAACCATAGATTTGCACTAAGATTTAGCTACAAGAATATTTGTTGTAGCACTTTTTAACAAACTGAAAGTTGGAACAAATTAAAGAACTGATTAAACAAATAGATATATACCCCCAAATAAATTTGTAATCATCAAAAATGATGTTGCCAAATATTTATCAAAATGTAAATGGTGGTTGAGTATACATCAACATCAGTACACCTTCTCTGACCCTCTAGTCATGCCTTCTGTGGCCTCTAACCAGGGCTATAGGAACAGAGACAGGCTAGAGTTTGAAGGTAGGATGCACAGTATCAGGTTCTCAGCAGGACCCAGGAACTGGCAAGGACATTAGTAGTCTTGGAAATACGGTGTACACATGGTGAGATTCATTCAGCAGTCTCTCTGGAATGTTCCCCAGGAAAACTGAGGTGCAGGTCCCTGTGGTTTCAGCTGAGGAGGAGCAGAGTTCAGTCAAATGCTGTGTTTTAGATTGGGAGATGTTTTAAGAAATAGGAGAGTTGAAGACAAATATCTGGGCTAGGATTTACCTGCTGGCTATTTGACCTTGGACAAGTCACTTCACCTTACTGAGCCTCAGTAAAACTGGAAATAATACCTGTGTTGTACTAGTTACTTTATCCCTTCCCCCTTTTAAAAAATTAAGGTAACAAATGCTGCTGCTACTGCTGCTAAGTCGCTTCAGTCGTGTCCGACTCTGTGTGACCCCATAGACGCCAGCCCACCAGGCTCCCCCGTCCCTGGGATTCTCCAGGCAAGAACACTGGAGTGGCTTGCCATTTCCTTCTCCAATGCATGAAAAGTGAAAGTGAAGTCGCTCAGTCGTGTCCGACTCCTAGCGACCCCATGGACTGCAGCCTACCAGGCTCCTCCGTCCATGGGATTTTCCAGGCAAGAGTACTGGAGTGGGGTGCCATTACAAAACAACCTAATTTAAAGTAGGAATGTATGTGGGTGCACACATTCATGCTAACTGTTCCCTCTGCCCAGCACACTTCCACTATTTCATTAAGACTTTCCTCAAAGATCAAGGAGGCCTCCCTGCCTACCTAATCTAAACTTAACCCTCTCCCCACTTCCCTTACCCCATCTACTTTTTCTTTGTGTACCATGCATCACCTCTACTATACTATGTAACTTACTGACATATTGTGCTTACTGTTTATTGACTACTTACTAAAAGTAAAATTTCATAAAGGTAAGGGTTTTTGTCTGATTAATGTTGTATCCCCAGAACCAGGAAGAGGGTTTGGCTCATAGATGTTAGTCATTGAAAAAAATATATATGTAGCTGTAATATGTTTCATGAATCTTCTGGTGGCTCACAGGTTAAAGTGTCTGCCTGCCAAGCGGGAGACCTGGGTCGGGAAGATCCCCTAGAGAACAAAATGGCAACCCACTCCAGTATTCTTGCCTGGAGACTCCCATGGACAGAGGAGCCTGGTGGTCTACAGTCCACGGGGTCGCAGAGTCAGACACGACTGAGTGACCTCACACACACAATATGTTTCATAAAACAATGCTTATCACATGGGATACATATGTGATACTTTACAGTATTTTATTTTTTAAAATGGTCACATACAAGATTCCATTTATACGATGTTCCAGAAAGGCAAAATTAACCTATAAAGATACAAATTGGAAAACTGGTTGTTTCTCAGCATGTGGGGGAAAGGATTGATTGGAAAGGGGCAGAACTTTCTGGGGATATTAAAATGTCTTGCATTTTGATGGCATAGTATACAACAAATTTTACGTTTTATTCTCTGTGAGTTACATTTAAATTTTAACCCAACTTTTAAAAAGAACTGGCAAATAAAAAATATTAGTCTTAACAAAGATTTCATCCCTCTTACTGTTGTACTGGGTTTCAACCCATAGTTTAAAAAACTGACTTACGGGTTGCTGTGGAGTTAAGGCTAGACAGCATTGGTAAGGCAGGTAGCACTCCACTTGTATCTGGTCCCATCACTTCATGGCAAATAGATGGGGTAAAAAATGGAAACAATATTTTCCTGGGCTCCAAAATCACTGCAGACTGTGACTGCAGCCACAAAATTAAAATACCCTTGCTCCTTGGAAGAAAAGCCATGACAAGCCTAGACAGCATATTAAAAAGCAGAGATATCACTTTGCCACAAAGGTCCCTCTAGTCAAAATTATGGTTTTCCAGTGGTCATGTATGGATGAAAGTTGGACCATAAAGAAGGCTGAGCATGGAATAGAATTGTGGTACTGGAGAAGATTCTTGGGAGTCCCTTCCACAGCAAGGAGATCAAACTAGTCAATTCTAAAGGAAATCAATCCTGAATATTAACTGGAAAGGCTGATGCTGAAGCTCCAATCCTTTGGCCACTGGATGGGGAGGGCTGACTCATTGGAAAAGACTCTGATGCTGGGAAAATAGAGGGCAGGAGGAGAAGGTGGCAAGAGGATGAGATGGTTGGATGACATCACTGACTCAGTGGACAAGAGTTTGAGTAAACTCTGAGAGATAGTGAAGGACAGGGAAGCTTGGCATCCATGGGGTCGCAAAGAATCCAACAGGACTTCAGTTCAGTTCAGTTACTCAGTCATGTCCGACTCTTTGCAAACCCATGGACTGCAGCACGCCAGGCCTCCTTGTCCATCACCAACTCCTGGAGTTTACTTAAACTCATGTCCACTGAGTCGGTGATGCCATCCAACCATCTTATCCTCCATCGTCCCCTTCTCCTCCTGCCTTCAATCTTTCCCAAATTCAGGATCTTTTCAAATGAGTCAGTTCTTTGCACCAGGTGGCCAAAGCATTGGAGTTTCAGCTTCAGCATCATCCTTCCAATGAATATTCAGGACTGATTTCCTTTAGGATGGACTGGTTGGATCTCCTTGCAGTCCAAGGGACTCTCAAGAGTCTTCTCCAACATCACAGTTCAAAAGCATCAATTCTTGGTGCTCAGCTTTCTTTATAGTCCAACTCTCACATCCATACATGACTACTGGAAAAACCATAGCCTTGACTAGATGGACCTTTGTTGGCAAAGTAATGTCTCTGCTTTTTAATATGCTGTCTAGGTCAGTCATAGCTTTTCTTCCAAGCAGTAAGCGTCTTTTAATTTCATGGTTGCAGTCATCATCTGCAGTGATTTTGGAGCCGCCCTCCAAATAAAGTCTGTCACTGCTTCCATTGTTTCCTCATCTATTTGCCATGAAGTGATGGGACCAGATGTTGTGGTCTTAGTTTTCTGAATGTTGATCTTTAAGCCAACTTTTTCACTCTCCTCTTTCACTTTCATCAACAGGCTCTTTAGTTTTTTGCTTTCTGCCATAAGGGTGGTATTATTTGCATATCTGAGGTTATTGATATTTCTCCCAGCAATCTTGATTCCAGCTCGTGCTTCATCCAGCCCACCATTTCTCTTGATGTACTCTGCATACAAGTTAAATAAGCAAGGTAACAATATGGGGCCTTAACGTACTCCTTTCCCTATTCGGAAACAGTCTGTTGTTCCATTGTTCCATGTCCAGTTCTAACTATTGCTTCCCAGCCTGCATACAGATTTCTCAAGAGGCAGGTCAGGTGGTCTGGTATTCCCATCTCTTCCACAGTTTGTGGTGATCCACACAGTCAAAGGCTTTGGTATAGTCAGTAAAGCAGAAATAGATGTTTTTCTGGAACTTTCTTGCTTTTTTGATGATCTAGTGGATATTGGCAATTTGATCTCTGGTTCCTCTGCCTTTTCTAAAACTAGCTTGAACATGTGGAAGTTCACAGTTCAGGTACTGCTGAAGCCTGGCTTGGAGAATTTTAAGCATTATTTTACTAGGGTGTGAGATGAATGCAATTGTGTGGTAGTCTGAGCATTCTTTGGTATTGCCTTTCTTTGGGATTGGAATGAAAACTGACCTTTTCCATCCTGTGGCCACTGCTGAGTTTTCCAAATTTGCTGGCATATTGAGTGCAGCACTTTCACAGCATCATATTTCAGGATTTGAAATAGCACACTGGAATTCCATCCCCTCCCTTAGCTTTGTTCGTAGTGATGCTTCCTAAGGCCCACGTGACTTTGCATTCCATGATGTCTGGCTCTAGGTGAGTGATTATACCATCGTGATTATCTGGGTTGTGAAGATCTTTTTTGTATAGTTCTTCTGTGTATTTTTGCCATCTCTTCTTAATATCTTCTGCTTCTGTTAGGTCCATACCATTTCTGTCCTTTATTCAGCCCATCTTTGCCTGAAATGTTCCCATGGTATCTCTGATTTTCTTGAAGCGATCTCTAGTATTTCTCATTCTATTGTTTTCCTCTATTTCTTTGCACTGATCACTGAGGGAGGTTTTCTTATCTCTCCTTGCTATTCTTTGGAACTCTGCATTCAAATGGGTATATCTTTCCTTTTCTCCTTTGCTTTTCACTTCACTTCTTTTCACAGCTATTTGGAAGGCCTCCTCAGACAGCCATTTTGCTTTTTTGCATTTCTTTTTCTTGAGAATGGTCTTGATCCCTGTCTCCTGTACAATGTCATGAACCTCCGTCCATAGTTCATTAGGCACTATCAGATCTAAGCCCTGAATCTATTTGTCACTTCCACTGTATAATCATAAGGGATTTGATTTAGGTCATACCTGAATGGTCTAGTGGTTTTCCCTACTTTCTTCAATTTAAGTCTGAATTTGGCAATAAGGAGTTCAAGATCTGAGCCGCAGTCAGCTCCCGGTCTCATTTTTGCTAACTGTATAGAGCTTCTCCATCTTTGGCTGCAAAGAATATAATCAATCTGATTTTGATATTGACCATCTGGTGATGTCCATGTGTAGAGTCTTCTCTTGTTGTTGGAAGAGGGTGTTTGCTATGACCAGTGTGTTCTCTTGGCAAAACTCTATTAGCCATTGCCCTGCTTCATTCTGTACTCCAAGGCCAAATTTGTCTTAACTTACTGACAAATTTGCCAGTAGGACTCACTGACTGAACAACTCCACCAGCAACATTTCAGACATTCAGTAAAGCTTGGTTTTCTTTTCACATCCCTGAGTGCGCTTCTCAACATGGAGTCAAACATTTGTGTGCCCTGGCTACCACAGGTTGCTCTCTGGGGTGCCACACCTGCAGAGCTCCCATATCTCCCAATCCCAGGAGCCCACTCACCTGGGACTCACGAACTCGGGCTGGGAAAGGTCCTGGTAATGAACACTGAACTAATAAGCCACCACCAACCGGAAGAGTTCAAGAAAGGTCAAAAGGAGACAACATATGTTCCGACCACCTCCCAGAATCCTTGCTGGCACCCATCTTGGCTGAACAAGGCTTGCACCACCAGGAAGGACTCTGAGTTAGAATGATTGGCTAAAGACAACCTGGAAACTAATCCCATCACCATAAAACCCGAGACTGCAGAGTCACATGGCAGAGCTGTTCTCATGGGTTCCCTTAAACTACTGCTCTCCACCCGGGAGCCCTTTCTCAATAAAATCTCTTGCTTTGTTAGCATATGTGTCTCTTTGAACAATTCATTTCCGAGTGTTAGACAAGAGCCCAGTTTTGGGTCCTGGAAGGGGTCTCCCTTCCTGCAATAGGTCCATGCCTCTACCCCAAAGCCTGGCTGAGCCCCATTGTTCACCACGGCTCCCTCACACCCATGACATCTTTCTCCACACAGCTCAACCTCCAGCCCCGAGGAAGGCCAGCTAAGTGAGCAGCTTGACCCCTCTTGACTCAGTCCTGTCTGGGGGCCACGATCATCAGGACCTGGAGGGCACACAGGCACAGAAGAAGCCGCCACGCGCGGGGATCTCTAGAGCAAGTTTCCTCCAACTGCAAACTACATCTCCCAGAACGCCCGCGCTGCCGTGCTGCACATGCGCAACGAGAGGCCAGGGGGCGCCTGAGGGGTGGTCCCGGCTAGTTCTGTCTCTTTTCAGCCTGCTTCCGCGCCTGAGTCTCCCCGGAACAAGACACACGCGCAGTGCCCTGGCAACCTCGCGGACTTACTCTATTTTAAGAATTCTCCCGGAATGATCACATTTCACTAGAAATTTGAGGACTTAACTCTGGAATTTGAGTTTGAGTCCAAGGCCTTTCGTTGTGGGCCTGTGAGTATGAAGTTACAAAATGAGAGATACATTTTAGAGGCTTCCTTAAAATGCCTGCAAATAGAAGCTAACAATGGTTGAAGTTAGTACTGAGCGAGTGGGATAATCGCTAAGAACATACACACACAAATTTATATTGATTACACAAATATGATGACTAAGCGCTAACTCGCCTGAGTAATATTTAAAGAGAAAAATTTGAGAATGCTTGGAGAAAGTTTTCCTCTTCAGGGCAGTTCAATATTAATCAAGATGTGTTACCAGTCCTTTGGAGACAGCAGCAAGAAGGTCCACTTCAGAAGTAAAGGAAGCACCTGGTTGCACCGCTCCATTCTTTCACGGAAGAATGGAGAGGTTCAACCTGGTATTGTAGGGCACACGTGGAGCACAGTTCTCCAGGAAAGACCATTAACGGTGCTGCTTTCTGCGGTTCTGTCAGTGGTGGGAGGGGCGGCCTGCAGTCCAGCGGTGTTCTCGGAGCTTAGGTGAGTTCTCGCGAGTCTGGAGCAGTTCTCCGGGGACACGTGCAGGCCTGTTGTAGTCTGCTGCCGCCATCTTGAGTTGCAGGGCCTGTGCAGGCTTCTGCTCACCACAGGCGGAGTTGGGGTTCAGCATAGCGGTTCCGCACCAAGAGCTGTAATGCGATGGGTTCGGTGCAAGGCCTCTGCAGAGTGTCCTATACAGGTAAGGGAAACTAGATTAAGCACAAAAGAAGAGGTTAGAACTTACAGCTTAGATTCTCTTTTATTTTTCCCAGGGACCCTAGCAGCCTTTACTGGTGGCAAATCCCTTCTCTGTCTTTTTACTTTCTCCTCATGCTTGAGGGGAGCTAAGGGGCGATGGATGGTCTGATTTCTGTAACTGTTGCTGAGTTTGGCTTTTGTCTTCCGTGTGGAAGAGCAGAGCATCTGTGCTGCCTTGAGATATGTCATATTGTTAACGAGCTTCAGCCCTGACTGTTCGTATTCCTGAGCGACCGCCAGTTGAAGTTTTATAGATTCTAATCTTTTAGAGACCGAGGACAGCAGACAATTTAAAATAGATGGCCCAAATGTCAGCAAGAGGACAGTTTATTAAGAGGCCCAGGAAATGTAGGTGAGGGCTTGTTTTGTTGCTGTTGTTTGGTCACTAAGTCATCTCTGATTCTTTCGCCACCCCACGGACTGTAGCTCCCTCCATGCACCCGTTCCCCGCCCTCCCTGCCCAGCTTCCCTGTCCATGGAATTTTCCAGGATATGAATACTGGAGTGCATTGCCATTTTGTTTTTCAGGAAGTCTTCCTAACCCAGGGACTGAGCCCTCATCTCCTGCATCAGCAGGCATATTCTTTACCATCAAGGAAGCCTATGGCTTTTGTTAGCCAAGTTGGTTTTCTAGTAGCCTGTCTACACTTTCTTCGATTAGGCCACTTATATTGATGTAAAAGCAACATGACATTTTGACCCTCTCACAGACTCTTTGGTCAGCTAAATGATAATCAAGGGCAATCCAGTTGTCCTAAAATCCCTGTTGCTTGGCATATAGGATTAACTTATCTTTTGCCATTTTTCAGAAAAGGAGTTTCAGGTTGGAGAGAGGTTCACAAGGGTCATTTTTGGGGGTGAGGGAATGGGGGCAGTTGGTTCTGTTGTCTTGGGTTATTTCTCTGGAGGCTGGGGCTCGAGATCCGTCTTCATTCAAGTGTGATGTACCCACAAAGTTATTCCCCTACAACTTCAAGGAAGAATGGATCACTCTGGGGTCCCTTCCACTTAGGAGTGAGCTGTTCTTGTGGGCTTCTGGTTTTCCACGTACACCCAGTTTCCTGGCCCAAAGGGGTATAGGGCCAGGTCAGTGTGTGTGGTCCTCCTGGTTACCATATTCTGTGAGACCTTTCATGGTTTCTTCTACCTGGAGAACTTGAGTTGTTTCATTCCAAGGGGGTTAGGTGTCCCTTCTTGGACTTGGGGAATGGGTCTATCATACATGAGTTCAAATGCACTTGTTTAACTTATCCCTACCTGGAACTAACCATATGTGGATCAAAGCAATCAGAAGCGCCTTAATCCAGTTTTCTTGAGTTTGCTGGCATAGTTTGCTTGCTAAGGACCATTTCAAGGTTTGATTGGATCTCTCTGCTTTCCCTGATGAGTATAAGGTCCACTATCACATTATCCCCTTCATCACTTGAGACACAAATGCTGAATTATTATCATTTTGTAGGGCTCCTAGGAGCCCAATCCTGGGGATTCTTTATTTTAGTAATGCCTTAGTCATTTCAGCTTTCCTTTCAGTTCTAGAGGGGAATGCTTATATCTGAAATTGCCTGGTACTCTTAGCATGACAATGAAATCAATCTGCCAGTGTTCTCTAGGGCATGTCCCTCTGGTTTGAACAGGTCTTCTTTGGGGGCCTCTGGGGCCTCTGGTGTGGGAGTTATTTATTGTGCTAATGGGGCAAATGTCAACTACCCAACTGATTATGTTTTTCATGGCTGGGGTCTCCATGATGTCAACCAGCTAATAATTGATATATAGGACTTCCTTCTGGAGAGGATGATGGGACCCCACTCCAGTGCTCTTGCCTGGGGAATCCCATGGACGGAGGAGCCTGGTAGGCTGCAGTCCATGGGGTCGCTGAGTCCGACACGACTGAGTGAGTTCACTTTCACTTTTCACTTTCATGCATTGAAGGAAATGGCAACCCACTCTAGTGTTCTTGCCTGGAGAATCCCAGGGACGGGGGAGCCTGGTGGACTGCTGTCTATGGGGTCGCACAGAGTCGGACACGACTGAAGCGACTTAGCAGCAGCAGCTGCAGGACTTCCTTCCCATAGTGAGATCCTTAATGGTCCTCCCTGATGGCTTGGCGAGCTACAGTTTAGGGCATTAACTAGCCACCCATGGCTCTCCAAATCCCTACTGAAGCCCCGTTTTGGGGCTTTGTGTAATTCTTTTCTGTGTAGATTAGGGAATAATTGAATGGATCTGACCTTCAAAGTATGTGGGTTAGTTGCCAAGTTGCTGGTTCTAGGTCCACCCTTTTTGGCAGTTCTGGAAAAGGGAAAGGCTACCCACTCCAGTATTCTGGTCTGGAGAATTCCATGGACTGTATAGTCCATGGGGTCACAAAGAGTCAGACAACTGAGCGACTTTCACTTTGGCAGTTATGTCTACCATGTTGTTATATACACCATTATTACCTCTGCATCCTCCTTTTGGTGACTCCAACAATGAATCATTGCTACCTTTTTTGGAAGCTGTACTACTTATGAGAGTTGTACTTATAAGAACTGTACTGCTTCAATAGAGACTTCCCTGGTGGCTTAGACAGTAAAGCGTCTGCCTACAATGTGGGAGACCTGGGTCAGGAAGATCCTCTGGAGAAGGAAATGGCAACCCACTCCAGTACTCTTACCTGGAAAATCCCATGGATGGAGGAGCCTTGTAGGCTACAGTTGATAGGGTCACAAAGAGTCGGACACGACTGAGTGACTATACTTTCACTTTCACTTTTCACTGCTTTAATATGCTTAAGACATGTACTGCCTGTTTATTCTCTGCAGTAAGCGTAACTCTTCTCCTCCAAATAGCTCCATGTCTGGGTAGGATGGCATATGCATATCAGGAATCTGTGTAAATATTTAAGATCTCTGTCTTGATCTCTAAGTTTTAGGTAAGGGCTGTCAGCTCCACCTTTTGGGCCAAAGTCCCTGGGCATAGGTCTCTTGGTTCTATGATTTGGGTCTGGGAGGTTACCGCATATCCCACTAGCCTTTTCCCCTCCACACCCATCCTCTTCAGCATTCAGGAGAGACTCACTTCCTAGGTTAAGGCAATTGGGATAGACTGTTCAAGGGCCTCATGTTCAAGGGCCCTATTTCTGTAGGTGGTTAGATGACAGGATTTAGTGTACAGCAAGTTTGACAGATTTTTGTTACTTTCTGCCACGCCATGCCTCAGTGAAAGTGCTGAGTCGTAACCACTGGATTGCCAAGGAATTCCCAAGTTTTTATAGTAATCACTGAGTTGTCCAAAAATGTAGCCTGGACTTGAATTGACCTTCTGGGTAATAACAATTTCAGTCATGTTCAACTTTTTGCAACCCTATGGACTGTAGCCCACCAGGCTTCTCTGTGCATGGGATTTTTACCAGCATGAATACTGGAGTGGGTTACCACTTCCTCCTCCAGGGGATCTTCCTGATCCAGGGGTGTCTCCTGCATTGGCAGGCAGATTCTTTGCCACTGAGCCATTTGGGAAGCCCATTCTTTTCCCTTGGGGCTTATTAACGCTTGAAACCAGTGTGGATTTCATATGATGATTGACTGTCAAAACATTTAACTTCTCAACCTCCTTTAGCCAGTAGCTGCTACTGCCTATAGGCAAAGAGACCATTCCTTAGCAGTTTGATTTAATTGTTTAGATCTGTCCAGAGAAGTTTGTCCTCAGCCATTAACATTTACATCTTGTGCCCACTGTCTAGGGGAATGCCAGTCTCCAGTTTGTCTCCCATTAGGTGAATCTCCCTTCCTATCAGGGATATAGGACATTTGGGGATGTATAGGAAGAAATGGGTGAGAGTGTATTTGTCCAGTTTGCATTTTAATGACTCTGTGGGAGCCTGTTCTTGGGCCTTCCCTGATACTCTGATAATTTTACAACTCTTGTAACTGAGTTTGCCTTATCTGGTGTTTAAACATGAGAACACTGGTGGCACCAGTATCGACTAAGAATTCAACAGACTTTCCCTCTATGGCCAGTCTCAGATGGAGCTTCTAAGGGGTCAGTTGGAGTGCCGACTTAGGAGCCCCTGGCCCCATCATTCTTCATATATTTGGACCACCTGCATTTGAGGGTAGTGGCTGGGATCTGCCATTTCTATCCCCCTTTGGGGGCGCTGAGGGGATTTTCCTTTCCAGTGTCCTTCTTGTTTACATGTGGCACTGATCATGTACTAGTTTCCTTGACTTGCTATCCCTTAATGGAGGCGGAGGGGGCTACTCACCATGTTGAGAATCTCCATGGGCACTTAGTCCAGATTCCCTTCCCACCTGGTTAACACTGAAGGGCAACAACTGATCTCGGGTGGCCTCGACATGCAATGGCTTGGAGCGGGGCTTGGGTTCCTAGCCGGAAATTGAAACTGGGTCGCAGCAGTGAAAGTAACAGATCCTAACCACTAGATCAGTGGTCAGTGACAAGGGCCCTGGCCTTCAGCCTTGCAGAAAAGAATTCCTACAAAGATGGAAAGTAGTAAAGCAAGTGAAGTATTTATTAAGAGGAAAGAGTACAGTACATGTGGACAGACACAAAGCCAGACTCAGGGAGAGAGAGTTGCTGAGTCATGACCTTGTGACAGTTTGAATCATATTTATGGGCATTTCTTTCGTTCTCCTTTGACCAATCATTTTGATTTGCCTGGTTCACAGTCCATATTTGGTATATCTCAGGATCCTCCCATGTGTGCATGCATCTTTTAACCAAGATGGATTTTACCGAAAGGCATCTGGTAGAACATCCCTTGACATAACTCCCCTTTGGCCCCCAAGGGGCCTTTCTGTGCATTTGTGGTCAGGGAGATCTCCTGACTTCAAGAATGAAAGTAATTGATCTGGGCAGGGCCAAGCCTTCTCCCTTGATTGTCCTGCTATTCTCTTCTTGGAGTTTCATCCATAGGGAATGAATCTCCAATCGCTTTACCCTGGTGGGTAGGGGGCCCATCTACTTTCTGCCTCACAACTAGTAGGTGGATTTGCCTCTGGGCCTTTTAACCCTCTATATTTCGGTTATTAAACACCTGGTAGGCAACCCCAACCAGGTGAGAGGTGTGTCTCATGTTGAGGGCACTGTGGGCCTATTGACAGATTTCTTCACTGCTACCTAGGTTACTTTTAGGAGTGATCTGTCTAATTCAATAGCTACTATTTTCAACTCAGCATTGGTGTCTTTTTGGGAGACCAGAACAAACAAACAAACAAAACCCAAAAAACAAAAATCCTTTTATTTACTTAGAAGTATTTCCCTGTCTCATCCTTGAATTTTAAGTTTAATTTTTCCTATGTGCTTTCATTCTCTTCCACCATATCCAACCCCAAATTCTTTTTTTTACGTGTTTTGCAGTTTGCACTGTTTTAGTTATTTACTTCCCTAATCCAGATGTGAATATGTTTTTATATATTGAAATATTAAAATAAGAGTCTTTGAATCATAGCTACAGAGAACAAACTTATAGTTACCAAGGGGAGAAGGGTGGGGGTGGGGGGTGGGGGAGAGCGGGTAGTTGGGACAAACTGGGAGGTTGGGATGGACATACGTACACTACTATGTATAAAATAGACAGCTAATGAAAACCTGCGTATATCATGGGGAACTTTACTCAATGATCTGTGGTGACCTAATCGGAAAGGAAAACTAAAATATGTGTAAGTATAACTGACTCACTTTGCTGTACAGCAGAAACTAACACAACATTATAAAGCAACCATGCTCCCAATAAAAAGTCTTTTTTAGTGATGTCTGGGTCATGCTGAAATCGGTATTATAAATTTTCATTATCTGAACTCTTAGAAAACATGGTCATAATATTCAGTGTTTAAAATTAAACTACTACTATATCAGTACAAAGCACAAGTTAATCCACCGACAAAGCCATAGACTGATTATTAAAGCTTATGATTACAGTGTGCTTAAGTTGCACACTTAAATTATATTGCTTCAGAGTGATGCAACAATGGGTAAGCCATTTTTGTTAATTGTAAATCAACAGCCAAGGGGGAGAAACAGCAATAGTAAAGACCAGGAAAGGCATAAAATCTTTGCCTTATCAACCTGGGAGGACAGCAGTGTTGCTTACAGTCTTATATCTTGGGCCACCTTATGCATTTTGTATATCTACTTCTGTGGGCAAGAATTCCTTAGTAGGAATGGAGTAACCCTATAGTCAACAAAAGAGTCTGAAATGCAGTACTTGGTTGCAGTCTCAAAAATGACAGAATGATCTCAGTTCATTTCCAAGGCAAACTGTTCAACATCACAGTAATCTAAGTCTATGCCTTCTAAAAGATGATGCTGTTAAAGTGCTGCACTCATTATGCCAGCAAATTTGTAAACTCAGACTGGAAAAGGTCAGTTTTCATTCCAATCCCAAAGAAAGGCAATGCCAAAGGATGTTCAAATTACCATACAGTTGCACTCATTTCACAGGCTAGCAAGATTATGCTCAAAATCCTTCAGACTAGGCTTCAGCATTAAGTGAACTAAGAACTTTCAGATGTACAAGCTGGATTTAGAAAAGGCAGAAGAACCAGAGATCAAATGGACAGCTTAGGCTGGATCATAGAAAAAGCAAGGGAATTCCAAAAAACCTCTACTTCTGCTTCATTGACTATGATAAAGCCTTTGGCTCTGTGGATCATAACAAACCATGAAATATTCTTAAATAGATGGAAATACCAGACCACATTATCTTGTCCTGTAGGCAGGACAAGAAGCAGCAGTTGGACATAGAACAATGGACTGGTTCAAAATTGGAAAAGGCTATATA
Source organism: Bos indicus x Bos taurus (assembly GCF_003369695.1). Lineage (NCBI taxonomy): Eukaryota > Metazoa > Chordata > Mammalia > Artiodactyla > Bovidae > Bos > Bos indicus x Bos taurus. The sequence goes on from NC_040082.1 coordinate 48,549,666, forward strand.
TTGTCACCCTGATTATCTAAATTTTATGCAGAGTACATCATGAGAAATGCCGGACTGGAAGAAACATAAACTGGAATCAAGATTGCCGGGAGAAATATCAATAACCTCAGATATGCAGATGACACCACCCTTATGGCAGAAAGTGAAGAGGAACTAAAAAGCCTCTTGATGAAAGTGAAAGTGGAGAGTGAAAAAGTTGGCTTAAAGCTCAACATTCAGAAAACGAAGATCATGGCATCCGGTCCCACCACTTCATGGGAAATAGATGGGGAAACAGTGGAAACAGTGTCAGACTTTATTTTTCTGGGCTCCAAAATCACTGCAGATGGTAACTGCAGCCATGAAATTAAAAGACGCTTACTCCTTGGAAGGAAAGTTATGACCAACCTAGATAGCATATTGAAAAGCAGAGACATTACTTTGCCAACAAAGGTCCGGCTAGGCAAGGCTATGGTTTTTCCTGTGGTCATGTATGGATGTGAGCGTTGGACCGTGAAGAAGGCTGAGCGCCGAAGAATTGATGCTTTTGAACTGTGGTGTTGGAGAAGACTCTTGAGAGTCCCTTGGACTGCAAGGAGATCCAACCAGTCCATTCTGAAGGAGATCAGCCCTGGGATTTCTTTGCGTGAATGATGCTAAAGCTGAAACTCCAGTACTTTGGCCACCTCATGCGAAGAGTTGACTCATTGGAAAAGACTCTGATGCTGGGAGGGATTGGGGGCAGGAGGAGAAGGGGATGACAGAGGATGAGATGGCTGGATGGTATCACTGACTCGATGGACGTGAGTCTGAGTGAACTCCGGGAGTTGGTGACGGACAGGGAGGCCTGGCGTGCTGCGATTCATGGGGTCTCGAAGTGTCGGACACGACTGAGCGACTGATCTGATAGTACATCATACAAAATGCTGGGCTGAATGAATCCCAAGCTGAAATCAAGATTTCTGGGAGAACTATCGATAACCTCATATATGCAGATGACACCACCCTAATGGCAGAAAGTTAAGAGGAATTAAACAGCCTCTTAATGAAAGTGAATGAGGAGAGTGAAAAAGCTGACTTAAAATTCAACATTCAAAAAACAAAGATCATGGCATCTGGTCCCATCACTTCATGGCAAATAGATGGGGGAAAAGTGGAAATAATGTCAGATTTCATTTTCTTGGGCTCCAAAATCAATGTGGATGGTGACTGCAACCACGAAATTAAAAGGCACTTGCTCCTTGGAAGAAAAACTATGAGAAACCTAGAAAGAGTTGAAAAGCCTCTTAAAAAGCAGAGGCATCACTTTGCCGACAAAGGTCTGTGTAGTCAAAGGTATGGTTTTTCCAGTAGTCGTGTATAGATGTGAGAGTTGGACCATAAAGAAAGCACAGGGCTAAAGAATTGATGCTTTCGAATTGTGCTGGAGAAGACTCTTGAGAGTCCCTTGGACAGCAAGGAGATCAAACAAATCACTCCTAAAGGAAATCAACCCTAAATACTCATTGGAAGGACTGGTGCTGAAGCTGAAACTTCAATACTTTGGACATCTGATGTGAAGAGCCTACTTATTGGAAAAGACACTGATGCTGGGAAAGATTGAAGGCAGAAGAAGAAGGGGACAACAGAGGTTAAAATGATTGGATGGCATCATTGACTCAATGGACATGAGTTTGAGCAAGCTCCAGGAGATAGTGAAGGACAGGGAGGCCTGGCGTGCTTCAGTCCATGGGGTCCCAAAGCGTCCAACATGACTTAGTGACTGAACAACAACAACAAGGCTTACTGATTACATATCTGAAGAACATGGCAGGATATCTAAAAAATGATAGTCTCCAAGGATTCTTCCCAGTTTCCAGTGACTTTTAGTTATGGTCCACTGGGTTCCAAATATGTGTAATTACATCACTTGCTGCTTTTTATTTAGTTTGGAAATTTTGCTTATCACTGATTAAGACCCTGTTTTCATCCTTTAGCCTCTGTTTCATTTATACATTTTTTAATCTTTACACCAATACCACACTTTCTTGATTATTGTAGCATGTGTATGATAACTCTTGAGATCAGGTAGTGTTAAGCTGCAAACTTAATTTTTTCCTCAAAGCTGTTTTGGCAATTCTTGGTTCTTTTCCTTTCCATATGAATATAAAACTGTCCTTTTTATATAGGGACAGTTTTATTTCTTTCCTTGTCAGTTTCTTCTCAAAAGCTTGCTGCCATTTTGAATAGATTGCACTGAAGCTATAACTCAATTTGCAGAGTTTGACATTATAACACCAGGGCTCTGACACATGAATGTCATATAGCTCCTTTAAGTCTTCTTTAATTTCTATTAGTATTGTTTTATAGTTTTTGGTATATTGGTGTTTCACATCTCTTGTCAAATATGCCCCCAAATCATTCATATTTAAAAATTTGCCATAGATGTTTAAAATGTTATTATCTGATTTTTTAAAATTTATTAATTTTTTAATTGAAGGATAATTGCTTTACAGAATTTTATTGTTTTCTGTCAAACACCAACATGAATCAGCTGTAGGTATATATGAGTCCCCTTCCTCTTGAACCTCCTTCCCATTTCCCTCCCCATTCCACCCTTCTAGGTTGATACAGAGCCCCTGTTTGAGTTCCCTGAGTCATACAGCAGATTCCCACTGGCTATCTATTTTACATATGGTAATGTAAGTTTCCATGTTACTCTCCCCATCATCTCACCCTCTCCTCCCCCCACAATTTCTGATTATTTATTGATTATATATGGGAGTACAATTAATTATTGCATATTGATCTAGTATATTCAACCTTTCTAAGTTTACTGATTAGTTCTAGTAACATTTTCTTTGTAGAGTGCATTAGATTTTCCACATGGAAGATCATGTTATCTACAAATGAATGTGGCTTTACTCTTTCCTTTCCAAACCAAATAGTTTTAATATATTTTTTGCCTTATTGTGCTAACTAGACCCTCCAGCACAATGTTTAATAGAAGTTGTGGGAGTAATTCCTTCCACTTTATTCAAGATTATTTTAGCTATAATAGGGCCTATTCCTGTCCATGTAAGTTTTTTTTTTTTTCCAAAAACCAACTTTTTATTGAAGTATAGTTGAGTGTTGTGTGTTGTGTTAGTTTCAGTTGTATAGCAAAGTGATTAATTTTTATATATGTGTATATTTAAATATATTCTTTTTCAGATTCTTTTCCATGATAGGTTATGACATGATATTGAATCTAGTTCCCTGTGACAATCTAGTTCCCAGTAGGTCCTCATTTATCTGTTTAATATATAGTTGTGTCTATCTGTTAATACTAAACTCTTAATTTATTCCTTCCTCTCTTTCCCCTTGGTAACTCTAAGTTTGTTTTCTATGTCTGTGAGTCTTTTTCTGTTCTATAAATAAGTTTATTTGTATCTTTTTGTAGATTCCACATAAAAGTGATATCCTATGATATTTGTCTCTGACTTACTTCACTTAGTTGATAATCTCCAGGTCCATCCTTATTGCCACAAGTGGCATTATTTCATTCTTTTTAATGGATGAGTAATATTCCAATTCATTTTACACACACACACACACACACACACGCACACGCACACACGCCATGTATTCTTTATCCATTCATCTGTTGACAGACATTTAGGTTGCTTCCATGAACTGGCTATTGCAAATAGTGCTGCTCTGAGCATTAGGGTCCATATATCTTTTCAAATTAGAGTTTTCATCTTTTTTGGATATATGCCCAGGAGTAGGATTGCTGGATCATGTGGTAACTCTGTTTTTAGTTCTTTAAGGAATTCCATATAAATAGTTTTGTCTAAGTCTACAAAAAATAATTTGCTGTAATTTTTAAGACAAATTGCTTTAAATCTGTAGATCAATTTGGGGATAATTAATATCTTTACTATCTATAGTCTTCAAATCAGTGACCATGGTATGTCTATTTATTTTATTTCTTTTAATGACATTTTGTGATTTTATTCCCAAAGATTCTACATGTTTTGATAAGTATAAGTCTAAGTGTTTCTATTTCTTTGGAGTGATTAAAAATGATATTAATGTTTTTATTCTGTTTTAATGTTTTTATTATTAGTATATAGAAATATGATTGACTTTTGTATCTTGTATCCTGTTCCTTTGCTGAACTCACTTACTAGTTTTAGGCATAACACTGGTAAATTCCTTTGGATTGCCTACATAAACAATCATTTATGTCATCTCTATGTAGGGACAGTTTAATTTCTTTACTTTCTTATCTGTACACTTCTAATTTTGCTTTCTTTTGTTATTTCAGTGGGTAGAATTTCCACTACTATGTTGAAGTAAAATGGTGATAGCAAACATCATTCTCTTGTTCCTGGTCTAAGAGCGGAATCATTCAGTCTTTCATCATTAAGTATTATATTTTCTGTGGGGTTTTTTTTGGTAGATGCTCTTTATTAAGTTATGAAAATTCTTGTCTGTTACTATTTTGCTGAGAGGTTTTTTGTTTTGTGTTTTTAATCATGCATGTGTACTAGATTTTTAGCAAATGCCAGTTCTCTGTCAATTGACATAACCATTTACTTTTTCTTTGTATCTTGTTGGTTAATTTTCAATTTTTAGCTAGCTTTGAATACTTGAAATACATTATACTTGGTTATAGTGTATAATTCTTTTGCTATATTACTATATTTGGTTTGCTAATATTTTATTGAGTATTTTTATGTTTTAAGTTCATGGGAGACATTGGTCTGTAGTTGGTTTTTTGTTTTTTTTTTTTGTACTGCCTTGGTATGGTTTTGGTAACAATTTCCTGATAAAATGGTTTGGAATACTGAGATTTTTGTAGAATTCTAGTTATGGAGCCATGCAAATGATCTCTTTAATCTTAGTTGAGTTTTGGTGTTTGAAGAAATGATCCACTTCTTCTACCTTGCCAAATTTATGAGGCTGAAGTTCATAATATTCTCACATTATTGTTTCAATGAGTGCAAGATCTATAGTAACTTAATATCTAGTTCTACAATTTCCAACATCTTTTTAATTCTGAACTGTATTTTTTTCCTTTGGTTTATTTTTCTCTTCATTATGAGTATCATTTTCCAGTTTCTATACATACCTGATGATTTTTGATTTGGTGGCAGACAGTGTAAATTTTATCATGTTGGATGATAGATACTTTAGTGTTCCAGTGCCTATTTTGATGCTTTTTTCTGTATTTCAGCTAAGTTACTTGGAAACAGTTGTTAACTGGCATCAGAGTAAGATTTAAAGGTTGAACTAATGATTTCCCACTATTGAGGCAAGACCTTTCTGTGTGTTCTTCCCAGTGAATTGTGAAATTTTCCAGTCTGGCTGATGGGAACAGGCATTAATCTTGGCTTAATCTTGAACTCCAGTTACTGTTTCCTCCTTCCTCTCCAGTGTCTCTTTTCCCAGACACTAATTTTCCTTATATACATGCACTGACCAGTACTCTCCTGAATACTTGAAGTGGACCCTCTGCAAATCTCTGGAGCTCTCATTATGTGCAGCTTTCTCCTCTTTGATCTCTGCTCTGTGACTATAGCTGCCTTGGTCTCTCTGTACTGTTAGTTCTTTCTCTACCACTCTGGAAGTCTATTGGCCCCTGCCTGGACTCACTTTTCATGTCATACCTGGAAATGTTCTCAAGGCAGTAAACTGGGCAATCAGAAGGGTCACCTCAATTTGTTTCCCATCTCTCAAGGATCACTGTCCTTCGCAGCCTGATGTCTAATACCTTTAAAATCATTATTTCATGCATTTGTCTGGTTTTTCCATTGGTTCAGGTGGATGTTGCCACCCATTCCATATTACTTCACTTTGGTCAGAAGCAGGAATTTGGAATTGGTTTATCAAATTTAATTTTGTTTTATATAAATATGTAAATTTTTTTTATGGTTACATAGTCAAATCAACAGAACTATGGTATATTCAAAGAATATAAGATCCAATCTGTGTCCCTTCTATCTTATTTCCTTCCTCTCGTGGTAGGAAGTATCTAAGATAGCCACCAATGAGTCCCACCTCCTGATAAAATACTCCGCATAAGTAAGCAGCTTCTAACCAACGGCATATGGCAACATTGAGGGGATGTCACATATATAATAAGGTTATAAAAGATTGTGACTTCCATCTTGCTTACAGACTCCTCTCTTGACTCCCTAGATAAGCAAGTTGCAAGTTGGAGAGTCCTGTATGGCAAGATACTGAGGGTGGCTTCCTCACAACAATCAGCAAGGACGTGAATGCCCTTAGTCCAGCAATCTTTGAGGCATTAAATTCTACCAACAATCATGTAATTGAGCTTGGAAATGAGTCATTTGAGTCTTCAGATGAGAGACCCCAGCCTGGATCAATACCTTGATTATAGATTTGTAGAAGACCTCAAAGCAGACGATTCAGATAATCCATGTCCAGATTCCTGACCCACAGAAGCTTTGAAACAATAGATGTGTGTTGTTTAAAACCATTAAGTTTTGGGGTAAGTTGCTCTATTTCAAAAGATAACTAATAATACCTTTTGTAGATTATATTTTATTTGGTGATTTATTTTTCCATCATTTGCTTTTTAAGGTAAACACATATACAGTTGATCTTTATTATTCACAGATTCTGTATCTACAAATTCACCTACTTGCTAAAATGTATTTGTAACCTCAAAAATCAAATTCAGTGTTTTTTCAGTCATAGGCAGACATGCCCAGAGTACCAAAAATTTGAGTTGCCCCATGCACACATTCCCAGCTGAGTTTAAACAAGGGAATGCTCTGCATTCTTTTTCCAGCTCTTACACAGAGGTGAACAGATGATGAAGATAGTAGGGGCAATGCAATGTGGTGCAAGAAACTCCAGCTCTGGGGCCAGCCAGACAGGGTTTGAATATAATTCTGGCCTTTGTTATTGGACCTCAGGCAAATCACTTAACTCTTTTGAACTTTGCTTTTCTGGTAAAATAAAGACAATAGAATCCACCAACATGAGTTGTTTTTTAAGGTTATAATCTTAATTATACAAAGTTGTAATTTAAGATTGAAATCTGTTTTATATTGATTTATTTCCCTTTGGAGGTATGGTTCAGTATTCACTAGTTCTGTGTTTGTAGCAACTTAATTGAACATAGCTACCATGAATAAGAAGAATTAACTATATACATATTCACATTTTAGAAACTAAATGATAATAACAAACTATTCTCATTTTTTCTACCTTTTCCCCTCATAGAACATTATATCCTCTTTACCTCCATAGCAATACATACAGATATTTCTGTCTCTCTCTTACAGCTGAATACTAATGTTTTATATGTATACTGTAATTTATATAGCTGGACCTGTTGGCAAATGTTTGGGTTGATTGTTGTATTTGGTATTAAAAATAGTACTGCACCATTAAAAAAAAATAGTACTTCAATGAGTAACCTATTTTGGGGGGGAGGGCAATGTATATTTGGGATATATTCCTGGAATGGAGTTTCTGAGTTCAGAAGCAAAAACTTACATGTAGTGTTGTGGTTTTAGACTTTGTTACTCCTCCTTTTAAGAGGTAGAGCTTAATTCCCATTCTTTTGTTTGTGGGCACCCTTAATGATTCACTTTCAGCACATAGGATACAGAAGTAATGAGATGTCATTTCTAGTATAGGTTATAAGAAGACTATGGCATCTATCTTGTGTGTGCTCTCTCACTGTCTTTCCCTTGACTCATTTGGTCTGCATAGAAGCCAGCTTATATACTATGAGGCAGGCTTGAGAGAGGGAAGACCCACCATGTCATGAAGATAATTGAGTAGCTGAGGGAAATGCCCTTATGATGGGCAATTGAGCCTGGAAATGGAAATTCTGAGGCTTATCACCAGCTTCTTCATTAGTTTAGAAGCATAACCTTGAAATTTAGTTTAAACATCTACAGTTATTTAGCCTTGAAATAACTACAGCCCTGGCTGACGACAGCTTGAGTGCAGCAACCTTTTGACAGACTAGATCTGAACCACCCAGGTCAGCTGTTCCTACATTCTCAACTCACAGAAGCAATGAAACAGTTAACTACACTTATAGTTTCAAACTGCTACTTTCTAGTAACGTGTTACACAGCAATAGGTAACAAATACATATAGTTATGAGTTGAGTCCAGTCTGACTCTTTGCGACCTCATGGACTGTAGCCCGCCAGGCTCCTCTGTCTATGGAATTTTCCAGGCAAGAATACTGGACTGGGTTGCCATTTACTACTCCAGGGAATCTTCCTGACCTAGGAATCAAACCTGCATCTCTGGGGTCTCCTGCATTGTCAGGCAGATTCGTTACCACTGCTGCTACCCTATTGCCAAGTCTTCTATATAGTGAAAGTGAAACTCCTCAGTTGTGTCCGACTCTTTGTGACCCCATAGAGTATACAGACTGTGGAATTTTCCAGACCAGAATACTGGAGTGGTTGCTGCTGCTAAGTCGCTTCAGTCGTGTCCGACTCTGTGCGACCCCATAGACGGCAGCCCACCAGGCTCCCCTGTCCCTGGGATTCGCCAGGCAAGAGTACTGGAGTGGGTTGCCATTTCCTTCTCCAATGCATGAAAGTGAAGTCGCTCAGTCGTGTCCGACTCTTAGTGACCCCATGAACTGTAGCCCACTAGGCTCCTCCATCCATGGGATTTTCCAGGCAAGAGTACTGGAGTGGGGTGCCATTGCCTTCTCCGACTGGAGTGGTTAGCCTTGTCCTTCTCCAGGGGATCCTCCTAACCTAGGTCTCCCGCATTGCGAGCAGATTCTTTACCAGCTGAGCCACAAGGGAAGCCCAGCTCTATATAGGGCTATGTCATTTTTCTGTCCCATTAGTAATATATGAGAATTCCAAGTTCCCATGGCATTGTTACTAACACTCTGTATTTCCAAACTTAAAATACTGTTTTTAAAAAACAAGGTAATAGAAGAGAAATAATATCTCGCTATGGACATAGAACAACAGACTGGTTCCAAATAGGAAAAGGAGTTCGTCAAGGCTGTATATTGTCACCCTGTTTATTTAACTTATATGCAGAGTACATCATGAGAAACGCTGGACTGGAAGAAACACAAGCTGGAATCAAGATTGCCGGGAGAAATATCAATAACCTCAGATATGCAGATGACACCACCCTTATGGCAGAAAGTGAAGAGGAACTAAAAAGCCTCTTGATGAAAGTGAAAGTAGAGAGTGAAAAAGTTGGCTTAAAGCTTAACATTCAGAAAACGAAGATCATGGCATCCGGTCCCACCACTTCATGGGAAATAGATGGGGAAACAGTGGAAACAGTGTCAGACTTTATTTTTCTGGGCTCCAAAATCACTACAGATGGTAACTGCAGCCATGAAATTAAAAGACGCTTACTCCTTGGAAGGAAAGTTATGACCAACCTAGATAGCATATTGAAAAGCAGAGACATTACTTTGCCAACAAAGGTCCGGCTAGGCAAGGCTATGGTTTTTCCTGTGGTCATGTATGGATGTGAGAGTTGGACCGTGAAGAAGGCTGAGCGCCGAGGAATTGATGCTTTTGAACTGTGGTGTTGGAGAAGACTCTTGAGAGTCCCTTGGACTGCAAGGAGATCCAACCAGTCCATTCTGAAGGAGATCAGCCCTGGGATTTCTTTGCGTGAATGATGCTAAAGCTGAAACTCCAGTACTTTGGCCACCTCATGCGAAGAGTTGACTCATTGGAAAAGACTCTGATGCTGGGAGGGATTGGGGGCAGGAGGAGAAGGGGACGACAGAGGATGAGATGGCTGGATGGCATCACTGACTCGATGGACGTGAGTCTGAGTGAACTCCGGGAGTTGGTGATGGACAGGGAGGCCTGGCGTGCTGCGATTCATGGGGTCGCAAAGAGTTGGACACGACTGAGTGACTGATCTGATCTGATCTGATGGCTTTTTTATTTTTTCATTATGACAGAGGCCTCCTCTCCCTTCATCTTCTCTCACTTTTATTTTCTTCAGTCGGCCTTTGCAGTTAGTGCAGTAATTGTGTACCCTAGAGAACTCTTTATAATCGTTCTTAACGTAAATTTCATTATTAATGTATATCCTATTTCCTTGCTCCTTGGTGAACTCTTCCACCACTTTGGCGGATTTCCCCCACAGTGGAATTTCCATTCCACATTTTCACCCCTCTCAGCAAGTAGAATCTCCTGGTATAGGGTTGCGCCAATTACAAACACTTTTAAGTAAAGTCGCCAGTGAGAATATTTTACTATTGCAAATTATTTGTCTTTTACCAAACGCAGCCTTCTAGTGGGGGACATTATCACTCAGACTTCTTACCCAATCCTGTAAAATCTCTCTGCAAAATTTTCTACGTTACAGGTTTGTATAATCCGCTTTTATGTTATCTTTCCCCCCTCCCCTTGCTGCCTCTGTGGTACAGCCCAGACACAGGCGCTGAGTAAACTGGATTCCTCTGCTTGTACGGAACTGACCAGTCTCGCAAGATGGCGGCTCCCATTGAGACATATAGCACGGGAGTGGCCATATTGCCTCCTGAACAAAGCCGCCCAGGGTGCAGAGTGGGCAAAACTCCACTGTACGGAACAGCGCACGCCGGGGAGCCCCGCGCTTTGCTCACCCAGACAGGAAGCGGGAGAACTCAGCCGTCTTGGGTTAAGCCGTGATGGGCGTTTCTGGAACTGCAGGTCGGAAGGCGGACATGTGTGGTCATGAGTGTCTTTTGAATTGGTAATGGGATAAGAGGGGTCCGTGAGTGTCAGTGATTGGAGACTGATGAAGTCACTGGTAGGGAAGGTATGTAGGATTAGCGTTGGGTTTATTTGGGAATCAGGGATGGGGTTAGCTATAAGATTAGTAATTGGATAACGGTGTGTCAGTGATGGGATTACCTGTGGGATCAGAAATGGTGTATAGGGGGACTGACTGGTGTTGACTGGGTCAGGAATCTAGGGGACTCTGAAGAATCAGTGATTGATGAAGGAGGCTGTGGACTAAATGATGAGGGCGTCCATGTGGCAGTCAGTGATGTGGTGGGCATGGGGGAGTTCTGTGGAGTATGTGATTGCTAGGCCCCAGGATTCAGAGATTTGGAAGAAGAAGTAATGACCAGGGTGTCCTGGATGATAGCCTAGTTTTCGTTTACATAAATTAAAATTTCCACAGGTCATAGGCAACCTTTCAGGTCACATCCCTTCTCAACCCATCACTATGCCCTTAACCTGATACCCCTAACAAAAATGATCATTTTGAAACAGTAACAAACAAATCAGAAAGGATAGGATTATTATGAAAATTATGATTTTTGTCCTACCTCTGTCTAAATTTATTGAAATCATTTTGTATTTTATTCAAGAAACATTTATTAAACAACTGCTGGGTGCCTGGAGGTAAGTATGACTATTTCTCCCAATTGTTTCCTTACAGATCTATTTTGACAAAGCTTAGAATACCCGATATAAAACAGTATCCCTGTGGCTGGAGTACTCAGTTCCTCTGAACCAGTTAAATCTTGTCTATCTGACTCCTTGTGGGACTGAGAAGGATTTACCAGGTATGTACCTTCCTGTATTAGGGTATATTCCCTTGTATCAATGGTCCCAACTTACTAATATTTTTATATGCAGACATCCATACTGTTGGAATCGACAAGAAAAGTTTAAACATATTGATTGGCAGAAGTGTCTGCTGAGTTGCAAAGAAAATATAAGAGCTCTTGGGAGATTAGATTTTATCTGCTTATTCCTTTCTAGGGAATAAGGGAATACATTTCTCAGTTTTTGATTTGCTCATTAGCTGTTGGGGAACTTATCTTGGTATGTTTGTGTGTGTGTGTGTATGTGTGTGTGTGTGTGTGTGTGTGTGTGTGTGTGTGTGTGTGTGTGTGTGTTGCCTTATGAACTCCTGCGAATGGAATTGCTGGTTAATGGCAGGGGGGAAATAAGTTGTTAATAAATCAAAAAGAAACATATCTTCACATCCATACAATTAAAAAACCTTGTCCAAGTTCTGTATGATCAAAGTATGTAGTTACAAGAGAGCTTACTTCACATTATACTTGCTAATTTTTCCATGAAGACCAAACTATCTTCTCTCACAGGTTTGCTTATCGTCTCCCTAACTTCTGTGGTCGTTGTTTCTAGACTGGTGAATATAGAAGCTGCATTTTGCATCCGATCTGTGAAAATACCCTTCTAATCACCAATTTTGCCTTTTTAGGCATCTGCCATTTTAGAGGAGAGCAGAAAAAGATGAAGTCCCAGGTGAGTTGCTTTAATTTTTAATTTTTTAAATTTCCTTTTTTGGTTCTAAATACAATCAAATGGAAAAGTGAAGATAGCTAAAATTTAGATCAGGGAAAGATAGCCAAAATAAAGATCCAGACCTAGAAAAATTGCTAGGTAATTATGCAGATAATTTGGCTTGAAACCACTTTAAAAAGTTGGTGTACAGTTTTTCTTACCTTTTTGCTGACATCATCAGTTAACATGATTTGCAGTCCTCTAAAGAGAAAGAAGATACATTTCCCATAGGAAGAAATTATTTCTTGCCGTATAAAACTGAAACAACTTTTAGTTTTGGATCTTCCTTTCAGTAATGGGATATACAGTGTTCTCACCAACACTCCTGTGGTAAATGCAATAATAAATTTGTAACTGTATCATAGAGTGATTTCTTTTAGAAGGAAGTTATCGTAGCATCATAGCCTGACTCTGTAACTTTATCCTTTAGAGCTGGAGTCATCAGACTATTGCCTGTGGGGCAAATTCAGTTTTCTGTTTTTGTAAATAAAGTTTTACTGGCAGCACAGCCATGTAAAGCCAGGCATTTGTTTACATATTGTCTATGGCTTTTTTTGTACTACAGTGGTAGAGTTGGACAAGCACCATATGGCCTGAAATGCTGAAAATATCTACTTTGCTGAAAAAATTTGTTGACCTCTGTTTTAAAGGACTAGACAGAGTATAGAGGCTTCCTGTTGTCCAGTTTTATCTATCAACAAAGTCTAGATAATACAGAATAGATATGTTTTGAATGGTCTTCCAAAATATTTATTTCTTTCAAAAAGTAGTCCTTAAAATATAATTGTCAGGAATTCCCTTGCAGTGATTAGAGCTCTGAGCTTCCACTGAACAGGGCACAGATTCAATCCCTAGTTGAGGAACTAAGATCCACAGCTGAGTCATTTGTAGTGATGTGGATGGACCTAGAGTCCGTCATAGGAAGGACTAAGTCAGAAAGAGAAAAACAAATATCATATATTAATGCATCTTTATGGAATCTGTTAATAGAAAGATGGTACAGATAAGCCTGTTTGCAGGACAGGAATAAGATGCAGATGTAGAAAATGGACATGGGGTGGGAAGGGGAGGGTGAAACAAATTGGTAGAGTAGGATTGACGTATACACAACTGTGTAAAATAGACAGCTAGTGGGAAGTTGCTGTATAGCACAGAGAGCTTAGCTCCGTGCTCTGTGATGACCTAGAGCAGTCAGATTGGGGGAAAGTGGGAAACAGGTTCATGAGGGAGGGAATATATGTGTACATATAGTTGATTTACTTCATTGTACAGCAGAAAATGACACAACATTGTGAAGCAATTATACTCCAATAAAAAAGATAATCATAACCTTACATGAAGGTTACCTTCTTATATGAATAGATGGAATCTAAAAAATTACTATTAATAAATAAATAATTTTAAAAAATATATAATTGTCTTGCAAAGCTTTGGAAAGCAGGGGTTCCTGATGTTCTGAAGATATGTATGGATTTTTTATTGGCCCAGTAGATTCAACTACCATGGCTAATTAACTTGCTTATTCCTTTAGGATTAAAGATTTGTATTTTTTCCATACAGTCCTGAAGTAGAAGTCATCATTTTCACACACATGTATCTTTTCTCCCTCTAACACCTATTCCCCTTCCTTCTCCTCCATCTCTTCCATTCTCTCAGTCACTCAAGCTGTAAATATTCCTTGTAACTGATACAAAAAATATAATTTTCCACTGATAATGTGCTGTATTTTATTCAAAATTAACAAAGCTTATACATATATAGTATATTAAAGCATTCTAGTGTTATTGATAAAGCAAAATTAGAATGTTAGCATTACATTTATGAATTTTCTTATCAGAATGGATTTCCTCTATTTTCTACATTTATTATCTTTCTCGTGCTGCTGTCCTTTAGATCACAGGAATATTATTCAAAGTGTGCAAAACCATTTTTAATTAAGTATGAGCTTTATTCTCTATAATTTTCATTCTTTCCTTTTTAGCAGACATGTCTTGAATATTCAGTATATGTCACAGATGCTGGCTAGCTGTGAAATAACTCAAAATTTAGGCATGGTTCTTTCTTGGGAAGAATACAGAGAAAAATGGGGCAAATAGATGTGGAAACTAACAAAAATACATAAAAGCTCTATAATAGACATGAGAGCAAGGAAATTTTATAGTGGTGAAGGAAGAGCAGCCAGCTTTATAGAGAAAGCAAGAATGAGAGGCTTAAAAAATGATTGAACTTTAGATCATGAAGGAAGTAGGATGAGGATGGGTAACAGCATTTGCAAAAGTAGAAAAGGCTGAGAATTTGAGGAAAACTAAAGTGGAGGTGTTTTGTGGAAAGTTTGTCTAAAGGTGATATTAATGTAATAAAATAAAAAAAGTCTTAATTACAGTATCAAGGAAGGCATTGTGGAGTACAGTGGTCAAAAAACCAAGGTATTGAGTCAGGATACCTGCTTTTAAATCTGACAGTTGACCAGTCATATATATTTAGTGTAACCTTTGGTACAAAGTGACTTAACCACTTTATTATGAGAGTTATCTCTCATGAGAGTTATCTCATATGTAAAGTGGGAAAACTAAAGGGATTGTTATGGGAACAAACTAAATGTGTGGTAGGTTGATGGTGTGGGATGAGAGAAACCTTAAGATTGAGATGATTGAGATGAGAATAAATAGATAGATAGATAGATGGAACCAAAGGAGTCTTTTAAGCAAGGGAATGTTGATATTTAATTTTTTTCATTCTGAAAGAAGCATTTGATAATAGAATAATTAGGGGAAAACCCTTAAAAATAGTTTTAAATAATACAAATCATTTAGATTCCACTATTAGGTGACAACTATTGTGAACATACATAATGGTGACATGATTAAAACCATTAGTTTACCCTCCAGAAATGTCCATGGCTCTACAGTTACCCAAGTCCTTTATTTCAGTGTCATGTCAATAATTTGTTTTGCTTTTTCATGAATGTTTCCTGCTTATTTCTTAAGTGTATTCTTTTTCAATATTGCTATTATAATTGATGTATTTCATTATATTCCTAGCTATTCCATATATGTAGGAGAATTGTTAGATTTAGAAGAAGCTAAGATTTCTTTCCTCTGAAATGAGGGGATTGGATTAGAGTCTTCAAGAACTCTGACATTCTCTGACTCTCTAAATGTGGCTCTTCTCAAAAAATTTTTATGTGTTATACTTTAAAAATCCTTCTCTATAATTATTAATAAAAATCCTCCCAGTCAGGTTTTGTTATTATTTTATAGTTTTGGGTATTTTTAAAATTAAAATTTTTCCTTATTCAGAATATATATATTTTTCTTTTTTCTAAGACATAAGATATCATTGTATTATAATTGATATACTTCGTTATGACAGCTAGAACTGGCATTGCCGAGTACCACAAACTGCATGGATTAAATGACAGAAATTTTTTTGTCTCACAGCTCTGGAGGCTGTAAGTCAAATTCAGCTTATCAGCAGGGTTGGTTCCTTCTGAGGGCTCGAGGGAAGGATCTGTTCTAAGTCTCTCTGTTTGGCTTATAGATAACTTATCTTTTCCTCTGGTGTCTTCATTCTATGTGTGTGTGACTCTGTTCAAACGTCTCCTTTTTATATGGATACCAGTTATATTGGGTTAGGGTCCACCCTAATGACTTCATATAACTAATTATATTTGCAAAGGCCCTGTTTCCAAATAAGGTCGCATTCTGATGTTCTAGGGGTTGGAACTTCACCTTATGAATTTCTAGGGTATACAGCTCAGTTTCTAGGATACGAACTCAGTTTCTAGGATACGAATTCAACATTATTCTTTTCCTGTTAACTTTCCAGTTGTTTTGGTACTATTCATTGGCTAATACATCTTTCTTTCAGCTATTTTAATGCTGCTTTATCACTTACTAAATTACCATTTGTATTAGGTAGGCATTTTATGATTTACCTCTTTTGTTTTCCTGTCCTGTCTGGCTCTTGTTAAAGGCGGGATTTGACATTGAGTCTCCCAAATACTCTGATACAAAACTAAGTGTAGGTATAATTTTGCATGCTATAGTAGAAATGATAAGAATGATGACTTTAGATTGAACAGGGATATTACTGTTACAGGGATTAGTATCTTTCAAGGATGTGGCTGTGGATTTCACCCAGGAGGAGTGGCAGCAACTAGACTCTGCTCAGAAGACCCTATACAGGGATGTGATGCTGGAGAACTATAGCCACCTAGTCTCAATGGGTAAGAGTGACTTCCCTATATAACTCAGACTTGACCAGTCAAGTACCTTTCCTTACCAGTCACTATAGTTAGGTGGTTCCTGTTGTGTATATAATGACTTTGATGATCTTAATACCTTCCCCAATGGAGGTCATTACTTTCTGAAGGTTAAATGAACTACTTCATTGTAGACCTCCTTAAACTGCATCTTCTCTTTTGCCTTCTGTGCAGTCTATCCCAATTCCTCTGATTTCTATTTAATAGGGCATCCAGTTTCCAAACCAGATGTCATTTCCAAGTTGGAGCAAGGAGAAGATCCATGGATCATTAAAAGAGACATACCAAATTGGATCTGTCCATATGAAGGTCAGGCAGATGGGCGACTAGGTAAGTGAAATATTAGTTTGCTTGTTTTGTTTTTATTTTGGTTGATTGATGCCTGAGGCTTATGTTTCTCTCCTTAGTGAATTCTCTTACTCTTTGCTCCTGTACTGAAAATTTAGTTGGCACTCAACAAATAATTAATCAATTAAATAACTGTGAACCTTTATAGGGGATAGCTATTTCTTATTGATTCTATATTCTATTCTTATTGATTCTATTCTATATATTCTATCTTTTGTATTAAATGTATATTGTTTTATATATTTAATGCGTTTTATGAAAAGGCTTAATAGGCAATAGAAGGCAAATTTCTTCTAAAAACACAGGTTGCATTACAAAATTAAATGTCAAATACTGCTACTGTTTTTAAAAGTTCAGAGAAAATTAGAGTCTAAAGAAATACAACAGAATTTGAAAAGGCATTTTTCAGAGCATGCAGCTGTAGCTGCTTTGAAAGATAAATTGAGTATTGATGATGATGAGAAAGGGAGGTGAAGGCAAACTGTTGGTGAAGGTGGGCAAGAATATATGAACAAAACCTAGAAGATAGGGAAATACGGCTTTTCTGGGAGAACTTTGCTAGTTTTATTTGATAATATATAGAAGGAACAGTGGAATTCAAGCTTGGATTCTTGGCGTGACTCTGGTACTGAATCCACAGCATGATCTTGGGTTTTTCTCTTGTTTATATTAGTTGTTAATTAGGAAAGTAGAATAAGAGGAGATTAAATATTTTGAGTACAGAAGAGACCTTGTTTCTTCAGCTAGAGGTGGCAGGATAATACTAGCCAAGTATATAACAGATGGTTTATAAAATAAATGAATTTGAATGGTGAAAAGCATTTACATTCTTAAAGCAGGAGAAATGGGAAGATTCTAAAAGAGTAATCCAAGATTAGAGTGATAATAACTCAGATAGTTTTCTGTCTCCTTCAGGTCTAGTTTTTTCATGAATATTTCTCTTTAACATCTTTGTCTATTTATTACCCTGATCATAGTGTATGTTTTACTGTCTTCTGAAATGGCATCTCGTCCCTGTTTGGGTTCATCACCTTTATTAGATCAATCATTTTTTATACTCCTCTGTATTCTGTTAATTATTCTTTATGACTTTTTAATTTTCCTTTTTTTTTAGACAGGAAGAGTAACCTTGACAACCCCCAATCATGTATTTTGGGGTCTGTTTCCTTCCATAATAAGATATTGAAAGGAGTCATAAAGGATGGTTCATTATACTCCATTTTAAAAGTCTGTCAAAGTGATGGCCAGTTACAGAGATGTCAGAAAAACAGACTTTCCAGACAAGTAACAGTCATCAACAACAAAACAATGACTGTAGAGTCAGACTACAGATATGATGCACTGAGGAAAATATTTAAAGAGTGCATAGAGTCAGATGCTTCAAGAAACAGACCCTATAACTATGATTCCTTTAAAAAGAACTCGAAATCTAATATTGACCTACCTAGTTGTAACAAGAACAATTCAAGAACAAACCTTGATGAAAGTTTTGAATGTGGAAAATCATTCATCCACAATGTGGCCAATTCTAACCTTGAGAAGCTTCACAATGGAGTAATTCCCTGTAATGATAATGAGCATGGAAATATTTTCAGCAAGAAACAATCCATTATTCTTTATCAGAATGTTGACACCAAGGAGAAAACCTGTGTGTGTATTACATGTGGAAAAGCCTTTGCTAAGAAGTCACAGCTCATTGTACATCAACGAATTCATACTGGGAAAAAACCATATGATTGTGGTGCATGTGGGAAAGCCTTCAGTGAGAAGTTTCACCTCATTGTACATCAGAGAACTCATACTGGGGAGAAACCTTATGAATGTTCTGAATGTGGAAAAGCCTTCTCTCAAAAATCATCCCTTATTATACATCAGAGAGTTCATACTGGAGAAAAACCATACGAATGTAGTGAATGTGGAAAAGCCTTCTCCCAGAAATCACCCCTCATTATACATCAGAGAATTCACACTGGAGAGAAACCTTATGAATGTAGAGAGTGTGGTAAGGCCTTCTCCCAGAAGTCACAACTGATTATACATCATAGAGCTCATACTGGAGAGAAGCCCTATGAGTGTACTGAATGTGGGAAAGCCTTCTGTGAGAAGTCCCACCTCATTATACATAAAAGAATTCATACTGGGGAGAAACCCTACAAATGTGCTCAGTGTGAGGAAGCCTTCAGCAGAAAGACAGAACTCATTACACACCAGTTAATTCATACTGGGGAGAAACCTTATGAATGTACTGCTTGTGGGAAGACCTTCTCCCGAAAGTCACAGCTCATTATACATCAGAGAACGCATACTGGAGAGAAACCCTATAAATGCAATGAATGTGGAAAAGCCTTCTGTCAGAAATCACATCTCATTGGACATCAGAGGATACACACAGGAGAAAAACCTTTTGTTTGTACTGAATGTGGGAAAGCTTTCTCTCAAAAGTCTCACCTCCCAGGTCATCAGAGGATTCATACAGGAGAGAAACCATATGTATGTGCTGAATGTGGAAAGGCGTTTTCTCAGAAGTCAGATCTTGTTTTACATCGGAGAATTCACACTGGGGAAAGACCCTATCGGTGTGCTGTATGTGGGAAAGCTTTCATCCAGAAATCACAACTCACTGTACATCAGAGAATTCATAGCAGTGGTAAAAATCATAGTGAACTAAAAACACAGACAAGCCTTCAGTATTAGCTCAAGGCTTAATATATAACAGGAACTTGATGAATTTGATAAATTTCTTGACAGCGTCTTTATAGAGAAAATTTTACAAGAGAATTCATATCTGTAATGTGGTGATACCTAACTCAGCAGACATGATGGAAAATAATTACATAAATTAAGGCCATTTCACCATAGCATGTAGAGCTTTTAAAGTTATGAATTGAATGGTTAGTAGAACAAATTATGTATATAGAATGTTGGCAAAGTATATATTCCTTATTATGCCCCATAACAATAAACATTGTGAAATTGCTGATATTAACTTGGCATCATTTTGGTCATATACATTAATTCCCTATAAAGGACATGACGAAAGCTTGATTTTAAAAAAATCATTTCCAAGAAACTGCATTAACAAGGAAAGGCTTGGGAGTTTCCTAATAATAGGACTCAACAATTTCACTGCTGTGGCCCAGGTTCAGTTCCTGGTCAGGGAACTAAGATCAAGTTGCACAGTGCGACCAAAAAAAAGTGGGGTGAGGGGCTTAGGATGACCCCCTAAAGATACATGTAAAATTCTTATACGAAGATGGAAGGATAGGTTGATCAGATCCAGCAAAGATGATAGTTGCACATTTTCCCATTTCAAGCATATAAGTTGATCTGTATCTTTGGAAGAATCCTTTTGAAACTGATGCTTCTTGACCATGTCTCCTAGTCCTCTTGAAACATTTATTTTTCCTTACTGAAAATTTGGTATCATGGAAAGACTTTGGTACTGAACCACATTGTCTGGGTTTTAATCCTGGCTCAACTACTCAAAAGATTGTATGACTTCAGGCAAGCCTGCTTTACCTATCTGAATATTTTTTCTTACTGGTAAATAGAAGTACAGTGTAGAGCACATTTTCAGTTAACATTAGTTCTTTTTATCTTTTGTCCGTCAGTTTCCTCTTGATTCCTTCACATTTCATGCCCACCTTATCTGTCTCCTGCATGGCTGAATTATCTATTATAAAACTGGATGAGAATTTCTGCAGGGGGAGAAGGCATGCCTGACAGAGAGGGATGTGGGAGCCTGTGTGGGCAAATTTCTGATCTCATTATGAGCACTGAGTTGAGAGCACTGGCATCGGATATAACTGACCATTCGTATCTTAGATAGAAGGTCTAAGATTGAGCTACTCTGAAACTTCCTCTTGAAACATGTCCTAACTGCTCTTATGGAGACATGAGAACGACTAAGGATCATATTGAGAATATAGAGAAATTTGGTGAGGAGAGTGTTTCGTATAGTGACAGCTTTGGACCTTATGTAGGTTTGAACAGTTGCACGGTTCCTACCTTATAGACTTCCTGTTTGATCCTTCCACCATCACAACGCCCAGGCAGCCTCATTGATCTGATAATAGATTTCTATAAAATCTAATTTCAGATTTAGCATTTTGCCTTCTTGTTTAACCTTTACCAGTTCTTTTTCTCCCCAGCATTTTACTAGAGGAGCTAGCCAGTACAGTTAGGCAAGAAAAAGAAATCATAGGCATATTCAGGTTCTACAGAGACTTAAAGTTATTGAAAAGATTTGAATACAACTAAATAAGAAAAAAAGCCAATTCTATATTATCTATTCCAGAAAAGAGGAGGGATCCCTGACATACTTTATGAGACTACCATTATCTTGATGCTAAAGCCAGAGATACTACAAGAAAATACTTAGTGGCCAATATTTTTCCTGAACATAGCCATAGCCATAGCCATTCTTAATAGACTATTTGCAAATCAGATCTAGAAATATATTTTTTTAAAAAGGTGCATCATGGACAAGCAGAGTTTCATTCAAGAATGCAAAGTTGGTCCAGTATACAAAGAAAAGATTTTGGTATATTTCCACATACCAAGAGCCTAGAAAGTATAACTATATGGTCATTTCTATATATAGGGGGAAATTATTTGACAAAAATATATCAATTTAGAATAAAACCCAGTAACAGAATAAAGGCCAGCTTCCTCAAATAGTTGAAGGACATCTATAGAACATCTAAAGTTAGTATATTTAATAGTGAAAGACTGCCTCAAGATTGGGAAAAAGTTAAAGATGTCTGCTGTACTTTCCTTGGTGAATATTGTACTGGTGATCTTAGCCAGTGCAGTAGGGAAAGCGAAAAGACAGGGGTGGGGTGGAATAGGGGAGTGGAGTATAGTCAGGAAAGGAAAATAAAAGTGTCTTTATTTACAGACAACATGGTCTACACAGAAGATTTCAAAAGCTATAAAAACTCTAGGGACTTCCCTGGTGGGCCAGTGCTCCACACTCCCAATGCAGGGGGCACAGGTTTGAAACCTGGTTGGGGAACTTAGATCCTGCATGCCTCATGATGTGGCTGAAAAGTAAGTTAATTTTTAAAATCTACTAGACCTGATAAATGGGCTTCACAAAATATCTAAGTAAACAAGGAGATATTCTATATTTACAGATGAAAAGATTCAATATTGATAAGGTATGAACTTTCCTCAAATTGATCTATATATTTATTGCAATCACCCACAGAAAAGATCTCAGCAGGCATTTGTGTAGAATTTGACAACCAGATTCCAAAATTTATATGAAAATACAAAAGACCTAGAATAAACAAGGTATCTTTGAAAAGAAACAAACTCATATTACCTGATTTCAAGGCTTATTTTAAAGTTAGAGTAATCAAGTACTGTCATAAGTATTGTCATAAGAATAGATAGGTCAATGAAATAGTATAATCTAGAAATTAAACCACACATACAACAGATTTTTAACAAAGTTGTCAAGGTAACTCAATGGACGAAAGATAGTCTTTTCAATAGACAATGCTGGAACATTTGGAAATCCATGTGCAAAAAAACAAAACAAAACCCCTTGATTCCTAGCTCATACTCATATAAAAATCAATTTGAAAAAAAATCATGAGCATAAAATACCCATAAAATTCTCTTTATGTTATCTTTGCAGATGAATTCTTGACATATTTCCCCACATTGATTCTTAATATTTTAGGTATCATTTTTGTTTTGTTGCCAGCTCTACATCATAATGCTTACACACCAGGCACAGCTAGGTTAGTATCATTTCTATTCATGTAGTTCTAGTCAGGAATTTCACCTTCCTCTTGTGCTGGTTAAGTCTCTCAATGTTTGAGTCCTTATCTGCAGTAGCCCCGGAGGAACCCATTCAATCATTTTGATAAGGACTTTCAGTGATACAACATATGATGCAAATTGAGGGTTCTGCATTCTAATGGCTTGTGCTCTAACTAAATTACAGAGGTTTTAATACGTTTCTGTGATAGGGAAATACTGAATTTCTGACTTGGTGAGGAGATTGAAAATTAATAGAATTCTCTAGGGAATCATTGTTACTGTCCAGCAGCTAGTTTTGTGAATTTAGAGCTGTGAGGGATCTCAGGTAATCCTTGAGATGGTAATCCGGGATCATCTTCATTCTCCTAAAGGACTGAACTACTTTCTCACCATCATCACCTTGTTGGTAATAGGCAGCACACTCATCATGGCCTATCTCTTTACCAGTGCATGCCATTGTCACCACAGCCTCCTCTCAGAGTCTTCACCAAACTGAAAAAGAGGGCATCTTTATACAAAGGCTGGTATCAATATTTTAAAGCCAGAAAACTGCTTTAAAGGTCAGCACACATTTTCCATCTTTAAAAGAAAACAGAAAAACTGTCTTTAATTCCTTTATACATAAGAGAAAATCGAGATATTAAGAGTAAAAGCAAAACAAAGAGTAACTTGGTTTCCACTCATCAGAAATCATAATTCAAACCCAGATATTCTGATGCCAGAGTCTACACACTTAACCACTGTGTTAGACTGCCCCTCTTTCTATTGTAGGCTGTTTCTTTTTTTTTTTTTAACTTTACAATATTGTATTGGTTTTGCCATATATCAAAATGAATGCACCACAGGTATACATGTGTTCCCCATCCTGAACCCTCCTCCCTCCTCCCTCCCCATACCATCCCTCTGGGTCGTCCCAGTGCACCAGCCCCAAGCATCCAGTATTGTGCATCGAACCTGGACTGGCGACTCATTTCATATATGATATTATACATGTTTCAATGCCATTCTCCCAAATCATCCCACCCTCTCCCTCTCCCACAGAGTCCAAAAGACTGTTCTATACATCAGTGTCTCTTTTGCTGTCTTGTATACAGGGTTATTTCTACCATCTTTCTAAATTCCTTATATATGCGTTAGTATACTGTATTGGCATTTTTCTTTCTGGCTTACTTCACTCTGTATAATAGGCTCCAGTTTCATCCACCTCATTAGAACTGATTCAAATGTATTCTTTTTAATGGCTGAGTAATACTCCATTGTGTATATGTACCACAGCTTTCTTATCCATTCATCTGCTGATGGACATCTAGGTTGATTCCATGTCCTGGCTATTATAAACAGTGCTGCGATGAACATTGGGGTACACGTGTCTCTTTCCCTTCTGGTTTCCTCAGTGTGCATGCCCAGCAGTGGGATTGCTGGATCATAAGGCAGTTCTATTTCCAGTTTTTTAAGGAACCTCCACACTGTTCTCCATAGTGGCTGTACTAGTTTGCATTCCCACCAACAGTGTAAGAGGGTTCCCTTTTCTCCACACCCTCTCCAGCAGTTATTATTTGTAGACTTTTGGATCACAGCCATTCTGACTGGCGTGAAATGGTACCTCATAGTGGTTTTGATTTGCATTTCTCTGATAATGAGTGATGTTGAGCATCTTTTCATGTGTTTGTTAGCCATCTGTATGTCTTCTTTGGAGAAAGGTTTATTAAGGAATCTGCCCATTTTTTGATTAGAGTGTTTTTTTTTACTTTGAGCCACCTGTGCTGTTTGTAAAATTTGGAGATTAATCTCTTGTTAGTTGCATTGTTTGCAAATATTTTCTCTCACTTTATGGCTTGTCTTCTTTTTTTAATGGTTTCCTTTGCTGTGCAAAAGCTTTTGAGTTTAATTTGGTCCCATTTGTTTATTTTTATTTCCATTACGCTAGGAGATGGATCGAAAAAGATATTCCTGCAGTTTATGTTAGAGAGTGTCCTGCCTATGTTTTCCTCTAAGAGTTTCATAGTATCTGGTCTTAAACTTAAGTCTTTAATCCATTTTGAGTTTATTTTTGTGTATAGTGTTAGAGAATGTTATAATTTCATTCTTTTAGATGTAGCTGTCCAGTTTTCCCAGCACCACTTATTGAAGAGGCTGTCTTTTCTCCATTGTATATTCTTGCCTCTTTTGTTGTGGATTAATTGACAATAGATGTATGGGTTTATTTCTGGGCTTTCTCTCCTGTTTTGCTGATATGTATTTCTGTTTCTGTGCCAGTACCATGGTGTTTTGATGACTGTAGCTTTGTAATGTAGTCTGAAGTCAGGAAGCATAATTCCTCCAGCTTTGTTTTTCTTTCATTTTTCTTTCTCAAAATTGCTTTGACTATCTGGGGTCTTTTTTACCTCTATACAAATTAAGATTTTTTTTTTTGTTCTAGTTCAATCAGATTACCAATGAAAAGTTCCTTTGGTAATTTGATAGAGTTTGCATTAAATCTGTAGATTGCCTTGGGTAGTATAGTCTTTTAAAAAATATTTTTTCTTCTAATCCAAAAGCATGGTATATCCTTCCATCTGTTTGTGTCATCTTCAATTTATTTTATTTGCATCTTAGGGTTTTTCAACTACAGTTCTTATGCCTCCCTAGGTAGGTTTATCTCTATGGAATTTTATTCTTTTTGATGCAATGGTAAATAGAATTGTTTCTTTAATTTCTGTTTTTCATTGTTAGTGTATACTATTGCAACAGATGTCTGTGTATTAATTTTGTACTCTGCAATTTTACTGAATTCTTTGATGAGCTCTAGTAGTTTTCTGGTAGCATCTTTAGACTTTTCAATATATAATATCATGTCATCTTCAAACAGTGAAAGTTTTACTTTTTCTTTTTCAATTTGGATTCTTTATTTTTTTTCTCTGACTGCCATGGCTGGGATTTCCAAAACCATGTTGAATAAAAATGGCAAGAATGGACATCCTTGTCTTGTTCCTGAATTTAGTGGAAAGGCTTTCAACTTTTCACCACTGGGAATAATGTTAGCTGTAGGTTTGTCATATATAGCCTTTATTGTGTTGAGGTAGGTTCCCTCTATTTCCACTTTCTAGAGAGTTTTTAAGCATAAATTGGTACTGAATTTTGTGAAGAGATTTTTCTGGATCTATTGAGAGGATTTTATGGTTTTTATTTTTCAATTTGTTGATGAGGTGTATCACACTGAATGATTGTAGATATTGAAAAATCCTTGTATCCCTATGATAAATTTCACTTGATCATGGTGTATGATTTGGTTTGCTAGTATTTCATCGAGTACTTTTGTGTCTGTGTTCATCAGTTACATTGGAATGTAATTTTCTTTTTTTTATGATATCTTTATCTGACTTTGGTATCAGGTTAATGGTGACCTCAGAGCAGAAGCTTGGGAGTGGTCCTTCCTCTGTAAATTTTTGAAAGAGTTTCAGAAAGATAGGTGCTAACTCTTCACTAAATTGTTTGATAGAATTTGCCTGTGAAACCATCTGCTCCTGGACTTTTGTTTGTTGGAAGTTTTTAAATCACTATTTCAATTTCAGTGCTTGTTATTTGTCTGTTCATATTTTCTATTTCATCCTGCTTCGGTCTTGGGAGATTGTGCCTTTCTAAGAATGTGTCTATTGCTTCTTGATTGTGCATTTTATTGATGTATAGTTGCTTGTAGTAGTCTCTTATTATGCTATGTATTTCTGCAATGCCAGTTGTAACTTTTCCTTTTTCACTTCTAATTTTATTGATTTGAGCCCTCTCACTTTTTCTCTTAATGAGTCTGGCTACAGGTTTATCAATTTTATCTTTTCAGAGAACCAGCTTTTAGTTTCATTGATCCTTTCTATTGTTTTCTTTGTCTCTATTTCATTTATTTCTGCTCTAACCTTTATGATTTCTTTCCTTCTACTAACTTAGGGTTTTGTTTATTCTTCTTTCTCTAGTGGCTTTAGGTATGAAGATTGGGTTGTTTATTTGGGATTGTTTCTTGTTTCCTGAGGTAAGATTGTATTGCTATAAACTTCCCTCTTAGAACTGCTTTTGCAGCATTTCTTAGGCTTTGACTCATTGTGCTTTCATTTTTATTTGTCTCTAGGTATTTGCTGATTTCCTCTTTCATTTCTTCAATAATCCATTGGTTGTTTCATAGCATATTGTTTAGACTCTAGGTGTTTGTATTTGTTTTTTTTTTTTTTTTCCTTGTAGTTGATTTATAATCTCATAGCATTGTGGTCGGAACAGATGCTTGATATGACTTCAGTTTTCTTAATTTTACCAGGGCTTGCTTTGTGGTCCAGCATCTGCTAAATCCTGCAAAATGTTTCATGTGTACTTTAAAAGAATGTGTATTCTGCTGCTTTTGGAAGGAATGCTCTATGAATATCAGTGAAACCCACCCAGTCTCATGTCATTTAAGGTCTGTGTTTCCTTATTGTTTTTCTGTCTGGTTGATCTGTCCATTGATGAATGGGGTGTGACAATCCCCCACTACTGTTGTGTTAACTGTTGATTTCAGACAAATTCAATTGTAGTTGGAGTTCTTAATCCCTCTCAGTGATTAATAGAACAAGGAAATAAACAATTAGCAAGGATATAGTAGATAGAATTGAACACCACTATCAACCAACCTGACTTAACTGACATTTGTAGAACATTTTACCCAACAGTGGCAGAATACACATCTGCATACAGAACATTTACCAAGGTAAGTCATGCTGCTGCTTTTGCTGCTAAGTTGCTTCTGTCGTGTCCAACTCTGTGTGACCCCGTAGACAGCAGCCCACCAGGCTCCCCTGTCCCTGGGATTCTCCAGGCAAGAACACTGGAGTGGGTTGCCATTTCCTTTTCCATTGCATGAAAGTGAAAAGTGAAAGTGAAGTTGCTCAGTCGTGTCCGACTCTTAGCGACCCCATGGACTGCAGCCCACCAGGCTCCTCCGTCCATGGGATTTTCCAGGCAAGAGTACTGGAGTGGGGTGCCATTGCCTTCTCTGGTAAGTCATACTACAAGGTCATTAAAAAAAAATTAGAAAGGAAATGAAGTATTCTGAACTGAATGAAAATTGAGCACAATGGATCTAAATTTTTGAAAAGCCTCTGAAGCAATACTAAGAGGGAACTATAAAGTGCTAAATGTGTACATTGGACAAGGTGAAAGGTCATAAATCAATGACTCAGTTTCCACCTTAAGAAATTAGAAAAAGGAAAAAGTGAAACCCATTATAAATCAGAAGAAAGGAAATAATTGAGTTCAGCAAGGATTAAATGGAAGAAATAGAAAAAATAAAAACAAAAGTTGAGAAGGCCAGCATTACCCTGATACAAACCAGAGGTATAAAAGGTAAAACAGAGCAATACTGCTGTTGCTAAGTTGCTTCAGTTGTGTCCGACTCTGTGTGACCCCATAGACAGCAGCCCACCAGGCTCCCTCACTAGAATAGGTTTTGAAATTCTAAACAAAATTTTACCAAAATTATTCCTTCATTATATAAGTGAGATAATACATCAAGACTAAGTGGGTTTTCGGAGAATGCAATGGCAGCCCACTCCAGTACTCTTGCCTGGAAAATCCCATGGATGGAGGAGCCTGGTAGGCTGCAGTCCATGGGGTCTTGAAGAGTCGGACACGACTGAGTGACTTCACTTTCACCTTTCACTTTCATGCATTGGAAAAGGAAATGGCAACCCACTCTAGTGTTCTTGCCTGGAGAATCCCAGGGACAGGGGAGCCTGGTGGGCTGCCATCTATAGGGTTGCACAAAGTTGGACACGACTGAAGCGACTTAGCAGCAGCAGCAGCAGCAAGTGGGTTTTATTTCAGAAGTGCCAGGTTGGATTAACATTTGAAATTCAGTCAGTGGAAGCCACCACAGTGATAAACTAAAAAAGAATATGGTATCTAAGTAGATGTAGAAAAAGTACCTGACAAAGTTCAACATCTGTGAAAACAAATTTCTTTATTCAGATAATAATAAGTGCAAAACCAAGAGCTAGCATCATACTTAATGGGAACAGATGAACCATCTTCCCTCTAACATCAAGAACAAGAAAAGGATGACTTCTATTACTTTCATTCAGTAATGTACTGGAGGCCCTAGCTGATACTATAAGCCAAGAAAGTAAAATGACATCCTGTTTGGGAAAGAAGAAGTTTAATTCCCCTTATTCATACATCATATGCTCATCTATGTAGAAAATCATAAGTAATCTACAAAAAGAGCTATTAGAACTAAAAAGTGAATTTAGCAAGGACATTGTATACAAGATCAAAATACAAAAATCAAATTATAGGCATATACTAAAAACACAAATTGAAATTTAAAAAGCAGTACTTACAATAGCATTAGAAATATGAGATATGAATACAACTAACAAAATGTGTACAATATTGTACCTATACTCCGAAATCTGTAAAACATTGCTGAGAGAAACAAAAAGGACAAAAATAATGGAGAAATATATCCGATTTGTTGGTTAGAAGACTCAATATAGTTAAGATATCAGGTCTCTCTAAATTGGTCTGTACATTCAACACAATCCCTACCAGTATCTCAGCAGACAACTGTCTTTTTTGGTAGAATTTGACAGACTGATTTTAAAATTCATATGGTGATGCAAAAGACCTAAAATAGCCAAAAAATTCTTATAAAGGAAGTATAAATTTGGAGAACTTACTACATAATTTCATGTTTTTCTTTAGTGTTAGTAAAGTCTAGATGACCTCACTTATACAATAATCTGAAATAGACACAATTTTATGGTGTAAGAAATCAGCATTTGCCTCAGTGAGTGGATTAGCTGAGAGGGAACATAAAGGAAATTTCTCATTTGATGGAAATGTTGTGTATTCTGATATGGTTATGCATTTCTTAATACTCATCAAACAATATCATTTAAAACTCTGCACTTCAGTATGGGTTAATTATATCACAAGAGGAACTCCCTGGCAGTCCAGTGGTTAGGACTCTGGGCTTCCACCTCAGGGACCACAGTTTTGATCCCTGTCAGGGAACTAAGATCCCACATGCTGCATGGTGCAGCCAAAGGAAAATATATATATATATATACCACAAGGAAAGAAACAAGACAAGAAGAAAATCATATTATAAATTTAAAAAATTTATCATTAGAAATGAAACTTATACTAAAAGAACAGACTATGAAAGGTGCAACTTTCTTAGTATTTTCAAATAATAGTTCATAGTGTTCTGAGGTTCTGATCTCTTAGAAAATGATCTTCATAAGTAATTATAAAACATTATTTGGAAAAGCTTCTCTATTATCTGTATTTGTTGGATATTTCCTCCTTTTTAGAACGTATACTTACGTGGAAACTTAGTCTCCTTCCTTTAGTTAGTAGCAGAGGTTTCTTGTCCAGCTTTCTTGGATCACATGTGAATACAAAAAACAAAGCTGTTGGTTGTGTCCTGTTTTCAGAATTTCAGACTTCCCTGAGTTAACCAGGCCAGGTTAAAAATGTAAAAATGTAATTTTTACATTTATAATTTTACTGTGATGATCACATTAAGAGTTATGTTAAAATGTAAATTTCAGTTCAGTTCAGTCACTTGGTTGTGTCTGACTCTTTCCAACGCCATGGACTGCAGCATGCTAGGCTTCCCTGTCCCTCATCAACTCCCAGAGGCTACTCAAACTCATGTCCATCACAGTGCTGCCTGAAAACTTGAAATTCCCGGCCAGTGGG
This sequence comes from Bos indicus x Bos taurus, assembly GCF_003369695.1. Taxonomy (NCBI): domain Eukaryota; kingdom Metazoa; phylum Chordata; class Mammalia; order Artiodactyla; family Bovidae; genus Bos; species Bos indicus x Bos taurus. The sequence goes on from NC_040082.1 coordinate 48,580,010, forward strand.
CAGAAGTGTATGTTCAATGTGGAAGAAGAAAAAAAGACCCATGTCCCTCTCAACACAAGTGGTTTTGCCCCAGAAGCTATCTGTGACCAATTGCCTGAAACCCAGGAAGAATGCTGCTGTCCTCAACCAGATCTATGAGGAAAGAGGATCTAATGACTGGTTTGACATAGATAAAAATCTGCCTGCCAAGCTGAGCAGGTTAAAAATGAATGTGACTTCTCTGGGTACAGCCCGCAAATGCCTCCACTGGAGGAAAAGTCAGGGCCAGGGCTCCAGCTGCAGTCTATCGGAGGCCAGAGATGCCACACCTTGAGTAAGATGGGCCAGTTCACCTACTCTAGGCACCAAGGGGTGATAGTAAGGGATCTCCTGGTGGTGAGGGGACAGCAGGACCAGCACAAGCTGAGTCGCCAAGTGACAAAGCCAGCCCAGTAAGAACCATGTGGCTACAGCAGCTACGACAGGTGCATAGGCCATGTGCTTCTTGCAACTTGGTAACTCATCTCACTGAGAAGTTGAAACTCAGGAGCCTCTACCTCTCTCCTTGCTTCATGAGAGCACCAAGTACACCATTGATCCACAGAAAGGCTTGCTGTTTTCTAGTGTGAAAGTCCATGAGAACTTCATGTAGGAAATTCACATCAACTCCACAGGAAACGTGGGGCAGCCTCCAGAATTGGGTGGCTTAGTTTTTCTCTGATCACCTGACAGACACTACCACTGAATTGAATGGAATAAAGAGCTAGAACTCGAAAAATAACATGTGACAGCTACATCTGTGTGCAAAGACCATCTCTGTGACCACCCAATGGAAACCCTAGGAGGAGCTGCTGTGCCCTCAGCCTGGCCATCTGCCGCATCATTTGACTGTGGCCCAGCCTGAGTACTAGCACTAGGTCTCAGAGTAGTGGGACCCATTCACCTCACTGTTCCCCTTGTCACTATTGAAATTGCCATATGAACAATTATTACCAGTTTCATTTATGTGCCTGTCGATGTGGCAATATGTAGTCTTTGTACCTGATGCTAGACAGTGCTTTCCCAAGTGAAATTCTTGTGTAATTTTTATAATTTTACTGTGATGATCACATTAAGAGTTATATTAAAATGTAAATTTCAGTTCAGTTCAGTCACTCGGTTGTGTCTGACTCTTTGCAACTCCATGGACTCGAGCATGCTAGGCTTCCCTGTCCCTCACTAACTCCCAGAGCCTACTCAAACTCATATCCATCACGTTGGTGATGCCATCCAACCATCTTATCCTCTGTTGTCCCCTTCTCCTCCCGCCTTCGATCTTTCCCAGCATCAGGGTCTTTTCCAGGAGTCAGTTCTTTGCATCAGGTGGCCAAAGTATTGGAGTTTCAGCTTCAACATCAGTCTTTCCAATGAATATTCAGGACTGATTTCCTTTAGGATGAACTAGTTGGATCTCCTTGCTGTCTAAGGAACCCTCAAGAGTCTTCTCCAACACCATAGTTCAAAAGCATCAATTCTTTGATGCTCAGCTTTCTTTATAGACCAACTCTTACATCCATGCATGACTACTGGAAAAACCATAGCTTTAACTAGATGGACCTTTGTTAGTAAAGTAATGTCTTTGCTTTTTAATGAGCTGTCTAGGTTTGTCATAGCTTTTCTTCCAAGGAGCAAGCGTCTTTTAATTTCATGGCTGCAGTACAATCTGCAGTGATTTTCGAGCCCCCCAAAATAAAGTCTGTAATTGTTTCCATTGTTTCCCCATCTATTTGCCATGAAGTGATGGGACCAGATGCCATGATCTTCGTTTTCTGAATGTTGAGTTTTAAGTCAACTTTTTCACTCTCCTCTTCCACTTTCATTAAGAGGCTCTTGTTCTTTGCTTTCTGCCATAAGGGTGGTGTCATCTGCATATCTGAGGTTATTGATATTTCTCCTGGCAATCTTGATTCCAGCTTGTGCTTCATCCAGCCCAGATTTGGATCTTAATAAATTTGGAGCCTAATAAAATGAAGCACTTAGAAATTTGATGTTCTGCACCTAACCTAGAAAGATAAAAATGCTTATTTCCTTGTGATAAATCTAAATTCCCTTCTAACCATCTGTGATACATTAGCTCCATGCTCTGAGGCACACTCTGTGGTGTCTGAGACCCTCATAAACAACTTAGGGGGGTTGTGTGTTTGTAGGTTGTGTGGTGGGGTAGGGAGTGTCATGATTAATGATGATGAAACGTTCCCATTCTTTCCCACTAGCTGCTTTATTTTTTCCTTTTGCACTCATTGCCTAACCTTTCCCTACACTTGTCATTTTTCTGTAGATGCTGTGTGACAGCCTCATGAATCATCCCTTCATTGTATGGCTGTATGATCTGTTTGCCCTACAATGAATCATCAAGTCAAGCACTGTAGAATGGGGCTTCCTTCCATAAGATCTCCACTCAGCAGGGAGAATTCATTGAGTTCAAAGGTTTCTTCTGAGATGAGTAAATTCCATAGACTTAGTCCTTAATTTGTTCCTTGGTCTACCCATGTGATGATCCACCTCTGCGTAACTGCCAGATATCAGACACTTTCAAGCTCATCCAGTTCTGTGTACATAGGATGGGCTTAGTTTCTCTAGCATTCAAAAAACATTGTTTTCTGGAAAACAATCTCATTGTCAAACACTTTGAGAGTGGGGCTGTCTTCTGCAGAATGGATGAAGTTAACTCAGGACATGCATCGATGTTTATATCTATCAATCTGGGTTCAGCTCATTTCCACTGGCTGGAGAGTGAGCTGAGTGCTACCTGAAGATATGGGGTGGGGGTGGGGGAGGGAGTTTCTTTTCCAAACCTGATAAAACTAAGTTTTTCAAGTCTCAGTTTTTTTTTTTTTTTAAGTCTTAGCAATATTTATTTTTATTTTTTACTTTTTATTTTATTTTTTTATTTTTATTTTTTTAATTTTATTTTATTTAACTTTACAATATTGTATTGGTTTTGCCATATATCAAAATGAATCTGCCACAGGTATACATGTGTTCCCCATCCTGAACCCTCCTCTCTCCTCCCTCCGCATACCATCCCTCTGGGTCGTCCCAGGGCACCAGCCCCAAGCATCCAGTATCGTGCATCGAACCTGGACTGGAGACTCATTTCATATATGATATTATACATATCTCAGGTTTTCTAAGACCTTAACCCTCTACTTAACTATGGATGGAGGTTCAAGACATTGTACAGGAGACAGGGCTCAAGACCATCCTCATGGAAAAGAAATGCAAAAAAACAAAATGGCTGTCTGAAGAGGCCTTACAAATAGCTGTGAAAAGAAGAGAAGTCAAAAACAAAGGAGAAAAGGAAAGATATAAGTATCTGAATGCAGAGTTCCAAAGAATAGCAAGGAGAGATAAGAAAGCCTTCCTCAGCTATCAGTGCAAAGAAATAGAGGAAAACAACAGAATGGGAAAGACTAGAGATCTCTTCAAGAAAATCAGAGATACCAAGGGAATATTTCATGCAAATATGGGCTCGATAAAGGACAGAAATAGTATGGACCTAACAGAAGCAGAAGATATTAGGAAGAGGTAGCAAGAATACACAGAACTGTACAAAAAAGATCTTCATGACCCAGATAATCACCATGGTGTGATCACTCACCTAGAGCCAGACGTCCTGGAATGTGAAGTCAGTGGGCCTTAGAAAGCATCTCTACAAACAAAGCTTGTGGAGGTGATGGAATTCCAGTTGAGCTATATCAAATCCTGAAAGATAATGCTGTGAAAGTGCTGCACTCAATATGCCAGCAAATTTGGAAAACTCAGCAGTGGCCACAGGACTGGAAAAGGTCAGTTTTCATTCCGATCCCAAAGAAAGGCAATGCCAAAGAATGCTCAAACTACCACACAATTGCACTCATCTCACATGCTAGTAAAGTAATGCTCAAAATTCTCCAAGCCAGGCTTCAGCAGTACATGAACCGTGAACTTCCAGATGTTCAAGCTGGTTTTAGAAAAGGCAGAGGAACCAGAGATCAAATTGCCAACATTCGCTGGATCATGGAAAAAGCAAGAGAGTTCCAGAGCTCTATTTCTGCTTTATTGACTATGCCAAAGCCTTTGACTGTGTGGATCACAATAAACTGTGGAAAATTCTGCAAGAGATGGGAATACCAGACCACCTGACCTGCCTCTTGAGAAACCTATATGCAGGTCAGGAAGCAACAGTTAGAACTGGACATGGAACAACAGACTGGTTCCAAATAGAAAAAGGAGTACGTCAAGGCTGTATATTGTCACCCTGATTATTTAACTTGTATGCAGAGTACGTTATGACAAATGCTGGACTGGAAGAAACACAAGCTGGAATCAAGATTGCCAGGAGAAATATCAATAACCTCAGATATGCAGATGACACCACCCTTAAGGCAGAAAGTGAAGAGGAACTAAAAAGCCTCTTGATCAAAGTGAAAGAGGAGAGTGAAAAAGTTGGCTTAAAGCTCACCATTCAGAAAACGAAGATCATGGCATCCAGTCCCATCACTTCATAGGAAATAGATGGGGAAACAGTGTCAGACTTTATTTTGGGGGGCTCCAAAATCACTGCAGATGCTGATTGCAGCCATGAAATTAAAAGACGCTTACTGCTTGGAAAAAAAGTTATGACCAACCTAGATAGCATATTGAAAAGCAGAGACATTACTTTGCCAACAAAGGTCCATCTAGTCAAGGCTGTGGTTTTTCCTGTGGTCATGTATGGATGTGAGAGTTGGACTGTGAAGAAGGCTGAGCGCTGAAGAATTGATGCTTTTGAACTGTGGTGTTGGAGAAGACTCTTGAGAGTCCCTTGGACTGCAAGGAGATCCAACCAGTCCATCCTAAAGGAGATCAGTCCTGGGTGTTCATTGGAAGGACTGATGCTGAGTCTGAAACGCCGATACTTTGGCCACCTCATGCGAAGAGTTGACTCATTGGAAAAGACCCTGATGCTGGGAGGGATTGGGGGCAGGAGGAGAAGGGGACAACAGAGGATGAGATGGCTGGATGGCAACACCAACTCGACGGACATGAGTTTGAGTGAACTCTGGGAGTTGGTGATGGACAGGGAGGCCTGGCGTGCTGCGATTCATGGGGTCGCAAAGAGTCGGACATGACTGAGCAACTGAACTGAACTGAACCCTCAACTTTCCTCTGATCTTCCACTCACTAAAAACAGCTAGAGATTCTGTGTTTCCTGCTGCTCCAGAGCCTATTGCATGGAGAGAGGAAAGGGTAATTTGTGGTCCACTGTACATTTTAAGATCACTATAAGAAGTTGAGAGCAATGCTTATTTTCCCAACCTGTGTGTGTATGGGCTTAATTGCTCAGTCATGTCTAACTCTTTGTGACTCCATGGACTGTAGCCTATCAGGCTCCTCTGTCCATGGATTTCTCCAGGCAAAAATACTGAAGTGGGTGGCCTTTCCCTTCTCCAGGGCATCTTCCTGACCCGGAGATTGAACCCAGGTCTCCCACATTTACGGCAGATTCTTTAACCTCTGAGCTATCAGGGAATTTGTAGCCTACATCAGGAATATAAGGAGCTCTGGGAGTACAGGTGGAAGCTTTTCCCCACCCAAGTATTCGTGGTCATGGAGAATTCCTCTTTAGCATTCTAAACTTAGGACTCCCAAACTCCAGTTCCATTTTGGGAGCATGTGAAGTTTGTTGCCTATTATTCCTGGAGGTTCTGTAGGAAATGTTGGCCCTTTTTGATGCCTGTGTAACCCCAGCCATTCCAATCATGGTAATATACAGTTCAAAATAATGATGGAACAGGGGGAGAGCTAAGTCCAGCTCTTGGGCATGGAATTAATGGGTTTTCTTATTTTTCAAAGCTTCTGAATTTTTTTTTATAAAGGTAGTATTATAATAAGTGTTAAGCAGGGTATTTTCAGAGAGGTCATTGGAGCAACTTGAGATGGTAGTGGGTACGATGCCACCATCACTGGCCTTCCCTAACTCTCATCAGCTTCAAGAAATTAAGCCAGCTCTCAATCAGAGAGAAAAACTGAATGCTTGCTTTTCTCTAAGCTCCAGTTCTTGGGATACTCTAAATGTCACAAATGCAGCAGAGACAAAGGACACCATTCTCCTTTTAGAATAAATATATTTGAGACTATGAAAAACTGAGCACAATCTCTTCAGTAGTGAGAGAACCAGCGAATTTTCTCTGATTGTATAGAAACATTTGAGAGAAATTTTGCAGGCAACAGAAGGGGAATAGAGAAGGACTTTATGACTGAAGAAATATCCTCCCCCAGAGACAGATCCTGGGGCAGGTATGAGAATGGTCTGTTGGACCTGGCATCCTTGGTCCAGGCTCCCTGACAAGGTTCAAACACAGTAGCTCATTCTGGAAGCTCACAATTTTCATGAGTTTTATGATTCTGTGACTTGCCTATTGTTTAGAGCATTTAGCAATCTAAGAGTCTACTTGAAGGGGTCAGGCTGTGTTCCTCATCCTTTTTTCCACAGTGATGTAGGGATCTTTGTAATCACAGGAAAATATCTCTTTGAACTCAGCCTGGGCCTTGAGTTACTCAGGCAGACTTTCTTTCCTTGATTAGTTCTGTACCTAATCTCAGTTTTTCTTTAGGATCTAGCCAGTGGCTGACTTTTCTTCTGAGTTTCAATATCCCCTTTGCACATAGATGCAGTTCTGATTTCTAGTGAATCTGAGCTCTGCACAGAAGTTGACAGTGCCCTGGTTTTGTACCATGAATCTGTCTTGTATTCAGTGGATAAAACCACTGGATCACATGTCTAGTCCTGTTTTCTAAGCACTCTTTTGTCAGCCTTATGGAAGGTAGTAGGATGACATGTTTCTAGAAGTCCCTGCTATAAGACTGTCCTGCGTAGAGGCTGTCCTCTTTGAGGTCTCCAATTCTGCATTCCCTTTTTGCTTTTCTCTAGCTAAGGGTTTCCTATGGTACTTAGGATCTTCTCTCTCTTAAGTTGGTGATAGATTCTTGTCCTGTTTGATCCCCTCCCCAGCCTGAGCCAATGAGCAAAACCTTAGGGGGATGACCACGTGGCCATCTGGCCCTCTTCACCCACAGGTAAGCATGCAGGAGATGAAATTTTTCTTCTCCTTGATCTGCTTAAGGGTTTCCTCTAAGGGGCTTGTGGCTTTAGCTATATAGTCAGCCTTTGAAATATAGATGGCTGAAGAGGGAAAGGTCTCTTCAGAAGTGTGGGGTCAGGTGAGGAGTTAGGGTACATAGGCAAAAGGGGTCTAGTTGTGAAATAGGGTCCAGAATCTGAGTGTTTTGGGGGGTAGGAAGGAAAAGGGAAGAGGCGTGTGAAAGAAGGTCCATCGATATTGTTGGATTCAGCGTGAAATGGAACTCTGATGGAAGTTGGGCACCCAGTGTTGATGATGAAAACAAGGAAACCAAGAGGGTAGTTCGGTCCAGTGGGAAGTTGGAGGCCGGAGAGAGTGATGACTCATGAGTCCCAGAGGAGACAGAGTCAGAACAGCACTTCTCCCAGATACTTCTGCAACAGAGTATCTCCTTCTGCGGTTGCTCTCTTACACTCCTCAGGGCAAGGTCTTGCTCTGACTGCTCTAAAAAGCTACATCAAAAGAGCTGGTGCAGGTGCCTGTAAGAGACAAGAGGTAAAAATAGCATCCAAGAGCAGAATGGGGACAGGCTGGCAGAGCAGACCTGGCAAATGGCATGTATGTCCACATTTCCTGGTACCCTTATCTCAACCCAAGGTTTCCTTTCACTCTCCATTCTCCATATGTCCCCTTTTTGTGCCATCCCGACTCTTATGGGGTCCTGGAATTTCCAGAAACAAGCCAGGAAGAAGGATATATGGAACAATAAGAGATTAATTTTTTCCAAAGAGAAAATTGGTGCCTTTAAGGGAAGCGCTCAAGTTAGGAAAATAGCCTATTGGTTGAAAGAAGAAGCAAGGGATCTTATAGGAAGCTTTGTAGAATGTTCAACTGAGAAAAGACTATTTCAAAATTTGCCAAGAGCCCCAGAAATTAAGACATAATGTCAAAAAGTCAATGAGAAAATCATAAGGCAGACAAAGGTGCAGTGCTGTGTCATTTACAAAGTGCTTCCATGCACATTGATCCCAACTGACAATCACAGCATTCCTGTGAGGGTGGCAAGCCAGATGCTCTCTCAAGGAATGAGGCTGAATATCATGAAAGTTAACAACTTGTGCAAAGTCAGGTCCCAAAATGTTGCCTCCAAAACAACCTATACTGCTTCTGCCATCTCACAGCACCTCCCATGGGCGCAACCCACTGCCCAGCTCCACTGAAATTCATGTGGAAGAGACAGAAGGGATTAGAAGTGTGTCAGTTTCTGATTTACTGTCAGTGTGCTCTCCTCAGGGGGGCTATCCTTTTTGAAGGCTGGCTTTAGGAACTGATGTCCCAACAATTGTGGACCTGAGATCTCATGAAAGGAGCAAAAAGATATCCACCGGAGAGGCCTGGGTTGAATAGCAAAACCTGAGCTTTTTAAGTTCCCACTTTCTCCTCCTGCCACTGAGTTGATGTGAAAAACAAGGGAAAAAATGAAGAAGGGTATCCATTTCTTATACTTCCAATTCTAAGCAAGCAGCAGACATTCGTTAATGAGTACAGTGACATTCTATATTGATAAAATTGAAATCTGTACTGTTTCCATATTGAAAGGAGGAGAAAGAGATCTTATAAGAAGCTTTGCAGAATGTTCAGCTGAGAAAGACTATTTCACAATTTGCCCTGAGAGCCCCAGGAATTAAGACTTAATGTCAAAAGGTTAGTGAGAAAATCATAAGGCAGACATAGATACAGTGCATATTTGCATACATAAGGCAGACACAGGTGTGTGTTTTCAACTGATTCTTCTATGTCAAACTCAAAGAATGACTTACTGCCTTTGTCCTCAGTTGATATTTCAGAGAGTAGTCCACTGTAAAGGGGCACAGAAACTCACATTTTCTGGAATGTGTATGCTCCATTCTGTAGGATTCTGCTTCATGAGTAGAATCTGTATTAGAGGCTTTTAGAGGCTCAACATTGCTCTCTTAAGTCAGCCCCAAAACAAGGGAGAGGCTTGGCCAGCTAACACTTATAATAGGAAGGCAGCTGCTGAATAAGTATTGAAGGACTGTTCTCTTCAGGTGCCCTGAACTCTCTTTAGGAACCAGTCCATGGTCCATGAATCACAGTTACCACATCTAAGCAGATGGTCTGTGAACTTTGGTTAGAAACCCTAGTCTCCACTATATCTGTTGTCCACCCAACCAGTCTTGTTAGTCAAATGATATATATTAATCTCTCCTGAGAACTCCCATTCCTGTTATCTCTCCATTCCAATAATTGATTTAGAATAGTGGGAATAGGAAAAGGAAAAATAAGAGTCAAGTCAGTCTCTATTGTGGACTGAGCCTAGAGTTCCCTTATCTGACAAATGCCTATTTTTTTTCAAACATTGATAATTATGTACACCACTGGCTGCAGTATCAAGGCAGAAAGGAGACCCCAACTTTGTGCAAAAGTAAAGGATGGAACCAATGCACCAGGACTCAATAAATTTCAGAAGCAACCAGCCAAATTTTCTATCACTTAAAATGTACTTATACCCCAGGAAGCTGAACACAGAGAATACCCACTCTGGTCTGGACTTCCAGACCTGCTTCACAGAGCTACAGAACAATCACAAAGGGTTCTGGAGCGTGGGAGAAGGGAAAATGAGGAAGGTGAACCCATCCTCATCTACTACCCAGCCTAGCAGGTCTCATCATGACCCCCTATATCATCCTGGTTTTTCCATTCACTGCCAACAAGTTTTCAGCATATTATATATATGATATTGATTTATATAAATTTCATGTAAATGAATATATAATTGGTTGATTTTGCCAGGAACACTTTTATGCCTTTCATGTGTACTTATGTAATTCTTAATTATAATTCTGTGATTTAAATACTATTATTGTCTCCTTGTTAAATAAAAGGAAACTAGGGAGCATATAATATATGTTATTTGCCAAGGCTACACTGATAGCAAATAGCAGAGCCAGCATCCAAGCTAGGAACTTTGGCTCCAGTCACATTCTTTACCACCAAACTGTGTCATGTAAAATATCATGGTCGTATGGATCAACAGTCCAAATCAGTACCATCGGATGATCACTTATCTCCATTTAGCACTTTGCACAGCAATTTCAACTGTACTCCTGGTACCTTTCACTTGTGGCTCAGAGCAGTGTGCAAAGGCGTGAGACTCTGAGAGGAGGGACTTGCCCTAGGGTCGCAAATGTTAAAGTGCAGAGACAGATTTGAATCCACAACAAATTAGGATGTATTGCTTTCTTCTGCATTTCTCAGAAGACCCAGAGGAAACTGAGGCCAGGAGAGGTTAAATGAGTAGCAGTGTCCTATCTCCAGCTGGTCCAGCTTGTTACTCTACATGTGGTTGTTGCTATACTTGTACAAAGTCCTAGTTAGTCCTTTTCTCTGTATTGAATGTTTGGTTGAAACTTGACCCTTCAGACTCCTTGCGGGGAGTCAGGATTCTTGACCGCACTCATGCAGGAGATAGGAGAGTTCTTTTCTTAGACCAGACAGGTGCTATGTGAAAATAAGAAGAGAATTAGGGAGATGAATAAGGCAGAGGGTGAGCAGGGCAGAGGCTTTCTGTGAATCAGGGGATTTGGTAGCAGTGACTTGTGAACCCATTACCTGTCCTTAGAGCCCACAGTAACCTTTGGAGAAGAGTTATGGGCTTAAGTGTTTCCATCAGCACAGCTGGGTTCAAATCATAGCTCTGCAAGTCACTGGGTGTATACCCTGAATAGATCATTCAATCTTTCAGGGTCCAGCTTTCTTAATTTGTAAAATAGTGTTGATAGTGTGACTACTCCCAAAATGACAGTTTTATTAAATTAGGTCAACTGTTATTTACCTTATAAGTGGCAAAAAAGTTGCCTTCAATACATTTAATTTCTCTTCCCTTATATCCTGTCTTTCTTGATACTCCCCCCTTGATACTGATCTAGGGTAAGTATTAATGAGATATTACTTCTTTGCAAAAGAAAAATGAAAAATAGTGTTTTTTTCCCTAAGACCAGTTTATTTGTGTATGACTCAAAAAAAAAAAAAAAGCTGTACATATTTAATATATACAACTGGATGAATTTGGAGATAATAGAAATGCTTTCTTTGAATGGCTTTGTAGTGTTGGGTTGTTTTATCAATCTTGCATGACTGGCAATAAGAACTAACTTAGGTGTATTCAACAGAGAGAAAAAAACATTGGATATATAGGCAGAATGACTGTGAAAGAGAATAAAAATGTGTTATGTACTGATGAGCAAGTTTAGGAATGACAGAAACCTTGTCGGTGGAAATAATGCAAACCAGAAGACAGTGGAGTAACTTCTTTACATTACTAAAAAAAAAGAAAACTGTCCATATAGAATTCTTGGCCCATTAGAAATATATTTTAAAAACAAAGGTTAAATGAAAATGTCTTCAGAACTACAAAAGCTGAAATAATTTATCACCAACAGATGTGCACTGCAAAAGAGTTTAAAGAAAGTCCTGAAAGCAGAATATAAAATGACAAATGTGGAGCAGTAGGCTAAAAGATAGTATTTGGAGGGTAGCCACGAGAGTGGGAAGCTGAAGGTGAATTGAGACAAAGATCCTTGAAACTGAGCAGAAAGATAAGGATTCAGATTCACTTTCAACAACACTGATATTAGTAATGCTAGTATTATTAATATCAAATACTACTGAATGCTGGCTCTGATGCCAGGCAGTATGCAGAAAGATTGACATTTATTATTTAAGTCTATAAAATAAATATTTGCATTATTTCCATCAACAAGTTTTCTGTCATTCCTAAACTAGCCCAGTATACCCATTTCACCCAAAGTAAGCTAATGTTAGAAAGAAGGATAGTGTTAACACCTCATATCTAGGCTTTACAATCAAACAGACTTGTCATCAAATCCCAGTTCATTTATTTTCTATCTTTATGACTTTGGGTAAATTATGTCATGTCTCTGAATTTCAGTGTCTTCATTTGTAAAATCACCTGCAATGTGGGAGACCTGGGTTCACTACCTGGACTGGGAAGATCCCGTGGAGAAGGGAAAGACTACCCACTCCCGTATTCTGGCCTGGAGAATTCCATGGACCGCATAGTCCATGGGGTCGCAAAGAGTCAGGCATGACTGAGCTACTTTCACTATCACTATTTGTAAAATGGGGATAGTATTAATTTTATAGACATTACGAAGACTTAAATAATAAATGTTAATCTCTTTGCATAGTGCCTGGCATCAGAGCCAGCATTCAGTAGTATTTGATATTATTAATAATACTAGCATTACTAATATCAGTGTTGGTGAAAATAAATCTGAATCCTTATCTTTCTGCTTAGTTTCAATGATCTTTGTCTCATGTCTCAGTTCACCTTCGGCTTCCCACTCTTGTGGCTACCCTCTAAATACTATCTTTTACCCTACTGCTCCACATTTGTTATTTTATATTGTGACATTACATTTCTTGAGTACATCTTCCCAACTTTGCACATGTCACAGTAACCTACTTTCATCATACTTGCTCTTCAATTTAAATTCTAAGACATTATTTCTACCTTATCTAGCAGATGGCCTACTTTGATTCTTCCAGAAAAAAACAGGTATTCATGAATGGAATTCATTCATGTTGCATCTTCTAACACACAAAATTGTCTGCAAACAAATCATTTTATTTTTCTCTCCAATCTCAGAATTATCCAAGGGTAATCTTGCATCTCTTCCCAAATTTTTTTCAAAGGTGGTCTAGAACTCCTTTCTACAACTTTACTATTGACTAGTCATTTCAGTACATCATATCACCATACTCTGTTTCATGGCAATTACATATCTCTCTTTTTGTATCACATGTAAGAATCTATTTTCCAAATCTGGTAGACACTAACCTTAAATTAATGCAACCCTGAGAAGAGTCTTTCAGTGTGATAGCACATTCATTCCATTATCACTCTTTTCCATCCCACCACTCTTTGGTTTTCCTTTTTCCTCTCTGGTCATTTCCTCTCAGCTCCCCTAGAAATTATTCTTCCTTCCTTCATCTGTCCCAGAAGGGTTATTTAACGTTTGCTAGGCTCTGACTTTCAGTCCTTTTCTGTCAAGGGGCAGCCTTAGTCCAAGATCAGAGAGCAGGCCAATGTGTTCACGCTTTCTGTCCCTCCCCCACTTCCCACATCCCTCCTGGTCTTGGGAAGTAGTAGCTCTCCCCTGTTGCTAGCCAGAGGATGCTTCACCCCCAGGGATGTCTCTCTTGGATCAGCTGTGTCAGTCAGTTTCAACTAAGTTATGTTGCAGATAAACACCTCCCCCCAAAATCTTAGTGATTTGCAACAAAGAGTTTCTTATTCCATTTACATACCTAGAGTGCCTCAGCTCCAGGATGCAGGTTGATGGGTTATCTGGGATATTGCTCGTCTTAGAGGGAAGGAAAAAAAAGAGAAAGTGGTAAAAGATGATTCTTAAAGACCTTCTTCAAAGGAGCACATAATTCACATCCATTAGCTGAAATAAGCATATGTTCAGGTCTTAAATGGTACAAAACTCTAATTATCCCTCAGTGAGGGACTTCGTGTGGCAGACAGACTTGAAGACCGTCCCCGTTTATACCAACACCTATACGGTCATCCTTTGTGCAATTCCCTGGAGTGTGGTCACAGGATCTGTGACTTGCCTCTAACAGAGACCATGGCAAAGGTGACAGGGTGTCGCTGCTGTTATTATGTAACAAAGATGAAAATCTCGTACTAGTAGAAGTTCTTCCTTGTTAATTTTGATGAAGTACTCTGCTCATGTTGAGAGCTGCACTGTGGAGAGTGTGCCACATGACAGGGAACTGAGTGAGGGTCTACCTGACAGCCAACAAGGAAGAAAACTGGTGAAAAAATGAATTGGAAGTACAAGTAAGCTTGGAAGTACATCCTTGTCTAATTGAACATTCAATGAACCCCAGCCTTGACTGACAACTTCATTACAATCTATGAGAAACACTGAAGCAAAGGATCCAGTTAAATTGTTCCTGGACTTCTGAGCTACAAAATCTATGAAATAGCAAACCTGTATTTTTTTTTAATCATGAGTTTTGGGTAATTTTTAATGTAATAATAGTCATAGCAATGTTCAAAGGCTCTGATAAGATAGAAAATATTTTTGAAAAATAATTAAATTTGCCTGGTCCACTTGTATGGCCACAAGTATTACCTCCTTTAACTTAGCATGCAAAATATCCTCACCCCTTCCCAAAAGGAGGCAACCAAAATTTCCATCATTTTGGCCTAAGGCTGAAGGTTCAAGATTTCATCATAGTTTCTATGTAAGTTTCAGATATACCTTCTCTTAATTCAGAGACCTGTGAACTAAAAATTACAACTTACCTGCCTCCCAAATCCAGCATTCAATGAAAGAACAGAGACAGACCAGCCACAGTGAACATTTCCAATTTTGAAAGAGAAAGACTGGTTGGCTGTGGTTGTCTCTTACACTGATAGCCACTAATGAACAACTCCTAGAGTTTGCCTCATTTAGTCCCCTCCTCTTGAATTTAAACTGGTCTTGTGACTTGTTTAAATAGTAGAATACTACAGAAGTACATTTGAACTAATTCCTGTCCTAAGCCTTAAGAAGTCCTAACAGCTTCCAATTGTGTACTGCCAGGGCCCAGTTTCCAGCCACCATAAGGAAAATGTATGATTATCCTGAAACTACAATACTTTTAAGGAAACCTATGTGAGCCACCTGGAGAGGCCACATGGAGGAGAAGCAGAGTGCACCAAATGACAGCCTCACCTGAGATTCCAGCCAACAGCATAGACCAACTGCCACCATCGGGGACATTCCAAATCCGTTGAACCTCCAGTGAGCCATCGTGGATATTCTAGACCAGTTGAGCCTTATGATGACTGCAGCCACAGTTCACACCATACAGAGAAAAACTATTCAGGTGAGCCCAACTAATCCACAGAGTCGTGAGCAGCAATAAATGGTGGTTGCTGATTGCAGCCAGTGAGCAAGGCAGGTACACTGTCCCTGAGTACCTGGCCTAGTGGTTGTGTCTGTATGTGTACAGGGGCCCTAAGATGGGAGGCCCCAAAGCAGCAGCAGAAGTGGCGGTGGGCACAGCCCCAAGAGAGTACAGGGGGAACAGCTTTCAAATGGGGCAGCACAGGACCTGGGTGGTAGGCTGTTGGCTTCCAGACCTCATCCCTAAGTGTTTGCAATGATTACCTCTTGGTTCTGAGCACTGGGACAGGTACTGCAGACGCCCAGCCTGTAAACTTTGTCAGTAAAATATTATAAAATAACATCATATATGTGGACATTGCAATAAAACATATCAGAAAGTTATTAGTATTATTCTGGTTTTGGAAATTGCTGAGTCATTACAAGCAAGTACCCATAGGCTTAAAGATAGAAATTAAATTTAAAGATCACACAATTTAACAGAAAAAAGCACTATTTTTATATGAAACTTTGCATAAATCAATTATTCAGAAGGCACCTTGAAAATTAATTTTTCCTTGTAGTTCATTAAATTGCCATTGCAGGCTTCCCTGGTGACTCAGATGGTAAAGAGTCTGCCTGCAATGCTGGAGACCCGGCTTCAATCCCTGGGTCGGGAAGATCCCCTGGAGAAGGAAACGGCAACCCACTCCAGTACTCTTGCCTGGAAAATTCCATGGACAGAGGAGCCTGGTAAGATACAGTCCATGGGGTCGCAAAGAGTCGGACACGACTGAGAGACTTCACTCAACCTTTCAATTCAGACAAGAAACTCACTTGTATAAAGAGTTAAATCTTTCCAGAAAAAGTGTTATGTCAGACTTAACAACTTTACATGAACTATCGTTTATCCTTCAAAATAGTTTATCAGAAATATGTTCCAGGGTTGTCACCACCAAAAAAAACTCATCACAGCTCCAGTAACAGTTCCAGTAGCAGAAAGATTCTTTTCAAAGTTAGATACTTTAAAAAATTAGGTATAATCTTACATTTACTAAAACTACCTCATATTGCTTTCAGTTATACCCATGTGAAAGTAAAGGTGCTAAAGCTATAAATTGTGATGACCTAATAAATTTGCAGAAAGGTAAGCCAAAAAAATCAATGATCAATCAAGAAGTCATAAGAGTACAGTATTTTATTCATTATTTTATATAAATTATGTCTAAATAGTTTTTACAACTTAAAAATTTATGTTCTTATATATCGCTATTACCTCTATTATATTTTCTAAGTAATAAATATTTTAAAGGTAAAATCTTTATATTTTAGAATTTTCAGTAATCTTCTCTTTGAGTTTTGAACAAGGGTATCCATGTTACCATTTTGCAATGGAACCTAAAATTATGTAATATATCACACACTATTTACTCAATTATTTTTATTTTGTAATAAAATTTTTCATTTATAGAGCATATATATTTTGTTTTAGTATTCTTTCAGTAGATTTATATGTTGATGCATTTTATAAAATTGCATACCTTTAAGAAAATCCTAAAATTTGATATTATGCCTAGAGCACACTGCGGTTGTATATCAGCTCTTCTTGAAGAAACATGAACAGTAATTCATATTATTTGAAGGAAAATAACAAGAATTCCTACTATCTGGGTTTTTTTTTTTAATTTAATTGGAGGATAATTTTTTTACAATATTGTATTGATTTCTGCCATACAACAATGTGAATCAGCCATAAGTATATCTGCTCCCTCTTGAACCTCCCTCCCACCTCCCACCCCATCCCACCCCTCTGGGTTATTGCAGAGCACCAGGTTGAACTCCCTGTGTCATACAGCAATTTTTTACTATCTGTTTTACATACGGTTATGTGTATGTTTCAGTGCTACGCTCTCAATTCGTCCCACCCTCTCTTTGTCCTGCTGTGTCCACAAGTCTGTTCTCTTAAGTGAGGTGAAAGTTGTTCAGTCGTGTCCAACTCTTTGCGACCCCATGGACTATACAGTCCATGGAATTCTCCAGGCCAGAGTACTGGAGGCTTTCCCTTCTCCAGGGGATCTTCCCAACCCAGGAATAAAACCCAGGTCTTCCGCATTGCAGGCTGATTCTTTACCAGCTGAGCCACAGGGGAAACCCAAGAATACTAGAGTGGGTAGCCTGTCCCTTCTCCAGCAGATTTTCCTGACCCAGGAATCAAACCAGGGTCTCCTTCATTGCAGGTGGATTCTTTACCAACTGAGCTATCAGGGAAGCCCTCTGTTCTCTTTATCTACATCTCTATTCCTGTCTTGCAAATAGTTTCATCAGTACCGTTTTTCTAGATTCCTAATATATATGTTAATGTACAGTAGCTGTTTTTCTCTGACTTCCTTCACTCTGTATAACAGGCTCTAGGTGCATCCACCTCACTAGAACTGACTCAAATGTGTTCCTTTTATGGCTGAGTAATATTCCATTGTATACATGTACCACATCATCTTTATCTTCATCTATCGATGGGCATCTACGTTGCTTCAATGTTCTGGCTATTTTAAATAGTGCTGAAGTGATCACTGGGTACATGTGTTTTTTTAAAGTATGGTTTTTTCAGGGTATGTGCCCAGTAGTGGGATTGCTGGATCATAGGGTAGTTTTATGCTTGGCTTACTCCTTGGAAGGAAAATTATGACCAACCTAGATAGCATATTCAAAAGCAGAGACATTACTTTGCCAACAAAGGTCCGTCTAGTCAAGGCTATGGTTTTTCCTGTGGTCATGTATGGATGTAAGAGTTGGACTGTGAAGAAGGCTGAGCGCCGAAGAATTGATGCTTTTGAACTGTGGTGTTGGAGAAGACTCTTGAGAGTCCCTTGGACTGCAAGGAGATCCAACCGGTCCATTCTAAAGGAGATCAGTCCTGGGATTTCTTTGGAAGGAATGATGCTAAAGCTGAAACTCCAGTACTTTGGCCACCTCATGCGAAGAGTTGACTCATTGGAAAAGGCTCTGATGCTGGGAGGGATTGGGAGCAAGAGGAGAAGGGGACGACAGAGGATGAGATGGCTGGATGGCATCACTGACTCGATGGATGTGACTCTGAGTGAACTCCGGGAGTTGGTGATGGACAGGGAGGCCTGGCGTGCTGCGATTCATGGGGTCGCAAAGAGTCAGACACGACTGAGCGACTGATCTCATCTGATCTGATCTGATCTTGCAAGGAATCTCTATCCTATTCTCCATAGTGGCGGAATTAATTTACATTCCACCAACACTGCAAGAGGGTTCTCTTTCTACATTTCCTCTCCAGTAGTTATTGTTACCCTGGTTTTGATCCTAGTACTCTAAGTCACTCTCTCATCACTGTTCTTGGAGATGTCCCCCAAATTTAGAACAGTTCTGTCAATTCTGCTGAATTACTTGAATGAGAATTTCTTCATTCTGTGTTGGGAAAAGGATTTAGGTAGCTGCAGCTATTAAGTGTATTGAAAGTGAAAGTGAAAGTGTTACTCAGTGGTGTCTGACTCTTTGCGACTCCATGGACTGTAGTCCACCTGGCTCCTCTGTCCATGGAATTCTCCAGGCAAGAATACTGGAGTGGGTGCCATGTCCTTCTCCAGGGGATCTTCCTGACCCAGGAATTGAACCCAGGTCTCCCACATTGCAGGCAGGTTTTTTACCATTCAAGCTACTTGGGAAGCCCATTAAATGTATTAAATGTTACTTAATATTGCATATTCTGTAGGGGCAGAGAAGATGACCTAGGATTGCCTATGGCTGAAAAGGTGGTTGTTAGAGAAAAGATTGGCCTGGGAGCTTAGTAAGAGTTAGTGAACATTAGTTGAGATTGTCAGAAATGAGATGGATTCTATGATAAAATAGCAACTATGTAAAGACTAAATCACCCAGTAATTTTAATAGGTTAATTTATAACTTCTTATAACTTCTTTGTGTTTATGGTGTCTTCCCCCATTATTAGCCAGAAATCTCTGTGAATCAGACCTGCTGATGCTGGCCTCTGAATATAGTGGCTATTGTGATACTGGCAGCCATATCCCAGGGATTGGGATCATGAGAGGATTTGTTTGACATTTCATTCAATTGGCAGACTCTGTAGAGAAAAGTCTACATAAGTTCTTAAGCTGCCATTGCCATTATTAAGATACTGGACTGAATGCTTTGAGAAACAAACATCAAAGCTCTCAAAAATTATAATAAGCATGTGACTTGAGGTTAAAGACTGGCAAGAAAAATTAAATAACAGTATAAGTGACCTGTTTGACAACTCTTTCTTCTACATTTTAATTAATTTTTAATATGTTTTGCTTTATTTTGAAAGTATTTATATGGGATAAACATTTTAAATGCATTTCTCTAGAATGCTTATTAACTCACTGTAATTTTTATATGTATTATTATAGATATATATGGTTTATCTCAGTTGAATGATTTCCTTTGTCCCAAATGTTCTTTCTTATGCTGAATCCCCTTAGATTTTAAATTCAAAGTCTGAATAGTGTTGCATGACATTTGACACATAAGTTCGATCTCTATGGAAAACTAAGCCAAGTATCATGGGCTCCATGATAAAATATCTAGTTCATAGCAAGAACCAAATTAAACATAATACGGAGTAATTTTTGTTTTCTCGTTATTGTGAAATTAAGATTATCATTTATGCAAATAATTCTCAAAGTATAGTGTTCATTATGAATACAAGTTTTACTCCAATCCAGTTGAATTTTTGGAGCTGGAATGTTTTCTAAGCTCTAGCTAATGGAAAGAAAGCTTGAAATATGGTAATATGGAGATGTTTTCTGAAAATATCAAGTGATAACTCTTTCTAGTTATGCTGAAGCCAACAAGTACCAAGATTTTGAACTCTGTTGTTCTCAGGTTCATTTAGACACACCAAACAGACAGTATGTATTGCACATATACTCTGCAGATTTTGTTGCGTGTAGGATTTCCTGAAATGAGCATGAGAGAAACAGAAGTTTCATAACTGCTTGATGTTTTTTGGCCCAATCTAACTGGAATGATGAAACTGTTATTCATTGAGTCTGGGATAATTGTTGGAGAAACAGGTTTTGGAGGGAAAATATAATGGTTTCATATATAATGTTCATCTTTTTATCTATGGGCTTCCCTCGTGGCTTAGAGTACAAAATCTGCCTGCAATGCAGGAGACCCAGGTTCAGTCCTTGGGTTGGAAAGATCCACTGGAGAAAGCAATGGCAACCCACTCTAGTATTCTTGCCTGAAGAATTTCATGGACAGAGGAGGCTAGCAGGCTACAGTCCATGGGGTCACAAAGAGTCGGAAACAACGAAGTGACTAACACTTGCACTTTCACACCTTTTTTATTGATACGTAAGAGTTTCTTAATGGTAGGCGAATATAGCTTTCACTTGATGCAAGTTGTAATTTTTACTGTTTTATGAGTTATTTTTAACATAACTAATTATAAATATTGTTAAATTTTAAATTTTTGATCATTATTGTATCTTTTATATTGATTGTATCTTTTATATCACAGATTTAAAATTTTTTTCCTCTTTATTTCCTTTAGTATATTTTAATCTTACTTATATAATATATAAAATTTTTGTATATGTTTGAGCTTTTTGTGTTCTTTTGAGAAGATAGTATATATAATCCAAGTCTGAAAATTTGGATATCAAGGGCCATTGGCACATCTCTGTATCATGCTTCCTCTAATTTGTCTGCATTGTTCATGATTTTCTGCCTCATTGAAGTCTGCTGTAATGCGTATATTGAAACATGCTTGAATTTCATCAGATGCAAACTGATTGTATCATTTCTATTTCTAATTTGCTCTAAATTAGATCATTCCATCTTTCATGCTTTCTGCCTTTAGCCTTTTTCCCTGATCGCATTGCATGCCTTTTTGGTCCTCAATATGGATCAGAAACGGAGAGCTGGGAAATGTATAAAAAGAAGTTTGAAACTGTGAAGAATTATGAGTCCAGAGGATAGTTCAGAAAGGTGAGGATCAGAAACATTCTCATTTGAGCCCAACATCCATTTTCATGCATGCTCAGAAGCATGTCATTGTCTTTGACCAGGTGACCTAAAAGAAGCCAAGTTCCACAATGTGGAACTTGTACAGTATGGTGTCTGAGGAGTGCATCTGGGAGTGATCTGACATATGCTGACTCATTCCCCCACTGCTCTCAGCACTGCAGTTCATTTTCTGCAGCTCCCTGCAAAATGAAAAGAATTAACAGCAGCTATGTAACTCTCAATGTAAATTTCCTCTAGGAAATACTAACAAAGATACAAAGATCTTTGTACTAACAAAGATAACCAAAGAAGTTCTCATCTGAGAATGTTTTCTATCCGAATTTTTGCATTTCTTATTGTGAAGAAATTTGAAATTTACTGATTATAGAGCAAAACTTAGAGAACAGAAGTTAGTCTTGTAGGTTCCTTCTCTGCACGACTGATGGAATACATAAAGATAAGAAGCTCTAGACTTAAATGGCTCCCTAGAATTGACTTGTACAGCACATGTCCATCATGCACAGTGAACACTGATCTCTAACTCTGAAGCCAGAATACATCCTAGAACAAAAATCTGTTTTTTGGAGGTGTATATGGTAGTTTGGACCCTTCCAGAGATAGATGTTATGCTTTCTGTTTGCTTGTATCCTAAATTAATGATTAGTAAAATTTGCCTTTAAGGTGCATAATTTCTCTGCTTTGACAATTTGACTTCTGTTGTAGTATAATGACTTTTGATTAGAACTGTATCATTCAACCAACTTTTACAGTGCTTCTGAAATTACTATAAAGTCTTACTCAGCTTCTCACTATTATCTTCTTTTCTTTCATATTTTTTTATCTCAACTCTTAAAAATTACTTGTTCTTGCCTTTTTCTTCTATATTTGATTCCTTAGGATAATCATTTATTTTGAAGGAAATTCTTCACTGTTGCTCCCCTAATGACTCAGACAGTAAAGAATTCACCTGTGATGTGGAAGACCTGAATTTGACCCCTGGATTGGGAAGATCCCCTGGAGGAGGGCATGGCAACCCACTCTAGCATTCTTGCCTGGAGAATCCCCATGAACAGAGGAGCCTGGTGGGCGACAGTCCATGGAGTCACAAAAAGTCAGACTTGACTGAGTGACTAAGCACT
Organism: Bos indicus x Bos taurus; assembly: GCF_003369695.1. NCBI lineage: Eukaryota > Metazoa > Chordata > Mammalia > Artiodactyla > Bovidae > Bos > Bos indicus x Bos taurus. Next base: position 48,602,165 of record NC_040082.1, read on the forward strand.
CTACAGGAGATAGGCCGTCTTTCCATTTAGTCCATCATATTCAGAATACTGAAAGTAGAATCAAATCACTTTCTGATTTCTTAATTGAGCTGCTTGTTCCTTTCTCATTTCACAGAACAGGAAGTTCCTCACATGTTCTCATCAAGAACAGAGTTGCCAGAGTTGTCCATCTGGTTTGTAAAGATGCAGGATGGTCTCAGAACCTGAAGCAAGCTGGAGAGACCTCCAAAGACATAATTTAAAGCCACACTCTGAAAATAACAGAGCAAATGGGAAAGGCCTGTTCTCCACTGAGTTTTCAGTCCTGGGAACTTAGCTAAAAAAGATTGTGGCCTCTTCAAACCTCAACACCAGTCTCAACCAGAAAGATGAAATAAATATTTCTCATTCAGGTTAGTTTGTCTATAATTATATCTCATTGCCTGGAAAAATGTTTTAAGACTGAGTGCACACTGCTGAGTTTCTAATTGGAAGAGAAATGATATTGAGTTCCTGTACTGTATTTTTCAGGCAACTTTCCCTAATCTATATTATTTCCTTCTTTCCGCTTGCTTTGGGTTTAGATTGTTTCCCCAGATATTTAAGAGATAAAGTTAGGTTGTTGACTTAAAATCTTTCCTCTTGTTAAATGTAAGCATTTACAGCTATAAACGTTTCTGTGCCATTCACTCATTCACTCGTGTTGCCTTAACCCTGTGGGTTTGGGATGAGGGGATCACACTACTGCAACAGGCTTCTATGATCACCACACTCATACGGCCCCCTGGGGAGAGATCAGCAGTTCCTGGTGACATACTAGAAGTGCCCTCCATGACAAGGCCAGGCTTGTAGCTCTTTCTATAGCCATTTTAAACATTTTTAGTATATTTCACAAATGCCTGCCGTGGCCATGCTGGCTCCACTTCATCCTGGGTACCTGAAGGCTGCTCTAGCCAGACCTGAGATTAACTGTCCTATGTCTGCATCCTCAGTTGCTCTCATGTTTGTAGCACCTGTAGTGGGTACGTGGTAAGTGTTGTCATTGCTAATGCTACCTCTGTTGTTGTTAGGCCCCACCAGTTTCCGGATTGCAAGAAAGAACGTGCTTCTCTGGAGTAAAGGATAAATTCAGTAGGCCTGGGTTGTCTAAAACCTGCATGTTCCAAAGAAAGATTTGACCCTTGCCAGGCTCCCAGAAGTTAAACTCTGAGTTTTTGGAATATTGTGACTGATAAAAGCTCAGTTTTTACATGGGGCTTTGGTACACTTGACAGCAGTTTGACATCTGAGAGACTAAGTAACTAAGGTCAGCCATGTCACTCCTTTTCTAAATGACTGATCCTGAATAAAAACTCTGGACACCCGGCTCAGATGAACTTTGTGGGTTGGTAATACTTTGTGCATCTTGTCTCTCATTGTTGCTAGGGGAATTAAATGTCTGTATCAGTCCACGGGGAGAGGACAAAATCTGCATCTGATGGTTCTTCTAGATTCTTCCTTTTCCTTGGCTAATTTTTTTTTTTTTTTCTGCATTATGTGGCATATGGGATCTTAGTTCCCAAAACAGGGATCAAACCTATCTCCCCTGAGCTGGGAGTTGTTATTGTCCAGTCTAAGTTGTGTTCAACTCTTTATGACCCCATGGACTGCAGCATGCTAGGTCTCCCGGTCCTTCACTATCTCCCAGAATTTGCTCCAATTCATAAGCATGAATTCTTATTCATGGAAGCATGGAATCTTAACCAGTGGACTGCCAGGTAAGTCCCCCTTATCTAATTTTAATCTGTATCTTTTTTTCTCTTTTTAAAATTCATTGATAGTAATTCATTGATAGTATTAGTTTCAGGTGTACAGCATAGTGATTCAAAGTTTTTATAGCTTATATTTCATTATGGTTATTATAAAATATTGGATATATTCCTGAAAGATTGCTGCTGCAAGCCGTGTATTATGCTGGGATTCGTATCCTATCCCCAGAGGAGAGGATTTCGATCCAGGGTCAGAGACAAGGCTTGACTACTTGGAGCTTTTTGTGTAGCAAAGTTTTATTAAAGTATAACAGAGATAGGGAAAGCTTCTGACATAGAAAGGGGACAGAAAGAATGCCCCTTTGCTAGTTTTTAGCAAGGTGTTTTATGTCTGTTAGAAAGCTATTAGTCAGGTAAGAAAGACACCTCAAGGCTGAGGGAGTTTTACCAGGCCCCTCTCCCACAATATGCATTTTTGAGATAGGATGGCAAGAGGTGTGTCATCCCCTGGCCATAAAACAATTGACATAAATGCTGGTTTGTTGAGCCATTATCAGCCTAAGGTTTGAGAAAAGAAAAAAAGTTAGTCTTAGGCAGAACCATTTTGAAGAAAGGCAGATTCCAAAGCAAATACATAGTTTCATTACACAGCTTAAGAAAAACGTTTCCATTAAAAAAAAAAAACACAAACTGCATTGGTTAGCTCAAGGAAGAACCAGGTGTCCTCAACACAGAATTAAAAGCCTCTTTTAAATTTGTGTAGAGAAGTAAAAAAAAAAAAAAAAGCATCTGCCACGTGGAGTTTATTTCCTCCTGCCACTTGGGGACCTCTGGCCTTCCTGCCTGTTACCCTCTCACCCCCTGTGCTCTAGCATATATTCTTTTTTTTTTCTAGCATATATTCTTGTAGCTTGTTTATTTTGTACATAGTTGGTACCTCCGTATCTCCTACCTCTCCCTTTTGGTAACTACTACTTTTTTTTTCTTCTACTGTCAGTCTGTTTCTGTTTCATTATAGTCATCTTTTTATTTTTTAGATTCCATATATAAATGATAAGATACAGTATATGTCTTTCTCTGACTTAGTTCACTAATACCCACTAGGTCCATTTCATTCTTTTTTTTCCTTTTTTTGAGGTCAGATGGCATGTGGAATCTTAGTTCCCTGACCAGGGAGTAAACCTGTGCCCTCTGCAATAGAAGCACGAAGTCTTAGCCACTGGACTGCCAGAGAAATCCCAAAATTTCATTCTTTTTATGCCTGAATAATATTCCATTTGTGTGTGGGTGTGTGTGTATATACACACCACGTCTTCTTTATCTGTTGAGGGACTGATCATCTGTTGCTGACTATGGTCATTCATGTTGCTATGAATATTAGGATGCATGTATCTTTTTGAATTAGTGTTGTTTTCTTCAGATATGTACCATGGAATGAAATTTCTGGATCTTTATTGCAGTTCCTTTTTTAGTTTTTTGAGGGGACTCCATCTTGTTTTTCACAATGGCTGTACCAATTTACATTCCTACAAACAGTTTCTTCATAGGAAAAAAGGTTTTTCTCCACATTCTCACCAACATTTATTATTTGTGGTATCTTTGATAATAACCATTCTGACAAATGTGAGGGGATACTTATTTGATCTGCATTTCTCTTATTAGTAATGTTGAGCATCTTTTCACATGTCTATTGACCATCTGAAATTCTCCTTTGGAAGAATGCCTATCAGCTCCCCTGCCCATTTTTAAATAGAATTGTTTGCTTTTTGTTGTGAGACAGTATGAGTTCTTTATATATTTTGGATATTAACCCTTATAAGGTATATGATTTGCAAATATTTTCTCCCATTTGGTAGGCTGTCTTTTTCATTCTGTCAATGGTTTTCTTTGCTATGCAGATCCCATTTGTTTTTCTTTTGTTTTCTTTACCTTAGGAGACAGATTTTTATAAAATATTGCTACAATTTATGTCAAAGAGTGTTCTGTTTTCTTCTTGGAGTTTTATGGTTTTCAGTCTTACATTTAGCTCTTTAATCCATTTTGAGTTTATTTTTGTGTATGGTATGAGAAAATGTTCTAATTTCATTCTTTTACATGTAACTGTCTAAATTTCCCAGACTGCTTATTGAAGAGTGTATCTTTTCCCTTTTTCTATTCTTGCTTCTTTTGTCATAGATTAATTGACTGAAAATGTGTGGGTTTATTTCTAGCTGTCTACTCTATTCCACTGATCTTTGTGTCTGGTTTTGTGCCAGTACCATACTGTTTTTGTAACAGAACAGGAAGAGCACAGCCCTGGGCATGTAGCATTGCTATGCCTAATTTACTCCACATCCTGTTACTAGGCAACTAGGTCTTGCCCAGCCATTGGTCGATGCCTCAGTGGGCCCCACCCACAAGCAGCCAACTGTCAGTGAGTGACCGTTAGTTGTCCTGCTCAGCTATTGTTCAGCACTGCAGTGGGCCCTGCCCAGTGGTAACTGTCAATGAGGGACCATTGGGAAAATGATTCAGCCAAGGGGTGGTAGTGTGGTGGTCATCAGGTGCAAAGTGAGGTAAGAGGCAGATTCAGGCCTTCTCCTGGAGGCCCGCCAGCTTACCTAGCCTTGGGCCAGTGAGTGAACTAGAGGCTCTGGGGAACAAACTAGAGACTACATCCTGCAGGACTCCAGAGCCTCTCATTAAGGCCCTCCACTAGCTTTGGCCCAGGCCTTGAGGCAGCGGTGAGCCTCTCCCCTGTCCCTGTCTCTACAACATAATAGCGGCGGCTGTCTGTATGGGCTACAGTCTGTGAGCCCTAGTCTCCTGCTTTGGGCAGCCTGAGAAGACTAAGGGCCAGTTGGGTTGGGTGCCTGGCTCCCTAAGGGATGACAGCTGGGCAGGATGTGGGAACCTGTCCCTGAAGGAGCTGCCAGCTGAGATCTGTCTCCTCTGAGACAGGACTGGGACCTTGGAGGGTAAAAGTCACACCTTGGGACTTTGCCCTTTCTGTTCAGGAGAGAGAATAACAGTCATCTGGTAGAAATTTACAGGAATATAGTTACCTGACCATGACCAGACCTCAAGAACAAAGAATCTGACATGGAGAAGTCTGCAACAACCAACCACTCCCATCCCTCAACTTTTGCTTGTAAAGGGACTGCTGAAAGCTTTCAGTAACTTTGGGGTTCTTAGGGCATGAGCCACCCATTTCCTTGTATGAATCTGTAATAAACCTTTCTCTGTTCCAAACTCTGTTTAGTGTTGATGGGCCTCACTGTGTGTCAGGCACATGGGCTTGCAAATTTGGTAACATTTTGATTACTGTAGCTTTGTAGTATAGTCTGAAGTCAGAAAGCAGATTCCTATCAGGCACAGGCTCAGGCTCCTTCACAAAATTTACCTTAAAAATTTTCTTCAGAATTCAAACAATTTTAAGAACATTATCTCTAAAATATTCTTAATATTATTTATATTAATATATTGTATATGATAATAAAGTATATATTTAAGGTATATGTATTATATAGTTTGTGTATTATAGGATATATTTTATGTTATACTATATTAACATCATAATATGTATTATCTAATACATTACTTTGATATTTACCTTCTTTTAATGTGCAAAATATCCTCCCTAAGGGAGGCGACCTGAATTCCTATCATTTGGCTTAGTCTCAAAGTTCAGCATTGCATGACAGTTTCTGCATAAGTTTCACATCTGCCTCTTAATCCAGAGACTAAATTCACACATAACGTCCAATGAAGAAAGAGGGACAGGATAACCACTGTGAACATTTCAGTTTGAAAATAGAAATATTGGGAAGCTGTGGTAATCTCTACATCAGTGACCAGGAATGAATGACTCCTGGAGGTCTCATTTGGTCCCCTCCTCTTGAATCTGATGGCTTGCTTTAATAGAATGTGACATAAGTGTTATTTATTATATTACTCCTGTCCTGAGACCTAAAAGGACATGACTGCTTCTAATTTTGTATTCTTAGGGTTCAGTCACCATAGAAGAAGTCTGATTATCCTGAGACTACCAGACTTTTAAGAAAGCCCAAGTGAATCACTTGAAGATGACATATAAAGGAAGATCAAAGTGCTCTGACTGACAGCCCCGCAAGAAATCCCAGCCTTTAGGCAGCTCCAACTGCCACCATCTGGGACATTCCAAATCAGTTGAGCCTTCAGATGACTGCAGCCACAGCTCATACTGCATAAGGAAGGAACTACCCGGTAAGCTCAGCAAATCCAGACTCTTGAGCCAGGATGATAATTGTTGCTGATTGAAGCCACTAATTTGAAGGTGACTTGTTACATAGAAACAGATAATTGAAACAAACTGGCAGAGAAGGGCTCAGAGCAATTCTTCTCTTTGTAGATCCTGTGAAAGTTTCTGAGCTGTGGATGGGGATGTCTTATTTAAGCCTGAGATGCCTTAATCTCTGATGGCTGCTGCAAGGGAAGGACCTTTTCTGAATGATAGCGGCAAGGAGAGGCCTTTTCTGAATACCCCTTTTCTAATAAGTATAGCTTCTGAAAACATAGGACACGTTCTCTCACGCAAACTGTAGCATCACAAGGCTTAAAGAAAATCACCCTTTAAAGCTTTACAACCAAACATAGCATTCTTTGGATAATATGGCTCTTATTTTCTGTAAGCTTATATTATTACCTATCTGTATTCTTCTCCCTTTCCACATAAGAGATTGCTAAACCCTCTGTACAGCAGTCAGCAAACTGAACTCATAAGTCTAAGTAGAAAGCATGCATGTTACTCTTTCCAACTCCCAGCAGGTCTCTCTAGATCTCAGCGCTCTACCACCTATGCATTCTTGTGCTCACGGCAGCCTTGACTGGCCCAAACACCTCTTTGCACCTCAGTATCCTGCATGGCAGCTTCCATGAACACTTACCCAGATTTTCTTCTCAGCTCTCAGGCAAGCCTACACCTGCACAGTTTCTTTTTAGCCTTTGAGAGATGTGGTATGCTGGATCCCAGAAAGACTCTTGGGTCTTAGTTCAAGATCTCTGGGAAGCAGATTGGAGAGGAACATTTGAGTGCAGCTTTTATTAGGAAGAAAGTGGAGAAAGCGCAAGGTGAACTGTGAGGCAGTGATGAGAGAGACTTGATCCCACAAGGAGCTCTGGAGCTGGATTGGCCTTGCAGAGTGATTTCAGACTGAAGCAAGTGACTGGAACTTCGTGTGAGCCGTACTCCCTCAGCTTCTGACTCCCGTGGGCAGTTACACAGCAGCTGCGACGAGGTGTATGTGGGAAGCAGAAGATAAATGCTCCTCCCATGTGCAGTGTTGCAAAGAGTAGCCTGAACACTAGCTAGGATGATTTTGCCACAAACTCTGTGGTATAAACCTTCAGCTATTTTATGGCTTAAACATTTTCCCATTTGGCAATGAATCTTTTGGGCAACACTGAGCCAGAAAACCTGAAAAGTTTACATTTAATAAAATATTAGATGATTAAATTGTGTTTCTTTTAAAGAGAGTTGATTGTGTGTGTGTGCTCCTTACAGGAAGTATCTTCCACCTGCCTTAAGAGTAGTAGTGATATCACTGACCCCATGAAAATTAGCTGAAGAAGCGTCAGCGTTTTTTTAAAAAGTAAGTATCCTAAGAAGACTCTAGCCAAAGATGATAAATTTACATATAAGACAGCAGAAGGGGGTTTAAATGTCAGTTTGTGGCACATGTCCTTTTATTTAGTCACTGTTTTTCTAAACTGCTTTTCTAAAACAGTTTTGTTCATTTTTCCTTCAGGTTGTCTTGTGCTCCATCCTAATGTTACTGTGTTGTTTCACTGGAAGAATTTTGCCAAGAGTTTGAATGAGGCCAGTTTTTATCAATGTCTTTAGCTGCATCAACCAGAAAATTAGTTAATTTTAATAACAATTTGTTTCTTTTATTCAGTTCACACAGTGAAAAAAAATTTTGGAATCTCATTTTGTTGAGCATGAAACAAGTTACATAATTGAAAGTATAAATTTAGCTCAAAAGTTTAACATTGACTGTGAAATTGCAGTTGATTCTAGAGCAGTACAGAGGTTAGGGGCGCTGACCACCCTGCCCCTTGCCGTAGAAAATCCATGTATAATTTTTGATCCCTCAGAACTTAATTTGAAGTAGTCTGCTGCTGCTGCTGCTAAGTCGCTTCAGTTGTGTCCAACTCTGTGTGACCCCATAAACAGCAGCCCTCCAGGCTCCCCTGTCCCTGGGATTCTCCAGGCAAGAACACTGGAGTGGGTTGCCATTTCCTTCTCCAGTGCATGAAAATAACACATTGTATAATATATATTACATTCATGACATACCTAACTTTTTCTTAATTTTTTCAATATTTCTGGTCTGTGCAGTTCATCTACAAGTTTCTTCAAATTGTTGCAGACCTCCAAAAATAGTTTCCAGTATTTTTATTGAAAAAAAATCTGTGTATTAGTGGACCAGCACAGTTGAACCTGTGTTGTTCAAGGATCAACTGTATTTTTGTTTTGTTTTGTTGTATTTTCGGCCGTGCTACACGCCTTGTGGGATCCCAGATCCCCAACTAGGGACTGAACTCAGGTCCTTGCAGCAAGATTGCAGAGTCCTTGCAGCAAGATTGCAGAGTCCTAACCACTGGACCATCAGGAAATTCCCGAACTGTATGTTTTATGATGGTAATAAAATAAAAATATTGAAGTCATAGTTAAAACTATATTTTTACTAAATTAAGAAACCCATGAGAAAATTTCAGTTGTAGTACACACAAAATTCATTTTTTCATTCTAACAAGCTGCTATACTCCAACAAAATGAGACTCCAATAGTCCAAAGAAAGGTTTTAATGTTTTTACATTCATAACGGAGTTAAACTGTGTGTACTATAGCTGATGTTGAATATATTTTAAAAAATAATGATTTCTTCATGGTTGTACACATTTTCAGTTGGTTCCTAAAGATGTTTGAACTTGAAAGAACTAATTTGGAAGTGAAAATGTTTTGCAACATTTTTGCTGGATATAGAATTTTAGATAGAAAAATTTCCATTTTAACCCTATAAAATTCTCTCTCTGCTGACCTTCGTTATTTGTGACAGTAAGTTTGCAGTGATTCTTACCTTTTTGTTCTTCTATGTGCGATTTCTATTTTTCCTTTGGTTGCTTTAGAATTTTTTATCTCATGTATAGAATTTTATTACAGTTTTCAACTTGTTTTAAATAGTTTCAACAATTATTTTTTCTTTTTCCTCTTCTAAGACTCCAGTTCCATGTACTGCTTGATATATGTCACATGTTCTAAGACTCTTGTCATTCGGTAAATTTGTTTTAAAATCTTTTATTTTGTGTGATGCCTGCTATTACACCTACAATTTCACTGTTTTTCTTTTTTTTTCCTCCTTAGAGTTAAATCTGCTTTTAGTTTCATTTAGTGACATAATTTCAGGTATTATATTTTCCATATCTAGAAGTTCCATTTCATTCTTCTTTATATTGTCCATTTATCTCATTATGTTTATTTTTAAAATACTTGAACATATGTGTAAATCCCTTGTCCACTCACTCCGTTTTTGCTTTTTCTTCTTTGTCTCCTGTGGTTACCAGTCACATTTGCCTATTTCTTCCCATTTCTACTTATTTTAATTGTATGCTGGGTGTGTGATTTTTACATTATTGAGTGACAGATTTTGTTTTATTCCTTTAAAGAGTTTTGGACACAATTCTCTAAGAATGGCAGGGTTTCTGTTGATTCCCACTTTTTATGCAGGTGCCTGGAAATCACCAGGTAGACAACTGGGGTGATTTTAGGGCTTGGTTTGCTTGTTTCCCTTCGTCACTGATCACAATCCTGTACTACCTATTGTCCATTATCTGAAAATAGCTGTTTCAGACATTTTTTTCAGTTCACTCACTTAGGATAGGAGAACTTTTTGTGAGGCTGTTACCTTTTCATGGATGGAAGTAAAAGTACATTAGATGACCTTCCTTTTCAAATGTGTGTAATTTTGGATCCCTGCTTTGTTATGCTTATTGATAGGAAACTGATTTTCTCCATTTTCAGAAAGCATCATCCTTCAGAGAACAGGAAACACTTTGAAACTCTGGTATCTACAATGAGTGAAGAGAGGTTTTCTGGTGGTAAGCAGTACTGGGAGGTGAAGCTCCCAAGAAAGTCCACTGGACCTGTATTTGGACTTGGGTCACTGGGAAGGAAGGGATGTATGTACTTAGTTGACTACAGTTTCTTGTTCACTGAGCCTCAAGAACAATCTGTTTGAAATTCTTTCTCAGCATTCCCTCCTTTCCTTCAGACAGTTGTGTCACTATGGAGACAATCTGGTCTATAATGTGACGGAGTGAACCCACACTTACAGTTTTAATTTACAGTTTTAACTTACACCTTCCTCCCAGTCTATTTCTCCCTTAAGATGCTAGACAGTGGAATGGATCTTCTCTCACTGATCACCCTGCAGTTGCCACTGCAAGTTTCAGTTTCATTATCTGGACAACCAGTATGTCATGACCCAGGCTATGAAGTTTCCATGTGCTGATTCCTGGATCTTGTGGTCTCTTAGTGCTGCTTATACTTGGATAAAAATTCACTGAAACAAAACAAGACTGCATTTCCTACCATTTACCCTCAGAAGGGAATGATAACAGTGTCAGTTTTCCACAGTTACTTCAAAAGCCTGTGGTATTTGGCACAGAAAAGATACTCAGTAAAGTTATATTCTGGAACAGTTTACGTAATCACAGATACAGATCCTTATTTTTGCTGGTAAGCCAAAACTCACATAGTCATGACTTTAATCATCTATTTTGAAAATATTTAAAGTAATATAGAAGTATGTATTCCACAACTTTATTAAAATCAGCATCCCTCTTCTATTATTTGTATCACAAAACTTCCTGGTGACACCAATTTTTCACTCTTACACCAATTTTTCATTGTAAAAGCAATTTTTTTCTCTCTTATCCATGCTGCCCTGCCATCTCAGTCTCCCTGTCCATCTCTCTCCCCCTGGCCCTCTCTGTCTAACCCTCAGTCTGCCTGCATGTTACCTCCCAGCATGTTACATCCAACAACAAGTTTGTGTCTCCCTGGTGGTTTATTTTGGCTCTGGGGGCTGAGGGGGTCTTCTCAAGAGTATGCCCTGTCAGGCTTCTGTTCTTATCTTCTCTGAGAATGTGGTTGGAGGCAGAGGAATTAGTACCAAATGAACAATGTGGATATAGGTAGGTAATCTCTATGAGTAGTTTGTAAATTAGGAACTTCAGTTTTGATTTCCAGCGGATGATGTTTCAAGCTACTAAAATAAAATCATTTTCTGTAGAAATCCAAACACTTTTCCCACTGAAGCACAGTCAACTATTAATATAAAATATTTTAATGTGGTTTCATCTTATAAGACAAAAATTTAGACCAGGTCCCAACTAATGAAGTGTCTTGACCTTTCATTACGCACTCTGTAGAGTATTATTATTACTTTATTGCCTTACTTGTTTCAAATACAGCATTATTTAAACAATACTGAAATTTGAGGAAACGGAGAAGGACAGCCATTCTTGAACACATTTTTTTGTTGTTTTGCTTTTTTTTTTTTTTAATAATTTCTCAATTCCTTTCAGTCTACTTGTAATAGACTTCCTGTTACGTTAGTGACCTGCTGAATTATATGACTAAAGTGGGAATGCAAACATGTTTCATTAAACCTACAAAATGAAGTCACAAGTTTGTGCAATAATTCTTCAAAAAGTATTTCCCTAAGGACTTCAAGGTAGATTGAAAACTTCTGTTCTGACACTTAGTGCTCTTTGTCAACTCAACGCCTAATTACCTTTGTGGTGCAAGTTTCCCTCCCCATAGTGCTATGCCTTTGACCTCGAATCATCTACACAAATCTGCTTCTGGGCAGTTGCTTGTTTCATATTCCTCCAGCTGAAATAGTTCATCTCTCTCACTTTGTTTCTAAAAAAAAGAAATAATGTTTGCTTTATTCTTATTTTCATTCCCCTTTTTTCTACAATGAATGTTCATTGTTTGTATTTTTTCACATTATATACGAGTCATTGTTTGAGCCTCCATATCCATTTGAAGACCTGGTTTTAGTACTGAGTAGGAGGTGAAATGTTGGCTAAAATGTGCCCTTAGAGTGTGGGAAAGCCTCTGACGGGCTGGGAGGACCCGAACAGTCCCTCCCCACATTGTTTTCACTTACCTCTTCTCTGATGTGTCTCGGCTTAGAGACAGCAAGCAAACAGCAGTGGAGTTGCTCCATTTCATCTCCAAAGCTCGGAACATTTTTGGAATGTTATTTAAATACTATCTATATTCAAGAAAATCCAGGCCCAGCAGAAGAGAAAGATACTGAGTTTGTTCACCTCTTTTCTATCTATACAAAATAAGGGATTACCACACATTTTGGGGGGTGTACGTGTGTGTGTGTGTGTGTGTGTGTGAGATGGAAGTTCTACCACTTGTGGTGAAAATGACTGAATATTCTGAAGTAGCATCTGGGAATAGGCAGGATAAGGTCCACTCTGATACTGATATGGTTGGCCCTACCCAACTCATGATAGAAACCCCTTTGTCTCTACTCAATAATCCCAGAATCAGTTATTTTAATTTTAATGGTGATGAAATCTTAGAATTCAAGGGGCTTTTGTTTGTTGGTTTGGTTGGTTGGTTTGGCTTGGTTGCTTTTCCTATACAGGTTATCTAATTGGTTATACCTGTAGGCTAAGAGCTAGGATCAGAATCCCAGTTCGTTGCCAAGAAGACACTAAACAAATCTGTTAGCTTCCCTCTATCTCAGCTTTATCAACTATAAATGAGGATGAGGGTACTTACCTTTCTCATAGCATTAGCAGAGAAATCTGTAAAAAACAGAAAAATGTCTGGCAAAAGGGACTAAGATAAAAGTTTCAAACTGGCAGTGTGTTAGCCTTCCTAGGGCTATACATGCATATATTTTCCAGTGGGATCACACACCACAAACAGAGCAATCTCCTGTTATCTGTACTCTCATTATAAGTATATTTGCTACAATGACTTTCAGACATTGAAGACTGTGAAGGAGTGAGCCCTAATGGAGAAAAGTGCTTACAGAGGGAACTGAGTTTTAAAAGTTCTTGAGTTGAGGTCATGTCTCACTTCCAAAGGGAAAACCTTGTAGTAATTCCACAGACTTCCAGTGAAAACATTTAAATTGTACTGTAACAGTCCAGGCATGAGGACAGACAGTGTGCTGCAGTTGTCCTTCAGCTGTGCTTGAAGGAATAATAACAGTCACTTGGCATTATTTGAAGAAACTGTAACACAAATAAGCCATAACTAACCACCTGCTTTTACTGTCAGTGCTCCAGCCACACTGACCTCCTTACTGTTCATGACAATGCATGTTCTATCCTTAAGACTTGGAACATGTTTGTCATACAGTAGATGTCTTAGTCCATTCAGGTTGCTTTAACAAAAATACCATAGACTGCTTAAAAACAAATTTATCCTCACAGTTCTAGAGGCTGAGAAGTCCAGGATCAAAACACTGGCCAATTCAGGGTCTCATGAGAGTCCTTTTCTTGAATCATAGACAGTGGTCTTCTCACTGTGTCCTCATAGTGCAGAAAGGGTGAGGGAGCTCTCTGGGGTATCGTTTACAAGGGCACTAATTCCATTCATGAGGACTCCACTCTTACAACCTAGTTGCCTCACAACAGCCCTGCCTCCAAATAGCATCATTTTGGGTGCTAGTTTTCAACATAAGCATTTTGAAGGGATACAAACCTTTCATCTATAGCTGTGTGTATCCAATAGTAATTTGCTAAATGATTTGAATAAATAAAATCTCTCACATGTGAGCATGAGAACATGGAGATTTTGGTAGCTGAAGTTAAGTGTGCCTTAACATAAATTTTGTCAGAGCAGAGAACTTGACCTGGGATTCCATACAGCTAAGGAGACAGTGCTTGGGAGAAAGGATGACCTCAGCAGTAGTAATCTGAGAGTCTGAACGTCTGTTGAGATTGAGAGGATAGAGATGGAATCTATAAGAATTCAGCTGTGAAAGGACTGAATCACCCACTGATTATGGCAGGTTAATTCACCTAGGTAATGACTTATTTGTGTTCATGATACCGTTCCTCTTTGTCGACCAGGAAGCTCCATGAATCAGACCTGCTGTTGCTGACCTGAGAGGAGGCTCCTGTGACACTGACACCCATATCATTGGGGAGTGGGATTATAAGAGCATTAGTTTTGCAACTGATTCATAGTGCAAAGTCTATGGAGGAAAGTCCAGATAAATTTTTAAGTTGCATTTGTCCCAAGAGTAAGACAAGTTTTTTGGGGATCTTGAAAGCAGAATTTCAGAATATATGGTTTTTTCTTAAGCCAAGTATCATGACTCCATCAATAAAAATATCTTTTTTTCATAGATAAGAGCTAAATGAATCAAGATACAGAGTTATTTCTGCTTTTAAGTTATTATAAAAATTTTGGTTATCATCTAGAAATATGGTTCTTAAACTTAATTGCCTATTGTAATTATACTAGGCATCACTCCAGTCTGGCTGAATGTTTGGAGTTATGTAGGTGTGGACTTGGAATACATGAATGTTTTCTAAGCTTGAACTAATGCAAAAGAAGCTTGAAAATTTTTAATTTGGAGTAGTTTTCTGGAAGTAGCAAGTGATATTCTTTTTTTTTTAATTTTATTTTATTTTTAAACTTTACATAATTGTATTAGTTTTGCCAAATATCAAAATGAATCTGCCACAGGTATACATGTGTTCCCCATCCTGAACCCTCCTCCCTCCTCCCTCCCCATACCATCCCTCTGGGTCGTCCCAGTGCACTAGCCCCAAGCATCCAGTATCGTGCATCGAACCTGGACTGGCAGCTCGTTTCTTACATGATATTTTACATGTTTCAATGTCATTCTCCCATATCTTCCCACCCTTTCCCTCTCCCACAGAGTCCATAAGACTGTTCTATACATCAGTGTCTCTTTTGCTGTCTCATACACCGGGTTATTGTTACCATCTTTCTAAATTCCATATATATGCGTTAGTATACTGTATTGGTGTTTTTCCTTCTGGCTTACTTCACTCTGTATAATAGGCTCCAGTTTCATCCATCTCATTAGAACTGATTCAAATGTATTCTTTTTAATGGCTGAGTAATATTCTTGAATCCAAAAAGTTTCAAGAGTTCTGATTCCTGCTTTCTTGGACTCAGTTAGGATTCTCTTAGACAATTTTGGTTGTTTTTGTATTTCTTTGCAAAGCTCCTTTTTCCCAGGGAATTTCTCAGTGAATCTGCTCTGACAGTTCAACATCTGTGGCAGTGTAATGACTTAATCAGAACTGTCCTCAACAAGCCTCTGAGATTACTATAAATCCTAACACTCAACTTCTTATTATTACTTGACTTCTTTCCTTGACTATTTGTTAATACCTCATTCCTTCAAGATTTCTTATTCTTTTTCAGCTACCTTTGATCTCTTAGGGTAATCATTCATTCTGAGAAAATTATTTACAGAATCTTCTTCTTACCTAAGTTACACAAGAGATGGACAATCATTCTTTTTGGTTAGATGTCTAAAACCTAGGATCCAAACAATTTTTGAATGTTGCTTATTTAATTGAGTTCCTTGTCCCTTTCACATTTTACAGGATTAGGAAGTTCCCCACACTTTCTCATCAAGAACAGTGATGCCAGAGTAGTGCATCTGGTGTGTCCAGCTGCAGGCTGGTACCTAGAACCTGAGGCAAGCTGGGGAGATACCTGAGGACAGAATTTAAAGCCACACTCTGAAAATACCAGAGCAGGTGGAAACGGCATGTTCTTCGTTGAGTCTTTAGTTCTGCTTAACTGTGACCTCTTTGGTCCTCAACCCCAGACTCAACCAGAAGAAGGAAATGACTATTTCTATTGGCAGGTTAGTTTCTATATTATTACATCTCATCGCCTTGAGTGGTGTTTTAACAGCTGTGTTTCTTGTGTAATGTTGAATTTCTAATAGCACGGAAACTGATTGAGTCCCTGCACCATACTTTTTAGGCAACCTCCTAATACCAAATTGAATTATTGTATTCAAAGGCTTACTTGGACTATGGTTGTTAGCATAACTTTGCTACTAAGTGTGAGGTGTGATATTAAATTCAAAATATTTTTTCTTGAGGTTGGGTTTCTTAGCAGAGTCTGATTTTAAATAATGAATATAGTAATTGTTAACAGCAAATTGTTGACTGGCAACACAGTGAAGTCGCAGTTTTCTGTTATCCCTACATAAGTTCCTCTTTTATTCATAACATTTATACAATGACACAATAAACAGTTAAATTATATTAAAATCATTGAAATGATTGTTTTGTCTGTAAGATACCAGGGAGGTGATTTAATTATTTCACTGGTTGATTTAAAAATGGTAAGAGCATGTGTGGCATGATCAGATTAGTACAAGGCCACCCCCTCTAGTGTAGACAGGGGCCACAGTAAAGAATTTAAGTGTTATTCAAAGCTAAAAGACAGAGAAATGGTACTCTGCTTTAAGCTCAGCATGAACTAGATATCAGACTCTTTTGAGAAATTGAGTATGTACTGACAGACAGTGCTACTTATCCTAGTTGATGTCTCTATTTTCCTTCTTGACAGAAATAATAATATGGATAATTTTGAGTATTATTTTAACTGTGGTCTGCTATTTCCATGGTTGTTTTCTTCTTTGCGGTGCAAGGAAGATGTAAACATAAGTGGGCTGGGGCAATGCGATGACTGTCATTTGAGTTTGTCTATTGTTGGGGCCTGGTGAAGTAAGGTGGTGACTTGCAAGAGTAAATGATTATCTAAAAGAGTTTTATATGTATTTAATAGAGACTGAAGGCTTGGAAAGCAAGAATATGAAGGGTCATTTCCTGGTAGCACTACTTTGGTTAGGAATCTTGGTTTTATTTTGGCTGAATTACTTATTATTCTCAATCTTTCCGTTGTAAAAAAGATGTTTTTTGCCCAATACAATAGATTCCTACGTGGACTTTAAACTTCAGCCTCCCTTAGTCTGCCTTCAGTTAAGAATAATGTAGGGGCCCTTTCCCTTAATTCTACCACCCTGAGTAGCCTGGTTCCCATAATGGAGCAGATGAGATGTCCACCTCGGTACACTACAGCAAAAGACAAACTCTCACAAGAAGTTAAGTAGAAAGAAGCCCAAATTGTAGATACAACCCACTTTCAAATAAGGGGATAACTTAGAGATAATTTAAACTTTCTCAAACGTTCTCCTGAAGAAAACTTTCCCCAGTGTTAATTTGTGTGAATACCTGATTAAATAAAGTTAAAATTTCTTACTTTAAAAGTAATCAGAGATATGAAATACAATATGAATTATGAATCTCTAAAAGCATTTAATTTCATGAATGAATATTTCAGAAAATACTAAGTTAAAAATATATAAATGTCCATATTTTAAAAGTAAATATATAATGTGAAAAAATACTTAAGATGGAATGAATTAGTTTTCTTTTTATATCCATGGGTGCTATTTATTTTCCATATATTTCTGATCCTCCCAGTTAGGCATTATAAAGAATGTATAGTACTCTGAAAAAAGTTTAGAAAAAACAGTCTGATAATTTTCTTCCCTAGTAATACATTCTATGCATATCAATCAGACAAAAGGTGAGGATCCCTCTTTAAGGAGAATTGTAACAGGAGCCCCCAAATGGTTAGAATCCTAACAATTTCTTATTCCAGTAAAATTCCTGGAGCATATGAGGCACTTGATTTATGTTACATTGAATTACATGTTGAACCCAATCCCTCATTTTCCATGTGGAGAAACTGAGGTCTAAAGACATATTCACTGATGAATTTAGTCCTGTATGTGGAGAAACTGAGGTCTAAAGACATTCACTGATGAATTTAGTCCTGTTAACAGAACTGAGATTGGGATTCTGAACACCCAGCTTCCAGTTCTTGCAGTCCTTTAACTCTGCCATGATGTCTGTCTCAAGCAGGGACAATTTTGAGTTGAAATACAATGTTGTTAATATTTGTTCAATTTGTTAATAATGTCCAACGCCAGCTGCCAATTGGGACTGTTCTTCTTTCCATGATCTAAGTAAATCTATGTCCAAAATGCTGCTGCATTTTCCTAATTTCAGTTCCTCCTAATCTGCCTTCTATAGACCCATACATTTCACAGTGCTGACTTTGTGCAGAGTGACAACTAGAAAATAGGTGAAGTCATCCTCAACAGTCACCCAGGAGGACGTGACTTGGCATTGCCACTCATCACCCATTGAGGACTTCATATATTTAATTTGTCCATTTTGGCTGAATAGTTCATATTAAGCAAAACTTAATAGAGTAGTGACGGGGTAAAGATCAGTGCAGTTTCCCTATCACTCTTCTGTAGGGAGGAAAAGTGTTCTGCAATAAAATGACTCAAAAGTCTTTAATCTGGGATTGATCCTTTTCCAAAGGCATAGTTTCTGTTGCATCTTTCTGAAGTTTGATTTCTGGGTAGTTTGGAGCAAACCTCTCTCTGGCATTGCCCAGGTTCGTTCTCTTCAATTTTGGAAGACATGAACATTTTCCATGGCATGGGCTTGCCTGGCCTCAAGGATGAATGTGCTTGGAGAGCACCAGTTGGATTAAAGCATTTATTCTTCCCTCCCCAAGATTCTTCTTTTATCTAACACATCTCCAAAATTGCCCAACGTTTGTTACTTTGGAATTGACACTTAGAAAGTTACTTTATTCCCAATTTTTCTCTGCATTTTTCAATACGGCCTTCATATTTTATTCAAAAGCTTTGTTTTCATAGTCTAGCTCATAAAAACCATATTGAACAATTTTTAAAGTACTTTTCCCCTCCCTCCCTTGCTTCCTTCCTTACTTCCTCTCACCTTCTCTCATCCACAGCCAAGTTGGTATGAAAAAGCCAATTTTCCCTTTAACTACATATTCAATTGAATGCACATCACATGTAGTTTATCATCTAATCATCTCTCTGCCATGAACAGTGTTACCATTTTGATACCTAGATTCACAATCTTTTAACTTTTAAGATATAAAATAAATTTTTCTATGGAACTTACTGAGATCACTTTCAGAGATTCAGAGTATGCTTCAGTTTGCTAATTGTAGCAGCAGAGAGCTAGTAATTACTCATACTTGTGTGCTAAGTTTTTTTCCTATCTCTTCATTCTCTGTGTCTTCTGAATTTCCACGTTCTACTAGAAACATCTTCATCACAGTTGACCTTGTTCTGAAAATCTGTAATTCCCATCTTTTTACTCTTCATCAATTTCTCTAATATGCTTATTTTTAACTAGAGTAAAAATTACAGACATGTCAGTACATTGAATTTCTACCATGATTTGGCTCTCTGAAACAGTAAATTTTGGCAGAATATTTTTGTCATAGTCTTTGGCCTTTCTTTTTTTCACATTGCATAGTCTTATTACTGATAACAGTTTATATGTCTGACACTGGTGGAAATATGATTCAAACTTCTGGGTACTTTCTGATCTGTCCATTCAAATCCTGTCTCTCAGTTGTTGAAAAATATGGATTCTTTTCCTTTCTCTTAAAATTATCTTTACTGTTTTTTGTGCTAGAAGTATATGAAAGTTAAAGTCTCCTGGGGATTAGAGTTGCTATTGTCAGGTTTCCATCAGTGCAATAATAAATTCCACTTAAACGGACCATCATGTAGTTGATTTATCAGAACAGGGGAGACCACTACTGTGGTCAAAACTTCATCCACATGGATTCCAGTTCGTAACACAGGTTCTTCTCTTTCTCTTTCCCTTACTGAGTTCTTTTACTGAGCTTCTCTTCCCACTGTGTGATACTGATTCCTGCCGTCCATATCAAATCCTCTCCTTAGGTGAATCAACTCTCTTGGGGAGGTGGGTGAAAACATGGTTTGTTAGCTTTGGTGCTCTCCAGACAGGCTCCGAGAAGCTTGGCCCTAGAGTAATAAATCATTCCAGTTTGCCTGGGACTAGCCTGGTTTGGGTAATGAAAGTCATGTGTCTCAGGAAACCTTTACTTGATATGAAAATCTCCAGTTTTCTATAATGGGTACAGAAGGTTGGAGGGAAACAAAACCAATGCAACAGCCCCCAAAATAGGTTTGAAAGCAACAATCTTTTTAATATCAGATGAATACGGCATAGATTATCTACCTTTTTTAGTCACTGTCACTGTTTTCCCCCCCATTACTGATATTGGCAACCATGATTTGCAGTTCACAGTGATGAATCACCTGTTGCTGCATCAGTCTGAGTGACATGACTTGTGTGCATGTAAATGCACTGTAATCATGAGCATTACCCATCCGTCTCTGACTTTGTCAGTTAACTGTTGTGCATTGTATTGAGATAATGCTAAAGTGCTCTGAAAGAATATTGGCTGGCATTTCTCAAGTTTGATAGTGAAAACTCAGAGCTCTAAGAAGCTCAGTGAACCCAAAGCATGAGAATCATGAAGAAAACTGCACAAAATCACACCGTAATTAAATTACTTAAATCTAATGATAAAAGGAAAATCTGAAGTCCAGAAACAGAAAAAAGATGCATTATTCTTATTCTGTAATAAGAATTACAGCAGACTTGTCAGTGGAAAAAAATGCATGTCAGAGGAAAATAAGGGTAACTTCTTTTAAGTATTAAAAAAATTTTTTTAAGCTGTTAGTCTACAGTCTACCCACCAGAAATGAATTTCATACACAAATGTAAAATACTTACTCATCCCTGCAAAAGGTTAAAGAATTAATTACCAACAGAGCTTCACTGCAAATGTCAAAGGAAAGCCTGTAATCTCAAGGAAATAGAGCATGTGGAAATCTGAATTTGTACAAGAAATGAAATTCATTGAAAATAAATCTAGAACAAATACAGGACTCTTTTCCCCTTACAATTTAAATCTCTTCAGGAGATAATTGACTATTTAAAGCTTAAAAAATTACGTATTTGTAGTTTTATGACATATACAGGAATGAGTGATAAGAATAGTACTTACACAAGAATGAGGTAAATGGAAGTGTATTATTATATGATCCTCAAAGTGCCATGAAGTTTAATATTGCTTGAAAGTGGTCTGTATTTAAAGATGTATACTATAAATAGTTATCTAAGAATTCATCATAATGTAAAGCAAAATTATAGTTCAGTTCAGTCGCTCAGTTGTGTCTGACTCTTTGCGACCCTGTGAACCACAGCACGCCAGGCCTCCCTGTCCATCACCAACTCCCGGAGTCCACCCAAACCCATGTCCATTCAGTCGGTGATGCTATCCAACCATCTCATCTTCTGTCGTCCCCTTCTCCTCCTGCCCTCAGTCTTTCCCAGCATCAGGGTCTTTTCAAATGAGTCAGCTCTTTGTATCAGGTGGCCAAAGTAATGGAGTTTCCAGCTTCAACATCAATCCTTCTAATGAACACCCAGGACTGATCTCCTTTAGGACGGACTGATTAGATCTCCTTGCAGTCCAAGGGACTCTCAAAGAGTCTTCTTCAATACCACAGTTCAAAAGCATCAATTCTTTGGCTCTCAGCTTTCTTTATAGTCCAACTCTCACATCTATATATGACCACTGGAAAAACCACAGCTTTGACTAGATGGACCTTTGTTGACAAAATGATGTCTCTGCTTTTTAATATGCTGTCTAGATTGGTTATAACTTTCCTTCCAAGGAGTAAGCGTCTTTTCATTTCATGGCTGCAATCACCATTTGCAGTGATTTTTGGAGCCCAGAAAAATAGTCAGCCACTGTTTCCCCATCTATTTGCCATGAAGTGATGGGACCGGATTAAACATAATTAAAAATAGTCTAATAGGAAAAAGAATGCAAAGAGATAAGCCAGTTCAAAACAAAGAGAAAGGTGTTGCACACAAGCATATCAATAGTAACATTACACATAAATGGTCCAAAGTGAAGTGAAAGTTGCTCTGTCATGTCCAGCTTTTTGTGACCCCATGGACTATAAAAAGTCCATGGAATTCTCCAGGCCAGAATACTGGAGTGGGTAGCCTTTCCCTTCTCCAGGGGATTGTCTCAACCCAGGGATCGAACCCAGGTCTCCCACATTGCAGGCGGATTCTTTACCAGCTGAACCATAGTGAAGCCAAAAGACCCAACTAAATGTCAGACTGTCAAATTAGATTAAAAAAACAAGACACAACAATATGTTGTCTATAAGAAACCCAATAAAATGCAAATGTTGCTGAAAAGTAAAGATAGAAAATAATACATAGCATGCAAACGCTAATCCAGAGCAATGGAAAGTGGCTATATTAATAGCAATCAAATTAGATTTCAGAGTATAGAATATTTACAGAGATGGAGGACCATGTAGAAATGATAAAGGGCCAATTTTATAAGAAGATAAGACAATTCTAATTCTTTGTACACCAAATAGCAAAGTTTCAAAATACATGAAGCAAAAAGCTATAAGTCTGTGAGAAGAAAGTGACACATCTATAGTATATACTCAGGAATGTCAATAACAGTATCTCAGTAATTGACAAAACAAGTAGAAAGAAAGTCATTAAGGACACAGTAGACTTAAACATGACTCTGAACCATCTTCACCTAATTGACAGTTATAGGACATGCCACAACACAAGAGCAGAGTACAAATACAACTTTTTCTCAAGAGCCTATAGACCATTTACAAAGTATCATTTACTTTATGTGTCATAAAATTAAGATTTCAGCAAAATATAAGGTATGTACCTTATTCATATCCTTGTTAGCATGAAACTACTGTGGAAAAAAATCATTAATGTGGGATCCTTAATGGAATCCTGGAAGAAAAAAGGACTTTTGTGGCAAAACTGATGAAAAACAAATGAAAGTTTTAGTTTAGTTAGTAATATTGTTACCAATGTTCATTTCCTTGTTATGATCATTGTACTACAGGATTAAGATATTAACATTAGGGGAGGCTGGGTGAGGAGTATATGGAAACTCTCCAGTATTTTTGCAACTTAACTGTAGGTCAATATAAGGTTTTTTAAAATGTAAGTGAGGTTTTGCCTATTAGCTTTTGTGAACTGCTGCCATAGTTAAGATAGTAAGAAAGACTTAGGTTACAGACCTAGGTTATCACTTATTACCTATGTAACTCTGGGTAAGTTGCTCAAGTCCTGTGAACCTTTGTTTTTTTAATTTGTAAAACGGATGTTGATACCTTAATTCTAAAATTGTTATGAGAATTAGGTATGTAGGTTATGGGCCAAGTACAACGCCTGGCACATAGGAGGCAGCCGCAGACTGTTTTCTTCCCGCTGCACAGCTGAGTTGACCTGTGTGCTATGCCCCTATTCTTTTGGAGCCCATAGTCCAGACAGAAAAACATTCTGATCACTTCAGCTTTACTGTACATGATTTCCTATCCGAGGACACTCCTCAGTCTACCTTGTACTGTTTGTGATTCAGCATTAATGATTCTCATGAGCACGCAAAGAGAGTAACAGAAAAGATGACAATACACTGTACTCTACAGTGAAGTCCTTGAGAAGAGGATTAGTAAACGCTTCCCCAGATTCACCACCCAGACCTGAGTACAAGGCTTTTCACAATTATATTGAAGTTAGTGGAAAGTAAGAAAGGAAGAGAAATCTGACCACACACCCAGTGAATGAGGCTGTGGCCAGTGGCTTTTTGTTTTTGTTTGGCTTTCCATTGAAGGAGGATCTGTGTCCCCTACATCCTGGGCTGCTGCCGCCTTTTCCCTTCTTTTTCACCCCTGGTGGTTCCGTGCCAGGCAAAGGGCCAGCAGAAGGATGGCGTTAAGAGTTGATTTGTCTTCTTCCAGTCATATGGTGATGGGAACTTTTATCAGGAGTTTGGTCATTTTCCTTTCTTTTCCTCTAGGCTTCAGCATGGTTTGGGAGACCTTCTGGCTTCCATCCTGTTAATCATGCAGCTTTCAGTCTGCAAGCTTGAGATGAGGGATCCCACCACTGGAACTTTAGCTGTTCTGATACAGGCTTGCTGGTGGTATCTTCTGCAAGCATCACACCCATGCTGCCTTCTGGGGAGAGACTGGTACCTCCTGCCGACATACTGAATTGCCCTCTGAGGACAAGGAGATGCTCACAGGCCTTGCTACCTCATAGGTGGGTACATGTTGGAAGCACCTGCCCTGGCCACGCTGGCTCTGCTTCTTCCTGGATTCATGAAGGTTGCTCCTGCCAGTGCTGGGTTGATCTGCCCCGAGTGTGAAGACTTGGTGGATGCCATGTCATAGTACCTGCCATCATTGCTGCCTCCCCTGCCCCTGCTGCCATCCTTTTGCCAGGTATCGCAGGTTTCATGATGGCAAGAGTACGTGCTCCCATAAGACTGCTAGGAGGACTCTTGGAGTCCTCGCTCCCCATTAAGCATAACCAGAAGAGATGACTTTAACTAGCTCAGAGATGATGTGAAGTCAACCTGATGCTGACCTGATCTTGATGTTCTTCTCCGAAGATATTCATGACCTGTGCTGAGGGGGAAGAAACAAATAGAGAAGGAAATGAGTGAAAGGCCTCTCTCCCTCTCCTTTGAATAACTCAAGGGCTTGTAATTAGAAGAATTTTTGATGTTAAGTCCAATCTCTTTAACATCCTGTCATATGGTAGTGATTCATGTTTTGCTTGAACAGTTCAAGTGTTAAAAAGAGCACAAGTGAATGTCCTCATACCCCTTTATTTTTGTACACTTTTTGTTCATACAGCTGCAGAATAGATTCCAAAGGCAGTTCATGTTTTCACATGAGCCTCACAGCACCAACTGCTTTGTAGCAGCAAAGTACCATGGCGCGGTTTTCTCCTGAATCTTAGGTAGACTCTTCTTGCCCTCTGCCTCTGCTGCTGCTACTGCTGCTAAGTCACTTCAGTCGTGTCCGACTCTGTGCGATCCCATAGATGGCAGCCCACCAGGCTCCTCTGTCCATGGGATTTTCCAGGCAAGAGTACTGGAGTAGGGTGCCATTGCCTTCTCCAGTCCTCTGCCTCAAAGGCAGATAAATCCACTCTGTCCCAGCTGGGATGGCCTGAGCACTGCTAGAGCTCTTCCCTGATAGTCTTGGGAGGTTTTTCCAGTACATGGAAAGATCTCCAGCACTTAAAGAGCAACACACCTGAAGGTAAAAAGAGCAACTGGTGGCAACTTTCAGATGGAGGCATTGCCTGCGAATTGATTGCCTGTGCAGATCCATGCCTGTGGATTGCTATCTTAAGTTCAAACAGGGCTGTTAACCCTTGGCCTAGCCATATTCTCCTCGCTCTTTTCAAAGAGGGACCAAGTCCTGTGCATTCTACTTCACTTCTCACATCCACCTCTTTTTCTTGACAGGCCAAGCCCTAATTTGGATTAAGTACATTAAGTACATCACTGATCTCATCATGTTAGTCGCTCAGTCATGTCCGACTCTTTGTGACCTCATGGACTGTAGCCCACCAGGCTCCTCTGTCCATAGAATGGCTCCCTGCCATCTGCTAAAATAAGTACATGCAAATCCCTCCCTCTGGCACGCAAGGCCCATTGAACATCCTCAATCGCCCTGTCTGGTGTTACTTTCCACAATCCCCCTTATACACTCAGTCGAAGGTCTCTTCCTCCACAAAGGCTTGGTGAACCTCTGGGGCCATGTCATATCTCTCCTTCCTTTGAATCCATACCATATTTGGGAGTCCTACAGAGACACCTAACATCTTCAGTTCCACATTGGAGTGTATTCTTTGCATCACTGTCTTTGTTCTGCTCTATGATTCTTAAAGGGAGGGACTGAAACGCCTAGACTCACCTGGTCAGCTCTGAGGTCTTTGTAGGCTTGAGCCATGTGAACCGTGTAATGCAGCAACATAGATTTGTTGCTTAAGGCTATCTTTTGTGAAGACGGCTGAAAAGACACATTACCTCCTGTCCCAGTTTCCTTATCAGCCTCCTAAGGATCTGTTTCCCTAACTCCTACAAGCAGTGTCTGGTAAATGCGGTGAACCCATACCTAGCGCCCTTAGACAAAGGGGCCCTCTAGGCAGACCTAGCCCCTCAGGCAGTGTGGCTAGTAGATTCCGGGCTGAGGCAAGCCAGCACCGTGATGGTCACACAGCTGGTCAAAGAAACGCAGCCTGGATTGTGGATCTCACCCTCAGCTCCAAGCCAGGGGAGCCAGGCGCCCTGGTGCCATGAGCTGCCTGCAGAACTGTGTGGGACAGCCTTACTGACTCTCAAACCTCAGACTTGAACTCCCCCACCCTTCCCTACCCCCAGCCCTACTCAAGTTCACTTGCTCATCAATCTGAGCAGCTTAGCTTTCCTTGTAGACCAGAGGTCAGCCAACCATGGGCTGTATCCAACCCACTACTTGTTTTGGAAATAAAGTTTTACTGGAAAACAACTTTCTTTTACATGTTTTCTATGGCTGTTTCTGTGCCACTGTGGCAGAGTTGAGTGACTGTAACAGAGACCATATGGCTTCACAAGGCTAAAATGTTATCTTGCCTTTTACAGAAAAAATTTGCCTACCATGTCCTAAACCACTGTGTGTCTGGAACTTAGTTCACCCGAAGCACCTCCACCTCTCATGTATTTTGTGTTATTACTGAGAGTCTGCTTGTAGTTGGTCTCTGCTGTTCTGTCCAAACAACCTGAGCAAGGGCATGTGTTCCTTAGGGCTTCCAGGGCTCACCTACCTGGTGTGAAATCCATCTTCGCTCCTTAGTAGCCTGTAGCCTTGGGAACCTCACTTTACTCAGGCATAAGATGGAGATGGTAGAAGATGTGCAGTGTATGAGTTAATACACTCAGTTCCAGCGGGGACAGATCCAGTAGGATATTAAGTAGATGGGAGTGGATTTCAGCACCTTCCTCTGTAAGAAGCGCATGGAGAATTTGGCGTTGGGGATCCAAGTGTGTGTGGATCTTCTCCACAGGCAAAGGAAGGTGGAACTTGCTGGTTCAGCTCTTCCCTGTCTGGATCCAGTTCCATTCCTGCCACATTTTGGACTCACCACCTTGGGGCTCCCACGTGCTTTCCTATGCACACACCTCACACTAACCCCCTTTTATTTATTTATTTTTTTTGTTGATATGCATTTTATTTATTTTTTTTTCTAATTTTATTTTATTTTTAAACTTTACATAATTGTATTAGTTTTGCCAAATATCAAAATGAATCCGCCACAGGTATACATGTGTTCCCCATCCCGAACCCTCCTCCCTCCTCCCTCCCCATACCATCCCTCTGGGCCGTCCCAGTGCACCAGCCCCAAGCATCCAGCATCGTGCATCAAACCTGGACTGGCAACTCGTTTCCTACATGATATTTTACATGTTTCATTGCCATTCTCCCGAATCTTCCCACCCTCTCCCTCTCCCACAGAGTCCATAAGACTGTTCTATACATCAGTGTCTCTTTTGCTGTCTCGTACACCGACTAACCCCCTTTTAGCCTCAAACCTCCAGAGGGTGGGACAGCCCAGAGCAACTGAGGATGGGACGGGGTCAGTGATTGTTGACCACTTCGCCTATTGTACCAGAGATGATCGAGCCCGTGGACGCAGATTGGCCCCCACGCAGGGTGTGGAACCATGGTGGGCAGTCTGGAGGGCCATCCTCTAGCCTGATGCACCAGTTCCCTGCAGCCTCGCTGTGTGCTGCAACGTGGGCAGCCGACAAGACTGCAACTCTTTGGCTCCCTCAGGAGCCTCCACCTCAGCCTAAGCCACTGCGCCTGGCCGCTTTTAATCCTCTCTTGTCCACTGTGAACTGTCACCGTCTCACACCCGTGTGTCCTTGGCCCCCAACAACCTCCCTCCCCCAAAACATAGTGCCGCCCTGCTATAGACCCTGTGACCCTCTGGAGGGATATGGGAGCCTAAGTCTACTCTTCCAAGGTTCTGGAAGGAGAGAGATATTCATAGAACTCACAAGATGTGCTGCATTCAACATTTGGATCCACCACAAGGAGTAGGCTTATTGCCAGTCACGGACAGTGATAGTGAAGTGAACACAGATCTGGGGGCCTCAGGAAGAATACCATGGGGCCATGGGTCAGGAAGCAAAAGTTGTGCAAGATTGCTAGAAATTACCACATAGACTGGAGGATGTGCTGAGGATAGAGTCAGCAGGCATCAAGCCACAGAAGGCATTTTAAGGCCAGAGGGTACCAGAGAAGTTTACAGCAAGACTGTGACAAATGACATTTAGGTTTTAGGAAAAGGGTTCCAGTAGCTTCTTGAAAAATGGCTTTAAGAGGAATGTCTGTGGAATCTGACCAGTTATTAATATGAGGCTCCACAACAGTCTAGGCAAGATATAGTGACCTGATTTAGGACAGTAATTGTTAAGAGAAAAGAGGTGCCAAATTCAAGAATCATAAAGGGATTAAATCAACAAGACATGGTGATGAATTAGATGGGGTGGTGAGAGCATGGATCTTGGGGCTTAGGAGAAAGTGGGACCTAAGAGGACCTTTCTTCTCTGGTACAGGAGGAAAAGATGGTTTAGGCAGAAATGATTTGGAGAAGCCAGGAGAAGACATTTGCCTAATGCCCTCCATTTGTTCTAGACCCAAGAATTCTTTTTAATTTATTTTTAATTGGGGAATAATTATTGTGCAATACTGTGTTGGCTTCTTTCATACAACAATGTGAATCAGCCATGACTATACATATGTCCCCTCCCTGTTGAACTTCCTCCCACCCCAGCCCCACCCCACCCCTGCAGACTGTCACAGAGTGGTGCCGAGTTGAACTCTGTGTTATATAACAACTTCCTACTAGCTATCTCTTTTATATATGGTGACGTATATGTTTCAGTGCGACTCTCTCAATTTCTGCCACCCTCTCCTTCCTTCACTGTGTCCAAAGTCTGTTCTCTGTGGTTGCATCTCTGTTCCTGCCCTGCAGATGGGTTCATCAGTACCTTTTTCCTAGATTCCAAATATAAGCATTAATATATGACAGTTGTTTTTCTCTTCTGACTCACTCCACCCTGTATAATAGGCATTAGGTTCGTCCACCTCACTAGAATTGACCCAAATGCATTTCTCTTATGGCTGTATAATATTCCGTTGTATATATGTACCACAACTTCTTTATCCATTCATCTGTTGATGGACATCTGCATTGCTTCCATGTGCTAGCTATTGTAAATATTGCTGCAGTGAACACTGGGGGAGGGTACATGTTAGACCCAAGAATTCTTAACCTGAGGTCCATAAGGCCCTTGGCAGTCTATGAATGGAATTCAAGGAGTCCATAAAGTTGGTGGGGAACATTTACATTTTTATCTTCTCTTTTTGGTGTAAATGTAAATTATTTATTTTAAAAAGCACTTACATAATGCTTAGTATATTCTAGTTACTGTTCTGTATCCTTGAACACATTCTTTAATCTTCATAACAAATATGTTAGTAAGTGCTGCTGTCTCTTTTTTACATTAGAGGGAAACGTGTTATTCATCTATTGCTATGTAGCAAATTATTCAAAAACATGTCGACTTTGGACAACACATATTTATCATCTCACAGTTTTAGGGCTCAGGAATTTGGGCATGCCCTCAGCCTCTCACATGGCTGCAGTCAAGGTGTTAGCCAGTTCCAAGGATTCGTCTGAAGACTTGATTGAGAAGGGATCTGCTGCCAAGCTCACGTAAGTTGTTGCTGAATCCAGTCCCTCAAGGGCTGTTGTGTTGTGGGCCTCTGTTCCTTGCTGGCTATTGGCTGGTTGCCACTCTCATTTATTTGTGGGCCTCTTCAGCATGTCAGCTTGCTCCATCAAACTCAGAAAAACAGCAAGTTTGCCAGCAATATAAAAGCCATACAATTCTGGAACCTAGTGGAAGTATGATCTCCTCATCATTGCTTCTGTTGGTTAGACACAAGTTACTCAAAAGGATGAGATTATGTAAGACTGTGACTAGAAAGAGGCAGCGATCACTGGGGGCCGCTTTAGAACCTATCTCCTGCAGGAACAAGGCCCAGAGGGAACCGTTAACTTACCCAAGACTACACAGGTAAGGGGCAGCCAGGATTCCAAACTGAACAAGGCAACTCTAGAGTCTGTGTTCCCACTGAACGGCGCTTCTTCTTATGGTGTAAATTGGATGTACCAGTGTATGTGTTGAATTTTCTGTGAGGTCAAACTAGAAATTGTGGATAAATGTTTCCTGAGAGAAGGAGAGAGTGGATAGGATATTAACTCTATCAGGTATGTAATCTGCAACTATTTCCTCCTAGTCACCGGTTGCCTTTTCATTTTGCTGATGGTTTCCTTTTCTGTGTAGAAGCTTTTTAGTTTGATGTAGCGCCACTTGTTTATTTTTGCTTTTCTTGCTTTTGCTTTGGCTGTCAAATCCAAAAAATCATGGCCAAGACCAGTGTCAAGGAGCTTCCTATGTTCTCTCCTAAGAGTTTTATGGTTTCAGGTTTTACATTGAAATCTTTCATCCATTTGGAGTTAATTTTTGTGCATGGTGTAAGACAGTGGTCCAGCTTCACTCTTTTTGTGTGTGGCTGTCCAGTTCTGCCAACAGTATTTACTGAAGAGACTGTCCTTTCCCTTTCTTTACCACTAGGGCTTCCCAGGTGGCGCTAGTGGTAAAGAACCTGCCTGCCAATGCAGGAGATGTATGAGACGTGGGTTCGATCCCTGGGTCGGGAAGATCCCCTGGAGAAGGGTATGGCAACCCACTACAATATTCTTGCCTGGAGAATCCCATGGACAGAGGAGCCTGGTGGGCTACAGTCCATGGAGCCGCAAAGAGTCAGACATGACTGAAGCAACTTAGCACACACGCACGTCCTTTCCCCACTGTGTATTCTTGCCCACTGTGTATTCTTGCCTCTCTTGACGTAAATTAATTCACCTTACACATGTGGTTTATTTTCTAGGCTCTCTTTTCTGCTCCATTGATCTGTG
This sequence comes from Bos indicus x Bos taurus, assembly GCF_003369695.1. NCBI lineage: Eukaryota > Metazoa > Chordata > Mammalia > Artiodactyla > Bovidae > Bos > Bos indicus x Bos taurus. Next base: position 48,632,797 of record NC_040082.1, read on the forward strand.
TCTGTTTTTATGCCAGTACTGTACTACTCTGATTATTGTAGCCTTGTAATATAGGGATCATGATGCCACCAGCTTTATTCTTCCTTCTCAAGATTGCTTTGGCTATTCTGGGTCTTTCATGGTTCCATACATGGGGAATTGAGGCTCCTTGGTGAGGCAGGTGGTCAGTTAACAGGAGAGCCAGATCTGGAACCTGTCACCCTGGTGCAAAGCTCTGGCCTTCCATTCAGGGCTCTGGCAGAAGCCGGGCAGACTGTGTGAAATAAGACCTGAACTCCTTGCTGTGCCCTCATTCCCCAGACCTCCCTGGGGATCTCCTTAAAAGTTGTCTGAAACTTAGCAGCAGAGAGAGGGGCAGGGGAAATACATGAGTGAAGAAGGGACAGAGATGCAAGAGTGGTGCGTGGAGAAAAAATGGAGCAGATGGGAAAACAGAGGAGACCCAACAGGGTGAATTGGGAGGGTAGGGGGCAGTGCAAGAAACCGTATCTCAGGTCTGAACAGCATTGCTCAAAGCCCTACACGTGACATCCAGTGGAACCTGCCATCTTAAAGCTGACTTTAGTCTGAGCAACCCTAACTTCAATCTGTCCAGCCAGGTGGGTAAAGTTTCCGTCAGTTTATCAGCAGTATCTTTGTCAAGCTTCTTTTTTTTTTTTTAATTCACATTTGTTTTACACATGACAGTCATTGTGCCCTGTCTTCAACGTTTAATATCATCCAACTCATCCATACCTACAGCCTTCACAGTGAGGTTACCCAAGTCAAGCCGTAAGGACGCATTCTAATCTAAGCTATAAAAAGCCTAATTTTGTGTTAAATCAGGATAAGCCAGTGCTCTAGAGAAAACACATAAACTGCTAAGTCCTCTTCTTGTCCCAAGTTGGTCATCCTGGCACCTTGCAGGAGCGTTGATTCCATCTGTTAAGGTTATGAATTCTCCCACACTGGGGCCAAGATGAATCTATTCCCACTACAGGAATTTCCAGACAGGACAGAGAGAATGGCATTAGCTGCCTCAACAACTGACTTGGTTGGGGTTAGAAGCAGGGACTCAAACACCATGGAAACTCAGAGTCACAGAACCACCAAACTTAAGCTAGGCAACAGAGTTCACCTGATAGAATGCCTTGCTTTTGCTTCAGGACATAAGGACATCTTTTCCTGATCAAGGGTGTATTTTATCTCCTTTATAATAATGATTTAGTGAAAATGAGTGTATTGTCACACAACACAAAAATATGCCATTATTCAATGGCTGCTGCTATTTAAGCTGAAACAATTATTATATATTCCTAGTGAACTGAACTTTTTAGACACTTTAGAATTTTAGACAATTCTAAAGTGTCTTCTCATAAGTCTAGTTATTTATTCTATAAAGCCTACTCTGACTAATTTTAGCACAGTACCCAAGTTTTCCTTTTGTCAGACTTTATATGGGGCTTTCTTCCTGTAACTGAAATAACTTTTTAGTTTGCTTTGTATTTATGTTACTTCCCTGGTGGCCCTGCTTGCAATGCAGGAGACCTGGGTTTGATCCCTGGGTTGGGAAGATCCCCTGAGAAGGGCATGGCAACCTATTCCAGTATTCTTACCTGGAGAATCCCCATGGACAGAGGTGCTGGTGGGCTATAGTCCATGGGGTTGCAAAGAGTCAGACATGACTGTGTGATAAGGTGCATATTTATGTTACATCTCACATGAGGAACATGTGGTTCAGTATTCCATTTAGTCTAATAGTCTTTACTTCTAATTAGTATAGTTCGTTTACACTCAGTGGAATTAATGTTTATTTTGATTTAGTTCCATCATTTCAGTATTTGTTTCCTATTTCACTTACCTATTATGTAATTGCACTTAATTTTTTAGCATAAAGCCATAATACAGCATTGGAGGAGGACATAGCAACCCACTCCAGTATTCTTGCCTGGAGAATCCCATGGACAGAGGAGCCTGGCAGGCTACAGTCCATGGGGTCACACAGAGTTCAACACGACTGAAGCGACTTAGCAGCAGCAGCAGCAGCAGACTGTTTCGCTCAGTCATGTCCAACTCTTTGTGATCCCATGGGCCGTACAGTCCATGGAATTGTCCAGGCCAGAATACTGCAGTGGGTTGTCATTTCCTTCTCCAAGGGAACTTCCCAACCCAGGGATCGAACCCATGTCTCCCACATTGCACACAGATTCTTTACCAGCTGAGCCACCAGGGAAGCCCAAGATTACTGGAGTGGGTAGCCTATCTCTTCTCCAGTGTATCTTCCCGACCCAGGAAGCAAACCAGGGTCTCCTGCATTGCAGGTGGATTCTTCACCAGCTGACCTACCAGGGAAGCCCTGGTATCCTATAATTTTCATTTCCTATAATGTTTTATCAAGTTGGGCATCAAAGTTACATTGCCTTTACAAAATGTGGTAAAGAGTAGCCATGTTTTTCTATTCTCTAGAAAAGTTTGTGGTAGATTTTTGCTTTCTTCCATTATAAATGTTTAGAAGAATTTCTCTTGAAAATCATCTGAACTTATAGATTTCTTCATGGGATGATTTTTAATGTTTTATTCAGTTGTTTTAATAGATAGACCTGTTCAGATTTTCTATTTTTTCATGAATTGGTTTTAGCAAGTCATGTTTTCTAGGAATTAATACATTTCATCTAAGTTGTCAAATTTATTGTCAAATTGATTCACAGTATCTTCATATAAATTTTGTAATCCCTATAGAATATTTTTCTCTTTTTTCTGGCCCTTATAAGGATTCATTAATTTAAAAAAAATTTTGTGTCATAGCAGTGGTATTCTGCACATGAGAGGAGGCAAACTTAGCTATTGTTCCCTGCTGCTGCTGCTAAGTCGCTTCAGTCGTGTCCGACTCTGTGCTACCCAACAGATGGCAGCCCACCAGGCTCCGCCGTCCCTGGGATTCTCCAGGCAAAAATACTGGACTGGGTTGCCATTTCCTTCTCCAACGCATGAAAGAGAAAAGTGAAAGTGAAGTCGCTCAGTCATGTCTGACTCTTAGCAACCGCATGGACTGCAGCCTACCAGGCTCCTCTGTCCATGGATTTTCCAGGCAAGAGAACTGGAGTGGGGTGCCATTGCATTGTTCCCTATTTAACCATAAATGCAATTATTTTTTAATGACTCGTTTACTTCTGAGTCAGGACAAAGGGCTTCCCTGGTGGCTAAAGAACTGCCTGCCAATGCAGGAGATGCGGGTTTTATCCTTGGGTGGGGAATATCCCCTGGAGGAGGAAATGGCAACCTACTCCAGTATTCTTGCCTGGAAAATCCCATGGACAGAGGAGCCAGGTGGGCTACAGTCCATGGGGTTGCAAAGAGTCGGACATGACTGAGCACAGCACAACAGCATTCCAAGTTCCTATGCAATATTGTTCTTTAAAGACATGACTTAGCAACTAAACAGCAACAGGGCAGAAATGCATGAATGTATCACCAGCACTGTGATATGCCTAGTGCATATTTGATAGTTAATTTTTTAAAAACCGATTACATGTTGATGGGGTAGAAAAGAAAAAAACTCCCACAGAATTTGAGCTATTTTCAAACGTGTTTTGCCAGCCCTGTGCCTGGCTTATAAAGATGTTCAATATTTTATAATAAAGTATTACTTTATTTTATAAAGAACCTTTCAAATCAATAAGTAAAGGTGAACAGACTAAAAAAAAAACAGCAGAAAATAAAACCAAAAATATTTACAAAGTGTGTATCTGAATATTCAACGTAAGTAGTATTTAGAAACTACAAACTTACAGAAGAGGATGTTCTACTCATATACAATTGAATAAACTCGAATAGGCAAAGAAACAGCTTGAAGATTTTATGTAGATCTGGGCGCAGGGAAGAAGATTCCCTTATAAAATGATGGCATGTTGGCACAATATTTCTGAGAGGAACGATAGGAAAATGCATATCAAAAGTGAAATGAATCAGAAAGAGAAAGAAAAATACTGTATTCTAACGCATACATACAGAATCTAGAAAAATGGTACTGAAGAATTTATTTACAGGGCAACAATAGAGACAGAGAATAGACTTATGGACACGGCGGGGGGTGGGGGCGGGGAGGGTGAGATGCATGGAAAGAGTAACATGGAAACACTTATTACCACATGTAAAATGAACAGCCAACGGGAATTTGCTGTATGGCTCATGAAACTCAAACAGGGGCTCTGTATCAACCTAGAAGAGTGGGATGGGACGGGAGATGGAAGGGAGTTTCAAAAGGGAGCGGATATATGTATACCTATGGCTGATTCATGTTGAGGTTTGACAGAAAACAAAATTCTGTAAAGCAATTATCCTTCAATAAAAAAAAAATAATTTAAAAAAAGTTTAAAAATTAAACAATACCCTTTGATGCAGCATTTCCTTTCTAAGAAAATTGTTGCAGAGAAATTATCAGATAACTGGATAAGAATATAGATGCAAAAATTTATTACTTACGGAAATAAAATGTAAAAACAAAACAGGCCTTTTTCAGGAGGGAATGTTACAGAGACAATGCACTGAAGGAAAAAGGTCAACAAGTTAAGGAAATTTTTATGTCTTAATTATTGATGGATATTAATGGATTTTCTTCCAATGACTCAGAAACAAAATAATAAAAAAATAATAATTGTTATGATCACCAGGTGGCAGCATGGCTCTTTTTTTAAAATGGAGCATTTTGCCATTGGTTCCAGGTTGTCCCTCCAGAAGTTCCAGCTTTCTTAGTCAACCAAGATCCATGTCTGACTTACAGAAATTCCCTTTTTAGCGTCATGCACTATGGTAAACTCCAGCACATTAGAACACCTACTGAAGCTCCCCACTGAGATGTTAGGGAACTCCATACTTTTAAAGTTCTTCTTTAAATGAGAATATACCCACAGTGATCCAAGTCAGCTCTAACCACATAGAGCATAACTGCTCTCCCCTCCAGAATTTGGAAACATTTAAAGATAGCTAGCACTGTTTTCCAACATTTAATCTTATCTTTTCCAGGTGGAAAAGTCTCCAGTTTTCTGCTTTGCTCTTTATAATGCTTTAGTTTTCTTGCCGTATTCATTCTGCTGTCGTTTCCACTTTTTCCAGTCAATCATGTAGCTAGCTAGTGCTTTGCGTATGTGTCTTTGGAATCCCGACACCAATGCTTCCTACTAGTATGTGCTTGGGCAAATTACTTAAGCACTCTGTCTTTCGGATTTTTCAACCATGAGTTAGGAAAATAATAGAACCTATGACCTCAAAGGTTAGTGGTGAGGATTAAATAGGACAATTGTGAAAAGTAGATAGCACAAGGTGTGGCACACATGAAATGCTCAATTTGTGTTAGCTCGAACTAAACTTCTGTTTTCTAAAAATAATACTCATGGAAATCTAATGAGAATGTCAGTAAACTGCCTAGCATAGCATATGGTGCTCAAGGGCTTCCCAGATGGCGCTAGTGGTAAAGAACCCATTAGGAGATGTAAGAGACTTGGGTTCGATTCCTGAGTGGGGAAGACTCCCTGGAGAAGGGCGTGGCAACCCACTCCAGTATTCTTTTCTGAAGAATCCCATGGACAGAGGAGCTTGGTGGGCTACAGTCCATAGGGTTGCAAAGAGTCAGACACGACTGAAGCAACTTTGCAAAACAAAAAACAAAACAAAGCACGACACAGGAGAGCCAGCATGTAAGGAACACCTAAGGGCTCTGTGACTCATGACTAATGAAAACATAAATGATGGCAAGAGTGATGGCTTGGTGTTTTGTTTCTCTGTTTTATGAGACCTTGTTGATTTTTCTTTTTTTTTTTTAAGATAGTTTTATGTTTAAAGCAAAATAAAGAGGAATGTAGAGAAATTTCTCATAGACTCCCCTACCCCTCTACATGCACAGCCTCTTCTATTATTAACATTTCCCATCAGAGGGGCACATTTGTTGCAATTGAGGAAGTGACATCGAACATCATAATCACCCCACCTCCATAGTTTATATTATGGTTCACTCTTGGTGTTGTAGTTTCTGTCTACTATAATGTTCCTTCTCCCTAAAGAGTGTCCTTAACATTTTTGTAGCATATTCTGCTGGTATCAATTCTCTCAACTTTTATTTGTCTCATAGAGTCTTTAATTTACCTTGCAAGTAGTCCTGTTTCTGATTAAAAACCTATGTGTGATTTTTTTCCAGGTCTGGCCATAGGCAATTACAAAGTCTTTCTTGACCTAAAACAAATAGACTGACAAATATTTCTCCAGCAAATGTGGGTTTATTCAGGATCAGCAGAGAATTGCAACTCGGGATCTGCAACAATGGGGAGCCACATGCAAGTCCCCACACAGAAGGTTTATAGAGGAGGAGAGGAAATTAGGGGAGGGGGCTGTAGTTAATAAAGAATTCACGGCTTTTCACTGTCTGAGTTCTTGCCAGGAAAGAAGATGAATCTTCTTCCTATTGGGCTCTGCAGTGGTGCTGAGTGTGAGAGCTCCCCTTTCTGGTCTCCCAACTCTATTTAATTGAGGTTTCTGTTTATTAATTTTTTATAACTTTATCCGGCTGCCCTCCTCACACCAGCCTAGACTTGGCACACAGCTTGTGCATTGCAGTCTCTGAAAGGAATTGCAGTCAATGACACAGTCCACCCAGCCACACGTGCTCTTTTGTATATCAGTGTTCCTGGTTCAAGTGTCTCTGGAGATCTGGCGGTCTCTTGGCAGAAGCCTTCCTCAGACACTTCTGCTGAAACCCCTTTGTTGGGAACAGAGGAGGGAACCCATGTTCTCCACACTGACTCAGTACCCAATACCTTTCCAGTCTAGTCTTCCCTGCTCTCCCTGCCCCTAGCCTCCAGGTTCATAAAATTGCAGGAGCTTTCAGATCAGGGGCTCCCTCAGCAGTGAGACAAGCCCCACATCTTTGCTAATCCACTTAACCCTTAATAGGAGTTACCATTCCATGAGGGAAAATGGAATGGAGGAGTCAATGCTTTCTCCTGTTTAGCCTCTTGCTTGTACTATGACAGTAAGTAGTTAAAAACTTGTCTGTTATTTTTATTTTGCCTTGTTGTCATTGGCTGCTCCAATAACCGGGCTCCTGACACCTTGACTTTGAAAGGTATTTTTATTATGACTGGAATTCTGGATAGACAGTTTTGAGATTCAGAACTTTAAAGATGTCATACCATTGACTCCCTGCTAGGACATGTATTTCTTATCCTTATTCCTCTGATTTAATGTCTTCATCTTCTTGATGTCTTAAAAATTTTCTTTTCATCATTGATGGTCAGAAGTTCAAAAATAATGAGTTTAGATTTAAGGGTGGAGATATTTGGTTGGTTATTTGGGGGAGTTGCTGTTTACATTTATTTAGATAGAATATCTAAATATTAAATAGAATATCTAAATATAAATATCTAAATAGAAAATCTAAATAAATATAGAATACATTTATTCTATCTGAGGTTTTTCAAACATGAAACTTTGGTTTGATGTCTTTCATTGTTTTTGAAAAATTCTTAGTCATTATGTCTTCAAATATTTCTTCTGCCTTGTTCTCTACTTTCTTCTTCTTGTGGGACTCCAGTTATGTTTACTTTTGTTTGTCATAATGAAAAATCATCTAGTGACTGTTGGATTTATTGTGCCAATAATTTAATTGTTATATATACATTCATGTGTGAAAAGGCACTCTAGTGTGCCTTTCTTATCCTGTCTTCATACGACTATGTTATCAAGTAAAACTAGCTTCACTGCATAAACTTGGGATGTGGTTCTCTTTTTCTCACATTTGGGGATTTTGTAAGGGATTAGAATTAACTCTTTTTGAAATTGTTGGAGAATTGCCTATATAACTTGCTGTACATGTGTTTTGTATAGGAGAAGATAATAACTTTTTTTGTAATTTTATTCATTGTTATAGGGACTACAGGTTTTTTATTCTTGATATATAGTAAGTTTTATTTTCTCAGAAATAGTCATGAAATTATCAATACAAATTACTTTCTGGTATTCTCTTACCATATTTTAATCTAGACTGAATTGATAGTTATGTGTCTTTTTAAATTCTCTTGTCCAAGGATGATCTTTTGATTTTCTTGATTCTCTCCATTTTACTTTTGTTTTCTAATCAATCATTTTTATTGGTTTCCTTTGTTTTCTTACTAAATCTCCTCTTAGCATCTTCACATATCTTTATCAGGAATGACTTTATTGTACATTTCTTACCTTCTTTATTTGGACTCACTTTTATTCTGCAGTCTCCATTTCTAAGATAATAACCCATGAGTATACAATAAAATATGCAAAACCAAAAAGCTTTTTTTTTACAAAACCAAAAAGATTTTGATACGTGATTTCATAATCATTAATTTATTGATATTTTAATTTACATGGTTTCTTCTTTGAACTCTGGGTTATTTATACATGCGCCTTTAATTTTCAAATATATTAGGCATTGAACTCACCTTTTTTGTACTAACTTCCAATTGTGTTGTGGTCAATAAACATGCCTATTCTTTGAAATTTGTGAAGATGAGTTTCTTGTTGTTCACTCAGTCATGTCCAACTCTTTGCAACCCCACGGAATGCAGCACACCAGACTTTGCTGTCCTTCACCATCTCCCGGAGTTTGCTCAAACTCATGTCCATTGAGTCAGTGATGCCATCCAACCGTCTCACCCTCTTGTCACCCGCTTCTCCTCCTGCCCTCAATCTTTGCCAGCATCAGGGTCTTTTCCAGTGAGTCACCTCTTTGTACGAGGTGGCCAAAGTATTGGAGCTTCAGCTTCAGCATCAGTCCTTCCAATGAATATTATGGATTGACTTCCTTTAGGATTGATTGGTTTGATCTCCTTGCTGTCCAAGAACTCACAAGAGTCATCTCCAGCACCGCAGTTCAAAAGCGTCAATTCTTTGGTGCTCAGCCTTTTTTATGGTCCAACTCTCACATCCACACATGACTACTGGAAAAAACTTAGTATTGGCTATATGAACCTTTGTCAGCAAAGTGATGTCTCTGCTTTCTAATACATTGTCTAGGTTTGTCATAGCTTTCCTTCCAAGGAGCAAGCATCTTTAAATTTCATGGCTGAAGTCACCATCTGCAATGATTTTGGAGCCCAAGAAAATAAAGTCTGTTACTATTTCCATTGTTTCCCCATCTATTTGCCATGAAGTGATGGAACCAGGTGCCATGGTCTTAGTTTTTTGAATGCTAAGTTTTAAGCCAGTTTTTTCACTCTCTTTGATTTTCATCAAGAGGCTCTCTAGTTCCTCTTTGCTTTCTGCCATTAGGGTGGTATCATCTGCACATCTGAGGTTATTGGTATTTCTCAATAGCTTATGACCTAGTTACTACAGAATCAATTTTTATAAATGTGTTTTATAGTTTTGGTGAGAATGTGTGTTCTTTAATTGCTCACTGCAGATGTCTATATATCTATATTTATCAAGATAAGATTACTTGTGTGGTTTTATTCCTCTTGAGTTGTCGATAATTGAAAGATATGTTTAGCCTATTCTTACTGTGAGTATCTTACTTTCGCTCTGATTCTATTATTTTGTGTGTTATCAACTTTAAAGCTATTTTATTAGGTACATGTATGTTTGTAGGTGATGTATCTTCTAAAAGAATTAGTTTTTTTTACTATGTATTTGCTCCCCTATGCCTAAAGATGTGCTTCATGTTAAAACATTCTGATAATATAAAGAATTATATTGGCTTGGCTTAGTGAATTAAAGAGGTAAAAGCGTTTGTTCACACGGACTTCTTGGCCTGAATTCCTCATCTCTGGTGAAAAGGGTGTCCTTCTGCCTCCAGAAACAGGGAGAGCACCTTTCACATGGGAGGTTTATTTCCTGCTTTCAGGGAGACAGAGAAGAGGGTCAAAGTGTCCCTTTTGTGTTGGTTGCTTCTTAAATAACTGTAATTCAAAGTAATATGCCATTGTGGCATATCTGGGGGCAGCCTGCCCTGGGCCCCAGCAGTTTGTACTATCCCTGGAAAGCTGGCAAAGCTTCATTCACATTGATTACCACCCTTCTTTCTCTCTATTTCTCCCCTTTCCTCCTCCTTTCCCTTTTCAGTTTGTATCATGTTATACCTCCTTATCCAATAATGTTTACTCTTTAGCATTTTTAGTCCATTCATGGAATTGTTGAAAAACTTTATCATCCCACATCAGTTTACCAAGTGTATTAGTTTTCTAGGGCTGCCTTAACAAATTTCCACAAATTTAGCGGCTTAAAACAAGGGAAAATTATTCTCTTACAGTGTAGGGTGCCGGAGGTCTGAAGTTGAGGTGTCAGCAGAGACACACTCCCTCCAAAGGCTCTGGGGGACAATGCATTGCCTGGCTCTTCTATCCTTTGGTGGCTCTGAGCATCCCTTGTCTTATAGCCACATCTTCCCAGTCTCTGCCTCTGTGGTCACATTACTTCTTCCTCTTTCTGTTTGTCTCTCCTCTAAGTGACTTTCATAAGGATGCTTGTCATTGGATTTAGAGCCCACTCAAATAATCCAGGATGATCTCTTTTATCTCAAAATCCTTAATGACATCATCAAAGAACTTTTCATCAAATAAGTTCACATTCATGGGTTCAAAGAATTAGGTAGTGGACATCCTATTTGGGGTGGGAGGGAGTGGACACCATTTAATCCATTACACTAAGAAAGAGTATTAGTCCCTTCTGAAAGCATCAGTCTTCTTGCAACAAAATGGAAAGTTGTACTTTATTTAGCTTGACTTCCCAAAATTCCAAAATAATTCAGTACTAAGTATGAAAATAGGAAAATAATTAAGAGCAATCTACTGCCCTGATGTTCAGAGATTCCATAAATTATTCTTTGGCCATTTGCTGTTCAACTTCTAGATCACAAAATATCGTCATTTTTAGAGTAGATATCCACTCTTTGTTGTACATGACCCAAGTAATCGTTGTGTTCAACAACACAACAACTTTCATATTGGATTTTTTCCTAACACAATTCTAAGTGTGTTTTCTGAGGTATAAATCTTAATTAAAAGTATAAGTATAAAAAAAGACTCCAGTAGTGGAAATTCTAAAGCCACTAATAACAATTTAAAATTCCTTAAAATATATTCCTTATATTGTTGTGACATGACTGAGCACATATGCACATTTGGTGTGATAAACTTAATTCATATATTGGGACCCAGAAAATGGAGGGCGACCCCATGGTCCAGCCTATTGAAAACTCAGTCACTTACTGGAAATACAAGGAATCCCGACATTCACCAACCACAACCCTCCAACTCAGCTTTAGCTAGCTTACCTTACCCTAATTTCTCAGATTGTTTAGCTGCTGTGATATTATAATTTATAAGAAATACATATATTTGGTCATTCAGATGACTGAAGTATATTTCTCATATATTTTTGGTCTTCATCCACAGTTCTGACTCTCAACTCCCCAAGCCCTTCAAATTTCCTGAGCAGTAAGAGCAATACTCATTTGTTATAATATTTGATCTCTTGTTCTCAGTTCCCGAAAACCCTTCAGAGCTATAAAGGTGAAATAGGTGTCTTGTTATTCATAATGAGCCCCTTTTCACCACATCTGGGTTATGTTCATGAGGTGATTTTTGGAAAGCAGCTAAGGATGGGGGCTGGGTGCCAGGGAAACCAAACCCAGGAATAGAGGGGTGGAACTTTCAATCGCATCTCCGTTTCTGGGTATAGGAGAGAGGCTAGAGGTTGAATCACTCACCAATGGTCAATGAGTTAATTGATCACACCTAATAATGAAGCCTCCATGAAAACCCAAATGGAGGGGATTTGGAGAGCTTCCTGGTTAGGAAAGCCAGAATTTTTTTATGTTCCTGCATACCTAGCCCCAGACTCCGTGAGGACAGAAACCCTTTTGTTTGGAAACTTGCCCTATACGTCTCCTCATCTGGTTGTTGATTGAAGTCCTTTAATATCCTTCTTAATAAGTGAGTAATGTAGGGAGTAAATTTCCTGAGGTCTGTGAGCTGTTCTAGAAAATTAATCAAACACAAGGAGGTCAGGGAAACCTCTGATTTATAGCCAGTCAGAAGGACAGGTAACAACCTGGGCTTGCAGTTGGCATCTGAAGTAGAGGGTGGTGTTATGGGACTGAGTTCTTTCCCTGTAGAATCTAATGCTATTCCCAGGTAGATAGTGCCAGAATTGAGTTGAATTATTGAACACCTAGGTATCTGAGAATTGCTTATTGGTGCAAGGAAACCCCTCCCTCCCCTGCCCCCCACCTCCCGCATGTGCACACACATGTGCACGTATGCACACACACACACACACACACACACACTTTTGGATTGGTTTTGGTACAGAAGCTTAGTTGCTCCATGGCATATGGGATCTTAGTTCCATAACCAGGGATTGAACCCATGTCCCCTGCATTGCAAGGCAGATTCTTAACCACTGGACCACCAAGGAAATCCCTCTTTGTTTTTAGATAACATAAGCATTGAGTATTTACACAGGCCCGGCTCTCTATAAATATTTTAAGTCCAGAGCATGTCATGATCCTTCCAGGGGCCCTGTAGAGATAAACATGATCTCCTTTTACTTATAAGGGCAGCGAAGTTCCAAGACAGCTATTTTCAAGAAACACACTGGTGGAGCCAGAGAGGAATTCAGTCTGCTTGACTTAGAAGATTTTGCATGTAAACAATTCACTCTATAACGGTATCTGTCCAAATGTAAACACATACAATCATTTCTATGATTTTGATAAATATTGTTAGAGACCTGTTAACACAGAAACTTTTTTTCTAGCATGTAAATCTTTATGGAAATTGAAGAGTCTTTCATATACCTGAATTAAATTATTTGTGTGATTTAGACAATGTAAAAGTTGCTTCTTCAACTTTGGGGATTAAGGGTTTCAAAGGAAAATTTATTATTACCATCATCATCTCACAATCCTTTTTCCATTCTCTCTCTTTAGCAAGAGTCATGTAAAGACCTGATTAAAGTTTAATCTTTCTTAAGATTTTGAAGATTGTGCTCTTAAAAGTTTAGAAGGCCATTTCTGTGGAGAATTAAAACTTAGAAATTGAAAACTTGGTGTTTTACTAATTGTGAATTGGTTATGAAATCATTTCTGAAAGGAGGAGAGGTATAATTTTTATACTAGTTCTAGGGCCATTGGTGTATTTAGTGCCAATCCTCAGGGGGTCAGTAGGGAAATTTCTCATGGTTTTAACTAGTGATTTTTAAAATCCCACCCATTAGGATCACAGGTGTTTTTACATTTGGTGTTTTACTTTGGCGTTTTTACATTATGGGCTACCTGACAGTTACCATTATTGAAAGACTCCTATGAGTCAGACGCTGGCCAAATCCTCTACTTACATTATCTCATTTAATCCTTCCCATTAAGGATCAGAAGAAGCTGTCATGACCATCAGACAGGTGGAGAAACTGAGATTTGTCATACAGATCACATTTATTGAGTATTTGGTGTGTTTTATCTTTCCACCTTGCACCTGTGACCTCACTTAATACTCATAACAATTCTGTGATGTAAGTGTAATTTTACATCTATCTTACAAGATGAGGAAATTGAGGGTCAAAGAATTTATGTTACTCGCCCACGACCACAAAGCTAGTGAATCACGAAGCCCATATTCTTCAGGCCCTTGCTCTTAATCTCCTGCTATACTGACTCCCAGAAAGGGAGGGAAGGAGGAGAAGGAGGAAGACAGCCAACACCTAATGCAAAATGTGAATCTTCCACTCAGAGATGATGGGATGAGATAAGTCATGAGAGCTATCTTCAAAATGTTCAGGCACTGTCACAAGGAAAACGAATTTGATCTCTTCAGGGTGGCCCCAAGAGGGTCAAGCTGCTGCCCCTGGGTCTCCTCCTCTCTCACTGAAAGGAAGAATTCTGACAGTAGTTTCAGCAAGAAAATGATTCCTTTTCCCTGAAACACGGTTCTCCGATTTTAACCTGCTCTCTGATCACCCAGGGAGGTTGTTTTTACAAAGCAGACACTCAAGACCCTCTGCCAGGGATTCTCAGTGAGTGTGAAACAGGGTCCTGAGGGCTGCGTGTGTTAGCAAATGCTCCTGGGTGACCCTGATGCAGGTGGCCTAGGGCCACACATGTGTGTGTGTGGTTAGTTGCTCAGTCACATCCGACTCTTTGCGACCCCATGGACTGTAGCCCTCCAGGCTCCTCTTTCCATGGGGATTCTCCAGGCAACAATTATGAAGAGGGTCTCCACGTCCTCTTCCCAGGGATCTTCCCAATCTGGGGTTTGAACCCAGGTCTCCTACAATGCAGGTGGATTCTTTACCATCTTGAGTCACCAGGGAAGCCCAGGGCCACACAGAGAAACACCAAATAGGCAGCAGCTGGCAACTGTATGGTTAATAAGGGGGTTCCTTCATTTCAGGGGAGGCTGGGTTGGGTGGTCCCTGTGTTACTTACATCCGGAGTCTCTGAAGGCAGAAATGTAAAATAAACTCTTGAGCTGCCAGAAACATGATAGGATTGCCTGGAAATTTCTGTGAGCTGACTGCTCCACATGGAAAAAAGAGCTCTATTGCCATCTGGTGGACTGCCTAAAAGTCTTCATGTTCAGAAAACCTAAAACTGTTGGAGGGTTTTCTCATTTAATTCTGATACCATCCACTTTTTGTTTGTTTGTTTCAATTAAGTTTTATTAGAGTATAGTTCCTTTACAATGTGTTAGTTTCTACTGAACAGCAAAATGGATCAAATATATGTATATATATGCCCCTGCTTTTTCAGACGTCCTTTCCATTTAGGTCACCAGCGAGCACTGAGTAGAGCTCCCTGTGCGATGCAGTAGGTTCTCACTAGTTATCTATTTTGTATGTGGTATCAGTAGTGTATATATGTCAATCCAATCTCCCAATTCATCCTACCCTTTCTTTCCCCCTGGTATCCATATATTTGATCTCTACATCTGTGTCTCTATTTCTCCTTTGCAAATAAGATCATCTATAACATTTTTCTAGATTCCACATATATGCATATAGATAATATTTATTTTTCTCTTTCTGAATTACTTCACTCAGATACCCTCCAGTATACAGACCAGGAATATGACTCAGGAAGGCTGGGCAGCACACACAGCTTCGGGCCCATACCCAGAAGTTTCCCAGTCCACTGCTTCTTATTGGATTCACATCAGCACCGCCAATGCCTCCAGTGGTTAAGACTCTGCACAGTTTCTATCCCTGGTTGGGGAACTAAGAACCTCATGCTGCACGGTCAAAAAAAAAAAATCCATAAAAAAAAAGAGCACACGTGGGCATGTGGAAATGGCAACCCACTCCAGTGTCCTTGCCTGGGAAATCCCATGGACAGTGGAGCCTGGTAGGCTACAGTCCATGGTGTCACAAAGAGTTGGATATGCCTGAATGACTGAACACACCACATGGCGTGGGGGACGCACACCCATTGGCCGCCTTTGTAGCTGAGGCTACACAGTGCCATCCTCAGATGGGTGAACACAGCCTGATAGCCAACCTCCCTCCCTCCCTTATTTAGTTCCCCAATGGCTCAGCAGGTAAAGACTCTGCCTGCAATGCAGGAGACACAGGTTCAATCCTGGGTCAGGAAGACCCCCTGGAGAAGGAAATGGCAACCTTGGTATTCTTGCCTAGAAAATCTCACAGAGGAGCCTGGCGGGCTACAGTCCATGGGACCACAAAAAGTCGGACACAACTTAGCAACTAAACCACCATCACCAAATCATGTATGAATCTCTGGGTAAAGTTTAGTTAGGAAAATGGGAGTTTTCCACATTCAGTATAGTTTTTACTTTCCAGCCTCTGCCACCCAGGAAGGCATTTTGGAATATAGGTACTGAGCAAACCAATCAGAATCTTATATGTCTATCCCTCCTTGACCATTTTCTCCTAAACCTTCCTCTGTTACTTCTATACTACATTCTATTCCTGGAAAGAATTGTCTGTTCCCACTGTCTCCCCTTCCTAACCTCCCATCCTTCCTTCACTTACAAAGTACAGTTGCATCCTTCTCATAGTCGGTTGATATCACATGGCCTTTCAGTCTCCTTGCTTTGCCTCCCCCTTCCCCTTCCCCTTCCACTCCTCTTAGCCATCCTCCCAGTACTGCATGAGGGCCTAACTCCTCCCGGTCTGTACTCTGCCTGGGTGTTCCTGTCCCCCTGTGTAGCATATCTACCATACACAGATAATCCCCCCCAAACATAATCCCAGCCATAAAAGTTTTCCCAGGTTTCCAGTAGCATCCTGAAAGGGTCCACCTGCATATCACAAGCACCTGAAACTCAGCATACTCAACCCAATACTAAACTCATCATCTCACTTTCAAAATCTGTTCCTCTCCCTGCATTCTTTGTGTAAACCGCACAGCTACTCACCCACGAGCTAGACCCCTGGAAGTCAATTTGATTGTCCTCTTTCCCTTTCTGTTCCAACATTCAACCTGCCCCTAAGGCCATAAATTCTGTGGAATCCTCTTATTGAGTTTATCAGGTGCTGTTTAAAAAGAAAGACTTCAGACATGTTCACTCTACATTCTAGCACTTTATTGGAAATTAATTGTGTACATCAATGAAATCAGATCAAAGTAAAAGTATATAATTTTCACACAATAATATCCTGATAACCTGTGCTATCTTCTTACATAATTTAACCAATCTCCAGATGCTCCTGGTTTTGACCAAAAAGCTCGAGTAGTCCAGAAATCTCTCTATACATATAAATATAAGTCATAGCGTTAAAAATAAACATTGTTGTTTGAGTTAGTTTCAAATTCCTGGGAACATCTCTTAAAATATAAGCCTATGCCTTGGAATGGTTGTAGTGTTGGCGGGAGGGAATGAAGGGAGTATGTGTTATGCAGGAGCTGGGGCAGAGGAGCTCACAGGGGATGGGGGCTGAGATCCTGAAAGCTGGCCAGGGAACTCAGCCATTCTGCATTTGCCAACACTGCTTGAGTGTCAGAGCTTTGCAAATCTAATGCAAAATGAAGTCCATCACCTCAGATCCCTTGTCATTGCCAAAAAATGGTGGAGCCCCCTCCAGATTGCATGGGGGCAGAGCTTCTGGTGTCCTGGGAAGATCCACCCATCTCCCTCCCCCTGCCACACTTAATTCCCTCCCAAATTAGAAAACTCGAGGGAGTGGCACCTCAAAGAAAACAACATTGAGCCACATGCTGTTGGTCCCTTGGAACGAGGTCCCTTGGAATGAAGTTTTTGCTTCATTTCACCTGAGGGTCACTGGCAAGGCTGCTCTGCCCCAGGGTCTCCCTCACCACCTTGAAGGCTCTCATCAGTAATAAGGGTCTATGGTTCTTCAAAGCTGATCAACAGCCAACAGTTAACACCTGTGAATCTGCTCACTAACAAGCTTTAACCTCCACCAGGTCATGTGTTCTCACAACCCCATGAGGTAGGACGGCAGGGAGCATGATCCCCGTTTGGAAGATAAGGAACCTGGAACTCATGGAATTAGGTCCCTGGACCGAACTCACACCGCTGGCCAGTGGCAGAATCAAAGCCAGAACTCAGGTCTCCTCACATGTCGAGCTCCAAAGTCCACGCTGCAAAGTTCCCCCTGCTGCTTTTCTAGGAAAGGGGAAGATGCTGGGGGTCAGGACGCTGTCCTCATCCCTCACCTGCCCCTCCCGGGAGGTTCTCAGACGGCCCCATTCAAGATGGGATGGGATCGCATGCGATAGATGATGACTGCGGTGGCCGGGCACAGCAACAAGGAGGTCATGATGACAATGGTGGCCAGGATGATGAGGACAATGACCCAGATGTCCAGGATGTGCTTGGGGAGCACAACTTCCATGGGGATCTGGCTGGTGGCTTCCATGCTGCTCCACTCTGCAACAAACAGGAAAGAGCAGATCACCGTTCTGTGCCTTCTCCCTGCCTTCCTAGTTGGATGGAAACCTGCTCTAGGAGTCAGAAGGTAGGTCACCTACCAGCTGCTGTGTACTTATTGATGTTGCCTGATTAATAATAATAAAAGCCTCATTTACTGTGGGCTTCCTATATGCCAGGCCCTAGGCTAAGCACTTTATGTGTATTAACGCACTCAGTCCTTACTTCAACCACCAACCCTCTGAGGTAGGGACTATTATCATCGTGCTTTTTTATTTCTTGGCCTTTATCTTCAGTTATTTCCACTTTAGAGATGAAGACACTAAAGCCTTAAAAGGGGTAGATGTAGTTAATTTGCCCAAGGAAACAAAGCCAGATGGCTAGGACTCCAGAGCCTCCATGTTGAACTATTAAACTATCATACCACCAGACTGCTCCCTCATCTGTAAGGTGGAAAATTATACCACCAGACTGCTCCCTCATCTGTAAGGTGGAAAATTCATTGGTTTTGGTCCTGCACCCCTTCTCCTCTTCTGGTAACAGAACCTCCTTTTTCCTGGAGAACCTACCTTTTCTGTGTGGTTTAGTTAAGGCACGCACCTGAGCACAGGGAAAGACTGTGACCTAAGCCTGGCCGTTACAGATCTCCAAAGCCTCTACTCAGGGATAGGCAAATAACTCAGGCTAGGTCAACCAAAGTCCTCCCGGAACTTTTGTGCGCAAACTATTGAGAAAGATGATGCTTTCTGTTGGGATTGCTAAAATGAAAGGATGTGAGTCTGGAAAGGATGGGCATGGGGCTATCTCACCCACATGTGAGAGCATGTCCTAGACATGGAAAGAGAAGTGGAGTCTTGACAACCTCAGGTGAGCACCCCAACCCAGCCAATCTGACACCATCTGCAACCCTGGACATCCCAGGTATATATGCGAATAATACTCTGGTTTTGCTGAAGCCAGTGTCCGTTTAGTTTCTCTCACTTGCAGCTAAAAGACGTAAATCAGTTGTCCCCAAACTTTTTGATTCACAGCATCCTTTGTGTCAGTAATTTTCTCACAGCACTCCAGGACAAAAGAAATACCTTGCGGTTCCATTTGTCATGTAGTTAGGTTCAATTTACTAAGCATTTATGTCCTAACAAAGGCATGGCTGTTTGCAAAAAATAATACACACAAATTGAAAGCAAAAAGTCTGTATTTCATTCTGAGCCAGTTACTTCTTAACAACACGTGTGCAACTGTGAGGCACTGCACACCTTCTTGAGCGGTGGAGTCAGATGGGACGGGGCCGTGCTCGCTTCCTCTTCCACGTTCATTTGTGCGCAGTGCTTGCCCTATCACAGCAACCGCCAAAGACTCAGCATCACAAAATGTAGCACCACCAAAAGGAATGCAGTATGATTAATGTCAGACTGTAAACTGTCTTGAGCTAGTAGTTGTCACAGTGTCTGAGAGGTGTCAAATGTCAATGTTCCTGTCAAAAATTTTAAAGATCCCGCAGCCCCCAGACACACACTTTTCCAGTGAGTTCTCTTTGGCTCCCCAGGTAAGTATGCAACCCGAAAGCCACAGGTGTGATACATTCTCTGCCCAGAAGTCACAGGCTAGAACAATCTCCTATGGTTCCTTCTAGATCTAAAAGATCTATAATTCTGTGATTCAAGGTCCTGGGCAAAATTCCCAATTTCAGTCCTATTTCCTGCTTCTCCTTGCATCAGTAACCTTTCCTTTTTCATGGCTTTGGGCTCTGTGCCTACTGTGGTTGCGTTAAGTAAGTTTACTGATTACCATACCCGAGGTACAGCCTCCAAGACGTGCATACCAGGAAGTTTGTTTTTGCACCATTTGCTATAGAAACCAACACAACAGAAGTAGCCATATATAGTAGAGTATATCCATATAATGGACTACTGTGCAACAATTTCCATTCATTTATTTAACAAATATATAGTGCTTGCTATACACCATGCATTGTTCCAAGTCACTAAATGCCATAAACCATGCTAAGTGAAAACCACCTTAGGACAGTTTAAAAAATGTCGATTCAGAGTCCCATTACAGAGAATTAGACGCCAGAGGGACCTTGTTCCCCATGTTTTCCAGGTGATTTGAATGTGCAGCTGGGTTTGGGAACCCCTGGACGAGATGATCTCTATGGCTTCTACAACTCTTCCTGGCTCCATGTTGTGGGAACTGATTCCTCTGTACTCTGTAGTCGGTCTGGATAGATGTGGGCAAGTTCTAGGATGGAGGAGAGGCCTCTGGCAAGGCTCTCCAGGCCACCAGATTATCAGTCAGGGGGATTATCAGGCCTTGGAGGAAGAGGCACAGGCCAGCCCTGCCTCAGCCTCAGAAACAAGGTCACTTTCTCCAAGGTCTAAGGTACTGAAGCGTGAGTCACAGGAGAAGCACACTGTTGAAGAGAGACGGGGTGGGGGAAATCATCCGTTGTGGTCTCCTGATTACATCAATAGCTAGCTTGCCTTGGGCCAAAAGAACCCCACAAAAGCCCTTTCTGGTAAACCCATTAACATCAAACAGTCTCTGGAACTCCAAATGCCAGGAACACATAATCTCCCTGGCTGATTTTCATAAGGAAAACCTGTTATTTACAGGAACTTGAGCTCCAGGGCTGATCCACAACCAAAACCCACTGAAGCTAACATCAGCCTTGTTTCCTAAGTGGCAAAACTGAGGTCCTGAGGTTTTCCCTCAACTTCAAGCCCACCCCCTTCCAGAATAATCACTCAAAGACCTAAATCTGATCAGATCACTGACCCTAACTGAAACAAATCAGAACAAATAGATGAATAAAAGAAACTCTGTCTCTAATCTGTATTCTAGACTATATCACTATTATTTTCTCACACATGAAATTGTTTAAAACCCAATCACAAAAACAGATAAAATTGGAGCTGCTCCAGATTGCTGGGGAGGGCCCAGAGAGAGTGGGTTGGGGGTCCTATCTCATCAGCAGAGCTGTATAAACATCCTTAGAGCAGGCATTAAACACTAGACACTAGGGTGCCCACCCCCTTCATATAAACAATTCAAACTAAAAGCAATACTAAACCGTAACACCAAAATGTACATTTTATGATGAAATTGAAGTCATTTTTTTCTTGTAACTGAAAAAATCTGTGAACATAATTTTTCCCAGCTAGCCTGCTCACTTGGTACAGCAGAACTGTTTAGCTGCTCCTTGACCCCTTGGGCTTCTCAAAACACAGACTGAAAGCCACCGGCCGTAATGTTCTCTGAGGACCCTTCTAGAGCCCCTGTTCCGGGGCTCTAAGGCTGGACATACACACAGCCACGTGTCAGAGGGCACCGGGGGCTCCATCTCCCTGTTTCAATCCTCTGAGTGCTCCCACGTGCTCTCTGATGACCTGTTCCCTCCCACGTAACAGAGATTCCGGTCACTTCCACCTCTCCCCACTGTGAAAGAAAAAAAATTTTTCCCCAAAAGAGGAACTACACAAACCATATGTTCAGCACTATTAATGGCATGCTAGAAAATTTTACTTGAGAAAAAGCAGGACTCAGCTAAGCTGCTGCTAGCTGACTTCTGTTTGACCTCTGGCATCTGGGTGATTGGCGCCTTGTGAGGATGTAAAACTGTTTCTTGATACATCTAATGAGTAACTATAGATCAACAAGCTCATTGTTTGCTATGCAGATATATCACTTGTGATTTCTGATTAATAGGTCATGTCAGAGGATATGGCACAAACCATGTCATAAATTTAACCTTATCGTTGATTAAAAATACAATGTTTTTATGACCATGGGAGGCAAAACAGCAGTCAGGCCTAAATTCTTGTTAACTCAAACTGGCATACTTTATTTGCTATTTACCTCATTAATGAAAGATGAACTTTAACATATATTCAATGTTTATCTAAAAGACTATGTTAAAGTCACCCTGAACGGACAAAGAAGCTACTGCATTGAAACAATCACAGGTGCCTTCCAGGCCCTACACCACCTGCCCTGTGACCTGGAGACACCCTGGCTCCACTTTAGACCACAAACTTAAACGGTTTAGACAATTCAGTGGAAAAGTTAAGAAACCCAAAAGGACTATTTTATATCTACTAATAAGACTAAGTGAAAGAGTAAAAAATTGTAGTTCCTTCAAAGGAGGAAAACATTGTACCTTCTCCAAAGGTAGAATATTCATCCCATCCATCAAGTAGTCTATTTGGTCCAAACTAGGAAGGAAAGCAATGGCAGCCCACTCTACTTCTCTTGCCTGGAAAATCCCATGGACGGAGGAGCCTGGTGGGCTGCAGTCCATGGGATCACTAAGAGTTGGACACGACTGAGCAACTTCACTTTCACTTTTCACTTTTATGCATTGGAGAAGGAAATGGCAACCCACTCCAGTGTTCTTGCCTGAGAATCCCAGGGACGGGGTAGCCTGGTGGGCTGATGTCTATGGGGTCACACAGAGTCGGACACGACTGAAGTGACAGCAGCAGCAGCAGCAGCAGCAGGAAGGAAAGTGCAGGTTCCCTGCTGCCTGATTCTGAAACATCAAGTTTTACTTCTGGGACTGTTTTTCTTAAGCAACTGAAAGTTTGTTTACAAGATAATAATCCTTCCAGTCAATTCTATAATCTGGCAAATCTTCTAGTGCCAACTATATATATATATTTATAAATATATATGTATAAATTTCATAAATTAAAAATTTCTACAAGTCAGAAGTATTAGAATAACTGAATTCAAAGTGTCTCATCTGTGCTATCTACCTTTCAACTGTGAGACTCCCTTCCCCCACAAGTAACTTTCACCTCTCTGATAGACCAATGTGGTTTTTGGTTGAGCACTATCAGGACTAGTAACTCTATCTAGGGCCCATGGGGCCCACTAGGCTCCTCTGTCCATGCGATTCTCCAGGCAAGAATACTGGAGTAGGGTGCCATTTCCTTCTCCAGGGGATCTTCTCAGGGGTTGAACACGGGTCTCCTGCATTGCAGGCAGATTCTTTACTGTCTGAGACACCAGGGAAGCCCCAAAATCATAGTAATAACACACAAAAATAGCAGTGGCATAAAAATGAACACACAGATCACTGGAACAGAATGGAGAGCCCAGAAGTAATCCCACACATATAGTCAATTAACTTACTACAAAGGGGGCAAGAATATACAATAAGGAAAGGATAGTCTCTTTTACAAATGGCATTGGGAAAATTAGACAGCCACATGCAAAATAATCAAGACTAGTATCTTACACCATATATAAAAATTAGTTCAAAGTAGATTAAAGACCTGAAACCATAAAACTAGAAGAAAGCATAGACAGTAAACTCCTTGACACTGGTCTTGGCAAAGATTCTTTGGATCTGACTCCAAGGCAAGAGCAACAAAAGTAAAATTAAATTAGTGGGACTACATTAAACTAAAAAGCTTCTGTACAGCAAAGGACACCATCAGCAAAATAAAAAGGCAACCCTATTAAATGGGAGAAGATATTTGCAAAGCATATATCTGACAAGGGGTCAATAATCAAAATATATAAAGAACTCATACAACTCAACAAAAAAAATTGATTAACAAATAGGCAGCATGGTAACCATAGTCAAGAACATTGTATTGCATATTTGAAAAGTGATGAGAGTAAATCTTAAAAGTTCTCATCATAAAAAATATTTTGTAACTTTGTATGGTTACAGATGGTAACTAGAGTTATTGTGGTGATTATTTTATGGCATATACATATTGTGAATCATTTATGTTGTACACCTGAAATTGATATATTGTTATATGCCAACTGTACCTCAATTAAAAAAAAGAAAAAGAGACAGAATCTGTAAAGATTAGGATTTTCACTTCTGGTAATGTCAAGCTAGATAATTTTGACCTGTTTTCTTACTGAGGACAACTAGAAAAATTAGACCCCCCCCCAAAAAAAATCTGCTCAAAGGCACTAAGAAATAGCAAAATAATGAAGAATTACCAGGCTAAGATCTGGGGGAAGACAAATCCAGGGAGGTAAGCCTGGTATTTAAAGCAGCATCTCCCTTAATGAAGGATGGAGACTAACAGTGTTTCTGACAGACTCAGGAGTATAAGATTGCCAAGACAGAGAGAATAAAGCCCTTGCATTTTGGGTTTGGACTTCAAAGAGCACTCTTAGTGCCAGGAGTGAACAAGAAGTATACTAAACTGCAAGACTGCAACCCAGCTTTGAATCATCACAGTCCTTGAAATTGAATTAAGCTTGTTCTAGATTGCTAGCACCTCCAGGTGTCTGGCAGAAGCAAACTTACATCCACTGTAGAGGAGATAACAGCACAATTCAAACTTTTATTCAAATTTCTTATTCAAATATAATGTCCAATCATAACTAAAAATAAGCAGCAGGGAAAAAAGACAAAACGACTAGAATGGAAACATCAGAAACAACAGACAATAGAAAAAGACTTACAGGGGCTCCAGATATTGCAGTTGTCAGACACACACGTTTTAAGTAACTTTGATTAATATGTTTGAGGAGAAAATAAAACAAGATTGAGAATTTTGACAGAGAACTGAAAACTATAAGAAAGAACACAACAGATTTTTAAAAGAGCCAAATAGAAATTCTAGAATTGAAGAATACAATAATTGAAAATAAAAATTCAGTGAATAGGCTTAACAGCAGATGAAACATAGCCAAAAAAAAGAATTAGTGAACTGGAGGATCAGAGGGAAAAAAATATAATGATGCAGGGAAATAAAAGGATGGAAAATAAACTGGGTGAGGGGTATAGAGGAAGCAGTGACACAATACAACATCCATGTAATTGGAGTCCTAGAAAGAAGACAGAATGGGGAAGAAAAAACATTACAGTAAGAAATAGCAGAATTTTTCAAAGCTGATTAAATATATGAATTCACAAACTCAAGAAGCCCTATAAAGTTCTAGTTAGAGCAAGTAAAATCCATAGTTAGGTGCATCATAGTAAATCTGCTGAAAATCAAAGACAAAGAGAAAAAAAGATTATATTCAAGTGAAAACCAATTAGACTGATATCTAACATCTCATCAGAAACAATGCAATCTAGAAAACAATGATTTCTTTAAAGTGAACAAAAATAACTGAGAATTAAGATGAAATAAAATTTTAGATAAAATAGAAAATTTAAATATTCAATAATAATAAGGAGAAGAAACAGAATCAAAGTGTTCTTATTTTCTGGGAAAGGGCAAAATAACTAGTAACACTGAACTTTGTGAAATTAAGGATGTATATTGTAATCTCTAGGGTAGCCATTTAACAGTAGTAAATGGATACATAATTTCCAGAGAAAACAAGGGAAGGGGAGGGGAATAGAACGTGTGACACAAATAGAAAGCACATAAAGAATAGTAGATTTAAACCAAAACTAACAAAAACTATCAGAGTATATAAAAATATAAATACCTTTTACAAGAGACACATGGGGGTTCAGAAATATTGAAAGTAATTGGAAACAAAAGAAATACCATCCATCATGAATTCTGTAAGCTAGTAGAGCTGTTTTACCATTGAACAAAGTAGACATTTAAGTAAAAAGTATAACTAGAGATACCAAAAGATCCAATGATTTTTAATTTTTATATACTTAATCTCAGAATTATAAGAAATAGATAAATTTACAATTATGGTGGGGGAGTTCAATACATCTCTCTCAAATATTGATGGAACAAAATACTTTTAAGAATCACCTAAGGACAAAGATGACTCTTTAGTATTTTTTTACAATATATGATTTCAAATAGAAAAACTAACTTAAAATAAGTTAAATTTAAATTATTTCCTCAATAGCTCAAATGATAAAGAATCTGTCTACAATGCAGGAGACCTGGGTTTGAATCCTGGGTCAGGAAGACCCCATGGAGAAAGGAATGGCAACCAACTCCAATATTCTTGCCTGCAGAATCCCACAGACAGAGGAGCCTGGCAAGCTACAGCCCATGGGTTTGCAAAGAGTTGGACATGACTGAGCGACTGACACAACAACAATGCATAACTATATATTCATGAACAGTATTGGAAGAAAATAACTTGGAGGATAATTATATAAGAATAAAGGGAAGCATAATATATTGTGTTCCAAAAGCAAGTTCAAAGCAGGGTAGTTTTAGTGTAGGAACAAGTAAGTTTAGAACTGATTTCATATGCTAAGTCATTTGACCTGACTCAGGAAAGAATATGCTCCAGTTATAACTGCAAACAGGCTATTTCTGTAAAACAATGACAGGAAGCAGAATTCTAAGATGGCTCCCACAATCTGTTCCCTGGAGTTACCCTGTGATTAGGTTAGGTCACATGACAAGGGTGAGGGATTTTGCAGATGTAATTAAGGCCCCAGAATTGCTGGCTTTATAATCAGAAAGATTACCTTGGGTGGGTCTGACTTAATAAGGTGGAAGGCTAAAAGAAAGCTGAAACCTTCCCTAGGTCAACGATACTTTTCTGCTGGCCTTGAGGTGCAAGAAACAAATCTACCAACAACCCGAAAGAGCTGTGGGCAGATTCTTCCCTATTGGGTCCCCCAGATGACAGGGCAGCCTGGCTGACATCTTGACTGCATCTCTGTAAGGACCCAGCTAAACTGTATTTGGACTCCTGACTCAGGGAAACTAAGATTATATATGTATGTTTTAAGCCACTAAAGTGTGGTAATTTGTTATAGCAGCAATAGAAAACTAATACAGCAATATTACATCCTACTGAGTGTTCTGCGGAGATGAAACTTCTTCAAACCAATGATATTCTAGAAATCTACACAGGATTTAGACACTATCTACTTTAGTCTACCTTCCATTTTACAGATGAAGGACATGGCTTACCCAAAATGGCAGGACTCAGGGGACAACTCAGGTCTCCAGATTTGCAGCAGTCTCTTTCAACTCCATCACTATCCCATTTCAGATGGGAGTCAGGAGAAGGCAGTGAGGCAGCAGGTTGGAGTAAGCAGTGATAGAGAATGAACTAATATAAAGAATGAGAGCCAGCCAGGCTTCCTTGTTTTTTATCAAAGTATAGTTGATTTACAATGTTGTGTTAATTCCTGCTGTATAGCAAAGTGATTCAAGTTATACATATATACTCTTTCTCATATTCTTTCCCATTATGTTTTATCATAGGATAGTGAATATAGTTCTCTGTGCTATACAGTAGGACCTTGGTGTTTCTCCATTCTATGCACAATAGCTTACATCTGCTAACCCCAACCTCCCACTCCATCCCTCCCCCAACTTCCTCCCCATTGGCAACCACAAGTCTGATCTCTATGTTTGTGGTCTGTTTGTATTTCACAGGTAGGTTCATTTGCGTCATATTTTAGATTCCACATATAAGTGATATCATATGGTATTTGTCTTTCTCTTTCTGAATTACTTCACTTAGTATGATAATCTCTAGTTGTATCTATGTTGCTGCAAATGGCATTATTTCATTCTTTTTTATGGCTGACTAGTATTCCATTGTATATATGTACTATGTCTTTGGGCTTCCCTTGTGGCTCAGCTGGTAAAGAATCTGCCTGCAATGAGGGAGACCTGGGTTCAATCCCTGGGTTGGCAAGATCCCCTGGAAAAGGGAAAGGCTACCCACTCCAGTATTCTGGCCTGGAGAATTCCATGGACTATATAGTCCATGGGGTCACAAAGAGTCAGACATGACTGAGCAACTTTCACACTTCACTCACCACATCTTTCTCCACTCATCTGTCAATGGACATTGAGGTTGTTTCCACGTCTTAGCTATTGTGAATAGTCCTGCTATGAACATAGGGGTGCATGTATCATTTTGGATTAAAGTTTTGTCCAGATATATGCCCAGGAGTGGGACTGCTAAACATATAGTAATTCTATTTTCACTTTTCTGAGAAACCTCCATACTGTTTTCCACAGGCTTCTTGACTATACCTTTTTACTGTAAACACCTAGGGAGAACTTTGGGCTCAGAGTCCTAAGCAACTTCCTCAAAGGTGAGGCAGTGAGATGGTTTTCCAGGAACACACAGACACACCGCTAAAAAGCAAAGCAGGGTCCTGTCAGAATCAGTCATGGATAGAATTCCACCCTTTGTGTTTCATCTCTTTGACTTAAGGTCCAAATGCAAATCAACCCAGGGAAGAAGGGAAGGGTAAACCTTGTAACTTATTTACTCCTCACCATGGGGAAGAACATCAGAGAAGAGAGGGAGACACCAGAATCCTACTTGTAATGAGAGATTTCACCAAACTGGAGGGGAAAGCCAACATGCATAGAAGTTGAAAACTGGGAGCGGAATGGACTTTGCCTGGATTACAGTTCTTCCCCAGCACCGATTGTACCCAGCACAGTTGTCCTCACAGACTGCCTTCCCTCTCTACTCAGTGGTATAGGTACTGAATAAACATTTCTTAAATCAACAAATTCTCAAACTACTGTAATCTGGTAAGGTGATGGAAGTTCATAGAAGTATAAAGAATACTTGGAAACAACAAGGAAATATTTCTGAAACACTCAGACTACACAGTAGTGTTAAAGGCCAGACTAGGAGGCCAGTTGGCTTGGATTTAAATGTGGCTGTTTTAAATCCAAGAGATTTACCACTTTCTAGCTGACCTGCCTTGAATAAGTTACTTAACCTTCCTAATGATTCCATTTACTCAGCTGAAAACAAAAATGGGAAAATAATAGTCTGCCTTATAGGGTTAAGGAGAATTCCATGAGATAATTGCATATAGTACTTAGTAGTGTTCTGACAAACAGTAAGCACTCTACAAATGTTCATCCTTTGATTAACAATCCCTGACCACAGGGACTCTCTGGCCTAAGCAAATATTCACCCGCTTTGGCTAGAGTTTGGTAACATCCCAACTTGGACTGTACTTCACTTTATCAACAAAGATGATAGATCCTTAAAAGTAAAAGTGTTAGTTGTTCAGTCATGTCTGACTCTTTGCAGTCCCATGGACTGTAGCCTGCCAGGTTCCTCTGTCCATGGAATTTTCCAGGCAAGAATACTGGAGTGGGTTGCCATTTCCTTCTCCAGGGGATCTTCCCGACCCAGGAATCAAACCCGAATACCATCTGAGACGTTACAGAAGCTGATAGATGCTTAATCCATATTAATGATGTTTTTTTAATCAACCAGCAGCAGCATTGGTTAGTCTGACCTATTTTTCCAGTCCAAGTATGAAACTAGTAAAGTAGCAATTCAGTCTAATTCAATAAACATTCATGGCACTGTGATTAACACTGGGGAGTGGGTGTGGAGATAAATACGGTGCTCTTCCTTAAGAAGCTCACACTCTTCTGGAGGAAAAGACATTAATTACAGTCACAAATTGCAATAAAAGGCAGAGAAGTAGACTGAAGGTACAAACCATATGCCATCTCCAAGCAGGAAAAAAAAGCAGAAAGAGTATTTGATTTGAATTCTGTTTTTTACCCATAGAAGTGTGACTTTGGGCTAGTTATTTAAAATTTCTAAACCTTGGTCTTCTCATCTTCCAAATAAGGACATTAGAAGCATTGCACTGCAACATCCTGTTGTGAGGATAATAGGAGATAATATGTATGGAGTCCTAGAAAATTATAGATGCTCAAAAAAATATTAATTCTCATGCCTTTGTTTTTGTCTAGGTAAGATAGAAGACTTCACCCAAAAGGGGGGTTTTGATATGGACTTTGAAGATATGTAGGAGTTCAAAAGAAACAAACAAGGAGAAGGGCAGGATTAGTAGAAAACCATCATCAACAAAGCCCAGAGCTGACGAGTTACTTGGTATATTGGGAGCATATGTAGTGCTAGTGGCTTTGGCAGGAAACCTAACCTTTAAAAGCTCCAGTCTCATTTGTAAAAATGGGAATAATATTAACTAATAATAGTAACTTCTTCACGGGGATGCCCTGAAGTTGAATGAGCTAACGCATACAAAGTACGTACTTGGACACTGCCTGGTACACAGTAGTGTGTGTGCTTAGTTGCTCAGTCGTGTCTGACTTTTGCGATCCCATGGACTGTAGCCCGCCAGGCTCCTCTGTCCATGGGGATTCTCCAGGCAAGAATACTGGAGTGGGTTGCCATGTCCTCCTCCAGGGGATCTTCCCAACCCAGGGATCAAACCCAGGTCTCCGGCATTGCAGGCAGATTCTTTACTGTCTGAGGCACCAGTAAGGGCTTCATAAATGTTAAACTGAGCTAGCGACCACAGCTCCTAAAGTCACACAAAGTTCAGTGGCCCCTACCACTGAGTTTAGGCACCATGACTGCTCTGTGTCTGATCAAGAAACTGCAGTGATAGTTTCAGAAACAAACAGCCTTTGATGTCTTCCCATCTTTAACCTTCCACCGGAAATGCACACTCTCCACATCTGAACCGCAGCTAACAGTTAACTTTTGAGAGACTGCCAACGGCTATCCAACCGGTTTTACCACCAAGGAGTTTTCCAAGGAAGAACACAATAAAAGAAGTGACTTCCTGCTGCTTCAAGCTTGATTATGCCACAGTGGGAGAAAAGGCAGATAGAGGCAGGTGACTTCCTGAAGGTGTGGACTTAGTCCATAGCTCTGACTGAGCACCAAGTGCTGCTGTTTTCTTTCCGCTAGACACGGAGGCCACAGAGGAGGCCGCTAGAACCAGCTCTGAGTCGCTGAAGCTGGAGGAGTCTCTTGAAGCATCTTGCAGAATGTCAGCAACAAGGTAATGGCTCACAGGACAGTGGACCAGGGGGTTTACCCGCATGGCCTGGTTTACAGCACCTCTTCCTGAGGCTCCACCCTCAGAAAGAGCTGCTGGGATCGTCAGAAAAGAATGAAGCACTTAGGCCAGACAGAAGGGATCCCACTGGCCACCCAGTAGCTGGGCTACTTAGTGACTTATATCCCAAGGGCTGGTCCCATTTCAAGACCTTTTTGTTTGCTGTTCGCTCTTCCTAGAATGCACTTAGATCATCTTAAATCTTCCCTTCAACATGCAGTGTCTCAATGACCACGACCTCAACTTTTAAACGATACGTCTTTGAAAAAGCCTTTCCAGACCCTCTCTATTAAATTACCACCTTCATCCACTAGCCATTCTCTGTCTCATACCTTGTTTTATTTTCTGCACACACTTTTCACAGCCTCAGATTGGCCTCTTTGCTTGTTTGTTTTTATTGGCCATCTTTGCTGACTCAAATGCAAATACAAAGAGAGAAGAAGCAAATACAAAGAAGAGAGAAGTCTCTTGTTCACTACTGTTCCCTCAGCACCCATCACAGGCCCTAGCACACAGTAAGTGTCCGATGAATATAAGACTGACAAAGAAATGAATATGGACTGGGGAACATTAGATTTGACTTAACTCCTGGAACTTAGTGGGGGAGGTCCAGAAAGGATGCTTACCCCTGTTCAATGACCTTAAAGTCAAAACATTATCTTTTAAATAAAATGACACCCTCTGATTCGATCTCTGTACGTTCCCAAAGGATTATGGGGCCGCTTTCTTTCCCAGTTTATCCTATATGTACTAGACAAACAAGCACTGGCCTTTCTGAATAACATCCTCTAGACTTCCCTCTTCCCGACTTGCTTGGGCTGGTGGTTCAAATTCAAGTTTCAATTCCTTGTGCTCAGGGGCTGGGCATTGATGTAGGTGTAGGGGCTGGGGACTTGCTGCCCAGAATATGGAGTTTTCTCTCACTGTTCTCTAAAGAGGACAGGGAGGCTGATAAAAGGGGAGGGGATTCCTCATGCCAAGTCCAGTGTGAAATGGCCATCCCAGCCTCATATTTACTCTTGGAAACAGTGTTATAGTTAGCCTCAAGCATTTACCAACTCAGCAAGGAGTCCATTTCACCAGGGAGCTTTGTTCTAAAGAAAGGGGCCAGAGGAAGGAATGGGCAGGACACACAAGTATCAAAATGTGAAACAAATCAAACCAGAGGACTTTCTCCAATGACCCCAGGTCTCTGGGGAGAACTCTGTTCTCATTTTACCCCAGTTGGCTTCTATCGCCTTCAAAATTCTTAACAGTACAAAGACTTATTCCCTGCCTGAGTTTCTATCTGCTCTTCTGTGGCTGGAAAAATGGAAAAAACACCAAGATATTTCAAAGACTTTAGAAATCAAGCCAGAGCTATTCACGACTGCACGTACCATCTGACCCAGCCAATCACAGAGTCTTAGAAATCAGCAGGGAGCCAGCAGAGGAGAAACCCAGGCCCAAATCCACAGTATCCTGTTTAAGCCTCCACCGTCCACCATTGCTATTTGCCACTGACTAAGTGCCTGCTGCTGCTGGGCTGACAAATGACACTCTCCATGAGGTGGACTGTTGGGGAACTGGGGGGAAGAGGGGTGTCACTGATAGAGCTGCAAGTGCACCACAGTGGTGGAAATCTCCTGCCAAGATGTGTGATCCAGAACAAGCCATTCTCCTAAAGTGGGCCTCACTGTATGTGGTAGGCAGAAAGACGACTCCACAGAGATCTGCATGTCCTGGTCCTCAAAACTTTGAATATGAACAAGGAAGCATGACTCAGAGGGAGGAGCCAAGGCAAAGGGACTTTACAGATGTGATTAAAGTTAAGGACTTTGAGATGGGGAGATTAGCCTGATTACCTAGGTGAACCCAATCTACTCACATGCATCCTTGAAAGTGAAAAGGAAGGCAGAAGAGTGGGAGAAATATGATAGGAAAAGGATCTGACTCACTGTTGCTTATTTTGAAGATGGAGAAAGGGGGCTATGAGCCAAGGAATGCAGTGGCCTGAGAAGAGGGAATGCCTCTCAGCTTGCAGTCAGCAAGAAAACAGTGACCTTGGTCTTACAACCACAGAACTGAATTCTACCAACAACTCAAATACGCAGGGGACCAAGTCCCCTCAAAGCTCCAGAGAGAAACACAAGCTGATGATGCCTTGATTTACTCTAAGGAGACCCATACTAGACCTATGATTGCTAGAACTGTATCACAATATATTTGAAGCCATTAAATTTGTGGTGATTTGTTACAGCATTAGAAAATGAATGCAGGGTGCGATCTTGAGTATTTTCCTCTTTCAAACTGAGCTTCAGTTTCCTGTAGGTCAATAGGAGAGGATGGACAAGGTGACCTCTTAAGGGCCAGCTCTCAAAGACTGACTCTGCTGCCCCTAGATCCCTGCCCCAGTCAGGATGGCGTTGGGTTGAAAACCAATCAAGAAAATCTAGAAAAGAGTGAGGGAAAAAGATGAATCTTTAAACAGCCCCAAGATGTTCCCTAAGATGCCACCAGGGCACTCAAAGAGAAAAGTCTCCTGTTTTGGCCCCCTTGTTACTTCTCTGACCAAGAAGAAGGAAGCGGGAAGTCTGGGAGGGCTAGACAGATGCTTCACAGTCCCTCAGTAGAGGCCAGAGCATCAAGTTAAGAAGGATCTTCCCTCCCTATAGAGGTTTGTTGAAAAGTCCTGAATGTCAGT
This sequence comes from Bos indicus x Bos taurus, assembly GCF_003369695.1. Classification (NCBI taxonomy): domain Eukaryota; kingdom Metazoa; phylum Chordata; class Mammalia; order Artiodactyla; family Bovidae; genus Bos; species Bos indicus x Bos taurus. The sequence goes on from NC_040082.1 coordinate 48,666,059, forward strand.
GTCAGCCTGAGGCAGGAAGTTAGGAGGCGAGATGTGTGTGCCAGATGTGTCATCTTGATCGTAACTGATCTGGGGAGCCCAGTTGTCTTCTCTGTCTTTTTGTCTCCTTCCTCCATGTCTTTTCCCCCTATCCTATCCTATGCAGTGGGTCATCAGCAATTCACATGCCCAATTAGCCCACCAGGATCCAAATCACCAAAATAACGAAGCTGTATGTGTACACAACTAAGCAGTTTGAAGTACACAGTTTAGTCACTGGATCTGTTTTGTTGCTTTCTGATATGCCAAGAAGTCATAATTCTGACCTGTTACCCTTCCTGGTTCCCTAACTCTTAATCTTTACACCAGATGTACATCACTCTCAGTTGAGGTTCACTGTCTATGAGTGAGATGAACTGATACTAGGGGGCCTAGTGATTCACTGGTCAAGAGGCTGCCAAATTCTCAATTAACTCCCCCAGGTCACCCTGTAAGTAATTGACAGAGGCAAGATCTGAACCTAGATCCCCTCAATTACAATGAGGTTCGGAGTATAGGCCCCAAAGCCAAACTGCCTGGGTTCAAACTGCAGCTCTGCCACTTACTTCCTGTGTGATATATGTAAGCTACTCTCTCTGGACCCCAGTTTCCTCATCTATAAAATGGAGGCAATGATGATCCCTACCTCATAGGATTCTGGTAAAGACTAAATGAGTTAATACATATAAAATGCTTAGAATAATACCTGGCTAATAGCAAGTGCTCAGTAAATGTCAGGTGGCTCAGTGGTAAAGAATCTGCTGCCAATGCAGGAGATGCATGTTTGATCCCTGGGTCAGGAAGATCCTCTGAGAAGGAAATGGTAACCCACTCCAGTATTCTTGCCTGGGAAATCCCATGGACAGAGGAGCCTGGCGGGCTACAGTCCATGGGGTCACAAAAGAGTCGGACACAACTTAGCAACTAAACAATAACAAATATGATTATTGTTACATTATTCAGCTTACCTGGCCAACCAGGCAGCGGTCAGCAGGGTGTGGTAATACTAGTGTTTACTCTTACAAACTGTGAGTGGGAGGACACGTGCCTGTCTTTGATACCACTGCCAATAGCAACAGTGTAAGACAGTCAAGATAAAGATCCTCTGTCCCCGGAAATATTTTCTGGGTTTCTATTAAAACATAGAAGAAGAAACAGAAGAAGTGCTTTCATGGAGAAGAAGCAGAAGCACTCTTCTTAAAAGAAGGGTCAGAATATGGCTGGGAAAGTATCTAAGGTTGTACCTACCTCTTATTGTCCCCTTAGTCTGACACCTCAGAGCCCAGTATGTGACCCAGCCGTACTCAGCTCCCAAAGTAGAGCATCTGATTGGTTTTCTGTCTCAAACACCTCACCACAGCCCAGGGATTCTCAGGCTGGGCCAGAAATGGGAAATCCCCAGACCTTTTTGTGTGCTGCGGAGCCCACAGTGCTGACGCGCTGAGTGGTCAAGTGTTGGGAAGATTTGATGGGGCATGACTTATAACCCCCGTGGCATGATTCATAACCCCGAGACCGCTGGAAACTCGAGGTCTCCGCTAGAGCAGAGAAGCATTTCTCCTTGGCTTTTCTTGGGTTTTACTACAGAAGTACCTGATGTCCTGACGCCCAGCTGGGCTGTTTTGGATGTGCTCAGAGGATTGCTGAGTGGCCTGAATAACCCCAAAGCACATCCCATTTAACCACAGACACCCAACTTTTCCACCTCCACTTCTTTATTTTACGGGGATGGCAAAGGCAAGGTCCAGATATGGATACCCCTCAAGGTACTCAGAGTGTTTCCTGACTCCCAGGGAAACAGTTCTTCCCACCCCAACCCCTTACCCCCACGCCTACTCAGGCCTTCACAGTCCTGCGGGATTATGGACTATTTACCCCCAACAGTGGGATCACAGATCCTAGCAGATGATGAGGGAATCTTCCATGATCGAATAACTGAGGGGCTCTCACCTCTGCAGCCTAGAGCTTCGAGGGAATCTGTAGATAAATGGGTCACACAGGAGCCCCCAGGTGCCTACAAGACTAGAACAAGTGAGTCAGGAGCTGCATGAATAAGAGCCCAGACTGGCCACTCAATTCAAAAAGCAACCTTAACAGTTGTACGAGGTATTTAAGATTTATATCTCTCTTTCATTCAGTAGGCAGTATTGGGCGTCCTGTGCCAGGTGCTGAGGATGAGAGACAGAGCCTACCCTCAAGGAATTTGTGGAGGCGGGTGAGCGGTGCGGGAGAACTGGCAGTCGGAACAACCCTAAATAAAGAGGCAGGAGGAGCTTGGGAGGAAGGCTTCTTTGTCTCCAAGATACTTGGAACTTTCCCTTTCTCATTTGATCGGAATGCAAAGGGTATTTTTCCCATTTCACAGGCAGAGAACTGCTGGTAACAAACCACGGCTGGAACCCACCACCCCTGACTTCCAACTCCGGCGCCTTCCACGCAGGGCTCTGAGAAAAGTAAGATAGAAAGCCTGCTGCTCTGGAGGGTGCAAAGACCCAAACTGCCAGCGCAGCGCCCACAGCGGGTGCGCTAAGGCCGGGAGCCGAGCTCCGCCGCCGCGCCTGGAGAGCAAAGAGAGAGCAGAACCTGCTCAAGGACGGGGCGCGCTTCCCCCTTTCCTCCCGCGACCACAGGCAGGGGCAGGGAAACGCGGAACACACTTGCCTCCCGGAGGGCTGGAGCCCACCCATACGAGCTCCGGCCTCCCGGGAGGCTCAAGATCGAGCGCCGAAGGTCGCTGGAACTTAAGGGCGGACAGAAGGAGATAAGAAAAAGCAGAAGTAGTGAAGAGGGAGAAATGAGGAGGGGAAAGGAGATAAAAAGAGGGCAGTTGGGAGGGCACTTGGGTAGAGGCAGCACGAGAGCCGGAGCCCACGAAGGGCACCCGATGACCCCACTCACCCGAGATCCGCGCAGCTGCTTTGAAAACCCGCGGCCACCGCCGCTGCTGGATCGTGCCAGGTCTGCGAAAAGTTCCTGGGGCAGAGGCAGCTGGAACGCTTCTCTAGATGTCCTGGGGACGGCGGGCTCCACAGCAGAGAGATGCGACCCCTGACCCTCGGACCTCGGCCGTCAACGTGCCGGGTAGCTCGGAGCCGCGGGCAGGCGGGAGCGCGCAGGAGTGGCCGGCACGCGCAGCTCGGCACCCGGCTCGCTGTGCTCGGGTGGTTGTGGAATGCACGGCCGCCAGGGACCGCCCCGGAACGCCAGGGCCCCGGCAGCTGCAGCCCCTCCCCCACCTCCCCAGGAGGCTGCACAGGAAAGAAGAAAGTGAGTCTTGGTTCCCGAGAGTGCAGCTTGTCACGCGCACGCCTTGTGACCTTAGCAATCACTTCTGTCGAGGATCTCCATTCCCTTGTATTGTAAACCAAGAGAGAGTTGACCTAAAATGTGTCCTCAGTGATCCTTTTCAGCTGTAGTCTTGTACGTGGGAAAGGTGGAGTTTGGTTTGGGAGGAGGTTTGAATCAAGGAGCAGAACTCAAAGCTCTTCCTTTGCAATGTACTGAGCATAGGATCCTTAACAAGAGGCTTCATCTTCCTGACCGATGCTTTCTCTGTAAAATGGGGGCAGCAACACCTGCCTCCCAGTCCTGTTGTAGGGACAGAGTTGGAGGGCCAGAATGAAGTCGGTTGGTTGTCTGCTGTAACATGCCTCTGCATCTCCTGTTTATTTTGTGCTAACAGTGAAAGGACCCAGTCTAAGGCCCATTAGACCCCAGTGTCTGAGAGGCCTCCCAGGCCCTACTAGTTCTCCACCCCAGCTTCCACAGGACAGTGCCAACTCTGCAATCTCCTGCACGCCTCTGTGATCCACCCAGTGAGGGAGACTCCCAGTCCCATCTTGGCACCTACAATATTTATATTCAGTAGCCCAGCGTTCTTGGCTTCCCTGGTGGTACTAGGGGTGAAGAACCCACCTGCCAACGCAGGAGACATAAGAGATGCGAGTTCCAGCCCTGGGTCGGGAAGGTCCCTTGGAGAAGAGCGTGGCAACCCACTCCAGTATTCTTGCCTGGAGGATCCCACGGACAGAGGAGCCTGGCAGGCACAGTCCATAGGGTCGCAAAGAGCAGAACACAGCTGAAGTGACTTAGCACGCACACCCACAGCACACAGCGTTATTCAGTCTTACTATTCTAAAAAATAGAGCTCAGATCTTGACCATCAGTGCAACCTTGAGGAGTCTTAGAGACCAGATGTGTTTCAGTTTCTTCCTTTGGCCAATAGATATGTACAGTAGGAATTATACTTGCCCAGGACTAAATTTTGTGTGGTGTAGGCACCGGACTTAACCCCTACTCTTTTCTCTGAGTCAGTGATAGGGTCAGCAGAAATGACCTTTAAAGCATCCCTACCAGATGCCAGTTTTTTAGAGGGAGAACAATGAGGATGAAGGGGACTGACATGAAAAATGACTTGAAGAAAATTCTAGCAATTGTTACCCAACAGCATGTTTTAATGAAACGGGATCCTAAAGTACCCAGAGAATTCTGAATGGTTGAATACAAAACTGGTGACAGGGAAAAATTAAAAAGTTAAGGGAGGACAATCTCAACACAAAATGTTCTTTGGCTATCAGAGACAGAGAGGGGGTTCCTTTGGGTGGACCGCTGGTAACTCCAAGTGCCCTATGTGAACACTGGCTTCCTTCTTAGGGACTGCAGAGGCCCCAGACAGCTAGTTACAGCCAGGCTTAGTCTGCCTTCACATTTGGCGGTGTCTCGGTCTCTCTTTTGGAAAAGGAAATGGCAGCCCACTCCAGTATTCTTCCCTAGAGAATCCTGTGGACAGAGGAGACTGGTGGGCTGCTGTCCATAGGGTTACACAGAGTTAGACATGACTGAAGCAACTTAGCATGCATAAATGCCTTGGAGAAGGAAATGGCAACCCACTGCAGTATTCTTGCCTGGAGAATCCTGTGGACAGAGGAGCCTGGGGGGCTGCCGTCTATGGGGTCGCAGAGAGTCGGACACGACTGAAGCGGTTTAGCAGCAGCAGCAGTCTCTCTTTAGTCACAATTTGCCCAAAAAGCAAGCCAGAGAGGAGGCTTGAGTATCCTATGTGAGATGTCCTACATTAGGTCTGGTGTCTCAGCTGGGCTGATTTTGCTGAGATGGCTTTGGAAGGGAAGAATAATGGATGCTGTGTTTGGGTAGTAGGAGGGGGAGAAGAGCTAATTTCAGCAACAAGCTTTTGTTACAACAAAAATCAGGAAACCACTCACATTTCACTTTCTTGATCCTCCATTACAAGTACTCCAAAGGGAAAACCATCAGGAGCTCAACTTATTGGGAGATCTTCCCCTCCCCCCTAGTAGAGGGAATTTGAATAAAAGAAACTGTAGTCTAATATCATTAGCTTCTATCACAACACTGTCTAAAGGCTCCTCCACTAGGATGCAAACCATTTCAGATACCTTCTCTGTTAATCACATCTGTGCAAGAATTTTCTTCTTCAATATATTTTCTTTGGTATATTTGTCACTTGCCCATGTACAAGTTTTGAGAAATAATGTGGTATATTGGATTAGAAATCAGGAAAGCAAAATTCTAAGTTGTCAGTAGCTAAATAACCATTATTGGCTCCGTTGCCTCGCTTGTAAAATAGTAAAATAAGACATATTCCTCTGGTCTAATACAATTATTGAGTAAAGTGGGCCTTAGGAAGTATTGCTATGAACAAAGCTTGTGGAGGTGATGGAGCTATTTCAAATCCTAAAAGATGATGCTTTGAAAGTACTGCACTCAATATGCCAGCAAATTTGGAAAATTCAGCAGCGGCCATAGGACTGGAAAAGGTCAGTTTTCATTCCAATCCCAAAAAACGGATTTAGAAAAGGCAAAGGAACCTTTGCCTTTACATAGAGATCAAACCTTTGCCAGAGATCAAATTGCCAACATCCATTGGATCATAGAAAAAGCAAAAAAATTCCAGAAAAACACCTACTTCTGTTTCATTGCCTACACTAAAGCCTTTGACTGTGTGGATCACAACAAACTGTGGGAAATTCTTCAAGAGATGGGAATATCAGACCACCTTACCTGCCTCCTGAGAAATCTGTATGCAGGTCAAGAAGCAACAGTTAGAACCAGACATGGAACAACCGACTGGTTCCAAATGAGGAAAGGGGTACATCAAGGCTGTATATTGTTAACCTGCTTATTTACTTCCATGCAGAGTACATCATACAAAATGCTGGGCTGGATGAAGCACAAGCTGGAATCAAGATTGCAGGGAGAAATATCAATAATCTCAGATATGCAGATGACACCACCCTTATGGCAGAAAGTGAAGAGGAACTAAAGAGCCTCTTGATGAAAGTAAAAGAGGAGAGTGAAAAAGCTGGCTTAAAACTCAGCGTTCAGAAAACTAAGATCATGGCATCTGGTTCCATCACTTCATGGCAAATAGATGGGTAAACAATGGAAACAGTGTCAGACTTTATTTTCTTGGGCTCCAAAATCACTGCAGATGGTGACTGAAGCCGTAAAATTAAAAGACACTGGCTTCTTGGAAGAAAAGCTATGACAAACCTAGACAGCATATTAAAAATCAGGGACATTACTTTACCGACAAGGGTCCAAATAGTCAAAGCTATGGTTTTTCCAGTAGTCATGTATGGATGTGAGAGTTGAACTATAAAGAAAGCTGAGTGCTGAAGAATTGGTGCTTTTGAGTGGTGTTGGAGAAGACTTGAGAGTCCCTTGGACAGCAAGGAGATCAAACTAGTCAATCCTAAAGGAAATCAGTCCTGAATATTCATTGGAAGGACTGATGCTGAAACTGAAACTCCAATATTTTGGCCATCTGATGCAAATAACTGACTCATTGGAAAAGACCCTGATGCTGGGAAAGACTGAAGGTAGGAGGGGAAGGGGATGACAGAGGACGAGATGGTTGGATGGCATCACCAACTCAATGGACATGAGTTTGAGTAAGCTCCAGGAGTTGGTGATGGACAGGGAAGCCTGGCGTGCTGCAGTACATGGGATCACAAAGAGCTGGACATGAATGAATGAACAGCAGCAAGTATATATCTTTAGTTTGCCACCTTAAGAAATGTAAAAGTTATGCGTGTAGCCAGAGGAGGTTTTGTAATGTTTGTTTTGCTAGTAGCTAAATGTTTGTGTATTTCAAAGTGTATTCAGTTACTTGCTTACAGTTATCTCCATGAGGAAATAGAAGGCAGTTACATTGGTTAAATGTTGTAATTTATATGCTAAGAGAGTAGAACCTAATGTTCTCAGCACACTAAGGGAATGGTAACTATGTGATGGGATGGAGGTGGTAGCTAATATTATGGTGCTAATAATTTTACAGTTTGTAAATGTATCAAATCAACATGTTATACATCTTAAACTTATACAGTGTTAAGTGCCAATTATATCTCAGTAGTGCTGGAAAAAAAAGAGAAATGGGTATGATCTTTTTTTAAAAAAAATTACAGCATAGTTGATTTACAATGTGTTAATTTCAGGTATACAGCACAATGAGTTATATATTATATATAAATATATAATCTTTTTCAGATTCTTTTCCATTATAGGTTATTACAAGATACTGAATATAAATTCCCTGTGCTATGCAACAGGACCTTGATGTTCGCTTGTTTTGTATTTGCTGCTGCTGCTAAGTCGCTTCAGTCGTGTCCGACCCTATGCGACCCCATAGACGGCAGCCCACCAGGCTCCCCCGTCCCTGGGATTCTCCAGGAAAGAACACTGGAGTGGGTTGCCATTTCCTTCTCCAATGCAGGCAAGTGAAAAGTGAAAGTGAAGTCGCTCAGTCATGTCCAACTCTTAGCGACCCCATGGACTGCAGCCCACCAGGCTCGTCTGTCCATGGGATTTTCCAGGCAAGAGTACTGGAGTGGGTTGCCATTGCCTTCTCCCAAACTCCTAGTTTATCCCTTCTACCCATTCCCCTTTGGTAACTATAAGTTTGTTTTCTGTGTCTGTGAGTTTATTTCTGTTTTGTAATTAAGTTTGTTTGTATCATTTCTTTAGATTTCACATATAAGTGCTATCATTTGACATTTGTCTTTCTCTATCTGACTTATTTCACTTAGTGTGATAATCTCTAGGTCCATCCATGTTGCTTCAAATGGAATTTTTTTGTTCTTTTTCATGACTGAATAATATTCCGTTATAGGGGGCACCTCTTTTTTTCTCCATTCATTTGACAATGGCCATTTAGGCTGCTTCCATGTCTTTGCTATTGTAAATGCTGTGGCTATGAACATTGGGATACATGTATGTTTTCAAATAGAGTTTTCATCTTTTCTGGACACACACCTAGCAGTGAGGTTGCTGGATCAAATGTTAGCTCTACTTTTAGTTTTTAAAGGAACCTATGTAGTGACTTCACCAATTTATATGCCCTCCAACAGTATAGGAAGGTTCCCTTTTCTCCATACCTTCTCCAGCATTTATTACTTACAGACATTCTGATGATGGCCATTCTGACCAATGAGAGGTGATACCTTGTGGTAATTTTGATTTGTATTTCCCTAATAATTAGCAATGTTGAGCATCTTTTCATGTGCCTTTTGGCCATCTATGTGTCTTCTTTGGAGAAATGTTTATTTAGGTCTGCAATTTTTTATTGGGTTGTTTGTTTTTTTGATACTGAGTTGTATGAGCTATTTGTATATTTTGGAAATTAAGCCTTTCTCAGTCACATCATTTGCAAATATCTTCTCCCATTCTGTAAGTTGTCTTTTCATTTTGTTTACAGTTTTCTTTGCTGTACAAAAGCCTTTAAGTTGGATTGGGTCTCATCTGCTTATTTTTGCTTTTATTTCTTTTGTCTCGGGAGACTGACCTAAGAAAACATCGGTACAGTTTATGTCAGAGAGTATTTTGTCTTTATTTTCTTCTAGGAGTTTTATGGTATCATGTCTTATATTTAAGTCGTTAAGCCATTTTGAGTTTATTTTTGTGTATAATGTGAGAGAATGCTCTAACTTTATTGCTTTACACGCGCTGTCCAGCTTTTCTAACACCACTTGCTGAAGAGAGTATCTTTTCTCCATTGTATACTGATGCCTCTTTTGTTGAAGATTAATTGACCATAGGCATTGTGGGTTTATTTCTGGGCTATCTATTCTATTAGGATCCCATTTTATTCAATATGATGAAAACAAGAAAAATCTTTTTGAGATACACAAAATAAGATGCAAGCAAACATATGAACGTATCACTTTTCTAGAAGAAAAGAATCTAGTTGTGATAATGTCAGTTCTCTTCAAATAAATGTATAAATTTTAAAAAGTTTTAATTTATATGGGCCATTGAGACTATATTAAGAATTGAAGTAGCAAAGAAATATGAATGTGTATGTAAGATTATGAGCTTGGTTTTATCAACATAAAAGAGCAATTTGTCTTGAGGTAAAATAAATGACTGTGTCAGAATGTGAAAGATTAGTAAGAGACAAAATTTGAATGAGTACACTGTAGAAGTTCAAAGGAAAGAAAACTTTGTTTTCTATGGTTTATAATACCTACAAATAATAAGTCTCAAAAGAAGCAATGAAATACATTAAAATTTTGGCAAAATTGGTTCTGCTTTAATGGGCTTGTTAATCATAAAACTTGTTAAAAAGCTCTTTGATGCCAACTGTTATATTAATACAAGAGTAGAATTTGATTTTTTTTCTCTATGTTAAAATGACAAACTTGTCTTGGACTATTCAGTTTGTGGGCTTCTCTTCTGGCTCAGCTGGTAAAGAACCCACCTGCAATGTGGGAGACCTGGGTTAGATCCTTGGGTTGGAAGATTCCCTGGAGAAGGAAATGGCAGCCCACTCCAGTATTCTTGCCTGGAGAATCCCTGTGGACAGAGGAGCCTGGTGAGCTACAGTCCACAGGGTCGCAAGAGTTGGACACGACTGAGCGACTGAACCACCACCACCACAATTTAGTTTGTTCTCAGCAAGAGATAGTAAAAATTAATTTTAATTTCGGTGTAATCTGCCCAGATATCAAATATTATATATCTAACCAGAAGAAACTGTCTGTACTTTCTGCTGACTTTGTCGTGCCCTTTATTATTTCAAAACGAAACAATAGCAGAAGTTCCTCATTTTTAAACAGTTGAAGTTCCTTATAATTATACCTACAGTTATGTTTATTTAGTACCAGTGTTCCCTGGTAGCTCAGGTGATAAAGAATCCACCTGCAATGCAGGAGACCCGGGTTTGATCCCTAGATCAGGAAGATATCCTGGAGGACAGCATAGCAATCCACTCCAGTATTCTTGCCTGGAGAATCCCATGGACAGAGGAGCTTGGCAAGCTATAGTCTATGGAGTCAGACATGCTCAGTCATGACTAAGCAAGCAAGCATTGTCACTCTGGTTAATAAGTAGCCAAGCTACAATCATTCATTGTCCCCAGGTATCTGTGCTTCTGTTTTAAGCTATTGATGGTTCTTTGAAAATTCTTTTCAATATTACCTTCCCAAGATCTGTTTTGTCGCTTATAAAAATGTAAGTATTAATGTGTTTTTACATGTCAAACCATATTTGTTGTTTTCTATTTTAGATGACTAAAATACCAAAGGCTTGGCCTCTTACCTTACAATCCATGGTTTGTCATTCACAGTCAGGAAGGATAAGAACGTTACTTAGGTGTGTTTGATATGCTCTGTTTTCTTAATTGGCTTAATACTGTTGTAGGATACACATTATATATTAAGCCCACAAAATGGGACAAGCTGTTCCATCAAAAAAGGAAGTTCTGTCTTCCCTATGTCCATTTTTTGAAGTAGATTTATCAGTATCCCCATGTCCACAGTATATTCTTACCTTTGAGGAAACCCTGACAAAGTCTGCAATCAGTAGGATTTTAGAATAAAATCAGTATTAGTTGTTTTCTCAAATAAATTAACAGAGCCATCGGTCTGATCAAGATCAAGAGGTTTTGGCTTTCCTTGCATGCTTGCCTCAAGTCTTCTACTGCACGCTTAAGTCTTCAGCCAAGGACAGTCCCAATGTCTCGGTGGGAAAGACTGCACCAGGCACCACTTCTCCATACTAGCTGGCGTTGCAGCCACAAGTAGATACCCATAGACTGAACTACAGCACTGAGGCAGGATAGCTAGGACTCTTGCTAGTCCACAAGTGAAAGCTTTATGGAAGTACGCTTCTGGTCCAAGATTTGTGAGTCAAGAATAAATCATATAAGCCTAATGTTGATGAGGGGAGCATAATTGTGGACTGTGGTCATTTGTTGTAGAATATTGTCGTTGGACTATTTTTAATGGTTTATATTTGTTGTGCCTGTGAGAATAGCCTTTTTTCTCTTTTGCTTTTTTGCTTTCTTCCTGATCTCTCTAACCCCCAATATGGCAAGCTATGCTTATACAAACTAAAAGGAAATATTTAAAAATGATACTTCATTCTCACTGACCCCTTGGAATTCAAAAGTGAAGACTTTTAGTGAGCCCCTAGTAATTATTTGCAAAGAATAATGGCCACGAATCAAAGAATCTGCCCTTAATCTCTATCAGGATGTAACTGAACAAATCTATTGCACAAACAAAGCCATTCAAATAGTTTTACTTTTGAGAAAATATGATCATGTAACCATTAAGGTCCAGGAGTTGTACTTCCTTGTGGAAGCTAGACCATGAATCCTCCCAGGAGACTGGTCTGATAAACCTATTTTATGGCTTACAGAGCCCAGCATTATGCTAGTAAGATAGGAAGAAGTTCACTTGCTGGCAGGTCAGGAAGCTTAGCAAATGTTGGGGGCCTTGAGAAAAGATGAAGTCACTTACTTTTAGGGACTGCAAGTAAAATCTGATAGAGGTTAATTTCTTAGCTTTGGGTTTCTCAGGCTGGAATAGATGAGCAAAGAAGAGCAATTTTAAAATATCATTAAATTATAGAAAATACTACTTGATACAAAAGAAAACAGTAAAGGCGGAATGAAAGAACAAAAATGCATATGAGATATTTAAAAAATGAAATGGCAGGTGTACATCCAACTATACAAAAAGAGCCACTTTTATAATGGGTCAATCCATCAGGAAATTATAAACATATATGCACCTAGCAACAAGACCACAGATACATAAAAACATGACCAAGTGGGACTTATCCCAGAAATACAAGGTTGTTTAACATCCAAAAATCAATGTACTATGCCACATCAAGAGAGTCAAGGACAAAAATAACATGATCATCTCAGTAAATACACATTGATTCAATTTCTATCAAAAGCCCAAGTGTATTTTTCACAGAAATGGACAAGCTTGTAAATTAAATTCATATGAAAATGCAAGGGACCTTAAGTACCCAAAACAATCTAAAAATAAGAACTAAGTTGGAGTATTCCCAGTTTTCAATTTCAAAACTTACAAGGCTACAGTAATCAAAACAGTGCAGTATTAGAATAATGATAGATATATAGATCAATGAAATAAAAGTGAAGAGTCAGAAATAAACCTTCACATTTACAGTCAAGTGATTATAAGGGTGCCAAAACAATTAAGTGGGGGAAAGAACAGTCTCTTCAACAAAAGTGCTGAGACAACAGGATATCCTCGTGCCAAAGAGTAAAACTGGATTCCCACCTCATACCACATACAAAAATTAACTCAAAATGGATCAAAGGCATAAATGAAAGAGTTAAAACTGTGAAATTCTGAAAGGAAAACAGAGTAATTCTTCATGACCTTACAATGGAATATTACTCAGCAATAAAAAAAAAAATGAAGTACTGGTGCAGACTTCAAGATGAACCTTGAAAATATCATGCTAAATGGAAGATGCCAGTCACAAGGGACCACATATTATGTGATTCCATTCACATAAAACATCAAAAACAAGTGAATCAATAGAGGTGGAAACATTAATGGTTTCCTAGGGCTCAGAGTCGGAGAAGGCAGTGGCACCCCACTCCAGTACTTTTGCCTGGAAAATCCCATGGACAGACGAGCCTGGTGGGCTGCAGTCCATGAGGTCTCTAAGAGTCAGACACGACTGAGCGACTTCACTTTCACTTTTCAGTTTCATGCATTGGAGAAGGAAATGGCAACCCACTCCAGTGTTCTTGCCTGGAGAATCCCAGGGACAGAGGATCCTGGTGGGAGACTGTCTGTGGGGTCGCACAGAGTCAGACACGACTGAAGCGACTTAGCAGCAGCAGGGGTCAGAGTAGTTAGGGGGTTGAAGAGCAACATCTAAAGAAGGTGAGATTTCTTTCTGGAATAATGAAAATCTTCTAGAATGGATTGTTATGATAGTTGCACAACTTTGTGAACATATTAAAAGCCAACGAACTGCACACTTTAAGTGAATGAAGTGTGTGATATGTGAATTATATCTCAGTCAAGTTAAAAATATGTTCGGAATGATAGTGGGTAATGAACATTCAATCCTAGCTTCTTGTGAAATCTCAAGCAGAAATCGGTCCTCCAGCTGTGGTAGTTGTTCTAGCACCACGAGTTCTAGATTTGCTGACCACCATATAACAAGGAGTCTTCTATGTAAATGAGTCAGGTCAAATATCCCCAATGTATAATGAAACCAGCCATTTTTGTGATCATAAACAATTTTTAAAGTTTTTAGTCATAGAGGTGAACTGATGAAGTTACCCAGAACTCAGGAATAAATCAAAAGGATGACCAGATGTCTTGTCAACATCATTCAAGAGCATGGCCTAACAAGTTGCCTAAAGTTCATCTGATTCTCTAGAAATACATATGTTTGTTTGATTTACTATTTACTGTTAATTAGGGTCCAGAGATTTTATAATTGTACAAAGTTAGATGCTAACTTGTAGAATGTTTGATAAGGTATAGTTTGTTTGTTTGGTTAGTTGGTTGGTTGGTTTGTCCAGTAGAGATGCAAATTACTCCTGTCTGATAGAAAAGATAACCCCCAAAGTTGTGTTTTTACTGGCCTATGGGGCATTAACCAATTTTGCATCTAACAGCAATATTTTGTCAGCATTCTTTGTCATCTTATATTTCCTTTGTTTAAACATCTAAATCAAACTTTGATACATGCTTACAATATATATGAATACTTTTAGCATTTTCAAAATTATACCTGGACAAACTATTCGGAGAGGATACAGCACTAGGAATAGATCCTAGTTCTGGTACTTACTAACTATGTGACTTGGACAAAGCATTTACTGTCTATGAGTCTCAATTTTCTCTTCTTATGACTGGTAACACTGCTTATTGGTATACATCTGTTGTTCAGTCGTGTCCAACTTGTTGCAAACCCCTGGACTGCGGAACATCAGGCTTGCCTGTCCTTCACTATCTCACAGAGTTAGTGTGAGATACTAACTCTCACACTAACTCCGTGCTCTCATCCTGCTGCCCTCATTTCCTTTTGCCTTCAATCCTTTCCAGCATCAGGGTCTTTTCCAATGAGTTGGCTTTTCACATCAGGTGGCCAAAGTATTGGTGTTTAAGCTTCAGCATCAGTCTTTCCAATGAATATTCAGGGTTGATTGCCTTTAGGATTGACTGGTTTGATCTCCTTGCAGCCCAAGGGATTCTCAAGAGTCTTCTCCAGCACCGGTTAGAAAGCATCAGTTCTTTGGCGCTCAGCCTTCCTTATGGTCCAACTCTCACATCTGTACATAACTACTAGAAAAACCATAGCTTAGACTATTTGGACCTTTGTCATCAGCCAAGTGATGTCTTTGCTTTTTAATATGCTATCTAGGTTTGTCATAGCTTTCCTTCTAAGGAGCAAGTGTCTTTTAAGTTCATGGCTGCAGTCACTGTCTGCAATGATTTTGGAACCCAAGAAAATAAAATCTGTCTCTGCTTTCACTTTTTCTCTTTCTCTTTTCCATGAAGTGATGGGATTGGATGCCATGATCTTAGTTTTTTTGAGTTTTAAGCCAGCTTTTTCACTCCCCTCTTTGACCGTCATCAATAAGCTCTTTAGTTCCTCTTCACTTTCTTTGCTTTTAGAGTGGTATCATTTTCATATCTGAGGTTATTGATATTTCTGTCAGCAGTCTTGATTCCAGTTGTGATTCATCCAGTTCAGCATTTTGCATGATGTACTCTGCATATAGTTAAAATAAACAGGGTGACAATATACAGCTTTGTCACACTCCTTTCACTATGTATACATAGTGAATATAAATTATATATTCATCTATAGGTTTTTCCCTGAGCCCTAAAGTAGATGTTTTTATTGCCCTTTAGAACACTAACCAATTTTGCATCTAGTTTTATCAGTCTTATTTCAGCATTCTTTGTCATCCCATTGGTTGCCTGATACTATTTACAGTTCTTCCTTTCCTGAATTTTCAATAAACTGGGACACTGAATATATAAAATCAAAGGGAAAATTAACAATCATCTAATCCAATTCCCTCCTGTTACAGATGAGGAAACTAAACTGAAGCTCAGGGAGGGTGAGTGACTCCCCAAGGACACCAGCTGGCAATTGTCAAAGCTGGACAGGAACTCAGGACTATCCTGATTGCATTGTATCATACTGACACTCTGCACTATGATTTTGGTCAGAGTATGAGTTTAAGGTAAGGTAAGTGAAGTCGCTTAGTCGTGTCCGACTCTTTGCAACCCCATGGACTGTAGCCTACCAGGCTCCTCCATCCATGGGATTTTCCAGGCAAGAGTACTGGAGTAGATTGCCATTTCCCTCTCCAGGGGATCTCACCAACCCAGGGATCAAACCTGGGTCTCCCACATTGCAGCCAGATGCTTTACGTTCTGAGCCATGAGTTTATCAAGGCCCTAAGTTCAGAACTGTCTTTGCAATATTTTCCTTTCTATCACCAGCACTTGGTTCAGAATAATGTTCTCTCTGTTGAATGAATGACTGAAGGATGCTGAGAGGTCTGAAGTTCTGCCTAAAGGCAAAGTCCTACACTTGAAAACATATGTTAGTCAGGGTTATCCAAAGAAACAGAACCAATTGTGTGTGTGTGATAAAGATAGATGGGGGGAAACAGGTTGATTTATTTTAAGGAATTGGCTCATATGATTGTGGAGGCTGAAAACTTCAAAATCTTTAGGGTAGAATAGCAGGCTGGAGGCCCAGAGGAAGTGTGGTTGGCAGAATTTCCACTTCTTCAGAGGTGGACAGTCTTTTTCTTAAGGCCTTCAACTGATTGCAGGAGGCCCACTCACATTATGGATGATAATCTGCTTTACTAAAGTCTACTTATTAAATTAGCAATCTCATCTAAAAAAATACCTTCATAGCAACACCAAGAAGTGTTTGCCCAAGTATCTAGGTACTATTGCCCAGCTGATGCAGAAAATTAGCCATCACATTTGTGTTTACTTCTAGCCGTCCAGTCTCAAGGAAACCTTAACTAGGTAATTCTGTATGTACTTTACCAACAAAGGTCTGTCTAGTCAAAGCTATGGTTTTTCCAGTAGTCATATATGGATGTGACAGTTGGACTATAAAGAAAGCTGAGTGCTGAAGAATTGATGCTTTTGAACTGTGGTGTTGGAGAAGACTCTGGAGAGTCCCTTGGACTGCAAGGAGATCCAACCTGTCAATCCTAAAGGAAATCAGTCCTGAATACTCATTGGAAGGACTGATGCTGAAGCTGAAACTCCAATACTGTGGCCACCTGATGTGAAGAACTGACTCATTGGAAATGAGAAACTGATGCTGGGAAAGACTGGAGGCAGGAGGAGAAGGAGACGACACAGGATGAGATGGTTGGATGACATCACTGACACGACGGATAGGAGTTTGAGTAAACTCCGAGAGTTGGTGATGAACAGGGAAGCCTGGTGTGCTCCAGTCTGTGGGGTTGCAAAGAGTTGGACATGACTGAGCGACTGAACTGAACTGAGAATATAAAATTCCTCTCAGCTTCTAAAGCAGTCCAAAAAATACAGGATTATAAGAAACCAGGATGCAGAGATGGGGGGTTCTTGGAGGCCATGTGGACTCTGAGCAAAGCTCTAAGGTACACTGGGACAGAGAGAACCACCTTGAGGGCCAGCCTAGACCCAGAATGTCAGCCAAGGAGAAGCAGTTCTTAGTTCACTCTAAAGAAGAATTCTTTTTGAGCTGTCTGAAAATGGAACAGAATGAGCTTTCTTGGGGTGTCATGAGCTCCCTACATTGGAGGTACACAAATAGAGGATTCCGTTGGAATGGTGGAAAGTTGGGGAGTTGGAGGGAAGTGAGTGCCCCATGGACACAAAGTAATGGGCATAAAACTGCCACTGAATCATACTGTATTCTGGCTTCTTCTGCTGGCTCTAACTAGCTTACAAAGTGATCTTCAGTGAGTCCCTACCCCTCTCCGGGTCTTTTGACCCCAAAAGTGGGGGGGGGGAGATAAATTAGGTATTCTTTTAAGACACTTATTCCAAAATCCCTTTAAAGCTAAGACTCACGGATCATAAGATGACCACAGTTTTGAGTTAAAAGCATATGCATGCGGGGTGATTCATCTTATTCCAGGTATGGTTGTGGCCTGGCTCAGACATAAACTCCCTCTTTACAGGCCCCCAGACAGCTCAATTCTTTCCAGAGAGTTCAGGCTGTGGGCACAAGGATTCCTCTGATCACTGTGCTCCTCTGCTTCCCTTTCCCCTGGAAAAATTCTCAAGGTCTTTGTGCTCTACAGACCCTTGGGCAAAATGCCTTCTTACTCTGGGGAAGCCCCACTTGCTTGCTAATTCTGAAAAGAAATATGCTTTTAGTCTGAAAACTAGATACAGGCATTTTTTAATTGACAACTTTTTTTTTTTTTAACTGCAGCTGAAAGAACTTTCTGAACTAATGATTAGGCAAGAAGGTAAAATGAAATAACTCTCTCCAAATATGTGGAATTTGAGATAAAACAGGCTTCTGAGAGTACAGGAATAAAGAAAAGGAAATGAAAGTTTCTGTTTTATAGCTTTCAAGTGGAGTGGCGGTCATGTGGTCTCATTAATGTGGTTATTATTTGAATCAATTCTCATGGCTTAATTCCAGGATGTTCAATTATCACACAGTCATGTAGCTGAGAGAGAAGAGAATGCCTATTACTGGAAAATATCTCAGTCCAGTTGAACTAATTTTTGAAGTAAACTATGAGCTCAAGAAAAATATATGTAATAAAAGCCTTTGCCTTTTTTTTTTTCTTCAAAAAAGATTACTTACTTAAAAAACATTCCTTTAAGAGCACATACCATGTAGCTAGGATTCTACATGCATTATACCACTTATTCCTTGCAACAATTCTGTTGTGAAAATGTCAGTACCCTCAATGTTATTAACTTAACCTCCCAAAGAGGATAAGTTCACTTATCTAAGATAACCCAGCCACTAAGTGGCAGAACTGATTCTAAATGCCCTGCACCAAGCTGACTTTTACTGAGTTAAGTCCTCTCTGTGCCTCTGTTTTCTGCTGCATGTACTGGAGTAATTCCTGCCATGGTTAATGCACAATCAGAGCACTAGATGCAAGATAGAGGAAGTGCAGTGATAGAGGAAGTAATTGTGAGACTCAAAAGAAAAAGCAGTTTTGAAAGCAAACAGTGCTACTAAATTTTACAGAGTATTGGTAAATACTGTTGTTGTTCAATCACTCAATTGTGTCTGACTCTTTGAGACCCATGGACTGCAGCATGCCAGGCTTCCCTATCCTTCACCATCTCCCAGAGTTTGCTCTAACTCATGTCCATTGAATCGGTGATGCCATCCAACCATCTCACCCCCCTGTCATCCCCTTCTCCTCCTGCCTTCAATCTTTCCCAGCAACAGGGTCTTTTCCAATGAGTCAGTTCTTTGCATCAGGTGGCCAAAGTATTGGAGCTTCAGCTTCAGCATTAGTCCTTCCAGTGACTGTGCAGGGTTGATTTCCTTTAGGATTGACTGGTTTGATCTCCTTGCTGTCCAAGGGACTCTCAAGAGTCTTCTCCAACACCACAGTTCGAAAGTGGCAATTCTTCAGTGCTCAAGTCTTTTTTACAGTCTGGCTCTCACATCTGTACATGACTATTGGAAAGACCATAGCTTTGACTACATGGATCTTTGTCAGCAAAGTGATTACCTAGTTACTTTAGATATGCATGTAAGTTTTATTTGTCCCTCCAGATTCACCCTTCACACACTTCTCCACTCTGTGTTGTATATGGGGAGGGGCGTCTCTACTGCATCCAGCCCACATCACTGGGCCCTGTGGCAGACCCTGTTGATGCCCTGCCCAAAACCTTCAGACTTCACCCTCTTCCGTTCTCTGCAGACTTCCAACTGCTACTGTATCTGCATCTTTGTGTCTGAGGGCTTTTCCCAGAACCACACAAGGCCAATCTGCTGGCCTGGCATTCTATACATACCCAGGAATTAATAGTCATCCCCAGGAACAGCTCTCAACCAAAGACTTTAGAGGTATAAACACCCCCACTCCCTCACCCTTTGGTGAAGTTCTGTAACAGCAGAAATGATGAGACCCTTATGAGGCATGCATTTATGTTGTTTCCCTGAGTTGCTCTGTGGGACTCAGCTCCAGGCACCCACTCTGATAGTTGGTTTAGTATAACACAGACTTCCTGGCTACTTTCTCTTCCCTGCGTCACTTCCTCCCTTCTCTACTAGTTTTCCCTGAACCTCTCAAATGAATGACTTTTACTTATGCCTTTATTGCATAGTTTTCTAAGGGAAGCCAAACTAACATAGGTTTCCCTGATGTCTTCCTGCTGGATTTAGCTGAGAGAGAAGCACCAGCAGGAACTGAGGTGTTTTGCATTCTACCCTCCCAGCTGGCATGTCAATGCCTGGCTGGGTCCTGGACCGACAGGTCCAACTCCTGTCAGGGGGCCTTCTTCACAGAGTTCTCTCTGTCTCGAGGTGCCAACTAGTGCTCCCTCACCTTATTTCATCAGGCATCAGGCTGTAAACAGCTGCCTACCTCTACTAGCCCTGGGGTACTACAATATTCCTTACCTTCTGCCCTACTCACACTTTTGCAAGTAGTTGCTTTATTCAGCTTTTCTCAAATTCCAAGTGAAGTCCACAATCTGCTCCAACTGGTACCACGTGTAGTCTAGCAGGTTTGATGAGGTCTGAGTTTGACCTCAGGAGTGTTTGTGATGAGGATACATGTGAAGGCACAAGGTGATGAGACAAGGATGGTGGACAGGACAGAGATGGAACAAGTCGCAGTGCAAAAAAGACTAACTGTTGTAGTGGGAAAGGAAGCTGGTTATGTTATCTATTCCTGTGTGACAAAGTATCTGTAAATGTAGCAGCTTATCAGAAGAAAAAGAAGGCACTAACTTGAAAAGAGATCTGCACCCCTGTGTTCATTACAGCATTATTTACGGTAGCCAAAACAAGTATCCAGCCATGAAGGAAAGGATGAGAAAATTGTGATAGATATGTATGTATGTTCTTCATGGCAACATGAAGAGTTGTCACGAGTCCTTTGGCACATTCAGTTGTAAAGAAAACAATTTCTAGACTCTTGAATTCCTACCCTAGACAGCATATTAAAAAGCAGAAACATTACTTTACCAACAAAGGTCCAAATAATCAAAGCTATGGTTTTTCCATTAGTCATGTATGGATGTGAGCGTTGGACCATAAGGAAAGCTAACTACCAAAGAATTGATGCTTTTGAACTGTGGTGTTGAAGAAGACTCTTGAGAGTCCCTTGGACAGCAAGGAGATCAAACCAGTCAATCCTAAAGGAAATCAGTCATGAATATTCATTGGAAAGACTGATGCTGAAGCTGAAGCTCCAATACTTTGGCCACCTGATGCAAAGAACTGACTCATTGGAAAAGACCCCGATGCTAGGAAAGATTGAAGGCAGGAGGAGAAGGGGATGACAGAGGACGAGATGGTTGAATGGCATCACTGACTCAATGGATATGAGTTAGAGCAAGCTCTGGGAGTTGGTGATGGATAGGGAAGCCTGGTGTGCTGCAGTCCACGGGGTCGCAGAGTCAGACATGACTGAATGACTGAATCGAACTGAACTGACTTCTTTAAATGACGTACCTGAGTTTCTGACAGGTAGGTTCTCCTTCCCCATCTCCTCTTTCTCAACAGCCCTTCTCTCATTTTATAGAAGAAACACAATCCTCTTTCCCCTTTACCCCCAATGTGGCTGAACTTGGTGCATTGCCCCAGGGGGCAGAAACCTCTGAGCACTAAAAAACTGGGCCAGCCAAAACAAGGGTGTTGATACAGAAAAATGAATGACTCCAATCTCTGCCTTACAGGAACTTTTGCAACACAAGTGGTTGCTAATTCTTTGCTTTCAACAAAATTGCTTAAGTGACTAATGGAATTGTCAGTTAATGAATCATGAAAATTAATTTCTGAGGATCATGATGGAATTTTTGGTACATAACTCAGAGGAAAGCAATTTTTGGTACATAAAGAATTGTGTGACAGTGCTGTGAGAAAAACTTCATTTTTTCCTACCTATTCATGTGAACAAAACTTCTTAACATTTACATTTTTCAAAAATGAAAGAGTCAAAATAAAATTGATAGTGAACCCCATCTCAAAAAAAAAAAATTAGCAGCTTAAAACAACCATTTATTATCTCACAGTTTTGAGTGTCAGAAGTCCAGGAGCTGCTTAGATAGGCCGTTCTAACTCAGGGTCTCTCAGGAGACTGCAGTCAGGCTATCAGCTGGGTTTGTAGTCATCTCAATACTTGACTAGAACAGGAGAATCCAGTTCCAAGCTCACACACTAGTTGTTGGCAGGCCTTGCTCCTCACTGGCTCTTGGCAGAGGCTTCAGTTCCTTACCACACAAGCCTCTTCATAGGGCTGCTCACAAAACAGCAGCTTGCTTATCCCAAACAAGAGATAAGAGAGCACTGTACCCAGCAAGAGGGCACCCGCATAGAAATTTCATAATGTAATCTCACAAGTGTCACCGCCACTTTGGTTGTATGCTATTGGTCGCACAGACCAAACCTGGTACAGGGAGGAAGGGGATATACAAGGGTATAATACCACTGAAGGACAAGCTGCAGGCTGGCTTCTACAGGTAGTCAAAAGTAACAAAATATCCCATTGAGCTTCCCTGGGAGGGCAGAAAGAGTCTCTGATGCAAAGCAACAGCTCAGAAGTCTAAAAGAGCTTCCCAGAAATGAGCTGTAAGAGGCACTCAAGAGGCACAGATGAGAGAGAGGGTGGGAAAGCCTGGAGATCCCAATCGTCCAAACATAATAAAGGAAAGCAGCTCAGTGTTCACTGAGTAAGCCGGAGATGCGTGTAACTTCAGACAAACTCTTCCTCCCTCTGGAACTATTTTCTCACTTGTAAATGAAGAGACTGGGCTAAACTCTGTGGCCTCAGAACAAATGCTAAGGTAGCAATTTATCATGTTCTGTCATGTCGCTTTAACTTTCAACACACTTTACTTGCACGATGAAGGGCAAAACTTGTTTGGAAGAGCTCTTGGCACCATTGCTAATGGGTTGGGTGCTCCCACACCAGCTTCCCATTCTCAGCCTGAGCTGCAGCTCTAAAGATCTGATTCATGAGTTTGGTAATGGGCTGGCTCCTTCTCTGGGCCTCTTGTGAAATATGCTTTCCTGTGTGGCAATCATCGTATTTTGTGACTTGGAACACAGTTAACTAGAGACCAAACAAACTAGCTTCATCCGCTTCCTTTAAACATAAAACTGTCTAATCCTTTCCGTGATGCTTTTTTGTTTTGATCTCCGGCACAAGAAACAGAGAGTCTTGATAATTTCTGAGGAAATAATCTCCCAGCAGCTGAGTTTGGCCAAACCATGAAATGGATTTTCCCCCAGCCCAACAAGGACATCTCTGATGAGACTCCAAACTACCCTTCATATGCCAGTCTCTATACACGTCTTTCCAGAGTTTGGCATCAGGAAATCCTGTGAGCTCTACTTCAAAATATAGTCAGAATCCCTGGTCCATAACACTGTTGCCTGTTGCTTGGGTCACTGCAGTAATCTCCAGACTGAACCCCCGCTTCTATCCTTGTTCCTCTGAAGTCCATTCCCAAAACAGCATCCAGAGTGACACTTGTTAAATGTACTTTAGATCATATCACTGCTCTGTTTGAAATTCTGTACTGGCCCCCTACATCTTTCAAAGCAAAATCCAACGTCATTAAAATGCCTTCAAGGTCCTACATGAGCTGCACCCCTATACCTCTCCCCCTTGCTCCTCCTTCTCAGCCCCGCTGCCTCCCTGCTGTTCCTCAGTTAGGCCTTAGAAACTTTGCTCAGACTGCTTGGAAACCTCTTTCCCCAGATGGCCACCTGGTCCACTCCCCACCTCCTTCAAATCTTCGCTCCCATCTTACCTTTTCACGAGCCCAACCCTGACCACCCTATTTAAAATTGTGACCAGCCTCCTTCTCCTCTTTCTTCCTTTACCTTCTTAAAGAAGTTACTTAAAGACCAAAAAAAAAAAAAAAAAAATTTTTTTTTTTAAATTTAGGGGTTTCAGATAGTTGAAGATTGTATTACTGATTTAGGCTGGAATCTAATTTTCAATTCTCTTTTATTCAATTCAAGCAATACACTGGCAGTCTCCTAGAAGCAAGCTTTAGGGTTGGAAGGTGAACTGTAGAGAGATGGAAGTCCAGCTAAATGTGGAAAGGGTATAAAGTTGAAACAGGGATCTGCATTTGAGCCCTAGCTTCACCTCTAACGTCCTTTGGGAATCTGGGGTGGATCTCTTCCCTTCTCTGGGCTTCAGCTCTCCATCTTGAAAATAGGGGGAGAGGATTAATTAATCTCTAAGGTCACTTTCCTTTTCTCCTTTGCTTTTCGCTTCACTTCTTTTCACAGCTATTTGTAAGGCTTCCCTAGACAGCCATTTTGCTTTTTTGCATTTCTTTTCCATGGGGATGGTCTTGATCCCTGTCTCCTGTACAATGTCACAAAGCTCTGTCCATAGTTCATCAGGCACTCTATCAGATCTAGTCCCTTAAATCTATTTCTCACTTCCACTGTAAAATCATAAGGGATTTGATTTCGGTCATACCTGAATGGTCTAGTGGTTTCCCCTACTTTCTTCAATTTTAAGTCTGAATTTGGCAATAAGGAGTTCATGATCTGAGCCACAGTCAGCTCCTGGTCTTGTTTTTGCTGACTGTATAGAGCTTCTCCATCTTTGGCTCCAAAGAATATAATCAATCTGATTTTGGTGTTGACCATCTGGTGATGTCATGTGTAGAGTTTTCTCTTGTGTTGTTGGAAGACGGTGTTTGCTATGACCAGTGTGTTCTCTTGGCAAAATTCTATTAGCCTTTGCCCTGCTTCATTCCATATTCCAAGGCCAAATTGCCTGTTACTCCAGGTGTTTCTTGACTTCCTACTTTTGCATTCCAGTCCCCTATAATGAAAAGGACATCTTTTTTGGGTGTTAGTTCCAAAAGGTCTTGAAGGTCTTCATAGAATCATTCAACTTCAGCTTCTTCAGCATTACTGGTTGGGGCATAGACTTGGATTACTGAGATAGTGAATGGTTTGCCTTGGAAACAAACAGATCATTCTGTCGTTTTTGAGATTGTGTCCAAGTACTGCATTTCGGACACTTTTGTTGACCATGACGGCTACTCCATTTCTTCTAAGAGATTCCTGCCCACAGTAGTAGATATAATGGTCATTCCTGCCCACAGTAGTAGATATAATGGAACTATAATGGACCATTCCAGTCCGTTTTAGTTCGCTGATTCCTAGAATGTCGACGTTCACTCTTGCCATCTCCTGTTTGACGACTTCCAATTTGCCTTGATTCATGGACCTAACATTCCAGGTTCCTATGCAATATTGCTCTTTACAGCATCAGATCTTGCTTCTATCACCAGTCACATCCAAAACTGGGTATTGTTTTTGCTTTGGCTCCATCCCTTTATTCTTTCTGGAGTTATTTCTCCACTGATCTCCAGTAGCATATTGGGCACCTACTGACCTGGGCAGTTCCTCTTTCAGTATCCTATCATTTTGCCTTTTCATACTGTTCATGGGGTTCTCACGGCAAGAATACTGAAGTGGTTTGCCATTCCCTTCTCCAGTGGACCACGTTCAGAAAACTAAGATCACAGCATCTGGTCCCATCAATTCATGGGAAATAGATGGGGAAACAGTGGAAATAGTGTCAGACTTTATTTTTTGGGGCTCCAAAATCAAGGCAGATGGTGATTGCAGCCATGAAATTAAAAGACGCTTACTCCTTGGAAGAAAAGTTATGACCAACCTAGATAGCATATTCAAAAGCAGAGACGTTACTTTGCCAACAAAGGTCCGTCTAGTCAAGGCTATGGTTTTTCCAGTAGTCATGTATGGATGTGAGAGTTGGACTGTGAAGAAACCTGAGCGCCGAAGAATTGATGCTTTTGAACTGTGGTGTTGGAGAAGACTCTTGAGAGTCCCTTGGACTGCAAGGAGATCCAACCAGTCCATTCTAAAGGAGATCAGTCCTGGGTGTTCTTTGGAAGGAACGATGCTAAAGCTGAAACTCCAGTACTTTGGTCACCTCATGTGAAGAGCTGATTCATTAGAAAAGACTCTGATGCTGGGAGGGATTGGGGGCAGGAGGAGAAGGGGATGACAGAGGATGAGATGGCTGGATGGCATCACTGACTCGATGGACGTGAGTTTGAGTGAACTCTAGGAGTTGGTGATGGACAGGGAGGCCTGGCATGCTGCAATTCACGGGGTTGCAAAGAGTCGGACATAACTGAGCAACTGAACTGAACTGAACGGAAGGTCACTTTTGGCTCTGTAGTTCCATGACTGTGCCCTTATCTCACTCTCACTGAGAGCTATGAACTTCTTGTGTCAGTTTCGAGTTCTCAGGGGTGAGTGGACAAACAAGCGGGAGTAAGGGATCAGTGGCACAGAGAGTGCATGGCCATGAAGTATCTCTTATGAGCCAGCACCTGAGGGGCCTGCGGTCTGCCTTCAGCACCAGCAGCAACTGGGCAATGGCTGCAGTGTTTAACCTGAAGTCACCTCTGCAAACTTTAGCCAAAAGAGGATGCCATCTCAGCTCCCTGTATCCTCACCAGAGCACAGAGGAAGTGTTCCCTGCTGCCACAGAGTAGCATTCGGAAATTTGGAAAACTCAGCAGTGGCTGCAGGACTGGAAAAGGTGAATTTTCATACCAATCCCAAAGAGAGGCAATGCTAAAGAATGTTCAAACTACTGCACAATTGCACTCATCTCACACACTAGCAAAGTAATGCTCAACATTCTGTAAGCTAGGCTTCAACAGTATGTGAACTGAGAAATTCCAGATGTTCAAGCTAGATTTAGAAAAGGCAGAAGAACCAGAGATCAAATTGCCAACATCCGTTGGATCAAAGAAAAAGTGAGAGAATTCCAGAAAAACACCTACTTCTGAGAGACAGGAATACCAGACCACCTTACCTGCCTCCTGAGAAATCTGTATGCAGGTCAAGAAGCAACAGTTAGAACCAGACATAGAACAATGGACTGGTTCCAAATGGGGAAAGAGGTACATTAAGGCTGTATATTGTCACCCTGCTTATTTAACTTCTATGCAGAGTACATCATGCGAAATGCTGGGCTGGATGAAGCACAAGCTGGAATCGAGATTGCAGGGAGAAATATCAATAGCCTCAGATATGCAGATGATACCACCCTTATGGCAGAAAGTGAAGAGGACCTAAAAAGCCTCTTGATGAGTGTGAAAGAGGAGAGTGAAAAAGCTGGCTTAAAACTCAGCATTCAAAAAACTAAGATCGTGGCATCTGGTTCCATCACTTCATGGTAAATAGATGGGGAAACAATGGAAATAGTGACAGACTTTATTTTCTTGGGCTCCAAAATCACTGCAGATGGTGACTGCAGCCACGGAATTAAAAGACACTGGCTCCTTGGAAGAAAAGCTATGACAAACCTAGACATCATATTAAAAAGCAGGAAGATTACTTTACTGACAAAGGTCCAAATAGTCAAAGTTATGGTTTTCCCAGCAGTCACGTATGGCTGTGAGAGTTGGACTATAAAGAAAGCTTAGCACTGAAGAATTGATGCTTTTGTGTGGTGCTGGAGATGACTCTTGAGAGTCCCTTGGACTGCAAAGAGATCAAACCAGTCAATCCTAAAGGAAATCAGTCCTGAATATTCACTGGAAGGACTGATGCTGAAACTGAAACTCCAATACTTTGGCCACCTGATGCAAAGAACTGACTCCTTGGAAACGACCCCGATGCTGGGACAGACTGAAGGCAGGAGGGGAAAGGGATGACAGAGGATGAGAAGGTAGGATGGCATCACCAACTCAATGGACATGAGTTAGAGCAAGATCTGGGAGTTGGTGATGGACAGGGAAGCCTGGAATGCTGCAGTCCATGGGGTCACAAAGAGTCAGGCGTGACTGAGTGACTGAACTGAACTGAAATGGTTAGTCCACCAAGCAGAGGAAGTGGGGGGAAGGGGACAAGCCTTGGTTAGGCTTGAGGTATGCTTGGGAAATTCCTGTTGAAGCCAAGCAGAGAGCATTCTAGAGATGTGAAACTCATGTGTCCCAAATGGGAATGATGCAATCCCAGCAAACTTCCAGGGCAAAAATGAGTAGGCTATTCATTAATGTTCCACTTTTTTCTCTTTCTTCTCTTTTTAGGACAGCAACTGGTTTCCTACTCAACTGTAAATATGAATGAACTGACATAGTGTGCAAGGAACTGCATTTGTGGAATCAGAACACAGAATACTACTTTACCAGGAGTGAGAAACCCTGGGGCATGTTCCTTTGACTCTCAGGACTTCATTTTCTCTATTTGAAAGTTACAAGGATTGAACTAGGATCTTTCTAGTATATGATAATTGTCAGTTACCCGGTCTACTACACCAGGAAGCAATAGCACGCATCAGCAAACTCCAACCTGTGGCTGTTGTCTGTTTTGGTAAAAACCTGCCAGCACCACTGACGCAGGCTGGCCCTGTGAGCCTCAGAAATCAAGCCGGGTATCCTCCTGTGACTCACTTTCCCCTTCTGTTCCCAGTGCCTGCCTCCCATGCCAGTGCCTGGGCCTTGCTGCTTCTCAGGGCCCAGGCTGGTAACTATCCTATGCATTAGGGATTCTGCTACTGGTGACTACTAGTCACAGAGCAGAGGAATCTCAGTCTGCCCCAGTTATGGCCAGGCTTTCCAGGGAGAAGAGAAGAGCACTGGGATCTCACTGTCCTGCATTGTGAGATAAAAATAATGATAGCACCTGCCTTCTGGAGTTCTGGTGAAAATTAAATGAGACTACGTAGTTTTGACACAGTGTCCTGCATTCAGTAAGTGCTCAATAAACGTTAACTATTATTACTCTTCAGTTCTATTTCTTCTCAGTCACCAACTCTAATATCAGACAGATAGTAATACACTGGGCTTCCCTTGTGGCTTAGCTGGTAAAGAATCCACCTGCAATGCAGGAGATCTGGGTTCAATCCCTGGATTGGGAAGATCCCCTGGAGAAGGAAAAGGCTACCCATTCCAGTATTCTGGCCTGGAGAATTTCATGGGTATAGTCCATGGGGTTGCAAAGAGCTGGACCCTACTGAGCGACTTTCACTTTCAATTCTAGTACAAAGAGAAAAGCAATAAACTGAAGCAGGTAACATGGGTTCCAGTCTCTGCCAGTCTAGCTGTAAGTGGTCATTTTACATGTCTAAGCCTTAATGCATGCACTGGAAAAATGTAAATGACACCTAGCAACACTATTCATTGATTTCATTGCTTCATTAACATCCACAATATAGACTTGGTTCTAATGCTAAATATGGAAAACCAGGAAATGAGATACAGCTTCTGCATGCAAGAGCTTGAGCTAAGAAACTACAAAGGAGATAGTATCTGTGAAAGTTTCCTATAGGTCAGTAGTAAGATTGTCGGAGGGGAAGTGCTGGTGTGCACTCTTAAGTTTCTAGTTTCCAAGAAACTCTGTCTCAGAAACCCTCCATCTAACTTCTGGAGATTTGTTTGGAAAGTGAGAGCGGGAGAGTTTTAAATAAAAGAGCAACCTTCCTGTTAGAAATGAAGGAAAGAACAGTACTGAGTCTGTCTGGATTTGATCTGCGATTCCACATCTAGCAAAACAACGTTCTGAGCTCCGTCCGGGCGGTTGACACTCACAAAAATGCCGGAGGGGGACGAGCTTGGGGAGCCGAAGTTTGGAGGACAGGCCCCAACCTAGGGTAGAAAGCTGGTATCCCAGCTGAGCATGCGCATTTTGACTTTCGTCCTGCGCAAAGCCCCACTTGCTCGGAAAGCTTACGTCAAAGTCTACGTTGAAATACGTAAGGAAGGAAGCTAGGAAAACGCCGGCCCTCGGGTCACGTGATGCGACGGGAGCGTCGTTGACTCCTCCCCCACAAGATGGCGTCCTTACTGCAATCGGAGCGGGTTCTCTATCTAGTCCAGGGAGAAAAGAAGGTTCGGGCCCCGCTGTCGCAGCTTTACTTCTGCCGCTATTGTAGCGATCTGCGGTCGCTGGAATGTGTGTCTCACGAGGTAATGCAGTCGTCCCGTGAAGAGTGTGTGTGTTGGGGGATGGGGGAGGCGTTCCCCCTAGTCACCGCGACCAGCGGGGAAGTTCTGGCAGTTGGAGGCGGGTAGTCATTTTCCTGGCATGCTGATTGGCTTTGTCTTCCGTCACTCAGTTTTGTCTGTGATTTAATTTGCTTATAATTTGTCACTTGGAAAGGAGGAGCGGCCTTGGGTGGGGCTGAGCGGCCTTTCTGTTCCAGCGCGTCTTCTGATTGGACAAACTAGACTTTGGGGACCCTGGCCATCTGCTAGGGGGTTTGGTAATTGGGCAGGTTGTGGGGGGGAAAGATGTGGGGGTGCTTAGTTAAGGCCCCTTGAGGGGCGAGATACGGTCTTCCCAGGATTGATTGAGGTAGTGGGAAAGTCTGCGGTCGTTCTCATCCAAGCGCCTCCTATCCTGGAAGTTCTGCCTGTCCCTCCTTGGGCAGAAACCCCGCCTTCTGACTGCCTTGTTCTGTTTCCTGGCCCAGCCCACGGCCTGCTGCAGAGAAGAGGGTTGGGATGGAGTGAGCTGAGAGAAAAGCGTTTAGAATCGGATCTCTTGTTTAAGAAGCTCAAAGTATTATATTTATGGCGCTCCTCCTGGGGGTACATTCCTGTCCTTTACTGATACAAGTGGGCTTTGGAGGTGGGATTGCTCAGAATGTAGAAGACCCCACCCTGGGGAGGGAAAAATCATCAACGAATAACAAAGCCCCAAAACGTCTGCAGCACTTGGCACGTGTTCATTCAGTAAGCTTTGGGGATTAAAAGACGGGTTAAGACATAAATCCTGCTCTTGAGTTACTTGCAGGCTCCTGAAGGAAAAGCTCATTAGTATTAATAATACATAGTTTCTGCTTATTCAGTACTTTCTGTATGCCATGTGCTTTACGTAATCTTCTTTAATCATTCTACAAACCAACAGAATAAATACCTTTTTTAAAAAACCACTTTACCGTTATAAGGGGTTTCATGGTGGCTCAGTCTGTAAAGAATCCGCCTGCAGTGCAGGAGACGCTAGTTCGATACCCGGATGGGGAAGATCCTCTTAGCGGAGGGCATGACAACCGACTTAAGTATTCTTACCTGGAGAATCCCATGGACAGAGGAGCCTGGTGGGTTACAGCCCAGGGGTCGCAAAGGGTCGGACAGGACAGAAGTGACTGATGACTCTTGTACTTCACAGTTAAAGAAACACACATAATGTTTGCATTATGTCACACAGCCAGAAATTTGAGGAAGGAAGGAAGGACCAGGATTTGAAACCAAGCAGCCTGATTCAGTGGACTTCAGTCAGGATCCCTGGACTGTTAAAAATGCTTATGAGAATATGTCCTATACTATAAGCCATTTTACACATTATTAATTACAATTTTATTGAGAATATTTTTCATACTATTCAGAATAGTCAGAAAAAGCAGTTAAATAACACAAGGGAAAAAGAAAAATCAATGCTGTATTATATACAGCATTTGTTTTTCTCTATTAGCACTTTGTATGCTTATCCCTTTGGCAGGTCCTTTGTCTCTATGATGCCTCCCTGTCCAGCTTCACCTCCAGAATTTACTGATTAGATTCTCATTTGGTGATCAGTAGGGAGCTAGTTTTCATAATCTGTAAGGACACCATCAGCTAGGACATTCAGTCTGTGACTGTATCTTTTATGGACTGGTGTGCACCTGTGAAACAGAAGCCATTAGGGTTTGGGGAAGGATGATGCCAATGAGGGCTGAAGCAGTCCAGAAAGTTCTAATGGGGAGCCTAAAATTGGAGCTGCACTTGAAGGGAGGAGCATAATTCAGAAAGGAACAAAAAGAAATGAATTACATTTTGCCTTTTATGATAAGTAAGTGCAAATATAAGTTAACAGTACTGTATTTGTGTTCCTGGTGACTATTTGAGCAGCAACTTCATCAGTGAATTTAATTTTTATACTATGTTTTCGAGCTAAATACAATAAGACTATCTTGTTAACGTAGTAGTTTAATTTGCCATTTAAAAATCTCTAGTTGGTTGGCTATAGGTGACTTTGTAACTGTTAGTTTATGCTTTTCTTCAGTGAACATGTAATAAATATATCAGTAACTAGAGAACTTTTAAAATCTCTCTTAACTATTAAAGTGCAGTCCAGTTATTGCAGTCCCATAAAGCTAGATTAGATAAAAGGATATTTGATCACAGCTTCATAAATTGGATTATGTGTTAATCTATTTAGATTATCATAGAGTCTTCTTTAACATAAACATAGTTTAACATGTCTAATACATAAAACCCTGGTGAAAGGGAATAGGAAAATTCAGAAAAGAAAAATAAAAGGATTTCAGGAAATTCAGAGGTTAAGAAAAAAACAGGTGATTTTTATAAGAATAAACCCTATGCTGGAAACAGTCCAAGTTCTTTGCCACAACGATGGTCTCTACCTGCTGCTGCAGAATAATTTATTTTAAATTTCACTATTTGTTACAGGTATATACACAAGCCAAGATGATTTTTTGATTTCTTGTTTCATTCTAGGTGGACTCCCATTATTGTCCCAGTTGTTTAGAAAATATGCCATCGGCTGAAGCCAAACTAAAAAAGAACAGGTAAGACTGGGATCCATTTTTCCTATTTTCCACAGCTATGTTTTAATAGCTGGTAAGAAAACACATGAAATTAGCTGTTTTTCTTTTTTCAGCATCATTTTTTTTGCCAAAGGTGACTCTTGCATTTAAAAAAAAGTAAATTGTATTTTATAACAGTTTTGGACTTAAGAGTATTGTGAAGATGATACAGAGAATTCCCTTTAATCCTCACCGTGTCTCCCCTGTTGTAAATGTCATATATTAGTATGGTATTATTTGTCTCAATTGATGAATATTATTGGTAGCATTATTATTAAATTTAGATTTCCTCAATTTTTCTCCTAATCTCATTTTTTTGTTCTAGGATCCTATTCAGGATACCCACATTGTATTTAATAGTCATATCTCTTTAGGCCCCTCTTGCTGTGAAGTTCTGTTAGACTTTCCTTGGTTTTGAGGAGTACTGGTAAGATATTTTGTAGAATGTCCCTTGATTGGAAGTTGTCTGATGCTTTTGTCATCATCTGAGAGAATGTGTTATGGGGACGAGGATCACATAGGTAAAGTGTATCTCTCACCACATCATATCAGGGGTGTATACCACCAATATGACTTTTCACTGTAGATGTTAACCTTGATTACTTGGCTTGAGCTATTGTTTGTCAGATTATTCTGATGTAAAGTTACCTTTTTTTTAATCCCCTTTTCGTTTTCCATACCATACTCGGGAAGGAAATGTACTAATACAGCCCACATTTAACTAGTAGCGAGCTATGCTTCCCTTCCATAAGAGCTATCTCCATGAATTATTTGGAATTCTTTTACATGGAAGATTTTTCTCTTTTTTCTTTTTTATTTATTTAATCATTTACTTAAAGCAGTGTGGACTTGTGAATATTTTTGTATACTTCAGGTTATACTCCAATACTACTGTTTTTTTTTAACTCAGGTTGTTCCAGCTTTGGCCATTATAACCCTCTTTTAGTAGACTTCTGTCTCCCTTTGGCGTACCCCCATCATTTTATGGCATTGAGGGGGAGTGAAGCGTTATTCAGTTGTTTGAGAAATTTCCTACTTACCCCAGGCTTACCTATATTTTCTGTCCCAGAGCCATTTCTCCAAGGAGCCCTTGTGCCTTTTACTAGAGATTGGTATTAAAAATCAAGATCTGAGTAGTAGATATGCTCATTGTTACTGGTGCCATTTTGGTTTTTAGCATGGTATGGAAGTCCTTTGCAACCAGTCACACCTTATACCTCCATGGGTATAAACCACTATTTGTCCTTCCTGTCCTGGAGAAACAGGTCCATATAAACCAGCTTTGTATGCCATCCATACCTTAGTTTTATCATTTAATCCTCAAAGTATCCCTTTAAGGTAGGTACTATTATTATTCTTACTTGAGAATATTGTCCAGTAGCAAAATATCACAGAAAATTGGAGTTATGGAACTTTAGAGCAAGTCTATGACTGAAGGTACAGTCTTGATCATCTCAGATGGTAGAAAAGTAGAAAACTTTCTACTAGAAAAACAAAAAGGCATGGGGGCCACTGTAGGGGAATGTTGACTGGTTCACTAGGAAAAGTAATGCCTGAAGAGAGCAGAAAGCCCTGAAAATGCCACCCTTCTGAACCATTTCACCTTGGTAGCATTATTTGGTTTCTGTTTCAGCTCTCTGGCACAGCAAACAAGCAGTTATTTTCCAAACCCAATTTCACAGCTTATTGAATTGTTGGCTCTCAGTTTTCCATTGTTCAATTGGTCTCTCCTGTCTAAAGTCATAAGCTGTGACGTTTCTTTGTCCACAGAATCTTTGTGGTCTGTGCGAGCATAAGAAGAGTCTAAAAGTTAACTCCAGACTGCTAACAGTGATTCCCTCTGTGAAATAGGCTTGGGTCATGCTGTAGTTATCAGGAACTTTGGTGATGATGGCACGTTTTAAAAAATAATTAGCATGTAATGTTTTTGAAATTTTAAAACAGTTTATAAAAGTCTCTACAGAGTACTTTTTGATTTCTTTTTGTTTGGGAGCCACCCTTATATTTCTCTCTTAAATTCCTGACATACAGAACAATGTCTTGACGTAGTAGATGCTTGGTAAATATTTGTTGAATGAATCAGTGGTTGTTTGTTGTATTCTAGATGTGCCAACTGCTTTGACTGTCCTGGCTGTATGCACACCCTCTCCACTCGGGCAACAAGCATCTCTACACAGCTTCCAGATGACCCAGCCAAGACCACCATGAAGAAAGCCTACTATTTGGCCTGTGGATTTTGTCGCTGGACATCTAGAGATGTGGGCATGGCAGATAAATCTGTGGGTGAGTGAGGTGGACTTCAGCATGAGATTTTGTGAAATCAGCAGAGTTGTAATTGCACACAAATCATGAATTCTGTTACTTGTTGGGAGGTAGGTGATAAATTCAGAGTATTTTGCCACTAAATCTTCTATGTTCCCAAATTCTCATATTTATGACCATGATATTTCATTGGAAACTGGGTATTCTTAAGGTTGGTAAAATAGCATTTATATATCTGACATGTTTTTTTACAATCAAAAGATTAATGTTCTTCATAAAAAATAATTGCTGCTGATGGTGAAATACACCATGAACAAACTTAAAAGATTAAAGTGGCCAATCGTATATCATATTTAACAGACTACAGATAAATAACCAAAAATAAGGAACCCTTATAAATCAATAGGGAAGCTACCCAAGAGAAAAAAAAAATTATCAATATGAACAGCAGCCTCAGAAATGGAAATAAAAATGTTCAATAACCAGAATGTGCAGAAATCATTGGAATTTATTTTTTTGCACACAACTTGGTGAGATGATTTCTTTTAAGTCAATAAATATGCAAAAGGATATGTTTCAGTTTTACTAGTAATCAGGAAAATGCATATTAAAACTTAATCCATTAATTTGGCAAAATTTTTAAAATCTGGTAGTATGACAGAAATATAGGAAAATCGTTTGTCTGCTACCACCTAAGATAGCAGTTTGACATTTATTAAACTTTTAAATTGCTTTTATTCTTTTCCCCAAAAATTCCATGTCCTGGAACATTCAAACACATGCTTAAAGAGACATCTATATATATCATAAGTGATACAGAAAAGTTATGTGTGTTTGGACCTAAAGACAGTCTAAAATGTTAATTACCTTTCCATCATTTTTGTGTTTCAAAGCAGAGGTTGCACTTAATCTTTACTAGGAAACTTCCTTTATTTTTTCATTTTCTGTACTCCATGGTTAATAACAGAGACACACTCTTTATTACAGTCAGTTCAGAATCTTGAGTTGCTATTTGTTTTTTATATAAACAGTAGCACTGCTAACTCTCCATTGTCTTTTTTCTTTCTGAAATTTCATTAAGTTTCTAAAAATTTTTTAGACTTACTAAAAATTACCATTTTTAGGTTTTCATTAAAAATGTCAGCTTACCAAGAAGGACCTGTTGTATAGCACATGGAACTCAGTGTTACGTGCTAGCCTGGATAAGAGGGAGGTTTGGAGGAGGATGAGTCCCTGTGTATGTATGGCTGAGTCACTTCGCTGTTCACCTGAAACTGCCACAGCACTGTTAGTCGGCTGTACCCCAATACAAGATGTTTAAAGTTTGAAAAATAGTCAGCTTACTAATACATGAGGAAGCCAATTAAAAAGCTACTATGTTACTTGATGTAACTCAAATAAAGATGGACATTAGGTAAAAATTTCCTATAGTTTCTTATATAACTTGGTAGTAAAAATGGGTGAAGTTCTTTCAGATTCAACTCTGTTCTTAAAACTTCATTCTTGATTTTCTCGAGTTTGCGCTTTGGTGTAGAAAGCCTGAGCTCTTGGTTGTTTTCCTAATTTCATACATTATATTGATAAAACATTCTTCAAAAACAAAAATTTAACAAACAAGTTTCTTAAAGTGTTTGTTGGCGGGTAGGTATTTCCTGAAATATGATATTTATATTGGAAAGTTTCTGTACCATCTTTTTAGATTGTCAGTAAATATTTGTGTCTTAATGTCAGTGTAGCAAGTAAATTGTTTAAATTTGTTTATGAATTTAAGTTAAACGTAAAAAACAACCTCAAAGTGGCACTTAGTTCAGTGAATTCAAGTATATTTTTTCCATGTTTGTATTTTGTTTGTTTTTATCAGATTAAACAAAACCTAGAAATCCAAATAGATTTCTCAGTTTGTTACTCCGTAAGTCTTTTTTTGATACTTTTTGAACTATAAACCATTAGGATTGGATAATTTATTTTTTAGAATTTAAAGCCTGTGCTTATTTCTAGAAATCTAGCTTCTGTAAGGGTATCTTGACAGTGATAATTGAATACTCGGAGCTCTTAAGAAGTACAAATAATTTCATTTCTTCCATGATGTCATTGGTATCTGAGAAGCCCTGAAACCACTTTAGTTACAACTATTTGTTTATTTATAAGTAAGCCTTTGTGTCAGTAATGTGCAAAAACTTATAATGAGATCATAATGGCTCTCAAATTTGTGTTTAGAATCAATCAGCAGTTCTAAAAATGCAATTAGGTAAAACTTAAGATTTTTCTAATTACTGAAACATTTTTTTCACATAATTATTTTTCATGTTTGCCCTAAGTAAAACAGCTTTTAAAATATAAATATTGTACTAAAGGTTGGTACTGCTGCCATTTCCTGCAAGGAGTTACAGTATCACCTTCAACAGGAGTCGTTTTTATTTGGGAAAAAAATTATTTTTGTAAAAATAATACACATTCATCAACTTACCACTCAGCTTAAGAAATTAAACAGAACTAAAACAGTGTCAGCCCAGTATAACCTTCCTCCCATTCCATCTGCCTTCTGTTTCCTAGAGAGAGATGGTCATCAGTCTTGAATTCATGTTTTCATCAGTTCTTTACATATTTTTGCAGTTCTCCACATAACATATGTAGCTATTAGCAAGT
Source organism: Bos indicus x Bos taurus (assembly GCF_003369695.1). Classification (NCBI taxonomy): domain Eukaryota; kingdom Metazoa; phylum Chordata; class Mammalia; order Artiodactyla; family Bovidae; genus Bos; species Bos indicus x Bos taurus. The sequence continues at coordinate 48,703,050 of NC_040082.1, forward strand.
GTGTTTCTCAACTTGAAACAAACAGAACCTTGTTTTATGTATCCTGCTACAACTTCTCTCTATCCAGTTTGTTTGTGGTGTGATGGTAGTGATGGTCAGTGATTCATGCCTGGCTTAACCACAGTTTACTTCTTTAGTCTCTTCCGAATGGACGTTTAGGTTGCTTTCAATTTTTTGCCTCTAACAACAGTGCTGTTAGAATCATTCTTACATGTGTTTCCTGTCACAGGAGCAAGGATTTCTCTGCATAACTTAAAGTAAAATTGCTGGTTGTAAGATGTGTACATCATTAGCTCTCCAAAACGTGTTTACCAATTTTTGCTCCCACAAATATATGAGTGAACTATTCACTGCTCCACATCCTTGGCAGCTCTTGGTACTGTTGACTTCTTTCAAGTTTTTCCAAATTCATGGTTGTGAAATGGCACTTCCTACTTTTTTTCCCTTTTTTGGCTTAGCTTTATTGAGATATAATTTACATATAATGAAACTCAGCAATTTTAAGTGTAGAATGCTTTGATTTTGGACAAATATGTATAGCCACATAGCCACCTCCACAGTAGTGATATAGAATATTTCTGTCACCCCAAAAAAGTTTTCTCATGCCCCAGTCAGTTCCTTCCCCGCACCTCCTGGCCCTTGACTACAACTAATTTGCTTTCTTTCACTGTAATTTTGCCTTTTTTAGAAGTTTACATAGTTGGAGTGTTTTAATCTTTTGTGTCTGGCTTCTTTCTCTTAGTATAGTGCTTCTGAGATTCTTTCATGTTTTTGCTGGGTTTTTTTTGAGTTGTATTCTATTGTATGGGTATACCATATTTTGTTTATTCATTCTGGAGTGGATAGACACTGAAATTTTTTCCAGTTTGAGGCTCATATGAATAAAACTGGTTATGAACATTTGCTTACAAATTTTACTGTAAATATGTATTTTCATTTTTCACAGGTGTTTACCGAGGAATTGAATTGCTGAGTCATGGGGTTAAGTGTTTGTTTACCTTGACTGAAAACTGTTTCTCTAAGTACAGTTAGAGTACTGTTTCTCTAAGTACAGTCAGGCTGTACAGTTTCACGTCCTCGCCAGCAAAGGAGGAGAGTTCCATTTTCTCAATAACCATTAGTACTGTTGGTCTTTTTCATTTTGGCCATTCTAGTGAGTATAGTGATACTTCATTGTGGTTTTAAGTTGCATTTTCTTAATATGCTTATTTGCCATCTATGTATTTTTTTTGGTGAAGTGTTTGTACAAATCTTTTGCCTATTTGCCTGTTTTTAAACTGAGCTTTTATCTTTTTTTGAGTTATGAGAGTTCTATATTGTGGATACAAGCCCTTTGTTGAATATATGTTTCACAGATATTATCTCCCAGTCTGTGGGTTGCCTTTTTATTTTCTCAACAGCATCTTTTGAAAAACACAAATTTTTAATTTTGATGAGGTTCAGTTTATCAATTTTTTTTATATATAATTTGTCCTTTTGTGTCTTAGTGGAGAAACTTTAGCTTAACCCAAGGTTGTTAAGATTTTCACTTTTGTTTTCTTCCAGGAATATTATGTTTTAGCTTTTAAGTGTGAGTTTATTACCATTTCATGGCAAATTTTGTAAATGTTGTGAGGTTAAGGGTTGAGGTTAATTTTTTATAAATTTGTGTAAATTGTTACAGTACCATTTGTTGAAAGTATTCGTTACGGTTTTACTTTCAGCTTTCTGGAATAATTTTTTCCTTTATGATTTGTTTGTGCTTTTGTTTCTTATGTTAAGAAACTCTTCTCTAAACCAAGGTCATAGAAATTGCACAATATTATAGGTAAGGGCAAATTCTCTGGAGTCAGACTGCCTGCGTTTGAACTGTGGCTTTATTACTTACTATCTCCTTGACTTTGGGCAAGTTATTTAACTCTCTGAGCTTCAATTTCCTCATTTGTAAAATGAGACTAATAATGAAAGTCCCTACCTCAGAGGGTTATTATGAGAATAAAATGAAGTTTGATACATTTCAAATACCTGGCAGAGAAATTATACATGTATTAGTTGTAGAGGTGGTCCTAGTGGTGGTTATTATTATCACCATCATTATATTTAAAGAAAGAATTTAATTCTAAGCACTCTGGCCTATGTAATTTCTAGGACTCTTTCTTGAAAATTCTGTGATTTTATGTTTTTAAGTTTAAGTCTGTGGCCTGCAGATGACCTGTTTTTGTGAAAATAAAATCAGATTATGTAAGCCTTGTTTAATATTCCTTTATTTTTCAGCTAGTGGTGGTTGGCAGGAACCTGAAAATCCTCACACGCAACGGGTGAGTAAAGGGTCATCAGAGAGAGGATGACATGAGGAAAGATGAGGAAAAAGACCATTTTATCAGTGAATATGGCTTAGGCTTATAAATCCATGGTGTGTGTTTTGGTGTCTTTTACACTTAGAAAGTGCTTCTCGTGTAAGACACTAAATCATAATGACAGTTTTTTTCCAGCCTGACTTAAGTTAATAGAGAAACCTAAGAGTAATTTTATTTCTGTACGCTTGTGAATTGGAAAAAGGAAATAATATGTTTCTGTTTTCCATATACCCATGAACTAAGTTAAAGGTCCATTTGTTCTCAGAAATATCATATCATCAACATGTAAACATATCAGCATATAAACATCTTAAGTCTTGGAAACACCACTAATTTAGAAGATGCTCTTGAAATCAGTAGCAATCATGATGTAGACATCCTTTAATAGTTCACAGTGAATTGATCTCTGCCGTGTAAATTAGGACTGATTTTGTTGCCTCGGAAGCAGAGTATTAGAAAGATGGTGAAATGTGATTGAAATGAAGTTGTACAGTCAAACTGGAAATTAAATAATAATTAATAATTATTCACCTATGACCTCAGCTAAAATTAGAAATACTGAAAATATCCTGGATGGGAGTGTATCCAGTTGGACCTTTTCATATACTATTGTCAGTGTGAACTAGTACAGTTTTCTTGGTCTCTCAGCAGTATCTACTTCCTGGACTCTGACATACAGAAATACTTGTACTTATGCACGAAAATATGTATATTCAGTTACCAAGCAGTTATCAAGCATATGCTCCATTCTGTGTGTCAGGGACCATGCTGAGCAATAGGAATATATGACCTTTCCTCTCACAGAGTTTAAGACTGATGGGAAAACAAAATCAGTTAATCCCCAGGTAAAGGAAAAACTCAAAGTAATGTGAAGGAGAGAGAAGCTGTGCGTGTGAGCATTTATTGTAGGGAATTTGAATTAGATAAGTCTACATCTGAGGATTGCACTAGGATCTGAGGACAACAGGCAGAGAAGGGAAAGAATTTAGGGTGGAGGAACACCCAAGGCAAAGAGCTTGTAAGTGGAAGGAGCAAGTTGTAGACCAGTGGGCAAGTGTGCCATAGTGGAGCGTTGCGGTAGGTGAATAGAGAAAAGGATTTGGAGTCAAACTGTGCAGAACTATGTGGACCAAGTTAAGGCATTTGAGAAGCCTTTAAAGCAGAAGAGCTGACAGGATCAGATAAGTGTTTCTAAAAGATAATTACTGTTGACTTGATAGAACAAGAGTGGGTATCAGGAGACCATTTAAGTGCTCTCAGAGGAAATGGTTAAATACCTTTAGGACACCTGTACCATTTAATAAGATGCAACCTTTAAAAAGAATGAGGTGAATCTATTAATATATGTACTGAGTGGAAAATTCACACATAAAGTAAAAAAGTTTTAAAAGAGCAAGTTTTTTTCCCCTTATATGAAAAATATAAAGATCTATATTTATTTTGCACATATAAAAATTCTATGTCTATGCCTGCATTTTTTAATGTATACAGAATATATCATACCTGTGCCTGTGTGTAAGAAAGATTTCTAACCTGTAGTAGTGGATACCTGTGGTGAGGAGAAGAATGAACATGGGCATGAGACATAAAAGAGAAATTTTCTTTTCTATTCTTTATATTTCTATACTGCTTGAACTTTTCACAGTTGTATGTCTTTTATGATTAAACTATATTTTTGAAATGAAAATATATGTTGGAGTCGAGAAAATAGAGTATGAAATGTCACACTTGGAAATAGATGGTCCCGTGGCCATGCCAGGAAAATAGGATTGGTTGTGAGGGGAATTAAGCAGTGAAGTAAAAGAGCAGTGAAAAGAGAACATGGAATTTTCAAGCCTTTTCATTGCTCATTTCTTCTGTTGTTGAACTTGAAAGTTCCATTTCAATTCTGAAAATAGATCATGTAAGGAAGACCGATTCTTTTCTGGGAGGAGACACTTGCCCACTTTAATGTGTCTTTTCTATTCATTATATCTCTAGTCAGTTTACTTGATGTATTTCCTAAGCTTCTTGTTAGCTGTTTCAAATACTTTGATTTCTTACAGATGAACAAACTGATTGAATATTACCAGCAGCTTGCTCAGAAGGAGAAGGTTGAGCGAGATCGCAAGAAACTGGCACGGCGTAGAAACTATATGCCTTTGGCTTTTTCGGTGAGAACTTGGTATAAAGAGGAGTTTCCAATTCACTGATCAAGACCAGTATGGCATAAGAGTGGTGAACATTTAAGAAAGTGGCCATTGTCCCTGGATTCCTGAATGATGGCTAGCAAAAAAAGGTCCCTTAGGTGATAGGTGTCTAAGTCCAACGGGTATGCTTTTGCCATATCATTAGGTCTGTGAGTTCTTTGAGTTTTAAGTACATTTGTGTTTCTTTCTCCATCACTCCCCTCTATATCTTCTTATTTCCTAAAGAGGTTACTATTAGTTTTGTAGGCACCCACATTTACAGCTTTTGCATATTACAGAAAGTCAGAAGAATATGAACAAATGGTAGATTTTACTCATGTTACACATGTAGTCCACCCACCTCTGGCATCCTGGTAGTAGTGATTTCTGGACTTCAGTTATCATAATTTTTTGGCACCTTCCAGTATTTTTCCAATGTGAAAAATACTGACTTTTATACTGAGCTTTTTTATGGTTAAATAAGTAGTAATATATACAGGTGTAATTTTGATAGAAATTACTGATCAAAGTTATTCTCTACTAGTTTGTAAACTACCAATTAGAAATGAGAAATTAGGGTTTGAAGTTTTTGCCGTTGTCCCCCCAAGTTTTATTTGCTCCCAGAATAATTTACTTTTTGTGTGTTTGCTTGGAGCCAAGCAGGTTGGCATTTAATAAATAATGTTTCTTGAATGGCAGTGATGTATCAAACTCAGTGCTGAGTTCTTTATACATATTACTGTGCTTAATCCTCACAACAGTCCTGTGTAGTAGGTGGTATATTCCCATTTTACACTGAAGGGAATGAGACTTGTAATGGTTAAATAAATTCTTGTACTGCTTCTGCCTGAGAATTAGTTAAGCCATTAAAACCCTAAGAATTGGTAAGAGTCATATAAAAATGTCTTAGAATTTAATAAAACATTACAACTTGCAAAGCATCCACATTTGCCAGAGATTTTTATGACATCTCCGTGAATTTTTTTGAACAATCCAGTGGTATAATCAGTATGTGTAGTAGTGTATTTAGGGAGGAATTGGAATTAAATGTGTTACTCTTCCAACTTTCCCCTATGACCTGCCTGCTGTATGAGTTTGCTTGTATCTTATCCTGCATTTTTTTGTCTCTGTTGCAACCTGCTGCTATTTTGGTGCCTACAGCAACATACTATTCATGTAGTGGTAAGTTCTTTTATGATTCTTGCTGACCCTAAAGTTAGCAGATGATCACTGGTGTTCCAAGAAGACATTCGTCGTGTGTCTTAGATAGTTCACATAGTTTTCTGGTCTAAGCCATTGGTTAGGTATTTTTAGATTAAAAATCACATTTTGCTCATTTTCACTGTATTAATGTAGTTTCAGTCTCCATGTTTGGTGCTTTTGTTGTCATTTTAAGAATAAGATGATGTGGGGCTACACTTACTCTCTTTAAAAGAAGCATTTATTAAATTAGCTTTTTTTATTTTTTGCTTATTCCCTGAGCTTCTCATGCTGTCCCTCCCCAAATTCTTTATTTGATACATAATGTTTATACAAATAGAATTTCTAAGAGAAATTTCTTAACTCTGTTTAGGACAAATACGGTCTTGGAACCAGGCTTCAGCGACCACGAGCTGGTACAACCATCAGTACCCTTGCTGGACTTTCGTAAGTTTGGACATTAAATGGCTTTGAGGGAAAAAGCTAGTATCAGAATGAATGTTGAAGGAATGTGGTTTTAAAGTAACGTTGCCAGTGGGGAAGAAGATGCTCATATTTAGGAAAAACCTAGCCAGAAAGAATATTCTACAATAGAGGAGTACTTCAGTTAGCGGTATCATGGACTTTTAGGTGGACCCTTGAGAAATGACTGCTTTTATCTTTTAGCCTTAAAGAAGGAGAGGACCAAAAGGAGATAAAGATTGAGCCAGCTCAGGCTGTAGATGAAGTGGAACCTCTACCTGAAGACTATTATACGAGACCAGTAAATTTAACAGAGGGTAATTTTATACATGATTCTACTTGGTTTCTATTTTACATCTAATTCTGTTTTTGTTACTTCTATGCCTTGTGATTTTTATTTTTGATTTGAGATTTTTAATGGTATAGTTGTTAGTACTAAAATGAATCATGCAAAAAATAAGATAGAGGTAATCATTTGAAGAAATGTCTGTCAAATTTCCATATTTTTTTTGAAGAGTGCTAGTCACAAAGGCAGTGTTATTTTGTGTAGTTATCACATATACATCTGATTTTGAGCGAGTCACTTAAACTAAGCGTGGTTTCTGCCTTTCATGCTAGTGACCACCCTTCAGCAGCGCCTCTTACAGCCTGACTTCCAGCCAGTCTGTGCTTCACAGCTCTATCCTCGTCATAAGCATCTTCTGATCAAACGGTCCCTGCGCTGCCGAGTAAGTATTCCTCTCTGTAGAGTTGTTATTTTGTAAGAGAAAAGCAAAAATAAATGCACTTGGGATCTGGTCAGTATCAAAACCTCTGGAAAGTAGTAACTAGAAAATGTTTATAGAGAATGTTCCAGTGTGCAGGCACTGTTTTAAAGCTTTCAAGATAAGCTTAAAGCCCCTAACTCAGTGAGGTAAGTACTGTTGTTAGCCTTATTTTACAAAAGTGGAAGCTGGGGTATCTGACGGTTAAGTTCATACTGCTAACCCCTAAAAGAATACTGAAAGAATATAAAGCTTTTAGGAGAGTAGGGAGGAAACAAAAAGGACTGATTTTTAAAAATCAATTTAAAAGAAAAGCAAGAAAGAAAAATAAGCAAATCTAGGCTCTGGGAATCTATGAAACATCAGTCTCTTCAGTTAATAGAAAAAATACTGTAAAAGGAAAAATACCCAAAAAAGGGAAAGGAAACATTTTAGATGAATACCATCCAACAGAACTTTTTGTAGTGATGGAAATGTCCCTTATCTCTACAGTCCAGCATGTTAGCCACAAGTCGTATGTAGCCTACTGAGCACTTGAAATATGGTAGTGCAGCTGTGGGTCCTGAGTCTTTCTAAGATGAAATTCATGTAAATAATGACATGTGACTAATAGCTGCTATTATCAAATAACACAGCATTAGATTAGAAGAGACAGGCCTGTCAATCAAACAAATACAGTATATAGACTTTAATTCCTGATTCAAACAAAGCATAGAAAGAAAGAAAGAAGGGAGAGATAGAGGAAGGAAGGGATCAGAGGAAAGAAGAAAATATACCATGCTAATACTAATCAAAAGCAAGAGTAGCCATATTCATTTTAGACAGAGCAGACTCCAAAGTAAGGACAGTTACCAGGGCTAAAGAAGGATATTACATAATGATAAAGAGGTCAGTTCTCCAAGAAGATATAACTATTCTTAATGTACATTTGCCCCACAATCGTGTGTCAAACCATGTGAGGCAAAATCTGATAGAGCTATAAGGAGAAATAGATGAATCCACCATCATAGTTGGAGACTTCAACACCTGTCTGTCAGAAATGGACAGATCCAGCAGGCAAAAAATCAATATTGTATTGACCCATCAACCTCCCTGGAGATACACCTCTACAAATACAAACCAAAATATGTCGAGATTAGGATGCTGCTACTGCTGCTAAGTCACTTCAGTCGTGTCCGACTCTGTGCGACCCCATAGACGGCAGCCCACCAGGCTCCCCCGTCTCTGGGATTCTCCAGGCAAGATCACTGGAGTGGGTTGCCATTTCCTTCTCCAATGCATGAAAGTGAAAAATGAAAGTGAAGTCACTCAGTCGTGCCTGACTCTTAGCGACCCCATGGACTGCAGCCTACCAGGCTCCTCCGCCCATGGGATTTTCCAGGCAAGAGTACTGGAGTGGGGTGCCGTTGCCTTCTCCGACCGAGATTAGGATACATCTACCCAATGAGTACTGTAGATCTATAAGAAATAATGTCATAACATGGGATGTATTTATAAATGCAAAAAAACAGGGTGTATAACAGGCACATAACTTTTTATGTAAGAAAAGAGGGAATATATACATATATACACACATACAAAAAATATTTGTTTATGTTAGATTTATAGACTGTTGAAACAGAATAGAGAAAGCAGAAATAGACTTATGCATGTCAGGAAACTTGATTTTACCAAGTAATGGCCTTTCAAGTCACTGGGGAAAGCATAGCTTGTGAAACCATCTCAAATGATTCTGTGAAAAAAAAAAAAAATGGGGCCTCTAACTTACATGATACACAGAAGTCAATTTTAGGAACCTTGAAAACTTTAAAGAGTAAATATGAAGAGCAATATTTCTAGAAGGAAATATGGCTTTATGGCTTCTGGTTAAGGAAGTAAGTAGTCCATAAGTAAGATAAACCATAAAGGATAAAATTACATATTTGACACATTAAAATTTGTACCCCCATTACAAGGAAAACCCATAAAGAAATGAAAAGAGAGATCACAGACTGAGAAGAGTAATTTGTAAAGTATGTAATTGACAGAGAATTAGTATCCAGAATATATGAAGAAGTATAACAAATCAGTAAGGAAAAGATAATACCCCATTATAAAATTGACAAGTAGATACTAATGTGCCAGTTATGGCAGACGGAATCCCAGTTCCCAGTAAAGAGGAGAGATACTCAAACATGTACAGTAATCGGGAAGTGTATATTAAAACTGCAATGAGAAACCATTTCATAATCATCAGATTGGCAGAAGTTAGCAATTTGGCAATATCCATCAAAATAACAAATGCACTTTTAGGAAATTATCCTACAGATATATATATGCATGTGGGAAGTGATTTCCATACAAGATTACTCATTGCTGTGTTATTTGTAGTAGCAAAATTGTGGAAGCATTTATCAATTTGGGTCTGGTTAAATAAGTTACAGAATTATTAAATAGGACACAGAGATACCTCTGTGTGTGTTGGTGTATAATTTGCGAGATAGATTTGGTGGAAAAGGCAGAAGAATATAAAATGTTCTCTTTTGTGTTACTGTGAAAAAGAAAGATGATGTATGTGTATACTTTTTATGCTCATCAGCTATACATGAGAAACTAGTTGGCTCTGAGGAGAGGAACAGTAGGATCAGTAACTGGTATCTTTACACTGTTCTGTTTTTTTCTAGAGTTAAAAAAAATTTTAACTGGATATAGGTGGAGCCAATTCAAGATAGTAAGCAAGTAATTGTTTATTCTAAAGCATGAGATCTGGAATCACAGCACTTGGATTTAAATCCCAGCTCCAAGTCTTACTGGCTCTGTGACGTTTGCTCAGATTATTTACCTTTCCCCATTTTTTTCATCTGTGAAATACAGACAATATTTACAGTACCTACACCTACCTCCTGCAAGTCAGTGTGGTGTTTAAGTTCACTTAAACCAAGAATGGGTATCTTTTAGACTAGTAGAGAGGAAATTAAAAAGGACTAATAAAAATAACATAAAACAAAGAAGGGAATTCCCTGACAGTCCGGTGGTTAGGACACCATGCTTTCACTGCAGGGGTAATGGGTTCAATCCCTGATTGGGGAAGATCCCACATGCCACTGCAAGCCACAGCCAAAAAGAAAAGAAAACGGGAAAGAGGAAAACTCAGCAAAATTCACATTGTTCACACTTAATTAGAAGTGTGTGTTAGGGACTTCACTGGTGGTTCAGTGGTTTTGAGTCCACCTGCCAATGGAGGGGACACAGGTTTGCTCTCTGATCCGTGAAGATCCTGCATGCTGTGGAACAACTAAGCCCTCGAGCTGCAACTACTGAGGCCCTCGAACCTAGAGCCTGTGCTGCTGCTGCTAAGTCGCTTCAGTCGTGTCCGACAATGTGTGACCCCATAGACGGCAGCCCACCAGGCTCCCCTGCCCCTGGGATTCTCCAGGCAAGAACACTGGAGTGAGTTGCCATTTCCTTCTCCAGTGCATGAAAGTGAAAAGTGAAAGTGAAGTCGCTCAGTCGTGTCCGACTCTTAACGACCCCATGGACTTGCAGCCTACTTCCTTGGGATTTTCCAGGCAAGAGTACTGGAGTGGGGTGCCATTGCCTTCTTCAAGAGCCTGTACTCTGCAGCAAGAGAACTCACCACAATGAGAAGCCCTCTAACCACAACTAGAGAAAGCCTGTGCATGGCAGTGAAGACCCAGCATAGCCAAAAATAAATTTAAAAATTAAAAAATTTTTTAAAGTATTTGTTAGTTTTTATTTCAATTTGAAGCACTAAAGGTTATAATATTTGATAGTGTGGTTGCTTATTTCCAAAAGTCCAAAACATCATCTTTCCTATATTTTGGTTATCAGTTAATATACACTGTTTTAAAATATATGTGATCTTGCAGCAAAATCAAACTGTATTAAATGCTGTGCTTTTGAATTTAGCAGCTGTGTAGATCAGCAGGTTTTATTCTTGTTTTCCTCTGATACATATTATGTATTTTTTTTCTTTTTAGAAATGTGAACATAATCTGAGCAAGCCAGAATTTAATCCAACATCTATCAAATTCAAAATCCAGATGGTTGCTGTGTGAGTATTTGGGATTGATGTTTCAGATTACTGTTTTGTTTTTCCCCCACTATGAAATGTGCTTACTCTTGGCTTAAAAAAGAAGAGACAAGCTACATCAGAGTAATCTTGCTATTCTGTTCTTGTTTTGGTTTTGAAATACATAACAGGAAGTTTAAGGCAAGTCTACAGACACAGAATCCAAGGTGTTTATATCAGGGACATGTAGTAGTATGGTCTCTGGCAATGTGGTATGTTGTTGGTTGGAGAGTCATTCATTCCAGATGATAAAGTACCTAAGTTTGGGAATGATCTCTTTAAAAAATAAAGTAAAAAAATAGAAGTATAGCAGATGGAAGAGTATCGCATAACACTATTATTGAACTATGTTCTGATAGTGCTTTGTTGCATGGGATGAAAATAATTAAATTGATGTTAACTCACTGGGACTTGTCAGTAGAAGGGAATTTTGTGTATGAAAATCATTTATCAAAAAGAATAATTAGTAAATTATTGTCTTGACTTTAGGGTGAGAGAGCCCTTCCTGAATAAGGCAGGAAGCCCAGAAGCTAGTAAGGAAGATAGCCAGCTTTGACCTTAGCAGAAAAATATGAGTTATAAAAAACAAAATTGACAACAAAGTCCTGAGACAGTCGAGTAAGAAAGAATATTTGCTACTGCATGATAAATAAAACTTGAATATCCCTGGAATGGGTGGGATGGGGAGATGAGGTGGAGCAAAGGATTTGAATATGTAGCTCACAGAAATTCCAAATGGCTGGTAAATACATGGAAAGATGCTGGGACTTGATAGGAAAATTTTATTTTTTATTTTTTATTTTTTTTAGGAAAATTTTAAATATTAGTTCGGAGTGCTCATGGGAATGTGGGTAAACATACTTGTACATATTGTTGGTAGAGTGAATTGCTAGAGTCTTTCTGGAGAGTGACTTGAAATATCAAGACAAAATGACATACACATTTTAACCAGGTAGTACTATCTCAGGAATCTATTCTATAGAAATAAAAGCAATATATAAAGACCGGTAATATATAAAGATACATTTTTAAAAGATGTGTGTTGTAACATTTTAATGGTAAAAAGCTGGAAACAGTTTTAATGTCAAACTGATTAACCATTAACAAAGAAATAGTTGATTAAATTGAGATACATGCATGTAGAGTATTATACAACAATTAAAAAGAAATCATTGGCAGTCAAATGGCAGATAAGTGCTGGTCTGGTAACTTAGGAGGAAGGAACTAGGAGGGCCAGATATGGGTTCTGTCACAGAATTAGTCTAAACTGATTTTCCTCATCTCTGAATGGGCATAACACCAGTCCTGCCATCCTCTTATGTTTGTTGCTGCTGCTACTGCTTCTAAGTCGCTTCAGTCGTGTCCAACTCTGTGCGACCCCATAGATGGCAGCCCACCAGGCTCCCCCGTCCCTGGGATTCTCCAGGCAAGAACACTGGAGTGGGTTGCCATTTCCTTCTCCACTTGGGTTTGTTAAGAAGGATCAAATGAGCTATTACGTTTGCAAATGCTTTGTAACTGTAAATCCCCATACAGTATGTTCTGTTTTCCTCACTACTGTTATTTAATGCATGACTGATTAGGACTACAGAAGTGACATGTGGTATGAACTCCTTTCCTAATTAAGAATTATACTCCTTGCAGAAATCCCGAATGGCCAGATGTGCTTCACATCAGTTTCTTAAGAGTTCTTTGGGGAAAAAAGTGTTTTTTTTTTTCTTTCCTGGCATCATGGCAGAGTCACCAAGGAATCTTAATACATATGTTCTGGCCACAAATCAGACCAGCTAAATCCAAATCTTTGATAGTGGGGGCCCTTGAATTTTATATCAAGTTACTCAGATAATCGTGATGACCATCATGAAAAATACCTAGTCGGAAGTTAAAATACCGTAATGCTAAGATGCCCTCCTACACGCACCCTCTTGAAGTGTTTCTGCAAAAGATTTTATCTTCAGTTAATATTTGCATGATAACATTTATGTGTGCTTTGTTCCAAGTACTTTTTGTACATACTGTTTATTCTTCACAATAAAAAGGAACTTTCGATGTTCTCATTTTATGATTGAAGAAACCAAGACACAAAGAGCTAAATATCTTGCCCTGCTCTTTACAAAGGAATATCTTAGTATATAAATACTAAGTTGGAATTTGAACCCCAATGGTTTTGAGTCCAGAACAAGCACACATAAGTACAATACTCTGTTGTCTTATTCAGAGAGGTAGCATACAGAGCGGTTAAGAGCAAGACCCTGCAGCCAGACTGCCTAGGTTTGAATCCTGGCCGCTTCCAGCAGGCTGCTTCTCCATCTTCATCTTTATAATGGGGATAATAGTAATACCTGTTTAATGCAGTTGCAATGAGGATTACATGAGTTAATATTTTTAACAAACTTCAAATATTGCCTGGCACATAGTAAATGCTACATAAAAGTGTTTGGTTAGTATGTGGTATTGTTTTTGTACCCCTGTAATGTATTATTAAATCAGTGTTGGATCTTATCGCCAGTTGCCTTATAGATTTACAGAAATGAATTAATAAAAATCTCAAAAGACATATCTAATAAATACATAAGGGAGATATCCACCTTGATGCGTGGATATATAGAGGTTCTCGTGAGATTTCAGAAAGAACTCATTACCGGTTTGATTTCACGTCTTAAATTCTTATTGTAGTGATAGGAAGAATCTTTAAAATTTTCTCTGACTTGTTCTAATTAACAAGAAGTAGTCATTTCTTACAAGAGACTGCAGTGAACATTAATGCATTTTTTATTCACTTACAGCAATTATATCCCAGAAGTGAGAATCATGTCAATTCCCAACCTTCGCTACATGAAGGTTAGTACCATGTATATTAATGGGAAGAGAAAGAGTTAATTGATCGAGGAGGTGTGCTTAGTGTATGTGGTGGCTGTGCATATTTGACAGGGGATTCAATGAGCAAGAGATAGAAAAGAAGAAAGTTTGAAATAATAAAGGGACTGAGATTTTAAGTGTCCTTAAGCTGGGATTCTTGATTATAGCATCTTTGAAATATATGCAGAAGGAGCAGGGTGCACATTACATGGTGGTAGAATCATGGCTGGTAAAAAAGATGTTAGACCCCACAGGCAGCTTCAGCTCTCCTCCTGTGTGTGTGTGTGTGTACACCGTGTGTGTGTATGATTCTCTAACATCTGTGTGTGTGTGTGTGATTCTCCACCATCTGTGTGTGTGTGTGTGTATTGTCATAGATTTCGTTACCGCAGCCCCTCTGTTCTTTGAGTCCTTAACTCCCACACATGCCTCCCAACAAATTACAGAATGTTCTGCAGCAATAAAGATACTTTTATAGTCCTTGTTCATTTCAAAGATTTTTTTTTTTTTTGCTAGAGCATGCCAAAAAAGTTCAAGAAATCTTAAAAGTCCTCTATAGTCTTGATAAGCCTTTTTTTTTTTTTTTTTTTGCTATATTAATACATCTGGCTGGCCTGTGGCTTCTATATTTTATTTATGAGGGCTTCCTTTTAAGTCCTAGTGACATCCTGGGTAGGGTAAGAGTTACAAACTTTAAACAGTCACTTAGATAATGTATATTTCTCAGAATTTCTGGATCGAGTAACTGGCCCTTTTTATGGAATCTGATTCATTTCCTCAGTGAAATAGCAACTCTAGAGAGTATATAGTCTAGTGTATAAGTAATATAGGAGTTGATGAGCATTTAAGAATGCAGTGATGCAGAGGTACAGGTGGGGTGCTCAAGAGTGATGGTGGGAGGCGGGGGCACACGGGGTGATGATTTTGTGGTATAATCATGAGAGAAGGTGGACCTAGGTGGCAGCAGGGGAGCATGTTTGAAAGATACCTTTCCTTTTCCCCAGGAGAGCCAGGTCCTCCTGACTCTCACGAATCCAGTGGAGAACCTTACCCACGTGACTCTTTTGGAGTGCGAGGAGGGGGACCCTGATAATATCAACAGCACTGCTAAGGTAGGAGTGTTTTGCTTCATTCTGAGTGACTCTGACTTCCCTAGAGTGGCCTCATTTGACCTGCTTTAAAGGATTCCACACTCATTATTTTCACATCCAGTCTTCAGGTTCCCTTGATTTCACCTCTAGGGTTTTCTACTTCATCCGCAGGCACACTGCCACTGCCCTTTTTGAGGGTTTCATCATTTCTCACATGGACTAGGACAGTAACTTTCTAACTCCCTTTTTTAGTTCACCCCCACTTCCACTCCAGCCCATCTTCTCTCTTGCTATTAGGATGATCTTTCTAAGATTTAGCTTTGATCATGGCAGGCTGCTTGTTTGGTGTCTCTCTGACATTGGAATAAACTAAATTCCTTGGCAAAGCTTGCTGCTGCTGCTGCTAAGTTGCTTCAGTCGTGTCTGACTCTGTGCGACCCCATAGACAGCAGCCCACCGGGTCCCGCCGTCCCTGGGATTCTCCAGGCAAGAACACTGGAGTGGGTTGCCATTTCCTTCTCCAATGCATGAAAGTGAAAAGTGAAAGTGAAGTCGCTCAGTTGTGTCCGACTCTTAGCGACCCCATGGACTGCAGCCTACCAGGCTCCTCCATCCATGGGATTTTCCAGGCAAGAGTACTGGAGTGGGGTGCCATCGCCTTCTCTGTGGCAAAGCTTAAGAGCTCCTTAATATCCTCATCTCTTTTCTTCCATTACGATCTTCCCTAGAACAACTAAATCTAGCGTTCTCTAGATCATGCACATTAATGGTTGATATCCAAGCAGATCCAATGGGTCATAAACTCTAATGTTCCTGGAGAATTATATATGCTACTCATTTTACCTAGAATTCTTAATTCCCATCCCACTCTTCTGACAGACATGCCCATACCTCTCTTTCTGCCTGAGGCATACTCATTCTTCAAGAAGCAAAGGAAATGACATTTCCTTTTAAAAGCTGATGTGCCTCAGCTAGATGCCCTCTGCTTACATAGAGTATGCATGTGTGTGTGCATGCTAAGTCACCTCAGTCATGTCCAACTCTTTGCAACCCTGTGGACCATAGTCTGCCAGGCTCCTCTGTCCATGGGATTCTCCAGGCAACAGTAATGGAGTGGGTAGTCTTGCCCTCCTCCAGGGGATCTTCCCGACCCAGGGATTGAACCCGCGTCTCATGTCTCCAGCATTGGCAGGTGCGTTCTTTACCACTAGCGCCACCTGGGAAGGCCTACATAGAGTATCAGTTCAGTTCAGTCGCTCAGTCGTGTCTGACTCTTTGCGACCCCATGAACTGCAGCACAGCAGGCCTCCCTGTCCATCACCAACTCCCAGAGTTCACTCAAACTCAGGTCCATTGAGTCGGTGAGAGTATACATGGCACTAAATATTAAAATAGGCGATTCTGACTCACTGTTACTTGAATGAATGAACTGAGACCTTTCTACATTTTATTTCATGATTCATTTAGTACTTGAAATTTTAGAACAAGAACTTTTCTCTGTAATAGGCCATTTTATTGTCTCGTAATTCAGCATGGTATTCATAACAAATCAGCAGAAAGGATACCTATATCTTTAATTAGTTATTTGAGTTATGCTTATTAGTAGAGAATTTATCTCTTTATTTTTCCTTCTGCTTTTTAATGGAATCATTTCCCGGCATCACTTCCAAAGAGAGATGACACTCATCTGTCCTTGCTCCTTTTTAAAATAACACTAATGAGCTGTCTATCCAGTGTCTCTATCCAGATAGAAATAAGTACCTGATAAATATACCCAGCTTATGAATTTGCTGCTTTTCTCTCTCTTTCAGCTCCCCAGCCACATTTATTTCCATAATTAGAAATGTTATTAACATTGTTATTTGTTAACCTCTAACAGAGCAAAGTTGAAGCCTAGTTACAACCAAAGGCTAAGTGTGAAGAAAACTGTTTTTCATGGCCATAAACATAGCCAGTATTCCCATTTCAAAAAATATGTTGGAACCACTGTTTCTCCTTTCACTTCAGTTTAGTCGCTCAGTCGTGTCTGACTCTTTGCAACCCCATGGACTGCAGGACTCCAGGCAGTCCATCACTAACTCACGGGGCTTGCTTGCTCAAACTCATGTCCAGTAAGTTGGTGATGCCATCCAACCATCTCATCCTCTGTTGTCCCCTTCTCCTCCCGCCTTCAATCTTTCCCAGCATCCAGGTCGTTTCCAAGGAGTCAGTTATTTGCATTAGGTGGCCAAAGTATTGGAATTTCAGCTTCCACATCAATCCTATCAATAAAATGTTCAGGACTGATTTCCTTTAGGATGTACTGGTTTGATCTCCTTGCAGTCCAAGGCTCTTAAGAGTCTTCTCCAACACTGCAGTTCAAAAGCATCAATTCTTCAGCCCTCAGCCTTCTTTATAGTCCAACTCTCATATCCATACATGTCTGCTGGAAAAACCATAGCTTTGACTAGACAGACCTTTGTCAGAAAAGTAATGTCTCTGATTTTTAACATGCTGTCTAGGTTTGTCATAGCTTTTCTTCCAAGGAGCTAGCATCTTTTTATTTCATGGCTGTAGTCACCATCTGCAGTGATTTTAGAGCCCCCCAAAATAAAATGTTACTATTTCCACCGTTTCCCCATCTATTTGTCATGAAGTGATGGGACCAGATGCCATGATCTTCGTTTTTTATATGTTGAGTTTTAAGCCAGCTTTTTCACTATCTTCTTTCATTCTTATCAAGAGGCTCTTTAGTTCTTTTTCCCTTTCTACCATAAAAGTGGTGTCATCTACGTATCTAAGGTTTTTGATATTTCTCCTGGCAGTCTTGATTCCAGATTGTGCTTCATCCAGCCTGGCATTTCACATGATGTACTCTGCATATAAGTTAAATAAGCAGGGTGACAATATACAGCCTTGACTGATGAACTCCTTTCCCAATTTGGAACCAGTCTGTTGTTCCATGTCTGGTTCTAACTGTTGCTTCTTGACCTGCATGCAGATTTCTCAGGAGGCAGGTAAGGTGGTCTGGTATTCCCATCTCTTGAAGAATTTTCCACAGTTTGTGGTGGAAACAGCCACACAGTCAAAGGCTTTGGCATAGTCAATAAAACAGAAGTAGATGTTTTTCTGGAACTTTCTTGCTTTTTCTATAATCTAACAGATGTTGACAGTTTGATCTCTGGTTCCTCTGCCTTTTCTAAATCCAGCTTGAACATCTGGAAGTTCACAGTTCACGTACTGTTGAAGCCTGGCTTAGAGAATTTTGAGCATTACTTTGCTAGCGTGTGAGATGAGTGCAGTTGTGCAGTAGTTTGGACATTCTTTGGGATTGGAATGAAAACTGACCTTTTCCAGTCCTGTGGCCGCTGCTGAGTTTTCCAAATTTTTGGCGTATTGAGTGCAGCACTTTAACAGCATCATCTTTTAGGATTTGAAATAGCTCAGCTGGAATTCCATCACCTCCACTAGCTTTGTAGTGATGCTTCCTAAGGCCCATTTGACTTCACATTCCAGGATGTCTGCCTCTAGGTGAGTGATCACACCGTTGTGGTTATCTGGGTCATTAAGATCTTTTTTGTATAGTTCTTCTGTGTATTCTGGCCACCTCTTCTTAATCTCTTCTGCTTCTGTCAGGTCCATTACCATTTCTGTCCTTTATTGTGCCCATCGTTGCATGAAATGTTACCTTGGTATCTCTCATTTTCTCGAAGAGATCTCTAGTCTTTCCCATTCTATTGTTTTTCCTCTATTTCTTTCCATTGATCACTGAGGAAGGCTTTCTTATCTCTCCTTGCTATTCTTTGGAACTCTGCATTCAGATGGGTGTATCTTCCCTTTTCTCTCCTTTAGCTTATCTTCTTTTCTCAGCTATTTGTAAGGCACCCTCAGACAACCATTTTGCCTTTTTGCATTTCTTTTTCTTGGGGATTGTCTTGATCACTGCCTCCTGTACAACGTCATGATCCTCCGTCCATAGTTCTTCAGGCACTCTGTCTATCAGATCTAATTCCTTGAGTCTGTCACTTCCACTGTATAATCAAAAAGGATTTGATTTAGGTCATACCTGAATGGTCTAGTGGTTTTCCCTACTTTCATCAACTTACGTCTGAATTTTGCAGTAAGGAGTTCATGATCTGAGTCACAGTCAGCTCCCGGTCTTGTTTTTGCTGACTGTATAGACCTTCTCCATCTTTGGGTGCAAAGAATATAATCAGTTTGATGTTAGTATTGACCATCTGGTGATGTCCATGTGTAGAGTCTTCTCTTGCGTTGTTGGAAGTTCTAAGCTTCCCCTTTATGTGTTTTTCTCCTTTATATGTTTTATGTTTCTCCTTTGTTTTATGTTATATGTTTCTTCTTTTTATGTTTTATGTGTTTCTCCTTTTTGTTTTTCTTTTTGTATACCACAGAGTATAGAGAACAGTATACAGACACCCATGTTCCTCCAGCCCCTTAAGAAATGAAACAGTGAAGGCACAATTGAAGCCCCCGTGTCCTCCCACTTGAATTACCCATGGCAACCCCAGTGAACTAAGCACTCTCTTGACTTTTTCATTCCCTTAAATTTCTTTGTTCTTAATCTTTTATCATAAATGTCTGTATTCCCAAACAATATGTTTTTAAACTTTTTGTAAGTGAAGTAATGTTGTATGTTTCTTGAAACTTGCTGCTTCCTTCTGTATGTCTGGGTCAGGGCAGTACTTTGCTGTATTCTGTTGGATGAATGTTGTGCAGTGCATTGACCCCTTCTGAGACCAGCCTCTCTGTGCTGCTCTCCAGGTGGTGGTGCCTCCCAAAGAGCTCGTTTTAGCCGGCAAGGATGCAGCAGCAGAGTATGACGAGTTGGCAGAACCCCAGGACTTTCAGGACGATCCTGAGTAAGTGATCTTTCTGTGACTCGCCCCCGACCCACCCACCCACATACCACAGTTGGCTGGTTTACAGGAGGCCCACTGATAGATCTCAGTTTTCTTACCTGAATTTAAGTAATATTTTCTTCCTATTTATTATTATTAACTGATATATATGAAGATATATTAGTGAAGTGAAAGTGAAAGTTGCTCAGTCGTGTCCAACCCTTTGTGACCCCATGGACTATAGAGTCCATGGAATTCTCCAGGCCAGAATACTGGAGTCGGTAGCCTTTCCCTTCTCCAGGGGATCTTCCCAACCCAGGGATCGAACTCAGGTCTCCCACATTGCAGGTGGATTCTTTACCAGCTGAGCCACGAGGAAGCCCATTTTTATATGATATATTAAATCATATATATGAAGAAGAAAATAAAATCTCACCACCAGAGATAAACACCAGTAACATTTTCATAATTAGGATCATTCTGTAAGCACAGTTTTTTTAACCTGTGTTTCCCATGGTAAAAAATTTTCAGGTGTGTGTTTTTTAATGGTTGTGTACAGGGTACAGTACTCTGTCCCCAGAGATTTATCGTTAGATTTGTCGACTTGCCCACCACCTTTCCCTCTGAGTGAGTAATAGATTTTATTCTCTCATACCTAATACTTCTCAGTTATTAACTGAGAAGTAAAAGCGAAACCTTTCCCAGATGAGGAATACTTTGGTTAGCTTTCAGTCTAAAAAACAGAAATCACATCTGTTATTTGAACAGAGAAAATTTAATATGAAGACTTAACTGGGTAACTTTAAAAGTTAAAAAGAAATCTGAAATATCCCAGAGATGGCAATTCAGTGAAGCATTTACCATCCCTAGGGCTAAGAGGATAAAGAGAAATGGTTAAAATGATTAGAATTTAGAAGCTTGAAGGAAGGAGGAGTCCCGTGGAGCTGCAGCTCAGACCTCTGGGAAATGGGGGGGGAGGGGACACTGCCTGACTAGTGCTGGCATGGCAGGCTGGCAGAGGAGGAGTGGCGTGCTGAAGCTGGTTATGCAGTTGGAAAACTGCACCTGGAGATGCCACTTCCTGAGTGAACATGCATCGCTGGAGTGCTGCCCGCTGGAGCTGCACAGAGATAGGAGGCTCCCCCGGAGGAGCAGCCCTTCTTCCCACAGGCTACTGGTCTCTGTTAGAGCCCCTGAAGGGAGCCTGACGGGGAGCCAGCCTAAAAAGCAGGAGTGTGGTTAGCAGAATCCTGTGTCACAAAGCAAGATACAGAAAGTGGGCTTAGGGAATTCCCTGGCAGTCCAGTGGTTAAGACTGCACACCTCCACTTCAGAGGGCCCAGGTTCCATCCCTGTTCGGGGAACTAAGATCCCACAAGGTGTGTGGTGCAGCCAAGAAAATAAGAAAACAAAGAATGTGCTTTGAGCTGAAAAGCAATAGCATTTAGTACACTAGTATAGGGCATATTTAAGGCTTTTTAACAAAATGATTAAAAGCTTCCTCACCAAGATACTGGAGAGAACAAATATAACAACATGGGCCAAATTAGAAAAACCAAGTGACTGCAAAGATGAGGTTAGTACAGTGATTGCAACACTTGGGTTAACTTCAGAAAGCACCAGGTTGGGTGTTTAAATTTTTTTTTTTTTTTAATTCCATATAGAGTACCAATCCCCACAGCTTCTCTTCAGCAGGTCTAGGTAGGCACCAAGAATCTGAATTTTTTTTTTTTTTCTTTTTTTTTTCTTTGGTGCACCGTTCCTGGAAGTACTGCAATACCAGGTCGATGCGTGGAGTGGACGGAGCAAGCTCCTATTCCAACTCCTAATCCCCAAAATCCATTTAATATATTGTCCTCGGACAGAGGATGTATCAGATATTAAACTGATAAGAACAGATACTACACTTGATCAGTGGTTGCCTGGGAAATTAAGGCTAGAAAGAATTTTTTTAAACTATTTTTAATTGAATTTTTTAAATGAATCTAATATAAATAAAAGATTTAGTTGGTTCAAAATGGTTGTGCTAGTATAATGCTTAATTATATTTCACATTATTGTACTTTTTAGGACTTCCAGATGTCTGGAAATTAATAGTAACATAATAGTGGATAATATGTAAATGTTTAGTTTCAGTTACTTTTCTTAGAGTAGTTGAGTATCATTTGGATAGTAGATCAAGTTCTGTTTATTTCATTGTTTTTTACTTTTGAAGGTAAACTGTTTAAACACAAACTTCAAGTGCATATCAAAAAACTGAGGTGGAAACTTGAACTAGAGATTTTTTTCTCTTCTAAAAATTCCTAATTCACAGAGGCTATTTACAAGACACACTGATTTATGATATTCTAGAAATTGTTCAAAACTCTGAGTTAGCATTAGTCTGTATCCTGTAGAAATATTACCACATGTTTGTAAAAGTTAATGTGAAGATACGTTTGTAACAGGAAATCGGTGTAAACAAATTATGGTTGCTATGCACCCATTAAGTAAAATGGAGGAGATCTATGTGCACCAATATGGACAGGTGTTTGTGATAAACAGTGGGGAAAAAACTTGTTACAGAATAGTGTGTCCCTTTTGTCTTGGTTAAAAAAGCATAGAAGAGTAAGTGCGTGGAAAAATACGTAGTAGGTTAAGAGCCAAACTGTTGACAGTTTTTCTCTGTGTACTGAAGAAGAAAATAAGAAGAAAGATTCACTTTTTCATATCTTAAGTTTTATGACTGTATTTTACTTTTGTAATAAAATAAGGAGATCGGCATTTTGCTGAAGAAACTCTTCATTGTTGACAAACGGGATTCTGGTCATATTTTGTTGTCGGAGATTTCCTGTGGGCCATAAAATGACTGTGAGTCTAACTGGCTTGGCTGACCTGTGACCTGCCTAATCTGTGCTTATTTCCTTTCATAGCATTATAGCCTTCAGAAAGGCCAACAAAGTGGGTATTTTCATCAAAGTGACCCCACAACGTGAGGAGGGCGAAGTGACCGTGTGCTTTAAGATGAAGCATGATTTTAAAAACCTGGCCACTCCCATCCGCCCCATCGAAGAAACTGACCAAGGCACAGAAGTCATCTGGCTCACCCAGCATGTGGAACTCAGCTTGGGCCCGCTTCTTCCTTAAAATGTTCCACTGGCGGGCAGATCCCCAAGGACAGTATCACCACGAACCTGCGTTAAAATGTGGAAGCCGCTGCTTCGTTAGACCTTGTTTATAATGATGTACCATGCACTACTGAGTCCTGTTCTAGCAGGGTGGGCGTGTAGGCAAGGCGTTAGGAACACAGCGACTGCTGTACCTCTGGCTCTGTCCTCTGTTCACACCCGTAAGTCTGTGTCTCCCTCACTGAACCCTGCACGTTGACTCACAACAGCATAGTTCCATCTCAAGAAAGGATGTGGCTGTTCCTTGGAGTGGCATTCAATTGACCACTTGAGAAACTCCATCCTATCTCCCAACCTGATCTCATAAAGGATCAGTCTCACAGATGAAAATGTAAAATAACCAAAAGTTAGACCTGCTATTGATGACCTGGCACTGGTCTCAGTGTTGTACCAACTGCTTTTTGCATTCCACTGGATATACTCTAGCACTCTAAATATATATATCCCTTCCCTTGCCTCCTGGCTTCCATCCATTTGACAGGAAAATAGAATTGTCACGTTGTTTTTAGTTTTGCGATGATTGGAAGGACCTGTGAAATAGTTAAGGCACCTTCATTTGACCTCTTTAAGTGAATGTAGGATACTTATGTATTAGTTGCTGTAAAAATCTTTTTCCCAGCAGAATATGGAACTTTTCTCTTAGGGAAAATTTGAGAAGGAAGCAATTGCATGTCATGTCACTGGGGTGGCAAATTCTATTCATTTTAACTGTTGCCACAATATCCAGGGATTGATGCTGCCACAGGGAGGCATGCTTTATATGTCTTACTCCATACCCCTTCTCCTCTCTGCCTCTTTAACTCAGTAAGTTGTTGAGTATTTGGGACCCAGAAAGAGCCCAAAGAAAACTTGGTGGGCAAGTTCACTTCTGGAATGCAGAAAATATCTTAAAGGTTAGATTTTTATCATGATCTGAGCTAATGTTCTTTCCAGTGATTGAAGAGGAAAGTAACATTTGTAATCTCTTGAATCCAAAACTGGATATTAAGAAAAAACCTTCCTCCTTCCTGAGTTTATGACTTTTATCGTAGGTTTGTCAAATAAGACCATTTTGATCATAAACCATAAAATAGTTCAACAAGCAGCCCAGAATACTTGCCTAACAACACACATGCTGTTTTCACTTGGTATCCTGGAGTTGGCTTGCCAACCTTAGTTTCTGTGATGTTTTCTAAAATGAGACTTGACAAAGTAGACCACCACCTGCACCATGTTTCCATAAATGTATTGTTAGCAAGTGGCCAACAGACTTTTGGGGGAAAGAAATTTCCTGTTTATACCCTGGTTTTGTTTCTAAGTTCAAGCCTTTAGTTTAAAAAAAATGTATATAGCAATTTAAAATATAGGACACAGTAACTTTTCAGCTCCCCTTGGAAAGTAGAAATATTTAGGAAACCTTTGAAAGACACTAAATAGTACTCTTAAGATCAAACCAATATTATGAAACAATATTCCACAGAGTAATATATATGCTGCAGTGTAAGAAAAAAAGAACTCATATCTCTAATATTATGACAGTAGTAAGGCTTAGTCTCTTAGGAGTTGGGGCAGCGTGTTGTATAATGACAAATTTGCAAACTGTAGAAATAGTTGAAGTTTTTGTGACTGTACAAAGTGTCAAATTAATTTCTATTTCACTGCCCGCTACAGCCTGCCGTGACGCCAGTGCCGCATATTTGCCAGTGGAGGAGATAAGCCTCAAGGTAGAGAATAACGTCCTGTGTTTACACGTTTGCACAGACTACACACTGTTAGGCATTTATGGCATATAGCTGGTGTTTGTTCCCAGAAATAACAGTGTTGAAGTAACGGGTCTCATCACCCCCATGTGACACAGAAACACAAAAACACTTTTGATCATAGAATTGTTTCCTCAGAAGCCAAATTAGCTTGCAGAATAACAGAGCTCTTGATTTACTGTTTGCTCGAGATAGTTTTCACTACAGGCTGGTAATTCTGTGTGTTAGGAGAAATGGTTCAATATCTGCAGCTGGTGAATTTGGACTTTTATTTGTTCATTTTTTATATTAGATCAGGTGCAAGATTTTTAAAGTATGGTGAGTGTGTACCACTGCAAGCAAATTAGATGTCATTAGCACTAGAAACTGCAATTTGGGGAACTTAATCTGAATTTGTGATTTGATTGGCCCACTAGAGTTTTCTTTTGTTCAGACTGTTTATAGACTTAATGAGCTAAATGTCACGCATATTTGTAAAGAAATAGACTTTTTGGTCCATTTTGGGAATGAGAGGCACTCCTTGGTCTTTATGAATGACAGGTTACTATTTTGCCTTATTGCTTAACTTCGTGTAGTGAAATAAAGCAGACAAAGCTTGAATGTGTCTTGTTTGGTTTCATGATGGCTGATTGGAGTAGCATGCCAGTGCTTGGGGAGGGTGGAGTCCGCAGTTAGCCTGAGAGTCAGTGGGGCATGCTCCCTTCTCATTTCTTAAAATGAACTAAGGTAAAACCTCAACTTAGTTCACTGTAACATTATATAGGTAGATGTTGCTTGAGCTCCCTATCCCAGAACTGTTGTGTAAATGTTACATTGTTAGGACTCTACCAACTTTTCTCCTGGATCATTGCTTGCAAAGATACCTTTTAAATGTACAAGTAGCCACTCATCCACTTTCATTTGTACTCAGCTTTTCCCTCGTCTTATTGTAGTGAATTGTTCATGTTCCTCTTATCTAAAGCCAGTGCCACCACTTACTGTGCTCAGTCTCACCTCCTTACCTATTCAAGGAATGCACTTCAGCAGTTTCTCCCCCTCCCTCTCTTGCATCATTTCCATTGGCATGCTGTGATTTATCTTAAAAAATTGATCTAACACCCCTCTTCAACCACCACTCCATTTTTCTATTCCCTTTTCAGCAAAGCTGCCAGCTTTACCTTCTAATTCCTCCTCCCATTTTCATCTGAACCCATTCCACTTAGGCTGCCACCACCACCACATCACCAAAGCAGTCCTTGTGAAGGTCCCCAGCAGTCCACACCGTTAAATACAATGGTCAGTTGTCAGTTCTTACCTCTTTAGTGCGTGGGTAGCATCTACCAGCGGATGCCTCCCTGCTTGAAAGAATTAATTCTCTTGGTTTCTGGAACACAGCTCTCCCGGTTTTCCTTGTGCCCTTCTGGCAGCGTTGCTTCTGTGCCCTTTGCTAGTTGTGGCCCATCTTCCTAACCTTGGAGCATACGCCAGGTCTTATTTCTATACTCACTGTGAGTGACCTCACCCATTTTCCAAGCCATTCCCAATTTACGTACCAGCCCTGGTCCGTGAAAGTCCAGAACCACAGTCTGGATGTTCTGTTGCCGCATCTGCCTCTCCAGCACATTCATCCCTAACTAGATGTCTTCCAGTAGGTGGCTCAGTAGTAAAGAATCTGCCTGCAAGGCAGGAGACACCGATTCAATCCCTGGGTGGGGAAGATCCCCTGGAGGAAGAAATGGCAACCCCCACCAGTATTCTTGCCAGGAAAATCCCATGGACAGAGGAGACTGGCAAGCTGCCGTCCATGGGGTCACAAAGAGTCAGACATGACTGAAGCAAATGAGCGGGTGGCAGTTGTGTACCTTCAGTTGCTCACATCATCACACATCACCAGTGACGACTCTTACATGCCACACCTGGTAAGTCAGCAAGAACCCCTTTCAGTTCTGTCTTCAAACTGTGACCACTCCACAGCCTCTCCAGTGTTACTATTCTGGGCTAAGTCAGAGTCATCCACATAGACCCCTAGATGATTAATCCGGTAAGGTCTAAATTGATCTTGAAGCCATCCTGGTCCCTGCCCCACTCTTTAGTCAGTTCTCAGCATAGCAGCCAGAATCATTTTGCTGCTTAAAATCCTTAGGCTTCTTAGCTTGCTCAAGAGCAAAACAAAGTCCTTACAATAACTTAGGAGGACCTATAGGAACTGAACCCCACTGCCTCCCACTACTTCCCTGAATTCATCAAGTACATCCCTGTGTTCACTGCATCCCAGCCACAGGGGTCTCCTGTTCCTGAGTCACCCCAGGAGGCACCCTCTCAGGGTCTTTGCACTGGCTATTCCCTCTGCCTGGAGAACTCTTCTCCTAGACTTCTGTACGACCCAAACCCCCACCAGTCAGATCTATGTTTAATTGCTTCCTCCTTAGGCTTTCTATGACCTCTCTAGGTAATCATGTAAACTGCCCTCTGCTAATAGACACATATCCACCTTTTTTGCTGCTTTTTTCCCCAGTAGCACTAATCACCATCCAGCAGTATATACTACTTTATTGATTCATTGTACTAGAATATAAGCTCCATAGTGTTTCTTTTTTTTTAACTGATAGATCTGCAGAGCATAGAGCTGCTGCTGCTGCTTTGCTTCAGTCGTGTCCGACTCTGTGTGACCCCATACATGGCAGCCCACCAGGCTCCCCTGTCCCTGGGATTCTCCAGGCAAGAACACTGGAGTGGGTTGCCATTTCCTTCTCCAGTGCACAAAAGTGAAAAGTGAAAGTGAAGTCGCTCGGTCGTGTCCGACTCTTAGCGACCCCATGGACTGCAGCCTACCAGGCTCCTCCATCCGTGGGATTGTCCAGGCAAGAGTACTGGAGTGGGGTGCCATTGCCTTCTCCGAGAGCATAGAGCAATGCCTGGCAAGTAGCAGGCAACTAGTATTTGTTAAATAATACCATCTGCCTTTTTCTTGTTTACATAGCTGTTGACCTTTTATCTTTAAAATGTATATATAATATGTATCTTTTATAGATATATAATATGTATCATACATATATGCTTTTTTTGGTCATAAGCCAAATATCTTACTTGCTTTGACCTCTCTTGTGCTGGTGTCACCTCTGCCTAGGATACTTTTTCCTCTCTGTGCCTTCTCCAGAGTTAATTTCCTGCTCTCACCTCTCTCTCCATCCTATTTAGATGTGGTCTTAATCTTTAGCACCTAACCTTTCCAGGGCATTTGCCGCTTCCTAATACTGGGTTTTGTATGTGTATCGCTCCTTTGCTGTATTGCACACCCCTACAGAGCCAAATCCAGGCCCTTTTGTAATGTTTCTTCCACTGGATTGACCAAAAAGTTTGTTAGGCTTTTCCCATAAATTGTTAAGGAAAAACTCAAACGAACTTTTGAACCAACCCAGTATATTCCAGTCAAAGGGTAGACTGGAGTAAATTAAAAAACTCAAGAGCTAAATCACTTGCTCAATTGCAATATAGTTGATACTTGAGTAGTGCACAGTGCAGGGGTTAAGAACACTGCCACTGGGGTAAAACCTGTGTGTAAGTTTATAGTTGGGCTCTGTATCCATGGATAAAACCAAGTTGCAGATTGTGTAGTACTGTAGTATGTGTTTATTGGACAGGGGGCAGGGAGTGTGTATGAGTGGACCCATGCAGTTCAAACCTGTGTTGTTCAAGGGTCAACCTTTATCTAGCCCCCTTTATCTATCCCCAGGGACATCTATAGTGAAATTTATTTTACAGTATAAACTGTCTACACAAGACAGTGAAGCAAAAGTAACATTAAATAACATGGACTCAAACAGTCAAAAAGTTGTTTCATTTTCATGCCCTGCTCCCCTCCCCACCCATCTTTCTGTTACATCAAAGGTAAAGTATCAGTTCTTTTATGTAACACACACACACACACACACACATACATATATATATATATATATATATTATTGTATTTATTCATGGCTGTTCTGAGTCTTGATTGGTGCTCCAGGGCTTTCTCTAGTTTTGGAGAGTGGGGGCTACTCTTTGTTGAGGTCCCTAGAGCACACAGATTTCAGGAGTTGTGGCACACAGCTCCACAGCATGTGGAATCTTCCGGGACGAGGGATGGAACCCATGTTCTCTACATTGGCTTGCAGATTCTTATCCACTGGGCCCCCTGGGAAGTCCTATGTAACACTTAAAAAACAACAACAACAACAAAAAAAACGGGCTTCTGGCTCAGCCTTTGGCAGACAACAGTAGCTTACTGAAAAGTACTGTTTCGTTTTCATTGTATCTGTTCTTAAGGCTACATCTACACACATGATACGATTTAACATTACCAAAGTGATTTTAAAAGTGTTCCTCTTAAAATATATTAAGTAAAAGGAGACTCAGAAGTTCCTCTTATGCCTGTGATGTAGATATCTGGAAAGGGTATCACCCTGACTCAAACAGAAAACTGGATAGATGACAAAATCATGCATTTTATTGGGTCTGTCAGATGGCCAATGTGGCACGGCAGTCAACTAGCCTTAATTTCAAGGATGGACAAACCCCTCCAAAGAGACAGGATGTAGACTTGCTCACCTGTAGCAGAGCATGGGAGAAGTGTTGACCACCATATACGCAGATAAGAGAAAATCGACTAAAATATTAAAGAATTGCTAAAGACCAAACTGAAGCTAAGATGATAGTATAAAACCCCTGGGAGCCTGAGATATAGAGGGACCATGGATGCATGGACCAGCTCTTTCCAAAAACTCTACCCCATGTTCGTGAGAAAGACTTGGGAGGAGTAGGGGTGCTGGACCTCTGTAGAGCCTCCCTGGGTTTGGAGACGTGCAAAGGAAGGAGGCATAGGAAAGTCGTGAGACCTTGCTTCTCCCTGCCTAGGTCCTTACCTCAATGAGAGCAAAAAGGCCTAAGCCACCAGGGAGAAAGGGGAGCAGAAAACCCTGTCTACATAGGGCACAGGTAAAGACTCATTGCTGCTGGGCCAAGGTAAGAAAAAAACCTCTGCTCTTGGAAGGGACAGGATTCAATCCTGAGCCCCAGGATTTTATACCAATACCATTAAAGGCCTCCTGCAAATGCAAGAGGGGCAGGAAACTCCCCCTTCAAGACCAACCACAGATACAAGTTGGGGTTTGGCTGCCACAGAACGGAGGGACAAGAATGCTGAGAAGAGACTCATTCCCAAGTCTGGGCACAAAGGACTTAAGACTGAGGCTGAATTAGAACAAAGAACCCTGACTTCTCTCTGACTACCAACCCAGCAAGCAGTTGCTGGGGGCATGGGCAAAGGGCATAAAGACCTGTCGTTATGGTGCAGGTATGCACAACAGCGGAAAGCTAAGGATGAACACTTGAGAAAAATTCTACAGTCCCAACCAAAAGACAAAATAACATTCACTTCGGTTCAGTCGCTCAGTTGTGTCCAACTCTTTGCGACCCCATGAATCGCAGCACGCCAGGCCTCCCTGTCCATCACCAACTCCCGGAGTTCACTCAGACTCACGTCCATCAAGTCAGTGATGCCATCCAGCCGTCTCATCCTCTGTCATCCCCTTCTCCTCCTGCCCCCAATCCCTCCCAGCATCAGAGTCTTTTCCAATGAGTCAACTCTTCGCATGAGGTGGCCAAAGTACTGGAGTTGCAGCTTTAGCATCATTCCTTCCAAAGAAATCCCAGGGCTGATCTCCTTCAGAATGGACTGGTTGGATCTCCTTGCAGTCCAAGGGACTTTCAAGAGTCTTCTCCAACACCACAGTTCAAAAGCATCAATTCTTCAGCGCTCAGCCTTCTTCACAGTCCAACTCTCACATCCAGACATGACCACAGGAAAAACCATAGCCTTGACTAGACGGACCTTTGTTGGCAAAGTAATGTCTCTGCTTTTGAATATGCTATCTAGGTTGGTCATAACTTTCCTTCCAAGGAGTAAGCATCTTTTAATTTCATGGCTGCAGTCACCATCTGCAGTGACTTTGGAGCCCCCAAAAATAAAGTCTGACACTGTTTCCACGGTTTCCCCATCTATTTCCCACGAAGTGATGGGACCAGATGCCATGATCTTCGTTTTCTGAATGTTGAGCTTTAAGCCAACTTTTTCACTCTCCTCTTTCACTTTCATCAAGAGGCTTTTTAGTTCCTCTTCACTTTCTGCCATAAGGGTGCTGTCATCTGCATATCTGAAGTTATTGATATTTCTTCCGGCAATCTTGATTCCAGCTTGTGCTTTTTCCAGATCAGCATTTCTCATGATGTACTCTGCATATAAGTTAAATAAGCAGGATGACAATATACAGCCTTGACATACTCCTTTTTCTATCTGGAACCAGTCTGTTGTTCCATGTCCAGTTCTACCTGTTGCTTCCTGACCTGCATACAAATTTCTCAAGAGGCAGGTCAGGTGGTCTGGTATTCCCATCTCTTGAAGAATTTTCCACAGTTTATTGTGATTCACACAGTCAAAGGCTTTGGCATAGTCAATAAAGCAGAAATAGATGTTTTTCTGGAACTCTCTTGCTTTTTTGATGATCCAGTGGATGTTGGCAATTTTATCTCTGGTTCCTCTGCCCCTGAACCAGCCTGAACATGAGGAAGTTCACAGTTCACATATTGCTGAAGTCTGGCTTGGAGAATTTTGAGCATTACTTTACTAGCATGTGAGATGAATGCAATTGTGTGGTAGTTTGAGCATTCTTTGGCATTGCCTTTCTTTGGGATTGGAATGAAAACTGCCCTTTTCCAGTCCTGTGGCCACTGCCGAGTTTTCCAAATTTGCTGGCATATTGAGTGCAGCACTTTCACAGCATCATCTTTCAGGATTTGAACTAGCTCAACTGGAATTCCATCACCTCCACTAGTTTTGTTCGTAGTGATGCTTTCTAAGGCCCACTTGACTTCACATTCCAGGATGTCTGGCTCTAGGTCAGTGATCACATCATCGTGATTATCTGGGTCATGAAGATCTTTTTTGTACAGTTCTTCTCTGTATTCTTGCCACCTCTTCTTAATATCTTTGAAATCTGTGATACACTAAAGGCAAGCATAGCAAAAACAAAGCGCAAACCTAGCCCAGTTCCTGCCTAGATTGACCAAACCCCAAACAAATGGCCTGACAGAATAAGAGACTTGATCATTTCCAGACATTAATACTATTGACTTCAGTCTCTACTGATATATAAGTAAAAACTGGCATTCAGTAAAAATTTTGAGATACACAATCAAGAAAAAAACCAACCCATTTGTGATAGACAATAAGACTATATTCACATATGATCTAGATATTGGAACTGTTGGTTAGGGACTTAACTCTGATTAACATGTTGAAGATCTAGTTGAAAATTGGGATAATATACATGAGTAGATTTCAGCAAACAGAAACTATAAGAAAGGGACAAACTGAAATGAAAAGCACAAGATCAGAGATGAGGAATATCTTCTCTGGGCTCATCAGAACACCTTATCATACCTGAGGAAATAATCAGGAAACTCAGAAACAGGTCAACAGAAATTATCCAAACTGAAACTCCCAAAAAGAAAACAGTACTCAAGGTCTATGAAGAATAATAATATATAGTAGTTGTTCAGTTGTTCCTGACTCTTTGTGAGCCTATGGACTGTAGCCTGCCAGGCTCCTCTGTTCATGAAATTATCTGGCAAGAATACTGGAGGGGGTTATCATTCCCTTCTCCAGGGGATCTCTCCAATCTAGGGATTGAACCCGGGTCTCCTGCATTACAGGCAGATTCTTTACTGTCTGAGCTACCAGGGAAGCTCTCAAGGTCTATGGGATGGTATCATATAGTCTAATACATCGTCGGAGTCCCAGACGGAGAAGAAACTGAGCAGAATATTTAAAGAAATAACTGTTAAGAATTTTCAAAATACAATGAAGGAAAACAAATCACAAATGTGTTAAGCTCAGATAAACCCAAGCACTTTCCTATACAGGAAAAAATAGACCATATGATCAAGCAATCCCAATCCACATGCAAAATGAAAACCTATGTCTATACAACAACCTGTATGTGAATGTTTATAATCCCTTTATTTGTTTTCACTGAAATCTGGATAACTCAAGTGTTCATTAATTGGCAAATGTGTGTGTGTTTTAACCCCAAATACATCCATACAGTGAAATTCTCGGCAATAAAACGGTACAAATTACTGGTATATGTAACAATATGGATGAATTTCAAATACAGTATGCCAAGTTCAGTTCAGTCGCTCAGTCATGTATGACTCTTTGCCACCCCATGAACCACAGCTCACCAGGCCTCCCTGTCCAGCACCAACTCCCGGAGCTCACTCAGACTCACATCCATTGAGTCGGTGATGCCATCCAACCATCTTGTCCTCTGCTGTCCCCTTCTCCTGCCCTCAATCTTTCCCAGTATCAGGGTCTTTTCAAATGAGTCAGCTCTTCGCATCAAGTTGCCAAAGTATTGGAGTTTCAGCTTCAACATCAGTCCTTCCAGTGAACACCCAGGATTGATCTCCTTTAGGATGGACTGGTTGGATCTCCTTGCAGTCCAAGGGACTCTCAAGAGTCTTCTCCAACACCACAGTTCAAAAGCATCCATTCTTCTGCACTCAGCTTTCTTTATAGTCCAACTCTACATCCATACATGACTACTGGAAAACCACAGCCTTGACTAGAGGGACCTTTGTTGACAAAGTAATGTCTCTGCTTTTTAATATGCTGTCTAGGTTGGTCATAAATTTCCTTCCAAGGAGTTTAAAGTCTCTCAGTCGTGTCCAACTCTTTGCGACTCCATGGACTGTAGCCCACCAGGCTCGGTCCATTGAATTTTCCAGGCAAGAGTACTGGAATGGGTTGCCATTTCCTTCTCCAGGGGATCTTCCTGACCCGGGGATGGAACCCCGGTATCCTGCATTGCGAGGCAGATGCTTTACTGTCTGAGCCACAGGGAAGCCCTTCCAAGGAGTAAGCGTCTTTTAATTTCATGGCTGCAATCACCATCTGCAAGAGAAGTCAAACCCAAAAGGATAGTTGATCCAAAAATGATTTAACAATACATGTGTTGATCCATAAGGCTTTTCATTTAAGAAGTTGGAAAAAAGTACTGTTGTCTTTGGATTTGTGGCTTCACCAGTTTTTAGCTACACGATCAGAAGCAAGTTAATCTCTCTAAACCTCGGTTTCCTTCTGTAAACGAGGTACAGTCACACTTGCCTAGAGGGCAGTGATTGCCAGAAAAGTACAGGACATCCTCCTAAATTTCACTTTCAGAAAAACGAGTCATTATTTAGTGTAAGCATGTTTGGAACAAATTTATACTAAAATAACTTTCGTTGTTTATCTGAAATTCAAATTGTACTAGACGTTATGCATTTTTGCTAAATCTGGCCACCCTAAAGCGGGCTTACTGTGGGAATTAAATGAGATAGTCACCGCAAGACGTTCCCATTTTTTAGCATAATAAGCGTTCATTGGTGTCGACGCTGCTTTGATTCC
This sequence comes from Bos indicus x Bos taurus, assembly GCF_003369695.1. NCBI lineage: Eukaryota > Metazoa > Chordata > Mammalia > Artiodactyla > Bovidae > Bos > Bos indicus x Bos taurus. The sequence goes on from NC_040082.1 coordinate 48,737,212, forward strand.
AGGCCCTCGTTCATTATAGTTCCTTTATTCTTTCACTCAGTTTTTAAATAAACCAGTTGAACTTGTGACTCTTCATTCCTGGCTGTCACCACTGGAAGGAAGTAACTGGAGGCCAATTATTAAGAAATTCCAAGCAAGCGATGCCATTACACAAGGTGTCGCCCTCAAGGGCGCGCAAGACGCGTAAATAAGACGTAGACGTGCCGAGAGGCAGCCGCGGGGCCTGACGGGATTGTGGCGGTCCTCTCCCAACTCGGAAGCTGCGGCTGCCTCCAGACGCTCTCAAGATGGCGACCTCTCTAGGTTCCAACACCTACAACAGGCAGAATTGGGAGGATGCGGTGAGTGAGCCTGCCGGAGGAGGACAGAAAGAGGCAGCGAAGTCAGGGCTCCAGCGGGCGGGCAGGGACGTGGCTGCGGTGCGGCCGAGGGAATTCCAAGAAGAAGCCAGCACCGCGGCCTAACTCGGCTACGGCTGAAGGCTGGAGGGAGGCCCTCCTGAGGGCTTGGATGGAGGGGGTTTAGCCAGGGTCTGGGACCAGCTCCCTTTCTGTGCCTACTCCCTCCACTCTTTTCGAGCGGGTCTTTACTCCCGCCGCCTCCCGGAAGTGCATACAGCGCCCCCTCCCGCGACCCGGCCCGTGCTGGACCACGGGTTCCCCCTGTTCCCCAGCCTCGCTCCTCGCCCCCTCCCCCGCGCCGCACGACAGTAGCTGAGACGGCAAGGCCTTTGGAGCTTGGCGCTCAACCAGCTTTCCCATTTTCACCAGGACTTCCCTATTCTGTGCCAGACGTGTCTTGGAGAAAACCCGTATATCCGAATGGTGAGTGAGTGTAAAACGGGACCTACTGTATATGTTCTGTCAATGTTGTGGTACTCGCACACTGTCGGTCATGTAATTCTTTTAGCCACGAAGAAGTAATGATGCTTCTTTACTAACCCGAAGCGTAGGAAGAATTTGCAAAGGACTGTCATGCTCTCTCACTTTGGAACTCGGCGACGGTCTGTGATCTAGGAGTCATAATAATAGTTAATATCCATTGAACATTTACCTAGGAGTCAGATCTGTTAACCAGAGGCAAAGAAAGTTTATGTCTTTTCAATACAGCAAGTAAGGTGTGGAACTGGGATTTAAGTTCAGATATTCTGACTCCAGGGGCCTCAGCAAATTAGGAGAACCAGGACTGAACTCAAGTGCCTTTTAGCTTCCACACCTTATAATGTGTTGAGTGTAAGGTACTTTCTCTCCTTATAAATAAGAGTAAACTTAGCAGCAGTTTATATTTAATAATTAGGGCTGTGTTGTGATCAATCTCGGAGGTATTGATTCACTATATACAGAGTACCATCACAGGATGAGTCTAGAGTAGTTACCTCTGACTAAACTTTGGAAAATAGACTGGCCCTGGCTGCATCCTCTGTGCTTTAGGGACTGTGGAAACCATTAGGAAATTGTTCTTGGAAGAAAACTTGGGAGCCAGAGGTGAATCTAAGAATTAGATCCATAAAATTCTTAAGAGGTCATAGTTTGTATGTGATTAGATTATATCCCAGCCCCTTCCTTGCCCTCCTCCCCAAAAAGGGTAGGGTCCCATTTCCCTCTCCCACCCCTTAAGATGCCAGGGATTTCCAGATACTTTTCTTGGAAACTGTGTAGAGAAGGAACAGGCATCAGCTTTTTTTCCCCGTGTCTGTAACTCCTCTATTTTTTCTATTTCAGACCAAAGAAAAGTATGGGAAGGAATGCAAAGTAAGTGTGTTAAAGAGTAATGATTTAGTTTTATTTTCCTTTTTTCTTTGACTCCCTGAGGTTTGAAGTCCTTTATAAAAGTGAGTGTGACACATGCATTCATGTATCATTTATGTACTCTTTGGCTGTTAACTATTTAGGGTAGGGGTAAGAAAATGAGCCATTTAACGCAGGGATTCTTAACTTGATGTCTTTGGTTGGTCTTTGAACCCCCTGGGATTGCATATACCAAATGTTCTGTGATTATCAGTTCAGTTCAGTTCGGTCGCTCAGTCGTGTCTGACTCTTTGCGACCCCATGAATTGCAGCATGCCAGGCCTCCCTGTCCATCACCAACTCCCAGAGTTCACCCAGACTCTCGTCCATCGAGTCAGTGATGCCATCCAGCCATCTCATCCTCTGTGATTATGCCTATGAACATTTTTAAGCTGAGGGGGAAGGTCATAGATATAAGATTCTTAAAGAAGTATAGGACACTCCCTACTTACCCCATAAAAGATTAAGAATTACATTGTTAATGCTGGTGACCTCTAGAGTGGGAGGACTTTGATTTTTGAGTTTTTAAACTACTGAAGAAGAGTGTTGTAAAGGATTGAAACATCAGATCCTGTTTAGACTAGATGATTGCTAAGATCTCCTCTAAACCCTAGATTTGGGGATCCTTTCTTTGAATCTCCTGATGTTACTAAATCTCCTGGATTAATTGTCCAGATCAGGACCGTTAACACTCTGTGGCTTTATCTTGTGTTCCAGATCTGTGCCAGGCCATTCACAGTGTTTCGCTGGTGCCCTGGGGTCCGCATGCGTTTCAAGAAGACTGAAGTGTGCCAGACCTGCAGTAAATTGAAGAATGTCTGTCAGACCTGCCTCTTAGACCTAGAATATGGTATGTTTGACTTGTCCCATAGTTCTGAAAGTGTGCGGCTGCTCTAAACAACAGAGCGGTCTTCCTGTCTCCCTCGTCTCACCCTGTCTCTCTTTCTGACCCACTTTGAAATTTGTGTTGTGCTCTGCTTTTCCCAAGAAGAAAAGAACCATACTAGGTTATTCTAGAGTTCTGAACAACAATAGTGATTTTAAGAAAGGTTGGTAATTAATCAACACAACTATACTAAATACTATTTATACAGAAGGGAGGTTTAAGGCCTTCTGTATACCTTTATAGCCAAGGTAAGTTAGAGGCATTGTTGCTATGACAGGTAATTTCTTTGCCTTAGACTCCTGTCTAGATCCAGAACATTTCTTCCACAATCCCTACCAAAGTTCAGGCTAATTGTGCTTTGGGTTTTTGATTCAACTATGTTGTTAGGACTGATACGCTGTATTGCTACTGTTTCAAAGTAACTTCTTTTGGCAGTGACTTTTTAACTGCAGGTGACTTTTTGTTTTTCAGAAAAACATCCTTTCAGCAAGTTTGTGCTATACAATAAAATGAAAAAGGAAAATCTGAGTTTATTTATGTTAAGTTCAGAAAGTTAACTCTGCTAATCAGAGTCCTGGTCACATACCGTTTAATATTATTTGTATGTTTGTTAAGGGAGTGTTCTAGTTCTGCAGTACAGTGATCCTTACATGATTATGACTATTCAGAGGATCTGCAGGACAGGACTAAAAATAATACAGTTTTTACATTTGTTTTAAATCATGATATAGTAAAAGCTAGATGCGTTATTAATTGCAGGTCAAATCTGACTACAGTAAGAGCTTGTTCATCTAAAATATTTAAACATTCATTTCATGAAAGCTTAGGAATTTGGATAATTTCTTAGAATGCTCTGTAGTAGTATTAGCTTGACAGTGCTACAGATTCTGAATTAAAATAAAGCTTCTATTACCAAATAAAGTGGAGAAAGGAAGAATGATGTTATATTATTCTGTCTACGTACTCAGTTTGGATATGGTTTAAAATGTATCTTGAGTTTTTTCTTCCTTTCCTTTGTTCTAGGTCTGCCCATCCAGGTTCGTGATGCAGGATTGTCTTTTAAGGATGACATGCCAAAGTCCGACGTCAACAAAGAGTACTACACACAGAATATGGAGAGAGAGGTGTGCTGCCACTTGCCTGATATAGTTTTATATTTGCTGAAAGAATCCTAGGGGATTGACATAGTCTGTGTAATTTACCTTCGGAATGTGTCATTCCTCTGTAGATTTCCAACTCTGATGGAACGCGGCCAGTTGGCATGTTGGGGAAAGCCACATCCACCAGTGACATGCTGCTCAAACTGGCCCGGACCACACCCTACTACAAAAGGAATCGACCGCACATTTGCTCCTTCTGGGTGAAAGGAGAATGTAAGAGAGGAGAGGAGTGTCCATACAGGCAAGAGCTGAAGTGCTTTTTCAGTGTTTGCTTTCAGATGACTAGTTATCTATGAAGGGGAAAGTGCTAGACTAAACTATTTATGCTTCAAAATGTTAAAGTTTATTCAGCTAGTGTCATGTATCTTATATCTTAGGAGCAGAGATTGAATTGTTATTTTTACGTATAATGGAACCTTTACCTATAAGCAAGCCTTGGGAGACTAAATTGCTCTGCCATAAAATATCAGTGTTGACCTCAGGTTCCTACCTACGATGTCAGTCTTGGCTCTCATGGTACGACTGGCTTGAATCTCAGTGTATAGTTGAAATCAGATTAAAGCCAGACTTCTAAAATGTGAGTATGTTTGAGTCAAGACTGCCAGTCATCTGGATTAGGAGTTTTTACCTTGGAGTTGGTAAACCCCACCCCGACAAAAAATTAGCTCTCCCTGTTTCTGGGGTTGGGTCCATAGATTAATCAAGGTCTTGAGTGGAATGCAAGACCTCAGATACATTAAGAACCATTGCCCTAGAGAGGGGTAACCGTGTTGTGGTTACCTTTGGTTTTGAAGTGAATTGTGCGAGAAGCATTTCTTTCACATTTATTTATTTGTTGCTTGCTCTGGGTCCTTGTCGCTGTGTGTGAACTTTTCTCTGCTTGGAGTGAGTGGAGGCTGCTCTTTGTTATGGTGCACAGGCTTCTCATTGTGGTGGCTTCTCTTGTTGCAGAGCACAGGCTCTAGGTATTTGGGCTGCAGTAGTTGTGACACACAGGCTCATTAATTGTGGCTCACGGGCCCTAGAACATGCGAGCTCCGGTAGTTGTGGTGCACCAGCTTAGCTGCTGCACGGCATGTGAAGTCTGAACCTGTGTCCCCTACATTGGCAGGCAGACTCCCATCCACTGTACCACCAGAGAAGCCCAAAAAGCATTTGTTTATAAGGAAACTTCCACCCTATGGCCATTTAAGTGACTTTTAGGAGGCTAGCACATCCTTGTGTGATACAGTAAGTTCCTTGATATTAGCTCTGTTTTAATAATTATGTTTTGGTATGGCCATGGTATCTGGTTCAAAAAACATTTCAGGGGTCTTTATATAGCTGCTGTTGTTTGATACCTGTAAAATTTTTTCCTTTGTTTCACCTTTATGCATTGTTCTTTCTTGAACCATAGACATGAAAAACCAACAGATCCAGATGACCCCCTTGCTGATCAGAACATTAAAGACCGATATTATGGAATCAATGACCCTGTGGCAGATAAACTCTTGAAGCGGGCTTCAACAATGCCACGTCTAGACCCACCAGAGGACAAGACTATCACCACACTGTATGTTGGTGGTCTGGGTGATACCATTACTGAGACCGATCTAAGGTTTGTGAGTATAATTTTATGAGTTATCTTTACTTTCACCTGCCCTGGAATAATATTTTTTGGCAAAAACTTGAGAAAACATGATAATTCTGTACTGAGTACATTTTTTTTAGTTGCTCTATAGTATCGTACTGACTGGAATTTTTATAAAGTTCTTTATGATGACAGATAATAGTCTTCAACAGTGCTTATTCCATGCTTGCTTAGGATAATAATTACATGAGATTCTATTTGACCTAATAACCATTAGAATTTCTAAAGATGGCACATAACCAAGAATGATTAATTACACAGAAGAAAGAGAGATTTGCAGTTATAAAAAAATAGATGGTTTAACTTGTTGATTTTTTTTAAAGAGATTGGTATTTGGTAATTTTGTGTTATTCTTGTATTTTGCTTGGCTAGATAAGACATCTGGGCAGATAGTGGTGGAAATTACTTCTTGCAAAGATCATGGAGAAGAAACTCTTCCAGGTGTAGAACCTGCCCTTGTTAGCCTATCTACATTAAACTAAGTGAGCTAGACAGTTCCCCAGGGATGGCAGACTTTCTTCCACCGCCTCTTTCTCTTCTTTTTTGCAACCTTATGACATTTTTTATTTAAACATTCTTGGCTCATCAGCCCTGGGCACAATACTTTGCTAACCTCTTATCTAGGATTTAACATCCTTAGGGAACCTACTGGAGCCCCCTTTCCTCCATAGGAAAAGCCCTGAGATGTTTGATAGCCTTTACTCATTTTTTTTCTTTCCCTTCTTCAGTACACAGTGCCCACAGTAGGGGCAACCACAGTAGGCATAGGGGAGACCACCTACAGGTAATTAGGCAGATCACCGTGAGGCCACTTGCCTCGTGGTGAATCACTGAAAGAGTATTAACTCTTTTTTCTTTTTTATTAAATCCATATTCAGCCTCCTGGGAATGTCTGTGTTGTCAGCTCTTGTTTTTCTCTACCTGTATCCCTTCAGGAATCACTTCTATCAGTTTGGAGAGATCCGGACCATCACTGTTGTACAAAGACAGCAGTGTGCTTTCATCCAGTTTGCTACAAGGCAGGCTGCAGAAGTGGCTGCCGAGAAGTCCTTTAATAAGTTGATTGTCAATGGCCGCAGGCTCAACGTGAAATGGGGAAGGTGAGCGTGAGACTATATTAAAATAGCATTGGGACTTCCCTGGCCAGCCAGTGGTTAAGACTCTGTGCTTCCACTGCAGGTGGTGTGGGTTCGATCTCTGGTCAGGGAACTAAGATCCCATATGCTGCATGACACACCAAAAAAGAAAAAGCATTATTGAAATTTTCAAGAAACCTTTTCATTATCTGGGGGCTAGTAAGCTTTTGGTGAACGGCCTTAAATCAGTAGGACATTTAAAAAGAACTTTTCATTATGTCTGATGCTCGTTCCTATGGATATCAGGAAGATGCTACTTTGGAAATTTATTCAGGGTTTTTGTGTAGTAATCTGATGCTTTGAAGGTTCATGTGTTTTGTGACCAGATATTATAGGTCAAGGATAATACTAGGGCATGCGAGTTTACACATGAATTAAATAGACCTGGATTCTGTCCTTAAAGGCCAATTGTTTAGTGAAGAAGAACAGCTAATTTAAGCCTGAAAGTGTTTATTGCATAAGAGAGAGACAGGTAAAATGCCCTGAACGTTCAAAAGTGGAACAAGTTTCTGGCTTGGAGCCAGGGAGACCTCTCAGAGCAGCAGCAGGCCTCATAGAGTGCTTCCTGAACACTGGGCTCAGCACAGTGTTGTTGCCTCCTACATCCCCTAAAGCGATGCTAGCAAATTTTGAAACCAAGTATTTCTGTCTTCAAAACCTTTGCTCCTGTTCACTGTGCTCTGTGGCATTTATGAGGAAAAAGTGAGTGCTGAAGAGGAGGCAGGAGTGAAGGAACTCTGCTAGACTAGGAAACGCGAGAAACAGAGGTGTGAGAGAAGGTGGAACCAAGTGCTGATAGCGTGAATGTTTGTGTCTCCCAGGTCCCAGGCAGCCAGAGGGAAAGAAAAGGAGAAGGATGGAACCACAGACTCTGGAATCAAGCTCGAGCCCGTTCCAGGGCTCCCAGGAGGTGAGTGCAGATTCTGCCTACCCAGTAGCTTGCTAACTTCAGATACTCATACTGCCCTGACCTTCCTCGAATGTTAGAGGAGACCAGCCTCTGGCTCCCAGCAGCTGGGTTCTCCCAGCAGGACCCCTCAGGATTTCAGGGTAGTGGAAACACTGTTGCACAGTGGTCTCTGCTCTAACTAGCTCTCTTCTCTTCTCTAGCGCTTCCTCCTCCTCCTGCCGCAGAAGAAGAAGCCTCTGCCAACTACTTCAACCTACCCCCGAGTGGTCCTCCGGCTGTGGTGAACATTGCCCTGCCACCCCCACCTGGTATTGCCCCACCTCCACCCCCAGGTAACTTCTTAGGAAGTAGGGAAATGGGTTAGACTTAACTCAGGAAAATCCTCCTGAAGTCTGTCCAGACCCTGTACCGTCATGTCTAACATATCTAAGCCTTCGGGTCTGCTCCATAGATGTCTGCAAGTAAATCTGATTGTTGTCATTCCGGGTATTTTCATTTTTTACTGGCTTGCTAAGAAGGAAGTCACCAGTTTTCTAAAGATCTAAGTATATGTATCATCGGAATGGGAGATACTGTGATTACAACGATCTATCACCAGTTTAGGACTTCCCAGGTAGCACTAGTGGTAAAGAACCTGCCTGCCAATCCAAGAGACATAAGGAGGATCCCTGGGTTGGGAAGATCCTTGGAGGAGGAAATGGCAACCCACTCCAGTATTGTTGCCTGGGAAATCCCATGGACAGAAGAGGCTGGCAGGGTACAGTCCATAGCATAACAAAGAGTTGGACAAACTTAAGTTTAAACTTAAGTTGTAAAGCAACTTAACATCATCAGTTTGTTCTCTGTTCTATATCTTAACTGATGCCCTAGAGCGTCATTGCTTAAAGGGTAGGCTGTGGGTGTCATCTGCTTGCAGCAAGACAAGGAGTTTGCACCAGAATGTAAATTCATTAAGGAAGTCTTTTTTTTCCTTAATCTTTTTATTTATTTATTTGGCTGCACCAGGTCTTCGTTGCCGCACGCAGAATCGTAGGTTTTTGTTGCAGTATGAGGGATCTTTACTTGGGGCTTGCACGATTTTTAGTTGTGGCATGGAACTCTTAGTTGTGGCATGCAGGATCTAGTTCCCTGACCAGAGATGGAACCTGGGCCCCCTGCATTGGAAGTGTGGAGTCTTAGCCACTAAACCACCAGGGAAGCTCCTAAGGAAGTCGTGTTAACAAAAAAATTGTTAGATGAACTAAACAGTGTGCTTAATTGTGTAATGAAGTTACAGTTTGACTCTAGCTCTTTATCTTGTCCGTGACAAGTAATAAACAGTTCAGGGATCAGCACTTTGTACAGCACTGTCAGTGCCAGCGTGAACTGTGTGAGTAAATCACAAGTAACTGGTTCGCCTGGGCAGAGTTCCCATACTTGCTGGAGTAAGTCCTGGTTTCTGAACAACCTTCATTCTAGTATAAAGCATTGAGATTAACGATGACAGGATCTTGCCTGATTTCTCCCTCACCTCCCAAATTCTGATCAAATCCTATCTGGTAGGATTGGCATGTTTGAAAGATAGCAAAGGCTCAGGTGACATACTAGCAATACCTTGAGACCTATGGAGTTGTTTTTAGCCGTCCTGAGGGGAAAAGTTTCTAAAACCAAAGAAGTCATGCAGGTAGACATTCCTAAGCAAGTCTTGTAAGCCAGCATTTTCTGAAGCACCATGTCAGTTTGATTTATGTGTAGCTGGTTTGGACATTAGAAAGATTCATGGTTTGAAAGGTTATCAAGAGAATTGCAAACCTAACAGATTCGTTCTCTCCCATCTGTAGGTTTTGGACCACACATGTTCCACCCCATGGGACCACCCCCTCCTTTCATGAGGGCTCCAGGACCAATCCATTATCCTTCTCAGGACCCTCAGAGGATGGGAGCACATGCCGGGAAGCACAGCAGCCCCTAGCACTCATCACCGCTCTGGGGCTCTACAGAAGAGAGGGCGCTTAAAAATCCTAGTAAATGAATCCTGGAATAAATATATTTTTCCTTCCTTTGTAGTTTCCATGGTAGTAGAATGTATTCAGATGTGGGCAGTTGGAGAACAACAGCCATGATTTCCTCTGTGTGTTCTCAAAGGATTGATGGACCTGAAATAAGCTGCCATTAACACATCTGGTTACTGCTATAACATTACTAATAAAACTTAATGCCTCTTCCCCTCATCTGTATGGGGAACAAGTAACTGGGTGAATTGGAATGTCCACCGGAGTTGCCATCCCAACCATATGTTCATTTTGTATCTTCTTTTGGCGGGTAGGGGGTGGGAAATGACCTGCAGTAAGAAAAACAAGCAAACGATTTTTGACCATTTTTATGTCCATTGGATATTTTCCTTTTTATCATCTAAAAAAAGATTACTAGTACTAATCATTGTAGTGGCAAGAGTGTGATTTAATGCTTCTGTAGTCACACTCTTGAAAGACAAATAGAAACAGCACCCAGCACAACCCAGATCTTATCTCTCCTTTCCTGATTTATTACTAAAGGAATCTGGCTGATAGTTTTACTTCTTCACGCTACCAAAAAAGACAAAAATTACTTTTTATTCCTAGCAGTCAGATGGAGACACAGATTTCATGGAGCTGTGTATCATTGAAGAAACCTGGTATTTGAGATGAAATTATTTTAAAGAACTTCCTGTAAAACACTTTAACAAACTGTGAAAGGAAAAGAATTAAGAGTGTGTTTAAATGGAAGACTTGTGGCCTATGGCTGGAATGTCGATTTTCAGCATTCACCTTTGTGTGACTTCAGCGTCTCATTTTAATCCCCTGTTCTAGGCAGGGGATTCTGTTTGGTCTTAGAATATTTGGAAATAATTGAATTGTAGATGGCAAAAAAAAAAAGAAAAATTGATGTTGTGTTGTATTTTTGTTTTGAAAAATTAAAACGGGTCAATTTTCCAAATGTTGTCATAGGTTTATTTCTGTTTTCTTTATCCTTAGGAGCTGAAGTTGAGGTCAGTGGGAGTTAGAAACAAGTTATATATAAAGATATGTTTTTGCTTTAGATATGTTTTTGTTTTGATTCTGATCTTTATCTAGTCTAAAAGACCCAGGCCCTTTTAGTACTTATGTCAAAGGTTACTTGTGGGGTTGAAATGAGATAATACACAGAAGGCAGTCAACACAGAGCCTGCCATGTGGTTATGGATACATGGTAGCTTTAAAATGTCATCTTAGTATTATATAAGTCGTTTTAAAAGGAATCAGGAAAAATTGATACAAGCCCATTTTTCTAGAAGCCAATTCCCACGTCACTTTTATCTCAAAGGTACCTACTTATAGAATGAATATACCTCTTTTTACTCCGTTTTAGCTCAAGAATTTTTGTTGTTTTCCTCTGGAGAACTTTATCTTGCCTCTTTTTTTTAAGATTTAAAATTAATTTAGAAGCACTTAGACAATTTAATTCTAGTAGTATCAGATGTGAAGCAATGTAGGGATACTTCCAAATATTCTGACACCCTTCGGGTAGGGTTTTTTGTGATGGTGGAGGGAGGGTTACTTTTGAGCATGTAAGAGATTTTTAGCCAGTCTGGTAATGTAAGCAGTGTTTTTTATCTCCGAATTCAATTATATCTGTGTATGTATATGTATATATATATGTAATCTTGACTATCCAATTGTGTATTCCTGCCTTTTTGAAAACATTCTAAATGTTTGTTTACTAGCTGGCTATGGATAAGTGTTTTTTAAAAAGTATAAGCAAACAAAGTATAAAGTAAGTACTTGATTAGCCTTAAGTAAATCAGAATTATGAGCAATTAGATTTTGGCAAAAACTCAGAGGTGCTTACCAAACTCTATTTCTTTTTCCTCTAGAGAACATAGCCAGGGGTTCACTTGGCGAAAAGTAAACTTTGCCATTCCCAGACCTCGGCTGTAGAAACACCTCACCCACTCAGAGCTATGAACTCTGTCCCATCTGCTGGCTGAATGCACAGGAGGATGATCTCTGGAAGATGGCAGTCACACAATGGAAGGAGGCTGGGTTCCTCTATCACTGCTAAAAGGAGAGCATTATGATAGGAATTTTTGTTAGAGTAAGCCATTGAGTCCTGAGGATCTATCTGTAACAGCAGCTAGTGTTACTCTCATAAAAGATGTCAGATCTGATCACAAAAAATAAAGAAAACTCATTTTTTATTTACACTGAGTAATGGAGATTTTTACTTTTTAAAAAATTGAAGCATAGTTGATTTACATGTGTTAATTTCTAATGTACAGCAAAGTGACTCAGTTACACACATGTATACTACCCCACTTCAGTACTCTTGCCTGGAAAATCCATGGACGGAGGAGCCTGGTAGGCTGCAGTCCATGGGGTTGCTAAGAGTCAGACACGACTGAGCGACTTCACTTTACGCATTGGAGAAGGAAATGGCAACCCACTCCAGCGTTCTTGTCCCACGGACGGGGGAGCCTGGTGGGCTGCCGTCTATGGGGTCACACAGTCAGACATGACTGAAGTGACTTAGCAGCAGCAGCATACATACTTTTTAATATTCTTTTCCATTATAGTTTATCCCAGGATGCTGACTGTATTTCCCTGTGCTATACAGTAGGACCTTGTTTATCCAGTCTGTATGTGATAGTTTACGTCTACCAATCCCAAACTCCCAGTCTATCCCTCTCCCTCCATTTGAGAACCACAAGTCTGTTCTTCATGTCTGTGAGTCTGTTTCGTAGATAGGTTGATTTGTGCCATATTTTAGATTCCACATATAAGTGATATCATGGGATGTTTGTCTTTCTGACTTACTTCACTTGGTATAATAACCTCTAGTGGCATTCATGTTGCTACAAATGGCATTGTTCCATTCTGTTTTGTGGGTGAGTAGTAGTCCATTGTATATATGTACCACATCTTCATCCGTTTATCTGTTGATAGACATTTAGGTTGTTTGCATGTCTTGGCTGCTATTAACATTGGGGCGCATGTGTATTTTTGAATTACAGTTTTGTTCAGATATGTGCCCAGGAGTGGGATTGCTGGATCATATGGTAATTCTAGTTTTCTCAGGAACCTCCATACTGTTTCCAATAGTGGCTGCACCAACTTACATGCCCACTGACGGTATGAGAGTCCCCTTTTCTCCACACCCTCCTCAGCATTTGCTATTTGCAGACTTTTTAGTGGTGGCCGTTCTGACGGATGTGAGGTCGTACCCCATGGCGGTTTTGATGTGCACTTCTCTAATAGTGATATTGAGCATCTTTTTATGTGCCTGTCAGCCATCTGTATGTCCTCTTTGGAGAAAGGTCTATTTAGGTCTTCTACCTATTTTTCAATTGGATTTGTTTGTTGTCGAGTTGTGTGGGCTCCGTATTGTTTTGGAAATTGAGCCCTTATCAGCCCCATCATTTGCAAATATTTTCCCCCATTCTGTTGTCTTTGTTTTTATAGTTTCCTTTGCTATGCAAAAGCTTGTAAGTTTGATTTGGTCCCATTTGCTTATTTCTATTTCTCTTACCTTGGGAGACTGACATTGGTACGATTTATGTCAGAATGTTTTGCCAATGATCTCTTCTAGAAATTTTATGGTGTCTTTTCTTATATTTAAGTTATTAAGCCATTTTGAGTTTATTTTTTTGCATTGTGTGAGAATGTATTCTAACTTCATTGATTTACATTCAACTGTCCAATTTTCCCAGCACCACTTGTTGAAGAGCCTTTTTTCCATTTTATACCTTGCCGCCTTTGTTGAAGGTCAATTGTTCGTAGGTGTATGGGTTTATTTCTGGGTTCTCTATTCTGTCCTGTTGATCTGTGTGTCTGTTTTTGTACCAATACCACAGTTTCAGTTACTGTAGCTTTGTAGTAGTGTCTGAATTCTGGGAGGGTTATACCTCCTGCTTTGTTCTTTTTCCTCAGGATTTGCCTACAATTCTGAGTCTTATGTTTCCATATAAATTTTAGGATTATTTGTTCTAGTTCTGTGAAAAATGTCATGGGTAATTTGATATAGATCACATTACTGTAGATTGTTTTGGGTACTATGGCCAATTCACCAATATTCCTCTAATCCAAGAGCATGGGATGTCTTTCTGTTTATTGAATCTTCTTTAATGTCTTTTATTAACATTTTATTTGTTGTTGTTGTTCAGTCGCGAAGTCATATCCCACTTTTGTGACCCCACAGACTGCAGCATGCAAGGCTCCCCTGTCCTTCACTGTCTCACAGAATTTGCCCAAATTCATGTCCACTGAGTCAGTGATCCTGTCTAACCATCTCATCCTCTGCAGCCCCCTTTTCCTTTTGCCTTCAGTCTTTCTCAGCTTCAGGGTCTTTTCCACTGAGTTGGCTCTTTGCATCATGTGGTCAAAGTATTGGAGCTTTGGCATCAGTCCTTCCAATGAATATTCAGGGTTGATTTCCTTAGGATTGACTGGTTTGATCTCCTTGCAGACCACAGGACTCTCAAGAGTCTTCTTCCAATTCAAAAGCAAGTCCTCAGCATATAACTCTTCGGCCTCCTTGGTCAGATTTATTCCTAAGTATTTTATTTGGCATAATTTTAAAAGGTATTCTTTTTATATTCTCTTTCTGCTCTTTCATTGTTAGTGTAAAGAAATGCAACTGATTTCTGTATGTTAATCTTGTATCCTGCCACCTTGCTACAGCCATGTCACTTGAACACATCAGATCTCATCTGATCTTGGAAGCTAAGCAGGGTAAGACCTGGTTAGTACTTGGGTGAGAGTAATGATGATTTAAACAGATTCTGGAGCCAGATTACCTGAGATCAAATCCTCACTTCAGCACTCCCAGCTCGCACACTACCTAACCTCTGTCTGGTGGTCACAGTGCCTTACCTCCTAACCATTCTCACTGCCTGTAGTATTTTGAGCTCCTCCCCTCTTGGAGAAGGCTCAGAAGGTATAGCCTCATGACAGCTGGATAAAGGCAGTAAAGGCCCATGGGGCAAAGAGTGAATGTTGGAAAGCCAAATCAAAAGTCCATGGGGACCTGAAGTAAATGGAGGTGAAATCAGAGGGTTCTAGGGTGACCCTTCTTCCCTCACCACTAACCCGTCAAGTGCCTGGTTTAGTCAACTGGGTGGAAAGATGCCTTCTCCCGAATAGAGAATGCAGTGGCAATTTCTCAGTCTTTCCTTGTTTTTCATGAAATTGATAGATTTAAAGAGGACTAACTGGTCAGGTATTTTGTAAATGTCTCTGAGTTTGTATTTGTTTAGACTGGGCTTATGAACTTGGGGGAAATACCACAAGGTGGGAGTGCCCTTCTCATCCGTTTACATCAGGAAGTTGAGTTGATGATGTTAACCTTGATCACTTGGTTAAAGTGGTGTCTTTGTAAAGTTACTATTTTTCCTTCCTTTGCCCTTTGGAAGCAAGTCAGTAAGTCCAGTCCGTAATGAGTAGGAGGGGAAATACGTTCCACCTCCTGGAGGGGGTGGTACCCACATGTATTATTTGTAAGTCTTTTGTAGGGAAGGAAGATCTGTCCTTTCCCCTCATGTATTTGTTTATTCAGTCACTTCATTATATCACTGAATTCACGAATATTTACCTTATTCTTTCAGTTATAATCTCCTATGGGTTGTCTTCACTCTCTTGACTGTTTTTTGATGCACAAAAGTTTTAATTTTATGTATTCACTTTTTAAAGTGTTTCATAGGTAGTTGAAAATAATGAGTATTGTCTAATTTAATGAGGCAGGATTCTACACTTCATTTTATTGTTCAAAATTTTTATATCCATATCCATTATTTGTCTGCCAAGCAGTCAACAATTGAAAGAAATGTGTTAAACCTTCCACTGTGATTATGGGTTTAGTGTATTATATAAGGGTATTTATCACAATAATCCTTTTTTTTTTTTTGCCAGAAGTCTCCTTTGTCTGATGTTAATATGGCTAGAGCACATTTCTTTGGGATAATATTTAACTGGATTATCCTTTTCCATTTATTTTATTTTTGTGTCATATTTTCAGGAGTGCTGCTTTGTGAACAGCATAGAGCTAGAATTACTTTTTATCCAATTTGTGAGTTTCTGTCTTTAAACTGGTGAGTCTTATCTATGTGTATTTATTGTGATAACTGATATATTTAAATGTATTTATACCACTTTATGTGCCTTCGCTTTTTTTTTTAACTCTTCCTGCTCTCTGTTGAATTGATTTCTCTGCTCATCATTGCTCCTTCCATTCTATGCTTTCTCTATGGATCTTGCCCAAAAAATGTTCTTTTATAGTTATTTTGGAGATTAATGAAAACTCTCTTCCTATTTATTTCTCTGAAAGTTAACTTTTTTTTTTTTGCTGTGGCACACAGCTTGCAGGATCTTAGTTTCCCACCAGGGGTCGAACCCTCGCCCCACGCAGTGGAAGCACAGAGTCGTAACCACTGAACCACCAGGAAAGTCTCTGCTCTCACTTCTTGAAGATGTTTTTCCATTATTGCTGTCGACCTTTTTTGTCTGGAGCCTCCAAAGTATCTTTGTGACTTTGGGGTTCTGTGAGTGTTCACTGCCATGGTTCCTAAGTGTGGCTTTAGTTTATCCTTCTCATGACGGGGTGAAGATTATGTGAGTTTATGTCTCTGATCAAATCCGGAGAATCCCAAGTCATTCAAAACTCCTTCTGGAACTCTTGTTAGTAATGCTGGACAATCAATCTACCCATTAACTTTTTAATTTATTTTATCATTTATTTATTTTGGCCACACTCCACAGTTGTAGGGTCTTAGTCCCCTGACCAGGGAGGGAACCTGGGCCCTCAGCAGTGACAGCGCTGAGTCCTAACACTGGACCGCCAGGGGATTCCCGTGTCCACTAACTTTTTTAAAAGGAGGGATCGTTTTGGTAAAATGTAACTCATGTACCAAAAAAGTGCGTAAACAACAGATGCACAACTAAATTAAATGTTTTAAGTGGATATCTGTATAACAATCACATATATCTGGAAATAGAAACTGTCCAGGTTTCCCCAGAAGGGGCATTATGTCCCTTCACAATCACAAAAGTCCTGATTTCATATTAAACCCCTCCTTGCGTCAGTAAACATGTTTTGCGTGCCTGCCTGCCTTTGCTCAGTTTTGTTGCTGAGACGCCTCCGTGTCGTGTCACCGCAGTGCATTCATGGCCACTGCTGCCATGTCTGCTGCCCGTTGTCCCAGTGTTTGGGTTACTGTCAGCCCCTTTCATTTCTATATCACTGTACGACTTCATTCACGTAAAGAACAAAAGCAGGCAAAAGTACAGAATTTATGGGAAGGGCATACTAGGCTCCCAAATTACATGAAAGGTTAATGGCCTGCTTTTTCAGGATCCAAATTTTACTTGTTGAATAAAGAAGCAAAATACAGAACAACAAATACTGTATGATCCCATTAAAAGAAAGACATGTCTCTGTACTTATGCATCTATATACATGTACGTCTTTATTCAGTTAAGTCTAGAATTCTAAGGGGACCAAACAATTAGCAGTGGTTACCTCTGGTGTATGTATGGGAATGGGGCAGAAAGCAGGAAGGAGGGAAGGGCTCCGTTTGTGTATGGGAGAAGCTCTATGGACCGATACCTTCACATTTTACTACTTCATTTATTTATTTACTTTTACAATAAGCATTCCTTTTTTTTTTTTAACACCTCAGAAAAAACAAGGAATGAGGATTTACTCTGGGGTGCAGCAAGCTTCTCTTTCATACCCGCTGGCTAACATTACCCTCAGAGCACAGCAGAGCCAACCCAAGACAGTCTATATCCTCTCTTCGTTGTTTCAGACACTTTAACGGTTGGCTTTCAGTTCATAGAAACACAGCTTTAAATGGCAGCCCCCACATTCAAGACAGCACATCAATTGCAAGTAAATCTAAATCAGCTGTTGGCCCCTTAAGACTGGGTGGGGCACAGAGAAACTCCTCCGGAGCAGAAGGAAGATGCAGCCATTTTCTTTCTATTTCTGGAAACCAGCTAGATTTCTAGCATGCACACCTGGGAATCAGCTAGATTTGTGGCCTTCTCCTCTCCCCAGGAGAGGGAGTCAGGGAGGAGGCAGAGGGAGGCAGCGGGGAAAGGAGTAAGTCATGTCCAAAGGGAGCCCTATGGTCATCGGAGGCTCTCCTTCAGGTTTCAGCCTAACTGACCTCCAGTGACATTTCCATGAGCCTACTTGTCAAGGTGCATTCACTGCAGGAACATCGTATCCAGCCAAGAGCAGTAGTTGCCTAAAATCTGACTGCTTATTACCTGTGTGTCCATCACTATGGTCACAAAACCCTATGCAGGGTCTTGTACTCTTGTCCTCATCTTACAAGTGGAGAAACAGAGGCCCACAGGTGAGAAATGACTTGCTCGAGTTCCCACAGCTAGTGGTGGCACTAGAACCCACCCCATCCAGTCTGATGCCCAGCCTGCACTCTTAAGCTCTAAAAGCATGACACCAGGATTAGGTGATTCCAGACTGAACGGGCACTGACTTGGCCACCCAGTGGAGTGATATTCACTGGAATTGGACAGATCCCCACTTTGGCTTTGTCCCCAGACAAGTCACTTCCCCTTCTTAGGTCTGGATAGCCACATCTGTAAGGCGAGACCACGCCTTTGTCTCAAGGTTGTACTGAAAATTAGAAATGGGGGATCCAGAACGCCTGCTACCAGCACGAGTACCGAGGCACCCAGTAAAAAGCAACCGCCATCAGTACCACCACCCACACCCGCAGGGAGGCGCTCCCTTCCCGTCTTTCCAAGGAGCCTGCGCAGAGGCCGAACTACGCCTGGTGGGCATTACAACGAGATCTAGCCTGGGGTCTGCTCCAAATGGTGAGTGGAAGCGGGTGGAAGGGAGTCGTCCTTGTAAGCACCCCACTCTGCATCTGCCCTGGAGGGTGCTGAGGGGTGCTCCTTCCTTTGACCCCATGGCTGTCTCCCTAGGCCCCATAGGCCTCGTTCCTTGAAGGGTTCCCGGCATCTGGCCTTGCTCCTCTCCAGTCTGTGCCCCACACAGCAACCAGCGAGACCCCTCACTCCCCAGCTTAATAACTTCCCCATCTCCTTAGTGCAGCCCACCCCATTCCGCCCCGCTGAGGACTCACCGCCTTCTCTGACAGTGCCGTCCCCCTTCTTCACACCGGTACTCGTGACAATTCCGCACCCTTGCACTCACCACCCACTTGCCAGAAATGCCTTCATCTCCACAATCTCCCTGTCACACCCCCTCCCTTCAGTCCTTCAAGGCCCTACTCAAATCCTCTGGGACACCTTCCAGAGTCCCCACCCCACATCCAGGGTTAGAGACCCCCCCCTCTGCTTCACATGGTTCCTCAGTTGTCAGTGTGCTTTAGGGAGCATTAAGGTGATTTACCACTTTACAAATCTGTCTTCGCTACTGTCTTTTCCTCCCTCTTTCTAGGCTAGGGCCTGGGCTTATTCCCCACCTTCTCCCTATGGCTGGCACAGCAACTAACACACAGTTGGTGCTAGTAAATGTTAGCAGCGTGAATAGATAAAGACCATCTGTGTCTCAGTAAAAGGAAAAACAAATTATCAGAGTGCTTCACAGGTAAATAGGCAGCTAGTGGGCTCCCTGTCACTGGGGGAAACTAAGCTAGAGTACAGGAGCAGGAGAGAGTGGAGGCTGGATGTGAAGTCACTGGAGGCTTCGATTCCTAAAGACACAAACCAGGGACCAGTTTTCTTGGAATCAGCTCGGAGTGCGAGTTACTAATAGAGATCCTCTGCTCAGGGGATTCTGATGCTGCAGGTTTGGGCAGGTCAGAAACCTGTAGGAAAATACCCCCAGGTGATTTTGAAGCATGCCACATTGGGAACTGCTGAACTTTGTGACTTTGAGGCCATTTGCAGTAAGGTTTTGTGTGCGATGGCCCTTTGTAAACTGAAGTGCTGGCCACAAATCTTGGCTCCAGGTGTTATTCGAACTCTGAGATGAGGGAAGTGAAGGTGCTGGAGCTACAGCTCCTCAGACTCTGGGAGGTTGCGGACCCAGCCCTGGGCCACTCTGTTGAAGCTGGGCCTGAGGCGAAGGAGTTCCAAACCACCGGTGAGCTCCGGAACGAAGGGAGTGCCTGCCCTCGGAAGGGTTTCTCCCACCAGGGGTCCTCCAAAGGGCATCGGGGTCCTGGGGAGAGAAGAGCGGCAGGAGAGGCTGAGTGGGAGCGGGGTGGCAGAACAGACATGGGGGTCACCGCGTGTGGCCCCCTCCCCGCCTCTCTGGGCCTCCGTTTCTCTGTTACTCAGCAAAAGATTTTATACTATCTTTAACAGGTTTCTCCAGCTTTGCCCAGTCCCAAATCTGCCCCTAGTCAGGATGGCTCGTTGTTTGTAAATATTAATAAGAATGATGTTTTCAGAGTGAAAATTGGCCTGTCCTAGCAAAACTCTCAGCTCCCCTTAAGTAAAGTCCAGAAGGGGGAAGAATTGGAATCTGGTTTTTCCTTCCTTTTGACATCTCCCCTTACAAAAATATATCACAAACTGGAGAGAGAAAGGAGAGTTAGAAAGAACATTCAGAATCAGAGAATGCAGATTACAACCAGGACATGCCATTTCTCACCCACAATACTGACAAGAATAAGTGATTTGGTAACGGGCCAAAGTTAGTGAATGGTGGAGAGATTCTCACTCATATACTGCTGGCTGGAGGGTGAACTGGTGCAGCTACCTTGCAGGGCAATTTGGCAGGATCCTTTAAACCTGAGAATGTGCAAATTCTGTCAACCAGCAACTCTACCTGTAAGCATATGGCTTAGGAAGTGCATGCACATATGCACAAGGAAGCAGATATGAGCAGTGATTAGTGACAAACCAGAGACAAGCCATATGCCCACTGGCAGAACAATGGATAAGATCGATATATTCATGGCAGAGTACTATGTAACAGCTTAAAAGGAATGAACAGAGCTATAGATACTAAGAGATTTCAAAAGCATAATGTTGAGTGAAAAAAGCAAGTTATAGGATGAGATTCAAAATATCAAAAGACACACATACACATGCAAACCAAACAACGCTACATCCCCATAGGTATGTAGATGCTCTGAGAACACACACGACCTGACAACAGTGCTACTTTTGGGAAGAGACTCGGGATTGGAGGATGGGGAACAAAGGGCCCTACTTTCATTTGTAGTTGCCTAGGGTTGTACGTGAGAAGGCGATGGCACCCCACTCCAGTACTCTTGCCTGGAAAATCCCATGGACGGAGGAGCCTGGTGGGCTGCAGTCCATGGGGCTGCTAAGAGTCGCACACGACCGAGCGACTTCACTTTCACGTTTCACTTTCATGCACTGGAGAAGGAAATGGCAACCCACTCCAGTGTTCTTGATGGGAGAATCCCAGGGTCGGCGGAGCCTGGTGGGCTGCCGTCTATGGGATCGCACAGAATGAGTCGGACACGACTGAAGCGACTTAGCAGCAGCAGGGTTGTGTGTGTGTTTTTTTTTAAGATAATATAAATACATGATTTTCAAACTATTTTTTACTTTTAAGAGAACAAAGAGCATTGCTCATGTAGTGTTTTCCCTGCAGCTTGGGACCATTCCTGAGCCAGGAGCCAGGTTCCAGCCAGGACAGTGTTTCTGCCTGGACCACCCCAGCGGTGGTGGCAACAGCCGGGCCCCACAGGAGCAGGCCAGGCCGCTTCCAAGCTGCGCAGAGCTCACGGTTGGGCCGTGGATGCTGAGCACAGCTTGACTGCCAACACTGCTGTCCCTTCCCTCTCTACCTCAGTTGCCTCTTCTGCGCCAGGAAGGGTCTGGCCTTGAGGCTCCTTAAGAACCCCCCTTCTTTTGGTGGGAACATGCCTCAGCTCGTCATAGCGTGAGATCGGTGGGGCCACAGCCTGCCCTGGGCAGCCTGGAAGCTGCCTGCTAGCACTGATGTCTGCTGAGGGTTTTAAATAGCTAGACAGGCAGGGCTGGAGGGCCCCGGGAGAAGCAGCAGCCCAGTCCTTCCTGGCAGGAAATCCCCAATCCTCTGCCAATAGCTTGTGATTCACACGATGCCTGTTGGACCCTGTTCTTCCCATCATGGTCCTCCCATGCTCTCAGCTGTTTGAGGGCAGTCACATCCCTCCAGAGCACTCTCTTCTCAAGGCCCATCACCCCGGTTCCTTCAACCCTTCCTTAGGGGACCTGGTCTCAAGGCCAAGCCAGGCAGATAGTCTCCACATGTGGTCTGAGCAGGTGCCAGAAGAGCTGGGCTGTGGCCTCCTCTCTGTGGACCCTCCACTTTCTCACTTAATGCAGCCCAAGCCAGCAGAGAATTTCTCATAAATAGCAGCAGAGTAAGGAAGCCAATTGCATTTGAAATGCATCCCCCAGCCCCACGCCTTCCTCCAGCGCCAGGCTCCCATCCTGCCTGCTGGAATTTGTTTTCAGGCCCCTAGAGTGGAACATTAAATTTATCCCTTTCAAATTCTCCCCTGAAAATAATAATAACCTGTAAATAGTAATAATAGAAGCTACCATTTTTTGAGAGATTCTCACTTTCCAGAAACTTTACCCATGGCCTCTCATGCAACCCTCACAACCATTTTATGAAGTAGGTATTAATACTATAAGAGTCTCCTTTTACAGGTGGGAATTGGAGACCCAGAGAGGTTAAGCCATTCGCCCAAGGTCACACAGCCAGGGGTAGAGATTGCATTAAGCCCTTGATGAAGCCCCACGCTCTAAACACTATGAGCCACTTACTATTGTTCTCACCTCTGGTGTCCAACATTTCACTGCCACTTCCCACAGTGGTGCAACCTCAAGGTCACTTTCTAGGCCTCTTCCAGACCACTGATGAAAGGGAAAGGCTGAAGTGGCCTAGGACTGGTGAGATCTGGGGCCCCCACCCAGGGAAGGACTCTCACTTCCACATCCATTGAGGAGGCGGCACACAGCAGTGATGAAGAACAAGAAACTGGGCTCTGGAGTCTGACAAACCCGATGTGGATCCCAGCCCTGCCATTGCTTTCTTGCCGTGTGACTTTGGGCAGATTGTTGATAATCCTCTTCTCCAGAAGAATGGGAAAAATTGTAGCACCTGCTCCACCCTGTTGTGAAGCAGGATCCAACAAGATGTGTACCACATACACCCATTCATTCCCTGTGCATTTACTGAGCACCTACTAAGTGCTAAGGCACAAGAGTTATATTGTGTTTTAGCAGAACTCAATAAATGTATACAAGGCGTTGGGGTAGAGCCTGGCATGTAGAAAGTGCTCAGGAAATGCAGCTGCTGCTGTGGTTGTGACTGGCTCCAGTGCATCCTCCTCCCAGGTCTCTCCCTGAGCAGCCCCACCTTGTCTTACTTGTTGAAATTTCGATACTCCGCCAGACTGGGGGTGTGACTTCCGCCCTCGCCCAGGTAGTCCCGGTAGCTGATGAACTCCTGCCACGGGCAGCGGTAGCCCTTGGGGATGGCTGTGTGGTTGAACTTCTCGGGTGGAATGCCCTTCAGTGGCTCAGCATAACCTAGGGGTGGAGTATGGCATGTGGGAGGCAGGCGAGTGGGCTGCCTGAGTTCCCTTCTCCTTTGGCCCCCACACCCCACCTGGGGATGGGAAGGAAGGACCTAGAAAGAGAAGTCAAGGGAGGGAGTGGAATGTGATGCCAAACTCGCTGCAGAAAAGAGGACCCTTTCCCATCCCTGGAAATGGGGAGGATGGAGCAGGGGAAGTGCAAGTTGGGGCAGAGACTCTAGTCTTGGCTCATCTCTGGCACGCTCTGTGGCCTGACACAGCTGCGCCTCTCTGGGCTTGTGCTGTATCTGCAGAGAGGGGTGTGTGTGTGTGTAAGGAGATGGACTAGATACTCTCTGGGTGCTATTCCTGCCCCATCAGGGAACACACCCATGTTCTGATCCTCCAGTCCTGGTCCTGGGACGTGGGGAGGCCACTTACCTGGTGCCAGGGCGCTGGGGTTGTAGGTGCTCACCAGCCGGGAGGCCATGGACTCAGCATCCCCAGGGCCCCCGTGAGAGGCTGGATAGATGTGGAGCTCAGAGCGGTAGTTCTTCCCCTCATGGCTGTTGGCAACCTGGGCACAGGAGTAAAAGCTCAGAAACCCCTTCCCCCGGGCTTTCCCTCCTTGGGGGAATCTCTGTCCACACTCACCATCCCAGGTTCTGCTGTTCCTGTCACCTTCTCCTTTGCACTTCCTGCCACGACCTGTGGGGTTGGGAGGTGGGCGGCAAGTAAACCACAGGTAGGCTCACCAGGGTTCTGCCTCCCCTGAAAAAGGCAGGGGGTGGGGAGGGGCATAATCCTAGAGCCCACCTCCCAGGGATGTTGGGGTAATGAGTTCATAATGTAGAGCTCTAGACCCTGGAACAGAGAAGTGCTCTTATATATGTTAGCGGCTATTGTTGTATTGCCCCTGGACTTCTGTTAACCTCCCTGAGCCTCAGTTTCCTTCTCTGTATAGAGTGGGCATGATGATGATACTGTCACTCTCTGATCATTAAACGAGACGACACGTGCACACGGCTTAGCTAGCACTGTCGTAAGCACATAGCAAAGGTAGATGTTTTGTCATTTTTGTTATTCTGCCACATGGTGCCCCCTCCTGTTTTATCCAGAAATTGAGTGGAGCAGGATGGCAGGCCCTGAGTTCATCAGAAGTACTTGAGACTGCCTGCTGTCTCTCTGAAGTCTAAGGGCAGGTCATTCTTGTTTCCTTTCTTTGCTGTTGTTTAGTCACTAAGTCATGTCTTAACTCTCTTGCGAGCCATGGACTGTAGCCCACCAGGTTCCTCTGTCCATGCGATTTCCCAGGCAAGAATACTGGAGTGGGTTGCCATTTCCCTCTCCAAGGGATCTTCCTGATCCAGAGATCGAACTGTTACCTACATGGGCAGGTGGGCTCTTTACCACTGAGCCACCAGGGAAGCCCCATTCTTTAGATGACTTTACCTTCTTCCAGTGGGAAGAAGAGAGAGGTGTTCTGTATTTTCCATCTTAAATCAAGCTCAAGTCTAATCTAAATCCTGCTTGCTGCACATTCAGCCCAGAACACCTGACTGTCCTTCGGCACTTTTCACAGGAGCCAGGGTCCCTTCACTCCATGGCTCACCCTGTCCAACCCACTTTATGTTTCGTGTCTGGGGAGACATGCCTGAAGAGCTAACTCTTCTAAGATCACAGAGCAGGGCAGGCGTCAGTCTGATGGCGACGCCACAGTCATCCCCTAGTTGGACTTGAGGGGCCCCTGTAGAGGCCAGATGTTCTCACTTGGCTTGTCGTTTGGCTCTAGGCTAATGACTGGCCCTCAGTTTCCCTGTGAGTGCAGTGGGAGCTTACAGCACGAGGGCTGGCTGCAAACTCAAAGGTGAATTTCTGCACGCGGCGCTGTCTCTTCTGGAAGAGGAGGGACCCTCTGTTGTTACGAAGCGATAGCTCCTCCATCATCAAGTCCTGGGGCACGCTCAGTTTCTTGCCCAGGTCCAGCAAAGGAACTGCAGGAGAGGAGAGAGAGAGCTCTTACCACCAAACCTTCAGGATACTCCGGCTGCTGGCTCTAAGGGGACCTCTTCACAGCACTGTCCGTTATGTACAAGTATGTCAGTTTCTCCCTATGCTTGCTGACACTGGGTGGATTCTGTGGATTCTTTGCCCAGCCAATGGGCTGAGATGACTCCTCTGAGTGTGATTTGCCTGTGTTTGATGAAAGTGAAAGTGGAGATTGAAAAAGTTGGCTTAAAGCTCAACATTCAGAAAACTAAGATCATGGCATCTGGTCCCATCACTTCATGGGAAATAGATGGGGAAACAGTGGAAACAGTGTCAGACTTTATTTTGGGGGGCTCCAAAATCACTGCAGATGGTGACTACAGCCATGAAATTAAAAGACGCTTACTCCTTGGAAGGAAAGTTATGACCAACCTAGATAGCATATTCAAAAGCAGAGACGTTACTTTGCCAACAAAGGTCCATCTAGTCAAGGCTATGATTTTTCCTGTGGTCATGTATGGATGTGAGAGTTGGACTGTGAAGAAGGCTGAGTGCCGAAAAATTGATGCTTTTGAACTGTGGTGTTGGAGAAGACTCTTGAGAGTCCCTTGGACTGCAAGGAGATCCAACCAGTCCATTCTGAAGGAGATCAGCCCTGGGATTTCTTTGGAAGGAATGATGCTAAAGCTGCAACTCCAGTACTTTGGCCACCTCATGCGAAGAGTTGACTCATTGGAAAAGACTCTGATGCTGGGAGGGATTGGGGGCAGGAGGAGAAGGGGACGACAGAGGATGAGATGGCTGGATGGCATCACTGACTTGATGGACGTGAGTCTGAGTGAACTCCGGGAGTTGGTGATGGACAGAGAGGCCTGGCGTGCTGCGATTCGTGAGGTCGCAAAGAGTCATGACTGAGCGACTGAACTGAACTGATGCTGAAATCAAGCATCATTTCAGATATTCTTTTGCCAGGTGTATTTAGTCCCTGAATTTCCTGTGCAGCTCTGTGCCCATAATTGTGGAAGTGATGAGAAATTATCAGATTCTAGGTATCTTCTGAAGGAAGGCCCTTGGGGTGGGATGTGAGAGAGAGACAGAGGAGTGGAGGTGATGGCAAGGTTTCTGGCCTGAGCTGCTGGGAGGATGCAGCAGCCGCTCTCAAGCATTCAGGTCTAGACATGTCTTCTTTTCATTTTAAAATAGCCTTTTATCATGATGTGCTGTGTGTACATGCTAAGTTGCTTAGTAGTGTCCAACTCTTTGCGACTATATGGACTGTAGCCTGCTAGGCTCCTCTCTCCATTGGATTCTCCAGGCAAGAATACTAGAGTAGGTTGCCATGCCTTCCTCCAGGGGACCTTCCCAGCCCAGGGATCGAATTCGCATCTCTTACATCTCCTGCACTCGCAGGTGGATTCTTTACCATTAGCGCCACCAAAACAGCATATGTGTACATTGAAGAGAGTTAGAAAATATAGACATAAGAGAAAAAGGAAAGAAGAACACCATTTTCTACCATCCAGAGATTACCACCCCTAACCCGTTAGTGTGTATGCCTTTCCTGTCTTCGTGAAGTGAAGTGAGGGTCACTCGGTCGTGTCCGACTCTTTGCGACCCCATGGACTATACAGTCCAGAGTATAGTCCTAGCAGGACTGTAGCCTGCTAGGTTCCTCTGTCCTTGGGATTCTCCAGGCCAGAATACTGGAGTGGGGAGCCTTTCCCTTCTCCAGGGAATCTTCCCAACCCAGGGATTGAACCCAGGTCTCCCACATTGCGGGCAGATTCTTTACCAACTGAACCACAAGGGAAGCCCCCCATCTTCTTAATTGACCATATATTCATGTTATTTTTTAACCAAAATGAAATCATAACATAGCTTCTTTGTAACTTGCTTTTATTCAAAGCTCTCTTCCTTTTCAAGTGAATGAATTTTTGTTTTATATCAATATAATGCCTAACCCATATTCAAACTCCTCTAATGGTCTCCAAAACTGAGAATAAGGTGTGAAGAGTCTTGTAGGCATCCCATTGGAGATGCTGAGGAGGGAGCTGGATTTATGAGTCTAATGTTTGTGAGAGAAAACTCACTTGGATGTAAAAACTGGGACATTGGGAGTATACAAATGGTATTTGCTATCGTCGTTTTTCAGTGAAGAGTTTTCTGTTGATTTCTTTCCTCATGGTTAGGACCAGTCATTACAGCCATGTAGGAGGATTTTGGGGCTGATGACTGTCAGTAATTTGGGGGCCTATCCATATCCTTTGTGCTTCCCCACCAGCAAAATGCACATTTCATGCTGGCCCAACAAAGGGGGACTTTGGGAATAGAGGAGTGTTGGAGATGATGAGGACGCTGGTAGGAGCGGGATGCGTATGGACAGCGTAGGCAGTGTCATCTCTAAAATCAGATCCACGTGGGTTCATGTTCCAGCTCTTTAAATGACATTCTGAGCCTGGAGGCTGGCTGAGATCACCAAGGTTATGAGGATGCATAAGAGCTCTACAGACTGAGCCCCGGGGCCTCCAACATCTACAGACTGAGCCTCAGAGCCTCCAACATTTAGATCGAGGAGATGAAAACAGCCTGAGCCTGGGGAGAAGCAGGAGGAAATCTAAAGACTGTGGTGTCCTAGGACCAAAGGCTGAAAGTGTTTCAGGGACAATGAACTGATCAACAGAGTCAAATGTTGCTGACGTGTCGAGTCAGAGGAGGGCTGAAAATTGACCATTATATTTAGTAACATGGGGTTATTATTGGTAATCTCCACAAAAGCAGTCCCTGTGGTGTACTTGGGTGTGAAAGCCTTATTGGAAAAGGTTCAAGAGAAAAGGGACTGAGGAACAGTTTAACCATACCGTGAGGAAGCAATGAGCCAAATCTAGGATGTGGGACTTGGACAGAGCATCTGGCCCAGTTTCTTCAAAGGAGTGAATGACATGGAAAACAAAGGAGGGGGTGACGGTGATTTAGATTAAGGGAGATTTAAGAGACATAGCTACCAAATAAAAACAAGGGCCCTTGAAGGTGCTGTGCTAAGTGAAATAAGTCAGATAAGGACAACCATATGATTTCACTCACATGCAGAATATAAAAACAAACATAAACAAAAGCCAACATGAATGATCAAACCAAACATCAACAAACATGCAGATACAGAGAACAGAGTAGTGGTTGCTAGAAGGGAATGGGGCCAAGAGGGAGGGCGAGATGAGTAAAGGGGTCAACTGTGGTGAAAGGTAGAAACCATACTTTTGGTGGTGAGCCTGCTATAGTGTATGGGCTTCCCTGGTGGCTTAGATGGTAAAGAATCTACCTGTAATAAAGGAGACCAGAGTGATTCGTGGGTTGGGGCGATCCCTTGGAGATGGGAATGGCTATCAACTTCAGTATTCTTGCCTGGAGAATTCTGTGGACAGAGGAGCCTGGTGGGCTACAGCCCACAGGGTCTCAAATAGTTGGACAGGACTAACACTTTCACTTTTCATGCTCTAGTGTGTACAGAAGTAGAAATATAATGTTGTACACATGAAACTAGATAATGTTAGAATCCAAAGTGGCTCTTATTTAGATATCCGTGAACAAACAAGAAAATTGGAGAAAGTTGACTACAGGACTGGTTATTAGATAGTATTAAATCAGTATTGCTCATTTTGGTCAGTGTGTTAATACCTTTACATGTAAGGAAATGTGCTTTTTATTACTTTTGATGCATAGTGAAGTGTTTGGGTTGGGGGGGTGGAATGACATGTTTCTTGGGATTTGTTCTGGACTCCAAGAATAAAAGGGGGACCTCGGGGGTCTGAACTCTCTACTTTGGTGTGTGTGTGTGTATAAGTTGGTTAAATAAAATGTTGAAAAGAGAGAGAGGAGGGAAGTAAAGATAGCAGCTTTGAGGAGCTGTGCTCTGAAGGACCACGGCTGGATGCAGCTATGGAAACAAGAGGGATTTGTTTGCTTGCTTGTTTTTAAAGAGGAGAATTACTGAAGGAATGTCCTAGAGCGGGGGAGAGAGCAGGGAGGGTGTCTGGCGCCCAGCTAGAAGCGTTGGCTTCGGACAGGTGCACGGAGAGTTCACCTCTCACGCTAGGAAAACCGAGACAGGGACACAGAGGCAAACAAGCGGACAGATGTGGAGGCGGGAGCCTGCAGAAGTCTCCTTTGGCTCCTTTTCTAGTGAAATAAGAAGCAAGGTCACCAGCTGAGAATGGAAGTCGGGGAGGAGGTACTTTAGGTTTGAGAAGAGCGGTTGCTGAAATTGTCCCAGAGAACAGTAGAGAGAGTGACTGGGGGAGGAAGACAGATGTGGTCAGCAGTCAGCTCTGAGGGCCGTGCAAGTGTGGCGCTTCATCCCACTCAGCGGAATCCTAAATGGCCTTTGAAAAAGGAGGCTGATGGTTTTTTCATTCTTTCAGCAAATGTAGAGAAAGAAACTTCTACACATTAGAATCAGAAAGAAATCCACTATAGATTAAGAGGGGGGAAAAAAGCAAATTTCTGAAGAATTTGTATTCTAAGATCCCACTCATATGTTTAAAAAAATAAGTATATGCTTATGCATGTATTGAATCTGCAAGGAGACATGCCAAATATGAGCAGTGACTATTTATGGGATATACAAAGGAGGAGGGCTGGAAATTGTTTGCACTGTTTTTGTTTTCTTTCAAACGAGACAATGCACTCTGTCTTAAACAGATGAAAGACCTAAATATGTAATACCTAAATACATACCTAAAATATGTAATAAAAGTCCCCTGACATATATTCTCAACTGCTGTTCAGATGAACTGAACTCAATATTTAAAGACAAAAAAAAAAAAAGCTATAGATGAAACCTATTTTGACTAAGCAATTCTAATTCTAGGCATTCATCCCTGGGGAGAAAAGTTGAATAAATACACCCAAGGATATACGTACGAGGATGTTTGCTGCAGTGAGGTGTCAGATTATGAAAACGGGGAATCAGTCTTACAGGGGATGCTGCCTGGACACCCTTTATCAGTGACTAACAGCTCACAACGGCCACCTCTGCAGAGAACTGCTCCGGTGAGTAGAGGCTGCAACAGCCCCCCTGCTAAAGCTGAGATGATTTCTTTCTTTTTTTTTTTAGCTGAGATGATTTCTATAGGGCAATTAATTTATGCTCTGGAACCCACTTCCTTCCTTAGCAATTTCCTCTGCCCAGTCCTGCTTTTGTCACTTCCCTTCTCCTAGGAGTGCAATCTCAACAAGTCACTTGTTCAGGAATCCTCAGGCTCTACCCCTAACCTTAGTCAAGCCTTCATGGCCTCCTTGTCAGGGGAGGGTGTATAAATATATATAATATCTTATATGCTGGGGGAGGGGAGGGGTGAGATAAATTATACTAAGATGGGAAGAAGTCTGTGGTATGCTGCTAAGTGAAAAAAATTTAAGATGTGGTATGTAGCTGAGTGAAAAAAATTTAAGATGTGGTGTGCTGCAAAGTGAAAAAAAATTTAAGATGACGAACACAGTGTATAGTATTCAGCCCACGTGTGTATGTGCTTATATAAATGTTTATATATGAACAGAAGAAGGATTTACACAAATCTGTTAACAATGGTTATCTCCAGATGGTTTCATTATGAGGAACTTTCGCTTTCAAAGTCATTCATATCTGTTTTGTCTGAATATTTTATAAAATGAATGTTTTATTTATGTAACCATGTGGTAAAGGAGCAGTTTTGGAGACAAAGAGATCTGGGGTCAAATCTGTTCTGCATCTACAGAGGATGTGATTTCCTGGCTTTCCTGAGTCTCTGTTTTCTCATCTAAAAAATGGGCATAATCGTATCTAATTTACAGAGTTGTTGTGAGGGTTATATACATAACAAAAAGTTCAAATGCTCTTAGCACCATATCTGAGACACAGTAAGTGCACAAGAACAGTGTTTTATTATTATTTTACAATGGCTGTCTTTTGGTGATGAGCTCATGTGATTTTTCTCCCTTTCTACTTTTCTTTAGTTTCAAAATTGTCCTTAATTAATACTCTAGCAATAATCAACAACAACAACAACAACAAAAAACTTATTTCCAGTCTGGCATAAATGATGTGCATCAACATTGGGGGGTCTGTAACTAATTAGACAAGAAAAGAAAATGCTTTGCCTGGTTCTTCTATTTAGAGCCTCGATATCTCACAAAGCTTACATATTTCAGCATGAAAATCATGGAATGAAAAAAAAATGAAACCATCAAAAGGAGGCAAGAACACACAAAATGGATTAAAAGTATGCCTCACAGATAAAGCTGTACACATGATGAAACAGTTCTTAGAACACCTCACCTAAGGAGGCAAAACTGCAGCAAAGTCCTTAGGCAGGGATTTATCAGAGCTTGGTTCACTGCTCTCCTGCATGGGAACCATCCGGGTACTTGTCTAAGTGGCTAATGCTTGGCCTCCTCCCTAGGTCCCCTGGATCAGAACTCCTGGGTGGGGATATTGGGATGAGCCTCCTGACAGCCTCACCCACTTCCGTGCCCCTCTGCTTTGCTGCCAGGTTTCTCTATAGTCCTTCTTTTAGACAAATAACCTGCTTCTATCTGTACCTCCCATACCCAGCCCCAGGTCGGTGGGCACTGAGCTGGGCAACCTGGATTCTGATCGGCCCCCTGACTCCCTCAGTAACTGTGCGCTCCCTCAGTAATCTGTACTTTTAAGCAACAGCGCCATGTCACTATGATTCACAGAAAAGTGTGAGACTTCTGACTTAGCTGAATTTCTTTTTAAAATACATAAAATGCTCTGAAGTAGGCCAAATAAAGACTCCAAAATTTTGCCAAGAGTTCTGGAAGAGGTCTTATAAAATTAATAAATACGTATTTTAGGTGACTTATCCACTGGATGAATCAGCTTTTACGTGAAATGGTTTGTCTCAGATTGGGCAGCCTGCTCTTGCCCTGCTGCCCCACTCTCCCCTGACCCCTTGTCTCGTGCTGTGGCTGCTCAGTGAGACCCCCAGTTAAAGCACAGGCAATTATGTGGGAAGCTTGGGCCATTGGTAGGGTTCGATCTGGGACCCTCAGAGCTCAATCTGGGGCTGAGGGAATGACTCAGGTGGGGCCAGGGCCTAGTCTATGGCACTCAACCTCAGCTCTCGTGTGCCCTGAAATCAGGGCCAGGCCCCTCCCAATGCTTCGGGAAACTTCCCAGCCCAGGCGGCAGATTCCACAGGCTGGCCTGGAACTCACACCTGTTTGCCCAGGCCTGGGGCCAGCAGGCTGAGTGGCTATAGCCTGGGACCAAGAAAGGATGGGATCTGAGGGATGCCCAGCGGCTGGGGCAGCCTTACCTGGTTCAGTGAGGTCCCCCGTGGTAGTCATCACTGGCCCCTTCTGCTCCTTGGGGATCATCCTGTGGAGGAGACACCCCTACAGATGGGTCCAGCTGCCTCCGTTCCTCCTAGTCCTTGATCCACCCAGCCTCAGCCCCACATAGCCATATCTCACTCCAGTCTCAAGCAAGGGCTGTCCAAGTGGGAAAGAGGAGGCTGAGGTCCATGCAGGGCAAGGGAGATGCTCAAGGTCATGCAGATCTGCTTCCAGGTTGCTAAGGAAGCACAAGGCTCATCGAGAGTAGTTTCTGGGACGTTAGAAGGGGAGGTGGGGGTGTCTGACTGTTGTTGTCCACTGACTCGGGTGAGCTCTACTCAGAGGCTTAAAGAGGTTGAAAGTTGAAGTCTGGGGGAGAGGAGCATGGCCGGTTAGGCTGGGGCTGCACTGGGGTCTTCAAGGTGTGCCCCTCATGTCCCCAGTATTCAGCTCTGAAGCTTGAGGGCACAGGCTGGTGCAAGGAAGCTGAAAGAGCCATCAGCCCCTTCGTAGCCCCCATCCTTCGGCTCCCTTCCATGGTGCTCTGCTTCTCTCCCTCCTCCACCAGTCCCCCATTTGCATCTATGGTGTGTCCCAGGAATCTTGGAGGTGATTTAAAATAAAATGAGGCCCAAAGCCCCAGAGAAGCCCTGTAGGCCCCAAGTCGAGAGTCCCTATCTTGCCCTCAGGAGAGAAGGCAGAGCCCTTGGGCCTCCTGACAGCCTTACCCACTTCTATGCCCCTCTGCTTTGCTGCCAGGTTTTTCTATATTCTTTCTTTTAGGAAAACAATCTGCCTCCATCCATTATCTCCCCTCCCGTACCCATACCTGGCCCCAGGTCATTGGGTGCTGAGCTTGGCAACCTGGATTCTAATCAGTCTCTCTGACTCCCTTGGTAAGTGTGAGCAAGCAGCTCTCCAGCTCCGTGTCTCTCTGTGCCACCTAAAGCTGCATGCAAACATGAGCACACGTGCATGCATTTGGGGTGAGGCCCATGAGCTTGTGAAGCATGCTCCACTGTGACCACTTAGGATTCCACAGTTCCAAATCTGTTTCTTGACAAATACTCTCCTTACAGAAATTTACAGACATCGGGAAGGACCCCTCATTTGACAGACAGGGACCCTGTTCCCTCTGTTGCTGAAAGATCTTGAAGTCTGAGCAGAGTCATAACCTACCCTCCAGCTGGAATCCTAGCCACCCCTCCCCGTTTAACTGAGAGGTTAGGATCCCTCCCTTCCCAATTTAGGATCCAGGCTTCCACAAGGCCCCACACTCCCGGCCCTTCTGCAGGGTCCTTGCTTTGCTGTGGGGGGAAGGGGCTCTGGAATTACTCTTCTCCACCACCCGCTCCGCACAGCCCTCAAGCTCCCCTTGGATCCTGGTACCTGAGAGACGGAAGCACAGTGGGCAGGAAGGGGTGTCAGACCCTCAGATTAACACCTCTTTCGGGAAGCTGAGAGTCGATGGTCAGTGTCTGTGCAGGGGGTCGGAGAGCTGGGTGTGCCTTGCAGCCAGCTCCGGCCTCAGCTGACGAGAGTCGCCCCTGCCTTGTGGTGGCTCACAGCCTTATTTCGGGCTGCAATAGGATCCAGGGACAGATGCTAAAAGCACCAGGCCCCAGAGAAGACAGGTGCCCCGGCAGCAAGCCCTCGCACACAGAAGGCCTTGCATGCACACGTACAGCACACATACACACGCACACACCAAAGTCACCTGGAAATGCCGAGAGTGAGTCACCGGTATCCTGAGCTTGCTAACGATATCCTTAGTGCCTAGAGTGGGGCCTGGTAGGAACTTGGTGGATATTTGTTGAATGAGTGATGGAATGGGTGGGTAGGTGATTGAATGAATTATCCCCCAATGTCTTTGCTTGACTCGTTCTTTCCTTTCCTTCTTTCCTGCCTTCCTTTCTTCCTTCTGCTGCCTTCTTCCCTTCTTCTCTCTCTCCCTCTACCTTCTCACATTCTCTGAGCTTCTCTCTATGGACTGAAAATAAATAAGGCAGGGCTCTGTCCTCAAGGAGCTCAGCCAGGCCCGTGTCAGCCCCGTAAACAGCTTCTGCAGCGCATCATGGGAAATGCTCTGGGAGGGCCCCAGGGGAGGGTGCCACTCGCTCAGCCTGGGGGTGGGGAAGGCCTCCCAGAGAAGGAGACATTTGAGCTGGGCCTCGAGGCATGAGTGGGAGTTCACGGGGCAGAGAGGGGCACGGGTAATTGCAGGCCGAGGCTGCATCATGTATAAGGATATTAGGGGCCAGCTAGGACTGGGGGCTGGGGTGGTGCTGAGAGATGAGGCCAGACAGGTGGGCAGGGGCTAGATCACAGCAGGCTTTTCAAAAGCAAAGTTTTATAAAGGGCTGTTGGAGTTTAAAGCAGTGGAATGGAGCAGTCAGATGGCATTTTCCAAAGATATCTCTGGCTGCCCTGTGGAAAGTGGGTTGGCGGGAGCGAGACTGGAGGCAGGAGGATTTCACTGTGGTCAAGCGAGAGCCAGTGGGTAGCTGTACCAGGGCGGTGACAGAGGGCATGGAGAGGAGGAGAGGGGCTTGAGGGGTTCGGGGAATTATCAGGTCGTGGTGATAGACTGGCTGCAGGAGATGAGGAAAGAGCCACTTCCACTTCTGGCTTGAGTCGTTCAAGGAAAACAACGGTGGTTGGGGGGCAGATACTTAGTTAAGTTTGGAATGAAATTGGTTTGAGGTGTCTGGGCACCAGAGTCACCAGTAGGCATGGGGACACCGCTCAGGAGAGGTTTCTGCTGAAGATAAAGATTGTGTCAGAGGTGCATTAACTGCTGCCAGGGAAAGGTGGGACGGGCAGGGATGTGCTGGGTCCAGGGAAGTGATCTCCTGTACCTGTGTGCCAGATAGATTGTCCAAGGGCATCTCTCTTAAGAAGCCTGGACTCTGCTTTGGATCACCTGAACTCAGCTTCCTGATCCTCAGAGTCCTTTGCTCTGTCTCTGCTAGAGGAAGGTGAGGGATGTTCCTAGGGCAGGCTTGGCTTCACCTGTGAGTAGAGCCATGATGCCCTTCTCTGCAAAGGACGCCCCCATCAGAAGAGGAGCACTGCTAATGGTGTGGGTCCTGAGCTCTCTAGGGTTGCCTGGACTCTGATGTTACCTCTTGTAGGAGCTCCTCCTCCTGCCTGAAGCCCGTCATCAGGAAGCAGCCCTAGAGTGCTGGGCCCTGATGCAGCCTGGCCCTGACCACTGCAGTGACAGTGTCTTGTGGTCAGGGCCCAGGCAATACCACCTTGAGACATCCCCTCAACTGACTCATTCATTATACAGATAGGGATGCTGGGACCTGGAGAAGGAGTGGGTTTACCCAGGGTCACCCAGCTAGTAGGTGATAAGATGAGAACTTCAACCCAGGGACTTCGTCTGTGGCCCAGAGTGTTATCTTTGTCCCCCATCTCTCCTCAGGGTTGCTACTCTCCAAGCACCCATCCCTTGTGTATCAAACATTCTCATCCACCCCACAGCCCATGGACTGTTCCATGGTTGGGGAAAGAGAAGAGCTTTAGACGTAGCTGAAAATGACACAAGGGACAGAAGAATGCAAGAAGCATTTATTGAGGGCCAGAGCTGAATTCTACAGGAGGCAAAAGGCAGGACCAGGCAATTTCTAGTGGGTTAGAGAAGAGGACTAGGGGAGAAGGCGGTGACAGGGAGAGAACAGCCAGACAGAACTGCAGCTTCCCAAGGCTGCCTCCTGCTGGCTCTCTGTGGGAAATGCAGGTAGAAGTGGCTTTTTCTGTGCCATTGCATTAACCGTAACCTGATGGTGTCTTTTCTCTAAAAAGGGCCCTTAGCCCCAGCCTCCCATGCTACAAGGGTCCCTGAAGCAGGAGGGGACTTCAGTAATGTGATCACTCATCACTGACAAGCTGGAGCACCCTCTCAACTTCCTACCACCAGAGCCTATGTTCCCAGTCTTTAGGCCTGAGGAATCCTCTGGGATCAGTCCTTTATTCCAAAGCACCTCACCCTGATTCTCTCTCCCATCCTGACCCCAGATTGCCCTAGCCTCACTAAGGGGTTCCAGGTCTAGTATCAACTTGAGGGGTGGGGTAAGTCTACCCCTAACCCCCCAAATCACCCTCTGTCCCTCACCTTTGGCAACATCCTGGTAACCTTTCACTTACATACATACCTCTGATCCTCAGCCAATTCCAGCCCCCACCCCACACTTAGGATCCTGAAACTGATATTTTAAACCTCTAGAGGGCACCACGAGCCAGCTCTGGAAACTATAGGACTGAGGCACATTCCTCCCTGTGTCCCTTCCAGGCTTCCCAACCAGAGTCACTACAGCTTAAGGGGCAGGCTAGGGCCTGCAGCCAGGCTCCCCAGTGTTACTGGGCACCAGACACTGGCTAGCCCAGAGTGTGACAGGAAGGAGATGAGGCAGAACAGTGCCTACTCATCTGGGCACAATACAGATGCTGAGCCTGAAACTGAAGAGTGGGGGTAATTCCTAAGGAACCAGAAACACAGGCAGACTCTGGTCTAACCCCTCACTCACCCACCCAGACTCATCTGCCCAGCCAGTCCTCCACTACTACTTACTCTCCCTTCCTTCCTAATACTATGGAATGCATTTCAGGACTGGAAGAGCCCTCAGAGGTCATCTGAGCCAAATCATTCCCTACTAGAATCTCTTCTATGCATCCTTGCCATGGCTTGCATACTGCCCATAACAACTCTTTGCCTCCCTCTTTCCAAGTGGGCAACCTCAAACTCAGGGCTATCAAGTAAAGCCAGAGGATAACAGATAGCTCCAGGTCAAACTGTTTTCTCCCTAGCTCAGCTCTGAGCCCAGAGTCTGCCATGAAAGGGCCCAGAAGGGACAGATGAGTTGCAGACACCTATAGCATTCCTGGAAGCCCAAGTTCTGGGCCTGGGGGAAATATCACTTTACAACTCTCTTCTCTGGCTACAGATGTCCCAGGCAGTCTGAACTGGGACGGGGAAAACATGAGAGGGATCTGAGAGGAGGAATCTTCCTGCTTCTTCTCTCCAGAGAGGCCAGCCGGACACCTTGAGCTGGCCTGGGAGACCCTCTCTAAAGGTCATCATGGTAAAAATAGAGCCTGTCTGGGAAGGGATGGAAAACAGCTGCTCCCTGGGACTTGGTGCCAGGGAGGTGGATGGTCAAGCCAGGACTTGGACAGGCAACTCAGGCATAAGATCCTCGGAACACACCCCCTCATTTGCCAGACTCCAGAGGTCAGAGCCAGAAAGGTGGGAGAGGAGTATGGAATCCTGCAGTGCAGCAAGTTTAGGGGGCCATACATACAATGCCCTGCTTGTGTGTGTATTAATAGAAGGGGTAATTTAGAGGTTTGAGATCGCCTTGGCCAAAGCTCTGTTAAACAGATGGGAAAGCTGAGGAGCATTGGAAAGGTCTTTCCACAATGACTGAATGATAGAACAAGGGCTAGAACCCAAATTTGGATCATCACCCCACCCCCAAGCCCAGAGCTCTCCCCCGCTGACCCCTGATCTCTGGGGCTGTCAAAGTAGCCAGACCCCCTGGGGACATGGTGCTGGGATCTCCCAAGCCCGATGACACTTTTTCCCGCTCGGCCCTCCCAGGGCAGGGATGGGGTGCGGGCGGGGAAGGCTTATTAGGTGGTGCAGGAGGCCTCGGTGGGGAGGTTGCCACGCTTGAGCCTCAGGCTGCCGTTCCACCCGCGGGGACAGATGTTGTAGCCGAGGATGCCGGGTGATTTAGCCCCGGAGTCCTCGGAGTCGAGGGACACATCGGAGTCTGTGGGCGAGCGGCGGTAGGGGAAGGGCCTAGGCGGTGCAGGCAATGGGCTCCGGGGGATGGGAGCGAACGTGGCCCCGGGGGCCGCGGCTGGACCGGGACGGGAAGGCTGCGGTGAGCGCATGCGCGGCGGCGGCGGCGGCGGCGGCGGCGGCGGCGGCGGCGGCGGCGCCCTCGGCGGGGAGAAGGGCCGGAGGCTCTCGGCGCCCGCTGGCCGCGGGGAGGCGCTCTTGCGCCGGGCCGCGTTGATGATGTTTCGAGCCAGAAGCGCCTGCAGCTGGCGGCTGGGGGGCCGCACTTCCGTCTCAGATCGCAGCGGGGATACGGAGCGCTCGCTCCACGAGGGGGACATGGGCGGCGGCGGTGGCAGCGGCGGGGGGCTGCTCATGCTGCTCCCACGGCCCGGCTCCCAGGGCCCCGGGCTCACCCAGCCATCCAGACTGCTGGGGGGCCGGGATGCGCCGGGCGTCCAGGGCGGAGAGGTGGGCAAGCTCTCCCGGCGGTCCTGAAGAGAGAGCAGAGAGGTTGGGGGCAGGCGTTAGTGCTGGGCTCCTCTATACCGGGGTTTTGGACTGAAGTTAGTAGTGCCTGCAGTAAAATGCAAGTGCCCAACTTTCATCTTTCAGATGCTTGAAAGAGCCCATGCTTCTTGCCCCTGTGTGTCACAGAGAGCCGGGTGGTTTAAGATCCCTCACTTTGGAGA
Organism: Bos indicus x Bos taurus; assembly: GCF_003369695.1. Lineage (NCBI taxonomy): Eukaryota > Metazoa > Chordata > Mammalia > Artiodactyla > Bovidae > Bos > Bos indicus x Bos taurus. The sequence goes on from NC_040082.1 coordinate 48,776,009, forward strand.
TAGACCCCTTTGTTTAATGAATGAACTTGGTCAAATTGCTTCAGCAACAAAAACAACTGGAAGCCTCTGGGCTTCAGTTTCCTCCTCTGTGAAATGGGAGTATAATGTCAACCTGTACCACAGAGGGTTGTTGTGAGCAGTAAATAGATAACTTATGTAAAAGAATATCACAGTATGAGAAGATTTGCTAGAAGAGGTTAAGTGTGCAACAGATGTTAGTTACCATAAAGACACACTGAAAATCCTTTCAGAGTGCGTCTCTGTTGGGAAGTAGGGTGAACTGGGCAGGGTACACAGCCACAGGGGTGGGAATAAGACTTTTAATGTATTACTTTTTATATAAGTTTAAGGTTTTGAACTTATCCATAGAAGTATATCCATGGTTATACTATCTATTATGGATAGATATGGATATACTATCTATTAAAAAAATTAAAACCAAAAATATTGATCATTATTACTAAGCCTGGACTTAGGGAAAGGCCTTCTCAGTCCCAATCCCCCTGTTGTGTTGCCATGGTCACCTCCTAGTAGCTCCTTGGATCCTTGATCACGTAAGTTCCTACTGACAGATAAAACATAAAAGGAAGTTGGGTCTTTGCTCCCTTCGCTGGACCTCTTGCCAGCATGGGGTAGGGGACAGCAGATTTGGTGAGGCCAAGTTGGTGACCCTCTTTGAGGTTATAAAGCACTGGTCTGCTCTGCACAATCATACCTGCTTCCTACCTCCTTAGGGACTTTGCAGCCTACAAAGTTTGTTCTCGTCCTTCCTCTCTCATCAGATCCTCACAACAGCCTGGTGAGGTAGCCAGTATTATCACAAGCCATTTTACAGCGATGAAAATGAAGTTCAGAGGTATAAATAGCTTTGTTCTGCCCCACCAGGAAATGTATGTGTGACTGACTGCTGCTCAGAGGCTGCAGGCGGGCTTAAGTAGTTTGAACTGGTTTGAGAGTACAGATCTTGGGGACCCATGTCCAGCATGTATCTGCTAAATTAGGGGTCCCTGACCTCCGAGCCATGGACTGGTACTGGTCTGTGGCCTGTTAGGAACTAGGCCACACAGCAAGAGATGAGTGGCCAGCGAGCCAGCCTCATCTGTATTTACAGTCACCCCCTGCCCCCCATTGCTCGCATTACCCCTTGAGATCTGCCTCCTCTCAGATCAGCAGAAGCATTAGATTCTCATAAGAGTATGAACCTTACTGCCCTTGAATCATCCCAAAGCCATATCCCACTCCCACCCCTTCCCACCTGGTGGAAAAATTGTCATCCACAAAACCAGCCCTTGGTACCAAAAAGGTTGAGGACTACTATACTAAACCATCCATCTGTTTAGCCAATCAGATTCCAGCAAAAGTCAGTCCAATCAGTCTGCAATCCAATCCAAATTAACCAGCAGTCATCTCTGAGTCCAGAACTAGCTGGTCTGTTCAGTGTCTCCTACCCAGTCAAAATCTAGAACCACTCATAAGCTCCATTCTCTCATCCAATCAGTAAACTTTCACAGCCTAACCAGTCAACCTCTCAGCTAGTCAGAATCTCATTTCTCTCAATTAAAAAGAAACGGTAAATTATTTGTCTTCTCCAAACAAGGCAGCAGCTACTAGATGGGCCCAGACTCAGAAATGGAGACTTTTAACCTAAAGAGGAATGTATCACAGTCTAAAGAGTTTTCATGGGATTGGTAATATTAGGGACCTCCTGGGGACATCCAAGGCTCCAATCATCAAGTAGGAAAGTTAAAGCTCAGCATGGGCTCCACCCCTTTTATTCCAGGGTCACAGTTGTGTATATGAGCCAGAGACAGTGCGAGCTGCTGTCTGTGAGCCATCTCAGGAATCTTTCAATCAGCTGGGCTGTGGGAAGTGGGGCCAAGAGTTCATGATCCAAGCCTATCAACAAGCACTAAGGCAGAGGAACCAGGGCTTTCAGCCAGGAAAAGAGCAGGCTGAGGCAGGAGGAGCTATGATAACTGTCTGACATCTCTAAGGACTGCCTTTGCCTTTGGTGGCTTCAAGGGAAGGCTAGGGCCAGTAAGTGGAAGGAGTAACAGAACTTACTTCTCAGAATGTGTGGGTTGGAAGTTGGGGGCAGTGGCGAGCAAGGCCTCAGCTTTTGGTTTTGGGTCAAGGCCTGACCTCATCAGGACTGCCCTGGCTGGGTACTGACTGTGTGTGTGTCCGTGTGCATGTGCACCTGGGTGGGGGGAGTACATAATACAAAAATGCTGCAGGCAATCAGAATTACTCACTTTCTGAAAAAGATCTCAATTCATCATCTACCTCAGAGCTTCCTGGAAATGCACATGGGTGAAAATTCAGAAATGAGCACCCACTTAACCCAGCACCAGCCCCAAAGCAGGGCATGTGTGTGAGGTGGCCATGAATAGAGCAAAGAGGAATATCAGAGACCAAAGACAGCCAGCTAGCCCACAGCTTCTGTAATCCTCTCTTTGCGTGGAAGGGGAGACTGGGGCCTAGGGGTTGTCTAAGGTCACACAAGGAGTCAGGTGCAGATATGAGGCTGGAACCCATTTTTTCTGGCTCTCGATGGCAGTTTGTTTGGCTCCATAAGGGGAAGAAACTTATTGTATGCAGTGATGACTGGGAAGCTCCCAGATTTAGATAATGGGAGAGTGGGATGCTGAGGGAAACTAAGGGGGAAAAAAAAGTGTACATGCTCTGGCTAAAGGCACTTATAAAGATTTCAAATAAATCTGGACCATAAGGAGTGTGGGTTTTTCCCATCTACAGACTTTTTGGCCAAACTCCAAAGGAAGGAGGAAACAGAACATGTCTTCCAAGGGATTTTGGTTCCCTGAGTGCTTGACCTGGGGAAGAGAGAAGGGAGCCCTTACTTCCAAGCCAGCACACATCTGTACCCACAGCAGATCCAGACACTCAGCAGATGCAGGCAGCATGCGGACTCTCACCACAGGCTCACACACAGTAACTGGACAGTCCCACCCCACTTCCCAGGCCAGAATCGGGGAGGAGGGAGAGGGCCCAGACCACCAGCCAGTGAGCATGGAAGAAAAGAAGAAGCGAGACAGATTTGAGGCAGAGTGTATTGAGAACAGGAGAGAGAACAAAGTTGAGGGCAGAGCTCAGACAGCCTGGCCGAAGGAACTGCAGGATGGAGGGTGGGCTCTTCCATTGCTGGCCCTCGGGGGTCGAAGGGAGCAGGGGTCCGGAGCACGGCCTTCACTCTGTCCTGGGAGGGGCTTGGCATGAAGGAGCTGAGCTCACTCATGACTCCCCCACACATGCCCCCACGTTCTGGGCAGAATGAACTCACTGGGAAGGCACCCCCGGTTCCCATGGCAACGAGCGGAGAGCTCACGAAAACTGCAGGCTCAGCCCAGCACAGGCACCGCCTCCACCACCCCTTGATCCGCTGGGGAGCCCAGAAATAGGGCTAGGAAAGAGAGGGTGGGTGGCGCTCAGCCCCCGGTCTTGGGAGGCTTCCATCTGAATTCTGCCTCTTGCGTCTATATTTTCTCGCCCCCACAAAACGTGGTTTTTGGGGGCCGCAG